>NC_084474.1:86605004-89367504 GCF_027409185.1 Cynocephalus volans
TCAGACTGTACATCAATTGTATATCATGAATATATTCTTTTTAAATCAAGTAGTTAGATGGAAAGTCTTTGGAGTCAAATTAACACAGGTGCAAGTAACAGCTGTGTAATTTTGTCCAGGGATCTCCCTGTCTCTGACCTGCAGTTTCCTCAGCTGTGGACTTCCTGATTTATGGGTGGTTAAGATGAATAAAAATGAAATCTGACTGTAAAGCCCCACAGAGCTTTACAGGTTGGAAGTATCTGTTAGACCAGCAGTTGCTGCAATTATATGACTCAGCAGAAAGTCTGTGGTTTGCCAGGGTGATTCTGAGAGGGGACACATGCTTCTTTCGTGCATGCAAGGGGGTGGTGAGCAGCTCTGTCACACCAGCATCATTTTTGTTCATTTGTTTGGTTTCTGTGCTTTTCATTTTGGTTAAACACACATTTTAAAATCCACAAAACATTACAATTATTGCTTTGCATAGTCGACATTCATTGACATCTGTCCTCTCCAGTGTTCTTTTACTCTCTCATTTTCATGTTTCTCCTGGAACTGTTTCCCTCTTGTCTAAAGAATACTCTTTATTTTGTGTTTCTTTCTGTTTTGGTTTGCCTGAGAATATCTTTTTGTCCTCTTCATTTTTGAAAGATATCTTTACTGCCTATATAGACTGCCACTTGTTAGTTATTTTCTTTCTGTAATTTAAGGATGTCATTCCATTGTCTTCTGACTCACATTGTTTCTGTTGAAAAGTAAGTTATCAGTCTTACTGTTATTCTTTGGAGATAATCTTTATCCACCTTTTCTCCCTCCCTTCTTTCCTCTTTCTTTCTCTCTTCCTTCCTTCCTTCCTTCCTTCCTTCCTTATTTCCTTACCTCTCTATTTCCCTAAATAAAAAACAAAGTATAACAAACATATAGAAAGGTGCACCTGACATAAGTGTATATAAAGCTTAATAAAATTCCACAAGCTGAACACATTCATGGAATCAGCAAACAGATAAAGATATAGATGGTTTCAGACCCCCAGGAGCTACCCTGTCATATCACTTCTCCTAACTTCCCCTCAACATAGTTTCAACACTCACTTTCAACACCCTTGCTATAGATTAGTTTTTCCTATTTTTTTTTTAGTACCTTTTATAAATTAAATTAGGCCAACTCTTGTGTTTTGCTCCTACCAACCAACATTATGTTTGTGAGGTTCACCCACGTACCTGAGGTTATGCGTAGTTGTAGATACTGTATTCACAATGCTGTATAATATTCTATGATGTGAAGTTTCCACAATTAACGCAATTTTTCATTATACAGTGGATGTGCATTTTGGTGATTTCCAGTGATGAGTAGTGTTGCTTTGTGTGTTCTAGTACACACCTTTAGTAAATGTATCTAGGAGTAGAATTGCTGGGTCAGAGTTCATGCATTGGTTCAACTTTTGTAGGTGCTGCTAAATAGTTGCAGAAAGCGGTTGTGATTTCCACCTGAAGTACCTAAAAGATCCATTTGTTGCCCACCTCCCTGACACTTGGTAACTTTGTCTTTTGCCTTTTAGCTATTCTAGAGGGTGCTACATCATTTTTCACATCAACATTGACACACTTATTGGACTGGAAAGCACAAGTTCACAGGCCAATGAAGACCAGAAACCAGAGATGTGAGGCAGGAAGCAGTGGCAGGAAGAGAAGCACCTGACAGTTGCAGATCCTGAGGGCTGATAGAACATTATTATTTCCATTTTATAAAGGAAGTGAGGCCCAGAAAGCTTGAGTGACTTGTCTAAAGCCAAATAGCTAGTAGGAGACAGGATCTGGATTAAACTGAATTTTACCCAACTCCTAAACCCCACCCACACCATGCTAGTCACTTGGCTGCTCTCTGGTACTTCTGGTGCAGCCTTCTTCCTGCCCCTGAATTCCTTTGCCTGCATTTAAAATCTTGGCTCTGGGTCTCACTTTTCTGCACAAAAAAATCAGTGAAGGTGAATAGATGGAATGTGTTTTTAAATTTTAATTTTATACTGACTTGCAGATGAGGAGACTGAGGCCCGGAGAGGTGACATGATTTGCCCAAGTTCATGCAGCTAATGAGAGGCTGAGAAAACTCCAGTCCTGTTAAGTTACTTGCCACCCCACATGGCTTCCTCTGTGGCCTGTAGGGCAATACTGAGAAAAACAGAAGACAGATTTCTGTTTCATTTCCTTGATGTGAAACAATGTTTGTCTTGAACCACAAGGTGAGAACTGTTTGCAGATGGATTATATGTGTGTATGTGTGTGTGTGCGCACGCACACAGAGGCAGACTTGTTGAAGTGGCCCCAGTATGCCAAACAGAGCTACTACTCTTTATTTTGATTTCTAAATCTCCACTAGAGCAGGTTTTGATCACAGGGTGCTGTTCTATATGTTGGAAATGTACTGATGATAGGTATCAATGTACATGTGTATGAGGGTACACACACAAACACTCATGCAGGCTCATACTCATAGAAAGGGCTTTATCAATGCCTCTGTTGTGAGCATGAATAGTGTAAGTAATGAAGAATAAAATCATTCATTGCTCAAGGTACCATCTAAGATTCCTGAAATGTTAGGAAATATACTTACAGTGTAGTCTTAGGTACTGGGTATGGTCCAGAAGTAGGGGCAAGTGAAGGAACCTGGCTTGTGATGGGCATGTGCCAACTCACCCACTGACTTATACATCAAGCATTTATTGAGTACCTAATATTTACTATACACTGAACTGGGTGCTGGGGTGTGAAGATGTGCAAAATATAGTGCTCGTCTTCACAGGGATTTGGAGTGACAAATATCAAAATGGGTACTGACCACTCTGTGTGAGAAATGCACCGACTGTGTACATGCAAGGTGGGAACTCCATGGGGAGAGGGGCCTTCATTTTTCTGCTCACCTCTGTGTTCCTCATACCTAGTATAGCACCCCCAAACATAGTAGGCCCTCATAAATATGCCATATGGTGAGCACGAGGGTGGGACTGACTTTACCTTGGGAATCAGAGAGGTAGAGGAAGCTAGCTAATTCTGAAGCTTATAAGCTGTTAAGCCTAGCTAGTAAGAAGCTGGGAACCTGTGAGTTTACTAATTCATCCTTCCTTCACCCATCCTTCATTCCCTCAGGTGTTAATGGAGCCATTTGTTCTTGTGATGCTCATAGCCCAGTAGGCAGGTGTATTAGTCCATTTCTGTTGCTTATAACAAAATACTTAGAACTGGGTGATTTATAAAAAAAAGAAATGTATTGCTTATGGTTTCAGAGACTGGAAAGTCTAAAGTCCAGGGAAAAAATCTGTTGGCGTTCTTCCTTGGTAGTAATGCAGGGGTCTCACATGGCAGAATGATGGTGCAGAGAGAGAGAGAGACTCTCACATGCTCTACTTTTAAAGCCCTCAGAACCATGACCATGACCGCCATCATTAATCCATTGATTTGGGCATGGTCATCAGAATCTAATCACCTCTTCAAGGCCCCACCTTTCAATGATCACAGTAGGATTTCCCACTCTCTCAACGCTGTCACAGTAGGGCTGTGTTTTGGCGGCCATCACTCCACCACAGGAGGGAAAATGAGTGACAGCCAAACTGCAACACAACGTGGAAAATGTGCAGCCAGGGTCAAGTGGTGTTGAATTCCAGAAGAAGTAGGACCAAACAGCCTGAGGGAGGGTGTAAGGCTTCCTAGAAGAAGGGGCATAAGACCTGGCCTTTAAGGGCAAATGGCAGTTTGCAGGGCCTCGAAGGGCGTGGTGTAAGGATGTCAGTGAGACAGTGGGGCCATTGAAAGGGAGCTCTCCAGACCCTGATGACCCTTATCTTGGTGAAACTTACAACACATCACAACAAGACCATGTGCATGACTGAGCTTTACAAATTGTGAAGCACCCGCTGAGTGATCAGTGTAGACTAAGCGGAGTGATAGTCACTTGAATGTTTCTGAATTTTGGCTCCACAAGTCTGTGAGGGTGTTAGCTTTGGGTAGAGGCATGACCACTCTGGACTCCACAGCCCTACATAGAGCTTGCCATTGGTCAATGTAACTCCCTGCTATCAAATTTGAGAGTGATGAGACCTTAGGGACTTCAAAACCATTGGGTTTGTGTTCTTTTATTCACTTACTCATTCATTCATATACAGCAATTGATCTCTTTCGTCATCAGAACTCTTCCATGTAAACTCCATACATAAACCAATCAAAGTAGACTTACTCTGGTGGGAAGTAGAGAAGGGAAGTTGGCCAGAATCCTGTCCCCTTCATCTGCCTTTGAGCCCCAGTGGCAGCCCCCATGGTGTTTCAGGACTTCCCAGGAACATAGTTGGAAAACTTCACCTTGAATGTACCAAGTAAGATCCAAAGAAGAAAAGTGACTTGCCTGTGGCCACACAGCGTTCAAGGTAGAGCTGAACAGAAAACCCAGGACTTTTGTCCCCCAGAGAGAGGTTCTTCTTATGAAAGCACCCAGGAAATCCAGCCTCACAATAGACAAGGAAAGAAACGAAGTTCCAGCAAGGTCACCTGAGGTCCCTCCACCTTGCAGTAAGGATGTCAGACTCTGCTCCAGAGACCTGCTCTCTGACTCCCATCCCAGCTTGACGCAGTTGGTGGAGAGGGCTCAGGGAGCTGAGCAGTGCTCCTGCTAGGTAATAACCACATGAACGTGGGCAGCATATCTGGCTCTCTGAGACTCAGCTGCCTCATCTGTGAGTTAAGAACATACGGAGAAAATTAATTGCAACTGTGCATGCGAGACATGGAAACCACGACTGGCACTCAGGGGGTCTCTGATAACACGGATCTTTGAAAAGTGATTGTTTCCTTCCTCCTAATTGCACCCAATGTTTTATTAGAGATATTTTCCTCTTGACCCTGCAGTTTCAGACTTGCCAAACCGTTAGTCACAGGCATCTCTGTGGTCACAGAGCAATATTCTCTTTTCTCAGCTCATCAACTCTAAAAAGAGTCATCCTTTGAAATGAACCAAAATGGATCTGTGGTGGTTCCCCTTCTGTCTGAGCCTCTTGGTGCTATTGGAGGAGCTTGTGGGCATCTGGAACAACAGAAACAACAAGAAGATACAGGAACAAGCAACAGAAACTGTTTACTTGGGTAGAGGATAAAGTTGCAACAGGCAAAACAGGTGGCTTTTTTTTTTTTTTTTTTTTGCTACAGTGGCAATGAACTGGTACAACCAAGCACGGAAAATTTTAGGGACTGTGAAAGAGACTTTCACAGTTTGTTTAGTCTTTTGCACCACCCATCACTGAGAACCTACTCTGAGCCAAACCCTGGTCTAAACTTGGGGAGTGAGAGCTAGATTAGAAAAATGCTACCCAAATATCCCCGAAAACAGGAATCACCCGCTAAAAATGCAGATTCTGGGGTCATACTATAGTAGTCCCTGTGGCAAGGCAAAGGTCACGTAGAAAAGGAATTGGGCATTTCTACTCAAGAAGCCAGAAGCCTGGTGGGCAAGACAGGCCAGCACAGGCATCACTGCAGGTCAGGTGTGTCTACTGTGGTCACACAGGCCATGCAGTCTATAGAGGAGGCACCACCACCCCGGGGCTCAGGGAAGGATCCCGCTGGGGTGATGCCCGTGCTGAGTCATGCAGAACAAGGAGGAGCTGCATGTGAAAAGTGCGGGCCTGTGATGAGGGCAGGCAGAGTCCTGGGGAGAGGAGGAACAGGGGCAAGGTAGGATGCCCAGAGGCCTGCAGAGGGGGCAGCTCAGCATTGCTTTCAGTGGGGGCGTGCGGGGAGAGGAGGCCGGATCATGAGAAGTGGAGGCTCTTGGAAGTCCTGCTGGGAGCAGGCTTTTGGGAGCCACTGGAAGGCTCTAGCAGTGGAATGGTAAGACCCAACATAAATTTTGGAATGAATACCATGGAGACTGTGGAGAGTGTGCTTACAAGGGCAAACCAGGGACAGGGAAGGAGCTGAGGGAACACGGGTAAGAGCCCTGTGACAGCAGAGGGCAAGAGCCACGTCCTCATAGGGGCAGTGGAAACAGGCTGCAGGGCCAGAAAGAGTGGGGGGTCATTTGATTTCAGTGGAAAAAGGAAGACGTGGGGCAGACCCTCAGGTCTCTGATTGAGTGGCTTGGGGAGGAACATGAGCCATTCCCTGAGAAAGAGAAGGTGGGAGAAGATGAAAGGAGGTGTGTCCTGTCTGGCCTCCCAAGCCCCTCTTGACTTGCAGGAAAACACTGGAACTATTTCCCATACCAGCCAGCCACCCAAACGAAACGAAACGAAATGAAACTAAATGAAATGAAACGAAATGAAACAAAACACTGGATTAAGCTTCCTGGAAGGTTGGCTTGATGCTTATGGTCTTAGAAGGCAGAATACATTGCAGTGAATGTTGCAGAGACAGATTCAGACTTTGGTTGGAATCATCAGCTTCTGATCTGCCAGAGTTCATCCTCAGAGACCATCCTAAGGAACAGAACCAAGGAAAGTGTGTTCATGTGTCCGGCCATGGGGCCCTACAGGATTGGGCCCCAGAATTGTCTCTGCTGCTTCATTTCCTGTGATTTTGGGCAAGATATTTCATCTTCCTTACCTTATCTTGACCTGAAAAATGGTTTCCAGTTTCATCCATGTTGCTGCAAATGATAGGATTTCATTTTTTTTTTAATAGCTGAAAAGTATCCCATTGTGTATATATAACAGTTTTTTTAAATTTAGTTTTTGTTTTTATCCATTCATCTGTTGATAGACATTTAGACTGATTCCATCTCTTGGCTATTGTGAATAGCGTTGAGATAAACATGGGCATGCAGGTGTCTTTTTGATATATTGATTTATTTCCTATTGGTATATAGCCAGTAGTGGGATAGCTGGGTCATAAAGTAGATCTACTTTTAGTTCTCTGAGGAACCTCCATACTGTTTTCCACAGTCGCTGTACCAATTTACATTCCCACCAACAGCGTAGAAGGGTTTCCCTTCCTCCACGTCCTCTCCAGCATTTGTTCTTTTCTGTCTTGCTGATAATAGCTATTCTAACTGGAGTGAGATGACATCTCATTGTGGTTTTAATTTACATTTCCATGATGAGATGTGATGTTGAACATTTTTTCATGTGCTTGTTGGGCATTTGTATGTCCTCTTGCGAAATGTCTGTTTAGGCCTTTTGCCCATTTTCAAATTGTGTTATTTGTTTTTTATGCTGTTGAATTGTTTGAGTTCCTTAAATTTTCTGGATAGTAGAGCCTTTTCTGATGTGGTTTGCAAATACTTTCTCCCTTTCTGTAGATTATCTCTTTAGTTTTTTGATTGTGTCCTTTGCTGTGCAGAAACTTTTTAGTTTGATGTAGTCCCATTTGTCTGTTTTTGCTTTAGTTGCCTATGTCTTTGTAGTCTTGTCCAAAAAAGCACTGCCCACTCCCATTTCATGTAAAATTCTCCTTATGCTTTCTTCTGGTAGTTTCATAATTCGGGGTCTTAAATTTAGGACTTTAATCCATTTTGAGTTGATTTTTGTGAAGGGTCAGAGACAGTGGTCTAGTTTCAGTCTTCTGCATATGGATATCCAGTTTTTCGAGCAGCATTTTTTGAAGAGGCTGTCTTTTCCCTAGTGTATAGTTTTGGCACCTTTGTTGAAAATCAATTGGCTGTCAGTGTGAGGGTTTATTTCTGGGCTTCCTATTCTGTTCCATTGGTCTATTTGTGTGTTTTTATGCCAGTGCCATCTTGTTTTGGTTACTATAGCTTTATAGTATATTTTGAAGTCAGATAGTGTGATACCTCCAACTTTGTTCTTTTTGTTCAAGATTGTCTTTAGCTATATGGGATCTTTCGTGGTTCCATACAAGTTTTAAGATTGTTTTGCTGTTTCATGAGGAATGTCATTGGTATTTTGATAGGAATTGCATTAAATCTGCAGATTGCTTTAGGCAATATGAACATTTCCATGATGTTAATTCTTCCAAGCCATGAACAGAGGATATCTTTCCATTTATTTGTGTCCTTTTCAATTTTTTTCAACAATGTTTTATAGTTTTCATTGTAGGTCTCTTTCACCTCCTTGGTTAAATTTACTCCCAGGTATTTCATTTTTTGGTATTCATTGTGAATGAAATTACTTTCTTGATTTGTTCCTCAGCTATTTCATTATTTCATAATAGGAGGGCTATTGATTTTTGTGTGTTGATTTTGTATCCTGCCAGTATACTGAATTCATTTATTAATTCTAGTAATTTTTTGGTGGAGTCATATGTATATGACTATATATGTATCTGATCATGCCATCTACAAATAGGGATAATTTGACTTCCTCCTTTCCAATTTGGATGCCATTTATTGCTTTCTCTTACCTTATTGCACCAGCTAGATCTTCCAGTACTATGGTGAATAAGAGGGGGAAAAGTGGACATCCTTGTCTTCTTCCCGACCTTAGAGGAAAAGCCTCCAGTTTTTGTACATTCAGAATGACATTAGCTGTGGGTTTGTCATATATGGCCTTTATTGTGTTGAGGTGCATTCCAGTTCTACATAATTTGTTGAGTGTTTTTACCATGAAGGAATGTTAGATTTTATCATGCTTTTTCTGCATCTATTGAAATGATCATTTTTTCCCCTTCATTCTATTGATGTGATGTATCACATTTATTGATTTGTGTTTGTTGAACCATCCTTGTATCCCTGTGATGAATCTCACTTGATTGTGGTGAATGATTTTTTTAATGTGTTCTTGGATTTTCTTTGCCAGTATTTTGTTGAGAATTTTCATCTCTGTGTTCAGTAGGGATATTTGTCTGTAGTTTTCTTTTTTTGTTGTGCCTTTTTCTGATTTTGGTGTGCGGTTAAAGTCATAGAATGAGTTTGGAAGTATTCTCTGCTCTTCTATTTTTTGTAAGAGTTTGAGAATAATTGGTACTAGTTCTTTAAATCATTGACAGAATTCAGCAGTAAAGCCATCTTGTTCTGAGGTTGTCTTTGTTGAGACTTTTTATTACTGCTTCAATCTCATTACTCATTATTGGTCTGTTTAGGTTTTCTAGTTCTTCATGATTCAACCTCGGTAAGGTGCATGTGTCCAGGAATTTATCCAGGTTTTCCAGTTTATTCACATATAGTTGTTCATAGTAATCTCTTACGATCCTTTGTATTTCCATGGTATCAGTTGTAATGTCTCCTTTTTAATTTCTTATTTTATTTATTTGAGTCTTCTCTCTTTTTTTCTTTGTTAGTCTAGCTAAAGGTTTATCAACTTTATCTTCTTGAAAAACCAACTGTCTCACTGACGTTTTGTATTACTTTTAAATCTCTAATTCATTTATTTCTGTGTGATCTTTGTTATTTCTCTCATTCTACTAATTTGGGATTTGGTTTGTTCTTGTTTTCTAGTTCCTTGAGATGTTATGTTAGGTTGTTTATTTGAAGCCTTTTTTTTTCTATTTTGATGTAAGCCTTTATTGCTATAAACTTCACTTCCCTTTTAGAACTGTTTTTTTGCTGTTTCTGATAGGTTCTGGAATGTTTTGTTTTCATTTTCATTTGTCTCCAGGAATTTTTTAATTTCCTTTTTGATTTATTCTTTGACCCATTCATTGTTTAAGACCATGTTGTTTAATTTCCTTGTATTTGTACAGTTCTCAGCATACCTACTGTCATTGATTTCTACTTTTATTCCATTGTGGTCAGAGAATATAGTTGATACGATTTCAGTTTTAAATGTGTTGAGACTTGTTTTGGTCTATTCTAGAGAATGTTCCATATCCTGCTGAGAAAAATGTGTATTCTGCAGCTGTTGTATGAAATGTTTTACAAATGTTTATTAGATTCAATTGACCTAGAGTAGAGATTAATTCCAATGTTTCTTGGTTATTTTTCTGTCTGGATGATCAGTCTTTTGCTGAAAGTGGGGTATTAAAGTCTCTGACTATTACAGTGTTGGAATCTGTGTCTCCCATTAGGGCTAACAGTAATTGCTTTATATATCTGGGTGCTCCGGTGTTGGGTGTGTATATATTTAGAATTGTTATATCCTCTCATTGAATTGATCCCTTTATCATTATATCCTTGTCTTTTTTAACTTTTGTTGGCTTAAGTCAATTTTACCTAATATAAGTATAGCTACTCCTGCTCTTTTTTGGTTTCCATATGCATGAAATATCTTTTTCCATCCCTTTACTGTTAGTTGCTATATGTCTTTACAGGTGAAGTGAGTTTCTTGTAGGCAGAGTACTGTTGGTTCTTGTTTTATAATCCATTCAGCCACTTTGTGTCTTTTAACTGTGGAATTTAATCCATTTACACTGGGAGTAATTATTGATATATAAGGACTTGTTACTGCCATTTTGTTCCTCTTTTTTCTGGTTGTTTTGTAGATCTTGTTTTCCTTTTTTCTGGTCTTACTTCCTTCTTTTGTGGTTGAATGATTTTCTCTAGCAGTATATTTTGATTTCTATTTGTTTTATTTTTTAATTGATTCTTTTCCTTTGTCAAGATTCCCATTATGCTCCTGAATTGTTTTCCAGATATCACTTAATTCTCTATCTGTATTTTCTTGTGATTCCCTGAACATTCTTAAGAGGGTGTAGTGGATTGAATTATGTCCCCCCAAAACTCCTTGAATTATGATGCTTGAATTGTGTCCCCCTAATTTTATGTATTAGAAACTTAGCCCCCATTGTGACTGTTAAGAGGGTGGGAAATCCAATTATGGTAATTGAAAGGTGGAGACTTGAAGAGGTAATTGGTTTGTAGGACTATGCAGTAGTGAATGGATTAAAAATGGTGGTCAGGGCTGTGGTTCTGAGGGCTTTAAAAGAAGAGCAGAGTCTGTCTCTCTTCTCTCTCTGCTTCCACCATCTTACAATGTAAGACCCCTGGGTCACTGTCACCACCACCAGATGGGCTCTGGACTTCCCAGCCTCGGAAAGTGTAAGCAATAAATTTTGTTTTCTTTATAAATCACCCAGTTTCAGGTATTCTGTTACAGCAACAAAAATGGACTAATATAGAGGGTTTTTCTGAATTCTCTGTCAGACATTTCATAAGTCTGCTGTTCTTCTGGGTCCATTGCTGGTGTTTTGTTTGTTTTCTTTGTTGTGTCATATTTCTCTGTTCTTTCTCAATCATTGTGTCTTTATGCCGATTCCTGGGCATTTGAGGAGAGAAGATGGCTACCTCTTCGAGGTTTTGGTGTTGTTAGATTGTTACTAGTTAATATAAGAGCAAGAGCATTGTCTCTGGTCTCTGTCCCCCCCCGCCCCCCGGCCCTGTTCTGTGACAGATCAACAGCTACCACCACTACTTAAGCTTTGCACTGGAACTAATTTGCTGTCTTGTGGTTAATTCCCAAATTAGGGGAAACTTCCTGTGAGGACCAGAACTTTAACTTGAGCTCTGGGCCTGAGCTAGACTGCTGCTTTGCTGCTGTTTCTCAAACTGGGAAAAGCTTATTGAGTGGGTTGGATATTAATTGTCAGTCTTTTAATCACTTCTGGGTCTTGTGGGGTCACCACAGACACGACTGTGCTGTGTGGATATTCTGGTCCATGACTGTCTTTTCCATAGTTCTATCACCTTGACAGTCTCTGCTGTGTGGCACCCATGTGATTGGAAGGCAGATTAGCTGTCTGTGCTGCACCCTAATGCTCCTCTGTGGGTCAGCCTCCACCCATCACTCCAAGTGTTTCCCATGGGGCAGGCCATGCACAAGTCTCCCGTGAAGACTCACTGACCTCTGGATGGTTCCTTCCTCCTGTTGGCTGCCGCCCCTGGCTCCTATGAGGATCTGAGGGAAGCTTGCCAGTGGCTTTGCTGGCCTGGGGAATGGTATGGCACACTCTGAAACACTCTTCTGTCCTGCAGACTCCAAGTAGCTTCACACAAAGCGTGCCACTGTGACTTTGCCGTCTCCTTGTGTTGCTCTGTGTGCAACTGCTCCATATGCTGCATGTACTCCTTGCCTTGTTCCATGTTGGCCCTGGAAGCATCTGGTGCTTGGAATGGCTGGAGTGGTCCCTGCTTTCTCTCATTGTGGCCTTTCATGCCTTCATGAACCCCTTGGTTGTCTCTTCCTCTTTGCTCGAGCTCAGAATGGAAGTTTTGCATTTTAATAGTTGTAAATTGATAGGCTTTAGGGAGGAGCAATGCAGGGGATTATCTATTTCACCTTCTTGATGTTGTCACTCTCCTGTAATGTATTTTAATACTGTGGTCAGATCTTCTGGGCTCAAAATATATTTCTACCTCTAATTAATTATTGTGGTGAATATTGGATATCTGAACATCCCTTCCGCCCCCACTGAAGAAACCCAGAGGGGAAATAGAGTGGCTTTTCAAAGCCGAACAACCACTTAGTGGAAGAATGAGGTTTCAGTCTCAGGTTGCCCTGCTCCCAGTCCTGAGTTCCCATCACACAAGTTGGGGACCCCTTTGGTCTCCTTCCCAGAAGCATTTTACTTCTCCCAAATATAAAGTTTCTGAAGGGCTCCAAATAAGCCTATTGAGAAGAGGATAATCTCCATGTAACTTCCAGGATTTCTGTGATTGGGTTTCTTTGTGGAATTTCAGAGCAGGAGAGACAAGCAACAACATACATAACTGGCTTGACCTAGAGGCTCACTGGGCCAACGTAAATTCATTTCACGTTGCTCTTCTATAAACATGGCCAGTCAACATAAGAAAAAATAGTTAACTGTTTGTCTTATCTACACAGTGCAAATAATCACTTCAATAATCTTTCTCCATTAGCTAACAAACTAGGTGGTTACCTTCTGATTCAGCCAGTAGATTTCAGTAGCATTTCTAGTGCACCTACTGTGAGCAGGTGGACTGCTGGGCAGTACCTCACACTTATTCTCACTGAGTCTCACTGCCACCACACAGTGGGGTGATTGTCATTTTGCAGCCTAGGAAGTGGAATGACAGAGTTTAGCAAACAGGCGGCATGGCCAGGGTGGGGACCCAGGTCCTCTGATGGTGTGTCCAGTGTCCTTTCCACCTCACTAAACTCTCCTGTCATGACAGAACTGACTGGTTCTTCAAGCCCTGTTGATTTTACTATGACTCAGCAATCCCTTCCATCAACACAACTCTTTTGTAGTCACTTTCTTGGTTGACACCATACCCATTTGGTCGGATTGTGGTCAAGCTGGTTGTGCCTGTGGACATAGAAATATTGATGGCTTGATTTTTCCCAGGAGTTTTTCAGCTTCTGGGGAGAATGTGGCAGAAGTCAAGGATGGCAGTGTAAGTTGGGGCTGAAATTCCTCCTGCTCCCATCTGAGCTTGCAGGGATGTACTGATTGGTATTTGCTTGGAGGAGAAGACAAGAAAACGGAGTTGAGATGCAGTAGGATGAGCCTTCACAGATGCAAATTCCTGTGGGGACACAAAGGTTCAGAGGACCAAGTGGGGCTGAGCTGGGTTAAGATCACTCTTCTGACATGTCCTAAGTGAGTGAACTCTGACATTAGCTTAGTATCCCCAAAGCTCCATCTCTACATCTGAAGGTGGGACTACTAACAGCAAGCTTTCAGAGATGGTAGTGAGGGTTAAAAATATCACCTCTACTGAATATTATAGTCACGTTTAACTCTTGGTCTTTGGACAGTGGACATGGAACTGAGTGTACCCTCATTCATGGTACAGCAAGGTAGTAAAGAGTGTGGGTTCGCAAGCCAGTCAGCCTGGGGTCAGGTCCAGGCAGTGATCTTCAAGCAGTTCATTTAGTCTAGGTCTCAATGTCTTAATCTGAAGATAGGGATAGTTACAGCACCTACTTCCTAGGTTATTCTCAGAATTAAATCAATGCAAAGCACAGCTCTTAGCCTGAGGGTGGAAGCCAAGAAAGCAGGTAGGGGGTGCTGGTTCAGGTGGTCCAGAATAAGACAAAGACCTTTTCACTAAAACTCTGAAGCCATACAGATGGTTCAATTCCTGCTGCATAGGGTTGCCGCAAGGGCAAGGATTGGCACATGAGAAAGCACTTCACCACATGTAAAATCCTCTACAAATATAAAGGTCAGGTCAGAGCTCATGGCTGTGGTCATTTCCATGGTTATACTTACTATTCTGAAGGACTGGGTCCATGTATTCTAACTTCTAAGACCATCCTGGCATATAACAGAAGCCCAGTCACCTCCAGCACTTGGCCCAGTATGTGGCACGTTGATGGGGTTCCCTGAGGGTTTGCTGAGTTGCACGAGGTGGAACTGGGTTTCCCAAGACTCTGAGTACTCCACACTCTGTGGACTGGAGCTCCAGCACGTGTTAGCTGTGGCTGCTTCTGCTAATCACGTACACATGTGCACAAAGCTTTGCCAACTTTAGGGCTTTGCGAAAGTTTGCTAATATGATTATATGCCAAGGAGATCCCAAATGTCATCTATCCTTTCTCTGGAGGGAAAAGAAATGGTTATCTGTGTGCAATATTCTTAGTCTAGTATTTTAAGTATGCAGTTAGCCATGCTTTTAGAAAGAAATGGAAATTAAGCCATCTCCAAGAATATTTTTTTCTTTCTAAATTTCTGCATTTGTACAATGTCCTTCAATTAAACCTGAAATCAAATCTTGTTCCCTTTGAGTGGTCATTTTAATATTTGCAAGTTTCCTGGGAAGGGAGATTAGAAGCAGTGATTGATTCTGTGAGCCCTCTTCTGCCTCCAGAGACACCCTTGAAAGTCCACACGGTCCTCTACGAGCCTGGAGCACAGTGCGAGCCGCACAATCAGTCCCTCCTCTGTTCCCTCCTCGTGGGGGCTCTGATCCAGACGCAGTCTCTTTCTCTGAATATTCTAGCCTAAACAGCTGCTGGCTCCTAGAATGCACTGTGCCTTTTACGTCCCTGTTCATGTTACATGCCATTTCTTCTATCAGGAAATTCTGCACATGGCTTTGTGCTTCTTCCTGGACTCTGTGCATCTCTAGACTTATCTCCCCAGGAGTCATCCCTGGGTCTCTGGTCAGAGCATCTTTATTTCCCTCTGGGGCACTGCTTCTTCCCCATGTTCAGCTGCAGCTCCCATTGCTGTCTGTATAAAATCTGAAGTCCTTACAGTGTTTCCAAGGTGCCACAGCCTCTACCCTCATGCCTCACCTCCCTCTTCTCCCCGTGGCTCACTAGGGTCAAGCTATGGAACTTCTTGCTGCTCCTCAAAGCTGCGAGCCCTTCGCCACCTCAAGGCCTTATGGATGTATCTGCCCTCTGTTGAATTTCCTCTTAACCCCAGGAGTCACTTGGCTCAGTGCCCAGCAACTTCAGCTTCTACACGAATGCTGTCTCCTTAGCAAGATCTTCTCTGGCAACCCTTGTTAACAGAGTG
Organism: Cynocephalus volans; assembly: GCF_027409185.1. Classification (NCBI taxonomy): domain Eukaryota; kingdom Metazoa; phylum Chordata; class Mammalia; order Dermoptera; family Cynocephalidae; genus Cynocephalus; species Cynocephalus volans. The sequence continues at coordinate 86,620,289 of NC_084474.1, forward strand.
ACCACCACCCCTTCCTAGCACCGCACCACCCTTCCTCGGTTTATCCCCCCAGCACCTGTACTTAGTGATCTGTCCCACAGTGCATTTTACTCAGTTCCAGGCTCACCAAGGGCAGCAGGTACTGGTCTTTCTGTCCTGAGGCCTCCTCTTCTCTCAAAGCAGTGATTGCCTCACCATGGTTTTTAATGAATGTTTGGGAATGAATACAGTATGGAAAGTCTGATGCATCCCCTTCCTCACTCCTCTGCCTCTGGGGTTGGGCATATGGCTCAAGTCTGCCCAGGCAGCATCTTCTACCTCCCTGGTAGCAGAGATTAGTCCAAGGAGACCCAAGACACAAGCCAGGCCAATGATGGTTGGCCCAGGACTATTCCTGGAGCAACTGGGAAAGAAGCTCTTTTCTTCTCTGGAGGTGCTGAACTGGTAAGATGTGGGCTCCCAGCTGTAGCGGCATATTTTACCACTGCTTCGGGAAATGCAGCCAGAGCTTAAGCTCAATGAGGGCAAAGTCAAGCCAGGAGTTGGAGAACGACCTGCCTCAGGGCCTCTGAACTAGCCTTTCCCTCTGTTAATTCCCCTGCATCCATCATGCCTGAATCTCTACCTTTGGACTTGTGTTTACTTGAGCCAATAAAATCCTTTATCTGTTTAAGCCAAGTTGGGATAAGCTCCTGGCAACATCAGGAGTCTTGACTAGTTTCAGTTAAAATTCTTCCTTCTGGGGAAGCTCCCATCTCCCCCTGGAAGCCCAGGTGTTTCTTCTTCCTCTTCTCTTTGCCTGCACATTGTACATCTCTCCTCGATGTCACCGTGTGGTAACATATTGTTGGCCTATCTGATTCCCCACCAGTCTGAGCATCTCTAGAGGGCTGGGATTATCCATATACTAGCAATTTCTAGACATTCCATGCCGAAAACCGTCCCCTTCATAGATGACACCCAGTAAATACTTGTTGAATGAATAGTTGAATGAATGAAAGCAGCTTGTTCCATCCCCCAGGTACGTTTCATTTAGGTGTTCAACTATTTTCAAACGTATCCTCCCCAAATGCCCTTCTTGCAGATGGGCCTCAGGAGATTTCTCCAACACTGATGTCTTTGCAAGTGTGGGTGCCTCTTGAAAAGCTGACACAGAATGAATTGAGATGATGCTTTGTTCTCTACCAGACACCAGCCCATGTCATTTAGGAAAGTGGCATTTCAAACAGATTAAGTTCAGCAAACTGAGCCCTGCAGTGAATTAGAAATTCCTTTTGATTAAAAAATACCTTTTATTTCAATCACATAGAGTCCAGAAGTGAGTTTATGTTTTTAATAAGCTGTCCCATATTCTGAATTTGATTTTATCTTTTAAAGTAGAATGAAAAGAAAACTGGGGATGGGGAAATAATTGAATAATATGTACACATATGGCAAGAGGGGAGTTAGGTGGGAATTAGGGTGAGTCATGTTTAGTGGTTCAGGGGTGCTCCCTGCCCCCAAATCAGGGGTCACTGAGCAAGCAGGGTGAGGGGACTGGCTGTTTTATTTTGAACAATGGGGCAATGGACAGCTCCTGGCTTGGAAGCCACCTATGCCTTCTACTTATTTATTTATTTTTATTGAAATATAATTGATTATACATATTTGTAGGGTACAGAGTTGACAAATACCTTGATGGGAAAATGGCCCCATCTTCAGTTCCAGGCACCCTAGTTCCCAACCCAGCCTGGCAGGTGCACAGGAGTATCAGAAGCGTCTAGAATAATTTGAAATTAATTCATGCCCCAGCAGGTCTCTGGGCACCCTCTAGTCCAGCTGAATTATGTCTTGGAGGAAAGAGGCTGTATTAGTCTGTTTCTGTTGCTTACAACAAAATACCTGGAACTGAATAATTTGTAAGAAAACAAACTTATTGCTTATAGCTTCTGAGGCTAGGAAGTCCAAAGTCTAGGGAACACATCTGGTGAGAGCCTTGGTGGTAGTGACAGTGATGGTGGAGTATCACATTGTGAAAAATGGCAGAGCAGAGAGACACTAACCTCCTCATTTACTCTTCTTTTAATGCCCTCAGAACCACACCCCTGACCACCATTATTAATCCACTCACTACTGCACAGTCCTACAATCCAGTTACCTCTTTAAAGCTCCACCTTTCAGTTACCATAATAGGATTTCCCACCCTCTTAACAGTCACAGTGGGGGCCAAGTTTCTAATACATAAAACTTGAGGACACAACTCAAACTTCACTGAATTTGGGGGGACATAATTCAGTCCTCTACAGAGGCAATAAATCCCAGCACCTGTCTCTTCATGGTACTTTTTCTCCTCATGGGGAGGGAATGTCCCAGCCACCTGCACTCACTTGCTCTGTCACCTAGGATGTTCAAAACACTGTGTTTAAGACTTCCAGCACAGACAGCTGGGACAGAGGATGGTGGCAAGAGCTCTGGGACCCCTGAACTGGGATTCTGGAGACCGGGTCCCAATCGCAGCTCTGCCTCTGATTTTGTGTGTTCTCGGGGAAAGTCAAGAGACATCATCACGCCAGTCAAGTGAAATGCTGAAATGGTGGGTGACCTCTGAGACCCTTCCCAGTGCTGATGTTATCATTCCCTGTGAGATTTCTCTCTCACAATTGACCCATGTAAAAATTAGGGTTTTTATCTGCAGCAGAGAGAGATAACTGATCCTGGGTTAGATGACCTTGCAGTGAGAGGTGTTGGGCTGGTCCAGCCTGTCTCTGAGAGTGCTCGTAACATGTTTAACCATAAAGGACTGACCTGGCTGTGTCCTCAGCCCCAGTGATCACAGTCTGCTTCATCCCCATTACCTCTGCGATCTGCTAACCTGATCAGCTCCCTAGCATCTATTAGTCCCCCGCTTTGAATCCTTTGAATCCTTCTCCACTACTGCTGGAGCCCCTGCTCTTATAGCTCACTTACCCATGCCTTCCCTGGCTGGCTGCAGCCTGCCTCCACCCCTGCTTCATTTCCAGCCACATCCCCTACAGCCCTTTCCTGGACTTGTCATGTATATTCAGCATCTGCACTTAAACACTGATCCATTTTCTTGGAGCACCTTTTCTCCTCTTCTCTACTCAGCAAACTCTCACTCATCTTGCAAGAGCCAGCTCACTTATCCCCTTCTCGAGGATGCTCTTTCTGACCCCTCCGGGCACGCCGAGTATGTGCACCTTTAATTCCCACAGTATGCCTAATCTTCCCTAATCTCCCTGACATATTTATTGAAAAGAGCTTGGCACTGTGATGGAGATAGATTCAAAAACATTAGTGCCCACTCCAAGACCAATAAACAACTAGACAGCTACAGCACAGTATGAGCAGGGCTTTGGTGGAGAAAAACACGAAAACCAGTGGGAGCCCAGTGCCCAGGAGACCCGGCTGCAAATGTGCGCTTAAATATCACCTGTCTGCCTCACTAGAGCACGAGCTCCTCGGCCCTTGAAGGTGTAGTTGCTCAAGAACAGACTGAGCAGCTCAGGCAGTCAAAGGGAATATTTTCTCTTAAATACAGGCTTCCTAATTCAGTTACAAGAAATAATGATTTTATCACTTTAATTAATTTTTAATTTTTTTAAATTTAGAAATAATTTAAGATTCACCAAAGAGATACAAAGATAGTCCAGAATGTTCCAATATACCCTTTGCCCAGGTTTGCTAATGTTAACATCTCACATAACCACAGTGCATTTGCTAAAACTAAGACTGTGGCACAGTACTATTAACTAAGCTGCAGACTTTAGTCTGACTTCTCCAGCTTTTCACTAATCTCATTTTTCTGTTCCAGGAGCCTGTCTGGGACCCCAGATCACATTTAGCTGTCATGTGTCCTGCGTCTCCTATGATCAGTGATCTTTTCTCAGTCTTTCCTTGTTTTCCATGACCTTGACAGTTTTGAAGAGTACTGGTCAGGTACTCTGCAGAATGTCCCTCAGTTTGGGTTTGTCTGATGTTTTCTCATGATTGGTCTGGGGTTATGGGTTTTAGGGAAGAAGGCCACACAAGTGAAGGACCCTTTTCATCACATCATATTGGGAACGCTTGTTGGTCATTGTGACTCATCCCTGGTCATGTTTGTTTTCATCACTTGGTTCAGGTTGTGTCTGCTGGGTTTCTCCAGTTTCCTTTTCCATGCTCTATTCATTAGAACAATAGAATATTTTTGATAAATCTGTTGGATTAGACTGACTAATATGGATTACACGAAATTCTTTAAACAGGGGTAGAAGCACCACATTGGGGGTCAGGGGAGCTTGGGTGGGGCCAGCTTTGCTGCTTTATGAGCTCTGGGGCCTTGGGCAGACACCTGCTTCACTGTGACCATCCAGCTTCTCATCTGTGATTTGCAGCAGGTACTCTGGAAGATCTTAGTGGTCCTCTTATGATTCCCAAACTTGCGTCTCCAGCCATGACCTCTAGTCTTTACTCAAGGTCCATATATCTATCAATCTTCCATTTTTTTCTTGGAGTGTCTTGAAGTTACTCCAAATTTAGTATGTTCCAAACTAGCTCATTACCTTCTCCTGCATCCCTAAAATAATCTGGTCCTTTTCCAGAGTTTACTCGCTTACCAGATGACAGCACCATCCCTCCCTCCCTCCCTCCCTCCCTGCATCCACCCATCCATCTATTCATCCATCCAGTTTCCTAAGCCAGAAGCATGGGAGTCATCATTGACACTTCTGGGGTTTTTGTTGTTGTTGTTGTAAACATAAAATCCATTCTCAGGCTGTTACGTTTTTTTCAATCGGTCCGTTACCCCCAAGCCACCATCATTTTCTCTTTGGACTACAGTGGCAACCTGCCAACTATGTCCTCCTCCAGTCCATTTTTCTATAATCGCTTGAGTGCTTTGTGCAAATCCCAAATTTCATGACTCAATAATTCCCTAGTCTCTTGAGCAACACTGCCCAGTGTGTTTAGTGTGGCCTCTACGTCCTGGCCACCTCCCCAGCCCTATCTCGACCGTTCTTGCCTCTGTTCTCGGGGCAGTGGCTGCCTCTCAAGTTCTTGAATATTCCCTCTGTCCTTCACTTAGAGTGTTAGCTCTTGGGATTTCCTCTACCTGAATAGTCTCTCACTTTGATAACGAACACCTGTTTGTCCTTTGGATTTCCTGTCAAATGTCCTTTCTACAGAGAAAACTTCCATGTAGACTCATGAAACAGCTTTTTTTTTTTTTTATAGCATTTGTGGTGTTATTACAGTTGGTTGATTAATGTCACTCTCCCTCACTATGCGGACAGTGTCTGTCTCATTGTTGTTGTTCTCTGCTGCATCTGTCCCAGGGTTTACCACAGAACCTGGCACACAGTGGGTCTTCCCAAGTCTTGCTATGTGGTGAATGAATGGAAGACAGCTCTGGGTTCAGGACATGGGTCTCCTGTCCTGGAGAGTCGTCCATAGGTTCTCTCTGCTGATGCACAGCAGCAAAGGAGGGGAATGAGCTGACGATGGAGAACTAAATCCTCTCCACTTCCTGACAATACACAAACAACGAGCGGGGAAGTGGCGGTAGGATTGAGGTGGGGGTTGGGAGGGGTGTCAAGCTAATTTTTACTTTTCTTAAGGAGATGAATCCCAGAAATCTCTGCATTACTCTGAGGAACCACACATGTACACAGCTTAGAGTCAAATCATTTGTATCCACACACTCTAAACATATACATAGAAATAATGCATATATGCATGCTTCTATAATTTATTTCTACTAACTAGACATTGAGAGTATTTGGATCTACTGAAAATATATAAATTATTTGTTTTCTTAAATTATAGATGACGTATTTATAACATGAACATATAAATTGTGAGTGTATATTATACATATAATCCTGTTTGCTGACATTTATGGCAGTGTGCTATGTGCCAGGCTCGGTGCTAAGCACTATGCATTCATTATCTCACTTAATCTTCATCGCTATCCCACAGGGAAAATAGATTGCAGTGATTTTCAACTTTCTCTCTTTTTTAAACAGAATCTCTCTCTTTTTTAAAAAAATAAAATACTCAATGGAAACTTCAACATATGGAAGAGATGAAACCTTTGCTCTGTGGTTGCAGCAGACCAGGAGACCTTCTTAGCCTCTTATTGGGCTACAGCAATTGTGCAGACTGGGTCACACAGTTGTTGGGTTGAGGCAATAGCTACGCTAATTGTATGGCTAGGCATTTCATCACTAAAGCCAACTGGGTCATATACCCCTCACACACAGGTCCATACTAGGTAATTGGGAAAGATCCTGGGAGCCATTGGCAGATGACATGAGCTCAGTCCTCAGCAGTAGCAGCAGAAGCTAGCAGTGGCAGTGGTCTCTCAGGGCATCCTGGGGGCACTGGCAGCAATAGCCTCCAGCAGCAGTAGTGGCCTCCCTGTGGGTCCCATCCCCCTGGGGATGTCCCCGTGGTGGGGAGCACAGTGGATCAGAGCCACACATTGTTTATACTTAAGTCACAACCCAGGACACCTGGGTGCACATGCACAATTACATTAGACAATGACCAAGGAACACCTGGGCACATGTGCATATTTATATCAAATGCTCAGCAAGATTCTGAACATCAGAGGGGGCCTGATCATTTTCCTATATTTTCCCAACACTGGGTCACAGACCCTTCACATGCCAAGCTGGGTCACAGACCTCTCATGTGTCAGGCTGGGTCACAGACCCCTCACATACAGGTCGTGAGCTAGGTAATTAGAAAAGAACCCAGGAGCCATTGGCAGATGACATGAGCTCAGTCCTCAAGCTTCCTCCTCCTCCACAGCAGCAGCTTACAGCAGCAGTAGTGGCCTCCCCACAGCCTCCCTGGGGACGTTGGGGTCCAGGCAGCAACAGCAGTAGCCTCCCTGTGGCCACCCCCTCTCCCCTGCTGGGGCATCCTGGGGGCGGAGTGCCCTGTGCATCAGAGCTGTTCATCCTCTATACCTAAGTCTGACAACCCAGGACACCTGGGTGCGAGTCAAACTACCAAAGAACATCTGGGTGCACATGCGCAATTACATTAGACAATAACCAAGGAACACCTGGGCACACGTGCCTATTTACATCAAATACTCAGCAAAATTCTGAACATCTGAGGGACCCTGACCACTTATATTTTCAATTTCCCTATCCCTCTCTACTTCCCTCATCACCCCACCCTTCATGTGAAAGAGGTAGAAGTAAGCATACTGGATTTTCAAGCTAAGACGTGCATCACTTGCCAGCTGTGGAATCTGGGGCAAGTTCCCTCAATCTCAGCCACAGTTTCCTTACCTCTAAAAATCCCCAAATGTTAATTATGAGAATTAAATGAGATCATGTGTTTTAAAAAAGAAAATCTAATTCAGTGCTTGCACACAGTAGGTGCTAAATATTTATTATCTGAATTTGATTCTGTCATAGGTTGGGTTTCCCAGAAGCAGACCCTGAAATAATTCATGTGACAGTGGTTTATTGGGAAGTGCTCACATAAAAACATTGCTACAGCTATGTGCAGTAGGCCTGGGTAGGGAGGAGGCCAGCCCGGATTGTGATGTCAAGCAAAGTCCCACAAAGGGTGACTTTGATTCAACCTTGCAGGGGAGCTCTGGGGACAGTGTAGGTCATACTTTAGAGTACTTCCATAACCCTAGCCAGGGTCCAAGGGAGCTATTGTATTGATACTCCTGTATACATTAACTTAAGGCTGTTCTCAGGCCCTCAGTTCTCTGCACAGCCCAGCAAAGTGGGCTCCAGCTACTGAAGTGACAAAGCGATGCAGGTGCTGCTGAGAGTTAATGCACTAGGAGCTGGCATGCCTTGAAATAGTAAAGTTTTCCTGGGGGATGTGGACAGAGACCTGACAGTGGCTGCCAGAGTCCTAATATGTGGTGATCTGCAAAAGGTCCTGGGACAGTTTAAACGCAGGGCTTCATTCATGACCTGTGCCTTTACTGAGCTAAATCAAGTGCCGAGTGCAATGAGAGCTCTTTTTCCTGCCCACTCACCCTTGGCAACTAGTAGCTCCTTCTGGCTACAAGGTAGAAGATCTGGTGGGTCTGAGTGCCAGGTGTCCTCAACACAGAGCTCCAGCTCTAAGGCACTGGAGACACACCTGTGCCTTCTGCTGTAGATTAGAACTAGGAAGGAGCACATTTCCAAAACAGGTGTACCCGGGGGACAGTGACCAAATGTAGTGGGTTAGAAATCTTGATTCTCCTTTGATCTTAGAATAGGATTTTAAGGTAATGAATGAATGAGCCAAAAGGTTCTTGATAAAAGTCCACAGATAAGGTTGGCAAAAGCCATCTAATCAATTCTAATCACTGTTTAGGGATGGGATTGTGTACTTTGTTTTAGGTTGCTGGTTTGATTCTGGCTTGAATGACTATTGACTATTTAACCTACTGATTGTTCTTAAGATATGTTAAGGAAACTGCTTGAATGCTGTTTAAATATGCTAAGGAAATTGCTGTAGGATGTATGTGGAAAAGAAAATGTTTACTAAGGACAAGCTGTTTGTTGGTGGATTAACCTAGCTTTTGACAAATTACATTCTGGAATGTCACATTGTTAATTTACTGCTGTTACTAGTTGTACACTGCCTGATTTTATGTCCTTCTTTGATGATTGAATCAACTGATTTTTCTTGTGAAACTTCCTTGTCTTGTCAATAAAAGGAAAGGCTGATTTTGAATCAGGGCTGCTTCCCTGCTGGGTGGCAGTCCCTCCAGGCCTCACTGATGATGCTTTGAGTGAATTCTTGCTTTCTCTTTTTTCCATCTTGGTTACACAGAGGAAAGTGTAACAACCAAACACGCCCCAGAACTATGCACTTTCCTGAGGGCCCACTCCATGCAAAATTGTTGATTTGCTCAATCCTCTTAGCTTCACACCAGCCCTAGGAGGCATTTTGTTGTTTTCATTCCCATTTTCCAGGTGGAGACCTGGAGGCTTTGAGAGGTTCTGTAACTTGGCCAAGATCTCAGAGCTAGTCGGTGCCAGACCGGGACTTCCAGCACTGATCTTTCAGACTCCACCTTACCACCCTGCCCTTCAATTAACCTTAGAAGATGTGGGAGCCTGTAGGAAGACTCCAACATTGCTAATTGGAAAGAGCCTGCAGGGATTTTAACCAATCTGGAGAATGCACTCTGAGATCACCAGGCGCTGCCCCTAGAACTTGCCCAGTTGCCCAAACCTGGAAGCAAATGAGACTTCAAGGAGGGACAGCCCCTTTGTCCACTGAATTAACCTATGTCAATTGATTTTCCACTAAGTTCCGAGCTGCAGTACAGAAGCTCTAATTAACACTCAGAACCAAGGATGTGTCCAGTGAGAATGTCCCGAGAACATGTACACATAAGCTTGTCCTCTAAGCTCACTCCTAACGCTCATTAGCTCTGCAAGTGCTCCAAGGGGCTTGTCTCCTAATTTAGAACCATTGATGAGCTTTCTCTCTCCCTAGACTTGGAGATCAAAGACACAAATCTCTTCATCTTCATTATCAGTGTCACACCAACGGCCAAAAGGGGACTTAGGAGTTGTCAGTGTCTCTCTATCTCCTGGTAGGTCAGTTCCGAGCCTTTCACAAAGTTACTCTGCCTGGTTTGCTCCCTCACGTCCAACTGTGACGGGATAGAGTTCGTCCTGTGGATGACACTGTCACAGTCTAGGAGGTACCACTGACCTAATCTACTACACTGACCTCAGATGGAAATGTACTCTTGGGAGGTATAAAAAGAACGTACACAGAGTGGGGCTACTTCAGAAGAGCACGGCGTTGGCAGCTGGGAAGCCAGCAATCTTGTCGCTGAAGCACCACAGGTTTCCCTGTGGAGTTTATCATCACTTCTCTGTACCTCAGTCTTCTTAGCTATAAAATGGGGACTTAATCCTTATAAAAAACTCATCTCATAGGACGGTTGTGAGAATCAAGTGGATTAAAGCATACAGAGCACTTAGAAGACTGCCTGGCACATAGTAAGCATGACCAAAAAAAAAGCCCTGGTGTCATGACTTTCCTGTCTCTGCCTGTGATTTCCCCTTCCACTGTGGTTCCCGAAGGGACCAAAACCTATGTCTATGCACCAGGATGTGTTCAGAGCTTAGGCTCCCAGACCACGGTGGTCACCTCCTCACTAGTTTCCTGTATCATGTCTTGCCTCCTGCTATGGACTGATTGAATTGTGTCCCCAAAGTTCGTATATCAGAAGCTTAATTCCCACTGTAACTGTTGAGGGTGGGAAATCCTATTATGGTAATTGAAGGGTGGGGCCTTGGAGAGGTGATTGGATTGTAGGACCATGCCTAGTGAATGGACTAATAATCATGGTCAGGTGGTTCTGAAGGATTTAAAAGGAAAGCACATGAGAGGTTAGTCCCTCTCTCTCTGCTCCACCATTTTCTGCCATGTGTGACCCCTGGGTCACTGTTGCCACCACCAAGACCCTCACCAGCTATGTTCCCTGGACTTTGGACTTCCCAGCCTCTGAAACTGTAAGCAATACATTTCTTTTTGTTATAAATTACCCAGTTCCAGGTATTTTGTTATAAGCAACAGAAACGGACTAATACACCTCCTCTCATCCTACACTGTGATGTTTTTAAAAAATAAATCTAATAATGTTCCTCTCATTATGTGGAGTTTTATCCTAGGTCCCTACATACCTATAAGACACTGCCCAGCCTAACCTCTGACTACTTCTCCAGCCTCACTTCTTTTTTTTAAATTTTTTTTGTCTTTTTTGTGACCAGCACTCAGCCAGTGAGTGCACCGGCCAGTCCTATATAGGATCCAAACCTGCGGCGGGAGCATCGCTGCGCTCCCAAGCGCCGCACTCTCCTGAGTGCACCACGGGCTCGGCCCCTCACTTCTAACTATACTCCATGGCTCATGCTTCCACAGCAACACTGTGCTCCTGGCTCTCCCCAGAACCCATGAGCATCCCTCTGCCTCAGGGCCTTTGCACCTGCCTCCCCTTCCTTTTGGAAGCTTCTTCCCTCGGTTACTGTGCTGCTCACTTAGTTCTTTCAACTCTCCATTTAAAGCTTACTTCATTAGAGAGGCTGACTGAAATATGTTCACAACATAGTTCAGGGTGCCCCGGAATTCAGAATCATGGCTCACACGAACATCTGAAGAGCGGGGGAAGTTCAACCTGGGAAAGAGACACTGGGGACTGGGGGAAAGAATTGAGATTGGAATTGTCAAGCTTCTTAGGGGCTATCATGTGGAAAAAGAGCAGACTTGCTTTGTGAGGCAGCTTGGGGGGAACGAGGATGAACTAGGAACCACTGGGCGACATAGCTTTCCGCTCAGCATGAAGGAGAACCTTCCCCCATCAGAGCTGTCCAGAGCTGAACTGAGCAGCATCAGAGGGTTTGCACGTGGAGGCTGAAGGCCCAGCAGACGAGAACATTCAGCCATTTCACTTAGAGGGTGGGGTGTGTGTGGGTGTGGATGGGTGCTGAATTTGGTGAAACCCAAAACCAGAGCTTCTCTGTTTCTTAACTTTGTTCCTAGGCACTTTGTCTCTAGAAATCCCTGGTGAGAACATCAGTCACCCTGGAGGGTTGAGTTTGTTGGTCGTGATGAGACATTCTCACTCTACGTGCTCTGAGGCCTGGGGACTGTGTTGTGCAGGCTCCCTTGCTCTCCAAGACACGCAGTCTTTCTACACTCATTAAACTGAAATAGAAATATTTGGTTTCAGGGTTTTTCAGAAAAAGACAGAGAATTCTCTGATCTAGGGCACTGTATCATAAGACTTTCCAGACCCTGGCCTCTCTGCCTCCGGCTTTCCACACTTTCTTTGCTCATAGGTCTGCTCTGGCAATTGGCACAATGTGCTGCGTGGATGCACTTGACCTCTCCAAAAAGTGAGTATCTGTATTAGTCTGTTTTGTGTTGCTATAACAGAACTGCCTGAGATTGGGTAATTTATAAGGAAAAGAGGGTTATTTGGCTTACGATTCTGGGACAGCTGCATCTGACACAGGCCTCAGGCTGCTTCTACTCATGGCAGAAAACAGCAGGCAGCTGGTGGGCACAAGCAGATCACATGGTGAGAGGAAGCAAGAGAGAGACAGAGGGGAGGTGCCAGGGTCTTTTTAAACAACGTGCTCTCATGGGAACTAATCGAGCGAGAACTCACTCATTAATCCCCCTCCCCCAGGGAGAGCATTCATCCATTCATGAGGGATCCACCCCCATGACTCAATCAGTTTCCAACACTGCCACATTGGGGATCAAATTTCCACATGAGTTTTGGAGGGGACAACACATCCAAACTCCATCATTGCAGAGTTTGGGTCTTATTTATTTTTGTATCACTATTTGAATCCAGCATGTATGTATGTGTATGCACGCATGTGTGTGTCTGCAGATTGAATGGACACAAAGTTTAAAGGATGATCAAGATGGCGATGTCTTAACCTTAGGCAGTTGAGGTTGCTGTACTCTGACCTGACTCTGGAAGCAAACTCTGGTGGACTCATAACTATTCTGCTCATGGACAAGACCAGAAATGTGCCTCACTGTAAGTCTTGATTTAGAAATCCCCTGTGATCCCAGTCCCATATAATTACTAAAGCTCTTAACTGTCTTAGCTTCAAATCTTCTCTTTTCTTGTAGTTCAGAGTGGCTCCGGGGTGAAACCTGTGGTGACAAATGGGAGTGTGGTTGCCTCCCTTTCCGTCTTTCTGTCTGTCCCGCTTCTTGTCTCTACTTCCACAATCAGTTTATGATGTGCAATAGAAAATAGATAGAAATAAATAGATGGAAAGTGTCTCCCTAGATGAGCTAGCTTCGTTCTCTCGGGCCTGGCTTTTGTTCTGAGATGCTCCCTTCTCCTGGGGGCTCTCCAGAAGGCCCTGCAGCGTCCCCCTGCAACCTCTGAGCCAGGAAATGTGTCTCTATTCTCTGGCATCCCCTTCTCTAGCCACTGGGTGTTCGCCTGCAGCTTCTCTCTGGATTTGAGGGTAGGAGCATCCAGCCCAGATCAAAGGCATATGGACTCTCATGTCATGAATTTACATCCCTCTCTCCAAAGAAGTTTCTCCATCAATCTCTTCTTATTTTCTCTCTGACCTTGATCTTTCCAAAGGAGGGATCCAAAGAGCAGTAGGACAGGATTTCTTCCTTCCTTTTGTAAATTCTGCATTTGCCTGTGTTTGTGTGGGCCTTTCCCATACTCCCCATGGTGTTCTGTTAGGTATAGTCCAGGCACAGCATATACACCGAAGCAGTAAGAGTCCCACTGCAACAGCCTCTTGCTTTTATGATCCACCATGTGCCAGGCCCTGGGTAGTGAACAGAGCAAGGCTTGTGCTCTCCAGGAGGAGGACTTATTAAGGTGGTGGTGGAGGGGAGAGAAAGAAAGAGCTTCAGTCAGCCAGTGTTTACTGAGTGTCTACAAGATGTCAGGCATGATGCCAAGTTCTCTGCATGAACAGGTGAAGGAAATGGACATGGTTCCTAACATAAAGATGATATCTATGAGGACCAGAGGGAGAGCAAGGGACTGAAGTAAAGCTGAGGACAGAGGGATAATGGAAGTGGAGGAGCAGATCATTTATACTCTTGAAGGTGATTGTTAAAGCCTTGGAAGCCGTTGGAGGGTTTAAGGTGCAACATGATCTCATTCATATTTTGGAAAGATCATTCTGGCTGCTGTGCTGTAGGACACACAGCAGAAGCAGTGAGACCAATTTGGTGGCTGTTGAGATAATGCGGTGGAGCAGTGTGTGAGTGATAGAAACACTGAGAGGTGGTAAGCCTTGGGATATCTTTGAACGTGGAGCCAACATTTGCTGATGATTCGTTGTGGAGGGAGACTTTACGGCTTTGGTCAGAGATCCAAAAAGAGTAAAATGACTATAAACTAGGATAAGACAAATGTGGAAAGAGAAAGTTGAGAGAGGAGTAGGAAATCAGGAATTCTTGAACAAGTCTAGTTTGAGATGCCTATTAGACATCCCGGTGGACATGTCTGTGTTCAAGAGAGGGGTAGACTTTTGCTCATTAAAGCTGAGGGAGTCCTCAAGGAATAGATGGCATTTAATCCATGAGTCTAGAGGCACTGTCCTAGCAGGTGCATGTAGAATAAGAAGAATTCTGAGGAGTAAGGACCAGATCATTCCAATGTTTGTTGGTGGCTGGAATGGGAAAGGATTGGCCAAGAGATCATTTGGGTGTGGGGGAGGACAATCCAAAGTGGCATCCGAGAAGCCACCTGAAGAAAGGGGTTCACCAGGAGGCAGTGATTAACTTATTAGATGTAGTTGATACGTTGAATTATAACAAGACTGAGGCATGACCACTGGATATGTGTGCAGGCCATAGGTGTCACTGGCAATGGTCCTTTTGCTGGATTAGTAGGGATGGAATTCTGAGTGGTTTGAGTTAAACAGAGAATGGAAAAATGGTGGCCATAGACAATTCCTTGCAAGAGGGGGAACAGAGATGTGTGGTCAAGGGAGAGTATTTGAAAGGTGAAATGTAACACAGCGTACTTACCTGCTGATTAAAACCATCCCACAGAAAGAGAAAAAATGACGATGTAAGAGAGAAAGATGAGAATGGAGAGAAGAGATGGGAAGAAATACATGAGAAGAAATAGATTTAGGTAGAAATGGAGGCAACCGATCAGTAGTGATGAGAAGGACTGGTGAGCGCAGGTGCGGGCAGGAGCCAGGTGTGGTGGTGGCAGCACATGCGGTTTTACTTCTAATGCCTCATTTTCTCAGCAAAGCAGCACATGAGGGTGAGGGTGAGGAGGACTTTTGGAAGATTCGGGAGAATGCAGACATGGAATAGTCTTCCAGGAAAGTGGGATTGATGTGGGAAGAGCCGTAGGATTCTGGGTGGCCTTCAAGGCTCACTTGAGGCTGGTGGTCATTAATGTTTTATGATTTGGGGAGTTTTGTTTTCTGACAGTAGAAACTACAAGGAGAGAAAACAAACTGTAAAATCCTGAGAATCTGATTCAACATTTAATCCTTTAAAAGTCACTAACTATAACAATTCCTGGTAAACAGAATGGCTTTATTTTTATACTCATGAAACTACCATAATATATATACCATAATGAATTGTCAGGGTTACTTGTGTGTGTTAGAGGGTGTAAATCTCCCCACTACAACCTAATTCTGTCTGGTCAACAGAAACTGTTATTTTAGATCACCATTAAATTGTAGTGGTCTTTCCCGTCAAACAAGCTTATATTCCTGTGGTGAATGTGGAAGCGTTGATTTCAGGGAAGTTAGCATCTGATCATATATTTCATATCCATTGGAAGCTAGAAAGTGTTAAAGTGGCCTGGCCGGTGAGCTTGCTTGGTTAGAGCGAGGTGCTGGTAACATCGAGGTCATAGGTTAGTTCTCTATACCAACCAGCTGCCAAAACAGATAAATAAATAAACAAATAATGGAAAAAAATGTTAAAGTGTTTGGAAGATGAACCCTATTATGTGGTGATCATTAATTTAAAATCAGCATTGCTCTGGGTTTTCCTCCAGTGAAAAACAGTGGCTTGGGTTCAGATGGAGAGCAGGAATGAGCATTTAACAAAGGTTGGAATTTTTCAAGAAAACACAGTGGCAGGAAAACATGGTTGGGGTGATAAAGATATATGAAAGGCATGATTATGATACTCTGTGAATTCTACGCTGGAATGGAGAGAAATGGCGGCATGAGTGGGATGAGAGACAAGAAAACTGTGGTAGGATCAATGGATTATAGGTTACGTTGGGGGCAAAGACTTGTACTCTACAGGATGGACAGGTAACAAGTGAGGTGGATTCTGAGAGAGGGATGCATGAGGTTGGGATTCTAGAGGAGCTACAGTCATGGAAATGACAAGGTCTAAGAGTGCATGGGAGATAAAAGAAATCAAGTTCAGAGGCCACGGCCATTGCCCAGGGGAGAAATGATGGTGCTTTGGGTTGGAATGGTGAAAATGGAGAAAAGCATATGGTGATGAACATGCCAATATGCCAATATGATCACGGGAGTCCATGTAGCATGGGGGTGTCAGGAGCTCTAGAGTCTGAGTAAAAAAAGTAAAAAAAAAAAAAAAAAATAGAATCTGATCGCCCGGGTTCTGTTCCTGGCTCCGTCATTTACCAGCTCTGTGATATTGGGCAAAGTATCTCCAAATGTGATATGGGTTAACAAAGGCACTTTCCTCTTGCCTTTGTCATGAGCATTCAATGACTCTATATAGGTGTAGCACATGGCACACACTACAGTGTCAACACCTGTTAATTCTGTGTAACTCCTTGTGCTGTTCCCTGCTGTGGATGCCTTTGTCTCCAGCAGGGGTTCTTTTCTGCACAGTAGACACCTGCTCCCCAAGGGGTTCACATCCTGAGAGCAACTGGTGTTTTAAGCAAGAAAGTGACATGGAATGAGTTAGGTTTTATAAAGATTATTACATTCACTGTGGGGAGAATGATTTGTTCTGAATTACAAATAACGCTAAAGAAGGGCTTGAGATTTTGGTATTTATTGAAGTGGGAATGCGCTGTAAAGTGTGTAGAGATGAACAGGGAGGTGAAGACATGGTGTGCCATGCTGCTCAGGGCCTTCAGGATTTGCCCCCCTTTCCTAGTAGCTGACTCTCCACTCACTGCCCCTGATCAGCTCTAGGCATAGAACCCCCTGAGCCGAACCTCATGCCTTGATTTAAGGGCTGTGCCTCCCACGCCTCATTTCAACACGTTCATTGGTCATACTCCTGTTCATCCTTCAAAACTCAGTTCACGACCCATCTGTGCAGACTCCTGTAGTGTCCAGAGCTTGAGTGACTCCCAATTGCCCTCTTCATTAGAACCTCTGAACTGGTTACATCTATTGCATTTATAGAGGGATGTCCCATGACTAACATGAAGATTTTTTACTTTTAATGATAAAGTTGACCTTTAAAACTCACTGACCATTTTGCTCTCTGGCCTTGGAGCAGTCACCACCGTCTTTGTTCAGGGAAAATGATAGTTGGCTCCTCGGGGAGCACATACCCAGTGGTCTTTTCGAGATCATGGCAGAAGGGAACACAGGGGCCTTCTGGGAGGCAAAAGTTCAAGACGGGCTTCTTCTCTTTGGGTTCCAATGTTTTTTTTCAGTCTCTGAGGCACTGAGAACAGTCAGGGGTACAACATCAAGGCCTGTTCATCTGAAAGCCTCTCAGATTTCCCACTGAGGCTCAAAGCTCTGATTCACATATTTAATGATTTTTTTCCCATCTCATAAGTAAAGCTGGAAATGATGAATTGTTCCTGTTGTCTATTGTTCTCAAAATCTATGGAAAACTTTTCTCAAAAAGGAAAAAAAAAAAAATCACATTATTCCAACAGAAGGAACACATGAGGCTGGAGAAGATTCCATGAGATGGTTGAAATTCTGTGCCAACCTGCTGCTGATACTCCCGTCGGAACCCCTGGGAAGCAAATGCCCAGCTGTAGGAGAGAGCCTCGAGGTCTTTCCTCCTGAAGCAGAGGTGGTGGGAGAGAGGTGGTGGTTTTAGATTTACTGGGACTTTTGAAACAAAAGAACCTCCCCAAGCAGAGGGCTGGAGCCCATGGGTGACGTGTGAATGCCGTTTGGAGACAGAACAAAGGGGCTTCTGAACAACCTTCTGGTGATTCTCTGAGGCTCTCTCTGCTTCACTCTTTTTTTTTTTTTTTTCCATTTTTAAATATTTTTAATTGTGATGAAATACACGTAACATCAAGTTTACCATCTTACCCATTTTTGTGTCCAGTTCAGTGATACTAAGGATGTCCACATTAGTGTGCAAACATCACCACCGTCTACCTCCACAGTGTTTTTCTTCTTGCAAAGTTCTATGACAGTACAGGTGCAATGAGATGTCCACAACCAAACACGGCATCCTGTCCTGGGGAGAGGACACCATGGCCATCGCGGGGCGTCAGTGAGTCCAGGCTGGTTGGCCTCCTGGGGGCTTGTGCTCTGTGCAGAGCGGCCGAGTCGACTCCTGACTAAAGACAGTGGGTTGGGGGGGTGTGGACAGACAGTCCACATTTATGTCCCAGCTACACCACGTGCTGACACCAGGATGACTTGCTCACATGTCCAGCCCTCAGTTTCCTCATTGTGAACAGGGATGATAATCACAGTACTCAGTTCACAGGGAGGTTGCTAGGATGAAATGTGACAACGTTTACAAAGGAATTAACATAACATCTGGTCCAGAGTATTCTCAATAAATATTCACTATCGTGTTGTTGTGCTTAGCATTACTTACCTCTTCTTTGAGCTTACAGAAACCAGGATTCACTGAGCCCTTTGGACAGATTAGTCACCCTGGGCTGTTAGACATAGTCTAGGAGATGGGGAAATAGACACAGAGGGAAGGGTGTGTTTTTTCATAAACAGCTTAGAACTACCGAGTGACTAGGTAAATTGGCACTGCAAGGCAGGGAAGGGGACAGATTAGGCCATGCTGTTTTGTTCCGCTTGCTCTCTGCACACAGGACAGAACTGGTCACAGAACGGATGCCAACAATGCTGAAGGACTTTAGGGCTCTGACATGACCCTTCCTGCAGGTCCCGCCCTCACCTTGATTTTGACCTCTGCTGACAGGCAGGCAGGCCCAGCAGCAGTCAGCAGGGATTTTCCTGGAGCAACCCCTCAGCTGCAGCAGTAGGGCTGAGGGAGGATGATTCAGTGGGGCTGGAGATGTGGGGCCTCAGGGGTGATTTTACTAAGTTGCTGATGTTTTCTGGGGATCGAATCATTCACGATGATTCATAGTGTCAGGGGCACCTGGAGCGGTGCCTCAATCCCCAACATCCCTTCGGGGAGGAGCCTCCACACCCCAGTCCTGCCCCTGCCCAGGGATTTCCGGGTCTCCAGTGGAAGCAGGGCCAGCCCTGTCTGCTCTCCAGCAGGGCCGCCCCTGACACCAGCACAGACAGGGCTGCGTGGAAGGCCAGACCATCCTGAGGCCCAGACTACCTTTCTAGCCCCATTTCCCTTCTGCCCGCCAAGCTCATGTGCCTTAGCATCTGGCCAAACCTGCATTCACTTCCAGCTTTGCTTTCATTGCAAGTCAATTAGCTTCTCTAAACCTTATGCTGTTAACACGTTCAGGGGCTGCTGTGAAGACCAGACAGGAGAAACACAGGCCCCGGGTCCACTATGGAGCAAGGGTTTCATTGCTTCTCCTTTTTTGTCTTCCAGGACTGCAAAAAGGGTCCCAACACACCAGCCACACTCTTGCTTCTCTTCCTTGACCCAAGCTGCTCCCTCCCCCCAGGGCCTGTGGCTCTTCCATCTCCCCTGGGAGAAAGTGGTGTCCTAAGTCTCTAGGTTCCCTCCCCGAAGCCTTCCACCCACCCAGCTCAGGGTTCTTTCTTCCCTAGTTCTTTTTGTATGTAGACCCAACAGAAGAGCATTTCCCTAGAATGTCTAAGATCTGTCGTTTTCTGTATTACTAGTGTTTTTAGAGGTTAGACACTTTGAACTGCAACATAGCTCAGCAATACTAAAAAGGTTATTTAGCACACCAAGGAGACATTTGTATGTTGATGCATGTACACAAATGAAAGTTAACATTTTAAACCATTATTACCAAAGTGAGCCTTGTAAATGGTGTTCACCTATCCTGGTAGGAAGTGCCTGTCCATGACATCTGCAGGGGCCGCAGGCATCGAGCTTCCGTGACATCACATTGTTTATAGCTTAGCAGAGTACACCACCATCATATGCCACTCATCAAAGCACATTTCCTGTCTGTTTTTTTCCCTGATGTCATTCAAATGTGATTTATAATGATAAAGGAAGTGTTTTCCCATTGTCTGAATTTGGGTGAAATGCCAGCCTAGAGGACGAAGAATGATCAGAACTGTCACACTCCGAGAGAAGTGTAAGACCCACCATGGAAGGCAGAAGGATCTGTGCTGCACCCAGGCCTCCCGGAGCATGTGAAGAAGAGGCTCATGATCCGCGGGGGTGGCGGAAAGGAGTGAGAGGTGTTGGGAGATCGAGAGCTGGGCTCGGAGAGACCTTCTGTAGAGACAGGGGGGGGCCGTGGAAGAGGAGAGAGGCAGCTCGCCATCGGGAGCAATGCTTGTGAAGCTCCACAAGACCTGACCCATGTCCCAGAGTGTTGGGGCAAATATGAGACAAAGCCAGGTGTCCCTCTCACCTGGAGAAGCAAGCAGGTGAAAGACAGGTGAGGCTGGGAGGAGAGGAGGGAGGCATGGGGCGAGCTGGACAAGTACAGCTAGAGGGATTTCCTGTGGAGCCCAGTCAAGAGAGCTGCCTGTTGGGTATGTGGAACCCAGAAGGTGGTGACTGTCCAGGACAGAAACTGAATGTAGGTCCTCAGATATCAGGCCATGGTTGGCTGTAGGAGTGCTCGTGAGGGGCTCTAAAGAACCAGTTCAAGGGGCAGCAATTAGCTGCCTGGTGAGCAGAGACACAGGACATCAGCTGAGTAGACAGATTTGCCTCTTCTGTCTTCTGTCCTACCTTGTCTTGGCTGCTGACCCTGGAGGGTCCAGAGGCAGCAGAGAGAGCCAGGGACACGGCTTGGAGAGTGCTAGAACTCACTAGTACCAATTCTCTTACTGCTGGTTCCCAACTCAGAGGGCAGCCTGACTGATTGGATTTGTGTGGGGTGGAAGTTTAATTATTACTCCTGAAGGTGACCTCAAAGCCGTGGTCTCTGCCAGAGGTGTCATTCAGGGATGGAGAAGGGAGAGGCGACAGACTGTCTGGGGCAGCCTATTTTGTAACTGTACCTTACTAAATTTAGCCGTTCAATAAATAGAGCAATTGCCAAAAAAAGTGACAATCACCAAAGCATCCACCCAGAGTGAGTCTACTGTTTGGTTGCCTCCAGCTTTAGACTCTGGCATATTCAGACTTCTACTCTATGTCTATTACAGCACATCCATTTGTAAAGTATGCACTTTTCCTTTCCTTTCTGAAATATGACCTCAGTGATGTTCATAATAAGCATGCTGAGACCAGCAAGAAGACATACAACCAAACAGCGGGCAGAGCATCTGGACACTGTAAGGGCAGAGTGTTTTGAGTCATGGAAGACAGGTCCTTAACCAAACCTGGGGCAGTCAGGGGAGGCTTCTTGGAAGAACAGATTTCTAAGATGATTCTTCTCCAACAAGGAGGAATTATCTGGGAAGAGAGCAGAGCACATACATAGACCAGGAGGTGGGAAAGCCATGGGAGTTTGGGAAAACAACCTCATGTGGCTGGAACATGAAGTGTGAGGGGACAGGGGTGAGAAGGGGCAGGGATGATGAGCTGTTTTGGTTCAAGATTCCCTTCTCATGAAGGCAGGTTAATCCCTTCTAGTGTGGACGGAAATGGGAAGGCCTTGGAATGGTCGGACTGCATTGCTAAAAGTACTCATGACAGCTTGGAGAATGGATGGTGTGGGCTGGGAAGGGGGGCAGTGATGCTAGTTCTAGAGACTGGGAAGTGAGAGGGCCCACAGCTGTGGGGACCCAGGAGGGAGAATGGGCCTGCACTGAAGAGGGGGTAATGGGCACCAAATAGGCCATGCTCAAAAGCAGGCGTTACAGTAGGCGTCCCATTTGCAGAGGAGGGAAGAGATTCTCAGAGAGAATAGGAAGTTTATTTATGCTCACAAAATTAAATTAGATCATTTCATTCTTATTCCTGTGGTCTTTGGAGAGGAGAAGTAAAGAAATGGGACCAAAGAGGCAGAAAAGAATAGAACTAAAGGGAAAAATACATACAATTTTATCAACACAAGCATGGATTCATCCGAAACTTCTATGCATCTGGGCCAGCCCACGGATCACTCGGGAGAGTGTGGTGCTGACAACACCAAGCCAAGGGCTGAGATCCCCTTACCGGTCATCTTTATAAAAAAATTTAAAAAAAAAACCCCAAAAAACAAAGAAAGAAAGAAACTTCTATGCATGAAATCACAAGATGGGTGAGACCGTGCACGTAAAAGTGGACCCAGCCTTTGGCTAATCCCATCTCTGACTCAACCTCTCCAGTTCACTATTGTTTTTATGTTACCAGATTTCTGTCTTAATCAGGAAGGGCAATATTGTCTGAGCAAAGGTTTAACACAAATGTGTTTCCCTATGTACGTAGAACATCCCTTTCCCCATAGTCTTCAAATGATCTTGAATTGTAAAATCTTAGTGGTATTCCCTTGGCTCCAGACGTTTTTTTTTCTCCCATGGAGAGTTAGATACTGGGAAATGAGCTTCAGGAGCAGCCAGCTGTGTGTCAGGAGGGGAAGCTACTGTTCATACTGGTCATTACTTTTAAATCTCAGTACACTAGCACTGCTAATTAGCATCGTAAAATGCCTCTGGAGAGAGAGAAGCTCAAAACACTTAATAGTTATCATGGCCTGGGTAAAAAATAA
The DNA here is from genome assembly GCF_027409185.1 of Cynocephalus volans. Classification (NCBI taxonomy): domain Eukaryota; kingdom Metazoa; phylum Chordata; class Mammalia; order Dermoptera; family Cynocephalidae; genus Cynocephalus; species Cynocephalus volans. The sequence continues at coordinate 86,642,661 of NC_084474.1, forward strand.
TGAGCTGAAAAACATCTTGAGTTTACAAAATATGCTTTTCCTTAAATGGTAAAATCCATTAGAGTAAATGGAAAGGCACTCACATTTAATACACACCATATATGGGCCAGATGCATGGCATATATTGTTCTCAAAATAATTCTCAAAACAGGATTCTAAGGTAGATAATATTACTCTCATTTTAAAGAGGGGGAGGTTGAGGCTCAAGAGATTTTAAGGGCATGCCTTTTGTCAAGCTGTTGCAAAACAGGCCTGTGTGACTCCACAGCAAAGGCTCTTTCTGTGACAACGTACTGATTCCAGACCACAGCCACTGTCACATTGCAGGCCATTGGTCTGTGGGTTCAGCCACAGTGGAGAAACAGGTTGAATGACAGGAAGGACATGCTGATCATTAAATGGTGGGATGGATGGGTAAATATAGATAGCCTTCACTAATTATTTTGATTATGATTATAGGTGTTTGCTAGGGCCAGTTCCTTAAAAAAGACTTGTATCATCATGTTGCTGTACCAGTGTATCTGTCATTGTAATAGTTAACAAAGTGCTAGGCATTGCAATATTAGATGTTTTCAAAGATGATCTCTATCTATACTAAAAACTCTTTGAAGAAGGTGTTATGTTTCCATTTAAATGAGGAACTTGAATCTTAGAGATGCCAACTGACTTGCCCCAAATCACTCCATTTAAATACAATTGTCTTGATGCTGAGGACTTATAACCTTTGCAATGTCGAGAGGGTCTGAACATGCACTTCTCTCCCATTATGGCAGAAAGATGGATGAAATGACCCATTGATCATCTATCCAGCATTTGTTCTCTAAAAGCAAGATGATGGCAATTCAATGGCAGTGTCCAAATAATGAAATGACCTCTGAAGATTAGACAATGGCCTACTTACCAGCACAGAACCTGGGTGGGATACTGATGATGGGTGTGGGGGGTACCCTTTTCTTCTGCAGGTCAGAAGGGCTTCCACATCCCTCGGTGCTGGCCCAAGGTCTGTGCTCAACGATGACCACCTTCCCTTGATTCCCCGCCTCCTGGGATGCAGGCTGCTCTTCTGTCCCCATGGTCACTGCCCTGATGTGGCCTCATCTCCTCCCTCCTTGATCTCCTGCCTCCAGGCCCTCTCTACTGGAATTGATCCTCCACTTTGCTGCCAGACTTATCTTTTTGTATTTTTAATAGAGTATTTTTTAGTCTTGTATTCAATAAATGCATAGTCATTCTGGAAAAGCTTAAAGATACCAAAAAATCATCCCAGAGAAAAAACAGAATCAAAGTTTGGACTATTTCCTTCCAATTTTTATGATGTAAACATCCTTATGATAGCTGAAATTAAATATCAGTTGTTAGTAGGATGGGAAGGCTGCTGGAGCCCAAAGAGATATAATATTAGAGGGAGCCAAATGGGGAAACCAAGTCATGCTTCCCCAACTCTCCCATCTAGAGAGAATCAAGACCTTGGAATTAGAGCTAAATGATTTCTTGTATGTATAGCCAGAGAGTCCCCAAAACCAGGTGGAGGATTTCCCAATGGAAGACTATTACTTGTTCAAAATATTTTCTTAAATGCATCCATGCAAGATTTTAACTTCTCATTGATAAAGGGTTTGGCCATGAGATTTGCTTTGGCCAATCAACTGTGAGTGGAAGAGACATGTACCAATCCCAGCAGATGTTTTAGATAGTTCTTCTGTCTCTCATTTTCCTCTGTCGTGAGACAGGTTTGTCCTGGAGACTGCTCCTCAGTCCTGGGATGAAGAAGTGTGAAGCAGGGAAGTACTACACCTTCAGCTAGAGATGAATATGATTGCGAGCAAGAAATAAACCTTTGTTGCTGATCCACCAAGATTTCGGGGGTCATTTGTTCCTGCAGCATAAGCCTAAGCTGACTGATAACTTCTGTTGATGACCAGGGAAGTCATGCAAGTGGATAACCTGGGCAGATATAAAAGCTGAGGACCAGGAACATCATAGGAAAATATTTGCATTATGTAGTTCAAGGAGACATGATGGTTGTGGGAACTCAGGAGTAGAAAATGCTAAGAGAGAGCATGTTCCTGTTAAAGTTGCAGTTACTCTAAGGGAGGGACCAAGAAATGGGACACTCTACTGATAATGTGAGCCACAATTTATATGGTGCCTCCTGGGTGCCAGTAGCCCTGCTGAGTGACATTACAGTCATTACATCACTGGATCTTCCCCCAAGCTCCAGAAAACGGATGACCATTATCAGGAACATTTTAAGGCTCAGAAAATTGAGGCTTAGGGAAGTTTATTAACTTACACCTGCATGTAGCTCGTACACAGTAGAGTGCTAATTCATGCTCAGGTCTCTTTGATGCCAGCATCTGCTCACTCAGAAGGGATGAATTCCTGGCCAGGTTAGCAGCAAGGCTGCCCGTGAAAAGGTAGCTTCTGGCCAGGACTATGTGGGGGAAGGATGATAGTGGGGAAGACTCATTAAAGCAAATCACTACTGGCAGACCCAGAAAGCACTGGTTTTCCATGTTTCATTCTGAGGGAAACCCACTGAAGCAAGTTTTGGTGGGTCTTTCCTCGTGGCGTAGGCACAGATCTGAAATTAGAGGTGAGGTGACGCAAGAGCATACAGAAATTTAAATTATATCCACTCATATTCTCAAGATTTTTTCTGATTGTAAAAGTAAAGCAAATCCTATAAATTATAATTTATAATATATAATATATAATATATAATATAATAATATATAATATATAATATATAATATATAATATATAATATATAAAGTGGAAAGAATCCAACTGGAGCTTGTTTTTGCAAGAGAGAATTATTGGGACGATCTTGAAGCAGTCTCAGAAGCAGGGACAGGAATGTGGCCGAGCTCTGGGAAGTCTGCAGCTAGAGGCTGGAGCACAGCAGGATGCCTTCTAACCGATGCTTGGCTCTGTTTCTCTTTGGAAAATCATTCGTTCCTTCTCTGTTCCAGCCTCGTGTAGTTGCCATCAACTCTCAAGCTCTCACACCTTATGTTTCAGCTACCTGGAGAGAGATGTCTCAGTTTCATTTCCAAAAATCAGGGGGAAAGGCTCTGATTTGGTGCAATGTGGTCCAGGTGTCCTGGCTAAGCAAGCAGCTGGAGCCTGGAGTGTGGCCATGTTGTGCACACATGGCAGCAACACATGGCAGCACTTGTGTTCCTAAGCTGATGAGGTGGAAGTTTCCAAAAAAAGTGCTTAGGGAAGACAGGCAATTCCACAAAAGTTCAGTACACATGCGCACTCGAGAATATTTGGACCAAAAAGAAATAAGGAGAGAAAGTGAAAAACACAAAAGATCCTGTCTCTCAGAGGCAACCTATCTTTCTTTCTTTCTTTTTTAAAATTATATATACATCTTTATTTTATCTTTATTACCTTTAATATATTTTTTTGCATGCAATACTCTACTCCATGGTTGAAACTGTTTCACTCATACTGAGTTAAAGCACAGTTAACAAAGACAAATTCTAGGTCTTAGGTGGAATATGATATGAAGAGGGGTTTATTTTCAGCTAATGGACAGCACTGAGGGGTTCATTAGTTTTTTCCAGTTAAAAACCATACCCAAAGCAGAATGTACATTTCCAGACATTGGTTATGAGTTTTAAAGCTGCAGGGCATATACTTCTACAAAGGGATCTCTCCAACACACCAAACTTAACATACCTCTCCCCTGGTTAACTCTGTGTTGATCCCAAATAAAATCCCAACTCCTTGACACAACAAACACGGCCTTCTGTCAACTGGCCCTTGCCCTTGTGCCTTCCTTCAGTCTGAAACTCCAGGCAGATGCATCTGGTTGCAGTTTGTTTGCAGGTTCATTTATTTACTTTCTCATTCATCCGACATTTATTAAGATAGGTACTGGACAAACAGAAGTGAGTAGGATGCTTTCTTTTTGCTCAAGAGCTCACAGCCTACCAGGGAAGGAGCATGAGTAATCAGGAAATATCTAGAAGGTAGTAAATATCATAATAAAGGGAAGCCTGAGGTGCATGCAGGCATGCAAAACCTTGAAGACCTTGTAGGGTTTTCAGGGCAGACGTGAAGAAAGCCAGTTGTAACTTGATTGGGCTCATGGAGCCAAGAGACAGGAAATCGCAGTTCCTTTCTGTTCCCATTTTTCCAGGAAATTGGCATGGAAAACTTCAGAAGCATCTCCCCTGTAGGTTCTCCCTCCTCTTTGCTGTCAGTTTCTGGAGCGTCCTCTGGTCCCCAGTCGAGGAAGTGGTTTGGAAGAAGGAGGTGGCACCTGTTTCCTGGCCACTGCCACCTGCTGCCCTCCTGAGCCTGTCCCAGCTGGTGCTGCCAGTGGGGCTGGCCTCTGCTCTGAACTTCCTCCAGCCCCATCCACTCCATTTTCAACACCTACTAACATTGCTAGATTTAATGAGTCAGACCTGCCCGCACTACTTCTGGGCCATTATGCCATTGTCAAAACTGACATTTCACTTTCCAGTTATTGTGTTACCTTCTGCATGTATAATTGCTTTTGGGTCCACTGCCTATTCAGCAGTGGAGCACAACAGGAAAATGTGTCTACTCAGTGAGATTAATTATGGAAACACTTAACGCCTCTGCCAAGATGTCTGCGCCCAGGTTGTTATGACTGTAGCAGAGAAAAGAAGCTTGTGATCCTCAGATGAATAAGAGAGTCGGGGATCAGGTCTTGGATTTGGTCAGGTCCCTGGATTTCAGCATTAGACAAGTAGACGACTGTGTGTATGTGTCTGTGTGTGTGTGTGCATGCCCATGTCTTTGGATATGTGCATGTCTCTGTGTGTGACATATGTCTGCACATACATGCATGTGTGTGCAGGTATGCTTACATAGACACATGGGGGCCTGAGGATGGAGGCTTGTGTGTAGGTGACTGTGACTGCACAGATGATTTAGAATAGTGAGAATTCACTCACTCATACGTTATTTACCAATAGCCAAAGTATATTGGATGGCTACTCTGTACGAGGTTTTGAGCTAGCCATTGGGGATGTAAAAATGAGTAAGCTGAGATTTCTACCCTCAAGCAATACACACATTCAAGAGAGAAGGGTTTGTCAGCTCAGCACTATTGATGTTTTGGGGTCAGTTAATTCTTTGTTGGGGGATGAGGGCTATTTTGTGCATTGTTCAGCAGAATCCCTGCTCTCTACCCACTAGATACTAGTAGTAAAACCCCCCATACCAGTAATGACAATGTCCCACACATAATGCCGCATGTAAACTAGGGGGCAAAATTGCTCCCAGTTGAGAAACACTGTAATCAAAAAATGTTAAAGCAGGTAATTTGGATAGTTTAAAAGGAGTAGTTTAATACAGATGTGCTCTGATGCTTTGGGAGCTCAGAGGAGAGGGGACAGGAAGGGAGAGGAGGTTTAAAAGGAAGAGGAACTAAAAGCCACACTCCACACAGGCTCTTCCATGGAAGGCAGGACTGTACGGTGCACAAAGCAAGGTCAGGCCCTCACTTGGTGCAAGATGGTGGGGCATCTCATGGGAACTCAAAAATCTGGAGCTCACCCTTCAGGGTGGAGCCTGGGGTGAAGCAGAGTGCAGGGCACAGGGAGAAAGGGGGGACAGAGCCACATCACTGGGATCATGTGAGAGAGAAGGAGGAAGAACAGAGAGGAAAGGGAATCCAGCGTCCTTCTGAATGGACTCCAGACGAACTTCACAGGGTGGGAGAGGGATGCTTGGGCCATCGTCTGAACAGTGGTTGCAGAGAGCAGATTATACCTGCGTGTCCTCCTATGAGTTATGGACCAGTGAAAAGCACGTGGCTCCTAGTGCGAGGCCACTAAATCAAAGGAGGGCTGAGCAAATTCCAGGTCTCTCAGTCTGGATGGCAGTGGAGGCTTCTCACTTCCTTCTGTGAACCATGATGTAGAGCTGACTAGTGCCCCGGGGCTGGCGAGTAGCCGCTGATGCCCCGTGGATTCATCCTCTGCTGTGGACACAGAGCTTCTATTTTAGGTGCTCTGTCTGCTTCACATCCTGTTTCCACCACCAAGGCTGCGGGGCGGCCCCTCCCATTGCTGCCGGAGTATGGTTCCTGTTTGCTAAATGCTCTGGCGATGACATCACACTAGGGAGGTATTTCTCTCAGGCCTGTGAAGGACAAGGTCACACAACTGGGGACAGGGGCAGATGTCACCCGTCAGTCACTGGGGAAAGGGGCAGCTCTTTAGGGAGGAGCCCAGAAGGGAGAGAGAACTGGCTTTTTTTCTATTTTGATTTTTCTTTGCTTAATATGAAGATGTCTGGGTTTACAAAGAGGATAATGTAGGGGTCACTCTTTGTGGTCCCCATTTGTGAATGGGCCCCAGATAATACCAGTAGATGGATTGGGGTGGGTGCACGTGGATTCCTCAAGAACACCCCTACAGGCTTGGAGAAAAGGTTGCACTTTCTTATCTCAAAGTCCCAGTGCACCTGAGGTCAGTGTGGCAGCTCCATGGGAGCTCTGGTGGGCAGTTGATCCTTGGGGAAAACTGCCCTCTCAGAGCTGCAGAGAGCTGTGCAGTTCACTCTGCTCAGAGCAAAGAAGAGGGGAACCCACAGGCCTGGGAGATGCCCTGTCTGTGTGCGGCAGAGGGCCACATGGTCTTCATATGTGTGTCCCTCCAGGGACCAGAACCATGCAGGCCACATACTAGGTGCTCAGACAACATTGCAGTAAATGGAACAAACTGATCTAGTCTAATCCACATCACCAACTTCTTGTGTAATCTTGGGAAAGCCTCACTGTTCGCATCTGTAAAGTGGGGATCTTAATAACATCAACCTTGGAGTGTTTTGAGGATTAAATGAGAAAATGTATATAGACAATCTTTGTAAACTTTAAAAGAATATACACACCTAATATCAGAAGGTTAGAAAGCTGCCTCTCTGCTGCTATTTCATGACTATTCCACATGTTAATTTAGAGGCCACAAGGGCCAATTTTCCAACAGGCATTGCTCAGTTCTAGTAGTTATCTATGCTGTACAAATATACATTATCCTCCTGGGGCCCAGTAGAGCTATTTTTATCTTGAATAAAAAAAGAAAATTCAGCTTGTAAATATTTTGGTGTTTTCTGAACTAGCCTTTGTATCAATAAAGGTTGTTCAGAATTTACTAGAATGTTACTATCTGGAGATGGTGTAAGGAAAGAGAGGAAGCTGGTCCGGGAGGGAGCAGAACTTTGTTTTTTGTAAGCTAGACTGTTTAGTTTCTTGTTATTCTCTCTTAGGTATTGGCTAACAGCTTTCTGAAATGTCCAGTGTGTCCCAGCAACTCTTGGGGGCAGTGGGGCTGGGGTCTAAGGCTGCCCTCAAGGCAGGCAGGCAGGTGGCCAAGGTGAGGGTCAGGAGTGTATGACAGTTTTCTTTTGCTGCTGTAACAAATTATCTCGACCTTAGTGGCTTAAAAGACACAAATTTATCTTCTTACAGTTCTGGAGGTGAAAAGTCTAAAATCAAGGTGTTGGAAGGACTGTGTTCCTTCCAGAGGCTCTAGGGAAAATCTGTTTCTTTATCTTTTCCAGCTTCTGGAGGCTGCCTGTATTCCTGAGCTCATGGCCCCATCACTCTGACCTCTGCTTTCATCCTCAGATTCTCTTCTCTGACTCTGATCCTCCTGCCTCCCTCGTATAAAGATTCCTGTGATGACATTGGGCCAGATAATTCAGGATAATCTCGCCATCGAAAGATCATTAATTTAGTCACATCTGCAAAGTCCCTTTGTGTTGTGGACTGAATGGTCACATACCTCCCAAATCCCTATATTGAAGCCCTAATTCCCCATCTGATGGGATTTGGAGATGGGGCTTTTGGGAGGTAATTAGGATTAGACTGGATCATGAGGGCAGGGCCCTCATGATGGAATTCATAGTCTTAAGAGAGCAAAAACAGAGGAAAGGCCATGTAGGAAGCTTCCAGAAGGCAGCCATTGGTGGGCCAGGAAGAGATCCCTCACCAGACATCAATCCTGATGACACCTTGATATTGGACTTTCCAGCTTCCAGAACTATGAGAAAATAAATTTGTTTTTAAGCACTCCCATCTATGGTATTTTTTTATGGAAGCCTGAGCCAACTAAGACACCTTGCAAGGTAACATACTCCACATTCTGGGGATTGGGACGTGCACATCTTTGTGTGATATTTATTAAGTATACCACAGCGCATCATCTCCACAGAGCCTCAGACAGAGGGAGGCTAGAGCAGGCAGTCTGACCTGCAGAACCTCCCCTCACAGCTAAAACTTGGAGATGGTTGGTCTGCACTAAAGGAGGCCTCACTTCCTGACATCTTGCACTTGTCCCTGCCTCCATGCCTCTGGGGATGGGTCTCAGGGATGCATATGGCCTCCCTTGTTCTGACCACCCGAGCAGGGGTCATGCCCAGGCCATGAGATGAACACTCTGAAGACTCGAATTTGGAAATTTGGAACTGGCTACTCACATACTCCACCCCCATCTGGCCTTTGGCATTTCCCCATTCATTTATTCGCATATTTATTGGATAGATATTATTGGGTACCTACTCTGTACCAGGTACTATTCTAGGGCCTGGAGATACATCATTGAACAAAACAGGCCAGGCCTTGCTTCAAAGTCTCACCATTGTGTATGATAGAGAGTCTGCATTCCCAGGCATGTCCTTCAAGGTCACCATGATTTGACCTCTACCTCCTTCCCAGTGGCCTCCTTGGTCCTTGCTCCTACATCTACATTCCCATGGCATCTCATATGTGTCTCTGTTACTGGACTCCTCTTCCTCCAGCAACATCAGAGCTCTAAACTGCTGACACAGAAGAGGGCTTCGGGACTGATCTTTGCTGACGTCAGGTGGCAGATTTCTCTTAACAAGTTGCTGGGCTGTGCGAGCTGTGCCTTGACCCATATGTCAGGGTCCTGGTGCTATGTCACGGGCTAGGTATGCAGATGACAGGTAACCAAGGCTGTGGAGTCTGGAGGCAGCAAGAGCTCACATGTAGACCAGATTCCATCACTAAGTAGCGTGGTGGGACTGTGAACAAGCCACAGCAACTCCTTTGTGTGGGAAAAGAGGCTAATGATTCTTATCTTGAATGAACTTCAGGAACACCGCACTCAATCGCTTTTGAAGTTTTTGAGAAAATGGGCTCAATTTCCTCATTTCTGCAATTGGGAAGTGCAAAAGTGTTATGGAGATGAATAGACCTAATGTCTGCACAGTGCCTAACACCCAGAAAGAGCTCCATAAGCAGGAATTGTGATCGTGTAATCACATTTGTTGGTCTCACTGATGTTCCTCATCCCACATTCGTCTGAGCCTCTATAAGCAAGATGACCAACTACCCTGGTTGTGTCTGAAGTAATGAGACAAATCTCCCTGGGTCAGAGTTAGTATTAGTTATAAGCATGTTTGTCTTTTTATATTTCTCCAAACTTTCTGAGTGAAGAGATGGATTTCTTTCCCAGGCAGCATCTAAATCATCACACGGTAACCAAAATTGCCCAATCCTTGCTCATTAAACACATTGATTCTCCGGATCCTTTTTGATTTGAATTCAGCTGTCAGTCATAGTCGCCCTCCAGGGCTCGGGGCTGTCTGGTACACTTTGCATGGCACTCAGGTTTGGTGCTCACGAGCACCCCGGAGTCAGGTGTTAGTCTCACCATCTGAGGGAGGAGGAAGTAAAGCCAAGGAGAGATGCAGCTTTCTGCAGGTCATGCTTTTCTGGGGAGGAGGGAGGGCAGAGATGAGGCCTGGGGGAGTGGGCCAGGAGTCACTGGTGAGGTCCTGCTGCTTCCCTTAATCTCGATGTCAGAAACATGGAAGGCTGGATCAGGAGCCAACCGTAGCACATCTGGGTTGGGAGCAATTCTGATCTCATTTCTACAACCAAATGAAATGTGCTTGTTTCCTCACCCAGTGATCACGGTTTTCATTTCTTCTTTGAAAATGCTTCTGGAGCAATAGCCATTTGAGAAGAGTTATTGCTGAAATGAAAACTCTTAAGGAGGTAAAGTTGGAAAAGCTCTGCTGGGGTAGAGTGGGGTTCTCACTGCAGAGAGGCCCGCTGCTGGGCAATGCCGGGGTTGGTGGGTGAGGATAAGAAAGGGGCTGTGGGGAGACCCCAGCCCCAGTCACGACTGGTACTGGCGCAGAGCCTTTGGCTTCTTCTGGGCCTCAGACACCCTCCCCCATCCTGGCCACACACACATACTAAGGTTACATGTTTTCTTGTTCCCTGTCCTCAGGCTTCTGTTTTTAGGGATAATGGAAGACTACAGTTGTACAAAGATAGCAGCTGTGTCGAAATAGATACACTGTATAATCCTGAGAAGAGAAAGAGTGGTTGGCCCTTAGGAAAAGGAAAGAGGCATGCACAGAGGGAAGCTTCTAGAAAGTGTGTGGGTGGATAGATAAGTAGAGAGCAGGATGGGGGAGCTGGCGAAGTTCCCAGTCTCTGGAACCAGACTTCCAGATTTGAGTCCCGCTTCCTAGCAGTGTGGCTTCCTTGCTGTGCCTCAGTGGACTCTTCTGTGAAACGGGTGAGTGCCATTTGATGATAATAGCACCCGACTCACCACATTATCATGAGGACTGAATAAGAGGCAGTTTAGAAAATGTCACCTGTTAAGAATGATGTCTGGCATATAGCAAGTGTTCAAAAAATGTGAACTGTTATTAGAAGTGAGTTAAGATATCTAAGGTTGATAAGAGTTAAGAACACTTAAGCCTAGAATGGTTTGTCACCTGTGTACAGTCACAAGATCACTATTTAAAGAATATCTGTTTACGTATCTCAGTTTCTGGGAAATCACAAGGGGGACGTGAGAGGGAAGGCATGGTGTCTGCCTTCCAGGACTTTTCATCTGCTTGAGAGGAAGGGTCAAGCATACCCTAGACAGAGGATAAAGTGTCATATTTTCTGAAAGTACCCAGAACCTGATATAAAGTAGGGCCAAATCATGGCATTTAGTAACAGGACATCATTTCAGTAGAGCTGGAAGGGAACTTTGTCATCCTTTACTCCCACCTCTCCTTTGCTTTACACTTCACAGCTGCAGCTTCCTTCCCCCACCAATCCTGGCAATGAATCAGACAGTGGCTGTTCCCTCAGCCTGGCCCAGGAGTGAGGGTGGCGTGCAATAGAGCACCCAGACCCCCGATGGATATCCAGTGCAAGAGAGAAAGAAAAGTTAGTGGTTTAAAGCCACTAAGATTTTTCATTATGGGGATTTAGAGGGGGTTAACGAGAAATTAGTTAACAGACACAAAGAATGACTGTGCATTATAATGATGAATAAGCTAACTATCCTGATCTGACCATCACGCATTGTATACAGCTATCAAAAGTCAAGTTTGTACCCCACGTATATGTATAATAAATTATCTTTAAAAGAATAAATTAAAAAAGACAAATATTTTGCATTATTTATTATACAACATAACCTAGCTTATACTGACTGATACAAAATATTAGGCTTTTTTGCAGGCTCCTATTCTATGTGCCTGCCTGTTTACCACATATTTGTATGCTCTTAACACCCTTTACACACATTTTCCTTCTTTCTGCATCCTAGCATTTAAGGGGAAGCAGTCCCCAGGCGTGGGCATGCTTTGCTTAAATTTTTCTCCAAGATCTCATGGCAAATAGATCTCTCTTCTAGCCCTGACCTCAGTCTCCTCACTGTTAATGTTGTCAGTAAGTTTTGTAAGCATTGTAATTTGTTGTAAGTATCGAGTGTATTTCCTTCTATGAGTGTACAACCCTCAGCATTGTTGTAAACATAGAGAAGGAAAGGTGAATGTATTATCATTTCCCCCAGGGTGGTTTGAGTTTGTAAAGGGATTACTGTAGCTTCTTAATTTTCTGGAGACATGAATTTCTCAGAGACCTGTGGGGTTTCCAGAGTCTGGTTTATTAATGCATCTTTTTAACCCATCAAAGTTGTTCTGGTTGAGTCAGGGACTTAGAGTTAGCACCAACAATTCAGGAAGGTTGAGACAACGCTGGAGACCTTTGGTAAGAGGGCGCTGTTCATTCCAGATCCTAGCTGAGGTCCCCTGAAAGCAGAAAGAGCTGGAATGAGGACTCGTGTCTAGATGATTTATTTGGCAGGTGATCTCAAGGAGCCAGAGGGAGGCAGAAGAAGAAATGCCAAAGCGAGGGTGTGCTGTCTAGCTTGCTGCTGTGGGCAGTGCGTGCTGTTCTTCCAGGGCTGTCTGAGAAATGCACAGGATGCTGCCTGGAGTTGTCAGGGAGGTGCAGGGGCTCTTGGCTCCTTCCAGTCCTCCTTACTTGCAGGGACCCCCCAGGGCTGCTTACAGCGCTCTGTGTCTGAGGAATAGCTGTCCACCAGGCTGGGTGAGCATCGCCACAGGAGCGCTGCCTCTCCAACGGGAAGGAAAGTGTGGACATACTGAATGTGCTAGATATAGGATTCTGCTAGCACTAAGTGAGCCAAAGAACCACCCTACCCGCCCCCCCCCCCCAAAAAAAACAAGTCCACATTAGCTGCATCTGAAGTCTAAGGTGAGGCAGGGAATGCAATTCACAGTGACAGCTGGGTCTGCTTCGATGCTATGATGTGATTTGAAATAAATAAAGTGTGTGCCCAGTGTTTTGATATGCTACTGTCTTCCTGGAAAGGCAAGCTGATTGTCAGTCCTGTCACAATATGGGAATATGGGTGAGCTGGGGTAGAGTGTATTCTGTAGAAGGTGGCAAATCCACTCTACACTGGCTTCTATACTGGAGTCATCAGATCCTGACTCTTTTCCGCAACGGAGAGGCAACTTAGCCAACTTTTCGGGTCCTATTTTCCCAGCATTTTTCTAACTCATCATTCCAAACACCTAAAGGCAATCCCACTCCAATATGACCTGGTCTTGGAGTCCCCTTCCTCCTGCATAGCCCCTGCAAGCCTGTTTTTGCTGAGCATGACCTGTACATGGGACCCAGATAAAGGGTCTGCCCAGGATGTTCCTGCTGTTTTGGTGTGAAAACAGTGGGACACCCCTAAATGTGAATGCTTCTGCATGCAATTTCTCTCAGCAGTGAGAAGCTGAGTGCTCAGAACTGCGGCTGGCAGGGGTGCTGCCGGGTTCATGTTTCTTTTTGCAATATACCATCTGTAGGAGAGAAATTGATTTTTTAAAATAAACAGGCTTTGTGTAAAATGTATACGTATGCATGGTGCCATTATTGGGCTTGGCAAATGCCTTTCTCCCCCAGAAAAGTTGCCAGAGCCAGCTCCTCTGAGGCTGCTACGTGGGGCCTCCTGACTGGGGTGTGGCATGCGTGGGGCAGCTGGAGGGTGCCTCAGGGTGGGGAGGGTGCCTCAGGGTGGGGAGGGTGCCTCAGGGTGGGGAGGGTACCTGATGATCATCTGCCTTGAAAAACATTTAATGAGGCTTTTCCAGGCAGGGAATGGGCTGTGGCTACTTTTCCGCTCCTTGACATAGACAGCAACAACCTTGTAATAGTGATATTGATATGGGCACTTGTGGCACCTGGACTCAAAACAGCAATTGTATGAGAATATACAGGGTCTTCATTGGGCACAACCACCATAACAGAGGCTATTAGTGTGATGTATTATGTGATTATTAGCTGCTTACAAACATGGAGGAGGCAGAATTCTGAGATGAGCCTTGTGATGGTTACTCTTGTGTGTCAACTTGGCTAGGCTATAGTACCCAGTTATTTAATTGAACCCTAATCTAGGTCTTGCTGGGCAGGTCTTCTGCAGATGTGGTTAACACCTACAATCAGTTGACTTCAAGTAAAGCAGATGAGTCTGGATAAGGTGGGTGGCATCATCCAATCAGTTGAAGAGCAAAAACTGGGGTTTCCCAGAGAGGAAGAAATTCTGCTTCAAGACTGCTGCATCAAGTCCCCCCGGTTTTTAGCCTGCCAGCCTGCCCTGCAAATTTCAGACTCACCAGCCCCACAGTACGTGAGCCAATTCCTTAAAACAAATCTCTTAACATCTATATATCTATATATAGACAAATATAGATACATGTCTTCATGGATACATCTCTACATCTCAATATGTGTCTCTCTCTATTATATATATACATCTGTCATAGGCCTACCCTTTACCCCTCAGGGCATCCCCCTATCCTCACTCATACTCACCACTTCAAATCCCCTTTCCCTGCATATCTCTTTCCAGTCCACACATCTCTCTGATGCTCTAGATGGGGTCAGCACATCCAGGCCCTTGAGCCACATCCAACCTGTCTGTTCCTTTGCAAATCAGCTTTATTAGAACATAGCCACAGCCACTGGTTCACACATTCTCTGCGACTATTTTCCAGCTACAACAGCAGAGGTGAGTTGTGTTGTGGCAGAGGCTGTATGGACACTGTATTAGTCTGTTTGTGTTGCTATAACAGAAATACGTGAGACTGGGTAATTTATAAAGAACAGAGGTTTATTTGGCTCATGATTCTGGGACAGCTTCATCTGGCATGGGCCTCAGGCTGCTTCTACTCATGGTGGAAAGTGGCAGGCAGCTGGCGGGTACAAGCAGATAACATGGGGAGAGGAAGCGAGACAGAGAGGGAGGGAGGTGTCAGGGTCTTTTAAACAACCAGCTTTCATGGGAACTAATAGAGCGGGAACTCACTCATTAATCCCCCCACCAAGGAAGAGCATTAATCCATTCATGAGGAATCCGTCCCCATGACCCAAACAGCTTCCAGTACTGCCACATTGGGGATCAGATTTCCACATGAGTTTTGGTGGGGACAACACATCCAAACTCTATCAGACCCCCAAAAGAAAAATATTTACTACCTGGCCATTTACAGAAACAGTTCACTAGCCCCTGCTCCAGACCCGAATATCCAACTTCTCTACAAAATTTACTTGGCCTTCCCATGAGCCCCCAGCCCACATAACCCCAACTGTCTTTTTCTTTCTCAGGGGTCTCTGCTCAGGGACAGCAGCTCCATTTTCCAGTGGCTTCGTTGTTCCCTGCTTCTCCCCACAACCCAACACCCCATCCCGCTCCAGTCCTGCAAGCCCAGCCCCTGCACAGCTCCTGCACGTCTTCCCAGCACTTGGCTCTTCTCCTCAGTGTCTCCTTGCTCCAGCCGGTCCTCTCTCCATCTTGTCATCAGAGGTTCTTCCTAAAACAAAAACAAAGAGGATCTTGTCTCAAGGCAAGAATGCGGTTCCTCTTGGAAGTCTAACTCCTCCTTGTCCTTCATAAGGCCGTCCCTGCCAGGCTCCTGCCTCCCTCCTGAGCAGCCTCCCCACCCCGCCTTCTAGCTCGGGCATGTCTCTTATTTCAGCACCTGCCAAGTTCCTGCTGGACTCCACGCTTTGCTCATCCTGCTGCCTCCATGGGCTCTGCTCTCTCTTTGTTGGTAAACTCCAAGGGAACCTCAGTCCCTCCTGAGACTTTGCTTCTCTCCAGGGAACATCCCCTGGCCCTCCAGGCCTGGCCTGTGCTTGGCTTCCCCACTGCTCTGCCGCGTCCTCCCCTAGACCACAGCTGCACCAGGGCGGGGCTCCTCTGCTGGCTCACCACGGCGTCCACAAGCATTCTTCTGAGTAAATGCAAGTGTGAAGAGCTGGGAATTGCCCTTCCCAGTTTCCAGGAAGCAGAGGTAAGGTCCTCTTCCAGTCACAGAAGCACAGAGAAGCTTGGCTGGTGTTCAGTGGCATGGGTGACAGAGCAATAGGGAAGTGGACAGTGGGGTGGCTTCTGCACTGGGGAGAGGCCCAGATGAGATGTGGGGACTCCCTCTGTCTCCTCGTCCCCACTGGAATCTGCTGGCAGTGGCTTTTCTTCACTCAGTTCCATGGTCTCTTGGCTTCCCTGCTCCACGCCCCTCCCCTCCCCTCCTCTCCCTTCTCTGTCACCTCCTCTGCCTGTCCCAATCCCCACTTCCTCCCCTCTGCTCTCTCTTCCTCTTCCTGCCCTCACTCCCTGATCCCTTCCCTCCCTTCACTCCTCTTCTCTCCCCCATCCACCTTCTCCCACAGGTAAGCAGCACTGAGATATGTCACCCCTTTACTGTGTGACCTTTGACTCTTTGTCTGCCTTAAGCAACTTCACTGAAACCAATGAGCTTTCGTGAAGGGCAGGTGCAGCCCCTTGCTGCCTCTGCTGAGCCCTCACATGCACCAGGCATGCGCGGAGCAGTCCCCATGCATTACCTGACCAAATCCATGGTACACCTGAGAAGTAGGTGTTGTCACTTACAGATGAGCAAATTGAGTCCTGTGTGGTTCACTGTGCATAAGACTCTGTGGAGGTTGGAAAAAATGACTTAGTACATGGTCTACTGCTCTTAAAAGACACATAACCCAATGGGGGGCTAAAAAATCACCCCAAAGTAAAATGCAGACTATAAGGAGGGGGACATGCCTTGAGCGTCTCTCCTGCTGTCCCCACCCCCACCCTGTCTCCTGTTTGATTTTTCCTAATGGACATTAGGTATCTTGTAACTTTGACTGCTAGGTGCTCGAGCAGAACTCTCCAGCAACCACCTCCATGCCAGCGAGTTTTGGGAATGCATCCAGTTTTCTATCCAGTTTTACTGAGTCTCTGTAAGGAGCCTCAATTCCTTTTGGATTGAGGGGGTATACAAGAATTAATAAATGACTAAAACAACTAAATTGGTATCCAGAGTGCCAGGCCGCATGACACCTGACCTATAAAAGGCATTTTGGTGCGGTGAAGAGGCCGAGCTGACGAGCAGAATCCTGTGCCTGATGCTTCCCAAGGTGTAAACTTGGCAGTCACTTCACAGATCTGGGTCCCATTTATACCAGGTTCCAGGTAAGCCTTCCCCACAGGATGGTCAGAGGGTCAAAGACACAGTCAAGTTCATAGTGCTGTCAGGCTTGTGGTTAGTTTTCAGTTAATGTTAGTGCCTCTTTAATGACTATTTTTTTAAATTGAAATATCACTGATTATGCATATTTGTGGGGTACAGAGTTCATATCAATACTTGTGTACAATGTGTGATAATCAAATGAGGATAATTAGCATATTCATTATTAGAAAAAATAATCATTCTTTGTGTACATTAACCAGTTTCTTGCTAACTCCCCTCCCCCTTTTCTACTTCTAGTAACCACAGTTCTGTTTTCTCCGAAAGTTCGTATTTTCTTTTTTCTCTCTTTCCTTCCTTTCCTTTCCTTTCCTTTCCTTTCCTTTCCTTTCCTTTCCTTTCCTTTCCTTCCTTTCCTTCCTTTCCTTCCTTTCCTTCCTCCCTCCCTCCAACTTATAAGTGAGGACATGTGGTATTTTTCTTTCTGTGCCTAGTTCATTTCACTTTACATAATTTTCTCTAAGCTCATTCATACTGCTGCAAATGGCAACATTTCGTTCTTTTTGTGGCTAAGTAGTTATTCCATGTGTATATATACCACATTTTTCTTATCCAGTCATCCATCGATGGACATTTAGGTTGGTGCCATATCTTGGCTATTGTAAATGGAGTGTGATAAACATGGGAGTGCAGGTATCCCTTTGACATGATGATTTCCATTCCTTTGGGTACATACCCAGCAGTGGGATTGCTGGATCTTATGGTAGTTCTAGCCATAATTGTTTGAGAAACCTCCATACTGTTTCCATAATGGCTGTACTAACTTACAGTCCCACCAACAGTGTAAGAGAGTTCCCCTTTCCCCACATCCTTGTCAGCATTTGTCATCCTCTGTCCTTTTGATAATAGCTAGTCTAACTAGGGTGAGATGATACCCTAATGTGGTTTTGATTAGCATTTTCCTAATGATTAGTGATGTTGACCATTATTTTTATATACCTGTTGCCCATTTGTTTGTCTTCTTTTGAGAAATGTCTATTC
The DNA here is from genome assembly GCF_027409185.1 of Cynocephalus volans. Taxonomy (NCBI): domain Eukaryota; kingdom Metazoa; phylum Chordata; class Mammalia; order Dermoptera; family Cynocephalidae; genus Cynocephalus; species Cynocephalus volans. The sequence continues at coordinate 86,660,505 of NC_084474.1, forward strand.
AGGTCATTTGCCAATTTTTAGATCAGATTTATTTTATTTTATTTTTTTACTGTCAAGTTGTTTGAGTTCCTTGTATATTCTGGATATCAATCCCTTGTTAGATGTATAGTTTTCAAATACTTTCTCCCATTCTGTAAGTTGTCTTTTCACTCTGTTGATTGTTTCCTTTGCTGTGCAGGATGTTTTTGTTTGATATAATCCTGTTTTTTTTTTTTTTTTCTTTTGTTGCCTGGGCTTTTAAGGTTTTATTCATAAAGACTTCTTCCACTCCTACATCCTGAAGTATTTCCTCTGTGTTTTCTTATAGGATTTTTATAGTTTTCTGGTCTTATATTTAAATCTTTAATCCATTTTGTGTTCATTTTGGTACACGGCAAAGGGTATTTGTTTAGTTTCATTCTTCTACATATAGATGTCCAGTTTTCCCAGCACCATTTATTGAAGAGGTTCTCCTTTCCCCAATGTATGCCCTTGGTGTATTTGTTGAGGGTCAGTTGGCTGTAAGTATGTGGGTTGATTTCTGGGTTCTCTATCCTGTTCCATTGGTCCACGTGTCTGTTTTTATGCCAGTAATATGCTGTTCTGGTTACTATAGCATTGCAGTATAATTTGAGAGCAGGTAGTGTAATGCCTCTAGCTTTATTTATTTTTTCCCCAGGATTGTTTTGGCTATTTGGGGTCCTTTGTTGTTCTATATCAATGCTATGATTGTTCTTTTCTATTTCCGTTAAGAACATCATTGGTATTTTGATGGGGATTGCATTGAATCTGAAGATCATTTTGGGTTGTATGGACATTTTCACAACATGAATTCCTCCAATCCATGAACATGGAATGTTTTTCCATTATTGATAATTCCTTTCAGCAATGTTTTGTAATTCTCATTGTACAGGTCTTTCGCTTCTTTGGTTAGATTTATCCCTAGGTATTTTATTTTTTTGGTAGTGATATAAATGGGCTTGCTTTCTTGATTTCTTTTTTGTTTTGCTAGTTCATTGCTGATGTATAAAAATTGATTTTGTGCATTTATTTTCTATCCTGCAACTTTACTGAATTTGTTTATCACCCGTAAGAGATTTCGAGTAGGGTATTTAGGTTTTTGTCTATATATGATCAAGTCATCTGAAAACAGGGACAATTTGACTTCATCTTTTCCAATTTATTTCTTTCTCTTACCTGATTGCTCTGGCTAGTACTTCCAATAATATGTTAAATAGGAGTGGTGAGAGTGCGCATCCTTGTCTTATTCCTGTTCTGAAAGGAAAAGCTTTCAGCTTTTACCCAATCAGGATGATGTTGGTGGTGGGTTTGTTGTATAAGGCTTTTATTGTTTTGAGATACTTTCCTTATATGCCTAATTTGTTCAGAGCCTTTCTCATGAAGGACTGTTGAATTTTGTCAAATGCTTTTGGTGCATCTATTGAGATAATATATGGTTTTTGTCCTTGATTTTGTTGATATGGTGTATCACATTTATTGATTAGCATCTGTTGAACCATCCTTGCATCCCTGGGATGAATCCTACTTGATTATGGCATATAATCTTTTTGATGTGCTGCTCTATTTTGTTTTCTAGTATTTTGTTGAGGATTTTTGCATCACTGTTCATCATGGATATTTGCCTGTAGTTTTCTTTTTGTTGTGTCTTTTTCTGATTTTGATATCAGGGTGATGCTAGCCTCATAGAATGAATTTGGGAGAATACCCTCTGTTTCAATTTTTTTGAATAGTTTGAAAGAATTAGGTTTAATTCTTCTTTAAAGGTTTGGTGGAATTCAGCAGTGAATCCATCTGTTCCTGGGCTTTTATTTGTTGGGAGACTGCTAATTTTTGCTTCAATCACATCACTAGTTATTAGTCTATTTCTTCTTGGCTCAGTCTTGGCAGTTTGTATGTGTTCAGTAATTTATGCATTTCCTCTAGATTTTCAAATTTGTTGGCATATAGTTGTTCATAATAGTCTCTAATGATACTTTGTATTTCTGTGGTATTGGTTGCAATATCTTCTTTTTTATTTCTGATTTTTATTTGGGTCTTTGTTATTCTTTTTTTTTTTGTAAGTCTAGCTAATGGTTTGTCTATGTTTATTTTCTCAAAAAAATAACTTTTTGTTTAATTGATCTTTTGTATCACTTTCTTGGTCTGTCATTTAGCTCTGCTCTGATCTTAATTTTTTCTTTCCCATCTACTAATTTTAGGATCAGATTTTTCTTGTTTTTCTAGTTTTTTGACATGTGATATTAAGTTGTTTATTTGAAAACTTTCTATTCTTTTGATGTAAGCATTTATCATGATAAACTTCTCTCTCTATTATTAGTGCTTTTGCAGTATTCCATAGGTTTTGGCAAGTTGTGCGTGTATTTTCATTTGTTTCAAGGATTTTAAAAAAATTTTCTGCTTTACTTTCTTCTTTAATCCATAGGTTGTTCAGCAGCATGTTGTTTACTTTCCCTGTATTTGTATAGTTTCCAAAGTTTTGTTTGTTGTTACTTTCTAATTTTATTCCATTGTTGTTGCTTTACTTCCCACAGATTTGTCACCCCTCTTCCCCTGGGTGATGGAGCTGCAAAAGATTACTCAAAGCCCATCTCTTCTGAGCAGTGAGAAGCCCTAAAGGGGTTAATCTCCCATAACCCTCAAGAGAGAGGCATTTCTTCCATTTGGGAAATTAACCACGAATTGGAGTTCTCTTCCCACATTTATTCTCCAGACCAGGAAGTTACAGGAAGAGAACACAGGTGATGTTATAGTTTAACAATGTAGCCTGGTAACATTCTGTAAAACAAGCAAGATGACATTCCATAATGCAATTTGCAAGAGGTTAATTAAGTCAATCTACCAACAAAACTTGATCTTAGCAAACGTTCTTTCTCCCTACAGCAGTTTCCCAGTATCTTTACATATCAATCAGTAACTTGTCTGTCCTTTAGCCAGCAACCTTGCTGTTTTACAATTCTTTATCTTACAACAGAGACTATAGCTTGGGGAAAATTTCCTGTCTTTTGCAAGGTCAACATTTTATATGTACTTTTAAGAGTTAGGCTAAACCTAAAACTACAAAGCTTTGGAATACTAGGCCTTGCGAAATACATTTGCTTTATGTGTACTCCACACATTGCGGTCAGAAAATATACTTGATATGATTTCAATCTTTCTAAATTTGTTGAGACTTGATTTGTGACCTGATGTGTGGTCTATCCTGGAGAATGATCTGTGTGCTAATGAGAAGAATGTATATTCTTCAGCTGTTGGATGAAATGTTCTGTAAATGTCTGTCAAGGCCATTTGGTCTAAAGTGCTGTTTAAATCCAATATTTCTCTGCCAATGTTTTGTCTAGATGATCTGTCCAATGCTGAGAGTGGCATGTTAGAGTCCCCAACTATTATTGTTTTGAGGTCATCTTTCCCTTTGGTTCCAATAACAATTGTTTTATGTATTCAGGTGTTCCAGTGTTGGGCACATATCAATTTATGATTGTTGCATCTTCTTGCTGAATTGATCCTTTTGTCATTATATAGTATCCTTCTTTGTCTTTTTTTATAGTTCATGGTTTGAAGTCTATTTTATCTGATATAATTATGGCAAGTCCAGCTTATTTTTGGTTTCCATTTGCATCAAATATCTTTTTCCATCTCTTCACTATTAGTCTGTGTGTTAATGACTATTTTGTTGCCAGTTTTTACTGAGCATTCTCCTGTTGGATGATGCCAGTGAATTAAAGGCACTGTAAAAGGTTAAGTTAATGAAACCATGATCACATTGCAAAATTTTCCCCCCTTCCAGCAAACACCATAATTAGGGCAAACCAACTTTGGGCTATGCTGAGGAAAAAAGCAGCCTTGGTCCCTGCTCAGTGTATTCCCTGTCAACATCAGATAGACAGACTAAATTAGCAATTAGGTTGGACACCTCTGTGTGGTGCTGAGGGTGGCTTTCAATTAGCAGGCAGCTGCTGCACTCCCATTAGTTAATGTCACCATTGCTGCATATATTCTGAATGATAATTGCAGTATGTACCAATGTGTATTTTTAACTCTTCCTTCTTTTTTCATTAGAAAGAAAGAATATCATTCTCTTTCTACAGCCACTCAGCTGCACCATTGTTGCCCCATAAAGGAGTGGGGGAACCTGGGACAATTCTCTCCTAAAAAGTGGCCAAATGAAACCACAGGCTCTCAGCCTAAAGAGAGAACAATGTTGTTGTATGTTTGGCACCAATTTTAGCAGCTTGCCATTTGTGTGTGGAGTAGATGGTGTCTGTGGGGGCACTAACATTCCAAGAATAATTGCTATCAAGTCTTTTGAATAAATGGTAGACCCTAAATATTCTTTTGGACCCTTCTCTGTTTTTCTTTTTTAGGGGGGTGAGGGGGAGCTACAAGCTATAAGGGAATACCCATGAAAGAGATAGCTTTGGTTTGGGGGACCTGTTTATTTATATTTTGGCATTAATTTAAAGTTTTCATTTTGGAATATTTCTAGATTTACAGAAATATTACCATTAAGATTTAGATTAACATTTAGATTTTACATTACCAAGGTGCAATTATCAAAACGAAGATATTAATGTTGATTCAGTATTCTTAACTAACAGACTTAATTTGGATGTTACCTGTTTTTCCATTTATGTCCTTTTCCCATTTTAGAATCCAATCCAGAAGCTCACATTGCATTTAATTGCCACACTCTTTAACCTCTTCTGATCTGAGAGTTTCTTAATCTTTCTTTTTCTTTGATTCTTTAAAAAGTTTTGAAGAATATTAGGTATTATGTAGAACGTCCCTCCATTTGGACTTGTCTGATTAGATTGGGGTTATAGATTTTTGAGAAGAATATCACAGAGGTGATGTTTCCTTCTGGTTGCCTATTAGGATGTATGTGATAGCAACATGTCACTGGTGATGTTAACCTTGATCACTTGGCCAAGGTTGATTCTGCCTGGTTTCCCCAATATAATGTTAGTATTTTTCCATTTCCAAACCTTATTATTTGGAAACAAGTCATGAAGTCTAGCCCTCAATCAAGAAGAGAGGAATTAAGCTCCACTTCTTATGGGGAGTATGTATGTAAAACACTATTTGGAATTCTTCTAGAGGGAAGGTTTGATGAGCCCAGCCTTAATGGTAGATCTGTCACTGTGTAATTTGGGGCCAGTAACTCAAACCTTTCTTGGATTTAGGTTTTTATCCTATAAAAAGAGAAGTTTCCAAAAGATATGTTCCAATGATTTGTCCAGTTTGAGTGCCCAGTCCTCAACCTGTATTTAGGGTGAGAGATTCTGAAATTAGAAAGACGAGGGTTTAGGTTCTAGCTCCACCACTTGCTGCCAGTATGGCCTTAAATAGATTTGTTAAACTCTATAACCTTCAGTTGCCTTGTCTATAAAATGGAATGATACCAATACTGACATGGTACCTGTAAGGCACTTAACGTGAGTAAGTTTCAGCTATTCTCTTGACCAAATGGAGGCTCAGGAATATGCTAGTCAAAGTCGGTATTTAGTGTTATCACAAGGGTGCATAGAATTATCTCCCCGTCTATGGTATTGAAAAATATTTTAGGTCTTTTTTCAGCCTTGTCAAAACATACCTGTAGTAGTAGCATGAAAGTATCACCCTTAGCTTAGCCTCTGAATTCTAAACAATTACAGTTTTGGTGAAATTAACACAACCCACTTCAAACATCAGGTGGAAAACTTGAGTCTGGTTCAGCCCAACCACTAAGCAGCAGAATGTTTTCCAGCCTGTGCCTCAATTTCTTCATCTGTCAAACAGGTATGACTGTTGCAGCTTCTAGCACAATGACCACCACATAGAAGACATTTAATTCCTGAGCTAAATAGCTGGCCCACTCATTATAAACTGCTTTTTGCAAAAGAATGGATGGGGCACAGCCATAAACTCTTAAAAGGCATAAAGTACTGTGACAGCCAAAGCAGATAGCTGAGATTATGATAGTGGTTTGGTTGCAGATACTACAGTTAATGTCCATACTAGAAATAAATGGAGAAGTCTTTGAATAGTGTTTATCATTTCCCTGTAAAAATTAAATAAATGTACAAAGGTAAAGAACATTAGGTAAAGCTCATTAGGTAGGTACATATTTATCATTTGGTGCCAGCAAAGCTGTGGTAAAACAGGTGCATACTTCCATGCAGATGGATTGTAAATGGGTAAACTCTCTTTAGAAAGAAATGCATAGATAAATAAAGACAGCAAGTTGGAAGACTGTTTTGATCCAGTGAACCCAGCCATGGAGCTTAATCCTAAAGAAATAGTTTTACTGAAGAAAATAGCAACATGAATGGAGATACCTGTTGTTGCCTTATACATAATTATGGGAGGAAAAAAGAAATTACCTAATAAGAATGGTTAAGAGTCTCTATTCCATAAGTTATTCAGTAACAATATGCTAATAATGAGAAGTGACACAGAAAATAATAATAAAATAATTACGATAAATCGTTTGGTACAAATAATAGTAAGAACATGATGTACATACGATGCTTAGAGGTGTGAAAATACATGAGTACATGGAGAGATTCTAGAAGGGAATGTGCAAAAGTGAAAACATGACTCTTTTAAGGACAGAAAAGAATTGGTAAAAGTTAAAAAAAAAACCCTTCTTCTATTTTATGTGTCCAAACAAATCTTCCAAGTTAAGAAAAACAAAATTAAATGCTATTCAAACTTCTCAGTGTCCTGGAATAAATATACCAAGGGTCCCCCTGAACACCTTCTGCTTTATGTAAATATTTTTTCAACCTTCCCCTTCCCTTATGTGCCCCTCAAAACTCTTAAATAAAATTAATACAGCCAACAGAACTGTTTTCATAAAGTACAAAGAGAAACAATTTTAGGACTCTATCTAAGGAGGTAAAGAAAGAGCTTTTCCTATTTTCATTCTTCAGCAGCTCGTTAGAGTCTCAGGTCTGTGTTATTGAAACCCCAGGGTGACAAGCATTAAGGTGAATCTATTGCCGAGCTTGGGTTCTTTCACGAGCGCATTGATCAGAGAAGAGAAGCAGGAAAGCACAGTCTGGCGACACCTGAATGAATATAAATTTTGTCCAGATTGAAGATCCTCCGCAGTCTGCCTGTTCCATGCTGACAGTGTTAGCAAGAGGAGAGAAAAGCAATTTTGGTCCTAAGTCTTGATTCTCTTCACGCCGTTTGCAGTTTTTAAGAGGAACAAGTTATGACTATTTTACCTCTAAAAGCAACGGGAACTTGTCAAACATTCTCTCCCTGGAAGTGACAACTGAGAATGAGTCTACTCGGTACCAGTTCTGAATCTGAAATCAATCTGTTTGACTGGAGAAGGAAATACTTGCAAACCTTTAGAGTGGTCTGGAAATCAGGCAGGCTGCTGCTGCAAGGAGTGAGCTCCCTGTCATGGGAAGAGTGCACATGGGAGTGGCTGGCCTGTTGGCGAGATGTTTCAGAGGGTTTCAAGCATCAAAAGGAAGACAGCTTGATACTGGGTCGCGTTTCAGACGACTCCAACGTTAGCCCTCTCATTCTACAAAAGCAGCCAGCAGGAATGCGAAGGATCACAAGTTTTTGGAACCAGACAGATGAAGTTTTGGATTCTGGCTTCAATCTTGTGTGACATTCAAGAACTTACTGTTTTAGTCTGTATGTACCTCCTTCCCTTCCTCAGTCAAATGGGGATTAAAATATTACATAACACACAGGTCTGTCCTGAGAGTTTAGATTAATGTGGAATGCTCATCAGAGTGCCTGGAGTGTAACCAGTTCTTAGCATAAATAATACCTATGATTGTCCAGTGATTTGTCTTCAGATTCCTCTGTCGTATAGTGAGCCCTTCTCAGATGCTTGGCATTTCACCCGGGTTATCTCATGTAAACTCCCCAACCATCCTGAGAGATATGGAAGATTGCCTTCATTTTCCAGAAGAAGACACTGGTGTTCCGAGAGGCACAGTGACACCTTCAAGGCCACACAGCTCTCTCAAGGAATTGTTTTCAATGATATATTACACTTAAAGTGGGTAGCACAATGTCTAGCACATAGTTGAATCTCAATAAAAGTGACACCTGCTGGGGACATGAGCACAGCTCTGTTTCCATGACTCGACCCTTTTCCACTGTCAGCCTCTCCTGCCTTCCATCCTGCCCTAACACAGCTATTTCTTGTTCATCTGCTTCCTGTATGTGTTAAGGCCCCTGACTCTTCTTTCTTCTCTCCCCTTTCTCTTGCTCCAGACTTTGGCACATCAGCACCTTTTGATTTCTGCAGCCTCTTCAGAAGTATTTTTGACACAAACAATAGTCCTGGCTCTTGCCTTTCCAAGAGGCATCAGCACAATCCGAGCAGTGGCTGGTGACTCATTCTGATCATCGCCTTTAAGCAGTTCACTCTGCGCCTGGACCTGACAGGCCTCACTGTGCCGTGAAATTTAATACTATTTTTATGCCTTTTAATCTATCTTTTAACAGCCTCCTTGTTTAGAGCTCCGGGCCCTGGATTCACTGAAAGCATGGTTTTTGATAGTGGTGAAGACAGACTTGGCCTGTCTTAATCAAAGGCTCAAGGAGACCCAGTCTGGGGTCCTTATCCAGTCCCCAACTTTTCTAACGCTCCCCCACTGCTTCTTTTTATGATGGCCTCAGCGGGAACTTTCCTGGCTGCTTGACAGAGCCTCTGGCTGGCTTCTTCCGTCTTCATAACTGTGGAGCTCTCCAAAGCGGGAGGTTGTCAAAATGTTTCTAAAGTGCTGGAGTTGCTCAGTTGAGTCACTGTTACTGTAAGGTCATTACGGAAATGAATTTTCAGGGTGAATGTCAGGGAAGACGTCAGTTACTTCCTTCCAAAAGCTTTCAAAGATGCGCTCAGGCCGGGCAGAGTTGCAGGCTTCTCCCCTGGTTTCCTTAGGAACTTGGTACATATCTTTGTGCTTGTATTCCATTTAATGTAGCAAGCATTCATTGTATTGTACGTATTTCAATGCCTTTCTTTTGGACTATACTGTGAGTTCCTTTGTCTTATTAGGAGTCGAGAGTGGGGACACAGCACCCCGATCCAATAACTCACTTCTCCTGCTCTCTGGAGCTCCAGACCAAGAGAACTGCACATACAAACGTGACAGTCAAATGAGAGAGAAGCATGTTTTATTAATAGAATAGCCCAGCCCACAACCTGTATTCCTTACTGCTGGGATTACTAAGAAAACTGAGGGAGAGAATGGGATGGGGGCTTGGGTTCCATGGGGATGTGCTGATTTCTTCAAGCACCCTAACCCTGGGGTCCACGTCCTTTGGCTGGGCTCCAAGAGGGATCCTAAGACCCTTAACACATGATCAGAGTAGATCAAAGTCAAACAATACCCCAAGGGGCAAGCCTTGTCCAAAATGGCTTAGCACATGGGGACAGGAAAGGAAAGAGAAAGCAAGATTCTGTCTCTGGGATCTGATGGACTTGAGGTTGTGGCCTTTCAGCTGAGCCTTAACTCCTCTGAGTGATCTGGAAGATTGCCAGAAACGTTCCCTTTTCCCTATGGGAAGAATGGAAAGAAATAATTTGTCTTCTCAAACATACCAAGAGCAAGTGAAACTTAAGCAGGGACTGCAGAAGGGCTCAAAACCCATCACACATATTAAAGCCATGTGGAGCCTCCAAGAGGTTCAAGTCACCTTTGGTCATTCGGGAAAACACAAAATGTTAACATAGTCATTCATAGGCAGAGCAGTGGTTAGCACTCTATTTCCTCCATCCTGGAAGCCTACTAATTTGGGGACATTCCTTGCCTGATGACTGTGGTCCATATACTTCACAGGTTATTCTACAGTGAGGAATGAGCTGTGACCTCCTTGAGTCCCTTTCTCTGCCTTTGACTTGCAAAATAAAATGTCTCTTTGAGGAAGAGGAGGTCATTTTGAGGAAGGTTTGTGTGGAGGGACCTCCTTTCTTAACAAGAATCTCCCACCATCATGAGGTTATTGTTAACAATTTGCCTTTATGCTGTATCTCAAAATAATACATTTCCCTTTTTTCTTTATAACCCAGGGTCAAACCAAAAAATGCAGTCTGCAATGTCACTTTTCAGCCAAGCAAAGAGAGGGGTAGCAGGTGAGTTCAATGTGATGGGTTCACTTTGGGAATGGGACTCTAGGATAGAAGTCTACCTGACTGTAGCAGCAGGAGGTGGTGGAAGGGGACAGGCCAACCCCTGCCATCAAATTCCCCTTTTCAGTTGAAACTTGGGGGACAGGTCCTAACTCAAGAAGAGAACCGGGGCATTGCATCTCAGGCCTGTGTAGATCAGGACACTTAGCAAGGGCTATACCACCATGTCCCAAGATTTGAAGACCAAGTTCCTCATGCACAGAGGATTGAAGCCAAAACAGTGCCATGCATAGCCATTCTCATTTCACAGGACCTCTGCCAACTACTCAGTTGGCCAATGAACACCAGCATTTGGTCAATATGCTCAGAAATCCTTTCTCTTTGCCATGGGAGGGGGGTGTGGGCAGAGCTGGGGTGAAGTGGCATCTGAGTTGATTCTTGAAAAATGGGTAGAAGCTCAGGCTCACTAGCAAACAGGAAAGTGCCTTCAGAGCAGAGGATGTTGCATAGATAAAGCTCAAAGGTACAAAGTGTCATGGCAAATTTTTTGTTCTAAAGGATTATGTGTAGATGGAGCTCATGGTGCAGGTGAAAGGGGATAGGAGATATGTCTGGGAAGGATAATTAGAAAGCGGTCCTTATATGTTACTTCAATTTTTCTTCTTCTTTTTTTCTCTAAAATATTTGGAAGTTACTAAGTGTTTAAATAGGGAGATAATTTCCATGTCCAGTCATGATGCAATAACACAGACTGGACTTATCTTTCTACTTTAGACAACTAAACAAGTGAACAAAATATATGAAATAACAGTTTTCATACATTGGAAACACACAGTGCAAAACAGTTATTCTTGAGAAAAGAACAAATGAGACAAGCTCTATGAATAATTCTTTATGCAGTGCAAGGAGAAGGAACTTAAACTGAGTTCAATGATTTTCCTGAGTTTAGAAGACAAAATTGACAGAATTAAGAAGGTGGGGAGGCCAAAGCTGCTGGGATTCTCTGGGTAGTGTTTCAGAAAGGAGAGAGCTTCATAGAAAGAGAGCTTTCAAGTTTTGTAGAGGAGTACTTTTTGAGTCTTTGGCTGAGTACTGATCAGCATATGTACTATAAGAAACTACCTGGGATCAAGGAGAAAAAACTTGAAAGGAATAGATGAAAAATTCCTGGAGCCACACAGGTCTGGGAATAATTAATATTCTTAACAGCCATTATAAGAGACCTCATAATACATAGAACATCAGGCTGAGTATTCAGAAGAGTATTGTCTCACTGATGGAGCAAAATTAATCTGGGTTTGCCTCACAAAGCCTAGAGGCAAACCTTGAGAGAATCAAGCTATTTCCATGTACCTTAAGCATACATAAGAACAAATCTCAAGAATATTTATAGGGATACAGAAAAAGCAACACTCAACAAGTTAAAGTCAAATGTCTAGCATCCTTTCAAACATTACTAGATACTCAAGGAAGAGGGAAAATGTAACCCATAATGAGGATTTTAAAAAACAATCAATAGAAACAGACATAAATAAAATGACATAGATGATATAATTAGTGGACATGGAGATTAAAATGGCTATTATAAATATACTCCATATGTACAAGAAGATAGAGAAAAACACAAACATGTTAGAGACACAGAATATATGAAAAAAAATCAAACTTCTAGAATTGAAAAAAATGAAATGTAAAATGCATTGGATGGTACTAACAGCAGATGAGGTGCTACAGAGGAAAAGATTAGTGAACTCAAAGACAAAGCTCTAGAAATTATCCAAAAAGACACAGAGAGAAAAGACTAAAAATAAACAAACAGAGCATGAGTGTGCTATGGGACAATCCTGAAAGGCCTAATGTATGTGCAATTGAAGTCCCAGGAAAAAGGAAGGGAGTAAAAATATTGAAAGAGATATGTCCACTTTTTTTTCAAATTTGATAAAAGTTGTAACCCCTAGATTTAAGAAACTCAGAGAACTCCAAGCAGAATAAACTCAAAGAAAACTATACCAGTGTACACTATAAGCAATTTGCTTAAACTGGTGGTAAAGAGAACATCACAACAGTATCCAGAGGAAAAAATGCATTATGTACAGGGAAACAAAGGTAAGAATGGCAACTAACTTCTTCTTGGAACCAATGCAAACCAGAAGACAATGGTGCCACATGTTTAAAGTACTGAAAGACAGTAGTCAACCCAGAACTCTATACACAGGAAAAATATCATTGAAAAATTAAGGTGAAATGAAGACAAATCAGAAGAGATATTTGTTTATATGTATTTTAGAAAGGTTACTATGCTGACAATGTGATGGACAGATTGTCAGAAGAGACTCAAGGCAGAAGAATATTTTAATAGTGCAGACATCAGATGATCAGAGCCTGAATTAGGACAGTTATTGCAGAAATAAGAAAGGGATGAGTTGGAGAGATGGTGACTCTTGTCTTCCTGGAAAATATCTAATCCATCAAAACCCATTTTGAATAGCATAAATTGTGTCTTTTCTATCTCTGACTCCTGAGGACGTAGGGCAAGCACACTGGAGACTCTAAGAAAATGTCTTTTCAATTCTAGTCACCTTCCTTGGTGCTGACTCTTGTCTACACCACTTAATTTTATTAGATGCTTACTTATTTTTAAAATCATGTTGGCTGTGTATTTATGAATCACTACTGGTACAACTGAAATGATTAATTTTGAAATGCAATGGTTTATGTTGAAGCCTTGCCCCTGTAGTAAATGTCATGAGATACATTTATTAGTCCTCTCTTCTAGTTTCCATGTTTTCTCCACAAGACAACCTGAATTTATTAAAAAAAAAAAAAAAAAAAAACTAATGGAATCGAATATTAGAATAGGGTTAAAAATAAACAAGATTCTAAAATTTAAATTAATTTTCAATTTGTAGTAAATATTTAAAATGAAGTAAATTCATGCTTTTTCAGTTAAAAAAAACTCCTAAGATTTAGGTAGCAAACAACACTGCTGAATCAATATCATTATAGCAGCAATTAAATTATTCTTTTAGGACTAAGTATGTCATGGTCACCTGGATCCCCAGTGCCTATGAGGATTCCTGGCACATAGAAAGTTCATTTTTGGATAAACACCTGAGTCTAAATCATTCTAGATCTTCAATTCTTAACATGAACAGTACTTATCACACAATTAGTTGCTCAACAAGTATTACTTAGAATGTACTGAAGTAAGGTTCTTGCCCATACAAGCTGGTGGGCTACATGGGTACATAAATGGACCATAATATAACTAAGAATGTGCCAAACATGGAAGGAATAATTAATTCTAATTGGAAGTCTTGGAAGTGTAATAGAAGTTTGGAAATTTTAGCAAACGGACATGATGGTTAATGAGGGAACTCTAGACAAAACTCTGTGGCACAGCAGGATGACTTGCAGTAGAAGATGTTGTGGGGACTGTTGAGAAGTTCTGTGTGATTACAGCATAGACTGAACAGATGCCTGCAATGGCATTTCATGAGGAAGCTGTGGGAGCTGGGGCTGGGTTAAACAAGTGACTGGAGTATGTACTATTTTACCACTTTCTGTTGTAAAGAGTTGGGGAAGAAAACATTGGGAATGAACATATTAGTGTCATTATGTATATGGGGCTCTGTATATATTACTCAATTTAATACAACAACCTACAAGAGATTATCTATTTTACAGAGGGGGAAACTGAGTCCCAGAAAGTTAAAATAAGCTGCCTAGGTTGACCCAGCTAGGCAGTGGTAGAGCCAGGTCTATCTGAATGAAAGACTCATACAGCCCATCTTAGACAATAGCTCCTTTGCCTGTATCTCCCCATCCTTACCTCTTAATAAGATTTGTACATAATTTTTGGTTAAACCAATAAATAATGTTTATAGAATTATGACTATATAAATATTGGTCTCTTCTAGGCTAAGTAGTGTGAAGTTATATGGACTTTATCCTGCAGATTTTTGTTTTACCTGGAGTTAGTAATTGCCTTGGTTTTCTGTTGTGTATTTTCTGTGTGCTTATTGTTATCTTTTCTAGTGTTCAAATATTCTGTCGTATGTTGTCAGTAGCTCTCCAAATATTCAACCACATTTATAAGCTTTCCAGTTTATTTTTATGTTATTGGAAACCTGCCTCCTGTATCACCACCTCTTTTTCTTTCAGCCTGATACACGACAGCCGTCCTGAGCCCTCTCGTTGCTACTGTGACTCTCCTTGGTTGGATCCTTGGTCTCTTGGATCCTGGGTATCCTATTTCTTCATCTCACTAAGTGCTTCCTTCTGTACGTTCCTAAGAAAGGACATGGAGAAGGTCATTTTAATTTAATTTATTATTATTATTTTAGTCTTGACAAGTCTGAAACTGTTTACTTTTGGAGTTCACTGATAATATATTTCTAGGTTGGGAAACATTGTGGATGGGCTCACCCAACAGCCATTCATCCTCCTTTTTCTATGCTTTCTTGTAATTTAGAGTCTGGGAAATTAAAAAGACATTTCACAGGTTTCTAGCTATCATGCAGCAACTGGTTCTGGATTATCTCTCCTGCTATAAACAAATATAAAACTGGAAAAAATATATGAGATAACTGTTTTCAGGCAATAGGCAGTGCAAATATGCAATTCCTGAGAGAAAGGAAACTGCTGATGTGACTCATATGATTCTCAGCTTTATGCCTAGAATGATTTCCTGATGGTGGCACTATGAGCTGGAGTCCCAACAGAGCACATGGCCCTAGCAAGTGAGGAATCAGAGACCAGAGCTTAGGGCTTGAGGCAGACACAATCCCCAGGCTGGGCTTAGGGAAGAGTAACCTATGATGAAAGGGGCTCCGTAAGTTGATGTCAGGATCTCTGATATTTTGTGGCTGTAGTTTAGCTGTATATGCACAAGGCAAGCCATCCTAGCCTGACCGTATAGCAGCTGCTGTGGAGTTAACAGCAGATCACAGATATCAGAGGTTAAGCTGTTCCTGGAGAAGAGAAGTGCTGGGGAAGTTGGGGTTCTTGCCCTGCCAGGGTGGGGAAATCCCTTTAACACATCATTAACACCCCAAGCTTCTGGATGAGACATCGGAAAGGCTGTATCTTAAGACTGAGACCATGCCATGGACCTGGACTAACCAAGGCCACACGAAAGACCCTTACAGGAGAGTGAGCTTGAAGACTGAGTCCCTCCAAGTTAAAAGGGCTTGGAAAATATCTCAAGCTTTCCACATATTTGAATGAACAAAGTTTTAAACCAAGTCTTCATAAGTTCAAATGACCAACCAGTAATTGAATGGTTTACTAATTTCAGAGTGTGATACTGAAACCAGTATCTACAATGTCTTTTCTACAGTGTCCAACATTCAATACAAATTTCACTAGACATACAAAACAAAAGGGAACATATGACCTATAGTAAAACAAAACAAAACAAAACAAAACGAAATAAAGCATGATAGTCAATAGAAACCAAATCCAAGATAAATGCACATGCTGTTCTTAGCAAAGACTTTAAAATTACTTTTGTAAATATGTTAAAATGAAGGAAAATTTGAGTTTAATGAGTGATCAGATAGAAAATTGTAACAGAAAAATGTAAACTATAAAATTAAATAGAAATTCTAGGAATAAAAAGGATTAACAGAAAGTTCACTGAATAGGTTTAATCTAACAGATTGGAGATGGCAGAAGAAAGACTCAGTGAACTTGATGACAGATCAACAACAGAAATTGTCCAATTTGAAGAAAAGAGAAAAAAACACTGAAGAAGTCTTAAAACAGCCTCAGGGACCTGTGTGAAAATACTAAATAGTCTCACACGTCAAGCCCTAGGACAGAAGCTAGTGAAAAAGAAGCAAAGAAAATATTTGAAAAAAATTATGGCTGTTAATTTTTCAAAATTGATGATTTATACATCCAAGAAATTAAGAAAACATCAATATAGGGCAAATAATAAGAAGTGTCCTATCTAGGAGCATTATAGTCAAGTGGCTGAAAACCAGAGATAAGGAGAAAGTCCTGAAAGAAGCCAGAGCAAAAAGGCACGTTATGTAGGGGGACAGCGTAAGGATTACTGCTGACTTGTTACCAGAACCAGTAGAGGCCAGAGATGACAAAACAACATCTTTGAAGTCCTGAATGTGAAAAACAATATCCAAACCAAGTTATCAATACAGAATCTTGTATACAACAAAAATATCCTTCCAAACAAGAGTGAAATAAAGACATTTTCAGTTCAGTTAAAATTGGAGATTTTGAGTTGACCTCACTCGGTGAGAGTGTGGTGCTGATAATACCAAGGTCAAGGGGCAGATCTCCTTACTGGCTAGCTGCACACCTCACGCCCCTAAAAAAAAAAAAAAAAAAAAAAAAAAAAATTGGAGATGTTTTAATCAGATCTGAAGTACAAGAAATGACAAAGCAAGTTCTTCTGGTCAAAGAGAAATGATATCAGATAAGAGTTCAGATCTACGAGAGGGAATGAAAAGCACAGGATAGTAAATAAATAGGTAAATATAAAAGACTATTTTGTTTCTTCTTGTAACTCACATAAAAGAAAACTGACTGTTTAAAGCATAAACAAAAACACTGAGAAGCGGGGTATGTAGTGCATAAAAAAGGAAAAGACATGAGAACAATTTTTAAAAAGGCCAAGTAATAATCAGACAAATCTGATGTTGATCCTAGAAGACAACTGTCATAGAATCTTCAGAAAGACCAATATCTTGAGATAACAAAAAAGACAGGAAAACTATTCTAGGTTAAAGAAGACTAAAAATACATGACAACCAAATGCAATTTATAATTCTTAATTGGTTCATGGCTCAAATGCATACAAACAAATACACACACTGACTGCACATGCCACATGCAGAAAAACAAGACTTAATTGGGGAGATTAATGGAAATTGATTTGATTATGGATAACATGTTAAAAAATATTATTGTCTCAAAAAATTCTCCAGTGCAGTGTAACCATTGTATTGTGGTTATGTAAGAAAATGTCTTAGTTGTCAGAAGATACATGTTGCAGTAACTAATGGTCAAACGCCATGATGATTACAACTTTCTTTTAAATGGTTTACCAAAAGAAAAAAAAAAAAAGAAATAAAATATTAGAAATTGCTGTGGCAGTCATGGGAGTGCACTGCTCTAATTTCCCTTAGAGAAGGAATCCATTGCAAGGAGTGTAGTCAGCTGGCAGTTTCCAGCTGTTAGGTTTTTCAGAATCCAACTTAGCTTTTGAGCTGAGGCCACATTCTTCCCCAACAGCTCCCAGCCAGTGAGTGATCAGGCATCAGGACATGGTATCAGCTGTCTAGTGGGAAATCTTTGCTCTGGAGCTCCCTGTTAGGCTGGCTGAGACACTGCCTGATCTTTGTGGTAGTCTGAGATGTTTCCTGCCAGTGCTACTTCCATTTCCTTTTGGGTTACATAGATTCTCCTTTTGCATTCCAAACTCAATCTCATCATTAGCTCCTGTCCAACTGATGTAATTGGTGAATCTAGTTGAGGACCATAGAGTTGAGCATTGTCTTAATCTTACAACTTTAGTGTAGGTTTATGTGTTTCTCCCTATAGAAGATTTTAGAATCTTTTCTACACTACTTATAGTTCTGAAATTTCATGAAGTGGTTTTTTTGTTTTGTTTTGTTTTGTTTTGTTTTGTTTTGTTTTTATTCATTGTGTTGGGCACCCAGGGGGCCCTTTCATTTATTATACTAGTTACTGGAGGTTTATGCACTTCAGGTCCAGGAAATTTCCCTGTTCTATTTCTTTGGCAATTTCTCCTCACCTTAATTTTTTCCTCATTTTGGAAGATCATATGTTCAAACTTTTGGATTAATATCCTAAGTTTTGAAAAAAGAAATTATCTTTTTTTTTTTTTTCATTATGTTTTCTGAGAGATTTTTCCTTGAACTTCTAGGCTATTTTTTTCCTTCAATTTTACTTTTCCCTTCTTTTTTCATTTCTAAATTTTTGTTTTGTTTTCTGTCTTCTACCTTTTCTTTATTGTCAGATGTCATAACTTATCATACTTTCAGAGATAAAAATGAATTTTAGGAAAGTTTTCTTCCGTCTCCTTCATTTATTCAGTTTCTTTTGAGTTTGCTTTTCCCCTTCGCTGCTTGATTTTGTCAGTCTTATCCAATTCGGAAGCTCTTTTTAATAATTTATAATTTCTGGTTGTCAAGTCCCATGGAAGAAAAGAGTGAGTGAATTATAAAAATGATTATTGTGAGTTGTTTTTGTGTAGACAGGACTTATTGATTATTTGGTTTCACTTTAGGAGGACTGTATATGAATTGAGTTTTTTATTGAGTAAAACTGAAATGCCACTATCTGACCATTACTAGTTTCTTTTTCTTTCTTTATGTTTAAAAAAATTTTTTTTTGCATTACTAGTTTCTTAGTAACAGGATTAAGTGTTAGAATTCCTGAGTTTTCTGTGCCTCAGTGTGCTCATAGAGAAAATGGGAATAATACTACCTTTTAGGATGAAGGTAAGGGTAGCATTAGTTAGTAAATGTACGATGCTGAGAACAGCAGTTGGCATAGGAAAAGCACTCTTTATTTTTCATCCCCACCATCATCACCCTCATTGTTCTTGCAGCATTGTTTCTTGCTAGAAAAATCCTTCAGCAAGCTGCTGGGTGGAGTGGACCTGGCTGCTGGTGTTCTGAGAGCGAGGCAGGACTAGGGCTGGTGGTCATGTCAAATCCCACTGATTCAGTTTTGACCCCTCATCTCTCGCCTCCACTCTGCCTGGTATCTCTGGGTCTGTGAACCCTTGAGTTCAATTTATCTGGAAGACGAGCCTCTGCTCTGTGCGTGCACGGGTACATGCCCCTGTGCGGCTGGCTGCCCGGCTGCATTGGGTCAGAAGGGCAGGGGTGGCTGGGTGGGTACCTTCCTTCCCCGCACACTGCCTCCCAGCCAGCCCCTGTTGGCAGCCTCAGCCTGGCTCTCCTTTGCATAAACACCCGGTGCTCTGCATGAGGCGCCTTTCGGAGGTTCTGCAGGGCCGTTTGACTCATTTCTCATTGTTCTGCTCTGCTGCCAGCGTATCTATTTTTCTGCTTTTGATCTTACTTTCTCTTCTGTACCTTGAAGTCAGCAATGGTTTTATTTCACAGGCATCCTGGAAGAATGAAGTGAGGCAGCACCAGTAAGCAGCCTGGCATCAGGCTTGGCACACAGGTCACAGACGTCAAATTATGTGTGGTTTCCTTCCCTTCCACCTCCCTCCTGCCCCCTTTCCTCTCTCCCCTGCTTTTTTCCTTTCCTCCTCCCCAGCATTATGCATTCATATATTTCACCTACCGCAGGCTGCTTTCAGGACAGCACTTTGTAATTACTGCAGCATGGTGTACAATGTCTGTGGCAAATTTATTTCCCCTCATATTTCTTATGAGTATTGCTGAGACAGAATGAACGCCTCAGCTCAGTCAGACACAAACAAATGAGACGGAAAACCCACCGAGAATGAGCCTGGATCACAAGGCCTATACCTTTTCTTTCTTCTTCTTCTTCTTTTTTTTAAAATTGTTCTCTACTTTGTCTTAAACCACAAAGCCAGTTAGAGGCTCGTCTGGGGAGGAAGCAATGTGTTCCACTCCTGGTGGCCCGTTTCCTCTTGAACAGGCCTGACCCTGAGCTGGAAGGGAAGACAGAGCTTGAGAGCCCTGTGCTCAGTCCGGGGTCTCCTTCCACAGAACGTGCTCGCTGGAAATGGAAGGACTTCAGAGGATGCAGTCCAGCCCCTCGTAAGGGAGGGAACTGGATCCAGAGACTGGAGCTGACTTCTCTCAAGGCCAAAGCAGCTAGTGACCCAGCCTGGCCCAGAGCCTGGGTCTCATGTGGTCCAGGTTTCTCCCAGGTTCTAGAAATGGCCCATTCCCTTCCCTCCCTGCCTTGCTTCTCCAACCTGGGACTGTCTCTAATGCCCAGTCAGTTGGTTTTGGTTCTGTTTCTATTTTTGATTAATTCAGCAAATATTTGCGGTGTGCTCTGTGGTGCCAGTCATCCTTCTGGACACTGGAGACATGCTCCGTGGGACTCTGTCTGTGCCCTCAGGTTGCTCACAGGTCAGGAGGACCAACATGGAACAGGCATTTGCAACTCTGTGTGGTGGTGGCAGAACATGGGATAGTTTGGGGGCAACAGAGAGAGAGAGAGAGAGAGAGAGAGCCCTAAGCCTGCCTGGGGGGCTTCTGAGAGTTTCTGGGCAAAGTGCTGCTTGGTCTGAATCTTAAGGACAGAAGAGAGTAGAGCTTGTCAAAGAAGAGTCGGGAAAGAGAAGTTAGATGAAGCTGGTCTGGGTGGAAGAAGAGGTTGCTTGTGATGGTAGAGTTGGGATTCAAACTTGCATCTGCCTGGCTCCAAAGGCCAAGCTCTCTCCTCTTGGCCACACAGCCTCCTGGGCAAAAGGCCATGCTGGTCTGGGGGTGACATTCCTCCTCAGGGCAGGACAGAGCCAGGAAAATGAATACTTCAAATTTAAACCATTAGGTGTGACTGCATCCCAAAGGCAAGAACTGTCCTCCTCTAAACACAGTGCACATGGCACTTATACCCACAGCAGCATCATGGAATCAGGGTCATGGAGCAGCTCATCCAGGCTGTATGGTCCAAGCTTCTCAACGTCATCCTGCTCAGTTTCCTTGGGGGCCAGGGTGGTGACCAGGAAGTGCAGGGCTTCATTGGGAGGCAGTGTACACGCACCCACCTCAAGTCCTCTCCAGGCAAGAACCCAAATGATAACAGCCACCTTTTGCCAGGTGCTTGCCCTGGGCCAGGCGACGAGGAAGCCCTTTATGTCCAATGTTTCACTTGCTGAATCCTCACAGCATTCACAAACCAAGAGGATTTTATCACCCTGTCTCCTAGCTGAGGAAATGGAGGCTCAGAGAGTATAAGAAACCTTCCCAAGCTCACACAGCTAGGAAACTGAAATCAAGATGCAAACCCAGGCCTGCCTGACTCCAGAGTCCTCACACTGGAAAACAACAAGCAAACAGGGAAACAAACAAACAAACTCCATGATCAAAAATGTCACTGGGATTTCATGAGGATCAGTGTAAAACTCCAAACTCAGGCTTGAAAACCCCAATGGTTTTAAAATAGACGGGAGAGAACTGGCTTAGAGACAGATCATGCATCCAATATTGGAGGCTTTATTGGACAACATGACATTGTGACCCAGATCCTCAAAGCCATGCTAGGAGCATTGGTGAGTGGGTGGCATCAAGGACATAGAAGTTGCAGAGTGCTGCCCTCTGCTTAGTCCCCACCTGTGGACGCTCCCATGTGGATGGCTGCCTATGAGCAAGGGAGGCCCCTGTCATCGGGTGTGTGCAAGAATAGACACTTGAGGGGGAACCTGGACAGGGGATTCCAGCCCTGGATAGGAAGTAATTGGGCAGGTCAAGTGAGGCCCAGAGAAGAAAGGACTGTCAAGAGGGTCCACGGAGTGCTGAGGTCTCTGCCTGTGGAGTGTTGGAGGTATGATGAACATGGAGGGAATGCGACACACAGAACTCTTGCAGTCTGAAGTGCACAAGAACAGCAGCCTTTTGGATTAAGACCTCTGAATATTCTACGCAGTGTTTCCTGGCCCAGACCAAGGGCCCGGATTCAGGAAGTCGGGGATAGACATTGTTAAACACTGTAGAGTTGGAATGTCCTTCCAAATACTGAGCTGTGTGAGCCATAAATATTTGTTCCGGAAACCCTGGAATTGCAGGGCCAAAGAGCCCTGAGCATAGAAACAAATGAACTCCAGCCTCACCCCTACCCCCCATCAATCTCGTCTTTAGGGTTGTGCAAGACTCCAGTTATTGCATAAAGCAACTCCTGGCAGCCTTGACTGATGAACAGGGACAGTGATAAGAGGCACATTTCTGGGAAATGGCAGGATCGGGTGGACGTTGCTGGACAGGGCCCCAGATGTAAAACAGACCTTGCACACACAGGAAGACGCTGTAGAGATACGCAGCTGAGGCACTCCAGCGTCCAAGTTGAGAGGGAGGGCAAAGACTGGCTGCACTAGCCCCAGGAAAGGGCAATTTGGAACGGATAGGAGTCGTAATCAAGTTTCTCCTCTATGTCATAATAATTTTTTTAACTGTCACTGTGCTTAGATAACAACAAACTGAATCCCTTTTAGAAAAACACTTTCCCATTTTGAGGACTGCAGATTAAGTTGCCTACCCTCCACCTGTGAAGGGGGGGCCTGTACTTGAAACTAGACTCACTGGGCCATCTCTCAGGACTTTGCATTGTGACAAAGTGAGACAAGAGCAAGACAACAGGCAGAAGGCCATCAACAACAGTTGGTAGTATTCACTTTAAAAGCAATCCTCTGCCACCTGAGAGGCTTGAAGGGCTTCTAGAAACAGATAATGCAACTCTTACCTGGCTTGAAAATAAGTGTATTGATGCAAGTAGCTAAAAAGTCCATGTGTAGATGTTGATTTAGGGTTTGGCTTTTTCCTCTAACATCTCTTGGCTGGGCGTTCTGAGCTGCTGGCTCCATGATCCAGACGGCTTTGTCTTCATGAACGGAAGGTGGTTGCAGCAGCTCCTGCCTGCATCCTTCCAGGATCACACCTGTTAGAAAAGGGCAAATGCAGGGCTAGCTGGGACTGGCGTTCAGTTGCCTGTCTTGAGTCACCTGCTCTTCCCTGAACCTATGACTAAAATCAGAAAGAAGGAATGGACTGGTTTCTTAGACTGAGGTCTCATACTCCAGCTCAGGCATGGGAGCAAGTCAGCACCACCAGATCACCAGGACAGAGAAGGTAGGATGTACAGACCCGTAGGTGACAGCTGGGAACTGTTGCTATCACTAGTGTGGGAGAATAAGACATGCCCAAAGAATCAACGCATTGATGAGGTTATCCCCATTGTACTTTACAATATATTCCTTCTCCTTTTAGGTTAGCCAACTTCAATCATACTTTCCAATGGATCCCAACTCCAATTCCAATTCCAATGTATTCCTTCTCTTTGTATGTTAGCTGAGATCAATTTCTGTTGCTTGTACTGAAAGAACCCTGAATAATAAATGAAACTCTAGCTCAGCCAGCTTGTGTGTAGTTTTGCTCCCATGTCATGGAAGTGATGGGGGACTGATTGCTGTTCTGGAACAAGCTCATCTCTAAAATCTGGAGGCCCTTGGCTTGTCTGGGAGGCAGCCCTTCTCAGGAGTTTCCTGACCAACGACAGCACCGGGTTGAAGGACTTCAGTGCCAACAGGCACAGTTCCTTGGCTTTTAGCTACAAGAAGTGAAGAAGATGCACACAGGAGCCCATCCCAGTCAGAGCTCTCTGATAGAATTTGAGCCTTGGAGTCTTAAAGAACTGAGTTTGAATCCTGACTTCCTCACACACAAACTGTGACACTTTAGATAGGTCCCTTAATCTCCCTGAGCCTATATGTCCCCTTCTGTAAAGTGAGGCTAAGAGTCCTTGCCTTGCGGGGTTATTGTGTGGGTTAAATGAGATACAATGTGTGAAGTTCTTGGCACACTGCATAGGTCGTGGAAACAATTCTCAGTCCACATCAGGCATGCTGTGACAACAGTCATTGTATTAGCTTCCTTTCACTGCTGTAACAAATAACCAAGTGAGTGGCTTAAAACAATGCGAATTTATTATCTCACAGTTCTGTAGTTCAGAATTCATAATGGGTTTCACTGGGCTAAGAGCAAGGTGTCAGCAGAGCTGGGTTCCTTCTGGAGGCTTTAGGGGAGAAACCGTTTCCTTGTCTTTTTTGTCTTCTGGAAGCTGCCCACATTCCTTGGCTCAGGGTCCCCTTCCTCCATCTTAACGCCACCAACACTGCAGCTTTCTGACTTTGCTTTCATCCTCACACCTCCTTCTCTGACCACAGACAGGAAAAGTTCTCTGCTTTTAAGGGTTCATGGGGTTAGACTGGGCCCACCTGGTTCATCTAGGATAATCCTCCCATCTCAAGGTCCTTAATCCCTTCTGCAAAATCCCTTTTGCCAGGAAAATAGCATATTCACAGGTTTGAATGATTAGACCTTTCAGGGTAATTCTGCCCAAAACAGTCATTATTACCATCTTTATCTTCATCACCATCATCATCAGTAAAAAGAAGTTGTGTTACCTCGAACTATGAATGGTTTGGGAACTATAAAAGATAATTTTATAAAATGAGATCAACTCCAGCAGAAATGGTTTAAAGGAACGAAGAGAGGATGGTTTATTTCGTAAGGGTGGCCAGTGGGCAAGACTGAGGGACCGGTTGCAGGGGCAGGAATCACGCTTTCTGAAACACAAGCAAAACACATGGCCATGGGCTGAGGAATACATCAATACATGCGGGGACAATAGATGGGCATACGGGGATAATCAGGGAGGGGAGGTGGCCAAAGTTGTAGGATTGGATTTGGAGGTGACCCTTTGAAAGATGAGCTCCTAGGCTACTACACAGAAGGGCCCGTTTAACAAATGAAAGAATAGATATATTTTCAAATGTGAGACCTCCAGCAGGAAGGCTTTAGAAAAACTGATTAAGAGCCTGGGATTTCAATCTTTTACACTAATAATCACAATGCTTCGTTCCTCGACAGCCACTCACTTTATCCTCTCTCTTCATGCCACCCCTCGTATCCAAGTTTCCCGTGGCTCATGCATGGGGAGTGAGTAGACTCAAATCAGCCCAAATTTCTCAAATTCAGACAAAGAGGGAAGCATGTCAGCTGGAAGTCCATTTCCTTGGGGGTCTGACAGAATCTGGGGGTGTTACAAACATGGTTGATGCTGTGAGAACCCAGATTCTGGTCTCAATGAATCTTGGCATCTTCTCAGGGTTGTCTGTGGCTCCAAGCTCCATCCTGGAGGAGGCTGGGAAGGTTCATGGATGCAGGGAAAGAAGACTAGCCTGTGACAAGCATCGCTGCTTAAATCCGTGTCTGGTCTGAGCTTCCTCGTTTACTTAGTATCTGGCAGGGTGGGAAAAGGTGGCTTCCTGCCACTCATTCAATACATGTATTGAGCACCAAATGAGTTATAGTCATTGTCCTAGGCTTTGGGGATAGCAGGAGAGCAGAGCAGACAAAATCCCTATGCTCCAGAGCTCATCTTCTAGTGTCCTTCTCTCCTTGGTAATGCCCTGCTCCCCTACGGAGCTTCACCTGGAAAACCACACCAGTAACGTGTGCACGCGTGCACACAGTGCCATAGTCCGTCCACATGTCTCAGGTGTCTACCATGCCAGACACTGAACATCGAAGAGGCATGAGAAATGGCCTTTTCCCCCAAGAAGCACATGTGTAGAAGAGAGGTGACAGGAGAAGGGGCTGTGATCGTGGTCTCTTGGGACAATGGGAGAAGCAGAACATGGGGCACAGAATGGCCTAACCCAGACTGAGGGTGGAAGTGTCACCAGAGGAGGTCTGCCTGGGAGAATGGTGGGAAAGGCACCCAGGCGTGGGCAGGGGTGGTGCCTTTGAGGGCCCCGCAGCTCATGGTGTTTCTGGGCACCCAGGAATCCAGGTAGGTGGGAGTGGACAGTGGGGGGACACAGGAAGAGGGTGAGAGTGATCTGGAGTGTGGCAGGCGGACCACATAGAGCCTTGTGGGCACATCGCAGTGCTCTCCTAGGACAGAGGGAGGCCACTGAAAGGTTGTAAGCAGGCCATATACTGCTCAGAGGTATGTTCCAGAGGATGACTCTGGTTGCAAAGGGGATGTCTTGATAGAACACAGGAGAAACGTGGGCATAGGTGAGAAGTGATGCCAGCCCAACCTCAGGCAGGGTAGAGAGATGAGCAGAGAAAGCCCCTTCACCTTCTCCACTACCTCCAAAGATGGAGCCTCACCCACCTGCCAGCCTCACCCACCTGCCTGGGCCACAGCCCCTTGTAAATGTCCCCATAGTGGTGCCTTCACCCCACCCTCTGCAGCAGCCATCTCTGCCCTTGTCTAGCTGTGAGGCCCTGACTCATGGGACTGTCTCTACTGTGAGCCCCTGACTCATGGGACTATGTCTCGAATACTAGGTCTGGAACAGATAGGAGCTCTCCATGTGTTTGTTCCATGCCAGTAAGAGAAAGCCAAGGACGTAAGCAGATCTAGTGAACCTTCTCTGCAAAAGACCTTTGCTGGTGTCTCTAAGCTACAGGCTCCTCCAGAACAGGGACATGTCAGGATTATCTCTGGGACTCTAGCCCTTGGTTCAGAGCTTAGACTTAGGTAGGAGACCATTTTAGAGCTTTGCATTATAGAATCAGTGTGTCATAAATGCACAAATTAAAGAGGGATAAATATGTGAATGAATCTTGTTACCCTCTTCCCCTCGAATTTCTGATTCCATCCTCCTTTGTGGCTTTTACTCTCATCTCTGTGGAGTGGTTCCATTCAGGGCTGTCATGTTCAGTTGTTCAGGCTGTGCATGGCACAAGGTCACCAACTCAAAGGAACACTTTCACATTGTAGACATGCAATAACTTATATGAGAGTATAGGAAGGTATACAGATTGTGGTTCTCACTACTGAGTCCTAGAGCAATGGAGGTGAAAGGCCTGTTACACACACCTGTTACACACTTCACCCACATCCATGCTCTGGGCTTCCCCTGAGATCCCTGCTCTTACCTACATGCCAGTTTTGAAGTCAGGAATCTTGCCTTTGCCTAATGCTGGTGCCAACAGAGTGGCCTCATCAGGGAGGCAGCAGGAGATGCAGAACATGAGTGCTGCTAGTGGCTGAGTGCCTTGGTGTTGTAGCAGATGTGAGCTGGTGTGTGTGCGTGCATGACTGTGATGTGTCTGCTGCAACCAGATCTGCTAGGGGCTCTCTAAAGGCCTTTGGCAGAGCTAGACTGAGGCCAGAGGCAGTCTTCTGATTCTACTGATAAAAGCCCTGAGCCAACACTGTCCTGGCCCCTCCCCCTCTATAGGTGAGTCACCTTGAGGGTTTTCCAGGATGGCCAGATGGAGCATGTACTCACATTCCCTCTTTGCCCCATGCTAGCTTGCACCATAATATGCTAATTTTGCAAAATGTATGTAAGAAAGGGGTGCCTTAAAAAAAATTCCCGAATGTTTAGTGCCAACCTTGCGTGAATCTACGTTGGTCTCAAGGAGCAGATCTAAATTTCAGTGACCCCTTTCTGAAATCCTGCATGGGGTTAAGAAGGGCAGCCAGAGCTTGAACTGTACTGAGCTCCTGTGTGGACCTGGCACTGCAGAAGTTATGCCACCTTATCCCCACAGCGATGCCACGAGGTAGATATTCTGACTCCTATCCTACGCAAAACCCTGGGAGAGGTCACAGGGTTAGAAGGTGGTGGGGCAGGAGCCACACTAACATCTGTCAGTGCCAAGGCTCTTTCTGTGACCTGAGAGAGGCAGTCATCCAATGGGCTGCACACAGCGAGGCCTGGGATGATAGCAATGACAGGAGCTAGTGAGAACTGCCTGCCGTGGTGGCCCCTCTGGGGATGATCATGGCAGGTTGACCATGTATTAGTTCATTTTCTGTTGCTTATAATAGAATATCTGGAACTGGGTAATGTATAAAGAAATGAAATTTCTTACAGTTTTGGAGGTTGGAAGTCTGTGGTCCAGGGAGCACATGTGGCGAGGGAGGGTCTTCTGGGTGGGAATGCTCTACAGAGTCCTGTGGTGACACAGGCAATCACATGCTGAGAAATGAGGGATGAGCAAGAATTTCAAGTGCTCCTTATAGAGCCACCAGTCTACACCCATGATAACTCATTACTCCATGAATGGATTAATCCATTCATGAGGGCTCAGTCGTCACAATCCAATCACTTCTCAAAGTCCCCACCTTTCAAATATCATAATTGGGTTTCCCACCCTCTTAACATTGTTGCAGTGGGGATCAAGCTTCCAACACATGAACTTTTGGGGAACACATTTGATGCCTAACGGACCACATAAAGCACTCCATTTATCCCCACTTGTTCCGGGAAATGGCTGGCCACAGAAACGCTCTAACCTTTGAAATAGACCCAAACTGCTCACTTGCCCCTTGCAGCTACAGGCAGCTGAATTTACCTGAAAATCTAGTAGGATGTCTCCCCCATGTCCAAAAATCCCACCTTAACAGACCATTTGTCAATCAGAGATTGTCTCAGTATTTCCTCTTTTAACTATACAACACTGACTCTCCTTTCTGATGTCTTTGAATCATCATCAAGCAAAGCTGATGGCAGACTGGTTTCCTTGCTGCAAGTTTATGAATAGTCTTTGTTTATTTTGTCTCAGGCTCAGTTTTTTCTTTGACATTAGGACCACATAATGAAAGATTCGGGATAACTCGAACAATGAGAATAACTAATGCTTACTAAGATTTATGTTATGACAAACACTAATATCAGCGCTTTACATAATCTGCACAAAATGTCCCATGAAGTGAGTACAACTATCTTCCTCCTCATCTTCATTTTATACATGACAAAACTGAGGTACAGAGAGGGTAATAAACTTGCCCAAGGTTGCACTGCTGACAAGTGGTGGAGCTGGGACTTGCACCCAAGCAGGCCAGCTCTAGATTCTGTACTTTTACTCACTGTGCTATGGGGTTCTAATACCAAGAGAAGGTCTTTATTCACATTTTTGAGGGCAAGGGGAGCCCATGGCATTTTTTGAGTAGGGAAACGTACTGTAATTTTGACCTGTGACAGATTGCTTTGCCATTCCTAAGAGATGACTGGGTCAGGGTGGGGAGGGTGAGGAGGGATGATCTGGACACAAAGCCCAGGCAGGTGCCCCTGATCCAGGCACTGGCAACTGGGATGGAGGCAAGTGTTAGCCACGAGAGCCCTCATCAAGCGCAGTGTCACTTTTCCAGGCTTCAGTCTTTAATTCCAACCACTGACCTTGGAGGCTGATAGGACAGATGGCATTTTACAGAAGATGAAGAAACTGAGGTAGAGGGAAGGTACATCACTTGCTTGGAGTTGCTCAGCAAAGCTGTGGAAGAACCAGATCCCAAGAAGTGTTCGCTGACTTTCGGTTATGGATGTGAGGGGAGGAGTAAGTCCCAGGCACACAGCGGGCTCCCAGGAGTACTCCTGTCCTTCCTGCCTGCAAGGTATTAGAACAGCTTCTGTCTAATCTGTCCTACCTGTGATTCAGAATAACAGTCCCTGAAAGAGTTTGAGAGGCACATTTATATATAGTATCACTTTGTCCTCGGGACAAATGTGAGACCAGGACTGTGAGCTCCACTTTGTAGATGTGACACTGGAAGTTAAGTGATTCACCCAAGGAGACTCAGCTGGTGGATGGGGCAGCCAGCCCAGCTCTTGGCTTCTGAGTCTAGAGTATTGACTGCACGAGCTGCCCTCATTACCCACTGACCTCATTAAGAATATTGGCAAGACAGTGAAATTGACCCTAAACATGTGTGTGTTTTCATTAAGGAAATAATTTAGAGGATAAGTTTGAAGAATCACCATGTACTAGAAAGTGGAGGTGAGCTCTACACAGCCTTTTCTGATATGCTGAGAAGTCATTTAAATCTTGTCTGGTCTGTTTTCAGGCTCTGCGGGGCACCAGGCTTGCTTTCGCTGGCTGCCCTCAGATTTATGAAGATGAGACTGTTATTGGAATCTGAAGTCAGCCATTGGCCAGGGCTGGGTAAATTAAATCTGAAATGTGCAGAAAATGTGTTTTCTCTTTGGAGAAAGTGACATCTCATCTGGGTACCTTGGGCCCCTGGAGGATGTTATCTGCTATGAAGAGATTACCTGTCTTAGGTGATTTCTTAAGTGTGACCCCACCTCCTTTGATGTCTGCCAGGGGTGCCATGAATCACCAACTCAGAGGAGGCTGCAGAATTCACTCGACTAGGATACAGAAGTGCAGGTAAATGCACTGGTGCATGTGTGTGTATTTGTGTGTGTGCATGCATGCATTTATGTACACATATGCATTTCCAGCACTACTGGTGTCTGAAGGAGGAGCAGATCAAGAAGTTTCCTTAGAAACAGCTACGTGCAAAGCCTTTATACAAGTGTCCTGGCCCTGGGAAATTCTGAGCATTGGACTGTGAAGCAAAATTTTGCATTCTGACTCTAGGAAGGGATGCAGAATAATGGGAGAATACTGATCTGGGTAGTAGGGTACTTAAACTTGGCTCTGCCCTCAGCCTGTTGGGTGAGAGCAGGAAACTCATTGCC
Organism: Cynocephalus volans; assembly: GCF_027409185.1. Lineage (NCBI taxonomy): Eukaryota > Metazoa > Chordata > Mammalia > Dermoptera > Cynocephalidae > Cynocephalus > Cynocephalus volans. The sequence goes on from NC_084474.1 coordinate 86,690,768, forward strand.
CTCTCTGAGCCTCATTTTCCACATATATAAAGCTGTAGAACTAAAACCCCTCACCATGGGCTTCAAGACCTGTAGCAGATGCTGTGGTACGTGACCTTCCTTCAGGACTGAGCCACCTGTCTCCCCACTGCTGGGAGCTAGGGCAGCTTGTGGCTCTCCAGAAATGAAGAGAGTCCCCTCACCCAAGGTCACAGTCCCCTCCCTGGGGAGCAGCCAGGTGTGACTGGTCAGTACAAGGTATGAGGTCCAGCCCCCTGGCCTTAAGACAGAACAAGTCCAGAGCTCCCTGTGGGGTCAACAGAGGCCTTTCCTGTGACTGCAAAACAGCCCAGCTTCCCTCCTAAAACCCTGCTTTCCTTCCATTCCCTTCCAAGCTGCCCATCCCAAGAGCACCCCCAACACCACCCTGCCTGCTGATCTCCAGCTCAGAGTGTGTCTCTCAGAGAACCCAGGCCAGGGCCCCAGCAACTGGCTCCTCCGTGATCATCCCTCCTACCACCCTCCCCTCACTCTGCTCCAGCGCACAGCCCTTCTTCCCTTCATTAAAGCTTGTTCCTGCCTCAGGGTCTTTGCACATTCCTTCTGTAAAAAAAAAAAAAAAATACACTCTTATCATTTAAAACTCAGCTAACTGGTCGTTTCCTCAGCAAGGTCTTCCCTGACCACCTCAGTTACTCTGAATGCATCACCCTGTTTTATTTTCTTCAAGGCCCATATCATCCCCTGACGGTTAGTTTATTAATTATTCAATTGTTCATTTTCTGTCACCCACTCCTTTGGGATGCAAGCTCCCTGAGTGCAGGCACCACAGGAGGCTTGTTCTCTGCTCTTTCCACAATGCCAACAACCGCACCTAGAATAAGGTCAGCCCCCAACAGGTATGTGTAGAGTTGGTGCAGAATGTGATGGTACCAGAGCAGGGTCCTTACCCTAGAATCCAGGATGTGCGTCAACTTGGATGGTGTATTAGTTTTCTGTGGCTGCTGTAGCAGACGACCACAAACTTAGTGTCTTGAAACAACAGGGACTCATTATCTCACAGTTCTGGAAGTCAGACGTCTATAATCCAGGAGTGGGCAGAGCCATGTTCTCTCTGAAGGCTTGTGGGAGGAATACCCCCTTGTCTCTTCACTTTTAGTGGCTCTAGGCACTCCTTGGCCATGATGGCCATATCATTCCCATCTCTGTCTGCCTGGTCACATTGCCTCCGTCTTCACATGGCCTTTTCCTCTTCTCCTCTTCTGTCTCCGATGGGGACACTTGCTATTGAATTTAGGGCCCACCTAGATGATCCAGATTAATCTCATCTCGAGATCCTCAATTGTGAATGTAGGCAACAGACCAAAGTCATATCAGCTGTGCCTATGAATTTGTCACCACTTGATGTCACAGAGATTTCCATCATAGGGCTGAAGGATACTTATCACTCTTTCAAAAACACTGTCCTTATCAGATCCCCCCATAGCTCTGGTGATAGAACGTGATAACAGAGGAGCCCATCTGTTGCTATTTTACAAATTTGTTTAAAAACTGTTGGGGAACCGCATGGCAATGTCATTGGTATCTCTCTCATCTTCCGTATTTTATTTTATGCATTTGAGAACCTTATTCTGAAAAGGGGTCCTCAGGTATTTCCAGACAGCTGAGGGGGCCCATACCCCAAAAAGAGGCTGCAAGCCTCTGGATAGAGGGTCTCCAAATTGTTTTCTGTCTTTTGCCTTCACTGGTTGGACGTATTTTTTTGATCATGGGTGTAAAAGTATCAGAGACAAGAAAATGAGCTCTATCTCCTGTGGTGCTGAGACCCGTAAGGAGAGGGCTGGGCTTTGAGAGGGAAAACGTTCATCCATGGGATGCTTTGCATCTCCCAAAGGGTGCCTCTGTCAAGGTCACAAAATGACATCATTGCTCTGTCACTATGTGACCTTGACAGAGTGCAGGAGGGCAGGTAGTATGGAAAGGTCTTTAAGATCTGCAAGAAGGGAGCTAATTCCACTTTAGAAGCCCTGAACCCATAGCTGGCTGGTGAATGTTCACAACATGAATACACATGTTAAAGACAGTCTGTGTACCTGTTCCCCAATGTTCATCGCAGCACTCTTTACAATAGCCAAGAGTTGGAACCAGCCCAAATGTCCATCATCAGATGAGTGGATATGGAAAATGTGGTACATCTACACAATGGAATACTACTCAGCTATAAAAACGAATGAAATACTGCCATTTGCAACAACATGGATGGACCCTGAGAGAATTATATTAAGTGAAACAAGTCAGGCACAGAAAGAGAAATACCACATGTTCTCACTTATTGGTGGGAGCTAAAAATTAATATATAAATTCACACACACACACACACACACACACACACACACACACACAAAACCGGGGGATGGGGAAGAAGATATAACAACCACAATTACTTGAAGTTGATACGACAAGCAAACAGAAAGGACATTGTTGGGGGTAGTGGGGGAGGGAGAAGGGAGGGAGGTTTTGGTGATGGGGAGCAATAATCAGCCACAATGTATATCGACAAAATAAAATTAAAAAAAAAAAAAAGAAATATAAGACAGTCTGTGTAACCGGCCAGGAAGGCATAGCTACTGTTTTAAAAAACCCCACAGTGAACGACTTTAGCCTGTTCTCTGAAAAGCTTCTTCCCATAATCCAGGGGCAAGTCAGGGCTGAATCAACTCTGCAGAACACAGAACTGCTCTTGTTGGAGCCTCATAACCTTGAGCCACTTCAGGGCTTGGTGGATCGGGCCATGACCATTGAAGTGGATGATAACATACTCTGAGCTGGAGGATGTCATTGTCTCCTGCCTGCTTCCCCAGCTGTCTGCAGCTGCCATAGGCTTTTCTCTCCATTAACTGTGAGAATTAGGTTAAAACCAGACCTAGACCTGGTCAGATTATTATCTTGCCTGCAAAACAGATAAGATGACTCTCAAGACCTATATCCATCTACCTAGAGATCATTGCTCAACCTGAAATATTTTGATGACAAGGACATTAGGCTTTAAAGAGGAGCTATATACGATTTCACATAAGAATCTCATACCTGTCACTCTTTTGGAAGAACTTGTGTTGCATACAAGCCTGCCTATTGGAAGCCACCTCAAAATAAAACTTATGACATTGGACTTGGAGTGAGCTACAATCAGCTGATGTAAGGACACCATGAAAATCTCACTAAGTTTCAGTTCGCTCTTATGTGAAGTGAGCATAACGATTCCTGATTCTATCTACCTTACAGGGCCTTCAGGGGCTGGAATGTGATAGCGAATGTGAACTTCCCCAGGAACTTGAAGGCTGCAGAGGTGGGAGGGATGATTTTGTTGGATATAGAGTTAGGTAGAGCCATGTGACACAGCTCAGAGAATGAGATGTCGAGGGAGGTCTGCTTGGATGCTTCTGGGAAGGTACTGCTGGTTTTACAAAAATAATCCAGGATGAAAATTCTCCTCTTCTCACTTTGGATATGGTATGCAAGGACGGCTCTGACAGTGCCTTCAAAACCATGAGGGTGGCATGGCCAATGTGCTGCAGGTGGCAGAGTAGAAAGATGCAAAGTCTCAGGGCTCATGATGAGATTGTTGAACTGGTGAGTTAACACTGGAACCATCTTCCTCTGATCGCCTCGTTGTGTGAGATTAAACCCCCTATGACTTACACCATTTTCAGTGGAATATTCTTTTTGTTGTGGCTACAAGCATTGTAATTGATACTGAAGGTCTAGTAGAATCATGAGCAAATTGTCTCAGTGTATTTGAATAGTCTAGAAGGGAAAACACTAGTGTTGGGGTTTTGTGATAGCTGTGATGCTTACCTAAGGATATTTCCCCTCACTTCTGGGTTCACTGCTGTGATCTGCATGCTGAGCCCAGTAGGAGTTTGCCCAGAGCCCAGTGTGGCATGGTACTACATAAACAGAAGTACTGTGTGGGGGTGATGGCTGAAGACACCACCCTGACCAAACTCATTGACCCCCTGAAGCTGTGACCCACATAGCCATGACAGTAGCTCACGGGCTGTGAAGGGCAGATCCACCTGTGTTTCCATTTAGCCCCAATTTCCCCATTACATTTTTCAGCTTACATGCTGAAATCGTGATGAATACTTATAATTATTAATATGTAGTGACATAACTCCTACCTACTAGATCCCTAGGTGTGCCAGGTGTGAGGCTAGATGTTGTATCGTATCGTATCGTATCGTCTTGTTGATTCCCCCAATAATCCAGCAAAGTGGGTAGTGTTATGCGCATCTTGCTAGAAACAAACCCAAGGTTCAGAGAATTAATCGCTGTGCCCAAAGGCCCTCATTGTGATTAAAAATCAACAGAGGCAAGATACCCCTCTGTAATTCTTCCTGGTCTAACTGCTCTGAGTGGAGTTTTGCAGATGGAAGCATCTGTTTTGGATTTGCACCAGTTCTTGGATTATTCTGGTGGTAAAAAGGAAACCACATTAACCTCGATGTCACAGACCTGGGATTGAATCCTAGTCTTTCTACCAAGATGGTGGTGGTGGTGGGGGGGGTTAGGGAGAGTTGTCATGGCTTTAGACAATTTTTTCTCCTCTCTGAGATTTAGGTTTTTTGCTTGTGTATTTAAATCTCTAAAGGGGTAACAGTACTTAATCTTCAAGCAATTAATTATCAAAAGAAATAACAAATGTGAAATTTTCCAGATACAATACGTGCTGAAAAACTATTTTAGTTCATTCATTCATTCATTTACTCTTCAATCATCCCTTATATCGACTCTGGGTCTGCAAGATGTGGCATGTAAGAACCCCTACACAGGAAGAGGACAGACACGGGGTTAAGGCAGGTGCCCCCACGCACTGGCTGTGGAATGGTAGGCACTGCACTCCACCTCATGGGCCTCACTTTCTGTAACAAAAGCACTTCCTTTGTGCTGGCCACACTTCAGTCACTTTACATGCATTATCATTAATTCTTTCCAATAGCTTCAAGCTTGGCCTATCATTATCCCCTATCACAGATGAGGAAACTGTGGCAAGTGTGGTTAAAAACTTGGCAATGTCGCATGGCTAGTGAGTGCCGAAATTGGAAATTGATCCCATGATAGCTCACAGTGCTGTACAGCTGTTTCCCCTCCTAGAGGTACTGTGAGGATTTGATAGATGTCAAGTGCATGCAGAAGTGTGGCTATCACATAACCAGTGTTCCATAAATGTCAGCTTGACATGTCCCTGGGACAGGGCAGGGTTATGTGAACAGGTTCTGGGCCTGAGGCATCTGGGTTTGGCCCCAGCTCCATTACTAAGATGTATAAAATCTTGAGCAAGAGTCTCCTTTTCCTCTTCAACAAAAGAGGGACAGTATGAAAATTTTATATCAGAGGGTTTTTGAGAAGATTAATGAAGCTAGTGCAGGTAGAGTATTGGAACAGAACCTGGCACATCATTCTAAATGCATTACAAGCATTGTCTTTTAGTATAAAACCTCTTGCGACTTCCTACCTGGGTCACAGTTATAAGCACATGTCACAGGTCTTTAACCAGGGGTGATGTTTCATTCACCATTGTCCCCCTGCTGCCCGCAGAGGCAGCACGCTCAGCATAGTGTCAGGATGGGGGCTCACTAGAAATAGGTTGATCTGAATATATGCATGACCTGGGATGTGTTGGGTCCTGCCACCTGTTTGTGCCCAAGAAGTTCCTAGGACCTAAGCATTAAGAAAGTCCTTCCTGAGCCTGCTCACAAAAGGGGCTCTGGTGGAGCAGATAGATGCTGAGCAGTTCGTGTGACAAGGACGGGGGTGAGGTCCCTTGAATAACTCTTTTAGCTCTGACATTGCAGGCATTTGTGACTCTTCTCTGCATTTGTTCAATCATCCATGGTTGGGAGCATCTTTTTCTGTTTATTTCCTCAAGAGAAGCAAAGCTGCACATTTCATTACTTCTTCCTTTCTTCATCTCTCCAAGTGCAGAGAACTTTCAGTAGTGTGGGCATGGGACACACTCCATCCTTTGCCTCAGGGAGAAGCCAGGTCGTGCATCTTAAAACTCTCCCTCTCCTCTCGTTCCCATTCTCTGCAGCATCTTTTAACTACCTCTCTAATAGCTCTCAAATGCACCCCTCACCCATGCACACACACCCTTGCCACCAGAGACCTGGTCTCCCACAGCAGTCTTCTCTCCTTGCCTGTCTTCATCGCCTTTGGTCTGGGCTCTTGTCATCCACCCTCCATCCTCTGGCCAGAGCAGTCTTTGTAAATATGACCATCTCACTTCCCTGCTTGGCATGCTTCAGTGGCTCCTACCTGCCACCTGCCAGGCCTTGGAAAGAAAGCACCGAGCAGATGGACATAGCCTGCGCCCTCATGGAGCTGGCTGTCCAGTCTGTGTTTACTTACTCACACAGTGGTGACAATTTCCACCAGCCAAACATGAGGGGACTTTGAGTGTGGACACAGGGAAAACCTCACCTAGTCTAGGTAGGAGAGATAATGGGTGGCCTTGGGAGTCACCGTGTGAGCTGAATGCTGACACCAAGAAGGAATTAACCAGGTTATGAAGGGCACACCAGGGAGAGGGAACAGCGTGTGCTAGGACAAATGGGCATGGGGACACGTGCCTCTGTTTTCCCACAGCCCTTGTAGGTATTGTCACCTGAATGATGATCACTTGCTTATTTGTCTGGTACTGTCCCCAGAGCTCCCTGAGGCTAGAGGCCCTGTCTTCTCTTATTCTGCATCCCAATACTTAGGGGACACTCAATATATATTGTAGTAAGTGGATGACTAAATAAAAGAGGGGACAGTCTGTCTTTCATGTCTTCATCATTTATGTGCAAACTTCCCCCACACTCCTCCTCTGACCCTGGTTACTGCCTTCCCTGCTCAGAAGCGTGCTGAGCCCCTCCTCCCTTCTAGCCTGGCCCACAGAGAACTCAGTGGGAGCATTTTCAGGTGGACACAAAGGCTTGCAAATGCTAGAGTTTGAGATGAGATGTCTGCACTCCCAGTTCATCTGCCTTCCAAGGGAATGTGTAGTTACAGTGTTCCATGAAGCAGCTGGTGTGGGTGTGTGTGTTTATGATGTGTGTGTGTGTGTGTGTGTGTGTGTGTGTGTGAGAGAGAGTGTGTATGTGTGTATGAATCAACATAGTTTAATGGAGGTTATATTGCAATCTCTAGATCCAAACTATAAATTCTAATTAACTACATGTTAATTGGTTGCTATGTGGTCACTTGACCTCTTGGATCCTCCGTTTTCTCATTAGTAAAATGGATGTAAATGTCCCCTTAGAAAGGTTGTTGTGAGGGTTAGAGACATGGCATTTGAAACTTCTAAGCTTTTAAGGTTTTGATTAATCCCACTTTTGAGCTCACCTGCTGCAAGGCTCAGGGGTCCATCCCATGTCAGTGAAGGGCATGGACAGCATCAGGTTTCGACCCATCAGCCATACCAGAGACTCCTTAAGTCACGACAAGGGCAAACAAGAGCCAAGGGCTCTTGAGCCTGCACTGCCCTAGCGAAGCCATAATGTCCATCCTCATTTCTCCTGAACATGTCTTAGGGAGAGGTTGACAGAATTCAGCCAAATGGAAAGCCATGTTGGGTGGTTGAATCCGCTTGTCTTCACTTGGCCTGTGTCTGGAATCATTTAGTTCAGCCCTGATGCTTTGGAAGCTGAGGTCTTGGAGCAAACCTCTCAGGAGGCTGGGCAGCTCCACTCTCTTCCACCAAACTCACACTTCTCTCCAGGCCCTGATCAGTGTTCTGCGGAGGGTACAAATCAAAATAGCCCACTGTTTATTGAGTGTCTGTTAAGTCCCAGGCTTTGAAACAGACACCGTACACATGCTATAACATTTAATTCTCACAGCAATTCCTTAAGGCAGCTGCTTTAAACTGGGGGTGATTCCCACCCCCCCAGGGTCAATTGCTCAATATGCAGAGAAATTTTTGATTAACGAAAACGACCTGATTATTTCAATAGTTGCAGAAAAAGCACTGGGCAAAATCCAAAACCTCTTTATTATAAAAAAGCATTATTCATAGCTTTCTCAACTGAAAAACACCCCTAATACCCTACTTAATGGTGAAAAACCAAGAGCTTCCCCCTTAAGATTATGAACAAGACAGGGCTGTTTGCTCTCACCACTTTTATTCAACATTGTATAGAGTTTCTATCCTGGGAAATTTGGCAAAAATAAAAAATAAAAACAACAATAAAAATAAAATAAAAGATATCCAGATTATAAAAGAAAGTGTAAAACCATCTCTAGTTATAGATGACGTGGTGTTGTATGTAAAAAATTCTAAGGGATCTACAAAAAATACTTTAAGAACTGAGAGTTCATCAAGGTTGCATAGTACAAGATCAAAATTGTATGTCTACACACTGGCAATGAAAATAATTCCATTTACAATAGGATTTAAAAAAAACTACATAGGAATAAATTAGGAGTAAATTTAACACAAGTAGTAGAACACTTATACTTGAAAACTACAAAACATTGTTGAAAGTAATTAAAGAAAATCTAAATAAATGGAAAGATATCCCATGTTCACAGATCAGAAAACTTAATATTACTAACATGGCAACATGCCTTAAATTTATCCACATTTTCAAAATAGCTGACTATTTTGCAGAAATTAATAAACCGATCCTAAAACTGATATGGAAATTCAAGGGATCCAATACAGCCAAAGTAATTGAAGAAAGAGGAACAAAATTAGAGAGCTCACACTTTTGAATTTCAAAACTTGCTATAAGGCTACTATCATCAAGAAAGTGTGGTACTTGCAGTCTAGAAATGTAGATCAATAGAGCAGAATTTAGAGTCAAGAAGTAAACCCTCACATTTTTGCTCAATGAATTTTTAACAAGGGTGCCAAAGCCATTTAACAAGGAAAGAATACTCTTTTCAACAAACCGTGTTGGCACAACTGGATGTCCACATGCAAAAGGATGAGGCTGTACCTCTTCTTCACACCATACCTAAAAATTATCTCAAAATAGGTGATAGACTCAACTGTAAGAGCTAAAACTACAAATGTTTTAAAAGAAAATATAGGACTCAATCTTCATGACCTTGGGTTATGCAAAGACTTTATGAATATGAAACTAAAAACACAAAGAGAAAAATAGATATATTAGACTTCTTCAAAATTAAAAACTTTTGTGCTTATAGAATGCCATTAAGAAAGTTTAAACATGACTTACAGAATGAGAGAATATATTGTAAATCATGCATCTTAAAAGAAACTTATATCTAGAACATGTGAAGAGTTCTTACAAGGTAATAATGCATATGGCCTACAAGCACATAAGGAAGCATAAATTAAAATGACAGTGAGATACCAATTCATATCCAATAGGATTATTATAATAAAAAATACAAGCAATAGCAAATGTTGGCAAGTATAGGGAGAAATTTTAGAACCATTATACACTGATGGTGGAAATGTACAATGGTGTAGCCACTGTGGAAAACGGTCTGGCAGTCCTCAGAAAGTTAAACATAGAATTACCATATGATTCAGCAATCTCACACCTAGGTATATATCTGAGAGAAACAAAGTTAATGTCCACACAATCCTTTGTTCATAAATGTTTATGGCAGCATTATTTGTACAGTCAAAAGGTAGAAACAATCCAAATGTTTACCAAATGATAAAGGATAAATAAAATGTGGTATATCCATACAGTGGAATATCATTTAGCCATAAAAAGAAATACATGCTGCGATATAGAGAAACCTTGAAAACATCATGCTAAGAGAAAGAAGCCAGTTATAAAAACACAAATATCACACATATTATATTATTTTATTTTTAAGAAATGTCCAGAATGGGCAAACGTTTATAGGCAGAAAATAAATTAGTGGTTGCCTAGGGCTGGGGTGGGGAGCAGGGTATGAGGATGGAAGGGGAGGGTGGGTAAAGGTTGAGGGATAATAGCTAAAGCATACCAGATTGTTTTTAGAGATGATGAAAATGTTTTAAAATTGATCTCGATGATGGTTGCACAACTCTGAATACTCTAAAAACCATTCAATTGCACACTTTAAATAGGTGGAGTATGTGATGTGACAATTATATCTCAACAAATCTGATCAGAATAAAATTCCAGTCCTTTAGATTCTAGAATGTTTGGTCTGTCCTGGCAGTGGGTGGCTTCTCGAAGCTGATTTCCCCTGAGATCAGGGTGAAGGGTCTGGGGACAGGAGCTTCCCTATGTCCTAGTGTGTGAAAAAGGGCCCACACAGCAATGAGAGCTCTGGGGACCCCTCCTTGGGCATCCCGTCTCGCTGCAGATCTGCCTTTTGACTTCATTTATGATCAAATTCAGATTTTTCCTGAGGGACTAGGGCTTCAGCACTTACCCGTGAACACACAGCATGGAGTGGGCTTTGGAGCTCCACAAAATTGGCTTTGAGCTCAGGCTCAGCTATGTAGAATCTGGGAACCACCTGACCCCTGTGGGATGTCTCTTTGTCTGTAAATTCAGGAGAAAAATGATGAAATTTTGTAACATTAAGTTCAGTGTCTGGTCCATAGTGAGTACCCAAAGTTGTCTGTTCATGCTTTTCTCCTTAATGGCGGAAATCCTAGCACCTGGAAGAGATCACTTTGAACAGAGAGGCAAGACCACTAATTTTTTATAATAATTATAATGATGTTAAACAAACAGTTGTCTCTGATGGAGGACTTTCTAAGAGACTGCACATCTCACTCATTCAATGCTGGTTCAGCCCCTTGCAAGTAGCTCAGGTCGGGGTTTGGAGGACTTTCTGGACAGCTGAGCTGGACCTGAGACAGCCTGAGGCCATCAAGCCACAGGACCTAGCCCAGGCACTGCTCCTCCTCACGGACTTCTCAGCCTCCCGCTGGATCCGGGCTGTCTCCACCTTTGTTGGTGCATTCCTCTGGCATGGAACACACCATCCTGATAAGTCCAACTGATGCTCCGAGTCTTTCGGAGGTCAAGGAACCTGGGGCCCAAGTGTCGTCTGTTCAGTGATGATAGCCAGATGCTGTAGAGGCGCTGGAGCCAAAGGCAACATAAAAAGTTAAGTAAAAGGGCTGCGAGCCCAGATTCCTCCCCTGTCACTGGGCCAAAGAGGCAGAAGAAATGCCTGCAGCTCCACTTGCACCCGCTGCATCCCCACCACTTTCCTTGGGTCCTCATTGCAAGGGGCACCCTCAGCCAGCACTAAGCACCTACTGCATACATACCAGCTGTGTCCCCAGAGGGTGCTGGGACTGGCAGGCAGAGGCCCCATCCTCGTGGAGAGGAGTAGTTGGCTTATACCTGGTACAAGCTCCTTATCTTGTTGCAGTTGACTAGCCTGAGTTACGCCCTGGCATAGCGGTGGAGAAGAGGGGACACACACGTTGACAATTTAACAGGGCAGAATCTGTAGGACTTGGTGGCCGACTACATATATAAGGATGAGAGACAAGGAAGAGAGCAGTCTCACGCCAAAGCCTGTGCTCTTTCCGATTGCTTAGCTAGTTTCCTTTTGATAAATGCATTTGCATTTAGCATTTCATGTGATCCTCAAAGTTATCTTCTAACAGGCTGAGCAAATCCTTGAATTATTTCTCCTTTACAGATGAAGAAACCGACTCTCAGAGAGGTGACAGGCTGGGCTGTTTTAAAATCAAAGTGCTTGAACTCAAGCCTTCTAATTCAACCTGTTCTCCTTTGCCTACATCTCTGACCTCGGTCACTTAAGACATTTCCGGGGTGGAAATAGGAGTTTTCCAAGGAGCAGGTAGCAGCAAGGTAAGAGAGGTTTGGTAGTAGGTGGAGTTGCTGCTTTCCAGCCACAGTTATCCAGCTGATTTATCTATGAGTATTCAGGCATATGTTACACACATAAAAAGCAATATGCTCAAAGGAAGCCTCATATACCAAAGTCTGGATTTATAAGACTCAAATGAATGATTTTTATTCCATTGTTAAAGACTTCTTTTTTCTTCTTACTCTATCAAAGTATTCCTCATAGGGTTTCTTAAAAGAGCAATCTAAGTCTCCCATGATGCTTTTAAAATACAATTTATTGCCCACACTTATTAGCAATCCACTGCTTTGTATGCTATGATATGCTTCTGACCGGCCGCAGTCCGTGTTCAAAATGGTATGTATCCACTCGTAGAATTGTGCCAGCCTGAGACGTCATTGGCTTGGTATTTCCAGTTGCCTTCATGGTTGTTTTAAACAGAGACACAGTGAGTAGAGTCGACTGTGTATTTTATTTTCTTTTGTTTTGTTTTTGTTTTATTTAATTGAAACTTATTGATGATACATACTTATGGGGTACAGAATTATATTTCAATACATGTATGCAATGTGTTGTGATCAAATCAGGGTAGTTAGTAAATAAATTTGTCATCATAAAAATGTATCATTTCTTTGTGATGAGAACATTCAAACTCCTCTGTTTTAGCCATTCCCTGTGTATTTTAATGTGGCTCACGTTTCCCAAGTCAAATTCAGGTTAAAATACTCTGTAGAACTATATGGGCAGAAAGGACTTGGAGGGACAGCAGCTGGGAGAGCTGGTTTCTGGTGCTGTCCCTGACTTCAAACAACCCTGAGCCAAGGCCAGCATCTCTCTGCTCTGAGACTCACTTTCCTGTTCTGTAAGTGGCAAGATGGATGAGCTGGTGGCTTGACACTTAATACATTGTATTTACTTCTTTTATTATTTGCCTGTTTGTTTAATTTTTATTTTTATTTTCCTACCACTGAAGTCTCTTTTCCCAAAGTGAAATATTATGCAGAAACTCTAAAATATGAAACCAATAAAAGCAGGCAGCTCTAGACTTGGAGTTATACTCTCCCGGCCATTTCTTTATTCCCTTCTTAATTCCCTTTGGGAATTCATTCTGCTACCTTCTAGTTTGGAGTACACCTAGAAAGTTTGAGGATCTCCCTTGTCTGAGCCACTTAGTAGCTCTGAGAGCTTATGTGGGTCCCACAGCTGCTTCAGAGCTCCCTTTTTCTCATCTGTAAAGTGGGAGCTTTCATATTGTACTTGGAGGTTCTGATAAAGAAAAAGAAATCGAGCACATTGTGCAGAACACACAGGTGTGTTTACTATGTGTGTTTAGTATGTGTGTATGTAAATGCTGACACTTACTCGGCATTAAATGCATTCTGGGATTAATAAAAGCACTTTACGTGTAACTCATTAAATTCTTAAAGCACTGTGAAAAAAGGGCTTTTATTCCCCTTCAGTTTACAGATGAAGAAATTCAGTCTCAGAGAGATTAAGTAATTTATTCAAGGTCTGAAAGCTGGTAAGTGATGGGTAAGAACATTGGAAGTTTTATACCTCTACGGTATACCAAGCTGGTCTGCAAATTGAATAGAATCTTTTAATAAGCTGGAAACCCAGTCCCACGCTCACTATTTGTGTAACCTTTCACAGCTACCAATCTGTTCGTGTGGTGGACAGTTTCTAATGTGGCCTCCCATCAGACCTGCTGGTGGCATTCATTCCCCAGTGTGAGAAGAGCCTATGATATGCTTCTGACCGGCCGAATATGGCAAAGGATGCACATTGCATGGAACTGTGGAGCTTGCCTTGCTGGAGTCTTGCTCTCTCCCACTGCCTCAGTGAAGCAAGCAGCGGCATTGGAGGCTCACATGGCAAGAAACTGAAGGCAGCCTCTGGGTGTAGGGGTATCCTCCAGTGGCCAGCTGGAAAGACACCGAGGCCCTCCATCCTCCACCTGCAGGCCACTGCATGCCACCAGCATCCACGTGAGCTTGGAAGTGGATCTTCTCTGGCTGAGTCTCCAGGTGAGAACTCGGCCCTGACTGACACTTCCATTGCAACTTTGCAGCCGGGCCTGGATGCCTGACCCTCAGAAATGGTGAGATAATACATGTGCGTTGTTTTAAGCCACTAAGTTCGCAGTAGTACTGTTACACAGCAATAGATAAGTAATACTGTTAAGTCTTTTTTTTTTCTTTTTTCATCATCACCATAATAGTTATTAAAAATATCCTTCCCATCATCATAATAGCTATTGAAAATATGCCTTTATTAGCCTAAGTGTTCTTATGGACAACAATTAGAAAGGTGAAACATTAAGTGAAAACTAGAGACAACAGAATTCCAGATGACAGAAGGGATATTATTTGATATCCTGAATCAAGGCCAAGCGCCTCAGTGCCTCAGCTGTCCGTCACCAAGGGGCAGCTTCCAGCTCCTCACCAGGGCAGCAGCCCCTTTGCCAAACGCAGCCCAGCCTTGCCCAGCCTGTCCATGTTCCGCTGAGGATGCTGCGGCCACAGTAGAAGGCGTGCTCTGCAGAGAACTGGGCTTTCTTCCTGGCACCGATTTCTCCCTCTTCTGTGAGCTGCATCACCAATTTCTTCGAGGGAACATTCTTCACCACTCCCATTTCATGTGGTTTAGGTGGAGTCTAGAATGGGTTGGCCGGGGCCTGGTCATGCCAAAGTCCTATTTCCCCAGCCACAAGGATGGGTTCGGGAATGAATACAGACCTGGGCAGGCTGATAGGATTCCTTCTGGGACTTCTGCTGGGGGCACTGGGAAAGGGATTCCTGCTCTTTCTGCAAGGACTGCTGTCTTCCATGAGGATCTTATCAGCTAGGAGTTGCCAGGCATCATGACATGCAGAGAGGCAGCCTGGGAGTGATGCCAACAGAGTTGAAAACAAGAGTGATCAGATCCTGTTGACCAGTCCATGGGGCCTGAAGTGAGTCCATGCCTAGACTTTCAGCTACCTAAGTTGATATGCTCTTTTGGTGTGTGTGCTTAAGCAAGTTGAGAATGGTTTCCAGCACAAGCCCCAGAAGGAGACCACTGACACACACCTGCTGAGAGCTAGCTCTTTACACACATAATCTCATTAAATTTCCACCAACAGCTTTAAAAAGGAGGTGACGACTTCACCCCCATTTTAAGATGAGGTGGATTCTACACTGTGTTCTGCTGAAGCACTTACATCTATCTCACGACATGCAGGCTGAACAGCCATATAGTCATACCAGGCCATCAGGTGCCAGCTGAAAGGAATGACCATCCCTTCCTGTCTTCCAGGGCACCTGAGCTCAGGGCAGTGCTGGTCGGGAGCACTGAGACAGAGAGGGCTGGACCTGCATGTCTGGTGTGCTGTACTGGTTGTTGCTGGGAAGAGCTGAAACTATAGACAGATACACAGCCCTTGACCCAGCAGACCTTCTGGGACAGCTGGTTTGGGAGCTGGGATTAATGCCAGGGGTGACAGTCGCAGGGATCTCCATCTTGTATTGCACGACATGGCTGATGCTGTCTGTAAAAACATCTGTGTTCATCCATTACCTGCAGGGTGCCTGTGTGCTGTGCAAGGGCTTAGAACCAGGAAATGGAGACTCGCCCCTCTCTGTGGCCTCAGGCACATCCCTCCACCTCTCCAGGGCTCATTTTGGCCATTGGAGTTTGTATGTACTCATATCTGAGCTTCTTTCTGGCTCTGGTATGCAAGGAGAATGGGTCTCTGAGGGGCAGTGCAGGTGAGTGAACCTGAAGAGGTCTCAGGGATCTCATTATGAAGAATTTTGGATGTCAGGCTTAGGGCTTTGGGAGGAAACCTTACCCCAGGAACTTTTTACCGTCTTATCTTACTGTGTCCTCATGGCAACCCCAGAGGGTAGATATATTAGTCAGTATTGGCTGCAGTAACAATCCCCAAATGTCAGTGATTTACACCAATTGATTCCAAACTTGAGCCTGCATCAGAGTCACCTGGAGAGCTTGTTAAAACTCAAAGCACTGGTCCCACCCCCAGAATTTCTGATTCAGTAGGTTTGAATGGGGACTGAGAATTTGCATTTCTAGCAAGTCTCTAAGTGATGTTGATGCTGTGGTCAATGAATGACACCTTGAAAATCAACTGGTTTACAACAGCAGACATTTACAACAGCTGTCAGGTGAGACAGGGAGCACTGCTTTAGGCTGTGGATCAAACCCAATGTCAACACTCAAAGTCCCCTCATGTCCGAGTGGTGGAAGTGGTCACACTCATATGAGATAATTAAACATAGACTCAATGCACCAGGGCTTGGGCAAGGATTAGAGCTTCATAATACTCCCTCAATCATTCCATTCTTGTAGAAGCTGCCAGCATATTAATTAATTAATTCTTTCATTATCTTTTCATGTTGTGTAAACACACATGAGCTCTTAGAATTATTACCCAGTTAATATCTATCCCCAGCCTGATTGTGGACTACTGATGGAGTTTGGATGTGTTGTCCCCTCCAAAACTCATGTGGAAATTTGATCCCCAATGTGACAGTGTTGGAAACTGTTTGAGTCATGGGGGCGGATCCCTCATGAATGGATTAATGTTCTCCCTAGGTGGGGGGAGTAATGAGTGAGTTCTCGCTCTATTAGTTACCATGAGAACTGGTTGTTTAAAAGACCCTGGCACCTCCCCTCTCTCTCTTGCTTCCTCTCGCCATGTGATCTGCTTGTACCCATTGGCTGCTGCCACTTTCCTCCGTGAGGAGAAGCAGCCTGAGGCCTTTGCCAGATGCAGCTGTCCCAGAATCGTAAGCCAAATAAACCTCTGTTCTTTGTAAATTACCCAGTTTCAGGTATTTCTGTTATAGCAACACAAAACTGACTAATATAACCACCAATTAGAGAGATGGTTTGTAATCAGCCACATTGATTCGATTAATACCACAGACCTTCTGCCACCTGTCAGCCATGGCCACACATTTTAGCTTCTACCTTTCTAGCATTCATTCCCTCTTTTTCTGTCAATATGAGAGGACTTCAAAAAGTTTGTGGAAAACAAAATTAAAAGATAAAAATAAAAAAATAACCTTTATTTCTCAGCATAATCTCCATCAAGTTTAAGAGACTTCTGTAAGAAGTAATATCACCCATTTCTAAAGAACTGAGGGTTCTGAGAATTTAACCATGTCAATGCAGTCTTTTTTACATTGTTAACTGTACAAAGATAGGTGCCATTTAAAGTTTTTTTAAGATTAGAAAACAAAAATAAATCAGAAGAAGCCAAATCATAACTATAAGGTGGGTGCTTAATGATTTCCCTTCAGAACTCTCACAAAATTGCCCTTGTTTGATAAGAGGAATGAACAGGAGCATTGTCTTGGTGGAGAAGAATTCTGGTGACACTTTCCTGCTAAAGCTCCAAACACTCTCGTAATAAGCGGATGATAATGTTCTTTGGCCCTCCAGAAAGTCAACAAGCAAAATGTCGTGAGCATTTCAAAAAACTGTTGTCATGACCTTTGCTCTTGGCGGGTCCACTTTTGCTATGACTGGACCACATCCAGCTCTCGGTGGTCATGGCTTTGATTGTGCTTTTTCTACAGGATCATGCTGGTAATGCCATGTGTCATCTCCTGTTACAGTTCTTCAAACAAATGCTTCAGGATCTTGATCCCACTTGTTTAAAATATTCGTTGAAAGCGCTGCTCTTGTCTATAGTTGATCTGGACACAATTTTGGCACCCATTCAGTGTAAAGTTTGCTCAAAATTTGTAAGCTGAACCGGTTGAGATGTCTATAGCGTTGGCTATTGTTTCTGTCATTAATCATTAGTCCTTTTCAATTAGGGTATGAATAAGATTAATTTTTTCCTTGTAATTGATGTGGATGGCCTGCCACTGTGAGCTTTATCTTCAACATCGTCTCATCCCTCCTTAAAGTGAGTTCCCCATTTGTAAATCGGTGATTTCTGTGGGGTATTGTCCCCATACACTTTTGTAAAGCACCATTAATGTTACTGTCTTCCACCCAAGCTTCACCAGACATTTAATATTTGTTCTTATTTCAATTTTAGTAGAATTCATGTTTCTCTGATAGAGGGTTTTTTTAAATTTATGTCTTATTCTTCCTAGTGCCTCAAACTAGATCCTCTTTAGACATGTTATAACAAGTTAGTACGAGTTTATTCTGGTATAAAAATGTTCACAATCCATGCATAGTTATTTTATAATATGCATCTTCCTTAAACTTTTTGAAGACCTCTCTTAGTTCTCTGGTGGTTCACTTCTCGAACCAACTCAGAGAATGTTTTGTGGATGGGGCTGTTTACACCGCTGGCTTTAGAGGCTGAGCATGTGACCTGAGCCTGGTCAATCTTTCGTATCTACCTGGCTACAAGTGATGCTTTGACTATGAGCACATGACCTGACTCAGGCCAATCAGTGAAAATAGGACACACAGGTAGAGAGTTTGTTGGAACTGTTGGGAGTGCTTTTTTATTGAAATGGCTGAGATGGGGATAAAGGCTTAGAGTCATGAGCAACAATATTGCCACCATGAGGTGAAAACCATCTGAGAATGGAGCAAACCTAGAAGATGGAAGCAACACGGGCAAAGTAAGACTGAGTCATGGAAACAGTGATGGAGTCCTGGGTTAGGCTATGCCTAAAGCCGCTGAGGCTGGTTTCCTTCCTTCCTTCCCTACCCTTCCTCCCTCCCTCCCTCCCTCTCTCTCTCTTTCTCTCTCTCTCTCTCTCTCTTCTTTCCTTCCTTTCTTACTTCCCTACTAAGCCAACTTGAGTTGTTATTTTTTGTATACTTAGCAATAGTATTGTATCATCACAAAACAGATGGTCAATTATTGTTATAGAGAAAGGTTGCTTGGTTCTCAGTCCCATCCTATTCAATAGTAATCTAGTTTCCTGATGATGACATAAAAGACAGACTGAGCACACTAAAAGATGGTACTACTGAGAATCAGGACTGATTTGAGACGTAATTCCTATAATCAATGAGAAAAATTGAATGGAACTTTCAACAGTACCATGTCATTGGCATTGTCTTATCTAATCTTCAAAAAAGTACATTGTATTACTGCAGATGAAGAAACTGGGAATAAGCATTTGTTTTAATTCATGTAGACAGTACACTGGGGGCGTGGCTTGAACCCATGCCCTTCGGCCCCTCACCCACCCTTCTTTTCACCATGCCAGGCTCCCTGAGGACAGAACCAGGGCTGAGAGAGATTTTGAGAGTTTGGAAGAAAAACAGATTTTTAAAAAAGTTCATGTTTATCTTTCTATAAAGTGTTTGACCCTATACGACTATGCTGTCCAATATGGTATCCACCAAACACATGCAAACATTTCAATTTAAATTAGTTACCATTAAGTAAAATAAAAAATTCAGCTCCTCAGTTGCACTAGCTTCATTACAGGGGATCAATAGCCAGACATTGCTAGTGGCTTCTGTTTTGGATGGTGCAGATATAGCACATGCCCATCATCACAGAAGGTTCTATTGGACAGCATTTCCTAGAACTGAAATGTTGCTTTTTGTGGAATGGAGGTAAGTTCATTAGTGTGAAGAGTCCTCAGCTTGTCATCACTGCAACACACATACACACACACTCCTGGCTGGATGGGAGGCTGTCTCTGTGTGTTTTTGGCTCTCTCATCACAGTTCTAGTCTACCTCCTTGGTTCTTGGGCTTTTGTGCTACTGAATTAAGTGGAGAGTGATGGAGTGACAGGCATGGAGAGGCGGTAGGTCAGAAGACAAGGACTAAAATAGGAAGAGGGGTGTGTGGAAGAATGTAGAGCAAGAGGGGCTGCTAGGAATGATGGGTGCCAAGCAGGGCCACGTGTGACACCACAGTCTCCATCCTCATAACTTCACAGAGGGACTTCACCTAGAGAAACATTTCCAGCTCCTCTCTGCCCTGTCCCTTTTTCCTCTCTCCTTCTTCCAGGTCCCCTTCCTCCTTGGATCCCAAGGAAGAGTGATATGAGTTTATATCTGATTAGTGAGTGGCTAAAAGCTGTCATCTTTTTATCCTTTAGTCCAGGCTGTTCATCTGGGTGAAGTTTAGTGTGCTGGCTCTCTCTCCCTCTCTCTCTGTCTCTCAATCTCTTTGCCTTGTTATTTCCTCTTAACAAGCATGAAGTAGTGATTCTCTTTTTCACAAGTCCTTGGGAAGACAGAAGATCTTAGATATCCTGATTATGCCTACAGATCCAAGCTATGTTCTGTAACCCAGTTTTAACCACATTAATGTTGATCTTCTAATCCCCACCTTTCTGACTCCTATATACATTTCTTGATTGGTCTTGAATTATGAGGGGAGTACAAGAGTGATTAGTCGTCATCCTCGAATCTCAATAGTGATTAAAGCAGAATTTAAGAGTGTTGGTTTTCCTTATCAATTGGATCCACTTCAATGCTATTTTAAGAGATGCGAGAAAAAAATCATAATTAATGTCAAACTGCTATCAGCTATTGGGCTGTTTTTGAATTCTCACCCACTTTATAGGTGAGAATATTGAAGCAAATGTGGTAAGTCAGTGAGCTGAGATTTGAAGTCAGGTGTCTTTAATCCCAAAGCCACTCAGAGCTACTGTTGGCAATGCTCTCAGTAGCAAAACTGATACCAGTCATTGTTACAATCACTCAACAAAAAGCTTAATTAGCATATGAGTTTCAGGACACACATCTGGGTTTCAAGCCACTCCCTAATGTCTTAAGTCCTTCCTCTTGCCCCTCCCATAGAGGAGAGTTACTGTTGCTAGTTAGACCTATTTTCAGCACCAACTTGGGGAAATTGAGACCAAAAGGGGCTGGCTTATGCAAATCCAGTACCTGGGCATGCTCAGTAGGGAAGGGTTATATAACCCTGGTAGCTGACCATACTCAGCAAAGTGGAGTTTATCCCTTGAATGGGTTTCCACTAGAGGTGCTAAAAAGCACAGAGTATTCTTGAATATGTTCAGTGCATGTGATAGGATTTGACCAATTAACATGTTCCCAAAAGACAGCAATTGAGCATGAGCAAGACTATGTTATATAACAGGGAACCACTCCCTAAGTTGAATATTCATTATATAACATGAATATGTATTAGATAGAGTAACTATAAAAGGAGAATCCTGGTAGGAGATGGGGTTGTTGCTTACTTTCCTGGGGCCAACTGCACTTTGCCAGCTGAATAGTGTATGCTTTACTTTGTGTTAAACTTACTTTTAGTGGGTGGCTGCTCACTCTCTTGAGCCAGCCTGCACTCTGTTCTAAACTTTAAGTGTGCATTTCTTACTTTTATATTAAATTTGGTACGAGCCCTACTCAGTATCTAGAGCTAGGCTGCATTTACGGAGTTCAGTGGATTCAAGGAGGCTCTCACACAGAGGTGCTGACCATGCACTTGCAAGACCCCAAGAGTCAGTGCCTCCTTCAATTCCGTACCCCTGCTCATAAGAGACTGGCATTTAAACTGTGGCTGCATTACTTAAAAGCCTCACCCCTGTCTTAGGTCTAAGTACAGTTTAGACCTCCAAAATGATTCCACCACAAAGCCTGTGTTTTCTGTGTTCTTACAGTATGAGCCCTTGATGAATATTTTATTCCTTCTTAAATTTTTTTCCAACAGACTTTTATAGGAATTTTACCAGGTGAGATATAAAACATATTCTGCAGTTTCAAAGTCAGTTATCAATTAGCTCAGAAGCTCTAGGGTTCTGATCCACCCATTTGTCCTGAGCACCGATTGTTTCAACAGTGTATTTTAATCAATTGAAACCTCCAGGGTTTGTAAGACATTCTATTTTTGGAGATGTTAAAATGTTAAGAAAGGAGAGAAGCCTATCTTAGAATCAGTGAAATTGAGTAAGAACGATGTACTTGCAGCCTGGATTGAGCCCTTTTTACAGATGGGAGAACTGATTCTCAGTGAGATTAAGCATCTCACTGAAGGTCTCTGGCCCTGAAACCCAGCCTCTGTCCTGTGTTCTGTGCTTCTTTCTTGGATCATTTCTGATCCCAAAATCATGGCTTTTGACCACCGTGCTTTATGCCAAATGTAAATCCCTTTTGCTGGGGGCAATCAGGGATCCTTCACTGAGGAGGAGGAATTGGAGAAGGGGCAAGAAGTATAGGTTTAGTCTGCTCACAAGCCACTTCCAATGAAGCAAAAATTCATTCTAACCTTAATCCTGACAATCTCAGAGCTTTATGAGAAAGGAGGGGAAGTAAAAAAGTAGCCTAAACTGCCCTCCAGTCTCTTCCCCTCTCTTGATGTCATCGTTTTCCTTCCCTTCAGATTGTGCAGTTGTATGTCGTCGTACAGCAGGAGCTCCGGCTGCAGGGCGGACAGGCAGCTCATTTGTGCTGCTTGCCTTCAGGCATGCCTTGCTGGCCCCTACCTTGGATTCCTATGAAAAACCCAAAAAGTAAACAAAGGGAAGCTTACATGTGCCTTTAAGAGACACATCTTTAAAAGTCACCAAAAATAAAGTTGTATAAATATTTTGTAAATAACCCATCTTAATCCTTAGAAGTGGGAGAAGTCAAAGGTCACAGTTATTTAGTGATGTTTATTCTAAACTATCCAAATATTATCACTGTGCTCAGGCTGCGGAGGTAGAGAGATAAATAAATGCCCATTGCTGCCTTCTACAGCTTCACGATTGGTGTGGGGAAGGAAACCATTGTCCTTGCAGTGCAGAACGCTGGGAGTGTTCGTTAGAGGTATGAGCAGAATGGGCTCTGGACCCAGAGGGCTGAGGCCTTGTGCTTTCCCTTGCAGGCTGGGGAGCCACTGAAGGGATCTAGGCAGAGAGCATGGAGATCAGCCTATGGCTTTGGAAAAGGCTCTCACTCTTTCTTCCACATAAAGAGGGTCTTCCCAGAAGCAGAGGATGTGGGAGAGCTCTGGGCTGACGAGGACCAGAAATGTGCACTGAGGCCAAGGCTCTGGGGAGGAAGAGCAGGAAGGAGATGGGAGAATGTTGCAGAGATGGGATCCATGGGGCCTGGGGACCATTCAGACTCATTGTGCATGCAAAGAAGGGAAAAGTGTGAGTCTCCATGCTGCCATCCTCTTTTCATCCATTTGGGTGCTGACATAGTTTGGATATGTTTGTCTTCACAAAGCTCATGTTGAAATCCAATCCCCAATGTGGCAGTGTTGGGAGCTTTTTGGGTCATGGCAATGGATCCCTCATGAATAGATTAATATCCTCCCTTGGGGAGGTAGTGAGTGGGTTCTCGCTCTAAGTTCCATGAGAGCTGGTGTGTAAAGGAGCCTGGCGTCTCTCCCCTTGTCTCTTGTTTCTTCTCACCATGTGATCTTTTTCTCACCCACCGACTTGCCTACCACTTTCCGCCATGAATGGAAGCAGCCAGAATCTGCCACCAGATGCAGCTGTCCCAGAGTTGTGAGCCAAATAGACCTCTTTTCTTTATAAATTCCCCAGTCTCAGATATTCTGTAATAGGAATACAAAAACGGACTAATACAGGTGTGTGTGGAGCATCCAGGTGAAGATGCCCAGGAAGCAGTTGAATCAGTGTGTCTGGAGCTCGAAGAGGTGAGGCAGGAAGCTTTGTGAGTCAGCATGTTGCATTCTCAGCTGGCATTTACTGAACACCTTTGCTGTGTCAGCAGAGGGCAAGGCCTCGCCATGCACTTTCTCACTCTTATCCCTATGCACGAGGTATGGTTATTGATCCATTTTACAGATGAGAATGTGATGTAGAGAAGTTTTTTGACCTTGGGCACCAGAAAATAAGTGAAGGAGGGAGTATTCGAAGCTAAGAAGTCTGACTCCAGAGGATCCAGTCTTCCCAATAATGGTGTATTGCACAGAGAGGGTCATGGAATTTCTAGAACATTCATGTTACTTAATTGTTTACTAAGTAATTTCACATGTCTTCTATCTTGTTATCCGTAAACTGATACTAGCATTGCTATCTTCCTTTTCTCATAGAAAGCAAGTAGTAGAGTAGGTGTGAAGACATTTCTTGTCATTTCTATGGCACCATATTGCAGACGCCTGACATGGCTCTTTCTGAATATAGGGATGTCAATTGCCTATTCAACATCCATTTTTTTTCTCTTTGCTTACAAAACCTGAATTTTGTTCAAGGTGGCAATGTACCCATCTTCAGGTGATAAATCATGATCACTCTAAACTAATTATTAGTTTAGACAATCCTATTAACCATAACATTTCCCTTTCTCCAACTTCACTTGCAACTAGGAATGTCATAGTAATAGATGTAATTGCTGGACTGACAGCAGGTATCCTGCACCATGAGGCAATGCAGCAATTTGTAAGGATGGCAGAGAAAACAACTAAAAGGAGCTTAGACCTATGATGTCATGGTTGAAACCAAAACTAGAAGCTCTCAACTCCAGATTTCTCCCCATGTGCAAAAATTAAGCCCTATATGTTTAATTTGTCACTATAAGTCCAGTTTTCTGAAATTTGCCTAGAAACATATTCCTGACAAACACATCCTTCTCAAAATGAGGATAGTGGTTACATACATCCAGTGGTGCTTTTGTGAGTAATGTGTGAATTACTGTGTGTGAAGAACTTAGAACAGCACAGAGTACACACTGGGTGCTAAAAAACTCTGGCCATTATTGTCTACCAGCATGGCTCTGACTCCAGTCTGAGGAGTGTTTCCTGTTTCCCAAGCTTATCTCTACCACGGGGCAATGGCTTCAGCAAGGGGGACTCCTCCAGTCAGTTTATCCTGAGCCAATTAGCCCTTGGCTTTTGAACTCATTTCCTCTCTGTTTGATATTCATCATCTTGTCCCAAAGGCTCTGCCACACAAGCCTGTGAATGTCCTGGAGGAGTATGCCAGAGCACGTGTAGTGAATGTCTCCTCTCTCACAGCCCTTCCTGGTGCCTCTGAGTGAGCTGCTGATCCTGGTGAATCTCAGATCTAGAATCTATTTACAGAGTGACATCAACTCAGGCTTTCTCCTTTGGGGGTGCAGAAGGAGACAGGAATGGGGTCTAACAGAAGCAGAGCTAGAAAGTACTAGGGCCAGGCAACCAGGTCTCGCACACTCCAAGGCCATCATTCACCTGGTATTGCTGTGAGTGGGGACAGTAGAGTTTCAAAGTACGCGTCCTGCACCACTGTGTGGGCTGCATGAAGGAGCCCTGCTGGCTGCAGAGCTGCAAGGCATCTGGATGTTGCTTTGTCCCCCCAACTCTTTATAAAGAGAACACCCACCGAGGAGCAGAGAGGTAGAGCAGCTTGCTCAAGGTCACACAGTATGTAAGGAGTAGAACCTACAAGGTCCAATCTGAGCCAGGGCCTGCTGGTCCTCTGGACACATCTGCTCACTGTGCTGTGGCCACACCAGCAACTTGGCTGCTCTCTGGTTGTTTTAGCTTCTCCTGCCTAGAGCTTTTGCACCAGCTCTTTTCTTTGCCTGGGATGTTTTCTTCCCTTCTTGTCATTCAGATATTAGCTCAAACCTTGGTTCCACAAAGAAGATTTTGCTGACCACCTCCCCCAACTCTACAATCCACTGCCATGCTATGTTCTCTATTTGCTGTCAGTTTGAAATCATCTTGTCTCTGTGTTACTGTCTGCCCCCCCTGAGAGAATATGTCACATGTGTCTGCTCTTTCACTATTATTTTTCTAATGCCCAGCACCTATCACATATTAGGTCTTCAATATTATTTTAGGTTTAATGAATTAAGCAGTTAGGATTGGGATTCTTGTAGAGATCTTTCTGACTATTGTAGGGACCAAGAGAAGACATCCCCTTCAGTCCCCTGAAGATTCTGTGAAAAATCCTGACAAGCACAGGTTAATATGAAGAAAAGGCATAACAAATTTTCTTATATCATAGTTTTATGGGACACGGGAGCTTTCAGAATGAAGACACAAAGATATAGGGAAAATTGTCCATGTTTATGCTTAGGTTCTATGAAGCAGGCACAGCATGTAAAAATGTGATTGGATAAGAAAAATATGATCTAGTGCTCATAGACCGAGTGGGGAAACCCAGCGAGGCCTATCTGTTCAGACTCTTCTTGGCCTCTCTGTGTAGCATTCATTCCTCCAGGGTATGGGGCAGGATCCTTTCTGCAATGGAGTCTTATGACCTACAGTCAGACAAGGTAGGTCAGGGAATTTCTTAATTTCCAGCTGTGAGACAGAAAGGCAAAGGGGAGTTTAGAGTATATCTGTGATACACCTGGCGGAAGAGGGATTCTAGTTTCTAAGGCTTGCCTCAGGGGAGAAAGAGACTGAGAGACAGCAGGGCAGGAGAAGGTCAGGGGAAAACTTTGCTTCTGAGGCTTTCACTTTGGGGTGTCACTTTCTAGGCCCTAACACTACAAAGCCGGTGCTCTTTCCCTATGTCATACTGAAAGTGGTAACTGTCAAATAGGAGGAATGTATAAAGCACAGCTTAGTCTCAAGTCATAAAGGCCAGCACATATTGAGTGTTTTCTATGTGCCAGGCCATAACTTTATTCACATGAGTAATCTCATTTATCCTCTCAGCAACTCAGAAGTAGCTATTATTATTTCCTTCATTTTATAGATGGTAAAACTAAACCCAAGGAGTTAAGAAATAATAAAGACAAGGTTATATAGCTAAAATGTGGCAGAGGCAGGATTTGCAGCCAGGTGGTACAGTGGTAGATCCCAAGCTATATGCTGTACCATTGAGCTCTACTACCACCCCATGTAGAAATATTACATTTTCTTCCATGTAGAAAGAGAGTTGCTCACATCACTCTATCTCACTGGGCCCCTATATCCTCTGAAAACTGTGAGGTTAGACTCATTGTCAATAAAAGTTTAGAGCCGGTAGAGAATTAAAGGTTGATTACAGCTATGGCCAACTTTGTCCAGGCCTCCCTGCCATCTCATCTGATTGGATGCACCTCCTTTGTTAATACCTTTTCACACTGACTCTGGGCTTGCCCACTGGACTTGCTTTGGCTCATAGGGTAGTGGCAAACACAAATCAAGCATGTACTGGCATCACACTGTGAATAAGCCTGGGCTAGTTTGCAGGAGGATAAGAGAACGTGTGGAGCAGAGATGAGCCATCCAAACTCAGTTTGTCCTTGACCAGCCAGCCCCCAGCCAAGGGAGCAGCTCATAGCAGATGCATGAATGGGTCTACCTGGATCAGCAGGTCTGGTGCTGAGCACAAATAGCTGCCCAGCCAAGCCCAATTCCAAATTGCAATCTACAGAACAATGTGTGCTACATTAATAATTGTTGTTTTAAGCCACTAAGTTTGGGTGATTTATCATATAGCAGAAACCAGCAGATACAAAAGGTGAAGATTGCCCAAATACAATGCATTTAATCCTCACAACAGACCAGAGGCAGATACATTGATATCTCCATTTAGTAGATACAAAATGGTGAACTAACAGGTTCAAAACTATTCTCTCTACCCTAAACGAATCATAGTGCAGTACAGGCATGTATTAAAACAACACACTGCACCGCACAAAAAATGTGCACATAAATGTTAAAATAATAAAAATGACACACAGAGAAGCCAAAGAACTCTTACAGCTGGCAAGTGGTGAAGCTGGGATTTAAATCCAGGCAGTCTGGCTCTAGAGTCTGTACTCTTAACCTTTATACTGTGTCGCCACTCAAGGATTAAGTAAATGTTGACTATGTGCCAGGAACTGTGCTCGGTTCTGGAAATATAAAAACAAATAAAACAAGGCCCTTCACTCATAAATTCAGAGAAAGGGCTATTAGCCTTAATGTATAAATAATTTATATAAATTAGTAAGGAAAAACAACTCAAAGAAAAATGAATTGAGCAGAGGTAATTATAGAAAAGAATGTATGTTGCAAAAAAAATATTAACCATATCAGAATGAAAGACAAGCAAATTAAATCAGGAATAAAAAATCATTTTACACTCATCAAATTAGCAAATTAATCAAGAGTAAATTAATGAAAATACTTAATTCTTCTAGTGGGAATGCAATAATTTGGCAAGAGCTTTAAATGCTTTCATACGTTTAATGGTAAATCCAATTCTAAAATATTACTCCAAGAAAGTAGCCAAAGATACAAAGACACACATCCCAGTGGTTTTTAAAATATCATAGTAAAAAAAAAAAAAAAATGTATTGTAATATAAATTATAGTACATTTAAATGACAGACTATTGTGCAGTCATTTAAAATACTATTATATTTAATGCCATGAAAATAGACCTATGTCATAACTGTGTGTAATTTATCTTCCCAAATATATTATAAATATATATCCAAGTAGAGAAAATAGACTGAAAAAAACCCAAAACACTAAAATGTAACCAGCAGTTATACCAGGTTGTAGGATCGTTGGGTGACTTTTTATGACTTTAAGAATGAAAAATTCTTATACCTTTTGAATTTCCTAAAGTTTCCCCAGTGAGCATGAAATGCTTTTATAATCAGAAGAAAAAGAGCAAGTGAAAACACGTGACATCATAAAATCTGAATGATGTATGGGGTTTAGCTAACACTAACAGCAACGTCAGGGATTTGTGTCCGATGCTCCCTAGTAATGCAAGATGTTAACAAGAGGGGAAACTGGAAGCCAGGTATGTGGAAACTCTCGGTACTATCTTTGCAACTTTCCTGTAAATCTAAAACTATTCTAAAATTTTAAAAAAAATTTTCAAAATAAAGAAACACCACTGAGAACAAAAGTCCTTGGAATTGCTGTAGCTCCTCTCTGCGCAGGGCTGTGGAATCCAGTTGCACAGTTGGCAACATGCAGAGCCCCTGAGGAGTGGAGGAGGGACGGAAGCTTCTGCAAGGACTGTGTCCACCCGGAAGAGGACCTTTAGGTATTTATCCACCAGATGGGCCATCTCTTCTAAAGTGTCCAAAGTTGCTTTGAGCCTGGAGACTGCCCTGCCTTCTCCCCACCCCGTTCTCACCTCCTGCTTTTATTTCTGCCTCTTTCCATGTTCTGTCTCCTTGAACAAAATTAAAGCTTTTCATAGAACTTCACGCTGCACCAGCAATCACCAACCTTCCAGGTTTCTCCGGCCATCATTGTTTGGAAATGTGGTGTCATGTCAGGAGGGTACGTACTATTGAGGAAAGGCCCATGTGCCCCTACAATTGACCTGCTGGTGTGCCCCTTTCCTCCTCTGCTTCCCTATGTCACCATCTGGTGTGGCCTCTAGTGGCAGGTACAGTGGAAAGAGCACTGGACAGGGATTCACAACTCCTGGCTGAAGTCCCTTCTACCAATTCTACCAATTCCTTTCTTCTCGCTGAACCTCAGTTGCCAAATTTTTTGGAGCCCAGCTGCCTTGAGACCTCAGGCAAGTTGCTTCATGTCTCTGTGCCTAGTTTCCTCTGTGTGCTTTGTGTTCCTTGTCTGTGAGATGGGGATAGTTACAGTTCCTACTTCATGGGGCTGTTGTGAGTTAATACCTTCAAAGCTCTTGGAAAAGTGCCTGGCACAGAGTAAAAGCTCAATAAGTTTTAATTATTATTATTGTTACCATAAATATGGCATGTGCCAACATGTTAAAATGATCTTCACCCCAAACAATTCTAATCAGACTCTCCCACTGCATAAAAATCTTCCGTGGGATTCCATCCCTGTATTCTTCCCACTGTAACAAGTTATTACAAACTTAGTGGTTTAAAGCAACACAAATTTATTATTGGACAATTTGGGGGGTCAGAAGCCCCCAAAAATTCTATGGGACTAAAAGGAAGGTGTAGGCAGGGCTGCTTCCTTTCTGGACGCTCTTGGGGACAATTGGCTCCCTGTCTTTTCCAGCTTCTAGAGGCTGCCTGCATTCCTGGGTTCTTGGCCGCATCACTCTGACCTCTGCTTCTGTCGTCACATCCTCTCCGATTCTAACCCTCCTGGATCCCTCCTATCCTTGTGGCTGTATAGGGACCACATGGATAATCCTGAATACTCTCATACTCTCCCCCTTGCAGTCTCTTTTGCCATGTAACGTGATGCAACTTAACCACAGGTTCTGAGAGTTAGGAACTAAACATCTTTGGGGCTATTGTTTTGCCTACACAATCCTCATTAGAGTAAAGCCCAAATTTCTCTAGCATCTGACTAGCATCAGAGCTGCTAAAATCTGGAGTCCCTCCAATTCTTCCAGCCATCAGTGCTACTGAATCCGTCTGCAGAACATTTGCTATTTTTCCAAAGACCAGAACTTCACACTTTCTTGCTTTTATCTTCCTGTTTCCATCTGGGAAGTTCCTATGTTCTCCATAATCCAAATCTTAATGTTTCTTTAAGATCCAGACTAACATCTGTATTAGACAGCAATGGCCATAAAAATGCTGCATAACACTCCACCCCTAAAGTTGAGTGGCTTAAACCCATATTTGTTTGCATTCAGTTTCTGCAAGTTGGCTGGAGATCAACTGATCTAAGTGTGGCTCAGCGGGACTTGGCTCTGAGCAGTAGGTTGAGTTCAGTTCTTTACCATCCATCTTTCATTCTCTTTGGACCAGGGCTTATTTTTCCTATGGTGATGGCAGTAACATGAGGGGGGAAAAAAAGTGAAGCCCCACTGTGCAAGCACACTCAACTCTGTTCTCTTTTATGCTCACTAACATCCTACTGGCTCAAGAAAGTCATGGCTAAGCCTGATATCATTGCTACAGGGAAATTTAATCTGTTCCTATGAGGAGGGGAAGAAGAGTAAATTGATTCAAGTTATCATAATGCCTCCTCCTCCAGGAAGCCTTCTCTGGGTTCCCCAGCTGTAAACTCTTTCTCCTTCCTTTGGCATCTCACAGTGCTCTAACTGCTCTTCTTACAGCACCGAGTTTATCTATAGCACAGTTCACTACCTTTACTACAGTAGAGATACGTACTGACAAGTGAGCTGCCTGAAGTCTGGATGAGGGGCTGACTCATGTTTATGGCTAATCCCACCCTCCACCTCACCCCAAGTGCCTGTTAGCTACTTGCTAAAGATCTATTGAACAAGAGAACCAAACACAACTTACTCATTTTTTTTCATGAATTTACAAGTAGAAGTCCCAAAATTGAGGCTTATGGCATCAGGAATTCTTTTCTTGAAGGTGGCCAAGCTTTCAATATTTGGGTACTGAGTCTGAGATCCATAACACATTCATGATTCTCAACATGATTTTGTTTTCTGTGTCCTAATTAAAAGAAGGAAAAGAAAGGTTTGGTTATTTGGCTGAATGACTTCAGGCTACATCTCAGTGGACATTTTTGACAGGAGGGACTTTAAACAAAAGAGGGGGACTCTTCCGTGGAACCAGATTATGAGGAACACACTTTGGGAATCGCTAGTCCATGGGCCTGTCCCTGGGTCCATTTCAACCTTGGTTTAAAAAGTGATTCTTCACCGACCAGGAAATGCACACATCCACCACAGTAGGAAGGCTCCTGAGAAGGAGTGGCCCCTGAAGCTTGGCCCTCAGAGCTTGCACTCTATTGAGTGGGACCTCATCTCTCTCTTCATCCACTGGATGACCTTGGGCAAGTAGCTTATGCTCTGTGTGCTCCAGGCTTTCCATCTGATAAATAGGGTGATAATTTTCCAGAGGATATTGTGGGTATTGAGGTGTGAGATTTACAAGGTACTTATCCTGTATGTAGCCCAGGGGCAAGGCTCGAGCTCACCTCCAAGATTTCTCTGTGCACCCAGGTTAGGGCTGGCCCTGTTGAAGAAACATGGATCTTTTCCCCAGCCAGCATGAACCTGCTGGGATGTTTCTGAATTTCCTGCTTGCAGGCTGGGCGAGCCTCTTTACACCCAGCCAGTGGGTAAGAGCAGCTATAAAAAGGTAGCTTACAGGGTTTGTGGGTTTATGCCCTCGAGGCACTGTCTTGATATGCTCTTCCTGGTGAGTGCTGTTCTCTGCACCACCCAGAGGAAAAAGCTCATATGGGAGGGCACCCCAGGTAGGGGAGGACAGGTTAGTCTCCAGGCCAAGCCAGGCCCACACGCTCCCACTGTACTTCCTGGTGAGGTGGAAAATAACATTATTTAAAGAGCTACTCAAAAACAGGAAAAGTGGGCTTCTCTCTCTTGCTTCCTGTCACCATGTGATCTCCTTGTACCCGCCGGCTCCCTGCCACTTTCCTCCATGAGTAGAAGCAGTCTGAGGTGTAAGACTGGCCCGAAAGTGCGAATCTTACTTGTTGGGAAGGCTCATCTCGCAAAGACCAGGAGACAGAGATCGTTGCAATCAAGCAAGAGGTATTTTTTTTTTAATTCCAGCATGCTGGGGTCACTCCATCTTCAGGACAGAAGCGGCCCCAAGCTCTTAACATAAGCACTTTTTATTCAGTTTGGTAGGCAGACTTTGGCAACAGGATGAGTTGTACACAGTTTATTAGTCATCTGAGGTGACTTTTAGTTTCGTTGGTGGCCTTCAGTGGGGTGGTATACAGACGAAGAACTGGGGAATTGACCAATAGCCCACCCGTTTTGCAGTTAGGCTCTTCCTAGAACTGGGTGAACTTTGGACTCTTTGGAAAGTCCCTTCCCCCTGGCAATGGAAAGTCCTAATCTTCTGGCAATGGAAAGTCTCAAGCACCTGGTAGCAGAAGGTTCTAAGTACCTGGTATTGTTTACCCAAAAAGGTTGGGGGTTATCTCTACCTCTACATTCCCCGCTTTTTCTTGTGCCTATTTCAATCATGAAATACTGTTTCCAGTTGGTTTAATTCCTGATATTGTTGTCTTAACATCATAATTTGAACAGTACTAACACGTTCTCTAACAAAAGCTAGCAAGTGATTTAAAATGCAGGGACCG
Source organism: Cynocephalus volans (assembly GCF_027409185.1). Lineage (NCBI taxonomy): Eukaryota > Metazoa > Chordata > Mammalia > Dermoptera > Cynocephalidae > Cynocephalus > Cynocephalus volans. The sequence continues at coordinate 86,723,318 of NC_084474.1, forward strand.
AAGGTCAGAAGCAACACCAAAATGACTAGCGGTCCTATAAGGGTAGACACGAGGGTCGTGAGCCACGGAGAGGAGTTGAACCATGACTGAAACCATCCCTGATTTTGTTCTCTCTTTTTTTTTTCTTTTGGCTAGGCCTTCCCTAATTTTGGCCATGGAGTCTTTAATTACCCCTGAGTGATCAATGTAAAAACAACATTCTTTTTGTAGTGCAGCGCAGAGTCCCCCCTGCTGAAGGAACAAGAGGTCTAGTCCCCTTCTATTTTGTAGGACCACCTCAGAAAGAGAGGTGAGGGACTCTTGTAATTTAGTAATTGAATTTTCTATTTCTTTAATATCAGCATCTATGGCTGCCTGTAAACTTTGGTAATTCTGATGTTGAATAGCCAGAGCTGAAGCTCCTGTAGCTGCCCCAGCTGCTCCCAATCCTAAGCCCAAAAGGATAGAGAGTGTGATACTTAGCGGCTCCCTTTTGGTTCGGTAGTTCCCATTATTTTTATCCCAGTGTGATATCAGTTCTTCAAAGGGATGGTAAACAAGCCGAGGCAACAACCGAACCAAGACACAGAAATCCTGGGTCTCGTCTAGGGCCTGTAAGCTAACACAGGGCGTGACTCCAATAGCTCAGGCCCACCATCCTTCTGGAGGGGGCAACAGATATGTGCCACTAGACCACTTGGTCAAGTCAAGAGTCTGGTTGCACAGCTGGCTGTGTGAGGAAGGGATTTTTCCCCACACATGTTCCTTGCCCCACAACAGCTGACAGAGTGAGTTTGACCTGTCGTTGCTGCCAACGACAGTTGGAGACATCAGTTGTAGCATTAATTTCATTTCTGAAGGCTATTCCTTCATAATATGGGGGAGCAACATTATAACAAAGCCAGCAGGAGTGGGTAGCATTGGGGTTGGTACTATTTAAGACCTTCAGAAATTAAGCGGAATAACCCAGGTTGTTTTTGAGGCCTAGGCTCAGGGGGCTGAGTTATTTTCTTTGGTGCTGTAGCCTCTGTCCCTACAGTGGGGACTGAGGACTCTGGTTGGGTACCCAGGGGTGCTGGGGTAGTCTTTGGTTTGACCACTGGAGCTAGGTATTCATTTGGGCCTGTGGCGGTATACTGGGTTTCTATTTTGAGCTTCATGGTGAACAACAGTCCATCATCATACTTCTCTTTATAGAACCTTAACCCCCACATAAACCCTGTTTCCCATCCAGTGATTTTGCTTCCTGAATCTGTGAAGGACACTCAGAGGGGGTGGCACCATCCCTTGCAGGCAGGGACATTTTTCCAATTTGGATTCCCTTGGCTCCCTGTCTTTTGGTGGGTATAATTAGAGGTTACCTTTATATAGTCCCAGGATGATGAGGGATCCCAATGCGTGTCCCCCGAGGTCTTGCAGCCCCAGTTCTTACAGAAATAATCTCCTTTCCCTCCACATCTGTGGTTAAGTGCCCTGTTACGGTGGAAGCCAGGGCACACATAGAAGGTGAGTGTGCGCCGCCTACTTCTCCGATCTCTAGTAGAGCAACCCCTCAATGGATCAAGCCCGAGGCACTCCGGTGGGGAGGGGGTAGAAGGGGGTTTGTGAGCATCAAAATATCCTTCTAAATCCCAGTTGGCTGGGGCTCCCATGGATAATTTGCACACATCGGGAAACAGGTCAGGCCACCATGACTCCGAGGTGACTTTGGATGAGTTCCAGATCTTATCTCCTACTCCATTTATAACACACCAAGTTACCTTTCGAGGGGTATGTGGGCTGGAAGCTCCCAAGCTCTGGGGAAAGACTTCCAGGCACAGAAGGAGTAAAAGAACTTTCATCTTATAACACCTAAGGTGTCCAAACAATTTTCAGTTTTAAGGGGTGCTCCTTGGAACTCTGGACTCTCCAGGTGGTGTCTTTCGATCTTTGGCCCTCAGCTAGTGGTGCAGGCTTTACGTGCGAGGCGTGGATCCAAGCGGTGATCCTGTCTACTTTTACGGCCATTGGTGTTGTCAGGAGCACCAGGTAAGGTCCCTTCCAGCAAGGTTCCAGAGTCTGGGAGTGATGTCGTCTCATGTAGACTGTGTCCCCGACCTGGAACTGGTGAGAAACTTCGGGGGTCCCAGGTTCATAGGCGGCCGCCAGCTGCGTCCAGACTTCCTTCTGCTCCACTTGCAGTCCTTTTAACCTGGCATATAAGTCACTGTTACTGTGGCAAGTGGGTTCAAAGGCATCCCCCAGTAAAGTCAAGGGGGCAGGGGTACCATAGAGAATTTCAAAGGGGGTCAGGTTGAACTGGGAGGGGGTGTTCCTAGCTCTAAACAGGGCCAAGGGAAGGAGCACCACCCAGTCCATGCCAGTCTCCATGGTTAATTTAGTCGGGGTCTCTTTTAGAGTTCTGTTCATCCTTTCTACCTGTCCTGAACTCTGGGGTCTGTAGATACAATGTAATTTCCAATCACCCCTAGGTATCTGGCCACTCCCTGGCTTACCTTGGCAATGAAGGCGGGCCCATTGTAGAACCCAATTACCTTGGGCACCCCAAAGCGTGGGAAGATTTCTTCCAGGATTTTCTTGACCACGATGGTGGCAGTTTCTTGCTTTGTTGGGAATGCTTCTACCCATCCAGAGAAGGTGTTTACAAAAACTAGGAGGTACTTGTAACCATATTTACCTGGCTTGATCTCTGTAAAGTCTACTTCCCAATATACCCAGGTCTGTCTCCCCTGGGTCTTTTGCCAGGTCCCGTGGTATTCTTACAAGCATTTACCTTTTGACATGGCACACACTTATAAACTATCTGTTCTGCTAATTGTTTTAGCTCTATGATGTGATATTTTGTCCTTAGGGCAGTCTAGACCAATTTGTTTAGTCCCAGATGAGTCCATTGGTGCATTTGTTTAATCATGGCGCGTGCTTGCTCTTGTGGCAAGATAGGCTTGCCTGACACTGCATGCCAGCACCCTTTGTCCTGATTGAAGTGGTTATTAGAGTCCCTTGAGATCTCTGCTACGTCTTCAGCAGAGGACTTAAACTTGGGCTCCTCTAGCTTTGGGATGTTAACTAGCAGAAGAGAAATGGACCTGTTGGCTGCCGCCCTTGCTTCAGAATCGGCCAAGTTGTTTCCCCTGGCGATGGGGGAATCCCCTTTTTGGTGGCCCGGGCAGTGTGTAATACTCACTTTTAGTGGTCGGTGAAGGGCCTCTAGCAGGGCTATGATCTCTGCCTTGTTTTTAATTTCTTTTCCTCCAGAGGTTAGCAGACCCTGCTGTTGATAGATAGCACCGTGCACATGGGCAGTGGCAAAGGCATACATGCTGTCTGTGTAGATGTTGATTCTTGTGAGGGCAATGAGTTCTGCCTTCTGAGCGGACGTTTCTGCAGGTAAGGTCTGTGCCCATATCAGGTTCTGGCCATCTACTATAGCGGCCCCTGCCTTCCGCACTCCTTCTTCCAGGAAACTGCTGCCGTCAGTGAACCAGGTGGCTTTGGCATTCATCAGAGGCTGATCTGACAAGCCTTTCCACCATCCATGTGCCTCAGCAAGCACTTGTTGGCAGTCATGGATAGGAGGGTCAAGGTCAGGGTCTGGGAGCAACGTGGCTGGATTTAAGCTCACCGGGGGAGCAAAAGTAACCTGGTCTGAGTTCAGTAACAGAGTCTGATAGTGAGTCACGCGGGCATTTGTGAGCCAGCGGTTGGGGCGGGGGGCTGGTAGACAATACTCTCTAAGGCATGAGGTGCCAAGATTACCAAACTCTGTCCCATAGTCAACTTGTCAGCATCTTTTACCAGAACTGCGACTGCCGCTATGATCCTTAGACAAGCTGGCCACCCCGAGGCTACTGGGTCTCGTTTTTTTAGACAGACATGCTACAGGCCTTTTCCAGGGGCCCAGTCTTTGAGTTAGGACCCCCTTTGCAACCCCCTTATTTTCTCCCACATACAGGTAGAAGTTATGTCAGGGAGCCCTAGGGCTGGAGCGGACATCAAGGCCGTATTGATGTTGTTAAAAGCCTGTTGTTCTTTTTTTCCCCCACTTGAAGAGCTGACTGTTCTTAGTGAGGGGATATAATGGGGCTGCCATCTCAGCAAAACCAGGTATCCATAGGCGGCAGAACCTGGCGGTACCTAAAAATTCCCTGACTTGTCTTGGGTTAGTGGGTGGTGGAATGTGGAACACTGTCTCTTTTCTGGCCTCAGATAACCATCTCTTCCTGTTTTTAAGAAGGTACCCCAGATAACTGATCTGTCGCTTGCAGATCTGAGCCTTTTTGGCAGAGATTCGATAGCCCGGTTCTCCCAACTCTGTAAGGAGACACTTTGTTCCTTCCAGACACAGTTCTTCATTGGCTGCTGCCAAGAGGAGGTCATCTATGTACCGTAACAGAGTTACCTGGGGGTTAGAGGCCCGGAACATAGCCAAGTCTTGGTGGAGGGCCTCGTCAAAGATGGTGGGCGAGTTTTTGAATCCTTGATTCAGGCGGGTCCATGTGAGTTGCCCTGCTAGGCCAGTCTCTGGATCTTTCCATTCGAAGGCAAACTAATCTTGACTTTTTACAGCCAGCGGTAAACAGAAGAATGCATCTTTGAGATCCAGTACCGAGTAGCAGGTCCTGTCTGGGGGTAGAGAGCTTAAAAGATTATAGGGGTTAGGAGCTGTAGAGTGGAGGTCGGCCACCTGCTTGTTTACCTCTCTGAGGTCTTGGACTGGTCGGTAGTCATTAGTCCCAGGTTTTCGGACTGGTAGCAAAGGCATGTTCCAGGCTGATTGGCACTTCCGTAGGATCCCCAGCTGGAGCAAACGGGCAATGTGGGGTCGGATGCCTTTGTGTGCCTCTCGGGACATTGGGTATTGTTGGACAGCTATAGGACTGGCCTGAGCCTTCAGCTCTATGTGGACGGGGGGCTGGTTTTTAGCCTTCCCTATCCCTGCATTTTCTGCTCACGCCTGGGGATAGTTTTCTAACCACCAGTCCATCTGTCCGGTCTCCCACCCTTGTTTTTCAAACAATTGGTATTCATCTTCGAGCCTGAGAGTTAGTACCTGGAGAGGCTTTCCTTGTTGATTTAACACCCAAAGTCCCTCGGGGTCAAAATGAATTTGAGTACCCATTTTGGTGAGGAGGTCTCTTCCCAGTAGTGGGTAGGGGCACTCAGGAATGACAATGAACGAATGGATACCCGGCCCACACCTAGGTCTACCACTCTTTGGGTAGTCCATGGGTACTATCTGTTGTCTGTAGCCCCTTGCACCCACGATATTTTATTCAAGAGGGGTCCATCTGTTTGCAGTAACACTGAATGCTGAGCCCCAGTATCTACCAAGAACTGAGTGGGCTTCCCCTCCACTGTAAGGGTTACCCTGGGTTTGGGGAGAGGGTCCGAAGCCCGTCCCCTCTAATCACTGTCTTCCTGCAGAGCCAAGACTTTGGGGGCCTGAGGCTTTTTCTTTTTCTTGGGGCATTCTCAAACCCAGTGTCCTTTTTCCTTGCAGTATGCACACTAATCTTTTGCTAGGTGTTCCTTCTTGCTGCCCGGTACTGTCTTACTAGGTTCCCTAGTTTCCCTAACTACGGTGGCCAGAATTTTGTGAAGATTTCTTTCTTGGCGCATTTCTCTCTTTATTTCTTTCGCCTCCTGCTCTTTCTGCTTTCTCTCTTCTTTTTCTTCCTCTGACTCTCTATTATGATAAACCTTTTCAGCCACCTGTACTAATTCCCTCAATGACTTATCTTGTAACCCTTCAAGCTTCTGCAGTTTCTTCCTGATGCCTCTACTAGACTGGTCAATAAAAGCAAGTGTCACTGTAGCCTTGTGCTCCTCACTGACGGAATGCCTCCATGAGTTTCTCCAAAAATGCCGACGGAGACTCATTGGGCCACTGGATTACCTCTCTTACCTTAGTCAAATTGGTGGGGCATTTTGCTGCCCCTCGGAGACCTGCCATTAGAGCCTGGTGATAGACCTCCAGGTGCTCCCTACCTTCTGCCGAGTTGAAACCCCAGTTTGGTCTGGTCAATGGGAATCCTGCATCTATGACATCAGGGAGGAGGGTAGGTCGCCCATCGTCTCCTGGAACATTCTTTTGAGCCTCCAGGAGGATTCATTGTTTCTCCTCAGTGGCGAACAGGACCTGGAGGAGCTGCTGGCAGTCATCCCAGGTGGGCTGATGAGTAAAGAGGAGGGATTCTACAAGGTTAGTGAGACCCTGGGGGTTTTCAGAGAAAGGGGGATTCTGAGATTTCCAGTTGTAAAGATCGGAAGAGGAGAAAGGCCAGTCCTGTAAGGGCTGGTTGCCCTCTTCATCAGGAGGGCCATAAGCCCGCAGAGGGAGGGTGGGAACAGCCTCCAGAGGGGTAGGGGCCGGCCTGTGGCTCACTTGGGAGAGTGTGATTCTGATTGATAACACGAAGGCCCCAGGTTCGGATCCCATATAGGGATGGCCAGTTTGCTCACTGGCTGAGCGTGGTGCTGACAGAGGGGCTGCTCACCTACTACATGTCCCCTTCACAGGGCCCTCCCTTGCTCCTTGTGGGTCCTCTGGTGGAGCTGACGGGCGGGCTGCCTGAGGGTGGAGGGAGGGAGGATAAGGAGGAGGAGGGTCTAGGAGAAGCAAGTCCGATTCAGTGGAAGGTAGGACCTCCGGTTTCTTTTCCATCTCTTGAAGAGCAAACACAGCCGATGGACCTGTTAGGGGAACAAAGGGACAGACCCACGGAGGAGGGTCCATGACCAGATCTTCCCAGACAATGATACAAGGGACCTGGTCTGGGTAACTTTTAGAATTGAAACCAAAAATTCTTCTCTTTACTGCCGTGATCAGAGGTGGAGAGAAGGAGCCTTCGGCGGGCCACCCGAGTTGGAAAGTCGGCCACTCCGAAGAACAAAGTGTTGCCCACTTATCCTTTTTAAACTGTACAGACAGATTATGAGCCCTGGCCTTCACGTCAGTCCAGTATTTCAGAGTCAGATTTAAAGGGGTTGAGACAGTCTGCCCCATGTCACCCCAGAAAGTCATCAGTCCCAACTCACACACAACCAGACAAGCAAAAACCAAAACACTGATGTGCCTCTGCCACGGGTGCCACAACCTGATTATCAGAGAACTCGGGAGGGGTCTCCTTCCTAGAGATCTCCCGTGGAGCTGAACCCATTTGTCTCCAACATAGGAATCTGAAGTGTCCTCCAGGATTCCTGTGGCCGCGGCGTACCGGTACGTCTACCCGCCACTATGGACCACCACAGACTGGTGACTCTGTTTTGGAGCCTCCAAAAAAAACGAAACCAGATTACAGCAGACAACAAAGACACAAAGACAGACACAGCAGACAGACAGACAACTGCAGTACCTGCTCAAGCAATCCTCCGTTCTCTAGTCTCTGGTCCCAGAGAGAGCCGTTTCCCGGCCAACACACCAAAATGTAAGACTGGCCCGAAAGTGTAAATCTTACTTGTTGGGAAGGCTCATCTCGCAAAGACCAGGAGACAGAGATCATTGCAATCAAGCAAGAGGTTTTTTTTTTTATTCCAGCATGCTGAGGTCGTTCTGTCTTCAGGACAGAAGCAGCCCCGAGCTCTTAACACAAGCACTTTTTATTCAGTTTGGTAGGCAGACTTTGGCAACAGGATGAGTTGTACACAGCTTATTAGTCATCTGAGGTGACCTTTAATTTCGTTGGTGGCCTTCCGTGGGTTGGTACACACACGAGGAACTGGGGAATTGACCAATAGCCCATCCCTTTTGTGGTTAGGCCCTTCTTGGAACTGGGTGAACTTTGGGCTCTTTGGAAAGTCCCTTCCCCCTGGCAATGGAAAGTCCTTATCTTCTGGTAATGGAAAGTCTCAAGCACCTGGTAGCAGAAGGTCCTAAGTACCTGGTATTGTTTACCCAAAAAGGTTGGGGGTTATCTCTCCCTCTACAGAGGCCCATGACAGATGCAGCTGTCCCAGAATAGTAAGCCAAATAAACCTCTTTCCTTTATAAATTACCCAGTCTCAGGTAATTCTGTCATAGCAAAACAAAACAAACTAAAACAGAAAATTGGTACAGAGGAGTGGGGTGTTGCTAAGCGGATACCTGAAAACGTGGATGCAGCTTTGGAACTGGGTAATGGGCAAAGGTTGGAGGAGTTTGGAGGACTTAGAAGAAGAGAAAAAGACGAGGGAAAGTTTGGAATGTCTTAAGAGACTTATGTGGTGGTGAGCAGAATGCTGATAGAAATGTGGACAGTAAAGGTCATTCAGATGATGAGGTCTCAGATAGAAATGAGGAACTTATTGGGAATTGGACAGAAGATCACCCTTGCTACACCATAGCAAGGAACTTGGTTGCATTGTGTCCATGCCCTCGGACTTTGTGGAAGTGGGAACTTAAGAGTTGTGAACCAGAGCATTTGGCCAAAGAAATTTCTAAGCAGCAAAGCATTAAGAGCACTGCATGGCTACTTCTAACAGCCTACTCTGAGTTATGGCAGCAAAGGCATAACGTAAAGCCAGAATTTAAAAGGGAAGCAGAGCGTAAAGATTTGGAAACTTTGCAGCCTGGCCATGCAGTAAAGAAGCAGAGAGCCAGAGAACAATGCGAGGGTGAAGCAGATAAACTGGTGGCTAAAGACATTATCTTGGTGGTGAGGCAGCCAAATGCTAATAGCAGAGAAAAAGAGAGGAAGGCCATGCAGGAATGTGAGAAGTCTGAAAGGGTGCCCCAGCCATCGCAGGCCCTGAGGCTTAGAAGGACTGAGTTATTCCAGGGGACAAACCTGGGGCACAGCTGCCCTTGGGAACCTACTCCCTGCATCCCAGCTGGTTGGCTAGAGTGGCCCCAAGTGTAGTTCATGCAGCAGCCCTGGAGAGTAGAGGCCAGAAACCTCCGTGGCATCCACATTGTGTTAAGTCTGCAGGCCGGCAGGATGTGAGAGCAGTGGAGGCACGGCAGCCTCCACCCAGATTCCAATGGATGTATGGAAAAGCCTGGAAGCCCAGGCAGAGACTTGCCACAGGGGTGGAGCCACCACAGAGGTCATCTACTAGAGCAATGCCGAGCGGAAAAGTGGGTTGGAGCCCCCATAGAGAGACCTCACCAGGGAAATGTCTACTAGAGCCAAGGCAGCGGGGCTGCCGCCAGGACCCCAGAACTTCAAGACCATTGGTCACATGCAACACAGGCCTGGAAAAGCCACAGGCAACAGCGTGGCCCACTGGGCTGTGCCTGGCAGAGCTGTGGGAACAAGGCTGCCTGATGCTTTGGGGCCCCAGATGCCCAATTGTGCCCAGGATGCAGGACTTGGAGTCAAAGAACATTATTTTGAAGCTTTAAGACCTAATGCTTGCCCTGCTGGGTTTCGGACTTGCTTGGGACCTGTTTTTCCTTTCTTCTGGCCTATTTCTCCTTTTTGGAATGGGAATGTATACCCAATGCCTGTTCCACCATTGTATCTTGGCAGTAGATAAATTTGGTTTTGTTTTTTAGGTTCATAGCTGGAAGGACTTTTGCTTTTGGTCTCAGAAGAGACTTTGGACTTTTAAGTTGGTGCTGGAGCAAGCTAAGACTTTTGGGACTGTTGGGATGGAATGATTGTAATTTGTATGTGAGAGTGACATGAGTTTTGGGGGGCCAGGGGTGGAATGATGGCGGTTGGATGTGTTGTCCCATCCAGAACTCATGTGGAAATTTGATCTCCAATGTGGCAGTGTTGGAAACTGATTGAGTCATGGGGGCGGATCCCTCATGAATGGATTAATGCTCTCCCTGGGGGAGGGGGGATTAATGAGTGAGTTCTCGCTCTATTAGTTCCAGCGAGAGCTTGTTGCTTAAAAAGACCCTGGCACCTTCTCTCTCTCTCTCTCTCCTCTCTCCCTCCCTCCCTCCCTCCCTCTCTCTCTCTCTCTCTCTCTTTCTTCTCTCTCTCTCTTCCTCTCTCCATGTGATCTGCTTTTACCCGCCGGCTGCCTGCCACTTTCCACCATAAGTAGAAGCAGCCTGAGGCCCGTGCCAGATGCAGCTGTCCCAGAATCGTAAGCCAAATAAAAAACAGGAAAAGTGGGGGGAGCTGGGGTCCATTCGTGTGGAGGGGGGAGGTCAAAGGAAGTGGGACTGCGATTAATAGAGCAGTGCACATGCATGGAGTTCTCTCTCTCCTTTCCCTGCTCTCTGTAACAACCTTCCTCAAGGTTAGCAATGGGGGCGCCGATGAAGTGTAATTTCAGCAGAGAATGGGACACAGTCCCAAAGTGAATACCAGACACAATCATGAATGTTCATTTCCCCTCACTTGGACTTTCTCACCACGGGTGGGTCTGCTGGGCCCTGGCTTCCCCATGAACCAGGACTTCTCTCCTCAGTCTTGTCTCATTTCTGAATTGCACAGCACCCTTCCTCTGCCCCTCCTGGCTTGCTGTGTCTCACCTTCTCACCACAATAAAACTATAATGATAGGAAGAACAAAGCGTGCACAGCCCCAACACTGTGCTTGCGTGTTTCTAACCATCTTGCATCTGTTAGCTCACTGAATCCTCATAATTATCTTATGATGTAGGTCCTATTATTGTCCTGTTTTATGGTGGAGGTAACTCAGTAGTGCTTGATGTTTTAAAATGCAAGTTTTATTATTTATTATTATTATGTAACTATGGTGAGTCCACAGATCAGAGGGTAATTGTCATTAAAAGGATAGTTTGTTATTCACAGTTCCCAAGAGGAGAGGCACACCATGCCATGGGGTGGAGAGGTCAGGGAAAGAAGGTGAAAAGCCTTTATTGTGGTTTCCATGGCAAGAAATAGTCAAGCAGGCTTAGGATTATCTCGTTTGACTAATTTCAGTGGGCTCTGGGGCCTAAGGTCTGTCCCTAATTATCTGGTACCCGGCTCTGGGTGATTAGGTCAGGGGGACAGTGGTAGAGAAGGTGATGGGGGTGTGGGCTCTGGATGGGTTGGTTTATATAGTCATTCACCAGGAACTGGCTAGCCCCGGGAAGGGCAGTCTCTTCAGCACCAGCAAGCCCAAGACATCAAAACATCAGGACATAAAGACATGCTTAATACACTTGACAGGCCACAAAATGATTCATGAGAGCCCCATCCACCCGTGAAATCCAACTCTGTGCACAGCTCCCTACAAGACACCTTTCTGGAGGTTGGAGATAGTCAAATGAATGAGAGAAACAATTTCTCTGGAAGAGCTGCAGTCCAATGAAGAAGCAGATCTACGAATCCCCTTGTGTAATCTCATGCTGTCAACCTCAGATTGGAGATAAAGGCGAAGTGCTATTTAATGAAGGGAATAGAGACAGCAAGAAAATTGCAGAACTGAGAGGTAACAGGAGCTGGACGCGGGGATAAGTAAGAATTTTCTGGAAAGGTAAGCACTGCAGTTGTATTCAAACAGGAGATAAGAAAAAGGAGGAACAGAATAAAGAAAATCAAGGAAGTGACCCAGGCACACCACACTGGAGAAAAGTGCACGGGCCCAGGGGCCGGTGTGGTGAGAAAACCTGACTTGTCCATTGGGTAGTGGGGGGGAGGAGGAACTTAGATTGCAAAATTTAAGGGGACAGCAAAACAGTCAGTGATCAAGATAAGTATTTTAATAAAAGATTTTCAAAAAAATCAAATCAATGCAAAATATCCAAATCTTTAACAAAGAATTGAACTCCACACATGCATGATCCTTCACTCACCTCAGCTTGATCCCTTCCCCATGGGATTCCATCTTTATTTTTAAATAATGACATTTTGCTTATTATGGAATTTTTGCATTAATTTTGCTAGATGAATGAGAAAATGAATGACCAAATCCTCATCTGCATTTCCAGTTACCTACGGAAATCTCCCTGTAGAACCCTCAGAATCTTTCACATTGACCATGCCCAGATTCCATTTCATTACTCTCTTCCTTAACCTTGTGGATGTTGGAAGAGAATGGTCTTCTTTGGGTGGTAACGTTGCATAGGTTAGTGCAGTGGCCCATTAGGAACAGTAGCAGTAGCCAAGCATTTAATGGCTCAATTAAGGGAGATGCCACACTTAAATGTTACATATTGAGTGACTGTGGACAGATGGAATTAGCTTTCTCTGCATCATATATATCACCCCAGGTACAAAGAAATTCACTATCACTCTGCAGGTCATTGTGAGGCATAAAGGAACAAATATAGAATCTGAAAGATAAAAAAGGAGGAAAAGCCAGAGAGAAAAACTGGACTATTTCTATAGTCACACCTGGCTAAGGGTGTCACCAACTCTCTAATAAGAAGAGATCTGAGTTAAGAAAAATAAAACTGCAAAAGATATTGCATGCTGCTGCTGAACATATTATTAGGTTCAAGTTAACTTTGCATATTTTTTTTTTGGTGTTGTTAATTGATTCTCAACTAATCTTTTTATATTTTCATAAAGCCCTAAAAAATGGGAGCCCTTAAGTTGTGGGTGACTTAATTGACTAGTCTGACATTGAATAATGTCTTAAAATTTCTATAATATAGAGTATATTATAGAAATAATATATAATAATGTCTTGAAAATTCTAGTGTCTTTATTGGAAGAACCAGATAATAAACTCATGCCACCTAAAGAGGTCCTGAGCAAGGTTTATCAGGGAGGGGGTGTGTGGCACCATGCCAATGGTCTTGGCTATTTTTGAGCTCCTACTATATGTAAAGCCATGTGCAGAGCAGGAGGATGGGAAAAAGGACAAAGTTCAGTCACTGTCTTCAATGAAGTCATTGTCTGGTAGGTGAGGTAGACACGTAGACCAGCATCAGCTCAGTGAGGTCAAGGTCATGAAGTTTTCTCCAAAGGATAGGGGAACCCTTAAAGAAGGCATGATGAAATCTACTTCAGGTGAGGATTTGGGGATGATGGTGGTTCAGAAAATCTATATAGACTTGGTGCCATTTGAATGAAGTCTAGGAGGAATGTTGGTCATACAACAGAATAGCCCAGCAGGGGCTACTTGGGACCTTTTGAAGGTGAGTGACCCTCTCATCTTAGTAGTTTACCAGGCTGAAAAGTCCACAGAGCCAATCTAGGGGAAGAAAACCCCAAAGTGAAGAAGGCGCACCTTTGGAAAGTTAAGTTTTTCTTTGGAGTGAATAAGGAGATGGTTGTTGATGAGGTTTAGGAGCAGGTTTATGCTGGTTCCTATGGGGTCTTGTATGTCTCCTTAAAGGCCATTAGTCATAAGAGCAACACAAAGAGATGTGCATTCTGCTAACCACATGGAGGATGGAGTGGAGCAAGACAGGGAGGAAGAAGCTCTCATTGCCTTGGGGTCAGAGAGCTTGAGGTCCCCTGACTTGCGGTTCTGATTTATTAGGGCCCTTACTCTAGCAGGTGAGATTGACAAGACCCTTCTCTGCCCCAGCCTCTCAGAAGATGTTGGTGTCAGCCTCTCTTTCAGGGTGCTGTTCGTCCGATCATTCTCCAGCCACATTTGTAATGTGTGCCTGGCTCAGGGCCAGGAACATCAGCATAGATTCTCCCAGGTAATTTATATGACTACGCTGACAGCTGGCATCATGACTTCATGTTGAGAAAAGGAAACTGAGGCTCGGAGGTCACATGTAGGAAATGAACAGCTATGGCACAAATCAGATCTCTTGACTTTGTAGTTTTGTGCTTTTTGCAAAGACATACATTACCTGATAGTTCTCTCCTTCCTTTCTTCCTCCGTTCCTTCTTTTGATGTTTTGTATTCATTCATCTATCCACACATCCATTGTGAAACATGCGCCTCCACCTCAGTGCCCCGGGGTTAACAGCCACCTGATGGAATGCTCTAACACCTGAGGTGAGTCTAGCAAATATTTCTGAGAAGCTTCTATGTGCCCGGAATCTTACAAACCCTGGGGAATCCTATGATGTTAAGATATGGTTCCTGCCCCCAAATCTCTGTCTAATGCAAGAAACAGATGTACAAACCAGAAATTACGGTCCAACAAGTGATAGAAACGACCTGTGCACGTACCCTGTCAGAACCTCATTTCCTCTCACTGTAAAATAGTTTTTTATTTCTATGTTTATTTCCAGGTCAGACTTTCCTGTGCACCATGTTTACAAAATGAAAAGTTGGAACAAGCTGTACTGGGTCTGCTAGTCTGTGTTAGTGCTCAGATGAAGTGTGCATGTTCTCCATTGCCTGCCTTCCAGATTCCTTATTAAGTGGAAAAACTGTGAAAAGTTTATATTTTAAGGTTTAATGCCCTGTTAAATAATAATAGAGTTCACACAGAAAATTTCATCTGAAATTATGGAGTTCTCTAGATGAATGTACCAAAGGACGCTTCCCAGATGTGCTTAGCGTCTTACAAGATTAAATAATAAATAATTTCAAGAGAGGTGATAAATATTTATATGAAGTAGTAAAAGTTTGATTCACTCATGAAAGAGTTTGAGGAAGAGAACTTTAAAAAATATCGACATATACACAGGAAAAAAAATTAAGGAAATCAAATGAAATGTTAACCGTGGTTGTTTCTAGGAGTGGGAATTAAATGTGATATTTATTTTCTTCTCCATATTCTTATGTGCCTTCCCAAAATTCTGCAACAAGCATGTATTGCTTATATTTTAGAAAATAAATATTTCTTAAAAAAATTCTTGATGACTTGAAGATTGAATTCAGTTGGTAGACTCTCATCTGCTCTGAGCCTTCTTTGAAAGGATTTGGAATCACATAGTGTAAAGCTCTTTTGTTCATAAAATGAGAATTAAATAGGTTTGGAATAACTTTATGAATAGGCCTCTTAAGCAGACAGAGATGTCTTTACCTGTGCAAAGTGAGCTGAGGGCATGAAATACCTGCCTTCCATATAGGAACCTGCCACAGGACCAAAAAGTTCGCCAGCAACCGTAAGACTTCACGGGGCGCTTTGCAAGTACATGTACTTTAACAAAGAATTGAGTCAGAAGTGAGTCGATGCTTGTTATCACAGGTAATGATACTGCTACTAACAACAATGACAAATGCTTGCTTTTGCTTAATGCTTGCTCCATGCCAAGCTCTGTTCCACATTCTTCATATGTTAATTAATTTATTAATGATGATTAGGTGAGTGAGCCAAGATTCAGAAAAATGTGGGTCCCATCTTTCCAATTCTCTGGGCACAGTTCTTTAATCTGTAAAAAGAGCATGATGCTGTCTTTTGTGTTGAGTTTATCAGAGGCGTGATGTGAAAGGGGAAGTGAGATTATGTGGGTGAATCACACTCTATCACTACCTTGTTCATTCATTCAACAAACATTACCATATATTTAGCTAACTCCAATTTTAAAGAGACAAAGAGAAAAAGACAGAGAGAGAGAGACAGGTAATGTCCTCTGCCAGGTGCTCTCTCTTTGGGGAGCTGCAGCTCCCCTTTCCATGGTGATCCTAAGAATTTCCAGCCAGGGGGATGTGTCCCAAATCAGGCCACAGTCTTTGGGGAAGACCCTTAGGCAAGGAGCCTCTTCATTTGGGATTGTATTAGTCCGTTTCTGTTGCTTATAGCACAATACATGGAACTGGGTGATTTTTAAAGAAAACAAGATTTATCGCTTACAGTTTTGGAAGCTAGGAAGTCTAAAGTCAAGGAAACATGTCTCATGGAGGTCTTCCTTGGCAGGAAGGGGGATCTCACATGGCAGAAGATGGGACGAAGCAGAGAGAGAGAGAGAGTTCCTCATGCAGTCTTCTTTTTAAAGCCCTCAGAATCACACCTCTGACCACCATTATTAATCCATTCACTAGGCATGGTCCTACAATCTAATCACCTCTTCAAGATTTCACCTTTCAATTACCATAATAGGATTTTCCATCCTCAACAGTTACAGTGGGAATTAGGCTTCTAATACACAAACTTTGGGGGACACAATTCAATCATTCCACAGCAGGGATCATAGATGTGTGCATGTGATGCCTCTTGTAAAGCTCATTTCTGCAATGGAGGCAAAGTAACGTAGGCAGATCCGAGAGAGGGGAAAAAAATGCACAGGGTACTGATGATGTGGGGTCAGCTGGTCTTGAAGCTTCTCTACCTTGGGAGGCCTCAGTTCCATGAGTCCATACATTTTGTTTTCGGCATCTCACAATTGTAACTAAAAAGCCTATTTTATCACTTAAGATGAAAGCTGGAAGGACAGGCATCAAAATACTAGCACAGAGACAAGTTTATATTTATTTTCATGCTCCTTTTTTTCCTGTAGTTTTAGAAGTGTTTTATAAAGATTGCTTTTTACTTTTATGATAAGAAAAAAATGCAAATGTTTTTAAATGTTATACTGTGGTGTGACACCTACCTTGGACATATGCCATTCCTCAGTAGCGCTGGGATTGTAGGACAAGAATTTAAGACTCTCCCACCTCCAGCTGGGTGCTGTCCCAAGCTGTAGAATTCCGATATGGCACTACTATCAACTGAAGTTTGTGCCCCACCCCCTCCAATTCATATGTTGAAACCTAATTCCCAAGGTGATGGTATTTGGAGGTGAGGAATTTGGTAGGTGATTAAGTCATGAGGATGAAGCCCTCATAAATGAGATTAGTGCCCTATTAATAGAGGCCCCAGACAGATCCTGGTCCCTCCCACCAGGTAAGGTCACAGTAAGAAGACAGCCTTCAACGCACCCAGGAGCAGCCCTCGCCAGACACTGCTGGTGCCTCAATCTTGGACTTCCCATTCTCCAAAACTGTGAGAAATAAATTTCTGTTTTTTTATAAGCCACCTAGTCTATGGTGTTTTTATTTTAGTGGCCCAAACAGACGAAAACGGGTGCTATCTCCCTCCTGATCCAATTTAGAAATTTGAGCTCTAGCAGTTCCATTCTCAGCCCTCACCTGACTTGCCTCAAATGCCCAGGGCACTAGGAGGGATGGAGCCCGAGTCCCTGCAGGCATCACTGAGAGCTAGTGTTGGCCCTCAGCTGCCTATCACTGGGCTTCTTATGTTGGGACATACATACAACCCATTTGTTTTCACCTCTGTGGTCAGATCTCTGTTACAGACAGCAGGTCCTCTATCTAACTGACACTGTGTGGATGAACGGGTGGGAGTAGATCGAGGGAAAGGAGAGGGCATCAGTATTGAATTTAGCCCCATTTAGCCTCAGGCCAAGGGTTGATATGTCTCTGGACCTACAGAGGCTCAGGGAAGGAGATGTCTTGCCAAAAAGCATGCATTTAAGCACTGGCAAAATCAATACGCATTCTTCACACGGTTCCACAATGTTTCTCTTATAAATGTTGCAATGTGCTGAGCATACAGAAGGTATGCTTCATTGCTGGTTAAATAATAATAGCAGAAACAAAATAAGTGTTCCTTGATTGGGAATTCACCTTTCTTTTTCTCCAGGTGGCCTCAATGTAATCTAATACATCCCAAGCGAGATGCTTTATACAAATGCACTGTTAATTCCCTTTCTCCCCTGTCTATCTTACACATCCCAAGACACTTTATATAAATGCACCATTAATTCCCTTTCTCCCCTGTCTAGCCCTCAATGTGCCTGGACATCACTAGTGTTATTGATTCTTGGCTCAGGGCAAATGTAGATGGGATGTGTCACACTCTAAGGAAATGCTGTTTGAGGAAACAGATCAATAAGTCTGATTATTCACATTACAAAGGAATCCAGGCTAGTGCACTGGAATAATTGCAGGAAATGTATGACTACAGAGAGGTGATGTGTCTTGGTGGAAAAAAACCCCAGGCTACTGAGGCAGCTCTGTCCCTTACTATCTGGGTGATCTTTTTATGCTTTTCATATAATAATAATGGAAATAGTGGTATTAGTCACAGGGATAGTAATAGTAACAGTGACAATGACGATAATAATGTTAATTTAACCTGATGGGGTTGTTATTTTGTGAACTACTTAAAATGAGTAAAAAACCACTGCTAGACCTTTCTTGTTAAGGAAATAAAAATTAGCTGTTATTATAATGATGGGAAGCTCTCAAACAAGATGAAAAAGAAAGAGCTTTGAAGAACAACTAAATGCGATGTGGGAAGCTTTGCAGCTGGAGCGTGAGCGGCACAATACTAAGTAAAAACATTAAACTTTAGAAAATTTTCCTCCTTGTAAAGCCAGACCCAGGCCCTGTTCTCCGTCACCCCCGTGAACACCACCCCTCCTTTTGGACACTACCTTTGAATCATCCTGTTATAGTCTAGGGAGGGTCTTTTGTCTAAGGATGCGTAGAGAATTCTCACTTTCAAAAGGTCTGGAGGGACAAAGAGGGTATATACTTTGTTATCAATATTGAATGTGCCGAGGGAGGATCTTTTTCGAATAGGCTCCTCTCCTCTCATCCCTGAATCAGGAGGCCACTGCTAATAACGAAACCTTGACTGTCATCATCATGAGGACAGAAACCATGCCTGCATTCTCAACACAGTGTCTGGCATATAGTAGATGCTCAATAAATATTTATGAAAGGAGGACACAAAGGAAGGAAGGAAGGAAGGAAGAAATGGAGGAAGGAAAGAAGGAAGGGAGGTAGAGGGGGGGACGTAAGGAGGGGAAGAGGAAAGCAGTAGAGAGAGGACCCTCAGGTTGTTGGGATAGGTTTAGAGGCAGTATTGACTATTGTACTGTGAACTTGAACTGGAGCAGAGACTGGGATTCTGTTCCCGACTCCAAGTCACCTCCCTTCTCAGAATGCTGCCACTTTGGAATTGGCTCTGGGCCACAAAAAGAACCAAAATACATGTGACAAGTCACCTCACTTTCCATTCCAGATACAGATACGATCTCACAATGTGATCATTACTGTGGTAGCAAGGTTTGCTCTTAAGCGTCCTTTGAGGCTGACAAAAGTTGACATGGAAATGAAGCCATTTTGTCAAGCAAAGTTCAGATGCTGCCCATAGGCTTCCCAACCCACCTGTAGCCTTCTGTGGGGAAAGTCAATGACAAGGCTTTGACCAAAGGTATTCCGGTTTAGAGATGTGGAAAGGGAACAAGAGTGAGACGTGCATGTGCAGTCCCTCAGGCCGACCCCTTTGGGGAGGCGGGGCTGGAGACCCTCCCTAAGCCCGAGGGTCTGAGTGTAGAGTGGGAATGAAGCCCGGGTCTCATTGAGATGGCTCTGCTTCCATCCCAGGTGCAGCCAGAGAGCAGCTGTGTCTATGTGGCATGTCTGGCCAAAGCAGAACAGGAGACAGTCCCTGAATGTCTGGCGGTCCTGCTATGTAATGGGAAGGTGAGAAGATAAGATCAGCAGACCTGGAATTGTCCTGTCGGGCATCAGTTGAGGGCATGGCTCTCAGCAGATGCCCAGGAGAAAGGAGGAAGAAGGACTTGGCTGAAAACCAGGTAGAATAAGACTCATCTGCCACAGGGGGCCATAAAAAAACCTAGAGAGCTCGAAGTTGGGATACAGATGTAACCTCCCCACCACTGCCTAGATGTCATTGTATAAACCCATAGAGCTTAGCATCTGCTCTAAGAAAAGTGGAATCGGGAGTAATGGTACACTGGTAAACCAGCTCTCAAAAAAAAAAAAAAAAAAATATATATATATATATATATATATATATATATATATATAATTTGCCTATTTCCATGTTGTCATTGTCAATTCCAGCTTGCATAATTCCTGAAAATCTAACACTCAGCTTTTCCAGGCCACACGAGCCGGCTGGAGCACAACACAGAGTGGGAGGGAGTTCCTGAGTGTAAATGAGCTTCAGATCCAACGTGGCTGAGAGATTCCAAAATTTACTAAATTTTCTGCACCAGGGCCTATAGGAGTGAAAAGAAGAGAAATACAACAGTAAAAAAAAAAAAATAATAATAATAAAAGAAATCACATGCTGTTGAAGGTGAAATCCCCAAGATAGGAAAGTCCAGAGCAGCTCCAAGATAAAATCTCGTTGGGGCTAACGCTGTATTAAAGATGATTGGAACCATGAGCACTTAGAACAGTGGGAAAAGAAGAGACAGGCTGTGTCCGGAAATGACTGCTGTCAGGAGGCAGCTCCCCCTGGGTCTCTTGTGTTTCTGCACAGCTCACAAGCACACACGCCGGCTGCCCTTTGCTCTGGACTATTTTTTAGAGAATATCTGTGTAGAAAACAGCCTTGGAGAGAGATAGTGTCTCTCTTCAGAGTAAAGGCCAGGCAGGTTTAGCAACTACCATAGAAGATTCACGTTCCCTAACTTCGGGGTCGCTGCTCCACTGGAGCATAACCCACTGGGGTGCAGGTGTCACCTGACCTTTCTCACTTCACCCCTTACGAATCGTGACTTATGGAATTGGTACAAAAATGATGTTATCCAGGATGCAATCTAGGAGCTGCATGTCTTCTGCAGCATCAAGCAAACTGTGCCAGGCTGACTTACTTGGTAGCCTGCAAGTAAGGTACTGCCTGAGATCCTCACAGCTCTTGCCAACTACAAATCCAGTTTATAAATAAGTGCCATGTGTCAGATTATACAATAGGCTCTGTAAGAGTTTAGAACACAGCTGACTGCAAGTCAGAAGAGTTGCAACAAGAACTTTCCTGGAGCTTAATGGCAGTACCCAGTCTTACGGGTAAGAAAACTGAGCATCGGAGAAACAAAGGTCTTGCATGAAGTTTTGCGGGTAGGAATGGCAGAGCCAGGTCTGACCGAAGTCCTTCTCACTTTAGAAACCGTAGGGTGTGTGCCTCAAACTGGAAATACTCCTAGCTACATGCACCTTTAGGGACGTGGACATTAGACTCTGGAACAGCCCTGCCTTTCCCAGCCATAGAGAGGTCGGGGGATGTGGTAAAACCTGCATGGGCTTTGGGTTGTTCAGACCTAGGATGCAGTCCTAGCCCAGCCCGCAAACAGCTCAGTGACCCTGAGCAATCCTTTTGACTTTTCAGAGCCTCCTCTCTCTCATTTGTGAACTGGGATGAAAACAGTGTTCACCTCACAAAGTGGTCAAGAGCTTAACTCAGATAAAGTGAGTCGCCTTCCCAGCAAGTTGTCGGCAAAGAGCTAAAACTGACAGTAACTGCTCATCTGATAAAGCACTCTTTCTACGTTAGCAATCTGAATCATGCAATAGAATGCTGGAGAACCAGATCCAGGGCACTGGACATCACCTGTTCTGTTAGCAGATGAGAGAACAGAAGTTCACGGAGGGTGCGGGACTCTCTGAAGTTCACACTGCTTCTTAGTGCCTGACTGTGGACAGGACTTTATCTTCTAGCTCGGTCAGTCCCTGCTTCTTCCACTCCTCTCTGCTACTATGCCTAATGTCCCCGCCTGCCTCTGCAGCCCCTTCCCATATCTTCTGAAAGGACCCAGCCACCTCTTGCAGGAATTCATTGTTTCTCTACTTACTGCCTTTGTTTCCCACCTGAGTTCAAGCTCCATGGGGCCCAGGAACACACCTGCTGATATCTGCTGCATCCCAGCACCCAGCACAGCGTGGAGGCCTGCTGCATTTTTGTGTAAAAGATATCAATGAGCGCACACATGCATGCATAAATGAGAAGCTCTTTGGGGCGTACTGCAGGCCTGCAGGAGAAGTAAGATTAAGGAGAGAGGAGAATCAGGAAGTAAGGAAGGGCAGATGGAAAAGAGAGAAAGAGTCAGAAGCTTCCCTGGGACTGGGGTGGCCTGGCTGTGGGGGCCGCTGGTGGTGCTGAAGAGACTTCAGTCCCCAGGAGTGGCCCTCCCAAGCAGACGGTGCTGTCTTTATCATCCCTTTGCTGCCCTGCTGAGAAAGCTTCTCACATTTATCCAACATGGTGAGTGATGCTTGCAGGCCAGAGCCCCGCAGCTGGTGAAGGAGATGGAGAAGCGGACCGACCCAGACGGAGGGAAGCAGCCAGACGAAGGGAAGCCGAGGGTGGTCTCCACATTAGTGGGCACCTGAGGCACTGGTGCAGAAGGTCAGGGAAGCTTCTCAGAAGAGGGAGCAACTGAGCTGAGTCTTAAGGCACATCAGAGTCCCCTTTATACAGAAGTGAGCCAGACGCAGGCCCGCTCAGGCCCAGAACCAGCCGGCACAATGCTGACAGCTGTGATCCTTCTGCTCTGCCCATCTGGTCCAGCCAAGGCCATGTCCACTTTGCATCAGTCCCATGGGAGGCCCTGATTTCCTGGCAGATGCTGGTGCTTAGAGTGAGCATCTCAGGGTGCCAGGAGCCCGAGCTGTAGACCTGGACAGACCCGCATTCAAATCTACGCAGCACCAGCACTGACTATGTACAGCTGCACACTACTTCACCTATGTGAATTCTGGTGCTTTTCTTTGCTACATGGCTAAAAATAGAAGTATTTACAAGTTTTTCATAGAAATGAGCCAATCCATGGAAGTCACTATTGTTGCTGCTGTTATTATTTTGGTTTTATTCTGATTTTATACTTTTTGCGTTAATGTCTCAGGCAAGGATTGGCGACCTCTCTTCCATAGCCTGTGTGTGCTGTCCCCACCCGGCATGATTTGCAGCCTTTTGCTTCACAGTTTGCAAAGTGGAGACTGAGCAGATGAGTCCCTGTCCCTGCGAGGCCTCAGCAAAGCCGTCTTATACTTGCCAGCTTCATGCCAGCTTCATGCCAGCTTCCTGCGGGACTGTGTGTTGGTCCCCAGGTAACACTAAGGCCCCAGCATCGTGACTCAACAGCAGCTGGTAATCATCAGTGGGAAAGGATGTCTCAGGAAGCTGAAGGCAGGAAGCTGAAGGCAGGACCAGGCCTGGCCTGTCAGCTTGCTTATTTACCTGGCAAATTGCATTTTCTACTTCATTAGCCACCCCAGTGCACCCAGAAGCTTCCGCTGGGCACAGACTCTGACCAGGGCTTGGAGTGCCTGTGGTCTGGGGCTGGAGGGGAATGGGCTGGGGGAGCAGGGAGTCTGGAGGACATTGCCAACTCAAGGGCATCTGCAGCAAGAGAACTGGCCCTGGGAACCAGGGCAAGGGATGCTGAAACCCCAAGGGCTTTTCCCACACATAGTGCCACCCACTTGTGAATCTGGGCACATTTCTTTTCTTCTCTGAGACACAAAACTTGTGTCTAGAAAACATAACTTCCTCCGAGGTTGCTGTGAAGTGCATGCTCATGAATGATGCCTGTGAGAGCAGTTCTGTAAACGCGAAAGTCAACTGCAATGGGGGTGGGTGGTACAGGAGAATTGCTACAGTTTGAGTGCTTTTATCACCTCCAAAATTTATGTTGAAACTTAGTTCCCAGGGCAACAGTTTTGGGAAGTGTGGCCTTTGGGAGATGACTGAGTCATGATGGCCCTGCCCCCATTGGTGGGACTGGGCTTGATGGAGGAGTTGGGCCCTTTTGTCTTTCCACCTTCTGCCACGTGAGGTCATAGCGTCCCTCCCCTTTGAAGAATGTGGAATTCAAGGCTCCATGTTGGAAGCTGAGACTGGGTCCTCACCAGACAACGAAAGTGGCCAGCACTTTGACCTTAAACTTCCCAGCCACTAACCCTATGAGAAATTTCTGTTCTTTATGAATTACCCAGTCTGTGGTATTCTGTCACAGCAGCATAAATGGATTAAGACAGAAATGAAGCTCCTTTTGTCCCAGCATGGCCACCTGAATCCATCTTGAGGAAGATAACTGCAATAAAATTCTCTGTGCCTCAGTTTATCCATCTGCAAAATGGGAGCAATAATACCTACTCCCCAAAGTGCTGTGAGGATCAAATGGGATAGTGTACATAGTTCTTCCAGCACACTCTCTGGCACCTAAAAGATGTTCAGTTCTCTGAGCCTCAGATTTCCTCATTCGTCAAATGCTGAGGCTGAATTATAAAGTTAGAAGTGTAAAGAAAGTCATCTTTTCTTACACCAGATTTTATCAAGTTGGCGAAGTCTATAGCAGCTCCAACCTTAGACTTCTCCAAGGTTGCCTTGGTTCTGATTTATAATGGTACTGGGATGATGTGAATGACAGCTAACACTTCTGGAGCACTTTCTAGAATCAGGCCTCATGTGCACAGTGTACCCCCTTACTTATTCCTCATGGAGGTGTGATGGGTTATGTTTTTGATCATCCCATTTTATGGATGGGGTAAGTGAAATGCAGAGAGATGCAGTGTCTTGTCCACATTCACATCTGTAGGAAGTGACAAAGTTGAGATCCTGTCTTCAGATTCCAGGCATTCAGGTGCCACCGTAAATTGTCCTCAGAAGTTGGACTGGAACCATGGTCCCCCAGTCCTTCCACAGAGAGCTGTTATAAATCAAAGGGCCCTGAGGGCTTATTTAGTCCTTCAGTCTGCAAGCTGAGTGCTAACTCCTTTAGGCTACACAGAGACCCTTGGGGGCACAGATGGCATAAAGGAAGCACCCCACCTTTTCAACATCTGTAAATGCTCTTCCAAGAGCGACCATCTGAGGACATGTCAGAGCTCTGTCAGCCTCCCTCTCCCTCCTTGCCTTTGCAGTACTTCTGTTTTCACTTCTTAAAAGAAAGCCATCGAACAAAAAGAATTCCGTGAGTGCCAAGCCAAGGAGCTTCTGTGAGAAATATTGGAGGTAGTGGTAGCTTATTTCATCAGCCATCAAGCACATGCAAGGGCAAGTCTTAGTTCTATTCCTCGTTCTCTTTCTCATTTTATTTATTTATCTTCTATCTATCTGTCTATCCATCCATCCATCTGTCATATTCTCTCTACCCATCCTTCTATCCACCCATCCCTCCATCCCTCCATCCTTCCATCCGTCCATCCACATATCCAAGCATTCATCTCTCTTAAAATGTGATTTCAGAAATGAGAAGGTCAACAGAGCTTGTGGATTAACACATCTACTTAAAGTTTAAAATAAAGTCAGACTTTCCTGGCAGAGAGTGAATTGGATTTGCATGGTGGGTTTGAAAACAAGAACTGGCATTGCCAATTAGGCTACATAGCAAATATTTTCCATAAATTAAATGAGCTAAATCTGAACTCCGCAGCTTTGACAAAGCAGAGTTTAAGGACTCATGCAGTCCTCCAGAACTGCACTGTCCAATATGTGGCCACCAGCACACGTGGCTAGTACAAATTAAATTATATTGCAAGTATAAAATACACACAGGATTTCAAAGCCTAAGTATAAAAAATATGAAGTATCTCATTAATATTTCGTATTTTGATTATATGTTGAAATGATAATATTTTGAGTATATTGAGTTAAGTAAAATATATTATTAAAATTAATTTTACCTTTCCTCTTTTACTGTTTAAGTTGTGGCTACTAGAAAATCTTAAATTGCATATGATTTTCTCACGATATTTCTTTTATATTTGTTTTAAAGATGACCGGTAAGGGGATTTTAACCCTTGACTCGGTATTGTCAGCACCAGGCTCTCCCAAGCGAGCCAACCGGCCATCCCTATATAGGAATCTGAACCCATGGCCTTGGTGTTATCAGACCACACTCTCCCAAGTGAGCCACGGGCTGGCCCTATGATATTTCTATTGAATAGTCCTCCTTCAGAAAATATATCCCTTGGAATCATCTACATTAAAAAATTTTTAGATGTCTATTTAAAGTGTCATAGCGGTACATGGTTTTTGCAATTCTCTTAGAATGTACACAAGCAAAGACTCGATTCAGATTTTCTATAAGTGGGGAAATTTTGACCTTGAGAAAGAGCACAACCTGCCCAGTTTCACGCCTTTGTGAGAACTCTATAATGGGCATGGGGGTCTCACTTGCAGCCTATTGAGTCTTGACAGGTGCAGGGATATTGATTTTCATAAAAATTCCATAAACGTTAAAAGAAGGTGTTGGCTTGGAGGGCACGTCATTTGGTTGTGCTCTGAGACCTTCTAGCATTTGCCAACTATTGAGAAGCTGTCTGTCATTTGGCCATGCCCCTCCCACTCTCCCACCCTGGGTCAGAGAGTGTGGGGTTTAGGGGAAGAGAGATGGCTCAGAGGCACGAGGGTCAGGTCTGGCTCCATTTCTGATTGCTAAGTTGCTGAGTGGCCTTGAGAAGTCACTTCCCCTATGAGTCACAGTTACATGGTCTGTAAAGGGATAACATTAAACCTCACTGACTCGAGACCCCTACTGCGATCTAAATGCTTGTATTCCTCTAAAATTTTTATTTTGAAATCCTAACCCCCAAGATAATGATATTTGGAGAAGGGGCCTTTGGGAGGTGATTAGGGGACTTTGAGAATGGTATGAGTGCCCTTAAAAAGAGGTCGCGGAGAGATCCTTTGCCCCTCTGCCATGTGAAGTTACAGCAAAAACACAGTCATCAATGAACCAGAAAGTGTCACCAGACACCAAATCTGTGGGTGCCTTGATTCTGGACTTCCCAGCCTCCAGAACTATGAGAAATACATTTACGTTTTTTATAAGCAGCCCAGTCTGTGGTATTTTTTTATAGCAGCCCAGATGGACTAAGGCAATCCTTAAGTGACATTTTTCCAGCAGTGACATTCTATGACTTGTTACCTTAGCCTTCTCATCTGTGTGATGAGCTTAATACTTCCTCTTGCCTCCAGGGCTGTTGGGAGGATTGATTCAGTCAACACATCAATTGCATTGAACAGAATGTGGCATGTGGTGTTAAAATGTGTTTGCTCTTTTGTGAGGTCCTCCCAAGTCTCCGAAGACACTATTATTGTCCCGTTTCACAAATGATGCCTTGCTCAGTCTGAGAGAGGCAAGTCACCCAGTATTTTAATGCCAAAACTGGTCAGAATTCAACCCCAGGACCTTGAAATCTACTCCCATGATAAAAAATATGTGACACAAAATTTACCTTTTTAAACATTTTTAAGCGTATGGTTCAGTGGCATTAAGTGTATTCATGTGGTTGTGAAACGATTATCACCAACCATCTTCAGACCTTTTCCATCATTCAAAACTGAAACTTTGTACACGTGAAGCAGTAACTCCCTGTTTTCTCCTCCCCCAGCTCCTGGTAAACACCGTCCTACTTTCTCTCTATGAATTTGACTTCTCTAGGAGCATCGTGTAAGTGGAATCACACAGGATTTGTCCTTTCGTGTCCTTTTGCTGATTTCATTTAGCATAATGTCCTTGAAGTTTATTCATGGTACAGCATATGTCAGAATTTCCTTTCTTTTTAAGGCTGAATAATGCCCCATTGTATGTATCGCTGTCCTTTTGTTTATCTGTTCATACCTTGACGGACACTGGGGTTGTTTCCAACTTTTGGCTATTGTGAATAATGCTGCTATGGACATGGGTATACACATATCCGTTCAGTTCCCACTTTCAGTTATTTTGTGTATATAGTTAGAAATAGGATTGCTGGATTGCGTGGCAATTCAATGTTTAATTTTTTGAGGAAGTGCCACACTGTTTTCCACAGCAGTGCCCAGGGAGTAGGGTGTGGGCAGTGCTGCATTAGGCTGAGGATTCCCTCAGTCCCTGAAGCTGGAGTCCCCATCTCTGCAGCACTGTCCCTAGATCTAAGAATTCCCTGGGGTTGCTCTGGCAGCTAGCCTAGCTCAGCCAAGTCCAGCAGACAGAACTCCTACTGCACAGCAGTTTTTAAAATGAATTACCTCCTCTATGTGTATTTTCTCTGATTGAAAAGCTTAAGGTTTGGGGGGGGGTAGGGAATTGACTGGGTGGGTGGGTGATTATTAATGATTTTTTTGCTGTGTTACAGGATTTATTAGTTATTTTTGCATTACTTCTTAGAGTTTAAAAAAGCCTATAAAATAAAATAAAATGGTAATGCATACTCACTGAAAAGAAAATGACAAAAGGCTAATAGTAAAATATGAAGAAGAAAATATGATTTGCAATCTTACAACTGCCTTTGGCTCATTCTCAATGAAACAGTTTTCTATGCAGCATAAATCCTGGTGGATATCATACCCCACATTCAATTTTAAATCATGCTCTTCTCCCCTTAAAATTAGGCTAGGAGCATTTTCCACATGATTAAAGACTAATAAGAGTTGCCATTTGGGCAGCACTTACAATGTGGCAGGTGCTGGGCCAAGTGCGCTACCCAATTTGCTCCTTTAATTTTCACAACTGCAACGAAGGGACGGGCCCTGGAGCCGAGCAACTTTGTGCTACTCCTGGTTCCATCTCCCCTGAGCTGTGTGACTTTGGGCAAGGTGGGTGTATTAGTTTCCTGTGACTGCTGTAACAGATTACCATGAACTAGGTGGTTTGAAGCAGCAAACGTTTATTCTCTCACAGTTCTGAAAGCCGGAAGTCCAGAATCAAGGTGTCAGCCCAGCAATGCTCCCTCTGAAGATGCTAGGGGAGATTTTTTCCTTGCCTCTTGCAGCTTTTGGTGGTTGCAGGCAATCCAGGCCTTGCTTGGCTTCCATATGCTCTCTCCAGTCTGCCTCCCCCCTTACATGGCCTTCTTCTTATAATGATATCAGTCACCGGATTTAAGGACCACCCAAATCCAGTATGACCCCGTCTTAACTTGCAGTGGCAAATACTCTATTTCCAGATAAGCTCACATTCCAAAGTTCTAGACACGAATTTTGGAGGGACACTATTCAACCCAGGACAGTGGGTGACCTCTCTGTGGGTCACCTTCCTCATTTGTCAGATGTGGAGAATAGTGTCTATCTTCTAGGGTTAGTCCCATGATTAAATGCAGGCACATATGTGCACATATAGCTTAGAATGATGACTAGCACCTTGCAACTTCCAGGGCTGGGCTTGCTGTAACGATGACACAGCTCTACAACCATCCCTGTCGGTCTGGTGAGAACGGTGCATCTCAGCAAGGTTAAAGGTGCTCAACTCAGGATGACACCGCTGGCATAAATGGAGCTGCTGCAGAAATTTTGGGGAGGCATCACCTTTTCAGGAGACAATATCAAAAAGCAATCAAAAGAAGAGACTTTATGCCATCCAGGGCTGAGTACGATTCCCAGCTTTAGTCACCAGGTGTGTAGCCTTGGGTGAGTCGCTTAAACTCTCTGAGGTTCCTTTCACCAGCTCTGATATGGAAGAACCCCCCCACCCCCACCCCACAGGGCTATTGTGAGGCCAAAGAAAATCTTCACGGGGCTTTTAGCCTGATAAGAAGTGCAAAGCACTCAGAAAATGACAGCTTGTTATTTAAATTTAAACCTAGTTCTGACTCGACACATTATTTTGTTTTAAAAATAACGTTCATTGTTTTTCTTACTGCAGAAGTCATATATGTTCATTATAGGACAGTAAGAACACACAGATAAGCAAGGAGGAAGTGTTATTCACCATCATGCTACCATCCAGAAGTAAAACCTAACTACCCTTCTAGTATTGCCAGTGTAATGCTACCGTCCAGAAATGAAGCTTACTAACTACCCTTCTAGTATCGCCTATGCACAGGGATGTACACACATGTATGCATATATAAAACACACTTCAATGAGTTATTTGTGAGCTGTCTTTCTTAGCTATATGCCATGCACATTGCATGTGTGTGTGTTTATCAGTATAATTTGTCACAGCTACATGATATTGCATCAAGTGGCTGTAGTGCACGTTACTGAGCCACGCTCTTATTTAGACACTAGGTGGTCGCCTGTCTCATCTTGGGTGTGTTTTGATAATGCACTGGTTTCCATATTGGTGACCTGGGTCTGTGGTGGGGTGAGGGGGCCTCTTCAGCATCTAGCCTGTGGCCACATAGGAGAATGGGAATGTCACCAATAATGTACTTGTAAAAGTTGTCAAGTGTCATGAAACATCCTCATGGTTTCATCCCGGGGTTGCCTGCTGTGTGAATTTGGGCCTCCCTTTTGTTGGTCAGGAAATGAGGGCTCCGGGGAGCCAAGAATACATCCAAGGAAGAAGATGGCAATGCCCGGACCTGAAGGCAGGACCTCTGTGTCTTAGGGAGTCTCGGTTCTGCCATCCATAGGGATGGGGGCTGAATGACAGGGGATCCCCCCCCCCATGGAATAAACAGAGAAACTCTCACTGTGTTTGGGGTCTCAAGGTCTTCCATCATATGCAGAACTTGAATATTTGGTGGAATAGCTACAGAAGGTGCCCCTTCTCCAGGAACGTCCTCACCATGCAGACTTCCATCACTACAGTTCTTTTACTGTCTGCTTCCTTTTTCTTCGCTGGCCTCGGAGCCAGCCTCCTATACCTAACACAGAAAGGAGTGCAGTAGGAACTATGCTGGCTGAAGTGAGCAGAGATGAGAGGTGGGAGCTCAGGCAACAGCTGCCTGCATGGCTCGAGCCTTTCGACCACTGTATATTAAAGATCTCTTATGTTTATACATGAGACGTGTTCTATGACATTATGCAGATTACGAAGGGTTCTGCTCATATTCATCATCTCGTAAGTCAGGCTGAGTTTAAGTTATAATGATGTGGTTTCATAGTGAGCATGATTTTTTCCCTCTTGTATTCACTTTTCTCCTGGATCTTATATATTTCTCCTGTGGCACCCTTGCTAGCATTGTGAATTTGTATCTTAAATATTAGCCGAATGGGAGTGAGTTGGTTCTTCTTTACATTAGCTGATTTTTGGCCAGCTCGAACATTTTTGGAAAGTGTTCATTTCTGTTCTTTGCTCATTTGTATCTTGTAGTCTCAATATACTATTATTTTCTTGTCAGTTTGCATGGGCACAATCATGGTTGTGACTTTTCCTGCAGACTCTTTTTTTAAAAAAATTATAGTTGTGTTCATTTTCATAAGAGAGTTTAGCATGATTGCACAGCCATACATCTTGATCTTTTCATTGGGACACCGTCAAAAACTTTAGAAAGTCCTCTCTGTTAAAGAGATTTGATAAGATGGAAATCTACTTTAGTATAGGTTTTCATGTTTTAATTTCCCAGTTTGCTTTTTTAATCTATCTAGAGGTTATTTTGATGCTAGCAATGAACTGAGACTCCAAGCTGACTTTTCCTCCCCAATATTAAAAGCAGCCTTTCAATTTCTACTTATTGATTTATTTTCTCTATCTACATACACACACACATGCACACACACACACACGTGCACACCCCTTCCATTCCTCTATAGCATCTTTACTTCTTAAATACAGTAGAAATATCTGAATATCTACAGTATTTATTTCTACTGGTAGCCGATATTGCAAGTCCCATTTATTTCGCAGATAAGTACCTTGAGACATATGGAGACAAATTAATTTTCACGGACTCACCCAGTTAGTTAGTGGAACATCTAAGAGGAAATTCCATTTCTGTGGACTCCCAACTCAGTGCTATTCCACTGATCTCCTGATACTCTATTCTTTCTCTCATAAGACACCACAATTAATGACATCACTTATTTCCACTATCTGTCTTTCCAAGTATACCTGCACTGTCCAGTATGGTAACCACAAACCATATGTGGCTATTGAGTGAGTGACATGTGGCTTGTCCAAATTGAGATATGCTACAAGTGTCAAATGCACTCTGGGATTTGAAGACTTGGTGCAGAAAAAAAAAAAAAAAAAAAAGAAAGCAAAATGTCTCATTAATAATTTTTATTGTGATTGCTTGATGAAATAATACATTAGATGTATTGAATTAAATAAAAATATAATTAAAATTAATTTCACCTGTTTCTTTATACTTTTTAAATGTGGCTCCTAGAAAATTAAGAAATACACATGTGGCTTGCATTATGTTTCTATGGGATAGTGTTAAAAACTAGATTGTCACCTCTACATGGGCACTGTATTTTGTTTATTCTGTTCTTTTTCTTAGCAATTAGCACATTTCCTAGTACATAGGAGATGCTCACTGCCTATTTGTTAAGTAAATGAATATGTGAATAAGCAAACTATACAACCACAACCACACTCCCTTATGAAAGGACATGATTCTCAAAAGTCATGGTGGCTCAATGGTTTTTTTCCTCCAAGTTTAAAGGAATTGGTTAGGCTACATGATAGTGACCAAAAAGAATCCCTTAATCACTGGGGAGCAACCTAGGCTGGGCCATGAACTCGGGCCATGGAGGCAGTCTCTGTTTGAGAACCCCCTACGTTGTCAACAGGGGGATCTTACACCGTGGTTCTAACGGCACCTTGGCTGAGCATAGACAGATTTTAGGTTTCCACTCACACAATGTGATTTGCTCCCTCTCTCTCTGACCAGCAAGTATCACTCTGTAATCCAGCCCCCTCTTATCATGCTCGTCTTCAATTTCTCTTTTAAGCAACGTGTGCACAGACACGTGGTTCCTCATGCAGCCCACCACCACACCTGTAGGTAGACTAGTACACAGCTCAAAGAGCAGACCCAGGAACAGGATCCCCTGGGTTTGAATCCTGTCTGTCCTACTTAAAAGCTGTTTGATCTCAGGAAGATTCTTTCACCTCTCTATGCCTCATCTTTCCCATTTATAGCATCAGCATTGGAGCTAATAATTCTAAAGTGTTGAGGATTGTGTCTGGGGCACACTCAGACTTCACAGATGTTACTTGTCTCCATCAGAAGATGGCAGGGCCACCTAGAACTCATTCTAATTCACAAACCACACTTACCTTTTTCTGTTTATCTTTGCTCCTCCTTGGGCCAACAAGCTGCAATCTGGGAGCTCATGTTTGCTTGATTTTTATGGTTACAATTACAGAATGTCCATCTGCAATGAGATACACTGCTATGTGTTGCAATAAAAGGCTTTCAGTCAATCTAAGTGGCAGACATTTGCTAATTGTAGGAAGTTTGGTAAGTCCCTTAATTTTGTGAGTTTTTCTAAACAGGGGAAATAATACCTACTCGCTGAAGTCACTTGACAGCCAAGTGATAAAACCTATGTCAGTCCTCTTTCTAAACTCAAAAGTACTAAAACGAATAAATAAGCAAAATATCAGATATGTGAACAGTTTGTCCACATGTTCAGAACAGAAAAAGGGGTTCACTCTGGGTAAGCAAGACTTATTTTTTTATAAGACTTCTGGGTCTATTATTTGTTTTAAATATATATATAATGTGAAATGATAGTTTCTAGGGACTGGGAGAGTGGGGAATTACTGTCTAAGTAGGAAGAGAGTTTCAGTCTGGGAGGATGAGAAACTTTGGAGTTGGGTGGTGGTGGTGGTTGCACAAAAATGTGACTGTCTTAAGGCTACCGAGCTGCCCACTGAAAAGTGATTAGAATAGTAAGTTTTATGTTATGTGTGTTTTACCACAAGTTTAAAAACAAAATAAAATTTTACAAGTAAAAAATGTGGAAAAAGTAAAGTATGGAATTCTACCATATATCTCCAGGCCACGGGGAGTCAATAGGAAACCAAGAGGCGCATGACCCCTGCCAAGACTGTGCCCACCCTCTTATCGGGCGGAGACAGGGGAGTGGAGTGGGCTTTATGATACAGAACGTGTTTAGGTTGTAGATCCCATGGGACCTGTGGATGCACAAAGGTGGGACCCCTGATGATTCTGGGGTGGTGGTGGTCTGGAAATGTGTCTTGGGCATCAGCCAGGGCAAAGGGGGTGGGTTTGATTCGGGTGGAGGAAGGAGGATGTGGGGTGTGAGTCTGGCAGGGGAGGAGATGCAGGGCCCTGTGAGTCATCTCCCCCAAGGGCACCAGGAAGCTATTGAAGGGTTTGGGGAGCAGGGGATGACACCTTCATCTTAGCCTTTCTGACAGCTCACTGGGGACGCCAACAACACTCAGAAGGCTGCTGCAATGGATCCAGTGACAGCCAGCCAGCAGGGCAGTGTGGATGGGACCAAGTGGGCAGACTGGGGAGTGTTTAGGAGTCAAGAAGGGACATGGATTCCTGGATTGAGCAACTGGGTGGATGGGAGAGCTTGAAAAATATTTGCTGGCTGGATGTCTGTGTGGACAGATGCTTGGATGGAAGATGGATGAGTGACGATGGGTGTTGGATACGGCACTTTCTTTGAACCTCCAAGCCTTTGGATACATCATCCACCTTGAGCTGTTCTAATTCCCCACAGACCTTGACGATACATCTCAAGCCTCCTCTTACTCTTCCCTTCCAAGTTCCCCCCTTTGGGTTTCCCTGGTGTCCTGCAATTTCCACTTTCCAAGCACTCTGTTACAATTGATGGCTTACTTTGCTGTCTCTGTACAGGTTAATAAAGGAAGGACTGGCAATGTCTTTCTTCTTTGTGTTCTCAGTGTCTAGCTTACAGAAGATGTTAAATTAGCATGTGTTGAATGAATGGATATGTTAAAATAGCCTCCAAGTTCACCAGATTATAAGCAAGAGCCACACCTGCCTTGGTCATCATCCTGTCCCCTGAGTCTGCCTGTCACACAGGCTGGCCTTATGCAGAGGTAGAATATGAGCTTTCTTAAAGACCCAGATATAGAAAATGTACTGGAACCAATCTTTTTTCCCAAGAAACTCCCCTTCTACCACAGGACTGCGAGCACTATTACTGTTGCTCCATCTACCATATGCACCCACGGGAGAGAACTTTTCTACTTAGGGCTTTGAACTTGGCATGCTCAGGCACTTCTTCGCTCCCCCCCTCTCATTCATTCATTCACCCATTCACTCATTCATTCACTCACTCAGCAGATGCTCTGGCCATACAACCTCAGGTGTTGGTATTCTGGTTCTGGACACCATCCATCATCAATGACACAGGATGAAGTCCGAGGTGGTGTCTGAAACCCAGGTTGTCCTGAGGGTGTGGTCCTCGCCAGGGTGTTCATTTCAAAGAACACTTGCAGATCCGCAATCTTTTTTCATGCTTCTAAAGCCTACGTGTGAAGGAATAGTCACAGGCAAGCATGGGAAGCAGATGTGAGCTCCCTGAGAAGGAAGCCCTCTGCTGTGGATGGATTGAATTGTGTCCCCAAAGTTCATATATTAGAAGCTTAATTCCCTCTGTAACTGTTGAGGATGGGAAATCCTATTATGGTCATTGTAAGGTGGGGCCCTGAAGAGGTGATTAGATTGTAGGTCCGTGCCATAGTGAATGGATTAATAATGGTGGTCAGGGGCATAGTTCTGAGGGCTTTAAAAGAAGAGCACGTAAGAGGTTAGTCTCTCTCTGTTTCCACCATTCTTGCAATGTGAGACCCCTGGGTCACTGTCACCACCACATGTGTTCCCTGGACTTTGGACTTCCAACTTTTGAAACTATAAGTAATAAATTTCATTTTCTTTATAGATTACTCAGTTCCAAGTATTTTGTTATAAGCAACAGAAATGGACTAATTCTTCTCCCAGGCAGGGTGGCTGCTCTGAGAGTTGGGGTCCCTGCTCCCTGTGCACAAAGAGCTTCCTGGTGGCTAGCCATGGACCTGCTGAGGTGTGGCACAGCCATCTACTATGTGACTCACAGGATGGGAGGGATAAACTCTGAAGTTCATTGTGATTCTTAAGTTTCAGGAATTCTAAGGCTAAATTTCTTGCAGTGTTACTTTCCTTCAACCCATTGTTCATGTTTTGTCAACTAATTTGTCAATGTCTTGAATGAAGGAGCCATGAATCAAAAAGCCAGGGCCATGGTCTTAATTATGTTAGGTTTGAATCTTTGCTTGACTGCTCTTTAATTGTGTGACCACAGGGTAGTTACATAATCTCTCTGAGTCAACTTCCTCCTTCTAAATGAGGACCCTCACATCTCCCTCTTGGTTTTCCATGGGAATTGCATGACATCGCATATGTGAAAACACCCAGTGCGGCCTCCGGTACACGGCTGTTTATTAAGTCCAAGCTCTGTCATTTTTGGCTGTGTGACCTTGAAGAAATTAATTAAACTCACCTTTGGGATCCCATTAGTTGATATATGCAAATCTCTTAGAACAACATCTGCCACATGGAAAGCATTAAGCACCATATAAACATCAGCAATGATTACCACCTGCTGTGTGCTCTCCTAACATTCTGCACATCCCCAGCCTGGTCCTCATTACAGTGTCTTGTCATTGGCTAGCTTCACCTGTCCTGTCCACCACCTGCAGCACTGCCTTCCTGCTCCCACCCCCATCCCAGCACCTGAACAGAGCCCGGGTCACTGCAGAAGCCCAAGTTGTCTGCAGAAGTTAATGAACAAAGAGGCCACTGTCGCCCAGTGCTCGGCTCTGCAGCACTGTGTCCAGATCACAGATGATTGGAATTTCCAGGAGCACTGTCTGAGGAGTCCTGTCTTCAGACCAGAGCCACCATACACCACACTGCCCAGCTCCAGTGGGTACCACAATTCATACACATTGGAGGCTCTGCGAGTGGGTCCTAGGGACACACTGTTTTCTGTATGCATGCTCTTTCTGGGAACTGTGTGACCTTGATACTCTAACTGCTGTACAGACCCCATGTGCTGGGAGCTCTGGACTCTCAGGAATACCTCAGGCATGGATATGGAGCTTGGGTAATTAATACTTCTCTGGGGGGTGGGAGGGATTCCCAGGAAGCCATAACTAACTATTTAAACTCAGTCTGTGTGGCAACAAAATATTCTAGGGAAACATGAAGTGCTGGCAGCTGCAAATCATTTCTGACTCTGCAGCTGGGGAGAGGCTGTTGTTAGGGCAGACAAGAGAGGGAACACCAGGGAGTGCCGGGAATTCCTATTAGTTGTGGGCTCAGGGATGATCCTGCCCAAGTGGTGCTGACAAGAAGCTGTTTGTGTTCAGTTTTCCTCTGGGGACGAAGGCCTCAAAGATGGGTCTAAAAGGGGCTTATTTTCTATCCTTCATATGGAGTCCCATGCTGTGGGGGCCCTCCTGGGAAATTCACCTACGAGAATGTGTGTGATAAGGGGGTGGGGCCGTGTATTTTGAAGTTATTTTAATTGTATGCAATATAACAAACTCCAGTCTGCTTAATTAAGCCTAAAGGGTGGATTAATTGGAAGGTACCTGGCTAGCTCAGAAACTGAAGGAAAAGTTGAATAATCAAGATGCTCATGGTCAAGGGGCTCGGGTGGTTTGGGAAACCTAAGCTTCAGGTGTTTGGGGTTCTCTCGAGAGCAGGGGTGGGTGAACTTTCTCTGTAAAGTGCCAGATTTTAAGTATTTTCTACTTTGGGGCCACACTCAACTCTGACCTTGTAGTGGGAAAGGAGGACATACTAGACAAATGAACATGGACATGTTCCGACAAAACTTTATTTAATAAACAGGCAGTGTATGCTGGCCCTTAGCCTGGAGTGAGGTTGTGGAGAGGACTGTGGCTTCCTCCTCACCTCTTCCTCCCGTGGGACTTTGTCTCCTCGCAATGGTGATTCCAACAGGTGAAAGCCAGGCGTGATGGGTGTAGTTCCCCAGGCCTAGGCCAGCCAACTCACTGACTCACCACCAACTGCACCTATTGGCTTAGGTTAGTCCAATCAGAGTAAAGCAGGGACTTTATTTCCGGGGACTAAGATCTCCGTCTCCCCCCTCCCCGCTCTCTATTTCTCTCTCTCTCCCCTTCCCCCCTCCACCGCCCCATCTATGAAGAAGCTCATGGACTCTGAGGTTTTCATCAACCCAGGATCTAGGGGTTTTGCCCACATTTCTTTCCACTCAAGTCACACCAGATTGACATAATTCCACCTCCTGAGTCATTACTATGAGTCAAATGCCAGTGAATCCTAGGGCACAGAGAAGAAGGAGACATTCCCCATATCCCCACAAACTCATGGCTGGTGAGAAAGATGGAAACACAACCAAAAAAGTCACAACACAATGTGATACAGCAAAAATGAAGTATGAAAACAAGACATTGTCCTTGCACAGAGATGGTGGCTCAGGACTGGAGAAGGGGTCACCCGGGCCAGCAGAGGTCATGTCTGAACAAAGACCGGCAGGAACTGGGGTTTGACAGGTGCACATGCAGATGGAGGGACAAGCATGCACAGCATCACAGAGAGTGGACAACCATGGTGTGTTCAGGAAAAACTCGTCACATCTTTCATACTCCACCTGCCAACTGTGACCTGGGCTTCTTTGGAATGACAGACTCAGAGAGGCAAC
This sequence comes from Cynocephalus volans, assembly GCF_027409185.1. NCBI lineage: Eukaryota > Metazoa > Chordata > Mammalia > Dermoptera > Cynocephalidae > Cynocephalus > Cynocephalus volans. Next base: position 86,761,085 of record NC_084474.1, read on the forward strand.
TCAATGCTGTCACTGAGCAGCTGGTGGAAGCCCCAGCTGGCAGATGCTGGGAGCAGCTGACCTTGGCAGAGCCCAGTGGTGGTAGAGGTGAGGAGCTGGTCCTCCAGGACAGATGTGTCCCCAGGCTACATGGAAAACCTTCTGGCCTCTGCCTGAGCCACCACTATGTATATTTGCAGCCCCCTGGACTCTTTAATGGACTGAAACTGTAAACAGTAAATTATGTTTTTTTTATAAATTACCCAGTACCAGGTATTTTGTTATAAGCAACAGAAATGGACTAGTACACGAGCCATGTCCTTGGGCATGTAGGCCACTGTCTTCACCCCCTTGTGGACTTCCTGACACGTCAGACTTTACATCCATGTGGATAAGGTCAGGACTAACCCATATACCTACCCCCAGGAGAGGACCTGGCCTTTGACCCTTGGGTTCCTGCCAGGGCCCATTTAACCACTGAAATGCCTGAACCATGGAGTTTCAACCATGCACTGTGTGTATTTGTTTAAAAATATATATATGTTTAAATATGTATGGTAATTATTAATATATTAATAAATATATCTGTTTAAAAAAGTAAGCCTGATATTATTTTTTAAAAAACAGCTTAAATAAGCCATGATGTCCATTTGGAGGAAGCCTATTTAAAAGAGCCTTTGCCATGTGCAGTATGGTGGGGGCAGGTTTCACAAAACCTGTAAATTCCTTTTCTCCTTATGCATCCACACTTCCAAACGAATGGCCCCAGGGAGAATGGATTGCATTGAGCCTCACTGGACACTGACAGTTTTAGAAGCAAGATTGTTATTTGATATGTGGTGGCAGAGAGCCCCCAGGGGGTGATTTGTTTCCATTGTTGGACTCTGATTCCTGCATCAGTGGGTAGAGCTGTTTTGACGATTGCACACTAAAGACTTGTCAGCAGCTTCTGCTAATTGAAGGCCACCTCCCTTAGACTGATAAGCCCTGAAAGGGAGCAGGACCTCAGCAGAGAGAGATGTCTATACAAATGTTTGGCTGCTTGGGCAGGTGCACCAAAAGGGGCACAGGGGCTTGGTGAGATGGGAATTGGAGTTCTAGAATGTTCTGGTTTAAGGCTACCAAGGGGCTGCTTCTGGAGGCATTGCCTCCTTTCTCTCATGTCAATGTGGTGAGAAGATCACAAACTGTGTGCCAAAGCATCTGCGTACCCTGTGTACCCTGTGTACCCTGGCTCTGCCCCTGGGACAGGCACAGAGCCTCTCTAAGACTCAGGATCGTGACTTGAGAGACCTGGGGAGGGATGAGGATCTCCAGGCGTGCTCCTGGAAATAAGTAACACATGTGACTCACAACAAAGCACAAGTAAGGCCATGTGCTCTTCTGTCCATCATGGCTCTGTGAGAACATGGACTGAGGGTACGGTTCCAGGTGACAATGGTTCGGCCACGTCCAGGTGATGGATGGTGAGAAAAAGGCCTCATTGAAACCAAGTGTCCCATCCAGAATCTTTACCACATGACCCCTGGACAACAGGGTTGGGTGGGGGTGAAGCTCTGGGGAACAAAGATGGCTTTAGAGCTCCTGGCTGAGACATTGACTGTGAAACCAACCCCCAAAGAGTTAACCTCCCAAATTTAAGCATGGTGCAGAATCTTAAAGCTGTTTTTGTAGGAAGCAAGAACAAAAAAAAAAGCCTATGCCAGTGACCAATAGGTGAACTTTTGACAGCAGAGGAGCAAAAAACCCCTCCCTTGGATCATGCTAAGGCTGACGTTTTCTGCATGTGGACCCATGAAGAGGCATGAAACTTGCCTGCACCTGTGCAGATGAATAAAAGACATCCTCAAACCCTCTAACCCATCACCACCCTTTGCACCCTACACCGACCCTGACCATTCTCTCATAAATGTCCTGATCACTCTGCCACTGGGGAGGTGGATTTGAGAAAGATTTCTCCCATCTCCTTGCTTTGCACCTACAGTAAACCTCTCTCTTCTGAAAACTGGTGTGTCGGTGTTTGGTTCTGTAGCACGTTGGGCAAGTGAACCCCAGTTCAATTACAACTGTTGCTCAGGGCCAGGGGAGCCCAGGGTGGCCTTGGGTGGCCTTATAACCAATCTTCCTTCCTTTCTCAAGTGCTACTCAATGTGCAGAGCCCTGGCAAGGCCTTGGAGACACAGCCACCCTTTCTCCTATAGACATCTCAGTTTAATTGTCACCTTATTTTAGCTCCCTGGATATTTTGAGTGTGGAGAGGAATATCCCCTGTCGTAAGTCATCCAGCCCGAGGAGAGTGATCCTTTGCACCAGATACTATGCTAGGCACTGGTGAACGGAGTAAAGAGGGCCCACGGCCTGGCCCGGAGATGCTCCAAGTTTAGGGTGCTCCATGTTTGGGGCACTCTGTGTTAGGGGTGCCCCATGTTTTGGCACTCTATGTTTGGGGTATGCCAAGTTTGGACACTCCATGTTTGGGGTACACCACATTTGGGCACTCCATGTGTGGGTGCTCCATGTTTGGCTGCTCCACATTTGGGCACTCTTTGCTTGGGGTACACTATGTTTGGGTGCTCCATGTTTGGGGTGCTCCATGTTTGGGGCACACAGTTGGCTGCTACAGAAGAGCACATTCTGCAGCAAAGGCTCAAAATCAGCCCAGAGAAGAGATGGTCTGTCACAGGGCTCCTGCTGTGGGCTCAGCTCTAGGTGAGCCTTGTGGGGAAGGCAAGAAATGAGTATATCTTTAGTGTCCCCTGCTGGTGTGTCCAAGCCTTTGGGCTGCGTGAGGTCATCATTTAATATTTAAATAATTCTCCTACTTACAGATAGAAGTCCAGCCTCCTCCCTCAGCCTGAAAGCTTCAGGGATTTTCAGAGGCTTCCCCTTTTCCTCAGTTTTTCTTGCTCCAGTTTTACATGTTGACACAGTAAACTAATCATGAAAGATATGTTCTCTTTCTTTGGCTTGGTGCGGGTCCCTTGAGACCCTGAGAGAATGATTCAGTGCAAGTCGTTTGGGACATCATCCCTGAAAATGCTTGTCGTGCAAGGAAGTGAGGCGGGGAGGGGAAGGGGGCAGATGAGGGTGTCTCATCAAGCCACCATGTTGTTACCGCTGTGGGCAGATGGGGCTCAGCCCACTGGGCACTCAGAGACCTTGTGGAATGTGTGGCAAAGTTCCCCCCACCAAAGGGCGAGGCAGCGGGGAGACTTATCTACAACTTCTCTGTCTGTCACTGGCTGCGGGCTGATTCTGGGGGCTGAATGCAGGCTGCTTGCGCTTCCTGGCCAGAAATATATGCCCCCAGCAGAGAGGCAGGAGTGTCGGCACAGACAGCCTTCCAGCGTGGACTAACCCAGCAGAAGCAGGTGGGCGGGCACCGAAAGCGTCGGAACACCTGAATCGCCTGCTCTGGCTGGTCGCATTTTTCCTCTTGGTTGGAACCCTTCGTTTTTCATTTGGTCAACAGACCCAAGCAGTTTCCCAAGCAGGCTTTTATGAAGTGGCTGGGAATGAGGGGGCCGGGGTCATGTCACAGTGGGCACCACATGCTGAACATCAGTACCTCTGATTTCCACTGGCTTCTCTTCTCCCAGGCCCAGCCTGAGCTTTTTTCCCTCCTGACACCTTCCTACCCTCTTATTTTTCCTTTTTTCAGACATCAGGGTGACAGGAACCATGGACGCCGGGGCTTGAAGACAGTAGATGCTCGATAACTAATTATAGGATGGGTGGAAGCACATAGGCACAGATGCTAAAGGGACGTTGGCGTGTGTGGACCCGTATCCTCCAGATGATGGATAATAACTAAAGGACAAGGTGACTGTGGTCCCTGAGACCACGCCCTTCCTTTCTTATGTGTCAATTTCCCCATCAAGGAGGGTGTTAAACAAGCTGAATCGGAAGATCCCATCCAGCTCAGACATTTCATAGCTTACAAAAATTTCATAAGATGTAGAAAGTTGAAAGCCATTTTGGAGAGATGAGCACTTGGGTAAAATCCAAGAATAACATCTGGGAGGTCAACTGGGACCATCAGGAGGCTCTGAGATAGCAGAGAGAGCCTCATTGATGGTGTGACTGGCAGGAGAGAGATGTGGGGTGAGAATCTGGATAAAGAGGTGTCAGAACTAGAGGGAAAGCCTCCAAGACTAACCAAGAACAATTCACCACTAAAACAAAGACCAAGGGGTCACCAACATGGGCCAGTTAGTTTGATTTGAGCAATGTTTTCTGCACAGCCTCTTGTGCTGGGATGTTTGTTCAGCAAAGGGGACACAGAGAAGAAGACACAATGACAGAAGCAGAAGTCACAGTGATGTGACCATGAATCAGTGAATGGGGGTGGCCTCTAGAAGCTGGAGAAGAAAGATCCTCCCCAGAGGAACTTCAAGGCTTATGGGGAGTGCTAATATGGTGATAGCTGTCATGCAAAAGGTGCAACGGTCTGAGTAAGGACAAAGCACCTGGGGACAAAGACGCCAGCCTGCGGGTGCTGAAGAAGCATTGAAAATGACAAGATTGTTGAGCTCTTTCTGCAAGTTAACCGGGAATAAGCTACAGCAGAAAGGCAGCCTCAGGACAGCCGACTCCAAGGGAACTTCACGGACAAGCCACAGCACAGAGAAACAGCGTGTGTACTGGGAAGCCACACGTGATTCTCCCCAACGTGGGAAGCCACGGTGCGAGCTCAGGCTGAAGGGGTTGATCAGAGCCAGGTGTGAAGGAAACAGGGTAGCAGGGAGGAGTAGGCAGCTCTGAGGAGCCATGGGGCCGGGTGTGAGGTCCCGGCACCCTCCTCACGTCCTGCCTGTCTGGTCTCTCCCATCACAGTACGCTCCGCAGCTGGGCAGCGGCGTGCAGGTGCAGGGCCCGCTCACGCTATCACTCCTCACACCCTGCTTTCCAGATCACCGGTGATCTGCCAGGGCTGGGCACACTGCCCGACGTGAGGGCCTCAGAGATGCAGACTGAATGGAGTCAGGCGGTGTCTTAGGTGAGCCTCTATAGCCCCCGCTTCTGGGATGAGCTGGGCCAGGCCTCAGGGAGTAGGAGCCAGACAAGTTAGTGTGTGTGCATGTGTGTGCATGTGTGTGCATGTGTGAGGGGGAGTGAAAAGCTGAATTGATTGTTCTACATTAACATATGATTTTTCTTAGCATGTCACTCTTAACAGACATCTATGGGCCAGGGATCATTTTCAGTGCTTTGTAAATATTAACTCATTTACTTTTCATAACTACTCTATTGAATAAATTGTATTATTTAAGCATGTCACTCTTAACAGACATCTAAATAATGCTTACTATGGGCCAGGGATTATTTTCAGTGCTTTGTAAATATTAACTCATTTACTTTTCATAACTACTCTATTGAATAAATTGTATTATTTATTTCATTGTACAGATAAACTGAAGCACAATGACATTAGGTAGCTTTCTTGAGGTCACATACTTGAATACAATTGTGTGAATGATGTCCCTCCAAAGAAATCCATGTTCTCGTCTTGGGAACTTCTGAATATTTACCTTATGTGGCAAAAGGGACTTTGGGATGTGATTATGAATGTTGAGATGGGGAGATTATTCTAGATTATCTCAGTGGGCCCAATATGTTCACAATGGTCTTTATAAGAGGGAGGCAGGAAGGTCAGAACCAGAGGAGATGTGACAACAGAAACAGAGTTCAGAGTGATGCAGCCACAAGCTAAGGAATACAGGCAGCCTTTAAAAGCAGGTTCACCTCTAGAGCCCCAGGAGGAACCCAGTCCTTTTGACACCTTGATTTTATCCCCCTAAGTCCATTTTTGACTTCTGACCTCCAGGACTGTAAGATATTCAGTTTATGTTGTTTTAAGTCACTCGATTTGTGGTAATTTGTTACAGCCGCAATAGCAAACTAATATAACAGGTAACTGGCTCCAAACTTCCTAGTAGATTGAGTCTGGTTTCCCCACATGACATCAGATGGGAAGATGGATATGGAAAGGACAGTCTCACTGTAGTGAGGTCGGCCTCTATTAGGACTGTAGGGCAGAGAGAGAACTACATTCAGGAGGTGATGCATAAATTCTAAACCCTTTGGCATGATGGTCAATGATCCTTCAATCTGGTGGAACTGATATTGCCTCCACCTTCACTCTTCTAGTCTCCTGCAGTCCCTGGCATTTTGCTTTCCCCTGATGGGGCCATGGTATTCATCTATGCCTTAAACGTTCAGCTCTGCTCCACTGGCCCCTCTTTCTGGAGACTTCTTTTCTCCAGACTCCATCTGCTTGAATCATTCTTGTCATTCAAGGTCAATGGTTGACATCAGGAGGTTGTTATACATGTTGGACAATGGGGCTCAGTTTTTTGGGAACTTGACTGTATATAGGATTTTTGAGCTTCTAAAAGTCTGATAGGGGATTATGGAAGAGTTAGTTCTCCTGATGTGGGGTTGGCACACACCTGCTTTTTAGATTAAAGTTAGTCTAGAATGCTGACAGGTGTGTATGGGAGGGGCTGGGAAAAAGAAAGAACTCATTTTTTTCACCACTCTCTTCCTGCCAGGCACTTCAGGGACCATTTGCCTTTTTAAACTTCCCACCCACATGACCTATCCGGTTTTTACAGGTGTGGACTCCAGGTGCCAGGTTCAAGTTCAGGCTTTGCCAGCATCTAGCTATGCCATAACTCAAAATTGCTATTCCTCAGTCTTCTCATCTTTAAAATGGGAAGAGTAACAGCACAGGCCTCGTCGTGAGGATTAAATCAATTAATGCATGTTAACTTCTTAGAACAGTCCCCGACACCTAGAAAACGTGAAATGTGTGCCAGTTGTTATGACGATAATCAGTATCAAAATGACAGCACCCTTATTTTTTTACTCCTCTAAAGACATTTATTCTCATCTCTCTTTTTCATGTAGTAAAACTGAGGCTCATAGAGGTCAGTCACATGTTCAAAGTCACATAGCGAGTGTGTCAGAGCTGATTTCAACCCCAGAGCTCTCTTTTAGTGCCAAGTGATTTCCAAAACTTCTCTTTGCTCTGTACATCCATGACACATATTACTCGCACTGTCTGATCCAACTCCTGGGCCCTTGGGCTCTGTCAGCTCAGATTCTCCTCTGTCCTTCCCTAATGAGTTCTCTGTCAATTACCAGCTCCTGCCCCTGTGGGATCCAGGGCAGCCCCAGCTGATTGTTCTGTCACATCAGGGTCTAGGGAGGGCATCTCAATTTGGGCAGCTATTCAGTGGTCAATCACAATCTAAAACAGAGACAGCAGGGTGGCCTTATGCCCGGCAATTTCTGGAAACCAGCCAGACTTTCTCCCCAATAAGACACTCAATTTCTCACCATGCTGTTTTCTATCAGACTTTTCATGCTGAGCCAGGCTAGTCCTGATTATAATTGGTTCTGGCTAGTTCCCGCGGGAGCTGTTAAATCCTTTACTTGCTCACCCTGTGCCTTTGGGAAAGAACCCCTTACACCCCTGAGAACAGGTGTCTCCCCTGACTCTTGCTAAAATACATCCTTTTACTCCTACCCCACTTCATCCCAGCCATCAGCAGTCTCTTTAAATGGACATTAGTTTTGATCTCCTAGAAAAATCTGTGTGCTCCAGTTCCTTTGATAGACCTTAAGCCTGGGGCTCCAGACACCTGGTTCTCTGTAGGATATACTTGTTGGCAAATCAACCTTCTCTTCAATAAGGACTAGCCAGTAGAAGCCCTGCCAAATTATCCTTGTGGTTTCCGCAGGTTTAATTGGAAGTTTATGGGGTCCAACATGTGCTGTCACTAAGTTTAAATGCCACGTTGATTTAGTCCTCTTAGCTGGTGATATTTCTCATCAGCTCAGGATCTCAGTAACTGCACAGGGTTCAGGGATCATTATCGTTATTAAGCACTTGATATAGCTGTGATGCCATTTGTCCTGAGGGAATCTTCAGGGTATTATTATTTGTTAACCAGATGAAGAAATTGGGCTCAGAGTGGTTAAGTGATTTGCCCCAGATCACACAGTTGTGACAGACTCAGGATTAACACCCGATGTCATTTGGATGCCAAGCCTCTTGTTCTTTTCACTGTGTCTATTTTTGGTGGTTTATTTATTTATTCAGGAGCCTACCAGGCAATAATATAGGCACTGGGAGTCTAGCTGCAATAAAATGGTTTCCACCCTGGGGGAGATAAGCAACCAAGAAACAACGCTGTGAAGTGATAACTGCTCTGCAGAGGATTAAAATAAAGTGAGGCAGTGGAAGTGTAAACTGGGTCCACCTCTATGCAGGGCAATTGGTCAATAGCTAACAAAACTGGGAATGCGCAATCACTCTGATCCGAGAATTTGACGCTAGGTAATTTATCCCACAAACAGATTAGCACATATTCAAGGAAACTGATATATGTACAAGGATATTCAGGGCATTGTTGAACTAGCAAAATAGTGGAAATAATGTAAACGCCCCTCAATAGAGAATATGGCACATCCCTGCAGTAGGGCACTTTGTAGCCATTAACAAGAGTAAGGCCATTTATAAATAGATAGATAGAAATATGAAATCGAAGATACTTGGTTAAGTAAAAAAGCAACTTGTAAAACAGTGTATTTAGTGTGCTTCAATTTAATAGTGGGAAAAATCAATCAACAGAATTTACGAGGGTACTTCAAAAAGTTCTTGGAAAGATTTGTATCATTTTTAATTCTGTTTTTCCATTAACTTTTTGCAGAGCCTTCATGTGTGTTCTTCCTCACACAGATCACACTGGGAAAGCACGCACCAGAGAGTAGGAACAAAAGTTACCTCCCGGGACAATCAGTCTGGCTGGAGAAAGGAAAGAAAACTTTTGCTTTTCTCCTCCTGTATAACATTTTATATCTTTTGAATGTATATTTATTTCATATTCTAGGACACATATTTTAAAAGTAGCAATGTGGGGGCCGACCCCGTGGCTCACTCGGCTGAGTGTGGTACTGGGAGTGCAGCGGAGCTGGGAGCGCCGAGGCTGCAGGTTCGGATTCTATATAAGGGTGGCTGGTGTGCTCACTGGCTGAGCGTGGTGTGGGTGACACCAAGCCAAGGGTTACGATCCCCTTACCAGTCACACACACACACAAAAAATAAATAAATAAATAAATAAAATAAAAAGTAGCAATGTGAGTGACTTGTGGCTGACCAGTTAAGGTCTCTCTGTGGAGGTGAGGTGACACTGAGATTTGAATTTAAAAAGGGAGACAGCCCATGACAATTACGGTCTCACCCTTCCTAGCAGAGAGAGCAACTAGTACAAGGGCAGGAAGACAAAATGAGCCAGTCACGAGAAACTGAAAGAAAACCAGTGTTAAGAGAGCCCAGGAGGTGAGGGAGAGAGAGCATGTGACGTGTCTAGAGATACAGGCAGGGGCCAGATTATATAGAACTTTTGTCAATAGACATAAGGAGTTTGGATTTTTTTTTTTCCAGTTTCCAAAGGCTTTATCGATATGCTTTGGAAAAGAATGATCCATCCTACTTCTTCCAAGTTAGTGGAATGAAGAGCTGTATGCAAGACACATCAGGCAGTGCTGAGCGGACTGCTGCTTTCTCTACCTCTTATTCACAGACCCAGCTATAAGCATAAGACGTGCAGTCAACCACGTCTTCAGGCTGAAACAACGGGGTGTTTTCTTTTTCAGCACTTTGTACTGAATCACTGCCAAGAATGATGTTCCTGCTAGCTTGAATGTCACTGTCCCAGTGACTAGTGCCTAGCTCAAAGTCCACTGGATTGGTCTTCCCAAGCCAGGAGTTTGGATTTTATTCCAAGGGTGATGAGAAGACATTGGTGGATTTCAAGCAGGCAGCAGCCGGGTCTAATTTACGTTTGATAGAGTTTGGATGTGTTGTCCCCACCAAAACTCATGTAGAAATCTGATCTCCAATGTGGCAGTGCTAGAAACTGATTGAGCATGGGGGCGGATCCCTCATGAATGGATTAATGCTCTCCCTGGGGGAGGAGGGGTAGTGAGTGAGATCTTGCTCTATTAGTTCCTGTGAGAGCTGATTGTTTATAGGACCCTGGCACCTCCTCTCTCTCTTTGCTTCCTCTTGCCACGTGATCTGCTTGTACCCACCGGCTGCCTGCCACTGTCTGCCATGAGTAGTAGCAGCCTGAAGCCCGTGCCAGATGCAGCTGTCCCAGAATTGTAAGCCAAATAAACCCTGTTCTTCATAAATGACCCAGTCTCAGGTATTTCTGTTATAGCAACACAAATGGACTAATACAATGCTTTAAAGTGATTGCTCTGCAGGGTGAGACAAGAGTTGAAAGGAGCTAGAGGAGAGGCGGAAGCTGTGGTATCATCCACAGGAGAGAGGATGGTGGCTTGGCCAGGGTGACAGAGGTGCAGATGAGAGAGGTACACAGATGTGGAATAGGTTTTAGAGCAAGGGCTACGAGACTTGTTGAAAGACTGAACATGGGGTCTGTGCAAAAGAGAATCTCAAGTAATTTCTAAAGTTTCTTGTTGAGCAACTAGATACCATATACCATGGTGAAAAATACTGAGAAAGGACAGGTTTAGAGGGGAATCAATAGCTCCATTTTGGTCACATTAACATTGACATCCCTCCTGAAACCATGTTGGGATGTCAAGCAGACATTTGTGTAAAAGTAGATGTAGAGTTAGAGAGAGGTAAGGACTGGAAGCAGGGACTTGGGTGTTATGAGTAAATAGATAATATTTACAGCTGTAAGACCAGAGAAGAGAGGGTTTAGTGAAAGAGAAAGAACCTTAGGGGGCTCAACTCTTCCAAGTCAAGCAGAGGAGCAAGAGCAAGGAAATGAGACAGCGGGGGTGGGTGAGGGGTGGAAGAATCAGTGAGTTGGGGGGAAACGTGAAAAGTGTGGGGTTATGGAAGCCAAGAGAAGGAAGGGACTCTAGAAAGAGGATGTGGTCAGCTGGGTCAACTTCTGCCGAGTGGTTATTGGAGATTCTGCAGGGAACAGTCTTGGTTGGGTCATGAGGTTAGTCAGTCCAACCAAAATGAACTGAGGGGGAAACCTTAGGTGAGCGAGTAGAGGTGGACATGTAGACAGTTTCCAAATGTCCTTCAGTGGAGGGACGCAGATGGATGGGATGGAGCTAGAAGTACTGTAGGGCTAACGAAGATTTGTATTCAGTTTATTTGCTCTGAATTGTGGAGATACTAGAGCATTTTATACACCAGTAAGGATGATCCAGTAGAAAGGGGATGATTGAGGATGCAGGCAGGGGGAGGAGGAAGTAATGACAGGAGCAAAGTCCTTGAATAGATGAGGTTGGGTGAGATCTAAAAAATAAGTGGAGGGTTCACCTGAAGGACCAGAGACCCATTTTTCATAAGAAGGAAGATATGAGAGTAGGTGGTTGGTATAGGTGGGGGGAAGATGAGTGAGGTCCTATAATAGTTCTTTCCATATTTTCAATGAATATAAAGTATATTTTACGTATAGAAATGAAGTAGCAGGCAAAGTCACAATCTGAAAATGGTGTGAAGGTGGGAAGATGAGGGTGTAGGGTTCAATAAGAGAGAAGAAGATGTGAAGTCATCATTTTGGGAAGTATAAAGAGTGGTAGGATTGTAGGAATACTTTGCATGCAGTTTCAGATCTGTTGCTCTGAATTTAAAGTTAGGCCAGTCAGCAAGGCGGTATGTTTTCCTCCAGGAATATTCAACTTTTCGGTCATAGACCACTGCGTGATGAAGAAGTGAATTAATGAGGTGTGGGCTCTAACCAGGTAAGAATGATGGGGAAAGAGCAGGGGGCAAAGGAGCAAAGGGTGTTTCCAAGGGAGTGATTTATTCACAAACTGTGGTCCCCGAGCTGAGGAATGTGAGGGTAGGCATGGGGCACTTAAAATAATAAATTGGCAAGGTTAAAAAATTCTTCAAGAATCCTTGCAGTGGATACACTAGGGAGGTAATGGGAGGTGACAGGAAGTGAGTGTCTTGGAATAGAATGTCAGATGGGTACTGTTATTGGAACCACAGGTCAAGGATATGACCATAGATGTGTGTAGCTGAGAATTTAGAGCAATAGCTTATTAGAGGTGAAGTCAAGGTGATTTGATGGATCAAACATGGATATTTAAGTATTTGTGAATAATGATAAAACTGAAGAAAAGTGAGTCAGGAACCAGAATTATCAATTAATAGGTGGAATAATGGAGAGTCAGCAAGATGGTGTATTTACTGCCACCAATATTCAACTACTCAGGTGTAGGCACTAGATGGGTGAAGAAATGAATTAATGAGTTGTGGGCTTGACCATGTACAAATGATGGGGGTAAAGGGTGTTTCCAAGGAAGCAGTTCCAGTGATGAACTGTGGTCCCTGGGATAGGTGAAGAGGAAAGCACGTGCAACATAACACATCTGTTCATGACAACACAAAGGAGCACTAGGGGATGCTGAATCTAATCACATAAACTTTGAAAAAATGAAGTTTTTGAAGATGGGTCTAGGGATATCAAAGAAATAATTGGGGAGCAAAGAGGACACCTGCCCCACCTCTCAGGATTGTGCAAAGTACTGGTGTGACTGACACAGAATCTGTTGACTGTTGCAAAGACAGAAGCAGCACGGGTGGCTATCATCGTTTGGACCAGGGGTGCCTGGGCTTGGCTCGGCATTGGCTTTCAGCATTTGTCAAGTGAACGACTTCTCAGCCCTCTACTGCAGTGTCTCTCTCTCTCTTCTCATGATTCATGCATGTCGTTCTTTTCTCTCCAATAAAATAGAAAGTACTTTGAGGGCAGGAAATGTATGGTGCTTGTTTTTCTTTCCTTACAGAGCCAAGCACTTCAAGGTCAGGTATAAAGGCCCATTCCAAATTGGCTTGTTAACTGCGATCTTGGTTGCAAATGACAGAAATCTAGTTCAATTTGGCTCAAAAGTGGAATTAACTGCCTCAGAAACCAGGAGTTTCACAGGTGAAGCTGGCCTCAAGCATACCTCTGTCTTGGGTTTGCTGATGACTTTCACTGGGAATTTGTCTTCTCCTTCAGCTGAGCCTGAGCTGGCTTCATTCTCAGATGTTCTCTTTCTGAGTGGTACAGAAGATGCCAGGAGCTCTAGGTTTTATCATCTTTGAAGTGATAACCCAGTGAGAGCAGAACCATCTTTTGTGGTTGCACAGAATTTCTGTGGCTGATTCTGATGGGTATGGCTTGGGTCACCCCATGACCAAGTGTAGACACATGGCTACAGAGATGGAGTTCTCTGATGGGCTGGCTCATGAGGGCACTTTAGGGTCAGGGAAGGGGTCAATCCTATTAGATCTCATAAATAAATGTGGAAGAGCCATGGTTTCTCAAAAAACCAAAAAACAAATTGGGTTGCTATTATGAAAGAAAGCAAAGGAGGCCTGTTGGGCAGACAAAAACACCAGATGTTCATCTGCATGGACAAAAGCTGCTAACCAGGGTACTGGGGAGATTAAAGGAGATAAAGTATATAAAACCCTGCTATGGTACATGCTGCTAAGTAAGTGTTAAATACATTTTCATTCCCTGTAATCCTCCTGCTATTTTCTGGACTCTGACCATGGCTTGCTTTGCTGTGTGACATTGGACAAGTCTGTGACCTTCTTTGAGGTCAGTGAGTTTTTATGTCAGATGTCCTCATGGTAGATCTCAGCAAAATATGGCCACAATTCTTCCCCTGCCTGTATCCACATCCCTTGTCATGTGACTAGCAGCTCCTGCCATCAGAAGCTGCTCCTTGAACTGCGGCTGGCCTGCTGACTTGCTTTGGCCAATAGAATATGGCAGAAGTAGTGGGTCAGTTCCACACCCAGGTCACAAGAGGCTGGTGCTTCAGCTCACTGTCTTGGGACCCCACCTAGCGATCATGTAAACAAGCCTGAGCTAACCTGCTGAAGCTTTAGGTCACATGGAGATGGGGTTCTCAGCCAAGGCATTTCCCAGACTAGCCAGGCCGCAGCTGACCTTCCAGAAACTACAGACTCAGAGCAAGCCCAGCTGAGATTAGCCAGGCCCAGCCCAGATCCACAGACCTGCCCAGCTGACCCACAGACACGTGAGCTAAGTAAATGCTTGTGATTTTAAGACTAAATCTTGGGGTGGTTTGTTACACAGCAATAAAAATTTGATACAGCTCCTTCATAACCCAAATCTTTTATATTTCCAATTCCTGTTAAATGCCTCCCTGTAAAGCTGATTTCCTGCATATTAAACGGCTTTCTTTCTATAGCTTCAGTTCACAGGATTTAGATCTACAAGTGTTGGGCAGTAGTCTCTGCAATAAAAGCAGATTCAAGGACACTATTTTTGATCAACCATGTGGCCTTTTGATTTTTCTTATTTCCTGGAGTTTTGGTGAATGAATACTAATGCTTTTTCTTTCCTCTAGTTCTCACATGTGGGTTTTAAAAGTTTACTCTTTTATTCTTTGATTTTCAATGCTTTACCTAATGAGCCTTTGCAGTTGGACTTCAAGGACACAGGTTCACAGCCCAGGTCTGCCACTACTAGCTGTGCCCCTTGAGCAGTGCAGCTCTGGGGTTTCCTCACCTGTAGCATTAGGGATAACCAGCAGTGGCTCCACAGGATTCCAGAAAGAAATGAAACTGAATGCCTGAAGGTGTTAGCACAGTGTTTGGTGTGTCAAAGGGGCTTGACACGTGTTAGTTTTTTTTCCCTCCTAGTGAGGGAACCCTCATGAACCGTGTACCCTGTGACAGGTACTGTGATGGTTGCTGGGGATACAGAGATAAATAAGACGTCAGAGAGGTCATATTTTAGTGAGGGTGATTAATTTTAAAAGATTCATTTTAAAGAATGCTGTAATAATGAGTCAGAGGACAAAGGAACACTTGGAGGAACATTTATTCTCACCTGCAATGGACTCATGGAATGATTGTGGCAGAAAGATCTTAAGATTTCCCTGTTGGGTGGTGGTGAAGAACTAGGATGTGCATCAGTACACCTGGTTTCAAATCCTAGCTCTGCAATTTACAACAGGTGTGACCCATGAAAACCACTTCAACTGCACAAGCCTCTGCTTCCTTATTTGCAAAGTAGGTGAAATAATACTGTCAGTGTCATGGCGATTTTGTGGGGATGAAATGAGATGGTATTTAACCTCAGCACGAGGCCTGGTAAATAGCAAGAGAGATATCTGATTTGTCCACACTTTCTCTTGAGTTATGAGGAAAGAGAGGCTCGGAGAAAGTCTGCTGCTGGCCTGAGGTTGCACAGAGGAAGAGGGATGAGGGCCAGGCCTCCTGGTTCCTAGTGTTAATTCGAGTTGAAATCTTCCAGGGTATAATATTACCACGCAGATTCTCATTCAGGGAAAAGGGTTCTTCTCCAATTTCCAAATCAAACAGTGATTTTTCTAGTTTTGGAATGGAGTTGGTTTTCTAAGTTTAAGAAAGCTATGAAAAATTAAGCAAGTAAGCCATCAGAGCTGTTATGGAGTTTAGCATATCCTCTGCTACCCAGAGGATTGATTTGGTTTCTATGGTGAGCTGGGGATTTGTCACAGCAGATGCAATGGGGAAGGAGGCAGATGTCACAGAAGGGCAGGGAACCCAAATACCCACAGGACCTCAGGCATTCTTAGAGAGGACAGCCAGATGGTGAGTGCTGGAGGGTGTAAGGCAACTTCAGTGAGAGTCAAAGGTAACGAGAGTAAAACAAGCTCTGTGTTCTAGAAACTTTCACTGGAAGCTCATCATTCTAGTGACAGCCAGTCCTGGGCTGAATAGGCACAATATGAGAATTTAAGAACATTTCTTTAGAGTCACGTTTCATTATTACTTCTAAATTAAGCATTAAAATTCAGACTGGCCTGATTTAATAAGGAGAAGGGTAACTTTTAAAGTTTCTGAAGGGATATGTTAGCTGCCTGCAGTTGTGATTCAGCATACTTTTATTGAACCTTCTTGGAACCCTGCATTCTGCTAGGTACAGGAGGCCAAGACATAGTCCCTGCTCTCTAGTTGTTTAATCTAGTGAAAAAACCAGACATGAACTCAGAACTTAGCGGAGAGCCACCTTAGCAGAGAGGCTCACTCCAGCAGGTAGGGGAGAAAGGAATTGACCAGGTGGGGACAAGAAGAAATGGCATTGAGGAGATAGAAATAAGATGTATAAGACCGTAAAGTGCTTGAGAAGTATGACAAGGTCAAAGTGAGCCTAGGGCCAGGGTTGGTACCAGAGAAGGGGAAGCAGAGGCTGGACAAGTACAGCTGGACCAGATTATTTAACAGTTCAAGGGGACTGACTGTCTTATTTTATTCTGTATCTCTTACAAACTATATCATGATAGTCCATGTCAAAATATTGAATTTTTGATAAATGAATAAATGAGTGAATGAATGGTGTGCCATCACTGGAGTAGGGTGCCTGCTGGAAGGGAAGGGGTTTATCAGAGATGAAGGGGAACACCAAAAGGGGAGTCTTCAGCAGCAGCGGAGAGAAGGCACATGTCGAGGCAGCAGGAAGGGCTGCATGAATGGATGCTGTGGAGTGGCATGAACCAGAGACTGATCCTGGCTGTACCAAGGATCCTACGTGTGGTCTTGGCTGGCTTATGGAACCTCTCAGAACTTCAAGTCCTTCCTTAATAATACAAGGATAGCAATGCAAACCTGTTAAGTCAGCACTCTTTCAGTTCCAAGGGACAGAAAACCCAACTTGAAATGATTTTGGCAAGAGGGGGATATATTGGCTAAAGCAACTGAAATGCCAGGGTCTGGCTTGGCCCAGAAGCACAGATCAAATTTCCATGCCCTAGTTTTTCTCCATCTCTTTGCCCTGCTCTCCTCCAGGCTGGCTTTGTTTTCAGAAGCAGCATGCTGGCAAGTGAGGAAATCAGCCTCCATCATAAATGGAACCTCATGTTACATAATCTAAAAGTTCAAACACCAGCTACCAAGAGATCACTAATGTTAATTCCCTGGGGAAATCACTGGAACCCCCTTCCAGATCTTCAATGCTTTACTCCCTTGGACAAATTTTGTAGTACCTTTTGTGATGGTTACTTTTATGTGTCAACTTGACTGGGCTAAGGGATGCCTAGACAGCTGATAAAGTATTATTTTTGAGTCTGTCTGTGAGGGTGTTTCTGGAAGAGGTTAGCATTTGAATCAGTAGACTGAGTATAGAAGACGGCCCTCACAAGAGAAGTGAGCACCATCCAGTCACTGAGGGATCCCACAGAGTAAAAAGGCAAAGGAAGGGTGAATCTCTCTCTCTCTCTCCTTTAGCTGGGACTTTCATCTTCTCCTGCCCTTGGATATCAGAGCTCCTGGTTCTCAGGCTTTTAAACTCATAATGAACTATAGTTCGTTGCAGACAGCATACTGTGGGACTTCTCAGCCTCCATAACCTTGTTTGCTAATTTCTGTAATAAATCTCCTCTCATTTATCTACATGTACGTATCTCTATCTATCTATCTATCTATCTATCTATCTATCTATCTATCTATCTATCTATCTATCTATCATCGTCTATCTGTCTGTCCTATGGTTCTGTTTCTCTGGAGAATGTTGACTAATACAGCTTTACAACATTTTCATTCTTTAATGGATAAATATGATGACCTCTTTCAAGGGTATGGAACCAGCACACCTACTATTAATCATCTTTGAAGACAGGCAACCTTCCCCTCTCCTTACAGCATCTCTAGGTCTCTTCCCCTTTCTCTGAGTACCGTGGGACCCCCTTCTCCCTGGCTAACCTCAAGTTGATTATTGGAGGGGTGTCTTAGGTTGCATTTGTTAGTAAAATAAAGCCAAGAATGGTGGTATATTAAGAACCAATGCTCTCCCCTCTTTCCTTTCTAAAATACAGTACTTCGAATGGCAGTTTTATTTGTTTGTTTATTTTTTATGTTGAGCCTGAGTCTTATTTTCTGTAATACAAAAGGCTCCCAGTGGCTCCAGGCCTTCATCCCTCTTCTAAGAGTCAAGTCTGGTAGTAAAGAAATCTGTTCTCTGTCCTTCAGTTTGAACACATGTCTTGGACCTAATTTTCCCTGTTTTGAATCTGATCCTGTGCCTTTCCTAACCCAATCCATGGGGCCAGTGGGAAGGGCTGCATGGATTGGTTTATGTCCACTGAGTGCAGGAGTGAGGTCAGCCACACAAAAACTCATGTATCAAGAGCAGTCATTTTTTCTAAAAGCAATTCAGAGTGTTATTCCTCTGGACCGCAGCTAACAAATGTCTAATATACATTACTAATTGTTGATGGGGTGAGGATGGATTAAAATGACATATGCAAAGGTCCTGGCACATCCTATGTACCCAGTAGATACCCAGTATTAGTCTTTTTTACTAATGCACTCATTGCGGCTAAGATAACAGTAATAAGCCTGACTTCCTGCCTCAGGCAGTTGATTAAACTAGGAAAGAGCATGAATTCCAGAGGCAGTCTGCTTAAGTTCCAATCCCATTATTTCCTCTCGCCAGCTATGTGTCCTTGGTCAAGTAACACACTTTCTCTGTGATGCATACACATATCTCATGCTTTATGACATTAAATGAGTTAATACATGTAAAGTTTTTAGAACAGTGTCTGGCACATAGGAAGAGCTAAGCATTTGGGGTTACTACCCAGAGGAGGTTCGTAGTCAATTATACAGCAAAGAGCTCTGATCTCTGCCCTATAGGCAGTTAACTATACAAAAGGAATAAACTTTAATTACAAAAAAGTCTTCCCATCTCCTCAGTGCATGCAAACAATCCCAAATTCCTAACCAAGCAATGAAGAGGGCCATCTGGAATTCCTCAGGCTATGCATGAAAGCTGGGGAAATTCATGGCCTCCCCAGTTAGTGAAATGTGGTAAGAGGCAAAGTTCAGCTGGAAGCACAGAGTCCAGGCTGGGCTGAAATGGATTGAGTCCAGAGGTCTGTCACCAGGCCTGAAACTACTTGGGAACCAAGTCTTTTGAGAAATGACTGACAACTAGTGGTGTGCTGGTAAATGTTTAGCAGCTGGCTCTCTTGGGGAAAAAAAGCCTGCTATACAGTATTTGCCAATTTCCATGCTATAAATACTCCCACCACTGCTGACTTCAAACTACCAATGTTATGTCATTAAACAAGAAATTGGGAAAGAGATGTTGTATTAGTCTGTTTCTGCTGCTTATAATAAAATACCTGGAACTGGGTGATTTTTAAGAAAACAAAATTGATTGCTTACAGTTTCAGAGGCTGGAAGTTCAAAGTCCAGGGAACACATCTGGTGAAGGCTTTCTTTGGTGTTGACTTCAGTGAAAGCAAGGTATTACATTGGGAAATAGTGGAGCAGAGAGAGAGAGAGAGAGAGAGAGAGAGAGAGAGAGACTAACCTCCTCACATGTTCTCCTTTCAAAGCCCTCAGATCCACACCCCTGACCATTATTAATCCATTCACTACTGCATGGTCCTACAATCTAATCACCTCTTCAAAGCTCCACCTTTCAATTACCATAATAGAATTTCCCATCCTCGTAACACTGTCACAATGGGGGTAGAGTTTTGGGGGGACACTCAGTCTAAGGCAGATATACACAACTGGTTCTCACAAGCCTGGATAAACAGGTTCCAATACACTGCTGCCTGGATCCTCCTTGGAGATTTTCAGCTCTGCTTCATTCTTCTACCGCCGTTTCTGGCTTCACCACAAACTTCATTCTCTGTGTAGACAGTATGATGTGAAGTTTCCCATTTCTTGCCTCTGTCCAGTCATCGTTTCCTTGCTTACTCTTACTTCCCCTGAATTACCCATCTCAGTAGGGATGCTGTGTAGGTAGAGCAGGCTGTTTACTGCACACCTCCAGGGGAGGCATCACTGAAGGCTGCAGCTGTGCAGTGCACAACCTATATGATCCGCTGTGGCAACTCAGCATCCCAGGCTTGCCCTTCTCCAGGAAGTCTTCCTTGTCATTCCAGGCTGGGTTGTTGCTGTTCCTCTGCACTCCTGTAGCACCCTGAATTTTCCTCTATTCCCAACTTCCCTAAGTTAGAAAAGACACCTTCCCTAATACATTGAAAGAGTCTCTTTTAGGGTCTGTCTCCACTTCTATAAGTTCCATAAGAAGTGGGAACAAGTTGTACTCACTTCTTTCTCCCTAGCAGCTACTAGAGCACGTGATATAGTCTAGGGGCTCTGTCTGGAGTATGTTAGGTTGGGGCAGAGAAAACTCAGGGAGACAGAACTGTGTTGGATTACCCGATAAACTGCATGCAAAGGGGAAATTGGATTTGTTCTGTGGAGCCCCAGTGCACTGATACAGGTCAGCTGGGAAAAAAAAAAAACATTCAGGGATACAGAAAATGATTGCATGGAACAACATCTTAACTGACAAAACTCTTTATGCAGTAATTGGATTGCCTTGAGAGGAAGTGAGCTCCTTGTTTCTAGAAATATGTAAGCTAAGGTTTTGTGTGTGTGTGTATGCGTGTGTGTGTAAGGTAAGAAAGTAAGCCATATAGGGATCTATTATGTTGAATAAGAGACTGATACAGAATCCTTTGTCCTAAAGCAAGATCTGAGGCTACTGTTTTAAAATGCCTTCTACAACTATTAAGTGGCTTTAACATGGATGGTCATGTCACATATCCCATTTCTCCCTGATTTCCAGCTGAGAAAATATGGGGTAGCGGACAGATAGAAAGTAGTACCCACTCTGATGGGTCCTCCTAGTAGGTGAATTGTGTTCAGAGATAAATAAGCTCCAGTTGGAGGCACAGAGTGGCACCATATGACGTGCCAGAATATTCCATGCCTCTGGGCCTTTGTTCCCACCATTACTTCTGCCTGGAACACACTTTCCTGTCTGTGACCAACTACTCACTTTCAATAACACACTCGGCTCAGACTCTCCACCCTCAGGAAGCCCAGTCTGATCCCAGAGATAGGACCAGCCCCTTCTGCCATGTGCTCCAGCAGCCCTGTGCATAGTTCAATCACAGAATCTATGATGGTTCAATGAAATTCATAAAATTATGTATTTATGGTTGGTTCCAAGGATTTGAATTGGTTAAGGAATTCCCTAAGGGCTGGAGCTCCCTTACTGTTCTTTGCATCCTCAGAGCCTAGGTTAGTACTGAAAAACTAAAGATGCTCCAGAAAATCTGAAGAATTGGAATGTGAATAAATGAATACAAAAACCTATTTGGAGCATGGGGATTTCCTTGGGAAAGAAATTATTCAGAGAAGTGGATAATGTGATATCAGTGGATGAAGAGTCAAGAGAATAGACACAGAATGCGACTGAAAAGTCATGCTTTGTAAAGCGAATTGGACAAAATAGAAATGCCCCTTGATTCCTGGAAGAATTAACCCCACCCAAAGGAGTGAGTGAGGGCAGCCATGTTTCCACAGGAAGGTCCTATTTCCCTGCCCAGAGCTGATTGGTTCATGGGTGGGCATCTGACTTAAGCTGGGCCAATCAGATGTTCTCTTTAAAATCTGAAAATTTGTGCCTAGAGACTCATGACTGGGTCATCAGAGGGAGAGCCCTGGTAATGATAGCTTCTGGGGAGGTCTGCCACTCTTGAAGTGTATGGTGTCTGGGGCTGGCCCTGGCTCCTGTCCTCCCAAAGACCTGGATTTTCAACCTTTTTTTTGGATGCCAGTAGAACCCCTCCCCCAGCTCCAGTTGTGACTATCAAAAAATATCTTTGGACATTGCTGAAATCCACTGGGAGCAAAATCACACTTGATTGAGGGCCATTGACTATAACCCAAAGAATTATAAAACTGGCAGAAATAAACTTCTCAAACTTCATAATTTTAGCCAAAGCTTATATGGCCCATTAATTCTCTTTTCCCCACCAATGTGTAAAAACACCCACCTTTAGGAATTATGCATGCTCTCCCTTAACTAAAAGTTTTGTTCCTGAGAACCCTGTGAGAGCAGAATTTATTACCAAGGAATGCAAGACCTCCAGGAAAAAAAAAGAGCTAAGTTGTGAATAAACTATGAAAGCTTTGTAAATAATTTTATGGTAATCAAATAAAACAAAGTTGTTCAAACTGAAAATGAATTAAACAAATTAAGACCAAATTGAAACAAAACATTCATATCATATGCTAAAAAAAATAAGGTCATTGATGCCATTTGATGGACTGCATTTATAATAGTGGCTGCTAAGCTCTTTGTTCCCATTTTATTATCCCTTGCTTGCTAACACCTTGGGAAGTAACTTGGCATTGCGATCAAGAGAGTGAAGCTGGAGATTGAAGTCCTCTTGTAGCAATTATTCTGATTGTGTTGTGATGTTGGTTAGTTATTTAATTTAACCTCTTTGCACCTGTAACCTAAACTTTAATGGGATTTATAGTAATATCTATCTTAAAATTTGTTGGAGGATTAAATGACATAATAGATGTCAAGTACATACAGCAGTGCCCAACACAAAGTAATGATCTAGCTATTTTATTAGTTTCTTATTGTTTATCTTCTGCAGTTTAAACAAGGTGCATGCAGAGCTGTTATCTGTTGTGAGTGTCTGTGTGTTTTCATATGAATACTAAGAAGCACTTGTTTATCTGTTTGTGCCTACAACCTTATGCTCACATTTGTTATTATTTTATAACTAGAGTAATGAATTCTTATAACTATGATCCCCCTATAATTTTAGAAACATCATGCAACAAAAATTCTTGAGAAATCTCCCTGAGTTGACTTTGGCCCTCCATCATTTCTGCTGAAAAAAGTGTTATCAATTTTGCTTCTTTGAATATAATGTGTATTTATCCTGGCTGCTGCTTTAAAGAGGTCTTTCTTTTTCTTTGATTTTTCAGCAGTTTTACTTTGATGTTTCTGGGCTCTGTGTGTGTGTGTATGCATTTATCCACTGAGAGGTTTATAAGGATTCTGGAACCTGTGGATTAATGTCTTTCATCAGTTATGGAAAATTCTCACCCATTATCTTCTCCAATGTTATTTTTATCTTTTTATCTTGCTCCTTGCCTTCTGAGACTCCAATTATATTTATATGATTTATTTCTACCACGAGACTACTAAAGCCCTAAGCCATCACTTTGTTCCCTGTGAGATGAATAGGTGGCAAATTCTCTGAAGGGGAAAAGCTGTGGGAATGGTCTGGCTTGCTCACTGTGATTTTCTTCTGCCTGAGATCTTAGCTTCTCAAGACCTGCTTGCCTTGATTCCTTTATGACTCCCTCCAAAACCTATTTATTTAAAAATTTATTTTTATTTCTTCTTTTTTCTCAGTAGGAGAGTAGGTCTTGAAAATGCTACTTCATCATAGCAAGAAACTGTATGTTCTGAGTAATTTTTAGTTAATAAATTCTTATATGTATCCAGATCTCTTTTTCAAGCCCTGAAGGAAGGATAGCCTGATTCTAACCTCCTTTGATCTCCTCTAAAGCTTCTGAAAATTTCTCTTCTGCTCTGCTACTCTCTTTACTTTCCCTATATATATTCAACCCAAATTCCTCTTTTGTTAATTTTACCAAAAGGAGCAACTTGTGATTTTATTAAACATGTTCCAGCATTCTAATGTTTGAAAAAAAAATGCACATGTCAGAAAATTTCCAATGAAAAGCATGGAAAGTTGGGAAAGGATAGCTTAAATATCATACCTACTTTTGTTGTTGGGGGAGATAAAAGGCTTGCGCATACTTTAGCTCAATCAGTCTTAACAATAACCAAACAATGGATAAGGTCAGTATGATTATCCCCATTTTATAGAGGAGCAAATACACTCAAAGAATGTAAACAATTTTCCCACAGTGACAGAATCAGTTCTTCAACTAGATGGAAGACTCTCCTGGCCTACATTTTCTGGAAAACAGAGTTTGAGTCTGAAGCTTAGTTCCAACACCTTTTTGGCTGCACAGTAGCAGGGAAGGAAGCAAGAGGGAGGAGGAAAGGGAAGTGAGGCAGTGAAGGAGGAAGATAAAATATAACTAAGTGGATATTGACTTGGCCATAGCTTCATAACAAATGAGACATCTTCAGAGAAAGAGAATCCATATAAAGCTCTAGATAGTGCATTATAAGGGATAAAGGGAGAAGAATTGATCTCTCAGCTCCTATCTCCCACTAGTCAAAGTTTATATGATGTCAACACACTTGTATTTCCCCAGTAGTACCTCTTGGCCTCTCTGGCAGCCTGTGGAAAAGCTAGATGCAAAACAACTGTGGACTCATTCTCAGTGCAAACCGACAAGTGGTGCAAGCCAGCAGCAGTCCCCCCTACCTTCCTGGAGCTTGCAGGATGGCCTGGCCATGTGTAAGTGGGCCTGGGGCATCTTATACCTCAGTGGTGGCAGGGAATCCCCAGGGAGAGAAGCTCAGGCCAGGATGGAATAGGCACAGGACTTGTAAGCAATGATGCTATCTGGTCACACCCACCAGCCATATGAGAGTCTGGGTCAGCTGCCACAGCCAGTGTGGCCAGCTGAGAAGGATGAGCACCTTTCTTGGGATGGCACATTTCCAAAAGATGGCAATAGAACTCTAAATTCCCTCTTTAATAAGAATCAAAACCTCTTCCTACAGCCTACATGAACTGTGTTGATTGCAGAGATCTTTTTGAATGTTCATCAGTAACATCAAGAAAACCACAGCTGTATGTATTGAGGGAGGCACTGAATCCAGTACAGACTCCAACATCAGAAATGCAAATCATCAATATGAAAATTTCCCTCATTCCAGGGAATACATTTTCTAGGATTCTAGTGGTGAAGGAACATGTTACATTCCTTTTTACACTTTCCCTTTCTCCAAACGGGAAGAAGAAACTCAGAACGTAGATAAGGTCTGTACCAACAGGCCAAGACACAACCTTTACTATGCAGGATGTGTGTGTGTTTGTGTGTGTGTGTGCATGCACACACTCTTATAAGCAAATGTTAGTTTGCATTCAAGTGAGTGTTCCATGTGTTGGTGTAAATACGTGGGCTTGATTGTACGTAAAAGTACTTGTGCATTAGAATGGCTGTGTGTGAACGTCTTTACATGAGCATGTGGTTTGGGTGTGGGTGTGTCTTTTCATATCACATATGTGTAGGTGTGTGCACATGTGTCTGAGTATGCACTGAG
Source organism: Cynocephalus volans (assembly GCF_027409185.1). NCBI lineage: Eukaryota > Metazoa > Chordata > Mammalia > Dermoptera > Cynocephalidae > Cynocephalus > Cynocephalus volans. Next base: position 86,786,113 of record NC_084474.1, read on the forward strand.
AGTGCACTCTAATGTTTGTCTGTGCATGTGTATAAAGGGGCTGTGTGTGCTGGTTTGTGTGAGGCCTGCTCTGCAGCTTTCCTCCCATTCTGCCTGCTCCTGGAAGGACCTTTGCACTCCATATTCAAGAATCTCTCAACACCTCTAGATGCAAGACAGAGCGAGGGTCTCTCTCCGAAGGAACCAGCTTGACCAACCTCTCAGCCCCAGGGCCCTGCCTGGAATGGTGAACTTTACTATTGACTTTCTCCTCAAGGAAATGAAAAAGAATTAAAGCCCAAGCCCAAAGCATATATTCAGCAGCCAGCTTTACAGGTCCTGACTGCACCCAGAGAAGTGAGCCTAGAGATAGTGAAAGTTGACAGGCCAATTGGGCTTTGATCACCAACCAGCCCTTAAGGGTTTATGCCCGCACAGTACGTGGAACTCCTTCCGTCCTCACTAGTTCTGTGTCTGCAGCTGGGATTGTCCCAACCTGCCCCAACCCAGTTGGGTTCAATCCATCTGGTCTCCAAATCCCAGACTCTGTTAGCCTGGCCTGTCCACTGTCATTTGGTTCAGTGGAACTCGTATCAAGGAAGGCCGACACAATCATAAAACAAAAATGAAAAAAAAAAAAAAAAAATCCTTAAAACCCAAAACAGATTTTGAGAATGTGTGGGTCTGAGACTCTGAGACTGAGGTCCACCTGCAGGGGCTTTGCTCCTCTAAGAGATTCACTCCTCTAAGAGAGCCAGGGAAGCAGGTTTGGGCAGAGGGTGAAGCTGCACTGAGGTGTTTGTGCCAAAGGCTTCAATCCCATGGGCAGCTCTGGAGCTGGGGTGGCCTTCACAAGTGTCACCAATGCAGGAAAAGGGGATGTTGTGCAGCCATCACCACCATCCATTTCCAGAGCCCTTCCCATCTTGCAAAAACAAAACTCTGTACACATTAAACAAGAACTCCCCGTTGCTCCTCCCCCCAGCCCTTGGCAACCACCATTTTCCTTTTAGTCTCTGTGATTTTGACTACTTAGGTACCACATGTAAGTGGAATCGTACAGTATTTGTCTTTTGTGTGACTGGCTTATTTCACTCAGCATGATGTCCTTAAGGTTCATCCACGCTGTAGCAAATGTCAGAATTTCTTTGCTTTTTCAAGCTGCATGATATTCCATAGTATGTATGTACCACATTTGTTCATCCATTCAACCATGGATGGACACTTGGGTTGCTTCCACCTCTTGGCTATTGTGAGTAATGCTGCTATGAACATGGATGTACAAATAGCTCTTTGAGATCCTGCTTTTAACTCTTTTGTGTATATACTCAGAAGTGGAATTGCTTGATCATATGTAAGCATAAAATTCTATGTTTATTTATTTATTTTTTTCTGACCGGTAAGGGGATAGCAACCCTTGGTAGGTATGGTCTGCACCACGCTCAGCCAGCGAGCGCACTGGCCATCCCTATATAGGATCCAAACCTGCGGCCTTGGCACTACCAGCACCACACTCTCCCAAGTGAGCCACGGGGCCAGCCCTGTGTTTAATTTTTTGAGCAACCACCATACTGTTTTCCACAGCAGCTGCACCACTGTACACTCCCACCAGCAGTGCACAACTTCTCCACATCCTTGACAACACTTGTTATACTTGCTTATTTAATTATTTGCTTTATTTTTAAATTGCTTTATATAGTCGTCATCATAATGAGTGTGAGGTACTAAACTGGGTCTTGAAACATGGAGAGAAAGGAGTGGAGGAAGGGGCAGGATTTAGTGTGCACTACCTACCCAGCACCATTGTTCTGAGCATTGTCCATCATAGTGAGTGTGAGGATGCAGAGGAGACTAGGTTGTTGTGCACACAGAGAGGCGATAACTCTCAGAGGGAAGGGGCAGGGATAATAGGGGTAAGGTCCGAGTTAGGATAGTTAATAGAGTCTGTCCTTGTGACACTTTGGTCTTTTCATCTTCAAGGTGCTTGGACTCACCACATTACTGGAACCACAATCTGGAAATGTACCAGAATTAGGCACCTTTTCATGGGTCCTTAGTGACCCAGAAAATTGTTCCTGTTCTTTTGTAGCCACTTGCTTGACCCCACCCAAAGTGCAGGTGTGGCTGTTTAAACTACCGAGAGTAGGTTTGCTGAAACAATAAAAAGCAAAGGGCCTGGCTGGGGCCCTGCCCAGGGTCCAAATGGTCACACCCCTTGGCATCCAGAAGCAGAGGGTCAGGTCTCATCACATGGAGAGAGCCCATGCCAGGATGTCAGGAGACCCAGGAACAGGTCCAGCTACTGAATCCGGTCAAGCCCGCCCCTGGCATCACATGATCTCATGGTCACTTCAGCTAACAAACATCCTTGCAAGGCTGTTGCCCTTTGTTTCAGACCCTTTCTTAGGGGCCAGGACACAGGGGTGAATAAGACCAATCTCTGCCCTGCAGTAACTTGCAGTCTCACCACGCAGACACACAATTACAATGCAGTGGGTACTGTCTGAAGGCAAAGGAGAGCTGCTCTTCACAGCTGGTGGTGGGTCAAAGCAGGCGAGGAATGAACAGAACTAAGCTTGGTGTGGAGAGGTAAGTAAAGATATTACAATCATCCACAGATCACAGTGTTGGCCATACTTTAGGGGTGGAAAGAATCATTGCTGTTGGTGGTGATAATGGTGCTGTGACTCCTGGTCCACTGTCAGGGATGCAGCCGCAGCAGGTGTTCAACATGGGTGGAGCCCTCATATACATTCCTCATTAGGAGTTGACCCCACAGCCTGACCTGGATTCACACAGTGCAAAGGCTCAGTCAGAAGGATTCTCACTTGTTGCTACTGCGTCTTCAGGTGGGATCTCACCTCCATGCATGGGGCTGGGAAAAATAAATGTGACGAAGTGTTGGGGTATTTTTCACCTGCCTCCTTCTTCTTGGACTAGGAGAAGGCCTTATGGTATGATGGGGAGTGCCCGGGGAGAGTCAGGAGCCCTGGGCTGGGGTGGGAGCTCCGCATTTGCCCTGGGCTCATAGGTAGCAAGTCTCTACATGTCTCTGGGTATTGAGTGTGGGGACAGTGCGGGTTTGGTTTGAATAACCAGAATTATGGGCCCAGTTTATCATTTTTGTATCTTACATTATCTCCCTAAATCTTCTTGGAAGAACTCTAGTTAGCTGGGGGAAGAGCAGAGTTGTGGGAAGAACAGAAGAACATTTTCCTTGGACTCAGATACAACTTCACCTCTTATGAGTTCCATGACAGATCTCACCCTCACCAGGCCTCGGTTTTCTCATCCATAAAATGGGACCTCTCATACCTCTCTCTAAAATTGTTTTGACAATTTGAATGGAGCATTAAAGTGTCCTGCTTGAAGTGGTTGGAGTTGAACGTTAGTGGAACCAGCAGAAAGATCACAATCCCATTTCAAAGCTGCTCTCCAAGGTGGCTTTCTCTAAGGTTCAGGCAGCTTCTGTGTTCTAGAGGCCTTTCTGGGACCACGTTTTGGCTCATCTATGCAAAAAACCATTTTTCTTTGCAAGAAAAGCCTTCCAGGAGGCTAAATATCTATTCCAACACTATTGCATGAAACATTTTCAGCCTCATCTGGAAATTCCCTTTGGAGCAATGTCATCTAATAGAAATATAATAGGAGTCACATATGTACTTTACAATTTCCTTGTAACCCCATCAGAAAAAAAAATGAAAAGTAGCAGCTGAAATTAATTTTAATCATATATTTTATTCAACCCAAAATATCCCAAATATTATCATTTCAACATGTAATCGATATAAAACATTTGATTGAGTTATTTTACACTCTTTTGTATTAATTCTGTAACTCAGTGTGTGTTTTATGCTTCCAGTGCCTCTCAATTCAGATGCTAAATTTTCATTGTAAGTACTTCATCTATATTGCGAGCTCATAAAATGTGCAGTTGACAAAATAGATTCATGTATCCATGTTACTCCAAACATACTTAACAGTTTCCCAGTAACATTGTGTTAGTGAAAGAATATTTTACTCTGCTCCAGTTTTTAGATTTAAATTTAAATTATTTAAAATTAAAGAAAATTAAACATCGAGTTTCTCACTCATACTAGCCATATTTCAAGCACTCAGTAGCCACACGTGGCTAGTAGCCACTTACTGAACAGCACAGCTTTGGAGTCTAGGGTCATCCCTTTGAAGATTCCCAGCAACACCTCTTTTTTTTTTTCTTGAAGTCGGTTTTTTGAAAAACACCCTGAACTCACTGGGAGTCCTGCCACATTGGGGAAGATTGTAAAGACCAGTAAAGTGCTTAAGTTCAGAATGAAGACTAACTACACTGAGAAAGGATCACTCTACTAGTGTAGTTCCTGCCTGAGAATTGTTTCTGTGGTCATAAAAGCAATTTGGGCAAACAAGTCCTGGTGTGTTTGCTTTACAGTTGCTTGTATTACTTTACAGTCACGCCTGACGCAGATTGCAAGACAGCTGATGTGACCCAATGCACAGAAACACAGGAATACAGGAATTCAGCATGACTCATGAGTGCAGTAGCTAATGAAACTGAAGATCAGCTGGGAAATTGGGGTCAGAATCTCACTACAGCTGTCAACCCCCACCTGAGTCTGCACCCTCTCTCAGGAGGCAGACTCCTGACTGCATTGTCTGCCCAGGCTTTGCACACTGCTAAGGCAGGGCTAAACATCTCAGCTGTCCTGCCATGGACACAGGCAGCCTGGTGCCGCCTTCTTTGATACCCTCTGGCTTACGCAGAACCAGTTTTTAAAATGACCCACAAGTAAAATAGCAGCTTTGCTTTTTAACATTCTAACTCATAACAACCTCTGCAGATACATGAATTGAACTGCACTGAAAAAGATTTTTTGTCATCAAACCCTAAGGGTTTCTATATTAGCTACTCAAATACTCCAGTATGAATTTTTTTCTTTATTTTTATTTTTTTTGCTATTGACTGTGTTAAGCAGTACCAAGATTGCACAGGTACAAGATATGACAACTCCCTGACACCACCTCATACAAGAGCTTTGGGTTTGATTTTCCTCTCCCTTCCCTTCTCCTTTCTTTTCTTTCCATTTCATTAACTTCAACTTTTTAAAAACACCCGGTGTATACCAGACACTGGGGTAGGAGCTAGGGCTTCTAAAACTAGTGAGACAGGGGCCCTGCCATTAACCTTTAGCAGTTGGAAATGTGTAAACACATACATGTAATTAAGTAAGTACATTATAGTGATTATTATCTCTATCAGTTTAAATGGCTCTGTAGCCATTATTCCATTGGAAAGAGCCCAGAATTTAAAGTGAATAGGTCTGAATTCAAAGTCCTGACAAACCCTTTCATATATTATTTGTGTGTCCTTTGACAATTCACTTAAATCCTTTGAGCCTCTGCATCTGTAAAATGAGGATAATAATATCTACCTTACAAGGCTGTTTGGAAGATTAAATGAGATAATCCAGGTAAAACCTAATGGAGCACCTAGAACACAGCAGGCACTCAATAAATGCAATGCTAGTGATTATTATTTCAAATCAACCCTTTAGCAGGTTGAAAGTGATCTTTATTGTCATGCAAATTGATGCCCAAGGGGAAAAGTTTTCTTACTATTGACTGAAACAATATGTGCCAGCATCAGAGTCCCAGCCACTTGAAGACTAGGTGTCCACACTGCCTCAGAGTGCCAGGAGAGTGCATTCGAGGAAGAGCCAACCCAGTGGGGAGCTGGGGAATGCTTCCTGGAGGACATGTCTTTTAAGGGTATCTGAGAAAATCAGTGAGGTCAGGGGAAAGAGAGGGAAAACAAGAAAGATTAAATAGTGTCTAAGGCCAAAGAACAAAAATCAGGCAAGTAACAAGAGAAGAGGAAAATGTGGCATCTGCAGATAACAGAAGAAATTTATCATGGCTGGAGTGTGTGCGTGCATGTGTGTGCAGATGTGTGTGCATGTGTGTATGTTTGTTGAGGGATGGATGGTGTTGAGGGAGTAGGTGGTGGTCAGGTCTCCTGGGGCTAAGTTAAGATATTGTGTTTACCTTTACTTGCAAAAACAAAGTCGAAGGCCTTTCAATTGATCATGTATAAATTTTAGGCAGATCATAATAGCTGCTGTGTGAAGAGACTGTAGGAGAGGGAGACTGGAGGTAGGGAGACCAGACAGGACACCATTGCCACAGTCCAGGTAAGCAACAAAGGTGGCCTGATCCAGAGAAGAGGCGTGGAGACAGAGAACAGCACACAGAGTTTGGAGATATTCAGAGGGTGTCAACGATTTGAAGCCATGACTTCTAATCTGTAGTTACTGGTTCAAATATCCAGGAAAGAGACAATGCGATTGGTTTCTATGGTTTCACCAGCCATGAGTTATTTCTGGGTATCTTGCTCTGGCCTTCTCTTTGGCTTCTTTCCTTTATGTCAATGAACTGCATTGTCATTGGGGAGCAATTCAATTTATAAACACACCCTTAGATTGGGTGGCTGTGTCAGTCAGGGTAATTCATGTTACTTGTTATAACATGAATGACCCCCAAATTTATGTGACTTAACATAATAAATTTTTATTTTCGTCTGACATAAAGCCCAGTGTGGTTGGGTGGATGACTTTCCTCCAAGCCCAGGCAACTCAGCAACCCAACTGCCTTTCATTTAGTGGCTGGAATGTTCCCATGGCCTTGGAACACCAGTTCTATGTTCTGTATCTAATCACCATATAATCAAAAGGAAAGAATGCAGAAAATTGCATGGGACATTTGAGGGGCCAGGTCTACAAATCATGGATGCCCATATTCCATTATTCAGAACTAGTCACATGGCTCATATTCAAAGAATCTGGGACATACAGTTTGTGCTCACAGGAAAAAGAAGTCGCGTCTGGTGAACATTTAGCCAGATTCTGCTATGATACAAGCAGCAGTCAGATAAATCAGAATTATTTTTTTACTTCAATGATGTTTTCTTCTGTTGCTTATAACAAAATAAATGGAACTGGTGATTTATAAAGAAAATGAAATTTACTGCTTACAGTTTCAGAAGTGAGGAAATTCAAAGTTCAGGGAATACATCTGGTGAAGGTCTTGGTAGTGGTGACAGTGACCCAGGGGTGTCACATGGCAGAAAATGGTGGATCAGAGAGAGGGACAGACTCTTCATGCTCCCCTTTTAAAGCCCTCAAAACCATGCCCACAACCACCATTATTATCTGTTCACTATAGCATGGTCCTACAATTGTAGGGATTGTAGAAAAATATAAACTTTAGTATACAAAGTTTTGTGACAAATGCTTGCTAATGACATTCTAAGTAAAGCAGCTTCTAAGGGGCTATTAAGCAGCTTTTAAGGGGCTATTGAGATGTAAAGCAGCTTCTAAGGGGCTATTAAGCAGCTTCTAAAGAGGCCGTACAAAGGGGCAGGCAGGCCCAAGTACACTAAACATTCCAAGAAGGGAATGGCCCCCACCTGGTTCTAGGAACTGACTAGTACCTTATCTAAGAGCCTCCTGGCCAGACCCCAGGGAAGATATACGATTAAGAGAAGAGCCATTCCTTATCGGGGGTACCAGCCTGCTAAAGCCCACCTGTAAATCTAAAGGCACCACAGATCTAGATCTATCAGGATGCCAGCCTGCTAAAGTCTGCCCATAAATCCAAGGACGCCACAGAAAACCAACAACTCATCCTGTCATAAAGATCTGTTCAGGAAAAACTGTATAAAAGGTGCTTGTATGGTAAACTGGGGGCTGCTTTTGTCCTGGAGACAAAGCGACCCCAGCATGCTGGAATAATAAAACCTCATGTTTATTGCAACGGTCTCTATCTCGTGGTCTTTGTGAGGTGAGCCATCCCAACGTGTGGGATTTGTGCATGGTGCATGGGTCTTACACAATCTAATCACTTCTTCAAGGCCCCATGTTTCAATTACCATAATAAAATTTACCGTTCTCTTTATACAGTCACAGTGAGTACTAAATTTGGGGGGACATTCAACCCAAGGCACTTTCTTGAATCCAGAATGCTCTAGAAGGTTTCTTTCTCCATCATAAATAACTGCAACTCTTAAGGCACTTGAACAGAAAGCTTCAACTGTGTTTAAGGCTGGTCTCCTCCTCTGTTTGGTTTTGTGCCAGACCTAGTAGGCAATGTAGAAACTGACAATGAGTGCTGATGTTAACAGCAGTGAGGCCATGAGTCTTTAGTTTCAGCTTAATCCAGGTGCTCCTTAGACACTAAGATCCTGGTTTCCTTGTCCTGCCACTTGCTGGGCTGGTCCAAGCAAAAATTACTCTGTAATTTGTAGCATATGTGTGGATCTTTAAGATCTCCAACCCTTTCTGAAAAAGATAGCCATACAGTGCAAGGAAGAAGAGGACAAGAGAGGTACAATCAGGAGTTTGTGATGGATGACCAAGCCCCCTTTACCAGTCAGCAGGAAAGGTATGTGTGCAACTGAGCTTTATTGCTTATCTGTTGAGCTCTGCCAGCTTAAATGAATTGCTTGCTATAGTTTTTTTTTTTCCTCTTCCACATTACATGCTTATCTAGAAGTCTAATAACACTTTATTTAAATTCATTCTTTAATGCCTATTGGCTGTTGGCTTTTGGAAATTCCCTTAACTATTTTCAGCTTCCTCCTCATTTCTAAGTTGTATCTGATGATTTCCAAAATCTCTTTGGACTCTAATCTGTCACAACACTGTAGAGGAATACTGGGGGGGGGGGGATGTGGAAGGGAATGTCTGGGAGTTCTTGCCTCTGTCTTTACTGAGGAATACACTAGGAGTTTGACATTCCCAGAAAGTCTTGGTCTCTAATACGTTGTTGAGCAAACTGCGGTCAAGGAATGAAATAGTTTAATCCAAACTGACTCACCCAATATCTCTAGGTTCCTGATGCTTTTATGTGCTATAGTCCCTCGTCTGTGTTGGCAAGACCACATGGGCAAAAATGCTGGTTTCACAGTTAAAAAGAAGAATCTTCTATTCCACAGGGTCATGTGAAAGAGTGCTGGGGGCCTGACTGCTGGTGGATTTCCACTTAGAGTCAGTGTTCCAGAAAGATCTGTGGAAACTGCAGATGAGTGGGTGGCCCTCTCTACCATGCAAGTGAAAGGAGCCTGTGTTAAAGGGTTGGCTCACCAACCATTCAAAGGAGAATGAAGAAGCAACACAACTTCAGCAAGACATAGAGCTGGCATCAGTTGTTTCGCCTGTAATTTCTCCTTTCTTCTGTCAGAGCGGTCTGATTTTCCTGGAAAACCGTCCCTTTCCCTCTGCCATTCTCTGTGTTTCTGATGAGGTCAACTTGGTGCATCAACTCCAGTCAGAAGACTGTTGAAAAATGGTCAAGACATTTCTTGAGATGAATGGAAGAAACTGTCTCTACTAGGGCTCTTTAGAGGAAGATGCTTAAGAAAGAAGCTACAAGAGAGGAATGCCAGGTAAGAAAGTAGAGATACTGAGTCTTGAGGACCTGTTCAACATTCTGGATCCTACCATCTCTGAACACTGTATGCCAAATAGATCCTTTTTTCTCTGCCTGATTGAAGACATTTTAAGGGTGCAAAGGGAGGGTCTATCTCTAGCAACTGGAAGGGGTCTGACTAATGCAAAGGGCAGCAGATTGCCTAAGCTATTTGAATAACAATATTATAATTGCGCTGGTTATAATTTTCTGAGTTCCTGCTAAGCACTTCACAAATATTGGCTCCTCTCACAACAACTTGCAAGAGACATGATTATCACCGTTATATAGTTGTAATCACTAAGGTTCCGTTGTGTTGAGTGACTCGACCAAGGTGGAATTGCTTTTCAGTGAGGAAGCAGGGATTCAAGCCCAGTTCTACTTACACCAGATTCTGTGGGCTTGTCACTGAATATATCATCTCTCCTGAAGGGAGAAGCTGAATAAACTTGGGGACAAAGAGCGGAACCAGGGAAAACAGTTTGTTTAGGTATTCAAATGTTTAAAAGATTCTTCATCAGAGACACAAGCATCTAGTAAATGGGCTATTGTTAGAGGAAAGAAAAGGATAGACAAGAAGCAAACAAGTACTACTTGAAAAGAGCATTTGCCTAAATAGAAGGATAGAGAGCCAGCTTAGGTTTATTTTGTGCCTAACATTTTGTTAGGATTTTTTGGTGCATTAATAGAAACCAACCGGAGCTAATTTGTTACAAGGATGCAGCAAGTTGTATAAAGCCTGAGGTTGTGGATTTAGCTGTTTCAGAGAGGGTTTGGAAGGGGAAACCAGAAGGACGTCAGGCCTCTAACTCTTATTTCCACTTCTCTCTGCTTGTCTGTTTTATCCTTTTCTTCCTCTGTAGACAGGCTTCCAGTAATTTGTCATTTGCTTGGCAGAACCTGCCTGTTCCACAACTTCTTGGTTGGCATGTTGGGCAGAGACCCAGCCACGCACAGATGCTGACTTCCTGTCTCAATTCCTACTTCCTGCCATTTCCAAATTTCTCAGAAGACAGTGACTAATTGGCTTGGTGGGGTCAGCTATCTACCCTGGAACACTCAGTCCTGAATCTCTGTTGAAGTGCATGGACAGGGAGCAGTGTCCGGCCACAGAAGCTAGAAGCCCATGTGGGGGGCCCTGTGACACACTGTCCAGACGCTCCATCAGGAATTGAGAACATGTCACCTCAGCTGGTATCAGCCTGCCCCCTCTGACATCTCCTTGACATCATCTGACATCATGCCACCTTTATGGAGAAGTTGGGGGGGGTCATCTGCACCCAAATGGAATGACCATCTCCGAAGGTCTCCATCAGCTCTAGTCCTTGTGGGCTGGCTGTTTGGAGCTTGAATCACAGCTCAATTTCTTCCTGTCCTCAATTGTGTGTTCTTCCCTTCCATCCTACAAGATTACTCTTGAATAAATTTCCTACATTTGAATTTCCACCTGAATCTGTTTCCTGCAGGACCCAACCCGTGAAAGTTGGTTCCAAGAGTTGTCTAAGAAAGAAGACACTAAGATGAGCTTCTGATTGTCTGGTGGAGAGGAGTCTATCCCCGGTGGCAGGTGGAGCTCAGATGCCCTCAGTACGGAGTAACAGAACAATTATTAACCTTTCCTTGGTGGTGAGCTGGGATGGTTACTGGTGGAAGGAGTATAGATATGAGGTGAAGAATAACATAAGGACAGTGGAATGGAGTGGCTATGGCTAAGCTCAATCAAGACTGAAAAATGGAAATAAAAAGACAAGAGCAATTAATTAGCAAGTAAGAGCAGACCATGAAAGCTAAGGACCACCTGGCCAACATATAAAGAGGCTCCCATCTCCTGCAGAAAGAGGGCAGAGAAAGCTGAGTACCTAATTGTCAGAACACTTGAACTCCAAAGGAAATCAGGATCCCCCTGGGGCAGGTCAGCTCGCTATTTCAGGGTCACCAAATCTTGAATCTCCAGATTGCCCTGAACCTCTGGGCCACTGCTCCCTATTAAGAACTAGCAATCAAGATCCTCTTTACTAGCTATTTAGAAGTACACAATATAATACAATATTATTAGCTATAGTCACCCTAAATAATCAGAACTTATTCTTTCTATCTCTCTGTAACTTTGTACTCATTGAGCAACCTCTTTCCCTCCTTGCTTCCTGTTTAGGTGATGGATATGCTATTTACCCTCAGCAGATCATTTTACAATATATGCGTGTATTAAAACAACACACTGTACCCCATAAACATGTACAAAGAAAAATAAAAATTTAAAAAGCTAGCATTCTTCCTTTGCTTGAAGACACATAGAGGCCTTGCCCTTCCAGAGGATGTGCGCTGCCCTCGGGATTTGCATCCACCTCCCCATACACTTCGCTGCTAGGCCAACAACCAGGAATCATGCACCTCTCAGCCTGGGGCATGATGAGAAGGGAGGAAGGGAGCCAGATGCTGAAGGAGCCACAGGACCTGCTCAGCCAGCATCAGCAGGAGCTGGGAGAGTGTGCACAAGAGTGGATTGTGAGGGTGTGTGATCAGGAGGAGGAAATAGGAAGTTGGATAAGACAGAGTTTATTGATTTAGGAGTTCTTTTCAGAGGTACAGGAGTCAGCATCCTGGAAAGAACTCTGAGGGATGCTGAGAAATCACTGGCTCCAAGAAGCATGGAGAAATCAGTGGCCCTCACACTCCAACTTGGGACAATTCCAAAGGTCCATCCCTGTTCTAGAGCTCCCCATGAGGTCAACTGAAGCCTTAGATGGAACTGTGGAGCAACTCAATTTCTCTTTTTGTTAAATCCTGCTTTCTTCCTCTCTGTTTCACAGGTCTTGATTATAAGAGCAATTTCCCAATAAACTTTCTGCACCCTAATTTTTACCAGGGCCTGCTTCCAGGGGAACCCAACCTACAATAGACATCACCCCTCTTGGTGAATACCCTCTCACTAGAGGTCTCTACATATACAGGGTCAGAAAAGCAAATGATTTGCCCAAAGCAAATTGGGAGTGCTGCCAAGTCTCAGATCCAGATATGTCTGCCTTCCAAACCATTTTCTTAGGGCTGCCCCGTGGCTCACTTGGGAGAACATGGTGCTGACAACACCAAGCCAAGGGTTAAAATCCCCTTACTGGTCATCTTAAAAAAAAAAAAAAAAAAAAAAAAATTTCTTGAAAGCCATTGGCATCCTGCTGTGTTTTCCTATTTAATACCTATTTTTATAATTGATCTGTTGGCTAAGTGTCTTAATTTACAGGCAGAGGAAACCCAGGCTGATAGACATGAACTGCAGCATGTAGTGGAAAACAGTTGAAGAACTATGTGTAAAATGATGAGCTAAGTGTCTGCAATTCATTCATTCATTCGCTGATGTAACACAGTTTTATTCAGCTCTTATTCTGTGTCAGCCCTAGGCTGGGTGCTGGAGATACAGCAAGGAATGGTGCATAGAATCTGATCTCTAGAGTGTGTGGTCCAGTGGGACAGATGACATGTAAACAAGTAAGTGCAATAAATCACTTTTAGAGGATGAAGTTGATGATTAAAGCTGATAAAAGATGGTTAAAGCTTCCATTTAAAACCCACAAGAATAACTGAACACCATTTTTTAAAGACAGAGTCCCACAGTGCTAATGTGCTTCCCAGGGTTAGTAAAATACTGGCATTGTTTGCTATAGAACTGGCAATAAAACTGATAAGCCTGTCTTTCTTTTTATAGCTCATTCTGGTGTGAGCCCAAATACCAAGTTCATTCCTGTGTCCCACCAGTGCTTTCCGTGTGGTAGCCCAGGCAGGTATGGCCTACTGAAGTTTTGGTTGAAGCAGTGGTGTTGACAGTATTTTTATTTTAATTTCCTCATTTGGTGATGATCTCCTATGCCAAGTAGGATGGGGTGCAGGACCCCTCCTCTAAGACATAAACTTACTGTTGAGTTGGGTGCTAGTAAAACATGGAGTTGTCATCTATTTTGCTGTTTTTCTTACCTTTTTCTGGTCAGTGGTCACTAGCAATCTGTATCTGCCATCCCACTCAGTGGCACAAACCAGAGCTTCTACAGGTAAGAAGTCCATGAGTAAAGGGCAAACACAGTGGACTTAATGTTCAGCAAGACGAGGAAGAGAAGGCAGCTTACAGGGAGAGGGTAGAGGGAGACATTTATAATTAACCAAAAAATGAATACTGCATTGTTTTCATTTCCAGAGACCACATCCCCGAGCATCCCAGAGGGGATGTGACCTAGTCCATGCATGGCAGTGGTCCTGGATCTGACCACAGAGGTGTGCCAGTGTCAGAAGGGAAGGCCTGTATATGGCACCATGGCACTGCGGCAAGACACTGGTGGAGGGTGGGTGGCAGGGGTGGAAATCTCTTCTGCCCAGACACTTCTTGCCAACAGAATGGCATGCCTCCTTCATTTGTCAGGCAAAGCCCTCCTCCAGCTGATGTAAATTTACATGTCCACAGATCTTGCCTTGTTCAAACTCCATCCCACGTGACCTGGCGCCCTAACCTCCACATAAACGTGGCTCATCCAGCTCTATCTTGCAGTGAGCTTCCTGCCCTGCCATGTGCCTCCTGCATTCCCCAACAGCTGGTGCTTCCCGTGTCCTGCTCCCAGGCTGTCACCTATTTTGCATCCTCTGACACTCCTGGGCAGTTGGCCCCTCTGCCCCATGGGCTCTCTGGTTACCACCTCGCTCCTGGGTTGTGGCAGTGGCAGCTGCTCTGTGCTCCGAGCCCAGCCAGGCCGTTCACCCACTGGACGTCAGGAACAGACGACTGTTAGTTAGAAGGACTTAAGGAGTGAGTGTCTCGTTCTGCACGGATCCAGATTTGTGAAAGGGTTGCGTGGGGAATGGTGGGTGAATGTAGTGGTTCTCACTGGGGACGGCCACCAGGGGAAGGGGCAAGGACTTAGGAGTCAGGGCCACCTAGAACGAAGGGATCAGACTCTTTGGCTGATTGGCCCTTGCAGCAGTAGGGGTGGCTCTCTTTCTGTTAGCAATCAGTCTCTTGGGCAGATCTCTTGAGGTCCTTTCATTTTGTACATTTAAAGAATTCCATTCTGTTGATTTCAGTGTGAAAAAGTAAGTCTCCCATAGCAGGAAGCACTGGGCCCCTCCTGACATGCTCCCGGGATTACAAGGGGCTGCTTCAGTTTGCCTTGGCAGATCCCCGAGATATTTTGTATTTCCTCTACTGTTGTCCTCAGCACAGCCGGCTTTGCACTGTCTTTCTTTCAGTAAGAGCTGACTCCTAGCTATTTATAAGCCTCTACAGCTCAGGGGCCATTTTACTCATTCCTGTTTCTCCTGCAGACCTAGTAAGTAACAGACACGCGATGGACCCTCTGTCCACTTCTTGTTTGCTTTTTTCCCTGGTGGCAATAAAATTAAATTCAGCTGGGTAGTACCCTCTCACCCCAGTCGCTATCTTGACCTTTAGAAATATAATTGGACGTATGCAAATTTTCAAATGAAAGAATTAGCCATTTTTCTGGAAAGGTTTTACAACCCCGAAGTTCCAGGTAAATGCTGCAACCTTATCATTTGTGGAAGTGGACACACCATTCCAGGAGCCTGCAGTCCCATTGGGCAGTGGGGTACAGGCCAGAACAGCAAGTGACATTCTCTGAGCACCACACTGGGCGCTTTCCTTCTGTCAGCCCTGAAAGGAGGGCGCTACTAGCTGTCCACACACAGACGAAGAGTCCGAAACCCAGGGCGGTCATGCTGCTCCTGCTTGCCAAGTGTGGGGTGACCGAAAAGCAGGTCTTCCCAGAGCAGCCTCTCCTGGGCCTCATCATCAGCTCCATCACCTTCCAAGCAGCTGTCCTGTCCTACTGACAGGCAGGATGTCCTTGGATGGCTGAGGGCTGGGGTGTTCAGAGAAGTGCACACCTGGAAGAAAATCTACATGCACCCCCCATGAATGAGCTAGAAGAAGCCCCACGGCAAGTAGGAGGAGGACAGATGTGTCGTGGGAGAAGCTGCCCCAGCCCGCCTCCGGTTCAGGTCCCCACAGTCCCACGTCATGTGACACAGTCCAGAATTTACCCAAAGGCTGGTGGTCCTCCTACACATCCAGCTCTTTCTCCATCCTTGCTCACCTTGTTTCCTCTCACTGGAAAGCCTTCCCAGTATCCTCACCTCCATCTGGCTATGCCCTCTTCACCTCGTAGCAGACGCTATGGACACCAGGTCCCAACTTGCCTTGGCCACTTTCAAGTTCGCTGCAGCGGCAGTGAGCAGCCACCGCAGCTTCCAGCCTGCAGCACCTCCTGCCTCTGCACCTCTGCCCGAGGACTTTTCTTGGGAGAAGCTTGCTCAGCATTGTATGGGGCAGGTGGAAAATGCCAGAGACCTGACCCCCTTCAGGCAATCCTTCACCAAGAAGGGAAGAGAACATATGAATAAATGCCCCAGCATGCTGGTCCCTTGAGGGGACAATTCTGAGATGCCTTCTACACAACTGCCACCTGTTGCCCACAGGGTCACCTGCCCATTGATGCCCCTTTATGAGCTTTTGGCCTCCCTGATTCACCTTCCCTGTCTCGCTTTTGCTTCCTTGGATCACCTCCCAAGTAAGCTACCTGCGCCTGAGTCTCCATGTCAGGGTCCGCTTGGGTGGGGAGTGGATGGGTACTAAGACTGTAATAAATAATAATGCATTATATATTTCCAAATTGCTAAAAGAGTTGATTTTAAATGTTTTTACCACAAAAAAGATAAGTATATGAGGTGATAGATTTGCTAATTAGTTTGATGTAATCATTTTATAATGTAAACATACATCAAAATATCACATCATACTCCCACAAATATATGCAATCATTATTTGTGAATTAAAAACAAAATGTTAAAATAAAGACACTCATTAAGGTCCACCCATTCCTCAATGCCTTACTTGGCGACCCCATCCTTGGCTGGGGAGGATCTCCTTCTCAGTGTCCATAGCAGCCCACGGTCTCCCCTATCCCAGTGTGGGGGACCACCGTAGGTGACAATGGTCCATTTACTTCTCCAGTACCCCCACCAGGCTGGAGCTGTGTATTTTTACCTTTAGACTCCCAGCGCCCAGCAGATAGGAGATTCTCAGGAAAGATTTACTTTTCAACTCCTTGATTCACTGACTGTGTGGTTCAGTTTCTCCATCTATAAAATTGCCTGTGGTGCCCCTGACCTTGTGAATCTCCATGGGGACAAGAGGTGGTGCAGGTCAGGTGTGGGTCCCGATACATGATCACGATGTCATCATCACGATGTGGGAAGGGTGCACCCCAGTTCCATATGAGCAGGCTTGTGTCAATTTCTTACCTTTTTGAAGGGCTCTGATGTATCTCAGGTTTTGAATGGTCTTTTCTGCACCTGGGGCTTTTTCATTGTATAAATGCTGCTTTAGAGGTGGGGTTAAAATATCATTTAAAATGATCCAGATCATAGCACATAAACATGTGCACACTGATTCTGCACTCTCTATCCTATAACCTGAAACCAAAACCTGTTGAGTGAGTCCTCACACTCCAGCTCAGAGGAAGTGGGCGAGAGGTGAGGAGTGGCCACAGCAAAGCGAAGGACAGAGGGTACCGTGCCCCCTTGCACTGTGCTCCAGGGTGCCGGAGACAAGCTCCAGTCGAGTTGGGGGCCCTTGAAAAAGGGATGAAGAGGTTCAGCAAAAATAACAAACACAGGCAGAGACCTCGGTTCCTTTGAAGCACGTTCTCACCCTGCGGGCTGTCAGCGCTGCTGCAGCCAGAGCAGCTAACGCAGCTGAAGCAGCCTTCAGACTGAAAACAGCATTTGTATTTGTTACACAACACGGGGGAGTTAATGTGAGCATTTTAACTACATAAACCTTTAAAATTATTAAACCAATAGTTAAACGGAAACTTTTCTTAAAATTACGTTAGTTTTCATAAAATTAATAATCCACAAGGTTAAATAAAACTCGGTGGCCAGCCAATTCTTTCTGGTGATTATTTATCTGTTGTGGTCGGTTAGTCCGTGACTCGCTGTTCTTGACGTTTTTCACCATTGTGTTTCTCTTCTTCTTGCCCTCGTATTAACCTTAAACTCATTACCACTAGCAAGCATAAATTATATGTCTGACTCAAAATAGAGACAGCAGCGATTATGGTTACAAAGTGTTAAACAAACTTTATATATATTTTTAACTTTGAATTAATGATTCTCATATTTCTATAGGCATGAACCTATTGTTCATTTGGAAAAGGAATAAAGGATATTTGAACAGCTTTATCATGCATGCACTTCATATAGCAGTTGTGTGGCCCAATGTAAAGTGTCAAAGTGCACAGCACCATCCCTCACAAAACCAGGTGCATTCTAAATTCCATCTATAATCTTTATCTTTAGGAGGGAAAGTTGTGCATATGTTTTTGTCCCAATATCTTACTAAGATGTTTTTATTTAACTTAGGACACCAATGAGTAACAGGGTTTCTATGCATTCTTTCTCTTAAACTTAATTCTTCCTATATCTTTTTCCATTAATTCCAACCATTCTCTTAACATTAATGTAATCCCCTGTAAATGACGTTTGCCAACTTAAGTCATATTTAGGACGTCCCCTAGGAGGGTAGCAAATTTTTCCTTACTCCATATTATAATCCATATAACCATTTACCCAGATGGTGGGAAGAGGATGGGGATTTCTATTGCTTATTAATTTCTTCGGTAAAAACAATTGCTCATGGCTACTCATAAGGTGTTTTTAAAACATCCGTTGGTGTAATAAATTGACTCAAAAGGGACAATTTGGAATTGTTCAATCTTCCTGAATCTTTTGTGGGATAATCTAATTTTATGACAACAACTGTTTGTGTGTCATTTTTTGCATCTTTTGGAAACTCAGGAAACTGCCACGCTGACCAAAACATCAAAAGAGAAAGCGAAAGCAGCACCACTGTGCCAAGGCAGAGATCTTTACAGTGAAAGCAAGTGCTGGTAGCTGTGGCCCTGCCAGCAGCTCTCCCTCCGGGGCCTTGCCAACTCGGAAAGGGCAGCCCAAGCTATTCTTTTCAAGACCCCGCCATGGCACGGACCGCGCCACCAGGGCTCCTGCAGCCATTCAAACAACAGCAAATAGCTCAACAGCAATTAGATGGCTGCTATTCCCAAGTCTCCTACTGCCTTCCTCTACAAATATTTCCTTTTAGAGAAAAAAGGAAAATCACCTGTCAACTGGATGAGGGGAAATAATAGGGACTCAGTCAATTCAGACATCTTCATATCCCCAGACTCTCCAACCTGCAGAGCCCTTTGAGAGTTATTTGTTTGAAACCTACTTTTCATAACATTTATTCCCTTCAGGAATCTGGTGAGAGCTGTAGCCCCTCCACTTGGGGAAATCAGACACAACTCAGGGACTCCTAGATCCCCAGAAACTCAGTGGATCACGGCGGTTGATGAACCCTGGATGGAGCCACCTGTCCATTACATAAGCAAGCTGAGGCTCCCGGGAGGATGGGACCTGCCTCACCTCACACACAAGTCCAGGGTGAGGCTAGGACAGGAAGGCAGGAGACCTGGTTCCTATCTCCATGTTCTCTGTCATCAGCAGGACAAATAGGTAAAATTCACTAACACCTCAGTCATAAATATTTAATGTGCATACAGATTCAAGGCCTATTGTATTTTAAACATAGGTTTTTTGAGGTGCAATTTACATGCCAAAAAAATTCATTAATTTTAAGTGTACAATTCAATGATTTTTTTCAGTATATTTACAGAATTGTGCAATCATCATTGCAGTATAATTTTAGAACATTCCCATCACCCCAAAAGAAATTTCATGTCCCAATAATAGTCACTCCCCATTTTTAACTGCGTCCTAGTTAAACACTAATTCACTCTCTCTCTGCAGATTTTCCTTTTCCGGACATTTCATATGAATGTAATCATACAATATGCGGTTTTGGGGGTTTGGCTTCTTCCACTCAGCATAATGTTTCTGAGGTTTACCCACGTTGTAGAGAGGAGTATATAGTACTTTGTTCCTTTTTATTGCCAAATTGTATTCCCAGGGCCAATTGCTTGTGGTCATAGCGTGTGCATGCATGTATGTGTGTGCATAGAGGAGCCATTAGGAGTTATGGCCATGTGGGGAGGGGGTGTGGGTGGATTGTTGTATCACATGCTATTTTAGTGTCCACCCATTTTTAAAGCTGGGGTGACCCATGTGCAGGGGCCCTAAGTTAGCTGGGGAGGGTGGGGACGGTAACCGGCACTCTTTCTGTCTCAGAGGCAAGGGCTGGTCAGAACAGAGTGGTTTTTCCTCCTTACCAAGTCCTTGACACATTTCCTCTGCAAACAACAGGGATTTTCAGTTGTTTAGGCTTTAGATCTTTGGAATCTTCTCCCTCACAGAGCTGAATTTCTTTTGTGCTTGGCCCACCTGAATTCAAAAGCATGGATATCCTTATTTGCATCTGAATCCTAAGGAAAGATGGCCTCCTGACGTGCCATCTCATGATGAAAGGTTGAGTTGATCTAGAGGTCAGCAAGGCACTGCCTTGTGAAGCAGCTGCCGAAACCCTCATGCCCTGTGTGTGGCCTCAGAGGAAGTGCACGGGGTGTCCAGACCCGCTCACACCTCAGGCAGGGCACAGCTGCAGCATCGAGGTGGTGCCCAGAGGGATGCTGACAGGCTGGAGCCATCCTGGAGTGGCCTGGAGGGCATCGTGTTCAAGGGGCTTTTCCAGCTGTCTTCAAATTCTGAAGGTTTGTCACGTTGGAGAAAGAAATTGGACTCATCTGTGAGGTTCCAGAGGATGGGACAAAGACCAGTGTGCCTGAGTTACAGTTTGTGGATGACAGCAGGGGAGCCGTAGCAGAAACGAGCCACCAGAAAAGGAACTTGGGTCTGACCAGAGTTCTGGTACCAATAGGTGACTCATATCCCAACTAGGAATTTAGGTATAACTCTGGCCATGTCCACTGGAAGGACCACTCAGGCTGGGGAGCAGGAGGCTGCTGTTCATGCCTAAGGCTCATTTCTGCTGTGTGGGCCCCCGGCTGAGGGTGTGCAGATGCTGGGATTCAGCCTGCCCTTGCTCAGGACTCACTCAGGAAATGGGCATAGCTGATGCTTCTTAGGCAGAGCCTTGGGTCTGCTGTTGAGCGAGCTGAGTGAATTTGTGGTTAATGTCTTTTTTTGTCACTGTGAGCATTTTTCCATTTCCCTAAGTGCTGGGCTTTGGAGTTAAATGACTGGGGTTAAGTAATAAGAAAGGAGTAAATCTATGAGTCATTCCCCATGTTTTTCTGATGTCCTCAGCTCTATTAGTTCCCAGGAAGTCCTCCTTCATACTCCCAGCATTACTGAGGCAGTTTAACGTCTCCCATGTTTAAGAAGGACAGTGGACTTGCCTTGAAATCATTCTTATAAGGTCCTTTATGAATAGCAACAATGACACATTATGATTTTACATTCCACTTTAATAAGGATGGAATTGCCGGGGGTGATTTTGAATGAGATGGACTTGTAACTGCAGTAGGTCTTCTGGCAATGGCCTGCTCTATTTCTTGGCTCTTCACCAGATTAAATTCACTTTCCCCACTTTTCAATCCTTAACCCTCTTTGAGCTAGCAACCGGATAAACAGATCAAAGGTTTACAGAATTTCTGGCACTCAGTTGTTCTTAGAAGTCCCCCCAACAAAGTGCAGAGATCCCTGAAATAGCAGGACATCCAGTGGATGGGCCAATCTCTGCTTGGATGCTGTTGGGGAATGGGCCTCCCTGTTTTAGCTGCAGATGGTTCTTTTGCTCATAGCTCTGGGAACCTCCTTTCATTGAGCAGAGTGGAGTACACCAGGCAGATTGGTTTTAGAGACAGACAGATCCAGGTTGAGTCTGACTATGTCGTATAACATTAAGCAGGTTGTTTAATTTATCTGTTTCAATTTTATCATTGGTAAAGTGCACATAATAATATTGACCACACATGGTATGGAGGCTTAACGATAATAACAGATGGAAATGCTGAGCACAGAGCAGGTGCTCCATAAGCTATAATTATATTTATGAGTAATAGTAATACCTTGGCAGGTACTGAAGATAGGCTCATTCAAGACCTACTCCGAACCACTTTAAACTTGCCTTAACAAGAAAGGCTGGAAAGCTCAAACCAAAAAGTAAAGAAAATCAACCTTCCCTAAATTCTCTTGCGTCAGTTTTCTGCACATGACCTAGGCTCTGCCACAGATGTGGGACAACAGTGAGTGGAGGTGGCAGCCCTGGGCAGGGTCACTGGATCTTTCTGGTGGGGGTAGTGTCTGGATTTCCCAGGGCAGTCCTGGTGGCATGTTCAGCATCAGATTTGCTAGCATCACAGGAGCTAAGTGGAGCCCACCAGGAGGAGGGAGGGGTTGTCTCCTGGGGTCTCTCCTTCCTACCTTAATCCTAAACATGTAGAATCTAAGTCTGATTTGTGTCCCTTCTTGAGAGGTGAGTTAAGTCTTTAATACATTTTTTTGCTGTTTAAATTAGTTGGGGTCAATATTCTCTCTCTCTCTTTTTTTAATCTGTAGCCTAGAGCCAAGACAAATACAATTGTTTGTGGCGATTCTTCTGCTTCTAACTACTGTCTGAAATGTTTGGAGCAGAGTAGAATGAATCTTGTGTACAGACAGCTAGCAGTGGAAAAATCTCTACAATTCATTAATCTGGATACTTTGTTATACAGAGAGGTAAACTGAGGGCCAGTATGGGGGCAATAACTCCCCCAGAATCTCAAAGCTCAACATCTAGAATATTGAGTGTTTGCTCCTACTGTGTCAGGCTGTGTAGTCGTACCATGTAACCCTCACAAGGGTCCCCAAGGATAGACTTTAGAATTCCTTTACAGGAGGGAAGTAAGTCTCAGAGACCTTATGAGATTTTACCAATGAGTCAAATAGGTGCCACGTAACAGGGCTGGACTTTGGCATGGACCTAAATCCAAAGCCTGTGCTTTGAACCTAAGCACTTTGCTACCTTCTATGACATGGCTCCTTATATCACCCCTTCGTAATCCCAACTAAGTGCTTTGAAAGTGATTAGGAAAGAGGAAGGAAATATATATAAAATGGCTTTGGTGCCACTTGTGCAATCAGTGATGG
This sequence comes from Cynocephalus volans, assembly GCF_027409185.1. NCBI lineage: Eukaryota > Metazoa > Chordata > Mammalia > Dermoptera > Cynocephalidae > Cynocephalus > Cynocephalus volans. The sequence continues at coordinate 86,808,658 of NC_084474.1, forward strand.
TGGCGGGGTGCGGAACTAAAGGCAAAGTTGTGCAAGGGTGAATTATCTGAGAGTAGATGAAGACTTCATTATCTAAAGCAGATGTAGGTCCACTCATGAACAGAGAGAATGGCTACCTCCATGCAACAAATATCTTCAGTCCATGAAGAGAAGGGACTACTGTCACCCCTCCCCACCCTTCCACCCTTCTTCCCACCACCCAACCAACCCCCTTACGAAGGAGAGCAATTGCTAATATGTTGGATCTGACCCTGGAACTTGGATTGGACCTTCTTTTACTAGTACCTGGAAAGGGCTTCCTGCTCAGAAGGCTTGGTCAGATCTTTCTCTCTCCCACCTCCCCATCTTTGTAATTGCAACAGTATGGGTCATGAACTCATGAGAAAAGGCATAGGGGTACAGAACACCATTCATGCTTGGAGAACTGCAAGTAGATCCACATGACAGAGCATAGTGTATTGCAGAAGGAGGCCAAGAGGTGGAGAAGTAGGAGGAGACCAGATTACACAGGACCTCCTGCAGTCAGTTGTTCAGTTCCTGCTGCCCAGCCAGATCCTACATGTGACCAAAAGTACTCGAAGGTCCTCCTTCAGCTTCACTCACTTTGCCCTTGCTTCTTCCCGCCTTCCTCCCTTCCCAGTCTCTGATTCCCTCTTGGGGCTTTTTCCCTTCAAATATACCTACCATGGTGATTTTAATGGCCTTCCACTCAGACTCAAGTGTCAAAGGTGGATAAACCCTGTAGACCTGTGCCCCATCCCCCGTGCCAGATGTCACACAAACAAAACAAACACTTACTCTAGTCAGCATTTATGCTTGTGACTTTCATACCTTTTGATGATCTGAGCACCCAAAGTTAGGAGACATCAGCCCCTTTAATAGGTGAGGGTGGCCCAGAGAGACTCAGTAAAATGTCCAGGGGCTTAGTGCCCAGGGGCTAAGTGGCAGAGCCTAAACTCTTGACAGCTGTGACTCCAGCGCTGGTGCTTTGACTGAGCTGACAGTGGAAGCAATCTTTTTCATCCTTGACCTTGGCCAAACTGTCCTAAAACTCATGGTGATGTCCAGATGAAATGGGACCTACAGAAGTGGCCAGGTCTGGTCTTAGGCTTGCTTTCCTCTTTAGACCCTGAACCTTCTTATGTGGTGGAACAGGTCTAAAGAACAGCGTGAACACCTAAGGTTGCTGTTGTCAGGTGGCAATTTCATGGATCCACTTGGCCAGTAGGTGAAAGCAGAAGCCAGAAGGCTTGCTGGAGCACCTTGCTTCTGCTTTTTGTTTAGCTTCCTTACCTGTCAAATGGGGAAATCAGGCAAATGGTTGGCTCAGCTCTAATTGCTTGTGGGTCTACAGTCTGAGAAATGGAAAATAGACAAAACTCTGCAGGAAGGCTTCCCCTGGGTCCACCCTGAGCCTCTGCCTCACTCAGTTTCTGAGCTGTTGAGGGCCAAAGGCCAATGTGGGAACATGTGTCATCTCTTGGAAAACTCAGTTGGGTTGATAGAGGTTGCACAAACAGTATGTTAGAGAAATTCTGAAGCTGCCCTTGAGCTCAGTGGGGAAATAGTTGTGTGGCTGAAAGACAGCACCTGCTGTGGGTGCGGAACCTGGAAGTGGTAGCAGACCTGCCGTAGAGTAGCCAACTCTAGCCAGTGGTGGAATCAGCTCACCAGATGCAGAAGAGAGAATGATTTTCTTCTCATTGGCCTTGAATCAGTTCTTGCAGGAGTGAGATCTAGGTCTCCTCTCATCTTCAAGCCATATTTCTTGGATAGATATCATGATTCTTATTTTATATATGAATGAAATTAAGGCTCAAAGAGGTTGGGCAATTTGCTGAAGGCCACATAGCTAGGGTGTGATGTATCCAGGATTCCAATTCAGATCTGTCCAATCCCAGTCTGTTTCCTTTCCATGCGTTAGTACATGCTGCTCCTTATGTTTCCTTTCTGGCAAGGGCTGAGTTAAACTTTTACAAGTATGCATGTATTTTTTTTTAAAGACCCCACATAAGCAAATAAAAATGAATTTGAAGTTATCTTTCTCTGCTAAAGAATAACAATCTTGATTTGAAAAATAAAAATCATAGAACAGTTACAGGAACACTCAACTAAGGTCCTTTAATATTTGCTCCTGAACTTTACAGGAACAGCTATTGAGAGCTGCAATAGATGCTTGAAAAGGTGACCTCTGGCCTTTTCAGAGATTAGCCAAAAACAGATAAGGATAAAGTGTTTTCATTAAGGCGATTAGAGCTAGCAGGGGACTCCTCCTCCCAGGGAGCATTGCTTCCAGGCCTCTTTAGCTATAAGCCTGACAGCCACTGTACCTTAAGGCAGAGGAAGGGTTAATTCTACCTCTAACTGCAAAAACGGAAGAACCCTACATTGGATTCAGGAAAGAGTTTATCCTTCTCTGGTCTATTTTGATATTGCATATGATTTTTTAAAAAATTTGATTCCCAGTGTCCGATGTATTACATGACATATCACATGACTAAATGAAAAGCAAGTAAAGATGAGAAAGGTCACAAATGGCACCCAAGGGTTTATGGTCCTGAGACTGTTCTCTTAAATAATACAACTTCTTAAGATACATTATGTGGCTATCTGTTTTATAGATATAGGCTGCACTTGGCAGGTGATGACATGAGTGGTAGGGGCTAGATCATGGGGAGCCATGAGTGTTAAGATAATTCGACTTTCTCCTCTCCATAAAGGGCACCCTCCAAACAGCGTGGGGGATTGACATCATCAGGTTTGCATTGTACACAGACCACGCAGGCCAAGTGAGGAGTATACATAGACAGCAGTGGGGCTGGAGGCCGGGATATAGACAGTCAACAAGCAGATGGATAAATGTCTGCTTTCCCACTGTCTCCATGAGGTCCGGGAATTTGCCTGGCTTGTCACTGCTATACTCCTAGTGCTTGGGACAGAGTCTGCTACTGAGTAGGACCACAGTAAATATTTGTCAAATGGTTGAATGGTATAATTTCAGTGATCCCAATGAAAGAGTGAAGTCTCAACCAAAGCCTTGGAAGAGGGAACTGAGAGGAGAGAATGGAGTTAAGAAATAAAATAGAAGTCGAGAGATTTTGGTAATTGATTGAATCAAGATGTGAGGGCAAAGAGGAGACTGAGAGGCCTCCAGATTCCTGGCCAGGGGAACAGAGTGCTCTCAGTGAGTGAGATGGGGACAGATCAGGGGAGAAAATGGGGCAGGGTAAGGCTGAGGGACTGTGGGACATGCAGGTGCGGTGTCTTAGATGTGACCCACTGAGTAGTCACCTTTCCTGCAGCTCTGGCCCTATGCATGTGGTGTTCTCTCTAGACCAGAGGCTCTTCCCCGCCTTTCATTCAGTTAACCCTTGCTTAGCCCTGGGCCCACCTCAGTCTTACTTCCCCAGGGAAGCCTCTGCTGGACCCATATAGGCCAATCAGGTTCCCTGGTGTCAGGCTGTAACAGACTGTCTCCGTTCCTTCTGGCCACGGATCTCAGTGGCTGACTGGGCCCCATGTGCGTGGTTAAGGGGTTAATGTGTATCTCCCCCTCCAGAGGGCCAGCTCCATAAGAGCCAGGGTGTATCTCTTTGTGGTCACCAGTCACTCCTACTGATAGGCACAGTACCTGGTATATACTAGGAACTCAGTAAACAGTTGTTGAATAAATGATTAAATGAATGAATAAATAAATACCTGTACAGTAAATGAATGCGTGAATGAACAGTTGTCAGGGCTCTGTCTCTTAACACATGATATGATTTAAGTCCTAATTAGCTTCTCAGATGGAATCAGAGGCAGTTTTGCAGAGCTGGAGTAACATGAGTTCCTAGGTTTGAATCCATGTGCCTGCCACATAGTAGGTGCTTGGTAAATATTTGAATGACTACTGACTTTTCTTATCATCTTATCTAAATGTTATTAGGCAAGAAATGCAATGTTTGGGGCTTCATTTTTCTCATTTATCGAAATGGGAATAAGGACATCTATCTCTTCTTTTAAAAAACGAGAATTTGGTGAGATAACTTATGTCAATACCAGGCACATATTAGAAACGCACTAAATGCTTATGCTCAGCACCTGGGCTGACCATGCAATGAAAGTCCCCAGGAGTTTGTAGAGGACAATCAATAAGAAATGAGTGCAATGTCAAGAAACTCCAGGTTCTTCCACAAAGAGAAAGGATACACTCACACATGGATATACTCACGCACACACACACCCACACCCCTAATCTTCCCTCCGTACTCCCACAATTGAATTGTGTATTCAATTGCAGTGCCCACCACGCCATAGACCCTCAGTACATGCCTACTTCCTTCCTGTTCCTTGGACCTCCGTCTTAGCCCTTTGCACTGGGTTTAGTGCACAGTAGGTGCTCTGTGCAAATTTGAGCCACAGATAAAGATAAAGCAGAAAAGAAGGGAGGAAAAATAAAAAATAAAATTAAAAAGAAAAAGAAAAGAAGGGAGGAAATGAAGGAGGAAAGGGAACAGGCAGGTGTCTGTTCACGCTTTGCTTTCTTTCCAGGTACCTCATTAGCACCAGACATGAGAGTAAGGAGAGAGTGAAGCGTGCAGGAGCTGTCAGAGACGGCAGGCTCATTGTCTGAAGCTGCCCAGCACCTTTTCTTTATGATAAGCACCATGCGGGGCCCCCAAGTGTTGGCTTGGGTTTGCTGGCTCCATGTTGTTGGCTGTGCCACAATGTTGATCCTGCAGCTGTTGCTAAATCACCAGGGGGTCCTGGCCACCTCCCTGCCACCTGCCAGACTCTGCTAATGGATGCAAAGATTCAGCGATCCTCTGACAAATGGTAAGGAGAGGAACAGATCTTCTGCTTGCTCAGCACTGGAGAGTTACAAATTTCTCTGTAGACCCTGCTTTCTCCAAAGCTTTCTCCTGGACATCTCAGTGTGCACAAAACAGACCTCGCTGCCGCCCAGGCTTCTGCCTTGTCGCTCCTCCTGCAACATTCAGCGTGCCACCTGGTGATCTGGAAGTCATCCGAGAGGCCCCTAATCAGTCGGTGCTGTACCTACCTGAATTCAAATCCCAGCTCTACCTTTGACTGACTGTGTGACTGCTAAACTACTGAAGTTTCCTTAGCCTCAAGTTTTCTCAGCTGCAAAATGGGAAAGAACAAAACTCATTTATTGTTGTTTGCAGGAATAGTAAAAGGTTGTGCTTGCAAAAGATCCAGACTAGTATATATGAGATACTCAAGACATGAGTTTTTTTTCACCTTTCCTCATCCATGGTCACATCCCAGAAGTTTAAATCATCACAGTGTGGAATTTTCCTTGTGTTCCTTTCAGGGTCTTAGCACATAGTAGGACAGTAGGTCTTAAACCTCAGTGTGCATCGGTACCAGGTGAGAAACAATTAAAAATGTACAATCTCCTTGTGCTTTATAACATGTGAATGCTTTCACACTGCAGGACCTAGGAGTCTGCATTTTTAAAGGCAGATGTCATAAGGACCTCCCCCGGAGAGAGACCGTTTTCAGTAAAGTCCTGTGGTTTACCCACTCCCCAGCTGCCCAGCTTGAGGATGTGTGAAGCAGAGGAAAAAGAAAGAGGAGCATTTAAAGCAGGTTGAGGAGATCAGGGACAGAGAGTTTCTTCACAGTTGCCTCTCACTAGATGGGAAGGGTTGACAAAGCTTCTGTCTCTTGTTGCTTATATAAAACGACACTTGTGCTGAAATTGGCAAAGCTTAAGGCAAGAGGCGCGCCATGCTGGCTCCGGGTAAGTGTAATCATGGCACTCGTAATTAAAGGCCGCTGGCAGAAGGCTGTCCTGGCAGCTGAAAACTCCCTCTGGGTCAGGCGCGTTTCTAAATGCCAGCAGTTGGTTCCTGGAGCTCACTGGGAGAAGAGCTCCCTGAGGGCTCCTGGGGAATGCTGTTGCGGAAGATTATTGCTGTACCTCCTGATCAGCATCAGGGAGTTGTAGGGGAGGAGGACCAGGCGTTCTCAACACCCTCGCCCCACTCGAGCCCCGGAAGCCTTTCCGCTGCTGAGTGGGCGAACCGCTACCGCTCCCTCATCCTCTCTCCTGCCTTCTTCCTGCGGGAATCCAAGGACAGTTTCAGGATGGGAACTGAGTGGTCTTGTAGGTGAACAGGAGGGGAGGGTTTGCAAACACAGCTCCCAAAGTTCAGGCTCAAGTTTTGGTTCCCCTGCCCGCCCCTCCCCCCCCCCCCCCCAGTTTTGGCTATTTTGTTGTTTTATGGACATTGAAGTGGTGACTGCAAAGTCATATGAATGATTTCATGTGCTGCTCATTTAAATTTTGTTCCACAAAAAGCTTCCAGAAAGAGGGATACAAAGAAGCAGATATAAAGAAGAGCCTGGATTCAAGTCCGCTGCTTTGAGCACTTTCCAGCAGCAGGGCAGCCGTGGGGAGGGCCCTGCCTGTCCACAGCTGTGAGCCAGCACTGCCTACATCTAGCTCAGAGCTGCAGGGAGAAAGAATGGGGCCCTCTTCCCATCCAGCAAAACAATCTAGAAATCACCTGGAAATAGGAAAAGAAAATGTGAGGACACGCATGTGTAGTTCCTCATGGCCTGGGCCTCAGTCACTGGGTGAGGCGAGGTCTCAGAGCAGTCAGTGCTGATTCGACCGGCTTGACTGTTCGCTCCCATCATAGCGGGATAGGAGACCCCCTTTCAAGATTTCTAATCCTCTCCTTGGATACATCACTAGGTGGTAAGATGTACAAAGGCTGTTTTATTTCATGTATTGTATAACTGTATCCCAAAGCTGAAGATATATAAGAGATATATATGTGTATACATACGTACATACATACATATATACAAGATACATATATACCCATATACACATATTCTATACATATGGGTATACCCATGTATATGTATAGGCATATGCACATAACACAGAACATACACATATGTATATACTCATGTATTTCTATGCATATAAGCCACTTGTATGTACATATTTACATGTACATACATATGAATATGTATGGCGTGTGTGTGTGTATATGTATATATCTATACCTACATCTACATCATCTACAGTGTCTACATGCATATTCATGTCCACACATGTGGATGATGAGTGACTAGGAGTCTCAGGTGTGCCTGCAGCCTCTCAGTGGTCAGTGTGGGCTCCCAGGACCTCTCACTGTGTTCTAGGCTGTCACTTGATTAGCCTCTGGGGCGATGCTTCTGTCACCACTGGCTCCATCACACAGCTGCTCCGACACCGAGCAATTAGCAGGCCAGCTCTTCAGTTGCTTCATGGTTCTTTTCTCCGGAGCAGGACAGGGTCAGAGCAAGGCTGACTGATGAGTACCCTCTATCCCACCCACAAGCCAAGGCTGAGTTCCCCTTGTCAGGTGAAACCCACTCAGGGTCCTCCTGAGACCCCTCTCTGCAGGGTCCCTGACCCATGCTGCGTGTGCCCCCCTCCCACCCCATACAAACAGGAAGTCTCAGGTCTCCACACAGGCCCTCGGGTGCCATGTCCTCATTTAACATCCGGTGGTGTTAACACTCTTCCTGGAAGAGCTCCTGGGCTCCATTTCGACAGTGCTTGAAAACTGCACCTTGCAGAGACGTGGGGAAGATTAGAGACCAAGCATGCCAGGTGCCTGGCATAGAACAACGCCATGATAAATGAGAGGTGGCCTTGCTGTCCGCACTTTATAGATGAAGACACAGAGAGGTGAGGGGACTTGCTGAGAGGTGGGAAGCTGGTGCCAACCTCACATCTACCTGCCTGACTCAGAGGTCTGTGGTCTTTCTTCTTCAAGGTCTCTTGGTACAGTGACAGAGCTGGGAGATACACCAGCTTTTTTGGCTCTGGGCCTGGTGTCCTTTGTGTAGTTCCAGGTCCCCTCTGAGTTGAAACCTGAAGTCACAAGCTCAAAGTCTGCAGGGCCCAAGTGGTGGCCAGTGTCAGTGTTGAGGGCCATAGATCCCAAAGAGTGAACTGTCTCTTAGACCAGCCCCCGGGAGTGGAGGGTACACGCCCCACCTAACGTGCCCTGCCACTCAGCCCCGACCATAGGCCAGTCAGGAATGAAGGTCCAGAGTCACCAAGCATGCTGATGACTTAGAGAAGTCGCACATTGGGATTTTAGGTAAAATTTCCCAAAAATCAAAAACTAATTCAAGTGTGTGTGTGTGTGTGTGTGTGTGTGTGTGTGTGTATACGTGCATTTACACTGGCTAAACAAAACATATGTGTTAGCAGAAGCTTCCTGGCAAGCTATTGCTTTGCCTCCTCTGCCATAAACTTTTTTATAATTTAATGAAGGTATTTTGGCTAAAATTTTATTTCTTTTGCAAATGAATCTTACAAGCCTATCTCAGCTACCCCAGGCCTCTGATGACCAGCTTTATGCTTCCAGTCAGGGAAACTGAGGCAAAAACAAGCTAAGTTATTACTGAGAAAGCTTGGGGAGGGGAACTGGGGTCAGATGGGGACACAGGTCTGCTGGTGGCCATGGCTTTATAAGCCCCTAGGCTACAACTCACTTCTGTAGCGTGGAGCTCTCTGGCTGAACAAGACAGAAGCTCTGCTTCCTCATCCAGAACCCAGGAGAGGTAGCTGTGGGAGCAGCTGCATGATCTGTGGCACCCAGTGCAAAATATAAATGTGGGCTTTCTTTTTAATAGAATGACAACAGAGCATTAAACCGACCCAGGAGCCCTTCTAAATGTGGGGCCCTGTGTGACAATACAGGTCTTGCATCCATGAAGCCAGCCCTGGGCAGCCACCATCATTGGCTAGCAGAGACATTTGTCGAGCAATTATTGTGTGCTGGGCACCATTCTAAGTGCTTGTCATGTCTGTTATGTAATCCTCACTACTGCCTTATGAAGTGGATGTGCTATTATTTCCTTTGAATGGGTAAGGAAAATGAGGCACAGAGAGGTAAGTCACTTGTTCAAGATCACACAGCTGGAGAATGGCAGAGCCAGATTTGATCCAGGCCGTTTGGCCCCAAAGCCCATGTTAGTAACCACTGGGATGTAGTGCACTGTTTTTATAATTGTCACTATCACTATCATTGTCCTCCTGTGGACTTAAACAGGGAACTCAGGCTGACCAGAAAGGAGTACCCAGAGACCCTCTGGGCCAGGAATCTTATTCCCAAAGCCAGAGAGGCTCAGGGACAGGTGGCGGGACAGGTCCTCCCCAGGCTTACTGCCTGTGCGGTGCATGTGTTGGGAGGTCTGGGACCTGCAAAGCAGGGGCAAGAGAGTTCAGATGAGGACACTCCTGCTATTCATCAAACCAAACGGAGGCCTCTGCAGGGCTGAAAGCACCGGCTTTACTCTTTGATCCAAACTCTGGATCGGAGCTAATCAGCCGCAGGACGACTGCTCGTGTTACACAGCCTTGGGCTGACGCAGCGCTTTCTGAAGCCAAGGCTGGATAACAGATCCTCTCTTCCCACTGTCCTGCAGAGCTTCCAGCAAGCCAGGGCCACCCGGGGGCTTGGGGGGTGGCAGCAAATTCTCTTGAGGCCAGACAGGTACCTGCCTCTGACGAGGGAGCATTTTCCCTCAGTGGCTTCTCCTCCTGCCAGAGGGAAGAGAACAGAGTCTGTGTGATCCTTTAGCAAATAATCTCGTGAATTCAAGATTTTAAACTGCAGCAGAGAGAAGGATGGATCAACAATATTCGTGAAAACGTGGAAAACCAGGAAAAAATGTGCCCCAATTATAGTGATTCTCTGAGGTGTGATTTAATTTCTTGCCTATGACATAAAAATGATGGTGATAAAAAAGGTAGAGATTATTGTGGTAGCTAACATATATCGAGTCCTTACCATGTCCCTGGCACTTTGCTAAATGCTTTGTTCAAATCACCCCACTCACACATACCTACTTGACAAAGGTGTGATTCTACAGTCCAAACCACTTAACAATCTTTTTTCAAGTCACACTGAATTGCAGCTCAGGCAATTTACATGCAATTAATCTCCTTAATTGGACGTTTATGCTTGGATAATATAACCATGATGTAGATAAGTGGTAATTCATTCAGCTCCTATGATCAAGTCGGATTTGGCCCATGCCCACGGGAGTGTTTGGGAAAGTGGAAGGAAGGTGGGGAGGGGAGGCAGGGCTGGGGAGTTGAGGGCCACCAGGGACCCCACCTCTCACACCCCATCTGCTGTTACTGTGTCCTCACCAAGCTCCAGCCACACTGTCCTCTTGTCCTTCGTTCCCTAAATGCTCTGGGCTCTGCCCCTCTCCAGAGCCTCTGCAAGTGCTGCTGCCTTTACTCGACCACCGTTCTCTTCCTTTGCCAAGGTAACGTCGGCTCGTCCATGCGACCCTCGGTGTGGTGTTATGTTCTTGGGGAAGCCCTCTTGGTCCCTCACTGTGCTGTGCAGCTTCCTTCATAATGTGCTGTCAGAGCTGCAGTGGGACATTTACTTTTCTCTTACTTGTTAATGTCTCTCATGCATTAGACTCTTCAGTCTGTGAGAGCAGAGACCATGCCCGGCTTATTTAATTTTATTTATCATTATTGCATTCCTAACCACCTAACATAGCACAGATTCAAAGAATGCTTGCCAAAGGGATGAATGAATAGATCTGTCAAGTAGCAGGCATGTGTCAGCTCCTGGATGTGGGCGATGGATTCATTCTGAGCTGGACCCCAGTCCATACCTGGGGGAAGGGGATCGGGGGTCATGGCCTCAGCCAGAGGTAGGACTATGATGCAGGGGTCGGCACATCAGATTCTTGGTAGGTCAATGTCAGCAGCATCATTGAGCCGGATCTTTCAGGGTGTGAGGCTGGCCCTTGTGTGGACTGGATTTGAAGCTGGAAGGGGAGAGGAGCTGAGCTTTGGATGTGACCTCCCTGGCACAGGGAGCAAGGCTAATGCTCTCCCCACTGACCTGGAGTTTTCTCCTACCTGCAGCGGAAGCACTGGGCCCTCGAGGTCTAGACCAGGGGGTAGAAAACTTTCTCTGAAAAGACTAAGATAGTAAATATTTTAGGCTTTGAGGTCTATCTGGTTTCTGTTGCAACTGTTCAGCATTCCCATTACAGCACCAAAGCAGCCATAGAAAGGGCATAAACAAATGAGCCTGGCTGTGCTCCAATAAAACTTTATTTATGGACGCTGAACTTTAAATTGCACATCATGTTCATGTGTGACAATTTTATTTTTCTTTAGATTTCCCCCACCTCCAAGCATTTAAAAATGTAAAAACCATTCTCAACTCTTGGTGGTACAAAAACAGGCGTCTTGTTGGATTTGGCTCACGGCTGTGGATTTCCTGGTCTATGCTCTTGCTCTGTATCCCAGGGGCTTCTTCTGCCATTTCACAGAAGGTGCTTCTGGAGGTCTGTGTTCAGGTCCTCATCTGCTCTTTACTCCTTCTGTGACCTGGGGAGTGTCACTTGATCTCTCAGGCACAGGCATTTAGGGACTGGGTCAGATGAGTTCCATGGTCCAGCTGTGGCTTTCATCCATTGCTGGGTGATGCTGGCTTCTGGAGTCATGCTGGGGTCTCTTCTGTGCCCCTCTGGGCTGTGGGGACTCCATGCGGTTTCAAAGAAGACTCTGAGGCACAGGATGAGACTGTCACCACGGGGAGCCATCGGTAGCTGGAGAATCAGGGACCAGACTCCTGAACTGTGGGTGCCACCTGGGGTCTGGCTGTCTGTTTATCTGAAGAGTCTCCCATTCATACTGGGAGCTGGACCTGACCCATGCATTCACTGACCTCCCTTAGCAAAGCTGTGCGAGGTTATGGGAATCCATCCTTTCCTTCACACACATTGTTGTCACAAAAGAAGGATCTGACATTTAACCAGTGTGTGGAGGTTAAGACTCGGAGGGGGACAAATGACACGGATGGTGTTCCACGCGTAATGTGTGGGCAAAGATCACAGATCAGAGGTGACTTAAAAAGTAAGCAAAAAACCTATCCAGCTTGTTTCTTCTCGTATTACCTTATGCTCATAAATGACCCCTGCGTGCACCCAACCCGGGAGCCTGGGTGTACCCTGGCCTCACTCTTCCTTCCCTCTCCCGCTCACGACTAATCATGGTGATCTGTCCATTTCTCCCAGGCCCACTTTGAAATATGCTGCCTTTTTTGCACGTCCACCCCCACTGCCTCTGTGCAGTGCCCCACCCTCCCTCACCTGGGCCAAATTTGACCTCCTAAAATCATCATTAAACTCTCTGCCTAAAGACACTCCCTAGTTCTCAGGTCATGATTTTGTTTGTTGTGTTTTGCTTTGTTTTCCAAAAAGGAAAAACTGATTACATCACTTACCTGGTAGAAATTTTTTAATGGCTCAGAATGATGAAAACGTTCTGGAGATGGATAGTGAGGAATTGCACACTTAAAAATGGTTAAAACAAAAAATTTTATGTCGTGTGTATTTTACTACAATAAAAAGTTATTTAATGCCTCCCTATGGATCACAGAACAGCTTTGTAAGGCTGATAGGGACCTCGAAGAACCTCGCACGCCCTGCCACGCTAATTTCATTCTGGATACACTGATGTGAACTTCACACACGGTTAGAAACTTGCGTTCCCATGGCACCTTTTTGTTTCTCTACATTCCATTTCGTCTGCCTGATGTAGATGTCACCTTCTCTTTCCTACCTTCCTGAACATCTCCTCAACCTTTACGATCTGGGTCAACAGGAGCACGGTGACCTGGTCCACCACACTTTGCTCACTGATTCTACTTCTCTCTTACAGGTAGAAGTAAGTGATGGGTTGTTTAAGTAGATCATCAAAAAAAAAAAAAAAAAAAAGAAAGAAAGAAAGAATATTCTTCAGCGGAATGTCAGATATCTGTCAGACCGAGAGAACCACGGTAAAACGGACATCTGTGTGTCCACCACTCAGTCATCTAAGTAAATGACAACATCACCTTGGCTGTGTTTTGTGTGTCCTTCCCAAACTTCTTCCTGTCCCTCCCCTTCAAACCTGACTCCTATTGTGAATTTGTATTTGTCATTCTATTTGCTTTCTTCATTGTTTTACCATGTTCATCTGAGCAATTTATCATGTAGTTGCATGTGCTGTTGAACTTTATAGAAATGGAATCATACTGCAATTCTCTGTGACTTGCATTTCCTCACCAAAACGATGTTTGTGAGATCAATCCACTCTCGCACATGCTGATGTAGTTCGTTCATGTTCACTGCTGCCATACTGTTCCACTGGATACATATAACACATTTAAAAAATTCGTTTCTGCTGGTGATGGAGATTTCAGTTATTTCCAGCTTTTGCTATTAAAAACTGTGCTGGTGTGGCCATTTTTGCACAGTTCTCTTGGAGCAAATGCAAGATTCTCCAGTTATACACCCAGAAGTGGAAATGCTGGGGCAGACTTATGTCTCTCGTCAACTCTATTTGATGATGCCAAATTTCTGTCCATCATGATTTTATCAATCCTGCTCTCACCCAGCACTGGTTAGAAGTGACTGCTTCATTTCTGTACATCATTTGATTATTAGATTTTCATTTCTGCTGATTTGGTGCTTGTGAAATGACATCTCACTGTGGTTCCAATGACTAGAGAGGTTGAGGTGCTTTTTTTATTATTATGGATTACTGATTTTCATTTTTTCTTCTATTATTGAGTAAAATCTATTATACCCATTTTAATACTGAATTGCTTGTTTTGTTCTTACTGATTTTGTAGTTCTTCAAGTATTTTGCAAAGTACTTAATTGTCAATTTTATATATTAAAAATATTTCCCCCTGGTTTTGGCTTATCTTTACACTTTCTATAGTTTCTTTTGATAAACTGAAGCTCTTAAGTTTAATATAAACATTTTGGTCTTTTTTTTTTTTTTCTTATTGTATGTGCTTTTTGTGTCTTTTTAAGTAAGGCCTTTTCTAGCTTGTGGCCATAGAATCCTCTCTTCTTTATCATCTTCTAAAATGTCTATAGTTTTGCCTTTATCCTTAAGGTCTTCAAGCCTTTTGGAGTTGACTTTTGTGTATAATGTGACGATAGGGTCACAGGTGAAATACTTTTCCATATCATGACAATTATCCCGGAATCACTCATTAAATATTTACCCTTTCCGCATTGATCTGCTGTTAGGTTTTCATCAATGGAGGTTCTGTCCCTAGGCTTTCTATGTGGTTCTGGTGTCCGTCCTTGTGTCCACACCCCACTATCTTCATTAGAGCTTGATAAAAAGACTCGATATCAGGTACATCACCAATTCTTCCTCTGGAATGTCCTGACTATCTCTATTTCTTTACTTTTTCACTGCCATTTTACAATGAGCTCATCAAATTTCACAAAAAGTCATGGTTTGAATAGCATGATTTTATTTTTGCTTTCATAGTGTTTTATATGATGCACATAAATCCACATACACTTGTTTGTTCATAGATTTCATGTCTTATCCTTAAAGATATATGTATTACCTGATAAATAGCCAGATTTTTGAATGAATGATCAAAGTCCTCTCTTCAGCTGAGGTTCACTCTTACACAAAACTTCAGATTTTTAGTGTAATTAAATCATTCATCTTTCGAGAGGATCCTTCACTCTATAGAAGAGGGAGGAAGAAGAAGCATGTGTCATTATTTGAGCACCTACTCTGTGCCAGCAATGTGTCTGGGAGAAGGGCACAAAGAGCCATGTTGGAGTCTCTTAATAAGACAAGCACCCCTTAGCATACAATTTTCAAAAACTAGAATTTGTTCCATCTTCTTGGGACACGTGGCTTGTGGAAGGCAAGGAGCTTCTTCCTTAGGCTTTCCTGTGTGGGTTTCACTAGCAACTCCCAGTGCCAATCTCCCTGATGTCTTGTGTTTGAGACAAAGACATTCCAAAGACGGAAGTTCCATTAAACAAGTTTCACGTTAGGTCAACTGTTTTGACTTTTTATATATACACACACTGAAGAGCCACTCTCTTTTAAGAAGTTGATGCTTTTCTTTGCGTGGGAAATCTGGAGAGAAAACACACACATGCACACAATTAGAAAAAGGAGGGAGCAAGAATTTTTTTTCTTTTTAATTCATTCTTAAAGTAATTTGAAACACAGACTTACCCTTGATAAACAAAGAGACTTATCTGAATGGCAATAAGGAAAGAAAGCAATGACCCAGGTGTGCTTCCCAAGATTGAAAGCTGTAGTCTTAAAACCTGGATTCAAACTCAGGCTCTGAAGTTCCTTGCTTGTCTAACACTAGACCGATGGGGGAGGCAGAGTCCTCATCTGCAAGGGGAATGAAAATAACCAGGCTCATCTCCCCCAGGGGCATGTGCTTGGGATGGGTGAGCAGTTGGAAAAGCCCTCATAACCAGTAACATGTCCTGGAAATCCTAGATCACTCACTTATTCAGTCAATATACATTCACTGAGCACCTACTATGTGCTGGGCACTATAGTAGGACTTCACACACAGTGACTAAAAAAGAAAATCCCTCCCTCAGGGAAATGGTCCAGTAGTGGGAGACAGACAAAGACAACAAATCATATAGTAGGTGGTGACAAGAGCCATGGAGAAAAACAAGGTTGACTAAGGGTGGGGGGGTGATTGTGGGGGTAGTGATGGGAATATTGTATGTGGGCTGGCCAGGGAAGGGCTCTCTGACTAGATGACATTTGAGTAGAGACATCTGACCCAAGCAAGGGAGTAAGCTCTGGGGTTGTCTGGGGAAGTCCTTCCAGGCTGGAGAAACAGCAAGTGAAAAGCCATGAGGCAGGAGACCATGAAAAGGTGGCAGGTGGCCTGAGAGAGGTTGCGTTTGGCTTGCAAGGTTAGTGGTTGACTCCTCTGAGCAAGAGTATGTAGAGGCATAGCCCGCGCTTTTCTGGTCTGCAAGTGTGAGGACAGATGGAAAGAATGCTGGATTAAGAGGTACTGAAATGGAGTGCCTCTTGCACAAAATACCTCTCCTTCAGTAAAAATTTACTCAGCAAATTGCAAAGGGATTCGGCCAGAGTCTGTTTCCACAGGAATCTGCTGAATGACTCTGTGAAGTTACCTGTGAACTCAGCTCCCCCAGAAAACAGACTCTGAAATGGAGCTTACCATGCAGAACAGTTATTATTGGAACCAACACTGGTGGATGAAAGGGGAAGGAAGCAGGCTTGGGCAAAGGGAGAAGGTGAGCTGTGATGATGTCCCAACAAAAGCCTCAGCTGATGCCATGAAGAGCTCTGGACTACAGAGGCTCTGCAGAGTTTTCCCGAGTTGAGATGCAGGAACTGAGCCTTTATACTTCAGTGTTGATCAGTGTTTAGGTACAGTCCACCTTTGGAAGGAGGCATGACAGTGGGTGAGGTGGCTTTCTTCAAGGGACCAACACTGAGGGCTGTCTGGTGGCAGTCGGGGAATAAGACCTTGCATTCTTGAAGGAGAACTGGGTGCACTTCATGGCAAACTCCAGAGCCAAATCCTTGCCCTGCATGGGCTCATTTCTTCATAGAGGCTTTGAGGGCATCTCTTCAGGGTTCCAGTTACCCCTCTTCCTGGGGGAGTTTTAAAGTGGACATCTGGTGGAATGTGCTTGATGTGGTTTGAATGTTTGTTTCCCTGAAGCTCATGTTGAAGTCTGATCCCCAAAGTGGCAGTGTTAGGAGTGTTAGGGGGGTGGATCCCTCATGAATAGATTAATGCCCTCCCTGGGGAGAGAATGAGCTTCCCAGGAATGCATCTGTTCCCAGGAGAGGGGGTTGTTAAAAGCAGCCGGGCACCTTCATCTTATTCTCTCTTGCTTCCTCTCTCTCTGTGTCATCTCCTTGCACTGCTAGATGCCTGCTGCCGTGAGTAGAAGCAGCCTGATGCCCATGTCAGATGCAGCTGTCCCAGAATCATGACCCAGATAAACCTCCTTTCTTTATAAATTGCCCAATCTCGGGTATTCTGCTACAGCAACACAATAATGGACTAATACAGTGCTAAAGCCCCAGCACTGTAACTTGTCTTGGGCTACAACTTAGAGTCATTCTTTCCTTCCCCCATTACCCATTCTAGACTCCTTTACCCTTGGCCAGCACCAGCTGATCTCACTAGCTTACCTGCTGTGGTGACTGAAACCCTCATCTCAAAACCAAGACCCTCATCTGAGGCTCTAGTCACCATGTCCTTCTCAGGTTGAGGTTGCTGCACTTGTCCATTTGCAGTCAAAATAAGGAAAGGAGCATCGAGAGGTGCCCAGGCAGATCAAACATGTTTCTGCTCCTCCTCCACACCCGTTGTGTAGCTGCAACACTGCATGCACCCATCATCTGAGTCCTTTACCTGGCCAGGGTGTTCCCTCCTTTTCTTGCCTGGCTGATCTTTTAGGCATGGGGAGCCCTAGTTTATGGTTCAATATGACTCCTATTGTGTTCTCTAGAGGTAGTTTTCTCCCTTTGGGAACCAGGACCACTAATTCTGCACAGAGTGGTGGAACAGGAATACATATGCCTCATGTGGTCACTGGGAGTAATGGCCAGTGAGGCCACTTCTTCCCCTCCTTGGTTCCCAGATCCATGTATTCTTCCTATTAGGGACACAGCAACATATAAAGCACTTTGATTTAAACATACCCCACATCCTGGAAGATGGTGCTCTCTCCTTACAGTGTCATGTTTCTGAAGAGTTTCTGTGAGCCTTTCAATAGGTTATTCCATACATCTCTCAAGTTAACAGCTCTAGGTGGTGCAGAGTATGATAAACCAGCAGATTCTACCATGATGGGCCCACTCCTGCACCTCCTTTGCTGTAGAGTGGAGTCCCTTGGTCTGACACAATGCTGTCTGGGCTCTCATGCTGGTTAATAGAACATTCTGGAAGACCCAGAATAGTGGTGCAGATGAGGCTCTATGGGCAGGAAAGGCAAAGAATACCTGAAAGATATGCCTATTCTTATTAAAATTAATCACTGCACCTTCCAGTATAGGAAGGGTCCCAGATTGCCACCTTGCTACAAAGTAGCCAGTTGGTATTGTCAAGGGAGGCTGCTGTGTCATGGGCTTGGCTGTGGTCTCTCTTCCAGACAGGCTGAACAGTGGACAATTGCTGTGGCCAGATCAGTTTTGGAGCCTGCACTGTTGAGCCCATGCAAAACCTCCATCCCTGCCATTATGACTTCTTCCTTTAGGCATCACTGCACTGGCATCGGGGTGGCCGAACTGGGACTGACTGGTGTCAAATGGTTGTGTCATTCAGTCTACCTGGGTGTTCCCTGTTCTTCCTTGTTGGGAACTCTCTGGTGGATGTTGATGTGTGAAACAAAGTCCTTTACTCTTGGGACCACTCTCACATGTCCATCTACACACCTGCCCTCCAGAACACTTTGTTCTCCGTCTTCCAGTCTTTTTCCTTCCAAGCTCCTGAGAGGGGCAAGGCCCTGCACTGAACACTTCCTCTGAATCTGTCATTTGTCCTTCCCTCACTCAAAGAGGAAGAACATCATTTTACAGAGGAGAAAACTTAGGCACAGTAGGTTATGCAGCCCACTCAGAGTCACACAACTAGTAAGGATCAGGGCCAGGACTGGAGCCCAAACCATCTAACCCCACAAACTGCACTTAGTTGATGCTGTAGAAGGGGAGGATGAATGAAAACCAAAATCTTAACCATCAAAGGAACTTTCAACATTGGTGACAGACAGAAAAAGGAGCAGGAGTCTGGGCCCAGCAGAAGGGAGTTCTGGGGATCCAAGGTGTGGTCTGAGGACACTTGTTCATTCATACCTCAAAGAGATTTTGAGCACTTCCACATGTCACGTCACTATCTGGGTATCGCTAACTGGAGGGGTTGAAGGAAGAGGCAGAAGTAATAAAATGCACCGTCTCTAGTAATCTGTTCCTTTCTTTCTTTCTACATTCTTTCCTTCTTCCCTTCACCAAAGAGCAACTAAGCCCCTACTGTGCTTTAGGAACTGTGCTGGGCTCTGTGATGAAGATGGGGCTTCCAATCCAACTATGTCCTCTACTACCATCTCCCTCTCTCATTGTGATCCAGCGACACTGACCTTCTTTCTGTATCTAGAACCCAGCACAATTTTTTTTTTCTTGCTTCACAACCTCTGTACTTTGTTCCCTCTGTCTAGAACACTACTTTCCCTGATTTTCATGGTTGACTTCTTCCTGTCTTACACGTCGTAGCTCCAACGTTACCTCTTCAAAGAGGTCGAGCCTAGAAGGAAGAACGATCACGTGCCCGGAGAAAGATCTTCTCATGTGGGGCATTGTAGTTGCAACACCAGCTAAACAGGGCTTTTAGCTCAGGCTTCCCCCTCTCCAAAAGGGCTAAGAAAATGCAAAATGACCAAGGCAAGACAATGCCACCTAGAAAGTTCCACTTTCCTTCTTCTGCAGGACTTTCTCCATAATGCCCGTGTGACTATGGGCTCCGGGGATGCTGACAAAGTAATAACAAAGGCTCTCCTCGGGGATTTGCAGGACTGTATCTGGGAGGGAGGAGGAAGGGGGGCCGGGATGGGAGCAGGCATTCAAGCGCAAGGCTGTCTAAAAGTCATTATAGACTTCTAAGTAAATTCTCCGTTATAATTATTCTAATGGATTTAATAAGTCTCTAATTTGGACCTATGATGTTCTAATGTGTCAGCTGTCTTATGTCTCAGTGAAAGACTCTTTCTTTCTTTCAAAAGCCAATCATGCATGGGTGCTTCAAAAAGTTCATGGAAAGATTTGTATTATCTTTCAATCATATTTTTCCCTGAACTTTTAAAGTATGCTCATAAGAAGAGGACACCGCCTATGATGAATTCTGCCAATTTCTAACTCAACAAGCATTGGGACCTCTTATGGTAAGCCCAATTCAGCCACCAAGATAAAGCTACAACCTACAACACCCAGGACTGTCTTCCCTGGACTCTACTAACTTCCAGAGTTAAATGGTAGCAGCAGAGAATGTTCCAATGGGAATGAGTTGAAATGTGTTGGAATATGGCAGATGCTGCTTAGCAGATTTTGATTCAAATCCTGTTTCTGCTTCATAGTAGCTACGAAACCTTGGGCAAGTCAGTTCCTTTCTTGGTGCCTCAGTTTCCTCATCTGTAAAAAGGGGATGATAACAATGCCCACCTCACAGCGTTGGGGAAATAAACAGTCCCGTGTGTGTAAAAGCCCCTACTTGCCATGTAATGGACTTTTCCTATGATAGCTAAACTCCCTTTGTTGCAGACGAGAAGAAAGAATAAGCTAGCCGTCCAACATCACTTAGCAACATAATGGCTAACAGTGAGCTAGCGAGATGTGCCCAAAGGAACACTTTGAACTTTGGAGTCAGGAAGACCTGGATCTAATCCTAACTCTGCCATTTATCATCTGTGTCACTCTGAGCAGTTCTCTCTGGCCTCAGGGCTCTTTCCCACAGCCTGGGATGCTCTTCATGGCAGACGCTCAAAAGGCAACTTTATCGAGGGGATTGTCTGTGGACCCTCCTGCAATGGCCCCTGCATCCTCTAACCTCCTGACCCTGCTTGGTGTCAGCATCTAACTTTACAGACTTGTTTCTTTATTGTCTGTCTCCTCCAACTACAGCACAAGGTCTTTGGGAGCAGAGATTCTATATATTTTATTCACTCCTGTACTTCCACATCATAGAACAGCACCTGACGCAGACCAGGTACACAATACATATTTGCTGAACAGGTGTTGGATGAAAGGGTCTTCATTTCTCTAAGCTTAAGATTCTTCATGGGACTAGAAACACCTATCTCCTTGGACTATTGTGGAAAGAGCTTATATTAGAAGCTGAGCATGGGACACAGCGTGCAGGAAGAGGTCAGTAAATGAGTGTGATGACACTGAGCAGGCCTATTTAGATCCCTGCAGTTGTCGCATGCCATGTGGCTGACCCTGCTCCTGAAAGCCCTCATCAAAGGAGCAGGATTTGGGTCAGTGTTTCCCAAATCTGGCTGTATACCAGCCTCATGTGGGAAGCTTTGAAAAAACCCAGGCTGTCCAGGTCCTGCTGTTATCATTCTGACCCAGATCTCTGAATGAAGCTCAGAAATCTTTGTATTTTAAATATTGGAGTAGCCATGTCATTTCCCTTTCAGGAATTAGAAGGGAGGCATCTCCGGAGAGAGAGATCACAATGCCAATGTTTCATGTGAGATCATTATTATTATAAGAAATAAACACATCTTGAATGAGGTAAAGACTACCTATAACAAGCACAATTATAAGTGAGAGAAAAGGAGCAAAAACTAATGAGTAGAGAGACCTTGCTGGCAAGGAGCAGGCTATTTGGTCAGACAGAGAATCTCCTGCAGCTGCATCCACAGCCCGCAGCTGCATTTCTGCATGTAAAGCAGATGAACACGACGTGGTAGTTACATTTTTTCTTTTAAACCTTGACACTGCTAGGTGGCAGGTAGACAGTGAGTGCTTGCAAGACTGTTTGCATTTCTGAGTGTTTAATCTTTTAATTATTACTCTTGGAGTTTTTACAGTGTAATTCTAATAAGCAAACACACGGCCTCTTTCTTGAACTTAATTTCCTGCATAAAGTATTTACACAACTGTGAATTCCCACAGAGCACAATACCAAGGGCCAAGAGTTAAACCTGTTAGGTAAACAAACTGAAATCATTCCATGTTTACAATAAAATAAGTGTATAAATAAGTAACTGGGCTAATATTTTCTTAGTAATTATCTAGATCTGTGTTGTCTAATACTGTAGCCATTAGTCACATGTGGCTATTTAAATTTAATTGGAGTTGAATTAAAAATTCACTTCCTTTGTTGCATTAGCCACATTTCAAGTGCTTAATAGCCACATGGGGCTGAGTGCTATGGTGTCCAACAGCACAGATTAGAACATTCCCATCATTGCCGATGCTTCTACTGAACAATGCTGATGGAAATTTCCTAGAGGTGTATGTCTTAAGCAGACTGCAGCTAGTGTGTGGAAGTCTGCAACCTACGAGATGTGCCCAATAAGTAGTAAACATCAAAAAAGGGCAAAACCATGAAAGGTATGTTGTTTACAAAACTGAGTGTCTGAGAAAGATTTTATGGCTTTTCTGTTATCTTGGATATTTAAGAAGAGGCTGTAAATTATTGATAGGAGAATACTATCAATGCATTCAGCAGGTAATAAAAGGGAAATGGCTGGGCACCGATGTTTGGAGGTTTTCTCCCAAAGAGTGACTGTGCTTGTGCTTGGAGAGGTGAGAGCTCCATTCTTCCTAGCCCCCCGGTGAGGACAGCTTCACTTCACACAGCCCCTCGCTTCGCAGATGGAAGGTGAAATGGGAAGCACACAATTTTGGATGGTATCTGCATTGCTCTTCCATTAGAAAGAAAACCATGTTGAATTTGAGAGTGACAATCCCTGAACTACACTTTACTTTCCCCTTGTTGGTTACCTTTCCTTCCCATCTCAAAGGCAACCTGGAGTTGTACAAAGAGGGGCAGTGTACTGAACGTTTAAACCCTGGAATCTGACCTCGCTCAGATCTGGCTGTGAAACATCAGTCAAGTTATTTCACCTCTCTGAGCTTCAGTTATCTCGTCAGTAAAACAGAGGTAATAATGTATCTGCTTGATGAAGCTGTTTTAAGAGGGAACCAAGACAATGCATGAAAAGCACTGAATACCGCACCTGTTTCATAACACATACATAATAAATGGCATATTGTGATGTGTATACATGGATTTGCAGGTCAGGCAGCCGTAGGTGCCAATCTCATTAATTAACTGCCTGCTTCACTAAATCTGGGAACACTTTTTTGTGTGTGTTGATCTCCTACTCTGTAAGTTGTGAATGATGCTACCTATATCGAAATGGGTTATGAGAATCAAATGAAACAGAGGCATCAAGGATTGGTGATATGCCTGATGCATAGTTGCAGCTCCATAAATGCTATTGCTTTTCCTTACCGAAGAGACATCTTTGGGAGCAAAACCTTTTCAGTTCCCAAGATAGTTTAGTGTTTTCTGTTAAGGTCAAGATTGAGCTGGATCATGTCCAACTGCAAATGGATTTCCCTTCTATCCACAAGCTCTGTTTTGCCCAAGCATCCCTTCTTCCACCAGAAGGATATTGATAGGGAGCTCCATTTCATTTCAGACTGTCCCTGGCTGGTTCAGAATGCCTGAGCACTCCAGCTAGGTCAGTGAGTAAGAACAAAAAACTTCACTTGGGTTTGTGGCTCAAACTTTGACTCCTTATTCAGAGAGATGATGCTTCCTCCCTGCAGGAGCTGAGCTTGCATGCAGGGGAGAGAGCACCAGGAGCAGAGAGCTTGCTCTGGCCCAGCCTGCAGCAGGTGACTGCTCTGGGCCTGCTCTGCCTTCCATCTCTAGAATAATTAACCTGCCTGGGGCTTTTCACCACCCTGCATGATTTTCACAA
Source organism: Cynocephalus volans (assembly GCF_027409185.1). Taxonomy (NCBI): domain Eukaryota; kingdom Metazoa; phylum Chordata; class Mammalia; order Dermoptera; family Cynocephalidae; genus Cynocephalus; species Cynocephalus volans. The sequence goes on from NC_084474.1 coordinate 86,831,995, forward strand.
CACCCCAGGGAAGAAGTCAGGCAAGGGAGTTCTAATTCCATTGTACAGAGGTAGAAGCCTACCCTCAGAAAGGAGGAGCACTTTGAAGAAAAGCACAGCTAGTACATGGCAAGGCTGGGATGAGGGCATGGGACATCCGAATTCTGCTTTTGCTTTGCTTTGTTTTGCCTTTTTCCATTGTGACTTCCTCCACACTGTCTCCCATTGTTTCATACAATTATGGCAAATTTTAGACACTTCATAAGACCAGGTATTGTGTCTAAGGACAAGGTGTGAGGCACAGTGACATTGGGTTGGCTTCTTAAACCTGAGCCTCAGGCTCTTCACATATGAAATGAAGTCCTTCAATTCTTGCCTTGAGATGGGCTTAATATCTTCTTAACAGCAGGGAGTCTGCCTCTCCCTTCCAGCTCTGAGCTTCTGAGACCCTTTGGAATGAAGGGAGGAATTTCCAGCTTTGGAGAGTAGGTTATGCTGCTCCATTCTGCTGTGGATTGTTTGAACGGTGTCCCCCAGGGTTCATGCATCAGAAGCTTAATTCCCACTCTCACTGTTGAGGGTGAGAAATCCTATTACGATAGCTGAAAGGTGGAGCCTTGAAGAGGTGATTGGATTGTTGGACTGTGCAGTAGTGAATGGATTAATAATGGTGGTCAGGGGTGTGGTTCTGAGGGCATTTAAAGAAGAGGAGAGTCTGTCTCTCTTTCTGCGCCACCATCTTCACGTGATACTCTGCCGTCACTGTCACCACGACTAATGCTCTCACCAGATGTGTTTCCTGGACTTTGGACTTCCCAGCCTCAGAACCTGTAAGCAATACATTTTTTCTTTATAAATCACTCAGTTCTGTGTATTTTGTTACGAGCAACAGAAATGGACTAATACATTGTCCTCTTCTTGTTTAGAGTAAGGATGCTTCTGGATTTGGAAATGGCACCACAGTGCAGGGAGATCAGCCTCCAACATCCTGCAGCAACTCCCTGTGTGGGGAGCTCTGGGCAAATAAAGCCCCAAATTCCACCCTCCTTGGAAATTCCTAAGAATTCTCTCCCTTTCTTTAGTTTCTAAGGAATCTCCCAATTCCTTCTCGACCAGGTCCAAAGGCTTTTTACTGTTAAGTTTTGATTCTCCATATCCTCTCCTTCTGGAAACAGCCCGTGCAATTCCCTCAGAGCTGGGGGGCAGCTTTGTGTGTCTAGCATTTCTTCAGTTTTTGACAGAGCCACTAATGAAATCAGGCTGCAGTAGAGAAGAGCAGAGCCAAGGAAATTAGGCTGTAGTAGAGAAGAGCAAACTATCTGTACTGGTGAGGATGAAATACAAACTCACCATCAACATGCATATGTATATATCAGCCAGGGGCTAATGAGCACAATTCAATATTCTTCAAACATGTATTGAGCACCTACCATGAGAGGTGCATATTTGCAAATTGCTTTACAGTTTACAGAGCATAGATCATGCACTGAATTAGTCAAGGTTCTGTTCATGGCAAAAATCTGAAACTAATTCTGCCTAACTTAAAACAGATGTGTGTGCTTGTGTGTGTGTGTGTGTGTGTGTGTGCATGTGTGTGCGTGTGCGTGTGTGTGTGTGTGTGTGTGTGTGTGTGGTGAGTGGGATTTGCTGGAAGGATATTAAGGCAATTCAGAGAAACAAAGAAAACAGAACATCTAAGACACAGAGGGTAGGAACCTGGGGCCCTAGGAGACTACATCGGTCAGGGTCAAGCTGGGTAAACAGAAAGCATTCTAGGTCTTCCAAACAGAAGGTATTTAATAAGAGATTGGTTACACAAGTGATAGAATAGCAGAGAGTCCAAGCAGGGGACAACAGGCAACCCAGATCTACAACAGTAAGAAGCCTACCTCTTCTAGGGCTAAATGGAAAATGGGAGGTCATAATCAGATTCAGAAGTGGGGGTCCTAACTAAGAGTCAGACCACGTGGGGCGGTCTCATCAGGTGCCAGGATAAAGAGGTGAGAGAGTCACTCTTAGTTGGCACTGAAGCCACTGAAGAGAGACAAGGCCACTGCTGAAGACACCACAGGAAACAGAAAGTTGGGAGGAAGACCTGATTCCTTCCTCCCCATGCCCATCAGTCTTCTGCCAGTGCTTCTCACTGTCCCACCTACCCAGACTGCAGCTTCGAGGGAGCCTGGATGTACAGCTCCCAGCAGAGCTGAGCAGAGCAGAGCAGAAGGGGAGGTCTGGGAGGTGGCAGACACATGGCCAGCTTGGGAACCTCAGTTGTCCTCACTCTGGAGCCTGGCTCTGAGTGACTCAGCTCAGCCACCTTTAGTCCCTGACTTGCTCTTTTCAAGGCTCCGGTTCCCGAGCAAGGGCATGTGATGACCCCAGCATGGTTCAGGTGATCCCCCTGGATACTCAGCTGTGGCCAAGGCACAGGGGCAGTAAGGGAACTGTTAGGACCCCTCCTCCCACACAGGGTCTTTGCAGATGCATCATCTCACCCGATGGCCTGGGAGGTGGCCTGAGTTTTCAGTTTCCTTTGCAGAAAAAGACACTAATGCTTGCAAGACAGTATAACTTTTATTATGTGATAGTCAAGAGCTATGTGGAATCACACCAATTTGAGTTCAGATCCTGGATTTTTTTCTCACTGACTGAGTTGACCTTAGGCAGACTGTTTGATCTCAGTGTTCTCATCTGTATAAAGGGGGTGGCCGTATTCACCTCATAACATTATTGGAAGATGCAATGAGATAATGCACACCCACACACGCATGCACATGCACACACATGTGCACACACACTCAACAAAGCTGGTAGTCAAAATGCCTGCTTCCAGCAGAGCAGCTGCTTCTGTTTTCTTGCTCTAACGCAGTTCATGGAGGCTTTATTCAGGTCAGTAGAGCTTCCCCATCTCATTAAATAAGCCTGTTCTAATGCAAAAGGTCACTCAAAGTGATCCGTATTACAGGGAAAGACGGGATTAATGTCTTCTAATCCATGCATTCTCAATGTGGGGCATAAACTAGTTCTTGGGAAAAGGAAACATCTTACTCTGTTTGTGTATAAGGCACAGATACATGTACAGTATAAACAAATGCAAGTAGAGTACATCTTTGTTTTAGTCCATTTTGTGTTGCTATAACAGAATACCTGAGTCTGGGTAATTTATAAAGAAGAGAGGTTTATTTGGCTTACGATTCTGGGACAGCTGCATCGGGCATGTGCCTCAGGCTGCTTCTACTCATGGCGGAAAGTGGCAGGCGGCCGGTGGGTACAAGCAGATCACACAGAGAGAGGAAGCAAGAGAGAGAGAGAAGGTGCCAGGGTCTTTTTAAGCAATGAGCTCTTGCGGGAACTAATAGAGCGAGAACTTACTCATTAATCCTCCCTCCCCCAGGGAGAGCATTAATCCATTCATGAGGGATCCGCCCCCATGACTCAATCAGTTTCCAACACTGCCACATTGGAGATCAAATTTCCACATGAGTTTTGGAGGGGACAACACATCTAAACTCCATCATTCTGCCCCTGGCCCCCCAAAACTCATGTCACTCTAACATACAAAATACAATCATTCCATCCCAACAGTCCCAAAAGTCTTAGCTTGCTCCAGCCCCAACTTAAAAGTCCAAAGTCCAAAGTCTCATCTGAGACCAAAAGCAAAAGTCCTTCCAGCTGTGAACCAGAAAAACAAAACCAAATTTATCTACTGCCAAGATACAATGGTGGAACAGGCATTGGGTATACATTCCCATTCCAAAAGGAAGGAATAGGCCAGAAGAAAGGAAAAACATTTCCCAAACAAGTCCGAAACCCAGCAGGGCAGGCATTATGTTTTAAACCTCCAAAATAATGTTCTTTGACTCCAAGTCCTGCATCCTGGGCACAATTGGGCATTTGGGCCCCCAAAGCATCAGGCAGCCTTGTTCCCACAGCTCTGCCAGGCACAGCCCAGTGGGCCACGCTGGTGCCTGTGGCTTTTCCAGACCTGTGTTGCACGTGACCAGTGGTCCTGAAGTTCTGGGGTCCTGACGGCAGCCCCGCTGCCTTGGCTCTTCTAGACATTTCCCTGGTGGGGGCTTTCTGTGGGGGCTCCAACCCCACTTTTTGGCTCGGCATTGCTCTAGTAGATGACCTCTGTGGTGGCTCCACCCCTGCGGCAGGTCTCTGCTTGGGCTTCCAGGCTTTTCCATACATCCTCTGGAATCTGGGTGGAGGCTGCCATGCCTCCACTGCTCTCACATCCTGCCGGCCTGCAGACTTAACACAATGTGGATGCCACGGAGGTTTCAGGCCTCTACTCTCCAGGGCTGCTGCATGAACTACACTTGGGGCCACTCTAGCCAACCAGCTGGGATGCAGGGAGTAGGTTCCTAAGGGCAGTTGTGCCCCAGGTTTGTCCTCTGGAATAACTCGGTCCTTCTAAGCCTCAGGGCCTGCAATGGCTGGGGCACCCTTTCAGACTTCTCACATGCCTGCAGGGCCTTCCTCTAATTTTCTCCACTATTAGCATCTGGCTGCCTTACTGCCAAGATAATGTCTTTAGCAACCAGTTTATCTGCTTCACCCTTGCATTGTTCTCTGGCTCTCTGCTTCTTTACTGCATGGCCAGGCTGCAAAGTTTCCAAATCTTTACGCTCTGCTTCCCTTTTAAATTCTGGCTTTATGTTATGACTTTGCCACCATAACTCAGAGTAGGCTGTTAGAAGTAGCCATGCCGCATTCTTAATGCTTTGCTGCTTAGAAATTTCTTTGGCCAAATGCTCTGGTTCACAACTTCCACAAAGTCCAAGGGCATGGACACAGTGTAGCCAGGTTCCTTACTATGGTGTAGCAAGGGTGATCTTCTGTCCAATTCCCAATAAGTTCCTCGTTTCTATCTGAGACCTCATCATCTGCATGACCTTTACTGTCCACATTTCTATCAGCATTCTGGTCACCACCACATAAGTCTGTAAGATATTCCAAACTTTCCCTCATCTTTTTCTCTTCTTCTAAGTCTTCCAAACTCCTCCAAACGTTGCCCACTACCCAGTTCCAAAGCTGCATCCACATTTTCAGGTATTTGTTTAGCAACACTCCACTCCTCGGTACCAATTTTCTGTTTTAGTCCGTTTTGTGTTGCTATAACAGAAATACCTGAGACTGGGTAATTTATAAAGGAAAGAGGTTTATTTGGCTTATGATTCTGGGACAGTTGTTTCTGGCATGGGCCTCAGGCTGCTTCTACTCATGGCGGAAAGTGGCAGGCAGCCGGCGGGTACAAGCAGATCACATGGAGACAGGAAGCAAGAGAGAGAGAGAGAGAAGGTGCCAGGGTCTTTTTAAGCAACGAGCTCGAGCTCTTGCGGGAACTAATAGAGCGAGAACTCACTCATTAATCCCCCCTCCCCCAGGGAGAGCATTAATCCATTCACGAGGGATCCACCCCCATGACTCAATTAGTTTCCAACACTGCCACATTGGAGATCAAATTTCCACATGAGTTTTGGAGGGGACAACACATCCAAACTCCACCAATCTTCAAGATGAACATTTTGTTGGTGGAGGTGATTGGGAAAAAGATGTCTAAGAGGCTTAGGCAGGCAGTAATGAAATGCCCTCAGCTCTTTCTGGGAAGTCCTCTACTGCTTGATAGAGAGTCACTCCCACTGTGCTAGGGGAGAGTTTGGGAGGGCAGGTAGCTTATAACCTCTGACCTAAGAAAGGCATGTGTGTAGAGGGCTTTGCATGGGTTTATCAATCAGATAGAAGTGACTGAAAATCCAGGCTCTGCTACTTCCCAACCACACGCCCTGGGGAAGCTGCCTTACCTCTGTGGGCCTCACTTTCTTTAACTCAGAACTGGAGGTGATTGTTTTACCTGTCAGGGTTTGGGAGTTAAGAGAGACAGAGCTAGTCAGGCACATGACTGGCACGTTTCTGCTGCTCCATGCACGGTGCTTGGATCACTCCAATTTTGCTCAAGGTCACATCTGGAAGCCTTTTTCTCATTTGTGATTTTCATGTCACACTCTGTCTTGTTCCCCCTCTCCCATCTGCTGGGCTCTTACTTCTTTTCCATATCTCAGGTTCCTGATGTCTTTCCTTGGATCTGCCTCCCCCCACTGGTTAAGACAATATCCCCCACCTCCCCAGGGGCTCACACCAGCCCCACCAAGTGCCGGGGCTGCCTTGCCTGCCCTTCATACCCTTTGAAGTTGAGTCAGGCAGTCTTGTCTGTCCCTGAGTCCTGTGCACTCACCCTCAGCCATAACATCAAGGACACCAACAATCACACCACAATTATCCTGTGTCACTTAGATGGCGGTTCTCATCTGAGCTCCAAGTCAAGGCATGGGATGTCCTCTCCCCCCACAGCCTCAGGCCCATGACATTGCAGAGCCAGTGTCTGCACTTGTGCCCACCCTGGCATAACTGTACTTCTCTAGCTGCATGCCCGCGTGCTGGGCCTCCACTGTGGATCTTGCTCTATAAATACGAGTGTGTGGCAGAGGAAGCCTCAGCAGACACTCAAGATCTGCCCCCCTCACACACGTGGCTTTGCTCTGTCTCAGTTCACCTCCAGGCTCTTCACACACACACGAGGCTCTGAATTTCTCTGGACTGGTGTTTTCTCTCTCATTTAATCATTTCATCACTCAGCAAACATTTATTAACCACCTATGATATTAGTTTCCTAGTGCCGCTGCAACTAAGTGCCACAAAATGAGTGGCTTGGAACAGCAGAAATGTATGGGCTCACAGTTCCGGAGGTTAATATTCCACAATCACAGTGTGGGCAGGGCCGCACCCCCTCTGAAGGATCTGGGGAAGAATCCTCCTTGCCTGCTCCTGGCTGCTGGTGGTTGCCGGCAACTCTTGTGTTCTTTGGCTTGTAGACACATCACAAGGATGTAATCTTCCATCCTCACGTGACTGTCCCCCCTGTGTGCCTCTCTGTCTCTTCACACAGCATTTTGCTGTGTATCTATGCTCAAATTTCCCTCATCTTATAAGGATACCAGTCACTGGATTAGGGCCCACTCTAATCCAGTATGACCTCATCTTAATTTGATTACATCCGCCAAGCCAATATTTCCAAATAAAGTTAAATTCACAGATACCAGAGGTTAGGATGTTGACGTATCTTTTTATGAGACACAATTCGACCCACAGTACCTACTCTTTGCCGTGTCCTGGGCTGGGCCTTGCTGTTCAGTCCTCATTGTCGGCTCCATGAGTTCACACCTTCAAGGTACATTCTAGCCAGGAGGGGTCAACAAGCTAATTCTTTGTTTCTGTCCAGTCACAATTTTTAGTCAGCTGTCTGAATCTCTGGCTTTCTCTTCTCTAGAGCTAAATTTCCCAGTTTTTAAAAATATTTTTTAAATTACCACAAGGCCTGTGTCTAATCTCTAGGAAACAGAAATTTTAGCTCAGTGGCATATCTGTAAAACATCTGCTGGAGTGAGGATGTGCTGCTAGCTCAGGGTTTAATAAGAAGAAATGGGAAAAGGAATTGAATGAGAGGAAACAAGAATAATCACCCATTGCAGGTTCTCTTGGGAAAAAAAAGAATTCAATCATTGTTGAGGGGATCCTCACTTGCAACTCACCAGCTCTAACAGCTCTTCATTTTCCCTCTGGAAACCGGCAGCTTCAACAGCTTCCCAGAGAAATGAGTTATGGTAAGGGCTGGCAAACTTTTTCTGTAAAGGACCCAGTAGTAAATATTTTCAGCTTTGTAGGCCACAGGGTCTCTATCACAAGTACTCAGTTTGGCTGCTGTCATGTGAAACAAGCCACAGACAATATACAAAGTAATTGACATGGCTGTGTTCCAACGAAACCTTACTGACACAAGCAGGCAGTGGGCTGGATTTGGCATGTGGGTCATAGTTTGTCAACCTCTAGGTTATGGCAGAAAATCATAAAGAACCTCCAAGGAACTGCATCTGAGAACCAGAAGGTTCTTGAGTGTAACACGGTAGCAGATGACAGCTGGAGCTTACCTGTGTCTCCTGATGGGTGTCGCCATGTCTCCAGTCCATTCACCCCACCCATTCTGTAAGACAGTTCTTGCTGAAACTGACCTGAAATCTGTCTCCTGTGCCTTCCTTTATTGGTCCTTGGGGTCACATAACATCACCCAAACTCCCTTGGACTAATAGCCCTTTGAAGATTTCTGTCCCCCTGGGTCTTCCCTCCTTCAGGTAGAACACTCTACGTTCTGTGATTATCCCATGGCTAACGTGGTTTTAATTCCTCCCCTCTTCAGGTCAGCCTCATCCTGTGGGATGTTGGCTTCAGACAGAGAATCAGGAAAGCAGAAAGACAGAGGTGCTGCCTCAGACACTCACCTGGAGGGCGAGGTGATTGCTTCTGGGCGACACTGGCTCCTCACTTCTGCGTGGGACAAGGATGCTGAGATCGTGCAGCTGCTGGGAGGAGGAAAAGGAAACCATGTGCTGTGATAGTGCCAGGAACACAGAGGACCCTGGGCTAGTGTTTACGGTCATCTCTTGGGACACCATCTCCTTCTGCTGAGGAGGAACGTGATTCCTGGCACATGCCTGAGGTCTGAAATGGTGCTGAATGGAGTCCATCCTGGTGTGTAGAAATAGCTTCATGGTTCTGACACAGATGCAGGGTTGCTAAAACCAGGCAAGTGGTGGAGCCCATCTGAGTCCATCTGGTGTGCCAACATGCCACTGGAGACCAGACTGAGGTGGTCTCCACCCTTGAAGGGATGGGCAAAATCTCAGCTTGCCCTTCTCTCCGGGAAGACTGGAGGACTCCCGTATCTCCTCAGTTATGCTAATTATGATCTTGCTGAATCTTGTTTGCAAAGTTGTTTGATTAGAAGAGTGGGGGCTGGGGCGGGAGTCAGGAAGGGCCATAAGCATCTCTCTTTCAATCTCTCTCTCCCTTTGCAAGCTAGCTGTATAGATTTCTCAGAAAGGATAGACACCAAACCTGGCCCCAAATGATTTTAACAACTGCTCCCTTATAACTTTAAATTCTGAGAACAGGCCTGGTTCTAGGTGATAAACTGCCCTTATTTCTCTCTAGGAGAAATAAGGGGATCTGCGGGGCATCTCTCTGTCTCCCATGGCCAGTGCTTCCTCAGCCCCACTTCTCCATACACCGTGGGGAGCAGCTCCTCTAGGATCTCAGCTGGCCTTTTGTCCTGAGGGGACACAGAAGAGAGAGGCTACTGGGATGGACCACAGCCTCTCCCACAGCAGTTGCGTCAGGGTCACAGTTGACACTCAGCATTTCCTTCCTCCACCATCCAGTCTAAATTTCCCTCGCCCTCAACCATCACCCACCCTATTTGGCTGCCTCTGAAATATCAGCTTTTTGAATGACCTGATGCAGTGACCAGAGCTCTGCTCAGTGGGATAAACTTCTCTTGCTGCTGTCCTTCAGGGCCACTCTTGGGTGAGGCCATGGCCCATGTTTGGCTTGTACCCACTTAGCAAACTGACCCAGCCACGGACCAAGCTTGTACTTTTTCTGCCACCTTTAGCTGGTCATATGGTACCATCCACACAGGCACAGGCATGAGCTGGGGGGCACCTGATGTGACAGTGGCAGCGGCCATGGCACTGTGTATTTGTGGCTAGGTGACTATGCTCCTAGCTAAAGCTTGGAGAGGACTATTACTAAAAGAAAATGGGAAGGGGTGTGGGGAATGCTCAGCAGACTATACCACTCTTACTCTGCCCCATTCCCATTTAACCTAGAGCTTGACCTCAGCAAGAAGAGCAAATTCCTTAAATCACCAATCTGACTGTCAATGTCTTGAAGGGTAATGCTTTACTTTGCTGATTTTCTTTTTCCAACAAAGGGTCAGTGAAGGAACGATTTCACTGTGTAACATCCTGGAAACCGTCCTAAAAGTCTGCTTTATCACATCTCTCTCCCTCAAATCTCAGTCTTGGCAGTTTATAAAGATCATTTTAGTGTCATAGACCTTTCCATTGCTATCTCAATCCAATCACCAATTAGCAAACTAAGCCCTAGACAAGCAATGCAAACAGATTCTAGCTTAGCAGGTGGGAGAAGATGAGAGAAAGTATGAATAATGATAACGTAATGTCCCACCATGCTTACATGTATGCATGCGTGTGCTTGTGTGTGTGTGTGTGTGCATGCGTGCATGTGCATAACATCTGAGTGGCTTACTTACCTTTTGATTAAAGCTCCTCAAATCACCCAACATCCACTCAGTTAGAGGTGAAGGTAGCATCCATGCAGTTAGAGGTTAATGTTTCCTCTCTCCAAGCCCCTACACAGACTTTCTTTTGTGTGTTTCTTTGTCAACCAGGAGAGGAGAGGCACATCATGGAGCCCAGAGCTTTCCTCCATCTCCTTATTCCTGCCTTTGTACCTCCTTTTAGGAAAAAATACACGTCTCCCTTTTGTTTTGCAGCAAAGTCCCACCCAGCTAGGAGGAAGCAAAGCTGAGCCTGTGTCTGAAGGGCAAGTAGGGCTTTGCCAGGCAGGCGGGGTGGGTGGCATTTCAGCATTTGAGCCGGGGCAAAGGACAGGCCTCTGAGGGTTTCCCCTGCCTAAGCCCCTGTGATGCTTTGAATTCATGCATACTTGTTTCAGCCCATTGAACGTCTTCTCTCTCCCCTTATCCCTATAAAAATCTCCATGAGAAGAGGAGAAAATGAGATGCTCAGTTTTCTGCTCATTCTTGGTGTGTCTTGGATCTCTGCAGGAGCTTCACTTGAAAGCAGTGCTGCTGGCTAAATGTCTGCAGCCTGTGACAAGACAGCAACCCACAGACTAGCTGGAACTTTGCAAGGTGTCCGTGTTGAGAGACGCGCCTGTGCCAGTTGAGGCACCACGTGACGGAAAGGAGCCCCAAAGTGCCAGGCGAGCAGAGGTTTGGATGGAGTGAGGTTGGAGTTAGGGCAGAATCAAGGGGGCATTGACCAGGGTAGAATGTGTGAGTGGGCAGCACAGTGACAGAGGCCCAGAGGGACTCAGCTCTCTTCTTGGCTCTGACCCTTCATGCCAATACCCCTCCCCTGCTCTTCTGGGAGGCTGTGTCTTCCCCCTTCTCTCTGCTTGTCCAGTTGGCTTATGTGATCTGCTCGTGACTCCTCAGTTAGAGGCCCCCACTCCCAGGCTGATCAAGGCAGGACTGGGTACATAATTCGCAGGTCTCAGTATAACATGAAAATGCAGGTCCCATTATCTAAACATTATTAAATATTCCAAGAAAGCTTCAGCAGAATGTTGAATGAAGCTTAGGGTCCTTCCAAGTGCTGAGTGCCAACTATCCAGGTGGCACACCAAGGAAGCTCCCTGGGTCAAGGCATATTCATCTCTGTGCCCCCAGCAACAATCACATGCCCCTGCCCAGATTAGGGGCTTCACAAATGTTTATTGAGCTGAACTGGCCTTACAGTTCTCATCAATGTCACATCTGTTTTAGAGAGTTGTTGCACAGATTTTATGAGATGATAGAAATGAAAGGGCTGAGCTCAATGCTTGGAGCGATGCCATTGTTCAGTAAGTGGCAGTCAAGTCACCTATGGAACAGAATAAAAACAATAGCAGGTACCTCTTATTTAGTGCTTACAATGTGCCAGGCATTAGTCTAAACACTTACCATAGACATTAACTCATTTCAGCCTCACACCCATCTTATGTGGCAGGTGCTATCACCATTTCCACTTTATAAAACTAAGCCTGTGTACACATCTAGTTAAGTGAAGGAACCAAGACTGAAATGAAGGCAGTGGAGACCAGTGCCTGTGCTCTTATCTACTAAGCTCGCTGCCTCCCTAGCAATACAGTGTGAGGCAGGGCCTCTGGGGTGCTCTGATAGGGCATGGCACCGGCGGAGGTCTAAAGCTGCATTTCTCTACTTACTAGTGATGTTTTAATTATTCCTATTTTTTAACTTAAAATTAAAATTTTTTAAATTGTGCTAAAATACAAACAATATAAAATGTACCATCTTAACCATTTTTAAGTGTACAGTGTATATTCACATTGATGTGCAACCAATTGCAGAATTATTTTAGTCTTGAAAAACTAAACTCTATATCCATTAAACAGCAACTTCTCACATCACTCTTCCCCAGTCCTTGGAAGCCATAACTCTTTCTGTTTCTATGAATTCGACTATCTAGACAAGTGAAATCGTACAGTGTTTGTCTTTTTGTGACTGGCTTATTGCATTTTGTGAACATCCTCAAAATTCATCCATGCTGTGACGTGTGTCAGAATTTTCCTCTTTTTAAGGGTGAATAATATTCTTTTGCATGTACATATAAGTTTGTTTATATATTTATCTATTGATGAACATGTGGGTTGCTTCCACCTCTTGGCTATTGTGAATAATCCAGCTATGTACATGGTGTACAAATAACTCTTCTGCTTTTATTCTTTTGGCTATACATTCCAAAGTGGAATTGCTAGATCATATAGCAATCCTATGCTGAATTTTTTTAAGAAACCACTATACTGTTTAATACAGGGGCTGTACCATTTTATATGCCCACCAGCAGTGCACAGGGTTTCAATTATTCCACATCCTTGCCAATACTTATTTTTTTGTTTGTTTGTTTGTTTTAGTAGCCATCTGATGGAGTTTGGATGTATTGTCCTCCCAGAACTCATGTGGAAATCTGATACCCAATGTGGTAGTTTGACTCACAGGGGCAGATCCCTCATGAATGGATTAATGCTCTCCCTGGGGGAAGGGCGATTAATGAGTGAGTTCTCACTCTATTAGTTCCTGCAAGAGCTGGTTGTTTAAATGACCCTGGCACCTCCTCCACCCCTCTTGCTTCCTCTCACCATGTGATCTGCTGCTTGTACCAGCCGGCTGCCTGCTGCTTTCCACCATGAATAGAAGTAGCCTGAGGCCTGGCCAGATGGAGCTGTCCCAGAATCATAAGCCAAGTAAATATCTGTTCTTTATAAATTACCCAATCTCAGGTATTCTGTTATAGCAACACATAAATGGACTAATGCACCATCCTTGTGGGTGTGAACTATAATATTCTATTATAGTTTTAACTTGCATTTTCATATTGATCAGTGATGCTGAGCATATTTCTCATGTGTTTATTGGCCATCTGTGTATTTTCTTTGGAGAAATTTTTATTCAGGTCCTTGCCCATTTTTTTACATTGATTTCTTTGTTTTTTTGTTTTTGTTGTTGTTGTTGTTGTTTTGAGTTGTAGTAGTTCTTTATATATTCTGGATATTAAGTCCTTATTACACATATGATTTGAAAATATTTTCTCCCACTTTTGCCTTTTGACTTTGTAGATTATGTCCTTTGATACACAGAAGTTTTAATTTTGATGTAGTCAAATTTGTCTATTTTTTCTTTTGTTGCCTATGCTTTTGGTGTCATATCCAAATCCAATGTCACAAGGCTCTTCCCCTATGTTTTCTTCTAAGTGTTTTATAGTTTTAGGTCTTATGTGTAGGTCTTTGATCTGTTTTGAGTTAATTTTTGTATATGATGTAAGGCAAGGGACCAACTTGATTCTTTTGCTTGTGGATATCCCCTTTCCCCAACATTATTTGTTGCAAAGACTATCTTTCCCATTGAATGGTCTTGGCACCCTTTTCAAAATTTATTTGACCATATATATGTGGTGACTTATTTCTGGGCTCTTTATTCTATTCTATTGATATATATGTCAATATATATCAATACCACACTGTTTTTATTACTGTAGTTTTTTAATGAGTTTTGAAATCAGAAAGTGTGAGACCTCCAAATTTGTTTTTCTTTTTCAAGATTGTTTTGGCTATGTGGGGTTCCTTGAGATTTCATATAAATTTTAGGATATATTTTTCTATTTCTACCAAAAAAAATGCCATTGGGATTTTGATAAGAATTACATTGAATCTGTAAATCACTTTGGGTAGTATTGATATCTTAACAATATTAAGCCTTCCAATTAATGAACATGGGATCACTCTCCACTTATTTATATCTTATTTTATTTGTTTCAGCAATGTTTTGTAGTTTTCAGTGTACATGTCTTCTGTCTCCTTTGTTAAGTTTGCTCTGAAATTTTTCTTATTTTTGATGCTATTGTCAATGGATTTACTTCCTTAACTTCCTTTTTGGATTCCTTACTGTTAGTGTACAAAATACAACTAATCTTTGAGTGTCAATTTTGTAACTGGTGACTATGCTGATTCATTTATTAATCCTAATAGTTTTTTTGTGGAATATTTTGGTTTTCTGCATATAAGATCTTGCCATCTTTGAATAGAGATAATTTTACTTTTTTCTTTCCAACTTGGATGTCTTTTATTCTGTTTTCTTGCCTAATTGCTCTGATTTAAAACTTCCAGTAATGTGGTGGGATGAAAGTAATAAAAGTGGGCATCTTTGTCTTGTTCCTGATCTCCAAGGAAAAGCTTTTAGTCTGTCATTATGCAGTATGATATTAGTTATAGGCTTTTTATATGTGGCCTTTATAATGTTTAGGTAGTTTTCTTCTATTCTTAGTTTATTGTTGTTATCATAAAAGGGTATTGAATTTTGTCAAATGCTTTTTCTCTGTCATTTGAGATGATCATGTGGTATTTTCCATCATTCTGTTGATGTGGTATATTGCATTGATTGATTTTCATATATTGAACCATCTTTGCATTCCAAGAATAATTCTTTAAATAGTAGAATCCATTTAATGGTGATTTAATTAATTTTGCTAAAGGTACAAGGTGTGCTACTATTAATATTACCAGTAACTTATTAATATTATCTTATTAGTAGTAGTAGCATTATTATTATTAATAATTTGGTATATGTATAGCACCTACTGCAATTGATGCTGCACATAAATCATGTTATTTGATCCTTTTAGTTATAAGGAAGAGAAGGTAGCATTATCTCCATTTCATAGATGAGAAAACTCTGAGACCAGAGAAGGATAGTGACTTTCCCAAGGTCACCAGTAAAAATTGTCAAACAGCTGCCATATTAATATGGATTACTCATTAGGCCTGTTCTGTGCTGCATACATGGCATGTGAAGACAGACTTCAGTGGGTAAAATGACAGCTCTCTGATTGTAAGAACTGCCTAATGTGAGAATGGGCCACACCAGACAGTGTGGTCTTTATTCTAGGGGTTGTCCTTGCAAAGATGAGGAGGTCCCTGTCAAGAGAGATGCTTCTGGGGAAGTGGTTCAAGCATTAAACTGGGACTGGAAAAGAATGGCTGTTGTTTAAAAGCCCATTACATCGCTAAGTTTTTATTTATTTATTTATTTATTTATTTATTTATTTATTTATTTATTGTGGATCTTTTCAGTGCTAAAGCAGTAAAGGTAAGCACAACTTTAGAATTACCACAGGGTTCCAAAGCTACACCTATGTTCTAAGAAGTGTTATTTTACAAGAAAATTATTTAGAATCTAAAGACAATCCCTCCTCTCTGTATATTCTTGAAGACAGCAGTTTTGTCTTACACGTCTCTTGATCTGTAGTGGTTAGCACAGCCTATGGCCTGTGAATAAATATTTGTTGAATGAAAGAACAAAGGACACAAAAGAACAAATGTCTGAATTCATGAAATGAAATACTTTTTCCTGCAAAGTAATTTCAAAAGGTCGTTTACAGCTGAATAGAGAAAGAAATTACTGTAGAGATCCACTAATCCAACTCCTCCCTTTTGATACAAAGAAGTTAATGACCAGCAAGGTTCAGAAATTTGCCCAAAGTTACCTGGTGAGGTTGTATTTTTTCCCTTCCTGATCGAGGCTTTTTACCAGCTGTTATGGACCAAATGCTTGTGTACCTATAAAACTCATATGTTAAAACCTTACCCCTTAGTGTGACAGTAGTAGGAGATGGGATCCTTGGGGGATAATTAGAATTACATGAGGTAATGAGAGTAAAGCCTTCAAATAGCACTTAATGTCCTAAGACAGCTTGCTTCTCTCTCTGCCACATTAAGACAGAGCAGGAAGACAGCCATCTATGAAGCAGAAAATAGGCCCTCACTAGACGCCAAATCTCCTGGCCTTAATCTTGGAATTCCCAGCCTCCAGAACTGTGAGAAATAAATGTGGGCTGTTTAAGCAACCTTTTTTATGGTATTGTGTTATAACAGCCCAAGCTAAAACACCAATGTCCGTTCCTTTTTCTAATATTTCCTGTCAACAAAAATTATGATAAAGTTTCTAGGTGATTATTGAACATATTTCTAGATGATTATTATATTTTTATAGTGGATACCTATCTAATTCAGTTTCATGTATAAGATAAAATTTACAAGTAGTATCATCTAATTTGGAAACATCTGTTAAGGCCTAATCTGCCACCAGGCCCCTCCTTGTATCTAACCTTAGTCTCTCATGCTGTAATTCGTAAGTTACTTCTTATGATGCTGAACTTAAATGGACACTTTTCTCTGGGCTCTGACAATGCTATGCCAATGTCTGCTATGACAGATCTTACACTCTTAAGATTTGAGATACCTTGTTTTGTTTCTCTATCACCAAAGCACATGTTGCTTCATGCCAAGGATCCTGCAGGTGCCAGTGCCAACCATGGACTGTGCACATGGAACATGCCCAGAAGATGCATTGAATCACGCCAGCCTGGAAGGAACCCCAGAGACCATGGCAAGCCATGCCTTCATTTACAGCCAAGGGGACTTAGAACCTGGCATCTTTAGCAACTTATTCAAAGCGTTTCACTATTTCATGGCAGAGCTAGAACTCCAGTGATTTCAGGACAAAGACATTGCTGGGGTATGTCCCAGAAGCAGAAGAAACAACTGAAAGAGCTCCCGATGGCTAAAAAGTAGAATAATTTGAGCAACAAAATTAAGTAGTATTGAATTAAAACCCAAAGTATAAAATATATATTCATGAATCCTTGCTAATGTAAACAATTGAATTAATAAATGGGGAAATTTTTTTCAAGTAATTATGTAGATACCCTACTGTCAAAGACGGGAATCATAACTCCCTACTCCTTAGGTGTCAACTGCACTTAGTGACTTCCTTGCAGAGAGTACAGTATGGACCGGGGAAAGAGCAACTTTCCAGTGGCGAAACCTGACAAACGTGACCTCAACCAGGAATTAAGATTATCATCAACAGTTACAAATCATGGTGATTGTATGTCCCCTTGAATGATGTGATAAAATGACACTTTGTCACTTCCTCCAAAAAAGTCTAATCATGAGAAAAACAGCGGACAAATTCCAGTGGTGGGGCATCTTACAAAATCTTACAAAACACCCTCAAAACTGGCAAGGTAATCAAAAACGAGGTAAGTCTGAGAAACAGCCAAGTGGAGACATGACCAGTAAACGTAATGCAGTATACCAGATGGAAACCAGGAAGAGAAAGAGGACATGAGGAAAAACCTAAGGAATTCTCAATAAACTGTGGACTTCAGTTGACAATAAGGTATCAATATCCGTTCATTTATTTTAACAGAGGTACCATTCTGATATAAGATGGTAGGAACAGGAAAAACCAGGTGTAGAATATACAGGAACTCTGTGCTATCTTCTCAATGTTTCTGTAAATCTAGACTGTTCCAAAATATAAAGTCTATTAAAAGGATAAGAAAGTGAGACAGTCATCAAACATCAACCAATATCAATATCTTGGCCTTATTTAGATCCTGATTCACAAGAAAATCAAACAGCGAAAATGACAACGTAAAAAAAAAGAAAGTAAATTTTTATAAAGCGGGACACAAACACAGGGCTGCACCTTTAAGTGAGATCACGCTGATTACCTGTGACACTGTATGGGTGTTTTTGTTTATTTTATTGATCTTCCCTTCCCATAGAAGGTTATTCCCAGAGCTTAGTTTAAGTAGGAAACTCTGGTCTGACCTTAATCTTTCAGGATAGGGCAAGACTTCACAGGAATATATCTTCCTCCACCCCAAGACTAGGCCATAGCAGTGATTTGCATTGTGAAGAGGGAAGTCAACTAACATGGTCTGGTGAGGACAGTCAATACACAAATCTCAACCATCTTCTATCAGGACCACCTGCTCCTCCTCCTCAGTCACAGGCCCCTTCATGTCTGCTCTTGAACTCCACCTACTGGACATCATCTACATCATCTGAATGAATGCACTTGCCCTGCAAGGCCCCTGTACTGGGGGCTAAGAGAAAATAAACAGAATTAATTACAAGGGACTGCTAGGATTAAAGGAAAATTTTAAGATGAATTTATTATTTTATCAACAAGAAAACTAAATGTTAGATGCATTAGGCATTTTCTAGGTGTGGAGTCAAGTTGGTCAGGGTTTGAACCCTAGTCCTGCTACTTACCATTGGAAGTCAGTTTCCTCTTCTGTAAAATTGGGATAACAAACCCATGGCCCATGGTTGCTACTAGTTTAGTTCTTATTTTTATTATTTAGTTATTAAACTTTAATATGAGGGCAAAGACATTATTGATAGATATTTCTTGATTAATACTTGAAGTTACAATGATCTCTTTTTAGGTCTGCTACACACACATGGGTACATACAAACATGCGCATGCACACTCACACGTATACATCCTTCCCTTGAAAGTGTGGGAGAATGAACAGACAGTAGGACTTCAGAAGTGCTATTTCAATCTAGTCCAGGCAAGTGAGGTGGCAAAAAAGTCAGGAGAGAAACAGCTGGAACCAGTAAGATCAGCAAAAATGAACATCTGGCTCCATCTCAGTGCTGTATTCCATAAAACCCATATCTATTCATCCATTAAAGACATATTTACTTCATTCCTACTGTGTGCCAGACAACAGAGGGGATGTTGATCCCCGCCCTCACGTCGCATCATCACCAGCTCTTGGCTCTGACCTCACACTTTCACTGCAAAGAAATTCCTACAAGAATGACTTTTGGTTTCTTTTTTTATTTTTATTTTTATTTTATTTTAACTTCTCAATATACATTGCAGTCGATTTTCACGACTCTTTACCTGTTCCTCTTCCCCCCTCCCTCTTTCATCTCCCCGCACTTCGTATCTGTTCACTCGCCTTAAAAAGTTCAAGGAATTGTTGTGATGGTTGTGTATCCTTCCCCCCCCACCCTGTGTTTGTGTGTTTATTTATTTCTAGCTCCCACAAATAAGTGAGAACATGTGATATTTCTCTTTCTGTGCCTGACTTGTTTCACTTAATGTAATTTTCTCTAAGTCCATCCATGTTGTTGCAAATGGTAGTATTTCATTCTTTTTTATAGCAGTGTAGTATTCCATTCTGTAGATATACCACAGTTTCCTCATCTACTCATCTGATGATGGACATTTGGGCTGGTTCCAACTTTTGGCTATTGTTAATAGAGCTGCAATAAACACTGGAGTACAGGTATCCTTTCAGCATGGTAATTTCCATTCTTCTGGGTATATTCCCAGCAGTGGAAAAGCTGGGTCATATGGTAGATCTATATACAATTGTTTGAGGAACCTCCATACCTTTTTCCATAAAGGCTGCACCATTTTGCAGACCCACCAACAGTGAGTGAGAGTGTTCCTTTTTCTTCACAACCTCTCCAGCACTTATCATTCTCAGTCTTTTGGATATTAGCCATCCTAACTGGAGTGAGATGGTATCTCAAAGTGGTCTTGATTTGCATTTTCCAGGTGCTGAGTGATGTTGAGCATTTTTTCATGTGTCTGTTGGCCATTCGTTTATCTTCCTTTGAGAAATGTCTATTCAGCTCCTTTGCCCATTTTTTGATTGGGTTATTTGTTTTTTTGCTGTAAAGTTATTTGAGTTCCTTGTGTATTCTGGATATTAATCCTTTGTCTGATGTATATTTTGCAAATATTTTCTCCCACTCTGTTGGTTGTCTTTTCAATCTGTTGATTGTTTCTTTTCCTGTGCAGAAGCTTTTTAGCTTGATATAATACCATTTGTTTATTTTACCTTGAGTTGTCTGTGCTTTGAGGGTCCTATTCATGAATTCTGTACCCACTCCTACTTACTGGAGTGCTTCCCCTATGTTTTCTTTAAGGAGTTTTGTTGTTTCAGGATGTATATTTAATTCTTTAATCCATTTTGGGTTGATTTTGGAATATGGTGAGAGGTATGGGTCTAGTTTCATTCTCCTAAACCTGAATATCAATTTTTCCCAGCACCATTTGTTGAAGAGGCAGTCTCTTCCCCAGTGTGTGGACTTGCTTCCAAAGTTAGTAAATGGAAAGAAATAATTAAGATTGGAGCTGAACTAAATGAAATAGAAACCCAAAAAACAATACAAATAATCAATGAAACAAAAAGTTTGTTTTTTGAAAAGTTAAATAAAATCGACAAATCTTTAGCAAGGCTAACTAAGAAAAAAAGAGAGAAGACCCAAATAACAAAAATTAGAAATTAAAAAGGTGATATTACAAATGACACCTCAGAAATACAAGAAATCATTATAGACTACTATAAACTATACATCAACAAATTTGAAAATCTGGAGGAAATAAAAAGATAAATTTCTGGACACATACAAACTACCAAAATTGAGGCAAGAACATACAGAAAATCTGAACAGACCAATAACAATAAAAGAGATTGAAACTGTTATCAGAAGGCTCCCAACAAAGAAAAGTACAGGACTGGACAGGTTCAATGCAGAGTTCTACCAAACCTTCAAAGAGGAACTGATACCAGTTATCTGTAAACTGTTCCAAAAGATTGAAACAGAGGCCATTCTCCCAAACTTATTCTATGAGGCAAACATTACCCTGATACCAAAACCAGACAAAGATACATCAAAAATAGAAAACTACAGCCAATATCCTTCATGAATATAGATGAAATAATCCTCAATAAAATACTAGGCAACAGAATACAGCAACACATACAGAAAATTATACACCATGATCAAGTGGGATTCATCCCAGGGATGCAAGGTTGGTTCAACATACAGAAATCAATAAATGTGATAAGCCACATCAATAAAAGCAAAGACAAAAACCATATGATCATCTCTATAGATGCTGAAAAAGCATTTGACAAAATTCAACATTCTTTCCTAATAAAGACTCTCTACAAGTTAGGTATAGATGGAAAGTATCTCAACACAATTAAGGCCATATATGATAAGCCCACTACTAATATCATTCTGAATGGGGACAAGCTAAAAGCTTTTTCCTTAAGAACAGGAACTAGACAAGGATGCCCACTCTCACCACTCCTATTCAACATAGTGTTGGAAATACTAGCCAGAGCAATCAGAGAAGAGAAGGAAATAAAGGACATCCACTTTGGAAAAGATGAAATCAAACTGTCCCTGTTTGCGATGATATGATCCTATACATTGAATAGCCTAAAGCCTCTATCAAAAAACTCCTAGAGTTGATAAATGATTTCAGCAAAGTTGCAGGATACAAAATCAACACACAAAAATCAGTAGCATTTCTGTACTCCAACAGTGAACACACAGAAAAAGAAATCAAGAAAGCTAACCCATTTATAATAGCCACCAAAAAAAAATAAATACATATGAATAAAGTTAACCAAGGATGTGAAAAATCTCTACCAAGAGAACTACAAACCACTGTTGAGAGAAATTAAAGAGGACACAAGAAGATGGAAAGATATCCCATACTCTTGGATTGGAAGTATTAACATTGTGAAAATGTCCATATTACTGAAAGTAATCTACAGATTCAATGCAATCCTCATCAAAATTCCAATGACATTTTTCTCAGAAATGAAAAAACTATCCAGATATTTATATTGAATAACAAAAGACCATACATAGCCCGAGCAATTCTGAGCAAAAATAATAAAGCTGGAGGCATAACACTACCTGACTTTAAACTATATTACAAAGCTATAATAATCAAAACAGCATGGTACTAGCATAAAAACAGACACATGGATCAATGGAATAGAATGGAGAACCCAGAAATCAACCCATACACCTACAGCCATCAGATCTTTGACTTTTGGTTTCTTCAATGAAAAATGGGTAACTGTCTGGCAACCAGTGTCTGGTCAACTGAGGTCAATCTCTGTTGGAGCCATCAGCCTACCATTGCTCCAAGTCTACAGTCATGAAGATCACCCAACTAACTCCCCTCATCCAAATCCACAGTGACAGCAACTTTTCAACTAGAAATAATGGATCTTGCTGTCATTTTGTCTCTAAAGAGCAAATTTTCTGCCCAACATATGCACACATTCTGGTCTTCCTCATACTTTTAGTTATGTAACCCAGTCACTGTCACCTGATGGGAAGACATAATGACTTACACATTGTAGGAGTTCAACTGATGTCTGTTTAAAAAGTGAATGAATAGATGAATGAATGAATGAATAGTAGTCACTACTGAATTCTATAAATGTAAGTTAATACCAAGAGGCAGGTCACATGTCCATTCACTAATCACATGGAGATTCTGACTTGAAGATCAGACACCACCAGAAAAATTTTACAAGTTTGGTTGTAAATGAAGCACAACAAGAGCCTCATTTTCTTAAAGCCTCAATACATAGAACACAATTTACTGCTCAATTGTATATTGTTTTAAAGTCATACTGTAACTGTTAACTTGTATGCTTATTTATATTCCTAGTTAGATTGGGAGCTCCTTTTGAGATAAAAATCCTCAGGACACGTTCCCATTGTAAGGCACCGAAGTCCATGCCCTTCACTCTGGGTCTTCTTTCCACTTGTATTCATTGACACTTATCTACTGAGAGCCCACTGTGTGCCAGGCCCTGTGCAAGGTTCTTTGAAATAAAGATCTATACTTTATATCTCAACATTATTTCCTTTCATTCTCTCTTGAAGTCATTGCAATGTGGTATCTTTGTCCTCCCAACCACATAGATGTATCTGACAGAGGAAAACATTGATGTCTTTGCTGTAAAACCCAATAAACATGTTTCTTTATTACCCTATTGGACTTCTCTATTGCATCTGATACCACTTACCACTTCTTTCTCTAGAAATCCCTCACTTCTCTCTGCCTCCCGTGTCACCATTATCTTTGAGTCCTCTCTTTCTTTCTGCTTTGAACCAATATATCCTACTGTATCTCCATTTGAATATCCCTTCAAGCATTGTAATTCAACATGTAAAGATCTAAATATGTCATTAGGGTCCATCAAAGAATGGTGCTGAGGTTCAAGGGGAACTTTCTGAATGGAGCACTCCGACTGGGGAGAGATGCAGTTGTTCATATGATAAATAGGTTTTGAGATCAGAGGTGATAACACTACTCCAAAGTCAAGTGTTCAATGCAAAGATCTAGATGCAGAATGGGACCTTGCACTGGAGGAAACAGCTATGCAAACAGAAGAGCTGAAGAGTGAGGTGCAGCTGAGTAGTGATGCTGACATGGAGCCACTAATGGAGTGATCCTCAGGTGGGTTTACATGGACACATAAAGGTTATTTAAATGGGCAGGCTGTCTGCCTTTAAACTAGTAGAGTTTTCTGAGAGGGGAAGGTAATACGGTTGATGGGAATCATATCAATGGGAGCCCAATAGAGTCATTTTTGGAATTGACCATGGAAAACCCTATGGAAAAGTGCACTCAGAATTCTCAATGCATAAAGAAAACACATTAGTGACCACATCCATGGTAATCTCCTCTTTTAAAACAGGAGTTTAAGTTTAGGTACAGAAATTCTCATAGTCATATGCTGTAGACCTCCAAGTGGTAGAGCCAAGGAAAGAAATTGTGGCAAGAATTGTCCTGCATGTTGCATGTTTTTGCTTTGGGGGGGGGGCAGAGAGAGAGAGAGAGAGAGAGAGAGAGAGACTTCTTGCTGTGTAACAGAGATGCAAAAAGATTACTCAAACCAACATGAATACAATGAGAAGCCCAAAGGGACTGCCCCTCAGCAACTCCTCTATTAGAAGGAGAAAATGGGTACAGCCCCGAGTCAGCTTTTGATTCAGTTTTTATTGTAAAGACAAGGAAATTACAGGAAAAAAACAGATGGTTAATCAATCATAGTAAGAAGATAAAGAAATTAGCTCGGTAACAATCTTCTTCCAAGCACGCGTGGTTCAAAATAGTTTAAACAATATACCATCAAAAAAGTCATAAACCTAAGCTATGTGACATGCAAAAGAAACAATAAGATGATAGTTAAAGTGCCTGGCTTCTTGAGAAACTCAAAGAAACAGCTTAAAGCAAGATGTGGAACAACCCCCTTGTACTAACTAATCTAGCAGAATGTCCTTGGAAATCTTAACTCACATATTTACACATCATTTAAGTTTTGTTGTGTTAAAGGTTATTGCCATCAGAACAATCCCTGTTTTTCTTCAGTTCTCTTGTTCACATTAAAGACTTTAGACTTATGTGAATTTCCTTCTCACAAAATCTTCGAATGAACCCATTATATTAACAATCAGTGTGTACCATCCCTTACCTAAAAAGTGATTAGAATTGATTCAGTGGGCTCTTGTCCCCCAGCTGTAGGCTCTTGTATACTATCTGAGGACTTTTGTCCCATACATGCATTACCTAAAAACCCTATCTAATAATCAAATAGGAATCAAGATTTCTAACCCTCAACAAGAGAGAAAGAGAGAACACTGTGAAAGGTCAATTAGTATTTAAAGACATAGTTGTATTTTCTATTTGGTCTACTGGAAAAATAAATTATGTTTTCCAAAGCACAGGCCTGCAGGCTGTAATTGACAATGGGCATGGTGATTCAGCTCAGCCAATGTGGCACAAGAAACAAAAGAGAAACCAAGTAGAAGCAAACAGAGGTGCTGTCCCCCAGCCTGGGGCTGAATGAGAGACTGGGAAGGGGCTACTGCAGCAGAGGGAGCTTCTCGCCTTGGCTCTGCTGTTTCCCCAGGTTACTTTGGGCAGGCTACTTTGCTTTTCTAACCCCCTGTGCTCTTATTTGTAAAATGAAGGTAATAATACTTTTTCTCAGTGCATCATTGGGAGTTAATGACATAATGTTCGGGAGAAGGGCTAGCATGATGTTGGGCACAAAATAGGTATTCAATAAATGCTTGTCCCCAATAAATGCTTGTTCAATGTACTTTCATCTCTTTCTTCTCTGATTCCTATGATATTTTTATAAAAGCCAAGAAAAACTCTTAATGAGATGTCATCTTCTACTGTTCTCTAACTGTATCACGTTCAGGTTGTGCCTTTGTCAGTTCAATCCAATTCGATTCCATTTACTTTAGTTATATAAAGGAATATTTGTTAAGAAGAGACCATGTTCCTAGCGCAATACTAAGAAATACAAAGATAAATACAACACAGTAGGCGCCCTCAAAAAGCTAAGCCACATTGAGAAAATTAAGAAAAGTACTTAAGGGGCTCCCATCCGCATTTGTACACCCATTATTGATCAGCAGAGATCTTACAAAGCATTGATCATGTTCGTTAACACATGTGATTTTCACAGTAACCTCATGAGGTAGTGATATTACAGATAAGAAAACTAAGGCATAAAGAAGGTAACTGACTTGTTCAAGCTCAAAGTGAGAGGAAGGGGCTTGAATATACATCTGCTCACAGGAGCCGACTGTGTTTTGGGGTTCCCCAGTGCCCCCTGCCCACATCTGTCCAGCCCAGGGCATCTCCTTTCTTCCCGTGTTCAGTTGTGTCTGTGTGTTAAAGACCAGCTATTGGCCACACTTCATGTTAAACCCATGTGAAGAAAACTGTGTCATATATCAAATATATTCATTGACAAGGGATTCTTATTGAAAAGACTTTCTTTCCCCATCACCATCAGGGAAGCAGCGCAAAGGTAAGCTCCTCCCCTCATATAACACACTATCTACAGTTTATATGTACCATCTATTTAAAAAAAAAATGTGAAGTGTGTCTCAACATTGTCACCCATAACCAAGGTACTGTAAGGATATATTATCATTAATATTAACAAGTCCATACAGAAAGAGACTTTTTTGTCTTGTTTATCTCTATGTCATAAATGCCTAGAAGAGAACCCCCACAGAGCAGAAGCATAATATATGTTTACTTTGTGATGATGAGTATTTCTGTTCTTTCTATTGTTAACCATTATCTTCAATATATGTTCTCAATTAATCATTTTTCTAACAAATTCTGAATTTATTCTTTATCTCAATCATTTTCATAATGCACAAATTATTTTCATGATTTACCTGTTAAACATCCCTGTATCTTCCTTATTATTAATTTTAATTCCACCACCTTTAAAACACAAAATAGTAATTATTATTAATTTCTTGCAATCAATTGTGAAATATGTTTTTCAGTATATTTTACTAATTTCTGTGTTTACCTTTATTTTTTCCATTCTTATCCATCCTCATGCCAATTCTGTTTTTCAGTAAGGGCCAAAAAGTAGTAAATTCTTTGTATGTCTGAAAGTCATTGCTTAAACTCTTAATCATTAAGCAGTAGTTATGCTGAATACATACCTCCAGGTTGCTATACTAAGTGCTCGAAAATAGATACCTATTATTTATTATCATTTTTATTAGATTGTCACCATTTTTTCCTTGGCACTTTCCAGATAATACTCCATCTTTCCTGACATCTATTGTTGGGGATGAAAGTCTATTGAACATCTAAATGCTATCCACTTGTAGGTAGCCTGTCTTTTTCTCTGATGACTCTTAATAGCACCATTTTAACTTTGATGCTGTGAGTTTTCTCCCTGAAATGTCTATGTGGGGTTACTTGTACTTAACCTCTGGGCATCTGGCTCATCTTCCCACCCATGGGGTCCAGAGGGGCATCTCCTGACATTCTTGTCTGACAGCCAAAGCCATCACGGTCTGGTCTCAGCTCCCCCTCACCTCCTGACAGGTGTCCCATGCACACATGTTCCCTTCCCTCTGTCCTCACCGAGATCCACGGTTCCCCACATGCCAAGTTCTTTCACTGTTTCTCACCAAGGCCAGGACTGGGGTGAGGGTGTAAGTGCCCAGGACACACAGTTTAAGGAGGCTTTCACTCCCAGGCACTGCTCCTGAAATTACACAGGCCTGGAGTAAGAGACCCCTTCAACTGTGCATTGAGTGCCTCACATACCTCACCCCAGGCCCTGTCCCTATTTAATTCATAGGCTGCCTCTTCACCTGAATGCCTTATTGTAATGGTTAATTTTGTGTGTCAACTTGACTGGGCCACAGGGTGCCCAGATATTTGGTCAAACGTTATTCTGGGTGTGTCTCTGAGAGTGTTTCTCGATGAGATTAACATTTGAATTGGCACACTGAATAAAGCAGATTGTCCTCCCAGCTTGTGGGGTTTCACATCTCTGAGGGCCTGAAGAGAAGAAAAAGGATGCAAGTAAGAAAGAATTCTTCCTGCCTTGGTGCCTTGAGCTAGGACATCGGTCTTTTCCCGCCTTCTGAAACATCAGCTCTTCCTGGGTCTCAAGCCTCCTGGACTTTGGACTAGAACTACACCATCAGTTCTCCTGCTGGGTCTCTAGCTTGCTGGTTGCAAAAATCAGGACTCCTCAGCCTCCATAACCATGTGAGCCAATTCTTATAATCAATCAATCTCTCTGTCTTTATATATATATAACAGTTATCCCTTGGTATCCATGGGAGATCGGTTCCAGGACCCCCTGCAGATACCAAAATCCATGGATTCTCATGTCCTTGATATAAAAAGGCACAGTATTTGCATATAACCTATGCACAACCTTCCATATACTTTAAATCATGTCTAGATGACTTATAATGCCGAATACAATGTAAAACACTATGTAAATAGTTGTATTTTAAAATTTGCATTATTTTTTATTGTTACATTGTTATTTTTTTTTCAAATTTTTGATCTGCGGTTGGTTGAATCCATGGATGTGAAACCTGCAGATATTGAGGGCCAACTGTATATATTTATATACGAGGGTACTTCAAAAAGTTTGTGGAAAAATATAATCAGAAAGTAATACAATCCTTTCCATGAACTTTTTAAGTATCCTCATATATGTAATTCTGTGTGTGTGTGCATATGTGTGTGTATATATATACAAAATCTCCTACTGGTTTTGTTTTTCTGGAGAACCCTAACACACTAGTTCCTTTTGCTTCTGTGATTGGTGAACTTTAGCTCCCCCCGCTCAAACCCTTCCTCCTGGGGTACATGCCCTTGTGTGATCTCCTTCCATTGTGTATGGGCAGGGCTTGCAACTTACTTCTAACAAGTAGAATAAGGCATAGATGATGGGATGTTATCCTGTGATAACATGGTTATATAATTTATAAGCCACTTTAATGCAATTATTCACCCAGACTATATTACTGCCACTGATCCTGGCACATATTAGCTACTCAATAGAAAATGATTATCTGCAAGAATAAATGAATATCATGCCTCCAATTTATTTTATAAATCTGTGATAGAGTATTTTGTTCAATGCCTTTGCATGTATGTGGTGTGTAGTGTATTTGTATGTGTGTGTGCATGTGTAGTGTGTGTGGGGGTGTATAACAGCTGGAATCTAGCTCACAGCTCCATGCACACCATTCTCCTGTCAATGGACACTGGTTTGCTTCTGTGATTATGAAAGCCATGACAATATTCAGTCTTTGAAGAAACAGGGTCTCAGAGCCCAGATGAAGGCTATTCAGCAAGAGTCTACAGGGCATGGGCCTCTGAGCAGCAACACTCCACCCCTCTTAGTTGGCAGAAAGTTTGCCCCAGCAACTGTCCCAGGGGGACTCTTTCTGATGCAAAAATGAAATTCAAATTGTAGCTAAACAAGAGCAGTGCTATATGATGCCTTTCTGCTTATTAGCTCTGCATTTATTGTAGAAGTAAAGGGGAGGCCAGGAAGCCTCCTCTGTTTGGTGCCTGTTTGTGGTAGCTGTTCCAGCCCTATCTCAGTAAGCAGGAACTGAATAACAATTTGTGCATGGAAATGTTAGAAAGAATAAGGACTTTGAATGATTGATTAGGGTGTTCAATCTCAGTTTGGTTATGGGCAATCTGTGAACTCTTGGTCAATGTATTAAATTCTTCCCTGCTTTGGTTTCCTTATCTGTTAACTCAGGATGACAGTAGCTCCCTTTCCAGGTTAGAGTGAGGATCGGGACAGAGTTTTAAGCTCAATAAAGATTGGTTATTTACCATATGACCATTATCCCATCACCACAACACTTCCACAAGCCTTGGTGATCATTAACCTGGCCTGTTCCATCACCATCTATCTCCCCCCTGATTACTCCTCCCTCCTACTTTGTGCTTCCAGATTCATTCTCTTAAAGTTCAGTTTTGATTGTGTGATTCCTTTGACCAAAAATATTCATTGCTTCCCTATTGCCTACTTGAGTATTCACGAATTCTCTAGCATTACTCATAAGCCCATCTATCCCAGAGATCTGTCCATTTTGTATCTCTTAAAGCTCCATTTCATTTTCCTTCATGGGACTTTTCCTAAATCCCTAGCTAATAAGGATCAGCGTAGCATAATCTTTAATTAATTAATTAATTAATTTATTTATTTATTTATTTTTGTCTTTTTGTGACCGGTAAGGGGATCACAACCCTTGGCGTGGTGCCACCCGCACCGCGCTCAGCCAGTGAGTGCACCGGCCATTCCTATATAGGATCCGAACCCGCAGCAGGAGCGCCACTGCGCTCCCAAGCGCTGCACTCTCCCGAGTGCGCCACCGGACGGCCCAACCTTTATGCACACAGTCTCTGCATCCAGCCAGCAGGTCTCATCTCTCAACCCTGCTACTTACTAGCTGTAAATCTTGGGCGAGTTGTTTAATGGTAGTGCCAGTTTCAGAAGGGCATTGTGAGAATTAAACGAGTTAACTCTAATTTAAGCCCTCACAACAGTGACTGGCACATACCAAGTGCGATGTAATGTGTGCTGCTATTCCTGTCTCCTTGTGATGACGTCCATGGATGCTTCGTTTATAATAGACTTTTTTTTTTTTAACTTTCTGCCTAACATTTTAGATAATTGTATATTTTTAAAAATCTCTCCTTGACCCTAAGCTCTCGGAGGGTGGGGACAATGCATGTTTCATCTTCTATAGAATCTACAATGGATTCAAACTAAGTGTTCAGTGAGTGTCTGTGAAGTTGAATTACTTATTAAATAACCACCTAGAAAGCGTATGTTCAGCTCTATTGAGTTGTGCCAACAGCCCATTTGGGTAAGTCAGTCTTCTTTGTTAGCTCTGTTATTCTAACTTTCATTATAAATACTGACAAAGAGGCCCATGTGGCCTTCATTAGAGTATGAAGAATAACTGGGAAAGGCCTGGAATAAAGGACTCAGTCTTCAGAGATGCTGGGATCCACTGCCCGTGTGTAATCTGACATCTGGGTCCAGAAATTCCCATAGTTGTCTCAGCGTTTGCTCATAAGTAGATCTGGGATCCCCTTCTGTTTCTAAAAGTTTTCCCCAAACGGAGAAGTGAAACAGTGGATTTTCTGCCTACCACAAGGATTCTAGAACATTACAGAAAGAAGTAACTAATTTTATAGAAGATTTGAGTATTTTTCTCCAAGTAGGTTGAAAATCAGATACCCATCCTGGCTGGGGGGCCCTGAGCTTGACACGTGGCTGACCGGACCACTAGCCCCAGCCTTGTACTTCATCCTCAGCACTCTCCTTGTGGCTCCAGGTGAGGCCAGTGACCCTCTGGAAAGAAAAAAATCATTTTCTTCACTAGACTATTTAAGGTTTTTATCAGGCTCACAGTAAAGAGAAATAGAGTTAATGTCAGAACTGTAAGTCTTAGTTGTGAAGTTTACTGAAGTTACCTGTAACATAATCAATATGACTCATTATGTGGCATGTGTTGTATTTTATTTTTAACTTTACATTTTTGACTTTCATGAAGTGTAGAGTAAAAGACCCCTTCAGTTTGTACAAATCAAAACCGTGCTGGTTCCTGTACCCAGTGCAGTCCAAATGCCAGCGTGACTGCTGGTGGGAGTAGAACTTGGACAGCTGTTTTGGAAATCGACTCTTCAGGAACTTGATTGCTTTTGTTTCAGTCATGTTACTCATAGAAATTTACCCAACGAAGTGACTACGTGTACAAAGATCTCTGTGTACACCTGTGTGTGTGCATGCATGGGTGCATTTTGGGGATGATCTTTCCTTAGATAAAAGTAACAAGTGGAAACAACCTGACAATAGTGTGTTATTAAGATAATGATAGCAAGTTTGAAGGATGGGACATGATGTAGCCACTGAAAATGATGCTTATAATAAATGTGGAGAAATGATCACAGTGTGATATTTAACAAAAAGGCAGAATATAAAATCGTGTGTGGATTCAAATTGTGTTTTTTTTTTTTTTTTTGCAGTCATTTGTTTAGAATATATCGTTGTGACAAAAGAACAGTAATTAGAATATGACGAATCTAGGTCAACAGTTCCAATTGGAGGCGACTTTGCTCCTTAGGGCATATTTTGCAATGTCTGGAGACTTTTTGACTGTGATGCATTGGGGGAGGGGCTTCTGCTGGAATTGAGTGAGTAGAGGCAAGTAATATTGCTAAGCTTCCTATGAATCACAGGACGGTCCCCATGACGAAGACTTATCCAGCCCAGCATGCCAATGGTGCCCAGGTTAGGAAACCCTGCTCCAACTTCTCACCTTCTTTCAACCCCTTTCTAACAGGAATAAATTTTCTTATTCCTCCCTGACTCTCCTCCTCTAGTCCTCTATTTTTCCTCTTTCTCTCTCTTCCTTTCTCTCTTTCTCATTCTAATATTTTTTGAGGTGTTAGTATAGGCAGACACTGTTCTAAGCATTTTACCACATAATCACTAACGTTAACATACAATAGCCCTGAGGTAGGTACTATTATTGTCATCTTAAGTGAGATAATCTTTTTGAACTGTTTTGAGGTTTCAAATAATTAATCAACAATGTACATTGTCTGATATACAGATAGATATATACATATCTGTGCATGTGCACATGTTTGTATATATATACACACACAAAAATACGCACACACAATGAATGTGTGTGTTATCTGTGCATGTATGTCAAAACGGTAAAAATTGCTAGTTTTTGATGATGGGATGAGAGGAAAGTTTTGTGTTTTCTTCTTTATACTTTCTTTTACATTTTTCTGTATTTACACATTTTTAGGTCTCCACATTTTTTTCAATATTTATGAATTACTTTTGTTACTGAAACAGTCTAATAGTTTATTAGAACCCCAGAGGGCTGTCCGTGAGAGCAGTCCCATTACATGAAAAGGTTTAAGTAAACTTTATTCCCATCCAGCCGTGCCACCTACGTTTTGCTAAAAGAGAGAACTGATCACATCAGGAAAACAAAACTTCAGTCAACGTCAGTGTCACAGATCGTGCTGGCCACGATCAGTCTGCCTGCTGTGCTTTACTGGGGCCACCTCCCTTGGGATCAATTATTCCCATTGATCTAATTATGCAGCAGGAAGCTTCTTCATTTGCCTCTCGAACGACCTTCTCATTTCCTCTCACTCGAACACCACTCGGGTGGTGCGATCACATCTTAACCTAATGGATTTTCAACCTCATTTACATATAAAATTTATCTGGGGAGCCCTTAAGAAATAAAAATGACCCACGCTTGTTTTTCAGAATTATGATTTGACTTGTTTGGGGCTCAGCATCATTTTTCTTTTAGCTTCCCGGAGCTTTAAATGTGCAGCCAGGTTTGAGAACCACTAACTTAGCCCTAATCATGTTCACGATCCTTGAACTCCCCAAGGAGGAGGGAAATAACCTTCCCAGATGCAGCACATCCAGGCAGCTGCAGGCTATTGGGGACAGGAACAGGACATCTGCAGAAGTTCAGGACCCAGCGGGTCCCAGCTCCACCTCCCACCCAAAGCCTGTGTGGTGTCAGCCGCCGCCCCTTTTCAGGAAACCCTAACTGCTGGGAAGTTCTCCACCTAAGTGCAACCCCTTGAGGCCCCAGGAACATGCCAGAGCCGCCTTCTACGTGCCAGCTCTTCTGCTGGGTAAAGGTGAGCCTCACATCCCTCCTCCACTTCTCCAAGCAAATGCTGCCAGCTCCTTCAACCACACATCAGGAGACAAACATGCTCCTCACATGCTCTTTCTCTTTTGGTTCCTGCTTCCTATTGAACAAGTTGTTTATACCACTGGCTGATTCTTGCCCTATTTTACTGTTACATTTCTAGAGTCTGAATAATCTGGTTGATTATCATTTCTCCCACAGGCAGAACTTTCCACAGCAGGTCTCCTGGAGTGGATGCTGTGTTGCAGCTCCCAGATGTCAGGGAAGGCTGTCAGCTGAGGGCTCACAGCTGGGCTCCTCTGGGGGAATTCCTTTTCCCTGGGGGTAAATGCCTCTAATGACTGCTGGAGGTGGGGACACCGACACCGGCCTGGCCCTTTTGCTTTAATATGTGAAATCTTCGAAGGGCCCTGCCAACTTCAGAGCTCCCCATGGCATCAACCGAGACCTCTGTTTTAACCGTATTTGCTAGTTAACCTCATCCTATGCCCAGTTCTGTTTCCTTCACTCCTTACCAGTGCTGTTCCTGACAGTACTGTAACAAACTTTCTGCAACAGAAATCTCCATCTCAGTGTCTTTTTTCCAGAGAACCCAACCTAAAGACACCTGCTTGTAACTGCAAAACGAGGCCTAGAATTAACTGCCCCGACTCAGGTAGTTAGGACTCATAATTTTCTCTAGGAACAAACAGCCTGGAGACAGGGTAGAACTGTTTCCCTTACAAAGAAGTTATATCTTCTTTGTGAGAAGGCATGTCTTGGTTGCCATGTTCAGAATAAAACACTTTCAGATTCCTTCACTACTCTGGGTCCCTTCTCTGCTTCAATCCCGGTGGTCTTAAGTTCTTTAATAGGACTAGAAACTTCAGATGAGATCTGAACAGTGGAGAGTGCAGTTGGAACTTCAACACCATAACTATAGGCATAAATACCACTAATAGCTCTCCAGTAGCTAAAGGTAAACACCAAACAAATTTATGTTCTTTAGCCTAAATGTGGCCTAAACTCATGTAATAATCTGTTCATGTATCCTGATGTAATCCTGTATTGCATTCATTGCTATCACTAGTAAACTCTATTATGTCAGGGTAGACAGCTACAGTCTATTGCTTTAGTGCAGAGTTATGCTGTGCTACTTGAGCATAGCCAGCACATGCTGCAACCATAGAGTAGGTGGCATTCTCTATAACTGCACTAGCCACATGGCTTGAACCTGTAAGCCTCTTAACTAGCTATTTCCTCTGGCAGGAAACTCCCACATTAGTCAGCCTGAACAACTTCTGTGTATCCTTCAAACTTCAACTCACCCATGAAAACTCACCTGTAGATTCTCAAAACCTACACTAGCTCTTTAAGCTAGAGGGGTTGCTACTCCTTTGTGAGACCACCATGGTTCCTTTACAGACCCTCATTATGACACTGATCATTTTGCTTTGCAGCACCCCGTCTGTCATGAACTCCAGCAGGGTACTGGCTGTGTCCCACTCATCTCTGTACCTTCAGCAGCTAGCACAGTGTTTGTAGAATGTACAATAGGAGTTCGACAAGTGTGTGTGTGGAATTGAGGAAAACTAAACTCAAATTTTGTAGTTCTAATTTCGAGACTCTTGGCCTACCAGAGAGATTCCCGCTCTGACAACCTACCAATTGCCTGTGACACTTTAGTCAACTTTGCAAGTAATTTCTAAGTTCCCATGTGTGATTTACCTAGCCAATTCCTCCCTAAACCCACAGGAGGGAAGTGAGAAATAAGCCTGATGTTTATGATGATAAAAATAACCATAGAAGTTACTCCCTTCTGTTTTGATTCAGAAGGACTTCAGCACAGAGCCTTGAGTTAAAGGTGATACCTGAGAGAGGTAAGCCACATGGTTCTCCTGGCTTTCAGTCCGGGGCTCCTTCTGAATCATGAAAAGTGGAATCTAAGTAGAGCTTGGCAGTCTTGCTAAGCTGGGGAGGCAGGGATTGGAGTTTGAAGTTTATGAAGTGGTAGGATATCAAAGAGAAGGGAGCTATGCAGAAGAGGGTCTTCAGAAATTTTACATCAGTCCACCTGAGTCACTGGGTGAAATTAAAGTGCGTATGTGTAGACTACCCACAGCCTGGCAGAAAATAGCTTTTAGGGAGCTAGGAGATAGACAGAGACCTCAGTGTTGCACAGTGCTGAGAGACATGGCAGTTCTGATCATCCAGGGTGGAGAGAGGACCTCAACTGAGTCCCCAGCAAGGCCACACCCAACAGCAGTGCTACTCTTGTTCTGTAGTAAGGGGTGCTCCAGAGCCACTCTAGCAAAGACTGAAAACAAGCCTTAAAAGGACCCATTTAATCTGCCAGTGAACTGACTGCCTGCCAGAGCCAAACTTAGCATTCTCTGAAGAAAAGCACCACCACCCAGACTCTCAACAATGTAGCCTACGTAATGTCCAGAATAAAACAAAAATTAATAGGTGGCACAGAAGCAGGGAAATGTAATCTCTAACAGAGATGGTTGATAAAAACTGATCCTGAGATGTTGGTATTAATGCGCGAGAATTTTAAAGCAGCTCTTATAAATATGTTCAAGTACTTCCATGAAAATGTAGAGAGAATCAAGGAACAGATGTGGAATCTCAGCAGAGAAACATAAATTATGAAAAAGAACCAAATGAAAATCTAGAACTAAAAATAACAATATCTGATGTAAAAAATTAACTGATGGGCTTAACAGATTGGAGACAACAGAAAAAAGGGTGAATAAACTTTTACAGATCAATAGAAATTATCCATCGGAAAACAGCTGCCTCGAGTAGCAACATTCTGTGTTTTCATTTTAATATTGGTTCTGCCATCTTGAAACATAATCTCTGTCTGTTTCTTTCTCTGCCTCTCCCTGTCTCTGTCTCTCTCTCTCTCTTTCTCTCTCTCTCTCTCTTTCCCTCTGCAGCAATATCTCCACTTCTAATTTAACACTATAGCATTCTTTCTAGTTTAGTCTAGTTTTTTTTCCCTCCATATCTGTCACTCCCTTCTCTGACAGTGAGGGACCTGGCCCCCATTATCTTTAATATCTTTACTCATTTAATCAGTTCCCCTATCTATGTCTCCATCTTACCTACGTCCTCTTACCGACACCAGCCTATCTCGGGTGCCCTCTCTTCGCTGTCTTGGGCTCTGGTACTTGAGGCCAGAACACTGCCCTCTGTGGATACTCCTTAACCCGCCGTGGCTTAGGTACCACACTGTGTCTCTCCCACCACCCCCGTCCCTGCAGGTGGAGGGTCTTTTCGCTTGGGGGCTTCTCTTGGGCTCTTGAGAGCCCATGCCAGGTCCACGTCCTATGTACACATCCTCAACAACCCACTCAAGCTCCAGCCCCAACACTGTGCCACCCCCTCCTACACTCATGTCTTCCTCACTGTCCTTGGATTCTGACTGTCTGCTCTAAGCTGACCCCTTGTGTAGACATCATCTTTACCCCACTTGGGCTCCAAAAAATCCCTGTAAGGCTGCTCATGTGTAGCAAACTCCTCTACGCTCTGCTTTGGATCCACTTTCGACACCCTTCTCACCTTTTTGGACGCTGACATTCCAATTTGACCACCCCCACCATGCATGAAAAACCTCCTCTCCTCTCTGGGCTAAACTATGTCACTTTGAGCCACTGCAGCTCCCCATGGCTGATGTGGATGCCTCTCTTCCCTGATTCCACTGAGTGGTTTTAGGGCTCTAGGGTCTAGGAAGGGACCTGAAGGGGAAGCAAAAGGGAAGTGAGGCAAAGGTACCCTACTGCTCCTTAGCGTGCAGCCTGGTCGTGTTGCTTAATCCTCTAGTCTCAGAGTCCTTCTTTGTAAACTGAAGGTAACAGCAGAAGCCAGAACTCTTGCAAGCATTAAATGAGATAATCCATAAGAATTTCTTAGCACAGGTTTTGGCACATAGTAGACACTCAAAATAATGATCATTTTTATTGATGCTCTTAAGAAATGTGGCAGACTTAAGGATAAAGAGAGCAACAGGAATTACCAGGTAACCTCTCCTCGTCATAACCCTCATGCTCCAAGTTTTTCAAGGCCTGCAGAGAGATATGGGAGATTGAATCTCTGTCTAGAGTGCTTTTACAACTTGGCCTTGGCCAACACAGTGCTGTGTGGCAGGAGGAATTAGAGCTGGGCCTCTAGAGACATGCTCCTCCTCAGTCCGTCAGCACCTCCTTCATTCCTTGGAAGCTACTCTGCAGACAGCTGCCCATTTCTACCTGGCTTAGTGCTACACGCCTGCTTCACCTGGTCTTCCGCCCTTTGACTGCGTCCACCTGGCCCAGTGCTGCTCCCCGTCCTGCAGGACTTCTGGCTTTCTCACCTGACCTGAACAGGCCCTTGCTCTGGGCTCCCAGCCAGCTGACTGCCCTCCCTGTCCTCCAACCAGCCCCAGAACACAGCTGTGCAAACCTGCAGGGCCCATGGGGCTGCCTTTTTTTATGACACCTTCTAAGTCCGCTTTTCCAGCTTTAGACCCATAAATCCAAGTGACCACAGGATACCTGCACCTGGTGACTTCCCACTTGGCATCTCCAGTGTCCTGGCACTTTGTTTTCTCCTCCATTCACCAAATATTTTCCTTTAACGGTATTTTGTATGTCAGTTGGGAAAACTATGACATTGTCACTTGAGATTTTTCTCAGTAAATCAAACACCTGAAAAAAAGTGTAAAATGTGTATTTAGGGAGATGCTGCCTGTTCATTCAGCTTGCACATTGAGTGTCTACTACGTGTCAGACTCTACGGATGAAAGATGGAGACCCTTCCCTTAAAGAAGTCAGAGTCTGATGGGAGACAACACGATCAGTAGAACTATGTCCCCACCACCCAACCTTGAATCCAGGATATTGTCTTAATTTTCTCAGTCCTTTCTCTATCTTTACCTGTGTGCAATCACCATATGCTATCGCTTGCACCACCTTTAACAGCTCTCATACACATTCCCTCTCTCCAGACCCTTGCCACTTTGCTAGCAGTATCCCACAAGCACAGGGTAAATTCTAAGCTTTTCAGCTGAATTCGGAAGGTCCTTTCTTCATTTTATTCCCCACCTACCTCCCTTGCACTTAAAACACTAGATTTACAAAACACACCAGGCTGACTTGTGCTCATCAAAACCATTCTGCATGGAACATCCACCCTGACATGACTGCTGGGTAAAATTCTCTCTTCAAGTTTGAGTTTAAATATTTTCTGATCTGTATAGCTCTTCTGAACATTTCAGGGGTGGTTGCAATGCTTCTTTATTTTTTCCTTAGTCTTGCATGTCCTTCCATTGCTCAAGTATTGTCAGATCCTTGCACACACTGGGATCTCCAAACTGACTCTGAGTTCCTCATGGGGTGGGCATCCTCAGCATTTAACAGACAAAATGAACACACAAATGGACAATGGCCAGACCATATATAAAACAGAATTCCGACTTACAACCTGCAGCACTATGCCAGGGAAACCAGTCCCTGATCTACAATAACCAGCCCAGGAAGCCAGCCCGCTGTAAGTCAGATTTGTAGGTCAGCTTGCTATCTCTACCAACAATCCAGGAAGTCAATCAATAACTTCTGCAGCAATTGGCCCAAAATGGACAGGACTCCATTAATAACTAACAACTTCCCTAATTTTTGTCTTTGTTTCCAACTCAGGACCAACCAGAGGATACCCAGCTTCTATTTAGCCTGCCTGCATCTTCTCGTGCCAACAACCTCCAATCAGGGCACACTAGAAGCCTCCCCTTTTGTCCACTATAAAGATTTTCCACTCCTCTGCCTGTGTAGAGTCTCTGCCAAAATCCAAGTGAGGGTGGTTGACTCCTTTCCTATAGAAAGCTCTGAAAAATAACCTAGGATTGCTTTCATTTGTTTCACCTTCATTTCCACATAACATATTGAAGATTTCCAATAAAGTAACTGCTGAAAGTTATTTCTGCTGCAGCAGCACCAGAGTAGTGAAAGTGGCTGTGGCCAGCAGAAGTTGCATGAAGCCAACGCACTAGCTGCAGGAATGTTCTGGGGCACCCACAGATCTGTCTGTCCTGCTTCTAACTCTACCACCATGTGTCAGAGCCCAGCCCCCATCCACCACTTCATTGCTGGAGAACCCTAAGAAATTCAAGACCATTTTACTCCTTACTTGTTTTTCAAACTCTGCTGCCCATAATACAGGTTTTGTCCTTTCAAATCACTTGGGAATAGTTCAGTTTTCACCTTTTAATAACTATGAACCTTTGAAATCTATAAAATAAATAGAATGAAAATTTAGCCCATCAGATTTGGCAGCTTTACGAAACTGACTTGAACCATTTTGTGCCTCTGGGATTCTGGTCTCCAGCTTGAGGCAGAGAAATGGAGACACTCCGATGTATTTAATACTCATGAGAACCACTGGAAGGCTGGAAAGGGAACCCAAAGAGAAAGGGTCTATGAAGAAAGAGGAGATGAGAAGGGATTTCTTTCTGTCCTCTGCACTTAACATGCAGAGGGAGTCTGGTTTTTAGTTTGGAGCTAGTCTGCATTTCTTCATGGGACAAACTAAAGAAAGAGGTTTAGGTTGCAGAGCTGAGGATTCTCTGAAAGATAAGAGTGAAATGCTCCGTTTCCCTTACCTTGCTGTGTCACAGCCTCAGGGCAGCTGCCATCGGATCTCTCTGGGGTCCTGCAGGGGCCTCTCACCTGGCCTGCCTGACTTTAGTGTCTCTCCACTCTGATCAAGTTACTTGTCTCTTTCATGTATCTGGGCTGCCTATCCACCGAAAGGGAGACAATTTGACCTGCTATCAAGGCTTTCTAAACTGCCCCCGCCCTTGGCAACCCCATCTCAACCCAAGCCTTCTTCTTGCTCGATGACTTTAGCAAGTCAGCTACCCTCTCTGTGTCTGCTTTCTCACTTATGAAATATAGACACAGGATTATTGAGAGAATCAAAGGAAATAATGGATATAATCATTTGCAGATTGTCAAGTGTTAAAAAAATTTGCTATGGTTATTGTCATTATTGTAAGAATTCAATGACACATGTTAAAAGGAGTGACACAGTGGCTTGGACAGTTAAATATTGTAAAAATTACTTGAAAAATATGCAGAGCCTATTTGAGTGCATCATAAAATCAAGCAACTGGGAAAGACCTCTACTAGTGATTAAATCCTACACCACAAACCATGACTTTATGACAAGTATCAGAACCTTGGTGTTAAGAACAGTGCTTATATCAGCTCTGTAGACATACAGAGCCTACAGGAAGTCGAGGATCTTCCAGTCTGAACTTGATAATTTGTACATGAGAAAATAAAGCCTCAAAGAAGCTGAATGATTTGTCCAAGGCTGTGCAGCCAGAGAAAGCACGACTGCAACTAGTAATAACAGCAGAGGGCTGCACCACTTCCAGCGACACGCTGCTCATAGGGCATTCCACTCCAGCTTCAGCGTCACTCAGGACGGACCTTATCTAGCTTACCATAGTTTCTTGATTTTTCAAACCAATTTCAGAGGTTCTTCAAAATAAATAAATAAATAAATAAACTGTTGTTGTTATTCTTTCACATCTAAAAATGGAGATTTGGGTGCCCTGGGAACCCATTTATTGCTTTTATCTGTTTTATACATTGAGGTCTTATTTAAGATTCCTTTGGAAACAGACGGTTCTGCTATTTTAAAATGCTATGAAAACAATTGACCTGGACAAAAAATAAAAATTCTGAGGAGAGCAAGGATAAGATTGCAGGCGGGTGGGTTTGTGTGTGTGTGTGGAGGTGTGGGGTGTATGAGGATGGGAACAGAGAAAAATAAACTCATTCATCAATAATTTCTAAGTACCTAATATGTAAATGTGTCACCCACGGGAGGGGGACTTTCCGATCCCTCGAGTCCACCAGGAGATGTTTTCTATCTCACCCTCTGTTACTAAAACCTCTCTCTGGAGGCAGGGACTCCTGCTGTTGTGTAGCCAAGATATTTCCAGAACTCACATGGCTCTATTCTGTGAAGACAGATTGATTCGACTCTGGAGTAGTGGCTGTGAACACAAGACAGTCTCTACCTTCCTAAAGATGATTCTGTTGAAGTGTTCTTATTAGGAAACCTGTCAGGGAGTCCATGTATTTTCTTTTCTGCTAAAAGCTTTGTATCTTAGAAAGAGAAAAGAGAGAGCTATGGATAATTTCAGTCAATGGGGCTCCAACATTTTTGTATAAGAAGGTCTTAGGTTAGTGCTTTTAAAACTACCTCATCCTGTAACCCTTAGAAAAAAAATTTATTTTAGGTTATGCTCCAGTATGCGTACACATACTGACACATTCACAAAGATAAATAAAACAGAACTAAATGTATTACACGATACTTACCCTTACTACATGCAACGCAACCATATTACATTCCTTTCCTTCTTATTTCATTCTATTCCATTCTAAAATCTTCTGTTTTGAAAAATATAAAAAGTACCTACTAAATTGACTTTAACACCCACTCATATATTTTGTAGTTTGAAAACACTGACACAGGGGCAAGGGTCTGGAAAGGGTAGCTACAGAGGTCTTATCTTAAAGCTGGGTCTGTCTTGCGTGTGAAAGTTGATTGAGAAGCTGTCAACTGTCCACATCAATGAAGGAGACAGGTGGAAACCATGAGGGAGCTCTTTACCCACTGCTAGCTCCAAGTCTCCACTTGGGGTGGCCAGCGATACCGATGATGTCTCAGTGACTGTTGATTTGAAAAATATCAAACCCCAGAGAGTTCCCAGAGTGGTGGAATCGGATGGGGAAGGGCTTCATATCTTGTCTTAGGAGGAGCTGAGTACTTAAGGGAAGAGAAGCTTGGGCAGCAGGCAGGCTTTGAACATGGGCTCCTGAGGACTAGGCAAAGGGAAAGCATGGGAACTCCAGCGAGAGGCACTCGAGTGCACTGTGAAGGCAAATTCACTAACTCTGGGTACTGGTAGCAGGAAGCACGAGATGGGATGAATGAAAGAAATATTCAGAGGGCAAGACTGATGGGACTTTCTGACTGATTGGATATGACAGGTGGAGGAGAGGAAAGGATGGAAATGGCCCCTGGATTTCTGACTGCAGAGTGGCCTCTTTTGGTTCTACTGCCTGAGTCAGATGACAACGGGAGAGGTGCTGGGGGATGGGGATTTGGGGATATATGGAGTGTGAGGTGATAATGGAATATTCAGTTAGAGAAGCCTGGTGGGGAGGTGGATATATAATGGACTGAGGTTAAGGAGCAAGGTCAGGCAGGAGATATAGACCTGAGACTCACCAGTGCTCCAGTAGTAATTAATGTCACAAAAGAAGTCCCATTATCTAGAAAGAGTATTTAGAAAAGATAAGGACTAAGCACAGGATCCTGCAAATCACCAACGTTTAGTGGGAGTGCAGAGAGAGGAGGGGAAGAATGCCCAGATCACAAAAGCCACGGGGATCAGGATTAAGAAATAGGAACTGGAAAACCACGAGCTTTTAGGGGTTCATTTCACGTCCACGCCCTTATGGACTGTGTTCTGGAAACTTTCACAGTGGGAAATTTGTGGTTAAGAAAACATGTCCATGAAGGTAAAATTGAGCTGGAGGGACAGTGTCATGAGTGAAGTTTTGACATCACTTAGAGATTTTATTTTAGCCTTTACCACTGCACATTAGGGAAAATAATTTGCATCTTGTATTAGTAGCAATAACGTTAAGCAAGACTCACAGAATGCTC
Organism: Cynocephalus volans; assembly: GCF_027409185.1. NCBI lineage: Eukaryota > Metazoa > Chordata > Mammalia > Dermoptera > Cynocephalidae > Cynocephalus > Cynocephalus volans. Next base: position 86,874,586 of record NC_084474.1, read on the forward strand.
TCTGTGTTCTGTGAACAATAGTAGATATTTTCGTGTATTACATGAGATTAAATTATTTCATTTAATACTTAAAATAATCCTACAGTGAAAATACTATTTTATATTTATTTTCCAAATAAAACACAGACACACATACACATAGACACACAGATATACACACACAGACACCAGAGCCTTGGAGGACTTAAGTGGCCAAGGTCACTCCATCAGTAAGCAGCAGATCCAGAACTCTAATGTGAGTTTGTCTGTACACAGAATCTGGGCTGTTAGCACTGCACTGGGCAATATCACGTACATTGTCATAAATATCTGGTTACAAATTCCTTCATCACTAGAAACGCTTCAGGATTATCTCCCTCAGAGTCTTTGTAAGACACTTATGCATTCTGCTCACTGTGCAGGGAACACACACACACTAGGAACCAATCTTTAGCTTTCTGGTTTTCCGACTAATGGTTCAACATCTTTGGAGCTTTACCACTCGTGGCTCTTTATCTCCTCATCCTAAATTATCTCGAGGAATGCCTTGAAATTTGCATAAACTCCATCAGAAATGCTTAGGTAAATAGAACATAATCTGTATATGCTGCAATTATGTATGAGAAGCATTTGTGGATGGGGAGGGATGGCAATATGTTCTAATTTTCAAATGTAATTGTTTGCACGTGTTGCGGGAAGGAAACGACCCAGTTACAGCATCCTAAGGTGGAGATAATCATATTTTGGAGCTGTCATTTTCTTAGGAACAGAGCACACAGATTATGGCCTCTTCTCCCCATGCGAACATTGTCAGAATGTAGAAATGACAGAGCTATTCCTTGGGTTGACTTACAGGCATTCTCTCTGATCCCTCTTTAGGCTGATAAGAAACTAAAGAGCAGACCCCTTGACTACATTTTTTAGAAAGAGAGAAAAGATTGTATTCTTTTACGATGTCTGTCAGCTTGAAAGATCTATGAATCACAGCAAAATGGCATTTTATATTTAGTAATTCATTTCCTATTCAGATCAAGGTGTCAAATCTGGTGCAAAATATCTCCCCGTGACTCACATCAGCTTTTTAAGATGTTGGTAACAAACTTTGATGAATCGTTATCGACCCAGCTTTGAGGGTGTACACAATTTATCTTGGCTATTAATAAGATATGCAGTCTTCATCGGGTTCAGAACATAATTATTATTTCTTTCTCTTGGCATGCCTCTCACGACAAAAGCGAGGTTGTGTTCCAGACTTGGCAGAGCACGTGTGAGTTGTGTCAAAAGCAATGTTTGTAGATTTCACCACATCTAGAAACCTTGAAATGGCTTCCAGGCATAGGACCAAAGTATGACATACATAAAAAGGAACAAAGATAGTATGATAATAATAATTGTATTACTAACAAATTAATAATTCATTAATATTAAAATTTATATAATGAAAAGTGCAAAAGGCTGAAGAGATGATATTCATTTATTTAGGAGGTTCACGATCACCCCATTCTTGTTTCCTGTGCCGAGAGCTTCAATTTTCTTCTATCATCCTGTCTGGTTTCTTGTGCCGCATCTAACCCCTGTATTCAATTGCTGAACTCATTTTTTTTTCAACTGATATTTGTTCAGCAAGCATATTAGGCACTGGTATTCAAAGCTGGATAAGGCCTGGTCCCTGGCTGAGAAGGTGCTCACAGACCCGTGGAAAAGTCCCTGATATTAGCAATTATACCTTGATTCCACATAGATTTAGGTAGGCATGAAGGACCACAATATAGAGACTCAACAATTTTGTGTGTGTGTGCATCCAATCAGATTTCAGGAAGGGCAAACATTTGATTTGTGCTATAGCACAGGACTTAAAGCACAGAACTTGGAGTGAGTGGCCAGGACTTGAGTCTTAGTCAGAAACTTTGGACACGGTGTTTACCTTCCTGGCCCTCAGTTTTCTCATCTGTAGAGTGGGGGCTAGTTTATCATTCATCATCTCAGCAGTAATGGGAGGATTAGATGAGGCTCTGCACATAAGCATTTAGTGGTGTGTTTAGAGGAGAGCCATACTCAAGACCTGCTTTCTGAATGAGTAAGCAAATGCCCACTCTGGGTCAGGCACTTGGCCGTCTTTAAAATCTCCTGCCAAGCATGAGCTGGAGGGATGGATGGTCTCAAATACAGATCATGGGATGCCAATAATCTGTACTGGGAAAGCAACCACCCTCTCCCTGGTATCCATATGCACATGAATCTTGGTGCAACATGAGATGACTCCTTCAGCTACTTTGTCTCCTGTCCTTCCTGCCCGCCCCCTCTCCCCACCTTGTTTGTGTCACTACCAATCTGATCCTCACCTACGTCAGTGAAAAATACATTCAGAGGCAAATAAAAGAACCCAAGTAACAGAAGGTTTATCCAAGGATTTTATTTTTCTCACATGAAACTATTGTTTTGGCAGTCATTAAAAAACCAGCCTCTGCCATCTCCCTGTTTGGTGCTGTGACTTTTATCTTTGTGGTCACATGAGAGCCACTGCATCTCCAGGCTTTACATCTACATTCCAGGTAGGAAAAAGATGGAAAGGTGCAGGAGCAAAGGAGTGAATGCAAGTCTGAAGGGAATGTTAGCTGAATATCCCTTCAAGAGCTCTACCCAGGGACTCACATGCTATTGGGCAGACTGGGCCACAAGGACATTGCTACCTATAAGGGAGCCTGGAAAGGAAGGCAAGGAGGAAATGAGCTGTGGATGGCTTTGGGGCTGCTCTAACGTGGCGTATGCAACACCTGCCATCCTTCAGGTCCTAGTTTAACTACCACTGTTCCCATGAAACCTTTCTTGACAGCTGCCATCTTCACTGCTATCTGTGTCCCATGAAAGCCCGAGGCATTTGCACTCTTTACCCCGTGGTTTAGACTTTAACACTAACATTGATGGTGTCATTCATGAGCATATCACTTCACAGTTTACCACATATTTTCTACTAAGACCTCCTATTTGACCCTAACAACCACCCAGTGAGTCATACATCCTTTCTGAGGTTCCAAGAGGGGAACTGACCCAACCTTACACAGCAAGATGGTGAGAGAAGTACAAGATCTAGAGCCAGAAGTAGGAACTTTTAATCTGAGCTCGGGAGTATTTTGAAATCAGATGAAACAGAATTTCAATGTTGGTTTGGCCATTTATTAGCTACGTGAACATGATGTCTTTGTGGTTTGTGCTGCTATAACAGAATACCACAGAGTAGGTAATTTATAAAAAACAAATTTATTTCTTCACAGTTCTGGAGACCGGGAAGTCCAAGATTGAGAGATTGGTGTTTGGTGAGGGTCTTCTTTCTGCATCATCCCATGGCAGAGGACAGAAGGGTAAGAGAGAGAGAAAAGGGGGCCAAACTCACTCTTTTATAAAGAGCCCACTCCCATGATAACATTAATCCATTCATGAGGGAAGTTAGACAAGAGATTTTAGCTTTGATACTTTGAACAAGTGAGCAGAAATGGAAACAGAGCATGGAACAGACAGAAATAAAATGAGGTTAAAAAGCACAGATACTAAGTACTTTATAACCCAGCTCCTTCTGTTTGACCGTCAGGGACTGAAATCCCAAGATATAAGTGCTTTTCTCAGCTAACCTGCAATGCTATGAACCAGATGGGAATGGAACCCAGATTCCAGAGTAGCTAGGGCAGGTATCTCTCCAACAAACTCTTCATAAATAAGCCAGACAAGCAGCTGATGCCCAGAGTGTATCTCTTCAGCTTTGTTCCAGAGGAACTATGTAGCCATTTGTTCAGATTTTGGAGCTTGGACCTCAGAACTGGGTGAATAGTCAAGGTGATTGCTACAGCCTCATTCACTGTGATTCCATGGAAGGCTGTATTAGTTCTTTGTATGTTTCATTTGCTAAAAGCCATCAATCATTCATTCATTCTGCAATACATACTTATTAAGCACCTACTGCACACCCAGCATCTTGTAAAAGCTCTGTGGATGCCATCCTGAATGCAAGGGACTACCCTCATGAAGCTTAGAATCTAATGCAGAAAGAAAGCTGCAGGTAACAAACAGGTAAACATACCATCACTGATGGAAGGGGAACCTTAGTGAGGAAGCCCATGTTCTGGTGTGAGGGAGACAACAAAGGCCATCCACATGGAGATTGGAAAAGACCCTAGTGCAAGGCGACATTCAGTGAGACCCAACGAATGAGGACTAGGCTCTGCCCCCAACTCTGCTTCCCTCAGCTCACCCACTCTTGTGGGCTGACTGAAGAGCTCAGGAATCCAGGTGATCCTACAATGACATTTTCTTTCATTTTCAAACACTAGGCTCCTGTAGCTGAACAGATATGCACAAGCTATTCAGCACCTGACAGGGCAGAAGCAAGCTGTGGAGAGGGCAGGGAGTTGGGATGGCTCTTTGGCAGGAAAGCCCTGCTTCCTGGCGGTTCTCTGGGGAGGCGGTGCAGGAGTGGCCTGGTGAAGAGTGGCATGTCAGAGAAAGGAGGGCACAGCCGGTACAGAGGCTATCTAACAAGCTCTGGGTACTCCATCCTCTGGCTCACACAGCATCTTGCCTGGACGCCTCTCACAGCCCTGATCCTAAGGTATGGTGCAATTTCCTTCCACATCTATGCCCCTGGATAAAGGAGAAAGTTTCTTGGTGTGCGCTGAGTAGCATCTGTGATCACCACCACCATCATCATCTTTTGCATCTCTCCAGTAAATGCAGGATCCCCCCAAATTCCCATAGCAATAGGAACTAAGAGCTAAGACTTTTACATAAGCTATGTCCTTTGATTCTTATAATCTAGCAGTGATGTTGGCAATGCGCCAATCTTCCCACTTTACAGAGGAGTAAATGAAGTTCAGACCTTGCTATATGGAGAATAAATATCAGAGTTGGCATTTGAACTCACACCTGACTCCAAATAAAATGTTCTAAGCCCTATAGAAGACCAACTCCTCCTCAACATAATGTCTTTATAGCTCACAGGGATACCATGTTTAGTGGTACTTACTAGTCATAACAATAGTTGCAGCAGCAGGAGCAATAGCATTAGTAGTAGCAATAGCAGTAGCATTAGTAGTGACAATAGCAGCAGCAGCAGTGGCGACAGTACTGCTAGCAGCAGCAGCAGCAGCAGCCATAGCAGCAGCAACACTTTCTGAGCACTGCCTATGACTCAGGCACTGCTGTGTGATTTCCTTGCATTAGCTACCTTTATTTCAGACTAATACTGAGACATAGGTCCTATTCATGTCTCTCTTTTTCCCCTTCATGAAGGATCACAGAAGGTAAGTCGTTTGTTTGAGTTCACACAGCTAGTAAGTTGCTACGTTGTTTTTCTATCTTTATTCTGGTTCTTTTCTCTCTCTATCTCTTTCTAGATTTTCACGTGGAAGATCTTCATTTCATAGATGACAAAGTAGACCATCATAAAAGGGAAATATGACTATGGTTAGAGTCAGGTAGACCCCTGACTATACTGTGAAGTTCTACTGCTCACTTGACAAAGGTCTTATCCTAAGTCTCAATTTTTCCCGTACATCAAATGGGAAAGTAATAGAGTCTATTCAGGATATGTTGAGAGTTTAATAGAATTTAGCATGTGCTTGGCCAGTACAGAGCTGGTTCCACAGCTTGCAGATCAAGTAAAGAGGCTTTAGAGCAACTAACACCAGGTTCTACCCAACACTCCGACAACCCCACCGCGTCTCTGACTGCTATGCATCAGCTCTCGATCTGCAGGCATCTGGCAGTGAGCAGCCCATCCTCATGTTAGAATCTCAGAGACCTCTTCCTTACATTGCATTAAAATTCACCCCCTCTAGTCTCCACCCTGGGCTCCAGGGGTCCACACAGAACAAATGGAATGACTCTTCACGTGTGTGAAATGCCATTGCATGCCCTGTCCCCAACACTCTCCTAGGATGGAGTTCCCCTGGCCTGCCACTTCTGCCCATCACACAGATCTCCCTTTCCTGAAGAGCATCCAGACTTCCTGGAGCTTCTTTGGTCCTTGTGTTCTGGCTACTGTCTTTTTATCCAGTTATCTTCCTGCTGCTCTGCCCCGCACACCCTCTGCATATCAACCCACCCACCCAGAGAGAATTCTTTGAGTCCCTGGCCTCACCTGGCACATCCACACCTCAACCATTGTCAAAGCTGTGCCCTCTGCAAGCATGCTTTCCTTCCACAGCTGCACTCCATCAGTGTGTGAGCTCTGAGGCCTGCTCAGGAAGGATGCAGACAGGTAGAAGTGTCGTGCAAGTCTAGCGAGTCATACAAGTCTAGCTCATACTTGGGAGACAGACATGAACACAGTTTGTCCTGAGAATGCCAGAAGAGGAGCTCCTTATCAAGCCTGAGTGGGAAGATGGAGAGGTCAGGGAAGGCTTCCTGGAGGAGGTGCCACCTATCTGAATTGGAAACATTGACAAGGCCTTCGCTTGGTGAAGGCAAGGTGGGGATATGAGCAGAGATAACAGTGAGAGAAAAGGCATAGAAGAAAGAACAGCTGGCACACAGGGAATGTGCCTGTCATCTGAAGTTTGTATGTGTAAGGGAGATTGGAGCAGGTGGGCAAGAGGCAAAATCTTGAAGGTTTCTCTGTGCCAAGGCAAAGGAAAAGCAGACTTTACTATGGAAACCAGGGACAGTGAGTCTTGGAAGGGTTCCAGAAAAGAGCTTGCCAGGGTCTCTTTGAAGTATAGCTATTCATGCTTCAAACCTCAAATTAAGTTTCCACTTCTCTGAGGAGTCCCCTGTGCTCCTGTTCCTGGACAGTGGTGAAGAGTGCAGCCTCGGGAGGCCTGGGTGGAAGTGCAGGCTCTGCACTAACACACTGTGTGACCTTGGGCAAGTTACTCAGCCTCTCCGTGCATTAATTTTCTCAACTATAAAATGAAGGAAATTGTAACCCACTTCAAAGAATTTTCTGGGTAACTGAATGGCTTAATAGAAACAAGGCACATTCACTACAATATTTTCATTGTTGTTTTTCCCACTGGGATGAAAGACCCATAAGTTTAAGAACTGTTTTGTCCACTGCTGTGCTCCTGATGCTTAGAGGAACAACCGGCATACCAATGTTTGATGAATAAAGAAAGAAATACAATATAAAACAACATGACATGACACACAGGGTATGACAACACGGCAAGACACAACACAACATGGCACAACACAGCACAACACGGCACAGCACAGCACAACACAACACGGCATGGCACAGCACGGCACAGCACAATGTAATGTAATGTAACATAATATAATACAGTGGAATATAATGGAAGGTATTATGCTTACATCTGTTTGTCTCACCATCCTCGAGGATAAAGGCCTTTTCCATTGGCCTCTGGATCCAGTCCTCCTGCTGTGCCTGGGACACAGTGGGTCCCCATACAACCCTTGGTGAATGAATGAATGAATGTAGCAGCCTCCGTGGCTATTGCCTTCCAGCCGCAGATGCAGTGTCCAGTTTACATTCATCAAAATCTCTTGTCTTCCAGACTTTGGAAGCAAAGCTGGGTCATCGTGTGCAGCAGGAGACAGCATGGGGCAGTGTGGGGGCAGGTGGAAGGCAGGGCCCTGGAAATGGGATTTGGAGGCCCAATTGTGCAAGGGCAGAGGGACACAGAGGTAGCACTCAGGCAGGCCACGGGGCGAATAAATGTCTCTGTGCACTGAGTGCTTCAGAAGAAAGAGCGGGAAGATCATTGCAACCACACTGGGGGTTTTTATTCCCCGTGGGGATGTATTTCCCCAGCATCTTTGTGCACCACATACTTCAAGACAGAAATATGGGCTCTGAGATGTGAGCACATTGCCCACCACCCCTGCCCAATGGGGCCCAGGCTGACTTTGCCCAGGTAGGGAAGAGACCCTCACCCACTACTTGCTCCCCCATGACCAGACTTTCCTCATCCCTCTCCCTCCTGCATTTCTTTCTCAAGTGCTCCGCCCAGGTTTTCCCTGCTTTCTGACAATCCTCCTGAACGTTCACATGCTCTTTGTCTTCCTCCCCTCCCTCTCTGTGCATTCCTCTTTTCTGACTCCCTATGGATCCTTATTTTATTCTTTATGCATTTCTATTTCTCTTTTCCACTGTCTCATGGTCATAATTCTTATTCTCCACTTCTATCTTTCCTCTCCTTTCCCATTCTCTGTATCAGCCCTGGTCTCTGGATTCTTAATCTCTTTCATTTACTCATTCACAGATTCATGGAACAGGTGTTTATTTAGCATCCATTATGGGCTGTGCACTCTGTGGGCTGTGTAGACACAGTGGGGACTTTACACACAACCAGAAAGGCAGCAGTTGACCTATAATGAGCACCTTCTCCATTCCTTTCCTGCTTTCTTTGATCCCTGTGTAGTGATGTTAGAAAAAGGAATCTCAGTCATACAGACCAAGATTTGAACCCTGGCTCCCTCACTTGTGACTTGTAACCTTGGCCAAGGCTGTTGATACCTACCCTTGAACTCTCCTTTTTTTCAACTTCGTGTGTTGGGCATTTTATTATTGTGGGTGCTTAATAAATTTAAGTCTCCATCCTTTCTCTTCGTTTCCACTCTAGTTTAATTCAGCAAGCACCAAGGGCCTGCATTATGACAGACATTGTGATAAACATTATTGATAAGAGAAAGTTATAGTTTACTTTCCAGCATCTTATACTCCAATGGATAAATTCCACTGTAACCCAAGTATAATCTGTGTTCACATGTGGTCCAGTCCCTGCATTAAAGCCACATTAAAGAAGCCCAGTCCAGCCACAAAAGCTCATTTTCAGAAAGCAATTTCAAATTTGTCTTGTTTCTTTTGAGAAACTTTGGCAAAGATCCAATGTGTAATTCCCATCGGCCTTTCACAGTCTCCTTTTTTGAATCCCTGTTCTTTCAAATTCTGCACCTGCTCTGGAATCTCTCGTGTACCACTACTCCAGCATCTCTAAGCTCCAGGTCATCTAACCTTGCCCCCCTCCCCATATTTATGCTCTTTAGTATATAAACTGACTTAACCTCTTTGGATAATATCTCTCCCTTTTCCTCTCATGTCTCATGATAGATTTTTCTTTTTCTGTTCTTTTGGTTGAAAATCAAAACTATCTTGAAATCAATCTGGCAAGTACCTTCTTTTAATTGAAAAAAAAAACATTGAGTACAAGGGTAAAAACAAGGAATGCATGCATTAGCAAACCCCGTCACGGTTATAACGCTAATGCACTGCACATGTTGACTATCACTACTAACAGTTAATAACTACCAAGAATATGTCACCATCACATACATTGTCCTTCATGCTCAGAAAACTCCTGCAAAGTTAGTATGCTGTTCCGAGCTGCATTGCTTTACCTTCTCCTTCTTACCAGAACCTAGTTAACTCATCCAAACTGTAGGGGAAGGCCATTATGCCATAGATGGAGGTGTTTTTTTCTCTCTGCCACTACAGATGAGCAGTAAATCATGTGGCCTTAGCTGCAAAGGGAAGCAGCCCTGGGGGCAAAAGAAACATTAAAAGAAGGCAGAAAATCAAGCCGAAATGGGTGGCAATGGATCACCCACGCCTGGGCTCACATTTCCTCTTGATGTCCTGTCCAGGAGTTTGCTTATTTTTCAAGTCATTTTAAGTCAGAAACCCATTGATGTGTTAAGAGCAGTTAACTCTAAGATTTTGGGTGCTTTAACTTTCTTCTTGGCAAATGCATATTTTCTATATTTCTAGCACTAAGCATGTGGTCTTTAAAAATATAATCTGGAAACAATATTTATAGGGAAGAAGCAATTTCTCTTGACAGCTCACCTCAGGACTTTTAACTTTGGAGGTCCCTCTGAGGAAAGGCAGGGCTGGCAGCTGCTGAGCTCACCATGGCTGGTTACAGGGAGCTGATGTCACTGTTGACTATGGAACATGGTCTAGGCTCCAAGAAGAAAAGACAGTGCCTCCACCAAGTAATTCCCTGGAATTAAAAACAACCACATGAATAGTCTCCTTTGGAGCTAAAGTCTGGAGAGAATCCATTTGTCTTATAATCAGATTAGATCAGAGGGTGAGAAGAGAGCCAGCAGAGTGTCCTCATGGGATCCATTTACCCACAGGCCTGAGGAAAAACTGAGCAAGAGCTCGGCTTAAGAAAAGCTATCAAGGTACACATTTGGTTCCAGAGCAAAAGCCCTGCATGGGAGAAAAACAGTGACTGGATTTCAGTTGCAGGCTGTCACTGAGACTGTTTTTAGCCCTATGTCTTTCCGTCTGAGTTTAAGATGAGGGAACTTTTGTCCCGAGACCCTCTGAAACACTGGAAGCAGAAAGAAGCTGTGGGACCCTCCAAAACACTGGAAGCAGAAAACAGCTGTGCATTGGAGCCTAGGGGTGTGGCATGAAACTAAGGGACACCTTGTACCCTAGAAGAGGGCATGTGGAAGATATGTTGAGCACCATGGTGGTGCCTAAGCTGCCAGCTAGTTAGGGGATAGCATCCTCCACTAGCCATTGGCATGTCTCAGCAATGGGATCCATGACATTGCAGCAGGAAAGGCAACTGACAGGCTTGAGCCTGTGGGCATGCAGGTAATTCTGGCCCTCACCAAACTTCCAGATATGTCTGGAAATCTCTGCTCTTGGAAGAGATTGAAAGTCTCTACTGGGGGGTCTCTTTTTGTTCTCCAACTGGAGAAATCTCAGGGTTAAATGTAGAGACACATTGTCCTCTATAATGGAAATATCAGGCAACATTTATTGTGTTTGTTTTCTTTTTCCATTCAGACCCCTGTTTCCCAAGGAAAATAGCCCCCCCCTCGTCACTTTGCCTCACTTGGGGTGACAGAGACACAAAGGATTACTCAAAGCCCATTTCTTCTGAGCAGTGAGAAGCCCCAAAGGGGTTAATTTTCCAGGAACCCTCAAGAGAGAGGCATTCCTCCTTGGAAAAATAACACCGGACTATGGTCTTCTCCCAGTATTTATTCTCAAGGCCAGAAAGTTGCAGAAAAAGAACATAGGTGGAGTTATGGCTAAGTATAGTTTAACAACAGAGGCTGGTAACATCAGTGAAATAACAAAGTGACATTCCATAATGCAATTTACAAAAGGTTAAGTCAATCTGCCAACAAAAGTTTGTTCTTAGCAAATACTATCTTTTCCTACAGCAATTTTCTCAGTATGTTTACATAACAGTCAAGTAACTTTAGGTTAACCTGCACCAAGGACGTCTGTCCCTGAGCCAGCAATTTTGCTGTGTGTCAATTCTTTATCTACAACAGAGACTTTAGCCTGGGAAAATTTTCCTGTCTTTTGCAAGCTTAACATTTCTATGTGTAATTTTAAAAAGTTAGGTTATACCTAAAACTACAGGGCTTTGGAGGCTAGACCCTGTGAAATACATTTGCTTTATAAATGTTAGTATACTCCACACACACGCACACACCCTTCCCAACTTTGGCCTTCCATCCCCAGCTCCTGCCCTTTCTGGGCACAGAGAAAAAACAAAGTCCAGGTGCTGGGCAATACCATGTCCTTGAACAGTGGGCAACATGAGCAGAGCTCATCAGAACTTTTCTATGAAAAACATTGTGTGGATTCTAGGAAATTAAATGATCTTCTTTTGGGGGGATCATGAGCTATGAAAATGCAGCTGTGGGATGTGCAGAAGGCATTTTTCTACTACCATTGCAGAAGCTCAGCTGAGAATAAAATCAACACACAGGGGAACAGGCAAAGTGCTGTTAGAAACACGAGACTGGTAGCATTAGCTGACTCCCCAGATCCGGAAATGCCTGTGGCCAGTTGTAGCTTGAATTTCCTTCTATCTTAAGTCTATGTTTTCCTTCCTCTCTGCCTCCCTTCCCTTCTTCCTTCTTTCTTAGTTTACTTTTAGTTGAGTTCTTTTGAGTGAGTTCCATTTAACCAAGAAATCAGTGCTTAGAAGAGACAGGCCCTATAGTATGGGTTTACCTGGGTCAGGTAACCTAGTAGTCAGTCTTCTGCAGTAGTAACACTTAAATTGTTACAACGTGTGTCTTAAGCCTCGTACCCTGAACCTTCTGAGACTGGCACTTAGAGGACTTGGTAGACAATGTTGGGATGTTAGGAGCATGTACTTCCTTTTAAAACTTTCACTATGGCTCTGCAGTAGAGGGACAACCTTCCATCCAAGCCAATACTTTTCAAAGAAGGAAGAAAATTATGACATTTTGTTTAGAGATATTTTCTGCCCTGGGCAGCTGTCCAAGATTACTGAAAATCAAATTTATGAGTTTTGTGCATTTGAAAATCCCAGTCCCTTACCCCATAATGCTAGTAAATCTGGGAAATACAACTGGAAATAAGATCATGGTTCATAAGGAGTTGGAGAATTGGGGAAGCCTGACCCCTTGTATTCCTCCAGAAATCTCCTCTGTGTGCTTTATTTACAGCCTGGAGGCAGGGCATAGTGGACATATTAGTTCTGCCTCCTTCCTGGGCCAGTCCCCCTAATGGAAGCCATTTAGCCGAGGAATGCAGGAACAAGCAGAGCTTTGAGCTTTACCAATACATAACAAAAATTTCAAAGGTGTATCCAGATTCATGGACATGTACTCCAAAGCTTTTGTCTCTGGCTATCTGCCCGTCGTGCTTCCAGAAATTGAATCAATTAACAGATGACTGGAATTGGGGGGATCTTGTATGGCAGAAAAAACTTCATTTCTGGCAAATGTAGGTCAGTGGTTGCACAACTCCCCAGGTCCCCGAGGCAACAGGAAGTGGGGTGCTAAGTGATTGCAGGCCCAGCGCCTGTCTCCTGTGTGGTCATCGAGAACAATGGACAAAAGAAAGTCTCGCAAAGAGGAGCAGAACCAGATGGGCCAGATCGACTGATCAGGAATTACCTGACCTGCCAAAACAGTTGATTCTGACTACATTACCCAACAGGACACTGCACAGCATAAGCCATTTCCCCTCGACCTTTAGACAAAGGTGGAGACAACCTTGATCCGATTCCTTCCCTGTTGTCCCTCCAGTATTACATACTGGATGTGTCAAGACTAGTTAAAATTATTACTAAATCCATAGGTTGGTGGACTATGAAAAATGTAACTGAAGAGAACTAAGAGAAGTTCAACTAGAAAATGTGAATTTGGAACTGCGTGTAGTAACTGAAAGCATTTTGGGGTCATCTCTTTTAAGAATAAGTGGGTACATTTTCATTTGTATATGAGATAGTACTCTTTTTTAAGAAAGGAATATTTCTGGAACTTATGGAAAGAATGATACTGGAATGTACGGGCAGCCAAGGGGTGGCGTGTAAAGATGAGAACACTTCTATTTTCCTTAGGTCCACTCTCCCCCCTCCTCACTCTGTCTGTTCACACTGGGATTGTCAATTACAGAGCCCCACCTTTGTTAGTTGCGAGGTGTTTCAATTGCTGTGTAATAGGTGGCCCCAACACTTTGTGGCTTGAAATGGCAATTGATTCCATCCCATCATTTGTGGGTTGGCTGGACTCACGTTGGCCCTCCTGCTGCTCTGTGTGGTAATGTGGTTCCATTCTAGTGGGAGCTAAGTAGGGGCTGGAACATCCAGGATGTCTCCAAGAGATGAAAATGGAAGCTGCAAAGTCTCTTAAGATCTAATCCCAGAAGTCACACAGTTCCTCATCCACCACATTCTGTTGTCAACATGTATCATGAGACCAACTCAGATTCAAGGGAAGGGGATGTTGACTTTCCTTCTCGATGGGAGGAGCAGTATGCACAGGCAATGATGAGAGAAATATGGGTAGACTTCTTTTCTGATAATGTACTACATTTCACTCCCTGCCTACAAATATCCACATCTCTCATGTGTGCAAAATACCCTCAGACCCTCATAAGACCCCCAAAATCTCACCCAACCATCAGGCTGAAACTCCAAGTCCAAATATCATCATATAATGAGATCCAGATGCAGATTAAACGTCTTAGGTGTGATTCCTGGAATGTGACTTCTCAGACGTGACACCGATTTATCCAGAGACCAGAGGACTAAAAAGACAAATTATCTTCCACCCACGCTGTCAATATACACTAATAAGCCAGGGCCAGATAACTGCATTTGACACTCCTCTTCATAAAGGGGGAAAGGGGACACATGGGAAGCATGCAGCAATCATTAGCAACTCTGAAATTTAGCTGGGTGCATGTAACCTCTACCCTAAGCTTAGTTGCTTAAAACAGCAACCAAGCATTTATTCTTTGTTTATGATTCTATGGATTGGCTGAGTTCTGCTGGATGGCTCTGCTCCATGGGCTTTTGGCTGGTGTCACTCATATGGTTGCAGGGCCAATTTCATGAATGTGTGACTATTGCATTTACACAGGGCTCTGGGCTCAGAAGGGCCTCACGAATTAGGTTTAATGTTTTGTGGTCACTATATTAAAATTGTTAGTACATTTGTCTTTGAATTTTCATTTTGAAAATAATGGGACGATTGAGTATTCACAGAGGGCATAGGCTCACTTGTGGCCCTACTTCCCAGTATGTCTCCTCTGTCTCCCAGTACCTCCCCAGCTTGGGTTTTCAGCCACCTTCTCTCTGCACCAGAGTGCTGCCTGTCATTCCCATCCTTCCCTCTGCCCCACAGCCACTGTTGCCCTTCACCTGGGGTGGTGACCAGGCCAGGTCTGCAAGGGGAGGCTCATGTTTTGTCGTCACTCTCCACTTACCAGTGTGGGGGGTGGGGGGCCTGGGCACAGAGTGTAGGAAGGATCCAGATCAGTCATCCACACCCATGGCACCTTGGGATGGCTCATGCCAGTGACTGTTTCTGCCCTGGGTTTGTGGCACCATGGCACTTTTTGGTGAGAGATTCAGCACTGCTCCACCTCTTGCCCATCCTGATTCAGGTGACTAGCACGTCCTGGCTTGGAGGTTGCAATACCCTTGGGGGCCACCTGTTTGCCGTGTTAGGGTAGCAGACCATGACTTGACTTCCCTATGCTTGACCCAGACCTGGGCATCATTCCAATAGTTTGTGGGAAGAGGAACCTCATAGCCATCATGCCCAACTCCATGTGAGGGTCAGGGAGCCCAGACACATGTGAGAGTCTACACCTGCCCCATGAGGGCACCCCCTGGGGTCTGCTGTAGGCCTGAGGAGACCCACTCATCCTCCTCCCAAGCTTTTCTGCTGGTCATCTGGAGGCAGTCTCCAGGGATGAGTAAAGAAATACAAATTGTGAAATTTTGGAGATTCTGTATATGAGTTAAATGCTCTGATATGTTTACTTAAAACTGGAATTGCACAAGATAAAAATGAAGGGTCAAATTAATGCTAATAGTTTAACATTTTAATTTGCTTTACTTAGAACATTAAATAGCAAATAAAAATGCCACAAGTTGAGAGAGAGACCATGAACAAAAGGGAACGTACTTTATATTTTAATACATTTAATGATACTTTTTACTCTGCTTTTTGAACAAGGGGTTCCATACTTTCATTTTGCACTGAGCCCCATGAGCTCTGTAACTAATCCTGCATGGCTACAATTAGCAGGGAACTTGGCTGATGCTGGAATATCCAACATGGCAGCACTCCCATGTCAGGGGCCTCAGTGAAGTAGCTGACATGGCTGGGACCACCTGGGCCTCTCTCTCATGTGGTCCCTCTTCATTCAGTAGTCCAGGTCAGCTTCTTTACATGGTGGCTTGCTCCCAAGAAGATGAAAATGGAAGATAAAAGAGTCTGAAAGCCTACAACTAGAAAGTCACAGATTGGTTTTTTTTGTTGTTTTTTTTATTTATTTTTATTTATTTATTTATTTATTTATTTTTAATTTTATTATGTCGATATACATTGTGGCTGATTATTGCTCCCCATCACCAAAACCTCCCTCCCTTCTCCCTCCCCCCCCCCAACAATGTCCTTTCTGTTTGCTTGTCGTACCAACTTCAAATAATTGTGGTTGTTATATCTTCTCCCCCCCCCACCGGTTTCTGTGTGTGTGTGTGTGTGTGTGTGTGTGTGTGTGTGTGTGTGTGTGTGTGTGTGTGTGTGTGTGTGTGTGTGAATTTATATATTAATTTTTAGCTCCCACCAATAAGTGAGAACATGTGGTATTACTCTTTCTGTGCCTGACTTGTTTCACTTAATATAATTCTCTCAAGGTCCATCCATGTTGTTGCAAATGGTAGTATTTCATTCGTTTTTATAGCTGAGTAGTATTCCATTGTGTAGATGTACCACATTTTCTGTATCCACTCATCCGATGATGGGCATTTGGGCTGGCTCCAACTCTTGGCTATTGTAAAGAGTGCTGCGATAAACATTGGGAAACAGGTATACCTTCGACTTGATGATTTCCATTCCTCTGGGTATATTCCCAACAGTGGGATAGCTGGGTCATATGGTAGATCTATCTGCAATTGTTTGAGGAACCTCCATACCATTTTCCATAGAGGCTGCACCATTTTGCAGTCCCACCAACAATGTATGAGAGTTCCTTTTTCTCCACAGCCTCGCCAGCATTTATCGTTCATAGTCTTTTGGATTTTAGCCATCCTAACTGGGGTGAGATGGTATCTCAATGTGGTTTTGATTTGCATTTCCCAGATGCTGAGGAAAGTCACAGATTGTTCCTTTCACTCCATTCTGCAAATCAAACTGTGTCCCTTCCTTAAATCCCAGATTTAAGGAAGGGATACAGACACACTTCTCAATGGGACAAGTGGCATGTGCAGCCAGGGCAGAGAGGAACTGTGGTTAGGTAGATTGCAGCTGAGAGGAAGCAGGCGACTGAAGCTAAGCTGATCATCATGCCTCCTCCCTCTGGTGACAGTCAGAAAGTGGTTCCCAGGAGGACACGTGACTCAAGTGAGCCTACTCAATTCATAGTACCTAGCATTTGGACTATAGCTGGGATGATCAGCTGCCATTTTTCCTTTGAGGTGGAAAGAGCCAGATCATTAAATGAAGAGGCCAGAGAACAATGTTCTGCCATGATCTTTGGAGGACCTGGATGCACATATGCGTGTAACCAGCATGACCCTTAACTTCCCACTGTGTGAGTCAATGCTAATTTTATGCTGTAGTCATCTTGAATTTGGTCTCTGTCACACCCCAGAAGTGTCCAGTAATACAGTGAGATGCTTTACAGGTGTACATAAGGTTTTACATCATTCTCTCAAGAACATAATCCATGCTGTTGCTTAAGCCAAAAGCATAAAAATAATTACCCTTTCTCCCCCATTCCCCACTTTTCTGAGGCCCAA
The DNA here is from genome assembly GCF_027409185.1 of Cynocephalus volans. NCBI lineage: Eukaryota > Metazoa > Chordata > Mammalia > Dermoptera > Cynocephalidae > Cynocephalus > Cynocephalus volans. The sequence continues at coordinate 86,891,790 of NC_084474.1, forward strand.
AATTTAATCCATACACATGTCTTTTTGACTCTATTCCAAACTATAGCCAAAATTCATCTATTTCAGACCATCATCTAGCCATAATTTAAGCCAGCATCATTTTTCTGCCTATAATAGAATCCTAACAGACCCTCCTGTTCCTTCTCTTCTAATGAATCCTTATGCAGCAGATTGATTTTCCAAATAAAATAAGGTCAGAACACTCTACTTATTAGGACCTTTGCATGGCTTTCCATTGTTTTTACATCAAAATCCAAAGAATTTAAAAGCACCTACAAATCCTCCATGTCCTGGCATCTATCTTTTCCTCCAAATGAACCTTAGACCCAGCTCAGCTCGTGATCTCTACATACCAATTGAATAGATGGGTTGTTCCTCACACACTCCTGATTTTTCTGTCTACAAGTCTGTCCTCTCACCTCACCCCCTAAATTTTGGCATGCCTGGTTCTATTCACCACCTAAGACCCAGCTCAAGTGTTTTCCTTTTCATAGAGGCCTATCCAGATACCTTTAGATTTATCTAAAAGAGCCTCTGCCCATCACTCTCTATCCTGCTGTGGAATAGAGATCACTTCTGTGATAGCACTTGCTAATCTGTGGCATTATCTTTTTTTAAAAAAAATTAATTTGGATTTGTTTGCCTATTGTCTGCATTCTGCTATTAAAATATAAGCTCCACGAGTGCAGGCACTATCTTTAGTACCTAGCACACTTGTCTAGGCATTCAACAAAAAAGTAGCAACAATGAAAACGAATAAAACAAAAATCCACCTCTATGATGTGCATATCATAATCTGTATTTCACAGATTTGAAACTGAGGTCACCCATCTAGGGAGTAGTGAAGCTCGTGTTGAAGAAGAGCTTTGCCGGTCTCCCAAACGCAAGCCCTTGCTGCTCTAGTATTCCCCTTTCACAAAGATGATCTGTTCAAGTGTTATTTTTAAAAATGTTGTGGCTCAAGAATCATCCCTACTGGGACACCGAGGCCATGCGGTGTTCAAATGGTGCCTTGGTTCCTCCTTATTGTGTTCTTACTACTGAATAATATAATTAAAATAATTCTCAAGCATGGCTGTAAAGTTAAAAGAGATACAAAAGGGTAACACACAGCCTCCAGGTAAATACAAAAGGTTTTTTCTAGACCCTGGTGGAAGTATTTAGGTACAGATTTTCTGAGAGTTTCATTTTACCATTAAGCAAGTCACTTCCTTCTCTCCATTTGGGAAGAGGTGTGGGAACACCCATCGAAAGCTTGGAATTGTTGACTTAGTTGCTTCCTCATCTTGCTCAGGTTCCTGCTCTAATGACCTCCTCAGAGGCTTTGCTCACCACCCTGTGTCTTTCTGTGCCCTGAGCCTGTTCTATTTTTCCTCAATGCATTAATCATTACCTGCTGTATTTTCTAATTATTTAATTGTTTATATGTCTTTGTCTTCATCTTCTGGGACGACATAAGCTCCCTGACATCAGGGACTTTATTTTGTGTTCCCACATGTACCAAGAGCCTAGAAAGGTGTCTGACATGTAGTAGAAATTCAATATATATGTGTTGAAAATAACCTAATTAAAAAATAGGCAAAGGAGCATAAGAGGGGCATTTCTGAAAGGAAGATATACAAATGGCAAACAGACACACGAAAAAATGTTCAACATCACTCAGCATCAGGGAAATTCAGATCAAAACCACACTGAGATATCATCTCACCCTAGTCAGACTGGCTATTACCAAAAAGGCAGAGAATAACAAATCCTGGGAAGGATGTGGAGAAAGGGGGACCCTCCGACACTATTGATGGGACTGTAAATTGGTGCAGCCATTATGGAAAACAGTATGGAGGTTCCTCAAACAACTACAGATAGAACTGCCATACGATCCAGCAATCTCACTACTGGGCATATACCCAAAGGAGTGGAAACCATAATGTTGAAGGGATGCCTGCACTTCCATGTTTACCACAGCTCTATTTACAATAGCCAAGAGTTGGAACCAATCTCAATGTCCTTTGATGGATGAATGGATAAGGAAAATGTGGTATATATACACAATGGAGTAGTACTCAGCCATAAAAAAAAGAATGAAATTCTGCCATTTGCAGCAACATGGATGAACTTACAAAAAATTATGTTAAGTGAAATAAGCCAGGTACAGAAAGAGAAATACTACATGTCCTCATAACCAAGAGCTAAAAAATAAACAAATAAATTTTTAAAAAGAAAGAAGGAAAAGAAAAGAAAGAAACAACAATCACAATAATACACTGAACTTTCAAAAGGAGAGAATAGAGCTGAAGTTACCAAAGGTAAGAAAGGGGTAAGGGGTGGGGGTAAGAGAGGAATTGGCAAAGGGAGATGAAAAACAATACATTGTGTAGTGTTGAATATACTAATTATTCCGATTTTAGCATCACACGTTGCTCTTAACTCTGTACCCTACAGATATGTACAATCAACTCTGTTTCAGTAAAAAAATTAAAAAATCTTTTATGTGGACAAAAAAAGTAATTAAAGAATGTACAAGCCACAGACTTATTTTGTAACAGTTACCCTCACCACCATCATCTCCCAATTACATTGTGAATATAAGATTAGGATTTTGAAAAAAACAAATATCACAAACTATAATACATAAATGTGTGTGTGTGTGTGTGTGTGTGTGTGTGTTTATAAATATGTGTGTGTTGAATGAATAGAAGAATAATACACAAACAAGCCCCTTCAAGCATGGGATTTCAGCATGCTAATGATGACCACGGATGCCTGAAAGGAAGGAAAAGGAAATGCCGTTTCTTGAACTCCCAAGATGCCCAAGGCTCTTTCTCCTAAGTAACTCACTTGTCCTCCCAGCTCTGCAGTCAGAGAGCTGTAATTATGTCCCCTGTTCTGATGAGAAGCTTAAGGGTTGGAGCGGTTGAGTGAGATATCTGTTGACACACAGCAGGAAAATAGTGACGCCAAGGATAAAATCTCATTCTGTCCAACTCTAAAGGCCATATTCTTCCAGCTGAGGAATATTACACAAGGCACTGTAGTAAGGAGACTGATATTAATTACAGTATTAAAGTCGAACCGTAGTGATTTAAAAGTACATAAAAATGTCAAGCATTCTCCTGCTTTCATTCTTTATTTGACTTTTTCTCTCCAAAGTAAAATGAAATTTTATACCTTTGGATGATCAGACTTTTTTTTCCCCCCACATGGCTCAAAATGTTTTTTCTTTGTGCTTTTAGATGTCTCACTATTTTCTTTACAGAACCATCATTATTTCCAGAATCCTTCTTAGCAGAACAAATTTTCCTGGTCTGTAAAATGTATTTAACTTGAAATTTTAGTTAGGTAATTTGGAAGGCTAAACTCATCAACTGAGTTATAAATCATGGAATATTGATGATAACACAAGATCTCTGGACAAGTATCATTAGGGACTCTGGTCCTGTCGTGTGTAAGTGGCTACCATGGTACCATAAAAAGCAGTCATTAGGGGTCACTCTAGGACATTAGTAATAATCTGTTTAATAAAACTTTTATAAAATTTCTTTTTCTCTGTTGAGCTTGGACTGATATGTTACCTGAATTCCGAGCACACCCATCTAACCTCTACCTAGATCAAGAAATAGAACAATCCTGGAATCGCATAAGCTCTTGCTAGGCCATGTCCTGCTGCACCCTCACTCCTTCCCAGAGGTAAGCACAGTACTTACTTCTAATGTCATACATTAGTTATGCTTGTTTGTGGGTTTTGTGTAAGGTAATAATGTGGTATCTACTTACTGTGCCCAGTTTCTTATCTAAATAGCATGACTGTTAGTTTTATGATGCAGTTATATGTAGCAATAGTTCACTCATTCCCTTGGGTGTTTTGCTTCCTATTGCATGGACATATCATGATTTATTGATCCATTTTCCTATGATGGACATTTAAATGGCTTCCAGCTTGAGGCTTGTCATAGGTTATGTTTCCTAGAAGCAAGGCTTGAGACAGGAATTCTTGTACAAGTGATTCATTAAGGAGGTGCTTAATAGAAACCAGTAAAGAAGCGAGAGCAGCAGGGTGGGGAAAGTCCTGGGAAGCTCAGGACACACCTGAGTTCAGGTAGAGCCTAGCCCCAACCCAGTGCTGTAGGGAGCACCACAGAATCTGTCCTGCCCTAAGGACACTCCACAGTAGTCCATCCTGCCTCCAGGCCACCCAAAGTGGTGGGTATGGGGTTATTTCTTGGGCACCTTTGGGAAAGGACTTCCCATTGCCCAAGGCAATGCTCTAAGAAGGTTCCAGGTACAAGCCATGGGCAGCAGCCTCTGCAGCAAGGAAGTAGCATCCCTGTGACCTCGGGGACACTAACAGGGTCAGCATCACAGCTGGTATGAAACATGCTGCTAGTCACAGTCAGGATTAGTGTGTGTCAAGGGAAGCACCTAGGGCACAAAATTTAAAGAAACACTCACTCTCAGGGCCATGAAAATGTTGGGATCAGCACTTGTATGACCATGAGAGTGAGAGTCTCCTTAAGTTTTGAATCTGAGGTGCCTCACCTGCCTCACCTTGGCCTAGGACTTACTGCTATGAACACTTTGTGTGTCTGTGATGCATATACGAGTATGTGTCTACTGGATATATAGGAGTAAAATTGCTAAGCCAGAGGGTATGTGAATATGCTTATGTCCAGCTTTAGTAGATTCTGCCTGACAATTTTCCAAAACTGGTTGTATCAATTTACATGCCCACTAACAGAATATTGAATTCCAAAGTTACGCTTTCTTGGTATTTTCAGTCTTTCTAATTTTAGCTATTCTGATCAGATATATGCATATATCAGTGTGTTTAATTTGTATTTTCCTGATGACAAATGAAATTGAGTACAGTTTCGTGTTCATTGACTATACGTGGGTAGTGTTCTTGTTTTTTATTTGTCCAATTGTGTTGTCTGACTTTTATTCATTTATAGACACGTGTGTGTGCGTGCGCGTGTGTGTGTGTGTGTGTGTGTGTTATACTGGATACAAGTTCTTTGTGGGTAGTATTTACTAAAAACATCTTTTTCCCACTCTGTGGCTTTTTTTTTTTTTTTTAACTCATTTAATGGTGTCTTTTGGTGAACAGGAGTTCTTAATTTTAATGTAGTCCAATTCTTGGCAACTTTTTCATTTATGGGTGTGAACGTTTGTGTTCTGTTTAAGAAAGCGTTGCTACCCCAAGGTCATATATATTTCTACATTACTGTTTAGAAGCTTTATTTTTTATATGTGAATGAATTTTTATTTTATAGTAGTTTTAGATTTTCAGACAAGCTGCAAAAATAATGCAGAGAGTTCTTTATATACCCTCCAGCCAGTTTCTTCTATGGTTAGCATCTCACATTAGTACGTATGTCACAACTAATCAACCGATACTGATGCATTATTAGAAACTAAAGTCCATACTTTATTGAGATTTCCTTAGGCTTTTCCAATATCCTTTCTCTTTTCCAGGATCTCATCCAGGATACCACATTACATTTAGTTGTCATGTCTCCTTAGACATCTCTGGGCTGTGACAGTTTCTCAGACTTTCCCTGTTTTTGATGACTTTGACAATTTTGAAGAGTATGACTCAAATATTTTGTAGAATGTCCCTCAGTTGGAATTTGTCTGATATTTTTCACCTTCTGACTAGGGTTATGGGTTTTGGAAAGGAAGACCACAGAAGTGAAGTGTCTTTTCAAAACACAATATCAAGGTTACATGCTATCGACATGAATTATCACTGATGATGCTAACTGGTCACCTGGCTGAAGTCACATCTCCACTGTATAGTTACTGCCCATCCCTCTTTTTCATACAGTGCTCTTTGGAACAAGTTACCAAGCACAGCTCCACACTTAAGGTGTGGGGAGTTATGCTCCAATTCCTTGAGGGCAGAGCAGCTGCATAAATTACTTGGAATTCTGCCATATGGGAGATTTGTCTCTTCTCCATTTATTTATTTATTTATTAAATGATTTGTTTATATCGATATGGATCCATGGCTATTTATTTTATACTTTGGGTTATTTATTTTGTTGCTCAAATTGTTCCAGCTTTGGCCAGTGACTCTTCCCGTTGACTCATGTGCGCCTTTGACATAACCCTAACCTTTCTCCTTTCATTTTTTTTTTTTTTAATCATCTTTTTATTTTCTGGCACTACAAAATGATTCAAGCTCATTTTGTGTATTGCATGCCCCAGCCCTACAATCAGCCATTTCTCCAATGAAGCCTGGCTCCCTTTATTGGAGAATGGTATTAGAAGTCAAGATCTGGGTACAGGTGTGCTTATTACTGCTGGGGCATCATTGCTTCTAGACCTTCTTAGAGGAGAGAGCTAGAAAATACATGTATGTGTACTAGACCAGGTGTACATGCATACACACCTATCTACCATCACTTGTATGCCTACCCAGTAGTATCTACATTAAGCTAAACAGTAGTCCACAATGATGTCGCCACCCTTAATCCAACACTACGTGGTTTATTTTAGTCTTCCTGATTATCTGTACTCACTCCCTCCGACAGTGAGAAATCTGGTTTCCAACATCCTCTACATTCCATCTATCTACATAGTGATTAATTCCAGTATACGTTCACAGTGGGTTTCAAAATCTTTAACCACACTCTCATGAGAAACAGCTTTACCAGCCCCAGCGCAGTGCTTGTTTACAGCTCCTTTTGTCTTTGGTTTAACCATTTCCATTCCTTTCCACAGTTGCTTAGGTCAGCACCTTTCCCCTGACCCCTTCAGAGAGGTTATGTCATACATCGTAATACAGTTAGATTCTTTTGCCACAGTGTACATTCCATCTCGAGATCTCCCATCCTCCTACTTTTTAAAATTTGCATTCATCGACATTCGCTTTTTGTGCCGTGAAGTCCCATGGGTTTTGACAAATGGATAGGGTCATGTGTCCACCTCTACATAACTGTACAAAATAGTTTCATCTCTCTAAAAAAAAATCCCTTATGGTTCACTTAATCAAACATCCCCCAGCCCCATAGCCATGGCATCTAATGATCTGTTTGCCATCCTATATTTATTTATTTTTTACATAACAGCAGACATTTATTGAGTTCTAAGTGCATTACAAATAATAATTTATTTAATCCTCAAATCGATCTTCTGAGGTAGGTGCTATTGTTATTTCCTTTTACAGGTGTGAAAACCGAGGCAGAGGCTGAATAAGCTTGTCCCAAAGTACACAGCAAGTAAGAGGCTGCGCTGGGAACCAAGCCCAGTCAGTCTGGCTCCAAAGTCCATGCTTATAACCCTTATAATAATTTCTGTCCTGTGATGTGTCAGTCATTGTTTCAAAAATAGCTCAACAGAGCGACGTTATGAGTCCACACAGCAGCATTAAAAGTACTCTGAAAAAAACAATCAACCTACCGGAGAGTAACGTCAACAATAGAACGCCCAAATTTGAATAATGAGAACCTTCTGTTTTTATTCAATTTCAGGGAAGAAACAAAGGTCAGCAAACTAGGTTATAAGTCGCAGGGCATAGAAATCTGAGTATTTCCTCCCCTGGTTTCCTGCTCTGGTGAGCCCCTTCCCTGGCTCTGGCAGAAGGACGCCAGGGGCCGTGGAGGGGCGTCATCCTTTGGGGCACATGTCCCTCTTCTCCGGGACGACGTGCTTGTTCCCCGCTCCAGTGCTCATCAAAGTCAAAGAGGGGCCGCTCTCGCCCTGGCCTGGGCAACGATGAAGTTGCTGAAGGTGTGGAACCGGGGCAAGGTGATGGCCTGCGGGATGTCACGAGGGTCTCGCCGCCAGCCAGGGCCAGGCGCAGCTTGTGCAAGTCCCCATGCAGCCCCTGGACTGCACTGCTCAGGACCCGCGTTCCGCGTGGGACCCTTGTGCTTCCCTGGACCCTCGCGCCTCCCTGGACCCTCGTGCCTCCCTGGACCCTCGTGCCTCCCTGGACCCTCGCGCCTCCCTAGACCCTCGCGCTTCCCTAGACCCTTGTGCCACGCGGGACCCTCGTGCCTCCCTGGACCCTCATGTCTCCCTAGACCCTTGTGCCGCGCGGGACCCTCGTGCTTCCCTGGACCCTCGTGCCACGTGGGACCCTCGCGCCTCCCTGGACCCTCCTGCCGCCCGGGACCCTCGTGCTTCCCTGGACCCTCGCGCCTCCCTGGACCCTCGTGCCTCCCTGGACCCTCGTGCCACGCGGGACCCTCCTGTCTCCCTGGACCCTCATGCCGCGTGGGACCCTCGTGCCTCCCTGAACCCTCCTGCTGCCCGGGACCCTCGTGCCTCCCTGGACCCTCGTGCCTCCCTGGACCCTCCTGCCAAGCGGGACCCTCGTGCTGCGCATTCGGCGCGTGGGTGCCACGTTCCGCGCTTGGCCGCCGCTCCATGCGCAGCGCCTCCAGACCCTGGTTGTCCTGCTCGCAGTTGCGCTCCGGCAGGAACTTGGTGTCCACGTCGCGGTTCTTGCCCAGATTCCTCTTGCTCTTGCAGCCGTGGAGCGTGAAGGACAAGCGGGAGATTCCGCGCTCGTGCTGGCGCCCGCGCCCCTTCTCCTGGAGCGTCTCCGGCTGCGACCTGCGCTTCTCCAGCTGCTCCTGCAGGGACAGCTGCACCTCCCGCGACCTCGGCAGAGCCTCCTGCTTGGCCTTCATGTCGTTCAAGGTCACCAGGCCCACCGCGCTGGACTTCAGCTCGGCCTCCAGGGCGTGTCGTCCTAAGTGGAGAATTTCTTGTCCACTTTTGACTTCACGATGGGCTCCTCGGCCATGCCCTGCTTCAGCACGGCCACCTGCTGCTCCTGCTTCCCGCGCTTCCCATCAGGTGCGTGGCTGTCCTCCCGCAGGTCGCCGTCCTACTGAACGTGCTCCCGCTCAGCACGGACTGTTCCTCTCCAGCACCCTGGGGTCCCGGGCTAGCGAATGGATTCTGCCACCAGTCTGAATTCTCTTTTCAAATGGCTATCCTGCAAGGGACAGATGTACCCTCCTCTCCAGAGTCAGCCTTGCAATGCTGTTTCCACCTTTAAAGTTTTGCCTTTTCAGAATATTGTACTAATAGAAGCATGCAGTATGTAACTTTCTCAAACTGGCTCCTTTCATTGATCAGTATGCACTTGTTTCATCCTTGTGGTTATGTGAATGAATAGGTCGTTCTTTTCGATAGCGGAATAGCTTCCAATAGTGTGGACGTTCCAGTTTGTTTATGCATCCAACTAAGAAGAGACTTCTTGGTTACTTCCAGTTTTTGTGGATGATAAATAAAACTTCTGTAAACATTTATGTGCAGGATATTTTTGTGAATATACGTTTTTATATCCACTGGGTAAATACCTGGGAGTGCAATTGCTGAGTCACAGGGTAAGTCTATGCTTTAGCTTTACAGGAAACTGCCAAACTGTCTTTCAAAGTGGGAAAGCGTTTGGCGTTCTCACCAGCAATAAACGACAGTTCCTGTTGCTCCACATCCTTACCAGAACTTGCTGCTGCTGTTGTTGTTGTTGTTGTTATTTAATTTTGGCTATTTTAATAGATATAAGGTAATATCTCGTTGTTTTAATTTGCATTTCGCTAGTGACAATTAATATTGAGCATCTTTCCATATGCTTATTGACCATTAGTATATCTTCTTTAGTGAGATGTCTGTTCAGCTCTTTTGCCTGTTTTAAACTGGATTGTTTCCTTATTGTTGAGTTTTAAGACTTCTTTGCATTTTCTGCAGGTAAGTCCTTTACAGATATGTGATTTTCAATATTTTATACCAGTATATGGCTTCTCTTTTCATTTTCTTAACAGTGTCTTTCACAGAGTAAAAGTATTTAACATGAATGAATCCCAACTTATCGATTTTTCTTTCACAGTAAAGTCAATTTTTAAATTTTACAGTGTTTTTTGATGTTGTATCTAAACACTCATCAGCAAACCCAAGGTCATGCAGATTTTCTCCATAGCTTCTCCTAAAAGTTTTACAACTTTGCATTTTACATTTAGCTCTATGATCCATTTTGAGCTAATTAGAAGCTTTATTTTTTTTTTAAGCATTTACTTTTAGTACTAAAAATCTCATGGAATTGATTTTTATATATGGAACAAAATAGGGTCAATTTTTTTTTCATATAAATTTTAGTTGACACAGCCCTATTTATTGAAAAGATTGTTTATTACTCACTACTCTGTAGTGTCACCTTTCTCATAGCGTCCTTGTTTGGCTCTATTTTTGAACTTTGTTCTGGTCCATTGGTGTATTTGTCTGCCCTTGCCATACTGTCTTAATTAATGTGGCTTTATAAGTAGCATTTATATTGAGTAGGGTAAATCCTCCAACTTTCTCCTTTAAGATTCTCTTGGCTATTTATTTTTGCCCTTCTTATTTCCATACGAATACAAGAGTCAGCTTGAAATTTCCATAAAGAAATTTGGAATTCTGATTAGGATAGCTTAAAATCTATAGATAAATTGTAAATAAGACAATATTGAATCTTAATAGCATTAACTCGTTCAAAATATGAACATAATATGTACCTCCATTTATTTGGATCTTCTTTAATTCCTCTCAATAATGGTTTATAGTTTTGTTTGCAGAGGTCTTGAATGACTCTAATTAGATTTATTTCCATGTACTTGAAGTTTTTTAGTTATTGTATTTATACATGTAAATTTAATTTCTAGTTGCTCATTGCTGGTATGCAGAGATTCCATTGACTTTATTTTAAAAATATGGATTTGTATCTGGTGATTAATTATAATAGTTTTCTGCATTCTTTCTTTGGGTACTGGGCTGAATAGCTCCTGTTTGTCTCTCTAGATGTAGGTTACTATTATCCATTCTCTGCTTCAATGGATTACAATCAAAGATTCCAATGGCCTTTGGCTTCCTGCTGAGCTGGATCAATGGAAGTCCCATAGGATGGGGAAGTGGGAGAGGGAAAAGAGCACAGCTAGGTGTTTATTCCTCTGGTTCTATTCCTCTGAGACTGCCTCTGGCTGGTTGCGTCTCTCAACAGAAGATCATGGCTCTCCTCAAAACAGCTGAATCTACAGGAATCACTCTCCTAGTTTCTGAAAACCCCCTATCACCTTTGGCTTAGAGGTGATGAAAACTCCATTGCCTCTGGCAATGGATTACTTGGTTCACTATTCCTTGTGATTCTACTACATTCTGCCTAGAATGTTGCAATAGTCCTCTTGTAAACAACTCTACTTGAATTGCCCTAATTTGCCCATGCTATCTGTTTTGTTGAGATCTTCACTAAAACAGACACAGAGACTTCTAAAATGGTGGCGCCCATAATTGCAGGGGTGGGAAGACAAAACTTTATAAGCAGGTTCTCAGGAAACTTGAAACTGCACTATCTTCACTTGTGTCCCTTGGTCTCCACCTTCCTCTAGTCTGGCAATGGGAGAAAATGGCACCAAACATTGGTTGCTGGTTCAGCGTATATACCACATATGCAAAATAATCCTGATCTTGCAAGACATCGTCTCCATGCTGATTCCAAGCTTGAGCTATTGCTAGGCCCCGCATCCCTTTATCAGGCCATGTGTTGCTTTTGGAACCCCATGGGCCTTCCTCCATTGCCTTACTGCATTGCAATGGCAATTGTTCCTTGGTGTAAGCTACCAGAGCAGAATGTAGGGCATTCGGTAAGTCCATAAAGCAGGCAAGCATTAGCGACTGGGAAAGCAAATTCAAATCTAGAATAGTATCAATTCCAGTGAGGACAAATTCCTGCCTAAAATTCCATTAAATGAAATTCATTTTAATGAGTCTGCCTCCAGCTAGGCTGGCTGATCTTTTCACGGAGTGGTACCATAGAAGACCTCAGAGTTGGTTGCTGCTACTGCTACAGTGAACAATGAGAAATGGGAGTAACTGGGTCAACTCAGGTGAAGGGAAACCAAGCTTTCAAGAATAACCTCTGTCCGTGTTACTGTGGACACTTGATCAGCCCTTTAAGCAAGGATTAGCCCTCCTCTCCCTCCTTGAGAAAGGAGGCTGAATGATATTGGTAAACAACGACTGCAATAACAAAATCTTAGCCTCCTGATTATCAAGAACCTCTTCCACACAAAGTCATATCAGTGAATAATTTCAAGGGACACAATTCACATTTTTATTATTTCAAGCAAGACACAGACTTAATTAAGTTAAACAAATAAATAATTGGTTGGAGAGGGATGAGGCAGCTTACATAATTGAAGGGGATGTGGAGGATACAGGCATCAGAATAAATTCAGGCATTAGAAGGCATCCAGGCTGCAGGAACTGGTATGGTAGTTGGGATGACTTTATAATTTATCACCTCAACCAGGACCATTTGTACAGTGAGTGCTGCCGATAATTGTGTGGCGACGACAAGCATACGTTGCAGCATGTGATCTCATAAGTATACTCTCCTTGGACTTTCCAATTAGAAAGCTTCAGCTCCTGCTGTTTCCTCTTTTGACCACTCTACTCAGGTTTCAAGCTCTAGGGAGACAGAGATTGCAGAGCAGGGGTAAGCTGCCCACAGCTTGGACAGGGGAAGGTAGGAAAACTTGATTGATGGACTCACTGAGACTGAACTCCAGAGCAGAGAAGGACCCCATGCCCACCCTAAAGTGAAGCCAAAGCCTCTTACAAGATTTTTTTGAAGTATACTAAGCCGGCAAAACACTAAATGTATAGTCTCCCAATGGAGGTGTTTAAGGAATAACTGAGCCCCAAATGACATATTTTCCTGTAAACAAACTGTACACTTGAAATTTCTAGTGTGCAGTGCAATGAAGTGAAAAGAACATGGTTATTTACAATCAGGAAACTTGGGTTGAAGTCCTGACTCCAGCACTTTCAGCCGGTGCAAACTCATGCAAGATACTTGACCTCTTTTAGACTCTCTTAGACTGTTATTTCACCTCTAACTTGGGATCAAGAAGCCTGGCAGGGGTAGGGTTGTTCTGAACACCAAATGACACAATGTACGTAAGTGCCTGTTGGGGTACAGCACACCGTAGATTCTTAATAAATCTTATACTTCTGGCACATGGATCTTACTCTTCTCTCATAAAGGAGTTGTTTTCTTTTCGCAGTAGAAAGAGTTCAGTCTTCGGAGACGAATGAGTCTGGATTTGAATCCTAATGCCATTTATTAGCTGTGTGACCCTGGGCAAGTTTAGTAACTTCTCCAAGCCTTAATTTCTTTAAAGCGAGAAAAATATCCACCTCCAGGGTGTATTATGAGGCTTAAATGAAATGAGAATTTTGAAAGCGCCTGGCGCTCTCTCCGGCACCAGTAGGTGCTCAATGAACACAGCAGAATTGCCATGTTTATTTGCAGCTCATCAGAGCTGCTAAGAGCTTCTGATAGAAACAGGAACCCCTGCAGCAACAGAAAATGCTCTCAAACCACAGAGCAAATAAGCTTTTTGTTGGGAAGTTCATAAGATAAGGCATGAATAATTTCAAGGCATCCTCCATGGTAGCACAAGAGTCTCTAGTGGTTCTTGGAGAGTCTGCTGAAATAAACTATCCAAAGGAGCCTGCATTTGAACAGAGAAATTCCTCCTCTTCTTGGATAAAACTCTGGAATCTATTGGATCTGTTCTTCCTGCCCCATTTTCCTCCAACTGCTTCTGTTGGCTGGGGAGCTTGGGGGAATAATAGCAAACTGACATCTGGGCTAGAAGAGAGGTGTGAGTTATATCTCCCTATCTGTCATTTTGCACTGGACTTTAGGAATCTACCTCTAACCTCAGCTCTTTCATTTATAAGAGAAGATGGTGCTTTGGAGCACTGGCAGGTGGCATGTGCAATGCTACCCTCTCATCCACCCCCGGACCTTGACATGCATTGTGAATGCATCAAGGCACTTTCCTGCTGAGCTCACGGCAGCTTCAGAATCCTTCTCTAGGTGGCTGCTGTGAATCTGTCAATGCATGTTTATAATAGTGATAGTAACAGTTAATGCTGCGTGGTACTTACTGTGTGCATGACATGCTTTAACTTGTTCATGCCTCGCAACAACGCTAGCTCCTGTTACCATCCCCGTTTTACAGATAGGAAACAATAGGATTATCTAAGTGATTCCTGAGAGTTGGATTGATCTAAGAGCTCTTCTTCCTTCTCTTAGTCTTGGCTGGGAGCAAAGAGGAGAGAATTTCTGCCAATGCTTGCAGGGTATTCTGCAAGGCAGCACAGCAGTCTCTGGAATGTCCTGGAAAGACATGCTTTTGCTCTTGCCCTCTTCTCTAGTGCTATGTTAATTTGTCTATTAGAGACAAGGACTGTTTGAACCACTGGTCAGAGTGACATCAGTAGGGCAGAACTCTGATTTGGAACCACGTGCACAGAGGCCCAGCAGGTGTAATGCCCTGTGTCCCTCTCTCAACTTGTTCTCAGACTCTGAGCACAGCCTGGCAGCACCTGCACCCCATCCATGCCCCAGTGTTCTCACTCTGATCTGTTCATCAGGTTGGAGTAGGGAGTAGGGGGAGGCTTATCTGGCCTGCATCTAAGCCTTTAAGCTCTATTATCCAATCTGGCTTTTAATGATGAATCCTGAGCTTGGAGAAAGATTGGCGCCTGCCTCGACATTGACAGAACTGACAGCTCATCCACATTTGCCTAGGGAAACTTGAGCATGTACTCAAGTTCATCCTGGCAGCTGGAATTCAGCCTTGAAACTCTGACTCTGAGGTCCCTCATTCTGTGATCCCATCATCGTAGTTCTTTTCCTAGGGACTGGTTGTAACCTCAGGTGATTTCAATTCTCTCTGCATCTCCTCCCCTCTCTGGGTCGATCTGCTCTGTCTCTTTGTGTCTTGCCTGGTTGCTTTCTCTTTAGTACTTGCTTCAGAGGAAGGAAATGTTACTGGTTCAGCACCATGCAGGTCACACAAGTCGACTCTCAATCCTCTTCAAGGTGCAAAATGTGGCCAAGATGCCTACTTTACTCCTTCTCATGCCCACCACCCCAACATCTATATGACTTTCTGCATGTGGTCATGACAAAAGGTGGGTGATGGAATTTGGATGTGTTGTCCTTGCCAAAACTCATGTGGAAATTTGATCCCCAATGTGGCAGTGTTGGAAACTGATTGAGTCATGGGGGTGGATCCCTCGTGAATGGATTAATGCTCTCCCTGGGGGAGGGTGAGCATTAATGAGTGAGTTCACGCTCTATTAGTTCCCATGAGAGCTTGTTGTTTAAAAAGACCCTGGCACCTCTTTTCTCTCTCTCTTGCTTCCTCTCACCATGTGACCTGCTTGTATTCACCGCTGCCTGCCACCTTTCCGCCATGAGTAGTAGCAGCCTGAGGCCCGTGCCAGATGCAGCTGTCCCAGAATCGTAAGCCAAATAAACCTCTGTTCTTTATATGTTACCCACTCTCAGGTATTTCTGTTATAGCAACACAAAATGGACTAATACAGTGGGGTTTGGGGATCCTTGTCCTAATAATATCATCACCCACATTGTGGGTGTTCTCTGTTTACAGAGCTGTTGGACCTGCAGTATTTTTGTCTTATCTGCACCCTAAGAGACAGTTTTTATTCATTTCCATGTTACACATGGGGAGACAGGCTCAGTGAGGTAAAGAAACTCATTTAGATTATAAGTCACAGAGCTGGGTTTTAAGATTGGGGTTTCAACACTAAAATAGATAAAGGTAAAATAAGAGGAGACTTCCAGCCCCTCAAAGTGGATCCAGGGCCTATAGAGTAAGCATTGGGAAGAGGAAAAATCACTAGTTTGGAGTTAGGACATGTGGGATTTTTGTCCTGACTTGGTAGATGACTGGGTGGCCTTCAGCAAGTCACTCAGCCCTCCAAGCCTCAGTCTCTGTCAGTCTTCATTTATTTCAAATGGTGACCTTGACACCTGACAGTTCCATCTCTCGGGACCAGTGAGGAAATGGCTCTGGGCGTACAGAAGTATGTGGAGATGTAATTGGGGTTACCGTTTTTGTTTCTATCCCTATTCCTACTACTTTAATATTAACCTGCCTTGACTTCAGTCTCTCTGCCCCCAGCCTCTGGGCCTCAGGCTGGTGTCACCTTTTATGAGGTCTCAAGTAGAGCAGGAAGAGAGCATGGGAAGAAGTAGGGGACAAAAATCTCTGGACTTCTCTGGGTCATGTGTCCAAGGGCCTCTGTCCAGGCTGGTACAGCGTTTTGGGTGAAGGTGGGTGCACAGGTGCTTGAGGCAAGGAGCAGGTAGATTAGAGATGAGAGTGCTGTCTGGGTAGAGTTCCAGGCCAAACAGGGTTGGTGTGCATGGTGGGTGCTCTGGTGGGGCTCAGTGAGGAAGACTCCTGACAGGGGTTGAAGGAAGCCCAGGCACCATGGACTTATTTTAGGAATCCTCATTAGTAGATTGGGGACAGGAAGATGATTCCCAGACCCCATCTGTCCTGTCTCCTTAGGGCTCTGAGCTGAGGGAGACTGTACTTCAGAACTTTGGCAGGCACACACTGGCACAGCCAAGCCACAGGGCTGCCACTCAGCCCCCAGGCATACTGGAGTCCTCTTTCTTCAGTGGACTTGCTGGATCCTTTCATGACTCTCTATCTTGATATATTCATTAATTCCATACATATTTATTGGGTGTCTCAGGTGCACCATACCGCATTCTAGGATCAGGAGAGAAAGAATGAGGCAGTTGAATTTTCTATTTTATGTGTCCTGATTCTAAAAAGACACAGACATTAAACTAACAAGCAAACAAATATATATATATAATCATCTATCTATCTATGAGCGTACGTAAAAAAGTTCATGGAAATATTTACGTAATCTTTTAATTCTATTTTTCCACCAACTTTCCTAGTACACTTACATGTGAGTACAATACAACGTCAGTGACAAATACTCTGAGGAGAGCTAATGCCAGATAAAGTGGTAAAGAGCAAACGAGGCTACTGTTTTAGAAAGTGTGGATAAGAAAGGCACCCCTGAAGAGAGGAAGTTCAAGCAGAGACCTGAATTAAAGGACAGAGCAAGCCATAGGCATATCTGAGGAAGGAGGGGGACTCCATGCTGGGGGTAATAGTGGGGCATATTGGTGCACAGGATCAAGAAAGTTCCTGCTCTTATAGAGCTTATGTTCTAGCAGGAGAGAGAGAGTTGGCACCTATTGAGTTGACACCCTGGGGATGAGGCCAGGAAATTTAATTTTAAAGAGTAGGTCTGATAAAGTCACTCCAGCATGCCAACATTTTTTATCGGGTGCCCTTATATACTAGAACATTTTTAATGAGTGGAAAGCTCATTCCCCTCCCCCAAACCTAGAAAAGCCCTGTCTATTTTTGGGCAGCTCAAATAATGAAAAATCAGTCCTTTACGTTGAGCGGAAATCTGCTTATCCTTCTACAGTCTTTATCAAAGTTGTATAACAGATGCTAGTGGCCCTTAGAAATATTTTTTTTATTGCCTGAAGTTTTAATGTTAAAAGTTAATTATTAATGATGGAAATAGGGAGAGTTTACTTATCTGGTTCCTCTGGAAAAATAAGATCTATAAACAGAGGGCTTGTTTCCTAAAGGGCAAGATGGGCACATGCTGAGCCACTGCTGCCTGATCTTGGCTGGGGCGTGAGTGACACAGCCCACCCCCATCCCTCCCCACCCCCCACTTGCTCAGAACCATCCTCACCTGATCCACCTGACTTGTTTTCATTTTTGGCCCAGCCCTTCTACGTGTTGGATTTGAGGACTCTCTTCCCTGTCTCTGCTTCTGGGAAGGTCAAATAATTCTCAATCCCCGTTTATATGATCACCCACCCTGGCCTGGACTCAGCAAAGGTCACCCCCCTCAAGCTTCCTCAAGCCCAACACCCCAATGCGTCCAGCTCCCTGGCAGGATCAGATTCTAGACTCTCCACTCTCTTGGCTTCTTTTCTGAATTCTTCAGTTTCTCAAAGTTTTTTCTTGAAAGCAAGAAGCAAAGTTCACTTCCTGGGTGGCGCATATAGCGTTTTCATTTTGGGTTTTCAGTTGTTTTCCTTCTCTAAAATCCCGGGGTTTATATATCTCCATTCTTCTCCAAGTTCTCCCACCTCCACTCTGGTTTCACTTCATTCAATGTACGTTTGACATTTTAATTTTACTCTCTTTTCATGTATCTACCACCTGCCCAATTCTACCACACATCCCTCACAATTTTATTAAAAGTTTATTGCTTACCTACGAAATAAATCTCCTCTCATTGCAGTAGCTGCCAGTTCGGGTTCAGTTAATAATATCCTCCCTTGATCTTTTGCAAACAGTTTTGCACATCATTAAGAATCTTAGTAACTCTTCCCAGCACACACAGATGCACAGACCCTTACCCACACACTAATGTGCAGCAGGAGGCCAAATTATTTATTCATGATACTTTCTGATAAGTAGAAAATTGTTTTTATTCGAAAGGAATGGTTTTATAAGTGTTTTGATAAATAGAACAGAAGGGGAGTCCAGTACCTAGCCCAGACTCCCCATCCTGCATTGGCCTGGGAATTAGCTGCTTACAGTGACCTAGCAAAGGGAAAGTTATTTTGTATAACCACAACAACAACAACAAAAACCCTTTAAATTTCTAGAGAAAAATCAACATGGAAAGAGAAAAGAGGCACCTGGTGACTGCATGGTGCAGTGACTACCCATGGAGAGGTGTCCAGAGAAGGATTTTTGGAGAAAAGGAAAGTCCCCATAGCCTCCATCTCTTTCTTCCCATCTTTAATAAAGTCTACATTGACTACTAATTGTCTCCAGAATTCCTTTGGTCAAAGGCAAAGCTTTGCCAAGTTTGGTGTCCAGAATTTGAGGGGTCAAAAGGAGAGAAGATGTGGGCCCAGGAACTGGAGACAGAGGAGGTCATGAAAATAAATGTCCCTGAGAACTGAAGGAATGATGGAGAAGGCTTATGATATCCACAGGTCATGGCTGGCTGAATTCTGAGCTAATGATACCAGTTCTCCAAGATGTAGAGGTCCTCAGTTATTCTCTTAGTTATATGTGTTTTGCTATTTATCTAGTAATTGATATATCATTTGTCTATACCTGTGTCTTTAAAGGTAGCCCCACAAATACTTCTCTGACATATTGACCAAAAAAACTCCACCCCTAGTCTGGAGATGGGGGAAGTAGGCAGCAAATAGATTTTGTAGACTCACAGAAGCTCAGAAATGGAGAACTTCAGGATTCTATCCTCAAAAGGTGTCTGAATCCTCTCTAGCTCATCAGCATATACCTGTAAATTATATCTGAACACCTCCTTTGGTGGGATTCACTTCTTGAATCAGCCAAATCCACTCTTGAGCAACTATAAGATAGAAAATACCTTCCTTATACTGAGGTAAACTTCTTCCTCCATAATTCTATCTACTTACCCTAAATCTACACCTGGGTGCCCTAGAACAAACACATCACTCTTTCCATAATGGTGTTGTCTTTAAGACACTTTAAACATTAACAAGTCCCCAGACCATTTACTTTGTGTTAATTTGTTTCATTTTCAATGTTTCTTCTACAACATGTTTTTGGTCTCCCTCAGCAATGCAGTAACTCTTCACTGAATGAAGTCCTGTAGGTGTGTATTTCAAAGCAAATGTAATACTTCAAACCGAAAGTCATAGTCTAGACATGTTGTAATCAGCACATTGTTCCATCAATTCCAATCCTTTAATAACTTCACCTTTTACAATAGGGTCAATGAGAGTTCCCATACCTACATGCATGTACCTCCTCCTAGTATAAGACAAGATGCATTAGTCCGTTTTGTGTTGCTATAACACAATATCTGAAACTGGGTAACTTATAGTAAAGAAGAGAGGTTTACTTGGCCCACAATTCTGGAACAGCTGCATCTGGTGTGGGCCTCAGGCTACTTCTACTCACAGTGGAAAGTGACAGGCAGCTGGTAGGTACCAAGAGGATCACATGACAAAAGGAAGTGAGAGAGAGGATGGTGCCAGGGCATTTTAAACAACCAGCTCTTGCAGGAACTAATAGTGCGAGAACATGCTCACTACTCTCCCCACCCAGGGAGAGCATTAATCCATTCATGAGGGATCTGCCCCCATGACTCAGCTCTCAACACTGCCACATTGGGGATCAGATTTCCACATGAGTTTTGGGGAAACAACATGTCCAAACTCTATCACAAGATAAAATATAGAAAAGTTTCAGTTTTGCAGCAAAGATTTTGTAGCTAGAACAACTTTCAGTATACAAGATTCTGCCATAGGTCAGAGAGCCTTTTTTTTTTTTTTCCCAGTGGTCTGAGCTCTAAACCAACAGGATCACAAATCATAGAGTGGTCAGTCCTAACTAATAGTTTTCCAATTCCTTCAAGATCTTCACAAAGCAATCCAGAATACTTTTGACTGACTACTGCGAGAAGTCAAGTTTTCAGAATGAATTTCAGTAAAGATCACCCAATTCAGGATAGGCTTAGCAAAAGCATGGTTCTTCTGATCTGTTTTTATAGTAGAAGTATTCAATGAAGTTGTCATCTTTTCAGTGTTTATGTTGCCAATTAAAACTGTTGGTTGTTTTGTATGTTTAAAAGAAATTAATTTAGTATCCTCTAAACACACCTCCCCTTGGTCTGCAACAGCCAGAACTGAAAGGAGGAAAAATAACATAGATGAACAAAAGGGAAGTGAAAAATTGATTTTTTTTTTTTTTTTTTTTTTTTGACCAGTAAGGGGATCATAACCCTTGGCTTGGTGCCGTCCGCACCGCGCTCAGCCAGTGAGCACACCGGCCATCCCTATATAGGATCCGAACCTGCGGCCTCGGCGCTCCCAGCGCTGCACTCTTCCGAGTAAGCCATGGGGTCGGCCCAAAAAATTGATTTTTTAAAAAACTGAATTCAATTGCTACTTTTTATTTATTTATTTGTTAAAACATAATTGATTTACATATTTGCAGGACACAGAGTTGACTATCAATACTTTCGTACAATATGTGATGATCAAATCAGGATAACTAGCATATTCATCATTATAAAACATAATCATTCTTTGTGTCCATTAATCAATTTCTCCATAACCCCCCTCCCTCTTCCTCTTTCCCACCTGTAGTAACCACATTTCTGTTCTCTCCTTTTGAAAGTTCAAAGTATTATGGTGTTTGTTGTTTCTTTCTTTTAGACATTTTTTCATTCTTTTGGCCTTCCTTCCGCTTCCTTCTTAGCTCCTACTTATGACTGAGGACATGTAGTATTTGTTTCTGCACCTGGCTTATTTCACTTATCATAATTTTCTCAAAGCTTATTCGTGTTGCTGGGAATGTCAGAAGTTCATTCTTTTTTTATGCCTGAGTATTATTTCATTGTGTGTTTTCCATATCCAGTCATCCATCTATGAACATTTATGTTGGTTCCATATCTTGACTATTGTAAATACAGTTGCGATAAACATAGAAGTTCTGGTATACCTTCAACATGATGATTTCCATTTCTTAGGGTATGTATCAAGTAGTGGAGTTTCTGGATCATAGGGTAGTTCTATCTGTAGTTGTCTGAGAAACCTCCATACTGTTTTCCATAGTGGCTGCTCTAATTTACAGTCCCACCAACAGTGTAGGAGGGTTCCCCTTCCTCTGCATCATTGCCAGCATTTGTTATTCTCTGTCTCTTTGATAATAGCCAGTCTAACTGGGGTGAGATGATATATCACTGTGGTTTTGATTTGCATTTCCCTTATGACTGGTGATGTTGAGCATCTGTTCGTGTACCTGTTGGCCATTTGCATGTTTTCCTTTGAGAAATGTTTATTCAGCTCCTTTGTCCATGTTTTAATGAGATTACTTTTTTGTTTGTTTTACTGTTAAGTTGTTTTCAGTTTCCTGTATGTTCTGGGTATTAATCCATTGTCAGATGTACAGTTTGCAAATATTTTCTCCCATTCTGTAGGTTGCCTTTTCAGGCTGTGCAGAAGATTTTTAGTTTGATATAATCCCATTTGTTTATTTTTTTTCTTTTGTTGCCAGTGCTTGTGGGGTCTTATTCATAAACTCTTTGCCCAGTCCTGCATCCTGAAGTATTTCCCCTTTGTTTACTTCTTAGAGTTGTATAGTTGCAAGTCTGTATTTAAGTCATTAATCCATTTAGCATTGATTCTGGTATATGGCAAGAGGTATGGGTCTAGTAGTTTCATTCTTCTACACATAGATATCCAGTTTTCCCAGCACCTTTTACTGAAGAACCAGTACTTTCCACAATGTATGTTCTTGGTGCCTGCCTTTGTTGAAAATCAATTTGCTGTAAATATGTGGGTTGATTTCTGAGTTCTCTATTCTGTTCCACTGGTCCATGTGTCTGTGTTTATGCCAGCACCATGCTGTTCTGGTTGCAATAGCTTTGTAGTATAATTTGAAGTCAGGTAGTGTAATGCTTCCAGCTTCAATTTTTTTACTCAGGATAGCTTTGGCCATTCAGGTTTTTTTTGATATTCCATATAAATAATAAGATTGTTTTTGGTTTTTTTTTTAATTTCTGTGAAGAATGTTATTGGTATTTTGATGGGGATTGCATTAAATCTGTAAATCACTTTGGGTAGTATGGACATTTTCACAATGTCAGTTCTCCCAATCCACAAACTGGCTGGTTAGCTAACTTATTACAGTGTGTGCTGATAACTCAAGGTCAAGGGTTAGGATCCCCTTACCAGCCAACTGCCAAAAAATAAAATAAAATAAAATAAAATAAATAAATATAGGACTTCTTCTAATCCAGTAACATGGGATGTCTTTCCATTTTTTGTTTCCTCTCTAATTTTTTCAGAAGTGATTTGTAGTTCTCATTGTAGAGATCTTTCACCTCCTTGGTTAAATTTATTCATATGTTTTTTTTTTTTTTTTTTTGGTTGGTTGTTTTTTTGTTTTTGTTTTTGTTTTTGTTTTTGGGTTTTTTTGTAGTTATTGTAAATTGGATTGCTTTCTTGACTTCTTTTTCTGCTAGTTCCTTCATGGAATATAAAAATGCTACTCATTTTTGCGAATCAACTTCATATCCTTCAACTTTGCTGAGTTTGTTTATCAGCTCTAAGAGTTTTTTGGTAGAGTCTTTAGGCTTTTCTATATATAGAAACATGTCATCTGCAAACGGGGACAATTTGACTTTTTTTTCTAATTTGGATGTCCTTTATTTCTTTCTCTGGCCTGATTGCTCTAGCTGTTAGTTCCAATACTGTGCTAAATAGAACTGGTAAGAGTGGGTGTTCTTGTTTTGTTCCTGTTCTTGAGTAAAAAGCTTTCAGCTTTTCCCCTTTCAGGATGACATTAACAGTGAGATTGTCATGTATGGCTTTTATCGTGTTGTGAAACTTTCCTTCTATACCTAATTTGTTGAGAATCTTTATCATGAAGGATTGCTGAATTTTGTCAAATGCTTTTTCTGCATCTATTGAGATGATTATATGATTGTTGCCCTTGATTTTGTTTAAGTGCTGTATCACATTTATTGATTTGCATATGTTCAACCATCCTTGCATCCCTGGGATGAATTCCACTTGATTATGATGTATATTATTTTTGATGTGTTGCTGTATTCTGTTTGCTAATATTTTGTTGCAGATTTTTGTGTAAATGTTTATCAAGGATATTGGCCAGTAGTTTTCTTTTTTTGTTGTTGTATCTTTGTCTGATTTTTGTTTCAGATGATGCTGGCTTCATAGAATGAATTTGGGAGAATGGCCTTCATTTCAATTTTTTGGAATAGTTTGCAAATGATTGGTATTGATTCTTCTTGAAAGGTTTGGCAGAATTCAGCAGTGAAGCCATTTGGTTCTGGGCTTTTCTTTGATGGGAGACTGCTGATTATTGCTTCAGTCTCGTTGCTTATTATTGGTCTGTTAAGGTTTTCTGTTACTTCTTGGTTCAGTCTTCGTACTTTGTATGTGTCTAGAAATTTATGCATTTCCTCCAGATTTTCAAGTGTCTTGGTGTATAGTTGTTCGTAACAATCTCTAATGATTCTTTGTATCTCTGAGGTATTGGTTGTAATGTCTCCTTTTTCATATCTGATTTTTATTATTTATGTCTTCTCTCTTCTTTTTCTAGTTAGTCTAGCTAATGATGTCTCTATTTTATTTATCTTCCTGAAACCAACTTTTTGTTTCATTGATCTTTTCTATCATTTATTAGGTCTCTATTTCAGTTAATTCTACTCTGATCTTAATTATTTCTTTCTGTCTACTCATTTTGAGATTGAATCATTCCTATTTTTCTAATTCTTAGAAGTGTAGCACTAGATTGCTTATTTGGAATCTTTCTATTCTTTTGATGTAAGTGTTTATTGTAATTAACTTCCCACTTAATGCTACTTTTGCAGTGTAGTTTCCAAAGTTTTGCTTGTTATTGATTTCTGGTTCTAATCCATTGTGGTATGAAAAGATACTTGAAATGATTTCATTTTTTTTTTTAAATTTCAAGACTTGATCTGTGACTTAAGATGTGGTCTGTCCTCAAGAATGTTGCATGTGCTGATGATGAGAATTTATATTCTTCAGATGTTTGATGAAATGTTCTGTAGATGTTTGCCAGTTCCAATTGGTTTAAAGCATAGTTTAAATCCTGTGTTTCTTTGTTGACTTCTTGCCTAAATCTTTGAGAGAGGGGTGTTCTATTTCCCAAATTGTATTGTATTGGGGTCTATCTCTCTCTTTAGGTCTAATAGAATTGGCTACATATATCTGGGTGCTTCAGTGTTGGGTGCATACATATTTATGATTGTTATATCCTCTTATGGATAGATACATTTATCATTGTATATGTCCTTTTTTGTCCCTTTTTATAGTTTTTAGTTTAAAGACTATTTTCTCTGATATAAGAAGAGCTACTCCTGCTCAGTTTTGGTTTCCATTTGGGTGGCATATCTTTTTTATCCCTTCCCTATTAATCTGTGTGATTGTTTACAGGTGAGGTGAGTTTTTGTAGGCAGCATATAGTTGGGTGTAGTTTTATAATCCATTCAGCTAGTCTATGTCTTTTGAGTAGGGAATTCAATCCATTTATGTTTAGAATTGTTATTGAAAAATGTTGTCTTAATCCTGACATTTTACTGATTTTTTGTATGGTTGTTTTAAATATCTTTTTTTTTCTTTTCTTTCCCTTTTATTGTTTGTCTTCATTGTTGTTTTTTTTTTTCCCAAGGTGGTAAAATATCATTTGTTTCTCTATCTCATTTACATATCTTCTTTACCCTGGGTTTTGTTCTTTCTCATGTATTTAAGGTGTGTGATTATCAATTTTGAATTCAAGATGCAGTTCTCCCTTGAGGATCTCTTGTAGGGCTGGTCATGTGGTGGTGGATTCCTGCAGATTTTTCTTTTCTTTTTTTTTGTCTGGGAAATACACTATTTCTACTTTATTCCTGAAAGATGGCCTTGCTGGATATAGTGTTCTTGGCTGGCAGTTTTCTTCTTAAGGTACTTTGAATATGTCATCCCATTCTCTTCTGGCATGTAAAGTTTCTGCTGATAAATCTTCTGTCAGTCTGATGATGACTCCCTTATAGATGACTTGATGCTTTCTTCTTCCTGCTTTTCAGATTCTCTCTTCATCTGTGACTTTTGACATTTTGACTACAATGTGTTCAGGAGAGGACCTTTTTGAATGCAATCTGTTTGGGGACCTTTGAGCTTCTTGGATCTGAAAGTCTCTATCTCTTCCAATATCTGGGAAGTTTTATGCTATTATTTCATTGAATAGGTTTTCAATGCCTTTCCTTTCTCCACCCCTTCTAGAACACCAATGATTCAGATGTTTGTGTGCTTAAGGTTGTCTGACAGCTCTCTTATATTTTCTTCATTTGTTTTAATTCTTTTTTGGGGGGGGCAACTGGGTTATTTTAGAAAACTGTCTTCAAGACTTTTTTCTGCTTTCTCTAGCCTTCAGCTCAAGCTTTTGGTTGTAGTTTTTATTTCATTGAATGAATCTGTCAGTTCCAGAGTTCTGGCTACATTCTTTTTTAAGGTATCTATCTCTTTGTAAATTTTCTCCTTCATATCCTGGATAGTTTTTCTCATTTTTCTCCTTTTGTTGTGTCATCTGTCTAAGTCTTCCTGTATCTCATTGAGTTTTATTAAGACTGTTGCTCAGGATTCCTTTTCAGTCATTTCAAAGGTTTGCTACTATTTGGGGCCTGGTATTTGAGAATTATTGCATTCCTTTGTTGGTTTCAATTTTTCTTGCTTTTCTTTCCTTTTTTTTTTTTTTTTTTTGTATTTCTAATATCCGTATGTTGATGCCTAGTTATATTGTGTGGCAGTTGCTTCTTCTATTTCTCTGTGGTGACTTTTGAGAGAAACTCCTTCCTGTAGATTCATTTTTTTATTTTCTGTTTGATAGGGTGTTTTAGTTTTGGTCTTAGGTAGATGCAGTAGTGCAGTCTCCACATTGTTACTTTGACCATATTCAACCTTGGAGTTTTCTGTGAGTGCTTCTGTGGCTTAGGCACTGGTTCACTCAGTGGTTCATTGCTAAAGTGAGTGACACTGTGTTCTGTTATTAAGCACATAGGCAAGATCTCAAGTTCTTGGGAGAAACACCTGTATGCCCTGTCACTCCTCCACTGAGGAGGGTGACCCTAAGCATGCTTGCTGGTGACCCAGCTAGTGCCCTGTGACCCTAATAGGTATCCTGGGGTTTACTGAGCCTTCTCACTTGAATGGACAACTCTGGAAGGGGTTTCCCTTTCCTCTTTTCTGGAGGCAGAGGCTTCTCCTGGGTCCTTGCTTCTCTCTTCTTTCTACTTGGTAAAACACAGAAACACCTGGATCTGGATGAGATGGAGTCAGTGGTGCCTAGGCTGAGTGTTGGTGGGGAAGAGGATGGACTGCTATGCAAAGAGAAAGGTGGCAACATTGGCAGTGCTCTGGGGCCAGGCAGTGATGACAGCAGTGGCCATGAGGTTGTGTTTACCTCTGTGGTACTAGAGCTGGACTGCCAAGGGCAGAGCTGCTGAGCTGCTTCTCAGGAAATTGAAGAGGTCACTTGGTGGGGATGAAGTAAGGGGGCCCACCTAGCTGTTCCTCATGTAGTTGGCTGGGCCACTAGTCAGGCCTACAGTGAAGTGACCTGTCCAGCTGTTTCTGGGCAGTGAGAAGGCCTCCGGGCAGTCCTGTAATGAAGGGA
Organism: Cynocephalus volans; assembly: GCF_027409185.1. NCBI lineage: Eukaryota > Metazoa > Chordata > Mammalia > Dermoptera > Cynocephalidae > Cynocephalus > Cynocephalus volans. The sequence goes on from NC_084474.1 coordinate 86,918,870, forward strand.
CTGGTGCAGCCACTTCTGGGACTGTTGGCAAGCCTACTAGGCAGGACCGTTCAGGATGGAACAACCTGGTCACTTCTCTAGGAGGAGCAGATGCACTTTATTTCCACCAGCCCAAGGTCACATTTATTAGGGTAGAGACCCACGAATTGTTTTTCTGACTTGGGGGCTCAGGCACACACAACTCAGTCAAGTGGTGGATTTGGGGGTAGGAGAAGGAATGGGGTATGTTCACGCTGAGGAGGGTCTGCCTGTCTGATCTCTGGCCAGGGTCATGGGGGTATGGTAATTCAACAGGACTAGGGTTGGCTTCCCAGACTGCAGAACAGAGTCAGAGCCTCTGTAAGCCCAGGCTTTATGCAACCAGAATTAGGTGTTATAACCTCTCCTGTGAATGTGCTGGGTGGAGGGCAGAGCCTTAAGGCTGGGAAAGCTCTGAGGCTACTGGTCTTAGGGCAGGGCCTGCTCATCTAATGGCTCTGGTATCAGGATGGTGCCATCCTGAATGGGCTTGGGTCCCAAGAATGGGGGTTGGGAAGTGCACTGTTTGTGCTAGTGTTCTAGAGTGATGCAGTGTGTGTTTACTAGGGTGCTCCCCACACTTGGCTCCAGGCTTATCCTGCCAAAGGATCTGAGGGCCTCTGTGGTGAGGATGGGGGTCGGTGTGAATCCTCTACCTACCTTTTTGCCACAAGGAAAATTCTTCCTCAGCCAATCTTGATGTTGGAGACATGGCAGCTGAGGCCATGTGCCTCTCTCCCCTCTCTATGCTGCCTTCCTGGATTTTCATGCTGTACGGTGATCTCATTGCTCTTCTGTTGCACTCCTACACCCTTCTACTGATGCTCCTGTCAATATTTAGCTGTCTGTTAGTTGTTCTTGTCCTTTTCTGTGGGAGGAACATTCCCTGGGCACCTCTAGTCCACCATCTTGCCCCACCTCCCTCTAAATTGCTACTTAGTTGTCATGGTTTTGTTGTTGTGCTAGAGATGCAACAATAGTGAAATTATGGTTGTAATGGAGTACTACTTGAGCAGTTAGTGTGTGTCTCTACCATATAGGAATTTTCTCATTTAGCCCTCCAGAGGTGGCAGAAGCTGAGAGTGGTGATGTGCCTTGCAGAGAATTTCTGTCCAGTTGTGCTGGTTCTGCATCTTGCTAGATGCAAGTAGTGGGGAGCAAGGAGGAAATATCCTTCTCACTTAACTGAATTATTCTGTGTCATGACAGGACAGCTTCTCTCTTCTTAGCACCCTGATTTCCTCCTGTAGCATGTTAGCTGTTATCATTACTGCAGGCATTATATAAGGGGGTATGAGAGATTCAGAGATGAAAAGAAAGAATGCACATAGTGTAGGTCTTAGAGTATGATATATGCTCAATAAATATCATTCCAAAGAGCATAGAGTTCAGTGGGCTAGTTGGAACTACACATTCTTAATTGTTATGCAAGACAGGGTCAAACAGAGATGTGCATTCATTCAGCAAATATTTGAAAACTTAATACATTCCAGGAAGAAACAAAGGAGCAAAAGGGAGGAGAATCTTCCAGTACAAAGTCCTCGATATTTTCATAGCATCCTGACTACACCCTTTCTTAGAGGAGAAAATAGAGACCTAAAGCAAGGCAGTAACTTGTCCAAGGTCATATAACTGGTCACTGAAAGAACTTGAGTTTAAACCTATATTTGCTCAGTTTGCCCAAATACTTGATGCTTCCACTGCACCATTCAGCTTCTCTGGAGGAAGATTTCAAATTCGGCACTTGCTCTGGAAGCTGCAGGGTTTGGGAAATTAGGACAAAGGATGGAGGCGTGAGTGGTGGGAGTGGGCCAGGGTAGAGCTCCTAAGGTCAATGTTCCAGGCCTGGTAGGTATCTATGCTGGACCAGATAGAAGCCTATCAGGGCTTGAGAAACCATAGAGCATATTTTAGGGCTCAGACCACACTGCTGTGCTCCCTGCCCTACAATCAAAAACAGCCCTTCATCTTCCTGAGCCAAAGAAGACTTGAAGACCTAAGGAACAGAAAATTCAATTTCGGATCTAATAAAATCCAGAGGGTGAGAGTCCAGTTTTGAGATCAGTGTTTAGGAAACATGAGAAGCCTAAGTCCAGACCTGAGGGAGTGGTACTAGCTCAAGGTCGCAGACCTGTGTAACCGCAATGTCCCTGTCCCTCTGTCCCTAAGTTCTTTATTCACCTGTCTCATGGGAAGCTGTGCAGGATTGTATCAATCATCAAGGTTTGGAATTAAGTTCTAATCCTGACTCTCCAGTTACCGTGTTGTATTATGTATGGCTTTTTGGTTGCAAGTTTTACAAATGTCAGAAAACTGACTTGTCCTCACTAAGGCAAAGAGAGAGATTACTAGAACCTCTTACTGGAGAATTGAGCCCCAGTGAAAATCAAGGTGTGAGTACTGTTCAGTCTCTCTCCACTGTATTCTCTCCCTGGGTCTAGTTTTCCTATGATTCTCCTGTAGCTCTGATCCTTCCAGGGATAGTGGCTACCTTAGCTCCAGAACCTCACAGCTTACATGTTGGCCACCAGAGGGAGACTAGATGTGTCCCTTAGTAGCAATTCAAATATCTCAGGAAAAAAGTCTGATTGGTTCAATGAATGTCACATCCTCACCCCTGGACCAATTAACTGTGGCTGGGTGGGCAGGTTTGTCAATGGCATTGGTAGCTGGAGGGGAGGGAGGAACAATTCCCCATAATCCAGAAGGATTATAATGTTCCCAGTAAAAAGGAGTAGGGTCAGAGAAAAAATAGATCTCCATGTCACTTGGTATATACTTTAGGGAATTCTGTTGAACCTGCTTGCTCAACCATAAAATTAGAATAATAGCAGGTTATCTTCCGTATGTGTTGTAAGGATTAGATGCAATAACACTTGTGTATCTGGCACCTACTACATACACAATACATTTTTATTATTCATACATTAAACTACTTTTATCTTTTATACATTTTTATTTCTTAGCCATAACTACATTTATGCTCATTATTGAAAATATGGAAAATCAAAAAAATTATTAAAACAAGTCACCCATATTTAGTCTATGTGATTTCCTGCACATGTTTACATAAAATATCTTTTTTTCTTTTCGCTTAGTGTGATTCACAGGAATATTTTTATATGTGTTTGTAGAAAATACTATAGCTTGAACTTGGTCAGTGATACTGGCGGGGTCAGATGTGTCTACTGAGAGAAAGGGGAAAAAGCCCTCAGATATATACTCGCATGTATTGCTTTGCAAATAAAAAGGAGCCTTCATAGAAGAGAAGGGAAATAGCGGGAGTGTAGGTGGCATGAACACGGTCAAGTTCTCAAGGTGGCCACGTGGACTTATGCCTTAGCTTGAGGGAGAAAAGAACGTCCCATTAAATTTGAAGGGAGTCCTAGGAAGGAACTTCATGAAACAGATGATTCTCCCATTTTCTGGAGAAATAAAACAAGGCATTGGTTTCAAAAGCATCAAAGAAAGCTGTCTGGGGACAGATTTGAGGGTGGGTATGGTGAGCCCTGACTGCAGGACTTTGGAAAGTAGGGGACTTCAACAAGGGGTCAAGGAGGGGCAAGCAAGCAGAAAGAGCATGTCACTTCCGAGCTTCACGTGCAGACTTCCCTATAAACACAGATATGCTCTTCTAGGACATTCAGAAATAACTGGGTGAGATGTCATGAGCACATTGGGACAAAAGCTAATGACTTTTGGCATATTACTATTATGTATTCAGGTTAGGCATGGAGAATTCACATTTCATTATAAACCCTGAATAAGCATTAGTCTTACATCTTCATACTATACAATCAAAGAGATGCACTGGAATTTCCTTTATTTAGTTCCCTATTTTTTACTGTTTGGATGGCTTCCAGTTGTTCATTATCATAAATTCTGCAGTAATGAACAGTGACCTACTAAGCTTTTTGTTGGGCTCATGTTAATTTTTAACTGCAGTATAAGTGAAAGAAAATAGACTTTTCTTCCCCCAAAAAGAAAATGATAAGATCATTAAGTAGTGATTGATTGTCATAAAAATGACTAAATGAAGTAATTGAAGTGAATCAAGATATGTTATTTCTTCAAATTTTCTATTTTGACTCTGTAATGCATACAAAAGTAATAAATGTTGCAATGCATATACATATGCATAGATAATTACATACTTACACATAATATATGTTCTATAAACAATTATAAAGGTCAGTGTTAGAAGAGTAACTCATTGGATCTTGTGCTATTATGCCTTTGTACTATTTAAGCTTAAGGAGAGCCTATGTCCTGTTTGTGCTAATCACGAGCATTCACCGCTAGTGATTTGGTGCATTAGTTGCCTTTTCTGTCAGACCAAATCCTGATTCTTTAAATCAAGCTGGCCCACCCATGAGTCATGATCCCAGTGGCTCACAAAAGGGGATCTACAGTCATAATGAAGCTGTCAAGAGAAGTGGTCTAAAAATGATGTTCTTTGGAAAACTGTCGTTTTTGCAAAATCCCCTTATGAGTTGCTTTGGGGGCTGGGCTGGGTGGTAGAATCCTCAAGGACTTTCAATCCCATTTGCATCAGGACACATGGTTGTTCATCAGTTTTATTGTTTTCCTATCCCATGAAATGTTTCCTTGGAACCTAGGGCCCCTGAAATCAAAGTTTATGAAGCACCTCATGCTAACAACCCCACATGAACCCCTATCGATCCCTGCTTGTTCCTGATACCATCCTGTATTCTATCAGGGATAACTTCTTTTTTCTTCTTTTTACCATTTACCAAATAACATTTTCCCTCTCTCTCTCTTTCTCTCTCCCCCCTCCACATTTACACAGGTTTTTTAAAAAATAGATTAATATTTTGTTTTTAAATGATATATGTAATTATATATATATTCATGTACATGTATATATGAGGATAATCATATATGTGCATGTATACACACAGAGAATCATTAAAAATAATGAGTTAGATCATATAAACCACCTTGGATAGATTTTCATAATTGGTTGTTAAAGATGAAATCCATATTGAGAACGTATGTATATATATATATATATGTGAGGATACTTCAAAAAGTTTATGGAAAAATAGATTTAAGAGAATACGAATCTTTCCACAAGTTTTTTGAGGTACCCTTGTACACATACACACATACATATACACACACATACACACACTCATATCATATATTCCCACCTCATGGAGTTAATATAACTGTAGTCAATGATCTCTTATTGATGAACACACACTGTGCTTTTGATTTCTTTGCAGGTTAAAAATTTAACTGGTATATTTACTAATTTGGAATAGAAGCCCAGAAATTTGATTGCTGGGACAAAGGCTACAATTTTCTTTTCTTACATTATGAAAGTTGTTGCCATTTTGTTCTTCAAAGACACACAATGAACATTCTCACCAGTGAGGTGTGATGTTAACTCCTTTTATTCTTGCATTCCTGCTAGCAGTAGGTATTAATTGCTCTTTATCGTTTCTGTCAAGTTATGATATATTGTGGATAGTTTAATTTGCATTCTTCTTTTTTTTTTTTTTTTAATTTTATTTTGTCGATATACATTGTAGCTGATTAATGCTCCCCATCACCAAAACCTCCCTCCCTTCTCCCTCCCCCCCTCCCCCCCAACCATGTCCCCTCCGTTTGTCTGTTGCATCAACTTCAAATAATTGTGGTTGGTATATCTTCTTCCCTCCCCCCCCCCCGATTTGTGTGTGTGTGTGTGTATGTGTGTGTGTGAATTTATATATTAATTTTTAGCTCCCTCCAATAAGTGAGAACATGTGGTATTTCTCTTTCTGTGCCTGACTTGTTTCACTTAATATAATTCTATCAAGGTCCATCCATGTTGTTGCAAATGGCAGTATTTCATTCGTTTTTATAGCTGAGTAGTATTCCATTGTGTAGATGTACCACATTTTCTGTATCCACTCATCTGATGATGGGCATTTGGGCTGGTTCCAACTCTTGGCTATTGTAAAGAGTGCTGCGATGAACATTGGGGAACAGGTATACCTTCGACTTGATGATTTCCATTCCTCTGGGTATATTCCCAACAGTGGGATGGCTGGGTCGTATGGTAGATCTATTTGCAATTGTTTAAGGAACCTCCATACCATTTTCCATAGAGGCTGCACCATTTTGCAGTCCCACCAACAATGTATGAGAGTTCCTTTTTCTCCGCAGCCTCGCCAGCATTTATCGTTCATAGTCTTTTGGATTTTAGCCATCCTAACTGGGGTTAGATGTTATCTCAATGTGGTTTTGATTTGCATTTCCCGGATGCTGAGTGATGTTGAGCATTTTTTCATATGTCTGTTGGCCATTTGGATATCTTCCTTAGAGAAATGCCTACTTAGCTCTTTTGCCCATTTTTTAATTGGGTTGCTTGTTTTCTTCTTGTAAAGTTGTTTGAGTTCCTTATATATTCTGGATATTAATCCTTTGTCAGACGTATATTTTGCAAATATTTTCTCCCACTCTGTTGGTTGTCTTTTAACTCTTTTAATTGTTTCTTTTGCTGTGCAGAAGCTTTTTAGTTTGATATAATCCCATTTGTTTATTTTTCCTTTGGTTGCCCGTGCTTTTGGGGTCGTATTCATGAAGTCTGTGCCCAGTCCTATTTCCTGAAGTGTTTCCCCTATGTTTTCTTTAAGAAGTTTTATTGTTTCAGGGTGTATATTTAAATCCTTAATCCATTTTGAGTTGATTTTAGTATACGGTGAGAGGTATGGATCTAGTTTCATTCTCCTGCATATCGATATCCAGTTATCCCAACACCACTTGCTGAAGAGGCAGTCCCTTCCCCAGTGAATAGGCTTGGTGCCTTTGTCAAAGATCAGATGGCAGTAAGTGTGTGGGTTGATTTCTGGATTCTCTATTCTATTCCATTGGTCAGTGTGTCTGTTTTTATGCCAGTACCATACTGTTTTGGTTATTATAGCTTTGTAGTATAGCTTAAAGTCAGGTAGTGTTATGCCTCCAGCTTTATTTTTTTTGCTGAGCATTGCTTTGGCTATTCGTGGTCTTTTATTGTTCCATATAAATGTCTGAATAGTTTTTCCATTTCTGAGAAAAATGTCTTTGGAATTTTGATGGGGATTGCATTGAATTTGTATATCACTTTGGGTAGTATGGACATTTTCACTATGTTGATTCTTCCAATCCAAGAGCATGGAATATCTTTCCATCTTCTTGTATCCTCTCTAATTTCTCTCAGCAGTGGTTTGTAGTTCTCATTATAGAGATTTTTCACCTCCTTGGTTAACTCAATTCCTAAGTATTTTATTTTTTTGGTGGCTATTGTAAATGGGCAGGCTTTCTTGATTTCTCCTTCTGCATGTTCACTATTGGAGAAAAGAAATGCTACTGATTTTTGTGTGTTGATTTTGTATCCTGCTACTGTGCTGAAATCATTTATCAATTCCAACAGTTTTTTTGTAGAGGTTTTAGGCTGTTCGATATATAGGATCATGTCATCTGCAAACAGGGACAGTTTGACTTCATCTTTTCCAATCTGGATGCCCTTTATTTCCTTCTCTTCTCTGATTGCTCTGGCTAGTACTTTCAACACTATGTTGAATAGGAGTGGTGAGAGTGGGCATCCTTGTCTAGTGCCTGTTCTTAAAGGAAAAGCTTTCAGCTTTTCCCCATTCAGGATGATATTGGCAGTGGGTTTGGCATATATGGCTTTAATTATGTTGAGATACTTTCCCTCTATACCTAACTTATAGAGGGTCTTTGTCATGAATGAGTGCTGAACTTTATCAAATGCTTTTTCAGCATCTATAGAGATGATCATATGGTCCTTGTGTTTGAGTTTATTAATATGGTGTATCCCATTTATTGATTTGCGTATGTTGAACCAACCTTGCATCCCTGGGATGAATCCCACTTGATCGTGATGAATAATTTTTCGTATGTGTTGCTGTATTCTGTTTGCTAGTATTTTAGTGAGGATTTTTGCATCTATATTCATCAAGGATATCGGCCTGTAGTTTTCTTTTTTGGTTATATCTTTACCTGGTTTTGGTATCAGGATGATGTTTGCTTCATAGAATGAGTTTGGGAGATTTGCGTCCGTTTCAATCTTTTGGAATAGTTTGTAAAGAATCGGTGTCAATTCCTCTTTGAATGTTTGGTAAAATTCTGCTGTGAATCCATCTGGTCCTGGGCTTTTCTTTGTTGGGAGCCTTCTGATAACAGCTTCAATCTCCTTTATTGTTATTGGTCTGTTCAAATTTTCCACGTCTTCACGGTTCAGTTTTGGGAGCTTGTGTGTCCCAGAAATTTATCCATTTCCTCCAGATTTTCAAATTTGTTGGCGTATAGTTGTTTATAGTAGTCTCGAATGATTCCTTGTATTTCAGATGAATCAGTTGTAATATCGCCTTTTTCATTTCTAATTTTTGTTATTTGAGTCTTCTCTCTTCTTTTTTTTTGTTAGCCTTGCTAATGGTTTGTCAATTTTATTTATCTTTTCAAAAAACCAACTTTTTGATTCGTTGATCTTTTGAATTGTTTTTTGGTTTTCAATTTCATTCAGTTCTGCTCTGATCTTAATGATTTCTTTCCGTCTGCTAACTTTAGGATTGGATTGTTCTTGTTTTTCTAGTTCTTTAAGGTGAAGTGTTAGGTTGTTCACTTGCCATCTTTCCATTCTTCTGAAGTGAGCATTTAATGCAATAAATTTTCCCCTCAATACTGCTTTTGCAGTATCCCACAGGTTTTGGTATGATGTATCATTGTTTTCATTAGTTTCAATAAACTTTTTGATTTCCTGCTTGATTTCTTCTTGGACCCATATGTCATTAAGTAGAATGCTGTTTAATTTCCATGTGTTTGTATAGTTTCCAGAGTTTCGTTTGTTATTAATTTCTAGTTTTAATCCATTGTGGTCTGAGAAGATACATGGGATAATTCCAATTTTTTGAATTTATTGAGACTTGATTTGTGACCTAATATGTGATCTATCCTGGAGAATGATCCATGTGCTGATGAGAAGAATGAATATTCTGAGGTTGTTGGGTGGAATGTTCTGTAGATATCTGCCAATTCCAATTGGTCTAGAGTCTTGTTTAGATCTTGTGTTTCTCTACTGATTCTTTGCCTAGATGATCTGTCTAATATTGACAGTGGAGTGTTCAGGTCCCCTGCTATTATGGTATTAGTGTCTATTTCCTTCTTTAGGTCTAATAGAGTTTGTTTTATAAATCTGGCTGCTCCAACATTGGGTGCGTACATATTTATGATTGTTATGTCTTCTTGATGGATCAGTCCTTTTATCATTAAGTAGTGTCCCTCATTGTCTCTTTTTATGGTTTTTAGTTTAAAGTCTATTTTGTCAGATATAAGAATAGCCACTCCAGCTCGTTTTTCTTTTCTGTTTGCATGGTAAATCTTTTTCCATCCTTTCACTCTTAGTCTGTGTGAATCTTTATGGGTGAGGTGGGTCTCTTGTAGGCAGCATATAGTTGGGTCCTGCTTTTTGATCCAGTCAGCCAGTCTGTGTCTTTTAATTGGGGAATTTAAGCCTTTTACATTAAGAGTTGTTATTGAAAGGTGTTGATTTATTCCTAGCATTTTATTGGTTGTTTGGTTGTCTTAGGTGTCTTTTGTTCCTTGCTTTCTGATTTACTGTTTGGTTTCTTTGTTTGTTGGTTCCTTAGGTTGTAGATAGTGTTTTTGTTAGCTTGTTTTCTCTTCATGAATGCCATTTTTATTGTACTAGCGGGTTTAGATTTTTCTTAGGTTTTTATGGCAGTGGTAGTTATTTTTCAGGAACCAAACCCAGTACTCCCTTGAGGATTTCTTGTAAGGGTGGTCTTGTGGTAGTGAACTCCCGCAGTTTTTGTTTGTCTGAGAAATATACTATTTGCCCCTCATTTCGGAAGGATAGCCTTGCAGGGTAGAGTATTCTTGGCTGGCAATCTTTGTCTTTTAGTATTTTGAAAATATCATCCCATTCCTTTCTAGCTTTTAGGGTTTGTGATGAAAAGTCTGATGTTAACCTGATTGGGGCTCCCTTATAGGTGATTTGACGCTTCTCTCTTGCAGCTTTTAAGATTCTCTCTTTGTCTCTGAGTTTTGCCAATTTGACTATGACATGTCTTGGAGAAGGCCTTTTTGGGTTGAATACGTTTGGAGATCATTGAGCTTCCTGGATCTGAAGATCTGTGATTTTTCCTATACCTGGGAAGTTTTCTGCCACTATTTTGTTGAATATGTTTTCAATGGAATCTCCATTTTCCTCGCCTTCTGGAATACCCATGACTCGGATATTTGAGCGCTTGAGGTTGTCTGATATCTCTCTCAGATTTTCTTCCATGTCCTTGATTCTTTTTTCTTTCTTTTTGTCTGCTTGTGTTATTTCAAACAGCCCATCTTCAAGTTCAGAGGTTCTCTCTTCAACTTCGACAAGCCTGCTGGTTAAACTCTCCATTGTGTTTTTTATTTCGCTGAATAACTTCTTCAGTTCAGCAAGTTCTGCTACATTTTTTTTCAGGACATTGATTTCCTTGTATATTTCCTCTTTCAGATCCTGTATACTTTTCCTCATTTCATCATGATGTCTAGCTGAGTTTTCTTGTATCTCATTCAGTTTCCTTAGAATTATCACTCGAAATTCCTTGTCAGTTATTTCAAGGGCTTCTTGTTCTATAGGATCTAGAGTATGAGATTTATTGACTTTTGGTGGTGTACTTTCTTGATTTTTTGTATTTCTGGTGTCTTTTTTTTGGTGTTTATTCATTGTGGCAGGGGGTTTCACAGTCCACCGGTTTGAGACTAATGACTAACTAGGATGTTGCTGTGGTTGCCAATTTGGTATGGCTCCCGCCGTGACTGCTCAGTTGGCCTCTAGTGTCTTGTGTGTGTGGTTGCCTCAGGTCTTGGGCTTCTCCGGGGATCCACCTTTCTGGTCAGCTTGTACTCTGCTGGGCTGGTGGATCACGTACCACAGGGTGTGTGATCTCTGTTGAGCTTTCACTTCCTGTACAGGACTTCTCCCCGTTCCGTGTGCTCTGGCCCAGGCTGTTAGATCGTGCAGTGGCGACCCCACCGGGTGTGTGGTTTCTGTCGAGTCTCCGCCTCCCTGGCCGCACGTCTCCCCCCTCTGTGCACACTGTGCTGGGCTGGGGTGTGTCTTCTGCACCCCTCGTCTATCAGCTGGGCCTTCAAGACCCTGCTCAGCACCGCCTTGCCCAGGAAGTCTACCAGGTTTCTGCTAGGCACAGACGACCGGTCTCTCTGGGTGCCTTTGTAGCACTGTGTAGATCTTTCTCGGGTCTTGTTCACCTTTGTATCCCCCCGGTATAAACCGAGTCTAGTGCCCGCCTGCAGCCTGCTCTCCGGCAGGTTCAAGTGGACCTGGGAACTCTCCTACCACACTATTCCCAACCAGAAATTCGTTAGGCTTTTTTCCAAACTGGTGGTCGCAGAGATGTTATCTGCCTCCCAGTAACAGGAAGTTTACCGGGGCCGGAGTCCAGGGTGTGGTGGAGTGACAGTCGGCCCGCCCGTACTTTCTAGCCCTCCCAACACTGGTCGGGACGTCCCACACCCCCAGCCCCGCCAGAGAACCGCGGAGGGAGTGGGAGAGGAGGCCGGCCCGCAGGCTCCGGAAAGCCCCGCGCCAGGCCAAGCAAATGGGCTCAGTGATGGCCGAGCAGGGCGGAGCTGCCCGCACCTGGGAAAATGGAGGCAGCACCGGGGCTGTGAGTGGCCTGGTGGTGCAGGCGGGAGCCGCGTGGGCATCCACCCCCCGAACAGAGCTGTGCCAGGGATCACTCACAGTGCTGTGCCAGGTCGGGCGCTCGCTCTGTCTCTGGTTTGTTGCCTTCCGTGTTCTCGGCACTGCCGCCTCGGGCTGTTCAGTCGCGGCGCCGCTCGGGCACTCCCAGGAATCTTCTTTAATGCCGGCCTGAAACCTCGAATCCTGAATAGGGCCGCTGGCCGCCTTCAGTGCGGCCCCAGCCTCCGGGATCCTGGCTGCATCCACAGCAGCCCTGGCGCCGTGTTCCCTGTTTCAAGACTCGCTTTTGCAGCTAAGAATCAGTTCTTTTCCTGCTCCACACTTCAAAGCTGTTGCCTGTAAATGAGGCAGCCTCTCCTGCCGGGGGCAAAGTGGCGTTGAGCCCCCACGACCGGCCAGCAGCAGCAGTCCTCCCTTAAGAGATGGCCAGAGGAAGGTCCACAAGTTTCCCGGCTGCCTGAGGCCCAGTGGCCACCTTTTCCACCTCAGCTACTCCGCGCCAGCCGCCGCAGCCGCCGCCATCTTGAAAAACCTAATTTGCATTCTTCTGATTAGTGGACAGGCTCAGTAACTTTTCAGAATTGTATTAGTTTCAATTGCCTTTGTTCTTTTGTGAATTACTTATTCATATCTGGTGCCCATTTTTCCATTAGGTTTTTTAGTTATCCATTTGAAAATATTTTTTATATTCAATAATAATCTTTTCAGTTGTACATATTGCAAATATTTTATTTTAAAATAATAATTTTAAATTTATCTGCTGACTGATTCCTAGTATCTCCCTTTTTAATTTTAAGATTTATTTATTTTATAGATTTTGGGTTTTCTGTTCTGGTTTAAAAATATATTTTCTATCCTATTATTGTCTATATCAAAATTTGCTAAGATTTTTATTGTTTAATTTTTTATCTTTAAAAATTTAATCCAGTTCTTTTTTTTTTTTTAATTTTATTATGTCGATGTACATTGTGGCTGATTATTGTTGCCCCTCACCAACACCTCCCTCCCTCCTCCCTCTCCCCCTCACCCCCAACAATGTCATTTCTGTTTGCTTGTCGTATCAACTTCAAGTAATTGTGGTTGTTATATCTTCTCCCCCCCCCCGGTTTGTGTGTGTGTGTGTGTGTGTGTGTGTGTGTGTGTGTGTGTGAATTATATATTAATTTTTAGCTCCCACCAATAAGTGAGAACATGTGGTATTTCTCTTTCTGTGCCTGACTCGTTTCACTTAATATAATTCTCTCAAGGTCCATCCATGTTGTTGCAAATGGCAGTATTTCATTCGTTTTTATAGCTGAGTAGTATTCCATTGTGCAGATGTACCACATTTTTGAAGATATACCTGTTCCCCAATGTTCATCGCAGCACTCTTTACAATAGCCAAGAGTTGGAACCAGCCCAAATGTCCATCATCAGATGAGTGGATATGGAAAATCCAGTTCTTTTTTTGTTTATCATTTGAGGAAGAGATCCAGGTCTAGTTTCTTTTGAATAGATAGCCAGTTACACCAGAACCTTTTATTAAATAAACCTACTTCCCCCTCCCCATTGTAAAAATCACCTTCATTACCCATAAATTCCCATTTTTAATGGGATCTTCTCTTGTAATCTATGTCTTACTTTGCTCATGTATTTATATATTTCTTTCCAAATATCATACTATTTGGGTTGAAGTGGCTTTATTTTACGTTTAGTGTCCATGAAACAAGTCCCTTTCACCAGTTTTCTCTTGATAACACTCTTGTCAATTTCAGGTAGTATTCATCTGTATAAACTTTAAGGTTATTTTATGCAATTACAAAAAAGCATTTTAATTAATATTTCAGTTAATGTATATGTATATCGACTTTTAAGAACTGACCTTTTCATGATGTTCAATATTTCCGACTAGAAACACAATTTCTCTTTCTATTAATCCAGATCTAATTTTATGGCCTTAGTAAGATGTTATACTTCCTTCATATATGTCTTATGTATTCTGGCAATTATATTCCTAAAGTATTTTATAGCTTTTGTCACTATTCTTTAATTTCCATTTCTAGTCTGTTATATTTTTATTTGAAAAAGAAATATTGATTTTTAAGACAGCCGACTCATCAAATCAAAACACTAATTCTAAGAGGTAGGTAAGCCTTAGCCTCTTGAGCTATATAGGTATATAAAAATGTCATCAAAAATACATGTTTATCTCATTCATTCATTCACTCATTCATTTACCATTTATTGATTGGGTTCATACATGTGCCAAGCACTTGTCTAGGTACTTGGACTCTATCTGTGAATGAACAGTCCAGGATTCCTACTTTGGTGGCGTGTATATCCTAGTAGGGTTAACTACAACTGACAGGGAAAAAAAGCTGTAATATAGTAAAATTATTGAGATGACATCATGCCTGGTTTGCTCCAGGAACAGCAAGAGGGCCAGAGTGCCCAGAAGGGAGTAGGGCAGGGTGGGGAATAGTAAGAGAGGAGGTCAGAAAGATCATGAAGCATTGTGGTAAGGGGGGTAGATCACATTGAACCCAATAGGCCATTGTAAAGAATATGCTGAGAGAGAGAGAGATTAAATGAGAGAAATAAAGAACTATTTCAGTGTTTTCTTGTTTTGTCTTGTTTTGATTTTTTCAGGACATAAACTTTTTTTAAAAAGTAAAACTTTAATGAGAGTAGCTGAATAAAACTTTGGCTCAAACAGGAAAAGTGTGAGTTCCAAGGGGTCATAATTAACATACAGTCATGTGCCACATGACAGGTTTCAGTCAACGACAAGACTGCATTTACATCGGTAGTCCCATAAGATGATAATGGCTATACCTTATAGCCTAGGTGTGCAGTAGGTTTGTGATGATTGTACAATGACGAATCACTTAATGGCATGTTTCTCAGAACATATCACCATCATTAAGTGGCACGTGATTGTAAATGTTTTCATTCAGAGATAAAAATATAAGGTCCATTTCTTCTTCTAAGTCACCCCCTTCACCTCCTTCTCAGGCTGACTTTATTTTGCATTGTTGCACATATTTACCATGCACACCAACGCTGGAACATTTTGGAGAACAGAACTGGTAGGACACTCCAGTCTGCTCATTGTGTTGGCTGTCAGTGGAAGTCGATCGGAACACTTCAATCAGGGAGGACAGCATTCCAATATACTGATGGTGAGTTGGAGGAGGGCAGGCTATTATTTTCTAGGAATGTCTGCTTTGGCCATTGCAGCATTTTGAGCAGATAAATGACATGATCTGACTTACATTTTGAAAGAATCACTCTGGCTGCTCTGTTGGGGGGGGTGGGAAGCAAAAAACCAAACACTGTAGGGAGGCTGGAAGCAAAAAACCAAACACTGTAGGGAGGCTGCAGGAAGAGCCATGAGGAGGCTCTTGTAGGAACCTGGTTCAGAGGTGACGGTGGCTCTGAGCAGAGGTAACAGTGAGGTAGAAGAGTGGTTGGAATTTGGATGCAATTTGATGGTGGAGACACTGGAATCTTGTTAGATTGGATGTTGGTTCTGAGAAAAAGGAGTCAGAGATGACTTTAGGGTTTGGGCTTAAGAAATTGTATGGATGGAGTTCGCACATCTGAGATGGGGGAGACTGAGGGGTGAGCAGTTTCATTGGGGTGGGAGGTCCTGGAGATACACATTCAGAGATTCTCAGCATATACATGATGCGTAAAACCACTAAGATGAATGAGATCACCAAGAAGGGAATGTAGACAGAGAAGAGGATCAAGGATGTGATTCCAGGGTGCTACAATATTAAACGATGGGGAAAAGAAAAGGAACCAGCAAAGAGACTAAGAAAGAGCTATCTTATGTGATAGGAGGGAACTCAGGAAGCCACGGAGGAATGCATCAGGAGAGTGTGAATGACCAACGATCCAAATGCTGTTGGTGCTTGTCACAGGTCAGTATCCCCTGAGACAGATGCTGGCACAGAGATTTCCAGGAAATGGACATTCAGACATGCCCTGAATTGAGGCAAAGATGCCTGCCTTGGTAGCCACCCATGGACCAGTCCCTGGACGTGGGCTGCCCCCAAGAGGGGATATAATCTTGGGTGAGGTCCCTTGGAAAATTCCTATGGAGGGACTCAGCTGTGAGCTGAGAGCAGCCAGCTTTTTTGGCAGGTGTGGGAATGAGTCCCTTGTCCCTGAAGGGAGGATCTGGGTGGCACATTGCAGCATCCACACATGGTAAAGATGGAATTGGCCACCAACTTCAACAGCATGGAGGTTATTTGCGGTCTTCATGTGAGCATTATGGGGATGGAGTGGTAGGGACAAAACCCAGCTTGGAGTGTGATAAGAATGAATGGGTAGAAAGATGTTGAGAAACAAGAAAGTACATAACAACCACTTTAATATATTTTGATGCAAAGAAGAGGAAAGGTATGCTGTGGTAGCTGGAAGGGGAAGTGGGGTCAGAGGAGTGGCAGCATGATTGTACGCCCATGACCCCGATGCTGGAGAAAGTGGAAAAAGTAATGGTGTAAGAGTGAAGTTTAGAACTAACTAGAGCAATATCTTGGAGGATTCTTTTGCAGTGTTTTTAAATTATTCCATTTTATGTCATATTGCATTTATGAGAACCTGCAAAAAATGTTGAATGTTGATGGAGTTAATGGACCTCCCATTCTTGTGCTTGAATTTAAGAGCAGTGGCTTCAGAATCATTACCTTTTTTTTTTTTTTTTTTGCAACTGGCTGGTGCTGGAATTGAACCCTGGACCTTGGTGTTATCAGCAACACACTCTACCCAACTGAGCTAGCCCAATTACCTACGTTCTATTGGTATTTTTTTAATGACAGCTATTTTGTTTCATCAAATTTCTTTCTAGCTTCTGTTCATATGATCTTACTCCCTCTGGCCTCAACACACACCTTATTTGTAGTGAGGTGGTTATGAACAAGAGCTGAGAAGACAGACTTCCTGGATAAGGTTTCCAGCCCTACCACTTACATTCTGTGGATCATGGGAGTTTATGCTTTGGGTTTCTTATCTTCAAAATTCAGTGATGATTATGATTACAATGACCAGAAAACAGGATTGCACTGAGAGGGCAATTGTGTGGAGCAGAGTATATGGTGCAGTGTCAGTGCTGAATATGCATTTGGTATCCACATTTCTATTATTATTATATTAATAATTTCCTGGTAGAGAATTTTTGGAATCAACCCTCCCAAGTTGTAGCATTATCTTATTTGTTAATTTTGCAAATTTTGAAGTCATAAATAAGATTGATGTACAGTTTTTGTAATTACTATCATTGTATCTTTTTCAGGACTTTGCAAGGCTTAGTCTTATGGTCGTATTGGATTGTTAAGCTTTTCATTTTTCTTGTATCATGAGAAGTTTCCAAATAGCATTGAAAATAAGTGTTTGTTACAGGTTACATAGAACTCAGTTGTGAAACCATCTGGTCCTGATGTCTTTTTTTTGAGTAAATATTTAACCACATTTCCAATCCATTTTGGAGCAATTGAACTGCTCAAATTCTCTACTTCTTCCTGAGCAGTTTTGGTAATTTGTATTTTGGTTGAAAAGTATTCACTTTTTCTAGACTAGTTTACATGTTTATTTATTTATTTGCTATAGATTTACGCATATCATTCATTTATAATTCTTAAAAGTCTCTTTCATATATGTGTTTAAGCCTTCCATTTCATTTTGAACTTTTTTTTGTTTAATGTTTCATAAGGCATTTATGTATTTTATTGATCTTTTCAAAGAACCCGAATTTTAATGTATTTATTCTAAAATGTTTACCTTTTTTCTTACATATGTCATCAATTTTAGTTTTTACTTGAATACTTCTTTCTTCATGAAAGCTTTTTGGCGTGTTCTTGGTTCTTATTTCCTAAGAAGAGGCCTAATTTTCTTTATATTTGGTCTTCCTTTTTATGGAACAATGACACTACAGGTTCCAAACTTTTTTCTAAATACTGATTTTATTGTGGCCCAAGGGTTTTTTTTTTTTTTTTTTAAAAAAAGATGACCGGTAAGGGGATCTTAACCCTTGACTTGGTGTTGTCAGCACCACGCTCACCCAGTGAGCAACCGGCCATCCCTATATGGGATCCGAACCCACGGCCTTGGTGTCATCAGCACCACACTCTCCCGAGTGAGCCACGGGCCGGCCCCCAAGGGTTTTGATATAAAGTTTTCTCCTTTTCATTGATTTTTATGTATTCTGTCATTTCAGTTGTACTTCTCACTTTGTGTTTTTTTAGTTACTAATCATCAATAACTTTTTGTGCTCTTTGTTATTAATTATTTATAGTCATGATTGTATCATAGTATGTAGGCTGTCAAATATCTATTTTGAATTTGGTAAGCTTTGTTGTAGTCATAAATATGACCAATTTTTGAAAACATTTGTTAGACATACATAAAATGTATAGCATCTCTTCAAAGTACAAAGAGTAATACACAGACATACAATTTATAAGTATGAATACAATATGAAAATTGTGTAATTCCAGCTTACAGAGTACGAATATTGCTACTTCCCCTGTCTTATTGTATGTGTAGTACATCTTTACCCATCTTTTTATTTTCAACTTTATTACTCTGTCTTAAGTTTATTTTTTGTCATCAATATGGATATGAGTTTTATTTTGAAAACAAATTTAGCATCCTCTGTCCATTTGCATATAGTATAAGAACAACTATATTTCATTTATTTCTTTCACCTTCTTTATATTTATTGTACTTTGTTATTTCCAGTTTTTCCTTTATTTATTTTTGCTTGTCTGTTGTAGTTACTATGCATCTTATTTACCCTCTTAGTTAGTTTAGAATTTTGGCTATTCTTTCTGATATATCACACCAAAAAAAAAAAAAAAAAGACCTCTCCTTTTTTTTTAAGCTCAAAACCACTCTGTCTATACTATTATATTAAAATAGAATATCAGTTATTACTTCTAACCAAGGTTCCTTAATCAACCTTCCCATTGCTTTCTTCTTACCCAAATGTAATAATTTAAAAACAGTTTTACTTCTTCCCTCTGGCCTATTTCACATCTTTAGGGTTTTATTCACAGAAGGAGTTCTGTTCTCCTAGTTTTAAACATTTCCCCTTGTAACACGTGACTTCTATTTCAGGAATTCTTCTTTGGTACGTATGCTATTATTCTAAGACTTTTGACAATTATGTATGTATCTCTATCTCTACTTCTGCATTTATTTTTCGCTGTTATTTTTTCCTCTTATCTTCCCCTCTTTTGAGGTCTCTAGTTAGATTCATTTGTTGTTTGGTAAGACAAATGTTGTTTGGTAAGATTTGTTGTTTAGTATTTTCTTCAGGTAAGGTGTGATATACGTGATATGTTCTCTGAGTCCCCGCATATCTGTAGGTATCTTTCTTTCATATCAACAAATAAATGTCATTGTGGGTGGATTTGGAATTCTTGGATAGAGTCCATTCTCTTGGCAGTCTCACAATGCTATTCCATTATCTTCCAATTTGGTGCTGTGGATGAGAAGTCCTTTGTCGGTTTTATCCTTGTTATCTTTGTAAACTATTGACCTTTTTTATATGGAAGCTTGAAATACTTTCTCTTTATGCCCAACATTCAAAAGTGAAAAACACTGTCAGACTTTGGCTTGGTGTGTGTGTGTGTGTCTTTTCTAATATCAATCTTGCCTAAAATTGGGTGAGGCTTTTAAGCTTCAGATTCAAGCCTTTCTTCAACTGAATACATTTTTAATGTATTAACTGTATTATCATTACCCCTTTTCCATTTATTTTTCTTGTGTTCACCTGCAAATACTAATATATACGAATTAATCCCACCCCCTCTTCTTTTCCTCGTCTCTTACCTTTTGCTTCACAGTTTCATTTTTTAATCTTTTCTCCTGGCTTAAGATTTTTCTTCTACTTTGTCTTCTACGTTCTATTCAATGACCACCTTCTCCTTCAACAGCTGAAGTTTTTAGTCTAAAAGTATTATGTGCAGCCAGTCCTCATCATTCATGGATTCTGAATTTGCAAATTTGCCTACTTGCTAAGATTTATTTGCAATTTCACCATCTTTCACTGTCATTTACAGACATGTGCAAAGCAGCAAACAATTTGAGTCATTCATTGTGCACTTTCCCAGGTGAGGCCAAACATCATGATGCTCTGCCTTCTTATTTTAGCTTTCATACTGTAAACAAATGTCCTTTTCATGGTGCATTTAGTACCACATTCTTCACATTTTTGTGGCTTTTTTGTGTGCATGTGTGTATGTCTGATTTTGCTCTTTAAAATGCCCCCTAAACATAGTGCTGAAGTGTTGTCTAGTGTTCCTAAGCACAAGGCTGTGATGTGCCTTAGGTGTCAGATACGTTTTATTCAGGCATGAGTTATACTGCTGTGGGCCATGAATTCAATGTTAATGAATCCACAGTATATACTAAATAAGGTGCCTTTAACAGAAACATGTAGTAAAGGTTATATATTGACTGGTGGATAAAAATGTTGTGAGCAGAGGCTCACAGGAACCTAACCCTCTGTGTCCGCTAGGAGCAACGGTTCAGTATTTGCTAATCCAGTGTTCCCAGCAGCTTTATAAAACAACTACCACCAATAATTAGAATCAACTGTACTTGGTTTTCTGGAGGATTTTTTTCATGCTATAATGCAATCTTGGGTGTTATTGTTTGTTTGTTTGTTTGTTTGTTTAAGTTGCCTATCCTCTTGAGCATTGTTTTGCTAGTAGGTGACTTTTAATGAGCATCTTTTCTCTACCTGTTATGTCCTTCTTGTGTGGATTGCAATTTTCCATTTCCCATTCAATGATGCTCGGGTCCAGCTATGAGGATATCTCAGCTTTGTTCATTAAAGGTGAGGAAGGGACTTTGTTCTCTGCCCAACAGACTAATAATCTACCAGACTCAGCTAAAAAGAAAATTCAGCCTACTCGTCCAGCTCCTACAAAACTGTTCTGAGACCAGGGAGGTGCTATGGATTGAATATGTCCCCCAAAAGTTCATGTGTTGGAAACTTGATCCCCATTGTAACAGTGTTAAGAGAATGGAAAATCTGATTATGGTATTTTAAAGGTGGGACCTTTAAATGGTGATTGGATTCAGAGGACTATGCCCTTGTGAATGCATTAATCTGTTTATGGAGTAATCGGTTAATGGTTTAATGGGTTATCATGGGTGTAGACTAGTCATTTTAAAAGGAGAGCACATGAAAGAGCTCTTGCCATTCTCACCATGTGATTGCCTGCATCACCACAGTGTCCTGTAGGGAGTTCCCACCCAGAAGAAGGCCCTTACCGGATGCATTCCCTGGACCATGGACTTCCCAGCCTCCAAAACTGTAAGAAATAAATTTTGTTTCTTTATAAATTACCCACTTTCAGGTATTTTGCTATAAGCAACAGAGAACCGACTAATACAGGAAGTCAACAGATCTTTCCAGGAATACCCTTTATAGCCCTGAATCTTTTGGGGTCCAAGATCTCCACAGGTCATGTCCTGTCTAGTTCTGCCATGTTCTACTCCTCAGCTAGGATTCTTTGCCTTGGTTTCCAGACTCTCATCTGATCTGAGGGAGCAGAAATCTTTCAGCAGCATTTTCTGTCAAGATTTCTGCATGTCTCAAGACCTCGCCTACACTCATCAGGCCTCACATGTCTACTGAAACCGAGATCATAGAGGTGGTTGGCAGCTGGCAGTTGAGAAGGGATGCAGATTTATCTTAAAGATGCCATCATTCCAGAATTGGATTCTGAAGTATATTATGCATCATTGAATGCTACCATATTTAATGAGCACTGTCTTTCTCCACAAATAAATTATTTGGAAGAGTTGAATTTGAACTAAATGCCACCGCATTCTCTTTATTCCAGATGTTGTCACCAGAGACTTTCCTTTTTCAATGGCTGTTGTTTCTAACACTGCTACTCATAATGTTGTGGGCAGATTGGTTTATCTCTTTTTTATTTATTGGCAAGTTGTTCGCACTGCATAGAAGCAGCTGAGCTCTGTAATTATGAGTATTGAAGAGGAGGAAATTTCCATAAATGCCATATGTTTTACCAACCCTGCTTCAGTGAGGCTCACCCATGAATTTTTGATACTGCACTTGTGATAAAACTTCTATTATTGTACAGTCTGTTATTTTCAGAATGAGGAAAATGAAGATACATTTTCTGGTTCACTAACTCTTGTTAGCTCACCAAAACTCAATAGAATTTCCAGTGCTCCACATACCTTCTCTTCAGGGTGATCCATTTTAAGCAGTCCCCACTAACAGTTTTTATATCCATTTGGGTACATCAGTTTTAACAAATGTCAATGTGGCATACTTTACCACCTGTTTCTCAGTATATTTTTATTTTTATTCATGAAGTATTTTTAAAAAGTTTGTTTCACTTAAACATGGTGCTTACAACTCATTACTTTTGTGGTTTCTTTTTCTCTAATTAACTGTAGCTGGCCCCTTCTTTCAGTATTAAGGAACTTTTACACTCATCCACTGAACTTGAACATTTCAGAAACATACGTCACATACACTAAATCTGGTTTTTGTAAAATATTCACAATTTCTGCTAAAGTGTATTCTGTTTGGTAATTATTTCATACTGTGACAAGAACACTGGACTTGAAGGCAAAAGGTTTAGGTTTATATCTCTCTCCTGCTGGGGAGATTGTTATTCTTTATCTATGTGACTTTGAGTGTGTTACTTAACCTCTATGAACTTTGATCTTCTTACCTTAAAATGGGAATGTCAACCTCACAGAATTCTCATACTAAGTTAGGTATGAGAAAGTGGCAGGCTCATAGTAAATACTCAGTGAAATGTTGAATTTGAAACCATGAGGAAAGATCTTATACATCTAATGAGTGATATAAACACAATTTTTAAAGAGAAAGTTTAACCTACCTTAGAGAAGCAAATACTTTGAACCATCTGAAAAAACAGTTTATAGCCAAAGTGTTAATTCACATCACCAATTCTAGTCGTTAAACTATGTCTGGCCTATCTCTGTTTCAGAAATATTTCTTAATCCATTTTCCTATTACCCGTAACTGTGTTTACTGTAAATTATATCACTTTTCTTTAAAATAATCCTAAAATTCAGAGTTTTTGCTAAATTAGATTCCCCTTTGCCTCAAATTATATTATTTTTTAAAATTCCCTTTCTTTTAAATAATAACAATTTTTTTAAAAGTACCTGAGAATCAGAAGATTAGGGAAAATACTGGCAATGATATATAACAGAGGGTTAATGGAAAGAAAAAAATATGTATATTGGCATATAGAACTCTTTCAAATATATACAACTGGTGAATGCAGAAATTTAGCAAACATGGTATTAGTCGGAGACATCTGGCATAGCCAAAGCAGTAATTGAAGAAAGCCTAATGAGAGGACTGTTCATAGAGGTATGGGCAGGATTAAGAAACTCACAAGGATGGGAAGTACCCAGAAAACAGCAGCAGCAGAATCCTTTACGATGCAAGGGCTCCAAGCTGTGGGAGAGGAGCTCCCAGACAAACACTGTGGCTACAGGCAGAAAAGTACAGCCACTGCCAAAATCTTGGCCTGCCCTGCTGGAGGGAAGAGGGGAAATCTTTTGCCTAACCTCTGTTGCCCTTTAGGGGCCACCATTGGACCGAATCCAAGGGATGCTGGAGGGTAAGAGAGCCAGGGTGAAGCTCTCCCCTGGGACACACAGCAGAGCAGAGTGAGCTAGAGCTGGAGCATGCCAGGAGAATCACCAGCACAGCAGGAGACTGGAGGAGATAGGCAGAGATGGCCTGTGAAGGTGGAAAATGCTCAGTATCGCTAAGGTGGTATTGTGTTAACAAATGACAGTATTCAGTGTGGGGAAACAGGTGCTCCTACATATTGCTGGTGGGAGAATAAATCAGTCCAACTTTTCCAGGAAGCAATTTGACAATATGTGAAAGACATCTTAACATTTGCATTTCCTTAGATCTAAACTTATTTTGAAGAAATTCATCCTAAAGAAACAATTGGAACGTAGCCTAAGAAAATAATTAGACAAGTTCACAAAAATGACTATACAGGAAGGTTTATCACATCAACTATTATACTAACAAAATTTGAAAGATGTCTAAATGTACAGTGGTGAAGATTGGCTAAATAATTATACGTAGGGGTGTGTGTGTGTGTATATGTACACACACATATATTTTAAAAGCAACATGCTATTGCAAACATTAGGAAATATATTATAAATATATATAATAAAAAGAAAAAAGAAATAAAAGGGAAAAGAAAGGGAAAAAAGAATAAAGAGTAAAGAAAAAATAAAACATAAATAAAATCCAAAAGAATAAAGACCAAAAAAAAAAAAACATAAAAAATGATAAAAACATATCATAAATCAACATTTATTATCGTAGAAAAGGACTCACAGGATATTAACTGTAAGAAGCAGATAGACAGTTTCCATCGTGTGTAGACAAGTTGGAATTGGAGGTGAAAGGATTTCTCAAGGTCAAACAGTTAGAAAGAGAAAGAACCAAGTTCTAAACCAGGTCAAGCTGTGCCACTGGTCCGTGTGCTTTCCACGTTCCCTGTGGCACTACCTGCCTCTCTGTCATCTTTAGGAAACAGGCTATGCCTAAGAATGCTCAGAAATTAGGCAAGAATCTTTTAGTGGGGGGTCTGTGGGGGTGTCCTTGGCATCTGATTCCAAATGAGGTCATATTCTGAGGTACTAAGAGTTAGGACTTGAACGTATGAATTTTTGAGGTGACCTAATTCAGTTCACAGCAATCACACGTGGAGATCGTAGGAGGGAGCTGCTTCAAGCGTGGTTTAGAAAGGCCTCCCTGAGGAGATGCTGTTGAAGCAAGCCCTGAAGGAGGAGATCAGGTCAGCTTCAGAAAGAGACAAGAGAGCCCTTTAGGTAGAAGGAAGAACCTGTGTGAAGGAGACATAAGTCAAGAAAGATCTCGGTATGTTCAAGAAACTTTGAAAACAGGCAGGTGGGCTTGACCATAGAGAGGACAGGAGCATTTGGTAACGAGAAGACCCCAGTGGCAGTCAGAGGCCAGGCCATTCAGACTGCCGAGGCCACTGAGAGGTATTCACATTTTCGTCAAGAAACAGTGGAACCTTGAGAATCAAGGCTCCCAGACACTCAGCTGTCCACCTCCATTATCCTTCAGCTGTCACCGTGATGCCTCAGTGTCCTCCAGCAGCATAGCCTTCACCAAATTTTACCACCAATGCCTGCACACATGGCTTTATGTCCTGACCCAGTGCCATCTCTGAAGACAGAGATGGGACTTTGTGCGTCTTGTTCTCACGTGTCTCTCTAGCACCCTGCCCGTCTCCTGGCCTGCAATAAGCATTTAGTGGGTTTGTACAAATTAAATTTAAAAGTACTGCCAAATCTTGGCTGTCACACTGTTAGTCATTTTCCTTCTTAGTCCTCCATTTCCTAAGCTGTTAAATAAAAAGGTTTGATAGTGGCCAAGAGCTTAAATTCTGGGTTCAGACTGATGGATTCATACCCTATCTTTGCTGTTTATAAGGTACATGATATTGTTAAGTTTCTCAACCTCTCTGTCTCAGTTGGTTCATCAGGTAAATGGGGATGCTAATAATATCCAGCTTACAAGATTGTTGAGGGGATTAAATGAATTAATACACACAAATCAATTAGACAGTGTCTTGCACTTAAACTGCTAGCAATGCTCGTCATTAATGTCATTATTATTAGAAGTTGGTGACTAAATTAATCCAAAGCCCCAGGTTGTGTTTATAAATGACCAAGATAGAGTGATTTTATAATACCACTTATAATTACATATAACTTATAGTTAAATAATTGCGTAGAACAATTTGTACACAAAACACTCCCCACATACATCCACACATATTTCTCATAGACACTCTTGCCTCCAAGTAGGAGAGCTGTGCACCTAAATTTCCCCATGACTCCTTTCTTGTACATATGGGTCTGCCCTGTGGAAGTTTGTGTTTTCAGCAGCAGTCAGAAGGTACTTGTTCCTGTAACTGCTATGATTGCTTAATAATTTACCAGTGGAATTGACCAGTGTAAATGCATCTTTTGGAAATATAATTTCTACTGTGTTTTTTAAAAAGTAGATATTGACTGTGATGATGTAAAAAAAAAAAATCCAAAGCTTTGTTCTGATAATCCAGATATTCAATAAACATTTATTGAGGACTTAGTGAAGGATGAACACTGAGCTTGGTGACTTAACATTCGCCATCAATGACTAACTGTCAGTCTCCATGTATCTATGTATCTATATTTATTTCTCTTACTTTGCTTGTCTGTCTATCTATCCCCTGCCTCATTTAACAAATAATTTGAGGTGAATTAATATTTATCTTATTCAGCCTCAAAACCCACCAGTGAGGAATGTGCAATGATTATTCATTTTACATATGAGAAAACAAAAACCACCTGGAGATTAACTTTCATTTCTCACTTCTTATTAAAATATTTAGAAAATTTAGAAGCAGGCACTGCATAATGTTGATAAATTTCATTGCAAAAGCCTTCATATTTATTTCTGACCTGTATCCAAAATTCACACCATGGAAGAGAGAGAATATGACTCTCGAGGGAGCTCTGCCTGTTTGGCTCGTCTAGATCCCTAGAATCCTATTATCAACCCCTGTGTGACTTGACAGGGTTGAATGATAGGAAGCTATATCCAAAAGGATGGAAATGATGTTGGAGAGTCTCTCCTGTCCTCTCTTTTCTCAGATCCTAATGATTTCAGATATCATCTGAGCCCTGGACACAGATCCAGTTGGGAATAACAATTAAATTTCTGATGCTGTGAATGAAAACTGGAGCATGTGTGTTTAAAACAAGGTCCCCAAAGAGGTGGATGGCAGACTCCAATTTGTACGAAGAGCCTACTGAGGCACCT
Organism: Cynocephalus volans; assembly: GCF_027409185.1. Lineage (NCBI taxonomy): Eukaryota > Metazoa > Chordata > Mammalia > Dermoptera > Cynocephalidae > Cynocephalus > Cynocephalus volans. The sequence goes on from NC_084474.1 coordinate 86,945,524, forward strand.
GGCACAGCTGTGCAATCTCACTTCCACTTTTCGTTTTCATACCTTGCAGTGGTCACCCAGACTTTGCCGACTGTGTCTCTCTCACACAAACTCTGAAATGGAAATTTGAGCCTCCCTCTTCCTCTTCCCTTGACTGAGGTGGTAACTGAGATCTGTACTTGAAGGCTGGAAGGACTGTCTATGGGAGACATTAGACTTGTTTTTATCATAATATTACACATGGCCTGGAGGGCTCTACTGTGGGAAGAAAAACTAGTGACCACCCTTTTGCAGATTTGGGGAGATGCTGGACATCTGTCTATCTCCTATGGGCTTTGTCTCCCTGGAGAACCCCGACTTATACCCTTTCTTAGTTCCTTCAACACCGATTTCTCCTCTGAAATTGTCACCTGTTAAGCTTTCTTCGGTTAAAGCCCTTGGGTGCGACTTCCTGTGCAGACACTGACCAATAGGGCGTCCACAACTGCATGGGTGTGGGGTGACCACGACAGAGTGGACATTGAGACAGGACCTAGTTCTCCTTTCCTTGCTCATTTTTCTTCCTTATTCTCATTTCTTGTTAGCTATTGTAGGACCAGTGGTGGTGGCACAGTTAGATTGCCACAGTGGAGGTCAAGAATGTCTTCTGGAGACAGTAAGAGAGCACCTTGCTTCTTAGCATGTGTCACTGACTTCAGCAGTGCAGTAAAGCATGGCCCCCAATGGTCAGAGAAGATTTCCCAGGTTCTGCTCTGTGTGGCAGTTTGCAACTAGGATTGATCTGGGTTGATCCTGGGACGAAGCAAGCCCTGGGGACTTGGATTTGCCATGAAGTAGGACACACTCATGGAAGAGAAATTAAGAACTTTCTCATGACAGAAGAAATACAGTTTCAAACACTTAATTTACATAGACAAATCAATTTTTCTTAAAAAGGCCTTATATTGAACCCCCAACTTGAAACATGCCATTGGAGATTGTGATGACCATGGAGTCCTTTTGTTAAGAAATATCTATTCTAGGACATGTCTTAAATGTATTTTTTTTTTTATTAGTTTTGGGATATTCCGGACATCCTAATTTTTCCAGTTCCTACTACCATTAAATAACCCATATCATTTAATGACTTTGAATTTCTTTCCTTCCTTTTATAAAAACTTTTATAAGTTTTTATTCATCTCCTCCAATTCTGCAGAAACTCTGCCAAGACCTAAGAGGAATAAATAAGAATGCACATTTCCTCCATCCTAGAAAGAAAGGAATTTAATGCCATCTAAAGTTTAGTACTTTATGTACAACATACCAAATATTTTTCCCAACTATGCAAAGCAAGTTGCACTATCTCTGATTTTAAAGTTGAGAAAACAGAAGATAAGAGAATTACTGTGATTGGTATATACCCATTCACACAGGTGGTGAAGGTGGATAAGGACATACCCGTGTCCATCTCCTGTAAAAACCTGTGCCTCTCTGATGAGCCAGGGATGCTTGATTCTCACGGGAGGCCAACCGCGTATGGCAGAGGAATTGTCAAAGTGCTAAGAACACCAGGGAGGAAAGCTGGAAGAAGTTTATCCACCTGGAAGGATCAGGAAATATTTACTGGAAACACATATGCACTGGGTCAGCTGCAGAGGTCCCTTCGCCACATTGGGGAGATTAGCCAAGTGCACAGTGTTGGACTCTTGGTAGTTGCTCAGTTTGTTAGATTAATGGATTCACTCAAATAATAATGGCCTAAAACAGTTGGAGATAAATATGCTGAGTGCCTTACAGAAGGTTTGTGAAGGACCTTTCCGGTCCGCATGTGTCACAATTGATGCTTGTTAGTAAGATCATAAACCATATGCTCAAGGACCTTATGGTTCTCTGATGAAAGCCAGTCTATGAAATCAAGGTATGATTATGGCCAATCACTGTCTTGTCAGGCAACATAAATTGGAAACTGTTTTCCCATGTGCAGTTCATGACAACTGTTATGACTGGGGACCTGTCTATGTTTTATCGCCTATAAATATTTAATACTACACTGGCTGGCAGCATAAAGCTACCATTCAGAAACACCAGTAAGTTAAAAAGCAATAGCCCCAAGACCCTGCCAATTCTAATTTCTTTAATGTTTAGGGTCATTAAGTGGCAGAAAGATGTGACCAGGAAGTCATTATACTTCCAGCATTTAGTCCTACATGGCAGTTCTTCGTGGCCATTATGAATGAACTCTTCAAAAAGACCGAGAGGCTCCTCCATATGAAGGGCATAGTTCAATGAATTATTGTAGTAACAGGGTGCAGAATGGACACATGAACACACAACCTTCACGTCATCTTCCTTTCTTATTAAGTCAGAACTGCTTATTTCTTCAGCAAATATTTGTTGACTGCCTACTTTGGACTGAGTTCTCTATTAATTACTAAAGTTGCAGTATAAGCAAATCAGACATGAGCTTACTCTTTAGACAGAGAAACTAGTGCATACATATTTACAAAAATAAATGTGGAATGATGAAATATGTTAAACTCTATAAAGAAAAGTACAAGGGGCTATGAGAATGTATGAGAAGGGGATCTACTTGAGATTTGGTGGCCTGCACATTATTGTCATGTAAAAATATAAGCCTAGTATTGTCATATCTCTCAATTTCTCCAGAGAGGCCTGATATACAGATTTTTATATAAAATTGCCAAATTTTATATAAAATATCAAAAATGTTTAAGATGCTTTGGAGGCCACAAAAACTAGTTATAGTCCTGTTTCATCTTCTATTCTGCCTTGTTATGATCACTGCCTTAAAATCTAGGGTAATGTCATCTCAGAAAGAGAAAGATCAGGCTAAGAGAAGATGTCATGTGTTGGTCAATGGCAGAGTTGGGGAGAGAATTTTGAATCTTTGGAAAAACTTTGACACAATGCTTCAGCATTATTTTAAGTTTCTGATTTCCTGAGATATTTTTATACTATTACTTGTCACTTGTCTCAAGAAGGGCAGAGTTACAGTATTTCCATGTTTGGCCATTGGGCTCTGACATACCTGAATTTTAGATGAGTTTCTAAAGCTCTCTGATCTTCCAGTCTTAAAATGATACTAAATCTACCTCATAGGGTTAATGGAAGGATTAATCGAGATCAGTTAGATCAAGCATCAGTCACAATGCTTGAAACTAATAAGGCCTCAACAAATGCCAGTAATATAACTATTGTTGTATCTCATTAATTTTCATTGGTGATTCATAGGAGTTAGGCAACTTAGCCAATATCACAATTAATAAATGGAAGAATCAATACTTGAGCTCAGGCCTGTCTGCCTGTTAAGTCAGTTTTCTTCTAACTGGTTGACTGTTTGGGACACCTGAACCTGCCATGTCATCTAGGTTTTGTTTTTCCAAATGTGAATACCAGGGAACATCACAGTGGTTGGCCACGGAGACTCTCTGGGATTCCTGGGTCCCTGCTTCCTCAAGAACCTTATGTTCATCCATGGAAAGCTCTTATGGGCTGCACAAGTCTTTCGCTTCTTTCGTGTGAGCTATTCTTGTGGCAGTAATCACATTTTAGTTATGTTTCTTCATGTTCTATTTACTAATGAGATTGTAGACTTTTTGGAAGGAAAGGGTTTAGGTTGTACATAGATTACCCCCCTCCCTTCACAGTACCTAATAAGGGCTGACCACTTGTTACACAATTCCCATATTCACAACTTCAGAATTCAAAAAGTGACAAAAGCTGTACTTTTAAAAACTTATTTGACAGCAAGACCAAACCTGACCTTAACTAATACAGGGGAAAACTCTACCTAATTCTATAAGATGCTATATATAATCTTTATTTATCTCAGGTAGAGTATTCATATGCTTTGTGCAGAAATATTAGTAAATATGATTAGGAGGTTTAGCTAGAACTTTCTAGTAATATTATATGATTGTGTACACTGTGGCTATATATCTGTTGTGAAGCCAATGAAGCTTAGGCTTCAGGGCTTTTGTGCCTGATTTTTTTTTTTTCTTTTTCTTTTCTTTCTTTCTTTCTTTTTTTAGTTGCTGGCTGGTATGGGGAGATTTTGTATCTGATTTTATACTTAAAATTTTCTAATCTTTTATTTAAAGAAGTTCCCCAAATTGCATTAGCTTCAGGCCTAACCAGGGATCAGCCCTTGTACACCACATTAACTTTGTAAAGTTTTGAATACAGGACACATTTCACCATGAAGCTTACGGATTTGTGTAATTTAGCAAAGAAAAGGAAGGCAGGAAGACAGAAGGAAGGAAAAGCGTGAAGGAAGAAAGGAAGGTAGATACTTACATCATTTTGGGTAAGAAAATGCTATAACAAATTGGCTTTTAGATTCAGTGGCTGAAAGCACAACATAATACAACACAACAAGTAGTTTATATTTTGCTCAGTTACTGTCCACAGTGAAGGTTCCAAATCAGGAGCAGCTCTGCTCCACTAGGTCATTAAGGGACCCAGGCTGCTTTTGTTAACATGTGGCTTCCAGGGCTGCTCTGATCAGTGCCCTCCCAGGCTACGGGGAAATGGAAAACCAGGAAGTGTGCATGGGAGGGTTTTTTTCTTTGTGTGTGTGTTTTGTTTTTGTTTTTCCAAAGGATCAGGTTAGAACTAGTGCATTCTACTACTGCTTACACTTCACATCCACCTGCCAGGGACAGGTAGCATGGCCATGACTTAGGGAGAAAGAGAGAATAGACTTTGGTGGAACAGAAACAGTCTCTGTCACACCAACCCATTCTCCACAGGGGCCTCCATAGATATTGCATGATTTACTACTTCTCATAGTCTAAGAACCAGGTAAGCACTTTGATTTCTCTTATCTTAGGTCCCTTTTCAAAAGACAGATTACCAGACCATGTAAAAATAGAACTGGATGATAAAAGAGATCAGTTTGATAGTGCTTGGAATGTTTTTTGAGTTTGTATTGGCCCATTAGGATACTTCTTTCCTTATTTGATAACATTCTAATCTTAAATTTACAATTAAATACAGGAATAAATAAATTAATGAATGAATGAATGCCTTTTCTGCTAGCCCAGGGTGTGGAATATGGGAGAAGGCTACAGCCTGAGTCTAATAATAATAATGATAGTGATTGCATCACATATTTGACTAGCAAGTCAGCCTACAAAGCAACATAATGTGAGATATCATGTCGGTTTTCTCTACAGTCCTCCTAGGTAGGCACAGAACCCATTTTGTAGATGAGGAAACTGAGGCTCAAAAGACTGACACAGACAGCCTAGGATTACAGAGTAAGTGTCCACAGTAGGAATTTATCCCAGGCTAACTGATTCTGTGAACAGCATCCTTTTCACGTCATCACATGTTCTTGTGTTTTTAGCCAAGCAAGAAAACACATCTAGCCTCTGGAGCAAAGGCACATGCTATGGGCCTCCTTGAATTTCCATTTGCATTCAGTGGGCCCATTACAGACAAGAACAGAGCCTCTGGATGGAAGAGCACATTTCCGGGACAGGTTTGTGTGCAGAATTTGGGACAAATACATTTTTTCAATGTTTGTAATGCCAAGCTCCATGCCACATGAGTGGGATAGAGCAGGGATTGGAAACTGTGGCCCGTAGGCCAAGATTGGCCTGCTGCCTGTTTATATAAATAAAGTTTTATTTGAAACACAGCCACACTTATTCATTTACCTGTTGTTTATGGCTGCTTTTGCAGTACAACAGTACAATAGTTGCATGTTGAATAGTTGCAACAGTGACCGTATGGCCAACAAAGACTAAAATATTTACAGTCAAGCCCTGTAAAAAAAGGTTTTGCTGACCCCTATGATAGACCAGTGGCTACTGCAGGAGACAGAGGAACAGGAAGCAACAGCCCAATGAAGAGAGTCTGACAATAGAAATATGACCAGAACACAGAAGTGGAGCAGAAGAGGGAGAGCTGCTTGGCATCATTTGTCTCTGTAGGAGAAAGGGTGACAGTAGCCTTCCTAATAGGAAAAAAAAAAATGACATCTGAGTTTCATATTGAAGGATTAACAGTAGTTTGCAAAGCAGTGGGAGGACGTTCCAGGCACATGGAGCAGCTCATGCAAAAGTATAGAGGCAGGAATCAAATTGCTCTACTCCAAAGCTCATATTTAATAAGAGCAATGACAGTTGGAGAAAAATAAAATCTATCGGACACCAACTGCAGGGCCAGATGAGTGATGTACATTATCACATTCAATCCTCTACGTAAACCTGCCAGGCAAGACTTATCCCCATTTTACAGAAGAGGAGGCTAAAATTAAAAGACATTAAATAACTCACCTTGGTTTTCAGAATAAGGGGTCAGTAAGGTTTTATCCCAGGCTCCTAAAGTTTCAGTTTGGCTCTCCACCCCTCTGCCAGGCAAGTCACCTCTGCCCTGGACCCCCTAGCCTCGCCTCAGCCCCAGCCAGCCGCCATGCCTGCTCAACTGTTTGGCTGGAAACACTGTGACAGAGTTGGCATGGCAGCAGGTGGTGGGGCCTCTCTAGGTCAGTCCAGCTTTGGCAACAGCTGTCACGACCAGGTTTGCCTCCTGGAGTGTTGAGAGAGAAGACTCTCTTCTGTGTGGGGGAACGAGCCTAGATTGATCTGAGCAGGGACAAGGGACCATTAATCATGATGAAAAGCAGCCATCGTTGCAAATTCAAGGTGAGCTCATTTTCCCTGCAGCTCGTGTTGCTCTCTCACCTTATTTTACAGAGCAGCGCCACATTCAAAGTCTGCAATCAATCCAGGCCTTAAGTAGCTGCTGGAATCTGAGCAGGTTTGATTATACCCTCTTCACCTTCACACTCCGAATCCAGCAACAAAAATGTGTGAAGAACCTATGTCTCATTTTCATAGTAATCCATATTTAAGGGACTGTAAAGGCATACGACATCCAAAGCAATGGACAAAGATGATAAAACTGTTTTTGAGAATCTTAATTAACCCATTTAAGCTTTGAAAGGAGATCAACTGATGGTCTGAAAAGCTTTGTAGTCACCATATTAAGATAGGATACAATAGTTTATTTTTCTGGAAAAATAAAAATGGGGTTATAAGGCAACTTTACTATAAGAAACATATTTGATTTTTATGACTTTTTTATTGTGGTCAAATATACATAACAAAATGTACTATTTTAACCATTTTTTAAGTGCACAGTTCAGTGACATTAAGCGCATTCACATCGTTGTGCAACAATTACCATCATTTATCTCCAGAAATTTTTCATCTTCCCAAACTGAAACTTCCTACCTGTAAAATAATAACTCCTCATTCTCTCCTCCCCTCAGCCACTGGCAGCCACTGTTCTTTCTGTCTCTGTGCAACTCACATAGGTGGAATCACGCAGTATTTGTCCATTTGTAGCAGGCTTATTTCACTTAGTGTTATGTTCTCAAGGTTCATCCACGTTGTAGCATATGTCAGAATTTTCTTCCTTTCTAAGGCTAAGTAATACTCCATTGTATGTATTTGCCACATTTTGCTTGTCCACTCATCTGTCAATTCACACTCAGGTGCTTCCACCTTTTGGTTATTGCAAATACAGCTGCCATGAATATGAGTGTAAAAATATCAGTTTGATTCCTTACTTTAATCTTTTGAGTGTATAGCTAGAAGTAGAATTGCTGGATCATATGGCAATCTGTTTTTAAGTTTTTGAAAAACTGCCATACTGTTTTCTGTAGTGACTTCACCATTTGACATTCCCACCAACAGTGCACGAAGATTCCAATTTTTCCACATTTTCACCAACACTTGTTTTTTCTGATTTTTTGGTAATAACCGTACTAATGGCTCAGAAGTGGTATCTCATTGCAATTTTGATTTGCATCTTCTTAGTGATTAGTGACGTTGAGCATAATTCCATGCACTTATAGGCCATTTGCATATCTTTGGAGAAATGTCTAACTTCTTTGCCTATTTTTGGATTGGATTGTTTGCTTTTGTTGTTGTCAAGTTGTAGGTGCTAGTTATATATTTTGGATATTAATCCCTTATTAGATTTTTTAAAAATATTTTCTCCCATTTAATGGCAGCATTTTCATTTTGTTGATAGTGTTCTTTGATGCACAAAAGTTTTAATTTTAATGTAGTCAAATTTATCTATTTTTTTCCTTTTGTTGTTTATGCTTTTACTGTCATATCCAAGAGATCATTGCCAAATCCAACATTATGAAACCTTTCTCCTGTGTTTTCTTCTAAAATTTTTATAGATTTAGCTCTTATGCTGAGGTCTGTGGTCTATTTTGAGTTTGTTTTTGTATGTACTGTGAGATAAGGGCCAACTTCTTTCTTTTACATGTGTAAATCCAGTTTTCCCAACATCATTTGTGGAAAAGACTGTCCTTTTCCTGTTGAATAATCCCAGCACCCTTGTCAAAAATCATTGAACATCTGTATTCTCTATTCTATTCCATTGGTCAATATGTCTGTCTTTATGACAATACCACATTATTTTGATGACCACTGCTTTGTAGTAAGTTTTAAAATCAAGCAGTGTAAGACTTCCAACTTTGTTCTTCTTTTTCAAGATTACTTTTGCTTTTTGGAGTTTTTTGAGATTTCATATGAGTTTTAAGATAGATTTTTCTATTTCTGCAAAAAATTCATTGAGATTTTGATAGTGATTGCATTAAATCTGTAGTAGATTGCTTTGAGTACTATTGTCACTGTAACAATATTAAGTCTTCCAATACATGAACCCGGGATGCCATTCCATTTATTCCTGTCTTTAACTTCTTCTGGCAGCATTTTGTAGTTCTCATTGTACAAGTCTTTCACCTCTTTGGTTAAGTTTATTCCTAAGTGTTTATTCTTTGTGATGCTATTTTCAATGGAATTGTTTTCTTAATTTTTTTTTTCATATACTGTACATTGTTAGTGTATAGAAAACAACAGATTCCAGGATTCGATCCTTGTATGGGAAGCTTCCAGCACCACCCCCCCAAAAAGAAGAAGGTTAGAAAATAACTGATTTTTGAGTGTTGATTTGCTACCATGCAACTTTGCTAAATTTGTTTATTAGCTCTAACATTTGTGTGTGTGTGTGTGTGTGTGTGTGTGTGTGTGTGTGGCATCTTTAGGGTTTTCTACAGATAATATCATTCCATCTGCAAATAAAGATAATTTTATTTATTTCCTTCCACTTTGGGTGCCTTTTATGTCTTTTTCTTGTTGAACTGCTCTGAGTAGCCTTCCAGTACTATGTTGAATAGAAGTGGAAAGAGAGGGTAATCTTTGCCTTGTTCCTGATCTTTCCATAAAAGCTTTCAAGATTTCACCATTAAATATGGTGTTAACTGTGGGTTATTTTTATGTATGACTTTTACTGTGTTGAGATAGTTTCCTTCTATTCCTAGTTTGTTCAGTATTGTTATCATGAAAGAGTGTTAAATTTTGCAAAATACCTTTTCTTCAACAATTGAAATAATCACATATATTTTCCTTCATTCTATTAATGTAGCATATTATACTGAATCATTTTCATACGTTAAACTGATTCTTTTTAGCTAATGCAGATTTACTTAGGTAAACTTTAAGCTACTTCCACAATTGTCTATTAACAATATTAAATAAAATTCTTGGCAACCCAATATGGCCTTTAAAATTTCAAATAAGTCTAACAGCTGAAGTGTTCATGCAGAATACCTGTTACAGTGTTTTTTGTTATGTAGGACTGGTTAATGAAATCAAAATGCAATGCAAACAAAACGCAGACACTATCTAGAGAATTATGAAATGCAAATAATTCAATTTGAATAACTGTACAATCTCTTAAAATATCAGTAGTTTAACTACAAGAAAGACAATTCAAAATGACTTTAATATTGCTGTGGCTATAGGCCTTCAGGAGGAGGCACCCTGGAGTATGAACTCAACCCTGTGGGAGGTTCACTTCTTCTCACCAGAATTAGTGGGGTGGGGGGAGAATGTAGTACTTGGACAAGAATGACAAGAAAACTTTGTGGCTAGAGGGTCCTCAGTGCTATTGGAAGATGGGGTGGTTCAGGGAAATGCCCTGGTGGAATGTAATCTTGAAAGGCTGCTATAGACTGAATTGTTTCTCTGTCCCAAAATTCATATGTTGAAGCCCCAACCTCCAATGTGACTGCACATGAAGATCAGGTCTTTTAGGAGGTAAGCAAGATTAAATGAGATCATAGGGTGGAGCTCTAATTCAATAGAATTGACATTCTTAGAAGAAGTGGGAGAGACATGAAATCACTTTCTCTCTCTCTCCACAAACACAAGAGCAAAGGTCATGTGGGAACATAGGAAGAAGGCAGCTGTCCTGAGGCCAGGAAGAAAGGCCTCACCAGAAACCAACTCCACTGGCACCTTGATCCTGGGCTTCCAGTCTCTAGAACCATGAGAAAATAAATTTCTGTTGTTTAATACCAAGTCCGTGGTATTTTGTTATGGTAGCCCAAGAAGACTGATATAGAGCCTTCATGTGAGCTTCCTGGGAAGAGGGAGGAATAAGAGATTCTGCTCCTATGACTGTCCCCTGGGGTCAACCCCCAGCAGTAGCTCCAGCTTGCTCATGAGGTGCAGGAATGACCCCTGGGCCAGCTGCATCACTTGCAAGTGTGAGAGGCATATTAGGAAAACCAAAAATACCCAAGGTACTATTAATGTCATTTTTGAGGATCTTGGGCCATTTGCTCCATTAAGAGAAAGCACATTAAAACCAAGTGTCCTGTTGGTTTGGAGAAATAACCAGAGTTAGGAACAAGGGGGTAAACTCTGCTTTTTGCTTGAGGGGAAAGAGTTTTTCCCAGGATGTGGTTGCCTTGATGGAGGGACCTCATCCTGGAATCTAAACACTGTGGCAGTGACATCTGTTCCACATAACACACCTTGGATTCCCGGGTTGTGAGCCATCCATCTTCAGGGATCTGATAACACAGAGGATTCTTTTATTTTATTAAGCCTCTGCCACATGCTGATCTTGAATTACCAAGAAGATCTTTTATGAAAGCTCGAATTTAATATCTGCTTCAGGGAATTTTGGTCTGCTATACATTTACTTTTCTAAATTCACTGGGGTTTCTCTGATGAGTCTTACTGGTCTGAACTGTTCACTAGTTCACTACTTAGGAGTTTTGTTATCAAGGGCAATCAGTTGGCATTTTGAAGAATTGAGGAAGCTTTCCATTTTTTTCTCTTAGAGCTGTAGTTCGTTTTTTGTAGTTATCAAGCTCTTCAAGGGCAAGACGTGTTTCTAGTGGCTTGAGGAATTTCTGTGCTGTGTCTAAACTCTATCCCCTCTAGAGTTAATGCCCTGTGAGATTCCCTTCATTTTCTTAAGAGAGTTTATTTACTCATTTAAGTTTCTGCTGAAATATTTAAACCTCACTTTCAATCTTACATTTCATGATTTCCAAAGATATATTCTTCCTTTGGAAAATTTTCTATAATGCTTGAAGATATCATCCTTAAGCACTTTTTGAATTTTATCTCCTCTAACTCAATATTTATTTGGTTACTTTCTTCTTTGAGTTCTTGTAGAAAAAGTTTATAATAAGCTTTTGTTATAGTAAGTTATATTAAATAACAAGATTTATTAGAAGTTATATTATTTATTATAAAGTCAGCTTTTGGCAATAAAAATTTAACTGTAGCTGTCCATACTGCTATATCCCAGTAAATCTCCAGAGACCTGAGCCTGAACTTCACACACTGCTGCCTCACACCTTGAGTGGCATTTCCAAGACAAGCCTGAGGCTAAGCTTTGTACCATCAGCTTGCCCGCCATGCACCTGCAGGTTGCCCAGAACCAAAGTGACCAGCTTCCCAATTTGTCTTGGACTGAGGTTTTCCTTAGGATGAGGGACTTTCAGTGTTAATACCATAAAAGTCCCAGGCAACTTAAGAGAAGTTGGTTACCCTCTCTAGAATCCAAACCTGGCAGCCAGGACCAACCAGCAGGGGAGAGGTACAAGGTGGGGACTATATGATAAAGCACAGCTTTTCCACCATTTTCATGACACGTCTAGAAATTGGTAATATTGTGACAAGCTCTGTGGGCAAAGGGAAGGGATGTCCATGAATTGAGGGGACTGGCACATGCTTTGCATACTGTATGCCTTCCAGGATCACCAGCTTTTCACTTGCTCATCACGGAGATGTCAATCTTCTTGATTCACTTGTTCCCCTCTGGCTCAGAGAGCAAACTCATTGATGACCAGTGGAAATGCCCATGAAGAGGGCTCACAGGCACCATTGTCCTTGAGGCCTGGCTTTCCTACCACCCTCTTTCTCTCTCTTCACTCATGACCACATCACTCTCCTGGGGACACAGACATAACATTACCTCTGAAGATTAAGTTCTGGAAGAAACCCATAATAGAAAATTTCATGGATGAGAAACTTAAGACCTTATAGCAAGAAGCAGAGTTCCAATAATTGAGATTGTGCATGCACAGTTGTACAAAATAATAGAGAAGCTCACTAAGTAAGAGAATACAGTATATGCATTTTACTTAATGCATCCATTAAAATGAGTGCTTTACAATGTATTTCCGTTTATCTTTCCTTGCTCATTTGTTCAGTGAAGTGCTTGTGAATAATTCTGTATGTTTTTTAAAATGTACATACAAAGTACCATTTAACATCATTTTCCTGATCATCTCATCAGGTGAATTGTGATCTGTATTTACAATCACTGGTGACAAAATTTGGGGGGTTAAGAACAAAAATTAGGTAGAAGTAACTCAGTGTGTCTGCACTTGAATGACCACAAATCACCTAGAACTTGTGGGACTCCTTAAATACTCCCCAGATAGTTTAAGCCTCTATTACATATTTCCTATAATAACAATAATAGCATAACCAATCCAGGTGTGTGTGTGCATGCATGTGTGTGTGTGTGATTGCGTATGCAGAAATAAATATAGAGATAGATATGCACATATATATGCACATATATATTTTGCATGTGTGTGTGTGTGTGTGTGTGTGTGTGTGTGTGTGTGTGCGTGCGCATGACATTCACCATTTCCTGAGTCATTATGTGCTTCAGTCCTTGTTTCCTGTTCCCGCTCAGGCTTCCATTTACTTTGCCCCTGGTCATTGTCTGAACTAATGCTCAAATGTTCATCCTTCTTCCTTTCTTTCCTTAAAGAGCTCCAAAAAGAGTTGCGGTCCGTAACAGACATTCACTGAATACTTGGGACTAATGGAGGATGTATTATGTGGATTTGGTTTGCATTTAGCTACAAGTAGATAAAAGTCTGTCTTATAGTAGTGTATTCAGAAAGGTTTCTTTGTCTCTATACAGTATAAACTCCAGGGTGCTTCTCATTTATCTGCTTTAAGGTGTCAGGGCTAAAGTTCGGAGAAATCTCTTAGTTTCTCTTGTGGTCATAAGATAATCGCTATAGCTCCAGTCATCACATTCAAGAAAGAGGAAGGAAGAATGAAGGAAATAGGAAAAGAAGGAATAGATCCTGCAACTAAGAAGCAAAGACTCCCCACAAATCCTCGACAGACATCTGCTGGGGCATCTGAGTCTTTAGCTTCCCAGGCTCAGCAGTAGAGGAAGGGGAGGAAAGTAAAAGGTTGGAATGGGTACTGAGTAAACTACTTTGCAGGGTCTGCCTTGAAGAATTGTTCCTACAGAAGGTCTGACATCCCTGTTCCTAGAAATTTTCAGACACATGTCCCTCTAGGAGAGTTTAAATGGCAATGTCCCTCCATAGATTCCTGTTACCCATCTTGTTGGGGCACCTCCTTTGTCTCCCAAGAGCCTTTCCCTCCTCCTTTCTTCAAATTCTAGGCCTCTCAGTTCTCAATGAGTTAAAAATTCATGTTGTAGGATGATGTGACATTTTAAGCCTCACTCTGTCTATCTTACCTTGAATGGCTGGATAAGTTCAATAAGTTGTTTTCTTAAACAGAGGAGCAATTTTATACCTATTACAAATGATGTTTTCCGTACAGACCAACTAGTCCAAATTATAGTCAACTTTCATCTTCCAATTATACATATTTACCAGAATTCATAGCTGGAGTGGTAGTGCTGTACCAAGGAGAGTTATTATTGATGGTCCTCTGTTACAGAGAAAATCTGTACTAGTGGCTGACACCTCTTAGTTCTTTCTGACTGAAATTATCAAATTTTGATAAGTTGCATCTTTATTTTCATTTAGTTTTTTTTTTTTAAGTTTCTGTTGAGACTTCCTTGACACATGCATTATTTAGAAGTGTGCTGTTCACATTATTTGGGGGTTTTCCAGCTGTCTTCTTAGTACTTATTTCTAGTTTAGTTCCATTGTGGTCTGAGAGAATACTTTGTATAACCTATATTATTTTAAATTTGTTAAGGTGCATTTTATGGTTCAGAATGCAGTCTATCTTGGTAACTGTTCCAGTGTGAGCTGGAGAAGAGTCTGCATTCTGGTATGCTAGATGAAGTATTATGTAAATGTCACTTAGATCCAGTTGATTGATTGTGTTGTTATGATTTTCTGCTTGCTGGATCTGTCAATAACTAATAGAGGGGTACTGAAGTGTCCAACTGCAATAGTGGATTTGTCTATCTCTTCTTGTAGTTCTGTTGATATTTGCCTCAGGTATTTTAATGACAAGTTGTTGGGAATATACTTACTAAAGATTTTTATGTCTTCTTGGAGAATTGACCCCTTTATCATATGTAAATATCACTGATATTCTTCCTTGCTCTGAAGTCTGCTTTCTCTGAAATTATTATAGCTACTTCAACTTTATTTTTAATTAGTATTAGCGTGGTGTATCTTTTTCATCCCTTCACTTTTAACCTATTTGTCTTTACATTTAAGGTGGGTTTCTTGTAGAGAATATTAGTTATGTCTCGTGTTTTATCTACTCTGACAGTCTGTCTTTTAAATGATGCATTTAGACCATTCACATTTAAAGTGATTATTGATATAATTGGATTAATATATACCATATTTGTAACTTTTCTATGCATTGTACTTTTTTTAAAAAAAAATTTCTTTTTTCTTTCTTTCCTAGTTTTAATTGAACATTTTTTGTAATTCCATTTTCTCTTTATCTTAGCATATGAATTATATTTCTTTTAAAAATTTTTAGTAGTTGTCCTAAAGTTTGCAGTATATACTTACAATTAATCTAAGTCTACTTTAAAATAACACTATACCACTTCACAAGTACTGCAGGTGCCTTATAACAAAATATTCCTAATTTTTCTCTTCCTTTTCCTTATTATGTTATTATTCTTCATCACATTTATCCACAAGCTATAGTTACCCAACATATTGCTATTATTAATTTAAACTAACTTCTTTATTAAATCAATTAAGAATAAGAAAAATAAATAATTTTATTTTGTCATTTTTAACAGAATAAATTGTGTTCCTCTAAAATTCATATTTTTAAGTCCTTACCCCAGTATCTCAGAATTTGACTGTATTTGAAGATAGATTTTTTTAAAAGGAGTCTATTAAGTTAAAAAAAAAAAAAAAAGGTCATCAGGGTGGATCCTAATTCAGTCCAACTGGTGTCCTTATAAAAAGAGGAAATTAGGATGAACAAACACAGAAGGAAGACCATGTGAAGACATAAGGAGATGACAGTCATATACAAGCTAAGGAGAGACTCCTCACAAGAAATCAACCCTGGTGACAACTTGATCTTGAATGTCTAGTCTCCAGAATTGTGAGAAAATAATTTTCTCTTGTTTAAGCCACCCAGTCTGTAGTACTGTGTTATGGCAGACCTAGCAAATAAAAACACCTTCATGTATTCCTTTCTTTATTTACCATAGTCTCTAATTTCTGACTCATACTGCTTTCCTTATTGCTAACAAACTTCCTTTAATATGTTTTGCAAGGTAGGCTTTATTAGTGAGAAATTTCCTCAGTTTTTGTTTGTCTGAGAATATCTTTATTTCTCCTTTATTTTCAAAGGCTAATTTTGCTTTATATAGAATTTTAGGCATTTGTTTTCTTTCAGCACTTTAAATATTTAACTTCACTTTCTTCTTGCTTGCATGTTTCCTGAAAAGAAGACTGATGTAATCTTATTATTGCACGTCTATAGGTAGGGTTATTTTCACTCTGGCCTTTTTAAAGATTTTTCTCTTTGTCTTTGGTTTTCTGCAGTTTGAATATGATATGCATAGATATATTTATCATATGCCATGTTTTCTGAGATTTTGGGATCTGTGGCTTATTGTATGTCCTTAATTTTGAAAAATTTTTGGTCATTATTACTCCAATTCTTTTTCCTATTCTGCTCCTTCTGTTTTCTTTTTCTGGTATTCCTATTTTATATGTGTTACTCCTTTTGTAATTGCCCCACAGCTCTTTGATGGTCTCTTCTGTTTTTATTCTTTTTTACCTTTGCTTTTGAGTTTTTGAAGTTTCCATTGACATATTTTCAAGCTCATTGAGTCTTTCCTTGGTTGTGTCTAGTCTATGGATGAGCGCATTAAAGGCAATCTTCATTTCTGTTACAATGGTTTTTGTTTCTAGCATTTCCTTTTGATTCTTAGAGTTTCCATCTCCCTGCTGACATTACCTGTCTGTTCTTTCATGCTGTCCACCTTTTTCATTAGAGTCCTTATCATATTAATGATAGTTATTTTAAGATCCCTGTTCAATAATTCCAAAATCTCTGCCATTTCTCATCTGGTTCTGATACTTGCTTTGTCTCCTCAGACTATGTTTTTGTCTTTCAGTATGTCTTATATATATATTTTTTTCTGTTGAAAGCTGAACATAAGGCACTGGATAGAAGGAGCTGAGGAAGTAACCCTTTAGTGTGAGGTTTTATGATTGAGTGGCTGGGAGTTAGGCTGTTTACTATTTGCTGTAGCTGTGGTGTCAAAGGATAAAATTTCCTCTAGTTAATCCACCATGTTTGTCCCAAACTATAGTCATTGGATTTTCTTAGATATTCCTTCTAAAATAGGGTCTGAGGCTTGTAGTTCTTTTAGCTGTAATTTCTGTTATTATAAAGACACCCTATTGATGTGCTGGTAACATATGTGGAAAGGGCAAGTGTCCTACAATTCTATGATTAGGTCTGTCTTTTGGTTAGACTGTTTTCCTGGACTGTGACCTCCACAACTGTTTCTCAGCTTCACTCTCCATCCCTGCTTAGATGAGACATGAAGGTTGAAGGGGCTGGAGGTGGGTATTTCCCTTCTCCCAGGTTGGTTAGGCTCTAATAGAATAGTTTTCCCTGAGGGTAGGCTTTAATAAGAAGAACAGAGATCTCTGGGCATATTTTGAAATGTTTACACTTCTCCCACCCCTGCTGGGATTTTTCTCCAAAATTCACCCTGAGAACCTGTGCGGCTCCAGGAGGTAAAATTCAGGATATCGCCTTTCCTTGCAGTTTTTAACTCTCAAGGTAGCCCACACTGAGCCTCCAGCAATTCGTCAATTGTAAAGTGTTTCTACTGACATGGATCCCAGCTATGGGCTTCTGCCCTCAGTAAGCTATGATTACCTATATCCACTTCTCTGTTACTTCAGTTTTGGGGGCAGCAGTTTGCCCTGTAACCTAATTCTCTGATGGATCTAAGAAGAGTTGTAGATTTTCAGTCTGTTTGCCTTTATTTGGGTGGGAGGAAGGCAGCAACAACTTCTAAGCTCTTTATATGTCAGACCAGAATCCTGAAGTTGTGTGTGTGTGTGTGTGTGTGTGTGTGTGTGTTCTAACTTATCGTGTTAAAAAAAAAGGAAGGTATGCTTATTAGGTTAATTATTTTTTACGTGTAATAAAATTGTGTCTGTCAATTCCATTACTTTTAAGAATCAAAGTTTCTTTCTTTCTGAATTTGAGTTGTAGAAATAAAGTTTACTTACAAATGAGCTGTCTGTACAAACTTGACTCAAATCAGGCTGCTTGGCTAATGGTTACAGCAGGGAGAACAAGGTTTACTCTGAACATAGAGTTGGGTAGAACCAGGTTCAAATACCAGCACTGCCACTTCTCTTGAGATCACCCAACTTCTCTGAGTCTCACAATTTAAGTTTATGAAACAGAGAAAAAAGGAGTAGCAGTTTGAAGGAGGACTTACAAGCAATCATATCCTTCCTCTGGTACAGATTTTTAACCAATAGGGAAAGAAAACACGAGCCTTAGGATGATGAAAAATGGTATCTATGTTATGACCAGTTGAGCAATACCATTAACACAGGACTCCCACAGGCAGTGTAAGAACTGTGCCTTAGCATGCTTTGGAAGCAGGCAAAGGAAACAGAACTGTTCTTCCTAAACTATTTCCTCCTGGTAAATCCAGCAGAAAATCCCTTCTCTCAACTTCCATGGAAATATAACAAAAAAAATTAATGAGCACCCTAACCTCAAAACCTACACTTCACCATTACTGTGAATATTAAATAAGACAAAACAATATAATGGCAATGATGATAATTGCCATTACTTTCTGAGCAGTTCCCCTCTGGTTCAGACATTGTGCTAAGTGCTTTACATGCTATTCTCCAAACAACCCTATTAAAATTACATTTTCACTACTCCCTTTTATAGAGAACTAAAGCCTAGATGGATTAAATAATTTACCCAGGTCACTCAGCCATTTTGTGGGTTAGCTCAAGTATCAGTTTATAGGTGTTATCTCAGCAGAAGAAATCTTTAGAGCCCTGAGAAGAAGTTTAAAATCCCTCAGGGAAAGGGCTGGCTGGTTAGATCAGATGGTTAGAGCACAATGTTAGAATACCAAGGTCAAGGGTTTGGATCCCCCCAGCCAGCCTAAAAAAAAAAAAAAAAAAAAATTGAAGAAAAGAGTAAAAGAAAAATCCTTAAAAAAAAATTCCTCAGAGAAGACAGAGCCTGACACACGAAAGGCACTTCATAAATATTGGCGGAAGCTAAGGCTTGTGTTCAGAAATCACTGACTATTATATACTCTGCATTTAAACATGTGTTGATATTCACTCCACAGCGAGACAGCATACCCCTTGCAGAGATGGGATAACTGTTTTATTTTAGTGAACCTACCTGCTATACGGCTGGGTTTTTTCCAATATGTGGAAAATATGAGACTTATTGATAAATGCTTTCTAATTTTTTTTGTAATTAAAGGTTTTGGAGAAAAAGAAAAGAGCAAAATTAGTGAACTCAAGTATGTGTAATAGCAAAGATATGAAAACAACCTAAGTGCCCATTGATGGATGAACGAATAAAGAAAATGTGACACACACACACACATACACAAAATGGAGTACTATTGAGCCTTAATAAAAAGAAAATCCTGCCATTTGCAACAACATGGATGAACCTAGAGGACATTATGCTATGTGAAATTTTTATTTGTCAGTTATACCACAGTAAAGCTGGGGGACGGGTACAGTGTGTGTTGTGTGTGTGTGTTTTCCTTAGGGAGTCAGGATGAAGTAATGGGGAGATGAAGATGGGGAAGGAACCAGCATTCATTAAGGAACCTCCTGTGTCAGGTGCTGTATGGATGTGTTTCCCCAGTGACATTTTAGGAAGTGAGGAAGAAATGTGTTCATGCCTAGAGACTGCTTGGCACCTAGAAATTCACCGGTATCAATTGAGCAGGTTCTCTGTGATGGGAACTGTGCTGGGGAAACCCACATAAACAAAACTAAGAAGGCCCCCGATCTCACAGGGCACCCAGAGAGATTAAATCCATTGGAGCACCATGATATAAGCCATCAGTGTTGTTATGAGGGAAGCACAGTGTGTTTGGTAGCATGTGGGAGGACTACGGACTTGGGGACTGAAGGGAAGTCTTCCCAGGAAAGGTGATGTCTCAACTGCAGTTAACAAGTGAGTAGGAGGAAGTAGGGTGGGCAGGCATTCTATGGGGAGCAGCAGAACATGCAAAAACCCAAATCACAGATGTTAAATTCTAGTGTTACTATCATCATCTCATTTGGTGTCATGGGCCTTAGAATCAGTAAAATTCATGTTCGAATCCTGGTTGTGCCACCTCCTGGTGTGTGGCCTTGTGTAGTCATCTGATCTCAGTGACCTTCTGTCTTGTTCTCTGCATCACAGGAAAACATGCATAACCTGGAGCCATGATACAGAAAGAAGAGGGGCAGGCGGGCGCACAGAATCCAACATTGTGCCTGTCATTTAAAAGTGCTCCTACACATTTCTCTTTCTAGTCTCTTCAAAGAGTTTAATATTCTATCATTTTCTGGGTTCTAGTGTCTTCTTAGACACCAGATAACTTCCATCAACTAAGATTTGCTGAGAGTTATGAGAAGCTGAGCAAATATTTCATATAATTACATAAGAACAATCAACTGGCTGGCCACATGGTGAAGTCCCCTGAGCCATTCCATGGAGAAGCACACTGTTAATTCCAGGAAGACCGCATGGAACAAGTGTGCACGTTCGTAAAGAGCTGTTATAAATCAGGAAATAACTGTGCACTGTACTTCCAGGCTTTTAACTCAATGTCTGCACCATATCTAAATCTCAGTTGACTTTTGGACTTTTCTTTAAAATGCGTATTTCATATCTGGAATTTTTTTTAAAAAACTTTAAAATATTTTTGGTTTAACACTTCAGAATGTGGCTGGGGTAGACGGACCCCACCTAAATCAAGTTTGACTCTAGGCTTCCCCTCACACTCCCTCTAGGTTGGTAAGAAAATTGTAGCATATTTGACACAATCAGTATCTGTCATGCATCCTTAGGCAAATGATAATTTTCTACTGACAACTATTTTTTTTAGTGATGGTAAATCTTCAACCACTGTTGACAGATTCAATTTCTGCAAAGCACCAAAAGGTCTACATGTGAAGAGGTAGAATTCAGTTTAGCAAATACTATTGAGCAGTTACTGTCTGTCATCTGCTCGATCGTTGGCAGGTTCAGGTCCCTCCCACCCATTCTCTGCAGACAGGCCCTCCATGTGTGACTCGATGAGTCAAGTTGAGCCAACAAGAAGCCTGTTAGGAGACAGGAGAGTGGGAATTGTGGAGTGGACATTGGTGGTGCCCCACTCAGATCCCTGGGGTCCCTTTTAAGTTTGGGGTGCCCGTCCCCCAGCTACTGAGTATCTCCACTGAAGGTTCACATCTAGAATCTTCCCTGTGCCATTACCCTTCAGCAGCTAGAGCCATCTTGCCTGGGGGCACCTTGAGGTGCACAGCCCCCTTGGAACCCTCATCTCGTCACTGACTTGTGTGGGGTGTACAAAAGCCTATCTCTACTGCCTCAAGGCAGAACAAACACTGTGATGCAATTTGTACCTCAGAGCTCCCTGCAGGCTCTGGCTAAGGTTAGATGTCACCCGGAACCCCATCCTTTCCCTTTATCCATTCCTTTCACCAGCATGCTTCCCTGGTCACGCAGATGTCTCCTGGGAGCCTCTCTTAGTAAATGGCTTGCACACAACTTGCTGTTTCAGGCTCTGCTTCCGGGACACCCAGTCTAGGGCAGGAGGAAGCCAGAATGTTTCTTTCATTCTTGCTCTGCTTCAGGTGGAGTCTGATGTGGTAGGTGTGGCTTCTTCATTTTTGCAGCTCTCGCCCTGATAGCTTGCACTAGTTCTAGTTCCCTCCTGGTCACTCTCAATCCCGTGAGATGACTCCGTTCTCCATGGTCTCAGCTCCCTTCTCTAGATTCACGGGCAGCCCAATGTGCTCAGAAGTTTGACTTGATCCTTGGGAGGCCCCTCCTCCAAGGTCCTGGCTTCCTTGGACAGGGCCACCTCCTGGACTTTGACCTGCAAGCCCTAGGGGTGGCAGCAGCTTCCTGGAGTTGTTAATCTCTGGGTTGACTCACTTTCTCCTGATTTAAATTCCCTCTGTTGAGCTCTGTGGCATAGATTCTGTGTTCCCAACTGGATTCTGCCTAGTATACTGGAATTCTTGCCTTGTGCTAAATGCAGAAGACATAACCATAGGACTTTGCCTTACTCTCAGGTTATTCATAGGCATTAATCACAAGGAGATGACCCCTGCTCAGAGAGAATGTCATTTGGTGGGAAAACAGGGCAGTGGCACATAAGCCATCCTGGGCAGTGCTGGTAGAAAAAGATTGATCTGGGAGGCAACTCTGGAGCTGAGTTGTGAAGGGCAGAGATTACACAGGATTGCTACTGTAGATTTTTTTTTCCCGCTCCAACCAATTTTCCTCTTGAGTGATAATAGAACAGTGCTCTGATCCCACTTAAACCCTTCTCTGCATTCCCTCGCCTTGGCTGGTGGTTAGTCAATTAAGCTTTTAGTTATCCAGTGCAGAGAGGTGAGCGGGCAGTGAGCTTGTAATACCAAACAGCTGCTGGCAGAGATGCACAGCAAGGACATAGGTGGATGTGAGCAATCCCTGATGCACACCAGGGCAGACAGCAAGGCAGCGGGGCCTGAGGAAACATTTCTGGGCTGGGTGGGAAAGCTTGGTGCAACTCTCGTCGGGCACTCTCCAGCCAGTCTTTCTCCCTCTCTGTGTCTTAACTTTCTAATCTATTGAACAAGTAGGTTTGTGTGTTCTCCTACACTCAAAGCGTTGTCTGTGGTGGACAGTGTCAGCACCACCCAGGAGCTTGTTAGAAATGCATATTCCCCAACCCCCCCCCCACCCAAGACATATAGAATCAGAATGCCTCAACTAGGTCCCACCAACCTACACTTTCTTAAGCTTCTGGGTGATTCTGATGCACACTGAACTTTGAGAAGTACTGGTCTGGGTAATCTCAAGATATTTTCTCATTCTAAGGGTCTGTGATAGAGCCACACTTGGCATTTGAAATGGAAAAGGAAGAGAGTGACTTCACAGCAATAGAAAAGGGCCTTCCAGTCATTAAATACTCATCACACAGCAGGCGCATGAATCCTTCTGCTTTATTTGCACCTAACGATTCCTCCCTTTATGAACTCCTATGATGACATCATCCTCTCCTAGGTTTTCCTCCTAATTTGCTGATTCTTGCTTCTTGAACTTCACCCAGACTTGTTTTTTGTTTATTACTGTTCACATTTTGGTTTCCCAACTTTTTTGGTGTTGTGCTTCTTCCCAGCTTAACTCCCAGCATTTTAGTGAAGGCCCTGAGCTGCCCTGCACCATTGTAGCAGCCTTCCTCGACCTCGCCATGAGGCTCAGCCACTGCAAGCCACCCTGCCCACTGTCTCCACTGTGAGCTTTCCGAAATGCAGATCTGACTCATCCACACCCTGCTAAGATACTTCCACGGCTCTGTAAATACATGGGAGAAATCAGTCTGCACAACTGCAGGTGAATTACAAACATCTCCATGATCTGATCCCATTTCTGTTCCTGCCTCCTCTTCTGATGCTTCCCGCTCCATTCATTGTGACCCCCACAGACAGGCACTGTTAGCTCTTCTCTCGTGTTCTTCCTCTTTCTTCCTCTGCCACTTTGTCATGCTATAACAGAATATGCCCATCCTATTTCCACACGTGACAGAGAATGTCTAATTGCTCATCAAGCAATTTTTCTGTTTCTCCTAGAAACAAAGTTAGACCATATTTTCTAGTCTCGTTTGTAATTATGTCAGCCAAAGACTGCAGTTTGGCCAACATAATGTGTGTAGAATCCGTAAAACCTCTGAACAACCCTTCACATGCTCACTCTTCACTCATCTGCTGACAGATGCATAGGGTTTGTAGGAGGATTCTGAGGCCCTGGGGCATGGCAGATACCCAGATGGAAGGAGCCTGAATCCATGAATCACTGTGTGCAGCAGAGCCCTTCCTTACACCCCACCCCCTGTGATCTTTGATGGATCTTCATGCATGAGAAATAATGTCTTTAATGCTCATAGATGATGAATTTAGGAAAACATCAGAAAGCAAAAATCAGAAGTTTGGTGTATTAGTGAGCTACTTCTGCATTAATGCTGCATAATAAAATAATCCTGAACTCAGTGGCTTACAAGCACGTTCACTGCTATGCTCATGATCTGCAGCCAACTGCAGTTCTGCTCACATGAGCTGGTCTCTGCTGGCTGATCTGCTTCAGGCAGCAGGCTTGGCTCTAGACTACCACTGGGTCTGCTCCACCTGTCTTCATTAGGGGACCCAGGTTGAAGGTACAGTAGCTTCCCTGGGCATGAACTTTTCAAGAAAAATCACTGGAACCCAGGAACCCAGCCAAACTGTGCAAGCACATTTAAATAATACTTGCATGATCTGCTCTTATTAAATCTGCTCACCTTCTATTATCCAAGTAAGAGTCAGTGGTACACGAAAGTATAATCCATTCTATAAGGGGGAGGGAGGACTGAATATTTGCTAAAAAAATAACTTGATAAAAGGTGTGGAGCCACATAGAATTATCACTGTCACAGCCCTGGTCTTAGATTCTCCCCAGCAATACCTGTGGCTTCATCCTCTCTCTTATCCTAAAGGAACAAGCTCAGTTCCTTTTTCCTAAACTCTGCATTTCTTTTTTTTTTTTCTGTACTTCCTAACCTGCTCCAACTGCACTGTGACAAATTATGAAGCGTGTGTTAGTCCATTTCTGTTTCTTATAACAAAAATATCTGGAACTAGATAATTTGTAAAGAAACAATATTTATTGCTTACAGTTTCAGAGGCAGGGAAGTCCAAAGTTCAGGGAACACATCTGGTGAGGGCCTTGGTGGTAACAGTGATGCAGGGGTCTCACACAGCAAAATGGCACAGCAGAAAGAGAGCTAACCTTCTCAATTGGTTCCTTTTAAAGCCATCAGAACCATGCTCATGACAACTAATTAATCAATCAATTTATTTCTCAGTGAATGGATCAATCCATTCTCTAGGCATAGTCCTCACAATCCAATCACTTCTTCAAGGCCCCACCTTCCAATTACCATAATAGGATTTCCCACCCTCCCAACAGTCACAGTGGGGATCCAGCTTTTAATACACGAAACTTGGGGGACACAATTCAATCCTTATCAGAGGGCATTCCCAAGTATAACAATGTCTCAGACTGTCATAGATAAAGCAGACTGTGACCCCCATGTCACTATGACTCCTAAATCACACTGACCTAATTATAAACATACCCATTTCTCTCCCACACTATAAAGCATATTCCTAATACAAGTACAGGAATTCAAATTTATGAAGGAATTGCTCATTCAAAACTTCTGTATTGTATTTTAATAGCAGAATATGGCTCCTAACGCCTCTCTAACTGGTATATGCACATCCAAGTATTTTCACACATTGGCAGATGTAAGTTGAATGAATCTTTCCTTCAGGAAGATCTTCTAAAGGAGGTAAGTCTGACTGCAGAGTCAGGAAAGGATGGAAGTTCAATTAGAGTCTTCTCTGAAGCCCACTGTCTCAAGGTTCATATCTGTGGTCTTCACACTACCATCTCAGCAGGCTCTGGACCATGCACAAAAGCTTCAGAAATAGAGATATCCAAGTGTCATCTCAATATTGTTTTTACTCCCTCTATAGTGATTAAAATTTTAGCAGAGTACATGGTTACCCAGCTCAAGACCAAATTTTCCAACCTTTCTTGGAGCTGGTTCCCAGCCAGTGGGAGGCAAGCTGAAATAGTGTAGCAACCTCCTCTTTCTCTTTCCCCATCCACTGGCACACATGGGTAGGATAGTGAGAGCTGGAGCAGCCATCCTGGACCAAGAGTGGAAGCTGTGATGAGATGGCAGAGTAACAAGGTACAAGGAGCCCAGGTCCCCCATGCCATGGAGCTGCTGTATCAACCCTACCCTCTTGCTGACGTTCCGATGGTTGTAGGAGAGAAAGGCAAATTGAACCACAGCCCTATTTGGTCTCTGTTACTGTACCCAGAACTTGTATCTTAAATAATACATCCACTTTGTGTCTATTTATTCATAGCCAAGTACTTTGTATTGTCCTTGGGGATGAGCACTGGTCCTTTCATTCACTCAGTGTGAGAAAGTATTTGTTGAGCAGCAACCACAGTCAAGGCATTGAGCTTTGTGCTCAGGAGACAAGATTAGTGCCCACATTAGACTTTGTCTCCTGACCCTCCTTCCATCACGCTATCCTAGCTCAAGCCAAGCCATCGAATCCCAGCATGCTTTCCTCCCTTTACACCTTACTTCATACTCTTCCATCTGCCTGGGATGCCCCACTCCTCCTTTTAGCCTGAAAAACTCCTATTCAACCATCAAGATCCTATGCTAAGAATATTTCCTCAATTCCCAGGGTGGAATTAGTTCTTTGCCATTTAAGTTTCTATAGCATTTTTTAACAGACAGCTTTATTACAGAATTTGAGATGTTTGACAATACTGCTAAAATACAAGGTCCTCGAGAAAAGGGACTCTACCTCCATTTGACATTCAATAGATATTGATTGAGCTCTTGGCATATGCTGAGCCTTGGTGATTGAGCCAAACATGGTGAATAAGCCAAAGCAGGCACAATTCCTGTTGTCATGGGGCTTATGGTTTAGTGTGTGAAACAGTACTTAAGTGAGCACACAAAGTGTAGACTTCTAACAGCCACAGTTGCTGAGAAGAGGCCCTGGTCTTATAACAACTCATGGTAGGGAATCTAATCAACCTAGAACTGGGTAATTTGTAAGAAAACAAAATTTATTGCTTACAGTTTTGGAGGCTAGGAAGTTAGATTTAAGCACAGTAAAGGCTCCTTTTGAATGTGTTGCTTGAGCTGAACCTGAAGGCTCTAATTCACCTTTGAACTATGGCAAATGCCTATAAGAGCACTTGGCATACAGTAGGTGCTCAACAAATACTGGCTGAAGGAAACCATAATAGTCCATTGATAAATGTTTTAGAGGATAATTATATTCACATAGCATTGCAGTTTCAGCCCTTAGCACATTTTATTTCATTTAATGTCACCATAATAAAATATATTCTATCATTATTATTCTCCTTTTATAGATGAGGAAACAAACACAAAGTGATTTTTCCAAGTTCCTATATCCAGGAAGAGGCAGAGATCACATCTGAACCCAAGCATTCTGGCTCCAGAGTTCCAGCTCTCAGCTACTGCATTATTAGACAAGAACACCTCTTTACTGTGCACCAGCTTTGTGCAGGTATTATACTTGTGTTGTTTCATAACATACTGGGAGAGACAGGTACTATATATTTTTTTCTTTTTTAATAGATGATATAATAGGATGTGAGGGATAGAAGTATCTCCACCCCAAATCATGAAGGTTATAAGTAGCAAGAGTCGAGAATGGACCCAAGCTTGGTTCCACAACCTGTACCTGGATTCTTTCCTCAGCACCAAACTGTCACCTGGGATTGAGATGGTGACATTGTTAGTCAAGAGGTTATGAAAGATGACAAAAAGGAGGAGGAAGAAGAGGATGAGGGAGGAGGGCAGGCTTCTGTTAGACTTTCCTTCCTCTTCTTGGGATTTGAGCTGTTAGAATAATGCAGAAGTTAAAGACGGCTCCTCATGAACACCCTGGAGCACAAATTCCCATTTCTTTATTACTCTCTACCTTCCCCATGTCACTTTGCATTTGTGAAAAGCATTGCAATCACTTGTAATACTGTCTGATTAGAAGCTGGGTCTATTTTCTTATGCAAATACTAAGCTGCCCATAGTATGAAAACGTTATAGAAAATTACCTGTACTAAATGAAAATTTTTAAAGAAAAATTACAAGTTGCATCTGCAGATT
Organism: Cynocephalus volans; assembly: GCF_027409185.1. NCBI lineage: Eukaryota > Metazoa > Chordata > Mammalia > Dermoptera > Cynocephalidae > Cynocephalus > Cynocephalus volans. The sequence goes on from NC_084474.1 coordinate 86,973,064, forward strand.
GTAAATCCATATTTTTTTTTCAAATGAATGGAAATAATATTGAGTTACTGTTAAATGCTTCAAAAGGTGCATGCGTAGAGAATTGACTGAAAAGCGGGAGGTGGTTGCTGAAATCTGTGCTGACTCAGCTACTGAGCTGCAAGATGAAAGCAACAAAACCTAGGCTGTGTCTGTAGATTCCATACCAATCATGTTAATTGGAAACTGGAAAGAGGAAATGGTCATAATCAACAGATTTATCACCCAAAGGGCTGAGAAGTTCATAAATTTTATCCAGCAAAGGAATTGGAAAATAGAATTGATGCTTATAAGAATCAGGGACGGGGGAAAGGGGCTCTCTAAACACAACCTTTTGCAGCCAGATAGCTTGGAGTGCTTGAACATATTTTATTTGAAGCCATTAGAAATATGAAAATGCGGCTTTCTCCCAGCCCCTGGCTGAAGCATCGTAGCTCCTTTTTTATGGTCTTTATAAAAGAAGAGCAATAAACAGACACAAACAGGATAGTTAAGCTTAATGGTGGTAAAAAAAACCCAGACACCTGAATATACATAATTTATTTTCCTAAAAAACTCACCCAACTGAGGCTGTCATTAATTAGCATAGAAATGTATTGCAGAGCCAATATTGCATGAGGTTTGTTATCTTGGAGGCTTTATGAAAATGAAGAACAAGACAACCAGAAAAATCTTTGTCACTTCATTGTAAAAGGAGGTGGAGAAAAGTCAAGAAAACAGCTTGGGAGCTTCATCTGGAAAAATAACTGTGTAGGATCCCAGCCCCCAGGAATCAACCAGACGCCTTCCTCCACCATGGGGGTGGGAAGAACCCACACCAGGTCAGGCCCTACAATGGCCAAGAACAGAGCCAGGTGCTTTCTATATGTCAGTAACCTATAACTACCTGCATTTTTCAAATGAGAAACCGAGGCTCAGATAAGAGCCTTGGCCCCCGTGATAGAGCACATCGAGGGAAGAACCAGCACGCCAAAACAGGTGAGCCGATTCCAAAGCCCATAGTTAACTAGTGATTGGCTGTTTTTTAACACACGGTCTGGATTCCACAACTCACTGTGTTTTGTTTGCTTCCAAGCTGCCACATAGACTATTTATCTGGTTATTGCAACAGCTAGGAGGCAGAACCTGGAAATGAGCAAATTACCGTAACTTGTCTGCAGCCTTCATTTACCTGTCTGTAGAGTGAGTGGAGTTCTCCACTTACGGTGTGTTTTATTTGAACTGTTTGTCACCACAGGACTGGGAGAAGATATGTCAGTAAAACTCAGTTGAACAATTATAGTTTCTATGAGGAGCTATCGCTCAATAAATACTTAGCAAAAAAAGTGATCAGAGCTAGAAAGATTCTTACAGGTGGTCTGATCAAGCCACATTATTTTGCTGCTTTTGATACACATATCTCATACTGAGTTGCTTGATTTTGATTTTTAAAGAGGGGGAGGAGCGTTTATTTGGCTTTAGCAGTGTGGCACAGGGGAAAGACCAGGCTTCGTCCTTATTATTTGTTAGCTGTGCACCATTGACCGAGTTACTTTACCTCTTCACTCTCAGGTCCTTCCCATGTAAAATAAGAGTAGTCACTCACTTGGCATCTTGTGGGGTTTAAGTGAAAGGACACATGAAAAAGTGGAACTCTGCCAAATCACAGTATATGCTCCATAAATGTCAGTCCTTCCCTTGGGTGCCATCTCAACTTTTAGGGTATGATAATAACTACTCAAGTTCCACATTGTTTTATGCATATGGTAAATTGTCTTCATGTCTTGTTATTTCACCTGATCATCATCCCAAACCCGGAAGGTTGGCAGCACAGGAACAGGCACCCCCACCTGCACACAAAGATGAGCATATTGACGTGCGAGGAGATGAAAGGCCCCATCTAAGGCCACACAGCAAGTCAGGGTTGCCCTGGCCTGTTCCAGAATTCACACCCAGGGTGCCAGGCCCACTCACTTCCATCGCCCCTCCTGTGCTGCACACAGCATCCACCCCACCTTCCTCTGTTCCTGCTCACCCCTTACTGACCTTCTCACTGCCTTGATTCCTCATGCAAAATGGCAACCCAGCTCAGCCTTGCAGAGTTACTGTGCAGTCGATTGGATAGTGTATGCAATGACCCCAGCACTGTGTCAGGCATGATGCTCAGTAAATGACAAAGGAAATTTATTATAACTTGACTCAGTAAGTGTCCTGTGGCCAATACATATCGATCCTTGCATTTAGACACTGTCATAAATAGCCTGTCTACAAGCATTCCTATTTTATAATGAATATATACGCACAGGATTGGAAGAAGAAAAAAGGAAAAAAAAAACCAGGCTATTTTGGAATATAAACAGAAAAATCTCTCTGAAAAACTTCTCTACTTCCTTAAATCAAGGAAATGTTAACAAACAGTGCTACAAATTGAAGGAATAATGTAACGCCTGCTAATGAAGGCCGGTACTAGGCAGTGATGGGTGGCCGTCAGTTGGTATTAAACTCTGATGTGCCGAATGGCATATTCCTTTAGAAAACAAAATTTCTTGCCAAAATAGGTGATAGGAATAGTCTCATGATTTACAAGGTACCAACATGTTGGCTAATAATTCAGAGAGTCAGCAAACACAGCTAACAGCTGGCCTGAAAACACTGGGAAACAATTTATGAGCCTCTGCTCAATTCAGAAGGGAAGAGGATGCAATAGCCATATTTCTCACTTGCTTTGTTCAGAGAAAATCTTACCCTAGATTAAGAGGTGGTTTCCTTGATGCTCCTACATCCTGATTAGAGAAACATAAACTCTTTCGTGATTATCTCTGCAATCTAGTGGCTGCTGGAGAGGGAACAAGGCAATATTGTCCTGCTGCCATAAATACTGATAACATTATAAACCAGCTCTTTATTGGTGCACACTGGCTCAAAGGGCCCTGGAACTCAATTGTACATTTCAGATAATGATAATGCAACTTCTGATCAAGCTAATCATTAGATAATCACTAAAGCTGAATTGCAAAGTGGAGAGAATGAAGAGGAAAGGGAGGAATGATTTATGTATTAGAAAGAAGAAAGTGCATAAGAAAGAGAAAAAGAGAAAGAGAGGGACAGAGAGAGGGTGAGAACAAAGAGATTGGAAAGAATAGTAGCTCTCAAGTATCATGCATTTATTATGTGCCAGGCAAGTTGTCAAGGACCTCACAAACATTTTTTCATTTAATATGAAAAATAGAACTATAAGTTAAGTACTGTTATTTTTCAGAGGAGTAAATAGACAAACACAGGTTAAATAATTTAACAAACGTCACTCAATAAGTAATTGGAGGGACAAGGATTAGAACCAAGGATAGAGGAAAGAAGAAAGAAAAAGGAGAGGAAAGGAGGGAAATTAGTTTTAAAGACCGACTGGTGGAGACCACCAGCTTCTCTGATGGAAAATTAGTGTCTTCTCTATCATAGGCAAATGGGCATAAACAAAGAGGCACTTTAATTGTGCCAAGCTTAACTTTCCACCCCAGAAAGTAAAACTGCAATTAGAAGTGAGCCTGGGCTGAAGATTTGTGCTCGCTAATAGGGATGGAGGACATCAGCTGGATGAGCCAATTTGTCAGCAGGGGCCACTGCCTGAAAATTCAAAAGACTGAGAAAGGATCTTACAGGCTAATGCACCCCTGGGAGTTTTGCATGCTAGAAAGGAAAACTTCAAGAAGCAGGATACACAGCATCTCAAAATAACATTCCAACATCCATTCAGTCAAGAGAGCTAGGAATATACGGGAGTTCTTAGTAATTGTCTTTTTCTTGGGCTGGGAGATTGAGGCACTAAATAACACTATCACACTGGAATCATACTAGATGTGTTATTTTTTAATAAATAGAAATGCAAGAAGCAAAGGCAATGAGACTACGTAACAGCAGATCAGTCTTTCTCCAGCCCATGGAAGAGAAATTCTAGCAGAAGCAAAACACTAAAAGAAGGACCAGGCACAAGTATGCCCCGTTACGTATTCTTCAAACACTTGGTGCTGGTCACCGTTACAGGCACTGGACACAGTCTCTGTCTCCAAGGACCTTATTGTCCTCCAGATATATGTGGAACCAAAATGTCCACCTGGGTATCCTGACCTCACAGCTCAGGGATGCTGCTTCCTGACTGTTCCTGATCCTATCGACCCTAATGCTCAGCTTTACTTCAACCAAATGTTTGACATACGTGGTTTTGGTATCTTTGACTGAAGCTTCTTATAAAACAGAAGAGACACATTTAAAAATGTACCAGGCATGAATGTGCTCATTTATTCATTCAGCACATGTTTGTGGAGCCCTGGACTGGGGCCCCAGAAGGCCACAAGCCAGACAAGGTCCTTGTCATCACAGAGAGGGAAATCCACAGGGACACAGACAAAGACCCAGGGACAAAGAAAAGGAACTGGAACCCAAATAGGCATGGATCTGAGATGGAGACTAAACAGGGCAGGAGGGTTGCGTTAGCAGGGTGGCTCAGATCATCTGTCTGAGGAGGGGACACAGTATATGTCACCAGCATGAGAACAAAGGCTAGGGAAAACACCTGTGTCTCAGCAATAGCACAGATGAGATCCCAGGGCTAAAGAGGTAAGTGTGTTAGCTGGAGCCAGAGACCGTAGCCTGCCTCTATACATGTCATCTGCTTTAATCCTTGAGTCAATTTAAGTAAAGGGGCCTACTTCGGAGATGACACAAAGCAAGGTCCTGATTGGAGTCCACAGCTTTCCATGAATACCCTGCAGATCAGTAGCCAGGACACACTGACAAACGGGGACAAATGTTAAAACCTGCTTATCTGCCTGGACTTCTCCGTTGCCTCCGGACACTAGCGTTGGACGATTTCACTTCAAGTGGTGAAAGTGCTCAGAGTGCGATGGTCACGCTAATGTCCCAATGTCCTCACTCTGTTTCGGCTTCCCCTCTCCGGCCACCCTAGCTCAAATCCACCCCGTCACTTACTGCCTTCTGTTGTGGATTCTCATCTCCCCGACGGAGATCTGGGCACATCCTTTATCTGTTCCTGAGTTCCAACCATGGTGCCTGGTTCATGGCCCAGCAAACCTTCAGGAAATGAAGGAGTTGCTATGGGTCAAATGTGTCCCTCAAAACTTCATGTATTGGAAACTTGACCCCGTGGTAATAGTGCTGAGAGTGTGGGAAATCCAGTTATGGTGTCTGAAAGACGGAGCCTTTAAGTGGTGATTGGACCTGAGAACCATGCCCTAGTAAATGGATTGATCCATTCGTAGAGTGATGGGTTGATGGTTTAATGAGTGGTAATGGGTGTGGTTCTGTGAGGAGGTTAGTTCACTCTGGTTCAAGCCATTCACCATGTGGCACCCTGCATTGCTGTAGAAGGCCCTCACCAGCTCTGGTGTAGACTTTGGACTTCCCAGCCTCCAAAGGGTAAGAAATAAATTTTATTTCTTTGTAAATTATCCAGTTTCAGGTATCCTTTTATAAGCAACAGAAATGAACTAATGCAGGAGTATAATATACAAGTCTGCTTGCCCACTTCCTCTGCCTCCCAAGCCACAGCAGACCTTCTCAGGAGACTGCTTTCTTCACCCGGCAGAGAATGAGCATTGAAAGAAACAGACACGGTAAGAACTCACGGCCATCTGGGCTCCCCTAAACCCCTACCCACGTTCCTTCTCCTTCTTCCTCGGAAGCTGGCTGCTGCCACACTAATGAACACATTCTCTTCGTCACAGCATCTTTCAAGTGGCATCCCGCCTTCAGATGTTTCACTGTCTCACCTTAAGAGCTATTCTGAGCTGGCAACTATTTACTTGCACATTTGGTGAGTGGGTTAATGGTGTCCCTGGGGACTCATTCATTTGTGCAGTTAGAGGAAGGTGGGAGGAGGTCTCAGAACAGCCAGGTACAGGGGGTGGGATTCAGAAGCCCAGACTGTGTGACAGTTTCACATATTGTTGGAGCTTCTTTGCCCAGGGGATGGCAGGTTGTACACTTTTGTGTTATGGCTGGAGATGGCTCAGGAGGGCACTTTGGGCTATGGGACTTGTGGTAGGCAAAATAAGCCCCCCCCCCCGGGTTGTCCACATTCTAATCCTTAGAACCAGCAAACATTTCCTTACATGGCAGAAAGGACATTGCAGATATGACTGAGATGAGCAAAGTAGCCTGCATTACCCAGATGGGCCCAGTGTAATCACAGGGTCCTTGTAACTGAAAGACGGAGGCAGAGATTTGGAGGTAGAGGAAGAGGCTATGAATCAAGGAATATAACATGCCTTAGAAGCTGGAAAAGACAACCATGTTCTTCCCTGAAGCCTCGAGAAAAAATGCAACCTTGCTGACACCCTTATTTTACCCAGTAAGACCCATTTTAGGCATTATATTTCCAAAACTGTGAGAGAATAAATTTTAAGTTGTCTTAAGCCATTAAGTCTGTGGCAGTGTGTTACAGCAGCAGTAGGAACCTAATATAGGAGTCTTTGTGGAAATGACTGAGTACCGAAGCCAGAGCTCTTCATTCATTCATAGGCACCTGTGTTTGCTTATTCATCTGGTGCCTCCACAAACACTGGGAGCAAACCCTATGCAAGGCTACCTGTCAGATGCCGGGGAAATAATGTGTTTACTGCTGCATGTCATTCACAGTCTTCGAGGGATGTTGACAGGGCAATAGTAGCAAAGGGCACCGTGTGTGGGAACACCATGTGCCCAAGACTGCAGTGAAGCACAGCAGGGGTGCAATACAGAGGAACTTCATTTCATCTCAGAAGTCAGAAAGGTTTCCAGAAGAGGTGAAACCTGAGCAAGGCCTGAGAGGTGAATAAGTATGAGTCAGATGTGAGAGAAACAGTGGTATCCTGGCAAAGGAACACTGTGTACAGGGGCACAGAGCCATAAAAGAACTTAAACTTCTTACGGGATTGGGTGTCACAAGATCACTGAGTGCTGAGTGAGTAGCACAGGGGGTATGAGGCTGGACAGGTAGCAGGGCCATGGCAAGCATGGTCTGCCATTACAAGACTAAGGGGCTGGAATCGTCTCCTCCCTCACTAAAGTGCCCCAAAGCAGAGGAGCACATAACATTTGGGAAGTCCCAGGAAGAAGTCACCCAAGTAGCTCAACACAAGCTTGAAATGCATTTGAAGTTTGTTGTATTTATTCTTAAAAAGTCATGCACATTTGACCCTCTGTATACACAGGTTCCGCATCCACAGATTCAACCAACTGCAGATTGAAAATATTTGGGAAAAAAAATTTAAAAATAACAATAGAACAATAAAAATTATACAAATAAAAACAATAAGTACAGCAACTGTTTACATAGTGTTTGCATTACATTAGATATTATAAGTAATGTGAAGATTATTTAAAGAATACGAGGAGGATTGTGTAGATTATATGCAAATACTACACCATTATATATTAGGGACTGAGCATTCGTGGAGTTTGGTGTGCCAGCAGGTCCTAGAATCAATCCCCCAGGAATATCAAGGGATAACTGTACATTGAGCATTCATTTCTTTAACTTAACTGTGTTTCTTTTCATTAAAATTGGCTTTCCACCAAGATCTTCCAGAAAAATTTATAATCCAGAAAGATCTGGCTTCCTTTCCTCTAACTTTGTGTACCCTGGCCCATTCTCATGTCCTTGTTGTCCCAGTTTAAGAGCTACCTACAGGGTTTTAAGAAGGAAGAGGACTCAGTGGGAGAAAGTGTGGGAAATTAAAAGTTTAAGACCTGCCGCACCAGAGTCAGGTGGAGATGTATAGAGCAGGCAGAGTGAAAACAGAGAGCAAAAGCCACAGGGCATCAAGCTTAGAGCTGTTGTTCGGGGCTCAGAAGCATCCTAGAGGAAGGAAGATGTGACAACGAGAATGCAGAGCTGGCCTAGCTGACTTTACTGGATTCCAGATCACACGGGTCTGGTGTGCCCAGAGTGGCTGTAGTGGGCTGACTGGCGCCTGCCCACTTCCCAATTTATGTCCACCCAAAACCTCAGAACATGGAAATAGGGCCTTTGCAGATATTATTAGTTAAGATGAGGTCATACTGGCTTAGGGTGGGCCCTAAATCCAATGACTGGTGTCCTTACAAGAAAAGAAGATGCACAGACACACAGGGAAGAGGCCACGTGGAGCTGGAGGCAGAGATTAGAGTGATACAGCTGCCAGTCAAGGAACACCAAGGATTTCTAAGAGCCACCCAGAGTTATGAAGAGGTCAAGAAGGATTCTACCCTAGAGTCTTCAGAGGGAGAATGCCCTGCTGACAACTTGATTTCAGACTTCCAATCTGCACGGTTCTGAGAGAATTCATTTCTGTTGTTTTAAGCCACCCGGTTTGTAGTAATCGTAGGCTGCATAACGGCAGCAGTCAACAACAAACCACATACAGGACGCTGGTCCCATGAGATTATGACGGAGCTGGAGGCATGGAGTGGGCTATACCATTTTGATGTGTGTACGTACACTCCATGATGTTTGCACAACAATGAAACCACCAGTTCTCAGAACGTATCCCCATCGTTAAGCGACGTATGACTGTAATTGGTTACTGCAGGCAGCCACAGGAAGCTGTGTGCTAGCTTCTGGGAAAGGTGTCAGGGTCAGGTTTCAGTTCTGCCAAGAACAACAGAAGTGTTGCTCTCTTATTCACCAAATACTTACTGAGCAACTGTGTGTCAGGCACTGGGCTGCAGGCGGGGGGTGAGAATGGGGCATGCAGAAAAGGTCAATAAGCCATGGCCTGCACTAAACAGTTCACAGTGTTGTCAAAGCTTCTCAGAGTGTGGTCCACAGGCCACCTTCAAAAGAAGCCCCTAGGACAGTGCCGCTCAAGTATGGCCCATGGGCCAGCAGCATCAGCCTCTCTGAAGCTGGCTAGGTTTGCTTATTTTGGGGTGCTGTTCCAGATCCACTGAATCAGGATCTCAGGCGGTAGGCCCAGGAATCTGTGTTTGTTTTGCAGAAGGTCTTCAGCTGAATCTGATGAGTTCTAAGGTATGACAGCCTCAGGTCTAGGTGCGGTGGCAGCTTAACAGGGTAAGGTAAAGCAGCCTAAGCCAAAAGAGGAAATCCCAAGCACGCCAAAGGCAGTTAGACCGTTCAAGACTGCCCCTTCTCCCACTGGTGGGTGTGGGATGGACTGGGGATCAGGACCTGCTGAGACCATAGGTGAAGACATCAGCACCCATTGCTAAGAGGACAGAGAGATGAAGAGTGGGGTCCTTCCAGTCAGAAGCCTGTGCAGTTTCTGGCTTAGTTCTGCCTCTCCTGTCCTATTTCCTGTTCCCCATCCACTTGCCATTCAGTCTTCACCGAGCCTTGCAGCTCAATCCATTGTGGGAGAGCTGCCTGCAGCTGCAGTCAGTGCTAACGGAGATGACCAGTGATGGTATCACCTGCATTTCCATCCTCATACGCTCCTACCGTCTGTCATTTCTCAGGAACCACATGTAGTCATTTTATACATCTGATAGCATTTTAATAATCAGCACATCCACAGGGTGTAGATGTTATTGTGTCCATTTTACAGATAAGGAGATCAAGATTGATACAGGGATTAACTGCCCAAGGTTACAAACCCAGTGAACGACGGAACTGCACTGCGCACTCAACCCTGCCCACGCCTCTCCCTTGGCACTTCACTGCTGGAGAACACGATGGCAGAATAAAGGACATAGTTCCCTTTCACAGAATCAAACAGATCAGTGCTCTTCTAATCATATTATCCACAGAAATCACCTGGGTCAATGTCGAATGCGGATTCTTCTTTGGTAGGTCAAGGATGGGGTCTGAGGTTTCATATTTCCAGCAAGCACCCGGGTGATGCCAAAGTGGCCAATCCTCGGACCCCACATTGCCTAACAAGGAATTAGATCATTTAAAGTAGATTTTATTTCTAAACTGGGCAGATGAGTAGACTTATAACTTGGACAATATGTGGCTGAGGTCACTGGATCTATCACTTTAACAACCAGGCTGATTTCAAAGTGAAGGTGTTATCAGAACTGAGCCAAGCCAACCACATTAAAATGAATCCAGCACAGAAACTCAGATCTCATTAGTCATTCAGATGTTGTCCGTTCCTCTCTTCCCCATCTTCACCCTGCTATAGCTAGTCAACACCTTCCCCTACAGACACTGCCCTAGCTGGTCCCTGAGCCAATATTGAACAATGTGTATGCAAGGATGAACCCACCAACAGATGGGTTCTAGAATTAGAGAATGGCCTAGAATTAGACTGGGGATGCTGGCCTTTACTTGACCCATGGGACTCTTCTTTTGTGTTTCTATAGCAAATACTGGCTTTCTGAAACTTTTATAGGCCTTGTGACTCGGTTTCCAACCTGGCCCTCTGCTTTCCTTGACACTTGCTCTCCTGCTCTCTGCACCTGCAACACAGACAAATATTCTCTTTCAGGAGTCACACTGCTACTACCTTCTTTGCTTGGTGCCTGTGTTACCAGCTACCTAGGATCTCCTGCTGTCAGTTTAGGTTCATTATATCCAACTTCCTATACTGGAGAGTCCTCCTGCATTCCTAAGATACTGCTGTTTGGACCACCCATTCCCCCAACCAACCCCATAACCAGCTGAGTGACCTAAACTATAAGTCTACCAATCTTCATTTCTCCCTTATCTCCAGCATCCTGCCATACAAATTACATCAGTCTTTACAGTTGATACTACACCCCGAGGTGTAATAAAAGAAGTGTCTTTCTCCTACTGTTCCTTTGCCGCCCCACAGATTTGTCACCCTACTTCCCCTGGGTGACAGACCCACAAAGGATTACTCAAAGTCCATCTCTTCTGAGCAGTGAGAAGCCTCGAAGTGGTTGACTTTCCTGGGACTCTCCAGCGTAAGTCATCCCTTCCTTGGGAAATTAACCCCAAATTGGGGTTCTCTTCCTGCATTTATTTTCCAGACCAGGAAGTTACAGGAAGAGAACATAGGTGGGGTTATGGTTTAACAATATAGGCTGGTAACTTTCAGTGAAACAAGCCAGATGACATTCCAGTAAGGTTATCAACAAAAGCTTGATCTTAGCAAACATTCCTTCTTACAGCAATTTCTCATTATCTTTACTTAACAATCAGTAACTTGTCTGTCCTTGAGCCAGCAACCTTGCTGTGCCACAAATCTTTATCTTACACCAGAGGCTTTATAGCCTGAGGAAAATTTCCAGTCCTCTGCAAGGTCAATATTTGAAACTGCGAAGCTTTGGAAAACCAGGCCCTGTGAAGTACATTTGCTTTAAGAATCCTCTACACCTGTGATGGCAGATCAAATGAAAAATATTAGAAAAAAATTAAGCATTCTTTCCTTTAATGGACAGCAATAACTGCAAATCATTCTTAACCATGAGAGTGGAAATGCATGATTAAATCTCAAGGAAGTTAAGTTTTTATCTAGATTTAGTTGCCACATAGCTTTGTGTGGAAACAGTGATTAAGTTTGTTGTTTCAGGATAAGAACCTCTAGAGTCAACACCTCTGGATGTGATTGACTATATTTCTTTAGATAAAATATGAAAGTTGTTGGAAGGAAAAAAAAAAGAAAAAGGAGAAAAGGAAAGTGAGTTTTCTCACTCTATAGATACCATATCTCATATTTAATTAATTTATGACCAGCAGCAAGTACAATACTAGAATGAATGGATATTGAATCACAAATGACAAATCAGAGATTGTACTGAGCTCAGTCAGTTCTCACCCATTCATTCATATCTAAGTCATTCAGCTTCAAGGGTTATGTTAGCATGGCTTTCACTCTGTGGTTCGACCTTGTGGCAAGGGCGCATAATAAAAGGATTGAGTGTTTGGGCCTCTCGTCACAGGACTTGAATGAAAGTCTTACTCATATAAGCTGCCTGTTTTTAACCGAATTATGTAACTTCTCATAGTATCTATTTCCTAATCCTAAAAATGATAATAACCATATCACCAATCTCAGTGGTTATTAGGAAAGAGAAATGAGATTTTTTAGCAGAAGGACTCTAAGACTATGCTGAGCCCAATCTAAACTATATTATGTTGATAATCAAGTCCTCTTTTTCCCATTTCCCAGGCATAAACCCAGGGAAGCCAAAGGTAGGGTTCCAGATATGCTGGCAGGAGGCAGTGATCTGAAGGGCTTAAGTGACAGAAGCCCGACTGTGACAGAGCCCAGGGCAGAGCTTGAAACATTGTCCATAGGAAATTCATAATACTATTTTTAACATGGAGAAGTCATAGCTTTAGTTTGGGGGTTAACTGTCATAACTTTAGTTTGTGGCACCCTTAAAATCAGGACTAAGAGCATGCACGCAGACTGGGAAGGAGTGATAGCCACGAGGCAGCACCCCCATCCAACAGAATCGTTCCTGGACTTTTATAAGCATTGTGCATCTTGATCTTTTCTAGCTTACTTTTTTTTGTCTCTTAACTTATTTCTGGCAACTCAAAACTACGTATTCATTCATGCACTCATTCAATCAATAACTGAGTGCCCACTGCTGTAAAAGGCAGTATAGTAAAATGGTTAAAAACATGGACCCTGGACCCAGAATGCCTGGGTTCAAATGCCAGCCTCACCACTTAATATAGTTGTGCCACCTTGGGCAAATTCCTGAACTGCTTTAACCTCAGTATCCTCACTTGTAACTTGGACAAAACAGCAGTAGCTGGCTCACAGGATATTGTGAGGATTAAATGAGAGAACCCATGGAGTATTTCAGCTGATATTTGATTACCCTGTCCCAGGCCCTGAGACACATGCTAGGGACAGCCATGCTGGGGATGAAATACTTGGTTTTGAATCTGCCTCTTTATGTGTCTTTATGTAAAGTATTTTTCTTGTTAGTTTTTCCCTGGAGCAACATAATTTGGGTTTCTGCTTATGGCAGCTTTTAAGCCTCAATTTCCATATAGGGTATGGCTGAGTCTAAATGTAACCAAAAAGTCCCCAAAAGAAAAGGCATGCAGGGAATAGGAATTTATTTCTATCGACACAATGGATTTGAGGTGTCTGGGTCATTTCTGTGGATGACTCTTTGAAAGAATCATATGTCAGCTCAACTCCGCTTCCATCTGGCATTCACAGGGGTTCTCCTTGTCCTTATGCTTGAAGCAGGGTCACAGCCATGCCCTTGCTGCAGCTTGCAGGGAGAGGAGTGAGCATAGAGAAAGTAGATGCCTATGTCTGGCATGATGCCTATCTGGATGGACCCGATAGAGAAGAGTCAATTATCACTTTTGCTCATCTCCCATTGCAATAGGTCAGTCACGTGACCACAGGAACTACAAGGGAGGCTGGGAAATGTAGTTTCTATGTGAGCCGCCATGTATCCAGAGACAACTCAAAGGAAAGATTGGATTTTGTGGGCTGCCACCTGCTTTCCTGTAGCTGCCATCCTGAGTCCTATCTTCACCTGAAGCTTGTTCAAGGGAGCAAGGTAAGACAATCCAGGCTAAGGTGTGTGAAAGAGCAAAAGGTAAGTGGCAAGGAACCACAGGCTATGCCCCTCATCACTGGTCTCCAGGTAAGTGTGACTTCAGGCACCTCCTTTATTCCCTCATTTTTAAAATTGGGATGCTGATACTAAACAGCAAGGGGGTGGTGGGAAAGAAAATGTAAGAACATTTGCCAAGGGCCAAACACATAAGCTGGTACACAGAACATGCCTAATGAGACTTAGCTGCCTCCCCCTGCCGCCTATAGCATTTGTATTTTTGTTTCCGGTCCTTAACACTCAGGCATAGAAGTTCCTGTTTTGATTTTTTTCAATTTGAGCTTCTCTAGGAATTCTTGGCTTGTGGGTTTGGATACTGGTGCTGCAACACAGTCAAGAGACTCTCCAGCCACCCTGGGCCCCTCGCTGCTATTAAACATGCCTACAGGCTTCTGTCCCTTGTTCTCTCTTTTGGCAACCTCTTCTTGCCTATCTGCATTCATGGAACCCTCCTTATCTTTAAGGCCCAGCTGAAAAGCCTCTGTGTCATCATAGCCCTTTGCTTAATTTTTAAGTGAAATTTCACCCTCGCTGGACCAGTGTCACCCATGCCCCTGGGAACAATGTGGTGCCATAGGGCACAGAACGGCTGTTCATGGTTCACCACTGACCACCCTGGAAGATACAGCACCTTCACTAACTCTTTGAGTTCTCTCTACAGTATTTTTCAATAGCATTTTCACTCTGCCAAGAATGTACTTCCTCACTTCTAAGGAATGGGGTCAATAAATTCATAAATGGCAAATGAGTGAGTTCAACAAACACACGAGGGTACTGCAAAAAGTTTGTGGAAAAGTAGGATTGAAAGATAGTATGAATGTTTCCATGAACTTTTGATGTACCCTTGTGTCTTTTTTATTTTCTTCATCTGACCCCTTTTTGCTCTTGCTCCTGTCCCACCGGGTAGAGGGCACACCCACATGCTCTTAAATTTGCCAGTAATGCAATGGGTAATTCATCTTATTTTCTAAAATGTCTCTGCTATGTGGAAAACCTGTGCACTTTCAGAGTTATCCCTTTCTCCAGGCCATGATGGAGTCTTGAGCAGAAGCAGCTTCTGCGTTTTAGTGATGGCCTTGGGTAAATGGCCTTGATCCTAGGGTTGGGCTTTGTGCTTTCTCAGGTGCTCACAGCCTTATCAGAGAGGTCCCTTTCTTTGCCCATTGCAAGGCTTTCTGCTGACATTTGTTGCTAGAACCTGTGACTGATGAAGTGTAGGGGAACTAGGAGACACTCTGTTGTCTCCAATTTCTCCCCTCCTCATCTGGCCCCTGCCCCATCTTGACTCCACTTCTCAGTCTTTGGCTCAGGATGCAACAGCCTCAGTCTCCACAGGATGAAGGCCTCATGCAGGGCCCATGGCTCTGTACTCTCAGCTACTGTGTGCCTCATCCCCTGGGAGCAAGCAGAGATGTGGGGTTCTTCTGCACCAGACAAAGTTAGGGGGACTTGGGAGTCTCCTCTGGCCTCTCTCTACTCTTCCTGGGCACATCACTCGGCCCCTGCTACCTGCCAGCTGCCACACTGCTGCACAATAGAATTGTCTAGTAACGCTGTTGCAAATACTAAATATATATGAAGGAGCTATTGCATAGTTATCAATAAATGTTTTTTGAAGGAATGAATCTTCCTGATGATTCTGAAGTCAGCCCCATCAGTGTTAACAGGGATACTTTGACTTAGTTGAGGCTGCAATGGAGTAGGAGACTCCCCCTCAGCTATTTTCATGTGTGAAACTTCAGTGTGAGTTCCAGAAAGGAAATGGAAAGACACACATTGACCACACATTGTACAATAGGCACGTGATGTGCCTCAAGTTGTTTAGTCCTCACAGCTATCCTGTGAGGTAAGCGATATTACCCCACTTTACAGATGGTGAAACCAAGGCTCTGGGAAGGCCAGCCAGGTGACTCCCAAACCTGCACACTCTGCCTGTGCTCCAGAAGAGCAACCCCTGGGCCTCTTCCCTGTGCTAAAGTCTACAGAGGTGAGACGATGAGACCCAGCTGGACCTGCAGAGTAATTCAACCAGTCAGTGCCTTTGCTAAAAACATTCAGTTGGCTGGGTGAGGCCCTGAGTATATGGAAGAACTGACAGAATGGAGAAAAACAAGGAATCCACCTTAAAGCCAGAGTCCCAGTCCTCCTCTGCCCACTGCTCACCTGGGGCCATTCTCTGTGTCCTGCCTACACTGTCTCCTGTTTAAGCACATCCAGGCATCATCTCTGTGTAGCTACTTCCATGGTGTTCCTTAGACCTGATAACATGTATTTTTTATTTATCAAACTGAGGTCATGTCTCCTCATCTCTAAATTGAGGACAAAGATCCTGCTGTGTGTCTGTCTCTTCCAGTGGCCCTGAAAATCTGATGTAATCACAGGAGTACTAACAGCAAACATTCATCTGCCAGGCATTATTATGAGCACGTATGATAACTCATGAAATCCTCATATCAACAATGTCAGATCCTATCCTTAGCACCTCATTTTACAGATGAGGAAGGCAAGGCACAGTGAGATTAGGTAACTTGCTCAAGGTCACACAGTAACTAAGGGGAGGAGCCAGCATTTGTACCAGCGAGTCTCTGATCTCAGGCTTTGATCTCTGGAGGGGGTAGGAGGTCTCCCGGGAAGCTTCCAGGGTTTCTGGCTCTGTTAGAGTCACACTGGCCTCACTCAGCCTGATTCCTCTCCCATCCAGGAGTTTGGTTTGCAGAGTTACTTAACCATTGCCAGCACACTCATGCTGGCTGAGGGCCTCAGAAATATTTCTATTCTACACTACATCAGAGCATTAATACTCATCTAATGCTCTAATACTTAAAGTGGCTCCCAATTGCATTTAGAATAAAATTTCAGCTGCTTCCCATTGCTTTGGACTCAGTGGAATCACCATTGCCTCCCACCTGCTCTTTCATGTCTTCCCATTCTTCCCCCGCAGCTGGCTCACAGGCTGGGGATTCACCATGGTTCTGTTACTGGAACATACCAAGCTCTTCCCTTGCAGGGCAGAGTTTGTCCTTGCCTCACTGTCTGCTTGAAGCACTCTTCCCTGGCTCTTCAGGGAGCTGGCTCTGTCTCAACCTCCAGGTCTGCATGGGGCCTCCTCCAAAGCATCTCCCTTCCCCATGTATACTACCCAAAGCCCCCTGCTCCCTGCAGTCTCTCACTGTCTCATCACCCTACTGATTGCTGAGGACCTGACACTAGAGCTGCCATCCTGATTCACACATTATATCCTTAGGGTTCATAGAAATCCATCTGGATAAAATCTGTATTTTTTTTGTAATTATGGTAAAATGCACATACCATAAAATTTACCATTTTAACATTTTTAAGTGTACAGTTTGGTAGTGTTAAGTACATTCACGTTGTTGGTCAACAATCTCTAGAAATTTTTTGTCTTGCAAGACTGCAATTCCAAACGCATTGAATAATAACTTTCCATCTTCCCTTCCCCTCAGCCTCTGGCAATCACCCTTCTATTTTCTGTCTCTATGAATTTGACTGCTTTAGGTACATCATATAAATGGGATCATATAGTATTTGTCCTTTGGTGGCTGGTTTATATCACTTAGTATAATGTGCTCAAGGTTCATTCATGTTGTAGCATGTACCAGAATTTCCTTCCTTTTTAAGGCTGAATCATGTTTCATTGTACATGTATACCACATTTTGTTTCTTCATTCGTTCTGTCACTGGACACTTTGGTTGCTTCCACCTTCTGGTTGCTGTGAATCATGCCGCTAGGAGCATGGGTGTTCACAAAACCCCTGCATCTTAGCTCCTGTTTTCACTGTTTGGGCTGTGACCCTCCAGGGGTCAGCTCCCCACACTGAACTGTTCTGGGTCTCTGACTTTGCCAGGCCCCGCCATAATCCACAACTGTGACTTCTCCATGTCATTGGGGGCTATTCATTAGGACAATTCTCTACTATTGGTTTTAAGGTGTTCATTTTGGTTAGACTTGCCAGATATACAAAACTACTTCAGAAAGTTCATGGAAAGATTTGTATTATCTTTTAATTCTACTTTTCCACAAACTTTTTAAAATACCCTTGTATGTAGTAGGGTGGATGACTGAGTCTATAGTGTGGTTTCTGAGAACTTGGGGGAACATTATAACCCCTCTATGACTTCTTTTAAAAATCCTCTTTTCCTGCCACATGACACTTTAAATACTCCTTGCAATGAGCATACTTCCTTACCACAGTGGGCACTTATCGGGAAACTGAGACCAGTTAACAGAGGAGGCACTGTGACCTAATAGCACCAAGGAGTTGGTGACGCTCAGCAGATAAATTCCTGCGAGAAGGTTCCAGAGGGTAAAAAATGGGAGCAGAGCAGGAGTAGAAGGCAGGAGGAAACCCCCGCGAGGAGAGGGGGAGGCAGCAGACTCCGTATACAGATGTTGCTGGAGCTTGGACTGCCATTTCCAGGAGAAGAATGGAGCCATCTGACCATCCTCATGAGAAGTGAGGTCCTAGGGTCAGCTCTGGGGACCCTAGACAGTAGACCCAGGCATGATTCCTACACCTTCTTCTTCTACTTCTTACTGTGAACGATGCTGCTGGGCGCACGGCTGTCCACAAAACCCCTGCATCTTGGCTCCTGTGCTTAATGGACATATGAACTTTTCCACGTTACTTAACATTCCCCAAACTTCTATTTTCTCTTAAATAGAACAAACCAGAAGAATGATACGTATCTTACAGTGTTTCATTGGTATTAAAGAAAAATACATATGTGCATGAGTAAGCTAAAGAGCATGCCTGTCTCATTGTAGACGTTCAATACAAATTTTCCATCCCCCCTTGTCCTTCTCTGTATACCTCACATCTAACACAGTTCTGCACCCAGAATTGTCCCTTGATGAGTATTTGAAGTGGAAGAAAAGACAGAAAGAATGTGTTTTCTCGCCATCATTCCTGGGCTCAGGGATTTCGGATCTCCACTTTGGGAGGTTCACAGAACATCTCACCAGGACTGAAGATGCCCAGAACAAAACTACACTCTCCAGAGGAGTGTTTCCAGAATGAATGGAAGAGGGACGTTGCTGTACATGGGTGAGGGAATGTCTGCTACTTGAATTAAAAAGGACAAGTAAACACATAGTTCACACAATAAACAAAGCCAGAGACATTTCCTCATCAGCAACTTCACATGGTGAAATACAGCCCACAGCACACCTGAAAGACAGTCACGGATCTGCTGTGATGAGACCTCTCTGCATCAACGACTTTTCTTTCCTTCCTATCATGTTACTAGGATCGAAATCAAGCATCAAATTTGAGACTCAGCTAGGAGCATGCCCACCAGGAGACACAAGGAGTTGGGGTGAGATGATAAACATTGGGATCCCTATGCAGGCTGGGATACCTATGCAGGTGCCCCGGGCACCTTAGTGGGGCTCCATTCCTCTCCAGTTCCCAGATAAAATGTTGCATGACCCAGCTGTGGACTCTGAAAGAGGCCCCAGACTTGGAGTCTAGGGACTGAGGGGAGCCTGCCCTCAGGAAGGGCCAGTAATCCCTGATCTCCTAAGGAGTCAACTACTTAAAGGAATGCAACATTTCTACAAAACCACAGGGGGATGTCAAGGTCATCAGACCGGGTCTTCTTCCCTTAAATATGATAAGGTTTGGCTTGACAATATTGAAGAAATCAAGTGGGAAAAGCTTATTTTCTGTCCATACCTATCCTCTTCTTATTTGCCTTTGAAGGAAAAATAAGAGACAGTTTGGTCTAGATAAATTAATTATTATCATCGTTATTGTCAACACTGTCATTTTCATCATTACAAGGAATTGAAATATCTAGGCTGAGTCTTAATAACTGAGGAAGAAGCATATAGACAGAGAAGGCAGACGGGGACGAGGGAGTTGGGGAGCTGGAGAAGTCGCAGGCAGAAGGTACAGAATGAGCCGAGGCACGCTGCTCCAAGCTGCTGTCTTTTTGGTTACTTAATTTTTTCCTCCTTTCCACTTGTTCTTTTGTTTGCCCGTGTCTTTCAATCTCTGCTTCAGCTGTTCAACCCACTTTCTTTAAACTAATCTGTTTCTGTGCTGATACTTAACTCTGGATTCCAACTTATTTCTTGTTAGCAGATGCTGTACTTACAATTTATTACTTTCCTTAATTCATAAAACAAGGCCTTACTGTCTGCTTACCTGTGAAAAAAAGATGCCTATTACCAGTGAAGGTATAATAGGGACTGAAAGCACACAGAAGAATAGTACTTGCTCCAGGTCCTCAAGAAACCCACAGTCTAGTAGAGGAAGCAGACATAGATCAGCAAACTGTCATTTATATCATTCATTCATTCATTTATTCATGGTTCAACAAATGCATATTGAGCTCCTACTGCATGCCAGAAACTGTGTATACCCTGGGGATACAGTGAATGAACAGAGTGACAAAGTCCCTGTCCTTGTGGAGTTTAGTTTCCAGTAGAGAAGCTCATGGGACAACTGGGGTCTTGGAAGACTACAAGAGGAGGGGACATGGGAAAATTGGTGGCTGTGGAAGATTTTTTTCCTACTATATTGCCCAACTTTCTGTAAGCACAAACTACCTGTCAATTTCTGGAACAGATTTTGGTCACCCATGGCAACAACAGAAGGAAGCAATAAAGAACTGAGGATAGTACACATTCACATGCTAACATTAAATTACCTACACGACCCTCTGAGTGTGTTGATCAGGTGTATAAAATGAGCTCCTGGTTACTTAGAAATGCTCAAGCACTTCATTGTTAGAGTGGGTGTGTTGATTTTAGATTTTTTAAAAAATTATTTTGCCCTAAAATTTGCAAAATGTATAATTTTCATAAGCTAAGTTACTCAATTTTGGAAGGAAAAAAAACCTTTTTTTTAAGTTTAGTAAAACAATTTCCAGCCCTCTAGTAAAAAAACAAAAAATAATTCTGTGGACTTTTTTTTTCTTTTTTATCATTACACAATGTAAACAAACTTCCTGACAAGACTTACACGTGCTTACGTGACCTGGGCTCTGTCCTCTCTGCAGCCTTATCCTTTGTATACATTTTATTGAGAAGCTTTCATATCCCCTGATAGACCTTGTTCTCTCTTTCCTCTGGGATGCTGTGTATCTTTTTACTTATTTACTTTTTCTGCCCATGACCTTCTCTCTTCCCCTATCTTTCTCTCTTTCCCAAGTGTCCCCTTCACTTGACTTCTAACATCACTTTCTCTTCAGGTAAGACCGCTTCTCCCAGAGATCTTCTCTTGACTCTAAACCCAGAATGAGATGGTGCCCTTGCTATGGTTCCTGTATCCTCCTATAACCACCCCCCATCAGAACACTAATGACATGTTCTTGTAATACTTTATTTAAATAACCTTCTCCCCCATCTAGGGTGGGTACTATGTAATGACAGGGCTGTACCTATCATGTTCACAACTTTGTTCCTGAGCCCAGTATAGTAACTGCCAAATACCTACTAGTTGAATTAATAAACAAATCAGAATCATCAGTGAATATTGTTTATACTGAGAACAGTCACATCAGTTAGCTACAGCAGCATAACAAACTCCTCCAGAGCTCAGTGGCATGAAATGGTAAGCTTTTATTCTCACACTCACATGGTTGTGGGGCTTTAACCTGCAGGTCATGAATCAGTTGGAGAAGCTCTGCTCCACATGTCTGTCATTCATTTGGGATCAGCAGGTCACCTAGGGCAGGTTTTTTCATGGTAACAGCAGAAGTGCGAGAGGCGAAGTCCAACCACACAAGTGTGTTTCAGGCCTTTCCTTGTTTCATGTCTACTAACATCTGATTTCCAAAACAAGTCATAGGGTTAAGCCCATATTCATGGATGGGAAATATACTCTATCCACAGGGAGTTGGTGAGAGGACTGAATATTTGTTTAACAATAATCCAAGACACCACAATCACGAAGAATCAATCCATGATCTAGCCAACATTTATCTGATAAAAGCACTCTTTTCCTCAAGGGCAATCATTAAGTAATTTTCACTCATAATGTATTATGCTAGGTTGCCTGTGAAATGCATAATTAAAAAATAAGTCATGGAATCTGTTACCTACAACAGGCAAGTAAGCTAAAGCATGTACACAAATGATCACTCTACAACAAAGTATATTATATCCTCTATAGAGACCACATGTCATAGTGGAGATAGCAAAGAGTTTAGAGTCAGGCAGCCTTGGGTGTTGTCACTTGCTAACCATGTAATTGTGGGTAGTCGTTTAAATTCTGTGAATCTCCTTTGCACTCCCACCCTCCGCATAAAATGGGTAGGGTAACAATAGCAACCTCCTGGGGCAGCCACGAGATGAAATGGCACATGCTGTGTGATGCCTGGCACTGAGCGTGCACCTCATACACTCCCGTTTTCTCTCTTTTCTTCCTTCTGCTCTTCTGTGCCCTTGTTAAGGACAAATCACAAAGCACCTAACCCCATCATTTGCTGGAAGTGGTGGTGGTGTTAGCTGCTTTGTTTTTCTCTATCTGGGAGTCAATTTGACACGCTGTTCATTAGGATGAAATCAATAAACGAGGTATGAGTTAGACCTCGCTTGTTAGAGCCTATCATTTTATACACCTAATTTGGAGTACACATCACCTTGCCTTTAACAATTCTGAAAAGCTTATCTTTCTGCCTATTTATGGCTTCATGTGCTTACCCTGCTGTCTCTCCAGGCTGGTCTCACCCACCACACGCTTCCAACTCCCACCTCCTTGTATGTGATACTCTAATCTATATCTGAATCCAGAGATCCACCTCTATGTGTCAAATTGCCCACTGGATTTTTCTAAATGGGTATCAAGCAGGTATCTGAAGTACAATATATTAAACACTAAGTTTCACATACATTCTCCAAGTCTGCACCTCTTCCAATGCTCCTTATCTTACTGAATGGCTTCAAAATCTGTCCAGCCACAGCGGTTAAGACCTCATGGTTGCATTCGATTTATCCTTTTCCCTCATCATCCCAATCCACTCAGTAGTAAGTACATTAGTCAGGATGACTTGGGGTCTGGAGTAACATAAAACCCCAATATAAACCAGCTTAAACAGAAAGAAAATGTTATTAATGTATCTAACAATTAGTCCAGAGTGACTGCAGAACTGAGCAGTGCAATTTTCTAGGCTTCTCCATCTCCACCCTCCTCGTGTGAGCTTTATTACCACAGGAGCCACAAATTGGCTATAGTGACTTCAAGCTAATGCCTGACCCATAAAATAACACCCCCAGCTTTCTTCTACAGAATTGTCTTTCTTAGGAGCGAGGACGTCTTTGACAGACGATGCGTGGTGTTTCACTGGTTCATAGGTCCATTCCTAGGCCAATCACCAGCAATGAGGATGGATTTACCATGCTTGGTGCAGACCACCATGCCAGTTACTCTCAATCCCATCTCTTTTACAATAAAATCTGAGTCCTGTGTATTTTACCTCTTCAACACCTTTAGTTTGCTCCTACACATACTCAGGAACCACTTAGTTAAGTCACTCAGAACCTCTCATGGGAACTATTAATTTCTGCCCTACTGATTTTCACACCTCCGAACTCTCTCTACAACTCCCTATCCCAATCTTTTTTCATACATTCAGGAAAAATAACTTTCTAAGGGTTCACATTATGTCCCTCACATCTTAGAACATTGATGTTTTCTCGGAGGACGGAGTTTATACTATACAACTGGGCACTCAGACTTCTCCAAAATTTAGCATGTTTCCTTTTCCAATGTTAACTTCTGCTAATCTTAATAGTTTATATTGTGCCTATACTAATTTATATTAATAAGGTGCTATCCTAAATCTTTTCTATGCATTATCTCAATTACTCTGAACAATTCTCTGTGGGAACAATTCTCTGTCCAGCCATAGGGGTTAAGACCTCGTGGTTAACTCTGATTTATCCATTTCCCTCATCATCCCAATCCACTCAGTAGTAAGTACATTAGTCAGAATGATTTGGGTATGGAGTAATGTAAAACCCCAATATAAACCAGCTTTAACAGAAATAAAATGTTATTAATGTATCTAACAATACTGTCATTGACACTTACGGAAAAAGAAGCTAAGATTCAGGCAGGTCAAGTAATTTACCCAAAGTCAGCTACATTGTTGTATGGCTGAAGTTTAGAACCAGGGCTGTCTGCTGCCAAAGCCTGTTCTGCTAACCACTACAGCATAACACCTTCCTCTTGCCTCCACCTAAACCCTGCATACAAGTCATTCCACACTTTTTGAGTGTTTCTTGAGCAAGCCCAGCAAGATCATGTCTTCCTGGGCTTATTAAAGTTGCTATCGCTACCCAGAATGTTCAACTCTCTACCTCTGCCCTCAAAGTCTTATTTTTATATTGTACCTTCTCTGACACAGCCAACCTCAGTCAGAATCATTTACCCCATGATGCTCTACTTGACTGTCACACAAATTTGTCTCTCGCACCAGAGTCTCAGCTCCCTCCTGACAGAGACCAGCTCTTCCTTTGATTGCTGCATTATGCACAGCATTGTAGCCCAGTAGTTTATATTCAGCCCAAACTGTCCAAGTCTTGACACTCTAAGCAAGACAGTGCTAGTTACTATGTGATAAAGATATTGAAATCACAGTTGCTACTCTCAGGGGTTTGCATTCTAGTGAGAGATACACACACAAGTAAATAATCTCAAGGATAGAGGGGTGCACAAGGTCCAAGATGCTATATAAGTATATCTTTAATTGCATTAATTTCAGTAGTGCATTCTGCAGATTTATGACATTGACCATGTATTGATCCCTGACTGGAGAGCTAAGAATTTTGTTTGCATGTACCTTTTCATACAGATTAGGAGTGCTAATCCTCCACTAGCAGATGTACCTAATTTCTCTCCATTCCCACACCTACGCCTCCACAGAGACAAAGTGTGATTTGACATGGTTGGAAGAAGTCAGGCATGTTTGTGCTGGTTTTATCCTATCTTCCTCTTCTCATGAACAACCTTGCCTGCAGCGAGTGTATGCTCTCTATTGCTCTCAGCCACTTCGGGGAACTCAGCCTCATCTCTGATAGCATTGCACATAAATTGTGTATCATGCTTCTGTTTACTCTCTGACCCAGGGTCTTCTTTGATGCTGTTGGAGCCTTCTCAGACCTATTGAAAGTATAACCCAGGAGTGTGGGGGACTTAACACCATCACGTAGTAGAAGACTACAGTGCTCCAGTCTCCCTGCACTTCAGTGGACAAGTCTGGGTGGCATGACGATGTACCAGCAGAATCAGGACTTGCTAATCATTGTGCTGATACATGAAAACACACCCTTACATTGGCTTTTCCTTTTTCCCTTTTCTCAGTCTCCCTACTCTCTCACTTCTTTTTCCTGGAAGAACCTCCCAAATAAACTACCTGAACCCATGTTCTCCTCTCAGGCTCTACTTTCAAGAGAACTCAAATTAAGATAGATGACACAAGGACATGGTTTATGATCCATCCCTCAGCTCTGTAGATTACTTAAAAAAGAGACAATAAATGCTAGATAGATTAAATGGCAGATCCTTATTTAAATAGTTACCAAAGAGTCCTTTTATCTACGGGCAGCATGGTGACCCTGACAGCAGAAATGAATAAGGAGACTACAGCACCTTTACCAGGAGAGTAATGTCATTGTCTGTTAGGTTTGAAAGTGACCTGGAAAATGATTTCATCCAAACTTCTCAAGTCATTGGAGAAGTTCAGAGAAAGTTTAAGCCCATATTCTTGAGGTTGTCCAGCCAACTATTGATAGTTCCGGATCAGAAGCCCAAGACTCCAGCCTTCTCGTAGTGGGCAAATGACACTGCAGGCATCAAGGTGGCCCTGGTTATCCATCCTTTTCTTACACTGGCCGCTTCCTCAGAGAACCTGGCAGCTCTGAATCATAAGGACTACAGAATTAAGATTTAAAACCATCCTATTGCTAGAAAAATGATAGACATGGCTCGAAGACAGTGCCCTTTCTGGATTTACTAATTCAGTCCATTAAGTCTAATCAGTGTCTACAAAGAAAAATACTGACTCTTGATTTACTTAACTTACAAGACTGTATTTCTTTTAACACACAGAGTGCCTGAGACAGTCCCTGACTCAGCTCTCTGCCATCCTGCTTTCATGATGATTTAGGAAATAGTAGAAAAAGGAGGCTTGAAAGCAGGAAAACACAGATTTGGCTGGAAGCCTTCCCATCAGAGGAGGGATTTTCCTTGGTTTTGAAGGACCAATCAGACATAGATTGGCTGACAAGGAGATATGGGGTGGGAGTGAAAAGACAGAGATAAGACTGCTTTGGGAAGGGGCATCTTGTTGTGAAGTAAGAACAAAGGAATTGAGTTTGAATGAATACATACATTGGAAGACTTGATTAGGGTAAAAAATGTAGTAAAAATATGAACATCCCTGACAGCATAAAGTGTCACTTACAAAACGAGGCTATGGGGGTAGGATAGGAAGCAGTAAAAGTGGAGAAAAGGAAAGCTAAATTTAATAGACAATATCAAAAGAAAAAGAGTTTAAGCTTATTATTAGATTTATAAAGACAACCAACAGAACTTAAATCACAGCAAGAGTACTATCAAATGCTGGGAAGAGGACAGAGTGAGAAAAGAGGAAATCAGGAAATCAAGAGATAAGGTTTCAAGTGTAGTTAGAATGGAGGAGTCCTTCTGTTTGGGAGAAATGTAATGAGGACATGGGAAAGGCTTCCTAAGGAAGTAAAACAGTAGGTAAATATTGAAAAATGAACAAGAGTCCACTAAATAATGCAGCAAGTGAGATAGGAAGTGCTCAGTCCCTCTAGGTTCAGATTTCAGGCCACTCTCCTGGCTCTCTAACCACTCCCCTAGGACTCAAGACCAACCTCTGGGTCCTAAGCTATGGTGGCCTGTAGCACCTATTTCTGGCACCAGCATGTAGAGGTTGAGACCACATGGGACATACTTATATAATCTTGGTGGCCAAGCATGCTCAGGAAAAAAGGAGTTGCACACAGGTATCGATATTCAACACTGTACCTCACAGATATGTACGATCAACTATGTTTCAATTAAAAAAACTTAAAATTGAAAGAAAAAGTAGTCTACCCCTTAAATGACTTAATGACCTTCCACTGGAGGTGCTAGAGAGCACCTAGAACATTCTAAGTGTATTCGGTGCATGTGGTGGAATTTGACCAATGTGCATGCTCTGAAAGAGACCAACTGAGCATGTGCAAGACTAGGTTGCATAACTGAGAACCACGCCCTTTGTTGAATATTCATTAGATAACATTAATATGCGTAGATAGTGAAGATATAAACGTTGAATCCAGGAGGAAGGGGGTACTGCTGCTCACTTGCTCTGGAGCCAGCCTGCACATTGCCTGTGAGGTGTGTATATATCACTTTTTGTGCTAAATTTGCCTCTATCAGTCTGCTATACACTCTGAGACTGGTCAGACTTTGTAAAGAGTGAATTTTTTACTTTTGTATTAAACTTGTTAATGCCATTCAGTCTCTGGAGCTAGGCTGTACTTTCCCTGTGAAGTCTATATTTCTTAATCCTTACATTAAATCCGTTTTCATTTCCTTATGTGATTCTGCCCTTGAATTCTTTCCTATGGTTGAGTCAAGAACCTGGTAGAAGATGGGGTGGGTTGAGATCAGCTATCCAACCTCCCCAGAACCTCTCCTCCAATATCACAAGGGTACTAGAAGCAGAGACCAGAATACCCACAACAACAGGGCAGGGGATGCAATGGAATCTTTGAGCAACTGCAGATTGTGCAATATTTCTGGTATACTTGGTGCTGGCTTGTAAGGCTGCAGAGACAAATCAGCTCAAATCAGGAATGGCCCATATGCCACATTAGGGAGTTTCAATTGTTTTCTGTGGATCACAGATAAACTCAAATGCACAGAGCAGTCAGGCAGATGATGAAAATAAGAGAAGAGGAAGGGGAAAGACAGTGGTGAGTGAGAGAGCACATGTCCTAGTTGGGCAGTAGGTCCAGAAGAATTCAAACCCTGTGTCATAAAGCTAGGAATCAAAATTTTTATGTGAAACCTCTTAATTTTAAAATTTGGCAACTATTAGTTAGGCTATGCTAGGCTAGGCTATGCTGTGACAACAAAGAAATCCCCAATGCTCAGCGGTGTAACATGATAAAGGTTTGTTTCTCAGTCATACCATGTCCTGCATGGGCAGAACAGCTCTCTTCCATGATGTACCCTTTTCAACAAGAACCCATGATCTTCAAGGTCATTAAAGCAGGATCAGAGGAGCACATTGCCTCTACTTTTACTGACCCAGGCATCCATTTGCTGTCATGAGACACTTGTCCTCAATCTAACTTGAAGGGACACGAGGAAGTATCACAGCATACATGGGTATTTGATAAGCTCGCAACTGTGTCTGCCACAGGAACTAACACAAACATTTTATTGCTAAACACCACATTATCCTATAAATAATGGTTGGTTTTGGTGGAGGGGTGGCAGTTTTAGAAGAGCTCTGCCATTGTGAAAGATAGAAGGTTCTTAAAATAAATCACATTTTAATTTTCCAAAAATTAACTCTGGAAGGAATGTGGAGGACTGACCAGCAGGGACAGTACTCAGGCAGGATGTTGAGGACCTGGAACAGGACAGGAATAGTTGAAATAGAAGAAAAGAGGTGCTCATGAGCTGTATTAACTCTCTTTGTTTACAAATAAAGAGGAGGAAGATCACAAAGTTTGTGTGAATTGCCCAAGTTTGCAAAGTTAATAAGTAGCTGTTCAGAACATCTCTGTGAGTCCAGCACACTTTTTATCACATTGGTAGAATGATATGAAGGAAAACTGATGGAAATATAAGATCTTTGACTTTGAGAATTAGGCTTTGGGGAGCTTATCTAATGCAAACACTCGATGCCATCGGATTTTGTTCATAACTGATTTTAAACGTAAACCTTCTCAAAGATATTTCTTTCTTCTTAACTTATAAGACCTGCCAATGGGTAAACATCAAAAGGATAATGTATTCATTTTTTAACCTTGATTTAGTCTCTTTTCCTATTACCTTCTGGGAAATCCTCAGCTTAAGAAAGAAATATTTTTATCTTTCTCACCTCTAAATGTGTCCTGGTGCTGGAACAGTAAGCATTCTAATCAGCGTGACTCCCGACCATCTGTGATGAGATTTCTTCAGGAGGATTCATCTCCGTCTCTAATGCTCAGATGTAGTTAATCCACTTGAGCCTAAAGCAGAAAGAAAACAGAGAAAGGAAAATTGTTGGGAGGGAGGGAGTCATGGTAAGGAGTGTGGGGGGATGGAGGGGGGAAGATGGATCAAATGGAACGGAGCTTTTTTGCCTTTAGGCAGAAAGTGAGAACATAATGTATCTGTATCAGAGCACACAAAAAATTAACGTTAAGCAAGATATTCTAATATTAATAATATGGAAGTTTTATAGCAGGCACAATCATTTCAGTTAATCCCCTCTATTTCCCCAAGTGGTGGTTCATGTTATCCCCATTTTCCAAACGAGAAAACTGAGACTCAGAAATGAACCAAATCATAAGCTACCAGAGAATCCTTGTCATTTAAACTCAAATTCTGAGTTTTTGCTCTTTTCAATATCCTTTGTAACAGTCTTACATTAAGATTCATCAAATGTTTATCAAGTGTTTAGCATGAACCCCAATTTCTGACACAATTTATTTCATTTCACTCTTAAAATAATGCTGTGAGACCAGTATTATCATTCCAAGTTATCACAACAAAGAAATCGAGGTGCAAAACAAGAAGAATGAAATGCCTGAGATTTCATGCTAGGTGCCTGTTCCTGAGGAATTGGGCTTCTTCATTTTGCCATTTTTCTGCTGTCTTTGGAAAAACATCTTTCTGATAATAAAAACCTCTCCAGATTTCCTGGTCTTTTCCAGTCTTTCTCCCTTTATCTAGGGGACCTACTAAAAAAGGTATTTGGGAGGAAAATCATATAATTATCACAACCATTTGGGGACATATATGTTATCAGTGTTTATCTTATCAACAACAATGTAAGGCTTCTGTTAAAAGAATAATCAGTAGGGCCAGTACTTTGATGAAAAGATAGAAAGACTTGGGTGTGAAGTTGTTCTCTGGGTCATCTTTATTATGAGGGTTTGAGCAAATAACTGAAAATTTGTAATTCTCATATACAAAATGCCATTGCTGGAATGTAATTCAAATGGATTATATCTGTAGATCACATATGTATGAGGTCTAACATACAAGATGTAAACTAGAAATGCAAAGAAGCAGGAAAATGTGACCTATATAAAGACATAAACTATTCAATAGAAACAGTCCCTGAAGTGATTCACATGGTGGGATTATCAGACAAGAATTTTAAAATAGCTGTTAAAATTATTTTCAAGGAAAGGAGGGACATATGAGTAAATAGATGCAAATCTCAGCAAAGAAATGAAAACTATCAAAAAGAACTGAATGAAAAATCTAGAACTGAAAAATTACAATATGAGAAGTAAAAAATTCACTGAATGGTAATTCTGAGATTTCTGTCTACTTATTGTGCCAAATGCTGAAAAAAAGGGATTACAGCTATGGTTATGGATATGTATATTTTTTAACTTTAGTATTTATATTTTGCTTTATAGACTTTGGAACTCTGTTATTAGATGCATAACTGTTATGGTTAATTTTATGCATCAACTTGACTGAGCTATAGGTGAACGGTGAAACATTCTTCTAGGTGTGTTTGCGAGGGTGTTTTTGGATGAAATTAACATTTGAATTAGCATACCGAGTAAAGCAGATGGCTTACCCAATCAGTGGAAGGCTTGAATAAAATAAAGAGGCTGACCTTCCCATAAGTAAGAGAGAATCCCTCCTGCCTGACTGCCTTGAGCTGGAACATCAGCTGTTTTCCTGCTTTTATACTTTGAAGCATCAGTTCTTCCCAGGTCTTGAACCTGCTGGCCTTCAGAGCAGAGCTATGCTATTAGCTCTCTTGGGTGTTCAGCCTACCAATTGCAGATCTTGGAACTCCTCAGCCTCCATAACTACATTAACTATTTTTTTATAATAAGTCTCTCTCTTTCTCTCTTACTTGCAGATTCTCCTGAACTTACGATGGAGTTTTGTCCCAATAAACCCATCATAAGTTCAAAATATTATGTCAAAATTACATTTAATAATCCTAACCTACAGAACATCATAGCTTAGCCTAGCCTGCCTTAAATATGCTCAGTTACATTAGACTACAGTTGGGCAAAATCATCTAACACAAAGCCTATTTGATAATAAAGTGTTGAACATCTCATGTAATTTATTGAATACTGTACTGAAAATGAAAAACAGCATGGTAGTGCAGATACTTGAAGTATGGTTTCTACTGAATGTATGTCTCTTTATGTCTCAGTTCAGTTTTTTGCTTCTGTAATAGAATACTACAGGCTGGGTAATTTATTTATTTTTTAAAAAGGTTTATTTCTTACAGTTATAGAGGCTGGGAAGTCAAAGAGCATGACACTGGCATCTGGCAAGGATCATACCATGGTGAAAGGGAAAAAGGTAGAAGTTAGTGCACAAAACAGAGAGAAAATCAGGCAAACTCATTTTTTTTTTGTTTTTGTCCTTTTTTGTGACCAGTAAGGGGATCGCAACCCTTGGCTTGGTGTCGTCCACACCGCGCTCAGCCAGTGAGAGCACCGGCCATCCCTATATAGGATCCGAACCTGCGGCGCTCGCACTCTCCCGAGTAAGCCACGGGGTCGGCCCTTAAAATAAGTAACCCAATCCCACAATAACTAACCTGCTCTGACAATAATAGCATTAACTCATTCATGAGAGTGGAGCCCTATAATCTGGTCTCACCTCTTAATACTGTTAAGTTTCCACATGAGTTTTGAAGAGGATATTCAAACCATAGTACTTTCATATCATCATAAAGTCAAAAAATTGTAAGTCAGAGACCATTTTGTGTGTGTGTGTGTGTGTGTGTGTGTGTGTGTGTGTGTGTGTGTGTAATCGGTTCTGTTTTTCTGGAGAATCTTAATACTGTAACTAATTTGTATTGCACGGCTTCCTATAGAGTTGACCTCCTTGTTATGAAATATGCCTCTTCATCTCCTGCAATATCCTTTGTATTAAATATATATATACATAGCAATATTAATATCATCTCATCACTTTTCTTATGCTGTTTGCAGAATATATCTTTTTTCTGTATTTACTTTCAACTTCACTGTGATTTTATATTTGAAATGCCTCTCTTATAGACTAAGTATACTAATGTCTTGCTTTTGTATTTTGTCTGACAATCTATGCCTTCTAATTAAAGTGTTTAGTCAATTTATATTTAATGGAACTCTTGATATAATTGGGTTTTACTCAACCATCTTTACATTTGTTTTCCATTTCTCTCTCCTGTTTTTGATTTCTCTTTTTTTCTTTTGAGTTAGCTGAATATTTCTTTTTCTGGCTTCAAATGTGTGCTTCTTTTTCTTTCTTTCTTTCTTTTTTTTTTTTAAATCTTGGTCAGGGAATAACAGTACACATCCTAAATTTATCAGTCTTTTTAAAAATATTATATCACTCCACACTTCTCACATATCACTTCACACCTTATACTTTATAGCTTCCACATTACTAATGTAATAAATATAATAATATAATTCCATATACATGCTACATATTTTTGTGCTTTTTTATATCTTTTATTTATATACACATAATAAGCTACATCTTATGATACTATTATTTCTGCTTTAAACAGTCAGTTGTCACCAAAAAAATTAGAGAGAAATATTATTATACATATATTTACCCTCTTATTTAACATTTCTGGTGGTCTTCATTCCTCCTGGTAGGTAAACATTTCCACCTTTTATCTTTTCCTTCAGCCTAAAAAAATCCTTTAGCCTTTATTTATTGCAGATTTGTTGGCTACAAATTCACTGAACTTTTTTTTTTTAATCTAACATTGTTTTAATTTTATCTCAATTTTTGCTGAGTATACAATTGTAGATGGACATTCTTTTTCTCACCTTAAATCTTTTGTTTCCATTGTCTCCTGGCTCCCATTTATAAAAATTCAGCTATACCATTATTTCTTTTATTGTTTGCCTGTACAAAATGCGTTATTAAATCTCTGCTTGATATCAAGGTTTCCCCTTTATTTTTGGTTTTACACTGATAATTTTAATTCTTTAAATTATTGTTTTAAACTTTAGTTTAACCCTAGTGTTTCTGGATTTGGTTCTCTGTGTATCTATCCTACTTGGAGTTTGCTCCACTTATTGGATCTTCGATATGATGTCCTCATAAATTTGGGAAATAAATTACTATTATTTCTTCAAATACTTTTCTGCTCTTATTATCTTTTCTTTCTAGAAATTTAATTACTCAATATTTAGGCCATTTTGTTCATTGCACCAAAAGTTCCAGGAGCTCTATTTTTTCCCATCTTTTATTTTCCTGTTTTATGATTGCAATCGGGTGAGAATCATCTAATTTTGTTCTTTTCATTTTGATTTAAAGATTGCTTTGACTATTTTAGCTCCATTGAATTTTCACATAAATTTCAGAGTCAATTTTTCAGTGCTACAAAAATAATCTGATTTCAGTTGCATTGAATCAATAGCTGATTATATAATAATTACATTGTAAATTCCAAGATACTAGAATATGGGAGATACTTTCAAAAGAAGAATGTTAATAGATGTCAAAGTCATCAAAAACAAGGAAAGTCTGAAACTGCCAAAAGAAAGAGGACCCTAGGGAGACATGAAAACTAAATGTAACTTGGTAGCCTGGAACAGAAAGAGACTTTTGGTAAAACTAAGAAACTTTGAATAAACTACAAATGTTAATTAATAATAATGTATAAATATTGTTTTATTAATTGTAACAAATATACCATACTACTTTAAGGTGTTAATACTGGGGTACACTGGGTGAGCGGGTATTTGGGAACTCCATGTTCTATCTTCTCAATTCTTCCATAAATCTATAACTTTCCTGAGAATAAGGTCTGTTAAAGTTTGTAAAAATAATCAATATAGTTCCCATTCTAAATAATTAAAATTTAATCTTTAAATACACCATTTAGGATATCAAATTTTTAATTTCCAGAAAAATGTGTAACTAGAAATATACCAGACTTCTACATAGAAAATTTCAAAATATTTTAAAAACAAATTAAGTAATATGTAAATAACTGGAGATATATAACATGTTCCAGTATCAGCAAACTCAATGTTGTAAAAAATGGCAACTCTCCCCAAATTGATCTGTAGAGTGAATATAATTCAAATCCATATTTCAGCAGATAATTTTGTAGAAATTAAAAAAATATATTTCTAAAATTCATGTGGAAAGGCAAAGAGCCAGGATTAGAGCCAAACAATTCTGGAAAATAAATAAAATTTGGAGGAATTATGCTACCTGTTAGCAAAAGTTATTATAATTCTAAAATTATTTTAAAAGAATATACATAGTTTGAGGATTAGCAATGGAACATAATAGTCTAGAATCAGATCCACACACTTTGATTTATTACAAAAGTCATGATGCAACTCAGTTGAAAAAGGGCAGTTTGCATAATCAGTGGTGCTCAGTCACTTTGATATTCATATGAAAAGAAAACCAAAAAAAAAAAAAAAAAAAAAACTGGCTCCTACCTGACACTATACAAAACTTCAAATCCAAGTGGATTGTAAATCTATATGTAATGTGAAAGGTAAAGTAATAAAGTTCCTATAAGACAACAACATAGGAGAGTAATTTAGTGACCTTTGCATATGGAAGGAGTTCTTAAATAGAATAGAAAAATCACTAATTTTATAGGAGAAGATTGAAAAACTATACTGTATTAAAATTAAGAACACTGGTGTACATCAATAAATGTCGTTAAGAGAACAAAAACAAAAGCCAACTAGATAGGAGAAGATTTTTGGAAGACATATGTATGATAAAAAGTCTGATCCGGAATATATAGACAGGGCTTACAAACTGATAAGTAAAAGACAAACAACCCAACAGAAAAGTTGACTTAAAAACTTGAAGGTTCTTCAAAAAGAAGGCAATAAGCATTGAAAAGGCATTCGATAAATGATTCATCAGAGCTGTGCAAATTCAAACCAAGTGAGATGTTACTACTCACCACCAGAATGGGTAACATAAAATGTCTAACTATAGCAAGTATTGTTAAGGATGTGAAATAATTGTAGAAATTCTGGAAAGCTGTTTGGCAGTATCTACATAGACATAAACTATGACCCAACATTTCCACCTCTAGATATATATCCAACAGAAATGCATATCAATGAGCAACCAAGGTCAAATGCAAGAATTTCCATAGCAAAATTTTATTTACCACATTGAGAAATGGGAATTTCCACTGAAAGTACAATGGAAAAAAATCACAGTATATTTATTATTCATCAAAAGGAATATTATATATCAATGAAAATGAATAAACTACATATATGTACAACAGCATAACTTTAAACCTCAACATAATGCTGGATTAAGGACGCCAGATACAAAGGAGTAAATACTCTAAAATTTCATCAATAGAACTTGCAAAAATAGACAAAACTAGTTTGTGTTGCTAGAAGTGAAAGTGGTGGTTATTCTTAAAGAGGAGGCAAAAGAGTGATTGAGAGGTAGTACAAGGGGGATTTCTGGGGCTGGTGACAGTGTCATTCAATTTCCTGATCTGTGTTGTGGTTACATGCATGTGTTTATTCTTTGAAAATTCATGAAGCTTGAACTTATAATTTATGCACTTTTTGTATATATGATATAATACAGTAGGAAAAATTACCAATGCTAGAAGGAAAGACAAAACCTAAGGAATATAGAGGCAGAAAATGATAAACAATATGAACAAAAATTTATGTGAGAAAAACCAGCAAATAAAAAAGATCAAAAAGATCAATAAACCAAAAGCTTCATGGGTGGGAGGGCAGAAAAATAAAATGGTACACCTGTAGCAAATCTATGCAAGAAATCAATAAATAAAGGGAAATAATTTTTAAAAAGATAGTAACTTTTACTATTATTTTAAATTATATTACGTTACATAATTATGTTTATATAATAAATAACAAATATGTAAAAAATAATAATTTTTTAAAATAATTTTTGCTCCAGAATTAAAGAGAAATTTTAAAAAGAATACCTTCTTGGTCCTTAGTGTTACAGCAGTGTTTGTTTGAGACATCAACTTTCAAGTGCTTTTAAACCATAGCTAAGGTTTATTTTCATCTTTCTTTTCATTAATCTAAAAGGCAATGGTCTATTGTTTGTGACTCAACATTCTGGATTTGCATAATAGAAAACACAATTTGTTTCAGAATCTCAGAGAAATATTTCAACACATTTGTCTTTTTCAGCATCATTACCAGTTATAACACTGACATTATGAAAAACTACTAGTTCCAAAATAGTCACAGATATTTAATTTAACTTGCAATACATTTACTTCTCCTCACCAATAGCGAAATATTTAGCTCCTGGTTTTCATTTGCAATTTATTAATTCCATCAGCATGTACTGAGCTTCCAGTAAGTGCTGGCCACAGGGTGAGACCTTGTGATGCTGCAGAGCATGAGACATGGCTCCCTCTCTACAGGAGCTCTAATTCCGTGGGCCAACACATAGACATACATAAACAGTTATATTAGAGAGGACTGGGTGCCACAATAGAAATATGTCTGGCATCATATGGTGGCTCACAGGAAACAATAATAAAGTTTGCTTAGAGAACAGAAGAAGATTCAAGGAAGAAATCACACAGCATGAGCCTTGAAGTATACCTGGGATTTGTCTGATAACAAACAGGGATAAACTGAAAATACCACAGAAGAATCATTAGCATGCAGTCTTGGGAAGGTATATGGAGAATAGGAAAGCTCAGAGATAATTATGGGAGTGTTTAAAGGACCTCATTTGTGAAGGACTTGGCAGGCCAGGCTAAGATGGCCAACTGTAGCCTTAAGCAGAGGTGAGCCCTACATGCTCCTAGATAGATGGATGGGAAGGTCCAATGTGATTTTGAAAGATAACCTTGTGTTCACTGGGCTCTACAGGCCCTTTTAGTGACTGACCTTGAATGTTCTTTCTCATCCTTGTGCTTTAGAAAGTGCAGTGCACTATGCTTGGTCTGCTTCTAAGACGTTGTCGCTTGCTAGCATTAAAGTCACTCATCCTGGGAACGAGTCCTGAGCCTCCTGGCATAGTTAGTTTCTCCCTCCACCGTATTTGTGTGTTGCCCTGTACATATGCTACTACGAGACCCACTCTACTGAATTATAATTATGTTTCCAGATAGGTCGCCTTCACTGGGCTTTGGGATCTCTGATGATGGTAGGCTCTGCCGTCTTACTTGTAGCCTTTGTGCCCTGAAGAACTCTAAACACAGAATGGGTGTCTAATCAATGTTTATTAAATGAACCTTTAATCGCACAGTTAATTGTGTTTGAGCATATGCCTATCAAATAACCATAACGACCCAGAAGAATTTTTGTATTGTGAAATATCACTCTACAGAGTATTTTTTATTGATTACTTTGAATTTTTAAAATCAGTGTCGGCCTATAATGGAGGAAATTCATAAATGCTTTGAAAAGAAATTCCAGAAAAGATTCTAACATTTACTGGACACTTACTAAAAGCTAGCACTATGCTAAGAATATTGTATGCATGAGCCATGGTTAATTTCATGTATCAACTTGGCTAGGCTATGGTACCCAGTTGTTTGGTTAAACACCAGTCTAGATGTTGCTGTGAAGTTACTTTTTAGATGTAATTAGCGTTTAAATCAATAGACTTCAAGTAAAGCAGATTACCCTCCGTAATGTAGGGGAACCCCACCCAAGCAGTTGAAGACATTAGGTAGAGGACTGAGGTCCCTCAAAAAAGAAGGAACTCTGCCTCCAGACATCCTTCAGACTCAAGACTGTGACATCAAAGAATCAACTCTTGCCAGAATTGTCAGCCTAATGTCCTGCCCTGCAAATTTTGGACTTGCCAGCATTCAGAATCACATGACCCAATTCTTATAATCAGTCTCTCGCTCTCTCTCTCTCTCTCTTAGTCAAGTAACACAACATGACATTATTTGTGCATCACAACCAGCTTATGAGGTCAGTGTTGTTCCATTTTTCATGCAAAATTACTGATTGTCAGAAAGTTTAAGTGTCTTGCATAGTAGATGCAGCAGACATTACTACCGTTTTACCAATATCCATTTTCCTAGGTGACTAACTGTTCAGGTTTGCATGAGACTGTTTGGTTTTAGGATGTGGGTAACCTTCAGTTCCAGGTAGAACAGGTCATTTGATTACCTGTACCTCCTCCTTGTCTGGTCATCTAGGGGAACTGTACTTCCTTCCCCTTGGCAGGGCTGTGTGACTTGCTTTGGTTAAGGCAATCTGAACGGAAATGGGCTGCAAGAGCTTCTGTGTGGAAGCATTTAACTGTCCATAGTAACTCTGCAGCTTCTTCCTGTACCTGGTGGTGACGGTGGATGGCTGTGCTGAGATGAGCTGCAATGCTGAACCATCAGGGAGGACGCTTGCCCCAGAACACCACCCGGACCACTAGACAGCATTGTATTAAGCCACTCCGATTTTGGTGGTTTCTGACTGCAGACTGTCCTATCCCGTCTTGTATAGTGCAGTGGGAGTCTGTGTAATTTTTCCATGGCTACCTTATAATCAAGGTAAATTATTGTTATTTCAGGTAAATTTGTTGAGGGAGGAAACTTGTATATTTTTATATATAAAGAGAAAGGAGCTAGGGGAGAAACACAGACCAAAGATGCCAGAGAAAGGAAGTCTGGGAGGGCACATGTGGTTAGAGGGTGTAGTCAGGGAAGGAAGCCTACGGAAATCATGGACTTAAACCAGGAACAGAGGCTGGCAGCTCTTTCTCTGAGGATTTGGGGAACAGTTGGGAGACAGGCCTTCTAAGGATGGGAGAAGAAAACTTGCCATAGATGCTATTGTACTCAAAACAGCACTGGACAAGGAATACATGGTTAAACCCTTGAATAATTCTTTCTTGTCTCAAAGCCTCAAGTGACCCACCTAGGAAGTAAAGGTGCTGGCCACATGCTTACTGTGATTCCTTCCAGCTCCCATGCTTTATAACTGTGAAAATTTTCATCAGCATCATCCCAGATACAACCCCTAGGTTTCCTTTATCACCAGAAGGCAAAGGAGAAAGTCTAAGACAAACTCTAAGAGCAACCGCAATGAAGAACACACTAACAAGTCTGTTAGGGCTTTTTAATCAGCAGAATTCATTACGGTAAATGTGAATGGCTTTGTAGAGTTTCTAATTTCCTGCTTATCTCATTAATTATATTTGTATCATAAATGACTTGACTTTTAGTCTGTCGACAAGAATAGACAAGGGTAATTAAATAAATATAGACCATAAATGTTCTTTACTGCAAGTGAGCCAGACATGAGGCAAAACCATGTGAAGACAACCCAACCCCAGCCAGAGCTCTTTCCTCGTGGCCTTCTCACACTAAAGTTGGGGATAAATAGTCCATGCCTCGCACAGGTACCCTCACCCTAATCTGAGAGCCACCACCTAAATGCAGGTGTCGATGATACCTTTTTGCCAGGATCAGGTAGACTTGACTTTCTTCTGTTGTCAAGTGTGTACATTTCAACACCCTTTTAATTGAACAACTTTCTAAAAATGCAGTTGAAGTTTTCACATTATATATGCTTCAATGTTCAGACACAAAGATTTATTTGTGTTGAATTCCTAAATGTCAGAATTGGAAGAGTTCTTTATAGATGAGTCAAGAGACTCAAAAAGTAGAACTAATTTATCTAAAATCAAATAACTATTTATTTGCTAACACTTGATGCATGCACAGTTCTGCACTAGTAGCTGGGGGTGGAAGAGCATGTGGCATGTTCCCTACCCCTGTGAGGCTAGTGCTGTATCTGAACTATGAACTGGTTCTTTAGGCCAGGGAAGTGAAACCGAATTCTGCCTGAAATATGTAGCAAAGGTAGTCAAAAAGGAAATTTGGAGGATGAAAAAGAATTCTGCGCTACAAGCAGAGAGAGGGCACGTGCCAAGGCCTATGAATAGAAAAAGCATGATATTCTTAGGAGGCAGAGCGTTTTTCGTGTGGTCAAGAACCTTAACTAAACATTCTAATAACCTGGGGAACTTTGAAACATAGCGATGCTCAGCCTCATCACCAGAATTTCTGCCTTTACTGAAGGGAAGTTGAAATTCAAACTTCCTCACACTTCTCAACAGTTAGTATTGATTTTATCAATTCCTTTTAAAGTGGGGAAGAACTGCTTCCCCAACCCCCCCCAAAAAAGTCCCCCATGCAAAGAAAACATTAAAGGCCTTTTACTCTGATCCCATGATTTCACAAAGAAGATGAGAACTAAAGATGATTTATCTGCTCATACATATACTGAAAATTTCAATCAAGTCTGGCCAGCTCTCAAAAACTCGTTTTATACCCTCTTCTTTCAGGAAAGATTGCACAAACTTGGGACCCATAAATCCTTGTGGTTAGCAATATTTATTTTGGAGCATGAGCATGTGGACTGTGATAACCTCCCACTCTTAGCCAGTATCTGTGTTAACCAAACCTGGCTTGGTCTTGGCTCATCCAGCCTTCCCTCAGAAAACCAGACTTCCCTGTTTCAACTTTGTATTGATCAGCTTTGGTGCCATAACAGAATATTACAGACTGGGTGGCTTAAATAATGGAAATCCATTTTCTCACAGTTGTGGAGGTTGGAAGTTTGAGATCAAGGTGCCAGCAGGGTTGGTTTCAGCTTCTGGTGAGGACTCTCTTCCTGGCTTGTGCATGGCCTCCTTCCTTCTGTGCCCTCACATGGCCTTTCCTTGGTGCATGCATGTGGAAAGAGAGAATAGCTGAGCTCTCTGGTGTCTCTTCTTTTTTTTTTTTAATTTTATTTTGTCAATATACATTGTAGCTGATTATTGCTTCCCATCACCAAAACCTCCCTCCGTTCTCCCTCCCCCCCTCCCCCCCGACAATGTCCTTTCTGTTTGCTTGTTGTATCAACTTCAAATAATTGTGGTTGTTATATCTTCTTCCCCCCCCCCCCGGTTTGTGTGTGTGTGTTTATGTGTGTGTGTGAATTTATATATTAATTTTTAGCTCCCTCCAATAAGTGAGAACATGTGGTATTTCTCTTTCTGTGCCTGACTTGTTTCACTTAATATAATTCTCTCAAGGTCCATCCATGTTGTTGCAAATGGCAGTATTTCATTCGTTTTTATAGCTGAGTAGTATTCCATTGTGTAGATGTACCACATTTTCCGTATCCACTCATCTGATGATGGACATTTGGGCTGGTTCCAACTCTTGGCTATTGTAAAGAGTGCTGCGATGAACATTGGGGAACAGGTATACCTTCGACTTGATGATTTCCATTCCTCTGGGTATATTCCCAACAGTGGGATGGCTGGGTCGTATGGTAGATCTATTTGCAATTGTTTAAGGAACCTCCATACCATTTTCCATAGAGGCTGCACCATTTTGCAGTCCCACCAACAATGTATGAGAGTTCCTTTTTCTCCGCAGCCTCGCCAGCATTTATCGTTCAGAGTCTTTTGGATTTTAGCCATCCTAACTGGGGTTAGATGGTATCTCAATGTGGTTTTGATTTGCATTTCCCGGATGCTGAGTGATGTTGAGCATTTTTTCATGTCTGTTGGCCATTTGGATATCTTCCTTAGAGAAATGCCTACTTAGCTCTTTTGCCCATTTTTTAATTGGGTTGTTTGTTTTCTTCTTGTAAAGTTGTTTGAGTTCCTTATATATTCTGGATATTAATCCTTTGTCAGATGTATATTTTGCAAATATTTTCTCCCACTCTGTTGGTTGTCTTTTAACTCTTTTAATTGTTTCTTTTGCTGTGCAGAAGCTTTTTAGTTTGATATAATCCCATTTGTTTATTTTTCCTTTGGTTGCCCGTGCTTTTGGGGTCGTATTCATGAAGTCTGTGCCCAGTCCTATTTCCTGAAGTGTTTCTCCTATGTTTTCTTTAAGAAGTTTTATTGTCTCAGGGTGTATATTTAAATCCTTAATCCATTTTGAGTTGATTTTAGTATACGGTGAGAGGTATGGATCTAGTTTCATTCTCCTGCATATCGATATCCAGTTATCCCAGCACCACTTGCTGAAGAGGCAGTCCCTTCGCCACTGAATAGGCTTGGTGCCTTTGTCAAAGATGAGATGGCAGTAAGTGTGTGGGTTGATTTCTGGATTCTCTATTCTATTCCATTGGTCAGTGTGTCTGTTTTTATGCCAGTACCATACTGTTTTGGTTATTATAGCTTTGTAGTATAGCTTAAAGTCAGGTAGTGTTATGCCTCCAGCTTTATTTTTTTTGCTGAGCATTGCTTTGGCTATTCGTGGTCTTTTATTGTTCCATATAAATGTCTGAATAGTTTTTTCCATTTCTGAGAAAAATGTCTTTGGAATTTTGATGGGGATTGCATTGAATTTGTATATCACTTTGGGTAGTATGGACATTTTCACTATGTTGATTCTTCCAATCCAAGAGCATGGAATATCTTTCCATCTTCTTGTATCCTCTCTAATTTCTCTCAGCAGTGGTTTGTAGTTCTCATTATAGAGATTTTTCACCTCCTTGGTTAACTCAATTCCTAAGTATTTTATTTTTTTGGTGGCTATTATAAATGGGCAGGCTTTCTTGATTTCTCCTTCTGCATGTTCACTATTGGAGAAAAGAAATGCTACTGATTTTTGTGTGTTGATTTTGTATCCTGCTACTGTGCTGAAATCATTTATCAATTCCAACAGTTTTTTTGTAGAGGTTTTAGGCTGTCCGATATATAGGATCATGTCATCTGCAAACAGGAACAGTTTGACTTCATCTTTTCCAATCTGGATGCCCTTTATTTCCTTCTCTTCTCTGATTGCTCTGGCTAGTACTTCCAACACTATGTTGAATAGAAGTGGTGAGAGTGGGCATCCTTGTCTAGTGCCTGTTCTTAAAGGAAAAGCTTTCAGCTTTTCCCCATTCAGGATGATATTGGCAGTGGGTTTGTCATATATGGCTTTAATTATGTTGAGATACTTTCCCTCTATACCTAACTTATAGAGGGTCTTTGTCATGAATGAGTGCTGAACTTTATCAAATGCTTTTTCAGCATCTATAGAGATGATCATATGGTCCTTGTGTTTGAGTTTATTAATATGGTGTATCACATTTATTGATTTGCGTATGTTGAACCAACCTTGCATCCCTCGGATGAATCCCACTTGATCGTGATGAATAATTTTTCGTATGTGTTGCTGTATTCTGTTTGCTAGTATTTTAGTGAGGATTTTTGCATCTATATTCATCAAGGATATCGGCCTGTAGTTTTCTTTTTTGGTTATATCTTTACCTGGTTTTGGTATCAGGATGATGTTTGCTTCATAGAATGAGTTTGGGAGATTTGCGTCCGTTTCAATCTTTTGGAATAGTTTGTAAAGAATCAGTGTCAATTCCTCTTTGAATGTTTGGTAAAATTCTGCTGTGAATCCATCTGGTCCTGGGCTTTTCTTTGTTGGGAGCCTTCTGATAACAGCTTCAATCTCCTTTATTGTTATTGGTCTGTTCAAATTTTCTACGTCTTCACGGTTCAGTTTTGGGAGCTTGTGTGTGTCCAGAAATTTATCCATTTCCTCCAGATTTTCAAATTTGTTGGCGTATAGTTGTTTATAGTAGTCTCGAATGATTCCTTGTATTTCAGATGAATCAGTTGTAATATCGCCTTTTTCATTTCTAATTTTTGTTATTTGAGTCTTCTCTCTTCTTTTTTTTGTTAGCCATGCTAATGGTTTGTCAATTTTATTTATCTTTTCAAAAAACCAACTTTTTGATTCGTTGATCTTTTGAATTGTTTTTTGGTTTTCAATTTCATTCAGTTCTGCTCTGATCTTAATGATTTCTTTCCGTCTGCTAACTTTAGGATTGGATTGTTCTTGTTTTTCTAGTTCTTTAAGGTGAAGTGTTAGGTTGTTCACTTGCCATCTT
Organism: Cynocephalus volans; assembly: GCF_027409185.1. Taxonomy (NCBI): domain Eukaryota; kingdom Metazoa; phylum Chordata; class Mammalia; order Dermoptera; family Cynocephalidae; genus Cynocephalus; species Cynocephalus volans. Next base: position 87,016,616 of record NC_084474.1, read on the forward strand.
TCCATTCTTCTGAAGTGAGCATTTAATGCAATAAATTTTCCCCTCAATACTGCTTTTGCAGTATCCCACAGGTTTTGGTATGATGTATCATTGTTTTCATTAGTTTCAATAAACTTTTTGATTTCCTGCTTGATTTCTTCTTGGACCCATATGTCATTAAGTAGAATGCTGTTTAATTTCCATGTGTTTGTATAGTTTCCAAAGTTTTGTTTGTTATTAATTTCTAGTTTTAATCCATTGTGGTCTGAGAAGATACATGGGATAATTCCAATTTTTTTGAATTTATTGAGACTTGATTTGTGACCTAATATGTGATCTATCCTGGAGAATGATCCATGTGCTGATGAGAAGAATGAATATTCTGAGGTTGTTGGGTGGAATGTTCTGTAGATATCTGCCAATTCCAATTGGTCTAGAGTCTTGTTTAGATCTTGTGTTTCTCTACTGATTCTTTGCCTAGATGATCTGTCTAATATTGACAGTGGAGTGTTCAGGTCCCCTGCTATTATGGTATTAGTGTCTATTTCCTTCTTTAGGTCTAATAGAGTTTGTTTTATAAATCTGGCTGCTCCAACATTGGGTGCGTACATATTTATGATTGTTATGTCTTCTTGATGGATCAGTCCTTTTATCATTAAGTAGTGTCCCTCATTGTCTCTTTTTATAGTTTTTAGTTTAAAGTCTATTTTGTCAGATATAAGAATAGCCACTCCAGCTCGTTTTTCTTTTCTGTTTGCATGGTAAATCTTTTTCCATCCTTTCACTCTTAGTCTGTGTGAATCTTAATGGGTGAGGTGGGTCTCTTGTAGGCAGCATATAGTTGGGTCCTGCTTTTTGATCCAGTCAGCCAGTCTGTGTCTTTTAATTGGGGAATTTAAGCCTTTAACATTAAGAGTTGTTATTGAAAGGTGTTGATTTATTCCTAGCATTTTATTGGTTGTTTGGTTGTCTTAGGTGTCTTCTGTTCCTTGCTTTCTGATTTACTGTTTGGTTTCTTTGTTTGTTGGTTCCTTAGGTTGTAGATAGTGTTTTTGTTAGCTTGTTTTCTCTTCATGAATGCCATTTTTATTGTACTAGCGGGTTTAGATTTTTCTTAGGTTTTTATGGCAGTGGTAGTTATTTTTCAGGAACCAAACCCAGTACTCCCTTGAGGATTTCTTGTAAGGGTGGTCTTGTGGTAGTGAACTCCCGCAGTTTTTGTTTGTCTGAGAAATATACTATTTGCCCCTAATTTCGGAAGGATAGCCTTGCAGGGTAGAGTATTCTTGGCTGGCAATCTTTGTCTTTTAGTATTTTGAAAATATCATCCCATTCCTTTCTAGCTTTTAGGGTTTGTGATGAAAAGTCTGATGTTAACCTGATTGGGGCTCCCTTATAGGTGATTTGACGCTTCTCTCTTGCAGCTTTTAAGATTCTCTCTTTGTCTCTGAGTTTTGCCAATTTGACTATGACATGTCTTGGAGAAGGCCTTTTTGGGTTGAATACATTTGGAGATCGTTGAGCTTCCTGGATCTGAAGATCTGTGATTTTTCCTATACCTGGGAAGTTTTCTGCCACTATTTTGTTGAATATGTTTTCAGTGGAATCTCCATTTTGCTCCCCTTCTGGAATACCATGACTCGGATATTTGAGCGCTTGAGGTTGTCTGATATCTCTCTCAGATTTTCTTCCATGTCCTTGATTCTTTTTTCTTTCTTTTTGTCTGCTTGTGTTATTTCAAACAGCCCATCTTCAAGTTCAGAGGTTCTCTCTTCAACTTCGACAAGCCTGCTGGTTAAACTCTCCGTTGTGTTTTTTATTTCGCTGAATAACTTCTTCAGTTCAGCAAGTTCTGCTACATTTTTTTTCAGGACATTGATTTCCTTGTATATTTCCTCTTTCAGATCCTGTATACTTTTCCTCATTTCATCATGATGTCTAGCTGAGTTTTCTTGTATCTCATTCAGTTTCCTTAGAATTATCACTCGAAATTCCTTGTCAGTTATTTCAAGGGCTTCTTGTTCTATAGGATCTAGAGTATGAGATTTATTAACTTTTGGTGGTGTACTTTCTTGATTTTTTGTATTTCTGGTGTCTTTTTTTTGGTGTTTATTCATTGTGGCAGGGGGTTTCACAGTTCACCGGTTTGAGACTAATGACTAACTAGGATGTTGCTGTGGTTGCCAATTTGGTATGGCTCCCGCCGTGACTGCTCAGTTGGCCTCTAGTGTCTTGTGTGTGTGGTTTCCTCGGGTCTTGGGCTTCTCCGGGGATCCACCTTTCTGGTCAGCTTGTACTCTGCTGGGCTGGTGGATCACGCACCACAGGGTGTGTGATCTCTGTTGAGCTTTCACTTTCTGTACAGGACTTCTCCCCGTTCCGTGTGCTCTGGCCCAGGCTGTTAGATCGTGCAGTGGCGACCCCACCGGGTGTGTGGTTTCTGTCGAGTCTCCGCCTCCCTGGCCGCACGTCTCCCCCCTCTGTGCACACTGTGCTGGGCTGGGGTGTGTCTTCTGCACCCCTCGTCTATCAGCTGGGCCTTCAAGACCCTGCTCAGCACCGCCTCGCCCAGGAAGTCTACCAGGTTTCTGCTAGGCACAGACGACCGGTCTCTCTGGGTGCCTTTGTAGCACTGTGTAGATCTTTCTCGGGTCTTGTTCACCTTTGTATCCCCCCGGTATAAACCGAGTCTAGTGCCCGCCTGCAGCCTGCTCTCCGGCAGGTTCTAGCGGACCTGGGAACTCTCCTACCACACTATTCCCAACCAGAAATTCATTAGGCTTTTTTCCAAACTGGTGGTCGCAGAGATGGTATCTGCCTCCCAGTAACAGGAAGTTTACCGGGCCGGAGTCCAGGGTGTGGTGGAGTGACCGTCGGCCCGCCCGTATTTCCTAGCCGTCCCAACACTGGTCAGGACGCCCCACACCCCCAGCCCCGCCAGAGAACCGCGGAGGGAGTGGGAGAGGAGGCCGGCCAGCAGGGTCCGGAAAGCCCCGCGCCAGGCCAAGCAAATGGGCTCAGTGATGGTCGATCAGGGCGGAGCTGCCCGCACCTGGGAAAATGGAGGCAGCACCGGGGCAGTGAGTGGCCTGGTGGTGCAGGCGGGAGCCGGGTGGGCAACCACCCCCCGAACAGAGCTGTGCCAGGGATCACTCACAGTGCTGTGCCAGGTCGGGCGCTCGCTCTGTCTCTGGTTTGTTGCCTTCCGTGTTCTCGGCGCTGCCACCTTGGGCTGTTCAGTCGCGGCGCCGCTCGGGCGCTCCCAGGAATCTTCTTTAATGCCGGCCTGAAACCTCGAATCCTGAATAGGGCAGCTGGCCGCCTTCAGTGCGGCCCCAGCCTCCGGGATCCTGGCTGCATCCACAGCAGCCCTGGCGCTGTGTTCCCTGTTTCAAGACTCGCTTTTGCAGCTAAGAATCAGTTCTTTTCCTGCTCCACACTTCAAAGCTGTTGCCGGTAAATGAGGCAGCCTCTCCTGCCGGGGGCAAAGTGGCGTTGAGCCCCCACGACCGGCCAGCAGCAGCAGTCCTCCCTTAAGAGATGGCCAGAGGAAGGTCCACAAGTTTCCCGGCTGCCTGAGGCCCAGTGGCCACCTTTTCCACCTCAGCTACTCCGCGCCAGCCGCCGCAGCCGCCGCCATCTTGAAACTCTCTCTGGTGTCTCTTCTAATAAGGACACTAATTCTATTGGATCAGGGCTCAACCCTTATGACTTCATTTAACATTAATTACTTCCCTAGAGGGCCCATCTCCAAATACAGCCACACTGGGGATTAGGGCTTCAATATATGAATTTGGGGGCCAGAGGGGGACACAAACATTCACTCCAAAACAGACTGTATAAAATATTTGTGAAACTTGTGTTTTTCATTGTGTATACACATAAATCTCTAAGCACAGGATTTTAAAAGGAGGTGGATTAACCCTGTTTTGATTATTGAGTTTGTAAGTTTCCATTTGTATATGAATGACTTACACTTGGTGGAATAGGATGCATTTTGCCTGAACACACCTTGAAAGTTGTGCTTGTGCCTGACCGGCAGGTTGTAAAATGTGAATTAGGTTCTATGCACAGATCCATCTGGTTTTTCTTTACTGTAGATATGAAGTTTTAAAATAAGACTTGAGTTATAAATGCCCTAACTGTTTAAAAAATTAAAGACTCATAGCTGGCAACACAAAATAGAGAAAGCATTTGGGCTTTGGAATAGACAAAACAGGTTTAAGTCCTGGTTCCCTCCCACACTCTGAAAGAATGTGGAAGTTGCATAATTCCTCTCTGAGCATGTTTCCTTATATGCAAACTGAAGCAATAATATTAACTTCACAAGTACTATGAGGATAAAGTGCATTAATTCAATCCCGCTGAATACATAATCAGTATCAATATTTAAACTACTAAACAACTAGTAAGATATAGGCACTTCCCAATCAGAAACGATGCTGCCCACTACAAAACAAAAATGAAACAAATAAACAAACAAAAACTTTAGGTAATTTCAGCTGAGTGCATCGCTAGCCTGCATGAGCATAGGTATAGGTGCTGCAAACACAGAAATCAATGGACAAGGTCCATACCTTGAGAGACTCAAACCACTCAGAAGGAACATTACACACATATGAGAATAACTGCCATATCCTGTTGTCAGCAACATGAGAGTCCTGTGGTCTGGATGTTAGTGTCTCTCCCAAATTCATATGTTGAATCCTGACCCCCAAGGTGGTGGTATTTGGAGGTGGGGACTCTGGGAGGTGATTAGGTCATGAGGGTGGAGCCCTCCCAAATGGAATTAGTGCCCTTATAAACGAAGCCCCTGAGAGCTGTCTTGCCCCTTCCACCACTGGAAGTTGGACATCCAGCCTCCAGAACTGTGAGAAATAAATTTCTGTTGTTTATAAGCTATCCAGTTCATGGCATTTTTGTTATAGCAGCTGGAATGTGTTAAGACAGCTAGACAGTGTACCACAGGTGACAGTGACTAGTACAGAGCCTGGGACATACTAGCCTTTTCCTTCACCATGACCTCCATAGGGAAACTGATGATTTTCATTGTGACATCAAGCATCCTTTTAACATAAATGGGAAGGAGAGAGAAAAATCACAGGAAGATGGTAAATACTCACTTAGATTAGATATAAATGGAAACCAATGTTTAAAAAATCTAACTCACTCAAGTCTTTATTCTGTACCCTATTGTGTTGATCTAGCGTGTGACTCTCCAGACACCAGTAATTTGTCAATGTTACCTAAGCAAGCAAATAATCTCAGTAATCTAAAAATAATAATTACCTTTGATTTCCAGTGAACCAGGCATTGCACTAGCCATTTTATGTATGTCATCTCATTTAATCCTCTTTGAACCTGCTAAGGAGGCAATATTAGCTTTTTTTTATCAGGGTGAAAACTGAAGGTTGGAGAGGTGAAGTGAATGGCAAAGTCACTTGACAGTAGTTCATTCATTGTTTGGGCATGGTTCCAGGTCACCATCCGGGATAGATCAAATGACCTCCTAGAGGCTACAGGGCCACCTAATCCCTTGCCTTTTTCTCATTTCATGTGGACTTATGAAAACAAAAGACAACAGCTCTAACCAAAAGGGGCACATCCTAAGACAGTGGAACCCCGACCTTACAAAGAAACAATGGCGTACTTTGAAAAAAAATTAAGGAAACAAATATTTTGCAGTATCAGAAATATGACTACTGAATAATCTCTCTAAATTTGTTAATAACCAGAGAGAGAGAGAGAAAGAGAGAGAAGATGTCTGTTAAGTGAAGGGAGATTTTGGTGTTATCCTTGTATGTACAGTGACTTTTGCAGTCTGCACTAGCAAAAAATAATAAGTGATCTGAAATGCTATCAACTTGGATTTCTTGGGCACAGATGTAGGCCTTTAAGTAAAAGAGTTACTTACAGAAAAGAAGAGGCAGTCCTTATGACTGCATGCTTACCCTCCAGAATAGGTCTGAAGGTTCTTTACGCCATGGTCTGATGCAGAATACACGCACTTTACCTACTAGGCAGCAGCAGGAGAGTGCTGTCCCATAAAGACTGGCCAAAGAGGGGGTGATCATCAGCCAAGGTGGTTAACAAAGTGTCTATGGGGCTCAGTCTTTGACCCCCCTTTTCTGTCCCTCGATACCAATTTTTGTTTTTTAGCCTATCCCCCTTTCCCATGAATCAAACCTGCCTTTGTCTGGCTCAGTCACAGAGACCTTCCAATTTTCTAGTCTCACTTCCAAGTTTTGAGGTGCGTTGGCTTTCTGTTTCTGGGAGCATCCTGTGATCTACCAAGTTCTTGCTGCTAGAACTCCTGGCCCCTGGGACATTTGGGATGTGTGATTAAGTCATCCCAATGGGGATGTCTACTCCTTGTTCCTGCCTGGTCCCCACAGATTGATGGTTACATTTATTATTATCTGCAATGAAATCGAGGAGTGGGGATGCACTGATATTGCATCCCAGGGTCCACACCAGAGGCCAACTATTAACTCTAATTCGGGAAGTAAAACCAAGATTCAGAGGCCAAGGCAAAGTTCATTGCTATGTGTCAGGACAGAAGACACAAAGAGCCAAGTTGAGATAGAGTGGGCCTGGTTAACAGCAGATAAAACAAATGGGGACTAGAAAAAAATGTGGAGGAGAATCCACCCAAAGTCCAGCTTGGCTGAAGGTGTAGTCTTGCTGTCTGAGACTGCTTGCTGCAAAGGGCCAGAGTCATGTTTTCCAGCTCATGCTATGGGCTTTGTCACATCTGCTGCCTATTAGCTGATAGCAAGAAGGAAACCAGCACAACCATGAAATCCCATTCCCAGCCAACTCCTCCCTTCATTAAATGATGAAATGATGGCAACATTCTGGCTTGTGGCCAGATCATAAAATATAAAATAGGGATTAACTAATAATAGGGATTAACTAACACTCCTGAGCACTTACATTCACACGTTGTTTTATACAATGCCCACCCTCAAAAGCAGTATGAAGCTGAGTATAGTAAATATACCAGCTACAATAAGTCTATTAAAATGAGATGAAAATATACATTAGCAAGGAATGGACTAACATTAGAATTAGAGGCCAATCGAAGGTAAGTTTCAGACCTGAGCTTTCCAGCAGCATCTGCAGAAAGGCTGTTAGGCATAACCGTTGATTAAAGGGGAACATATCATTATGCCTGGCCAAAGGAAATCATTTGGATGGAAAATAACACTACATGCCAGAGACAGATTACTTTATGCAATCATCTCATCAGACCCATATTTTTAAAGTGACAAAGGCCAAGAATTTACCCAAAGTCAGAGCATCGGGGAAGGAAGAGCTAGATGTCAGGAGCAAGCATCCCAACCCTAATGTCTGTCGGCTTTGCACTAAACAGAGGCTTCTTCTCCATAGAGACGTAATCGGGCGCTGACACAAAGACCAGCTCAAAAAGGCTAATTCAGTTACTTTAATTTTTTAATTTCATTGACTTTCAAAAGTCCATTTGTTAATTAACTTAACATATTCACTCAGTTCCTGTCATGTGTACAAGGAGTACACAGATGATGAGACAGATTTGCCGTCTGTCCTCAAGAGACTTCCTAAACTAATGGACAGAGAGACACAATGAATAAATTACAGAGCAGGTACCCAGTTGATGGAGGTGAGGACGAGGAGGATAAGGATAGTGACAATGATGTCACAAAGAGGCAGAAAGAAGGAAGGGAAAGAGGAAAAGAAGGGAGGAGTTTAGGGGAGATGGAAGATGAAAGAGAGAGGGGGTATGGAAAAAAGGAGAAAGAAAAAACACCTGGTTGTGTTTAGATGTCAATCTGGCACTGTTACATCCTGGCATGCCTCCTGAATTCAGGGCCACCGTTCTCTTAAGTCTTCATTTTGGCTTCAGCAACAATGATACAGGCTCAAACTCAAAAGGCTATCTCATCATGGGTCACTAAGGAGCTTCAGGTGGAGTAAATCGTCCCTGCTTTGCAAGAAGCTATCAGCAGTCCTCTCGTGTGCACTGGTCTTGAGGACGGAGGCAGTGCAGTGGCTGAAGCAGAGATGGAGCAGATGGGAATGGGTTTCCGATGAGGGTGAGCTGTCATCGCACTTCTCAGGGCTGCTGCTGAGGTCTGGGACACCTGTCCCTCGTAGGGGCGGTGGAAGGTAGGGGCAAGTGAACAAACATGACTTGAAGAAGACCCAATTTCTTCTGGTGCCCCTGTGGCTGCTTCCATCACAGTGAAGGGGATGGATAACCAAGATTCATTTGCCACTGGAGAAAGTGCACGCAGAATGGTCAACACGCTTGTTTGCTTTTAATAATGGATTAGACGCCACGTGAAGAATGCAAAGCTCCCGAAGCTCCAGAGAAACTGCTTCAGCAGTTTCCATTCTACCTGCTGTGAATTTCAAGTGTCCTGTCTTAGCAACCTCTTTTGTAAAGAGCCGAGAAGCAAGTTGGAGTGACCCTACCACAGGCCACCACCTGCCCTGGGTAAAATGGTACCTAACTGAATCTGAAGTTGACAAAGCAACCTTTCGATTCCTGGCCCACTTTGTACTGTCTGCGTGACCTTGTGAGAATTTCTTGATCTCTCTGACCCTAAGATAAGTCCAAAATCAATAGCAGAAAGAAATTAAATAAGTGGGCGGCAAAGTAATAATAACATCAAATCAACTGCCTGTCACTTGGCCTCCTGCTTCCATTTATCAGTTATAACTATCTCTACACCTGCAAGTAGATATCTTTAGCTTTGTTGGAAGATAAAGAAGACTGAGATTGAGACAGGGTCAAGCAGATGCACAGCGTTAGAGAGTTAGTAAGTGGCATGACCAGGACTTGAACCCTAGTCAAAAATCTGTTTCCTCTGCTGCTTCAGCTGCCATTATTTCATGCTGTCTCCCAATGGGACTTGGGGACTGATTGGATGTGGCAGAGGGGGTGAGATTGAGAAGCCCAGGATACCTCTCTGGGTTCTGATGGGGCAATTCTCTGAGAAGACTGGAGGGGAAAATGCAAAGTCCACGTGGGCCCCCACAGTGCATTTTGGTGTCAGAAGGACAGCCATGCCCTTGTCCTATGGTCTTCATGTGGCCACTTCCCACTCCCTCCTCAACTGAACGCAACCTGGTTTGTGCCCTAATTGTGCTAATGAAAGTACTCCTGGACTCCCTAATTATTAAAACGCACCACTTCCCTCTCAGTTGCCTGAACCACGCTTTGCTGTTTCTCTCTCTCTGATTGCTCTCAGACTTTACTGCCTATAGCTCATCACCTGGCTGCTTCTGGTATAATGTCTGGGTTTTGTCCTAAGTCCTCTCCTCTCCTCTTTTCCACTTTCCTGTCCTCCTCTTTCTTCTGTTCTCTTCTCCCTCCCCACATGCCCTTACAGAGTGATCTCACGTACTCCTATTAAGTTAATTATTATCAAATTATATGCCAATAGATCCAAAATTATGATTTCAGTTCAGATCATTCTTCTGAGATGAGCCTCATATATCCAAGTCCTTCCTGGACATTTCCAGGTGGATGCTCACAAACATCTCAAACTCCAAAGATGAAAAACTTCTATTAAACATTCCTCATGGCCATTGTCCAATTTGATTTCCTATAGCCTCAGTGGATCGTCTAAAAGGTAAATCTGACCATACTCTGTCCCAAGTCCCAGACCAACCAGTGAGACAGAGTCAGTCCCTATGATCTGGACCATGAGCAGTGGATGAGCCATGTAACTTATCATATCCTGGCTCACACTTTTCACTCTGGCCACCTTGCACGTTCAGGCCATGCACGTACACCCCTTGCCCTTTCACCTGTGCTGAAGCCATTTGTGTCCCCATCTCCATCTTGCTAACTAGGTTTCAGGTCTCAGTTTAGAGGTCATTTCCTCATGGAAGCTTTCTCCTTCTTCCCCCACCTTCCCTGAGGTCAGGGCCTTATATGAGGGTACTTCAAAAAGTTCACAGAAAAATAGAATTAAAAGATGATGCAAATCTTTTCATGAAGTGCTCTCGTATGTGATTTCATCATAATAATAACCCTTTACCCACCATGGTTGTCTATTGTTTTCCAACCAGGTGACTGTAACCTCTTTCATAGTAGAAATCGTCGACCAGCCCAATGTCTAACATAAAGAAAGGGTCAACATCACTCAAAAGCTTTTTTAACAATGAAAACATACATGATTTATAGGTAAATGGATTTAAATAACTAACAGTTGGAAAAGGGTTCTGAATTAGAAACACATATCTTGGAAAGAAGTAGCTGAAATCATTCAGAGAATCTGTGCAAGGAGAACAAAGTCCTACTTGGAGAAGACTGAGTCGTGGTTGCCAAGGCAGTAGGAGTGAAATGCAGAGCATGTGCATGTTAGAAGCCAAGGGAAGTGAAAGGTTTGTGGTAGAGGGGTGGACGACAGCACTGGAAGCCCTCGGAAGGGCACAGAAGCATGTCCTTTAGACTTAGCAGCGGAAAAGTCACTGCTGCATCAGGGCGGGAGCTTTTAAAGTCAGCTCTTTCCCCCAGTCATGCCAGGCATCTTCCTGCCTCCAAACCTTTGCACATTCCATTCCCTTACACCTAGAATGCCTCTCTGTCTCCATTTCTTTTCCTGGCAAACTTATACTCATCTTTCAATGCTTGCTTATTCAGTCAACAAATGTCTATTAAATGTCTACCCTGCGAAAGGCATTGCTTTGGAATCTCTCAGATATCATTTCCTCCATGGAATCTTTGCCAATCGCACGAAGATGTAAAGGCTTCCTTCTCTGCACAACCATAGCCCCCTGCACACCTCCCATCACAACCACTAACCCCCAACCCACTGAACTGTGTGCAGACGCTTACTCACTGTCTCTAGAACAAATTCTTCAAAGCAGAAAATTAGTTTTATTCATCTTTGTATATATATATATATATATATTACTGTGTTGTATGTTAAATCCATTTAACTATTGACTCTTTATCTTTTTATTGTTGAATTTTTTGTTTGTGTTTGACTTCTGCAGGACAGGCATTGACATTACAATGATAGTCCCTGGTCCCTGTTACAGAAAAAGCTGTATGTATTCTGGTAGGCGTAAATATAGAATGTGTGTTGGAAGTACCATTGAATTAATTTGAATAAAGGAATAAATGTGTGTATGCATATGTAAGTCAAGGTACTTTTCTCCATCAATCTCCAATTATTATCTGTTACAAGAAGAAAGGCCAGTTAGCTTCTTTCATGACAAGAATGGTGGTCCCACTTTATACTAATCAATTAATTAACTGTTTATAAGTAAGGCATGCCCTTCTTCACAAAGGTCTGCAGTAATTCTGCCCAATCTCTGCCATGATCACAACTTTACCTGTTCCAATATCTACCCAATCAGCACATCTTAAAATTTAGGGAAATTGTAAATAATGGGGTAGAGCCACTCACTGGAGGTATGAAATAACTGCCAGATTGCTCTTCAGTTTTCAAATTGCTTTGACAGGAGCAGGAACCATGAAAAAAACAAGCTCAGTATTTGTCAAACCACAAGTGCACTGCAAGAAGATTTCCAAGAGGATTTTATGTGTGGCATGCTACAGTCTGACTGGCAGCTGAAAAGCCGTCACAAGACTACCTGATATTAAGGGAAATTATTAAAACTCTGTGATTTTGAATGGATGGTTTGCTCCTTTTTTCTCCTCCCATTGCAGATTCTGCTGACCAATAATTTGAGTCCATCCATTATCCCCTGTATCAGGATAAGTCTTCCTATGAGAAATCTGAACAGTTCCCAGAATGGAATCTCAGTCCTTGCTCCCTTCCTGCCTGCTTGCTTTCCACATTTATTAATTTTTAAAAATACTTACCATAAGGTATTCTCAATGATAAATAAGATGAACACGAAGGCAAATGTGATCTAGTCTCTGACCTCAAGCATTTCATAGTCTAGTTGAGAATCACAATGGTAAGTTTTCCCCACTCTCTCCTCTGTGCTCCTATGGCAGCCCCTACATGATTGCATTATAACAAGTATCACCCTGCATCATAACAAGTATCACCCTGCATCATAACAAGTATCACCCTGCATCATAGTTATTTCTATATGTTCTTTATTTGCCTCACACCCTTCTTCTACCTTTTTCTTCTGTTTTCAGACCTTACCATTCTGATTGCAAAGATGAGTTTGCGACTAAGTCCTAGACAATCACAGCAAAGTATCCCTTGTGTCACACAATTGATTCAGGAATGCACACATAACCCAAACTGTACAAACTGGAAGCCCACTCTGGGAATTTTCTGCTGGAACTAATAAGAGAGAAGGGTTCACCCCCCCTCCCCACAACATGTAGTAAGCTAGAGGATGAGAGTCAGAAATATCCAGTAACATTGTCACTTGTTCTTAATGTACTTGTATTTCTCTACTCAGTATTTTAAAAATAAGAGCTAGTTGGTTTGTTGCTTAAGTTAGATCAAGTTGAGTTTTTGACATTTTAAACCAAAGAAGCCTGACTAATAATGGGAATCGGGGATGAATCCTTTGAAAGCTGAAATGTGGAACTGGCTTTGTCAAGATGGGACAGGGAGATTTCTCCCACCATCCTCAGACAGAATTTTTAAGATATTTTGTTGCAAGGTAGTACATCTGGTTACAGACGTCTTGGTAGTATCTTGAGACTTCAACATTGTGCTCAACCAAACCAGAACATTAGTGATTTGGTAAGAAAATGGAAGGATATTGGATTGTAGGCTCTATTCTTTAGACTTCTGTAAGCTTCTACAACAAGGAGATAAAGTAAAGTGGTGTATTTGCAAACAAAAAGGAAGCCACATGCACCTTTAAATAAGAAATCCTTCCTAGATGGCCTCAGCAATGCTAAACTGTAATGGTCAGGCAAAAGAGTGCACTGCAGAATTGAAAAACTAAGCTTCCTACTCTCTGATAAAGTTAGTATGAGAAAAGACAGGGCAGTGAGAAATGTGGAAGAAGATAGGATTCTCTCCAGCCTAACAAGATAGCCATTCCCTACAGCCTAAGCATCTTGGACATAGTTGTAGAGAGGGAAGAGGATCATCCCTGACTTATTATCCTATTCTGTCCTTCAGGAGCCAGTACAGATGCCATTAATCTGAGTCCAAGGACGATGGTCAGAATGTCAAGCCTATTGATAAGCAATCAAATGGGTAGGGGCCTGACACAATGATAATGACCAGAAATAGTTTTGGCATCAGTCCTGCAGTCTTTAGAAAACAAAACTGCCAGGTAGGTGACTGAGATTTTAAAGAATATTTATGGCTATAGAAACATCAAACATCATAAAAAGAGGTCTGGATTGCACATTCTCTAATAGCAGTCCCCAGGCTCATTCAAGCATATTAAGTAAAGGTTCAGCCACAAAATAAGATTTCTTCTCCTCACTGCTCTGCACCTTTTAGAAATGGCCCAGGATGATACAGGATGATATCAGGTAAGGGAATTCATCCAGCAGGTAGATTCTGTGGCAATTGTATTGGCTGAACAAGGAACTCAGTCTGTTGCTAACAAGCAAAACACCAATGAGAGAACATACCTTTCCCTATCCGCGGAAGCGCTGTGCATCTGACCAGGGGCCACGGTAGATCTCTGCCTCCTGCTCCCTTTTCTCTATGGGATATTCATGTTGATCAATATTGTACCTCAGGACTGTTTATCATAAGAAGTGGATAGTTATACTTATCATTAGCCCAAAGATTACAAAATCATCCTAAGCCCCAACTATACCTTAAGAAAAGGAAGGCATAACACTTAAAATTCCTGGATTTGGGGATGAAAGTAACATCTGGATATGATTTTGGAAGCAGTAATTTTGTCTATTTGTAGGGTAACTCCATTATATTAGGTGGGAGTATTTTTGGAGTTTTATGTATACTAAAATGTTTTTGTAAATATGCTGAAACATTAAACACTGGTTTGTACACAGTACATAAGTCCCCTTTCTTCTGGTAATTGGAAACAACCTCCTTTGGTCGCCACAGATATGGGAAAATCCAAGTCTAGACCTTTCAAATTATTCTGTCCGCTTGGATTGTCTCAGGACCAATATCTGTCTTTATTTAGGATTTTTCCTGCTAAAACCATTGAGCAGAGGTCTCCTCTATTCTCAAGTGTCTTAGAGCTAGGTGAATTCCTAGACCATTAGGTAGCCAATTTACTTTTTAGCGGAAGACAGAATTGAAGAAGAGGATATAAGGTGAGTGTAACATAGAGTTACCAATTTTGATCTGTGATGTCTCCAAAATTTTATTGGTTCTTATGGCTCACCCTATAACTATGTGAACCAAGCCAGTCATCTGTTTTTCTGTTAATCCTTTTTTCATTAAGCTGTTAAAAACGGGTTTCTGTCACTTCCCTGTAAGAGTCCTGAAAGGTACCCTCATCTTTCCCATGATGTCATTGAACATTAGTGTAATGTAACGAAGAAGTTTTAACTGTTAGGAAATTTGAATACAAATTAATAACTCATTGAATACTGTTAATTAAGAGGGGTTCACTATAAGAGGAATAATTTATATAAATCATTATTAACAGTTTTTCAGTTTAAACTTTTATTATCCTCACAAACAGTATAACTCAATCACGTATTATATATGTTCACTCAATAAATACTGTCTCGCTAAAAGGCAGTGGAGCAAAGCAGTGAAGATCCTGAGCTAGGCCCAGGAAGGACCCCGACTCTATCATCTGCTAATGCCATGTCTCTGAACATCTTAATTACCTCCCCCCAACCTAATTTTCCTCGTATTTAAAATTTGCATGACACTATGAAATGCTGTAAGGATTAGCTGAGTAGCGTAAGCGATGCTCTTAGGATTACTATTGCACATAGTTCATGATCGGTAGACGCTCCTTTCATCAATACTCTCAGCCATTTATTCAGATGTTATTAACACGATGAGAGATTCCCATGTGTATCAGCAGTCACATAGAGTTGGCAACATTTGTTCCCACAATGCACTCTGGTCCTTATTCTAAATTTTACAATTACCTTAGTACCAATGAGTAGTAGAGCCTATGCAGCCCCCCTGTGCAAGGCATTGTCCTAAGTGCTAAGAGGCATCTCAAAATGATACAAAGGCCTAAAGGGAAGTGCAGAGAAACACATAATGTAGACATTCAATGGTTTGCTTCCCTGAACATCCCTCCTCCTTTTCTATTTTATAGGTAACCAGTGGAACACAATTATGAAAAAGTCAATTAAGATAAGCTTGTCTTAAAAAAATAAACACATATTCAATTTATACCATTTCTTAGAATTAGTTTAGTAGGAAGAGAAATTCTCATAATACTATTAAATTTCCCAATCAACTCTCAGACAGAGAACAAGGGCTGCTGGCAATAATTGCTTTTTTTTCATGACTCGCTGCAACTTAGGGTAAACCCTGTGGTAATTATAGTCTTGCGGAGGAAGTACCTTAAAATGAGGTTTTGGACAGAGCCAAAATCGTGTTTTGTGCTTTCTGCTTCTTTCCATGAAAGCTTTTCTGTCTTTCATTTCTGACAGTTACCTAGTAAGTCCATTTAGGGAAGTTATCATTTTCCCTTGAAAAGCTAAGTAGGCAGGTATTAAGAGACCCACAGAATTGTCCCTCAAGTTGGCTTAGTGAACTCATCCAACTCTAACTCTTGCCCCTTCCTTGCTCTGGTTATCTCTTTCATGGATCTCACTCTGAAAAACTGCTTTTTTTGTTTCTCTGTGCACATTGCAAGTAAATGACCTTTTAGCCCAATCACAGAACAACTTCCACTCTGTTAGAGACTACACAAAGATATATGGTTCCCAGTGCAATGTCCCAATTCTAAATTCCAGGAAAAGAGAATCTAATTAGCCTGGCATGGGACAGGTACCTCACCTATTTACTAAGTTCTGGCCAGGGGGCAAAGCTAATGGAACACAATCATTTCTTCTCACTGAGTGGGCAGGAAAAGAAATTGTTGGATAAGAAGCTCTGGGTTGAATGAGCAGATTTCCTAAAAAGATCTGTTGCACAAGTATTAAACCTAGTTCACTAAGAAGGAAACTGAAGCCCAGAAAATTGAAGTTAATCAAGTCACCAAGCTGATAAGTATGTAGTTTTGAACTCAGGTCTGTCTGAGTATAAATCTTGTTTTCCTTTTAAATTAGTAATTTCCATCGTGGAGTGGAATACAGTTTATTGGGTTTAAAAAGAAAATGTTAGTAAGTATGTTGTCAAATTTGGAATACTCTAATACTGTATATCTCTCATATAAAGATTAAGAGGCAAAACTATTAAAAATAACTGTAGCTACAATCATTTGTTAAGGAATATGTAATATAAAAATATGAAATTATGGAATCAAAAACATAAAATGTGAGAGAGGGAGTAAAAGTATAGAGTTTTTATATGTGATTGAAGTTAAGTTGTTACCAGCTTCAAATAGACTATTATAACTGTAAGATGTCTTGTGAGACCATGGTAACTACAAAGCAAAAACCTATAATAGTTACACAACTACTATAATCAAAGTGTATCACTACAGAAAATCATTAAACCACAAAAGAAGACAGCAAAAAAAGGAAAAAAGAAACATTTACAAAATAGCCAGAAGATTAACGGAATAGCAATAGTAAGTTCTTACCTATCAATAATACATTGAAGTGTACCTTGCCTATTATTTACCTTGAATATAAATGGATGAAATTCTCCAAACAAAAGACATAGAGTGGCTGAATGGATTAAAAAAAAACAAAACCCAACTACATTCTGCCTCTAAGAGACTCACTTCATCTATAAGTACACATATAGTCTGATAGTAAACGGATGGAAAAAGATAGTGCATGCAGATATAAACCAAGAGGAAGCTGAGGTAGCTATAGTTATATCAGACAAAATGTACTTTAAATCAATACTGTAAAAAAAAAGGGAAAAAATA
Organism: Cynocephalus volans; assembly: GCF_027409185.1. Lineage (NCBI taxonomy): Eukaryota > Metazoa > Chordata > Mammalia > Dermoptera > Cynocephalidae > Cynocephalus > Cynocephalus volans. The sequence goes on from NC_084474.1 coordinate 87,033,485, forward strand.
TCATTAGATAATGATAAAGGGGTCAATTCATCAAGAGTATTTAACAATTGTAAATACATATGTAGCCAACAATGGAGCACCTAAATATATAAAGCAAATATTAATAGATCCAAAGAAAGAGATACACAGCAATATGATAAGAGTACAGAATCTGAAGACACCATTTTCAATAATGAATAGATCATCCAGACTGCAAATCAATAAGGAAACATTGGATTTGAACTACACTGTAGACCAAATGAGAATAAAAGACATAGACAGTGCATTCCGTCCAATAGCAGCAGAATACACATTCTTCTCAAGCACGCAGAGAACATTCTCCAGGATAGATCACACATTAGGCCAAAAAACAAGTCTTAACAAACTTAAGAATATTGAAAGCATATCAAGTATCTTATCCAACCACAGTGGTGTGAAACTAGAATATTCTGAGACAAATGAAAATGGAGACAAAATATACCAAAACTTACAGAAAGCAGCAAAAGCAGCTCTAAGAGGGAATGTTTTAGTGATAAATGCCTACATTAAAAAGAAAAGATCATGAATAAACAGACTAACATTACATCTCAAGGAACTAAAAAAGAATAAACCAAGTCCAAAGTTAGCTAGTAGGAGGGAAATGATAAAGGTCAAAGCAGAAATAAAAGAAATAGATACTAGAAAAACAATAGAAAAGATAAATAAAACAAAGAGTTGGCTTTTTAAAAGATAAATAAAATTGACAAACCTTTAGCTAAATTAAGAAAAAAGGGGAAAAAATTAAATAAAATCAGAAATGAAAGAGGAGGCATTACAACTGATAACACAGAAATATAAAGGATCATAATAGACTACTATAAACAATTATATAACAACAAATTGGAAAACCTACAAGAAATGGATAAACTCCTAGACACATACAATCTACCAAGATGGAGTCATGAAGAAATGAAGTCTAAACAGACCAATAATACATAAGGAGATTGAATCAGTAATGAAAAGTCCTCCAACAAAGAAAAACCCAGGACCTGACGACTTCACTGGGGAATTCTACGAAACATTTAAAGAGGAATTAATGCCAATTTTTTTCAAACTCTTCCAAAAAATTTAAGAGGAGGAAACACTTCCAAACTCATTTCACAAAGCCAGCATTATCCTGATACTAAAGCCACACAAGGACACTATAAGAACAGAAAATTACATGCCAATAATCCTAATGAACACAGATGCAAAAATCCTCAACAAAATACTAGCCAACTAAATTTAACAGCACATTAAAAGGATCATACACCATGATCAAGTGGGGTTTATCCCTTGGAAGAAAGAATGATTCAACATTTACAAATGAATGAATGTGATACATCACATTAACAGAATGAAGGATAAAAGCCACGATCATCTCAATAGATGCAGAAAAGGCATTTGACAAAATTCGTAATAAAAACTGTCAGCATATGGTATGTAGAAGGAATATACTGCAACGCAATAAAGGACGTATTTATCAAGTCCACAGGTAACATCATACTCAATGGTGAAAAGCTGAAAGCTTTTCTGCTAAGTATGGGAAAAAGACAAGGGTGCCCACTCTTACCACTTCTATTAAACATAGTACTATGAGCTCTAACCAGAGCAGTCAGGCCAGGAAAAAAAATAAAAAAGCATCTAAGTCAGAAATAAAGACGTCAAATTATCCTTAACCATTTGTGGATGACATGATCTTATATAAAGAAAGCCCTAAAGGTTTCCCAAAAAATATTGTCAGAACTTATAAGCAAATTCAGCAAAGTTGCAGAATACAAAATCAACATAGAAAAATCAATAGCATTTCTATACAGTAACAACAAACTACCTGAGAAAGAATTTAAGAAAATCCCATTTACAGTAGTATCAAAAAATTAAAATACTAAGGAACAAATTTAACCAAGGATATAAAAGATCTGTATATCCAAAACTATAAAACATTGATGAAAGAAATTCAAGATGACACAAATAAATGGAAATATATTCATGTTTGTGATTGGAAGACAATATTGTCAAAGTAATCTACAGATTCAATGCAAACCCTACTAAAATTCCAATGACATTTTCACAGAAACAGAAAAAAAGAACTCTAAAATTCATATGGAAACACAGAAGACCCTAAATTGCTAAAGCAATATTGAGGAGAAAGAACAAAGCTGGAAGAAACACTACCTGATTTCACATTATATTACAAAACTATAGAAATCAAAACAGTATTGTACTTGCACGAAAACAGACACATAGAGCAATGGAAGAGAATAGAGGGCTCAGAAATAAACCCGCTCATTTATGGTCAACTATTCTTTGACAAAGGCACCAAGAACACAGAATGGGAAAAGGATAGTCTTTTCAATAAATGGTGTTGAGAAAATTGGATATCCACACGCAAAAAAATTAAATTGTATCCTTATTTTACACTATTTACAATAATCAACTCAAAATGAATTAAAGACTTAAATGTAACACCTGAAACCATAAAATATCTAGAACAAAAATAGTGGAAAATCTCCATAGCATTGGTTTTGACAATGATTTTTTGGATATAGCACCAAGAAAACCAGCCAACAAAAGCAAAGTGTAATAAATGGGACAACATAAACCAAAAATTTTCTGCACAGCAATGGAAACAATAAAAAAAAGGGGAAGGAAACCCATAGGATAGAAGAAATTATTTGCAAATTATGTATTCAATAAAGAGTTTAATATACAAAATATGTAGGAACTCATACAACTCAATAATAAATAGTAATAATTAATAAATAATAGTAATAAGTAATCTAATTTTTAAAATGAGCAATGGACTGAATAGACATTTCTCTAAAAGAAGACGTACAAATGGCCAAATGGTATATAAAGAAATGTCCAGCATCACTAATCATCAGGAAGATGCAAATTAAAACCACAATGAGATATCGCCTCATTCCTCTTAGGACGACTATTATCAAAAAGTCAAAAGATAGCAAGTGCTAGCAAGGATGTGGAGAAAAGGGAACACTTCCACACTTCTTGGTGAGAAGGTAAATTGGTACAGCCATTATGGAAAACAGTACGGAGGATCCTCAAAAATTTGAATATACAACTACCGTATGATCCGTACATACCCAAAGAAAATTAAATCAGTATGTTGAAGTGATATCTACACTCCCATGTTCATTGCAGCACTAGTCACAATAGTCAAGATACAGAAACAACCCAAGTGTATATCGATGGAAGAAGGATTAAAGAAATGTGACACACACACACACACACACACACACACACACACACACACACACACACGCACGCACGCACTCATCCATACCATGGAATATTATTTAGCCTAAAAAATGAGGATGTCTTGTCATTTGCAACCAGGTTGAACCTGAAGGACATTAGACTAAGTGAAATAGCTAGACACAGAAAGACAAATACTGCATGATCTCACTTATATGTGGAATCTAAAAAAGTCGAAATTATAGAAGCTGAGAGTAGAATGGTGTTTTTCATGGGTTGGGGAGTGAGGGACATGGAGAGATGTTGGTCAAAAGGTACAAATTTGCAGTTATAGGATATATAAGTTCTGGAAATCTAATGTATAGCATGGGGACTATAGTTAATAATAGTGTATTGTACTCATATATTTGAAATTTGCTAGGAGAGTAGATCTTAAGTATTCTCACCACATACACACAAACTGGGTAACTATGTGAAATGATGGATATGTTAATTAGCTTGATTGTGGTAATCGTTTCACAATGTATATCAAAACAGTATGTTGTACACCGAGTACATACAATGTTTATTTGTCAATTATACTTTAATTAAAAAGTTCAAATAATAATATTTTTGTTATTTGGGGTTAAACAAAATATATCATTAAACTTCCAAAAAATAAGAAAACATAATATTTCTTCTCTTTATGCCGTCATAAAAATAAAAAGCAAATTAAAATTTACACAGATTTTGCAGGTTAACTGTGAGGTCTTTTTTTAATGTTGGCATAAAACTGAATGTATTATTATTATTTTTTTTTTATGAGCCTTTCATGAGTTTTTATTTTTTTATTTTTATTTATTTATTTATTTTATTATGAATATTCATGAGATACAAAGCTAATTGTCACCCCTCGTGCCCATGATATGAGGGCCGGATTCATACTGGGGGCATACTCATTACCAGAAATTAATTTGTACCCTGTGTCCCCACCCAATTATCCCCCAACTTCCCTACCACACCCCCCTTCCCCCGCACACACACTCCACTTTGTAGCCCTAGGAATGTTCTCTCCCCCTGTAAGACCAATGCACTACTGTAGTTTTTCCTTCCTTTTTCTCTCTTAGCTCCCACATATGAGTGAGCACATGCGATATTTATCCCTCTGTGCTTTGCTTATTTCACTCAGCATACGTTTCTCCAGGTTCATCCATGTCATTGCAAATGGGAGTATTTCATTCTTTTTTATGGCCGAGTAGTGTTCCATGGTGTATATATACCACAGTTTCCTTATCCAATCATCCATTGATGGACATTTAGGTTGGTTCCATATCTTGGCTATTGTAAACAGAGCTGTGATGAAAATGTGAGTGTAGGTATCCCTTCAACATGATGATTTCCATTCCTCTGGGTATATACCCAGAGGAGGGATTGCTGGATCATATGGAAGATCTATCTGAAGTTGTTTGAGAAACCTCCATACTGTTTTCCATAGTGGTTGTACTAATTTACAGTCCCACCAACAGTGTAGGAGTGTTCCCTTCTCCCCACAGCCTCACCAGCATTTGTTATTCACTGTCCTTTTTATTATAGCCAGTCTAAGAGGTGGGAGAAAATTTTTGCTAACCATGCACCCGACAAGGGATTAATATCCAGAATATACGTAGAACTCAAGCTATTATATGGTAAAAATAATAATAATAATAATAATAACTCAATTAAAAAATGGACAGAGGAGCTGAATAGACATTTTTCAAAGAAAGACATACAAATGGCCAACAGATACATGAAAAAATGCTCAACATCACTAGTCATCAGGGAAATACAAATTAAAACTACATTGAGATACCACCTCACCCCTGTTAAACTGTGATGTCTTGATTGTTCCAAATGTCAAATGGTAACATATATTGTAGGGACGGATGGCAGTTTTTCAATATGGAGAACTTGCAAGTCGCACTCATTTATTTGCTTATGGATTATTCCAGTGGGTTGTGGCTTATGTGTTCCTAGTAAAGAATATTCACAGATTATATGTAGTTTTGACTGTTTTAACATAACATAAATAAATGGTCTAAAAAAATTCCTGCAAAAGATAAAAAACACCATTGCTCGAACATTATAATAATAACTCAAAAGATGGCACCAACGAGAAAATGGTACAGTTATTTGAAACACGGTTGTAAGAGCCACTTTTCTTAATGATAAATCTTGCTTCAAGTGTATAGTGAGCCTTGAGATATTAGCTAAAGAGAGTATAAAGCTATTACAATTACAAAGACATTTCACATCTAAGTGTGCAGAACATTATTAATAATAGCACGCTTCAGTGAAGAAAAAGGTTCTCTGTGCTAGGAAAAATAAAGTGAAATGACATAATTTTAAATACATCATCAATTTAATCTTTTTATCATCCTTTTCTCATTTATATTTTCGGACATTAGTGTAGCATGTTGAATCACATAAAATGGACTCTGTTCATAGGTCAAAAGATTGAACATTAGCAATTTAATATTGTTCAACCTACATATAATAGTTGTTACATATAGCTTGAAGTAAATAAACATGATAGACATTGGGAGAATATCAAGAATTTTTTTGATAGATGGGGTGTATGATCAACAAATTTGTGGACCACTGTCTTGTTTGATGTTAAACTAGAAGGGGGTTCACTGACACAACCAGAATTGGATGGGACTTTACGGAGTGAGTAAACTCTCAAGAGATGGAAAACTTTTAAAAGAGAGAGAGAGGGCATGGATCTTGGAGCAGTGGGTAGAAACTCATCTGAGAGGTCTGCATTCGTCAAACTAAGAAGGCATGAAAGTACATGTTGACTTGAGGCAAATGTACTAATTCTCCTTGGCAGAAATGTAGAGGAAAGGAGACACATATTGAACAAAGCCTCTTTCCTTGCATAAGGGATACTTATCAAATGGAAGGTAGGAAGGGGTAAAATGCTAAAAGCATATTGTACAGTCCATCCCGGGACATCGTACTATGCATTCTCTATACCATGTGTCACTGAAAACCGTCAAAGGCATACAGAAGCAGTTGATTTCAGTGGTGAGCCCCTGCTTTTCCCATAAACACAAGAAGTTTTGCACATTTATTTGGATAAGATTTAAAAAATACGTTCTTCACTGCTCTTCTAAGATCTCTTTCCTCTGGTGACCACCAATTTCCTGCTCTCTACCAATATTTGATGCAGACTTAGAAGGTCTGGTGTGAGTTCACCACTATGTCTGTGAAAAAGTAGAAACATTAAAACAAAAAAGGTAAATGTTGTTCAATACTTTTTGAAGTGAAAAAAGGTCATATAAAAAATGTTTGCCACAGTGGCATGAATCACCACACACGCATATATACATATAAACACACAGCTCTAAGGCATGATATTTTTTTTGTCATTGACATAGAACTGAAGTTTATAAGCCATAAGTGAAATGAATTCTGGGGACATTGTTGTCCTATTTTTGAAATGAAGAGTGAGAGACTATTTGAAATGAGGTGGAAATCTGTTGGATGCTCTAAACCTTGGTGATGCGCCCACATCACACATGCACACACATGCACACACATGCACATGCACGTGCATGCACAGAAGTTTGTAGTAATGTGGTATTTCACATCTTTTCTCTAAAAGTTGATAAAACATACATCAATCATGCCAATTAATTTTGGACACATATATAAGAAGTTAAAAAACAAAATGCTTATTTAGGAAGTTGACTGTAGCATAACCTTTGGTCTATTTAATCACATCTTAGCTCACGTTTTTCCCTTAATACTTGTGTGTGTCTGTAGTACTTTATGGTTTCTAATTAGAAAGTGTACTTAAATAATTTCTGTGTTTTTCTAAATTCTTCATGGTAAACACTGATGAATTATCGAATGATCTAACACAGCTTCCTCCTGTTATCATGCTTTAAGGAGTTCCAAATGCTTTGCCTACATTATCCTGATCAGGAGCCACTTGATCCCCTAGGGTCAACTAGCAGCATAACTCAGAGGAATTAACCAGCCTCTGAAGGGGTCCCCAGAAAACTTATCCTTTACCTTGATGGAGCCATCACCCTGAAGTATTATAAGCATCATAATTTCCTAGGGAGGTTTGTATAGAAGACGTGGTCATTCATGCAGAATTTACAGAGCTCAGTTTAGACATTGCAACTCAGAAAAGAAGATGCAATAGCTGACATAATTGCATTACCATGTTCAAGTTTCTGCTACAGTATAGTCTCTCACCTAACCCACACAGTCTCTTTGGGAGGGAATTATTATTATTATTACTATCATTATTATTATTATTATTATTCCCACCTCAATTTTACAAGTGGAGAAACTGAGGGGCCAGAGAAGTATCTTTTTTTGCATGCCAAGAATCTTAAATAACACTACACAGCAAGAAATTTGCAGAGCTAGAACTCTCACTTAACTTTAGAATCCTTCTGCCTTTCACTATGTCGGAAACTACAAGAAGAATTTTCCTAAAAGCAGCCCAAAAAAAACACCACATGTAAGGACGATTATATTAAAAATTGCCACAATTTTTGAAAGTGGAAAAGATCAACATAATCTAAAAGTATATCACAGTGAAATAGTTCATATGTTTTACATATCTTGTATCAGTCAGTGTCAGTAGGTTATGCTGCAGGTCAAGTGACCACAAAAACTCTTGCAATTTAAATCAAGAAAGATTTTGTTCGCATCATGTCCATTGTAATCTCCCATCTTCATTCACTAAAATGTGAACTACATAAGGGCAGAATTTTTGTCTGTTTTGCTCACTAATATATCTTAACTACTTTGGGAAGGCTGGAAAAAGCATAGACCATCATAAAAAGTTATTGTATCAATGAATGAATGAATTTTCTTCTAATCACAATTTTATATTCATACCATTTTGTGCAATGCTTGAATAACCTTAGGTCCTGTGTGTTTTCTTATTTTTCTTAACATTTTATTCTTTAACCCATTAGTTATTTAGAAATTGTACTAAATTTGCAAATGTAGAATTATTTTTATTTACTCTTTAATTACATCAAAATTTTTAAATGATGTATTTCTAAAGAATTTTTAAAATTTGAGTGGATTTTCCTTATAGTCTAATGTGTTGCAAATATTCATGTGTTCCTAATTCTATTGAGAATAGCATGTATTCTCTAATTTTTGGATGCAAGATTTCTTTAATGAAGTAGATTATTTTATAAATTGTGTTGTTCTAATCTTCTATATTCTTATTTAATTTTTTCACATTGAATTATCACTTATTAAGAAAGTGATATTAAAATATCCCACAATTAACCCAGACATGTACATGTGTTTTTGTAACTCTGTCAGTTTTGTTTTATATATTTTGAGGTTATATTATCAAGCACAAACAAAATTAGACTTGTTATAATTGCCTGCTAAGTTGAGCCCTTTATTGTTACACAGTAATATGTCTTTGTACTTATACTTTCACTTGACGTCTGTTTTGTCAGATATCACTGCAACAACAACAGCCTTACATTGTTTTCTGTTTGCCTTTTATATTTTTTGTTCATTCCTCTCCTTTTGACTTCATGTGTCAGATACTTTAGATCAGTTTCTGTTATATAATATATCACTAGATTAGGTAGTCTTAATTGGAAATATTTAATATTTAAATATTTAACTGGTAAGTTTTGTCCATTATCATAGTAGGCCAGTCAATAGTAGGCCCTCAACAAAGTTTGTTGAATAAATAAATAAGTAAATGATTAAATACATTTTTATAATTACTGATATATTTGAATTTTATTATTTAATGTATTTATCATACTTATATATCTATGTAAATAATGCATGTATATAATTATTTGGATTCATTTCTACTATTTTATTTTAGTTTTTACTTGACTTGTTTTTCTGTGATTCTTTTTCCTCATTCCTTACTTTATTTTTGATTAAAATAATATTTTCATTACTGGTTCTTATTCTTTCTACCACCCTAAAATGTATGTAGTAGGTTTACTTTCTTTTAGTTATTACTCTTAAATTTCTCACCTATGTAATGAATTAATAAAATCGACATTTAATCATATCTTTACTAATGTATCACACAACACAAAAATCAGTTCATCCCCTTTTGTGTATTTTTTAAAATTTCGGTTGAGTGTGTTAGTTCCTTCTTTTTTCCCGAGCCAATATTAATGACTATTATTGCTGTTCTGAACAATCACTGTTGGCATGGGTCTGCCCACACGCCGATCTCTCTCTTCACATTCCTTCACGAGTTGTACAGTTCACAGTTCATTCAGTGATAGCTTGTTGTTGATAAACTCTCTAGGTGATTGTTCACCTACAAAATATCTTTATTTCACCTTCACTCTGGAATAATGATATTGCTGGGTATGAAATGTTACCGTAGCAGTCATTTTCCCTCAGCGCTTTGAAGAGATTTGCTCTCTGTTTTCTGGTTTCCGCAGAGAAAACTGGGAGTTCTGCCACTATCTCTTTTTAGTAATCTGACATTTCTCTCTGTTCACCTTTACAACTTTTATCTTTATGCTTGATGTATAGCTATTTAACTACAAAGCTTGAATTTCTTTTCTATCAAGTTGGCTACTTAAATCTGATGGTTGGGAATTTCACCATCAATTCTTTCTGAAGAATATTTTCCCCTACGTCCTCTAGTACATTTTCAGGGAAACAATTAGATTAGGCTAGACTTTTTCATTCTACCTTTCCTTTCATCTATTTCTCCCTTATTTATTTTATTTATTTATTTTTTTATTGTATATTTCTTTATCTGTTTTTCACTCTTGGTAATTTCTTCCTATTATACTCTTGCACTAATTCCTCAAGCTGTCTAATTTATTGTTCTTTATATTGACTAAAATCCTTTTTAATTTCAATGATCACTTTTTTTTTCCAGAGGTTCTGTGTTTTTTGAAACATGACTGAAATTTTATTAGTAGTGTATTATTTATTTCTCATGTATCCCATATTTTTATTTTCTACAACATTTTGAACACATTTGATTTATATTATATATCTAATAATTACAAAACTGTACTTCTAGGAAGAATAATTCTGGTATTTTCTCTGCTGATTGACACTCGTGGTGATGCATATCCTCCTATGTTGTACAGTTTTGGGTTGTGAGCTCATTTCTGAGAGATGTTATTGTCAAGAATCCTTGTGGGTCTGGACTGCTGACAGCTACTGCTGACAGCTACTATCAACCCAAGATTACTTTACTCAATTTCTTAGCTTCTGTCCTTCAGACGACAAAAGTCACTCAAACAATGAGCAAATTTAAATAAAAAACACAAGTGAATCAGGACTTTGAGAGCCTTTCTCCACAGCCCCTGAGAGACAATCTTCTGTATTTTCTTCCTTTGCTGGCAAGCAGAATATTTTTCTGTGGAAGCCCTTGGAGAGTCCTGGCCTTATTCCAGAGGTCTCAGTTCCAATTCCCAACCCCTCCATTGTTCTCGGTCTCTAACTCTGCCATCAGCCAGGCATCTCAGGCACCCCTAACACTCCAGGCTTCTCACAAGAAACATATCACTTTGGGCCTCCCTCTGGTGGCCATAACCAAGGCTCTGTTACCTGTTTTCCTATTTCTCTGACTGCCCCCAGGAATAAAGGTCACATCAGCCTTTTCCTGGGAATGTGTTATGTCCAGTTCATTTACCCTTATTTAGGCCCCTGCCTGTGTTTAATCATCCACACAGCTTAAAAAAGAGCTATGCACTTTGCTTTTTTGTTTTGTTTTAAGTTTAGTAGAGATTTTATTTTATTTAAAAAAAAAAAATCGTTGTAACATAGTTGATTGTATATATCTGTGGGGTACAGAGTTGAATATCAATACCTGCGTGCAATATGTGATGCTCAGATCAGGATAATTAGCATATTCAATATTACACAATGTAATCATTTTTCATGGCCCTTCACCAATTCCCCCCTTATTTCCCTTGCCCCCGCACCCCTTCCCACCTGCGGTAACCTCAGTTCTGATCTCTCCTTTTGAAAGTTTAACATATTATCGTGATTGTTGTATCTTTCTTTCTTTCTTTTTAATTTACTTGTTTATTTTTTAGCTCCCACTTATGAGTGAGGACATGTGGTATTTCTCTTTCTGTGCTGGCTTATTTAAATTAACATAATTTTCTCTAAGTTCATCCATGTTACTGTGAATGGAAGTATTTCACTTTTGTATGGCATAGTAGTTTGTGTAAAATATACCACATTTTCCTTACTCAGTCATCTGACGATGGACATTTATGTTCATTCCAACTATTGGGCTGCTGTAAATAGAGCTGTGATAAACATGAGAGTGCAGGTATTACTTCAACATGATAATTTCCATGCCTTTGGGTATATACCCAGCAGTAGAATTGCTGGATCATATGACAGTTCTATCTGTAGTTGTTTGGGGAACCTCTATACTGTTTTCCATAATGGCTGCACTAATTTACAGTTCTACCAACAGTGTAGGAGGGTCTCCCTTTCTCCACATCCTCACCAGCATTTGTTGTTTTCCGTCTTTTTGATAATAGCTAGTCTAACTGGAGTGAGACGATATCTTAATGTGGTTTTGATTTCCATTTCCCTGATGCTTAGTGATATTGAATATTTTTCATGTGTCTGTTGGCCATTTGTATATCTCCCTTTCAGAAATGCCTATTCAGCTCTTTGCCCATTTTTTAAATAGGGTTATTTGGGTTTTTTAGTGTTAAGTTGACTAAGTTCCTTGTGTATTCTGAATATTTATACTTTGTAAGATGCATAGTTTGCAAATATTTTATCCCACTCCATTGGTTGTCTTTTCACTCTGTTGATTGTTTCTTTTGCTGTGCAGAAGATTTTTAGTTTGATATAATCCCATTTGTTTATCTTTCCTTTTGTTGCCTTGCTTTGGGGGTCATATTCATAAAGTCTTTACCCAGTCCTGCTACCTGAAGTGTTTCCCCAAAGTTTTTCTTTAGGAGTTTTATAGTTTCAGGTCTTATATTTAAGTCTTTAATGCATTTTGAATTGAATTTGGTATATGGCAAGAGATACAGATTTAGTTTCATCCTTCTACATATGGATGTCCAGTTTTCCCAGCACCATTTATTGAAGAGGCAGTCTTTTCCCCAGTGTATGTTCTTGGTGCCTTTGTTGAAGATCAGTTCACTGCAAGTATATGGGTTGATTCATGAGTTCTCTATTCTGTTCTATGGTCTGTATGTTTGTTTTTATACTAGTACTGTGCTGTTTTGGTTACTATAGCTTTGTAGTATAATTTGAAGCCAGGTGGTGTTATGCCTCCAGCATTATTTATTTATTTATTGTTTGTTTGTTTGTTTGTTTATTGTTGTTGTTGTTCAGGGTTGCTTTGGCTATTTGGGGTCTTTTGTTGTTCTTTATGAATGTTAGGATTGTTTTTTCTATTTCTGTGAAGAATTTCATTGGTATTTTGATGGGGACTACATTGAATCTGTTGATCACTTTGTATCGAATGGGCGTGTTCACAATGTTAATTTTTCCAATCCAAGAGCACGGAACATCTTTCCATCTTTTGTGTCCTTTTTAATTTCCTTCAAAAGTAATTTGTAATTCTCATTGTAGAGATCTTTCATCTCCTTTGTTAATTGATTTCTAGATATTTTATTTTATTTTATTGTTTCTGTTCACTATTTTAAAGGGCCTGGCTTTCTTGATTTCTCCTTCTGCTAGCTCGTTGTTGGATTATAAAAATGCTACTGATTTTTGCATGTTGATTTTGTATCCTGCAACTTTACTGAAATTGTTTATCAACTCTAAGAGGTTTTTGGTAGAGTCTTTAGGCTTTTCTATATGTAGGGTCATGTCACCTGCAATCAGGTACAATTTGACTTCATCTTTTCTAATCTGAATGCCCGTTCCTTCTTTCTCTTGCCTGATTGCTCTGACTGGCACTTTTAATATAAATAATATACGTGTGACAAGAGCTATTTGGCTTGGTTTTCTTTTGTTTCTTTCTTTCTCAATAGAATGGTCTAGAAAACAGGAGGAGAAGAGAGGTGACATTCTTGTTACCTCTATCTGTTTCATCCTTTAACAGCTCAGAAGAATTGGCAACAGATTTTAAATCTTAGCCTTTTCCTTTTTCCTTTTCACCATTATCTAAAAGTAGCAGAGATTCATACACAAATGATATAAATCATGCTGCCCCTAGAAGGCAGAAGCACCTCTTGCCACTCAAGCACTTAGGTCTGCCATGAAGTGTCTGTGTTCTTTCTTCCCCAAGTTATAAAATTATGGCTATGCAGAAGATCCTGCTGCTTCCAAAGAGAGCAACATATCTAATGCTGAGACAGATAATCTAGTTAGTTTTCTTTTTCTCAGCACTTATTCACTGATCATCTCTTACGAGACAGGCAATGTGCTAAATGCTATGGCTACAAGATAAACAGGACATTCCATTCCCTTAAAGAGGTCTCTGTCCAGGGGAGGAAACAGGCATATAAACATAATTTCCTACAAAGGAAACACTGAGAGAAGACAGGTGTTTCCTATAATGTTCAGAAGAGTTTCAACAGGAGATAAAACCTGAAATAAATCTTCAAAAATTACTGAGAGTCAGTCCATTCCTTTATTTAACATGTACTTAATGCCTAATGATTATATGCTGGGCATTAGGAAAGGCCCTTGACATACATCTGTTAATGACCTAGACATAGTCCCCATCATCATAGGCTTGCATGCTTGATGGCAGGAATAGCACAAGCAAAGTGTGTCTGAGGAGCTTTCTCTTCCAATTTATGTGTCTTTTAACAGATCACCCATTCTTTCTTGGGCCTCTGTTTCCTTTCAAGATGTTAATATCCTCCCTTCTCCAAACTTAGCCAACTTCAGAATGTCAGAGAAGTCAGGCCAGTTGGGAGGTGAACACCCGTCAGCTATTGTGCCAGGGGCCAGGGTCAAGGCCAGGAGATTGGACGTGGTCCTTTTCAGTTATGGTTCATTAAGCTCATCTCAGTCATATTCTCGCATTATTCTCTCCTTAGATCCACCTGAATTAGACAATTACAAACATTTTCACTGGCATTATTGAAACCTTCTGCTTTTTACTGTCTTTTATGGAAATGGAGAGATTATAAGTGAAGATAGAAAACTAAGGTACAGAAATGACATATCTGACACAGCCATAGGTGACCATAGATAAGGTTTGTTATTATCATCTTTGGGTTCACATAAGAGGGAGCTACTGTATTCTTCACCAAATAAATCTTAAGTGACCTTGGTCAGAGTAGATTTATGCTAAGAACATGAACAAATGAAAAAATGAAAAGCTAAAATGTTTCATTTCTCTTTTTATTAGGATCTATGGTTTGGCTGGATTCAGCTTTCACTCAAAATTGTTTAGTAAAACAGATCACAAACTTAAATGTAAAACTATAAAACTTTTGAAAAACTATAGGAGACAATCTTCAGTGTCTATAACTTGGCAAGGAGTTTTTAGACTTGGTGTCAAAAGCACAATTCATAAAATGATTTACTGATAATTGGACTTCGTCAGAATTAAAAATTCTGAAAACGACTGTTAAGTGAATGATAAGACAAATTACAGACTGGGAGAAAATATTCGCGAAGTTTCAAACCATTTATCCAATGAAGGACTAGTATTTAGGATATATGAAGAACTCTCACAATTCAACAGTAAAAAAAAAAAAAAAAATTCAATTCCAATTAAAAATGGTCAAAAAACATGAAAAGACACTTCACTAAAGAGGATATACAGATGGTAAATAAGCACATGCAAAGATGGCAACATGATTACTCACTGGGGGAATGCAAATTAAAGCCACAATGAAATGAAACTACACACCTATAACTATGACTAAACTAAAAACTAGTGATAACACCAAATGCAGAGAAACTGAATCGCATTGCTGCTGACAATGTAAAACGGCGGAGTCACTATAGAAAACAGTTCAGCAATTTCTTTAAAAACTGAACATAGACTTACCTACAACCCAGCATTTGCACTCCTGAATATTTGTCCTAGAGAAATGAAGACTTCTACTATAGGAAAACCTATACATGAATGTGAATGTTTTACCACTTTTATTCATAGCAGCCAAACCTGGGAATAACCCTGATATTCCTTCAGTGAGGGAAAGGTTGAACAATGAGGGAAGGATGGGCTAAGGTTCATTCATACTATGGAATACCTCTCAGCAATCCAAAGAAATGAACTGCCCATACACAAAACAAACTTCATGAATCTTCAGAGAATTACGCTAGGTCAAAAAGCCAATCTCAAAAGATTGCATACTGTATGATTCCACGTATATAATATTTTTGAAATGAAAAATATTATAGACATGGAGAACAAATTAATTGCTACCAGTGCTGGGGCTGGAGAGATGGGGATAAAAGCGGGTGTGTATTAAATGGCAATAAGAGGAACTCTCGTGGAGATAGAACTATTCTTTGTCTTAACGGTGGTGGTGGGTACACAAACCTACATAGGCAATAAACTTACATAGAACTAAATACACACACACACATGCACACACAAGTGGAAGTAAGACAGGAAATCTGAATAGGATCAGTGTATTGCATCAATGTCAATATCCTGGCTGTGATAGTGCACTATAGTTTTGCAAGGTGTTGCCATTGAGGGAAACTGAGTAAAAAGATACATGGGAATCTCTCTTTATGTGAATCTACAATTATGTAAAAATTATTTTAGAAGTTTAATTAAAAATATCTTTGAGGAAAAGCAACAGGACCAGTCCAGCTTAAGTTGGTGCATGTCCGAAGCTGACATTTCGAGTTTATCAATGAGGCTGTCATCCTCTGCCTGTGAGCACTTCTGCCTCCTGCTGCTCCTGGGAGACATGAGCCCTGGTAATGTTTTGCCTGAGGCAGAGATGCCAGCCCTGAAGCTGAATTTACTGCAGAGCTGTTTCCCTGCAGCCAGAATTCTCAGCCCAGGGCCTCAGCACTCGTGGATGAATCTACAGTCACTTGCTGCAGGGCTGTGGGGCCGCTGGTCATTCTAATCAATTGCATCTGCAGGAGCTTCCTTCAGACTAGTAGAGAAACTACCAGAAGGCGGTTTCCTGGTCACAAATGGCACCCGTGGGGCCTGCTCACCCATGGTCTTCAATCTTTACAATGAAGAATAAAGACCCAAGATCCAGAGGATATGGGGAGGAGTTACATCATATCATTTTTTCTGTTTTATTTTCTACTCAACTATCTTCCTTACAGCAGCTTTGAGTTGAGGTGCTCAGTCATTGTTGACTACTGGAACTGTTATACTCCCCAGTTGTGTGTGTGTTGAATCTTGGAAATATTTACAGCAAGAGCTCTCCTAAACTTGCTCTATTTAGCTACTTTTCCTGGTTAACCAATCTGGCCCAATCCCTCTGTAAAACATTCTAGACTGAAGCCGTCAATGGGTGAGACATTCCCCGGCGAGACGCTTTGCTACTCCCAACAGGTCTGCATGTGCTAAGAGTTTCCATATTTTCCTTACAATTGTTTCACAAACCAAAAAAATATTGTGGTAAAAAGAGGTAATATTATTTCTATGAAAAGTACTATGAAAAAATTTGCACCTTGCAAAGATTTAAAACAATAAGGTATGTTGCTTTAAAAATTGCTGGACGATTATGTATGGTCATTATTACTAAAAATAATTGGATACAAGGGCCCCAAAATCTAGAAGCCATTTGCATTGAGAGTGTAGATCAAATGTCTTAAATTCTCTCTCCACATTAAAGAAAGAAAAACTTGAACGAATAGAGGCTATTTTATGGATGTAATTTATATGAGATAAGGCAAAACTCTAGCAAAGAAACCATACTGAAAGAAGTCTTGGTCTGCCTTACAGTTGGTAAATGCATGTATATTTACATTAATATTTATATAATTTGAAATAAAATGCTGAAGTTATATATGCATTTTTAAAATATTTCCTACTTTTTTTTTTTCTTTAACTATTAAACTCCTGGTTCCAAACACTTACACCAGAAGATTCTGGGACATTTCTTTTGTTTGTGGCATTAATCTGAGGGACTTTGTGAAACAGTAACTAACAGCAGGAGTTTGGGGGTGTGATTAGAGCAGGTTTTTTGAACTCTCTAAGTCTTAGTTGTCTCACCTGTAAAGTGGGTATAACATGTCTCATAAAGGTGACTGAGAGGGTTAGATAAAATAATTTCTGTAAAGTATGGAGCACATTTTCTAGCACATATTAAGCATTTGGTAAATACTGGTGACAAGAAAATTGATGATACTGATGAATTAATAGACAATTTCTAATTGCCAGGCACTGTTCTAGATGCTGAGGTCACAAGATGAATGAGCACAGTCTCTGCCCCACAAAGCTTGCAGTCTGCTAGGAAGAAGAGACGCAACAGAACATCTCATTAGATGTGCTCATTCAATCACTATTGATTGAGCACCTATCATGCACCAATAAATTACCATAAAATAATGCTATAATAATAAAAGCCAACCCTTGCCATCATAAAGGCTAAAGTCTAGTAGAGGAGACAGTTACTAAATAAATAAAATTATTTATTATAGAGAAATTTACTGCTCACTAGAAAAAAATTGGATACAAGGTCCCAAAAATGTAGAAGGCATTTGCATTGAGAGTGTAGATCAAATGTCTTAAATTCTCTCTTCACATTAATGTGTCAGGACTGGATTCCCTGAGGAGTAAACCTGGAACTGAGATTTAGAGTTTGCTGGAGCATGCACTGAACAAGGGGTGGGAACAAAGCCAGCCCTTCACACTGAGGGCATCATGGTGGAAGGAGAGACCTCTGGCAGGAGGACAAAGGATGAGGCTTTTGGTAGAACTACCCTGGGAGGAAAGAACCAAGTTTGGCTGAGTTTTGGAAAGTAGTGTGACCCAGGAAGACTTCGTAAAAGAGGTGACATTGGGCTGAATTGTGAAGTACAGGTAGATGTTTTCCCAACAGACAAAGTGAGAAGAGCTGTTCACAAATGGCAGCTGTGTGTAAAAATGCTGGGGCCGAGGTGATGGAGAGGAAGGACAACTCAGAACTGGGCAGTGGAGCACAGGGAGCCCGGGGGAGAGGCACCGAGGAGTGGAGAAGCTCACTCCCTAGTGGCTCTGCTCCCATGCTTTGCACTTTCTGGATTTATCTCGTCTATGTTCTGCCCCTTTAGTGTAATCTCTAGCAGCATTATTTTGAACTAATTAATATAAAATTAATCCAGGCATTATCTAAAGTGGGTAATGGCTTAATATTTTCCTTATCCCAGGCAATACATTTTTAAAAGTGCTTCCAACCCACCTCATAAAAATACGACAAAATTAGTGAAAAAGAAATTTCGGACTGTTTTTTCTTTTAATTTGTATCCAAGTAACAGTGTGCTGGGGAAACATGCAGGTTACAGTTCTGCATTATCTTACATCAGAGATTTGCAATGGGGAGATTTGGCCCCCAAGGGGGCATCTGGCGATGTCTGGACACATTTTTGGTTGTCACAACTGGAGATGAGGAAAGAGTGCTACTGGCATGAAGTGGGCAGAGGCCGGGGATGCTGCTCAATACCCTGTGATGCACAGAACAGCCCCCACGAAAGAGATTCATCCAACCAAAGAATTATCAGCGTGCCAAGGTTAAGACTCCCTGTTTTAGAGCATGAAAGAACCTTTAAGACTGCTCATTTCAGATCCCTAAGTTTGCAGATATAACGTGTAAAGTCAAAGTTATGAAATGATTTGCTGATAGCTGTCTGGTTAGCAGCATATTGAGCTGGAACCCAGACTTTCTAGACCAGCGCTTTCCTCTCCCGATGCAGCAGACCTCCTGCACATTTTGTATCAAATGGCCGGTGTATTTTAATGCCATCAGCCCTTAACTCCAACACTGAGAGGAGTTACTCTACCAATGCCCACTGCACAGGTGGGCATGCGGTTTTGAGCTCAGGCTGATGACCTGGGAAGGGGAGGGAATGAGGGCCTGCCTCTGCTCTCAGTTCCAGAACATCACTGGAGCCCCAGAGGGAGCTGTCCAGGAGAATGGGCATGCAATGACCAGTCCACATGCTGACACTCTTTAATTATGAAGAAAGGATGAGTAATTCAGTTCCACTTTCCCTCAGTTGGCGAGGGGCTTGTCCAAAACATGAACATTTTGTAGACAATTTAACAAATGTAAACCATGGGAGAAAAAGACAAGTATATGAACACGAGGACTTGGAGCCCTGAAGAGCCCACAGCCTCCAAACTCCTCCCCTCACTGCATAGTGTGACAAAAACCCTCCTGTGTTTGCAGAGAAGTGTCTGTGATGGGAGAGGACTGGACCTGAGGGTAAAGTGAGGTTAAGGGACCCGACCTCTGGCCTCAGGTCTGTCACTTCCTGACTATGTCAATTTGGACAAGACATTTTAGTTCTCAGGGTCTCAGACTCCTCAGCAGTGAAATAAGGAAATGTGAGTCACAGAGCTTCAGTATGTGAGTTTATCCTGAGATCAACAGGTTTCGTGTGTCTCCCTTTCCAGGTGAGGAAAGTGAAGCTCAGGAAAGTCAAGGTATCTCTTACAGTTAACAAAACTAGTGGGAGGTGGAGCGGCATGTTCCCAGACCCCTGATGACCCATTTTAATTCTTGGGAGCAATTTTCAAAAGGTTTTCCTGTATTGCAAGAAAAGGCTTGAGACCTTAGGAGCATTTGTGGCTTTGGCTCCATTATCAGTACCATTCTTTTGTGCATCCTCCCTGTAGTTAACTAAAGGGTCCGCATGTGTCCCTCGTCTGGCTTCCTCATACCCACACCCACAACTGGGCATCTTTCTTAAACCCAGGAGGCCTCAGGACAGTGGTTCCTTCTCTTATCAGCTGCCCGCTGAGGACCAGACAGGAACCCATCTGGAACAATCATAGAAAACATCATTCAAGCTAGGGAAAGCTGGATGGACGCTGGGGGAAACTTAATGTTTGGTGATGGATGAGCCACTCCACTTCAGAGAGTGACTTGTTTAGAAAAATGAGGTTTCCAAACAAAGAATCAGGAGCAGGTAAAAGCCAGAAAGAGTCAAATGGGAGACACACTCATTAGCAAACTTTCACACTGTCTAATTAACCAATGCTTCTGAGACTTGCCTGAAGCTAACTGCTCTTGGATAATAAATGGATGAAAAGAGAAGTCACTTGTGCCCTGGAACTGGTTTTTGTGCTTCTAAGATGAGACGAGACTAATGAAAATGGTCTGCACCTCCAGAATCAGCAAATATTAGGAAGATCAAATAAAATTTCTGGAGTCATTGAAATGCCCAGCTTCTCTGGTGAATTGAGGCAGAATCCTTTGAAATCCTTATGCCTGAGGCAGGTGGGCTGTTCAATCACATTATGCACTGCTTTGGAAATATCCCCACATTTTGGTGGGGAAGACGACATTGACAGTGAGGCCCGTGGGGGAAAACACAGCAAAATGTGTTGTCAGGATAGTTTTAATCGGTGATCTGAGATAAAAAGTCTCTCTGGGTAGGTAAATTTGAGCTTCAAGCTTTTATTCCTATTCACGTTTTGCTGTTTCCAATTTTATGTACCAAATGAACAATTCAAATCCTTTCCTGGGAGTCACTGGCTGATAATGCTTAGCCCCAGAGAAACAGCGTGGCCCTTACATGTGCAGGGAGATGGGTGGCCTGTGTGATCTTTGAACTCCCAGTTAGCTCCAGTGTTTTATGATGAGTCAGGAGAATATGAATTCTGACTTAGTCAATACTGATTTAGGAATCATAAAAATGGAGTACTTTTAAAGGCTGTAGAGACATGCCTCCTGGACGAGTCAGGACTACGTTTACTTTTTCTAAACTTAAAATTTTTTTGAATAATTTTGGCAAATTTTTTAAAGAAAACATTAAAATAATGTATTCATGTTATTCACTTTTTTTAAAAAAACTTTTTACATCCAACAAAGCTCCACAGGGCATCTACAAGGCAGCACAGTTCTTCCAAAATGGGGTTCAGGTTTTCGACTGACTACAAAGCCTACAATTTTCAAAGCTTAATATTAACACAAACACAGTCCCAGACTTGTAATGCCCCAGAGGCACAGGATAAATATGCTCTCAAATCTTCTCTGGAAGGGGACACTCTCAACACAGTTCTTCCAGGATTCACAGAGATGGAATCAGAGGGAACAAGCCCGAAATTACAAATTACAACACACATGAGGATGCAAGCCATTGGTACTGAGAGTAGCAGAAATACAAAGCAAACAAACAAGCAAGATAGTTAGACCCCTAAGACTGTAGGATAATAACAACACCATGATAGACTAGAAAATAAGTGTATTTTTTAAATTTTAAATTATAAACGACAACAAAGAGTGAGACAGAATCAAGACCTTATCCAGAAAGACCAGGTATTTTTGTGAAAGAACCAAATAGACCCTGCAGAAGTGAAAAATGCAGTCATTGCGATTAAAGTCACAATGGACAGATTGAAGAGTTCAAACGTACACAACTGGAGAAATAATTAGGAACTGGAAGATAGAACTGCATACATTTGCCTAGAGTGCAACATGGAAAAGTGACATGGGAAAAATATAAAAGAGAGGTGAGGGGATATGGAAACTAAAATGAGCAATCCAACTTATGTCTAACAGGAGGCCAAGAAGGGGCAGGGAAGGAGAGATCAGAGAGGACATGAGTGACACAGTATTCAGTGGCTGTGATGTTTCAAGTTGATGAAAGGCATGCATGCAGTGGTCAGGAAGCACAGCAAATCCCAAGCAGGGATGGTTAACTTTATTTAATTTATGTACTCAGATTTATTTTATAGGACAGATATATAGAGAGCCTGAGACCAAGCAGAGAAAATAAATTCTCCACTAGCACACTTGGAACAAAAAATGACTATTTTCCTATCACTGAGTAGGCCAAAGAATGAGTAGAATACAGAACATTTCCTCTGACCTCAATTCAATGAAGTTGAGTATCATTTTTTAAATTTAAATTGATTGAGTCATCCTACCCTGCACTCAGAGATTTTGGTGAAAATCTGGCAAAGGGTAGAAGGGTGAGGTAGAGAGTGCACATTCTTTGAGCTAAACCATCGGAAAATCTGGGGAGGGATTTTGCGAAGGCATGCAGAGGACCTGCCTAGGCAAAGCTCCAAAGTTGGGATGCAGGAAGGACGCTGAGATACTGAGCCTCTTCACAGAAGCATTGTGCAAACCCTGTGTGGGTTACCCCCAGGACGCCTTCAGCAGTGTGGAGTTGTACATCACACAATGCAGCCGTCAGAGGATGTGGCCAGGTGAACAGACTGAAGGAGGATTCTGCTCCAGGAACAGCAAGGATTGAAAAGAAATGTGGGGACAGGCAAAGAGGAGAGCAACATTCACACAGATGTTGTGAAAGGAAGTCAGTGATGGGGAACAGCAAGAAGAAAACTGTGTTCTCCATACTTTTTTAAACCTTATGGCAAGCTGAAATAATTAGGATTCATACTAGATTTATTAGTTGATTTAAAAAATTAAAACATAATACCTGCTTGCTTAAAAAGTGAAACATTAAAGAAAAGACACAGGGACTGGCTGGTTAGCTCAGTTGGTTAGAGTGCAGCCTTATAACACCAAGGTCATGGGTTCAGATCCCTACACCAGCCAGCCCTCAAAACAAAATGAAAAACAAAACAAAAGGCACATAATGACAACAAAAACTCTCCAAATGTGAGTTTCCTCATCTATAAAATAGAACACAAAGTTTATTCAGCTGGGCTGTTTGAAGAATACACGAGTTTACATATAAAGTGTTTTCTAGAATCAATAAATTCTCAGTAAATCTTAGTCATTGCAATTAACCACAATCCTTTCACATGTTTTCCTTAATAATACATAATGAATTTTCTCATGGGCTTTTTTCTATGCATTGCCTTTTTTACACATAGCCATGATCATCATGGTTGTGGAAATTTAAATGATGTTTTTTCCTTTTAATACTGTAAGTCATGTTCTACTTTTGTTTTTAAAAATACCTGATAAGCCCTCCTTTAAACTCTGTCCTCTAATTTGCAACTTGCCCTCTGTAGTTCTTCTCTCAGCTTCCTGCCCTTTTGGCTTCAATAGCACAACCTCCCTTACAAGGAAACGATTCTGGTTTCTGTCATAATGTGCCACTTGTTGTCAGGAGTGGAAGAGCTCTGTTTAGGAAGCTCATTAGCCAGACGAGCAGCTCAGGGTTCTGTCCCAGAGACCCTTCTGCATTTTCATGAAAGACTTATTTCATGCATGTCATGCTCGCCACTTGTGTTTCTCCCTGCTGTTTATGTGTCCCTTTCTTTGAGGAGAGTGCACAGACATGAATTGCCCATAATTGCCCATGTCATTGGTGTCACCATGAAGAGAATAATAACGGTAGCTTCTAACTCAGTGCATTCTCACGCAATGCTGTACATGCTTTCCATCACATTGGAGTCCCAAAAGCCTCTGTAAGAGTGTCAGAGGAAACAGTATCATCCACCTTTTAAGGAAAAAATAAATTAAAAAAAAAAACATTTTTAAAAACCAGATCTGAAACTCAGGGAACTTATTGTACCTGAAGTCCTTAAGTGTTCTAACCCTAGTGAGCTCTAATTTTACCAAAATCAGCCCTCTGTTGAGCTGAAAGAGACTAAAAAGTCACATAGGCCAAAGGGCTGAATTTTCATATGAGAATATTAGGCCTAACGAATTGTATAAAAATTACAATTAGCATTGATACAGAGCTTTATGTTTGATGCTAACTTTACAGTTAAAATTCACTTCACCTCACTAGGAAGAATAATCATATTATCCCACTGTGAAGATGGAAAAAGAAAGGTTTTCCAGAGGTGACCTCAGAGCAATCCCACTTCTGACCCTGGAGTCAGCGAGCCAGTCCTGGAGTCCTGGTTCTGCTACTTCTGAACCATGTGACCTTGGAAAAGTCAAAGTATTTTTCTAAATCTCAATTTTTCTCATCTGTGAAACAGACTTATAAACATAACTAAGTCACAGAACTGTTGTGAAGGCTGAAGAAGATAATATATGATAGAAGCACAGAACAGAAATCAGTACAAAAAAAAAAAGCATCCTCCAAAATAGGCTGAATGATATATTTAATATGGTTTGGAAGAATGCTTACATATAATCCTGTATAAATAATGCCAAATAATCCCAGTTAGTCTGTGTTTAACCCAGAAATTCCCACCCTTATTTTACCACAGAATCCTAAAACACACTATTATTAACATCCACAAAACAATGATTCGGTGGGACACATTTTGTGAACATTCTTGCAAAGCCTCAAGCTAATGCTGTATTAGTTTTGCCCTTTGTAAACTGGAGGCCACAGACCACACTTAGATGCTCTGATGCCCCAGCTCCCCCCTGTTCCCCCCACCTCCACCCCCTGTCCTTCTGTCCTGCAGGCTGCCTTGGGGTGAAAAGGCAGCTGTCCCTGCTGCCTTGCCTTGGGGCATTGCTGTATCCTCCCCAGATTCTGGCAGGTATGAACTGTCAATCATGCCAATGTTAGGCAAATGGCATGATAAACTGATGGCTCTTCAGCATCTATCATCACCTCTGCTGACAGAGAACAAGGCAGCAATGAAAGCAGACAGGATGGAGCTAGAGAATTCACCCCAAGTTCAATCGCTATGAGCAGCATCACCTGGATGTCTACCTGCACAGGTGTGCTCGGCTCCCAAATCCTGGGCTTCTGGAGGTTTCCCAAGAATATGGCCAGCATTCTGTGATGCCCCAGATGCCTCAGATCAGCCTCTGCTCTGGGTTGCTCTATTTAGCAGGCGGAGAGGCAGTGAGGCATCACGAAGGGAACCTGGACTTTCGAGTCAGGGCAACAGATTGAAACCTGACTCCAGAGCCCACCACTGATTGCCTCAAGTGTCTTTGGGCTGTGCCTCAGTTTCCTCCTTAATGGGCAATCATGGAATCAATTACAGTAAAGGCATTGCAAGTATACCAAGGCAGTGGTCTATGCAAAGTCTGGATGGCTTTACCCTGTGGCTCTCAGTGGATGTCTGTTGATGCAGGGTCTACCACAGAGCAGCTTCCTGTTGTTTTAGGCTGCTGTCTATTGAATTCTTTTGTTTTTGGGGGCACTGCAATATAAGCTCCTCCATGAAAGCATGGGCTGTGTCTGTCTTGCTTACAAGTGTATACCCATCACTATATTAGATGTTATGAATTTTGTATGTATATCACGTAGTGATTTGATGGTCTACTTCCCACACTCCCCCACCAAATGTAAGCAGGTGCTTTGTCTGTTTAGTTCACCACTTACATACCCACATCTAGTATGGAGACTGACACATAGTAAGACTTAATCATCATTTTTTTTTTAAATAGATAAATTATGAATGAATGAATTACTAAGCATAATGCTGATAAATAAATTCACAAGGGCAAAAACTACCAATGACTGACATTGGGTATTCTATGTCTAGAACTGCATTAGGATTTGAATTTGTCTGACTCTAAGCACCCCAGCCTCTACACCCAACAATCTTTCCACTGTACCTCATTGCAGAAGAGTGTCATTGGACAGAATGAAAGAACTAGGGATGATGTCTTCCATTCTAAGTGGAAACCATGCATTCTTTCACTTATTCATTCAATACTTATTTATCTAATAACATCATGGATACAGAGGCAAGCAAGCCATACAGGGCTTTCAGTTCAGCAAAGGATGCAAACGCTTCTTTATTACTGCAAGGTTCAAGAAGAAAATCATTTGGGTATTGTAGTAGGGGGTGAGGGTCATGCCATGTTACAACGTGGTGGGTATCTCATGATGTCTGGATTGGATGACACCAGCAACTACAGGACCCACCAGAGTGAAACTACTGATGAGCATCCTGGTGAGGACCTAGGTGCCTGCTCTTTCCCCAGTAAGTAGATCTAAATGACTCCATGTGGTAGAGTCTCAGGGAGCAGAGAAGAGTCAGGGAGATATAAACAGACAGTATTTAGAGGCTGGAAACGCCCAACCAAAGAATACCAAAGTGAATCAAATCCAATAAGGGAGAGGGGAGAAGGGTGCTGGCAGGACCAGCTGCTGTGTCTGGCATGGTTGATTAATGAGTGGAGCTTTACATTTTCTGGTAAGAAAGAGACAAGAAATGTGATGTTTACAGTTGCCTTGTGAGCTTTTCTTTTTTGAGCAAAAAAAAAAATTATAAATGAGTTTGGAATTTTAAAATATGAGAAATAATTTGTCTGAGATTGAGTTTCAACTCCACATGTAGACAGTCTGATTAAATCTCTAGCTGTGAACATGACCACAAAATTTAGCTTTTTGTTGTACCTTCTGCTAATTAGAGCTGGAGACTTTGAATTTTATTTCTTAAATCCTATAGTTGTTCTAGAGACCTGGTTAATCACATTAGAGGGGAGCTAATTTAAGGCAAACATGTCAAGTCCTTGCTTTGCTTCACTTAAAGAATAAATGACATTTTTATATTAAACAAAGAAAGAGAGAGACAGAGCCTTTTTGTATTCCCTCTGGCACTTGTATCTCAGAAGGGCAAAGGGAATCTTCAGCATAGACCTCTTCCTTGAGAGTGTCAGGACAGTCTTTAGTCCCATTCTGCAGCCTCTGTAGGGGCTGGAAAACTTGGGTGAGATGTAGCTGGGACCCAGGAATCCACCTAGGTGACTAGTGATGAGGCAGGCTGTGCAGTGATAGTGCCCACCCAGCCAAGAGTAACAAAAGATGGGATTTGCCATTTACTTCTGGGAGGGATCATACACTAGGTGACAGTCCTTCTTTTCTCTTCCTTTCCCAAATTATGGGGCTTCCTGAAAGATGACAGTAGACCCCTCGACACCCAATGGTCAGTCAACTGGGAACAGACTGCATGGCCAGCTCTTCAAGGATTGTGGGGTCTCTGCAGACAGTGGCTCATTCCAGAGCAGATGAGCACATCTCAAGGCAGGTGGGAGAGGGGATATGTCTGATGGAGGTGCCCAGTGATTAAGCAGCAGGAGCTCTGTAGGAAGTAGACTCAGCAGAGGGCTCAGGTATGTTTTATTTCAAGGCACCTGGAATCTTCTCCAGAAGTAAGCAGGATAAATAGTTGTAGAGGGTGAGGAATCTTGATTCTCATTTGATTTTTAGAATAGGATTTTTAGGTAAATGCATGTATGAAGCAACAGTCTCTGGTCGGGGGGCCAAAGTCTACAGACAGTATGGCAACAGCCCATCTGATCAACTCTAATCGCTGTTCAAGTATGGGATTGTATACTTTAATGATTTTAGAGCTAACAGGTGGTTGTCATACCAATCCTGTTAAGAGATTTTAAGAATTGCTGAAGGGAAAGATGTGAAAAAATGTTTGCTAAGGGCAAGCTGTCTGTTGGTGGAAACTTTAGAGACAATTATACTTAGAATTTATCATAAGAACGTAACTTTTGCTTAAGTCATTTGAAGAGATGTTATATTTTAGATAATGATCTCAGTTTGACCAACTTAGCTTTTCACAAGTTGCACTTTGAAATGTCACATTGTTAATTTTCCTGATGTTACTAGTTTCCATTATTTAAGCTGTACTTAGCCATAGATAACTATTGTCACACTGCTCATGTCTTTGTGTCCTTCTGAAATGACTGAATCTACTGATATTTCTTGTGAAACTTCCTTGTCTTTACACTAAAAACAGAAGCTAACTTTGATTCAGGGCTGTACCCAGTTTTCTCCTTCTAACACAGGAGTGGCTGAGGTGCAGTCCCTTTGGGATTCTCATCACATTCATGGTGCTTTGAGTAATCCTTTTTTCATCTCCATTACACAGAGAGAAGTGTAACATCAGCTAAATTGCTAAAAGCCTTGGGGGTTCTGGAGTGGAAAGGCAGTTATGTCCCCACATCCTGAGAATGTTTACCCCATAGCCATGTAACCTAAAAATCAGCCTTGCTGACACCTAAAGAAGTTGTAAGTTGACTTAAAAATGCTGACATTCTCAGCATTTTTGTGATACTTACGTCTTTCTTCTCCTTTGTTTCTTTCTCTCTCTCTCTCTCTTTCTCTTTTGTGTGTGTTTGTGAGAGAGAGAGATTAGTAAAAAATTCTAAAGCTCTGCTGGCCCTTCTGAGCACCTCCCAAATCAAGTTGGTGTTGTTTTCCTGGGCTGCAGCTACACCTGTTGGCTCAAATAAAGTCTAAATTTTGTCAGTGCCTCAGGTTCCTCAGTCAGGTTCACAGATATGTTCCTACATTCAGTTAGCTGCCTTTTCATTTTGTTGATTGTCTCCTTTGCTGTGTAGAGTATTTTAGCTTGATGTAGTCCCATTTCTTTATTTTTGCTTTTGTTGACAGTATTTTTGGCAAGATATATAAAAAAATCAATCCCAAGGCCAATATCATGGAGCTTTTTCCCTATGTTTTCTTCTAAAATTTTATGGTTTCAGGTCTCACACCAGAGATTATATATACATATATATGTATGTATGTATATATACACACATATATATACATACACACAAACACATATGGATATCTGTCTATATATTTAATGATACTTGTTAAAGCACAGCAAGGATAACTCTATTCAGGACCATTGTAGTAGGTATAGGGATTATAGCAATGGGATTTTGCAGTGAAGGAGAGAGACTAGGCTTAACTCAAAACACAGCATAGGCAAGTGTCAATTTAGAGCTAAGGAGCAGTGTAGGGGGGTCAGTGCATGGAAAATTACTAACAGGAAACGTTAGGGGTAAGGAAGATTCTGACTGAACCAACCTAATAAGATTCTAGCTGAAGGGGTTATCAGATATCCCCTGGGGGGTGGTGGCAGATGAGGAAACTGATCAGATACAGATGGTGATCAGATTTGAGAGGGGATGGTTTCTTGCTAAACTAATTTAGTATGGTTCTTGCTAAAACTGCATTTTACAAGGAAGTACACAGGTGGGCCTCAGAGAAGTTGTCTCAGGAACCTGACTAAAGTCTGATCAAGCAAACAGCAGTTCCAGGCATCTTAGTTTTAAGTGCTGGTAAACTTCCAATTGGAGAGGTCCAAGGGCTATGGGACAAACCAATTTTGCTATCAGGAGAAAGGTCTGGGTGGAGCTATGGAATATAGATTTAATTGAGTCTGTATCAGTAAGTTATAAAATTATCAGAAAATTGGACATTCTCGCTCACAGAGGGTTTTCCAGGTATATAATGTTTCCTGATACTGAACCCTATTCACGATCATGAAAAATGCATTAGGAAATGTCACATGTTTCCAAAGAAGAAATAATTTCATGATGCATTATATGTGCACTGAAAGAAAAATGAACTGATCAACCAGAAGGAAAGCCTACTGGGAGCAGTAAATTCCCTTCTACGGAATACATCTTTATTATTTCCAAAGGAACACACACACACTGTTCTGTTGTTCTGTTAAAGCCAAAGAACATTGCATGTCTCCCAGTCCCAGGCCTCACCCTTCTTACCCAGCAGCCCCACTCCCAATTCCCCAGGGGCAACCACATTACATGCTTTGGCTGTTTATTCTAGCATTTAAGTTCATATATACACATAATGTGCTTACACCACTATGTTATGTTATATATATCTAGATATATTTCTTCTCTTCCATGTGTGGTAGGGCATTTGATTTTCTTAACTCCCTCTGATAGGCACAGGTCCTTCTTTTCACCTGAAACTCTCAAAGCCATAACAGCATGATTTGGGGTAAGTTAATATTTAGTGTTTAAATTAATATGACCATGTAAATAGTAGATGCAAGAATTATGTGTCTCTTCTTGTACAAATTTTTGTTTTAAATCATTAACTTTTTAACTTTTTGTTCTTGTTTAACCACATAAAATGTTTTCATTTATGTGATGAATTCTCTTTTTATGTGTTCTTATTTTATGTGATTAGTTTTCTATCTACCTATTACTAATTCCTGTCCTAATCCCCAGAAGTTCTAAAAACTCCTGTCAATACTATTTCCTATTTACTAATCAGCTTTATTTACCTATTTGTGTCATACTCCACACGTCCTGCTTGAAGATCTGTAGTTTCCTATCGTTATTGATGCTATGCAGGTGCATATGGCCTCATAATAACTTTACCTGTAAATGGAGATTGCTCAGTGAGGGTGTAGTGAGCGAGAGGAAAGAGATTAGCCAAAAACTAAGGTGAAAGTGTGTTTTTTTTTTTTTTGCCTAGGGGTTTACAACCTTTTTTTTTTCTTTAATTTTATTTTGTCAATATACAATGTGGTTGATTATTGTGGCCGATTACCGAAACCTCCCTCGCTCCTCCCTCTCCTCCCTCTCACCCAACAATGTCCTTTCTGTTTTCTTGTCATATCAACTTCAAGGAACTGTAGTTGTTATGTCTTCTCCCCCTCCTCCGTTTTTTTTTTTTTTTTTTTTTTTTGTGTGTGTGTGTGTGTGTGTGTGTGTGTGTGTGTGTGTGTGTGTGTGAATTTACTTATTCATTTTTAGCTCCCACCAATAAGTGAGAACATGTGGTATTTCTCTTTCTGTGCCTGACTTGTTTCACTTAATATAATTCTCTCAAGGTCCATCCATGTTGCTGCAAATGGCAATATTTCATTCATTATTATAGCTGAGTTGTATTCCATTGTGTAGATATACCACATTTTCCATATCCACTCATCCGATGATGGACATCTGGGCTGGTTCCAGCTCTTGGCTATTGCAAAGAGTGCTGCGATGAACACTGGGGAACAGGTATACCTTCGACTTGATGATTTCCATTCCTCTGGGTATATTCCCAGCAGTGGGATAGCTGGGTCATATGGTAATTCTATCTGCAATTGTTTGAGGAACCTCCATACCATTTTCCATAGAGGCTGCACCATTCTGCAGTCACACCAACAATGTATGAGAGTTCCTTTTTCTCTGCAACCTCGCCAGCATTTATCCTTCAGAGTCTTTTGGATTTTTGCCATCCTAACTGGGGTGAGATGGTATCTCAGTGTAGTTTTGATTTGCATTTCCCGGATGCTGAGTGATGTTGAGCATTTTTTCATATGTCTGTTGGCCATTTGTATATCTTCCTTAGAGAAATGCCTACTTAGCTCTTTTGCCCATTTTTTAAATTGGGTTGCTTGTTTTTTTCTTGCAAAGTTGTTTGAGTTCCTTATATATTCTGGATATTAATCCTATGTCGGATGTATATTTTGCAAATATTTTCTCCCACTCTGTTGGTTGTCTTTTAACTCTGTTAATTGTTTCTTTTGCTGTGCAGAAGCTCTTTAGTTTGATATAATCCCATTTGTTTATTTTTCCTTTGGTTGCCCATGCTTTTGGGGTCATATTCGTGAAGTCTGTGTCCATTCCTATTTCCTGAAGTGTTTCTCCTATGTTTTCTTTAAGAAGTTTTATTGTTTCAGGGTGTATATTTAATACTTTTATCCATTTTGAGTTGACGTTTCTGTATGGTGAAAGGTATGGGTCTAGTTTCATTCTCCTGCATATTGATATCCAGTTCTCCCAGCACCATTTGCTAAAGAAGCAGTCTCTTCCTCAGTGTATAGGCTTGGTGCCTTTGTCAAAGATCAGATGGCTGTAGGTGTGTGGGTTGATTTCTGGATTCTCTATTCTATTCCATTGATCAGTGTGTCTGTTTTAATGCCAGTACCATACTGTTTTGGTTATTATAGCTTTGTAGTATAGCTTAAAGTCAGGTAGTGTTATGCCTCCAGCTTTATTTTTTTTGCTCAGCATTGCTTTGGCTATGTGTGGTCTTTTGTTATTCCCAGACACAAAAGAAGAGAATGGGTAACTTCTTTTTAAAGTCTAGTTAGTTTGGAACAGAACTTCCATAGTTGCAAATCTTTTAGGATCACCTGCAGTTTCTTCTTCATCTTTATTTTCCTGAACTTATTTTTCTTTCTGTCTTACTCTTACCTACAACCATTTGCCTGGAGATGTCACATCAAGTGCCGGCTATAAAAACCTGCATTTTATATACATCTGCAGTTTGTTCATTCATTCTTTAATTCATTATTTGTTACACTTCTCACTGTGTAGAGAAGATGAAAAAAAGGATTACTCAAAGCTCCATGATTGCGATGACAATCCCAAAGGGATTGTACCACAGCAACTCCTGTGTTAGAAGGATAAAACTGGGTACAGCCCCAAATCAAAGTTAGCTTCTGTTTTTTAATGCAAAGACAAGGAAGTTTCACAAGAAAAATCAGTTGATTCAATCATTTCAAAAGGACACAAAGACATGAGCAGTGTGACAATAGTTATCTATGGCTAAGTACAGCTTAAATAATGGAAACTAGTAACATCAGTATAATTAACAATGTGACATTCCAAAGTGCAATTTGTGAAAAGCTAAGTTGGTCAAACTGAGATCATTATCTAAAATATAATATCTCCTCAAATGACTTAAGCAAAAGTTACGATATGATACAATCTAAGTATAATTGTCTCTAAAGTTTCCACCAACAGACAGCTTGCCCTTAGCAAACATTTTTTCACATCTTTCCCTTCAACAATTCTTAAAATCTCTTAACAGGATTGGTATGACAACCACCTGTTAGCTCTAAAGTATACAATCCCATACCTGAACAGTGATTAGAGTTGATCAGATGGGCTCTTGCCATGCTGTCTGTAGACTTTGGCCCCCTGACCAGAGACTGTTGCCTCATACATGCATTTACCTAAAAACTCTATTCTAAAAATCAAATGAGAATCAAGATTTCTAACCATCTAGAAGCTGACCTTAGCCAAAGCAGATTTCTGGTTTATAATCCATTCATCAGATAAGGGGCTAAGATCCAAAACATATCAAGAATTCATAAAATTCAGTACAGACAAACAAATAACCTGATTTAAAAATTGGGAAAATGACCTGAATAGACATTTCTAAAAAAAAAAAGACATAAAAATGGCCAACAATTATATGAAAATATGCTTAACATCACTAACCATCAGGGAATTGCAAATAAGATACTATCACACCTATTAGAATAGTTATTACCACAAAGACAAGAGATAGCAATTGTTGGTGAGGGTGTTGAGAAAAGGGAACCCTTGTTTGCTGTTGGTGGGAATGTAAATTACTGCAGCAATGTGAAAACCAGAATAGAGGTTTCCAAACAAATTAAAAATAGAACTAACATGTGACCCAGAAATCCCTCTTCTGGGCATATACTCAGAGGAAATAAAATCACCACCTTGTAAAGATGCCTGCAATTCCATGTTCATTGCAACTTTACTCACAATAGCTAAAATGTGGAAACAACTTAAGCATTCACCAATGGATGAATGGATAAAAAAGTGTGGTATATATATATTAGAATATTATTCATCCTTTAAAAGGGAGGCCCTGCCATTTGCAACAAAATAAATGGACCTAGAGGACATTATGCTAAGTGAAATAAGTCAGACAAAGAAAGAGAAATGCTGCATGATCTCACTTATATGTGAAATCTAAACAACCACCAACACTACAAAAGAATATATAGGAACAGAGAGTAGAACCATGGTTATGGGGTGGGGAGGAGGGGTGCAGAGAAGATAAAGGTCAAAGGGTACAAAGATATGTTGACCTAAAAGAAACCAAGGCCAAACATATATGCATGGAGTTTATTGAGCCAATATGACAACTGCAGCCAAGAAACACATGGATTAGGTCGCCCTGAGAAATGTTCTCTGAAGGGGGCCAGTAGAGCTCGGCATTTTATAATCACATGAAGATGAGAATCAAAGGAGAGAGAGAGAGAAGAGGACAGCCCCCTAATCATTACATCAGGTTTTCTATTGTCTAGTACACATATGTAGATTTTGGATTGTTACTAAGTTACATCTTACAGGCAGGAATCTGGGGTAAGTGTTACAAGAAGCATTCTATGTTATTTTGTTACTTCTTCTGGTGCCAATATGTCTGGCTTCTGAGTTAAAACAGACTTATGATAATGTTTTCCAGGACATGTAGATGTGACTGCTGACTCATTCCAAGTATCCCAAGGCACTACAATTTAGCTGACCTGGTCATAGGATATTTTTTTAATTTATCAGTATGAAGTTGCAGTTATATAGGATGAATACACTAGAAATCTAATATACAATATGAGGACTAAAGTTAATAATGCTGTATTATATACTAAAAACTTGCTAAGAGAGTAGATTTTTGGTACTCTTACCCAGACAAAAAGTATGTGAAAAGATGGATATGTTAATTTACTTGACTGTAGTAATCACTTTGCTATGTATATGCATATTAAAACATCATGTTATATGCCATAAATATATACAATAAAAAATTTAAAAACCTAACTCTCTCTCTGTGTTGATATACATATTCATATATTTTATATATGTAATACTCCTTTATTCTCAATCAACATTATTTTCCTGACAACTGCCTGAGCCAGCCATCATATTGTGACCTTTTCTCTTTGATCCACACCCATCCATATCACAAAGTCTACCTTTCCAGTCTTCCCAGTCTGTATTTTTCCTCCATCTCACTACCCTTACTTTAGTTAAGAGCTGTGTTATCACTTTCCATTGCAGGAGCCACCTGGGAGGTTTACCTCTACTTAGGCCCATTCTCACTTATTCTCCTCACTGAAGCCAGAGCAATGTTTCTACAACTTAAATCTGTCAATAGCCTTTAGCAAAAGTGAGTTACTTAGTACTGGAGACAATGTTTTCTAAATTCCTGATGATTCTTTTACTATTTTCTTTGTCAGATCCTCTAGTCACATGAGGTAGCTGCCAGCTGACCGGCAGCCAGCTCAGGGTAAAATTCTTCCTGGTCTGTAGAGCTGGTTCTATGGCTAAAAAATACTAATTACACTTTGAACATTGCTGCTGTGCTATTAGCTAGGCAAATATTTTTGCATTGCTAAGCAGCTTCCACCAGGAAAATCTGGAAAGAAACAAATTAAATAGAAAAAAGCAGAGATAAGAATAAAATAAATTTACAAATATAAATAAATGAAATAAAACATTGACAAACAGAGAAAACCAATGAAATAAAAAAGGTAGCTCTTTGGAAAGATCAGTAAATTTGATAAGCCTCAAGCCAAACTGATCAGAAAAAAAAAAAGAGAGAGAGGACACATATTACTAATATCAGGAATTAAAGAGGGGATATATTACCTTGTCTCCTAGGACAATAACATTTTAAGAAGGAAATATTATATACAACAGAACAATAAATATAACAACTTAATCAAAATGTATATATTCCTTGAAAGACAAAAACCCAAAAATTACAGGCCATAGCCCCTTATATACATCAATGCAAAAATTCTATTAAAAAATACTAACAAATTATATTGTTATGATCTGAGCAATATATAAAATAGATAATGCATTATGACCAAGTAAGGTTTACCCTGGGAGTGCAAGACTAGTTCAACATTTAAAAATCAGTAAGTAAAACTCATCATATCAAATTAAAGAAGAAATAAAAGATTATTCAATAGATGCAAAAAATGTCCTAAAACATTCAGCACTACTCCTGATATTTAAAAATGTATCTCAACAAAGTAAGAATATAAGAGGACTTCCTTAACTTGATAAAAGACATATACAAAAAAAAACCCCAAAAACAAAAAACTAGAATTAACATATTCCTGAAAGTTGAAAGACTGAATCCCTTTAACCTAAGAACAAGGTAATTAGCCAATGCAATGAGGCAAAGGAAGGAAGGAAGAAAAAAAAGAAACAGAAAAGAGATTAGAAAGGAAAAATAAAACTGTCTCTTATTATACATAAAACTATTGTCCATGTAAAGAATCCCAAAGAATCTGCAAAATAACCTCTTAAAACTAATAAATAAGTTTAGCAAGGTTGCAAAATGCCAGGTTAATATACAATATATTTTTTATATTCTAGCAATGAATAGTTAGAAATTGAAATAGAGAATTGTCATTGTTTATAATAGAACCAAAAAACATGAAATACTTACATATAATTCTTACAAAAATCTGCAAAATATGATGCTGAAAACTACAAAATCTTGATTAAAGAAATCAAAAGGCCTGACTAAATGAAGAGATATATTATGTTCACGAACTAGAAAAATGAATTTTGTTAAGATGTCAATTCTCTTTAATCTACACATTCAATTCAATTCAAAACAAAATTCTAGCAGGATTTTTTTTTTTTTTAATTAACAGGCTGATTCTAAAGTTTACATGGGAAAAAAAAGAGAAAAGAAAAGAGAATGGAATAACCAAAACAATTTTGAAATAGAAGAGCATTAGTGGACTCACACTACATGATTTCCAAATTTTCTGTAAAGGTACAGTAGTCAAGACAGTGTAGTATTCAAGAAAAGATAGACATAAAGAAAAAAAAAACAACAGGGGGATGGTAGTTTAACTCACTTGGGAGAGCATGGTGCTGGGAAGACTAAGGTCAAGGGTTCAGATCCCCTTACTGACCAGCCACAAAAAACAAAATATTAAAAATTAAATTTAAAAATTTAAGAAACACAGCAGTATAAAAAAAATACAGAAAGAGACTTACGAGTATAAGAGAGTACTTTAGAAAAGTTCATGTAAAGATTTGTGTTATCTTTTAATTCTGTTTTTCCACAAACTTTTAAAAGTATCCACATATAGTCAATGAATGTTCAATAAAGATGCAAAGGCAATTCAATGAAGAAAGGATTATCGCTTTATAAATAGTGTTAAAATAATTGGATACCCCTATGCAAAATAATGAATAGTAATCTATACCTTGCATCCTCTAAAAACAAAAGTAACTTAAAATTATAACAGACCAGAATGTAAAACCTAAAACAATAAAAATTCTGGAAGAAAACCTAAGAGAAAATCTGTGTGACATTGTACTATACAAAAATTTCTTAGATATGATAAAGGAGTATGATTCACTAACAAAAATTAGTAAAATTGGATTTCATCAAAACTTAGATATATTTTGCAAGATATTGTGAAGAGAAGAAAGAAATAAGCCACAGCCAGGGAGAAAATACTTATAAATTGCATATCTGATAAAAGACTTTTGTGCAAAATGCATAAAGAATTCTCAAGACTCAATAAGAAAAGGCAAAATTGATTAAAAATGAGTATAAAGTTGAACACACACTTCACCAAAGAAAATCTACAGATGCAGGTAAGCACATGAAAAGATATTCAGCATTGTTAGTCATTATGGAAATGCAAACTAAAACCACAACAGGATACATTTATGCCCAAAATAAGTAAAAGCTGATATTGTCAAGTGATGTTGAGGATGTGGAGATATTTAAACTCTCACTTTAGTAAACTCATTGGTAGTTTCTTATACAGTTAAATATAGGTGAGTCAGCAATCCCAATCCTAGATTTTTACCCAGATGAAACGAAAGCTTGTATTCTCAAAAAACCTGCACATAAAACTTTACAGTAATAGTATTCATGATTGCCCACAACTGGAAACAATTCAAATGTCCCTCAACTGGAGAATGCATGAACAAAATGTAGTACATTCATAGACTGGAATATTACTAAGCAACAAAAAGAAACAAACTAGCAATACACACACGAAAATGGATGGATTGCAAATGCATTATGATAAGTGAAAGAAGCAAGACTAAACAGACTACATACTACATAATTCCATTTATATGACTTCTAGAGAAGGTAAGATATAAGGCTGGAAAACAGATCACTAATGGCCAGGAGTTAGAGCTGGTGAGTGGTTTGACTACGCAGTGATATAGTGGAATTTTGGGGGGTGATGGAACTGTTTAATATCTCAATTGTGATGTTGGTTGCATGACTATATATGTTTGTCAAAACCTGCAAAACTGTACTCTAAAAAGAAGTGAATTTTACTGAATGTAAATTATCTGTTATACAATAAATGGAAAAAATAACTCAATAAAAAAATTCTTTAAAAAAACAAACAAAAGAAATAGAAAATCTGGATAGTCTTTTATCTAGTAAAAAAAAAAAAAGGTATTTGAACTTAAATACTTTTCCATGAAGAAAGCTGCAAGCCCAGACAGCTTTGTTGATAAATTCAAATGACAATTTAAGAAAGAAATTACAACTACCTCACACAAACTCTTCTAGAAAACAGATGGAATTAACTGGGATTAACCTGACACCAAAACCAAATGAATAAATTGCAAAGAAAGAGCATTACAATACATTACATGTTCATTACATGAATATAAACATAAAAATATTTAACAAATATTAGTAAATCAAGTCCAGCAATATGTAAAAAGGATGACACTCCATGATTAAGAGGTGTGCATTCCAAGGTTATACGGTTGGCTTCAAATTCAAAAATTAAAAATCTTGTAATTCACCATGTTAACAGAATAAAAGGAAAAGTATTATTTTAATGAATAAAGAAAAGCCTTTGACAAAATTTAACCTTCAATTATGACAAAATTCAACATTTATTTATGACAAAATCCAACACCTACTTCTAAGAAAAGCTCTCAACAAACTAGGAATAGAAGACAGCTTCGTCAAACTGATAAAAGCATCTTCAAAACACTGCAGCTACTATCATTTTTAATAATGAAAATCCACACATTTTCCTCATAAGACTGGGAAGCGAGAAAGAATGCCTGCTGTCATGACTTCTATACAAAATTATCTTTCTTGCCAGTGCAATGAGATAAGAAAAAAAAAAAGACAAATTAGAAAGAAAGAAGTAAAACTACCTTTATTCATACACAAGCTTTCGCAGATTAAAAATCCCTAAGGAATATACAAAACTACTAAAACTAATAAGTGATTTTATCAGGGTTGTGAAACATAAGGCCAACATAAAAGATGAATAAATTATATCTCTGAACAATAATCAACAGCAAAATAAGATAAAATAACATTAACAAATTTTCAAAAATGTTTATTTATGGAAAATTTAACATGATATATGCTATAACTTTACACTGAAAGTTACAAAACATAGGTCAATTAAGTTAAAGGAGATATAATTAAAATGAGATACATTGTGTTCTTGGATCATAAGACCGAATATTTCTAAGATGTCAATTCTCCCCAAATGCATGTATAGATTCAAAACGATCTCAATCAAAATCCTTGAAGTTTTAATTTTTATTATTAGAAATCCACCTAGAATAGCCAAAACAATTTTGAAAAAGAGTAAACATATCGGAGGACTGAAACTACCTACTTCAAGACTTACTCTAAGATTACAGCCATCAGGCCTAAGAATAATCATATGGTTCAATGAAAAAGAATAATTAATTTTGACACGACATCATGGTAATTTAATATGATAAGGACAATAGTCACTAGAATAATTGGATATGTGAGTGGCAAAAAATAAAATTTAACTCTAATCTCATGTCATATACAAAAGTTAATTCAAAATGGATCATAGACCTCTTAAAAAGGTCAAAGCTAAGACTAAATTTGTAGAAGAAAACAATTTTTTTTCACACTTCAATTCCTTTATAATCTCACAGAATAACATTTTTCCCTTGAAAATTTCTCAAGGGCTTTTCAAGATGGTGGCGGCTGCGGCGGCTGGCGCGCGGAGTAGCTGAGGTGGAAAAGGTGGCCACTGGGCCTCAGGCAGCCGGGAAACTTGTGGACCTTCCTATCGCCATCTCTTAAGGGAGGACTGCTGCTGCTGACCGGTCATGGGGGGTGACCGCCACTTTGCCCCCCAGCAGGAGAGGCTGCCTCATTTACAG
Organism: Cynocephalus volans; assembly: GCF_027409185.1. Lineage (NCBI taxonomy): Eukaryota > Metazoa > Chordata > Mammalia > Dermoptera > Cynocephalidae > Cynocephalus > Cynocephalus volans. Next base: position 87,073,288 of record NC_084474.1, read on the forward strand.
GCAACAGCTTTGAAGTGTGGAGCAGGAAAAGAACTGTTTCTTAGCTGCAAAAGCGAGTCTCGAAACAGGAAACACGGCGCCAGGGCTGCTGTGGATGCAGCCAGGATCCCGGAGGCCGGGGCCGCGCTGAAGGCGGCCAGCTGCCCTATTCAGGATTCGAGGTTTCAGGCCGGCATTAAAGAAGATTCCTGGGAGCGCCCGAGCCGCGCCGCGACTGAACAGCCCGAGGCGGCAGCGGCCGAGAACTGGGAAAGGCGGCAAACCAGAGACAGAGAGCGAGCACCCGACCTGGCACAGCACTGTGAGTGATCCCTGGCACAGCTCTGTTCGGGGGGTGGATGCCCACGCGGCTCCCGCCTGCACCACCAGGCCACTCACCGCCCGGTGCTGCCTCCATTTTCCCAGGTGCGGGCAGCTCCGCCCTGCTCGGCCATCACTGAGCCCTCCCACTTGCTTGGCCTGGCGCCGGGCTTTCCAGAGCCTGCGGACCGACCTCCGCTCCAACTCCCTCCGCGGTTCTCTGGCGGGGCTGGTGGCGGGGGGTGTCCCGGGCCAGTGGCGGAAGGGCAAGGAAGTACGGGCGGGCCGACTGTCACTCCACCATACCCTGGACTCCGGCCCCAGGTAAACTCCCTGTTACTGGGAGGCAGATACCATCTCTGCGGCCACCAGTTTGGAAAAAAGCCTAACGAATTTCTGGTTGGGAACAGTGTGGTAGGAGAGTTCCCAGGTCCGCTTGAACCGGCTGAAGACCAGGCTGTAGGTGGGCGCTAGACTCGGTTTATACTGGGGGGGATACAAAGGTGAACAAGACCCGAGAAAGATCTACATAGTGCTACAAAGGCACCCAGAGAGACCGGTCGTCTGTGCCCAGCAGAAACCTGGTAGACTTCCTGGGCGAGGCGGTGCCGAGCAGGGTCTTGAAGGCCCAGCTGATAGACAAGGGGTACAGAAGACATGCCCCAGCCCAGCACAGTGCGCACAGAGTGGGGAGATGTGCGGCCAGGGAGGCGGAGACTCGACAGAAACCACACACCCGGTGGGGTCGCCACTGCACGATCTAACAGCCTGGGCCACAGCACACGGAACAGGGAGAAGTCCTGCACGGGAAGTGAAAGCTCAACAGAGATCACACACCCTGTGGTACGTGATCCACCAACCCAGCAGAGTCCAAGCTGACCAGAAAGGTGGCTCCCTGGAGAAGCCCAAGACCCAAGGCAACCACACACACAAGGCACTAGAGGCCAACTGAGCAGTCACGGCGGGAGCCATACCAAATTGGCAACCACAGCAACATCCTAGTTAGTCATTAGTCTCAAACCGGTGAACTGTGAAACCCCTGGCCACAATGAATAAACACCAAAAAAAAGATACCAGAAATACAAAAAATCAAGAAAGTACACCACCAAAAGTTAATAAATCTCAAACTCTAGATCCTATAGAACAAGAAGCCCTTGAAATGACTGACAAGGAATTTTGAGTGATAATTCTAAGGAAACTGAATGAGATACAAGAAAACTCAGCTAGACATCATGATGAAATGAGGAAAAGTATACAGGATCTGAAAGAGGAAATGTACAAGGAAATCACTGTCCTGAAAAAAAATGTGGCAGAACTTGCTGAACTGAAGAAGTTATTCAGCGAAATAAAAAACACAACGGAGAGTTTAACCAGCAGGCTTGTCGAAGTTGAAGAGAGAACCTCTGAACTTGAAGATGGGCTGTTTGAAATAACACAAGCAGACAAAAAGAAAGAAAAAAGAATCAAAGACATTGAAGAAAATCTGAGAGAGATATCAGACAACCATAAGCGATCAAATATCCGAGTCATGGGTATTCCAGAAGGGGAGGAAAATGGAGATTCCATTGAAAACATATTTAACAAAATAGTGGCAGAAAACTTCCCAGGTATAGGAAAAATCACAGATCTTCAGATCCAGGAAGCTCAACGATCTCCAAATGTATTCAACCCAAAAGACCTTCTCCAAGACATGTCATAGTCAAATTGGCAAAACTCAGAGATAAAGAGAGAATCTTAAAAGCTGCAAGAGAGAAGCGTCAAATCACCTATAAGGGAGCCCCAATCAGGTTAACATCAGACTTTTCATCACAAACCCTAAAAGCTAGAAAGGAATGGGATGATATTTTCAAAATACTAAAAGACAAAGATTGCCAGCCAAGAATACTCTACCCTGCAAGGCTATCCTTCCGAAATGAGGGGCAAATAGTATATTTCTCAGACAAACAAAAACTGTGGGAGTTCACTACCACAAGACTACCCTTACAAGAAATCATCAAGGGAGTACTGGGTTTGGTTCCTGAAAAATAACTACCACTGCCATAAAAACACAAGAAAAATCTAAACCCGCTAGTATAATAAAAATGGCATTCATGAAGAGAAAACAAGCTAACAAAAACACTATCTACAACCTAAGGAACCAACTAACACAGAAAACAAACAGTAAATCAGAAAGCAAGGAACAAAAGACACCTAAGACAACCAAACAACCAATAAAATGCTAGGAATAAATCAACACCTTTCAATAACAACTCTTAATGTAAAAGGCTTAAATTCCCCAATTAAAAGACACAGACTGGCTGACTGGATCAAAAAGCCGGACCCAACTATATGCTGCCTACAAGAGACCCACCTCACCCATAAAGATTCACACAGACTAAGAGTGAAAGGATGGAAAAAGATTTACCAAGCAAACAGAAAAGAAAAACGAGCTGGAGTAGCTATTCTTATATCTGACAAAATAGACTTTAAACTAAAAACCATAAAAAGAGACAATGAGGGACACTACTTAATGATAAAAGGACTGATCCATCAAGAAGACATAACAATCATAAATATGTATGCACCCAATGTTGGAGCAGCCAGATTTATAAAACAAACTCTATTAGACCTAAAGAAGGAAATAGACACTAATACCATAATAGCAGGGGACCTGAACACCCCACTGTCAGTATTGGACAGATCATCTAGGCAAAGAATCAGTAGAGAAACACAAGATCTAAACAAGACTCTAGACCAATTGGAATTGGCAGATATCTACAGAACATTCCACCCAACAACCTCAGAATATTCATTCTTCTCAGCAGCACATGGATCATTCTCCAGGATAGATCACATATTAGGTCACAAATCAAGTCTCAATAAATTCAAAAAAATTGCAATTATCCCATGTATCTTCTCAGACCACAATGGATTAAAACTAGAAATTAATAACAAACGAAACTCTGGAAACTATACAAACACATGGAAATTAAACAGCATTCTACTTAATGACATATGGGTCCAAGAAGAAATCAAGCAGGAAATCAAAAAATTTATTGAAAATAATGAAAACAATGATACATCATACCAAAACCTGTGGGATACTGCAAAAGCAGTATTGAGGGGAAAATTTATTGCATTAAACGCTCACTTCAGAAGAATAGAAAGATGGCAAGTGAACAACCTAACACTTCACCTTAAAGAACTAGAAAAACAAGAACAATCCAAACCTAAAGTTAGCAGACGGAAAGAAATCATTAAGATCAGAGCAGAACTGAATGAAATTGAAAACCAAAAAACAATTCAAAAGATCAACGAATCAAAAAGTTGGTTTTTTGAAAAGATAAATAAAATTGACAAACCATTAGCATGGCTAACAAAAAAAAGAAGAGAGAAGACTCAAATAACAAAAATTAGAAATGAAAAAGACGATATTACAACTGATTCATCTGAAATACAAGGAATCATTCGAGACTACTATAAACAACTATACGCCAACAAATTTGAAAATCTGGAGGAAATGGACAAATTTCTGGACACACACAAGGTCCCAAAACTGAACCGTGAAGACGTAGAAAATTTGAACAGACCAATAACAATAAAGGAGATTGAAGCTGTTATCAGAAGGCTCCCAACAAAGAAAAGCCCAGGACCAGATGGATTCACAGCAGAATTTTACCAAACATTCAAAGAGGAATTGACACCGATTCTTTACAAACTATTCCAAAATATTGAAACGGACGTAAATCTCCCAAACTCATTCTATGAAGCAAATATCATCCTGATACCAAAACCAGGTAAAGATATAACCGAAAAAGAAAACTACAGGCCGATATCCTTGATGAATATAGATGCAAAAATCCTCACTAAATTACTAGCAAACAGAATACAGCAACACATACGTAAAATTATTCATCACGATCAAGTGGGATTCATCCCAGGGATGCAAGGATGGTTCAACATACGCAAATCAATAAATGTGATACACCATATTAATAAACTCAGACACAAGGACCATATGATCATCTCTATAGATGCTGAAAAAGCATTTGATAAAGTTCAGCACTCATTCATGACAAAGACCCTCTATAAGTTAGGTATAGAGGGAAAGTATCTCAACATAATTAAAGCCATATATGCCAAACCCACAGCCAATATCATCCTGAATGGGGAAAAGCTGAAAGCTTTTCCTTTAAGAACAGGAACTAGACAAGGATGCCCACTCTCAACACTCCTATTCAAATAGTGTTGGAAGTACTAGCCAGAGCAATCAGAGAAGAGAAGGAAATAAAGGGCATTCAGATTGGAAAAGATGAAGTCAAACTGTCCCTGTTTGCAGATGACATGATCCTATATATCGAACAGCCTAAAACCTCTACAAAAAAACTGCTGGAATTGATAAATGATTTCAGCACAGTAGCAGGATACAAAATCAACACACAAAAATCAGTAGCATTTCTTTTCTCCAATAGTGAACATGCAGAAAGAGAAATCAAGAAAGCCTGCCCATTTACAATAGCCACCAAAAAAATAAAATACTTAGGAATTGAGTTAACCAAGGAGGTGAAAAATCTCTATAATGAGAACTACAAACCACTGCTGAGAGAAATTAGAGAGGATACAAGAAGATGGAAAGATATCCCATGCTCTTGGATTGGAAGAATCAACATAGTGAAAATGTCCATACTACCCAAAGTGATATACAAATTCAATGCAATCCCCATCAAAATTCCAAAGACATTTTTCTCAGAAATGGAAAAAACTATCCAGACATTTATATGGAACAATAAAAGACCACGCATAGCCAAAGCAATGCTGAGCAAAAAAAATAAAGCTGGAGGCATAACACTACCTGACTTTAAGCTATACTACAAAGTTATAATAACCAAAACAGTAGGGTACTGGCATAAAAACAGACACACTGACCAAAGGAATAGAATAGAGAATCCAGAAATCAACCCACACACTTACTGTCAGCTGATCTTTGACAAAGGCACCAAGCCTATTCAGTGGCGAAGGGACTGCCTCTTCAGCAAATGGTGCTGGGATAACTGGATATCCATATGCAGGAGAATGAAACTAGATCCATACCTCTCGCCGTATACTAAAATCAACTCAAAATGGATTAAGGATTTAAATATACACCCTGAAACAATAAAACTTCTTAAAGAAAACATAGGAGAAACACTTCAGGAAATAGGACTGGGAACAGACTTCATGAATACAACCCCAAAAGCACGGCCAACCAAAGGAAAAATAAACAAATGGGATTATATCAAACTGAAAAGCTTCTGCACAGCAAAAGAAACAATTAAAAGAGTTAAAAGACAACCAACAGAGTGGGAGAAAATATTTGCAAAATATACATCTGACAAAGGATTAATATCCAGAATATATAAGGAACTCAAACAACTGTACAAGAAGAAAACAAGCAACCCAATTAAAAAATGGGCAAAAGAGCTAAGTAGGCATTTTTCTAAGGAAGATATACAAATGGCTAACAGACATATGAAAAAGTGCTCAACATCACTCAGCATCCGGGAAATGCAAATCAAAACCACATTGAGATACCATCTAACCCCAGTTAGGATGGCTAAAATCCAAAAGACTATGAACGATAAATGCTGGCGAGGCTGTGGAGAAAAAGGAACTCTCATACATTGTTGGTGGGACTGCAAAATGGTGCAGCCTCTATGGAAAATGGTATGGAGGTTCCTCAAACAATTGCAGATAGATCTACCATACGACCCAGCTATCCCACTGTTGGGAATATACCCAGAGGAATGGAAATCATCAAGTCGAAGGTATACCTGTTTCCCAATGTTTATCGCAGCACTCTTTACAACAGCCAAGAGTTGGAACCAGCCCAAATGCCCATCATCGGATGAGTGGATACGGAAAATGTGGTACATCTACACCTAGGAATACTACTCAGCTATAAAAACGAATGAAATACTGCCATTTGCAACAACATGGATGGACCTTGAGAGAATTATATTAAGTGAAACAAGTCAGGCACAGAAAGAGAAATACCACATGTTCTCACTTATTGGAGGGAGCTAAAAATTAATATATAAATTCACACACACACACACACACACACACACACAAACCGGGGGGGGGAGGGAAGAAGATATAACAACCACAATTATTTGAAGTTGATACAACAAGCAAACAGAAAGGACATTGTTGGGGGGAGGGGGGAGGGAGAAGGGAGGGAGGTTTTGGTGATGGGGAGCAATAATCAGCTACAATGTATATCGACAAAATAAAATTTAAAAAAGAAAAAGTAAACAAACAAACCCCCCCCCCCCACAAAAAAAAAAGAAGATGGGTAAGAGGCCATGAGCCAAAGAATGCAGCTCTGGAAGCTGGAAAAAGGCAAGGAAATGGATTTTCCTCTAGAGCCACTGGAGGCTCTGCTGATGACTTGAGTTTTGGCCCAGTAAAACCGATTTCAGACTTTTGATCTGTAGAACTGCAGGAGAATAAATGTGTGTTGTTTTAAGCTACCAAGTTTGTGGTAATTTGTCATAGCAGCCATAGGAAATTAATACATGACCTTCTACTCTCAAACTCCTGGCACATGGGATAAAGCAGTTAATGAACAAAACAGACCTCTCCACTTCCCAGGGAAGTTTATAATCTCTCTCTCCATGGATTTTAAAAAGTAACAACCAAATAGACATTACACCAAAGAAGATATATAAATGACCAATAAGCACATGAAAAGATGAGCAAGATCATTAACATCAGGGAAATGCAAATTAAAACCACAGTGAGATACCACTTCATACCCACTAGGATGGCTATAACAAGAGAGACAGACAAGAACAAGTGTGGGCAAGGATATGGAAAAACTATGCTCCTCATACACTGCTGGTAGGATTGTAACATGGTGCAACAACTTTGGAAAATAGTATAGCAGTTTCTCAAAAAGTTAAACTCCCCATACTAGCCAGCTGCCAAAATAAAAATAGATCTATCTTACGATCCAGCTATCCCACTACTGGGTATATACCCAAAGAAGTGAATCAATATATCAAAAAGACAACTGCATTCTCATGCTCATTGCAATGCTATTCACAATAGCCAAGAGATAGAATCATCCTAAATGCCTGTCAACAGATGAATGGATTAAAAAACTGTGTCACATATACGCAATGGCATACTATTCAGCTATGAAAAGAAATGATATCCTATCATTTGCAGCAACATGGATGGAACTGGAAACCATCATGTTAAGTGAAGTCAGGCACAGGCACAGGAAGAAAGACACTGCATGATCTCACTCATATGTGGAATTTAAAAAAAAAAAAGTGGTTCTCATAGAAGTAGAGAAGTAGAAAAATGATTACCAGAGACTGGGTGGGGAGAGGAGAGAGGGGGAGAAGTGGTGGACTAATGGGTACAAAACTATGCTATCTACCCTAAGTGAATTATTGTGCAGTGTATGTGAGCATTAAAACAACACACTATGCCCCACAAATATGTACAAATAAATGTTAAAATAAACAAATTACCATATACCCCCCCCCAAAAAAAAAGATCAGAGCAGAACTGAATGAAATTGAAAACCAAAAAACAATTCAAAAGATCAACAAATCAAAAAGTTGGTTTTTTGAAAAGATAAATAAAATTGACAAACCATTAGCATGGCTAACAAAAAAAAGAAGAGAGAAGACTCAAATAACAAAAATTAGAAATGAAAAAGGCGATATTACAACTGATTCATCTGAAATACAAGGAATCATTCGAGACTACTATAAACAACTATACGCCAACAAATTTGAAAATCTGGAGGAAATGGATAAATTTCTGGACACACACAAGCTCCCAAAACTGAACCGTGAAGACGTAGAAAATTTGAACAGACAAATAACAATAAAGGAGATTGAAGCTGTTATCAGAAGGCTCCCAACAAAGAAAAGCCCAGGACCAGATGGATTCACAGCAGAATTTTACCAAACATTCAAAGAGGAATTGACACCGATTCTTTACAAACTATTCCAAAAGATTGAAATGGACGCAAATCTCCCAAACTCATTCTATGAAGCAAATATCATCCTGATACCAAAACCAGGTAAAGATATAACCGAAAAAGAAAACTACAGGCCGATATCCTTGATGAATATAGATGCAAAAATCCTCACTAAATTACTAGCAAACAGAATACAGCAACACATACGTAAAATTATTCATCACGATCAAGTGGGATTCATCCCAGGGATGCAAGGATGGTTCAACATACGCAAATCAATAAATGTGATACACCATATTAATAAACTCAGACACAAGGACCATATGATCATCTCTATAGATGCTGAAAAAGCATTTGATAAAGTTCAGCACTCATTCATGACAAAGACCCTCTATAAGTTAGGTATAGAGGGAAAGTATCTCAACATAATTAAAGCCATATATGCCAAACCCACAGCCAATATCATCCTGAATGGGGAAAAGCTGAAAGCTTTTCCTTTAAGAACAGGAACTAGACAAGGATGCCCACTCTCAACACTCCTATTCAAATAGTGTTGGAAGTACTAGCCAGAGCAATCAGAGAAGAGAAGGAAATAAAGGGCATTCAGATTGGAAAAGATGAAGTCAAACTGTCCCTGTTTGCAGATGACATGATCCTATATATCGAACAGCCTAAAACCTCTACAAAAAAACTGCTGGAATTGATAAATGATTTCAGCACAGTAGCAGGATACAAAATCAACACACAAAAATCAGTAGCATTTCTTTTCTCCAATAGTGAACATGCAGAAAGAGAAATCAAGAAAGCCTGCCCATTTACAATAGCCACCAAAAAAATAAAATACTTAGGAATTGAGTTAACCAAGGAGGTGAAAAATCTCTATAATGAGAACTACAAACCACTGCTGAGAGAAATTAGAGAGGATACAAGAAGATGGAAAGATATCCCATGCTCTTGGATTGGAAGAATCAACATAGTGAAAATGTCCATACTACCCAAAGTGATATACAAATTCAATGCAATCCCCATCAAAATTCCAAAGACATTTTTCTCAGAAATGGAAAAAACTATCCAGACATTTATATGGAACAATAAAAGACCACGCATAGCCAAAGCAATGCTGAGCAAAAAAAATAAAGCTGGAGGCATAACACTACCTGACTTTAAGCTATACTACAAAGTTATAATAACCAAAACAGTAGGGTACTGGCATAAAAACAGACACACTGACCAAAGGAATAGAATAGAGAATCCAGAAATCAACCCACACACTTACTGTCAGCTGATCTTTGACAAAGGCACCAAGCCTATTCAGTGGCGAAGGGACTGCCTCTTCAGCAAATGGTGCTGGGATAACTGGATATCCATATGCAGGAGAATGAAACTAGATCCATACCTCTCGCCGTATACTAAAATCAACTCAAAATGGATTAAGGATTTAAATATACACCCTGAAACAATAAAACTTCTTAAAGAAAACATAGGAGAAACACTTCAGGAAATAGGACTGGGAACAGACTTCATGAATACAACCCCAAAAGCACGGCCAACCAAAGGAAAAATAAACAAATGGGATTATATCAAACTGAAAAGCTTCTGCACAGCAAAAGAAACAATTAAAAGAGTTAAAAGACAACCAACAGAGTGGGAGAAAATATTTGCAAAATATACATCTGACAAAGGATTAATATCCAGAATATATAAGGAACTCAAACAACTGTACAAGAAGAAAACAAGCAACCCAATTAAAAAATGGGCAAAAGAGCTAAGTAGGCATTTTTCTAAGGAAGATATACAAATGGCTAACAGACATATGAAAAAGTGCTCAACATCACTCAGCATCCGGGAAATGCAAATCAAAACCACATTGAGATACCATCTAACCCCAGTTAGGATGGCTAAAATCCAAAAGACTATGAACGATAAATGCTGGCGAGGCTGTGGAGAAAAAGGAACTCTCATACATTGTTGGTGGGACTGCAAAATGGTGCAGCCTCTATGGAAAATGGTATGGAGGTTCCTCAAACAATTGCAGATAGATCTACCATACGACCCAGCTATCCCACTGTTGGGAATATACCCAGAGGAATGGAAATCATCAAGTCGAAGGTATACCTGTTTCCCAATGTTTATCGCAGCACTCTTTACAACAGCCAAGAGTTGGAACCAGCCCAAATGCCCATCATCGGATGAGTGGATATGGAAAATGTGGTACATCTACACCTAGGAATACTACTCAGCTATAAAAACGAATGAAATACTGCCATTTGCAACAACATGGATGGACCTTGAGAGAATTATATTAAGTGAAACAAGTCAGGCACAGAAAGAGAAATACCACATGTTCTCACTTATTGGAGGGAGCTAAAAATTAATATATAAATTCACACACACACACACACACACACACACACAAACCGGGGGGGGGAGGGAAGAAGATATAACAACCACAATTATTTGAAGTTGATACAACAAGCAAACAGAAAGGACATTGTTGGGGGGAGGGGGGAGGGAGAAGGGAGGGAGGTTTTGGTGATGGGGAGCAATAATCAGCTACAATGTATATCGACAAAATAAAATTTAAAAAAGAAAAAGTAAACAAACAAACCCCCCCCCCCCACAAAAAAAAAAGAAGATGGGTAAGAGGCCATGAGCCAAAGAATGCAGCTCTGGAAGCTGGAAAAAGGCAAGGAAATGGATTTTCCTCTAGAGCCACTGGAGGCTCTGCTGATGACTTGAGTTTTGGCCCAGTAAAACCGATTTCAGACTTTTGATCTGTAGAACTGCAGGAGAATAAATGTGTGTTGTTTTAAGCTACCAAGTTTGTGGTAATTTGTCATAGCAGCCATAGGAAATTAATACATGACCTTCTACTCTCAAACTCCTGGCACATGGGATAAAGCAGTTAATGAACAAAACAGACCTCTCCACTTCCCAGGGAAGTTTATAATCTCTCTCTCCATGGATTTTAAAAAGTAACAACCAAATAGACATTACACCAAAGAAGATATATAAATGACCAATAAGCACATGAAAAGATGAGCAAGATCATTAACATCAGGGAAATGCAAATTAAAACCACAGTGAGATACCACTTCATACCCACTAGGATGGCTATAACAAGAGAGACAGACAAGAACAAGTGTGGGCAAGGATATGGAAAAACTATGCTCCTCATACACTGCTGGTAGGATTGTAACATGGTGCAACAACTTTGGAAAATAGTATAGCAGTTTCTCAAAAAGTTAAACTCCCCATACTAGCCAGCTGCCAAAATAAAAATAGATCTATCTTACGATCCAGCTATCCCACTACTGGGTATATACCCAAAGAAGTGAATCAATATATCAAAAAGACAACTGCATTCTCATGCTCATTGCAATGCTATTCACAATAGCCAAGAGATAGAATCATCCTAAATGCCTGTCAACAGATGAATGGATTAAAAAACTGTGTCACATATACGCAATGGCATACTATTCAGCTATGAAAAGAAATGATATCCTATCATTTGCAGCAACATGGATGGAACTGGAAACCATCATGTTAAGTGAAGTCAGGCACAGGCACAGGAAGAAAGACACTGCATGATCTCACTCATATGTGGAATTTAAAAAAAAAAAAGTGGTTCTCATAGAAGTAGAGAAGTAGAAAAATGATTACCAGAGACTGGGTGGGGAGAGGAGAGAGGGGGAGAAGTGGTGGACTAATGGGTACAAAACTATGCTATCTACCCTAAGTGAATTATTGTGCAGTGTATGTGAGCATTAAAACAACACACTATGCCCCACAAATATGTACAAATAAATGTTAAAATAAACAAATTACCATATACCCCCCCCAAAAAAAAAGATCAGAGCAGAACTGAATGAAATTGAAAACCAAAAAACAATTCAAAAGATCAACAAATCAAAAAGTTGGTTTTTTGAAAAGATAAATAAAATTGACAAACCATTAGCATGGCTAACAAAAAAAAGAAGAGAGAAGACTCAAATAACAAAAATTAGAAATGAAAAAGGCGATATTACAACTGATTCATCTGAAATACAAGGAATCATTCGAGACTACTATAAACAACTATACGCCAACAAATTTGAAAATCTGGAGGAAATGGATAAATTTCTGGACACACACAAGCTCCCAAAACTGAACCGTGAAGACGTAGAAAATTTGAACAGACAAATAACAATAAAGGAGATTGAAGCTGTTATCAGAAGGCTCCCAACAAAGAAAAGCCCAGGACCAGATGGATTCACAGCAGAATTTTACCAAACATTCAAAGAGGAATTGACACCGATTCTTTACAAACTATTCCAAAAGATTGAAATGGACGCAAATCTCCCAAACTCATTCTATGAAGCAAATATCATCCTGATACCAAAACCAGGTAAAGATATAACCGAAAAAGAAAACTACAGGCCGATATCCTTGATGAATATAGATGCAAAAATCCTCACTAAATTACTAGCAAACAGAATACAGCAACACATACGTAAAATTATTCATCACGATCAAGTGGGATTCATCCCAGGGATGCAAGGATGGTTCAACATACGCAAATCAATAAATGTGATACACCATATTAATAAACTCAGACACAAGGACCATATGATCATCTCTATAGATGCTGAAAAAGCATTTGATAAAGTTCAGCACTCATTCATGACAAAGACCCTCTATAAGTTAGGTATAGAGGGAAAGTATCTCAACATAATTAAAGCCATATATGCCAAACCCACAGCCAATATCATCCTGAATGGGGAAAAGCTGAAAGCTTTTCCTTTAAGAACAGGAACTAGACAAGGATGCCCACTCTCAACACTCCTATTCAAATAGTGTTGGAAGTACTAGCCAGAGCAATCAGAGAAGAGAAGGAAATAAAGGGCATTCAGATTGGAAAAGATGAAGTCAAACTGTCCCTGTTTGCAGATGACATGATCCTATATATCGAACAGCCTAAAACCTCTACAAAAAAACTGCTGGAATTGATAAATGATTTCAGCACAGTAGCAGGATACAAAATCAACACACAAAAATCAGTAGCATTTCTTTTCTCCAATAGTGAACATGCAGAAAGAGAAATCAAGAAAGCCTGCCCATTTACAATAGCCACCAAAAAAATAAAATACTTAGGAATTGAGTTAACCAAGGAGGTGAAAAATCTCTATAATGAGAACTACAAACCACTGCTGAGAGAAATTAGAGAGGATACAAGAAGATGGAAAGATATCCCATGCTCTTGGATTGGAAGAATCAACATAGTGAAAATGTCCATACTACCCAAAGTGATATACAAATTCAATGCAATCCCCATCAAAATTCCAAAGACATTTTTCTCAGAAATGGAAAAAACTATCCAGACATTTATATGGAACAATAAAAGACCACGCATAGCCAAAGCAATGCTGAGCAAAAAAAATAAAGCTGGAGGCATAACACTACCTGACTTTAAGCTATACTACAAAGTTATAATAACCAAAACAGTAGGGTACTGGCATAAAAACAGACACACTGACCAAAGGAATAGAATAGAGAATCCAGAAATCAACCCACACACTTACTGTCAGCTGATCTTTGACAAAGGCACCAAGCCTATTCAGTGGCGAAGGGACTGCCTCTTCAGCAAATGGTGCTGGGATAACTGGATATCCATATGCAGGAGAATGAAACTAGATCCATACCTCTCGCCGTATACTAAAATCAACTCAAAATGGATTAAGGATTTAAATATACACCCTGAAACAATAAAACTTCTTAAAGAAAACATAGGAGAAACACTTCAGGAAATAGGACTGGGAACAGACTTCATGAATACAACCCCAAAAGCACGGCCAACCAAAGGAAAAATAAACAAATGGGATTATATCAAACTGAAAAGCTTCTGCACAGCAAAAGAAACAATTAAAAGAGTTAAAAGACAACCAACAGAGTGGGAGAAAATATTTGCAAAATATACATCTGACAAAGGATTAATATCCAGAATATATAAGGAACTCAAACAACTGTACAAGAAGAAAACAAGCAACCCAATTAAAAAATGGGCAAAAGAGCTAAGTAGGCATTTTTCTAAGGAAGATATACAAATGGCTAACAGACATATGAAAAAGTGCTCAACATCACTCAGCATCCGGGAAATGCAAATCAAAACCACATTGAGATACCATCTAACCCCAGTTAGGATGGCTAAAATCCAAAAGACTATGAACGATAAATGCTGGCGAGGCTGTGGAGAAAAAGGAACTCTCATACATTGTTGGTGGGACTGCAAAATGGTGCAGCCTCTATGGAAAATGGTATGGAGGTTCCTCAAACAATTGCAGATAGATCTACCATACGACCCAGCTATCCCACTGTTGGGAATATACCCAGAGGAATGGAAATCATCAAGTCGAAGGTATACCTGTTTCCCAATGTTTATCGCAGCACTCTTTACAACAGCCAAGAGTTGGAACCAGCCCAAATGCCCATCATCGGATGAGTGGATACGGAAAATGTGGTACATCTACACCTAGGAATACTACTCAGCTATAAAAACGAATGAAATACTGCCATTTGCAACAACATGGATGGACCTTGAGAGAATTATATTAAGTGAAACAAGTCAGGCACAGAAAGAGAAATACCACATGTTCTCACTTATTGGAGGGAGCTAAAAATTAATATATAAATTCACACACACACACACACACACACACACACAAACCGGGGGGGGGAGGGAAGAAGATATAACAACCACAATTATTTGAAGTTGATACAACAAGCAAACAGAAAGGACATTGTTGGGGGGAGGGGGGAGGGAGAAGGGAGGGAGGTTTTGGTGATGGGGAGCAATAATCAGCTACAATGTATATCGACAAAATAAAATTTAAAAAAGAAAAAGTAAACAAACAAACCCCCCCCCCCACAAAAAAAAAAGAAGATGGGTAAGAGGCCATGAGCCAAAGAATGCAGCTCTGGAAGCTGGAAAAAGGCAAGGAAATGGATTTTCCTCTAGAGCCACTGGAGGCTCTGCTGATGACTTGAGTTTTGGCCCAGTAAAACCGATTTCAGACTTTTGATCTGTAGAACTGCAGGAGAATAAATGTGTGTTGTTTTAAGCTACCAAGTTTGTGGTAATTTGTCATAGCAGCCATAGGAAATTAATACATGACCTTCTACTCTCAAACTCCTGGCACATGGGATAAAGCAGTTAATGAACAAAACAGACCTCTCCACTTCCCAGGGAAGTTTATAATCTCTCTCTCCATGGATTTTAAAAAGTAACAACCAAATAGACATTACACCAAAGAAGATATATAAATGACCAATAAGCACATGAAAAGATGAGCAAGATCATTAACATCAGGGAAATGCAAATTAAAACCACAGTGAGATACCACTTCATACCCACTAGGATGGCTATAACAAGAGAGACAGACAAGAACAAGTGTGGGCAAGGATATGGAAAAACTATGCTCCTCATACACTGCTGGTAGGATTGTAACATGGTGCAACAACTTTGGAAAATAGTATAGCAGTTTCTCAAAAAGTTAAACTCCCCATACTAGCCAGCTGCCAAAATAAAAATAGATCTATCTTACGATCCAGCTATCCCACTACTGGGTATATACCCAAAGAAGTGAATCAATATATCAAAAAGACAACTGCATTCTCATGCTCATTGCAATGCTATTCACAATAGCCAAGAGATAGAATCATCCTAAATGCCTGTCAACAGATGAATGGATTAAAAAACTGTGTCACATATACGCAATGGCATACTATTCAGCTATGAAAAGAAATGATATCCTATCATTTGCAGCAACATGGATGGAACTGGAAACCATCATGTTAAGTGAAGTCAGGCACAGGCACAGGAAGAAAGACACTGCATGATCTCACTCATATGTGGAATTTAAAAAAAAAAAAAGTGGTTCTCATAGAAGTAGAGAAGTAGAAAAATGATTACCAGAGACTGGGTGGGGAGAGGAGAGAGGGGGAGAAGTGGTGGACTAATGGGTACAAAACTATGCTATCTACCCTAAGTGAATTATTGTGCAGTGTATGTGAGCATTAAAACAACACACTATGCCCCACAAATATGTACAAATAAATGTTAAAATAAACAAATTACCATATACCCCCCCCCAAAAAAAAAGATCAGAGCAGAACTGAATGAAATTGAAAACCAAAAAACAATTCAAAAGATCAACAAATCAAAAAGTTGGTTTTTTGAAAAGATAAATAAAATTGACAAACCATTAGCATGGCTAACAAAAAAAAGAAGAGAGAAGACTCAAATAACAAAAATTAGAAATGAAAAAGGCGATATTACAACTGATTCATCTGAAATACAAGGAATCATTCGAGACTACTATAAACAACTATACGCCAACAAATTTGAAAATCTGGAGGAAATGGATAAATTTCTGGACACACACAAGCTCCCAAAACTGAACCGTGAAGACGTAGAAAATTTGAACAGACAAATAACAATAAAGGAGATTGAAGCTGTTATCAGAAGGCTCCCAACAAAGAAAAGCCCAGGACCAGATGGATTCACAGCAGAATTTTACCAAACATTCAAAGAGGAATTGACACCGATTCTTTACAAACTATTCCAAAAGATTGAAATGGACGCAAATCTCCCAAACTCATTCTATGAAGCAAATATCATCCTGATACCAAAACCAGGTAAAGATATAACCGAAAAAGAAAACTACAGGCCGATATCCTTGATGAATATAGATGCAAAAATCCTCACTAAATTACTAGCAAACAGAATACAGCAACACATACGTAAAATTATTCATCACGATCAAGTGGGATTCATCCCAGGGATGCAAGGATGGTTCAACATACGCAAATCAATAAATGTGATACACCATATTAATAAACTCAGACACAAGGACCATATGATCATCTCTATAGATGCTGAAAAAGCATTTGATAAAGTTCAGCACTCATTCATGACAAAGACCCTCTATAAGTTAGGTATAGAGGGAAAGTATCTCAACATAATTAAAGCCATATATGCCAAACCCACAGCCAATATCATCCTGAATGGGGAAAAGCTGAAAGCTTTTCCTTTAAGAACAGGAACTAGACAAGGATGCCCACTCTCAACACTCCTATTCAAATAGTGTTGGAAGTACTAGCCAGAGCAATCAGAGAAGAGAAGGAAATAAAGGGCATTCAGATTGGAAAAGATGAAGTCAAACTGTCCCTGTTTGCAGATGACATGATCCTATATATCGAACAGCCTAAAACCTCTACAAAAAAACTGCTGGAATTGATAAATGATTTCAGCACAGTAGCAGGATACAAAATCAACACACAAAAATCAGTAGCATTTCTTTTCTCCAATAGTGAACATGCAGAAAGAGAAATCAAGAAAGCCTGCCCATTTACAATAGCCACCAAAAAAATAAAATACTTAGGAATTGAGTTAACCAAGGAGGTGAAAAATCTCTATAATGAGAACTACAAACCACTGCTGAGAGAAATTAGAGAGGATACAAGAAGATGGAAAGATATCCCATGCTCTTGGATTGGAAGAATCAACATAGTGAAAATGTCCATACTACCCAAAGTGATATACAAATTCAATGCAATCCCCATCAAAATTCCAAAGACATTTTTCTCAGAAATGGAAAAATCTATCCAGACATTTATATGGAACAATAAAAGACCACGCATAGCCAAAGCAATGCTGAGCAAAAAGAATAAAGCTGGAGGCATAACACTACCTGACTTTAAGCTATACTACAAAGCTATAATAACCAAAACAGTAGGGTACTGGCATAAAAACAGACATACTGACCAATGGAATAGAATAGAGAATCCAGAAATCAACCCACACACTTACTGTCAGCTGATCTTTGACAAAGGCACCAAGCCTATTCAGTGGCGAAGGGACTGCCTCTTCAGCAAATGGTGCTGGGATAACTGGATATCCATATGCAGGAGAATGAAACTAGATCCATACCTCTCGCCGTATACTAAAATCAACTCAAAATGGATTAAGGATTTAAATATACACCCTGAAACAATAAAACTTCTCAAAGAAAACATAGGAGAAACACTTCAGGAAATAGGACTGGGCACAGACTTCATGAATACGACCCAAAAAGCATGGGCAACCAAAGGAAAAATAAACAAATGGGATTATATCAAACTAAAAAGCTTCTGCACAGCAAAAGAAACAATTAAAAGAGTTAAAAGACAACCAACAGAGTGGGAGAAAATATTTGCAAAACATATATCTGACAAAGGATTAATATCCAGAATATATAAGGAACTCAAACAACTGTACAAGAAGAAAACAAGCAACCCGATTAAAAAATGGGCAAAAGAGCTAAGTAGGCATTTCTCTAAGGAAGATATACAAATGGCCAACAGACATATGAAAAAATGCTCAACATCACTCAGCATCCGGGAAATGCAAATCAAAACCACATTGAGATACCATCTAACCCCAGTTAGGATGGCTAAAATCCAAAAGACTATGAACGATAAATGCTGGCAAGGCTGCGGAGAAAAAGGAACTCTCATACATTGTTGGTGGGACTGCAAAATGGTGCAGCCTCTATGGAAAATGGTATGGAGGTTCCTCAAACAATTGCAGATAGATCTACCATACGACCCAGCTATCCCACTGTTGGGAATATACCCAGAGGAATGGAAATCATCAAGTCGAAGGTATACCTGTTTCCCAATGTTTATCGCAGCACTCTTTACAACAGCCAAGAGTTGGAACCAGCCCAAATGCCCATCATCGGATGAGTGGATACGGAAAATGTGGTACATCTACACCTAGGAATACTACTCAGCTATAAAAACGAATGAAATACTGCCATTTGCAACAACATGGATGGACCTTGAGAGAATTATATTAAGTGAAACAAGTCAGGCACAGAAAGAGAAATACCACATGTTCTCACTTATTGGAGGGAGCTAAAAATTAATATATAAATTCACACACACACACACACACACACACACACAAACCGGGGGGGGGAGGGAAGAAGATATAACAACCACAATTATTTGAAGTTGATACAACAAGCAAACAGAAAGGACATTGTTGGGGGGAGGGGGGAGGGAGAAGGGAGGGAGGTTTTGGTGATGGGGAGCAATAATCAGCTACAATGTATATCGACAAAATAAAATTTAAAAAAGAAAAAGTAAACAAACAAACCCCCCCCCCCCCCACAAAAAAAAAAGAAGATGGGTAAGAGGCCATGAGCCAAAGAATGCAGCTCTGGAAGCTGGAAAAAGGCAAGGAAATGGATTTTCCTCTAGAGCCACTGGAGGCTCTGCTGATGACTTGAGTTTTGGCCCAGTAAAACCGATTTCAGACTTTTGATCTGTAGAACTGCAGGAGAATAAATGTGTGTTGTTTTAAGCTACCAAGTTTGTGGTAATTTGTCATAGCAGCCATAGGAAATTAATACATGACCTTCTACTCTCAAACTCCTGGCACATGGGATAAAGCAGTTAATGAACAAAACAGACCTCTCCACTTCCCAGGGAAGTTTATAATCTCTCTCTCCATGGATTTTAAAAAGTAACAACCAAATAGACATTACACCAAAGAAGATATATAAATGACCAATAAGCACATGAAAAGATGAGCAAGATCATTAACATCAGGGAAATGCAAATTAAAACCACAGTGAGATACCACTTCATACCCACTAGGATGGCTATAACAAGAGAGACAGACAAGAACAAGTGTGGGCAAGGATATGGAAAAACTATGCTCCTCATACACTGCTGGTAGGATTGTAACATGGTGCAACAACTTTGGAAAATAGTATAGCAGTTTCTCAAAAAGTTAAACTCCCCATACTAGCCAGCTGCCAAAATAAAAATAGATCTATCTTACGATCCAGCTATCCCACTACTGGGTATATACCCAAAGAAGTGAATCAATATATCAAAAAGACAACTGCATTCTCATGCTCATTGCAATGCTATTCACAATAGCCAAGAGATAGAATCATCCTAAATGCCTGTCAACAGATGAATGGATTAAAAAACTGTGTCACATATACGCAATGGCATACTATTCAGCTATGAAAAGAAATGATATCCTATCATTTGCAGCAACATGGATGGAACTGGAAACCATCATGTTAAGTGAAGTCAGGCACAGGCACAGGAAGAAAGACACTGCATGATCTCACTCATATGTGGAATTTAAAAAAAAAAAAGTGGTTCTCATAGAAGTAGAGAAGTAGAAAAATGATTACCAGAGACTGGGTGGGGAGAGGAGAGAGGGGGAGAAGTGGTGGACTAATGGGTACAAAACTATGCTATCTACCCTAAGTGAATTATTGTGCAGTGTATGTGAGCATTAAAACAACACACTATGCCCCACAAATATGTACAAATAAATGTTAAAATAAACAAATTACCATATACCCCCCCCCAAAAAAAAAGATCAGAGCAGAACTGAATGAAATTGAAAACCAAAAAACAATTCAAAAGATCAACAAATCAAAAAGTTGGTTTTTTGAAAAGATAAATAAAATTGACAAACCATTAGCATGGCTAACAAAAAAAAGAAGAGAGAAGACTCAAATAACAAAAATTAGAAATGAAAAAGGCGATATTACAACTGATTCATCTGAAATACAAGGAATCATTCGAGACTACTATAAACAACTATACGCCAACAAATTTGAAAATCTGGAGGAAATGGATAAATTTCTGGACACACACAAGCTCCCAAAACTGAACCGTGAAGACGTAGAAAATTTGAACAGACAAATAACAATAAAGGAGATTGAAGCTGTTATCAGAAGGCTCCCAACAAAGAAAAGCCCAGGACCAGATGGATTCACAGCAGAATTTTACCAAACATTCAAAGAGGAATTGACACCGATTCTTTACAAACTATTCCAAAAGATTGAAATGGACGCAAATCTCCCAAACTCATTCTATGAAGCAAATATCATCCTGATACCAAAACCAGGTAAAGATATAACCGAAAAAGAAAACTACAGGCCGATATCCTTGATGAATATAGATGCAAAAATCCTCACTAAATTACTAGCAAACAGAATACAGCAACACATACGTAAAATTATTCATCACGATCAAGTGGGATTCATCCCAGGGATGCAAGGATGGTTCAACATACGCAAATCAATAAATGTGATACACCATATTAATAAACTCAGACACAAGGACCATATGATCATCTCTATAGATGCTGAAAAAGCATTTGATAAAGTTCAGCACTCATTCATGACAAAGACCCTCTATAAGTTAGGTATAGAGGGAAAGTATCTCAACATAATTAAAGCCATATATGCCAAACCCACAGCCAATATCATCCTGAATGGGGAAAAGCTGAAAGCTTTTCCTTTAAGAACAGGAACTAGACAAGGATGCCCACTCTCAACACTCCTATTCAAATAGTGTTGGAAGTACTAGCCAGAGCAATCAGAGAAGAGAAGGAAATAAAGGGCATTCAGATTGGAAAAGATGAAGTCAAACTGTCCCTGTTTGCAGATGACATGATCCTATATATCGAACAGCCTAAAACCTCTACAAAAAAACTGCTGGAATTGATAAATGATTTCAGCACAGTAGCAGGATACAAAATCAACACACAAAAATCAGTAGCATTTCTTTTCTCCAATAGTGAACATGCAGAAAGAGAAATCAAGAAAGCCTGCCCATTTACAATAGCCACCAAAAAAATAAAATACTTAGGAATTGAGTTAACCAAGGAGGTGAAAAATCTCTATAATGAGAACTACAAACCACTGCTGAGAGAAATTAGAGAGGATACAAGAAGATGGAAAGATATCCCATGCTCTTGGATTGGAAGAATCAACATAGTGAAAATGTCCATACTACCCAAAGTGATATACAAATTCAATGCAATCCCCATCAAAATTCCAAAGACATTTTTCTCAGAAATGGAAAAATCTATCCAGACATTTATATGGAACAATAAAAGACCATGCATAGCCAAAGCAATGCTGAGCAAAAAGAATAAAGCTGGAGGCATAACACTACCTGACTTTAAGCTATACTACAAAGCTATAATAACCAAAACAGTAGGGTACTGGCATAAAAACAGACATACTGACCAATGGAATAGAATAGAGAATCCAGAAATCAACCCACACACTTACTGTCAGCTGATCTTTGACAAAGGCACCAAGCCTATTCAGTGGCGAAGGGACTGCCTCTTCAGCAAATGGTGCTGGGATAACTGGATATCCATATGCAGGAGAATGAAACTAGATCCATACCTCTCGCCGTATACTAAAATCAACTCAAAATGGATTAAGGATTTAAATATACACCCTGAAACAATAAAACTTCTCAAAGAAAACATAGGAGAAACACTTCAGGAAATAGGACTGGGCACAGACTTCATGAATACGACCCAAAAAGCATGGGCAACCAAAGGAAAAATAAACAAATGGGATTATATCAAACTAAAAAGCTTCTGCACAGCAAAAGAAACAATTAAAAGAGTTAAAAGACAACCAACAGAGTGGGAGAAAATATTTGCAAAACATATATCTGACAAAGGATTAATATCCAGAATATATAAGGAACTCAAACAACTGTACAAGAAGAAAACAAGCAACCCGATTAAAAAATGGGCAAAAGAGCTAAGTAGGCATTTCTCTAAGGAAGATATACAAATGGCCAACAGACATATGAAAAAATGCTCAACATCACTCAGCATCCGGGAAATGCAAATCAAAACCACATTGAGATACCATCTAACCCCAGTTAGGATGGCTAAAATCCAAAAGACTATGAACGATAAATGCTGGCAAGGCTGCGGAGAAAAAGGAACTCTCATACATTGTTGGTGGGACTGCAAAATGGTGCAGCCTCTATGGAAAATGGTATGGAGGTTCCTCAAACAATTGCAGATAGATCTACCATACGACCCAGCTATCCCACTGTTGGGAATATACCCAGAGGAATGGAAATCATCAAGTCGAAGGTATACCTGTTTCCCAATGTTTATCGCAGCACTCTTTACAACAGCCAAGAGTTGGAACCAGCCCAAATGCCCATCATCGGATGAGTGGATACGGAAAATGTGGTACATCTACACCTAGGAATACTACTCAGCTATAAAAACGAATGAAATACTGCCATTTGCAACAACATGGATGGACCTTGAGAGAATTATATTAAGTGAAACAAGTCAGGCACAGAAAGAGAAATACCACATGTTCTCACTTATTGGAGGGAGCTAAAAATTAATATATAAATTCACACACACACACACACACACACACACACAAACCGGGGGGGGGAGGGAAGAAGATATAACAACCACAATTATTTGAAGTTGATACAACAAGCAAACAGAAAGGACATTGTTGGGGGGAGGGGGGAGGGAGAAGGGAGGGAGGTTTTGGTGATGGGGAGCAATAATCAGCTACAATGTATATCGACAAAATAAAATTTAAAAAAGAAAAAGTAAACAAACAAACCCCCCCCCCCCCACAAAAAAAAAAGAAGATGGGTAAGAGGCCATGAGCCAAAGAATGCAGCTCTGGAAGCTGGAAAAAGGCAAGGAAATGGATTTTCCTCTAGAGCCACTGGAGGCTCTGCTGATGACTTGAGTTTTGGCCCAGTAAAACCGATTTCAGACTTTTGATCTGTAGAACTGCAGGAGAATAAATGTGTGTTGTTTTAAGCTACCAAGTTTGTGGTAATTTGTCATAGCAGCCATAGGAAATTAATACATGACCTTCTACTCTCAAACTCCTGGCACATGGGATAAAGCAGTTAATGAACAAAACAGACCTCTCCACTTCCCAGGGAAGTTTATAATCTCTCTCTCCATGGATTTTAAAAAGTAACAACCAAATAGACATTACACCAAAGAAGATATATAAATGACCAATAAGCACATGAAAAGATGAGCAAGATCATTAACATCAGGGAAATGCAAATTAAAACCACAGTGAGATACCACTTCATACCCACTAGGATGGCTATAACAAGAGAGACAGACAAGAACAAGTGTGGGCAAGGATATGGAAAAACTATGCTCCTCATACACTGCTGGTAGGATTGTAACATGGTGCAACAACTTTGGAAAATAGTATAGCAGTTTCTCAAAAAGTTAAACTCCCCATACTAGCCAGCTGCCAAAATAAAAATAGATCTATCTTACGATCCAGCTATCCCACTACTGGGTATATACCCAAAGAAGTGAATCAATATATCAAAAAGACAACTGCATTCTCATGCTCATTGCAATGCTATTCACAATAGCCAAGAGATAGAATCATCCTAAATGCCTGTCAACAGATGAATGGATTAAAAAACTGTGTCACATATACGCAATGGCATACTATTCAGCTATGAAAAGAAATGATATCCTATCATTTGCAGCAACATGGATGGAACTGGAAACCATCATGTTAAGTGAAGTCAGGCACAGGCACAGGAAGAAAGACACTGCATGATCTCACTCATATGTGGAATTTAAAAAAAAAAAAGTGGTTCTCATAGAAGTAGAGAAGTAGAAAAATGATTACCAGAGACTGGGTGGGGAGAGGAGAGAGGGGGAGAAGTGGTGGACTAATGGGTACAAAACTATGCTATCTACCCTAAGTGAATTATTGTGCAGTGTATGTGAGCATTAAAACAACACACTATGCCCCACAAATATGTACAAATAAATGTTAAAATAAACAAATTACCATATACCCCCCCCAAAAAAAAAAGATCAGAGCAGAACTGAATGAAATTGAAAACCAAAAAACAATTCAAAAGATCAACAAATCAAAAAGTTGGTTTTTTGAAAAGATAAATAAAATTGACAAACCATTAGCATGGCTAACAAAAAAAAGAAGAGAGAAGACTCAAATAACAAAAATTAGAAATGAAAAAGGCGATATTACAACTGATTCATCTGAAATACAAGGAATCATTCGAGACTACTATAAACAACTATACGCCAACAAATTTGAAAATCTGGAGGAAATGGATAAATTTCTGGACACACACAAGCTCCCAAAACTGAACCGTGAAGACGTAGAAAATTTGAACAGACAAATAACAATAAAGGAGATTGAAGCTGTTATCAGAAGGCTCCCAACAAAGAAAAGCCCAGGACCAGATGGATTCACAGCAGAATTTTACCAAACATTCAAAGAGGAATTGACACCGATTCTTTACAAACTATTCCAAAAGATTGAAATGGACGCAAATCTCCCAAACTCATTCTATGAAGCAAATATCATCCTGATACCAAAACCAGGTAAAGATATAACCGAAAAAGAAAACTACAGGCCGATATCCTTGATGAATATAGATGCAAAAATCCTCACTAAATTACTAGCAAACAGAATACAGCAACACATACGTAAAATTATTCATCACGATCAAGTGGGATTCATCCCAGGGATGCAAGGATGGTTCAACATACGCAAATCAATAAATGTGATACACCATATTAATAAACTCAGACACAAGGACCATATGATCATCTCTATAGATGCTGAAAAAGCATTTGATAAAGTTCAGCACTCATTCATGACAAAGACCCTCTATAAGTTAGGTATAGAGGGAAAGTATCTCAACATAATTAAAGCCATATATGCCAAACCCACAGCCAATATCATCCTGAATGGGGAAAAGCTGAAAGCTTTTCCTTTAAGAACAGGAACTAGACAAGGATGCCCACTCTCAACACTCCTATTCAAATAGTGTTGGAAGTACTAGCCAGAGCAATCAGAGAAGAGAAGGAAATAAAGGGCATTCAGATTGGAAAAGATGAAGTCAAACTGTCCCTGTTTGCAGATGACATGATCCTATATATCGAACAGCCTAAAACCTCTACAAAAAAACTGCTGGAATTGATAAATGATTTCAGCACAGTAGCAGGATACAAAATCAACACACAAAAATCAGTAGCATTTCTTTTCTCCAATAGTGAACATGCAGAAAGAGAAATCAAGAAAGCCTGCCCATTTACAATAGCCACCAAAAAAATAAAATACTTAGGAATTGAGTTAACCAAGGAGGTGAAAAATCTCTATAATGAGAACTACAAACCACTGCTGAGAGAAATTAGAGAGGATACAAGAAGATGGAAAGATATCCCATGCTCTTGGATTGGAAGAATCAACATAGTGAAAATGTCCATACTACCCAAAGTGATATACAAATTCAATGCAATCCCCATCAAAATTCCAAAGACATTTTTCTCAGAAATGGAAAAATCTATCCAGACATTTATATGGAACAATAAAAGACCATGCATAGCCAAAGCAATGCTGAGCAAAAAGAATAAAGCTGGAGGCATAACACTACCTGACTTTAAGCTATACTACAAAGCTATAATAACCAAAACAGTAGGGTACTGGCATAAAAACAGACATACTGACCAATGGAATAGAATAGAGAATCCAGAAATCAACCCACACACTTACTGTCAGCTGATCTTTGACAAAGGCACCAAGCCTATTCAGTGGCGAAGGGACTGCCTCTTCAGCAAATGGTGCTGGGATAACTGGATATCCATATGCAGGAGAATGAAACTAGATCCATACCTCTCGCCGTATACTAAAATCAACTCAAAATGGATTAAGGATTTAAATATACACCCTGAAACAATAAAACTTCTCAAAGAAAACATAGGAGAAACACTTCAGGAAATAGGACTGGGCACAGACTTCATGAATACGACCCAAAAAGCATGGGCAACCAAAGGAAAAATAAACAAATGGGATTATATCAAACTAAAAAGCTTCTGCACAGCAAAAGAAACAATTAAAAGAGTTAAAAGACAACCAACAGAGTGGGAGAAAATATTTGCAAAACATATATCTGACAAAGGATTAATATCCAGAATATATAAGGAACTCAAACAACTGTACAAGAAGAAAACAAGCAACCCGATTAAAAAATGGGCAAAAGAGCTAAGTAGGCATTTCTCTAAGGAAGATATACAAATGGCCAACAGACATATGAAAAAATGCTCAACATCACTCAGCATCCGGGAAATGCAAATCAAAACCACATTGAGATACCATCTAACCCCAGTTAGGATGGCTAAAATCCAAAAGACTATGAACGATAAATGCTGGCAAGGCTGCGGAGAAAAAGGAACTCTCATACATTGTTGGTGGGACTGCAAAATGGTGCAGCCTCTATGGAAAATGGTATGGAGGTTCCTCAAACAATTGCAGATAGATCTACCATACGACCCAGCTATCCCACTGTTGGGTATATACCCAGAGGAATGGAAATCATCAAGTCGAAGGCATACCTGTTTCCCAATGTTTATCGCAGCACTCTTTACAATAGCCAAGAGTTGGAACCAGCCCAAATGCCCATCATCGGATGAGTGGATACGGAAAATGTGGTACATCTACACTATGGAATACTACTCAGCTATAAAAACGAATGAAATACTCCCATTTGCAACAACATGGATGGACCTTGAGAGAATTATATTAAGTGAAACAAGTCAGGCACAGAAAGAGAAATACCACATGTTCTCACTTATTGGTGGGAGCTAAAAATTAATATATAAATTCACACACACACACACACACACACACACACACACACACACACAAACCGGCGGGGGGGGGGGAGAAGATATAACAACCACAATTATTTGAAGTTGATACGACAAGCAAACAGAAAGGACATTGTTGGGGGGGAGGGGGGGAGGGAGAAGGGAGGGAGGTTTTGGTGATGGGGAGCAATAATCAGCCACAATGTATATCGACAAAATAAAATTTAAAAAAAATAAATTAAAATAAAAAATAAATAATAAATAATAAATAATAATAAAAAATAAAAGAAAAGAAAAGAAAAGAAAAAAAAGAAAATTTCTCAAATCCTGGGAATGGTAGAGAATGGACCCTAGCTTCTGTTTAAACACTGGCCCACTCCTCCCCCTGTCCATATCAATTTAATTGATGCACAAGACCTCTGATCCTCCAACAGCAGGGTTTCGTGTTAGCCTCAGTCTGCTGCTTCATCACTATGTTGTTTTAATTTCATGCGGTGGAGATAGAGAGGCTTTGAGGTTGCTGAGGCAGTGGATCTTCTGCTTTCACTCTTCATATTTTCTCACTGTAATACCGATGGGTTTACCACCGATATGCCATTGCCACTCCTGTTAAAATAAAAATACGCACAATCTTAGAAAGTCCATCTCACAGATGCAGGAATTAGAAGGGTTATTACTAGAGGCTGGCAGAGGAGAGATGGGGAAAGGGGAGATGCTGGTCAAAGGGTGCAAAGTTTGAGTTAGGCAGGCAGAGTAAGTTTTAGTGATCTTCTGCACAGCAATAGTTTGAAGATGTGATTAAGTTGAAGATTTTGAGGTGGGCAGATATCCTGGACAATCCAGGTGAGCCAGATGTAACCACAACGTCCCTATAAGAGGAATACAGGAGGAGTCAGTCAGAAGAAAAGATGTAGTGATGGAAGTGGAGGTTAGAGCAGTGTCCTTGAAGATGAAGGAAGGGCACAAACCAAGGAACTCAGGTGGCCACTAGAAGCTGAAAAAGCCAAGGAGATGGATTCCCCACTCAGGACCTCTGGAAGGAACCAGCCCTCGTGACAACCTGACAGTAGCCCAGTGAAATTAATTTCTGACTTCTCACTGGGTAACTATAGAACGTGTGTCATTTCAAGTCATTAAATTTGTGGTAATTTGTTACAGCAGCAAAAGGAAACTAATACACAAAGGTTTGAAGTTTGGTTGTCTTAAAACGACCGAGAAGGAGGCTCCTACATTACAGAGGAATGTAATATATACATATTCCCTTGTATTCTCATCTCACAGGTTAAAATTGTCTTTAAAATTTATTAAAATTGTTTTTATGTTATATGGGCCATTTGATGGCATTTTTGTTTAAATCATACTCTATATACATATATATTTTTTCCCCACAGTTAAGAGGAGCCTACAAACCAAACTTATCAAAAGAGTCCTCTAATTTTATGCTGCTAATTAATCCAGTCAGCTGTCTTCTGGTACTCTGTCCCCACCCAACTTGGGACACTATTGTCACTAGCATTGACTCAATTTCCTACTGATTCTGCAAAGGCTACTGTCATCAGTATCCCCTGGTTGTCCATTTCTCACCCAAGTTCTTGGGATCACTCTATTTTTAATCTCGACTTGCTTTCCAAAAAAAAAAAAAAATGCTGTTTCAACCAAATCCCCACTCTTGAAATCAATTGTTATGAGGACTGTGCACTTTTCTGTCTTAGTTCGGCTTCCTCCAAAAGAAGACACTGAGGTGAGGATTCTAGGACAAGTAGATTATCTTGGAGGTGATGTCAGGAACCACTAGAAGAGAACTGGAAGATGAGACAGAGAGGGAAGGAACTGGTAAAGGGATTATTTTCCAGGAGGTTATCTCTGTAGCATGGAAAATCTCAGGTGAAAGAGCATCACAGTTACCCACCCAGATGGCAAGGGCTTGGGTACTCATACACCATCTTCCACCCATCATTAGTTGAGAGATGCTAAAAGGAGGCATTCATTTCTTGGCATTTCTGGCCTACTGGACAGGCAGCAAAGTGAGTCTGGCTAAGGAAATCCCTCAGGCAAGGAATGTGTGTGCTTTGGCTTGAAAGTGTCCCCCAAACATCACGTGTTGGAAACTTAACCCCCAAATTTGTATGTGGTGTGGGTGGTATTTGGATGTGAGTCCTTTGGGAGGTAATTAGAATTAGGTAAGGTCATCAGGGTGGAGCTCCCACAATGGGACTGGATTGGTAGCTTTATAAGAAGAGGAAGAGATGCCTGAGCTGACATGCTTCCTTCCTCTTGCCGTACGATGC
This sequence comes from Cynocephalus volans, assembly GCF_027409185.1. Lineage (NCBI taxonomy): Eukaryota > Metazoa > Chordata > Mammalia > Dermoptera > Cynocephalidae > Cynocephalus > Cynocephalus volans. The sequence continues at coordinate 87,103,352 of NC_084474.1, forward strand.
CGTCTACCATGATACAACAAAGCAAGAAGACCCTCAACAGATGCTGGCATCATGCTCTTGGACTTCCTAGCCTCCAGAATTGTGAGCTAAGTAACTTCTTTTCTTTATAAATTACCCAGTCCATGGTATTCTGTTATAGCAACAGAAAACGGACTAAGACAGTGGGAGCTGCCGGTTTGAAGTTGGGCCAGTGAGCACTGGAGTGGTAGGGGCAGGGCATCCACGGCACAGACCCGGTTAGTCTGTCAAAGAGACTTCCACCCCCAGATCTCAACTGCCGCATAGCTTATTAGCAAAGCCTATGAAAAGGTTTTCAAAATTATCAATAAAAATACACAGAGAAATACTCATCTGTGTCAGGCATAATATTTCTGTCTGGGCTCTCCTTTTGGGAGAATATGGTTGCTCTTTATTACCGTATCCCAGAGGGCATACAAAAACAGGGTGCCAGGACCGACCAGCTAGCTTAGTGACATAATCAATGACATTTTTACATTACTTCTACTCCACACTCTGACAATTTTGCTCTATATGTGCTGTAAAATAGCAGACCTTTTCCAAGTCTTTTCTCTGACTTACACTTTTTTCTTTTGCTTTTTATTTTATTTTTCCCTGCCTGCTTTGTATCTACAGAAAAAAACATTTTGTCACAGGTAGGGTTAAGGTCACAGGCTCATATGGTCAGAAAATTTGAGTTCTTTGCACAAAGGTTCAAGAGAACTTTGTCCCTCTCCACCTTTGCTCCCTGCAAGAGCTGGTTTCAAATATTTCATAGCTTTTCACTGAAATCTAGCAAAGCAGGGTCAAGGGGCCAAGCATCTTTGTTCTCTTTATTTGCTTTGCAAGCAAATGGACTCAAGACACCTCCACCTGCTAACAGCTGATAGAGGCATCATATATATTGGTGGCAAAGGCTAGCTGTAAATGTGTCACAGACATACCACTTTGGCAATATGTATAGACAGCAATGGGCCAGGTGCCTTGGATGAAAAATATTTCACAAGGGGTAGTCAGTGTAGCTATGAGATAATTAGACTGAGATGAGAAAAAACTTTAGCAGAGCAACTTTGAGGATGCAGCTGTGAAGGATAAGATGCTCTTGCTGGGAATGTGGAGGTCCCTTCAAAGGACACTGATGGAGAATGCAAAACTCTGAAGCCCTGGGTGGGCTTGACGGGTTGCACTGGTTTCAGCAGTAGCACCAAAAGGATTGGCAGGGATTGGAGTTTTGGCAGGTGTGGGACGACAGGTTCATCCTGTGAGCACAAGGACTGCGGTAAAAATTTCAGAGTCATATTCTAAGATCTCACTCTAAAAAAGTTGTTTATTCTGAAGACAGGAATTTGAGAACCAGTCTGTGATAAAGCGTAACTGAATGCAGTTGGTGAGAACAGTGGCCACAGCTCCGAAATGCTGGGATCACAGCTTCTGCCTACGTTTCATTGTCTGGCTTGCTTTCATTTACAAGTAACCTTTATTGAGCATTTACTGTGTGTAGGGATTAGTCTCACTGCTTTGCTTGTGTTAATACATACAATCCTCTCTATGCTATGATTCAGATATAATTATCATTCCTGATTTACAAACGAGAAAACTTAGATGCAATGAAGGTTAAAAAACCTTTCCCAAAGCCACCTGTTGAATGGCTGGGCAAACAAGGAGAGGAGCGCAGGCCATTTGTACTGACTAGGACCATGCGCTTCCTCCATGAAGGCAGGAGGAAGGAGATGGGTGAAGAGGAAGGAAGGATGCGGGGTGCTGTGGGCACCTCTGTGGGGGGCAAAGCCTCCGAGTGGCTAGTTTTAATGCAGAGGAAAAGAAGGAAGGAAGGCTCTATGGGAGGATGTGTGTGTTGATAAGAGAGACCACTCGGTACATGGCTGTTGCTGAAAGAAAGGATGAGAGGCTGAGCCCACAGCAGTGGTAGAGCTATATGGAGAGAGGGTGTGGAGGGAAGGACTCCTGTGTGTTCACAAAGGGAGAATTTAGAGGATTTGGTGACCAGGAGGTGATTCCACCCACCTCTGCCAGGACGCCCACCGCCGCCGTCTGGTGGTAACCGGCTGTGTTGATTCTTCCCAGAGGGCTTGAACACTCAGGGTGCTGCCTTTTCTGTGGGTGGTCCTGGCTCTGGTCACTGCCTCCTCCCTCCCTGCAGCCCATAGGGCCCAGCTGTGATGGCGTTGTTGGTCCACAACCCAACAGTGTGGGCTTTCCCCACCCACATTGTTTCTGGGCCAAGAAGATTCACATTGTTTCAGGATTCTTTAATGTACCTACTTGAACATGAGTTAAGTAGGTAGAAACGGATAAACCTACCCAGGAAAGTGATCATTTGTCATGTTTCCTGGATACCAGGCAATGGGACTAGCACTGTCCTGGGCCTATTTTACTTGCTTAATCTTCACAGCAAATTTAGGAGGGAGATATTATAATCCCCTTGTTGCAAATGAAAAGACTGAGATGCAAAGAGGTTACAGAGCTCTCCACTAGCCATCCAGCTGGGAAGCACCAGAGAGGCAATGGTTAGCTTGTCTCTACAGCCCATGCCCTAGAAGGCCAGACCACATCCCCGAGGCTCACGTCTGCAGCCATCCACATTCTGCACACCATAAGAGATGCATCCTCCAACATCTGATTACATTAATTCCATATTTCTCAACTTGCACGTGGGGCAGGATCTGTGCTGATCCCTGGAGATTCAAAGACGGAAGAGATACAGCTTCTCTTATGAGTGACCTCGTGGCACAGGGAACCCCGATATTTTAAGAGTGGATGAGAGAGAGAAACCTAAGAGGACTGGAAGAGAATGAAAGATCAGAGAGGTTGGAGGCTGACTAGAATCAGTTATAACTCATTCCGGAACGTTATTTTGCTGATGGTGAAATAGATAAGAAAAAATAACTTGGGAACATGTAAGTTTAGCTTATGATGCCAAGAGACCATAATAAAGCATCCAGAGATTTTAAACGATATTATAAGACCAAGGTTAGGGTTCTCTTTTTTCCCCCTCTCCAAAGTTTCTTTATATCTCTCAACTCTCACTTACAAAAACACAACTAATAAACCAGTTGGCTTTCAGCTCTGATTCAGTGCCTGGAATCAGAACTTCAATGTGAATTTGAAAACCCAAAGGAATTCCATTGGATATTACCCCCATCAATTTGAGGTTTATTTGCCTGAAGGCCTATGACAGATATAGCTATCTCAACTGGGTGATTTTATGAGGGAGTTTTGGCGAGAAATGCTATTTTAAGCACCATTTAGGCTTTGCTGAGACTGTTTTTATGGGGGAGGTTACGATTCTCGGTAATTGCTAGAGTTTACTTCCACCGCCTCCTCCTCGATGTTAACGTGGGCTTCTTTGCCTTTCTAAACAATCCCATCATGGTTGCTGTTGCATAGCATCATCCCTCAGTCTCTGGGCTGACGTTATTTATAAGCTAATGACAGAGCAATAAATATTGTTGTAAATAGCTGTGGGGTGACATTTGCTGAGCCAAAGTTACAGGCAGCTGGAAAGTGTTTCCCTGTGAAATTGCTTTCACTGTCCCTCCTATTATAATAACCTACAGCACAGATAAAAATGCTCCTGCCACACCAGCCCCAAATGCATGGCCCTTTCCTGATAAGATCAATAGACCTCAGAAACCACCCCCTACGTGTTTCTTCCTATGAGAATCCCTTGGCAAGCTTGTATATTGAATCCAGGGGGAGCTGCACATACCCTAAATGGGTACATTTCTCATTTTCTGCTCAGGTTCAATGAGCCACATTTACTAATGCCTACTATATGTAAGACATTCTGCAGGTCAATGTTGGGATAGAAAGATGTGACACCTTTCTTTAAAAATCTCAAACTTTAGAGAGGGGAGGAAAAGCATATGCAAACAATTCAACAGACAAAAAGGATCTAGGGTCTTTAAAAGGTACAGAACAAGTAACATAACAGATCAACAGAAGTGTTTTAACTCTCTGGGTCAGAGAAATATGTCTGAAGGAAACCACACTTACCCTATGGATGTGTAAGACATAGACTCTCACCCTGATGAATATAGTTTTTCACTTCTTGCTGGTATCCACACTGCTCCATTTGCTGTGATCCTCATTCCTTTTGTTTCTCACATATGCAACTTCAGGAGTCAGTTCAGGTATCATTCCCTCCAGAAAGCCTCCTGGTGGCTCCAGCCTTGGCCAGAACCTCAGCTGTGCTTCTACATCTGTGCATCTCATCATTTGCTAACATGTGTGTCGTGCCCATCCAATTAAAATCCTTAATAATATAGACAATATCGCATTCATGTTGTGGTTCCTGTGGCAACGTGTATCTTACCACATGGTGAGACTCAATAAAGGCTTAATCAATGAGTTGGATGGCTGGGTGGTGGGATGGAAATGAAATGCGTCCCAAGCTCTTCAAGCAGGAAATTCAAGGTATGTGAAAAGAAATAGTAGGAAACAAGGTTCTAAAGGAACTTGGAGCCATATCCTGGGAATGCCAGGCTGAGAATTAGGGAATCGGTCTGGGACACAGTAGGCAATCATAGTCAACTGATTGGAATAATTATGCAGATCAACAGAATTCCCCCTGTGATCATAACTGTGCTCACCTATTCTTTAAGAGAAGACCTACCCCTGTCTCTGCTTACAACCTTTGTACAAGATCTTACCTCCTAGCTATAGCAACTGGTCAAGGAGTAGAGACTGAACTAACCAGAGAACCCTAACTTCTGGTTTATCCAAGAATGTGCACGTACCCAACAGGCCTCTAAGAGGGCTTCTCTGGGGTGGTTTTCCAACCTGCACCAGGCAGGGAAGTGTCTTTACCTATGACGGTGTACGCTGCCATTGCCAGGCTCCCCCTCCCACAGACAAGAAGTGGGTCTAAGTTAAAGAGACACAATACAGTGTGCGAAGAAGAGCAAAGATAAGAGGAAGGCAGAAAAGTCTCTGGTGCCAGTTGTCAGGCTACAGCCTTCTCTCTTGTCTAGGCCAGTTGGATCAGGAGCCTCTATAACCTACAAACAGATATTCATGATTGCACGGCCTCTCTCTCACTCTCAGCAAGCAGGCTTTTTAAAAAAGAACCCGGACATGACCCTCAGGTTCAACAACACCTGCCTTATCACTACATGCTACCCAAACACCTGTTCCAGAAGGGAGACTTAATACAAATGGCTTCCCCTAAAAGGCATGTAGATGAAGCCCAGCATGTCTATGTCTTTGTTTATCCCTCTCATGCCTAAGACTGTGTCCTGGGGGATGTTTATTAGTCAAACACTCTCAAAGTCCCAGCCTCCCATGACATTCACCATCAGTCAGATGCAGAAATAGGAGCAATTAGAAGAAGACTACTTCAATTTCCCTACATCAAACCATCCATCCCAAAGGCATATTTAGCCACAAACTTTGCCTTCTCTTTTGTGTCAATGAATGATCTAACCCTGTCTCTATTTAAAGCTGACCTCTCCACGTTTCACTGGATCCCATCTCCTCTCACCCAAGAGGACTTTGTTCTTGTACTCCATCCCCATCTCTTCTGCACTATCAAGTTTTCTGCTTATCAATCCCAGGTATTTATAAACCTATTGTAGTATCTTCCAACTTTGCAAAAAAGGAAAAATATTGTTGACCTCCTGTTCTCCTCCAGCAATTTCCCATCTCTTTTCCTTTTTAAAAGAGAAAATTCCTTTTAAAAGAGAAAACAGGAGAGATTATACATAGATAAACTAAACCAAATTAGGTGTTTAAAAGATGTAGTAAAATAATCCTCTTCTCCAGGTTCTTGGAGACAAAGACAGAGGATATCAGAGATCATGCACTAGAAGTATAACAGTGTAGAAAAACTTCTATATCTATTTCAGATTTTATGCTATAGAATGCAATCTCAGGAATAAAAGAAGCAAAAGCTAGCTGAGACCTAATATCAAAAAAAAGACATTTCAGACTCTTGTCTTGGCATAAATTTGCATCTCATTAATAGCAAGCTGATAAGAGGTCTTATGTCCACATTTATTAAAGAAAGAATTATCTCTCTTCAATGGTACTTGTGTCCAATATTATGCAAATAGCACATAAAATGCAGATGAAGTTTCAAGCCCATCATATCCTAGGTCTGACAAGAAAAAGAATAACAGTTATATATAATTTCTGAAGCCACAGTCTAAATGTCATTTAATCTATGTATGCTTCTCCAATAACCCTGCCAGAATTAGTCACTTTCTCTTTCTGGTTCTATGAAATTTTTGAACATACTTCTGTACCATAGGATAGACTGGATAGAAAAAAGCACACAGTCACAAGTTGAAATACCATTGTAGTTTCCTTAACTACAAAATGACCATTGGGGGAGGATAAAAAAATGAAAACAAGAAGTGATATAAGTTCATTATCAAAATCTCTGGCACTAAGTAAATGCTCCTTAATTATTCAATATAATATTTTCCTCCTTTTGTTACAGATACAAGTGTTGGCCAGCTCTCCCCTGTCCACTGACATATCACTCCAAAATAATTGCGGTCGAAATAACCAGGAGTCTGTTTTTAATTTTTTCGAAGAAAGTAGGATATAAGATAAGAAATAAACCCTATTCTCTTTTGAGGAGTATCTTCGCAACAGGTGACCAGATTTTTTAAACCTAATTGCATGATTAACTACCTAAATACAGAGATAACATAAATAAGTAATAAGAAACAGCGTCTCCAGCAAGAACTACTGTTTTGCTTCTTTCTTCTATATGGTTAGGGAACACACGTTGGTCTCTACACTATGGTGCAAGGTGTTTATTATGATGTCACTTACAGTGCCAGAATACAGTGGTGTGTTCAGAATTTAATGCAAATGTGAAAGTGGCTATTATGGATAATTTATGTAGATGAATAGTGCTATTTGTCCCTAAACTAAATGATTCTCTGCTTATTATGAGTTTTTGTGACTGTCTTTTATAACCTATCTTCTTAAATATTCCATCAGCTATCCATTGTTACTACTCACAGCCTATCTGCCTTAATCAATCCTGAACATATTATTACTGTCTGTCTCAAGGCAAGAGTAAATAGGACCTTAATGAGACCTGCAAGAATTCATTTATCGGTAACAAAAGTGAGTGTAGTGGAAGCATTTTGTGATGTATACTTGGGCTTCTGTTTACCACTTCTGCTTTGAATAACTGAGGTTGACTTAAAGGAACAATTCCGAGACGGTGTTTGTGCGTGTTTATAATCTATTTGTCATGTATGCTTTTTAGGATGATGTAAAGCACATAAAGCAAAAAGATGCCATTATATAATCGTGTTACTGTGCGCAAAGAAGAATCAGAATTCAGGCATCCAACGCATCCAATTTTATGGGACACATTTGACCCAGCCTCAGCCTCCTACTATTCTCTACAATTACCATTTATTTCCCCACCTGGGATTTCACAGACCAGCAGTAAACAAACTCCAAGTTTCATTTCCATAAAGTGACAGAAGATGGGTCCCCTGAGTGAAGACTGCCTTCCACCCTTCGTCTGAGAAGTTTAAACCAGCAGCTTTGATAATAAATGTTAAGGGTGTACAATTAACATACAAAATGGCAGCTGGAAAGGGCACAGCAGACAGGCGTCTGGCTGGAGTCACTTCTGTGCCCTGAAGATACAAAACAGCTAATAAATGCTGTTCTCTATTTATGTGTTGCCCTCTGAGACACTCTGCTTTAAGTGTTTTCTTGGTGAAGAGTTCATCTGATCTGAAGAACTCGCCCCCCAAGGAGGGAAAGTCTGCCTTAGATTGGCAGGCAGAACAAGTGAAATTATGTGATTTCCTCCAAAGAGGAGGGAAGGCTTGGGGTGACTCTTTTTATGTCTGGTTCAGATGCGTGTGTACTTATTCTTTCAGCTAATGTAATCCATTAACATGTGTGAAATGCTTAGAAAAAATGTCTAGCCCATGGTAAATGCTGAATAACTGTGAGACACCACTGCCACCACCACCAGCAGCACTATCATTTACTATTGCCAAGCATTGTACTAGCTTCCTGGCATTTAGATATTAAACATATGTATTAAACATATACACAAATGACATGCTTTCATGTTATCAAAATACGTGTGTACGCAAACTAGTAGGTCCAATATTCTTCTATGAGAAATGAACATGCAGAGAATCACAGATAATCATTGTTATCTGTACTGGCACAGTTAAGTGAAAGAGGTCATCAAAGAAGGGGTAACAACCTGAGGAACTGCTCACCAGGCAGGCAAGGAAAAAAAAAAAAAAAAAACACTTTAATGAGGTGGAAACACACACAACCTGATAAACTTGGGGAATTCTAAGAAGTTCAATTTGGCTCCCGAATCCTTTCCTGAAGAGGTAAGGAGAAAAGAGAAGGCTAGGAAGAGATAAACAGGCACCAACTTATGGAAGTCTTTGCTGTCATAAAAAGGAGTTTGAGCTATTTTCATGGGGATCTATTTAACAATTTCAAGAGGACCACATCACATTTACAATTTATACTCCCTACACTGGCTTCCTCGTCGATGGAGGGTTATTATGGATGGAAGAAGTAAGGTGATAGAAACAAAAATAATGTTAAAACCTCGGGGGGAATCACAGAATTTTGTGTCAACATCAAAAATTTGAAAAAAAAAAACAGGGTGGGAGAAATTCTCATCACATCCCCGTTTAACTTCTCTGTCTGATTCTTAGAGAAGTAGAATGGGTTTCAGACACAGCCATGGATTATTGCAAACATAACAGACAGTTGATTCCAATTGCCACTATTGGCCCAGAGGGAGTCGTTTTATCAGATCAAATGAACACAGCTCCTAGATCCTGGTATGGAGTTATTGTTCCAGAAAACAATCGTTTACCTCTATCTCAGGGATCCACAAACCATACCCTCGGGCAAAATCCAGCTCTTTGTTTTTTTAAATAAAGTTTTACTGGAACACAGCTGTGCCCAGCCACTGACATACTGCCTATGGCTACTTTCATGGTACAGTGTAGAGTTGAATTGTTGCAGCAGAGACTGTATAGTCTCAAAAGGCCTAAACTATTTATTATCTAGCCTCTTACAGAAAATGTTTGCTGACACATGCTGTACCATAATAGATAAAGAAATCAGAAGCAGGCTAATTATCTCAGACCATGAAAACTCTTATGCTCTCTTCAAAATCCAGTCCACAGGAACGTTGATCATTTTTATATTCCACAGAACATCTTGCCGGTCCACTTACACATTTGACATCTTGCTGATAGAATCTGGTGATCAGAGAGTGCAAAGTCCTTCAGAAAGACAAATACCACATGCTCTCACTTGGATGTGGAATCTAAAAGTGTTGAACTCGTAGAAGCAGAGAGTAGATGGTGGTTACCAGGGACTGGAGGGGAGGGGGACTGGGGAGATGTACAAAATTTCAAAAAGACAGAAGAAAAAGTTCAGGAGATCTATTGTACAATATGTTGACTATAGTGAGTAACAATGTAATGAATACTTGAAAATCATTGAAAATAGATTTTAAATGTTTTCACCTCAAAAAATCATAGGTATGTGAGGCAATGGATATGTTAATTAGCTTGATTTAGTCATTTCACAAAATATACATATATCAAACATGCTGTATATCATAAATATATGCAATTTTTATTTGTCAACTAAAAAAGTAAAAAATATAAATTAAAAAAGTAGAAACTGCCTTAAATATCTTGGTAAGATGTAAGTGCTAGAAAGAAATAGACTCCTTAAGAATAACCATGCCAATGATGATCTGGCCGATTTACTGAGTAAGGCTGTCAGGTTTAAGTGGGACTCAGCAAAGAAAATTCTCCAGCTAGGACAGGTTGCAGTTTAATCAGGTGCCTTATGACCCACCAGATCCAGTGGTGCTCAAAGTGACAGTGGCATGTTAGAAAACATACGAAGCCTGTTGCAAACTGCAATAGGAGAATTAAGAGACCCTGCCTAGACTTAAAACGAAGCCAGGCACTTTTAGGCGACCAACAATTATCTTATTGACCAAGATTTCTGAACCTGTTACTAGACGCTCGTAGAAGTATGAGACATAAAACCATAAACTTGTGGGTGCCATTCTTCTTTATTCCTTCCTCCATCCTAGATAGCAGATACAAGTTTGAAGGTCACATGCTGGGGACAGTGCAGGCACTTAAAAGTAACTTGAACCTATGAGGACTTCATGGAGCAGAATAGCCTCACAAGGTCCTGCACTGCAAAACTGCAAACTTCTATCTTACGATTCTTGTGCTCTCTGGAGTAACAAGTACAGAGAAACATGAAATTATTGCTTTATATCTAGAAAGGGATAGAAAAGAGTATTACGTGTCCTTCATATAATAGAGGAAAATCTGGGTGTTCATTCAAAGAACATGTGTAAAAAGAACACAGACTGGAGTTATACAGACCCAGACTTCAACCCCCCGCGTACCACCTACCAACTATACAGTCTTGACAAACTCACTTAACTTCTCTAAGTATGAATTTCTTCATTTATAAGATGAAGATAATAATGCCTACCTTGTAAGGCTCTTATGAGAACTAAATAACCTACATGCAAAGTGTACTAGGGGTTCTCTCATTTAATAATAAATGAGATTTGAATCTCTCAGTCTCTGTCCCTATCCACATCCCCCGACCCCTGCCAAAACCAAAAACCAACCAATCAGCCAACCAACCAACCTCTGAGTGGAGGAAATACATATTCACAGACTAAGTGCAGGCTGGCTCTAGAGTGAAAAGCAGCCTGCCAAAGACAAGTTTGATACAAAAAGACAAAAATACACACCTCAGGTGAAGCGTGGGCTGGCTCTAGAGAGAGTGAGCAGCAGCCTTGCCTTCTACCAGGATTCCACTTTTATAGTTTCACTATCTAATACATATTCATGCTATCTAATGAATATTCAACCAAGGGGGGTGATTCCTAGTTATGTAACTTAGTCTTACACATGCTCAGTTGGTCTCTTTTAGAGCTTGTTCATTGGTTAAATTCCATCACATGCACTGAATACACTGAATATGTCCAAATATAATGTATGCTCTCTAGCTCCACCTGTGGGGGGCTATTCAAAGGATACACCCCTTTACTGAGCATGCTGGGCTGGTGAGCTGCCCTCTGGTGTTTCAATCTCCGTGTGCTGGTACCAAAAATAGGTCCTACAGGCCACCATAGCTCAGGACTCAGACACTGAGCTTGAGTCCTAGGAGAGTGGCCTGAAGCCCAATCCCAGGGGGACTAAGCACTTCCTATCTCACTCTTTAAAACCTTTAATTCTTGTTCTCTTCAATCCTTAGTGTATTGTTTTGAAGGACATCCTAGGCAATTGGATTTTGTTGCCTGGAATTTCTTTTAAGAAGTGTTCATAAGTACTGTACACTGGGAGATGTCCGTTGCCTTTATCCTTGAGGGATAACTTGGTATAAAATGCTTGGGTAAAATTTTCTCTCAGAACTGCATAAATATTGCTCTGCTGCATTTTGGTGCCACATATTCCTAAGATACATGAAATCATCCTGAAATGTTTTCTTAAAGTTTTAGAAAAGTTTTCTTCTACTGGATCTTTGAATATGTTCCTGAACGTCTTCTTTCTATTATCCTCTGAGGAAGCACTAAGCTAAGTTCAAAATGTGACTCATTTGCCTCCCTTACATAGTGATCCACTTGCCTATTATCATTTTACCACTGCTCTTCTCTGCTTTGTGTTAGAGCTAAACTTAAGATGGGACAACATATACCAAATCTGTTTTCCCATTGAATATATTTTGTTGCTTCTAAGATGGTTTAACCATATTAATACAGTCGTCCCTCAGTATCCAAGGGGGATTGGTTCCAGGACCCCTCGCAATACCAAAACACATGGATGCTTAAGTTTCCCTATATAAAATCAGGTAATGTTTGCATATAATCTATGTGCATCCTCCCATATACTTTAAGTAATCTCTAGATTATTTATAATACGTAATACAATGTAAATGTTATGTAAATAATTTTTATTATCCTTGATTGTTTTTATTTGTATTATTTTATTGTGATATTGTTATTTATTTTTTATTTATTTTTTGTTTTGTCATTACACAGTGTAAACATTTTTTGTTGCCCTTTATCAGTTTCTCCCTAACCCTTCTCCCTCTCCCCCCTTCCCACCTCCCCCTCCCCCTTTCCCATATCTGGTAGCCTCAGCCCCATTTTCTCCTTCTGAAAGTTCAAGAAATTATTGTGATTGTTCTTTCTCTCTTTCTTTCTGTCTTTTTTCTTTCTTTCTTCCTTCTAGCTCCCACTTACAAGTGAGAACATGTGGTATTTCTCTTTCTGTACCTTGGTTATTTCACTTAACATTATTTTCTCTAAGTTCATCCATGTTTCTGTGAATGGCAGAATTTCATTCCTTTTTATGGTAAAGTAGTATTCCATTGTGTATATATAGCACTTTTTCCTTATCCAGTCATCTGTCAATAGACATTCAGGTTGGTTCCAACTCTCAGCTATTGTAAATAGAGTTGCAATAAACATGGGAGCGTAGGTATCCCTTCAACATGATGATTTCCATTCCTTTGGGTATATACCCAGCAGCAGGATTGCTGGATCATATGGCAGCTCTATATGTAGTTGTTTGAGGAAACTCCATTCTGTTTTTAATAATGGCTGTGCTGATGTACATGCCTACCAACAGTGTGGGAGGGTTCCCCTATCTTCACATCCTCACCAGCATTTGTTATTCTCTGTCATTTTGGTATGGCTAGTCTAACTGGGATAAGATGATATCTCAATGTGGTTTTGATTTACATTTCCCTGATGCTTAATGACATTGAGCATTTTTTCATATGTCTGTTGGCTATTTGTATATTTTCCTTTGAAAAATACCTGTTCAGAACTGTTGCCCATTTTTTAATCAGATTACTTGTCTTTTTACTAAGTTCATTGTGTTCCTTGTAAATTCTGGATATTAAGTCCTTGTCAGATGAATAGTTTGCAAATATTTTCTCACATTCTGTAGGTTGCCTTTTTATTCTCTTGTTTCTTTTGCTGTGCAGAAGCATTTTAGTTTGATATAATCCCATTTGATAATTTTTTTGTTTTTTCTCTGTGCTTTTGGGGACTTGTTCAAAAAGTCTTTGTCTAGTCTTACTTCCTGAAGTGTTTCCCCTGTTTTCTTTCAGTTGTTTTATAGTTTTCGGTCTTATATATGTTTTCCATCTATTTTGTGTTGATTTTTGGATATGGAAAAATGTACGGGCCTAGTTTCATTCTTCTACATATGGATGTCCAGTTTTCCCAGATCCACCTATTGAAGAGGCAGGCCTTTCCCCAATGTGTGCTTCTGTTGTCCTTGTCAAATACCAGTTTGCTGTAAGTATGTGGGTTGATTTCTGGGTTCTCTATTCTGTCCCATTGGTCTGAGTGTCTGTTTTTATGCCAGTACCAAAATGTTTTGGTTACTATAGCTTTGTAGTATAGTTTAACATCAGGTAATGTAATGACTCTGGCTTTATTATTTATTTATTATTTATTTATTTATTTATTTATTTATTTATTTATTTATTTATTTATTTATTTATTTATTGCTCAGGATTGCTTTGGCTATTCGGGGTCTTTTCTTATCCCATATGAATGTTAGGATTGTTTTTACTATTTCTGTGAAGAATGTCATTGGTATTTTGGTGGGGATTACATTGAACCTGTACGTCACTCAAGGTGGTATGGACATTTTCACAATGTTAACTCTTCCAATGCAAGAGCATAGAATGTCTCTCCATCTTTTTGTGCCCTGTTTAGGAATTTTGTGCTAAAATTCCTTTCAGCAATGATTTTTATAGTTCTCCTTGCAGAGATCTTTCACCTCATTGCTTAAATTCATTCTCAGGTATTTTATTTATTTATTTATTTTGGTGACTATTGTAAATGGGCTTACTTTCTTGATTTCTTTTTCTGCTAGTTTGTTATTGAAATATAAAAAAGCTACTAATTTTTGTTTGCTGATTTTGTATCTTGCAACTTAACTGCAATCATTTATCAGCTCTAAGAGATTTTTGTTGGAGTTGTTAGGTTTCACTATAATATAGGATCATGTCATCTGCAAACAGGGACAGTTTGATTTAATCTTTTCCAATCCGGATGCCCTTTATTTCTTTCTCTTGCATGATTGCTCTGGCTAGTACTTCCAATGCTATGTTAAATGGAAATGGTGAGAGTGGGCAGCTTTGTCTTGTTCTTTCAGCTTTTCCTCATTCAGGATGATATTGGCACAGGGGGTTGTCATATATGGCTTTTATTGTGTTGAGATACTTTCCTCCTAAAACTAATTTTGCTGAGAGTCTTTACCATGAAGTGATGTTGAATTTCATCAAATGTTTTTTCTGTGTCTATTGACATAATCATATGGTTTTTGTCCTTAATTTTGTTGATGTGGTGTGTCACATTTGTTGACCTACATATGTTGAATCATCCTTGCACCCTTGGGATGAATCCCACTTGATCATGTTGCATAACTTTTGTTGTACAGTGTGTTATACAATGTGCTCTGTTGGTGTATTCTGATTGCTAATATTTTATTGAGGATTTTTGCATCTTTGTTTATCAGAAATATAGGCCTTTATTTTCTTTTTATTTTGTATCCTTGTCTGGTTTTGATATCAGGGTAATACTGGCATCATAGAATGAGTTTGGGAGAGTGGCTTCTGTTTCAATTTTTTGAAATAGTTTGAAGAGAATTGGTATTAACTCCCCTTTAAATGTCTGGTTCAGTTCAGCAATAAAGCTATCTGTTCCTGGGCTTTTCTTCGTTGGGAGACTGCTAATGACTACTTCAATCTCATTGCTTGTTATTGGTTGTTCAAGTTTTCTATTTCTTCTTGGTTCAGTCTTGGTAGTTTGTATGTGTCCAAAAATGTATCCATTACCTCCAGGTTTTCAAATTTGTTGGCATATAGCTATTTATAATAGTCTCTTATGATTTTTTTTTTTATTTCTGTGGTATTGCTTTTAATGTCTCCTTTCTCATTTCCAATTTTTGTTATTTGGGTCTTCTTTCTTAATTATCCTAGCTATTGGCCTGTCTATTTTGTTTATCTTCTTGAAAAACTGACTTTTGGTTTCATCAATCTTTTGTGCCGATTTTTGGGGTCTCTGTTTCATTTAGTTCTGCTCTGATCTTAATTATTTCTTTCCACCTACTATTTGGGGGAACAGATTTTTCTTGTTTTTCTAGTTCTTTGAGGTGTAGTATTAGGATGTTTATTTTAAATCTTTCTATTCTTTTGATGTAATCATCTATTGCAATAAACTTCCCTCTTAGTATTGCTTTTGCAGTATCCCACAGGTTTCTATTTTTGTTAGTTTCATGAAACTTTTAGATTTCCTGTTAAATTTCTTCAGGATCCTGTTGTTTAATTCCCATGTATTTGTTTAGTTTCCTGAGTTTCACTGTTAGAGATTTCCAGTTTTAATCTATTGTGGTCTGAAAAGATACTTGAAATTATTTCAGTTTTTAAAAATTTGTTGAGACTTGATTTGTGACCTGGCATATGGTCTATCCTGGCGTATGTTCCATATGCTGATGAGAAGAATGTATATTCTGTGTTGGATGAAGTGTTCTGATTGCTAATATTTTGTTGAAGACTTCTCAATAAAAATAGATATAGATATCTGCCATGTCCGGGTGGTCTAAAGTGTTGTGTAAATCCTGTGTTTCTCTGTTGATTTGTTCCTTAGATTATCTGTCCAGTGCTAAGAGAGGGGTGTTCTGTTCTCCTACTATTTTCATATTGGGGTCTAACTCTTTCTTTAGTCCTAACAATGTTTGTTCTATATATCTAGGTGCTCCAGTATTGGGTACATACATATTTATGATTGTTGTGTCTTCTTGTTGGGTAGATGCCTTTGTTATTACATAGTGGCTTTCTTTGTCTCTTTTTATGGTTTTTGGTTTAAAGTTTATTTTATCCAATATAAGAATAGCTACTCCTGCTCATTTTTGGTTTCTATTTGCATGGTATATCCTTTTCCATCCCTTCCCTATTAGTCTGTGTGTGTCTTTATAGGTCAGGTGAATCTCTTGAAGAAAGCATATACTTGGGTCTAGTTTTTTAATCCAATCAGTCAGTGTCTTTTGAGTGGGAAGTTTGATCCATTTACATTTAGGATTGTTGTTGAAAGGTATTGTCTTACTCCTGGCATTTTATTGATTTTTACTTGGATGTTTAAAGTATCTTTTGTTCCTTTCTTTCCCTTTTATTGTTTGTCTTTAATGTTTGTTTTTTGAGGTGGGAAGATTTGGTTTCTTTCCCTTTCTCATTTGCATGTTTGTTTTACCAGTGGGTTTTGTTCTTTCTTGTGTATTCATGATAGTAATTATTCTTTTTCAGATTCCAGATGCAGGACTCCCTTGAGGCTTTCTTGCAGGGCTGGTCTTATAGTGGTGAATGCCCACAGTTTTTGTTTGTCTGGAAAATACTTTATTTCTCCCTCATTTTTGAAGGATAGCCTCATTGGGTATAGTATTCATGGCTGCCAGTTTTTTTCTTTTAGTATTTTGAGTATATCATCCCATTTTCTTCTGGCCTGTTGTGTTACTGTTGAGAAGTCTGCTGTTAGTCTGATTGGGGCTTCCTTATAGGTGACTTGATGCTTTTCTCTTGTTGCTTTTAGGATTCTCTTTGTCTTTGAGATTTGCCAGTTTAACTATAATGTGGCTCAGAGAGGTTCTTTTTTAATTGAATCTGTTTGGAGATCTCTGAGCTTCTTGGATATGAAGGTCTGTGTCTCTCTGTACACCTGGGAAGTTTCCTGTTATTATTTCATGGAACAGGCTTTCAATGCCTTTCTTTTCTCCTCCTCTTCTGGAACACCCTTAATTTGAGTGTTTGTACACTTAAGGTTGTCTGCTAGCTCTCTTAGATTTTCTTCATTTTTCTTAATTCTTTTTCTCTTGTTTTTTTTTTTTTTTTTTTTTTTTTTTGTGTGTGTGTGTGTGTGTGTGTGTGTGTGTGTGTGTGTCTGCCTGGGTTATTTTGAAAAGACTATCTTCAAGATCAGACATTCTTTTCTCTGCTTGTTCTAGCCTGCTGCTTAAGTTCTAAGTTATGCTTTTTATTTCGTTGAATGAATCATTCATTCCATGACTTCTGCTATATTCTTTTTTAAAGTTTTGATCTCTTTGTAGATTTCCTCCTTCATATCTGAAGTTTATTTTTTTCATTTCATTATGTTGTCTGAGTCTTCTTGTATCTCAGTGAGTTTCCTTAGGATTATTGCTCGGTATTCTTTTTCAGTTATTTCAAGGATTTCCTGCTCTATAGGGTCTGGTATTTAAGAATTACTGCATTCTTCTAGTGATGTCATATTTTCTTGAATTTTCATATTTCTAGAATCTATGTTGATTTCTGGTCATCTGGCAGAGCAGTTGCTTCTTCTATTACTCTACAGTGGGCATGGAGGAAAAAGACTTCTTTTCTT
The DNA here is from genome assembly GCF_027409185.1 of Cynocephalus volans. Lineage (NCBI taxonomy): Eukaryota > Metazoa > Chordata > Mammalia > Dermoptera > Cynocephalidae > Cynocephalus > Cynocephalus volans. The sequence continues at coordinate 87,120,795 of NC_084474.1, forward strand.
GGTCTTCACTATTGACTCTCCTAGTGTCAATGCAGTCAGGTATCTGGATGGCTGCCTGTATGCTGGCTGTGGCTGCTACTGTGCAGCTAACCACTTTGGCAGTGGCCATGGCTGTGGTGGTAGTTGCTCTGGGCCACCCAAGCAGAGTGGTGTTTTTGGCCTGCTCCTGCCTTCTGTCATCTGGGGGCACTGCCTACAGCTCCTGCTTAGTACCGCATGTGTACTCCTGCCTTCTGCTGGGTATTGGGGGCTGCTCACAGCTCCTGCCTAGTATTGTGTATGTTTATTTTCTGAATATTTTCAATCTGTGTTTGGTTGAATCCACAAATGTGGAACCCATGTATAAGGAGGGTCAACTATTGATAATTTATTCTATTTTATACCTTTTCCCCTTGTTTTCTAGCATATTTATTTCATTTTAATCTTACTCTTCTGCCTTATATTATCTTCTTTATAATCCTTTATGATCCTACACCTCTTTTTCATCCTTTTTTATTTTTGAGAAACCCTTTTGTCTAAAGTTACTTTGAGTCTATAATAAAGTAGTTGTACAAACCCCTTCCAAAGTTTCGTTAGAGAATTAATTCTTGGAATATATGTCTTTTCCATCTTCTCACTTTTAATACATTTATTTTTTAAGTTTTTGTGTTAATGGCCAGAAGTGGCTTCTTTCTGGTTTTCTTATCTTTAAAAGAGACTTAGTTCCAGAGGGTAGTGTAAGAAGAAGGAAACCAGCGAATCTTTTGTTTTACTGGACTTTGCAGCCTGTAATACTCTTTCACCAAAGCTTTTATTTCTGTTCCCTGGGGAGCACATCACTTAGATTTTATACACTTACTCATTTATTTATTCATTCATTATTTATTCAAACATTAGTGTTATTTATATTGATGAAGCCTCTTTATGCCAATTTCTATTGCAGACATTGGGAATACAGTTGTGAATAGAATGACCCAGATCCTACCATCTAGGCCATTATATGTTAATGGGGGAGACAGACATCAAATAAATAAACAAATAAGTTGAAAAATATAATCACAGTTTTTTCTCTTGCTATTAAAGTTGCCTTAGAAATGTACTTTTTTGAGTTAGAGCTCTATGATGTGAGCAGAGCAAGTTGTCAGATCTCTTCATTTTCTCATTTGCAAATAGATACAAATAAAACAGCCCCCTGATGGTTTTGAAGAGTCTTAAGTGAGACAATATATGCATAACAGCTTTGGAAATAAATTATATAAACCCTGATTATTGAAAAAATCAACACTTTTTCCTACTCTGCTTGCAGGTCTCTTTCTACTTGGCCAATGCTAGGTGAATGTATGTGGAGGAAAATCAGAGACATCTTCAGTCACACACTTTTCTGCTCCAGCTCCTTCCCCTATACCTGTGAGCAGGGAGGGTGCTGCTGAGGTTAAGAACCTCCACATTGTGAGTTACTGCTCATTCAGGGACCGTGTTCATCTTCCATGGGAACCCTAGCACCAAGATATGCTGACTCTGCTTGACTTGAGGTTATTTAACAAAAATCAATTTCCCAGCATCTAATTATTCATAGCAAAGCAATACCAATGGTGATTCTGACTCTGCAATCTTGAGAGCCACTGGTATTATATGGTTCAGATACTCCCCAGTTCCTGCAACCTTGGACTTCTAACATAGCATATCTATTGGAGTGAAAGGACCCAGTAAAACCTTCAGAAAAGCCTTTTGAAGGGTGAGTGTAGATGCCAGGGAAGGTTTTCATGATGCTCTATTAACACAAACAGTGCAAGAGATAATGTGAGAATCACAAGTCCATTGCCTAAACTTCCGCAGGAAAAAAAAAATGTTAAATGTAATTAGCAGCAGCTGGATTATTGGAGTGAGAAACAGTCATTGGCACAAAGATTGTATGATTTGAAGGGAAATAAATTATCAAGATTTGAGTACCTGCTATATTCCAGTCCCTATGTGTGAAAAAGCTTTTATTCCTCCATTTCAATTCAGTAAGGGAACAGAAAAATTCAGTATACAGCAAGTGTTCTGTTGGAGGAATGTAAAAAGTGCTGTGAGAGTTCATACTAGCACTTGATGGGGATGTGGAAGAGATTTCCCAAGTGTTGACTTTGATCTGGCCTGAAAGAATGAGTGGGGGGCTGTCAGTCAGAGAAGGAGGAGACAACTTTGAGGCAGCAGAGACAGAGACCTCCAAAGGGCATGTGTATCCATAGAACAGAGTCTTCTAGTGTGAGAAAAGGGTGGATGTGAGAGCCAGGTCAGGAAGATCCTTGAATGCCAAGCTTAATACCAAGTTCAGATTTTACTGGGGAACTAACTTTTAAAAGTCAGCCTGAGAGGTGATATGATTCAAAACACATTAGAAAGATGATAGTCACAGCAGTGTAGGGAACAGTCTCTAGAGAGCAAGACCAGAACCCGGAGGCCATTCACAGGCTGGGATAGTTGTCCTGGTGAGAAGGACCTGCTGGTAAATGCTGAGTAGTGGCTGACCGCAGGAAACATGTATGCACAGCACACATGTCATTCCCTGCAGTCTCCAACTTGGTCAGGTCCTATAATCCCTCCATTATACAGATGGGGATGCTGAGACCCAGACTGGTGAGCTGTCCAAGGTAAGATGTGTAGTAAGTCAGCAATGGAGTTGGAGCTTAAGCATGGATTGAATGACTCTAGGCTACATGTTCTTAACCATTTGGGAGAAAGTTATCAGTTCAAGATACTCTTCCTAACGGACCTAAATCATTAGGTTACTGTGAAGAAGAAATAAGATAATGTGCTTAAAGGAGGCTCTGTGAGGTGGTGAGCTCATGTCAAGGAGGTGAGCAGGCAGAGGCTGTCCACTGACTGAGACGTAAGTATCCTGCCCAAGGTCACAAGGATAGTAGCAAACTCATCCCAGGCCCTCTGCCCCAAAACTTGTGCTCGAGACCCTGTTTCACCCTGATACCTGATGTCCTTTTCAGCCTAGATGCTGCATATTCTTAACTTACCCTTTTGCTCCCTTTAAGTGGATCACCAACAGCAGGCTGGATTTCAAAACCTCCTGCCTCTCTCTGTGACTGGAGCTTTTCTGTGCTGAGAAGTTGTGCTTAAAAGCCCCACAGGCCCACAGATGAAGTCCCAGCTCCTGGATTGCCTGCTGGTCCCCTTCCATCTGGTTTCAAAGAGAAGACATGATGAAAAAGAGCCAATTTATTTCTGATTATCCTTGCTAATTCTAAGCACCATATCACCACAACAGGAAAGAATGTTAAGGCAAAAATGTTAAAACTTGTTAAACAAAAACAAACACAAACCTCTCTGTAGATGTGCATGACTACGTTAGCCGAGTGGACATGAGTTTGTGAGTGTGCAGATGTAAGTTTGTGTGTGTGTGTGTGTGTGTGTGTGTGTGTGTGTCGTTACTCTCTAAAAACAGGCCAAGCAGGAAAAGAATGCAGAAAAGTAAAAAATGTCTAGGAAATTTAGAGATATGCTGTGGTTTAAAAAAAAAGTACAAGAGTTTGGAATCCAAAAGACCTGGGTTTAAACCCCAGATTGACCCTTTCGCTGCTCTGTGATTTCAGGCAAGTTAGTAACCTCTGATTCTCACTTTCTTCACCTGTAGTATAGGAGTGACTACATGTGTCAGAGATTTTTGGTGCAATGGCAATGGACTAATGCAGACAAAAGTATTTGTTAGAATGCCTGGTCTGGCTCATAACCTGCCTCATCAGTACAGTGCCCTTTGCTGGGATTTTGACTCCCCTTCCTCAGACACTGACAGAAACTCCCAGGCTCGATCCTCTTCTGTAACTCCAGAGGGCATTACTCAGGACTTCCCACCACAGACCAATCACTGAGACTTTAAAGTGCCATGATGAGATATGGAAAGGAAAAGTATGGAAGAGGTCTGAAAGGTGCCCATTCAGAAGCACCCCATTTTTCCCAAGTGGACTCTTTGCATTTCTGGACATTTGGGTCCTTGCTGACACCCACTTCAATGGATACTTCTCGACATAAGGATCGTCCTCCTAAGGGTTTTCCAGGAGGGATTCACATCTCCAGGAGGAAAGTGAACTAGTTATCCAGGGGTTCATGGTCTGACATTTCTGACATATGTATACATTTTTGGTCCCCATGTCACATACCCGTGCAGTTGGCCTTGGCAGGGCCCTGTCTTCCCACATGTGAGGTGGGGCAGCTGTCTGGCCCTTTCCTGTGCCAGGTGGAAGCAGAGCAGTGAAAACAGTCTTACTTCTTTTCTTACTTTAAGCATCTTTTGCTGGTCTGTATTTCTCTCTCTCTAAGAGTTCTCAGAATTTTGATTGATTCTGGCATTGTTTTATGTCTTTCAATAAAGTTTTATAATTTTCACTTTGTCGATTTTCTATGCTATGGATATGTAGCTGGGCATGGGGCCAGTGAGGAGGCTGTAGCTATCTATAAATAATCTATAAATAACTCTGAGATTCTGTTCCTAATCTGCTTTCCTGCCTTTCTCCTTTAGGAAGCTTTCTATAATCTACAGACATTTAATTCAATTATTTGGCAGGGGGAAAGCTGGTGGGGAGCTGACTGGTACAGGGATCCAAACCCTTGACCTTGCTGTTACAACACCATGCTCTAACCAACCGATAATTGAATTATTATAGTGGGCACCCTTAAATGAATACAAGCACATTTGAGTTAAAATATAAATCCAATATCTCTACCCTTTTAAACTATGCAAGGATCTTAAAACTCTTTAACTCAGCATACCCTCTCCCCTTCCTTCCTAGTTTTGCTATTTAACGTTGTAATTTCACCTGTTTTTAAACTCTAAAATTAGTCATTCCTGTTATTACTGGGGCTGTTGTATACGACCAATTCTTGCTTAGATTTTCTTACATGTTGATCAGTTTCTTTGTTTTTCCTTGCTACTTTCAGCTCATACCTTTTCAGAGTTTAGTTTCTATCTCTCTGTAGTCCGGGCTGGAGTGTTTCTTTCAGCCAAGACATGTCAGTGGCAAAATCTTCTCAGGGTTTTCTTTTGGGGGAGGGTGGGGTAAGGAGGTTTTGAAAGTGTCTTTCTATTTTGTCTTTATTCTTAAGTGATAATTTAGCTCAGTATAAAATTCTAGGTTGACATGCTCCCCTGCCACTTTGAAGATATTATTACACAATATCATAATAAAGATATTATTACATAATATCTGGCCACAGTTGTAGAACAGATGTTTCTTTGCATTCTTCTGTATTCTCTTTGGTTGTTTTTAAAGTCCCCCTTACCTTCCCTTTGGTCTTCTGTTTCGATACGATACATCTAGGAGTGGATTTATTTTTTTTTATTTTTTGGCTGTTTATTTATTATTTCTCTTCTTGAATTTGAAGATTTATGTTTTTCCCAAATTCCAGAAAATGCTTAAACACTTCCGAATGTGCCCTTCCTTCTATTCTCTCGGTTTTTTCCTCTGGAACTCCTAGAGGTAAGTAGGATCTTTTTAATCCACTACTATCTGCGTCTTCTAATCTCCCTTTCAAATTTTCTATCTTATCATTGTGTGCTACAGTCTGGGTAATTGCCCTGTCCAGCCCATTAGTTCTTACTTCAGTTGTGACTAATCTGATGTTTAATCTACCCATTTTACCTAATGGAAATATTTTATTGTAGGACACTGAATAGATTCTTTTCCAAATTTGGTTGTTCTTTATGAATAGAGTCTTTTTGCTTGTTTTCAGGTTTTTTGGTTTCAATTTTTAAGTTTTATGTATTCATTTCAAATAGACTTATTTTTTATCCATTTTCAAATTGTCTGTTATCTCAGCCTCTAGGCAGTCTAATCACACTGTTTTGTCCTCAGTCTCCTGCACAGTGAATATTTTCCATTTTGTTGTTATTGTTTATTTTTAATATTAACTCTTTATAATCTAAATGCTTTTATATTTTGCTCCATTTTTCCCTGGAAATCTTTCCTGTTGTGTGTTTTGAATATCTTCCTCAAGAGAAATCTGAGCTCCAGTGACCTCAAAAAAAAAAAAAAAAAAGCTGGGGGCCAACATTTTTTTTATTATTTATTTTATTTTATTTTTTATTGGTTATGAATATTCATGAGATACAAAGCTGATTGTCACCCCTTGTGCCCAAGATGTGAAGGCCAGATTCATACTGGCAGCATGCCCATTACCACAAACTGCATTTGTACTCTGTATCCCCCACCCAGTTATCCCCAACCTCCCTCCCCCACCTCCTCCCCCCCCACTCCACTTTGTATCCCAAGGAATGTTCTCTCCCTCTGAATGTCCAATGCACTACTGTGGTCTTTCTTTCCTTCCTTCTTTCTCTCTTAGCTCCCACCTATGAGTGAGCACATGCAGTATTTATCCCTCTGTGCTTTGCCTATTTCACTCAACATAAGTTTCTCCAGACTCATCCATGTTGTTGCAAATCAGAGAATTTCATTCTTTTTTATGGCAGAGTAGTAGTCCATGGAGTATATATACCACAGTTTCCTTATCCAATCATCCATTGATGGACATTTAGGTTGGTTCCATATGTTGGCTATTGTAAACAGAGCTGCAATGAACATGGAAGTGCAGTTATCCCTTAGACATGATGATTTCCATTCCTCTGGGTATATAGCCAGAAGTGGGATTGCTGGATCATATGGAAGATCTATCTGTAGTTGTTTGAGAAACCTCCATACTGTTTTCCGTAGTGGTTGTACTAATTTACAGTCCCACCAACAGTGAAGGAGTGATCCCTTCTCTCCACAGCCTTGCCAGCATTTGTTATTCACTGTCTTTTTTATTATAGCCAGTCTAACTGGGGTGAGATGGTATCTCAATGTAGTTTTAATTTGCATTTCCCTGATGACTAGCTTTATTGAGCATTTTTTCATGTACCTGTTGGCCATTTGTATGTCTTCCTTTGAAAAATGTCTATTCAGCTCCTTTGCCCATTTTTTAATTGTTTTGTTTATTTATTACTTACTTACTTACTTACTTACTTACTTACTTACTTACTTACTTACTTACTTACTTACTGTGTAACTTCTTGAGTTACTTGTATATTATGGATATTAATCCCTTGTTGGATGCATAGTTAGCAAAAATTTTCTCTCACTCTGTAGGTTGCCGTTTCACTCTCTTGATTGTTTCCTTCGCTGTGCAGAAGCGTTTTAGTTTAACACAGTCCCATTTGTTTAATTTTCTTTTACTGCTTGTGCTTGTGGACTCATGTTCATGAAGTCTGTGCCCAGACCTAGTTGCTGAAGTGTTTCACCTATATTTTCCCTCAGTAATTTACAGTTTCTTGTCTTATACTTAAGTCTTTAATCCAATTAGAGTTGATTTTAGTGTATGGTGAGAGGTGCATATCTAGTTTCATTCTTCTACATATTGATATCCAATTTCCCAGCACCACTTGTTGAAGAGGCAGTCTTTTTTTCAATGTAGATTTTTGTTGCCTTTGTTCAATATCAGATGACTGTAAGCCTGAAGGGTGATTTCTGGGTTCTCAATTCTACTCCACTGGTGTAAATACCTATTTTTATATCAGTACCATGCTGTTTTGGTTACAATAGTTTCATAGTATAATTTGAAGTCAGGTAGTGTTACGCCTCTGGCTTTATTTTTTTGCTCAGGATTGCTTTGGCTATTTGGGGTCTTTTGTTGTTCCATATGAAGGGTAAGATTGTTTTTTTTCCGTTTATGTGAAGAATGTCATTGGTATTTTGATGGGGATTGCACTGAATCTGTAGGTTGCTTTGGGTAGTATAGACATTTTCACGATGTTAATTCTTCCAATCCAAGATCATGGAATATCTTTCCATCTTTTTTGTGTCTTCTTTAATTTCTTTCAGAAGTGGTTTGTAGTTCTCATTGTAGAGGTCTTTCACCTCCGTGGATAAATTGATCACTAGGTATTTTTTGTGTATGTGGCAAATGGAAATGGGCTTACTTTCTTTATTTCTCTGTCTGTTAGTTCATTATTTGAGTATATAAATGCAACTGATTTGGGGGCATTTATTTTGTATTCTTCAACATTACTGAAGTTATTAATCAGCTCTAGGAGTTAACTGAGAGTCTTTAGGTTTTTTTTATATATAGTATCATGTCATCTGCAAATAGGGAAATTTTGACTTCATCTTTTCCAATCTGGATTCCAACATTTTTTTAATTGAGACAATTGATTATACATATTTGGGGCGTACAGTGTTGACTATCAGTGTTTGTGTACAATATGCAATATGTGATTATCAAATCAATATTACTAGCATGTTCGTTATTATAAATTGTAATTATTCTTTGTGTCTCTCACAGGCCAACTTTTATGCTGCTTTCTTTGTGTGGGATTTCCTGACCCACACAGGAAATGTTAAATCAAACCCCAGGTCTACATGAAGCATAGTCCCATGTTTTCCACTCTCCAGGAAGGTTCTGATTTTCCTTCCCAGAGCCCAGGCAGAAATTTCTTCCATCTTCTAGATTTTTCATTGTTATTGTTCCATCCTCTGGAAACTTAAAATTATAAACATCTTATTTTTTTATTTCATCCTTGGCTAGAAAGTCTAAATGAAACTCAGTTAATAAAGGACTTTTAAAGATTGAGAATCTGTTGATTTGTATACTTTGAGAAGATGAGCTCTAAGCTAGCCAATATATCTTCTTAGGTAAAGAGGAATATATTAGCAAACAGAAACATACCTGTTAGCATCAAAATTAAGTTAAATATGTATTTATTCTATATCTTGTCATCATTGAGCTGAGTTTCTTTCTGACTTGCTAAAATAGTTAATGGCCTTTCTTATTGTACTGGAAGGTTTACAACAATACTGCAGTTAAAACTCTTGACTTGCAACTTGAGACTAGTCTATATTTGCCATATAACAAACATTCTTAGGACGTTTGTTTCGTAACACTATTATTACCTCATGACAAACTATGTCTGCCATAAAAGGTTGATCTTATCTACCTACCCTGGTGATAAACTGACTCCCTGTAATTTCTTCACTATGATATCTCTGACCTAGCCCTAATTAGCTTGATCTAGTGCAGGGAGGAGGCTAGCCCACAGGGAGAACATTGGAGTGCAGCAAGGGCAGCTGATCTGCCTTCCAATTGGCACAGGCCCACTCAGTGGAGACTGGTTAGGGAGATAGTTGTAGTTTGTGGGAAAGACACAGTCTTAGGCCAGGATTTCCACACAGCCCAAGTGTATTTAATCTCAAATGATCCAGAAGTGATTAAATGGTCAAGAATTAAATCCTGAGCTGCTCAGAAAGCTTTCCTGAGAGAATTAGCAACAAAGCAGCAATTTAGCTTAACCACAGGGCTTAAGTGCTGGGCCCCACAGGAAGTTTCCCTGATTTTGGAGTTAAACAAAGAACAACAAATTAGTTCCAATGCAGAGTTTAAGTGGTGGTGGTAGGTAATAATCCAACACAGAATGAGAAAAAAAGGAGAAAAAAAACAAAAAACACAGATCACAGACAAAGCTCTGATATTAACTAGTAAATGTCTACCACCACCAAAGAACACCTACAAAACCTAGAAGAGGTAGCAGTCTCCCCAAATGCCTAGGCATCAACCTAAAGACACAAAGATTGAGAAAGAACAGAGAAATATGACAGCATCAAAGGAAACAAACCAAGCACCAGCAACAGACCCAGAGGAACAGCAGATTTACGAAATGTCTGGCAGAGAATTTAGAACAACCCTATTAAGCGTGTTCAAGGACTCACAAGAAACTACAGATAGAAAATCAAATGATATCTGGGGAAAAAAATCCAGGAGCAGAACAAGAAACTTGACAAAGAAATTGAATCACTTAAAAAAATAGAAATTCTAAAAATAAAGAATACATTATCTGAACTGAAAAACTCAGTAGAAAGCTCCAATAGCAGACTTAATCAAACAGAGGAAAGAATCAGTGAACTCAAAGATAAAACATATAAAATTATCAAACCAGAGGATCAAAAAGAAAAAATAAGAAAAAACAAAACAGAAATACAGTAAACATGGGACTCCCTTAAGCAAAATAACTTCCATATAATTGTCATGCTCAAAAGAGAAGAAAAAGGAAGAGATGTAAAAGGTATCTTCAAGGAAATAATGGCTGAAAATTTCCCAAGTGTGGAAAAAGATGACAGCATCCAGGTACAGGAAGCTCAGAGGTCATCAACCAAATCATTCCAAACAGAAACACCCTAAGGCACATCATAATCAAATTATCAAAAACTGAAGAAGAATACTGAAAGCTGCAAAAGAAAAGAAAGAACATGCAACAGAGCCCCAGTATGTGTTTCAGTGGATTTCTCAGTAAAAACCCTATAAGCCAGAAGAAAATGGGATGAAATAATCAGGCTGCTGGAGGAAAAATACTGTCAGCCAAGAATTCTATATCCAGCAAAACTAGCCTTCAAGTATGAAGGAGAAATAAAGTCTCTCCCAGACAAACAAAATCTAAGGGTATTCATCAATACCAGACCTGCCTGACAAGAAACGCTAAAGAGAGTTCTTCAGCCTGAAAGAACATGTCACTAAGGAGCAGCAAGAAAACACCTGAAGGTGATAACTTACTAGTAAAAGTAAGTTCACAGACAACCTCAAAATACTCCAGTGTCATAAGGGTGGAGAATGAACCATTTGCATCCTTAGCATAAAGACTAAAGAACAAACCTAACAAGACACTAACGTATACAACGATCATAGAAGAGACAGGCAATACTAAAAGATGTAACTCGAAACCACAAAATGTCAAAAAATGGGGGAATGACGCCAAAGTGTAGAGTTGCCTCTGTTTTTTTTCTTTTTTCCTTAGTTATCAAAGGTAATTTATTAGTCTAAAATAATCTGTTAAACTATAACATGTTTTTTGTAGGCCTTATAATAACCATAAAACAAAAACTATAAGAGAAATACTAAAAATAAATAGCAAGAAATCAAAATAAGGCAGGCACAGAAAAACAAATATTGCATAGTCTGATAGGAGTAGAGAGTAGAATAATGGTTACCAGAGGCTAGGAGGGGAGGGGCATGGGGGGAGAAGAGAAGGAGTGGACTGACAGACACAAAACCATGCAATCCACCCTAAGTGAGCCACTGTGCAGTGTATGCATGGATTGGAATAACACAGTGTACCCCACAAAAATAAATATAAGTAAAATTGGATTAAAAAAAAAACTTAGAAGTTGGAAGTGAAGTAGCAGCCATGTTTATGCTCTGAAGGTTCATGCAAAGTGACCTTGTCATGTTCTGCCAGCTCACTGTGTTGGGATAGGGCAGCAGCTGGGCCTTCCTCTAGCACCCACCAAACATTTTCCTCCAGTTTCCTTGAAATTTCCTGGAAGCTCCTTGCCAAAGAACACCAACTTCTTCCTTAGGTCCCCTGCATCATTGCAAGTAAAAGCTTGGATGGAGGTAGTGAGAGACAGACACAGGCTCCAGTTCATCCTCAGTGGCCCCAATTTGTCCTTGCAGGTACCTGTTTGTCCTTGCTCTTTCCCAATTCGTGTCGTCCCTTCCTTCCCACATGCCTGCCCTGTTCACTTCATCTCAGCACCAGGTGCAGAAGCACTTCCTCGTGTAGACAGTTTAACCAACTCCCGCAATTGCATAGGATCTAAACTACTTATTCTCTGTCACTCATAGTGATTCTGCTTCTCTCACCAAACCCTGGCTGATATAAGTACCAAGACCTCTAACAACCCCCAGAGCATCTGCAGTATCCACAAAGGGTCTTCCCATTCACGTTTTTAATTTCTGCTTCTTTTTGACACATGACAATTTCATTCTCTGTGCTATAAGTTTGTGTATGCATTTATCAAAATGTTTTTTTTAATTGAAAAATGGTATTTGCTTATGACAGGAGCATCTTTGTTAGCTGAGATCCACCACAGTTTTAGAAAAGCAGCCTTCTCTAGGTCATCAGTCCTGTCTCTCCTACTTCAGTACTGCAAACACTCCAGACCTTCCAGGAAAAACTCCACTTCAAAACTCTACTTGGCATCTACAAGAAAGAGCCCACCTTAAGAACCTTCTTGTGCCCTGAAAATACTATTAATGGAGACTCTTTTCCTAGTTTTGTCTCTACAGGCGTCCATCATGGGCTCTGGTTTTTTGAGCAGGAGGAAGACATGAATATTGAGCTGTATTTTTTCTGAGTTACCTGCAGATAACAGTTCTCATCGCAGTTTTAATTTCCTCTCAATGACAGCACTGTTTAGTTTCTCATAGAGAAAACACATCCCTCCTGTCAATGTCACTTATTGCCAACTTCTTACTGAGCCTGTATAAATTACAAAGAGCCATTAACTTAGCTGAGGATGGCTCAATGTGTACCATCTCCAAAGAGTAGAAACATCCCCAGATATATTATATCTGATCATGTTTCTTGATGGGAGTTGTTTGCTTTGGAGCAATGTACATAGGGTGGGAGGAGCTGGAAAAGAAGGAGCTTGAGTAAGATCTCAGTTCATCTCACCACACAAGAAAGTGGGGTAGGAATTGCACATTAAAGTTAAAATTCTTCTGAGACTCACACTTTGTAGTTTTGAGTCTTTGACCATGCTGTTTCATCTACCTTGAAAACTTTCCCCAGGCCCACTTTATACCTGGCAACATTTTCCTGTTTTCATCAAGTAGGTGGAATGTCATGTCCTTTGGAGGTTTTTCCTGTTCTTTCCTTTATTAGAATGCTGCCTTCCAACTCCAGCAGATCCAGTGACTGCCTTATCAGAGCTCTTCCTTTTCTTTGCCCCTCTCCTGCAACACTTGTCTTGTCTCTTCTTTTATTGTAATTATATGAGTACATTTTCTTTTCTCATCTCCTTCTCTAGAACATGAAGGAGAGATGGAGAGAAAGGAAATAAGGGGAAATAAGAAAACAAGAAAAATAAAGTGGATGCAAGAATGTCAAGTTGTGAGAAGGTAGTCAAAATCTATTACAATTATCAATAGCTGAGCATATAGAAGAGAAATGTCCCACCATTTTGGTTTTATGGATTGGTAAAAGAAGACAATCAATGACTTTTGAAGATGATACTTTTAGGATCAATGAATGTCTATGATGTCTGTAGTAATAGTTACACACATTCATGTGGCCTTTGCTCTCATTCAATATTTGATAACAATCTTGGGAGGTAAGTTTCTATTTATTTGAATTTTGTAGCCAAGGAACCAAGTCTCACACAGGTGAAGTGATACACCATAATACTTAATTAGTAAGTTCTGTCTCAGCACACAAAAGAACAATTCCTTCCAAATATTTTCCTCTCAGAAGCTCATTGAATCAATCATAGATATATTGTTCTACACTGGTCTACCAACACCAATGCTTAATTTTAGGTCTACCTCACTAGCTATAATAGAATAAAGTTTTCAAGACAATCCCAGGCTAAACCCACTGCTGCCTTAGGATCTGCAGAGCCAGTTGCATTTAAATGCATATCTTTAGTTATGAAAGCTCCAGAACTCTGTCTCAGGGTTTGCTTCTGCTTGATGGGTGCTATAGATCAATAGAAACTTAATAGCAGCCAAGTGACAGAAAGACTCTAATCACAGAAAAGCAGAGATGGGGTGGGGGGGGCAAAGATAAGGCTTGCCTCAAGAGATTTCAGCAAAAAGCTTTCTATGAGATAATAAGGTTGGAAGCTTTTCAGAAATTGGTAGTGGGAGGCATTGTTAGTGATTAAAGTAAGAAACTGGAAATGAGATGGCCTTGGCTTAACTTCTGGAGGCAGGGGTACCTGCCTGGTGACTTGAACAAAACAGTACTTAGCGTTGGTGGTGGTCAACTCCTCCTGTAAACAAACACCGTAACACAGTATTAACAATATTTCTCTTTATATGGCTCTGTCTTTAAAAGGCAATATGCAATCTTTGAAGGAGCATAGGCTTGACATTAGGCAGACCTGCCTGGGTTCCAATCTCAATGTCACTATTAACTGCGCAACTTCAGGCTGATGCGTTTCAAATTACTTTGCTAAGTCTCTGTAAATAGGTCTCCTAATGCCTATCAGCGATGTAATAAATGGGATTGCATATATTCCACGTATAAAATGAGGTTCTAGTCTCCATGAACTATATTAGAAAAGGAAGAGACCATTAGAATCATTTGGCTCGCTGCCCTATAAATTTTCTTTCTGCCTTTCTTCCTCCGACTCCATCACTACCCTCCTGGCTGTCAGCAAGACGTGTAAAAGTGATAGGAGCTAGAACTCCCGGGCTCTGCCCAGGCTGTACCATCCACCAGTTTGGTAATGCAGTGGGTAACTTACCTCTCTGAGCCTCAGTTTCTTTACTTTTAAAATGACTATGACAGAGTTACCCACATTTGCTGGTAGTTCTGTAAAGCAAAAGAGACACAGCATGTGAAAGCATTTTAGGACATGTGAAGACCATGCATGTATTAGGGGTTAAAACTGCATACAAGAAAACGAGGTCTCGTGGACCTTAGATGACTTGGCCAAGACCAGGCATGAGTACAAAGAAACAAAAAACAAGAACTGCGGTAGAAACTTCAGGTTGAAGAACTCCCCCGAAATAAAATCTCATAATTCACAAGTGGCCATGAGTGATGCTAAAGGACTAAGTATTACATGGCATGAATCTTAAAACCCATATATAATCCATATGTCATATTTGCATGCATGTGTATATTATAGATATGTATAGTATCCACATATATGTAACATGTATATTACATAAATGTATATTAGTATGTGTAATAAATGCATGTAGGTACACATATACACATATCTACATATAAAAGGAATGAGAATGTAGTTCCAGAATTTTTTTAGGAGGCAGATTTCTATTTTAAAAATCATAAGTAGATTCAAACTGAAATTTGACTTTGGGGCAGAACCTCCCTTTATTGGGAGTGTGGGGGAGCAGCAGTGAATACAATCGAATTACCCCAAAGCAGATGCTTCAGACTGAGGTTTCTCTGCAGTAAATCCAACTGGACTGCGGTACAGCTGGAAGGGGGGTTGTTTTTCTCCTAAATCGTCTGTACACTGCCATATTCCTGACAACCACTGGACAATTCTTACAAAGTGATTGCTCCCATTAGACTGAGAAAGACACCATAGCTAGGGCAAAAAGGGCATAAAGATGTGATTCGCCCCAAGCTGGAAGGCAGATTGGGGGCAGGTCTAGGCTGGCTGTCGGTCCCACTCACTTGGCATTAATTGGAAATAACACAGATTTGAGAGAATGTGTGGTGGTGACTGTATTCATCATGGGGCTAGACCATGTCTTTGTGAGTAATGTCAGGTTCACTCTCAGCATTTCTACACCCATCTTCTTTTTTTTATTTTTTTTGTCTTTGTTACAAATCTGAAACATTTTAATTCTGAAATAAATAATATAAACCTAACACAAAACAAAATCTTCAAGATTTAGTCTCATCAGAGTTCTTGCCTATCACAAGAAATCGTCTCTTATTAAAGGGGAGAAGGGAGAAGACTAGGAGAAGACTTTATCTGAATGAAGCTTTCCTCATCCCATCAGTTTGTACGTGGGTGGGAGGGCAGACCAGGCCAGGGAAGAGTGAAGGATGCTGTGGCCTTGAGAAGGCTTGAGTGACGCAGATGGAACAGCAGGCAGGCAGAGGGGCATCCGGTGAGGCAGACAAAGGGCAGTCATGGAAGAGAATAATGGTCCCCTTAGGGATTGGCAGGCAGGCATGAGCTGGAGCCCTCCAGTGACACTGTGGGAAGTCAGTGCTTGCTGGGTCTGAACTGGATGGACTAACTGATTATCACTACACAGGACTCAGATGTAAGGAATGGAAGCTAAGTGTCTCCCTAATGGACACATAAGAGATGAGACCAGCTAACGTTTGGAATATGGGGATGAACACAAGCATGGACTTCCAGAGCCCTACTAATGACAGGCATTCTTGGTGTAGGACAGAGAAAATTGTGGCATTTCTTCATAGCCAGTACTTAGATCAGTGGGACATTGTTCTCTGGTAATGCTCTTCTTTTTAAGGGTTCCGGAGAGAACTGTTTCTGAGTTATTTACACAGGGAGATACTGCCTTGTTTTGTGGGGAAGGTTGTACAAGACTCCACACAGGAGGGAGCATTTGAGCTGGACCCTGACAGTAGAGTTGGAGCTCCCCAGGTGGAAAGACGTATCAGTAAGGTAAGCTCCAGGGCTGTGGGGACATGGTCTGACTTGCTCATTTATGTATCCACAGAACCTAGAACAGTGCTAGGCATATGGTAAGTGCCCAATAAATATTTCTTAAGTGTGTGGACAATGTAAGGTATGCAGCACAGAGAGCCATGGTACGTTGTCAGAGTGGTCAAAAGTAGCTCCTGGACATCCCTGCTAGGCAGATGGATGACAAAGAGCCGTCAGGAATTGAGGCTACAGAGAGGAAAGTGGGGAGAGGCTACATGGTGAGAGGTGAGCAGCATCTTGTACGTGCCCTAGAGAAAAACCACTGTCCCATAACACGGTTCTGGATAGGATGCCAGGCATCTACACACTCTGTCAAGCTGTTTGAGGGCCAGTTCCTGATTTTTGTCTCCCCAGCTGAGGTAGGCAGAACAACAGCCCTCTGTAGAGATGTCAACACCCCAGAACCTAGGACCTGAAAATATATTACTTTACATGGTAGAAGGGGCTTTGCACATCTAATTAAGGTTGCAAACCTTAAAATAGGGAGATTATCCTGAATTACCCAGGTAGACCCAATCTAATCCGCTGAGAACTTGCTCCAACTGCAGACAATATATATGCTGCAGAAAGGAAAGTCAGAGAGATTTGAAACACAGGAAGAATTTGACATGTCATTGCTGGCTCTGAGATATTTGAGCCCACATGCAATGACCAGAGAGGGACTTTGAGGAGCGCATGAAAGCAGGAGAAGGAACATGAGGGGCTTGGAGGAAGAGACTGGCCCCTGACTGACTGCAGAGCCAAGTCTCTCCTCCTTAACTTGCTTTATTTTTCTCCATAACACTTACTCCATTTAGCATTTTGTCTATTTTCTTAATGGTCAGTCAATAGCCTGCCCTCTTCTCTAGCATCTAAGCTTTATAGGAGCAGGGACTGTTTTTTCATGACTATGTATATCTGCAGCTCCTAGAAGAGTGAATGGTCTATGGCTGCTGCTCAATAAAAATTTAAGTGAATAAATGTTTTATATCAGTATATCCTCCCAGGAACCCCATGAGATACTCATTATTATCCTGTTTTATGGAAGACAGTGATGTGCTCTGGGAAGTTAAGAGACTGGCCCCAGACCTCACACCCAAAGTGCCCCTGCTCCTCACCTCAACACAAGGTACTAGCAGGAGCCCATAGACATTTGACAACTGCCTAAGGGAGATGACTGCCTCCGAACCCAGCCCTGTCTCACAGCAGACTCCTGTGATCTTCACAACACCACAGCCTGCCCTGCTGTGGTGGCAGCAGACATGCCAGGAGCCACACAGATCTGTGTCTGTCAGCCTCTGTTCATCTCCCTGCCGAAACTTCCTCTTTCTTGAGTTTTCCATTTCTTCCCCTGGTAAAGTTTCAGTTTATTTCATGCCAGAGTAAGCTTCAGCCTTGATTCACAACAACGGATGTTATCTAACATCAATTGCCAGAGCTTAAAGAGGTTTAGGCTTGACAGACTGTAAAGTCATTTGCAAGAGCTGGAGCTGAGTGACAAAATGCCTGTCATGAGGCGTAAACTGTCAACTGCAATTACCCATGAGGGATCCCAGAGAAGCAGAAGAATTAAATCTTGTAAATCCAAAAGGTCCAATTGGAATGACGTATTTATTGAGCATCATTTAATGAGGGCTCCCAAATGGACTTTGTTCCTCTGCTTGGGACTTTGCTTTCTTCCTGGTTGCATAGATCTGCACATAAGAAGGGGAGTGCATGAACAGGTAGCAAGGTCCTGTGAACTCATCACAGGGTAGGTCAGAGCCACATAGCCCAAATCCATCCATTGGGACCCCCGGGACCACAAACCGTGGCCACATGTCCAACCCCCATCAACAAAGGGCACTAGCTTCCGGCCTAACCTTGAAAGATGCCACCAGATGTCTCAACAAAATGCTGCATCTTTTCGTAATGTGAGGGTATAGCTGACATAATGTTAGGCATTCACCAAACCCCATTTTCTCCCTCCTGTCACACAGCTAACCTAAATTTTCCAATCTCACTTGCAGGTAGACAGGGTCATATGTCTATGTTCTCATTGATAGAATGAGAGTCAGAGTTACAGTCCCATCCTCCTCTCTCACAGTTCTTCCTCCCTCTCATCCCCATCCTGGAATATGTGCCAGGCAAATGTAGAGGATCCAGCAGATGCTCAGTTACCTCAGGATCAATGGAGCCCCTACAGGAACCTGAGTCCCAAATGACTTCATGGAACAGAATTCCCCTACTAACTCGCATGCTGTTGACTGAATGCCCCCCCCCAACTCATTAAAGCTTAAA
The DNA here is from genome assembly GCF_027409185.1 of Cynocephalus volans. Lineage (NCBI taxonomy): Eukaryota > Metazoa > Chordata > Mammalia > Dermoptera > Cynocephalidae > Cynocephalus > Cynocephalus volans. The sequence continues at coordinate 87,139,211 of NC_084474.1, forward strand.
TTGTGTCCCCCAAATTTCCAGGTCTTTGAAACTTGGCCCACACTGTGACAGTGTTGAGAGAGTGGGAAATCCTATTGGGATGACTGAGAGGTGGGGCCTTGAAGAGGTAATTAGACTGTAGGACCATGCTATAATGAATAGATTAATAATGGTGGTCAGGGGCATGGTTCTGAGGTTCTTTAAAAAGAGACGCGCCATGTGAGACTCCTGAATTGCTGTAAAGTCACCGCCAAAGAAGACCCTCACCAGATGTGTTCCCTGGACTTTGGACTTCCCAGCCTCCAAAAAATAAGCAATAAATTTCATTTTCTTACACATACTGTGTTATAAAGCAACAGAAACAGACTAACAAAGAAAATTGGTACTGAGAGTGGAGTCTGCTTATAACAAGTACTCAAAAATGTGGAACCAGCTTTGGAACTGAGTGTTGAGAAGAGGCTGAAAGAATATGAAGAAGCAGGCTGGAAAAAGCTTAGCTCCTGGTGGGAGTTTAAAAGACAAGAAAACCAGGGGAGAGTTGAAATGTTTTAGAGACTAGTTAAATGGTGGTGAACAGAATGCTGATAGAAATATGGACAGTAAAGGTCATTCTGAGATCTCAGATGTAACTGAGAAGGGACTTATTGGAAACTGGGGCAAAGATCACCCTTGCTATTAACTGACAAGGAACTTAGCTGCATTATATTTATGACCCTGGGAAGTGGAACTTCAAGGTGCTGACCCTGGGTATTCTGTGGAAGAAATTTCTAAGCAGCAAAGCATTAAGGAAGGTGCATGGCTACTTGTAACAGCCTATGCTGAGTTATGATGGCAAAGACATGACATAAAGCCAGGATTTAAAAGGGAAGTGGAGTATAAAGATTTAGAAAATTTGCAGTCTGGCCATGTGGTAGAGAAGCAGGAGCATTTTCAGGAGAAAAATACAATGGTGCATCCCAGTGACTGTTTGCTAAGATGAGTACAGAAGAAAGGGATTATCAAGAGAGCAAAAAAAAGACCTTGAAGGCATTTCAGAGATCTTGAAGGCTACATTTTCCATTACAGGACCAGAGACAAAATGGTCTCAGGGAACAAGCCTGAGGAGCTTTCCATGAGCTTGCTGCCCAGGGCCACCTCAGGAAGCCACTTTCAGCACCAGCACCCCTGCTGTTTTGACTGCTTCAGCTGTGGCTAAATTGGTCCCAGGTGTGGCTATACCCACAGCTTTGGAAAATACAAGCTGGAAGCCTTGGTGGCATCCCCATGGTGGTAAGTCTGCAGAATCACAGAATGCCAGATCTCAATCCCAATTTTAAAGGATGTATAGAACAACCTGGGGGCCCAGGAAGAGATCTGTCACAGGGGCAGATTTACTGCATAGAGTCTTCAATAGAGCAATGCCAAGAGGAAATGTGTGGTAAAAGTTGCTACAGAGAAACCCCACCAAGGCCATGCCTATTGGAGCCATGAGAGCAGGACTCTCGTGACGACCCCAGAACTGTACAGCTAACAGAATGCAACACCAGGCTGTGAGAGCTAAGGCATCACCTGAGGCCAGGAAAGCCATAGGAGTGGAGCTGCCTGAGGACTTGGGGACCCAACCCCCATGCCAGCATACAGAAAATGTCAAACATGGAGTCAAGGTACATGATTCACCAGCTTTGAGATTTAATGTCTACCCTCCTGGGTTTTGGGCTTGTTTCGGATCTGTTACACCTTTCTTTTGACCTACTTCTCCCTTTTGAAACAGGAATATATACCCTATGTTTGTCCCACCATTGTACCTTGGGAAGTAGATAACTTGACAAAATGAATGTATTTGTATGTGAAAAGGACATGAGGTGGAATGCTGTGGATTGAAAGTTCCCCCCAAACTCACTGAAGCTAAAATTGGGTATTTCCAGGTATTGGAAACTTGGCCCACACTGTGACAGTTTTGAGGGAGTGGGAAATCCTATTATGATGATTGAAAGGCAGGGCCTTGAAGAGGTGATTAGATTGTAGGACCATGCTGTAATGAATGGATTAACAATGGTGGTCAGGGGCATGGCTTTGAGGGCTTTAAAAGGAGAGACTTGCCATGTGAGACTCCTGTATTGCTGTAAAGCCACCACCAAAGAATACCCTCACAAGATGTGTCCCCTGGACTTTGGACTTCCCCAGCCTTTGAAACTGCAAGCAATAAATTTCATTATCTTACAAATCATCCAGTTCCAGATGTTGTGTTATAAACAACAGAAATGGACGAATATACTACATTATCCCACTTCCAAATATTAAATAAATGGTAGCTGTAAACAAGGAAGGCTTTAAACTATTCTTTGAAGAATAAGAAGCATTTCAGCAAGACAAAGAACACTACCCCAGGCAGAGCAAACCACACAGCGTTGTAATGCTATGTCCACGGAGTCAGGGTGATTGTGTGTTTTATACACTGCTGTTTCCTCAGCAGCTAGAGCAGTACCTGCTGTGTAGTGGAAAGTCAATCTGTGAAATGAATAAAGTTTCAATATGCAAAAGCATAGGAAGGAGAAATACTTTCATTAGCTCTAGGAAAAACACAAAGTGGTTTAGGCACTGAGATTGTATTGAATCACATTAGTCAGGATACCTTTGGAGGCAAGTGCCAGAAACCCAATTTGAACTCGCTTAGGGGATGAGGGAAATTAATTAGATGAATATAAAGTAGGATGGGGTAAATATTTGTCCCCTCCAAAGCTCATGTTGGACGCCTGATTCCCAGCGTGGCAGTGTTGAAAGATTGGGCCTTTAAGAGGTGATTGGATCATGAGAACTATACTCTTATGAACAAATGAATCCATTCATGCAGTAATGGGTTGATGGTTATCATGGGTGTAGATGGGTGACTTTATAAGGAGAACACATGAAAACATTCTTGCCATTCTTGCCATGTGATATCCTGCACTGTCACAGGACTCTGTACCAAGAAGAAGGCTCTCACCAGATGTGCCTCCTGGACTTTGGACTTCCCAGCCTCCAAAACTGGAATAAATAAATTTCATCTCTTTATGAATTACCCAGTTTCAGGTATTCTGTTTTAAGTAACAGAAAACAGACTAATACATAGGGTTGTATCAGGGGATCAAGGGTTGGGTTGACCAGTAGGTCAATGCCCTCCAGCCAAAGACTAACAGGAACACACCTGTAGTTAAGCAAATTGGGTTTCTCACTCATTACATCAAGGGATAATGCTCACCTTGGAGGATCGTAGGCATCTTAGTAAGAGGCATTGGAAAGAAATAATTATAAGATTTGGGCTTTATTTGGGTGATTTTGTGGAGGTTTTAATGAAGTGGGGGTGTGCTCTGGATTGGATTCTGTTGGGTAGCAAAGGTAATTCTATGGTAGAGTATCTTCGTAATCTTATCTATAGTGAGGGAAGATTAGAGCAAGTTAAACTATAATTGATAGAATAGTACAGTCATTCTCATATTCAGCATAGGGGACATTTGTTACTTTGTGGTCTAGACAAAGTTTGTGTTCATAACTACAGAGTGGTCTTATTTTCATCTTGATTCATCGTGGTCATGGACTGGCCTTGTCCGAGGTTGATGGTCTGTGAAATTGTTTATGTTCAACAGAAGAGCACCAAAACTTGGCTGCGAGGGTCAGGCCAGCTCCCAGATGTCAGGGGCTGCTTTTCTTTTTCTCAAGTATAATGAGGAAATGGCAGGGATGCAAGTGGGTTCCAAGAAGAACTGAAACCAAGGATTTAGACACATCAAGTCTTTCTCTTTCGGCCATCTCCTTTCCACCCCTTCCATGGCTCAGCAGCCTTCTCACGGTGGTCAAATTCCTCTTGTTTGGGAAATATTGCAACAGGAAGCTTACAAGTTTCCCATTTTAGAACTCGAATGAATGAAGCATAGCACACTGACTTTCTCAGTTCAAGGTGAGAGAAATTCTTATAAAGGACTTTGGTTGGATAAGCTTGGGTCAGATGCCCATCGTTAAATGACCAGCTATTATGGTGTGGAGACAATAGGGGGGGGGGGGGGATATTTCCTAGGAAAAGAATAGTTCTCAATTCTTATTCAAACCAAATTAAATCAAATGCTAGTGGCAGGGGGGAAATGAGGAATGTAGCAATTTATCCAAGATGACACTTTCTCAACACTTGCCAAGCTTGGAGACACTTTGCCAATTTTGCTCTTTGCTTAGATGATCACAGAGTGAGGTATTGCTTCATGTGCGGTCTCTACTAGCACACACAGAATCCCTTGCCCTAGAAATTTCACTTTTGTGCTTCCTTAGAAGTTGCAGTATTTTCTTCTTTGCAAGGGACAATTTGCTGCACTGGACAGTAACCTTCCCCCTGCAGCAATCTCCAGCTCCTCAATAAGATCACAGGCCATTTCATTTCATAATAGGGCTCTTTTATTATTCCCCCAAGCATGCAAATCAAATGGCATCTGTGGCTCAAATCTTTGCTCAGCAAAGAAAGCTAGCAGAAGGTGCCAAGTAGAGAATGGCTCTGCCACTGATGGCTGCATCTGTTAATGGAACTACTCCCTGCCTCTCCCCTCCATTCTATATGCTCCTTTGCCTTCCTCCCAAAGTAAACATGGCTCAGTGTTGATTTGCTTTGAGCATAAGAAAAAAGGTATTTTAAGGGGAAGGAAAACAACTGAGAATTTATTGAGTGCTTACCATATAACAAGCATCGTGCAAGTGTTCTTTCATTTAATGAGTTTCTGGAGGTAAATTATTTTTTTTTTAATTTTTACTGAATCAAATTTGATTATACATATTTTGGGGGTTCATCGTTGAGATATGTTGATCAAATCAATATTACTAGCACATATATGGTTACAAATACTTATTTTTATGCCCCTTGTCCGATCTCACCCCATCTCCCTCACTCTCCCCCGCCCCCCCTCTAATTACCCTAAATTTCTTCTCTCCTTCTGAAATAATAATGGCTTCTCTGTTGATTTGTTGCCTAGATGATCTGTCCAATGCTGAGAGGTGTGATCCTGTCCCCCAATATTATCGTAGAGCAGATGCTTCTTCTGTCACTCTGGAATGGGCTTTGTGGAAAGAGACGTCCTCTTCTTTTCTTTATCTCTGCTGATGACTGTCCTTGTGTCAATGCACTCCACTGGCTCGTGGACCATCTGTGTGGTGGTTGTGGTGTCTAGCTGCTTTTGTGGCAGCCATGGTTATTGTGGTGGCCGTGGTGGGCCACCCACATGGAGGTGATGTTTTTGGCATGCTCCTTGGCACTGGTGGTGTGCCTGGTTGTGAAAGGAGGATCTGGTTCCCGGCTCCATGCCTGGAGGTAAATTTTAACCCCCAATTTACAGATACAGAAATTAAAGCTGAATGAGTTGAAGTTTCTTGCTCTAGGACACACAGGTAGTAAATGATGGGTCAGGAGTTGCATCCCACACTGCATTTTCCTAGGACATTGTTTAGGGACAGAAAGAACACACAGATTAGGATGGAGAAAAGGTCCCTCAGTAGGACAAAAGCTTGTGTCCAAACTCCAGGAGGACACAGTGGGGTGGGAGGACATCCCTTTCTTTCAATAGTCTGGAGAGAAGAAACTAAATCCAGCTTCCTGAGGCAAGAGACAAGTAACTGTTAGGCTGAGAGAGAGCCTGCCTCTCCCTTCCTTTCTTTCATCCTGCCCTCTCTCCTTTCATTTCTTTTTCCCTCTTGATCTTCTTTCCTCCCTTCTCTCCCTCCCTTCCTCTTTTCTTTCCCTTCTTTCATCCTTTCTCCTCTATCTCTCCCTCCCTTCCTCTCTCCCTCCCTCCCTTTTTTCTTTTTTTTCCTTCCTACAAATAAATGTCCTTAGCCAGACAATATGCTAAGAACAAGAACACTGAAATAAATTCACCACAGCCACTTCTTTCAAGGGCTGCTACAAAGTTAGGATCTGAGATCAGTTTCACGGTAAACTGATGTGAGATCCGGGATCCCAGAAGGATTCTTTGTTGGGCAGACCAAGCAATACCTGGGAGGATGGAACACAGAAGTTTGCCATGTGAAGCTTATGCAGGAGCACCTGGGGGAACCAGAGGACCACCTAACACTAGAAGAGGAGATGGAATCCCAGCCCCCCAGCGAGTGGGAAAGAGTGATTTCCAACCAACAAGACAGGTTTCTGGTGCTTACAGAACTGGGCAGATGGGGGCCGGTCCTGCAGAGGCTTTCAGCTGGATTGAAGAAGCAGGTTGACGCTGACAGTCACAGAGCAACAGTCTCAGCTGTGGAAATCCAGTTCCATTCAGTTCTTCCAGCACAACGGCCTCACCTGCTCTGATTTTTGCCTTGGTTTCAGTCCTCCCTCCACTCGTTTACACAACAAATGTTTATTGAGCATGTGTCAGTCCTCCTGATAGCACTGGTGATATAATGGTCATCGAGATGGAGATGTCCCCCGTACTCACACAATTAACATGGTGAAGGAGCCAGAAAATGCACAAGAGCACATGTAAATGAAATAAATAATCACTGCAAGTGATGAGAGCTAGCAAGGAAGGAAACACAGCAGGAGTCACAGGGGACAGTCAGGGGTCACAGGGGGGAAGCCTCTTTCAGTGCCCTGGTGCCTCATCTGCTCATTTCACTTTGCAGGACTGGAGTGACTTATCCTTATCCCATTGAAGCTGGCTTTGCTACATTAAACTGTCTCAGGGAGTGGGGACTCACCCACACCCTCTTCCTAGAGAGAGCAAGGCTAGGCTTCATGATCCAATGGAATTACACTAAAGAATCCCTTTGTAAGGGTCCCAAAGACTTTCTCTTCCAGTCCTGTGATGCTCCATTCTGTTTGAGTTTTCTCAACAATAATCGTGATAAGTAGGCAGGTGACCTCTGCTTATAGCCCTCCAGGCATGAGACTCACAGCATCTCCCAAAGTCTCCACATGATCCTTTCAGAGAGCTCTTCCTTAAATTGTTATTAATTAACTTTTCCCCATTGGTCTTAGTTCAACTTCTTATAGCCTCAAATAGCATGTTATCTAAGAAATACTTTGGGGCACCTACTAAAGGCACCTCTATATGACCAGATTTTTATATGTTTCAAGATGGTTTTCATTAATTCCTAGTTTTTCTCATGGCTAAATCAGAAGGGAAAAGTTTCATTTTTCTCCAAGAATTTAAATTTCTTATTGGCCAACAATATAACCTGAGTATAAAGTCTACTACTACTATATGCACCAGTTATTTGTACATATAAAATGAAAGCCCTAAAACCCAGCCACAGACAGTTTTCCCTTTACCCAGTCAGAGACTAGCTGGCATAATGAAAAGAGTGCTGGGTTTGGAATTAGTGGAACTGGATTCCACTTACAGGATTTCTCACTTACACACTATGCAATCTTTGGCAAGTATCTGAACATCACTGAGTCTCATGTTCCTTATCAATAATATAGAAACAGTAGAATCTAAAAATGAGCTCTGCAATGAGAATTAGAGATTACTTAAATAAAGCACATAGCCCAGGACCTTGAGAAGCAGCTGTTAATATTAACTCTAAGCACGACCCCTAATTGCATTAAAGGATCTATTTGAATTCACAGGATGATACAGCCACAAGGGCTTTCCATAATCATTCAGTCAAGCACTCTTAAGTTAGCAGATGAAACTAAGCCTAAAATGCTTCGCCTAAAATCATATAGGAAAATCAGAGAGAGGACTCCTGGCCTAGCACTCCCTTCGCTGTCCCTGTGTGCTCAAAGCCTTGGGGCTCATCATGGAAGACTTGGACACCAAGATGGGTCCAGGGAACTTCCGTGGGGGCATACCCATCTTGTTACCCCAGATCAGCTCTATATTGATTCTTTCAATATATTAGTGTTGTCTAGCACTTTTTATTTGGGAAAAAATAATAGTTTTACAGTTTTAAAATAAACAAGCAAAAAGTCTGCATATTTCTTTAGAGTACCATGTTCCAATGCCTTAGAGAAAGGATACAGATACTTGGCTAATACACCTCCTTGTCATGTTTTATCTCTAGGGAGCTGAACATTTTAAATGTGCATATTTGCATAGGCTGTCAAACTTTAATTAGACTGCCTTTGATTGTGAGAATCTTTACTTACCAAGATAAACTCATTCCCGCCGCCTGGTTCCCCCATTAAAAACCCATTTTAAAGGTTTAGCTCAATTATCTGGGTTGAATGGTTGAAATGGAACTATTTCAAATAAGAGGCAGGCAGATAATTGGGAGCATTTTTTCCTGGGCAAGATAAGGAGTAGAATATAGAGTCCCTCCAAACACAGTACACAGGGGTTTTCTCATTCTTTTCATTTGAAAAGATCTTTGCACTGAGTACAAGGAAACTGCTGCCATCCAAAGTCACAGAGCTTGCTCCTTCCTGCCCAAGAAAGCATAAATTTGGGTGGAAAAATGGATCTGAAGGTAAAAGAAAAACATGGTGATGGGAATAAAGTTTAGTTGTATATGCAATTTTTTTCTGCTCATAGTCTACCTTAAGGAGCATCCATTGAAGAGAAAAGGAAAAAACACTTTCTGAAATGATGAGTGGGTTTGCATCACATCCCTTCTTATCCTTCTCACCTCAGCTGCTACCAGGCAATTGACTCACTTTGTCCAGCCAAGAGAACTTCTTGTAATGCCATGAACAAGCAATGCTGCTCCAGGGCACCATCTTCTTCTGTAAATAATTAATTAATTTTAATTGACACCTTGAAATTATACATACTTATGGAGTACAATCTGCTGTTTTGATACATATGTATGTTGTAAAATGATTGGGTCAGAGTAGTTAATGTATCAATTACCTCATGAATTTATCATTTCTTTGTGGCAAAAACATTCAAAAGCCTCTCCTCTAGCTATTATGTAATACACACAACTTAACTGCTAACCATAGTCACCCAACCAGGGCACCATCTTTTTGAACATGCTTCACCCTTTACCGAAAATACCATTCCCCTGCTTATCCATCTGGTAACCTTGGGATAAATGCTTTTCTGAGCAGCTTTGCCTGGATCCTACAGCAAATAGAAAGCCCTTACTGGATTCATTCATCATGCCTTGGCTGCGCCTTCATTAAAACACTGATCATTCTCTTTTGTCATAACTTAAATATCATTGTAAAGTAATAACAACCACTGAATGTCTCTTAATTTTCACATCAATCTACTATGATCAATACTGTTATCTCTGGTTTATAGTGGAGGAAACTGAAGCTCAGAAGAGTAAAGGAAATTGCTCAAGGTCACATCGGTCTAATGTCAAGCTGTGGACATCCCCGTCTTTCCCACCAGGAAACATGAGATCCTGGAGAGCAGCAGCCTCTGTCTTCATCTTTATATTCCCCAACAGGAAAATTGAAGGTATTCAGTACATACCTGATAAAAGCTTGTGAAATGCATACACATGTTTTTGCCCAATTGGGCTATGCATGTCCTCACTACTGATTTGAAAATAAGTAACATAGTCACCTCTCTCCAAGGGAAGACCTCTTGTGAAGTCCCTTTCCCTTGCCAATAACTCAGAAGGGGAAGTAGAAAGCCCTGGCCTGGTCACCTCCATTCATTCTCGAAACCTATGATGTTCCAAGACGACAATACATTCTGTCTTTTGACCTCTTCCCTTAGAACTAAAAGTGCATTGATTATATAATCCCAAGGCTCCACAGGGTAAAAATGTGTCTAATAGTTGCTACTCCATAAATAGATCCCCATTTTCCAACCTCCAAAAATAGCTTCCTCACTGCCCACCAGCCAAACTGTAAGCCTGTACCGTAATATTAGTATTGCTATTTTTGGAATGGCAGCACCCTCACTTTTAGGTGTTAATTTCTGTATTAATAAAAACAGGTTATATTGCAGTATGATAACAGACAGACTGGAAATCTCCATGTCTAGACCAGCAAAAGTATATTGTTTGTTCATGCTGCTTGTGCAAAGCAGATGGGCAAGGAGGCTCTGTGAGTTGTTGTCACTAAAGGAGTCTCCATATCAAGATGAGTTTTCACAATCATCCCAACAGAGGTGAGGACATGTGAGAAATGCCCTTTGGCTCTTGAAGTATAGTTCCAGAAATGACACCTGTCACTTTCACTAACATCTCATTGACCAAAGCAAGTTCCATAGCCACACCCATTCAGTACTTGTGCCAGGAAGAGAGTCCAGGAGAGTTGCAGGAAGTCTTAACTACACTATGCCTTATGTATCAAAAATGTTGATGTGTAAAACAGCTTGAATGGCATCAATTCAGTATCTAAGAAGATTTACAGGGCTTTGTCATTTGAGGAAGGAGTCTGGACCTATAAGAGTAAAAAAAAAAAAAAAAAAGGCATAGTACACAGAAGTTACCTGTAAGGTTTGGTTTTCTTATTATTTTGAATAAGTTCAAAATAGTTTATGAAGAGAAGGAAATAAAGGGCATCCAGATTGGAAAAGATGAAGTCAAACTGTCCCTGTTTGCAGAAGACATGATTCTATATATCAAACAGCCTAAAGCCTCTACCAAAAACATCTTGGAATTGATAAATGATTTCAGCAAAGTAGCAGGATACAATATCAACACGCAAAAATCAGCAGAATTTCTATTCTCCAATAGTGAACATGCAGAAAGAGAAATCAAGAAAGCTTGCCCATTTACAATAGCCACCAAAAAAAATTAAATACTTAGGAATTGAGTTAACCAAGGAGGTGAAAAAATCTCTATAATGAGAAATACAAACCACTGCTGAGAGAAATTAAAGAGGAAACAAGAAGATGGAAAGATATCCCATGCTCTTGGGTTGGAAGAATAAATATTGTGAAAATGTCCATACTACCCAAAGTGATATACAAATTCAATGCAATCCCCATCAAAATTCCAATGACATTTTTCTCAGAAATGGAAAAAACTATGCAGACATTTACATGGAATAACAAAAGACCATGCATAGCCAAAGCAATTCTGGGCAAAAAATAATAAAGCTGGAGGCATAACACTACCTGACTTTAAACTATACTATAAAGCTATAATAACCAAAACAGCATGATACTGGTATAAAAACAGACACACTGATCAATGGAATAGAATAGAGGATCCAGAAATCAACCCACACACCTACAGCCATCTGATCTTTGACAAAGGCACCAAGCCTATACACTGGGGAAGAGACTGCTTCTTCAGTAAATGGTGCTGGGATAACTGGATATCCATATGCAGGAGAATGAAACTAGACCCATACCTCTCACCATATACTAAAATCAACTCAAAATGGATTAAAGAATTAAATATACATCCTGAAACAGTAAAACTTCTTAAAGAAAACATAGGAGAAACACTTCAGAAAGTAGGACTGGGCACAGATTTCATGAATATGACCCCAAAAGCATGGGCAAACAAAGGAAAAATAAATAAATGGGATTATATCAAACTAAAAAGCTTCTGCACAGCAAAAGAAACAATTAACAGAGTTAAAAGACAACCAACAGAGTGGGAGAAAAAAATTGGAAAATATACATCTGACAAAGGATTAATATCCAAAATATACAAGGAACTGAAACAACTTTACAACAAAAAAACAAGTAACACAATTAAAAATGGGCAAAAGAGCTAAATAGGCATTCCTCAAAGGAAGATAAATGAATGGCCAACAGACACATGAAAAAATGCTCAACATCACTCAGCATCCGGGAAATGCAAATCAAAACCACACTGAGATACCATCTCACCCCATTTAGGATGGCTAATATCCAAAAGACTGAGAACGATAAATGCTGGTGAGGTTGCAGAGAAAAAGGAACTCTCATACATTGTTGGTGGGACTGCAAAATGGTTCAGCCTCTATGGAAAATGTTATGGAGGTTCCTCAAACAACTGTAGATAGATCTACCATATGACCTAGCTATCCCACTGCTGGGAATATACCCAGAGGAATGGAAATCATCAAGTCGAAGGTATACCTGTTCTCCAGTGTTCATCGCAGCACTTTTTACAATAGCTAAGAGTTGGAACCAGCCCAAATGTCCATCATCAGATGAGTGGATACGGAAAATGTGGTATATCTACACAATGGAATACTACTCAGCTATAAAAAAGAATGAAATACTGTCATTCACAACAACATGGATGGACCTAGAGAGAATTATATTAAGTGAAACAAGTCAGGCACAGAAAGAGAAATACCACATGTTCTCACTTATTTGTGGGAGCTAAAAATAAATAAATAAATACAGAAACAACTGGGGGGGGGAGGGAGGGAAGAAGACACAACAATTACAATTCCTTGAAGTTGATATGACAAGTGAACAGAAAGGACATTGTTGGGAGGAAGGGGGAAGAGGGAGGTGGGAGGGAGGTTTCGGTAATGGGCCACAGTAATCAACCACATTGTATATTGACAAAATAAAATAAAATTTAAATAAATAAACAATGTTAAAAAAATAGTTTATGAATGTCTAAGAAATACCAAAGATGACAGTCAATAGAGCCCTACTGCTGATATTTGGACTTTTCTACTTATTGACTTTGCTTTATACCTAAATAATATCTTTCAAACATCATTTAAGAGAGCAAGACAAAGATTCTGAGTTTCCTTTAGTCTTGTTTTCTTGTTTCTCTTTTTTCCTTTCTCCAAGTCACCCTCTAGTTAGTCTGTGGCATCAGGAAATCACATAAACTCTTTACTAATCTGTAAGTTAAGATAAAATGATAAAGTGATTCTGCTTCTACCCAGACTACCTGATGGGGCTATTAACAGGATTAAATAAAATCACATATGGGAAACTTTTAATCAACTTTGAAAAAAATCCCGCACTATAACAGTCATGGGGAAGATGTCCATGTCATCATTAATCACAAACTGAATCAATGTCCACAGAACGGAAGGATCTACTAACCAGGATCCAATACCATTAAATTGTCAAGTTCAACTTTTCAAAGTGAAATTCCATCCTATTCATGTAATAACGATGTCCAAAAAAATTACGAAAATGTGTTTGAAACTGTTGTTTGGTATTTCATAGCTAAATTCTCAAATTTGTTGATATTGATGAGCATAATCATTTTCATCTTATCTAGGTTGAAATAATCAACCACCTAATACTGTATGTTAGATACTCTTCCCATTTTACATATAGTAGCTAACTTAATCCTACAACAAACCCGTGTGAAAAATATTGTGAGCTCTATCTCCACTTAGCTGATGAGAAATCTGAGGCGCTTTTGGGTTGAGCAAGTTGCTAACAACATATACTCAGGATATAAATTTGGTCTGTCTGCCTCCAAAGTCTTTATGTAAAACCACTTTTCCATATTACTGCTCCATGTATTGAAAGGGGAAAATTTAGGTTTTGAGAGGTTAAGTATATATCAAGGGGTGGGGGACCTTGGGGGCATCTACCTACCACTAAATAGGTCTTGGTAAAGACTTTGGGTATTATGTTGATCCGAGAGCTAAAAATCCCAACATTAATATAACTTCAGTTTAGAAATGAGGAAAGTGAGGTCCACAGGTGTTAAGTGGCCTATTCAATTATTGTGCTAGTAAGTGGCAAGCCATAAGTGGTCTCAAATCCAACGTGATTGAAAAAGAGGTGAGGTCAATAACGTGTAACTTCATGTGGAGGATCTAAAGGAAAACTTGAAATGGCTGCTGAAGAGAAGGTGGAATTGGATGGGCACACAGAAGTGTGTGAGACATTTCAGGAGACTGGAATAGTACAAACAGAAGTATAGCATAGAAAAGGCGCAAGGGAAATTCAGGACCCTGTGAGTAAATTATGTTCACTGGAGTCAGTGGTGTCTGTACAGTCAGGGCACAGATACAACTACGTGAATGCTATTGTAAGGAGTGGGACTGAATTTGGTGGGAAGCAGAGAGTCACAAATAGTAATTAATAACATTGAATGATCATAATATGACCTGATATGATCAAAGAAATGAGAACAATCACTCTGGGAGGGGCGAGAAATGGACTTGCATACAAATAATTGAAGACACAGGAAAGAAATCCAAATGGAAAGTGGCCACAGGTCTACCTACCATAGTGCACCAGCCAATGTCATATGGAACATAAGTTTTTCCCAGCTGAGCTATGCCTAAATTTTTGATTTGCAAAATCATGATATAAAATAAAATGGTTGTTATATTAAGACACTAATTTGGGGGATAGTTGTTACTCAGCAACAGACAACTAGAACAATTGCTAACAGGTCAGACCAATGAATTAAATATACATAGTGTGCACCAGTAGTGAGGAGACAAAAGGAAGGAAATGGTGGTGACAGTGGCAAAGAAAAGAGGGCTTGTTATTTTTTTTTTTGCAGTCTATTTTTGCCATATGAAAATGTGTGTCCTGCATTGCTATATCTCCTAATTTTTCAAGAGAATAAATATTTATTTTCATGTGAAATTTTTGGACATGTAGATGTTTGCACAAGTTTTTAAAAAATCAGATGGGCAAAGCAAACACATTTGGCCCATGGCTTCTAATACTGAGCCTGAACTCTTTGGTCCAATACATAGGCTTCTCAGTAATCCACCTTTCCATGCTATCTTCCCCCTTCTGCTTTCAGTCAGCCAGCCTTGCTAGGGGTTGATGGCCAGACTAGGATCTGCATCCACTTCTCATGTAAAGTTCAGAGTTCTTTCCACTGTAGCATTTTCTTGCAAATTATCCGAATCTGGGAGTCTGGGAGTCACATATTTTATATCTCTTCCTGCTCTTCTATGTCTAACCGAGGGCTGGGCTTCTGATGTGTGCTCCATAGGCACTGTGGAAGGATTAAAAGGGCACCTAAATTCATAGAAGACAAGAAAGTTCTGCTTCCCCAAGGAGGCTATTTGGAACTGAAGCCAAGAATCTAAATGGCATGTAGAATGATTGGAATCGATAGGCGTATCAAATTGGGGAGTGTTCTGTCAAATCCCTTGATAAGATTTGTTCCAAAAGGAACTCAGACACAATACCAAAAGCAATATTGAAGGAGTGTTCTAGAATACGAAAAGAGATTTCAGCTCTCAGAATCTTAGTTATGCAGAACCTTGCACTTGGGTCTCCCAAGAAAGCAGGTTGGCAAAATATGTCCAAGGATGATTCATATTTAGGTACCGGATTAAACATTTTTGTTCCCTATAGGGAGCTTCCCCTGATACACCTGCCCCTTCATCCCACCCCCACACACATATACTATGCTGCCATGTGCTGCAGTATAGGAGGTATAGGGTATCTCTGTTTTCATAGCATTATCGCCCACCTGTCCACCCTATATTCCTCCTTCCCCTTCTGTTAGCCCGATTGCTCCATGTGGTGACTGGGGTTACTCAGTTGTATTCAGTTGGTGACTGGGCAATCTGGAAAGTTCAAAACAGCTTCACTGATGCCCGGCACCTTGGGGGGACAGCTGGAAGGTTGGGTTCAGCAAGGCCCCTTTCTCTCTCGACGTAATCTTAGGACTTTCCCAAGTGGCCTCTTCAGTATGATGCTTGGGTATTTTACGTGTTGGTGCATGGATCCAAGAGAACAAGGCTGAAGGTGACAGTTCTCTAAAAATGAGACCCAGAATTAGGATAAAATCATTTATGCCATACTCTGTTGATGAAAGAAGTCATAGATGAGCCTAGGTTCAAGGCGAGAAAAAATAGATCCCGTGAATGCCAAGAAGTTTTGA
Organism: Cynocephalus volans; assembly: GCF_027409185.1. Classification (NCBI taxonomy): domain Eukaryota; kingdom Metazoa; phylum Chordata; class Mammalia; order Dermoptera; family Cynocephalidae; genus Cynocephalus; species Cynocephalus volans. The sequence continues at coordinate 87,154,808 of NC_084474.1, forward strand.
GACATCTTTAATCTGCCACAGCATATGAATGTACACTCTATATTATCCTATGACACTGCGAGCTTTTGGAGAGTTATAAGCAGGGGAGTGATTATGGCAGATCGCAGTGTCAGAAATGAGCTTCATAGACAGAGGGGCATGAAATGGAATCAGGAAGACCAGCGGGGGTAGGCACTTCCAGTCCTAAGGACAAGAGATGATGGCAGCACCAATTAAGAGGAGTGGGTGTGGACAGGAAGAAATGGATTTAATTAACATTTAGGAGACAGAATCCACAGAAATTGGATTCAGTGGGAAATTAGGAATCAAGAAGAGTCAAGGGCAACTCCCAGATGACAGAATGTTGGCACCACTGGCTGAGGGGAGCTGAATGGAAGGGCAGAGGCTCTTCTCATCAGCAAGCCACTAGTGTGCTTTAGCATCCAGCAGAGCCTGAGATACTGGGATCAGTTTGCAGTCTTCTGAAACAGCCACAACCAGTGGCTTCTAGCCGAAATGGGAAGAAAAAAAAAAAGATAATTTAGTCCGCATTAATAAGAGGGAGCTGAAATGTCAGCGCTTGGGACCCATTTAAGTTCTGCTTGAAATGAAATCGCCTTTTCTTTTTACTTTTCTGTTTGTTTAGTAAGAAAAAAGAGGGTGGGCAGGAAAAGAATGTTTCCTAATTACACCTCACCAGGCCCATTCACCATGGAGGGGAGTGTGTGCTTTTCAGCGTCACAGAGGTGTAGTTAGGACTCATTTTTTAATGCTCATAAAGCTCATTGAGGATGAGAATCAGTGTGTTACACAGTGATTATTATTCTGGTAAGACTGGAAGTTCATTTTCAGGGCTGAGCTCTAAGGGAATTAGCTGAGTCTCCTTTATTAACTTAATGGTCAGTGCATGGCTGGTTCTACTCACTGACATTCTTCCAGCAAATCCACCTGAAAGGATGGAAATTTAAAAACATAATGTGACAATAAGAAGATGGCTGAAAGGATGTTTACAGTCTCGTTTCTCGGCCATTGCCCGTTTAACCTCCTGCTCAGGAGAGGATTCGAGAACCAAAAGCAGAAGGCACAAGGCCACCCAGATGGAATATGAAATGAAAGCTGGTATTAGGGAGAATGTGGTTTGGATTTAGGAAGTCTGGGTTAAAGTTGAGCAGTCATACTATTGATAAAAATGTATATTTTTGGAGCTTCCAGTCAAGATGGTGGAATAGACGGTCCCCAGCATCACTCTCTCCCACAAATCAACCAACTTACAACTATTAAAAAGCAACAACAGCCAAGCTGGGGCCGCCAGAGCTCAGGGGAAGAGGAAGAGAGACCTACAGAGTGCATGAAGGTGGGAGAAGCCACGATGAGAGAAAAATAGAACTGCCCTGATTGTTTTGAGACCCGGCTGCTTCACGACTGGAGCTGGTGAGTGTATGGAGCAGGAGCTGGCAAAAGCCACAGCTGTACCCTTTAGATGAAGTTGCTTGGAGGTGGCAGGGGAGAAGAGGACCTTGGTTCCCATGGACCCACATAGGAACAAGGAGCCAGAACTGAAAAAAAAGGAGCCACTCAGAGGCCAATGAGTCATTGCAAGGGACTGGAACAGAGCCCATCCCATGGGAAGTGTCTGGAGTGCAGGTGGTAGGGGAGATGGGCCCGCCAGAAAAACAATGGGACATAGCACGGACAGCTGATCTGCCCCCCAATCAGCAAAGGACCACTCCGTGGAGACTGGTCAGGAATATAGAATTGCAGGGGGTGCAGTTTGCTGAAAAGACTCAGGCCCAGACCAGAGTTTCTACACAACCCAGGTGCACCAGATCTCACGAGACAAGAAGTACCTATAAAGTCAATCATTAAAACCTGATCTGCACAAAAAGCCTTCCCCAGGGAATCAGCAGCAGAGCAACAATTTAGCTCAACCACAGAGCTCAAATGCTGGTCCCCATTTAGAAGTAAGCAAAGGACAACAAATCAGTTCCAGTGCAGAGTTTAGGAGGTAGGAACAGCAAATAATCCAACACAGAACTGGAAGAAAAAGCAAAACACTCACAAACTGAAGTGAGTTACTACCTAACTAGTAAAGGTCTCACATCACCAAAGAACACCTATAAAACCAGGAAGGACCAGAAATCCCCTTGGATTCATAACTAAAGCCAAAATGTTTCATTATTTTAGTTATACTAAGTTTCCATTTATATTGTCAGAGATAAGGCTCAGACCCTCAAACCCATTGTACAGACTGGGTCCCCAGACACCTCACATGCCAGGCTGGGTTCCCAGATGCCTCACATGCAGGTCCATGCTAGGTAAATTGGGAAAGATACCAGAAGCTGTTGGCAGATGACACAAGCTCGGTCCTCAGCTGCAGCAGTGGCAGCTTCTCAGAGGGTCCCTGGGACACTGGCAGCAACAGCAACAGCCTCCAGCAGCAGTAGTGGCCTCCCCATGGCCCCTCCCAGGGGCATCCTGGGGATGGAGGTTGCCGTGGATCAGAGCTACCCATTCTTTATACTTAAGTCCATAACTCAGGACACCTGGGTGCACATGCGCAATTACATTAGATGATAACCAAGGAACACCTGAGTGCATATGCCTATTTACATCAAATGCTCAGCAAGATTCTGAACATCTGAGGGGCCCTGACCATTTTCCTATATTTTCCCAATGGCTACCAAGCCAAGGAGGAGGGAGGCCTAGGGGCCTCAGCATCACTGACACCAGCAACCAGCCCAGCAATGACAACCAGCTGCCACAGGAAGCACCCTGGGCTCCCAAGCTGGGGTGGTGGGGGACGAGGGCTTCAGCCACACACCCCTAACATCTGCCCCTAGCCCAGCAATGACCAAGACACCACTGGAAGCCCCCTGGTCTCCCCTGCAGGAATGAGGGGGGTGCCACAGGCATCAATCCCACCTTTCCCCCTCCCTCCAACTGCTCTGCAACAACATCATAGAATGTAAAAGAATAATATTAATAAACAAATAAACTTAACTTAAAAATGTATATTTTTGTACAGTGTTCTAGCTTACACGAAAAACTGAGTCTCAGATCCCAGTTTCATGGTATTTGAATCCAAAATGTCTGGTTTCCTATGTTTGGAAAATTTGGGCAAGTTACTTAACCTATGTACTTCTTATCTACAAAATAAGGGTATTTTGGCAAGTAAGATGTTATTATGGGAATTAAATGAGTTAGAAGAGTGCCTGGCACATGCTGAGTTTCCTGCAATAATTAATAATATTATCAGTAGGACTGGAAGGTGGCAGTGGGGGTAACTTACCCATTCACCAAACATTCAACCACTTTTACTCAGTTCCTGTTAAGCCAGGCATAGTGCTCAGCACTAATGATAAACAGAGAAATAAAATAACTCTACCTGCAAGGAAGTCGTATCAGTTTGCTCATTCATTCACTCTTTTGTGCATTCATTCAACTGACTGATATGCATCTATGAAGCCCCTACCATAAGCAGCACTGTCCTGAGCACTGGAGAATTTACAAAAGGAAAAAAAAAAGAAGGAAGGAAGGAAGGGAGGGAGGGAGGGAGGGAGGGAGGGAGGGAGGGAGGGAGAGAGAGAGAAGGAAGGAAGGAAGGAAGGAAGGATGGGAGGGAGGGAGGGAGGGAGGGAGGGAGGGGGAGAGAGAGAGAGAGAGAAAGAAAGAAAGAAAGAGAGAGAGAAAGAAAGGAAGAAAGAAAGAAAGAAGGAAGGAAGGAAGGAAGGAAGGAAGGAAGGAAGGAAGGAAGGAAGGAAGGAAGGAAGGAAGGAAGGAAGGAAGGAAGGAAAGAAGGAAAGAAATAGAACAATCTCTGCCTACAAGGGGTTTATAATGACTTCATTGATTCTCCCATTAATTTGAACTGCACGGATTGAGCAAATTCTCATCAGAGGCACTGTTCTAGGCAATATGATGTCATGGGAAATCTCTGGATTACTTTGTTTCAGAAAACCTTATTTCACAACTGAAAGCAGCCACTTTCTAGCTTTGGCCGAGTCATATGTGTTCCTTTAGCCTCACTTTCTTCATCTGTATGCTGGTGCTTGTTTCTCTTCTCTAGGTACCTTGCAAAATCTTTATGGGCAGGAAGTAAAACAGTAGGTGGTGTTAGGCTCTAGACACGTGTTCCATGTGGTGCTGGTATGTATCAACCCTAGCATGATTACACGAGTGTGAATATCTGATGGAATAAACTGAAGATTCAGGATCAAGAGACCAGATATGTGCAAACTGCCTCAGAGCACCGAGGAATTATTCCCTGGCTGTGGGATAATGATGATGATGATGATGATGGTGATGACAATAAAATAATAATAACAACAATAATAATAATATCCTTATTATATAACAACAAAGAATGGTATTAAAGTGAAGTTTTAAAATCAGAAAGACCTGAGTTCAAACTTGTTCATACCATTTCCTAGGTATCAGGCTTGGATAAATTTAATTCATTTCTCTGATCCCTGGTTTCCTCATAAATAAATTGAAGATGATAATCAGAAGTACTTCACAGTGTTGTTTGTAAAGATTAAGTTACGTAGCTGGATGCATATTGCTTATCACTCAATTCGTCACACGTGGCTTGTAATTGGCAGCTGTTCATATTATTATTGCGGTATGAATCCATTGGTATAGGAATAACATAGAAATGATTACACTCCTCACAAGTAGAGTATACAGAGGGCACAGAGGTCGGAGCAAAGCCAGCTGTCCAGTCAACTCAAAATGGATTAAAGGCATTAATGTAAGACTCGAAACAGTGGAAATGCTTCAGGACATTGGACTATACAAAAATTTGATAAATAAGACCTTAAAATCACAGGCAACAAAAGCAAAGGGGACTATATCAAACTAAAAACCTTCTGCACAACAAAAGAAACAATCAACAGAGTGAAGAGACAGCCTACAGTATAGGAGAAAATATTTGCAAACTATGCGTCTGACAAAAGATTAACATCCAGCATATACAAGGAACTCAGACAACTCAATAGCAAAAAAAAAAAAAAAAAAAAAAAAAAAAAAATCCAATTTAAAAATGGGCAAATGATCTGAATAGACATTTCTCAAAAGAAGACATACAAATGGCCAACAGGTATATGACAGAAATGCTCAACATCACTAATAACCAAGGAAATGCAAATCAAAACTATAAGGAGATATCATCTCACTCCAGTTAAAAGGCTGCTATCAAAAAGACAGGAAATAAATGGTGGTAAGGATACAGAGAAAGGGGAACACTTATATACACTGTTGGTGGAAATGTAAATTAGTACAGCCATTATGGAAAGCAGTATGGAAATTTCTCAAAAAACCTGAAAATAGAACTACCATATAATCCAGCAATTTCACTACTGGGTATATATCCAAAGGAAAAGAAATCAGTATTTCGAAAAAATATCTGCACTCCCATGTTTATTGCAGCACTATTCACAATAGCCAAGATATGGAATCAACCTAACATCCATCAACAGATGAATGGATAAAGAAAACGTGACATATATATGCAATGGAATACTGCTTAGTCATAAAAAAAAAAAAGAATAAAATCCTGTCATTCACAGCAACATGGATGAGCTCGGAGGACATTATGTTAGGTGGAGTAAGCCAGGCACAGAAAGAGAAATACCACATGTTTTCACTCATAGGTGGAAGCTAAGAAAGTTGATAGAAGTAGAGAGTAGAATGGCTGTTACCAGAGGTTGGAAAGGGGCAGGGATAACAGGGGTTTGAAAGAGGTGGGTTAACAGATACAAGAGTCCAGCTAGTTAAGAGGAATATCTAGTGTTCTATAGCATTGCAGGGGGACTATAACAAACAATAATTTATTGAAAAGTTTCAAATAGCTAGAAGAGAGAATTTTTTTTTTTTTTTTGTCGTTTTTTCGTGACCGGCACTCAGCCAGTGAGTATACCGGTCAGTCCTATATAGGATCCGAACCCGCGGCGGGAGCGTCGCCGTGCTGCCAGCGCAGCACTCTACCAAGTGCGCCACGGGCTCGGCCCCTAGAAGAGAGAATTTTTAATGTTCCTAACAGAAAGAAATGATAAGTGTTTGAGGTAATGGAAAACAAACAAACAAACAAACAAACAAACAAACAAACAAACAAAAACAGTGATTGCCAGGATTTCAGGGGATGAGGGAAGGAGGGAAGGAGGGATGAGCAGGTGGAGCACAGAGGATTTTTAGGGTGGTGAATACATGACAATATGTATTTGTCAAAACCCATAGAACTATACAATACAAGAACTGTAAAATTAAGTTAATAATATATCAATATTGATTCATAATTGTAAAAATGTAACACACTAAAGTAACATTTCAATAAATAGAAGAAACTGGTATGTGGGGAGGGTGGGTTGGGGAACTTTCTGTTCAATTTCTGCGTAAGATGAAAACTGCTATAAAAATAAAGAAAACCAAGACTAGAAAGAGTGCATAAATGAGTATACTTCATTCTTTCCCAAATGCACTACATCTAAATGTAACACAGAAATGAAATAAAAAGGGTTCAACTATAATGAAGATAGAAATGTATTCTTAGGAAATGTTGGTAGTAATGGAATAAAAAGACTTAACACCATCCGGTGTAGAACTGTTGCATGGAAATGTAACAGAAATATAATGCAAAAATTAAGAGTCCCACTTTCTATACCAGGCAGCATTTTTACATCTAGTCCACTGACCACAGAGCTAAAAGGAGCCTCCCTGATTATGCATTAAAAATTAAAAATAACCTCATGTTTCAGTGTCTAAAGGATCTTTTGCTTTTGAAAATGTTGATGAGTAAGAAGCATGGAGAAACTCAATGTTTTGCATCATGCTATTCAAACGTAAAAAAAAAGTGGATTCCTTTTACTTACTCAAATTGTGATGCACTTTCCAGTATCACTATCTCCAGGAAATTCTCAACATTTCAAATGAAGAACATGACTGCACAGTGTGGACGTGAAAGATTGCACTTTCTGGCCCTCAAGATTGCTGTGCGGGTCACATATTTATCAGAGACTTACTTACCCTACCAGAACTGTGGCTTTCTTAAAACCATACCAATCTGGAGTCCAGGCCTCCTCATTATAGTTTTTGTTCCCTGAGCACTTGGTTTATATCTTCATTATGGCATTTTTATAGGAGATATTTTGAGATATTAATCCAGGTTGATTTTTTTTTCTTATTTCATGTAGCCATTACCCTTTTCTCTGCCACTTGGGTAGGAGATTAGCTTTCTTTCTTTCTTTCTTTCTTTCTTTCTTTCTGTCTTTTTCTTTTGGTGGCTGGCCAGTATGGGAATCTGAACCCTTGACCTTGGTGTTATTAACACCATGACATAACCAACTGAGTTAACCAGCCAGCCCCAGAATATTAGCTTTCTAAATTCACCGCATTCATGAGGTACGATTGTCCTAGAGGACACAAGTAAAAATGTCGGCTTTTAATCCCAAATAAAAGTTCTTGAAATATACAACAAAGGAATAGGCTTGACCATCAAGCCCACAAGGTGATCACAGGAGGCTTTTAGAGAGGGACAGTGGCCCCAAAGGCCATGACTTTGTACATTCAAGGATATCTTTATTTTATCCTCACTTTTAAGCTGGACATAAACTTCTGTATTCCCTTTAAAAATACTGAGAGTGTTGTTCTTTGGGCTTCATGTATCCAGTGCCGCTTTTGAGAAGTGTGACATCAGTTAGTTGCTTTTTCTTTTTGAAAGCTTTTGGAATTTTCTCTATGATCTTCTAAAATTTTACTTTTTTATAACAAACTGTGTTTTCTGTAACCTATGTCACACTGTGTGCCTTTTAAAATTGAGACAGTCTCAGACAATATTTCTTCAAATACTTCTCCTCTTAATATTTCTCTCTTCCAGAATTCCTTTCTTAAAGAGCTTGATATCCTACTTCTACCTTTATGTCTAGTAGCTAGCTATGTTGTTATGTTTTCTGTCTTTTCATTTCTTTAGGATGCTGTATTAGTCTATTTTCTGTTGCTTATAACAGAATACCTGAAACTCGGTGATTTATAAAGAAACGACATTTATTTATTACAGTTTTGGAGGCTGGGAAGTCCAAAGTCCAGGGGACGCATTTGGTGAGGGCCCTCTTCTTGGTGGGGGCTTTGTACAGAGTCTCACAGCAGCACAAAACATCACATGGGGAGAATGGCAAGACTTTCATGTGCTCTCCTTATGAAGCTACCAGTCTACACCCATGACAACCCATTAAACCATTAGCCCATTACTCCATGAATGAATTAATCCATTTAATTCCCTCTTGAAGGCCCTACATTTAAAATACCACAATCAGATTTTCCATCCTCTTAACACTATTATTCTAGGGATTAAGCTTACAACACATGAACTTTTGGGGACACATTCAACCCACAGCAGATGACTTCTAGGAAAAGTTCTTACCCTGATCTTTCAGATCAGTAATTTCTTCTTTTGCTATGTGTATTCTGTTTATCCATCCATACGACAATTTATTTATTTCAACTGCTGTCCTTTTCCTGTTTAGTAAGTCCAATTTCTTTCCTTATAATTGATTATCTCTCCTTCATGTTACAAATATCTTCTTTTATTCTTCGAAAATATTTTAACTGCCTGTTCTGTCTGGTTCATTAATTTCAGTCCACTTGTTCTCGATTCTGTATTCTGTCATCTTTATTTTGTTGAAGTTGGGCTCCTCACGTGTCTGGTGATATTGACATGTAAACTCGGAGTCCCCTTATGGAAATTTGAACAGAAAGAAAGGCAAAGAACTCCCTCTTCACTACCCTGTCCCCAGATAACTGGGCCTCTCAGGGTTGTATCCTGTGCCTCTGAGCAGGTCCATGCTCTTCTGCAAGATGGTTTATGGGGTGTAGAGAAGGAGTGAGTTGCAAAAGCAAACTGGTCTACCTGCACATAGTAGGTACTCACCCAGGGCTCAGGGCCCCCTACTGTTTCCTTCATGTCTTTGCTGAGCTCATGTCTGGTGTTGCTGTATTTAGCAATGAGCAATCTTGAGGGGAAAAGGGGGCATATCTGAAATAGAAACCCAGTCTATCACCCATCTGAGTCATCCCAGCCTCCCCTCCTCTGTAATGCTCTCTCTCCCATCACAGGACTCAGCTGCATTCTGTCTTCCCTGGGCCTTCCCCACAACTCTCATGTGCATCTCTCAAACCCATCAAACTTTTAACCGTTTTTTGTGTCATCTCAAAGTTGGATGTCAGAGAAATAGCCAGAAACCCACATTAGTTGGTCACCTTAGCAACAACTAGAAATTCTCCTATTATTTGGGCATTTTTTGTGTCTTCTTATATTTTAGCCACTGGATGGTGAAGTTCACAGCACATAGGTTGCAACTAAGTAATTTTTACATGAGAAAAGTTTGAAAATCACAATTGTATAGTTTTTGCAGCTTAAAAACAGTTTTCATAAACAATATGTCATTTGTTCTTCTCTAGGCACTTTGGAGAATACTATAATTTTACTGTAATGAGCATCATTTCAAAAAGGTGATTCTTAAGAGGTCAAATGACTAGCAAGTATCAGAGCCTGAACTGGCAGTCAGGTTTATCCAAGTGTAATTCCTTTCTCTATATCAAAGGTTGGTTGGCATACTTTTTCCATACAGGGCCAAATAGTAACTATTTTAGCATTTGCATACCTTGCAACCTCTGTCACAACTGCTAAATTCTGTGATTGTAGTGCAAAAGCATCCATAGGCAATATGTAAATGAATGAGCTTGGATGTGTTCCAATAAAACTTTACTTATAGACACTTAAATTTGAATATCATTTAATTTTCATGTGTCACAATCTTTTTTCAAGCATTTAAAAATGTAGAAGCTACTGTTAGCTTGCAGGTTGTACAAAAACAAACAGTGCAGCAGATGTGGTCCATGAGCCACTGTTCACCAACCCTTGGTCCATCTGATTATAGAAGAACTATAAGCAAAAGTGAGTAATGAATATGACAAAGCCTCCCTCTAATAAGCTTTGCTCTGCAAGAAACTCCATGCCATGGTTAAATGGTCCTGGTTGGGAAAATGAGGGGAAAGAAACCAAGTAGGAAATCCAGATGTACTGAAGCAAATGGGAGTCGTAGAAGTAACAACCACTTTATAATTTGTTTAAAATATCTCTATGTTTTAACAAGGACCTAATCTTCACAATATCTCATGTGCTTATTCCTTTTCTTTTCATTCAAATGAAGAAAGAGGGTGTTGAACATGGTCTAGTGCTGTGTCCAAAGTCTCAAAAAATAACATATGTAATGAGAATCCCAAGCTAGGGCTGGGTGAAACCAAAACTCATGTTTTGGTCCAGCCTATCCCATTGCCACACATGGGATGCTACAAAAGAGGAAAGAAATAAAGTGGAGAGCATAATTTTGTGAGAACTTGGTTTATTTTTTAGGTAAGAACCTCATCACAATCTCTCTAAGACTTACAACTTAGTATGAAAATAGCAGTGAATTTAGCTTAAAGCCTGAAGTCAACAAAAAAATAAAATAAAAAAATTCCTTCTCGGTTATTCTTAAGAAAAGTAAATTTCCTGTATCAAACCCTTGGGTAACCATGCAAAATTGTCAGTATTTCACATCTCTGGACCCAGGGTTGAATAATACTATCTGTACTGAACTTATGAGGAAAGAATAATCATCTTCAGATAAAAAGAATATTACCTCTGCAGCAAAAGGAAACAAAATACAATTAAACGTGGTAGTCTTCGTTTTTTAAAAACTCTCTGCTTTCTAACAGAAGGAGATGGGATAGAGATTCCATTTTTTGTGATGTCAGCAATGCCATACCCAGGAGAAGAGGGCCATTTCTTCGAACAGTCACTTCACTGTGCATTCTGAAATAAGCTTTACCACACATATTTTAGAATTAGGTCATCATTGCTCCTCAAGATGTTAATTGCTAGAAAGATGCAATGCAAACATTGTTACACTGTAAAAGAATAAAACTCATTCAGGTTTACAGCAGTTAGAAGAAGGCCCATTGCTAAGAAGTAGATCTGAATCTAGACCCATGATTCCAAGTACATGTTTTTTTGTTGTTGTTTGCTTGTCTGTTTGATACTAAGAAAGAATAATATTAAAATACTAATTGCAGCTTCCTTGATGACAGAGAGGCAGCCAAATAAATATTCCTTTCTAGCTACTACTGGTTTTCAGAGATTGGGATATGGCTATGGTTGAAATAGAGTTGCTGATAGTATTAAGCATGTGAAACAGGTTAAAAAAAAAAAAAAAAACTGCAACTTCATTCCTTTCTACCCAACATCCTTCATCAGAACTATGGGACTCAAGTTCTGTGAGAAAGCTCAGCTCACGTCTCCTTGTTTCTCCCTTCAAGGAGGAGGGTGTTAATTAGATTGGTCAGATTCTAGGATGTTGATTGGGCCAAGTTTAGCAGTGAGCAGGGTCTAAAGGTCTCCTCCATAGGGTTTTTCACCTTCCTCTGATATGCATGAGAAGGGAACAGTAGGGTCACATGTGACTTCCTTCCTGATGCTGAATGCCAGCATCTGCCTTTTCTCTCTCTCACATCTTTAGTACAGAAGTGGCAACAGACCAAAGATCTGCCCTGACAGAGCTCCTTGGTCAGGCCCTTTCTTCTGCTTCCTCCTTCTCTGCATCTGAAGGAGAAAAGAGATGTGCCTTGCCACAGTCCCTGTCTTTCCCATGCACCTGTTCTGTTGCTATTCAATTTCCTCTCCCTCCATGGAAGAGGAGAGAAAACGGCTGGAGGATAGTAAAAAAGAAGAGAGAAGATTGGCTGGAAGATGCTAAAATCATGACACTCGAGTTAGGATTTACTAGAAGGAATGAAGACCCCAGTAGATCTTGAACCCAGGCCACATACTTTGGACAAGTTTCTGAGAATTTAAATATAGCAAAAAAACCTTTTGTCCCCCCATCTGTTTCTGTTCCTTGTGGGCACATATTCTTACAGACTTCATAGGAAGAATAAATATAGTATAGAGTAGAATTGCAGGATTTCTATAATTCCCCAAGATTTCCCAGATAATAATGTCAATATAATCATTAATATTATCAAACATTCTAAGAAGATTGAGAGAGGAATTCAATCAGACTAAAAAGAGATAGATTTCATAAACAATAATGGTGTGGCACTTTTAAAATGTGTTTTCATTTCTTCAGGCATCTTTCTTGGGTTTTATATTACCCCAAGTTCATTTCCTATTCGTCCACCAAAGAATATCTCTGGAATGTTGTTCATAAAATCTGAATATTGGCGTGGTATTTATAAATATTTTGAAGTTGTCTTTTATTTATTTTTTCTTTTCTGTAAACTTTAATTTTAAAAACTGCCCAACTAAAGTCACATAATTATGAGAATAAAGTGCAATAAGTTAGAAAATGCTTTGCAAATTGAAACGTGATACAAATAAGAGGACATTTAAAACAATAAAAACATTGTATTATGTAATGCAATATAAGCCTCATAAATAAGAATTACAGTGTAAAAGGAAATATAGAAAGCTAATTTTATTTCCTCAAATAGGAGAATTTCTAGCTTTTTATTCCCTCTACAGTCTATCCTAGTCCATCTTCTGTTGCTATAATGCAGTACCATGGACTGGGTAATTTATAATAAAAAGAAATTTCTTACAGTTCTGGAGGCTGGAAAGTCCAAGGTCAAAGGGCCACATCTGGTGAGGGCCTTCATGCTGTGTCATAACATGGCAGAAGGCATCACAGCAGGAGAGGGGCAAGAGTGTCAAACTGGCTTTTCTAACAGACTCCTCTTGTGATAACTAATCCACTCCCATGATAACCCATCAATCCATTAATCCATTAATCATTGGGAGCATTAATCAATTCATGAGGGCAGAGCCCTCATGACCCAACACTTCTTAAAGGCCCTATGTCTTAATACTTCTACATTGGGGATGAATTTTCAACATGGATTTTGAGGAGACAAACATTCAAACCATAGCACAGTCCCACCATTGGACTTTTCACGTCTAATTTATTTTTGCATTCAGGAAGTTGTTTCATGATTTGGAACATGGGTCTTTAAATATATATCCAGTATCAATGGCTCCAAGTTGTATAATTCTTATCTTGAAAAACCTTATTTTCCTCTAAAGCGGGGGACATTTGAGATGTGATCAAATATTTAAAAAGACACTGTAGACCTTTAAAAGGCTGCTTACATGCAGAGGGTGTCAGCTGCTTTAGAGAAATATATTTCTCTAAAAGTTCAGGAGGAGAATCAATTTCTATACTCTACTATCAAGTCCCAAGTCCAAATAATACACAGCTTGAATACCAGCAGAATCAGAAACTAAACTCTTTGTAACTAAGCTCCCATTCTAGTCAAGAAATATTTTTGAGGGTGCACATTGTTATTTCTTGTCTTCAAACCAGTGGAAGCTTCACAGATGTTCAAGAATCTGGTTTAAGATTCTAGATCTGCCCTAAAACATAATGCTTTTGAGGAGAAAACAACATCCTCAACTACAACACAAAGCAGTCCATCCCTCATGCATCTGAAAGCCGTAGCGGGCTCACCATTTGTTGCTTGGGCTATTGCATTAACCTCCTTACTATCCTCAAAAAGCAGTAGGAGTTGTCCAGCAGAAGACAGAAGGAGACCATCCCAGAGAGAGGTTATGGAAAGGTTGAGGGCCTCACATCACACATGGCAGGGAAGAGCTAATGTACCGACAGTGATGGCATAATGTTAGGTAGTGTTAAGTGACTTTTAGGAGCATGATGAATAAATTAGGTTGGTTCTGTACTTGTAGAATCATAAAGGGTGAGAAGGAATTACTATTATTTTTATTATACTTTAATAAAGTTTTGAGAGTTTCTTCCCCCCCGTGGTGTACCTAGAACATATCATACTTTCTCTGATTTCATGCAGTTCCCCATGCTTAAAGTCCATCCATCCTGTCATCCACCTCACTCTGACTTTATCTTGCTGCCTTCTACTCATACTTCAGACTTTTACTTTCTCATCACTTCCTCTGGTGGCCTCTTTGACATTAAACCTCACTGTTTACACTTATTTTATATTTGTTTAGACTTATCTTAAAGGTGCAATAAAAAATCAGATACTCTTAAAGGGGCCTGACCATCTCCTTAATAAGCAACAATAAAACTTTTATTTGTACTAATTTGTCTTAGATTTCTAACTGTTCTGCATTCATCTACCTCTCATTCTATTAGTCAATGAGACTGATTTTTATAACATGCAAATAATCCATAACACCAGAATGCTTAAACCTTACAATAGCCCTTTATGGACTAAAACTTCTTTATAGTCTGTCTGGCTATTGTCTCTCCAACGTCAGTCTCTTTTCTTCATCGAAGAGAACAACAGCAGACACTAGTTAAAGTGGTAAAGGCACATTTCATTCAGAAACCATTTTAATAGGGAAAATAGACTTCAGTCTAGAACTGAGCTCAATTTATAATACAATAAGAAAAAGCGGAAATTTATAGCCAAGGAACAGAAGGAGGAGGTCAGTGGACGGAAAATTATTAATAAGAGAGATCAAGGGCAGGAGGGATTCTTGCTAAACCAGCTTATCCAGATTCCTGCTGAAGACAGGCCAGAGTAATCGAGGGTGGACGAGTGAGGAATTTGACAAGATATCGAGGGTGATCAGATATCAGGGGTGGGGGATTCTTGCTGAACTGACTCAGCAGGGTTCTTGCTACAACTGGGCTATGCAGGCCTGTAGAGTGGCCAAGGCAGAGGCCTAGTCAACGAGAGGACTTAGAGGAGCCTGACTAAAGTTTGGTCAAGGAGAGGGCCTGTCACATTTCACTCATCGAAACCTACATTCCAGTTGTATCACGCCTCTTCCAGTTGGACCAATGGTTCCTGCTCCTTCTTCTTCCAGACCCTGGCTCATGGGGACTTCTTGGCCTGATCCCTATTCCTCCCCATCCCTCTTAGTCTGGATATTCCTTCAGGTCTCAGGTTAGATGCACCTTTTTCAAGATCTCTTCTCTGACAATGCCTTCAAGTCTCAGCCAGCAGCCTCTCCCCCTCTATTTCATTAGTCAAAACACTTCCCACACTTGTTGAGATGACTTATTTCCACAAAGCTACAAGCTCCTTGAAGGCAGGGGCCACATCCGTCTTGTTCACTATTGTTTTCCTGGCATCCAGCTTAGTGCCTGGCACACAACAGGCATTCGACACATGTTTATCAAGTAAAAGAATAATAATGATCATGACTCCTACTTTATTCTAAATCCTTGTAAGGGCGACTAAACATTAGAATAAAGAGCCATTGGTATGGAAGCAGGTCCCCTTCAGTATTCAGGAAGACCTCTCTCAGGCATCTGAGGCTGAAAACTCCCCCGGAGAGATTTCAGGTTGGCAAGGGGGGCCACTCTTACCAGTTTGCTAGGACTCAGCCTAACTGGATGACCCAGGGAAAATTCTTTTAATTTACTAAATGATTTTTCTCAGCACACTGAGAATGACTCCTTCTCATCTGTAGTTCTCAAGGTGACTATATATTGGAGAAAAGGAAGTAATCAGACCTTTTGAGGATTAGTGGATACAGGCTCTGAACTGATACTAATTCCAGGAAACTTAAAATGTCACTGTGGCCCACCATTCAGAATAGAGGGCTTTTGGAGTGAAATGATCAATAGAGTTTTAGGTGCAATAGATGATGATTAATAGATGATCAATAGAGTTTGTGGCTATCTCACACTGGTCCCAGTGGGTCCTCAAACTCATCGGTGGTTATTTCTCCAGTCACAAAATGCATAATGGGAATAGCCATACTCGGCAACTGGCAGAATCCCCACACTTGTTCTGGGAGAAGCTCACTGATCCCTCTCTTTCTAGGGAACCATCCTTCAGGGAGAAGATGGACACCTTTTGCAGGCAGATGTCCAATAGTCACCCTCCTTTATTCCCTTTAAGAGTCTGGTGAATGAATTACACATGTAAAAATTAATACTGAAGTAAGAATAAAATATCATCTTTATGCATCTGTGCAACCATCCAAAATTCCATATTCTGGGGGAAAAAAGTTGAGTTCAATGATAAATATTGGACCAGGAGACCTAAGTTCCCACTCTTACCAACAAGATCTACTAAGAAAGATGATGAAGATTTTCCTTCTCCATCCAGGTATGAGTCATAAAGAGAACTAGGCTCTTGCATCGTCTGCTTACTGACCAGGAACAGGACAAGATCATCAGTATTTTTTGATGCAGGAAAAGAAAGAGGCAGTGCAGGACATGCATCCAGTAAGCTTGTGCTTGTAACACAGTGGTGCCAAGCACAAGAAAAGCCTGGGCCACAGAATATTTACATCTAGTTGGAAAATTAGTATAAATAAGTCCATAGGCATATGTAGTTATATGTACACATCAAAGTCAGAAGAGATGCTCATAAATATAAGCATGTTCTCAGTGAAAAGACATTTGAGGTCTTCTGGTCTAGCACTATCCCCATCCACTAATTCCTTCTGCTGCATTCCTGATAGCCTCACTGTGATCGCCCTTACTGATGAGAATTTGCTCCACTTGGAGGCACATTGTTCCTTTTGTAGACTGTTTTCATTATGATTATTGTGAGACTGTTACCTGTAACTCTTTCCTTCTTACAGTTTCTGTTTTCATTCTAATACCTGTTACACAGGGCATGGTCCACTGCTATGGAGTGAATGCCTCCCAAAACTCTTTGAAGCTTGATCCCTATTGTAACAGTGTTAAGAGATTGAGAACTCATACCATGGCAACGTTGAAAGGCAGGACCTCTAAGAGGTGATTGTATTGTGAAAACTATACCCTTGTGAATGGATCAATCCATTAAGGATTGATGGGTTAATGGTTTAGTGGGTTGTCATGGTAGTGAAACTCATGGCTTCATAAGGAGAGCAAGTGAGCATGTTAAAGAGCTCTTGCCATCCTTGCCATGTGATTGCCTGCAGGATCCTGTAGAGTCACCACCCAGAAGGCCCTCACCAGGTGCACCCCCTAGACTGTGGCCTCCCAGCCTACAAAACTGAAATAAATAAATTTAATTTCTTTGTAAATTACCCAGTTTCAGATATTCTGTTATAATCAATAGAAAACTGACTAATAGATCCACCAATCAGTAATGGTTAATTCTGTTTGTTAGAATCGGAGACTGTCAGGCCACATTCAAAACAAGTGCAACAGCATTTATATTTTAACAATCTCCCTGGCTTATCTGTATGCACATTAAAGTTTGCACAGTAATCTTAGTCTGCTCAGGCTGCTATAACAAACTACCATAGACTGGATGGCTTAAACAACAAACATCCGTTTCTCACAGTTCCAGAGGCTGGGAAATCCAAGATCAAGGTGCCAGCAGATTTGGTGTCTAGAGAGGGCCCTCTTCCTGGTTTATGGATGGCCATCTTCTCATTGTGTCCTCACATAGTGGAAGGACTGAGAGCTCTCAGGGGTCTCTTCCACAAGGGCAGAACCCTCACAACCCAAACATCTCCCAAATTCCCCACCTCCTAATACCAGCGCTTGGGAGTTAAAAATCTCAATATTAATTTTGTGCGGACACAAACATTTAGTCCATAGCATAACTTGAAAGACAAATGTGGCTTCACAAATTATTCCTTCAGTACTTCTCAAGGGCATCATGGCTGTGTCAAAAGACATCAGGATCAGCAAAAGAAAAAAGAATAAATCTACATTTTTTAAATCCATGGCAACAAAATAATCTCTGGACTTTTGATATTACACCGTAGTTCAAAAATTAGACCAACAAGCCCTGGTAGGCAAAAATCAATTTTGTCTTACTTTTAATGCTGCAGTTTATGTGTGGTAAAAAGCTAGATTTTTCCAGTAAAATTACCTCTTACAGAAAAATAAGTTTAAAAATTAGCATACCCACTTAAAGTAAATTGGCAAATATTGCTCAGCTTCTAGCCAGCTGTATCCAGCTCCTCACGATGGTGATCATCAGATGAAGTACGTTCTCTTCTGGTCCTTGATCCAGTAGGAAGGTACAGGATGGGCTGTGCCAAACCCGGACCTGACAACAAGGACAAGCTCTGGGAAATTTTCTGGCAAACCGAGTCTAACAGACAGATCAAGAAATAAACCAAACCAGTGTAAAAATTTCTACAAAATCAGAGATAAAAGAGATTCTGGGATTGATCTAGTTCAACCTTCTCTAACCACAGATGAAAAAAAAAACCTGAGAATCAAAGAGATGAAGTAAAACAACCCAAGTCAGAGATTCAAAAGTGACCACGGCCATATCTCAAACCAGGAAACCCGGACACATTTTTTTTTAATTAGAAATATTTTGCTTTGAGTAGAATATAAGATAAATTTGCCAATTCCTTCCTTTATGACACAAATAAATCCATGTGCTGTTTAGCAGCTTTACTGAAAAGCTATAATTTAAATACAGTTCACCTACTGTAATTGTACAGTTCCATAATTTTTAGTAAATGTTTACAGTGTGCAACCATCAACACAAAACACAAAGTTTTAGAGTATTTCTTAAACTTCCAAAATTTTTTCTTATGCCCCTTTATGATTAAACATCACCCACCCTCACTAGGCAACCACTGATCTGCTGTGTGTATAATTTTTCCATTGGTGGCCATTCATGTAAATTGAAACATGACTCGTCCTTTGTATCTGGCTTCTTTCACTTAAAATAATATTTTGGAGGTTTATTCATGTTGAAGAGTGTATCAGCAATTTGTAATTTTTTATTGGTGAATAGTACTCCATTGTATGTTGCATATCACATTTTGCTTATCCACTTAAAAGTTAATGCAACTGGGTGGTTTGTAGTGTTAGTAATTATTAATAATGATGCTATGAACATTCACGTATGTGTCTTTTGTGGAACGCATCTTTATTTTTCTTAGGTAGATTCCTAAGCATAGGAATATATATATGTTTGGGTTTCAAATTTTTTTTACATGGCCAGATTGTTTTTCAGAGTTGTACCATTCATTTTACATTTCCCCCAGCATTGCATCAAGGTTACAATGTAGCACGTCCTCACCAAAACTTGGTGTTATCTGTTATTATAGATTGAATGTTCGTAACCCCCCAAAATTAATGTGTTGAAGCTCTAACCTCCAATGTGATGGTATATGGAGATGGGGTCTTTGAGAGGTAATTATATTTAGATGAGGTCATGAGGGACCCCATGATGGAATCTGTTTCCTTATAAAAAAAGAAAGAAAGAGGGATGAAAATGCTCGCGCTCAATCTCTCTCTGTCTCTCTCTGTGCCCCGTGAGAACAAAGAGAAAACGCAGTCAACCACAAGCCACGATGGGGACTCTCACCAGGAATTGAATTATCTGGCACCTTGATTTTAGATTTCTCAGCCTCCAAAACTGTGAGAAATAAATATCTGGCTTTTGAGCCACCCAATCTACAGTATTTTGTTATGGCTGACCAAAGCTGTGGAAGTGATTTCATGAATAAATACCAAGTTTCTTCCCAGATCGTCCTTAAGTCTAAAGGAACTTTGCAAAAATCAGTATGAAGTCCTAAAATGGGGGCAAAAAGCTAATTTGAAGAAACAGAAGCTGGAGGTCTAGATTTCCTGGTATTTCATGTACAGTGTGTAGGTATTAACTGGCAACACGTTCAATGTAAATCCATCACCCAATACAGTTTCTAAAGCTATAGTGCCTTCTAAAACTACAGATCTAGAAGTTCGACATCCAGTTCTGGGGCTATGTGATTTGGCTCTTTTGAGCTGTGGCTAGATTCAAGCTAGACAATTGTTCAGTTCTGGGGAACACAGTTGCAGAAGGACATTGGCAAACGGGTCCCTGGAGATGAGGTCAAGCATAGATCTGATTGTAAGAGAAACGAGAGAGGCAACCAGAGAGATTTAGCCAGCAGAAGGCCCTCGGTTCTGTAAGAGTCGCGTATTTATCAGAGGGCACCATCCGAGGAGGGCAAGATCCACTAAGACGTGGGTGCTGTGCTGAGCATGTCACAGGAGTTGCCTCAGTGACCGTGTCTCTTCCTAAGTGTTCATTCCAATCTGTGTTGTCCACTGGTAAAAAGTAAATTGAAAATCATTCTCTTTTTAAAGCTCACCCATGGCTCTTCATTGCACTAGAACAGAATCCCAAAGCTGTACCACCTTGCTCCCTTCGTCACACCCTGAGCTCACATGTCTCCTGCCCTAAGAGGCCTTCACTGGCCACCAAGTCCCTACCAGGTCACTCTCCATTATGCGCTGCTCTTACTTCTCCCTTAGTCCACCTGTATCATGATCCTAAATTACCTTGTTTATTTGCCACAGTCTCCCCAGTGACTGGACTGTGCCAAACCAACATAGGTGCACAGTCCTCGTTTGTTGACTGAGTGGGAAGGAGAGAGGGAGAGGAAAAAAGAAAAAAAGCAAAGGACAAGTGCAAGTTTTTCTCACTCGACCCTTGCCAGCCACCAAAAGACAAACAAACAGTAATAATAATAATGATAATAATAATAAATTCCCACAAGGCCCCAAGTAGATCATATTATCCCATTAGATAGATGAAAAAGAAAAGTTGGGAGAGATTAAGTGACTCACCAAGATTACGAAACAGCTGGGAAGGAGCAGAGGAGGGAGAGCAAAGTCTATGCTGGCAGGGGCAACTTTTGGCTCCACGCTGGGTTCTCATACTGAGAGCGGGAAGGAAGAGCTTGTGCATGAAAGGGTGAGTGGCCTCTGTCTGAAGACGCTGCCACAGAAGCCAGAATGTCCTGTGTCTCAGTCTAGGGTCTCCAGAAGAACAGAAGCAACGGGAGTTATCAGTAGGAGATTACGTGCTGCCGTGGAGGCTGGCAAGCCTGGAATTCACAGGGCAAGCTGGGAGGCTGCAGACTCGGGCAGGAACTGATGCTGTAGTCTTGAGGCAGAATTCCTTCTTGTCCAGGAAACCTCCTTGTTTGCTCGTAAGGCCTTCTACTAGTTGGTTGAGGTTAACCCACACTATCGGGAGTAAGCTTTACTTAAAGTCAATTGATTGTAGTTGTTAACCACACCCTCAACATACCTTCACAGCAACACCTAAATAATTGCTTGATTGAATAACAGGCTCCTGTGGCCCAGCCAAGTTGACACATAAAATTAACCATCATATCCTGTAAGGCAGGAATGCCTTGGACATTTACATCTTCTGACCTTCAAGGCTTTTCCAACTCTGAGTTTCTCTGGTTAATCTTTTTTTTTTTTTTTCCTTGCTTTTTTCCACAATGTCCTGATTTAAACACTGAGGTGCACAGTAAGGAGCAAACCAGAGCAGAACTGAAGAAAGTCTCCTCACAACCAACTTCAGCACTTCTACTTCTGTTTTCCTTGAAGTCTAGATGAATCTTGATTGACAGAGAGCCCTTGGAGTTTATCTTAATGAGGTGATTATTAAATCTTGAAGACCAGGAATTCACCCATTCCTTCCATCATTTCTAGTCAAGTAAAGAGGACAAAGGGGAAGGAAGCCTGCCTCATATCCTACTCCATGATCTCTTCTGAGAGAGATCCATCGCTCTGCAGGGAAAGCACAGTGATTTCTGACATTAATGTGGTTCTATATTTCACTCAAATCAATTCTATGAATATTTCCTGCTGACCCATCACAGCCAGGTAATCTTCCAGGGGATATGCACCAAATACAAGTATCAATTCTTATGATAATCCTGTGAGTTGGGCCTTATTATACCCATTTTGCAGGTTGCTAAACTTAGACATAATGAGATAAGCAGTGGTGCAACCAGCTCTTGGATCCAGATTGGAGACCCTCGTTTGTGACCTACTTCCTCTGTGAGCTGTGACAAATGGAGATAAGGAAAAGCCAACCCCGCCTTGAAGAATTCTGCACCCAAATGCCGGCTGTGAGGGTGCCTTGCTTGAAGGAAGGTGCTAGCTCGGCAGCGCTTGCAGCCCAAGACCACAGACTCACAATGCTCTATGCCACCGTCTCCTTGAGGACAAGAATAGGGGCTTCTACACCGTCATCCTCTCTAATAAAAGTGTATCTAAGATATCCCCTCCCTAGTTGCTCTCTCACATAAATCCCTGCTTATTTCCCTTAGAACACTTTGCAAAACGAAATTATTTACTTACTTATTGACTGTCTTCCCTAAAAATGAAGGCCCCGATGAGATCAAAGACCCACTTATTTTGTTTATGTGCTTTATTCCCAAGATGTGGCAAGGGCCTGCTCTAAAGCACTCAGTGCTGTTAGTTGAGTGAACGAGTGAATGGACGCATGAATTAACAGTGCAGGTGTGACCTCAGGGAAGGAGGTCATCTGGGACCTGTCTCCTCCCCACCCAGAGGTAACTGCTCTTTTCTGACAAAGGACTTCCTGGCCATTCTATTTAGTTTTGTCATAATTGTTAGACTAAAAAGGCATGTTAAAGTTGGCGCATCCTTAGAAGTTGGTCAGACCTTGAACTTACCACACTGCCTTATACATAATTGCCTTCGAATCTCCCTTCTGTGATAGCAGGAGCTGTTTGATTCAACTTTGGATCCTCAGAAATTACCACAGTGATTGGCACAGAATAAGTACTCAGTATACATATTTTGAGCAAGTAAGAAAACAAAAAGCAAAAAGACATCTCATCTGTCCACCTCACCCACATGAATACTTCATTGTACAGAGCTTTTAACATACTTGATACTGGTTAGACGAATGTGGGCCTTGAAGTCACAGACCCTGCAGCTGAATCTCCACCCTGCTCTTTTGAAAAGCAGTGTGGTTATCATATGATGACTACATTGGTGGTTATAAATAAATAAGTTATTGTAAATAAGTGGATGGTCCACTCAAGGAAAGAGAATTACTTGCGTCATTTCAAGCGGAGAAGGGCATAATGCCGGGAGCTGTTTGTAATTGGAAGGGCTGAAGGAGCAAAAGAAAGAAAAGGCTTTTAGCCCCAAATTGGGAAGCTTCTACCACCCCTGGGCTGAAGCCCAGGAACCACACCTGTGGCCTGGGCACTGCAACTGTTGTTATTCAATTGTGCCATTGCCATGAGCAAAAACCCAGAAACCTTTACTCACTCCAAAGCTCGCAGAATCACAACTATGTGGCTGCAGCCCATGGAAGCCTGCCTTATAGTTCCTGCCCCTGCTATCACCTGTGCAGGAGATGCTTCCAAAGTGGACAAAATGACCCTTACCTTCCTCCTGCCTTCTTGTCTCCTCCAGTGCCACCCACGGGTGAAACCTAATGTAAGCTTGACTGGCAACAGAGACTGGGGATGCAGTTTTCAGTGCCCAGCCCCAGTGGTACAGAGCAGTACTTTCGTGCTGTCCCCAGGGGGGTCTGGTTAAAATGCAGATTCTGATTCAGTCAGATGGCATGGGAACCTGGGAGTATGCACTTCTCACCCACTCCCAGGTGACACTAACGCAGCTGGTCTCCAGAACACACTTTGATTTACAAGGGTACCCTTAGAAGATGATCAGAGGGACACCTGTGGAGTGGAAAGTCAAGGACAACCCAGCACAGTCATCTTGGATGCACATTTTCTCTCTGAGCTCTGGTTTTCTAACGAGTGAAGTTGAGATAACAACCTCCGTCTTATCTTTCCCAGATGCTAGTTAATCTCAGACTGCCTTATAATTCCCTGGAAAGCTACTCAGAAACAGAGATTTCATGTGTCTATGTCAGAAATTCTGATCTAATAGGTCTTGGTTAGGATTCATTTGCATAAAACTCCTTCATTGATTCTCATGGGCAACTAGGTTTGGGAAGTCTTGTCTATCTCATGAGATCATGGTGGTCATTAGACTAGGCATCATGCAAACAACCTAGCACAGTGCCTGGTGCATAAGAAGATAAGTAACTGGATATCTGTTGTTACCGTTACTGTAGTTATTGACTTTAATGGGATTATGCATGTGAGAATGCCTAACCCAGTGCATGGCATGTGTTCTCCCAGAGTAGCACCAGTAAGAATGACTTTGAAATTGATTGGTTGGTAGCACATGGATTTTCACTTTGGCTAATTACAAAGAGAGAGAGAGAGAGAGAGAGAGAGAGAGAGAAAAGGAAAGAAAGAAGGAAAGAGTGTTCTAAATGATCTATAAGACATGTTGATCAAGTAGAGTGTGAAATTCTATGAAAAATACTAAGATCACATTATGAGGATGTGGTGCAAATAGCTCCCTACGAAGATGGTCAAAAGCCTCCTTCCTCAAAGGATATTTCGAACTAAAAGACATATGTGCTCTGAGCTTTGTCAAATCCTGTTGGTAACAGAAGGAATTTGTGGCCAATTCGGATTGTGCTCGTCCTCAGCCAGATCCACTCATATTCCTCTGAGTCTGTAGTCCTGATGTGTCAAAGAGGCCCATATGCCTGGGTGTCTTCATAAAACACTATAAGGTGTTGTTGTTGGTGGTGGTGGTGGTGTTGTTTCTCTTTCTTTCTTTGCTGACAAGTGGTTTTACTTAGGAAGAATGTTTTTGAGACTCCAGACAATCAAAGTTGGTGCAGGGATATAGGCTAGCTCAATATCAAGATACAGACATTTTTTATCATGGGCTGTTTAAGAAATCTTTAGAGTTTCTCTGAGATGAATGATGTAAAGACGTATCCTGTGATGGGAGGGGGAATGCTTTATTAAAAGACATTAAGAAATTATAAGATGGCAATAACACCATCTTGTACAAGATATTGTGCAATATATTTAAAAGGGAACAAAAAAGGAAACCATGTAATGAAAAGCTGGTTGGCCTTGGGCAAACTTCTGCAGTCAAGAAAACTCCTCTGTGGCAAGAGTCTCATGCCTCATCAGCTTGTGAAGACTTTATTCCTCATTTTCAAGGCCTGGTAACTATTAGGCCTCACAATCAGCTTAGCATAAGCACAGCCATGCTAACCACTTCCTCACTCTGCCCGCTACCTGCCCCCGCCTTCTCTTAAGCAAGTGCTTTCTGAGAAAAACTGGATTTTGTGCAAAACAGGAAAACCACAGAGCTGTTGTAAAGTGCTGAATGCTCAGAATAGCTACCAAACCACTTCCCCTAATTCAAACCCTATAAAACCTCTATTAGTCTGGACAGGGGTGGGTAATGATCTTTCAGTCTCCCCTCCAGGTTTGCTGGAAATGAATTCCCTGATATGATGAACATTTGGCTTAGAGTCCTTTGATCGCTTTGTCTTGCTGACCTAACAGTAAAAAATAATATCTCAAACAGATGAAGAAATACTCAAGGTACCCAGGCTGGAGGCACTGAAATCAAACTGGCTTGAATCTCAGCTCCACCACTTACTAACTGAGAGATTTGTATATTTCAGTTTTCCAATCTGTAAAATGGGGTGAAATAACCAAATATATAAAGCATCTGGCACATAAGAGAAGATTGCTAATTCCTAGGCCTTTTTATGTACCTTTTGCCTTGACTTTTCCAATAGATGGAAGTCTTCAAGCACATAATATTCTTTCCGTTGCAATTCACTCTTCTGTTCAACAGGAGTGATAATTCAAGTCTTAGCTTTATCATCAGATTTTTGGGAAGATCAAGAGATATATGAGTACACTTTGAAAGGGTTGATGTTGGACATTGGAGGCAAAAGTGCCATCTGTTTCATTAATTGTTTTTCGCAGCCCTTGTGGGAAGCAAGGCATGAAGTAACCCTTCCCCAAGAGTGTGTTAGTGACCCCGTGTTCAGCGCTCCTGGAAGCCTGCTCATGTGAGAACAGGAGACAAGGGAAAGGTTAACCCGGAGGAAAAAATCACCAGCAGTGGAGTACTTAAGTGTTAGTGGAATAAGTATTTCCAGGCTGACAAAATTCCCAACATCTTCAAATTAGACCAGTACTGTGGATGCCCCTGCAACTTTATCTAGTTAAGGCAATTCCTGGCACATGTATTTTTCTTGAACTGGTTTCAAAAGATTTACCATTTGAAATTTCAAGCAAAAGTCAAGGAAATCTTTTACTTGATTATTCTCAAGTAAAATCTGAGGATGTAGTTTCTTTGGTAACACAGGAACAGGCATTTAGTAAGCGCATGAAAACACAGACTGATGCATTTTTTTAAGACTCCCTCATAATAAAATCTTCCCAAACTTGTGTTTCACGTAACACTTTTGTTTTTGTATGTAATAGGAGTTTCTTCATAAAAGGATTCTATAGTAATACTAATTTGGGAAACACTGAACTAAAACCCAGTCAAATTTCTGCAGGACTTCTCAGAGACTTTACTAATCCAACATGGTTTGGAAATCTGTAAGAGCAGTTAGAGTATTCAGCAGTCCTCTCACTTATTTGGCCATTGAAGCTTCCCCCCCCCCCCCCCACAGTGTTTCACTAGGAAACTGTGTTGCTTTGAAACTTGGTACTCAAAGTGTGACTTTGAACCAAAGGAATCAGCTTTGCATGGACTGTGTTAGAAATGCAGACTCCCAGGCCCCATCCCAGACTTCCTGACACAGAATTTTTTGAAACGCCTGGGTGATTTTCATACATACTAAAATTTGAGAAGCACTCTCTCACGCTATTGCAAACCTTGATTACAAATTACAGAGTAGTGATGACCAAAAGGGTATTTCTGAGGGTCCCTTTCAAGTATATAGATTGAATAATAATCCTTCTGAATGGTAGAGATAGAAACCACCTGGGATATTATCTACTTCAAAGGTTTGCAGACTATCTCTTAGTAGCATTAAGGAAGCATTGGGCTTACGTGCAAGCCCAATATAAAATGGACACAATGAGCACATCCTCTCTGGTTGAAGCCAGGCATGACTCCTTCTGTCCTTACTCCAGCCCCCTTCCCCCTCACCCAGTGGTCCTCACCTGCATCACCAGCATACTGCCAGCCCAACCTGTTCCTTCAGGTATCTAATCAAGGGTGCTCCAGAGAAGGGAAATGACTTGCTAACTTTGCCACAGCCATTTAGGAGGAAAGCTAGGACTACCACCCAGCTCTCTTAAATCTAGCTTCCTTCTTTGAAAATGTTATGGTAGTAACCTCAGTGAGTACCGCATCTCTTCACTCTGTGCAACCTGTGCCCCTGGCCACATCCTCCCTGCCCATTCAGAATGGGCAGCTGGAGTCTTGGTGGACCCCTAATGACCAGTGTCTTTTCTTGGGTTAGAACTTGAGGCAACGTTTTTCTATCAATCTAGATCTTAATCACTCTAATAACTGATTCCCCACATAGTGTGCCATCTCACAATGGGGAAGCACAGGTTTTGTTAAGCTCATGCCTCTCTGGGAGGAATATAATCATCGAGCTAGAATTTGAAGACACAATGTGTGCATTAGGGTGTCCTAAGTGTGTAGGGAAGTTACACAAGTGACAGTACAACAGAACCGAGAGCACATTGTGATTGCTAGAACATAAAGTCTTATGTGTTGATATGTCTTTTGAGCAATCATGGAAAGTGATGATTTTGAACAGCTGGAGCGAGATGGTGAAAGTCTTTGAATTCTATAACGAGAAGATTGGACTCAATCCTACAGTCTCCCAAAGTGTGTGCTGCAGAGCACTGGTTCCTCTACATGCCCTGGAATAGAAAGGGTTCTGTGCTCGAATATGTTTGGAACCTTTGTATTCCTTGTCTTGGACTCTCATATCACACTTTTGCATATTCTAAAAAAAGCTCCAAGATGTACTGCAGTTAAAAAAATCATATTTTTAAAACTCTTTAAAAATCAATTTTATACATTCTTTTTTATAATGCCTATTGATATTTCAGGGAATATGATTTGGGAAATTGTACTCTAGGCAGAGGGAAAGGCAAAGACACCCTCTGCAAGTCTTGCAGCCCCTCATCCAGGCAGGTGTATGTGCTGTGTGTTACACCGTCCTTCTAACTTCCAGTGAGTCTCAGCCATGTTTGTTCCTTTTTTCTTTTTTTTTTTTTTTAATCTGATAACAAGACCTGTAACAGAACCTTAGAAGTGGAACAGATTTCTTTTTTCAAATGATATTGTTTAGTTCTAAAAATCCTATTTGGTTCTTTTTTGTTGTTGTACTTTCTATTTCTCTTCTAAAACATCCTATCTTTTTATTTATTGCAAACTTGTTTTTCTTACTTCTTGGAGCATAATTAAAATAACTATTTCAAAATCCTTGGTAACTCCATCATCTGAGTCATTTGAAGACTGGTTGATATTGTCTTTCTCTTTTTATTTATTGCAAACTTGTTTTTCTTACTTCTTTGAGCATAATTAAAATAACTATTTCAAAATCCTTGGTAACTCCATCATCTGAGTCATTTGAAGACTGGTTGATATAGTCTTTCTCTTGGGAAAGGATGACATTCCTGGGTCTTCATCTGTGGAATAATTTTTGTCTTTTCATGTCCTAGACTTGATAGTGTTACACTTGAAGGCTCTTGATTCTGTTATACTCTTGTGATTTTAGTTTAGTGTTTGTTCATTTGCTTTGCTTTATCGGGTGCTTAATTTGATTAGAATCAAACTTCAAGCTCTAGCTCTTGGGTAAAAACTCAAATTTTTTTTTTTTTTTTTCCTCCTTAGCTAGAATCTGTCCCACACTCATGTAGTTCATGAGTCACCCAAGAGATCTACACAGAGTTTATCCAAGAGGTTTGTGCAGAGTTTATTTATTTTTCTTTTATTCTATTTTTTATTTCATTTCCATTTTATTTTATTTAAAGTATTTTAACATTTATTTGTGTAGAGTTTATACTTATAATTTCAGGTTTCCCTCTCTTTCTCCCTCCTTTCAGTTACCCGTACCCTCACTTTCCACTTACTGTGGCTGCCCCAATCTCTGTCCTCTGTTTCTACCAGCCCAACAGATGATAGGTTTTATTTGTTTTGTTTTTTGTTTTGTTCATTTGTTTGTTTGTTTGTTTTATGCTTTAGTCTGTTTTGTTTTGTTGGTTGGTTGTAGCCAGCCACATGGCACTGAAGTTAGCCTGCTCTCGGCTAAAAGCGGAAATACAGGTCCCTTACTCCCTGCCGTCCAGCCTTCCCTCTAGTCTGCCTGCTTTAGTTTCCTCTCCAGTAACTTAATATTTTGTTTTTCTTCCTCTGTTTATTGTAGTTAGCTGTGAGAGGGTCATATCTGGGAGACACTATTTAGTCATATTGCAAGCAAAAAACCCTCCCTCTTTTCAATTTTTTTTCCTGTAAGTGCCTAAAGCAAATTTCAATTTGGTGGTTGTCAAATAATTAACCAACAATTTATGGGACCACTATTTTATGAGTCGTACAACAGTATGAGGGGAGGGGGCAGAAATTCAAAATATGGTTAAAACTTTAGTGTTTCAATTTACTCTTCTAAGAGCTGTATTGGTTTAATATTTCACGTTGGGCTGCCAGGATCCAGGGTGAAAAGAGTTTTTTTCCTGGAGGACAGGTAAATTAAATCTATCCCCAGCTGTACCACTAACTAGCTGTATAACCTGGAAAATGTCATCTAACCACACTGGGGCTCAGTTTTCTCATCTGATATTAGAGCCAGTTGTACTAGAGAACTTCTAATTTCCTTTTAGGTCTAATTTTCTCTCATCTCACTGAAGCAAAGTGGCTAATTCTTGGACCCCAGATGCCTGGAGAGTTGTAATTAGGACTTTTTTTATGTTCCTAATTTTTCAGGTTCAGGGTTATTAAGCACAACATCATACTGTGAAGACACTGAGAACAGGTCTTTTCCTCCTCTGATGCTAATGTATAGCACACTGCTTCTTTTTCTAATTGGGTAGGTCACCTGGAAGACCTCTTACACTTTACAGAGTGGGGCCAGAGGATAGCATGGCAGACCCAGGCGACTGTGCAAAGACACGGGAACAAATTTAGGTTATAAACCTAAACTCATTTATAAGGCAAAGGAAGCTTGGGAATTAAATACAACTTAATTTAGTTCTTCATGGAGGATGAGTTTTGCAGTCAGAAATATCAGAATTAATACCCTATTTCATCACTTAATAACAATGAGTCTTGAGCAAATTATTTCAACTTTCTGAGCTTCAGTTTCTCCAGGTTAAAACTGAAATAATAATTTCTGTCTACATAGAAAAATATGAAAAGTACCTAGTACAATACCTAGCGTATAGTATTTGTTCAGTACCTATTGGTACCACCCCCACACTAAGCCAGGCTCTGTGAAACCTTACAAAAGAAGAAACAAAAGAGAAGCTTGACCCATAAAGGATTTCCAGTCATATTTGGAGACAGAAATACTACACAATTTGGTAAAATGTAAAATGGATCACGGACAAGTTGTGCTTATTTGGTAGATTTTAGGCATTTTGATTCATCATAGCTTATCAGAATGTGCCTGCAAAGCTTTGTAGCCCAGACACGCTATCTCTTAATTACTTTTAGCCACATTTACAATTGCATTTTTATTTTGCAAGTATCCTTTACATATGTTATTTTAAACCTGAAAATAACGCTATGATGCAAACAAGACACTTATTATCTTCTCCAATTTATAATTGCAGAAACTGAAGTTTAGATGTGTCAAGAGTACTGCCTGTCTGGAAAGTAGATGAATTATACCTGGATTCCAAATTAAACTGACTTTAAACCCATTTCTCTTGCCCCACCCCATGGATACAGCCAATTCAAGCTACTGAAAAATTTTGTACAGGCCCAGTTACATTATGAATAAGGAAAGAACTTCCCATTCTGAGATCATGTAAAATAAAGCACTCAGCATCTCCTAGACCATTTCCTGAACATGAACGAGCTTTTCCTTACCTACCATTCTTCTTTATTTTAGTCCAGACTTCAGTGCCCCTTACAACTCTGCTACTAATGTTTTTTCGTGTCACTGGATGAGCCAGTTCATCTGACTTGCACATTATTTCCTAATTCGGGGCCTGTCTTATAACTACTCCCTGTGTCCTGGTTCTCACTGTTTTCTTCCTAGACTTCATCTCTCTCCACAGTAGCCACCAGACTGCCACCAAAGTGAGCCTCGTAACAAAGATGCTGATCAAGCAGATCACATTCTTCACTGGTTCCTCACGGCATTGTGAATCCAAACCCCTTGTCTGCAAGACATTTGAGGCCCTTCATGACGTAGGTCCTTGCTAACTCACTGTCCCCACCCACCTTCTGGTGAGGCCAACTTAAGCCTCAGTGTTTCCCAAAGCCTCTCACATGATTTCAGAATTACATGCCTGAGCAAGGGTCACCTTTTTCCTCTCTCCCATCACTTGCTCTGTGTAGTAAATGGCATTGAAGCCACAGTCTGCATATCCTTAATTTGGCATTTCCCTAACTACTGGTAATATTGATTGTTTATTCATATGTTTGGTTCATCATTTACAGTTTCTCCTCTGGAAATTGCTTATCTATATCCCTTTAATTGGGATCTTGCTTTGTCTTATTGGTGAATAAGAGTATCTTACATATTCTGGATTTTAATAATATCTATCTCTATCTCTATCATATCTCTAGCTCTAGCGCTATCTCTATCTCTATCTCTATCATCTCTGTCAAAATACATCAGACAGATTCTCCTACTCTGCTGCTTCACTTTTAATTTTGTTCATGGGTCCTTGTGTGATCCAGAAGACTTCAAACTTTATGTAGTCGTCAGATGGATCATTGTTTTCCCCTATGATTTTATATTTTATGAGTTGCTTAGATAGTCTCACCTACCCAAGTTTCTCCTATATTTTTTTAATATCTATTATTAATATATCTGAACTTTATTATTGTTTATAATGTGAAATAGAATTTCTTCTTCTCAGATATATAGTTGTTTCAACATCAATAATTAAAGTGTCTACCTGCTCCTCTCTGATTTGATATGTCAACTTTTGATTTGTTTTGTTTTGTTTGTTTTTGGTGGCTGGCCAGCATGGGGATCCAAACCCTAAGTCTTGGTGTTATAACACTATGCTCTAACCAACTGAGCTAACCAGTCAGCCTCCAACTTTTAGAATATTAAATTCCCGTAGAGCCATTGGTCTGTTTTTGGACTCTCAATTCTGTTAAACTGATCTATTTATCATTTCTTTTTTTTTTTTATGTTTTCTATCTCTTTATTGATATTTCCATATTGTTTATACATTGTTTACTTTGTTTATGTCTTCTTTTAGTTCCTCAAGCATTTTTATGACAGTTGTTTTAAAGTTTTTGTCTAGTAAATCCACCATCTGGTCTTTCTCAAGGACAGTTTCTGTTGATTCATTTATTTTTTTCCTTTTTATTCCCTGTTGATTTATTTATTATTTTCCCATTCAGGCCATACTTTCCTATCTCTTTGTATGCCCTGTGATCCTTTGTTGAAAACTGGATATTTGAATCTTATAATGTGGTAACTCTGGAGATCCGGTTTCACCACTTCTCCAGAGTTTGCCGTTTTTGTTGTTGTTTTCATTGTTGTTGTTTTGATTTTTGTAAGGAGTTTCTGTGCCAGAGACAGCTTGAGATATAAACTCAGGATCTTCTTAGTTCTTTTCTGAGCCTACGCCTTTCCCTGGGCAAGCACAGCAAAGTCTAAATTCCACAGTATATGTGGTTGCTTTTGAATGTTCTAGTCCTTAAATATCTGGCTTCCAAAAGGGGAAAAAAAGAAAAACGAATAGGGAACAAAACAGGTGCTGTCTACTGGCCTTTTAAATTCCCTGGAAGTTGCTCCAGCCAGAGAGGGAGTGGTTTACAAAAATTGCTGCCCACCTCTGTGCCTGCATCACTGAGATCAGAAGCAGCAAACAGTGATCAGAGCACCAATCTCTGTTGTTTAGAGAACAGAGTCCCTTTTTTGCATTCTGGCTTCTGTAAGCTACCTTCAAGCTGCTCCTGGAATGTGTGCAAAGTTACCTGCCATGGGGCTGGAGGTGAAGGATGGTTAGCTGCTACAATGCTAAGAGTTGAAATAGACCAAAATTTAGCACAATTTACCATGCAAGACTTCCCCTGGAAGTTTCAAGCCTTCAATAGACACCAGAGTTCCAAAATAGTTACATAAGACAGATTTTGCTAAAGCAATTATTGTCTAGTTGGGGAGATGGATTCCTGGTGCTTCCTAATCTGCCATTTTCCCTGCAATTCCACGTTAAGTTTACTCTTAAGCTTTGAATAGTTTTGTCATTATTGGGAGAGGCATTCTTTTTCCTAATAAGTGATGGATCATTTATTACACTGTATTGTGATGATGCGTTTAGTTGTCTATACCGTATTGAGTTCCCTGAGGTCAGGGGCTGAGTTTGATTTATTCACCAGTGTATCTTCATTGCCAAGTATACTACTTGGCACATATTTGAAAGTTGACTTGGCTTTGCTTGATTAATAATTTGATAAAATAATAGTTCAATTATGTGCTACCAAAATATATTGTTCCACCATTCATAGAAAATGTAGTGTCCATATTTTGAACAGATTTTGTCCAGGCTTTGGGGCCAATCCTCTTGCTGCAGGGATTATTGAGTACTAGCTGAATGTAGTCAAAACCATGTGTTCTACAAGGCATTCATCTTCGTTAAGTAGTAGAAATAGTTCTGAGCCTTCTTGTTGGACACTGTGACAAGGTGGCTAATCTGAGAAATGATGTTTTAATGCTTGTCCACCCCCTTGACTTTGCTAATGCTTCACTGCAGCATGAAATGGCCTTTGTGAAGTCACTGGCCCATATCTTTGTGCCCAAATTCTATTATTCCTTTAAGACTCAGTTCAATTGCCACAGTAGCATTAACCCCAAGTTTTTTGGTCCACTGAGTTTCAAGGAAATGCTTACCTTCTGCAAATACAGGCAACTATGAAGTGTATGCTTATAACTAACATAAACATGAATGTTTACATATTTAGCTAGCTCTAGTACATGCATATTTTATTTTTAATGAAACAGAAAATTTATTGAGTAAGTGAAATAAAATGAGAAACACTGAAATGATACAAAGTGAAGGTTGCCAGGAGGTCTGCATAACCATGTCTCACTCCATCACTGTCCCTTCTCTCAAGGGTAGAGAAATCCAGGAAGTGAAGGCAGTAAAGAACAAACTTATACTAAACATTAATGATGCCAGGCACTGCATTATGTATTTTAATACATTTATAAATAGGGATAGTAGTAAGGATAATGATATAACACATTTCACCACAATAATGGCTTCTGTTCATTGAATCACTTTCATGTGTGGTATTTTGTATATGTCATCTCATGTGATTCTTACAAATTTATGTGACAGATGACATTTTATAGGTGACAAAACTGAGTCTTTAAGAAGTTCATTCACTTGCCTAAAATAATGCAGCTAATAAGTTCCAGAGCTGGAAATTTTATCCAGATCAGTCTAATCCTAATTCTCCATACCTTAAAGCATTCTGTTATACCATCTCTACTTGGTTAAAAGGCTAAATTATATATTAGACTTAGGTGCTACACAGGTATTTATCCTTGTTGTGGTTGATGTTATTGTTGTAGTTATAATTATTTTTCTGGCCTCCCTCCCATGTAATTTAGTTTCCTTAACAGAAAAAATGATGATAATAAGATTATTATGAAAGTTGTAAATAAAATATATTAATTTCATGAAATAAAGAGGATATTGGTGAAGGGCTTATCATCATTGTTGTTATTATAATTCCCTTCTTATGCTTTTTCACTTGAATCTAACAATTGATTTCAGATTCAATTAAAAGCAAAATTAATGAGATGCCTGTGCTAGGTTCCAGTATACAAATAAGAGATTTGAAATAGATAAGGCATGGTCCCTGCATTGAGGAGCTCCAAGGCTTTTTTTTATATTTTAATATTTTTTATTTTTCACTTTGATACTTACCTTATGTTAAGATTTTAATAGCTAGTTTAATTTTAAGAAGCTGCAGCATGAATTTTGATGACATGAAAGAAAATCTCTGGTGAAATAAACATGTGTTTCCTTTAGTATTTCAGATTTGCCTGGTTGAAAGTATGTTGGTCACAGTCAACAAAAATAAAATAGTTCTGGTTAATGATGAAATAGTTACCATGCCCTGTCCCATGCTTTTTGGATAACCAGCATTAGGGAAATACTGCTTATATGGCCTATTGGGGTTATATCACACTCAATTGCATTCGGCATTAAGGCTATAGCATAAAATATAGTCAACAAGAATTACTCATGTGCTGATTTCTAAATATGACCAGGCACCCAAGGATTCCCTGACATACAGGAAGCATTTAATACAAGACAGAGATGAGAACAAAATAAAACAACTTGAAGGAGAAAAATTAAAAAGAAAAACTGTCATTAACAATAACCCTGGAGAGATTTGAGAAGATCCTGTGCCTATGATACATGAAAAGATACCTTACATTAAAAAAAAAAAAAAAAAGCTAGATAATATCACAAGCTTTTGGAAATTAAAAATATAATTGCAAAAACAAGTAAAAAGTATGATAGAACTAGAAGCTAACATTGAGGAAGTGATTCTCCCAGAAAGTAAAGCAAAAAAACAAAAAAACAAAAAAAAAGAGAGAAAGAAAATAAAGAAGAAAATTAAAGAACGGACCAGAAGTCACCAAAGAACAGAGAAAATGGAGTAGAAGAAATAATCAATGGTGTTTGGAAGAAATGATTCAAGAAGACTTCCTGAAACTGAAAGCCTTCAATTCTCAGACTGAAAGGGTCCCCTTAAGACTCTGGACAGTGGGTACACATACACATACACAAAGGTGTGCCATTGTAACACTTCAGCAATCTGGCCAGCAGTAGTCTAAGATATCCTCCAAGATTGCACCTGCACAATACCCCAAGACTATGAATATGATGGATGTTGTTATCTGGCATAGTTAACATTAAAATAGGGAGATCATCTGAGCAGGTCTGATCTAATCACATGAGCCCTTTAAAAGAAGAGCATTTTCTGTGGCTGGTTGCAAAAGAGGAAGACAGAGACTGGAAGCACAAGAAAGATCCAATGTGCTGCAGCAGGCTCTAAGGTGGAAGGGGCCATGTGTCAAAGAGTGTGGGCAGCCGCCACGGACCACCAGCAAGAAAACCGTGGCAACCACAAGGGGCCAATTCGTCAATTCCAAGAATGAGCTTGGAGGAGAGTTTTTCCCACAGAATCTCCTCAGAGGAACTCAGCCAGGCTAACACTTTGATTTCAGCCTTGTGATGCCTTGGGAAGAGAAACCATCCCTGCCATGACAGACTTCTGACCTACCGAACTGAGAACTAAAAAAATGGGTGCTGTTTAAGCCACAAAGTTTGTGGTCATTTGTTGTGGGGCAAAGGGAAAAGAATGTGTCAGCTTTGAGGGTAGGCAGAAGCTCTTACCAGCTTCCAAAGAGGAGGAAAACAAAGCTTTCATACGCAGGATCGAGAATAAAATGAAACTGGACTTTTTGCCAATATTAGTAAAATCTGAAAGATATGAAGCTATGACTGTTAGATTCCGATGTCAGAATTATTTTGTCTTGGAATTCAAAGTATGATGAAGCTGTCAATTAAGTGTGGGGTGAGAAAAAAATGTAACTGGATCATCTCAAATAATTTTCATCCATCGAACCTATTCTCATGAAGCTGATGGAAAATGTGCTCCACCAAAGCCAGGCAATAAACCAAAGCAAGAGAAAAACAAGATTCAGAAAACAGAATTCAACATGAGAGAGACAACAGGAATCCCCAGGGCTCCGGGAGGGAAGATCCCAAGTTGACAGGGAGCAGCTAGGCAAATTGGAAACAGGTCAGAAGACTGAGAGAGATTTTTTTCAAAAAAGATGTAATTGACAGATTGTGCAATGGATTGAACATTCTGAGAGAGTTTTGCAACAGAAGCAGAATCTGAGGCAGAATTAGGATGAACAATATTTTAAAAGTAAGCAGACAGGCAAACCAAACAAAACAGTAACTTAGAGGAAAATGAAATGTAAGATAGGAAAATAAAATAATCGTAGTATATATGACATAGTACATATGACATAGTATATATGCTATTGGCTATTAATGGGGTCTGTGTAGATATAATAATAAAGACACGGTGTGTTGGGAATGGGGAAATGTGTGCGTATGTGAGGCGGGTTTAAGTGGGGGTGTGAAAATGAGCAAATTCCTTGTGCTTTCTTGTGAAAAGTGAATGAATGATAGGTATCAATACCGCAGGTTATTTAGAAATATGAATCAGGTGCATGCATTCAAAGTGGGTTGCTCCTGTAGAATGGATGGTAGGAATAGGAGTGGTTTGTGAAGCCCTTTTTTTTTTTTTTCCTGAAACAAGCCTTGGAGAGCTGTAGGACTTTGTAAATTAAACATACACTTTAACCCAGATAAATATAGAAACTAAAAGGAAGGAAGAAAAGAGGGAAGAAAGAAAGGGAAGGAGAGTTGGTGGATGGGAGGGCATGCACAGAGGAATTCCTTACTGATTTGACGTGCTCTCCTCCTGGGAATTTTGCTCCTACGAGACAAGAGACATTGCCCTAACCACAAGCTGGCCAACTCTTAATTGAGGAGAACCAGGACAGTCTTTCTTGGCTTTCTCTTCCGACACAGATTTCGGGGTTATTTTTAGGACAAATTGGGGAGTGTAGAATTTAAGGGGTATATTCTATGAAGTAATTGTTTGCTTTAAAAATATCTGGGCAGCAGCAGAGGTGAGAGAAGGTTTCATGTTATAGGAGTAGCATCTCGCTGACATTCTGTGAGTTTTCTTTTGATCGGTTAACATGTGAAGTTTCAGTGGATTTGGCCTGAAAATGATGTATTGAGCATTTTCTTGCCAGAATGTATAATTTTCTAACACAAT
Source organism: Cynocephalus volans (assembly GCF_027409185.1). Taxonomy (NCBI): domain Eukaryota; kingdom Metazoa; phylum Chordata; class Mammalia; order Dermoptera; family Cynocephalidae; genus Cynocephalus; species Cynocephalus volans. The sequence goes on from NC_084474.1 coordinate 87,192,430, forward strand.
GTCTTTGGCAGCTACATGTAATGAAGTTGCCCAGCCAAGACAATAATATTTTCAGGATAACTCTAAGTTTGACTGAATAGGATTGTGGAGGGAAGAAAAAGGAAGTGAAAGAAATATCTCATTTCAAATGAAATGGTGGGGGTGGGGGAGAAGGATATTTTGAGACCAAGTTGCATGCAGGCTAGAGAGTCAAGGTTGCTTAATAAAAAGAATATGGTTTTTAAATCCAATAAGCTTGGGTTTGAATTCTGCCTTAACCATGCTGGGTTACCTTAAGCAGGTAAACTGGCTCTCTCTTCTATCTATTTTTATCTCCTCCATGACATGGGGAAGATAATCCAATTTTATAACACTGTGAAGATTAGAAACCTTGATATAAAAGGCCTAACATTGTGCTTGATAGGCATTCAATAAATGTCACATCCACCCACACACGTACACACACATGCACACACCTGCACACACAGCAAACCAAGGTGGTGGTGGTCAGAAGGGGGAATACAGATTCTACCCCAGTGAAGTCCTTTTGTCTCTTTCTCTCTGCTCTGCTTCTATATCTCTTGAATATATCTTCTGTATCTCTATTTGAATATATCTTTTTATCTTCTATATCTCTACTGCCTCTCACTCTTTCAGCCTGTTGTCTTAAAATCTCACAGAGGTATCAGCTGATGTCACTGAAAAAAAAAAAATACACAAAATGGTCTCTTCCTTTGCAGAGCTCATGACCCACTAGGGAACACAGAATGGACAAAAAAAAAGTAATGATACAGTATCATTGCTCTGTTCTACCTAAGTACAATTGCAGCCAGCTGGAGAGAAGATCCTCCACCCAGGGTGAATCATAGAGTGTTTTAACAATGGGATGGGATTGGGGTGAAGCTTAGGGTAGAGGGAGAGGACTATGGGTTTCATACCTGTTGTTTCTAAGGTGGCTTGCTGGTTTAAGCTGTTGTACGTGTGGCTGGACACTGCCTAAATGCAGGGCTGCCTCGCAACATAGTGTAAAGAAAAATTATCTTCATTGCAGGATTGGTCAGGGTGGCCAAGAAAAAGGTGCTCATTTGAATTTGTTTGACTTTCTTTCTCTTTCTTTCCACATGTGTTTTGGGACTCACAAACCACTTCAGGTGCTGGAAATATAGAGGTGAACAAAAGCAGTTCTTGCCCTTGAAATCTTAAATATCTAGTAAGGAAGACTTCCCTTCCAAGACCTTAAATTAGAGGCAACATAGAGACAAATCATGGTCAGTACAATAAAAAACGGACAAGAAAGTTGCCTTTGATGTAGGAAAACCTAAAGATTTCTGTATAAGTGGGTGGGGGATAGGGAGAATCCATGAAGTGGTCTGAAAGGCATGGGAATTTGACTTTGGCAGGTACTTGTGGAAAGGAAGACCATCCCAGGCTCAAAATCAGGTGAAGTCCTGGATTTTGGAAAGCAGAGAGTTTTATGGTGAATGTCAAGTAAAAACGTTCTCAAAAGCATACTGACTTCATTCAGAAGCCACCCTGTTTCTAGTCCCTGACCTCAGTCACAGATGAGCAGCCCATACTGGTGGCTGGCAAGGGCCCATCACAGCAGAGGCCATGCCACATTAACTCAGAAACTGCTTGACTTCTCTTAGTCAGGATCTTAGCCAGATCATAGTCAGCACATTTGATAATGACCTCCTAGTAATACCAGTGCCCTTTTAAATCTGAGTTTCACTTCACAATGCACAAAGAATTTTGACTTTTAATCCACTTCTTCTCCCTGGTGGGTGTGTGGTGTTACCCTCATTTTACAGATGAGGAATGAACAGCCCAGGGATTATGAAAACATAATCCAGAGGTTGACCGAAGGGTTTCGGACAGCTGGTAAAATGGTAGTACACCCAGATAGTTTGGACACTGTGGAAATGAGCTATTTAAAGATGGTTCATGCTGTGCTGAAAGGAGCTACTGTCAAAATTGAAAGAAGGATGATCTAGTTCTAAAGAACAGTGACTTCTGGGCTCTATATTAGAACAAAAACCCAGGTTTTAGGTCTACTTCTATGACAGGAAGGAAATTCTAAGGAAAAATGGACAAAAGTAACAGCAAGGTGGTCCTGAGTGCATTAAGGAAGAAAATGCAAGAATGCCCTCTTAAAATGGTTTTTAAAGTAGAAAACCAATTGCCAGAATTGCTTAAAGACAGGAGCAAAAGAACCACTGAGGATAGAACTTTGGGACTTCACATTCTCATGATTTCTTAGGGTGAGGCAAGAAAGCCAATAAGCAACACATTCCAAGGTCATTGAAAAAATCAAGTTTACTCAATTTTTATTTATTGTGTTCTCCGTTTTGTCTCATTTATTTCTCTTTGTCATACTAGGACAAGAATTCTAACTCTAAGCTTTCTTGTCAACCTACTCTGTCTCCCATGTCCCCTCTTAAGACAGACTGCTCATTTTCTTTTTGCCAGGTAATCCGTAATCTGAAGAATTGCCTCTTACTTACCAATGCAATCTCCACTGTGCTGGTGTTCTCCATGTTAAACTTAGTGTTCTTAGGCAATTATCGTATCTCAGGCATCAAAGGGGCATTAAACATTTACCTAGCACAATCATTCACCCAACGATTGACTTTTGCCTGCACTATCCTTGAAAGATGGTCTGATAAAACTATACTTGAACAGGTACAGTGATAAGAAAAACAGCTCTAACCAAGATTTCTTGTTCTTTCACAGGGCAGCTATGTATCGCTGGGAATTTCTGCCTCCAGAGTCCCAGAAAACTAGTCTGTTTTTATTTCTCTGTTAAGGCCCTTCAAGTAAGTGATGTAATACTACCTACCTCCCTCCAACCCTGATGCAAAGCACTAGAAGCTCCCTCAGGTCGAGCATCCCCAGTTTGTCTAACTATTTTTACATGACATATTTTAGTCTGTTCTCTACCCCACCTCTAAGGGTCACTCTATCCAAAATGGGCCTCAGTTAAATACCTTAAGCCAGATGTGTTCTGCCAGCACATAGCAGAATATAACTGCTAGTTCCTTTATCATTTTGCATTTCTAAGGGAATATTTTTAATATTTAACCTGGGTAAAATTAAATAAATGTATCTATGCATGCATGGTTCACTTCCCCACTATCCATTCCCATTTTGTAAGGCAATGGGCCCACTTGTTACTTTGAGATGCCCCTTCCCCATCTCATGCCATGTGGTTTGAGTCAGGTTCACCCTCAGTCCTATAGAAAGTATGAAAAGTAGTCAGTAGGTCACAGTGATTGATTCCAGGGTGGCTCCTGACCTAAGTCAATCCAATCAGAATGAACTGCATGATTTTAGTTGAACACATTTCAGGTGGTCTTTTTCACTCCAGATTTGAAATGTTTGCAGCTTAAGAGCTGTATTGAGCCAGCTGGTGACTCTGAGATCCTTTTGGAAGATGGAATCAGCACAAAGGAGGCAGAGTGAAGAAACAAAGAGAAAGAGAGACCACAGTCTGACAGCACTGCTTAGGCTCCTGTGAAGCTTATTGGAAGTCAAATGGATTCCTGGTTGCATGAGTCACATAGGGCTACCTTCCCTTTTCTAGTCACATCACTTCCAGCCAGGTTTTTTGTTAGTTGAGACTAAAAGAGTCCCAATTAATAAAAGGTTATAGTGTAGTCAAGAACTTGGGAAAGAATGTTAAAAGGCTGATTGTATTGGTTCTGATGCAGATTTACAGGAAATTTTCTGAGCCTGTTTGGCCATTGATAAAATGAATACCTTCATGTCCATAATCAAAAAAAATCCACATGGCTCCTCCAAAAAGGCTTTCAAGAAAACTTCTAAAACATGGCATTAATATAGACATATGAATAACAAAAATTAATTCTGCATTTCTTTGTTGATGAATTAAATATATAAGATTTGAAAACGCTACATGGAGGCAACAATGGACTGACTCTCAAGAACTAGATAAAATTATTTTATCTCTGGAACCTAATCTGGAACTTAACACATAGCATGCTTTTACAAAATGTGGGTTAAATGAACAAATGAATGACTAAATAAGTTACCCTATGACTGACCATTTTTCCAAACCTAGATCTTTGGGATCAATACATATTCAAAGACAGAAAAACGAATAAAACATTGTCTGCACACAACCACCATGAGAGTTTTATGCTGTACTTACATGTGATTCCCCATGGTAACCATGTAGATAGTTTCAGGGAAGGGCAGTGCCATGTCAAAGAGGTTGTCAAGAAGATCAAAACATAGTCATCCATGATACACCAAAATCACACCTATGGTGCTCCTGTTTTCCCAAAGCCCACTCTTACTTCCCAACACGGACATACATCCAATACCACAGAAGGCTGAAACAAGCAAAAGAGCCCCTGAGGAAGTATGAGGGAGGCCTCCCCACAAGGGCCTGAAACTCAAGTGCTCTCAAATAGAGCAACTTCTATCTGCTTTTGCAAAGCAAAAGTCTAGTGTAAGGTCTAGTGTAAGGCAGAGCAATGGCCCCTTGCAAATTATATCAGCTTACTCTGAATTAGAGGACTTAGTATATTTTTACAAATGGAAATAAAAAACCCAGAGGAAATGTTATGAAAATAAATCTGTAAACATTGAAATTGAAAATAATCATGAGCAAGAACAAGTTGTAGCTTAGACTAATGAAGGATAAATTATGCCAGAATGCAGAATAGGATTTGTTCCTCGGCATGATTGAAAAAAAAAAAAAAAGTTTCAATGGGAGGAAGAGGTCCAGGTAACTCTGGACTTAAAGATACAATTTGATGAGCCACTGCAAACCTACCTCTAAACAGACTTATTTGGCTATGAATACAGGTCAACTGCTTGAACTGGAAAATAATAAAACCAGTATAACTTCTTTGCAGAAGCTACATCTCTTGCTCAAAATCTTTCTCATTTTTTTCTCCCTCCTTCATTCTTTCTTGTTCAAAAATTATGTAAGCTTGTTAATTCCTTGGGACACATTTCACCAAGGTTTGCTGATCTATATACCATCACTTCCCCCCTAAAAGATATTGCTGATAGCAATTTTGGATTTGGGAACCAGGTCTTCAATATTTCCTCATTATCACAATGTTCTCCTATTTCTACTTAAATTTCAGATTCAATTTAATGCCACCATCTCTGCGACCAGTTATTGACATTAACTGAAATGCATTGTCTCTTGTATCTTTGCTGACCAGCTCATTAACTTTTGAACTTTATTCTGAAAGATTTGCTTTGTTTATACATTTTTCCTTATTTGTGTATCTGAGATGAATGCTATGCATGCTCTCTACATTCCACCCACCCAGTCTTTTTTTTTTTTAATTTAATTTTATTTATCTATTTATTTATTTTTTAATTTTATTTTGTCGATATACATTGTGGCTGATTATTGCTCCCCATCACCAAAACCTCCCTCCCTTCTCCCTCCCCTCCTCCCCCCCAACAATGTCCTTTCTGTTTGCTTGTCGTATCAACTTCAAATAATTGTGGTTGTTATATCTTCTTCCCCCCCCAGTTTTGTGTGTGTGTGTGTGTGTGTGTGTGTGTGTGTATGTGAATTTATATATTAATTTTTAGCTCCCACCAATAAGTGAGAACATGTGGTATTTCTCTTTCTGTGCCTGACTTGTTTCACTTAATATGATTCTCTCAAGGTCCATCCATGTTGTTGCAAATGGCAGTATTTCATTCGTTTTTATAGCTGAGTAGTATTCCATTGTGTAGATGTACCACATTTTCCGTATCCACTCATCTGATGATGGGCATTTGGGCTGGTTCCAACTCTTGGCTATTGTAAAGAGTGCTGCGATGAACATTGGGGAACAGGTATACCTTTGACTTGATGATTTCCATTCCTCTGGGTATATTCCCAACAGTGGGATAGCTGGGTCGTATGGTAGATCTATCTGCAATTGTTTGAGGAACCTCCATACCATTTTCCATAGAGGCTGCACCATTTTGCAGTCCCACCAACAATGTATGAGAGTTCCTTTTTCTCCGCTCACCCAGTCTTTTGAACTGGGAATTCAAGTTGTCAAAGAATATCTGTGTCCGTGTAGATAGATCACTTTTGTCATAGATTCCCACCTTCAAACACACACCCATAGCCATATAAACTCTGGCCTTGTTCATCTTTACTGTTTATATTCTTAGTTCTGAACCATTCACCCCAACCCATTCTGAGCCATACAAACTAATCATGTAGACTTGTCTCTGTGATCTTTCTGGTTCCATCATCCTTTTATCCCAGGGTGTAGTAACCAATTTCCAGGATGTTTCCCAGTGATTCTTGCATCCTCGTTTTCATGCTCTTGAATAAGCCTATAACTAAAGGGATATTTCAAAGATGACAATGTCTGACTTTCAAAGATTGGTCATTAAAGTCAAAGTGGATTTTTCTTTGCCTTCTTTTGGATCACTCAATCTGATGCCAGCTGCCATGTTATGAGGACACTCCAGCAGCCCTTGGAGAGCTGCACATGACAAGGAACTGGAGCCTTATGCCAACAGCCAGCAGTAAATTGTCAAACACACAAATGAGCCACCTCAGAAGTGTATCCTCTAGTCTGAGGCAAGCCTTCAAATGACTGCAGTCTTAGCTAAAATTTTGACTACAGTTTCATAAGTGATCCTGGGCCAGAAATACGCAGCTAAACTGCTCCTAGATGCATGGAGCTATGTGAGATAAGAAATGTTTATTGCTGTTTTAAGCCACTAAGTTTTGGGGTAGTTACACTGTGAGAGGTAACTAATGCATGAAATACTTTAGGTTCTGCTTATCTAGCTTCAGCACTAGCTTTCCTACTCACACTAAAATGGAAAACAAACAAACAACAACATAGCCACTTTGTTTATCTGTAAGTAAATATTTTAGAACTCACGAGTCAGATATTGCTATTTAAATTAGTTACACTATGCATGCATAACTACTTATCAACTGAATTAGGGAGATAAAATTGCACCTACAATGAGATAATAAATGTAAAAAGCTTAGTAATGCCTGGCACATAGTTGACACTCAATAAATGTTAGTAATAATTATTATTATTAATTGTCATTCTCAATATTATGGTGCTCAGACAATTAAGTAACTTGAGCAAGGTTCCAGCAGGTAAATCAGGACTCAAACCCACGTCTATTTGATTCTTCTATTCACGCCCTTAGTAATCAGTTGGCTACAATTTTATGGTCTACTGTTGAGCCAAGCACTGTATTGGTCATATGGGATAGAATGAAAAATAACAAATATTCTCCCTGTTCAAGGTCTTATAGTGAAGTAAAGGGAGCTTACATTTTGTAAGTGCAACCAGTTCTGTAAAGCACCACGGTGAAAATCCACGCAGTATGAAGACAAAGGAGAAAGTGTTCGATCGTCTACTTTGGCATAGTTTCACCTCTAGCCATTTCTGGCGCAGGTGCCTTTGGACCTCATCTTCCCCATGGATTTCTCTCCAACCACATCAAACTGCATCATCTCTTCTGTCTCTCCTGCATCCTGACATCTCACAAACTAAAATACTTGCTTCTGTTTTAAGAAACCAGAATATTACACTGGAGACGATGGTGTCTGAGAGGCAAGCACTTCTGAGTCTGTGGTGACAGGCCTTTGGCACAAACTTTGGTGGATTTCTATGCCGTTAGTGTCCTGAAGCTCCCTGGCTCGCTGCAGCTTGGCCTCCTGTCTTAGTCTCAGCACTGGATGGATGAGGGAGGAGATGAACAGTTTAATAGCAGGAAAATGGGAGATAGGCAGCCTTCACATCCTTTACGGAAGGGCACATGTGATTACTGATGAAGTTTCACCCTGAAGAAGGACTCTCCTAGCAAGGCTCCATTCCCCACCCCCAAGTTCTCCTTCCTCCAGAACCTCATTGTTGCTTAACCAAATTTCCATGTCCTGCCATAAAGAGAACGGAAGGAAACCCTTCATATTCTCCAAAGGGGGTAAAGCTCAGAAATGGAGAATTTTGACTTAGCAATAGTTTTCTATTTTCAATACCTGTGGCATTCTGTAGACACACTGTGCTGAGCCAAAGAGTTTTCATTTGCATCAGTGGCAGACTCTGGCCTACTAAGCCCTTGGTGGCCCATGACAGTTGCACAGGAAAATACCCCCAAAACATCACTTTTCAGTGTGAACTGCTCTTCCCAGCTCAAGCACAGCTGGTAATTGGACTCAGAACTATACGATGGATGTGACAGCAGTACTAGTTGAGGTTTAGGCTTCAGCGAGCCCGCCACCACTGTCCAAGCTTTAATTACAGACTTGTCGTTGTACCTCAGGCTGAAAAATGTGTCTAAAGAGCAGACAGGTGTTCAGAGTCCAGAGGACATAGAAAAGGATCACAGTTAAAATGGGGGAAAAAAATCATCTCTTGCCTTGTAAACTCAACCAATTTGATCCATGGGACATTGACAGACAATAAATATGGAGCTGCATGAAGTCATTTTTACAGGCGTTTTATGAGTATAATAATCAGGAGAAAGATTGCCCATGATTGAGATGCAGTTGTGGTTTAGGGAAATGATCACTTTCGTTGGTTCTCTGTTTATATCCTCCTTTTGCATTCTTTACAGATAAATGATTTAGCTATTCCTAATTATATGTAAATATATAAATATATTGCTTTCTATCCTTCTGAGGAAAGCCAAAATGAACTGGAAATCTTGCTCTTCTGCCATTTTATACTAATTAATGTATTTTTATTGCAACTCATTTATCCTTAATGATGCATCCAATAGCATTACAATTTGGAAGATGTAAATGATGTTATATTTTTATAGGTTTAACTTTTTATTTTTCAATCTAGTATATGTCATGGGGGTAAAAAGGAAATTATCAGCCCTGGCTCATTCTGGAGGTTAGAAAAGAACACTTTGCAACTTCCCTTTCTTAATTGAAAGTTTGGTTCCTCCACGGTCCTACTTAATTCCTTTAAACCCATTCAGATAGCCAGAGAGGCGCTGAGTGAGTCATTGTCACACGTAAATGCATTAACTTGGAAATTGATCAATCCATCATATGAATGTTTTCAACCACTCCAAGGCAGACAACGAAATTCTAATGAGAACCTATTGTATAAAGTGATGGACAACACCACTGACAAGCACTTTCAATCAATTCAAAGGCCTCAGCTAACTTTTCTTGAAGTTGGTTTTGTTGCACTATGTAGTTTGACAAGACTGAAGGTGTGACTGGGTCAAATTAAACAGGATATTGCTTGTGCAAGACATCAAAATTGGTCTGCAAGGTTAGGTGGCTGGGAGTAAGGGAGCAAGCATTGATGTGCTGTCCAAAAACATCGCCTCCCTTAGTGGATGTAAAGCCAAATACTTCCCCCACCTCATTTCCTGCCTCATTCCCTTTTTAATCACTAATCAACTGTACTAGCATTTTCATTAATTATATTTTGTATGGTATATTAGAAAGAATACCTGCAAACATTAATCATTTAAAGCCAACTTATGAGAGGATTTATTATTCTAAATAATTACCTCCAATTTTATTGATGAGGAAAGAAATTGAGAGAGTTTAAGGGACTTGCCTAAGACCACAAACAACTCAAGGATAAGTCTAAGACTTGAACCTAATTTTGTAATGCCTAATAATCTTTTTACTTGTATATTATTATCTCTATTTTATGAAAAAGGACACAGGGAAAGTAAAAAAAACCTCTCCTAGGATTACTCAACTATTAAGCACAAAACTGGCATTTGAAACTCAGATCTGTCTGAGTCTAAAGAATGAATCAACATGCACTATTGCATCTAAAAAACACACAACAAAAAAATTTATGTAATCCTGTATAATGTTGTTAAGATGGAGAAACATATCATATTCTAGGATCAGAGTACTGAGGCCCTGAATTTCTGTACACATAGATCACTCTCTGATCCTTGAGGAAATGCACAGACCAACAATCGTTACAAAAGTATTAATTGTTGCCAAAATCTCATTTCTTTCCTCAGTTACACCAGGTGGTAATTGCTAAAATCAAGAATATAAAAAAACTGAAAAAATATGTTTAAAATATGTAAAAAATATGAAATATTTCTCCCAAATACTAAAAAAAAATCAGTAAACAGAAAAATACTTGAATATTTCCTTACCTCGTCTTTTTGTGTGTGATTTTTATTAAGAAGCAAAAAAAATACCCTACCTGCTTTCACAATTAATTTGAAGTACAGCACTCAAGTTCATGCTTAATAATAATGAAAATACATAAATAAATATAAATTATGGGTCAGATAGGACCAACCCTCCCTCATAATAAAGTGCACTATTAAAGCAGAGTAGTACTGGTGTGTGAACAGGTAGGTAGGACAAGAGATGGAGTAGAGAGTCCAGAATTAAACCAAAATATTTGTCAAAATTTGGCATCTGAAAAAAAGGAAATTACAAATCAGTAGAGAAAGAATGCTTATTCAATAAATTGTGTTAGGAAAAGTGGTAGTGATTTAGCAACAGAATATTTTAAACCTTACACCAAAATAGACTCAGATGGCTCAGAGACATTTTTTTTAAAGCATGCATATATATTTGCATATATATTTATATACGTGTGTATATATACATATAATCACATTGTGCAGAAGGCATACATATGACATAAAATTCAGACTCTGGAAGTTTGATAAATTTGAGAACACAAAAATAAGTCTGTGCAGGGAAAAAAACGTAATGCAAAAATAGATGAAAAATTAGTAAAATTAAGACCAGAAAAAAAAATGTCAATTTCCTTAATATATAAAGAGCACTGTAAACTAATAAGAAAAAAAAGCCGTCTAATGGAAAATATAAGCAAAGGAGGTGAAATTACTGATGTTCAAAGAACAAAAATATAAATAGCTCATTCAAAAGTAGGTGATTAATTTCACACGTAGAAAGAGAAAAGCAATTAAAAGTATAGTGACATGCCATTTTTTTAGCTACTGGATAAGCAAAGCTTCAATAGTTTGAAAACATACTATGTTGAAGAGGAAATGGATTAATGAACATATTTGTATTTTGCTGTAGGAATGTAACTTGATACAATCTCTAGGGAAGGCAAGTTGATCCTTCTCCACCGTTCTATCCACGCTTCCCTCATACTTTCTCTGCCCTTTTATGTGTGCTGTTCCGTGTCCTAAGAGGTTGATGTCTGTGGACTGCATTACGCAGACTTCTTTGCCAGTTGGCTTTTGGCTGGCTTCAGCAAATGGGAGGTTCTGGAGAGGTCGGTGTACCACACTCCCTGAAGGTGAACCTAATAGGCAAATAATTTGATATTGTTATATATCGGTAATATTTACCTTTCATTCCGAGGAACAACTGGTCACTGGGGAAGGTTGATTTGGAAACTTTTGGAGGCAGTACCCAGCCCCTTCTGCCTTTGCAATTCAGCAGTCACCCCAGATCTGCAAAATTCATCCAGCCAAGCAAACTCCCATAATGAAGAAACTTAATTTCCTTTGTAGACAACTCACTGGCCACCTATTGCTCTTCCTAAATGTCTCTTTCTTCAGTGGCTTTCAAAAATGTTTTCCAAATTCAGAAAGTATTCTCACTGACAGAAGTTGTTTGTTTGTTTATGGGTTTTTTTATGTATACTATTCCACCAAAATTTTAAAATCCCAGTAATGCTCTTCTACTGTGATCATACTTAATGCTCATCTAGACTGTCACACATTGTGCCTGTGTTCGTATGGCTCTGAAGTTTCTAGCAACATCCCTGGAAGCCATCATAACTCTGCTTGAGGAAGGTTTCACTAAAGAGGGGCCTACAAAACTGAGTCCTCGAAGATGTCAGAATTAACTAGGAGGAGCGAGAGAAGAAATGGCCTTTGAAGAAGAAAAATGTCTGTGCAGGAAATCATGAGCAGGAGCAAAGCAGAATACATTCAAGTACGACAAGAAATTTTGTGTCTGTAGCTTAGAATGGGACACAGGACAGAGAGGAGAGCCAGATGGGAGAGCTAAGGTTCAGCTGTAAACACTTGTAAAGGAGACGAGCATCTCCCCAAGTATCTTCACTAAATGTCACTGCTGTGAGATGCTCTGCAGAAACCGTTCCTCATTAAAAGTTTGGAAACTAGGGCATCATATCATTCTTTTAGGTATTTATAAAGTTTACAAAGCACAGTAGCATAGTAAAAGCTCTGAGAAGTCCTGGAACATAAAATCTTCTTAGCTTTCTTTAAGCCAGAATTTCAAATTCTTATTTTCAGGGAATCAAGCCAGAGAGTCAAAAATTTGCAGACAAATTTGCAGGCAAATATGGGCAAGGACAAAGACTCTTCAGCAACATAGTGCTTGAGGCAGAACCTTAAGGAATATGTTCCATATCTATATAAGCAAAGGTTAATAACTTTCTCAAAACTTTGACAGAGGTAACGAGAATTTTGACGTTAAAAAAAAAGAGAACTTTGTAGTGTCTATTCTGTGAAATTAGAAGCACTCAAAAGAGGATCCACAGAACCTGGAAAAGATAAATGAAAATTAGACTATAAGGGAATACATCTTTCATCTGTTTCTCAATGAAAACATTTTGATATTATATATAATTATAATTTGATATATAAAATTGAGCTTAAGACAACTACCTAGTAAACGGTTTATTGATTTCCATTTGAGATGTTCTTCCATTTGCATATGCAGTGGCCAGTCTGGGTTGGGAGGTAGGGGAGAGGCCTGGTAGTGTCAATTGAGGATTCAGAGATTGGAGAACTGGTCTTTCTTTCTTCTTTCTTTCTTTCTTTCTACCCTGTTTTCTTTTCTGTCCTCTTCCTGTAATTCCATCTGTCCCTTCTTCCCGAGAGTTAAAAGCAACCTACGTCAGATTGAAATGGATAAAAAGATAAATAACCGTCCGTCTGCTGAACACAGAAAGCTAAAAAGGAGAAAGAAATTGCATTTGCCTTTGCACTCAATATATCAAAGTAATTTATGTCGGTACCATTCTGCCTGCTTTCATACATATTTGGTTTTAAATAAAATCAATCTCTCCAAATCTGTAATAGCTTTCTTTGTAAGGCTCTTAAAAAAAAAAAAAAAGTTGTTGAAATCTGGTTCCATTAGAAGCAAAGTTGGTTTATTGCAAGTCACTCATTCTAATGAGCTGTAAGTCTGAAAGACATTCCTCAAACACATGAAACAGTTAATGCCCGTGCAAGAGCTGAGGATTGGGGGGTTAAAGCTCACATCCAAACTGAGCAGGTAGGGTTAGCTGTGCAGAATTTTAGACAACAGGAGGGGAGGAGCCTTAGAACAAGAAGGGGTTGAAGCCAACTCTGGAGAGGTGGGATCAACTGCTGAGACCAGAAGGGATGCCCCTCACACAGTGAGTATGATAAGGACCAACAGGCGGGTCAGCCCTACTGTGTTCTGGAAGCTCCCTAAACAGAGAATGAAGAGCAGCCACCATTTTTTAGCACAGACTGTAATAATGGCAAACACTTTTGTAGTAGTTACTCTCTGCCTGGCACTGCTTTCTACTCCTGATAACCCTGTGAAGCTGGTGACATAATTACCCCCAATTTACAGAATAGGAGACTGAGATAGAAACAGCTTAAGTAATTGCCCAGTGTCATTGCTCAGCGAGTAGACAGCAGATTTGGAACTCAAACCCAGGCTGTCTAGTTCTGAATTAGCCATGCTTAACCATTCTACCATCCTGCTTCCTTCCTAACCTATTAGTTTCTGTATCTGACTCCATTTTTGATCCCCACAAAGACACCATGAGCGACGTATCATTATCCCTTTTCTATGATGGGGAAATGGAGGCTCAGAAGGTTGAAATGCTTTGTCCCATGTCTCTCTCTATTCCAAATCCCATGTTCTTTCCACAGCAGACCTTTAAAGAGCTGGTAAGAGGAGGCAACCAAGAAATAGCCTCTCACTCCCAATTATACCTACCACTGACTGAAATACATGCAGCATTTTTCTGCTTTGTTGTTCTTTACAGCTTGAGGCATGTACAGGTTCTACAAAGAGTTGACCATCAAGCAGCATTATTCTGAAAAGGAAAAAGTTCTAAAGTCAGATAACCCCGAATATGTAGAAATCCCAGCTTCACTACTGAGTACGTGTAGCCAATTAGCTTTGGGCTAGTGATATTTCCTTGGCCTCAGTGTTATCGCTGTAAAATGGGAATAATTATCCTCACTCAGGGAGTTGCAGGATTAAATAAGATCATGAATGTGAACTCTTAGCACAAAGCAGGGCACAGAGAAAGCACTTGGTAAATGAAAGATGTCATTATTTTTGTTGATTACCTTTCTCATACCCTCCCAACTTTATTTTATGCCATTCTCTAGTGCAGACATCATCAGAGAGAAAGGGAAGGTCGTGATGCACTTGCCTGGGGAGGGGTGATGTAATGTAAGAGAAGGAGACAGATCTCTGGTGCTGAGGTACTGCTCATTTTGCGGTTTAAGGTGGAAAATTAGAGATGATTAGAGGGAACCCTAAGTCCACTCCTCTAGACAGGCATTGCTATTCTTCCCAGCACCTGGGGCGTTTCATAAATGTAACAACTGTTTTCCACATAGAACACATAACCTAGGTGCTAAAGAAAGAGTGATAGAGAGAAAATTTATGGAAAAGTTAGCCAGGCAGACACATCTAACTCCTGGTCGTCCTGTAAAATGAACCGAGATATAAGGAAACATTCATTACCTGCTGGCTTTGGGACTTCAGGTATATAGTCTCCAGGTGCAAGACCCCAATATTTACTTCTGAACTGAACATATCTGGTACTGGATTCAGCAGCTGAATATTACTCATAAAGGAATATAAACATCAAAAATAGCTGAGATTTATTTTCAATTAAATTCGACAAAGTTGTATTAACAGTCATCTATGTCCTGAGTATATACTAAACCCTTGAGAACTAAAAAAGAATAAAAACTATGATGATGGCTGCATTGTACAGTAATAGTGCGTACAGGAAGAACATGATCAGGCTTAAAGTTCAGAGCAAATCTTGGAGCCAGATCTCCTGGCTTCAAACCCATCTCCGTCACTTAGTAGCTATTTAACATTACCCCAGTTGTTCAACCTTGCTGTGCCTATAAAATAATGATAAATTGGGCTGGCCCTGTGGCTCACTCAGGAGAGTGCAGTGCTGGTAGAACCAAGGCCGTGGGTTCGGGTCCTATACAGGGATGGCCGGTGCACGCACTGGCTGAGCATGGTGCAGACCACACCGTGCCAAAGGTTGCGATCCCCTTACTGGCCCCCCCCCCAAAAAAAGTAAAATAATGATAAATTAGTTAAGTAAAGTAATAGCTGTAAAGTTCTCAGAACAACTCCTAGTACATAAAAAGTGACATGTAAATGGTAGATAGTTAAAGCTTGACAGAATCTTAAAGATTAACTAATCCAAACCACAGATTTCACAGAAGAGGATGCTGAAGCCCAGACAAGCAATGGGAAAAAATGAATTCCAATTGCATCAACAACCAAACTGTAAAACTTTAAAAGTATTGAAAGAGACCAAAAACTGGGGCTTCCGGTCAAGATGGCAGAATAGACGGTCCCTAGTGTCACTCTATCCCACAAATCAACTGATTTAAACTATAAAAACATAACAACAAGTGCATATGGAACAGGGAGACGTCCAGCGGAAGAGGCAGAAGCTCTGCGGAGACCACATGCCCTGCGGGGCCGCCGTCGCACGATCCGGCAGATAGGCTTCACTGCCACCACGGCTCCATTCCCAGCCCAGTCCCATGCGCACAGAGTGGGGAGACATCCAGAAAGGGAGGCGGAGGCTCGGCAGGAACTACACACCTTGTGGGGCTGCCACTGCATGATCCAGCAGCCCAGCCCAGTGCGCACAGAGTGGGGAGACATCCGGCAAAGGAGGCGGAGACTAGGCAGAAACCACACACCCTGTGGGGCTGCCACAGCATGATCCAGCAGGTAGGCTTCACCGCAGGCACCTGGTTCCATCCCCAGCCCCACCTAGTGTGCTCAGAGAAGGGAGGTGTCCGGCAGGGGAGGCGGGAACTCTACAGGGACCACACTGCTGCCGCGCAATCCAGCAGCCTGGCCCAATGCGTATGGAGCACAGAGATGGCCAGAAAGGGAGAAAGAAGCTCTGTAGAATCCACACACCGTGTGGGGGGGGTTGCCGCCGCATGATCCAGCAGCAGGTAGGCTTCACAGCCACCACCCAGCTCCATCCCAAGCCTGGCCTAGCGTACACAGAGCAGGGAGACATCCTGTAGGGGAAGGGGAAGCTCTGCAGAGACCACACACTCTGAGGTGCCTCAGTGCATCCCAGCAGCCCGGGCCAGAGCACACAGAACAGGAAGAAGTCTTGCAAGGGAGATAGAAGCTCAGCAGAGACCACACACACTGTAGAACCGCCCCCTGATCCAGCAGCCCAGCAGAATCCAAGCTGACCAGAGAGGTGGCTCCCCAGAGAGGCCCAACCCAAGGCAGCCACACACACAAGGCACTAGAGGTCAACTGAGCAGTCACAGAGGTAGCCATACCAAATTGACAACCACAGCAACATCTTAGTCAATAGTGTCAAACCTGTGGACTGTGAAATGCCCTGCCACAATGAATAAATATCAAAAAAAGATACCAGAAATACAAAACATCAAGAAAGTACACCACCAAAAGTTAATAAATCTCAAACTCTAGATCCTATAGAACAAGAAGCCCTTGAAATGACTGACAAGGAATTTCGAGTGATAATTCTAAGGAAACTGAATGAGATACAAGAAAACTCAGTTAGACATCATGATGAAATGAGGAAAAGTATACAGGACCTGAAAGAGGAAATGTACAAGGAAATCAATGTCCTGAAAAAAAATGTACCAGAACTTGCTGAACTGAAGAAGTTATTCAGCGAAATAAAAAACACAATGGAGAGTTTAACCAGCAGGCTTGAGGAAGTTGAAGAGAGAACCTCTGAACTTGAAGATGGGCTGTTTGAAATCACACAAGCAGACAAAAGAAAAAGAAAAAAGAATCAAAGACATTGAAAAAAATCTGAGAGAGATATCAGACAACCTTAAGCGCTCAAATATCCGAGTCATGGGTATTCCAGAAGGGGAGGAAAACGGAGATTCCATTGAAAACATATTCAACAAAATAGTGGCAGAAAACTACCCAGGTATAGGAAAAATCACAGATCTTCAGATCCAGGAAGCTCAACAATATCCAAATGTATTCAACCCAAAAAGGTCTTCTCCAAGACATGTTATAGTCAAATTGGCAAAGCTCAAAGACAAAGAGAGAACCTTAAAAGCTGCAAGAGAGAAGCGTCAAATCACCTATAAGGGAGCCCCAATCAGGCTAACATCAGACTTTTTATCACAAACCCTAAAAGCCAGAAAGGAATGGGATGATATATTCAAAATACTAAAAGACAGAGATTGCCAGCCAAGAATACTCTACCCTGCAAGGCTATCCTTCTGAAATGAAGGGTGAATAGTATATTTCTCAGACAAACAAAAACTGCGGGAGTTCACAACCACATGACCACTCTTACAAGTAATCCTCAAGGGAGTACTGGGTTTGGTTCCTGAAAAATAACTACCACTGCCATAAAAACCCAAGAAAAATCAAAACCAACTAGTATAATAAAAATGGCATTCATGAAGAGAAAACAAACAAACAAAAACACTATCTACAAGCTAAGGAACCAACAAACACAGAAAATAAACAGTAAATCAGAAAGCAAGGAACAAAAGACACCTAAGACAACCAAACAATCAATAAAATGCTAGGAATAAATCAACACTTTTCATTAACAACTCTTAATGTAAAAGGCTTAAATTCCCCAATCAAAAGACACAGACTGGCTGACTGGATTAAAAAGGAGGACCCAACTATATGCTGCCTACAAGAGACCCACCTCACCCATAAAGACTCACATAGACTAAGAGTGAAAGGATGGAAAAAGATTTACCAGGCAAACAGAAATGAAAAACGAGCTGGAGTAGCTATTCTTGTATCTGATGAAATAGACTTTAAACTAAAAACCATAAAAAGAGATAATGAGGGCCACTACATAATGATAAAAGGATTCATCCATCAAGAAGACATAACAATCATAAATATGTATGCACCCAATGTTGGAGCAGCCAGATTTATAAAGCAAACTGTATTAGACCAAAATAAGGAAATAGACAATAGTACCATAAAAGCAGGGGACCTGAACAACTCACTGTCAATATGGGACAGATCATCTGGGCAAAGAATCAGCAGAGAAACACAAGATCTAAATAACACTCTAGACCAATTGGAATTGGCAGATATCTACAGAACATTCCATCCAACAACCTCAGAATACTCATTCTTCTCATCAGCACATTGATCATTCTCCAGGATAGATCACAGGTTCGGTCACAAATCAAGTCTCAACAAATTTAAAAAATTGGAATTATCCCATGTATTTTTTCAGACCACAATGGATTAAAATTAGAAATCAATAACAAATGAAATTCTGGAAACTGTACAAACACATGGAAACTAAACAGCATTCTACATAATGACATATGGGCCCAAAAGGAATCAAACAGGAAATGAAAGAATTTATTGAAACTAATGAAAACAATGATACATCATACCAAAATCTGTGGGATACTGCAAAAGCAGTACTAAGGGGGAAATTTATTGCATTAAATGCTTACTTCAGAAGAATGGAAAGATGGCAAGTGAACAACCTAACACTTCACCTTAAAGAACTAAAAAAACAAGAACAATCCAAACCCAAAGTTAGCAGATGGAAAGAAATCATTAAGATCAGAGCAGAACTTAATGCAATTGAAACCCAAAAAATGATACGAAAGATCAATGAATCAAAAAGTTTGTCTTTTGAAAAGATAAATAAAATTGACAAACCATTAACATGGCTAACAAAAAAAAGAAGAGAGAAGATTCAAATAACAAAAATTAGAAATGAAAAAGGCGATATTACAACTGATTCATCTGAAATACAAGGAATCACTCGAGAATACTATAAACTACTATATGCCAAAAATTTGAAAATCTGGAGGAAATGGATAAATTTCTGGGGACTCACAGCTCCCAAAACTGAATGATGAAGACGTAGAAAATCTGAACAGACCTATAACAATAAAGGAGATTGAAGCTGTTATCAGAAGGCTCCCAACAAAGAAAAGCCCAGGACCAGATGGATTCACAGCAGAATTTCACCAAACATTCAAAGAAGAATTGACACCGAATCTTTACAAACTATCCAAAAGATTGAAACGGACGCAAATCTCCCAAACTCATTCTATGAAGTAAACATCATCGTGATACCAAAACCAGGTAAAGATATAACCAAAAAAGAAAACTACAGGCCGATTTCCTTGATGAATAGAGATGCAAAAATCCTCACTAAAATACTAGCAAACAGAATACAGCAACACAAACATAAAATTATTCACCACGATCAAGTGGGATTCATCCCAGTAATGTAAGGTTGGTTCAACATATGCAAATCAATAAATGTGATACACCATATTAATAAAATCAAACACAAGGACCACATGATCATCTCTGTAGATGCTGAAAAAGCATTTGATAAAATTCAGCACTCATTCTTGACAAAGAGCCTCTATAAGTTAGGTATAGAGGGAAAGTATCTGAACATAATTTAAGCCATATATGATAAACCCACTGCCAATATCATCCTGAATGGGGAAAAGCTGAAAGCTTTTCCTTTAAGAACAGGAACTAGACAAGGATGCCCACTCTCACCACTCCTATTCAACATAGTGTTGGAAGTACTAGCCAGAGCAATCAGAGAAGAGAAGGAAATAAAGGGCATCCAGATTGGAAAAGATGAAGTCAAACTGTCCCTGTTTGCAGATGACATGATCCTATATATCGAACAGCCTGAAACCTCTACAAAAAAACTCTTGGAGTTGATAAATGATTTCAGCACAGTAGCAGGATACAAAATCAACACACAAAAATCAGTCATTTCTATTCTCCAATAGTGAACATGCAGAAGGAGAAATCAAGAAAGCCTGCCCATTTACATTAGCCACCAAAAAAATAAAATACTTAGGAATTGAGTTAACCAAGGAGGTGAAAAATCTCTATAATGAGAACTACAAACCACTGCTGAGAGAAATTAGAGAGGATACAAGAAGATGGAAAGATATCCCATGCTCTTGGATTGGAAGAATCAAGATAGTGAAAATGTCCATACTACCCAAAGTGATATACAAATTCAATGCAATCCCCATCAAAATTCCAATGACATTTCTCTCAGAAATGGAAAGAACTATCCAGACATTTATATGGAATAATAAAAGAAAATGCATAGACAAAGCAATGCTGAGCAAAAAAATAAAGCTGGAGGCCTAACACTACCTGATTTTAAACTATACTACAAAGCTATAATTACCAAAACAGTATGGTACTGGCATAAATACAGACACACTGACCAATGGAATAGAATAGAGAATCCAGAAATCAACCCACACACTTACTGCCATCTGATCTTTGGCAAAGGCACCAAGCCTATACACTGCGGAAGAGAATGCCTCTTCAGCAAATGGTTCTGGGATAACTGTATATCCATATGCAGGAGAATGAAACTAGACCCATACCTCTCACCGTATACTAAAATCAACTTAAAATGGATTAAGGATTTAAATATACACCCTGACACAATAAAACTTCTTAAAGAAAACATAGGAGAAACACTTCAGGAAATAGGACTGGGCACAGACTTCATGAATACGACCCCAAAAGCACGGGCAACCAAAGGAAAAATAAACAAATGGGATTATATCAAACTAAAAAGCTTCTGCACAGCAAAAGAAACAATTAAAAGAGTTAAAAGACAACCAACAGAGTGGGAGAAAATATTTGCCAAATATACATCTGACAAAGGATTAATATCCAGAATATATAAGGAACTCAAACAACTTTACAAGAAGAAAACAAGCAACCCAATTAAAAAATGGGCAAAAGAGCTAAGTAGGCATTTCTCTAAGGAAGATATCCAAATGGCCAACAGACATATGAAAAAATGCTCAACATCACTCAGCATCCGGGAAATGCAAATCAAAACCACATTGAGATACCATCTAACCCCAGTTAGGATGGCTAAAATCCAAAAGACTATGAACGATAAATGCTGGCGAGGCTGCGGAGAAAAAGGAACTCTCATACATTGTTGGTGGGACTGCAAAATGGTGCAGCCTCTATGGAAAATGGTATGGAGGTTCCTTAAACAATTGCAAATAGATCTACCATACGACCCAGCCATCCCACTGTTGGGAATATACCCAGAGGAATGGAAATCATCAAGTCGAAGGTATACCTGTTCCCCAATGTTCATCGCAGCACTCTTTACAATAGCCAAGAGTTGGAACCAGCCCAAATGCCCATCATCAGATGAGTGGATACGGAAAATGTGGTACATCTACACAATGGAATACTACTCAGCTATAAAAACGAATGAAATACTGCCATTTGCAACAACATGGATGGACCTTGAGAGAATTATATTAAGTGAAACAAGTCAGGCACAGAAAGAGAAATACCACATGTTCTCACTTATTGGAGGGAGCTAAAAATTAATATATAAATTCACACACACACATACACACACACACACACAAACCGGGGGGGGGGAGAAGATATAACAACCACAATTATTTGAAGTTGATACAACAAGCAAACAGAAAGGACATTGTTGGGGGGGAGGGGGGAGGGAGAAGGGAGGGAGGTTTTGGTGATGGGGAGCAATAATCAGCTACAATGTATATCGACATAATAAAATTTAAAAAAAAGAATGGATTAAGGATTTAAATATACACCATGAAACAATAAAACTTCTGAAAGAAAACATAGGAGAAACACTTCAGGAAACAGTACTGGACACAGACTTCATGAATATGACCCCAAAAGCACGGGCAACCAAAGGAAAAATAAACAAATGGGATTATATTAAACTAAAGAGCTTCTGCACAGCAAAAGAAACAATTAACAGAGTTAAAAGACAACCAACAGAGTGGGAGAAAATATTTGCAAAATATACATCTGACAAAGGATTAATATCCAGAATATACAAGGAACTCAAACAACTCTACAAGAAAAAAACAAGCAACCCAATTAAAGAATGGGCAAAGAGCTAAGTAGGCATTTCTCTAAGGAAGATATACAAATGGCCAACAGACATATGAAAAAATGCTCAACATCACTCAGCATCCAGGAAATGCAAATCAAAACTACACTGAGATACCATCTCACCCCAGTCAGGATGGCTAAAATCCAAAAGACTCTGAACGATAAATGCTGGTGAGGTTGCGGAGAAAAAGGAACTCTCATACATTGTTGGTGGGACTGCAAAATGGTGCAGCCTCTATGGAAAATGGTATGGAGGTTCCTCAAACAATTGCAGATAGATCTACCATACGACCCAGCTATCCCACTGCTGGGAATATACCCAGAGGAATGGAAATCATCAAGTCGAAGGTATACCTGTTCCCCAATGTTCATAGCAGCACTCTTTACAATAGTCAAGAGTTGGAACCATCCCAAATGTCAATCATCGGATGAGTGGATACGGAAAATGTGGTATATCTACACAATGGAATACTACTCAGCTATAAAAACGAATGAAATACTGCCATTTGCAACAACATGGATGGACCTTGAGAGAATTATATTAAGTGAAACAAGTCAGGCACAGAAAGAGAAATACCACATGTTCTCACTTATTGGTGGGAGCTAAAAATTAATATATAAATTCACACACACACACACACACACAAACCGGGGGGGGGGGGGAAGAAGATATAACAACTACAATTATTTGAAGTTGATACGACAAGCAAACAGAAAGGACATTGTTGGGTGGGAGGGAGGAGAAGGAGAAGGGAGGGCGGTTTCGGTAATGGGCCATAATAATCAACCACATTGTATATCGACAAAATAAAATTTAATAAATAAATAAATAAAGTAAAAATAAAAATAAAAGTATTTAAGGAAGGTACAGAATAATATCCTGTGATCTTAGAATAGGAAATAATTTTTTATCAAAAAAAAAGAAAAAAAGAACATTCAAGAGGAAGAAATAGTTAATTTTACAGCAACAAAATTTGCGATTAGCGAGTTAAGGCTCTGAGCTACATAAAATCAGCCCGACATCTGGCCCTACATGGAAGGGGCTGAAAATTGAGTTTAACCTTTTGGCCAATGATTCAATAACTACAGTTATATAGTGAAACCCCAATAAAATCTCTGGATACTGAAGCACAGATGAATATCTCTGGTTCAGATAACTCTGGGCATATTGTTACACATTGGGTAAGATATACTGATTCCTTCAGGAGAAAACACGGAGGCTTCTCATTCAAGACCCTCCCAGATCTTGTCTTATGTGTCTCTTCCTTTGGCTGGTCCTAATTTGTATCCTTTTTACTATAATGAAATTGTAATCACATTTTTAGTACTTCCCTGAGTTTTGTAAGTTGTTCTAGTAAATTATAGAACCTGAAGTAGTAAGGGGAGCCCCCAAATTTGTAGTCAATTGGTCAGAATTATGGCTGGCCTGGGGACCCCCAAGCTGGTAGCTGGTGTCTGAAAGTGAAAGCAGCCTTGCGGAGGACTGTGCTCTTCACCTCTGAAGTTTGTCCTAACTCCAGGTAGTTAGTGTCAGAATTGCATTGCAATAGTGATCACAGAAATGGAGAAGAAAGCAGAAAGAGATGGGATTTTATAGCCAGTAGCTTTTCAAAACTCAGGAAGTTTAGCAGTGTCAACAATCAACAGATTAAGGTAAACAGTAACTCTGATACTGGGGCTGCGGATGAACTTTGGTATAACAATTTTGGACAGCGTCTTAGTTGATTTCCCACTGGAATGAAACTCTGAGACAAGGAGGAAGAAAGAAAAGGATATATCCCATAGCTGATGAGTACCAAAACATAAATTCTACCCAAGTCACCAAATTTCCAACCCGGTGCTCTTTCTGCCACAATTGACAGCCTCTCAAGGTAGATGAAATAGAGTTATAGTAAAACCTTCAATTTATGATGTTTTTCATGACACAAAACATTTCTCATCCATGAGCTCATTCAATTATCATAAAGCTAAAGGAAGGTAAAATATCATAATATGAAAGGGTCTATGCCATTAGAGGGTGATTCTGAAAGTGGAGCTTCTTCTCAGGGATCCAAACATAAACGAAAGTGTTAGGAAAGTGGAACTCCTCCAGAACACATCTCAGAGGATGGTGAGATATTAAAGTCATGGAATTGCTGGGACCCTCAATTTTCTTACCTGTAAAGTAGGAATAAGTATGTGCCATCGCATTCAGAGAGTTGGTAGCATGACCATTCTCTAAATGCCAAGTTCAAGACCCCCCTCAGTTCCATGTTCTTGTTCAGTTATGCATTCATTCCACCATTCCGAACTCCTGCAACAAGGCACTCAGCACCCAGGCTCTGTGCTACCTGACATGACTCCAAGACTGCAAAGTCTACAAGAGCTCTCCATCTGTTAGGGTAAATAGACTCATGAAATACCATGCAAACCATGCAAGGAGATAATGCTAAAAACAGATAGGGAAACAGGATGAACAGAGAAGAGGAGTCTGCATTAAACATTGGGAAAGAATTCAAGGAGCATGCATGCTGGGAGATAAGTTCACCAGAAAGGGAAAAGGAAGGAAGCATGCAGGTGCAGAAAGGGTAGAAGCAAAGACCGTTAAAAGGATCTTTACTAACTCAGCACATCATGTCATTAAAGGACCCTTTAGTGGGTTTAATTAAATGGTTTGGAATATTCAGCTCCTCTTAATTATGAACAAGTCCTAAGTTTATTATTTTAAGTCTGTAATTTTTATTTCTATGGTATACAAATATATATTTAATTTTCTATTATATACATTTATCTTTTAATACGAGTGGCCCCGTTTTACAGTTTCTATCCTGTAGCCTCTTTCTTTTCGCCATCTGTTAGTGCACCGTGAGGATCTTTGCATGTAATGCTAATCGATCTACCTCATTCTCTTCAACAGCCCAAAGTGTTCCATTGCTGCCTACACAGGAATTTATTTAACCCGTTTCTCATTGATTGGCATTTGCAATTTGGAATTAAAGCCAAATAAAAATTCTCATAAATATATATTTTCACACTCGGGCAAGTATCTATATGAACAAAACATAACTCTACTCTAGCCCCATTAGAGTGGAGAGGAAGCAAAGGAAGCTGAGAGTGGGGGAAGAGTGCTTCGGGAAAGACAGTGAGTGAGTGACTGGGGTCTGAGCTAAGTTAGGATAAAACAAAGCCACATCTTCTAATGTTTCAAGAGACTTAGTGCTTAACTGACACTCGAAGGGAAAGGGAGAAGAAGAGAGAAGAAAGTCAAAAATGTGTGTCGTATTTGCGGGGAGGAGGACGTTGTTGGTTTTCCGCAGACTTCCTGAGGTGGCATTTTTGTCATATTGTCATTAGCATCACCATGACTACCATTAACTAACCCAATGCAATTTTCTAAGTATTTTACTAAAAGTGTCTCAGTTTTGTTGTCACAACAATGAGGTAGGCATTTTAATTTATATTTATCCAGCCTTGGAAACTGAGTCCAGAAAGGCATGACGAGCAAAGAGAGTTGGCCAGGTACACAGCTCTTACTTGACAGGTCAGCAGGGTGCCTGGACCAGGACAGGAATTCAGTGAATAAATTCTCTAAGAAAGGCACATTCCTCTGCCTCTCTGAGTTGCTTTCTTATCTTGTTTGCTTCTTATTTTCTTCCCTTCCTTCTTTCTTTTTTTCCTTCAAAAAAAATTTTTTTGATGGACCTGTTTTGAAAGAGACCCAGGAAAGATGAAGAAGATCTATTTGGATCTGCCTGGAAAGGGAGAGGCAGGTTTCTCAACTTAATATTGGCTCCTAGGTTATTCCAAGCACCGTATATGCTCTGGAAATTTAATGCAGTGACAGCCACTCACTGATTAACTGATTAAGCACATGTATTGAGGCACCTACTATGTCAGGCATGTAACACTGTCTCCAAAGGGTAATTCACATGCTAGTCTCCTTTCTGTTCCCCTTTTGCACAGGGTGTGATATATCTGAGGAGGGAGGTATTGGGAAATGACATTATTCTATCACCACTTAGGTCCTCATCTGCAGGTGGATCTTCCTCACTGTTTGGTTGTTCACGCAAGGATGTCCTACCTGTTGTACAGACCAAGTCACCCACATTTCTCCAGTGTGATGATACTGGATCGCAAGAGTCATCTTAGTGGTTTTATTAAATGAGTTTGAGGTGGGCCAGGGAATGAGGCAGGTGGATATGCATAGAAATGACTCCCTAAAACCTTACTGTCTAGGACAATGCGTGTTAAAATAGGGGCAAATATGATCATTTGGCATTCAAAAATGGGAGAGGTTGTTTTCCACTGGATGACTCAGAGAAGGAAGTTTATATGGAGAATCTGACTTCTGTGTGAAAGTAAGTAAATACATACACAAATAAACAAATAGTTATTACTCTGGTATGAGGAAAAAAGCACTCCAGGTTTTGGGCATGTTACAAGCATGAGACGAGAAAGAACAGGCATTATCTTAAAAAGGCAAAAATCGTTTGAAGGCACATAGTCATACTTTGCCCCTTTTCCATTTTTTCCCTGGAAAAGCCCAGATCTCATGGAAATAGGAAAACTGCAGCAGCTCAGTCAATCCTAGCTTCAGGGACCCAGATGCTCCCCAGAACACCTCTTCTCCTGCTGATCAATTTAATAGGTCTCTTTGGCCCCTCCCTCGGTGATGTAGAGATTCTTCTTCCTTGGGGGTCACACACTGAGCTGTGTGAATGCTTTGGGTTGTTCATGGAAAGCTAAACCACGCAGACTCCCTGAAGTCTGAGAGAATTTCATAGACAGGCTTTGCCACCTTGCAATTTGAAACAAGCGTCAAGGTCCCTGATTCCTGGTTCCTACTCACCTCCTTTTCTCACAGCTGGAGACCTGTCGCACTCACTCTGTGTCAGCCCCACACTGGTCTCCCCAGTGCTTCCAGGCTATAGGCAGAATGCATTTAAGAGGCTGGTTCTCGATTCCAGTTCTCTGCTTTCAGTCATCTTTGGGCCTTCAAGCGTGGTTCTGGCATCTGGACATAAGTCGCTCTGTCTTGGTCCCAGTCCCTATTTGAGTAACCATGTCAGACCAGCTCTCAGTGCTGGGTATGTAGAATTCTATTCCTGGGATCTAGAGCCTCATGCCTGAACGAGATCTCAGTTCGTGGAGTGCCCTGTTGGTAGATGCCCTTTACACAAGTGTAACTTTCTTCCTGAAGATGGAGCTCCCATGATCCCTACCGTTCACTGAGCACGCTCTCAGGAGACACAGAGCTAAACATTTCACAAACTCAGTGGAATTTTAAATCTCACAACAGTTCCTACAAAATAAACATAATAATTATTCCCATCTTGCAGATACACTTAGAGACAAAGCACAATATAAAATTAAGAAGAGAGTAATGTGGGCCTTTTAGTTTCACTGGACTTTCTCTTTTAAGTGGAAGGAAATGTAATTTAGGGGTTTTAATCTTTCATGAAAGTGTAATAATGGAAGTAGTTTGTGTAACTTAAATTGGGTTGTTTTATTTTTCTGTCCTTGTATTATGTGGACTACTTTGCCATCGCTCTTCCCGTTCCACAACTAGTGGTCATCTGTGTCATTCAATGTGCTTAACATATTTTTAGATGGGAGGTAGAATAGGGAATGGATTCTTTGTGCAGGGTGCATTGTGACCTTTAGGTTAACTCATCTGACATCCTGTTCTGAGACATTATTTTTTTTTTATTTTATTAATATTATTTTTTTACATTCTACTATGTTGTTGTAGAGCAGTTGGGAGGTAGAGGGAGAGGGGAAAGGGGAAGGAAATGGGATGGAAGAAGGAGGAAGGAGGAGAGGTGGGTTTTTAGAAGCCCCTGGTGGCAAACACTGGTTGGGGACATGGGCACCTGGAGAGCGGCTCTGCTCTTGTTCAGACCATCCCAGCCCACTTTGTGTTGTGTCATATTCATGACCAGTTGTTGTCTGGTACAGAGAGGCACTAAGTGAGTATTTGTTGAATAAATAAAAACCTCAAGATAATCCCTAGAAATTTCTAGAATGAGAATATGTGATTTTTAAAAAAGCCATTTGACAAACATCTATTCATCCTTCAAGATTCAGCTCCACCGGCCCTCCTTTGTGGTACCTGGGATCTCTTTTCTAACTGCTTGCAACTCTGATCTTCTGTATCAGTTGGGAGTCAGACCACGTGGGCTCCGCTCTAGCCCTACACTTATTAAATCTCTGCCTTTGAGGCCTCTCTAAGCCAGTTTCCTGATCTGTAAAATGGGGATAATATTAGTACCTATGCCATAAGGTTGTTGTGAGGAGCAATTAACATATGTGTACAGCACTTGGCCCAGTTCCCAGTATAAAGTAAGTGCTGCAGTGTAATTTATTACACTCTGCTGTAATTAGTTGTGTACATGATGGTCTCCTACATTCAATAATGAACAGCTTAGAAACTGGAATTCTCTATTACTCATCTTTCAAATCCCAGTGTCCAGCAGAGAGTGAACATCACATATTATGCATTTAATATTTTGAATGAAAAGCTTTGATTTATATGCATTTCATAACCTCAATTTATATTCACAGGCATGGTGTCATCCTCCTGTTACACAAGAACCCTACTGATATGGTGGTGAGGTGTGGGGGCAGGGCAATCACTCTACAGTCTTATGATTAGGTCTCAGTCTTTCAGTGAGCCTATTACCCTGGGCTATGACTTTCCCAAGTCCTTCTAGTATTGTTTTGGTGTTTCGTCCTCAGGAGAGTTTGGTATTTTTCCTTCTTTCCACTCCATTGGGCATGATAAAACCTCAGCAGGTCAGACTCCGGCTAGATCCGAATGCTGTGGGTATATTTCAAAGTGGTTTCCTTTCCCTTCTCCTTGCCAGAAGGACCAGGGGATTTTTCTCCAATCTCCACTGTAAGAAACAGGTAGAAGAGGTAAAATTCATAATAAAAGTGTGGGGACTTCCTGAGACTAGACCCACCCCCAAACATTTTTAATAGACTTTATATTTTAGAGCTATTTTAGGTTTTTATCAAAATTAAACAGAAAGTAGAAATTTCCCATTCACCCCTGTCCCCACACAACCTCAGCCTTCCCACTGTCAACATTCCCAGTCAGAGTG
The DNA here is from genome assembly GCF_027409185.1 of Cynocephalus volans. Lineage (NCBI taxonomy): Eukaryota > Metazoa > Chordata > Mammalia > Dermoptera > Cynocephalidae > Cynocephalus > Cynocephalus volans. The sequence goes on from NC_084474.1 coordinate 87,221,596, forward strand.
GTACATTTCTTACAACCGAGGGACCTACATTAACACATCATTATTACCCAAAGTCCAGAGTTTATGTTAGGGTGCACTCTTAGTGGTGAATGTCCTATGGGTTTGGACAAATGTATATTGACGTGTATTCACCATTACAGTATCATACAGAGTCGTTTCACTGCCCTAAAAATCCTCTGTGCTCTGCCTACTCATCTCTCCCTTACACCTAACCCATGGCAACCACAGACCTTTTTACTGTTTGCATAGTATTGTCTTTTTCAGAATGTCATATAGTTGGAATCATACAGTATGTAGCCTTTTCAGATTCCTTCTTTCAATTAGTAGTATGAATTTAAGGATTCCTCCATGTCTTTGCATGGTCATTTCTTTTTAGCACTGAATAATATTTTATTTATCCATTCACCTACTGAAAGACACCTTGTTTATTTCCCTAAGTTTTGGCAATTATGAACAAAGCTGCTATAAACACCCATGTGCAGGTTTTTGTGTGGACATAGTTCTCAACTCCTTTGGGTAAATATCAAGGAGCACAATTGCTGGATCATACAGTAAGAGTATGTTTAGTTCTGTGAGAAACTGCCAAACTGTCTTCCAAAGTGCCTGCACCATTTGCATTCCCACTAACAATGAATGAGAGAGTTCCTTTTGCTCCACATCCTCACCAGCATTTGATGTTGTCAGTGTTTCTGATTTTGGCATTCTAATAGGTGTGTACTGATAATTCATTGTTGTTTTAATTTGCAATTCCCTAATAACATATTGAGCATATGTTATTTTTCATCTGTATATTTTCTTTGATGAGGTGCCTGTTCGTGTCTTTTGTCCATTTTTTAATCTGGTTGGTCAACTTTTTATTGTTGAGTTTTAAGAGTTTTTTTGTTTATTTTTGAATAACAGTTCTTTATCAGATATGTCTTTTGCAAATATTTTCTTCCAACCTGTGGTATATCTTCTCATTCTCTTGACCCACCTGGAGTTTTTAACTCTCAAACTTGTCCACACTGAGCCTCCAATAATTTCTCATTTATAGATTAGGTTTTCCTAATCGGTTCCTGTGGAGTTTTCTGCCCTGGGATTCTGCTCTGTAAAATTAATTTTTTGTATCCCCTGTCTGTCTCTTCCATTTGGGGGACAGTGGTTTGCCTTATGACCTCAGTTTTCTGGTGGCTTTAAGAAGAATTGTTGATTTTCAATTTGTTCTGCTTTTTCTTGCTATGTGAACATGAGAGATGACTTCCAAGCTGAACTAGAAATTAGAAGTCTGCGTGATCTTACTCATTTCTGATTTAAGTAATTCTGATAGTTAAAGAAGTCTGGTTGCATTATATCTTATTCATAAATTTGAAAATCAAGGCAAGTGTGAATATCTTACTATCTAATAATAACACTGATAATCATTATCCAAGATAGAATGGAAATTCACATTTCTGACTCAAAATTCAGGTTCCCTGTACTGAAATAAGATGCCTGTCATCTACTAGTTGTGTGACATTCTGCAAATCATCTGTGTCCCCTGAATCTCAGTTTTTGCACTGGTGCAATATTTAAGACTTCTAACAAACTTTATAATTTTATATTATGCTTAGTTTTGATATCTCTTCTAGATCTCCCTCTTCATGAAAGAGATGGCTTGTTATAATGCAGTCCAGTTTTCCTCAAACCTACAGCTTTAATAACATGCAGAGGCACCTCATAAATAGAAGTCAGTGTGCTCATGTGCATGGAGGGGAAAGAGTGGAGGACAGTGAGGTGGGAGCAGGTACAGAGCCCATTAACTGAGCTCAGCCCACATCTTAAATAGCCAAGATGTATGACACTGCTTGGAAGCCCTGGATTTCTCTCTCTTTTTAATCATTAACCTTGCAAGCAGAAGCCTTCTTATTTTAATCTTCAAGGTTTCAGTAAGTCTTCCCATCTGTAACTGCTTGGTTCCCAGATGGAAGCCAACAGAAGTTGTCTCTGCTGTCAGCCAAGCAACACGATGCCTTTGACAGATCTTTTTCTAAAAACAGAACTTGCTATTTCCAAGGAGCAGTGGAAGGGGCACTAGAAGCAGAATGCCAACTCCAGAAGATGAGAAGATCATACTCAGATGATCTCATAGTGTGGGTGCCAGCTGCAAGGATCTGGGGACAAGCTAAGCTGGGAGTTCCAGAGGAAAGTAGTGGTAGAAAAAAGACACCTGAATTTGAAGTGAGGAGGTTTGGGTTCAAATCCTGACTCTGCTGTCTGTGAGCCATGTGGACTCTTGGCAACTTGCTTATCCCCAGGTTTCAAGTCCTTCATCTACAAGATGGACATAGTAATACCCAACTCACAGGTCTTTGTCAATATTTGAAAAAGTGCAATATTTGTAAATGTGTCTTTCTCAATGCCTAGAACATATTTCTTCCTTTCCTTCCTTCCTTCCCTCCTTCCATTCCTTCCTTCCTTCCTTCCCTCCTTCCATTCCTTCCTTTCCTCCTTCCTTCCTTCCTTCCTTCCTTCCTTCCTTCCTTCCTTCCTTCCTTCCTTCCTTCCTTCCTTCCTTCCTCCCTCCCTCCCTCCCTCCCTCCCTCAGTAATCCATTCAGGGAAAAGGCAAGATTGGAATAGACCATGAAAGGTCTTAGTGAGTTGTCTCTTCAATTAGATGTACAATTCAGGATCAAACGTGATGAGGGAGATTAAGCAGTGTTTGTGATGCTCCATTGTGGTCACCTCAACATCAGGATTATTGCCTGGACAGAGGGTCAAAACAGCTGTGTCCAGTTGTGTTGTTGTGCACAAGTCTGAGCAAGATGCTCAGTTTCTACATCCATGAAAATGGACTAATTATACATGTGATTCCTCAGAATCAAGGCAATTAATGAACATAATGTTTTGTTTTATTTTAAATATAGTTTGGATATATTTGTCCCTGCAAAAGTTTCTGTTGAAATCTGATTCCCAATGTGGCAGTGTTGGGAGCTGTTTGGGTAGCAGTGGCAGATCCCTCATGAATAGATTAATGTCCACCTTGGGGCAGGAGGGTTTAGTGAGTGACTTCTTGCTCTGTTAGTTCCCATGAGTGCTGGTTGTTTAAGGGATCCTGTCACCTCATCTCTCTTTTTCTCTTGCTTCCTTTTGCCACATGATCTCCTTAAATCCACTGGCAGCACTGCTGTCTTCTACCATGAGTAGAAGCAGCCTGAGGCCCACATCAGTTGCAGCTGTTCCAAAATCATGAGCCAAATAAACCTCTTTTCTTTATAAATTACCCAGCTTTGGTTATTCTGCTATAGCAACACAAAAATGAATACAGAAAATTGGTACTAGGAGATCAATTTTCTAGTACCAATTTTGATTTTGCCGTACAGATTTCTGAAAATGTGGAAGCAGCTTTGGAACTGGGTGATGGATAAATGTTGGAGTACTCAGAAGAAGGCAAAAAGACAGGGGAAAGTTTGGATTTCTTTGAGATTGGTTAAATGTTTATGACCAGAACACTGATAGAAATGTGGACCATAAAGGTCATGCTTATTAGCTCTCAGATAGAAATGAGGACTTTATTGAGAATTAGACAAAAGACCATCCCTGCTACACCATAGCAAGAAACTTAGCTGCATTTTGTCCAAGCTCTAGGACTTTGTGCAAGGTGGGACTTAAGAGTTATACCAGAATGTTTGGTGGAAGAAATTTCTAAGCAGCAAAGCATTCAGACAGCTACATGGCTACTTGTAATAGCATATACTCATTTATGGTGGCATAGGCATGACATAAAGCCAGCATTTATAATTAAAAGGGAAGCAGAGCATAAAGATTTGGAAAATTTGCAGCCTGGCCATGTGGTAGAGAATGAAAGAGCATTTTCAAGAGAAAAATTCAAGGGTGCAGCAGATAGACTGGTTGTTAAAAACATGATAATGGATATTAAGCAGTCAGGTGCTAATACCCAAGACAATGAAAGAAAGGCCCTGAAGGCATTTCAGAAGTCTAGGGGCCACCCCACATCACAGGCCCAGAGGCCTAGGAGGACCAAATTGTTCATGGGGACAGACCAGGGACACCACTGCCCTGTGCTGCCTTGGGACACTGCTTCCTGCACTGCTTCTGTGCACTCTGACTGGAGAAGCTTTGCTTCAGCAGCTCCAAGTGTGGTTCCTGCCACAGCTCTAGAAAGCACAAGCTGGAAATTTCGGCAGTGTCCATGTCACATCACAGCAGCCTCCACCCAGATTTCAGAGGATGTACAGAAAAGCATGAGGACCCAGGCAAAGACTTGCTGCAGGGACAGAGCCACCACAGAGGGCACCTACTAGAGCAGTGCTGAGCAGAATTGTGGGGTCAGGACCCTTGCAGAGAGCCCTCACCAGGGCAATGTCTGGTAGAGCCATGGGAGTGGGGCTGCTGCCAGGACCCCAGAGCAATAGGGCCATTGGAAACATGCAAAGCCCACCTGGAAAAGCCACAGGCACCAGTGCAGCCCAGTGGGCTGCTCCCAGCAGGGCCATGGGGTAGGGCTTACCAATGTTTTGAGGGCCCAAATCTCCTACTGAGTCCAGGACACAGGACTTGGAGTCAAAGGAGATTATTTCGGAGCTTTAAGACTTAATGTCTGCCCTGCTGGGTTTTGGACTTCTTTGGGGCCTGTTTCTCCTTTCTTCTGGCCTATTAGACTCTTTGGGAATGGGAATGTGTACCCATGTCTGTTCCACCATTGTGTCTTGGAAGAAGATGAATTTGTTTTTGATTTTTACAGTTCATAGCTAGAAGGAGTTTTCCCTTCGGTCTCAAATGAAACTTTGGACTTTGGACTTTTAAATTGATACAGGAACAAGCTAAGACTTTGGGGACTACAGGGATGAAATAATTGTATTTTATATGAGGGGGACAGGAGTTTTGGGGACCAGAGGTGAAATAGCACAGTTTGGATATCTTTGTCCACCCAAAGCTCATGTTGAAGTCTGATCCCGAATGTGACAGTGTTGGGAACTGTTTGGGTCATGGGGCAGGTCCCTCATGAATAGATTAATGCCCTCCCTGGGAGAGGAGGGAGTGGTTAGTGAGTGACTTCTTACACCATTAGTTCCCATGAGTGCTGGTTATGTAAAGGACCCTGGACCCCTCCCCTTTTTCTTGCTTGCTCTCACCACATGATCTGTTTGCACCCACTGGCTGCCTGCCATTTTTTGCCATGAGTAAAAGCAGCAGGAAACTTGCACCAGATGTAGCTGTCACAGAATCATGAGCCAGTCTCAGGTATGCTGTTATAGCAACAGAAAAACAGACTAATACAGTTTTGTTTTGTTTGGGAAAGTAGAACACAATATGAACAAATTATCTTTCATAACTAACATCTGTCTGAGATAGGAGGTGCTCAGTTTACCTGGGCTCAGGTTACATTACACATTTCTGGGTTACAAGCCAGTCCCCAAGACTTCAGGCCCCTCTTCAAAGCTCTCCCCTAGAGGAAAGTTACTGCTGCTAGTTGGACCTGTTTTCAGCACCAACACCAGCCGGAAAAAAATTGAGAATTCAGAGGGCTGGCTTATGCAAATCCACTGGCAGGGCATGCTCAGTAGAGAAGAGTTATATAACCCTGGTAGCTGAATGACCTTCCACTAGGAGTGCTAAAGTGTACAGAATGTTCTTGAATGTGTCTGGTGCATGTGATAAGATCTGACCATGAACATGCTCCAAAAAGGAGACCAACTGAGTATGTGCAAAACTATGTTACATAACTGGGAACAACCCCCTTAACTGAATATTCATTAAATGGAAAAACTATAAAACCTGAATCCCAGCAGAAGGTGGGGCTGTTGCTCACTCTCCTAGAGCCAGCCCACACTCTGCCTGTGGAGTATGTCTTTCGTTTTGTGTCAAACTTACTTTCAACAGGTCTTACTCACTCTCCCACAGCCAACCCGTGTTTCGTCAGATGAGTCAGGCAAACTTGGGTTTAAATCAACCTATGTTCTCAGGCTCATCTCCCATCACCAACCTAGTGTGTTTCCTGTCCTTCTGATAACAGCACACTCTCTTGTTTCCAGACATCATCTGCTCTTTCAGACATCCGGGACGAAACACAAGCACCTCCACTAGGTTGGATGCCTTTCTCCCCTATTGTTAACTGGAGGGAAGGTAACATTTCCCTCCTGCTCGTTAGGGGTAGAAAGTGTTGGTCTCAGCCCCAACCTTTCCCAGCTATTGTAGAACTTGTCAATGTAATTGGTCAATGTTTGAGATGTTTGCTAGGCCATGTTCACTAGGAGGTGTCATAATTGAAGTCAAGAATACTCGTGCCTTCTCTCTCTTACAATTCCTGCTAAATGTGATGAGCAGACTTTGGCAAGCCCTGCTATCTTGGGACAGGCTAGCTGTATTTTTTCCTGCCTCTTCTAGGTTCCACACAGTTAGATGGGTACTTGGACCCAACAGTCCTCTTGAATATGTTGTCTCTTTTTCTCCACAAATGACCTAAGTGTGCTGGTACCAAGAATCCGATGTGGTGGAGGGGCAGTAAGAACGGTGAGGAAGACAGAATGAGGAGCCCTGTCATTGCTTCAAGCCTCAGTTGCATGCTCCAGCTCAGCCTTTGGGAGAGATCTCTGTGTGAAGGAATCACACACTGAGTAGCTCTTAATAAAATGGTTTTAATTCCTACTCTTGTTCTTTGTATGTACCTCTCTTAGCAATGCAAAGGAAACTATTGGGATGATTGACAGGGAAGGATTCAGTCACCCTTGGGCCCTGGGTCTGTCACATCATCACTTTCAACCTTCACCTCTGCTATAATCCTTCCAACCTGCACTCAAACACCAACCCCAGGAGGCGACCCTAAACTCCCCACTCAGAATTCCTGGATCCCCACTAGGCTCCCACGACACTTTGCTCGTGCACCCAGTGCAGCTTACACTGCTTCCCTGGTGTCCGACTGAGTGTACATGTCTATCTCCCCTTTCATACTTTAAATTCTCCAGGGAATTTTTATTCTTTTTTTTCTTTCTTTTTTTTTTTTTTTTTGTGACCAGTAAGGGGATCACCACCCTTGGCTTGGTGTCACCTGCACCACGCTCAGCCAGTGAGCGCACCAGCCATCCCTATATAGGATCCGAACCTGCGGCCTTGGTGCTCCCAGCGCCGCACTCTCCCAAGTAAGCCACGGGGTCGGCCCAAGGAATTTCTATTCTATATACACCTTCCTCAGCTCCCAGAGCCATGTCTAGGAAATAGTATGTCCTCAATAAATGTGCTGAAGAAATATTAATTTAACATTACTTATATGCTACCTGCATTTATTCCCCAAAGAGGAATATGTATCTGCCATTTTCATAGTTTATCACTCAAGAGAAAGCTGGGGGGAAAGGCCACTGAAGGCCTATCAGAATTATTAGGCTTTTCAAGGTTATATGCTTCTCCCAGAACTGCTTATCTTTCAAGATGTTTCACAATATCACTGTAGATTTGTTGTGAGAAATTCTCCCACCAAATTCCCCTGCCTGGTAAACAGTCTTCAAAGTCTTCCTCTGCCTAGACACACCCTGAAGGCGCATCTTCACTAGCCTGTTGTTACCTCCCCCAGGCACATCTGGGAAAAGTCACCTCTACATTTGGATTTCAGAAAGCAAAGAGGGTTAGATCTGCATCATGCTTCTTGCTTGGCCTGCACAGGGAAGGAGAGTATAGAGCAGAGGGCTACATTTAATCTCCTCCCTCCCTTAGTATCCTCCCTCACTCCCCAGGAATCTTTGGGAGTCTCAGGGTGAGACTCATCAGACGTCTAGTGCCTTTTTGCTATTCCTTCAAAAACATCCTCTCCCTGAGGCAGCAGATGGGTAAGTCTCCCTGTAGGAAGGTGGAAGGGTCTCAGCACAACAGAAAATCTGAGGGGAAATAAACCACATCAGTTAACATATTGAAATATCATCCCAGTGCAGATTAAAATAATAGTATAATAGGGCCATAGAGTATTGCATTAATGAGCCGATTCCTGCAAAACAATCATATAGTTAGCACTTAATAAATTGCTATCTATCATTATTACAATGTCTAGATAGGAAGAGTGTTGTCAGATTAAACTTGAGCCAAAATCCTTAGTTCATGCTGAATGTCGTCTATAGGTGAGACTGATAGGAGCTGTCAACGGCACCCAGAAGGATATTACGAAGCACTGGCCCAACAGGAGGTTTGGAAAGCCCTTATCAGTGAAGGTGATGGAGTGAAGTGTGAGTGTGGCTTGGACTGTTGCTGGCAGCTGCAGTCAAAGCCACTGAACGTGGCAGAACGTACAAGTTAAGCAGGTGAGGGGTAGCTGTATCTAGTCCCCTGGGTGGAGTTGCACCAGGATCCTTTTGAAGGCTCAGCAGCAGCATGCTTCCACCTAGGGTCTTAGCTCTCCAAGCCAGGTAAGATGCTGTATTAGTCCGTTTCTCTTGCTTGTAACAGAATACACAGAACTGGGTGATTTAGAAAGAAAACAAATTTTATTGCTTACAGTTTCAGAGGCTAGGAAGTCCAAAGTCCAGGGGACACATTTGATGAAGGCCTTAGTGGTGGCAACAGTGACCCAGGGGTCTCACATGGCAGAAAATGATGGAGCAGAGAGAAAGAGACATAGTTCCTCATGTGTTCTCCTTTTAAAGCCCTCAGAACCACGCTCACGACCACCATTAAACCATCAACTTAACCACCTCTTCAAGGCCCCACCTTTCAATTACCATAATGGGATTTCCCACTCTCAACAGTTACAGTGGGAATTAAGCTTCTAATATATGGACTTTGGGGGCACAATTCAATCAACCCACAGCAGATGTTATGGAGGAAGAGCCAGGCCAGACAGCCTAGTGTGGTTGAGACTAGCTCCAGAGCCAGACACCCTGGGTCTGCCACAGAAGAGTTACGTGACCTTGGGCAATTTACATCACCTCTCTTTCCTTCTGTTTCTTAATCAATAAAATGAGGAAAATTGCTGGGGGTACAGAGGAGATGTTTTTCTCTTTGCCCCTGGTTTCTGGGAAAAGAGGATGTCTCTAAACACTCCTGGCCTCTTGCTCCACCCTCCTTCCTTCCCGTTAGACCTGGTTGGTGAATGACAGTTGTTGGTACACACAGAAGTTCCCATCCCTTTTTGGCTCCCACTTCACCTGGATGACTGAAAGGGCAGCACCACGCATGTGTCTGCTGCGCAAACCCAGATAGCCACCGGGCGAGCTTTTCCAAGAAGGACCTTGTATGCAAGAACACTAGAAAGTGCCACATTGCCACTCATCTAAGTCTCATTCTCCAATCTAGTTTCCATCAATATTTTAGCTAAGCCATTTACTTCCATCTGCTCACTGCTTTGTATTACTCATTGGACCCTGCAAACTCCAACAATAATATTATTGCCTCCCTCTTCCGATCCTGGTGGTGATGACTGTGGTAATAAAGATGTCAAGTGTCTGGGACATATTACATGCTCAGTAAATGTTTGCTGTTGCAATTATTAATGAATATCTCACTTTTCCAAGTCATATGCCCTCCTAGTCTTTAAGCTTCCTTGTCTTCAAAATGCCATCAATAATTGTACAAGTAAGAAAATGTGTATAAATTACTAGGCACATGCTTGGCACTCTCTAAAGAGTAGCTTCCCTCCATTTTGGTTGAAATACATTAAACTTACGAAAGTATTTTGACTCTGTTCCATGATGTGCCCACAGACAATATAAGAATGTTTTATAAATACTCTGCTACAGGATGAGTCCCCTAAGTCATATGTAATGTGTCCCCATCCAAGATAATTGACATCTACCCACCCCTCCCTCAAGGATCTTACCATATGCTGTCTCCTCCACAAAGACTTTTGCAGATCACATAAAGTCCTGTAGAACCATGTCCACTCCTATCTTACCCAGTGTATAAGAGAGAGTTGTTTGTGCACTTACATTAGAAGTGGCATGGGGTTTGAAGACAGGAGATCTGAGCTCCCAATGGGACCTGCCACTTACAGACGTCTTGATCTATGCCTCAATTGTTTTATATGTAAAACGGCATTAATAAAGAGGTGCATCACGCAGCACTACACCGAGAAGCATGGAAGAGCATACACTTGAAAGTGCTTCAAAAACACTTGTAGGACGCACTAGAAAAAGGTCTCTTTGTGTAAGAATGTTGAGTTAAGAATGAATCTAGATGGGTGAGAAGTGGTTAGCCACCTTGTTTGTGACGCTCATCAAAAGAACCCAAATCACGGGCCGGCTCCGTGGCGCACTCGGGAGAGTGCGGTGCTGGGAGCGCAGCAGTGCTCCCGCCGCGGGTTCGGATCCTATATAGGGATGGCCAGTGTGCTCACTGGCTGAGCGCTGTGCGACTGGTCACAAAAAAAAAAAAAAAAAAAAAAAAAAAAGAACCCAAATCTCAAGAAAATTGGTGTCATCTGTGCCTATTTTGAAATATGCAATGAACAGTCTTCTTCTGGTGGAACCAATTTACAAGACATCAGAAGCTTTAAGTGCTTCCAGTTACAGATTTCATGGCTCTGGGGATATTGTTGCATTATTGTTATTTCCCCTTATCAGGCTCACACGATATGCATTTATCCCTGAGAGAAGGGACATGCTATTTAAGACAGAAACTGATGGAAGCTGCTTCTCCCTCCCAAGGGAATGGCATAATTCAGCTCAGGAGTAGAAGATGCAATTGTTTGTGTACATGTCTGTTGGAGGAAAGTGAGACACTGGGCTGAGCCCAGATGAGAATGGGAAGACAGAGAGAGAAGACTTGCTCGACCTCCTAAGAGGAAGTGAATTTTGAGTTTTGAAAGGGGAAAAGTAGGAAAAAGAGTCTGAGCCTGGGAAATTTGTAAAAAAATGAATGGAAATAAAAAGAGTTTGGAAGGAAAGAGAATAGAGAAAAGGAGAAAGAGACAGAGAGGGTGACAGCCTTAGAAACTCAAGCAACAGGCAGCAGGGAGGGGTTAAATGTGCTCAAGGACTGGAAGGCAGTGGTACTCATCTATCCCATGCAAACAGGAAAGCAGAGAGGTGGGCATGGGCGTGTAATCCCCTGTATACCCCAACCCTAGGAAGCTCAGAAATTGTGGGGAAGGGACAAACTACATGGTGTGAGGACGCAGAAAACTGAATTTAAATCTTAATGACTACTTAAACCTACGGGATGCAGATTGCTGGGCTATACTGAGTTGGCCGAATTGACTCTTCTTTCTCAAACTGCAATTGGGGAGGAAACAGGGAGATCGTCACATGCAGCCACCTCCTTCTAGCAGTGAGGAAATGAAGGTCCAGAGAGACTGGGCAACTTGACCGCCTACTGGCTTAGTGAACAAGGTCCACACATTTGATAAGGAGCAGTAACGAGGTTTTGTTTGTTTGTTTGTTGTTATTGTTGTTGTTTTAACCCTGCCTTAATCTGTTCTGTTGGATCTCCTGCACCTGCCCCTTAACAGCATCTCAAACAGATACTAAAGATTTTAATCATTTTTAGCTAAGAGAACAGTTCCATTTTCAGGTTTCAGAAAATCTAATCCTACAAAATCAGCCCTTTAATCTTGGAATCCTTTTAAGGTCCCTCCCAATCCTCAGCTCTGGAACCAGAAGGGGATCAGGGGTCGGGGGCATGGAGGGTTCTACCTTTCTCCTTGCTCCATGCCTCCCTGACTGCACCTGCCCCTTTTGGCTCCTCCAGTGTCCACACAGAAAAGAAAGATAAAGGGGAAGATGTGAAAAGTGTTTTTAATTAGCTTAAGTACCCAAAGCCCTCTCTTGGCTGTTGAATTGTCCTACAGCAGGCACACGAATGCCAGCTCTTTCTTGTGGGAGGACTTTGTGGGGTTTTGAGCACCCCAGCCCACCCCATGGAGATGGTCTGAAAGTTCTCCAAGCATCAAGCCAATCCCGCTTAGGGTTCCTCATAATTGGCCTACGTTGGGGGACTGCACCTCTCTCTTCTTTTGGGGGAAGGCAACAATTACCAAGCCTTCTGTTTCTCAGAATTGCCTTCAAAGATGCCTCCACAATGGCTCTAGAGCCTTGTCTGTCAGGGAGGGTTTGATGTTCACTGTATCTGCGTGGAGCACTTCATGGTGAAACCCGTGGGGACGTGTTCTTAGACTGCACGGAGGCACCTGTCATCCATGGTGATCTTGGCCAATTTACTTCACCTCTCAGTCTTCTAGTTTGTAAAACGGGCATAATAATAGCATCTACTCCAGGGGGCGCTGTAAGGGTTAACTGAGTAAATACATGCAAAGCTCTAATAGCAGTCCTTGCCCACAATTATAAATGTTAGCTTTTGTTTTGTTACTGTCCTCAGCTGTGGGTCCTTAGCCAAAACTCTTAGGCAGCAGGAAATAGCCCATTTAATACCATGTATCACCAGATGTCTCCTAGTTCAATCGTTCATCTCCTAATGAGGAAACAGAGACCCAGAGGCCAGGGCACTGGGAAACAAACCCAACCCTCATCGATGTTTCCCCTTCTCAGTGTCCACAACATTCATTACCTGAATTATATATTTTGGAACATGATTGCATTTAGTTTAGCATTTGATTACAGTGTGCCTAATCCTTTTCTCTATAATGGCATGCTGAATAAGAGTTTTCCTATTTCCTAAGAATTAAGGCTTAGAGCTGAGAACAAGGAAGCCCTAATTATCCCATATTCTAAAGAGGGATGTAAGCAATTAGGCCTGGACTTTTCTCCCAGGGCTTACGAAGAGGTATAAAAATCTGCCCTAAAATATGCCTTAAAGCATTCCACTCTCCTCCACGTGCTATAAAAGGAAAGGATAAAGGGAGAGAGAAAGAAAGGACAGTAGTAATTGGCCTTGTAGACAGGGTTGCCACATAAAATACAAGACACACTGTTAAATTTAAATTTCAGATACAAAGTAATAATCTTTTTCATTATAAGTATGTTTCAGATATTTCATGGGACATACCTATACTGATAAATTATTAGTTGTTCATTTAAAACTCCTATTTACCTGGTTTTCATATATTTTTGTTTGCTGAGTCTGGCAACCCTATTGTGGGGAGAGCAATGTTTTTGGTAAGAGTGGACTCTGTGCCCTCTGGAATGGCCTGGGTAAAGCTGAGTGCCCCCCCTAAGGAACCCACACACATTCCTCGTCAGAGACCACTGTCTTCAGGAAAATTGCTAAGAGCACATCAAACCACACCAAGCCAGAGAGTGGCCAGGAATGTCTCTCCAAGCTAACATAGGGTCAGTTGCAAAATAAATCCCTGCCTCTACCAGTCTCAGAGAAGGTGGACTGAGATACAGAGGAGGAAGGAGATATGTGTCTCATTTTAGGACCGGGCAGATTACAAGCTCCCGTCTCCCACATACACACACACCCTCTCTCTCTCCATGTGACTCCAGAGTGAGCGGAGAAATGATGGTGTCACCTGTGTGATCACACAGCCCTTCCCATTTCAGGTGATGCAACACGAAGGTTGAAAATATGTTTCAGATGAAGTGCTAGTCTGGAGCCCGCTTTCAATAATCAAAAAAAGGGAAGAACTTCCACTTCTGTGGAGAAGGAATAGAGGTACTTAATGTCATTCCTTCCTAAGCGCAGCTAAAATCCCTGGACATGGTACAACAAGCAAAGACTCTGAAGGGCAGAGAGAAAGAGACAGACACGCTTGGACCTCAGGACCTGAGAATGACGCCAGGACAAGTTTCCCATTTTTTTGTTTGTTTCGTTGGTTGGTTGATTGGTTGGTTAGTTGTTATTTACTTATTTGCTTTTTTTTTTTTTTTTGGGGGGGGGGTGCCTCATATATCCCAAACTAGGTACTGGAGAAACCAGTAATCCAGAAATGTCACTGACGCAGGCAAAAAAAATGCCACAAGAAAAACCTGCTCTTTCTAGCCAAAGGATCCCAAAAGGGACAGCCTAGCAAGACAGAAAACTGTTACACAATAACCACCAGCAAAGGTTAAGTGGAGAACATGGACTCCACCCTTGCCAGGCTGTAATGAGGCACCCCAACTCCCTGGCTGGGGTCCAGTCAGAGATGGCTGCATGGGGAGCCAAGGCTTTCATCACCACTAAGCAATAAGGAGATATCACTCCTCTTCCCCCCTCCTCTGAGGGTCAGTGGGGACCACAGTGGGGACGCAGGACTTCCATCACCACTAGGTAGTAATGAAAAGCTTCTTCCCTTCTCCACTGTGGTGATGTCAGAGAAGATCTCGTGAAGAGTCAGGGCTTTTCAACACTGCTTATCAGCACCTAGGCAGGCATTCCACCCACAGAGTCAGGGGAGATCCTGTGGGGAACAGGAATGAAGTTCCCAAGTGGGAGCTGAATGCCCGCACCTGCCCAGCACAGCAAAGAGCACTTCTCTCACCCACACACGCCAGTGGGGGCTGAGCGGAGAAGGTGTAATGCAACCCCACCTGGCAGTAGTGAGGCGGTTCCACACTTCACCCATCACACCAATTCAGAAGGTGCCTCCTAAAATAGAAGAAATGAACAACACCCTTTTAAGAGTCATAACATAAGACCCAAAATGGCCTGGTTTCAATTGAAAATGATTCATAATGATCCAGAATGAGGAGATCTCAAACTGGGAGAAAAAATCAGTCAACAGATGCCAACACTGAGATGACAATCATAATAGGATTATCTAACATGAATTTTAAAGCAACCATTATAAAAATGTTTTAATAAGCAATTATGAACACACTGGAAACAAATGTTGAAATGAAAAGCTTCAGGAAAGCAATAGAAATCCTCAGCAAACAAATAGAAGCCATAAAGAAGAACCAAACAGAAATTTTAGAACTGAAAAATAAATAATTACTAAAGGAAGTTCTCTACACAAAAAGGAAAGGATAAAAGATGGTATTTTGGAAGATCAGGAAGAAAAAAGGAACACAGAAAGAGCACAAATATGAAAAATACAATAGACTTCTTTTCTTGAGTTTTCTAAATTGTGTTTGATGATTTAAGCAAAAATTATAACTCTGCTTGAAGTGGTTCTCAATGCATTTTTTAAAAGTGTGTAAGACAATTGTATTATAAATGAGATAGGATAGAGGGAGGTAAGATTTCTACACTTCACTCAAACTGATGAAGAGTTCACACACCAGTAGATTGTGATAAATTATATATATATATATATATATATATATATATATGTGCGCGCAATGGAATATCTAATAGCTAGGATGATTTTTTTAAAGAAATATAAAGTAGGAGAAGTCTCTGTACTCAATATCAAGACTTACATAGCTCCAGTAATCAAGACCTTCATGGCATTTGCAAAAAACAGACACATAGATCAATGGAATGGAATAGAGAACTGAGAAACAGCCCCACACAAGTAAAGCCAATTGATTTCTGACAAAGCTGCCAAAGCAATTCAATGGAAAAGCATAGTCTTTTCAACCAGTGGTCATGTAGCAATTGAACAACCAAAGTCAAAAAAAAAAAAAAAAAGCACCACCTAAATCTCACATCTTATAAAAATTAACGTAAATATAGCATAGATTTAAATGGGGTGGTGACGAGAGGCTGTGATTATAAAGGGATTGCATAAGGGAGATCTTTGTGGTGATGGGAGACTGCTCTATCTTGATTGTGGGAGGGGTTACACAAATTTGTTTCTTATAAGACTTGAAATCTTAGGGTAATTACTTTGAATTTCAGATTCTTCATTTTTAACAAATTGAGAAATAGACATAGATGCCATACAAGGATAGAATCAAAAACAATGAGGTTTTTTGTTTGTTTGTTGTTTTGCTACAACTGTATCAAGTGATACAGCATGAATCTATAGTCAAGATCAGACTGAACCCTGGAATGATCAGGAGGAGAGAATCAGATCTCAAGAGCAGACCAGATACCTGGAGAAGCTCTTGCTCCACCCTTAACAGGAACTACGATTCTAAGAAGAATATTCTCTATGGATTCTCTTGAAGCTGATGTGTCACTCCCTCTCTGAATCTTGTGTTCACATTTTTTTCCCAATTGATTAGGGAATAGGATGTGATTGGCACTTTAGAGTGCCCTAAAGACACCCAAGCTGTCTTAAAGGATTAGTAAAAGTGAGCCAGATATCACCATCAGGGAAAACCACATGGCACTATAAAACATGATGGTTTACACAGGGAACATCACGGTGTTTGGAATTGCCAGGGTCTTAAATGTATAGAAAGAATTTCAGTCTGTAATGAGAGTGTAAAGCCAGGTGCACCAGGAGAACAGATGCAGGTGGGATGGGGAGTCTATGGAAAGGAGAAACGCAGTACTAGCTGCTGGCTTCCAGACCAGGAAACGAGGGCATTGGAGCTAGGGAAGTCAAGTGGCTCTCAACAGCTGGACAACTGAGAAGGAATATAGCACCCCAGGCACACAGGACAGTGCCGTGGAAGAGAGACTCCACCTGCTTTATCAAGCTCTTAAAGGGCTAAGATTGCTTGGCACACACTCACCTTGTGTTCCCCACCCACAGAACAAGAACCACAGATGGGTCCAGTGAATTTGGAATTAAGTTGAGTTTTAAGTTGATTTTTTCCCAGAGATAATTACTACTAGCATTCTCTATGAAAATCATTTTCCACTTTATTTCCTGTGCCAAAAGTAAATATTACAGAAGAACCCCTTCACAGCGACAGCTGTGCTGCAATCTGCTGCTTGATACCTTTCAGGATCCACAGCTCGCTCGAGATTCCTCTGCTGCTCCCAGAGTCACTGGGGGACATTCCACAATAGCTGGCACCTCTAAGCACTTTTCTTTTTTAACTCAACTGTAAGTTTTTTCATGGGAATGACTTGATTTTTTTTCCTGCATTTTCCTTTTTTTTTTTTTTTTTGGCAGTACCTAAATTTGAGTCTCAGCTCAAGATGAGCTCTGTAAACTGTAGCAAATCTCCTAAATTCATTGAGCCTCAGTTTCCTTACATGTAGATTAGACTTAAGAGTGCTTAGGATCATGTAGAAGACTCAAAGATACGTCATTTATAACATACCGGCCTGAGAGTTTGGCAGCAGGGAGCACTCAGCAAATGTCTGTGAGGAAGTGAAGCAAAACCTCCTCATGGAGTGCTCCAATTACTCCGTCACGAACCATCTCAAAATTCAGTAAAACAATTATTATTTTTATTGTGCTCACAATTTTGTGGATTAGGAATTGGGGCAGACATAGTAGTGATGGTTCATCTGTGTTCCACGATGACTGGGGCCTCAGCTGGGGTGACTCCTATGACTGCAGATGGCTGCAATGGCTCAGCTGGGTCTCATGTTGGGGGCCTCAATTCTTGAAGGGCTGGAATGGCTCATTCTTCACGCAAGTCTGGGACCATGGCTGAGCTGTCCAAAACATCTAGAAACTGCCCGGGCATCTATCTCTGTCCACGTGTCCTCTCCACATAGCTAGCTTGGGCTTCCTCACAGCATGGTAGTCTCATCATAGTAGCACTTTTTACATGATGGCTTTCTTTCCCCAGAGTAAGCATTACCAAAAATCCTGGATGTAAGTTGAAGTCCTCTTGTGACCTGGCCTCAGAATCCCAGAAGCTTCTATTAGTAAAGCAAGTCATTAGGGCCAGCTTCAATTCAACTAGAGAAGAATTAGACATGACCCCTCAATCAGCACAGTACAAAGAATTTGCAGCTATCTGTAATCTGAGTCCAGAGTTCTCTCTCCAACCTCTGTGGTATCCATCATAAAATACTTTCAGGGGTCCTGGGTCATCCTGCTGGAATTTATCTGGTTATCTCTCTTTCTCGTACTCTCTTCCCACTTCTTAAGTTTATTGCAAACCTTATGTGGCACACACAGAGGCACAGTGATTATGCATCAATTGGCCCTAAAAAGGAAATAGAAAAGAAATGCTGATTCATCAAATACATTTTGCTTCTCAGCAAAGCAAGGGTTTCAGATAAAAGCAGGCAGGGAGCAGGGGGAGGTGGGAGAGGCTGCAGCAAAGAGGTTAAATCACGAAGCCCAGGCCATAGAGCAAGTTAGCAGCAGCTCTTAGATAAGGACACTAATAGCTGAAACTCCTTATCTGCCTAATGTTCTGCTATCTGCCGTCTCCCTCATTCTTAGACATTTGTATCCCATAGGGAAAGCTGGCCTCATTTATGAAAAGGTCCCAAGATCTCTCCAAGAAGTCTTTGACTAGATTTAATTATGTCCCTTTTGTCTTTGTTTTGATTTTTTTCCCAACCATGTATTAATTAAACCATAATTACTGAATTTCAACTATATACTAAGCTTAGCACTGAGGTACACCAGTAAATGAGACAAGTTCCCTGCTTTCACAGAATATTAATTCTAATAAAATAATAACAATAGCAATAATAATAGAACACTTGGGAAAGTGATGGCATGTCACCAAAAAAAAAAAAAAAATTAATGTGGGTATAACAGTGTAAAAATTGGAGGAAAGACTTGTAGAATATAAGAAATCTGCACTCCCATTGTTTCCCAAATGTTTTTAAGATCTAGTTCCATGTTCCAAAAATAAATGGAAGGTAGGAAGAAAGGGTGAGAGCGAGGGACGAAACTAAAGGAAAATTGGGTCTGAGAGCCAGTGTAGGCTAGGTTTAGTTGTCTACTGCTCTGTAGAGCTGTGTTAGAGTTAGGAAGCCTTCTGAACTCATAAAATTATTATACTACAGTTTCTTATTCAACTTTAATGGATTTATTTTAATTCTTTAATCTGTTTTAAACTTATCCTGTTGTAAAGTACAAGGTAAGGATCCAACTTTAATTCAGATTGTTACCCAGTTGTTCCAACAGCATTAAACCAATAATCCAATTTTTCATTTACTCATTCATTCAACAAATATTTGAGCGCTACTATGTGCCAGGCCTAGATCTAGTTGGTAGAAATACAGTAGTAAAACAAAACAGAAAAGACTCCTTCCTATATGGAGTTTAACTGATACTGGATGCCAAATTTCTGCATGCACTCAGTTCTGTCTGTAGACTTTTTATTTCATATGTTAATTCATGTGACAGTAACATACCATTTTAAGTATTGGGCTTTTAACAAACGTGTTTAATATCTGATAAGGGTAATCGATCCTTAGTATTTTTTCTCACAATTTTCCTAGCTATTCTCACTTACAAATTTTTCCACGTGATGCTTAGAGTCAGCATGTCTAAAGCCAAAGGAAAACGACTCTTTGTAACTGTTAGGTCGGCGAGACAAAAGGATAAAGGACTCCAAGCCAAATGTGTACCACGTCAGAGAGTTTATTTCCAGCAAACCTGGAGGGGAGACTGAAAGATCAGTTCCTGCCCCCATACAGACAATAGAAGATTTATAGGATTGAATTAGGGGAAGGGGTTTGGTAGCTATTTTGAGCATTCAGCACTTTGTAGCTGCTCTGCAGTTTTCCTGTTTTGCACAAGATTCTTTTTGCACAGAATCCAGTTTTTCTCAGAAAGTACTTTGTTTAGAGAAAGGAAGGGGGTGGGGGCAGGGTGAGGAAGTGGTTAACATGGCTGTACTTATGCTAAGCTGATTGTGAAACCCAATAGTAATTTCATTGGAATAACATTAAATATATAATTTTTCTAAGGCAGAATAGATATAATGTTAGGTCTTTCTATACCAAAACATAACAGGTCTTTCCAGTCCTTGAGTAGTCTTTTGTATTCCTGTGAAACTATGTTTGGCTTTCTTCACAAAGGTCTTTAAAATTACTTGTTTATTTCTAAGCATTTTGTCTTTTATGTTACTATGGTAAATGGCATCATTTCTTCTATTCAATCAGCTAATTGGCCATTTTGTATATGTGAAAAATACTGATTTCTCTATATTAATTTTGTTCTTAATTAAATTTTCTCATTGTTTGTACTATGTTTTCCATTGATTCTCTTGTGTTTTCCAGGTATGTAATCATACCATTGATAAATAACAGCAATTTTACTAAACAATAGCTGCACTTGTAAAGCAGCCCAAATGTTTTACTTGCATCCTTTGCTGGTCACCTCCTAATCCAGTTTTCACATTGCAACTAGAGTGCACTTAGTCAACCACAAATGTAACTACACCACATCTACTGCCCCTTCCATTTCACATGCTTCCCATCTGTCTTAAGATAAAGACCAAAGTCCTTAAGAACATGGCCCTACGTAAATCATCTCTTATCTAAATTTCCAGCCTCATTCTTTCCAAAACTTTTCCTTAGTCTCTTCAGCTCCTTGACTGTGTCAGCCTCCCTTCAAACATAAGGAATTCACCATTAATTTTACCTCCGTCTCAAATATATTGATACCTACTCGTTACCTAGTTAACTCCTACTCAGCTCTCATGATCTCAACTCAGTTGCCGTTTCTTCGGGGACTTTTTTCTTGGACTCCTGAATTCTGGCTCAAGTTCCTGTTTATTACTCACTCTCATGACACTGTGCGTCCACCCTTCAGAGTGCCTATCCCAGGTGTAGTTTTTTGATCGGCCGTCTTCTCCCCACTCTTATGCTTTGTGACAGAAGGGGTCATGTCTAATTTCTATTGTTATTGTTTCCCAGTTTCCTCACACCGTGTCTGCCTGACACAAAGGTGCCAACAAATGTTTGCACCTGTCCTTGCCCTCCCCAGCAATGTTATGAATATTCAGAAGAAAGGACCCTCATCTTTCTCATTTTTGTGTCTTTCACTGCAATACCTAGTACAATCCAAGAAAATTATTTGATTTTAGCCTCTGAGGGTTTTTTTCTGACATTAAATTTACTTTGTTGTTGTTGTTGTTGTGACCAAATCAATATTATTAGCATATTTATTATTACAAATCATAATTATTCTTTATGTTCCTTACCCAATCTCTCCCCAACACCTCTAGTAACCACAGATTTGTTCTCTCCTTCTGAAACATCAATGTATTATGTTTTCTTTCTCTCTCTCTCTCTCTCTCTCTCTCTCTCTCTCTCTCTTTCTTTCCTTCTTTCTTAGCACCTACTTATGAGTGAGGACATGTGATATTTCTCTTTCTGTATCTGGCTTATTTCACTTAATTTTTTCCAAGCTCATTCATATTGCTGTAAATGGTAGAATTTCATTTTTTTTTAATGGCTGAGTAGTATTCCATGGTGTATATATACCACCTTTCCCTTGTCCAGTCATCTGTCAATGGACATTTAGGTTGGTTCCATATTTTGGCTATTGTAAATAGAGCTGCGATAAACATGAGAGTGTAGGTATCCCTTTGACATTAATTCATAAGATTAGGTCTTGCACATAGATGCAGCATAAGGCAGTAAAGTTTTACAGAAGCAGGGAACCGAATACAGTTGGACAAAAAAAAGCGGGGGAGAGTGCCCAGAGTCAGGGATTTATGCAAAATGCTTGAGGAGGAACTTGAAGATGGCTTATGTAGTAGCATCCCGTGTCATTGATCCATATGTGACTTTGCGTTCATCATATCTCCACCACCCAAACCCCAGCCACGCCTTCATTTTTCTTCAGTATTTGAAAAACAATTATTATTCAATAAATATATATTTCAGACCTGTGCTGGGATCTACGGACCCAGGGTTGAACAAATGAGACATTGAAATTCTCAACTGGACATGAAAGAGCAAATTTGAATCATTCAGGAAGCTTCAGTTCACATTAGTACCCCTCCTTCCTTTCACAGTCCCCAGCCACAGGCTTTTCCATACTTCTCCTTAGGAAAGTGCCCATTTCCAGAATAATCACCAGGAACTGATGGAGGTTTATCCTATCCCTCAGGTGTGCTAGGACAGGGGAGCAAAGACTGAGGACCTCTGAATTAAATAAGTGTTACAAGAGGATGAAGGATGCTGCGATTACAGTCTCACTGACGCTTCCTGAGAGCCCATGTGTCCCAAGTGTTGTTGGCTGGCACCCAGGGTTCAAAAACAGTAGGACAGATTCAGTCTTCATTGAGACCAGTGTGGCCTGAGATAGACAAAGCTGTCAATGGAAAGAACAGAAAGGTGAGAGAGCAAAACACTGAAAAGTGGGAACCAGCCATGTGAGTGTCCTTGTTTTAATTGGGCTGGGTTGGATATAGTTGGAAAATTGTCCAGATTTAAATGCATCTTAAAATATCGAAAATCCTTCCCCAGCCCTCCCCTTTTTCTGAGGCTGCTGCTGCTGCCCTCATTGAATTTGTAACTTCTGGTCCTTGCAGATATAACAGATATTGGTAGTTATGTGAGCTATGGTCTGAATGTCCCCCAAAATCCAAGCATTGAAATTTAGTCCCCATGTGGTGTGAAGAGATGGGGCTTTTGGGAAGTGACTAAGCCATGAGGTCCCCACCCTCATGAAAGGATCAGTTTTCTGCTCTTCGACCATGTGAGGGACAGAGTTTGTCTCTGTTGCCTTTCCCATCCCTCCAGCCACATGAGGGCACTAGGTGGTGTCATCTGTGAGGAACGGGCCTTCACCAGACACCGAACCTTCCAGTGCCTTTATCTTGGACTTTCCAGCCTCCAGAACTGTGAGAAAGAAAGGTCTATTGTTTATAAATTACTTAGCCTGTGGTATTTTGTTAGAGCAGCATGAACAAAACTAAGATGATATACACCATGAATAACCAAAAGTGAAGGTAAAAGCTGATTACTCCCCAACACATATATACACAACACACACATGATATAAGATTACCCTGAAAAAATGTGTCATAAAAATAAATGTTATAATTCATTGAGTCCTCCATGTGCCGGGTGTTGTACAAAGCATTTCACAGCCACCAGCATATCTGGTTCTCACAACAATACCCTGAAGTCGTAATTATTACCCCTACTTAATGGACTGGAATCTAAAACTCAGAGAGACTGAACAAATTTCTCAGTACTACACAGAGTAAACAGAGGAGCCAGAATTCAAACCCAGTCTGTACTTGTGGTTTGATGGGGTCAAAACATAACACTGCCCCCCAACACCCCCTGAGTTCAAACCAACTGACATATGGTCATGAGGAGTCAGACAGATGGAAACCACAATGCCAGCCTCATTACCAGTGAAAATCAGCAGGGCGGACATGGCTAAGCTGTGCAACCAAACAAGCCTGATGATGTTGCCCTGAATACAAGCTGCCCTCCCTCCAAAATGCAGGTCCCTGCTGCCCGGTGTACTTTACCAAAGGGTTCAGATTAGAATGCCTTTTCTATGGGGTGTACCCCAAAAAGAGGGGAGGCCAAAGGCCAGGGCCCATCAACCCAGTGTGCACTGAATAAGGGACCATTGGAGCCAGCAGTACTGTACTAGGAAGTCTTCTAGAGCAAAAGGAAGGAGCGAGAAACAAATGACACACCCTAATATTCCCTGGGGTTTGGTTCTCTTAATTCATTGGGTTTGATTTTTGATCTAACCCCACCTGGGAGTGTGACCAAACCCTTTAGGGGCTCACCTCCAGTATCAGCCACTGTTTGAGTGTCACTCGGGAACTGCCAATGGGTAGTTTAGATTTTGCCCCCAAAAGGTTCTGAAATAATTTGGACACATTCATTACACAAACTTCAAAAACCTCTGTATTGCAAACTGAAAATGTACTCCTAGTTCTCTTCCCCACCTCCTGTTACGTTCAGACAAATTGTCTAATGTAACTCATTAGAGGTTCTGTGAAAAGTTTTGAGAATGACAGAAAGATACTCTGATAACTTAATCACATATTAATTGTCCTAAAGTTGAATAAAAACCAGCCCCATTATCATATATTCAGAAAGAAATTAAACCTCAAAGACAGAAGTTTTTTGCAAGATAAAACCCAAGGAATTTGTTTTCTAAAGGAATTAAAAGCCAAAATCAATTTTTCCTGCCTTGTTAGCTAAGTCTGTTGACTATAGCAGAGCTTTCCACCAAAGATTCAAGGTTGCCTTTCACAATACAGAGTAGTTATTTGGAATTGACAGCCTACTCCATTGTCCAGACTCCTTTCATCTAAGTGTACCCAAGCAGTTGAGTTCTGGCCAATAAAACAGGGAGAAAAGTGACATGTTCCACCAACTTCCAGGCCAGGCTCATAAAAGACTGGCTATGACCCTCCATTCTCTTTCACTTCTCCCCTCTGCCTGCTGAATATCCACACCTGGATGGCCCTAAAGACCATCACCCCGTTACCGAAGTCTCCACCAACCTGAGTTCCCATATGACTACATGAAGCAGACATTCCGTATCACCACCACAGATGGAATTTCAAGTGAAAAGTCCAGGGTTTGCTTATTACAGCAGCTAGCATTGACATAATTGAGAGAAAATAAAAAGCAATTACAGTCTAAAATTCAGCACCCCGAATTGTTGTTTTATTATGCTCAGTCTCAGCCTAGATGTTCATTCAGGGGTATAGCTGAGGTATAGACAGAGTGGAGTTTCCTTCAGGAGCCCTGTCTGGCCTGTTTATACAGGAATTTATTTATTTAGGACCACAGCAAACAATTCTCTTTTGAGATTTGTCAATTCAAGAATCTAAACCGTTTACAGAATGCATAAAATTATCACAGTCCTGGCCCCACATCCATGAAATTTAGAAAAGTAAATCCTCAGTTTCTAGGACAGTTTTGCTAAGCAAAATGATGTTCCCAGAGCCTAAGAATCATAGACACCAAAGAGAAAACTTAGAGAAGGAGAGTGGAGAGAAAAGGTCTTTCTCAGATTCATCCTGGCCAAGTTACTGCTCAGTCTAACGATGACTGTCCAGGGCTCACGACTTGAGAAAGTAAACATAGTTGAGACTGATCTCCCAAAGAGAGTGATCTAAAACCATGTTACGGCCCCATTTTACCATGTTGGGAAGGAGGAATCCACCTTTGCTTACTGTCTTATCATCCAGGGAGTAGCGTCTGAGAGACTTTTGCCTAATCAACACAGTTTCAAATTTTACAGTGGTGACATCCCTGGTCAACAGATCTTACTTAAGGTGCCTTTCTTTCCCATCCTGCATCTTCAAAAAATTCAATTTCCATTTCACCTCTGAGTCTTGTGTCTAGCACTCCTAGTTTAGGACTGAATACGCACTCTGGCTTCCTATTGTGAAATGTGACAAATGTACTGTTGCTCCACGGTCTCGTGCTCCTGTGTCCCAGTGGTTGTCCACTCTGCTTCTCAACTAGAATTACTTAATCTGAGATACTAACTTCATAGGGTATTTTTTTTCCTGTAGCCCCCACATTTGTTCCCACTAATGAATCATTTTTAATGAATTTCTAAACAAAAACCACTATTGATGTTACTGAGGCCCATGCACCCAGGGAAATAGGAAGGACAAATATCTCTGCCATGTGCTCTTATGATGCCACCTCTCCTCAGCTTTTCAAAGTTCCTTTTCTTGGATAGCATCTCTTTCTTCTGTCTCCGCTTTCATTTCTTGTGTATTTGGATATACTGCTGCTAATGCATTTCCACCTGCTGTTTGCCTGCTGGGCCTCAGCTGAGTTTCTAAGAGTTTCACCTGCCTCACGTGTTGGCCCCCTTTCCTCTCCAGCACACCTAAGCTAGCCCACTTACTAGGATTAAGTGCCTTCTTTCCTTCTGCTTCTGCTTAGCTTTTCAGTGCTCTAAAATACAGACTTCCAGAGTGTTCCACCTAAAAACAACACTAATCTTCATCTGCTCCCTATTTTTCTTTGAACCCATCTTTCCAGAGGACACAGGCAGCAACAGTGGAGAGACACTATCCCATCATGCCATCATTGACTGATGAGCACGCTGTTGTCTGCAACCCTGGCAGTGTGTACTCACCTCAGCACAGTAGCACAACTGCCGTACAGGGCTGGGCTTCAGCACACATCTCAGCAGCATCCTGGAGCTGACGCCAGCCAGCCTAGGGCTCTCACCACCACCATGATCCTTGCCAGCTTCAAGGAAGTGCCAGCCATTGCCAGCAGCTGCTTTGATGAGTTGTGGACATATAGGCTGGATTTGTTAGCTCCTTATCAGCCTACAAATGACTTTGACAAATTATATTCTTTGATTTTTTTTTCCTTATGTAGAAATGTTTGGATTCCTGTTGCAGAGTCTTGTTTATATACCAATTAAAGCAGGAAGCAATTATCATCAATTATCGTGTAAGACTAGCTACTGTCTTGTAATTACTGTGTTAATTGACGTTAAGTTTAGATAGAAATTATTGTTGCCTCCTTCCAACTAAAAATTAAAGAATGGCATGTCAGGACTGAAGAAATCACATCTGAAAATATAATCTTCCCTTCTAAGAAAATCTGGAAAGCGCTTTTCTTAATGTTTGTATATTTCTCATTAAGTCATTCATCTATTCAAAAGTTTATGATAATGACTCAGTAAACAGCTTCCAAGACGGCTCCATGCCATTGAATAGGCTCCTCCCACATTGAATAGGGCTGACCCATGTAACCCATAGGATATAAACAAAACGATGGTGTGTGACTTCCAAGGTTAGGATATGAAAGATTTTGCAGCTTCTACTTTGCTGTCCTGGATAGCTCACTCTATAAAAAACCAGGCACTGTGTGCTGGGGACATTGGAACAACTCAATGGAGAGGTCAGCATAGTAAGGAACTAAGGCCTCCCACCAATAGCCAATACCAGCTTGCAGTCATATGAGTGAACCACTGCAAAAATGGATCCTCCAGCTCTAGCCAAGTCTTTAGAGGATTGTAAACCCAGCCCACATCCTAACCAGGACCTCATGAGAGACCCTAAGCCAGAACTACCTAGCTAAATCATTTCCAAATTTCTAATTCACAGAAATTGTAAGATATAATTCATATTTATTGTTGTTTTAAGTGACTGGGTGTTGGGCTAAGCGCTATGCAGCAGGAGATAATTGATACAGATGGTAATTATTATTATTGACGGCTATGATGGTGATGCTAAGGTCCATGCCCAAGGAAGAGAAAATACACAATTAGACATAGGATTTGCCCTTTAAGAAGGTGGCAACCTTAATAAAAGATAAACCACAAAGCAAATCGCTTGGAGCTAAAACAATATTGCTTACTTTGATTCTGGTTCGTAGTTAACATTTTCTCAGTGATAAAGGTAGGGTAAGAATTCAGATATTTTGACCCCAGGACCTGAAAAAATAATTTATTTTCTAATTAAGGAGGTAGAGGCAAAGTCCTTGGAAAGAAGAGTTATGACTGGGCTCTTCTATCGCTCATGTAGGTTTTCTGTGTTGTATTTCCAATCATTCCATGTGAAGAGAGAGGTCTCCCTTACTGTCAAACTGTTTTAATACAGAGCTGAAACATAAACCTCTATTTCTGTGCAGACATTAAAGTTTGTGAAACATGTTTTAGATAATTATATAAAGTGATAAAGCATAACTCTCAGAGAAGATATAATTTTTATAAACCGTTCCCTTTGTTAACTACTTCAGGTATAATTGAACTTAAAATAATTGTATTTTGTTCTGCTTCTCCCCCTTATACTGACACTGGTGGTTAACATACAGTATTGAAAAATAAAATAAAATTCAATATACATCTGGCCTTTTGAATTACAATTTTCTGATTATTTATTCAGTAGTTCACAAAAAAAGACTTGATTTTAATAATGATAATGCCTCTAATTGTTTTCAAATCTAAAATACAATGTGAAGTCTTATTCTTCCACATATCAGTAGAGTACTTTAGGGTTTGTAGAGCATTTTCTTATACATTATCTCATTTGTAGGATATCAAAAACAATAATGGCATCAATTGATAATGTATTTTGATGCTCATTTCAGAGACAAATAAACTGAACCCCTGAGTAATATAGCAACCCATAAAAGGCAGTTAGAACTGGAAGCCAAGCTCACTACGGGCTGAACCTGTAGTTGTCTGACTTTAGACTATTGTTGCATGTTGAGTTAAATATGGGTACTATTAAGTGATATTTTATTCAGAGTACCCAGAAATTTGCTAATTCTTCCAGGACATGTCATCATACCCTACAAGTTTCCCAAGGAAGATATACGCATAGAACCCAGCTAGTGAAGCAAAGCATGTCTTCATTAGCTGTGATTTTTGTCCCCAGGCTCTAACGCAAAACACTAACAAACTAGGCTGGAGCATGTGGCCTAATTTCCCTAAAGCCAAAACTAATTCCTTATCTTACCACTGCATTGCAAAGCAAGGTCAAAAGTGCACACCCAGATATTCTGGAGAGACGACAGGAAGCTCTTAAGAGAGTGTAAATATATCTTGCATGGAAAGCCCCAGGCTACTGGCTCCTGGCCTTCTCAGCTGGAGCTGCATGATGTTAGGGCTGGACACCACATGGGGAGAAGAGCAGGCTTCTGAGAGAGGGTAAAACAGTCCGTCCGGCACACAACGTAAGACCAAGCTGACCTTATTCTAAGCATTTGATCTGCATGAAAAGAGTTGATGGGGGAGAGAGTGCCTGCTAATGCTAGTCTCTATTTGCTTTAAAAGCTTCGCTGTGAAAATGTAGCCTAATTAGTCCCACAGACAGTGACATGGACCCATCAGATTCCCGCCTCTTATTTCTGGAGAGTTTGGCCCCTGATCCTGACTCCTTCTTATAGGAGCTGAGTAAGAAGCTACACACTCTTTAGGGGACATCTCTGTTTTCCATCGCACTGCTCTCTTCTGAAGAACAGGGTTTCTGCCATAATTTCAATTTTCCTGGCTGTGTCCTTGCTACCTACTTGTCCCTGGTGCTGGTTACCCACTAATATCCTGGACACCTCTGTAATCTGTTTCTGAATTAGCAACTGCCATTCTCCACTCGCTTCCATCATATCTTGGGTTGTATCTTAATGAAATGCCAATGATCATACCAGACTATCCACCACCACCAACAACCATCCATTGTCTGATGCTATGGAGACTTTGTCCAGTCTACCGGGCTGTCCTCTCAGCATCCATAGAAATCTCTGCTTCTGTTCTTCTCTTTCCATCTCAACACTGGGCAGACATCATCTCTCTCCTGCACGGCTGTAATAACTGGTCTCTCTGCATTCTCTCATACCTTTTGACAGTCCATTTTCTAGACAGCAGCAGAGTAGATCACATAACCAGTCCTCTGCTTAAAAACCATAAATATTTAGAATAACATCTAAACTCCTAACCCTGGCTGAATCTCCAAGAGCAGAGCCTCTGTCTCCAGCCTCATGTCCTTCTCAGTTTCCACCTGGATTCCATGTTTTAGGCCAGTGGCTTTCAAATGTTTTTGACTAAGACCCACAGTAAGAAATAAATTTTACATCATGACCCAGAGCATATATATGTGTATATGATGTTGTGTACACACACACACACACACACACACACACACACACACACACGCCCATGAAACAAAAGTCCAATGAAATAGTATCTTGCTAAGTACATAATCTTACTAGGTTTGATGCATTCTGATATATTTCATCTGATTCTATTTCAATCCATTATTTCTATTCATTCAATAAATTCTATTCATTCTTTTTTTTCTGTTTGTTTTTTTTTTTAGTTGAAGCATAATTGATTATACATATTTTGAGGGTACAGTATTGGCTATCATTATTTGTATACAATATGATAATAAAATCATTATTATTAGCATGTTCATTATTACAAATCATAATTAATCTTTGTGCCCCTTACCTAATTTCTTCCTAACCCCCCTCTCCTTCCCCCTTTCCCACCTCTAGTGACCATAGATTTGTTCTCTCTTTCTTAAAGTTCAACTTATTATTTTTTTCTTTCTTTTTGTTTCTTTCTCTTTCTTTCTTTCCTTCCTTCCTTCCTTCCTTCCTTCCTTCCTTCCTTCCTTCCTTCTCTTTTAGTACTCATTTATGAGTGAAGACGTGAAATTTCTCTTTTCGTGCCTGACTTATTTCACTTAACATAATTTTCTCTAAGCTCATCCACATTGCTGCAAATGGCAGAATTTCATTCTTTTTTATGGCTGAGTAGTATTCCATTGTGTATATACACCACATTTTCCTTGATTTGTTACCTAACAGGTGATCTATCCTGGAAAATGTTCCACGTGCTAATGAGAAAAATGAATATTCTGTAGTTGCTGGATGAAATATTCTGTAGATATCTGCCAAGTCCAATTGGTCTAAAGTATAGTTTAAATCCTGTGTTTCTTTGCTGATTTGTTGCCTAAATGATCTACCCAATGCTGAGAGAGGGGTGTTCAGGTCCTCAACTATTATTGTATTGGGGTCTAGCTCTTTCTTTAGGTCTAACAAAAAATAATGTTTGCTTTGTATATCTGGGTGCTCCAGTGTTGAGTGCATATGTTTTTAATTGCAATGTCTTCTCTCTGAATAGATCCCTTTATCATTATATAGCAGCCTTCTTTGTTTCTTCTTATGGTTTTTGTTTAAAGTCTATTTTACCCAGTATAAGAATAGCTACTCATGCTCATTTTGGGTTTCCATTTGCATGGTATATCATTTTCCATCCCTTCAGTATTAGTCTGTGTTTGCATTTACACGTCAGCTGAGTCTCTTGGAGACTGCATGTAGCTGGGCTTAGCTTTTTAATTAAATCAGTCAATCTGTGTCTCTTCAGTGAGGAGTTTAATCCATTTATATTTCCAGTTGTTGTTGAGAGGTATTGTCTTACTCATGGCATTTTATCAATTTTCATTTGGATGTTTTAAATATCTTTTGTTCCTTTATTACATTTTATTGTTTGCCTTTGATATTTGTTGGGGTTTTGAGGGGTAAGATTTAGTTTCTTTCTCTTTCTCATTTTCATTTTTGTTCTACCAGTGAGTTTTCCTTTCTTGTGTATTCATGGTAGTGATTATAGTTTTTCAGATTCCAGATGCAGGATTCCCTCAAGGATTTTTTGCAGGGCTGGTCATGTAGTGGTGCACCCCTGCAGTTTTTGTTTATCTGGGAATACACTATTTCTCCCTCATTTCTAAAGAACCTCACTGGGTATAGTATTCTTGGCTGACAGTGGTTTCCTTTACTATTTTGAATTTATCATCCAATTTTCTTCTGGCCTGTAGAGTTTCTGTTGAGAAGTCTGCTGTTAGTCTGATGGGGACTCCCTTATAAGTAACTTGACACTTTTCTCTTGCTGCTTTTAGGATTCTCTCTTTGTCTTTGAGCTTTGCCAGTCTGACTATAATGTGTCTCTGAGAGGATATTTTTGGATTGAATTTGTTTGGGGATCTTTGAACCTCCTGGGTCTGAAGGTCTGTGCCTCTCCCTATACCTGGGAAGTTTTCCATTTTATTTCATCAAATAGGTTTTCAATGCCTTTTCCTTTCTCCTCCCCTTGCAGAACAACCATAATTTGGATATTTGGATTTTTATTCACTTAATGTTGCCTTCTAGCTCTGTTAGTCTTTCTTCATTTAAAAATTTCTTCCCTTTTTTTTTTTTTCTGCTGGGTTATTTCAGAAGACTGCCTTTGATATTAGAAATTCTTCCTTCTGTTTGCTTTATTCTGCTGCTTAAGCTCTCAGTTGTGTTTTTATTTTTCTGAATGAATCTTTTATTTCCAAGAGTTCTGCTACATTCATTTTTAATGTATTGATCTCTTTGTAAATTTCTTCCTTCATATGCTGGACATTTTTTCTTGTTTCGTTGTGTTGTCTAACTGAGTCTTCTTGAATTTCATTGAGTTTCCTTAAGATCATTGCTCAGAATCTCTTTTCATTCATTTTGAGGTTTTCCTGCTCTACCAGGTCTGGTACTTGAGAATTACTGTGTTCCATTGGTGATGTCATATTTTCTTGTTATTTCGTATTTCTGGTATCTCTGTGTTGATGTCTGGTCATATGGTAGTGTAGTTGCTCTTCCATTACTCTGGAGTGAGCTTTGAGGACAGATACTTACTCATCTTTTACTGGGCTCTTCTGGTGACTCTCCTTGTGTCAATGCAGTCTAGTGTATGATACTTAATAAATGATAAAACTCTTTTCCCAATCTCCCTCAAGGGTTCACCTACATACTGTGTGAATGTCTTTATTTCTGTCCAAGAGGAGAATGTGTTTGTTTTTATAACACTTATTTTTAACAATCTCTGTAAAGAATCCATTCAGTAGGTTAATTAGGGGCTTGTTTAATGTAGGTTGTGTGTGGAAGCCAAAAGACAGATAAGGTTTAACCTTAATGACATGCATGCCCAAAGCTAAAAGCTGCCATAATGGTGACCATCAATGTTGCAATGTACAGATGTACTTCAGGTCTTATTGAGTTTTGCTTAATAATTTCTCCTTATTAAATGATTGCATGAATTCTGGTAACTACCTGTCAGTAACTTTCTTTTCTCTTCATTTGCTGTATAAAAGTCAGATTCATGTTTCTGCTTTAGTTCTGCTCATTTCTTAACAGTTTTATGTGCAAACATTCTTAATTCTATAGAAAAATACAGAGACATCATGGAGTAGGGGATTTTAACCAAGGGACCTGAATTTTAGGAAAATCTTTGTAACTAACTATATGAAATTGGACAAGTCTGAAATGTTTGAGTCTCCATAGTCTCATCTGTCAAATGGAAGTTGTAGCACCTAACTAACCAGGGCATGAGAATGTTGGAAGGAAAAATGAGAAAATATAAGTGAAAGCTCTGTGTGAATTATTAAATGTAGTAGATAGTATTTGTAGTACAGATAAGTTTTAAAAATAAGTAAAGAAACAACCATGTAGCCATGTGCCTTCCCTGCTAGGCTTTTAAGGACACAGCTTGGCCTTTGGGAGAAATCTAAACTCAGTAGATTCAGTCCAGATTGGTGCCCCTGCTCAACCTCATCCTCTGAAATTCTGTAACCCCGCACTACAATCTCTCTGCACCTCCTCATTCTGATACCTCACATCTCCATGCCATAGCATGTGTTTTTCCTTCAGAAAACTCTCACCCTCCCTGGGCTTCCCTGGATCTCCCATCTGAAGACTTCCTCAGGTGAGAGCCTCTTCTCCAATGCACTCATATTACTCCAACAACAGAACTACCACACTGCATTTTCTTTTTACAAAATACTGGTCTTCTTGACATCATTTTTCTGCTTTCCAAGTGACAACAGATTGTTATGGGTTGATCAGCTTCTAGGATATTGTACCTAATGCCAGTGAAAGGTGATGCAACTTCCATTTGCCGGGATAAATGCGATGAGTCATCAGCACACATGGGGCTGGTATCTATCCCTGTACTCTTGATTTATTTCAAACTAATACAGAGATATATGTGGTCCAGAAATTGCCACCTTAAACTTGGGAAGACCTGAGAGCAAGTAGAACTAAACAATGAGGCAAATTCTTAGAAAAAATGCAGTGGTCTGGGCCGACCCTGTGGCGCACTCAGGAGAGCGCGGCGCTGGGAGCGTGGCAGTGCTCCCGCCGCGGATTCGGATCCTATATAGGGATGGCCGGTTCGCTCGCTGGCTGAGTGCGGTGCGGCCGGTCACAAAAAGACCAAAAAAAAAAAAAAAAAAAATGCAGTGGTCACCAAACTTCTCTTCTCGTGCCTCCTATCAGTAAAATCTTTGGAGCACGTACCCCAAATATACACTTGCTTGTATATAAACTAAATATTACACCTATATTATATCCTAATGCATAGACATGCACATTCTAATCTATATATGTGCATAAACTAAACAGCAATATGTTGTGTATTTTATAAAACATGTACAAAAATAGAGGTTAAGTGACAATAGTGTCAATCCATATTTTAAATATCAAAAAAACCTTGTTTCTTTTTTTTCTTTTAGATAAAAAATATAGGCAACTTCTGGTAAAACTGTGCAAAATAAGTATGTGTTTTTGTTCAACTTCCTCATGAAGAACCTATTAAATTACTAATTGGCAACGAAGAAATGCAAATATATAAACCCATCCAGCCAATGAGAATGAGAAAGGAGATAAGACATATTTTCTAAAAGTAAACACAATTTTAAATTTTAAATATGTACATCAAATCTGTGGTTCACAACTAAACTAGCAGCCTTCATAAAAAGGAAATATAAATTTCTATTGTTTGGGGCACAACAGGAATTAAGCATTTTGGAGCAGCAGAATCCTGGAAGGCATCTGAAACTAGAAAGGTCAAATAGCTCTGAAGGCAAGCTGCAAGGAGTGGGACTGAAAACAGAAAGACCGGTTGACAGTCAAACAAGGAACAGTCAATCACCTATTCCTGTGATTCCACTCTTCAAACAGACCACCTCCCTCCCTAATTCTTTACCATATATATAATCAACAAAGGATTAGTTACCATTATTTAGAGAAAATTCATACAAATCAATAAGAAAGTTAATAGAAAAATCAAATGCAAGAGGCAAGAATAGGCATTTCACACAAGAGGAAACATGGCCAATAATCATATTTCACTGGTAATTAAGAAAAAGTACAAATCAAGACCAGAGTGAGATAACATATTACATCCATGCAATGGGAAAAAATTAAGAAGCCTCAAAATAAGTGTTGTTGAGGATACAATTTGGCAAAAATCTTATAAACAGCAGGTAGGAACATAATTTAGAAAACAATTTGGCATTATTGTGTGCATTAGACATGGTATGCTAATGACTATAGCAACTAACCCCGAAATCTCAGTGACTTAACACAATAAAGATATAATACAAAAAGTGTCTAGTCTTCTGTGTAAATGTTCCTAATTAAATGGCTCTCCTCCAAGTGGTAATCCAAGGATCCAGGTTCTGCCCATCAAATGGCTCTGCCATCTCAGAGAATTGTGCTTTAGTTTGAAAGACTGTATACAATGTTATATGGCTGGGTAGGCAGTGGATTAAATTACTTTCATTCACATTAAACTAGCAAAAACCCAGTCACATGGTCCTATCCTATCTTGCAAACGAGGATGGGAAATGCAGTCTTCTTGTGTAGCTAAAGGAAATGAGATTTCTGACTATCTAAAAGATCTCTGGCATATCTTGTAAATCTGAGCATAAATACACCATACAGAGTGGAAATTCCTCTTCTGGATACCTCTAAATTACTACCCAGAGGCCCCAGAGGAATTCTTGCAAATGCACACATACAAGTGTGTTCATGCGAACATTGCCCCTAATAACAAAGCCTGGAAGTAATCCAAATGTCCACCAATAAAAAGCTGGAAACAATCCAAATACCCATCAACAGGTACAGAAAGAAATAATGATTTGTTCACCAAATGGAATGTTTATAGCAGTAAAATGAATGAACTGAAATCATAGACAGTAGAAAAGGGTTAATTTTATAAACATATGTTGAGTAAGTAACACCAAAGAGCACATTTAAGTATATTATTTTTTATGAAGCTTAAAAACAAAACAATTCTAAATAAGGAAATTGTTTCAAGGATACACTTGTGGTTTATAAAATTATTTTTAAATCAGTAAGAGAATGATAGACACAAACAGGAGAAGAGCACATGAGTGATTACATTGGGACCAAAAATATTCTGGTTCATAAGTTGTTATGTAGGTTCATTTTATTGCTATAATTCTTAACTCATACATTCTAAACATAAGGGGAAAGTGCCTATTTGTTTAGTCATGCTTATTTGCTAACTTTTCATGTTTCTGTATAAGAATAGGGGAGAGACGTGTTAGAGGTAGGATGAGATGTTCCTCAGAGTCCTTTGCTTCTGCCCTGAGGGTAAAAATATCCCCTAGACCGCAATCCCTTTGGACGGCGGGCTTGTTGACCCTGCAGAAATTGGACTGTAAAAGTCTCTTATGTCTTCTACACCCAGTCACCACAGGAAGGCTAGCAAGATGTGTGACACAGCAGTTGGGGACACTGAAGAATCTTACCTTTAGGATGAAGACTGGAAACAGTGCCAGTAATGTCCGAATACTGCTTTGCACTATGTTTAATGCA
This sequence comes from Cynocephalus volans, assembly GCF_027409185.1. NCBI lineage: Eukaryota > Metazoa > Chordata > Mammalia > Dermoptera > Cynocephalidae > Cynocephalus > Cynocephalus volans. The sequence goes on from NC_084474.1 coordinate 87,257,256, forward strand.
AATAAAGGGCATCTAGAATCCTCCTGTTTTTCTCCAGCCCTTTGACATAGTGATATTTTCATTGCATTGACATTTTTTTAAAAAAGAAGAATCAGAATATGGCCTGGCCTAGAGAGAAAAGTGAGCTCTAATATGCAGACCCTAAGACAAATGTACATAAAGCAGTACCTAGAACAATAAATGTATTTCCTACATGTTCATGACTATCGTAATGAGTATTATTATTCATCATGTATATGTGACATATATATGTAAGTATATGTGTACATATACATGTACATTTGTATTCATTCGAACATTTCATTACATACAGATGACAGTCAGGCACTGTTCTAAGGCATGGGATAGGCAAAAGTCTAGTCCTCCCAATTGAAGCACTTAAAATCCTAATTCTCTTACTGGCCCATCATGCTGTCTTCATCCTTTTCTTGAGCATCTTCTTCTTCTGATTCATAGATTCTTTTTCTGAATTCCATGCTGATTACCACAGTATTTATATCCTCTTCCTTTTGTCAGGTTCATTTTGAAAATATAAGGGTTTCTATTATAAGAACAAACATTTGCTATTTCTGTAATTTGAATGTTAATAAGTTCTTTCTTATTCCTGAATCTTTTTGCCATTGTACCTGCATAGAGTTAGAGTTCAAGGAAAAAAGCAGAACCTTAGGTGTCACTGGGGTGCAATTTGTAAATGAAGTCTTGGTTGCTTATATGATTGCTCAGTGACAACATGTAGAGAAAGGAAAGTAGTTAAACAGAATGTCCTCAGGGTCCCTTCAAAGCTATGATCTTGCCAGCTCCTGGAGGGTAATGACTGTATCATTCACCTTTGTATTTCAGTTCTCTAGAGCACAGAGTTCCTGGACTTCCCATGCAAGAAATGTTTGTTAAATAAATTACCAAGTTAATAAATGAATGGATGTTTAAAAAGAAATTTTTCCCTGAAGTTTAGTGGAAGGTACAAATAGTCTGCCTCGGGCATGAAAATAAAATAGTCTCACCCACCTCACTTCCCAGTGTTCCCCCAGAGGCTTAAGGAAGAGGATCCAATACCTGATTGAATACACCAAAAAGCATAGAACATACTGTTATGTGAGATACTCCATTTTGTTTGGGGGTGCTTGAAATTATTAGGAAGCTCTTTTTACCCAGTATTGGTCTGCGTAACACAATCTGATGTGGTAGAAAAGACACTCACTCTAGGGTACTCTGCCTTGGATTCTAACCTCAACTCTACCTTTACCAGGTGCATGTCTTTACATAAGATATTTCAACTGAGAGTCTGATATTCCTGATCCATAAAATAAAGGAAATAATGCCTGCCTCAGTGAAAGGGTTAAGTAAGATATTTAGGAAGCTCCTGGTTTAAGGAAGGGGCTCAATATTTATCAATCCCTTCCTCATTTAATTAGCATCCATTTGCTCTGGCTCAAGCTTATGATCCAACAAGGAAATGTTCTCTCTCTTCCAAATTACAGCCACTCAAGCTATTAAGCACAACCATAGTGTCATCATTTATGGTCTACCCCAAACAAAAGGGACAAGGTTCCTTCAACAGTCAGTAAAGTGGCATAGTTTGTAATCCTCCAGTGATGACCCTGTAGAAGGTCAGTATGGTCCCCACAGCAAATAAGTGAAGGAGGTCTGACAGGTTTCCTCTGTACTTCTTTAGGAAGAAACAGGATCAGAGAAGTGAAATAGTTTTCCTGAGGTAATTCAGCCAATTACAAGAAGAACTGGAACCAGAAGTTGACCCCCTACCCTCTACCTGTTTTCTTTCTACCTGTTTCTTCCCTATACTTCCACATGCCCATAGCAGATACTATGGGCTTTTAAGGTATAATCACTTTTAAGCCTCAAAATGAGAAGTTTTTTTTACATACTCTTGCTATAATTAAGTCATTAGTACAACTCATGAAAACAAAATAGTGCCTTTTTAATTAGTGTCTTGAATGTGAATGAATGGCTCATTATTCTTTCCCATCTCAAGCTGAGATCATTATTAAAGTCTGAAGAAATAATAAATAGCCAGGCAGGGAAATTCAGAACTGCATGGAGTGGGTCACTTTTCCCCCTTAGATCGCCAGAGTGCAGGAGCAACCTGGGAGGCCTGGCCCTTTGACCAAGCAGCGTGTAGACAGTGGGAAGCCAAAGAGAGCTCCTAAACTTGGGCTTGGGTCACCCTCAGAGCAAAATTACATAATTGAAAGAATAAGAAGACTTTCTCAAAATACTCACCTGGGTCTCTTTTGAGGTTTGTTGCATTTAGATAAGTGACCAATCCTATGTAAAGCCAACACCGTGATTCTGAATGAAAGAAGTCATCTTTCGTTCATCCACTCTCCAAAAACTTACTAAAGACCTACTATGTACCAGTTCCTGGGCTCAATGCTGGGGATCCAGGATACCTAAGATGCATTCTTGACTTCAAATATGAGATGCAGATGTGTATGAAAAACAATTTCGGAGCCCTAGTACAAGTTTGCTCAGGAATGTTGATTGACTGTATTCCTGATGTTCAGGAAAGTCTTGCCAAAAAGCGGATGTTTAAAAAACTAGGTCTGGAAAACATGAGTAAATAGTTGTGCCCCTTGCTCTACTCGATGTCATAGAGCACCATGTTTTCTTCTACATCCCCCTATATATGTCATGTCCTACATGAACCAGACAAAGATGTAAAGATAGTGATTTTGATTTCAGCGGCACTTAGCACCTTTTTGGCAAGGCTCAGTGGGGGTTATAAAAGATCCAGCCACTGCTGTCAGCCCATCATTGATGGCCATCGTTCTCCATAGAAAGTGGTCAAACTGTAATGATTATTGCAGTCTGTGATTAACCAAGAGATGGTCTAGCCCCGACTGTAAAACTAATCTGAGCAGGTGAATTTCCTTTCTGGAGCCTCATCTGTAAAATGAGGAGGTCAAACACAGAGGCACCAAGCTTCCTGTGCTGGGAGTCTATGATTCTCAAATTCTATGAAATATGTTTCTGCCTTTGAAGCACAGTCCTTGAATGATCCCTCCCACAGGACAGCACCAGTACTCAGCTAAATACTAGGGTGTCTAACGGTCAAGAACAAAATCCATTATCCCAGAACATTCAATGAGAATTGAAAAATTCCATCAGAAAGTAATGGTAACAAGACGGTGGAGAGTGCATGAAGGCCCAGGGAGCTGGGTTGTAAATGATGGCACGTTAGCTGAATAAAATGCTTGCCAGGAGCACGGACTCATAAATATTCCATGACACCCAATTGATTTCTCAAAATGAGCTCCATTCCTCATTTGTAAATCTAGCCAGTGAGCCTCCTGGCTGTTCTTTAGCCTCTGTCATCCACTGTGCTTGGTCTGTGGCTGAATTTCTTTTGCTCCCATCAAATAATCAACCTCTATCTACTTTCCCTGAATACTACCAAGCTCACTGGAGCTTTCTAGCACTTGGCTGATAAACAATCACATTAACTAGAGTGGGACACTTGAAAAACTGAGGCCAAGAAAGGCAATGAAAATTAATGGAGGTGACACAATCACACAGCAACAGTGCTCAGAATGGAATGCTGGATTTTCCTGATACTTGAGTTTGGACTCTTTTCACTTAGTATTTTTCTCAACTTTTTCAAGTTACAGCACACAGAAAAATATTAATATTTGGCTGACACAATAGAGTTAATAGATGAGACTACTTGAAACTGGATGAGATAGGCCAAGAAGTTCTGGTTTCTCAGGGATCCCACCACCAGGACTGAGGGAATAGTTTACCACATCTGCTGTATTGATGAGGAGATTTATGCCAGCTATTGTAACAACCAACCAAGGTCTAAGTGAATTAATACAAACAAGGTTTATTTCTTATTTGGGTCATTGTCTAACTAGGCATCTCAAGTAGCAAGTGAATCCTAAGTAGTGGTCAGGGTCACAGCTCTTCTATCTTGCAGTTCAGCCATCCTCTGGGCTCTCCTAGGAATCCTCCACTGGATGATTTACAAACAGCCTGCTGAAAAGAGAGAATAAGGATAATCACAGAACATCTTATAGTCAGGCATCCATCACTTCCTCTTATAGTACATTGATTAGATACCAACCATATGGCCCATATGGCAAGGGATGCTAGTGCCCCCGGCTGTCCAGGAGGGGGGCATGGAGTGGGTGAGCATCTGCCCAGTCTCTGCCACAGGTGTAGCTCATGCAGGCTCCTCCTGCAACCTCTGGCCCTCAAAGTGTGGTCCATGATTAGCAGCCTGGCATCATCTGGGGCTGCTTTAGAAGTACAAACTCTCAGGCATCAACTTAGGAGTCCACAGTCTAATCAAATCCCCAGGTGATCTTGTTTTGAGAACGTTGCACCTGGCCACTCACACCTCTCATCACCATCAAAACTGCTGAAGCCATCAGAAGGGCAAAGTGTTTTAATAAATAGAAGTTTTCAGACTATGATCCGCTAGCTCAAAATGATGTGGATTGAATGCATAAAGAAATGCACCCAACACACAAGAAAACTAAAATTTATTAATTACCTATTTTGTGTCACGTACAAAACCAGACACATCACACACATTATTTCATTTAAGAATTATCACAATCCTGAGGGAGGAGTCATGATTCTGTTAAAGGGAGAAAAAAGAAATTTGATACGTAGGAAACTTCCTTGAGACCACCCAGCTGGTTAGTGAAACAGTGCGACTGGAACCCAGAACTACGTGTTCCTAGTCTGGTACTTTCAACGTTCTGCCATGCAGTGCCTTAGCAATATCCCAAACTCGTTATTTAGAAAATGGTCCAGTACATGATGACTTGGAGAAGAAAATGGAATGTTTAATAGAGGCTTAAACCATGCAAATTTAATTTTTTAAAATTATTTGGTGAAAAAAAAGATTTTCTTAAAGTTAGATTAAAAGAGATCTTACGGCCTGTCTCAGGCAATTTTAACCTCAGTGAGAAATGTAACATTTCCCATGCACTTACGATTATGGCATCCAGGAGAGTCAGGACACCCTGTCCCATGGTTGATTTCCATGAGAATTGTATGGTTTACAGAGATAATTATAAAACTAAATCTCATTCCAATGTGAACAAGAGGAAGAAAATGAACCACTGTTATTCTAAGAACATGGCAGACCGAGATACACGCCGAGCCCTGACATGCCCTTTCACCCTTGCTCCTTCCCTCCTTAGTAATATTTAACTCCTCTAGCAGTTTTCGGCACCTCACTGGGGCTATGCTGGAGTTTATAATGATCTTTATGAGCAGTGTATTTCTCATGGTGTTATCTAGCATTTCATAAAAGTGAGAATGAGAATATTGGGAAAGACTATTAAAATGTGTGTCCATGAGCCCTATTCCCAGAAATTCTAACTCAGTACATCTGAACTGGCACTCAGGAATCTGAATGCTTGAAAAGCAGTCCAGGTGATATCAGTGCAGGTGGTCCATGGACCTCACTTTGAGAAATAATGACGTCTTCTGCAGCACAGCCATCACTCATTTACAGCTCACTCTCTCAATGTCATTGGAGCAGGACCCATTTTTTACTCTCTTACTTCTTAGTGCCCACTTCCTTGCCTGGAACCTTGAGATACAATTATTTTTCAATTTTTTTTTTTTTTTTTGGTGGCTGGCCTGTATGGGGATATGAACACATGACCTTAGTGTTACAAGGCTGCGCCCTAATCAACTGAGTTAACTGGCTGGCCCAGAGATACAATTATTTTTAATCTGTCATTTGTTACATAAATAAAATAAAGAATAAATGGATGAAATAAAGAAGGATAAAATGAATGAATGAATAAATGAATAAACATCAGGTACAATGGGCTTCATACAATATATTGTAAGGTGTTGCCCATCTTCTAGAGCCAACTGAGGACCGAACCAACAGACTTTCCCAATTCTGGGACAGATTAAATTTTCCAGTTTGGTGCCAAACAATAATGAGATCAAACAAAAATAACTAACCTACTTGTCCCAAGGAATAGCTTCTCCTAGAAAATAAGGCTGTGCCCTAATTAATCAGTTTATTTACCAAGACCACAGCATCAACACACACATCAGTGCCCTCACCTCCCTGTGCACAGCAATAAAAAGCTTTTGTTATAAACTGTGCCCAACCCCAACCAGTTCTCCATCTTGAAACCAGTACCCCACCAGACAAGAGGTGGTGAAGACTGGAACCATGGTAAAAATCACCCACCCTAAAATACTACTAATAATGTCTTTATTTCTTATTTTGGAGGTGCTGTGAGACTCTGTCGAGGTGATGTTCTCCTTTTATTGAAGCAAACGTAATAATCTTAACTTGGCTTGATTAGAAAATTCTCTGGGGAGACAGCAGCCAGTTCTACAAAGCCTCTTAGCACAGAACCACATAAACCTAGCACATAATGAGCCTTCAAGTATTGCTCTAGTCTAGACCAAGAGCCCTAACATGTGTTAGGAGTATTTTTCCAGCCAACCCCTTCCCAGTGCCTGGGTGGGGGAAGAAAGAGGAATAGAACCTCTTGTTTTCATTCACACATTTATTTACACATTCATTTGACAAATATTTATTGAAGAACTATATCAGGTTAGGCACTATAAGTAGACATTCACTGTCTAGCAGAGAAGATAACTATAAACTGATCAGTGTAATAATGTGTAACAAGGACTGCAGTGAGTTTCTACTGGGAATAGTAGAAACACAGGAAAGACAGTCATTTGTTCTACCTGCAGAGTGAGGAAATATCACCCTATGCATAATGGGCTTGATGCTTCAGCTAAGATGTAGAAGGTGATTAGATATTGCTAGGAAGATGAAGATGAGCATTTAAGACTTGTAAAACAGGAGGAGAAAAGGTCCAGAGATACAAACAGGCTGGTGTTGATGGGGTTGTAAGTATTTTGTTTTTTCCAAAACACAGAATTTGAGAAATAAATACGGAAAGGTTTGTAAAGGCCAGATAACCAAATGCGGTATTTGACTTGATAAAGCACTGAAGGGTTTTAAGTAAGAGAATGACAGGACAAGATTTGTATTTAGAAAGTTAGGGCAAAATGACACTGGAGACAAGGAGAGTAGTTGGTAAGCCATGACATCTGTCCAGCCAGTAGAAAGCGAAGGTTGGAGCCAAGTGTTGTGGGTTGAGCTGTGTGCCCCAGAAAGATAAATTCAAGTCCTAATCCCCAGTATGTGTGAACACGACCTTATTGGGAATAGCAACACAGAGACACTCAAAGGAAGAAGTTCACGTGGTGATGGTGGCTGAGACTGGAGTGATGCATCTACAGGCTCAGGAATGCCAAAAATTGCCAGCAACCATCAGACGCTATGAGGACAAAAGAAAGTCTTCAGAAAGAGCAGGGCTCTGGACACATCTTGATTTCAGACTTCTGGCTTCCAGAACTGTGAGAGAATAAAATTTCTGTTGTTTTAAATCACGTAGTTCATGGTATTTTGTTACAGCAGCCCTAGAAAATTAGTACAAAAAGAAGTAGTTATAAAGAATGGAATAGAGAAAAAGGAAATGCTGTAGTTAGGAAACAGAAGTTTCAGCACACAGAGAATATTGGAAATGTAGCTTTGGGGACATTTTGTTGGATGGACCCAAAGTCCAAAGTCCTTGACCCAAAGTCAGGGTGGACCAAAGCTTCATACTTTCTTCCATGTTGGACACAGTGAGAGTGCATATCTAAGGGGCTTCAGCTGATGCAGGGTGATGGAAGGGTGCTCACAACAGTCTGTAGGCCAGGAAGGAGGGTCCCGAGTCACCCCAAGAGAGTCAGCCCATCACAGGCAGAGTGTCCAACCCGAGTGACTTGGGAAAGAGAGAGATGGATAACTCAGGAAACAGACATAGCTCCCACATCTCCTTCAATCTGTGCTTTAATTAAACCTTCAGTCTGTGCTTTAATTAAACCTTGATGCATGCTATTTGACTCCACTGACTGTCTTGTCCACTTGTGTAAATGACTGTCTTCCCAACTCTATTCGCTCATTGTCGGTTCTGTCCGTTCTTCTCCCTTAGTGTTTCTTGCGTCTGTCTTCTCCACTTTAGTTCTATGGCTATTGCCCTAGTTATAATTCTCAGCACCTAATTAGCCTCCAAATTTTCATTCCCTACCTTCAGTCTTCTTTTTTTTCCCCTCCAAATCCACCCTCCACATGCAGTCCAGAGATTTTTTCTTAAGTACAAACCTGATCATGTGGCAACTGTCCAAGACCTACAGGAGAGAGTCCCACTTCCTTTTATCTTTTTCTTTTTTTAATTTTTATTGAATCAAAATTGATTATAAATATTTTGGGGGTTCAACATTGAGATATGTTGATCAAATCAATATTACTAGCATACATATTTTTACAAATTGTAATTATTCTTTATGCCCCTTGTCCAATCTCTCCCCTTCCCCCATTACCTCCCCCTCCCCCCTCTAATTGCCCTCGATTTCTTCTCTCCCTCTGAAAGAATAATGGTTACTCTGTTGATTTGTTGCCTAGATGATCTGTCCAGTGCTGAGATGTGATCAGGTCCCCCAATATTATCGTAGAGCAGATGCTTCTTCTCTCACTCTGAAATGGGCTTTGTGGAGAGAGACATCCTCTTCTTTTATCTCTGCTGGTGACTCTCCTTGTGTCAATGCACTCCAGTGGCTGGTGGACCATCTGCATGGTGGTTGTGGCATCTAGCTGCTTTCACAGCAGCCATGGTTATTGTGGTGGCTGTGGTGGGCCACCCACATGGAGCTAATGTTTTTGGCATGCTCCTTGGTACTGGCAGTGTGCCTGGTTGTGGAGAGTGTCTGATCCCCAGATTCATGCCTCAGGTCCCCAGGCAGGCCCTGAGGTGCTGACACAATGTGCCTGGCTGTGGGAGGGGTTGTCCGGTCCCCAGTCACCAGCCCCAGGCCCCTGGGTGGGCTGCAAGGCATTGGTGGTATGCCTGGGTGGGGGAGTGGGGTCCAGTCCCTGGCTCCAAGCCTTGGGTACCTGGGCGGGTCCTGAGGTGCTGGTGGTGTGAGTGGCTGTGGGTGGGAGTCCTCCCCCTGGCTCCATGCCTCATGTCCCCTGGTGGGCCCCAAGGCACTGGTGGTATGCCTGGGCTGGAACTAATTTTTTGTCCTTTGCTTACTTCTAACCCAGGGGAACTTCCTGTGGGAACCAGTATTTGAGCTGTGTTGTTGAGCTAAATTGCTGCTTTGCTGCTATTTCCCAAGGGAAGCCTTTTTGTGCAGCTCAGGGTCTAATGGTTGACTTTATAGGTACTTCCAGCTCTCCAGAAACCCGATGAACCTGGATTGTGTAGAAACTCTGGTCTGGGCCTGAGTTTTTTCATCAAACTGCAACCCATGCAATTCTGCATTCCCGACCAGTCTCCTCTGAGTGGTCCTGTGCTGATTCGGGGGCGGATTGGCTGTCCTTGCTGTGTCCCAGTGTTCTCCCGGTGGGCCTGTCTCCCCCACCGCCCGTGCTCCAAACACTTCCCATGGGATGGGCCCTGTGCCGGTCCCTTGCATTGACTCATTGGCCTCTCAGTAGCTCCCCTTTTTCAGCTGTTCTGGCTCCTCGTTCCTGTGTGGGTCCATGGGAACACTGTTAGTGGTCTTGCTATCCTGGGGGCCACCAAAGTCCTCTTCTCCCCTTCCACCTCCAAGTAACTCCATCTAAAGGGCACAGCTGCAGCCTCTGCCGGCTCCTGCTCTATGTGCTCCAGCATTGAAGTGGCCACAGCCTAAAACGCTCAGAGCAGTTTTTTCTTTCTCATCATGGTTTCTCCCACCTTCATGAACTCCATAAGTCTCTCCTCCTCTTCCCCAGAGCTCCAGCAGCCCCAGTTTGGCTGATGTTACATCTTTATTTTTGTAAATTGGTTGATTTGTGAAAGAGTGATGCTGGGGACTGTCTATTCCACCATCTAGAGTCCTACTTCCTTTGCTTGTCAAGTCCTTTCACGTCCAAATTCTGGACACTTCTCCATTCTCATCTCTAAGTGCATTCCTTTAAACCCCTAAGTCCGATTATTATCTTGCTAGTCATAGTTCTCCAGACGTCATTCTTCTGTTCTTGCTCTTCCCTCTGTCCAGATTGACTCATTCATCTTTGCTGAATTTTTATTAATGTCCTCTTCTTTATGAAGCCTATCCAGTTCCTAACCCAATGCAAGAACTGACCACCTTCTCTTTTGTACTCCCATTGTGAACATTCCCACAGTGGCTCTCCAATCCTGTCCCGTATGTATTATGACTCTGTCTCTCTAGACAGGCTACATTCATTGTATTTATCTCAACACCTAACAAAGTGACACATAGTAGGTTCTCAAAAAGTGATGAATGAGAACAACAAAACGATTTAAATCCTGCTGGAAGCCTGCCCTCCAAGAGAAAAGCATCCAATGTAAGCATCGTGCGATTTTCTCATCAGGGCTAGGTGATTTACGAGTTGTATGATTTATCAGGCTTCAGGTACCAGGTGTCACCTCTGCATTCAGCTTCACTGATCAAGAAAATGAATTCGATCCTGAATCTCTGTCCTCCCAATAGCGGGCTGCCAGGAGAAGTCGTTAATGCGGTAAATTATCTTCCCAGCTGTTAATATCATGTACCTGTCTTGTTTCTCTTCTTTTACTTCAGCTAAGCATCAATTTGTGCTGTGCTATTTACATGAATATCTTCATTTCATCAGTACCATTGTCCATCTGTTTGGCTGAGAATTGAATTACTGAGCTGAGGCCAGGAATGGAAGCATTAGCCAGACTGAACAGCAACTTCTCCCCAGAGAGAAGGGCAACCCTATTTCCAGTTTCCCTGCCCCCTCCTACTACTGAGATGCAGCCTGGCAGACATGGAGCAGGCAACTAGAAAAACTGTCCTTTAGCAAAAAGTTAGAAAACAAGAGGTATTTGTCTTCTCCAAGACAGAGGCTACACCATGAAAGCTGAATGGAGAGCATAAAAGAAGCCAAGGTTGGCTTCTTTAGCTGAGTCCCCAGTCTGCAACCCACATCGAACAAACACTCATTAGTCATTCATTTAGAAAACAGTTAACATGGGCCTACCATAAGCCAGACACTATGCTCTAGGAATGCAAGATAGTCTCTGATTCATATCTTTTCTATTCCGTGAAGTCAACAAATATCTCTTGAGTGCCTGCTATATACCAAGCATTATACTAAGACCTGGGGATAAACCATTGATTAAGACTAAGGCCATATCCTCAAAGTCTGAGAAGGTGATGTTTGATAACCAGATTTGGAAAAATAACTCTTCAAACAGAAAGAACAGCTCTTGAAAAATTTCCCAGGCTGAAATGATCTCAACATGTTCAAGGGAAGGAAAAAAGGTGGGGCAATGTGAGTGAGCACTGGGGGTTCTAAGAGCAGGCAGCGGCCACGGCACGGCTTTCAGATATTATTCTACAGGTGATGGGAAGACGTTGAAGGGTTTTAAGAGAAGTGCTGCCATTACCTAAATTACCTTTTAAAAAAGATCACCTGTCAGCCCCTGTGTGGAGAATGGGCTGCCGAGAAACTAGGCTGGAGGCAGAGAAGCCAGTTGGAACTACTGCACTTGTCAGGGTGAGAAATGAGGCGGTGAACGGGTGTTGTTATGGTGTACATGATAAGAAGTGTCGAATTGGGCATGCATTTTGCAGTAAAGCAAACAGGAGTTCTGATGGAGGGGAACGGCTGTGTGTAAGAGACAGAGCAAACCCAACCCTGAGGTTTAAGGCATGAGCATCTTTGTGGATGGCAGCGCCATTTATCAAGTTAAGAAAGGCTTGGGGGTGGGGAGCAGATTTGGATTGGAAAATCAATAGGCCTGTTAACAAACGCGCTACATTTGAGGTACCTATCAGACATCCAAGGGGGAATGTCAAGTGTGTGATTAGAGTTAAAGGAAGAAGAAGAGGAGGGGGCAGCCAGGTGAAGGTGCTGAAACAGGAGTACTGGGTGGCTCAGAAACTTGGCGCAGATTGAAATGTAGCTCATATTGCTTAGCTTCACCATAGGTCAGGCATCAAGCTTTAAATCTCACCTGCTTAGCTGAATGGAGCCACATGGAAAACATACAGAAGTCCTGGCCATAAAGTGTTCAACTCCACCCTCAAGCTCACTTACAACTGCAGACCATCAGCATGTAAAGGGGCGGTTACAAGTCATCCATTCCATCCCTCACTGTACAGATGGAAACACCAGGGTCCAGAGAGGGGCAGTGACATGCTTAGGGTTACACAGTACTGTCTGCACATAAAGATCCAATATTCTTTTTGTGCAGGAATAACATTTTGTGTATGTGGTCTTTCCATGAGACCTCAAGTTCCTCTACTAAACCTCAGAAGGAAAAATGACCAGTCAGATTTTCCCTCCACTAACTGACTGTGGACAAGCTCAGCAGCTGGGTTAAGTGGGCCCTCAATGATCAATGCGACACCTGAAACAGCACCTTCTTTCCTGACTGGAAATTCTGTCCTGGAGGCTCTAGGTGTGGGCTGGAAAGGCAATGACAGACTCTCTGTTGTTCCTTGAGAGAAGAGGAGTCCATGGGGCTGTAAAAATACAAATCTGGAAAGAATCTCTTGCCATGGACCAAACCTTGGGTGGCTGTGCTGTGATCCTATGATCTAGGATTCTGTGGTTTGCACCCAGTTCTCTGGGGACTGGAGCAGGGAGGGTCTCTGGTGGCTTGAAAGGAATGGAGCACTTTATGACTTAGGGCTAAGTGTCATAACCATAACACCCATAAGGAAGTCAGAACTAAGTGTGAAGCTCATCAGATAGTAACAAAGGCAAAAAAAAAAGTAGTCAAATGAAAAATAAATAAATAAATCTCACCTGCATTATCTCATTTCACCCACACCACGTGGGAGGCAGATTTCATGAATGATGAATGGCTTAAGAGTGAGAGCGCTGCAGTCTACTCACATCTGCAGCCCCACTCCACCACTTTCTGTCTGTGCAGACTTGAACAAGTTACTTAACCTCTCTAGGTCTTTGTTTCCTCATCTGTAAACTGGAAATAGTAATGCAATCTTTATGAGGAGTAAAAGAGGTAATTCGTGTAAATGTAAAATCACAGCTTGCACATATAAACAATTACTAAATAATAGGCACTATCTTTGTCATTATTTTGTTCTCTTGCAGGTTGATTGTTTTCCATAAAAAGATATGTTTTATTCCTAACTCCCAGCACCTGTGAAGGTGACTTGGGGAGACAGGATCTTTGCAGAGGTAATCAAGTTAAGATGAAGTCACACTGGTCATGGGTGGGTCCTAATTCCCAATGACTTGTATCCATAAAAGAAGAGGAAAATCTGGATACAGAGACAGACACACACAGAATACCACATGAAGATGGAGGCATGCAGACACAAGCCAAGGAAATCCAAGGACTGCTAGCAACCAGCAGATGCCAGGAGAGAGGCACTGAACAGATTATCCCTCCGAGCCTCCAGAAGGACCCAATGCTGCCAACACCTTGATTTGAGACATCTAGCCTCCAGAACTGTGAAAGAGTAAATTTCTGTCATTTTAAGCTGCCCCAGTTGTGATATTTTCTTACAGCAGCCCTGGGAAACTAACACAAGTTCTATTTTACAAATAAAGAAATAAAGTTCCAAAGAGGTTACATTGCCCTCTTAAGGTCACATAGCAAAAAGTCAATACCCCTGAACTCATGTCAGAGCAATATGCATCCTATATTCAACCCTGTGAAATGTTAAGTGCGCTATGAGAAACTCACCTTACAAATGACTTAGTGCCCTACAGGCACCCACCGTCTATGGATGAGACAAAGAAAAAACTGAGCAAAGTGGATCAGTTGCTGACAGCAAGGTACCCAAAAGGGTTATGGGAGGATACAGAGAAAGCTCTTCTGATTTGGGCAGGGTCAAGAATTTGATGAGGCATGTGAAAGAATGGCTGGATGTGGACTTGCACTGGAAATATTAGATGTAAGGAGTGGCCAGCACCTGTGAAACTTGAGAAAGAATCAGGCAGGGTGGTCCTATTTGCACAAGCTGCCTGGCACCGTGCAAAACACTCACATGCATCCCAAGTCCTCACACCAGCACTTTGAGGATGGTGTTATTCGACATGAGTTCAACAGATAAGAACACTGAAGTTTGAGAGGTTAAGTCGCTAGCCCCATGTCACATGGTCAGTGCCTAGAACCCGTAGGTAGTCCTCGGTCCAATGACCACTCTTGTAACCCTTATGCTATGCTAGTTCTCATCTTGGTTACTAGCTACCTGACCTTGGAAAGGCATTTAGCCTCTTTGAGACTCAGTCTCCCCATCTGCAACCCAGGAATAGCAATCACCATAGTTGATATTCAGCACACACACTACCCCTCCGTGAACAGCAGCCTAGTGGCCTCAGGTGAACCTCCCCAATGCCAGTGAGGTCACAGATAACAGGCCAAGAACAGTACTTAACACAATTCTCCCCAGTTCCTTCTGAACATTGATAATGGAAGGACAAGGAGCTGGTCTTCTTGCAGCATCTTCAGGTGGATCAGAGGCAGAAAATGCCAATCAAGGGGAGTGAAATATTTTAAGACTTGGTCAGAAACACAAAAAACGATAACAGAAAATTGAGGGATGAGTGTTTCCAGCAAAGAAGAGCAGATGTAGCAAACTGGGTTCACAGGAACACAGCAATTTTATATCGATTTGATGCTGGACAGCTCCAGTCTGTTTAACAACCATACCTGGCTGCCTAAAGAGATCATGCAACCCACTCTAAAATGAACTCCCAAATGGGTGCAGCAGATCCAATCTAGGTCTGGGGCAGATTTAAAGACACAAAAGGCAGCTGGCTGAACTGTGGGGAAAGGGGATAGGAGCATTGGTGCAGAATGAAGAGTGGGGCTGGGTCATGCCGAGCCCTCTCCTTAACAGAGAAGTAATGATGGCATTTACTGGCTGCTCGTCGGGTGTCTGGCATGTTCTAAGCATTCTCGCTGGCCAGGAATGAAGATGTTATTTTTATTTCTATTCTATACATTAGGAAACAGAGACAGAGAGATCTTAGAACCCAAGGAATCTTCCTTACAAGTGTATGCCCTTAATCACTATTCTACACAACTTCTGAGTCCACCCAGAGAAAGGAACAAAAAGAGGGAACAGGATTTAGTCAGCTGTTGGAGGATGCCAAGCTAGGCTTTCCCCTTCTAAATATAAAACCTCAGCTGTGGGGAGGATCAGGGAAGAAAGGAGTGAGCAGGGAGTCTAGCAATTCCGCAGAAGCCCCAGAGGCTGCTGCCAAGTTTAGAGTTTCCAGCAGCAGGACAAGAACCACAAAAGCCAACTCCGGTTTGTCCTGCTGAGAGTTTTTGATGTGCTGACCATTGTGCCTACCTGGTTTGAGGAGCAGGCCCAGCAGCCTGCAGAGGATTGGGCTCATTTCTGCTGTATCTGGGATTTAATGTGAGGGGCTGCTCAAAAAGGAAACAGACAGCTGATGCTGGTAAAAAAATATAATTCAGTGTGTTGCTTATGAAGACTATCTGTGCTTAGAACGGTTGGTGTTTAGTGCTGTTTTGATCAGATGAAGACTGAAAAGTGAAGAACGTCCAAATATCAGGAAATCAACGGGTGCCACAAAATGGTGTTCCCTGTACCCTGGAGCAAACAGCCTGTATGTAGAATCACAAGGTGGAGTGTTCATTATGTCTGAGCCAGGATGTCTGTGTGCCTCACAGGAGGAGATGTCAGTGGCATGAGAAGGGGCCAGCTTGGCAGCCTCGGCAGTCTTACCATAGGCACAGAGCAGAATGCACTCACCCAGCCCTGTGTCCATGAGCCATCTCTATTCATGTGACTCTCTTTTTCAACGTTGGTATGGAGTCTAGGAGTCAATGCTGGAAGCCCAAGAATGATCCAGACATAACGAGCTAAAATGAGTCTCCAGCTGTGTGAATTCAGGCAAGTGACTTAACCTTTTTAGGTTTCAGTTTCTTCTACTCCAAACTGAGGTTAATAATAGTGAGTGCTGTTGGAGGGATTAAGTCAAATAATGTACATCAAACCCTTATGAGATTGCTCGGCACAACAGAGACAGTCAGTAAGTGGCAATAATTTTTGTTAATGAATTTTTGTTGTTATCATTATTGAAGTTCTCAGGAAGACCTGTGGGGGGGGGGGGGTGTATGAGTGCATGTGTGTGTAAAGACATGTCACTAATGACAAAGCAATATTACAATGTACCATTTGCTAATTTTCACTGGAAAGACTTCATGAGGAGGTAGCATTTGATCTGGGCTTTCAAAGAAGGGTTGACACTGATAAGAGAAAGAGAAGAGTAAGACAGACAAAGACAGAGACACTTGCATTGACAAAGGATGAAATTGCCTCCTATCTTGGTAAATAGAGGAGCCTGACGCCTCTGTGGGGGAATTGCTTTGTTTCCTGTTTGTTTCAGAAATCCATGCTTTGCCTTCTAAATGACATAATAAAGTCCCTAGAAGCTGCCACATTTTCTATCTTTATTTAAAACTCTAGTTCTCTTCCTGACCACTGTAGTTCAGTCCAAATGACCACATTATGGATACCCACAATGGTGTCTAATGTGTGTCCCTTCCTGGTACCCAAAAGGCCAGGGCTGACAACACGGGGCCTTCTGGATTTCTGCCCAAAGGGTGTAAGAAACCTCCTGGGAAGAAACAATCCTGCAGAAAAGACTTTTGACCTTGACCTACAAACAAAACCAGTGAGGAAGTGTAGTTTGGAGAATAGCTGGCACCTCACCTTACTCTCTTAATCTGGCAAACTCCAATTATTCCTTCAAACTCAAGATTCATATTCTCCCATTACAGAGAGGGCTGAGAGTGAGATCAATCTAAGGCATGGGAGGGCTGCTTATGACCCATGCAACAGAGTCACTAGAAAGTGGGAGGAGGGGTGTCCTTGGCTCCAGCACAGGACAAAGTGTGGCTTCAGAACAGTGGGGGATCCAGAGCAATCTAACGTTTATGGAGTGAGGCAGCAAGAAACTATTATTGTTAAAAAAAATAAATTAATAAATAAAAGCCAAACACCAGCCCTGCATCGCGAGGCAGTCCAGCACAGCATAAGCAGGTGCCAGCTCCAGAACTGGAATGCAGTGGAGACAGTGCCCCCTCCAGGCACAGACACCATGATGAGGAAGCTCCCTGGAGCTCACGGGGCACTGCAGTGCTTGACCATAGGTGTGGCCAAGGAGAGAAACCGGCAGTAAAGTAGTGTTGGAGGACTTAATCCTTCCTTTGGGTGTTCCTAATAACCCTGGAGGTAAAACACACAGAGTTCTAAAAATCTTTCTGGTGTGAGTGATAGCCAGAATATGAATAATTATTATTATTTATTGATATTCTTTAATAACAATGAATAATGTTCTTCATTTGTTGATTCAACAAATGTTTATTGTGCATCTATTAGTGCCAGACCCTGAGCTGAGTGCTGGGAACATACTGGTAAATAAAACAAACAAAGCTCTGGCCCTTGTGAATTTTTCAGACAACACTAACCAAGAAAACAGAGAAATAAGTAACCATTCACAAATAAATGATGTCAAGCTACAGTAAATAAGCCAAGATATCACAGACAAAAAATAACAAGAGGTATCTATGTAGATTGAATGGAGAGATCTTCCTGAATGGTGACATTTTAGATACATCACAAAGCATTGAAAAAAAGTCCGTCATGCAATGAGCAGCGAGAAGAGAATTCCAGGAGGCCTGAAGAAGGGAAACATGTATTTGAGGATCTGAAGGTGGCCCAGGAGTCTGGAGGGGAGAGTGACCATTTTACCTGCAGGCTGGTATGAGCTGGAGAAGAAAATAAGGTACTGGAATACTAATATTAATATCCCCGTGATGATAATGATAACTCCCACCCGTACAGTTCTTATATCTCACAATGCACTTCCTATCTACTTTATCAGTTAGTTCCCATTCCACAGTCCTGCACAGGAGCAAAGCAGGTGCTAATGCTCCCATTGATATGAGATAACTGAGGGCTGAAATGCTGTGACCCACCCAAAACATAGTTAATGGTGGGAAAGCCAAGCACTGGACTTAGATCTCTAACATCTCAGGTGCTGACTCTTCCCCAAGCTCATGTTGCCTTGACTCACTGGAGTCATTACTTAATGACACAGGTCCCAGAGTTTAATCCTCTTCAATAAGCCACTGGACACCCACACAGAACCACGACTCCTCAGTAAAAGCTCTTACCTCTGGACCAAGAGGACCTGTGTGAAGCTCCTGTCCTCTACTTTAGCCACTTACTGTAAACAAGGCTCATTTTCAATATGACTCTAATGATCAGGAAAATAAATTAGATCCCAGAATCCCTTTTACTCTGGATAACAGCTCATTCCAGGAAGTCATTAATGCAGTAAATCAAACTCACAACTGTTGACACCATGAATGTGCGTTGTTTACCTTCCTTTGATTCAGCTGAGTATCAATTAGCTCACTGATATTTACATAAATATCTCTGTTTGGAGGGCAGAATTGTCCATCTGCTTCTGGAAAGATTTAATTAGGTCTGTGTTGCTGGGGAAGAAGAAATTTATCCTTTTCAACATTAACCTTTTCAATTAATATATGTTTTGCAGTGTATTGTGTAGCATGCCTTGCTATGTAAATTGGACAAACTGAAACATTTTAGGCTGAGGAAATGATGTTTTTAAACTGAAAAAAATATATCTTTCTTTCCAAATCTTGAAAATAAATGCATACTTACATGCTTCTATAAATATATTTCCTCTTGGTGAGGGTTTTTCTCAACGCAACTTCTTGAAGGCTTCTTTTTGATGGGGCATGTGTCCTTCAGCCTGTAGAAAACCCTCATACCCACTCTTCTCACCTCACTAACTCCTGCAGGGACTCTCAATTCACCTAACATTTTCTTCCTCAACGTGTGAGGTCTTCCTCAGATCCCTGAGTGAGATCAGGTCCCCATGTCATAGACCTTCAACACCTGTGCCTTTTTCCTTCAGGGAGCTCCTTTCTTGAAATGGTTCTTTTATGTGTGTCTCATCCATGGGAGTGTCCACTCCATGAATATAGAGATCATGGATTCCTTGCCCACTGCTGTGTGTCTGGTGCTTAGCAAAGTGCCTGGCACATGGGTCGCACTCACTAAATGTGTGTTGAATGAATGAATGAGCAAAACCAGAGTCATTAAGTAACAGTTTCAATGTGATCTCACCGCTCCAGCTCACAGAAGCAAAAATTTTGCTAAAGCTATATGAATTTAAAAAGTAGAGATAGGCTTAAATGCAAAACATGTCCCCCTTCCTCTTATCTACTCTGACATGAACAAGAGCTCCTGCTCCCAGATTATCCCCCTCTGTGAGCCCTGCACAGCCAGGTGAGCTCAATGAAGACTCCTATATTTCTCAATTCAACCTTTCCTAGGTCTCACTACTCAAGAAAAAGGTCTCTTCGACTTTATTCCTTGGGATGTTCTTCATTTCTTCTCCCTTGTGTATGATCAGGTATTTCTCACTCCATATAAGCTTTCCATAAGGGCCAAATGCTTTCATAGAACTTCCACAAATCTTCACTCAATCCAAAGTGGGGAGAATAATCATAAAAATCACAGTCACCGTTCATCAGATTCCTACTGTGTTTCAGGCACTGCTCCAGATTCTCCTCACATAAATCCCCAAGCTGGCAATGATCCTAAAACTTAGGTATTATTGCCCATGTTTCCAGGAGACAAAACGACGACTCAGAAAGGTCAGTGATCTGCCCAAAGTCACACAGTAAGTAGGATAGAGTCTGGATTGTTAAAATCAGATCTGTCTCAAAAGCCCCCCTGCTTTGCCATTCCACCATACTGTCTCCAGGGTCCCTGCTGGACCAAAGCATCAGTTCTGAGTAAAACAACAAGTCTTCAGTAGTTACAACTCCGTTAAACCAGCTGACCAGGGTTAAAACAGCCTAGCATAGCTGATCTCAGATGTGACTCTTTGTGTTACTGTCTCTATAAAAAAATCCACCCTCTGTAAATTGGTTGACAAAACTTGAACACACAGAACAGAGATTGGCAAACTTTTTCTGTAAAGATACAGATATTTTGGGCGTTGTAAGCCATGTGGTCTCTGTCCTCATTTCTCAACTCTGCCATTGTAAAGAGAAAGCAGCCATAGACAAAGACATAATAAATGGATATATCTATGTTACAATAAAACTTCACTTACAATGGGAGGAGGGTAGATTTGGCCCACTGACTTGCTGACCTCTGAAACAGAGGGAAGGTAGACTTCAGATTTTTTACCCCTCCAAATATAAAGTATATAATTTAATCCTCATATTAATGCTTTAAAGCAGGTCTGAGTATAACCTTCAATTTAAAGAAAATTGAGGTCCCAGGGGACAGAGATTGAAGTGTAAGGTTACACACACACGCGCGCACACACACACACACACACACACACATATGAAATTATATTATATTATATATTAACTGCATTGGTAGCCCTGAGCATAAGCAGGTCTTCAATTTTTCAAGCTAGGTTGTTGTTATTGCTTGTTTCTCTTTTTTTCCTTTAAGCTGAGAATATCTTCAAACTGAAATTGTGTCAGAATCCCCAATCCTTCAGGAACCCTCAGCTCACCAATATTTAAAGGGTCTCTCTTTCCTTCTCCAAAGCCTTTCCATCTGTGATAAGGCAGGAGATAGTAACCTGTTATACAAAGGTTCCAGCAACCAATTTCCCTAAAGGAGTGACAAGAAGTGACAGCACCAGACAGAAAAGATCATGCTCCCTTGAGGACAGCCTGGCACCTGGCAGATAATCAATAAATACTTCAATACTGAATGATGTAAGTGGATGAGGGAGCTTGACATACAAATGCCAGTTGTGTTGACTTGGGTTAAGGCAGGTTATTAGACAAGAACTGGGGCTTTTGGTCAAATCTATCTCCTCCAAGTCCTGATATTGCCACTTATTAAGAAAGTAACCTAGGGAAAGTTATTTAACCTTGGTGAACCTCAGTTTCCTCATCTGTAATAATGCCAGTGATGCTAATGTCACTTTAATTAGTTGTGAGGATTAAATAAGACAATGGATGTAAGGTAGATGTGTATGCACATGCTCACAGCTCATGTTATAACTCAACAAATGCAAGCAGCTGTGGTAACTATGATCATCATCACTATTTGCTGAATTTGCATTTTGAGCTCTCATTGGCTTCTCTCTATCCATCATTTCCCATCCTAGAGAGAAGAACCATGTACCCTGGTTAAGAGTACTAAGTCCTGCTGTGTAATGTACTGAATCACTGGATATGTTGGTGTGACCATGCCATATCTATCACCAAACCCATCTTCAAAGGCCTAAATTCTAAAAGACTCTTAGTATAAAATTATACCAGTATTGGAATTATAAGCATGCAAAACAAAGAATGTATACCAATATGGAGACTAAAGGGGAGCAATAACAAATACAGTTTGATTTACTAGGAATTATGAGAGATGTGTGTGTGTGTGCGTGTTTCTATGGAGGTCCATTAAGGTAGCCACAATGTTACTTATGAAATAAGAAAAACAGAACAAAGAAAAATTTCAGTGAACTGACATTTAAAAATCAATGATATTTAGCAGGGAAAAAAACTTTGCCATGCTCTAAAAATATGCAATTACTTTTATTAACTTAAGCATTCACGAGATCACTACTTGGTTAACTCGATTAAAGACTTTTATTAATTACTTTTTAAAAAAATCTCTCACGAATTTCTGCTTTTCCGCTTGTGAGCCATGCAACAGGCTGCTTAACTGATTTCTTTTTCCTTTTCTCCCATGCTCATTACTGATTTCCATTCAACAGAGGAGCAGTGAAATAATTGGCCTATTCATAGGAAATACTGATGATCATTTTTATCTGTCATTTCCATCCCATCACACAGACCCCTTTCAAAATTCCAAGAACAGTACGGATGGAAAGTTCTCAGACACAAGTTCATCCACTTATTATTCCAAATAACCAGACAACTCATTGACAAGTTCAGCAGCAGGCCTTGAGTTTCCTGAAAGTTCTCTTGTTTGACAAAATTTCTGATTCCCACAAAAGAGATTTAGAGAATTACTATTTATCTTTCCTCTTAGGCCCTGGCACGTGCTCATTCCCAAAAGGGTACTCTGTATGGAGTCGGCAGCACTGGGTTTGCATCTAGCTCTGCCATTTAACAACCAGGCAACCTTGAGCAAATCACCTAATTTCTCTCCATTACAATTATGTTAACTGTCCTACTACCTCACCAGTGCCATGTATATAAAATGTTTTTTATCATAATTTTATGTTTCCCTGAAACACAGACCGAGCACCTACTAGGTGCCAGAAAGTCACAGGTCTTTAGGATCCAAAAAGGAAAGGCACGTAATCTACTGCATTAGAGAAGACACACACACACACAGAGAAGCAATCAAAATAGAGGGTGACCTGGTAGGCAGGTGGTATGTCGGGGGCTGGGGCGCCCAACTCTCCTGAGTGTATAAAAGGCTTCATAAGACATATGATATTTCAGTTAATTTCTGGAGCTGAGAGAAAGAAGCAGGGAGGAGAGTCTGATCAGTGAAAAGAGCCTGAGAAAAATTCTGCCACATCAGAGAACACAGTGTGTTTGGAGAAATGTCCTGTAACTTGTCAGGGCCGGAGCCCAAGGGAGTGTGTGGCAAGGGGACAGACATGATAAAATAAGGCTGGAGGGGAAATAATAACATAGATTATTGAGAGCTTAATGCTCAAAACTAATAAAATAATTCTTAACATCATTGGGCTGTTACTGTTTATTAGGTATTCTACAGATTTTCGTATTTCCCTTTCTATCATTACCACAACCTTGTAAGTAGGTACTATTACTACCCCCATTTTACTGATGATCCGGAAGAGGCCTAGTGGGTTTAAGACCTTCCCAAAATTACAGCAAGTAGTCAAGCCGGAATCCTAACTTAATTCTGTCTGACGCCACAGTCTCGGCCACTCTTAACCACTGAGCTCTCCAGCCCCAGCTGAGGGTCTAGACTTTCTAGCGTGATCTATGAGGAGCCTGTGTTAGACAGACTCCAGGAGAGCCTCGTGATCCCCACCTTTTGGTATGCACCTGTGTAACCCTCTCCTGTGTGATCCCTCTTGAGTGTGGGCTGGCCTGATGACTTTTTTCTAACTAATAGAATATGGCAAAGATGATGGGATATCACTTTTATAATTTAAATTTGTGACTTCCCTCTTGCTAGTAGACTTTATTCTTTGCTGTCTTTGATGGAGTAAGAGATCATGTTGAAAAGGTCCATGTGGCAAAGAACTGAGGGCAGCTTTAGCTCACAGCAAGGAACTTACTCAAAGGGAACTCCCTTAGTCAAAGAGCTCTCCAAAAACTGACTGCTGCCAACAATTTGTGTGAACTTGAAGTGGATCCTTATCCAGTCGAGTCTTCAGTTAAGACCCCTGCCTTGGCCCAACTTGATTGCAGTCTTATGAGAGGCTCTGAAGCAGAGAGGTCTCCAGCTAAGATGTACCCAGATTCCTAACCCACATAAACTGTGAGATATTAAATGTGTGTTGATCTAAGTCACTAAGTTTGTAGTAATTTGTTACACAGCAATATGTAAATAGTATAGAGCCTTTAAAGGGTTTAAGCATAGGAATGGTCAAGAACAATATGCATTTTACAAAGTCAGTTTTGCCAACAGGACAGAGAATAAATTAGAGGAAGACAAGGAGGAGAGATTGGCTAAGAGGCTATTTCGAGGTGAGACATGATGGTGACCTAAATGATGGTAGTGACAAAGGAAGTAGAGGAAGAGTGCAGGATTTGCACAAGAGGTGCCAGAGGTAGATTCGGCAGGACATTAGGTCTGACTTGATGTATGGAGCACGGGGAAGAGAGGGTGGAGTTTGAACACAACAGGAGTCATTGCACTGGACTCGCCCAGAGTTTTAGGCCTTGTTGTTCTCACCGGCCACTCAATGCATCAGCCTGACCTGATGCCACAAGAGTCTCGGGGGCTTTACCACAGCCAGCAACACAGGATCCGCTGAGCATCTACAGGGGACAAAGGGATTTCTTAGGCCTTTCAGGTACCAAATTCTAAAAGCATTATCCAAGGGAAAGTTGACACTTTCGGGGCCATAATAACAGAATAATCCTCTGAGAAATTCAGCTCAGAGAGGGGCCCTGGCATTAGGACACCACAAAAAAAATGCCTCCTGAATGGAGCAGTTTTCTCTGACGAGAGCCAGAGGCCAGTAAAAAGCAGTCTTCTAAGATGAGGGTAGACAGTTGCCCCAACTCCAAGAGGGCAGACAGCTGAGAGGACGGACTCTTGATCCTGACCCCACGCTGGGGTTACTGCCGCCTTGCTGATGCCCGACAAAACTACCGCCCTTGCTGCTATCCAGAACTAACATGAAACTGAAATGAGGCAAGAACTTTGAAAAGGGAAATGCAACTTTCACATGTCACCTGATGTTAATGCACTATCAGAACTGAACTTCAGAAAAGTTGAAATGCAGTAGGAGAGCTAGCATGCTTCTGTCTTGAACTTCAGGACAGCCACATTTCCATCACAAACACTGGCTAACTTCACCTCACTATGCCACTTTGGAGTAGGTATTATCCACATCTTACACATGAGAAAACTGAGTCCCAGAGAGATTTAGGTTATTGATGAATATTATTTTATGGGCTAAATTGTGCTCCTTAACCACTAAAAAAAAAAAAAAAATCCCAACCCTCAGCACAGAATGTGACTATATTTGGAGATAGGGTATTTAAAGAGGTAATTAAGTTAAAATGAGATCATTAGGGTGAGCCCTGATCCAAACTGACTGGTAAGCTTATAAGAAGAGGTGACTAGGACAGACACACTCAGAGGGAGGGCCATGTGAAGACACAGGGAGAAGACAGCCATCCACAAGCCAAGGAGAGGCCTCGGAAGAAACTAATGCTGTCGACACCTTGATCTCAGACTTCTATCTACCAGAATTGTGAGAAAATTAATTCTTCTGTTTAAGCCACCAGTCTATGATAATTTATTATGGCAGCCCTAGCAAACTAATGCAATTATAAAGCAATTAGGCTTTAAAACCAATCCAAGAACACCTCTGCCCATCAAAATTCACCCAATCCTGCTATAAGAACCCAACATCAGTATTAGGGTGCAGAAAGGCACTGTGGCTGCTCTCAGACTCCTAGATGGTTCTGAGACATGAATTTTACCTTAATAATAACTTAACTTAGAACATGTGATTGACAGACAAGGTCAGGACAGGAAACTGGAGCAGCAGTACTCAAAGTGGGGTCCCCAGCATCACATGGATCTTATTAAAAATGAACACTATCAGGTCTCACACCAGAATCAAAATCTCTTGTCCTGGGGCCCAGAAATTTATGTTGTAACAAGCTCTCTAGCTGAACCTTAAGTGCCCTAAATTTTGAGAAGCCCTGGCCTGGGGGAAAGGTATTTAATAGTTCAATGGCTTACTGCTTCTCTGACCAACACTCTGTGTTAGAGGTGACCAGGGAGGGATATGTGAAACATCTACTGAGGAGTGTTCGATGTCCCAGGGTCAATACCTAATTGAGTGACAAATACTCACTGAGCATTGACTATGTGCCAGATACTGTGCAATGCTCTGAGGTTATGCTGGTGAGTATAAACAGACCAAACTCTTGATTCATAGGCTTACAGCCTAACATGTCATGCCACATTAGGAGGGAAGGGAACAGGAGGGCGAGTGGCATGGCAGACAACTTGGAGGGTCCTGAGTTGGCCATGTTGCCTGCAGAGTGCCCCCATGTGGTCCAGATGGGAGGTGCAGGTGGAGATACTGAGGCTCTTTTAGATGGTCCCAAGGGTCCCTGTGTGGAGCGTCCCTGTGTCCAGGTGCAAGGTTTGTTACCCCTGGACCACCAGTGGCTACAGTCCCATGACAATGTTCTAACGGATCATCACCTTCAAAGCCACCCTCTAGCGGCAGCCTTCCCAGATCTCCACCACAGGCATATTTTGAGGTATTGTCTTGAGTTTGCACTCCCTCAGAAGCAGACCCTAAGATAGGAATTTGGTACGGGTGCCTTATTTGGGAGATGATACCAGGAAGCGTGGTATGGGAGTAGGGAAGTGAGACAATGACAGGAAGAAAGGCCAATGCAGCTAGTGCTGATGAGCAGGTCACCACTGTGGGTCAATGGGGCTCAGTCCTGCAGGGGACCCTCTGAGAGATGGTAAAGCACATTCAAAAGTGGACTCTCAAAATGCAAGGAATTGGGATCCTGACCTACCAGCTCTCCTCCCTGCCTGGTTAAGGACTGCTCCTAGGGTTTTAACCCTCAGCTCTTCTGCCCTGCCCTTCACATGGGCAGAGCATCCTCCTATGGCCAGAGGGACTCACGATGCCACAGGTGGCGGGGGGGCAGTCTGCAGTGGCCTCTGGAGAGCTGAGGCATACAAGCAAGCCCCAGCAGTTACCCTGCAGGACTTGTTACTAGAACATCTCATGGAGAACCAAATACATGCATTTTTGTCCCCACTAAGAATATCTACCATTCTCTGCTGCTTGTGAATCTCAGGTTGAGCAGGATGTAGTTCTCTCTGTTGGTTTCTGCAACCATCTTTATGTCTTATGAAGTAAAGTAGGTGGCTTCCCGTGAGGTATGCAGTGGTAAAACACAGATAACATGATTCCAGGCAACAGCAAAGAAACGGTGTTTCCGTTCTCCTGCATAACGTTATTATGGTTAAATATGAGATGATCTTGATTAAGATTTTAGAATACTGAAAATTACTGAAGGAGTCTAACCATTGCCTGCAAAGACATGCTGATGGTCTGGGGAACCATTGCAAGCTCCTGGGGCACAGGGACCCCGTCTCATCCATTGCCACCTGCCTGCCACACACAGCAGTGCCTACTGAGAGAGCAAACACACTGTCAGTGTGTAGTTTGCTGATGAGATAGACTTTCAGAGCTTTAAAGGGCTTTGTGTGTGCTTCATTTTATATAGGCTAATTTCGCTTAAAAATTCTTAGAGTTTCAAATGGACATGTTGAAAATTCACACATTCATTCACTTTTAATGAGAACTTTCTTTTTTCAAGAATTATCTGCAGGCTGCCTTACAAGTAATTCCATGGCCATCTGGAAGACTTGTGCTGCTACTTAGAAGTGCTAAAAGGGATATATATGGAGGCTGGCTCCTGACAAAATTGGAAACGAAGGGAAGCGCGCCACATGCCTCCCTCCCCGCCTCCTGTCCTTCCCCCAAGTCCCCAGAACTCTGGGTGTGGACTCCATGCACACCTCCAAGTCACACAAATGTTTTAGAGATGTAAGACATTGCTCTTCCCACAAGTATATTTTGTTTTACCAAGGACACTGGAGGAAGAAATACTTATTTTGCAAGAATACCTTAATAATGGGAACATGTCAGGGGTAGTGATTCCACACAGGAAAGATAGCCAAGGACAAAACAATCTGTCCATTGCTCCAGAAATCCTAAGACATTAGCCAGCTACATCTGTTCCTAAGAACAACCCTGGTTATCAGTAACTTCATTCAGTTCACATCCTTGGGGCATTTTAATAGGTGTCAGGCACTATTCTTTGTACTGAAGAAACGGAAATGAGAAATCTGTGACCCTACACACAAGGAGCACATACTCTAGGGGTATATAATGCCCATCCCCCAAACATTCAAGCTTGCTGGGGAAAGAAATAATTACCTAGATGCAGACACATAATAAACTGTGGATTATAAGCATGGTGCAGTGGGAAGCTGAAGAGGACATCCAGAGCTCTGCTGGGACATCTATGGAGCCCGGTAGAACAGATAACAGCCAGGCTAAGTTTGGAAAACAGGAGAGTGCAGCAATAGGAGAGAAAGTGGGGAAAGCACCGTGGTTCTTGTCACAAGAATTGAAGAGAGGAAGTGCATGGCAGGTTTGAAGTACAGCAAATCGTGCCCTGCATTTGGTTCATTGGGATGAAAATGTCAAGGCCCCTCTGTGTCTAGTCCAGACAGGAGTTTCATGCAGCAGTCAGGAGCTGACATTCTGGGAGCACACTGCCATGGTCCAAACCCCAGTTCTGCTCCTCATCAGCTGTGCCACCTTGAGGCATCAACTGAGCCCTTGCTCCAGTTTTCTCATCTTTAAAAGGGGCATGATAAGAGACCTACCTCCTAAGATTGTTATAATGTTTAAATGAGCTAATGGATTTAAAGCAATTACATCATGCTGTGACATTGTTAGTTATCATTACTGTTTTAAAAATGTGGACTACAAAAGCCATGTTTTTGGTTTTTTGTTCCTGATACCTGGTAAACTTACATTTGTGTATTTAGTTATTCGTTCAACAAACATTCATCAGAGGCTGGCCCTGTGCCAAACACAGGTAGGTGTGGCTCTTGCCCTCAGAGGCTTATAGTCTGCTAGCAGAAAGCAGGCTGGAAAACAAGCCTTGCATGGTTATTATCAGTGCCTGGAAAGGACGGGGACAGGGGAGGGCACAGAGCAGGGCATGACAAGTTAGACTTGATGTCATCAGGAAATGATCTGACCTGAGCCTCAGTTTGTGGGCTCACCTTTTATTTTTAATTAATTAATTAATTAATTTTAATTGTCTCTGCCCCAGAACATCCTTTTGAACCTGCACATAAATGGAACTCCTTCCAACAAGGTAGATAGGACAGTGTGAGAGGAAAAAAAATGAACATTTATTAAGCACCCGCTATGTGCCAGGTTCTGTGCTTGGTGTTTTACTATTTCTAAGCTTCCAATGCAATGCTTAAAAAAGGTTATTCTCAGTATGTAAATAAAGAAACTGAGGTTCAGAGACATTAAGCAACTTGTCCGGGGTCACCCAATGAGCAAGTGGTTGAACCACGATTTGAACCTAGGGCTGCGCAGCTCAAGAGCTGTGCTGAGGGGTTCAGTAGCCATGAGCCACACCTGGCTGCTGAGCACTTGAAATGTGGCTAGTTCCAACTGAGATTTGCTGTAAGTATAAAATACACACTGGATTTCCAAGACTTAGTATGAAAACAAGACTGTAAAATATCTCTGTAATTTTCATACTGATTGCAAGTTGATTTGATAACATTTTTGATATGTTGGGTTAAACAAAATGCATTATTATTGAAATTAATTTCAACCATTTCTTTTTACTGTGGCTACTGGGAAATTAAAAATTGCACCCGTGGCATGTATTTGTGGCTCGCTTTGTGTTTTACTTGGGCAGTTGTTCTAAAGCCTCTGTTCTTTCTTCTGTCAACCAGGACACACTGCTTTCTTGGCATCCTGTCCCTACTCCTGGGGGAGAAGGGAGTGTGACAGTGGACGTGAGAGAACATGGGGACCAAAAGTGTAACCAGAGCTATGAAGCCCTAAAGAAAGGGGGGCTTTAGCCTGCAGGCAGCTCATTTCCTCAGCAGCCTGCCTTTCCCTAGAAAATCCTTAAGAGTGGGTATTTACTGATATTCAAGCAAAAATTATCACAAAGAGATAGAATGGCCATTCTGGTACACCTCATTCTTACCACACCCACCTCATTAAAAAAATTATCATGAGCCCTCCTTTAGTCCAGCTTAAGAAGAGTAGATAAGGTTACTCCTTCAGCACTCCCCCCAGGAACCTATGTTCTAAAATAATAATAATAATAAATAATATAAATGAGGGAGAAATAATATTAATTAGTATTGTTACTTAAATAAACAAGAGAGAGACAAATACTTGATTAAATGCTGAGGCCCAGGCCCTGAGGTGGGTGCCCTACGGACATGAACTCATTCAATCCTTACATCACCCTATAAAATCAATACTGTTATTGACAGGAATAAATAATCACCCTATAAAATCAATACTGTTATTGACAGGAATAATACTGTCATTGACACCCTATAAAATCAATACTGTTATTGCCTGTTCTATAGACAGGAAACTGAGGCATGGAAAGGTGAAGTAAGTTGCCCTGGACCACGCCAACAGTATGCAGTGGAGGCAGGATTTGAACCCAGGCATTCAGCTCCAGGAGCTATGTGCCTGACCACCACGCAGAGAGAAAAGCAGGGTAAAAAGTGGAGGAAGATGCAAAGAGCCACCTTCATGGGGCACTTATTCCCTATGAGATCTCATTTAGTCCTTGCCTCCTCACCACGAGTGAGGCACTGTTATCATTCCCACTTTACAGTAGAAGACATGGGGTATGGGAAGGATAAGTAACTGGCCGAGGTCATCAGCTTCTAGCTTGAGTTCTTAACCAGCGCGGGCAGGGGGCTGGCATTGGGGGAGCTGTGGAGAGGGGAGGGA
Source organism: Cynocephalus volans (assembly GCF_027409185.1). Taxonomy (NCBI): domain Eukaryota; kingdom Metazoa; phylum Chordata; class Mammalia; order Dermoptera; family Cynocephalidae; genus Cynocephalus; species Cynocephalus volans. Next base: position 87,287,515 of record NC_084474.1, read on the forward strand.
CAGAGAAGAGACAGAGGAAAAGCACCACACATGAGGGTATGTCTTGTCTCCCCAAATAAATGGAAAATTTCTGGAGGCCAAGAATCACGTCTTAAGTTACTAACTGCCCCTCCTGCCTCCTGTCATGAGGCTGAGCACGTAGTAGGTCCTCAAATCTGCTTACTGAATTTAAGGTGCAAAACTCTCCTCTATGCAGAAGCCTGGCTTTTGCACATGAACAGCCCTGAGGATGAAGCTGATATTAGTTTGCTCTGAATAATAAGCAATGTTCCTCTTCTGGCTGATGAATATTCCCCCTTGAAATTCTTGAGTGATTCCAGCCCACTGGCTAAGACCCAGATTTATTATTTTCATTCGTGTTCCTAAAAGATTTTGAGACTATAATCCTTCTCTTTTCTTACCTTCATAGATCCTGCCAGCTAACTCATGGAAGGAGCATAATTTGGGATCACTTTCATGCGCCAGCCCTATCCAAAGAGAGCCAGCTGCACGTTATGAAAGCAACACAGACTGCGGCTGGCAGTCTCGGGGTTTTGGGATAGCAGACACACTGTGGGTGCAGCAAGAGAGCAGAGGAGGGTCAAGGCTGGTCAGCTCTCTGTCGGTGGTAGTTGCACTTTGAAAGGGCCATTTCAGAGAAACTTCTTTCAATTGAGAAAATGAGATAAATTTGATATGACAAAGTAAGTATGGTGTGATCAGAAAAAAGAAATTGCATTTGTAAGATCTTTTTTGTTTTCTGTTGCAGATCTACAATTACTGCTTAGCAAAGGGAAGGACAAAAATGTCACTTCATTATAAGAAACTGACATTGTAGACCCTAGACTATTGGTTAGAGATTAATAAGAAACAGATACTCATTTGTTTTGTTTTGTTCTGGTTCCAGCTCAGAGGGCTTTTTTTCTGGAGAAGTAATATGATAAACAGAAGCAAATCCTAAAAGGATTTGAGGAGGCTGGCAGTGAGGATGATGTATCCAGCAAGAGTAACCAATAGTATCCACATCATAAAATGATACCGATATAAAGGTTGTTTTTAGCAGCCACTGATACAACAATTGATTCCAGCTAGAATCATCAATGGATGTTGTTCCAGTTTCTATTGCTGCATAGCAATTATCCAAAATCTCTGGGGATAAAGCAACCATTTCATTTTGTACATGTTTTTGTGGATCAGGAATTCAAGATGTGCTCTTCTGGACAGTCACTTGTGCGGTTGCAATCAGATATCAAGTGGAGCTTCAGCTGTCTTCAAGGCTCAGCAGGACTGGACCATCCAAGGTTGGTCACTTGCATGGCAGCAGTTGGTGCTGGCTGTTGGCTGGTGTTCAGCTGGGCTGTTGACCAGAGCACATACTCATGGCCTCTCTATCATGGCAGGGTGGTTAGACATGGCACCTCATTTTTTCCAAGGCCAACAGTCTAAGCAGGCAAAGCAGAAGCTGCATGATATTTAATGAGGTAGCTTCAAAGGTCACGCAGCATCACCTCCCCTGAACTCTAGTGGTGGTCAGAACTGTCACAGCCTCACCAGATTCAGGGGAGAGAACCTAGACCCCCACCTTTCAATGGGAGAAGTCTCATAGACTTTCAGGACCATGTTTTATAAATGCTACATATGTTAATACCATTGAGTAGTAATTTATAGGGGAAGAGGATATTTACACAGTCTCAAAGTATTTCCCATAGATTATCTATTTATTAGAAAGGATAAATAGATACCTTTACAGTGGAGAAATTCAGCAGACACTATCTTAACCAAGAGATCAAAGTTAATGTTATTAATGACAGGACATATTGCATTGTGTACCTCCTGTTTGGTATGCTGGGAGGACACTTGAATCTGAACAGGAGAATACAATAAGACCAAGCCAAATGCAGGGACATTCTACAAAACAACTAGCCTGTGTTCTTCAAAATTGCCCATGTGGTTGCAGCAGATGCTGCCAGAGCCCACCCCACCTGCCCTCAGCACTCACTGTTCTAGCATACTATTCGGGACTTTCTGGGGGACACACTGGGAATGCTGGGAAGCCGATGCCATGGAGCAGCCTTCTCCCAATAGTGGACAGGAGTTAGGATAAGGACCCTAATTTCCACCGCTGGGTGGGATACCTCTGGGGCATTTTCTACACTGTCTCCCAGGTCTGCATTTGAATTTGACCCTCAGTCACCCACCCTGGTTACTTGCTTGATGAAACAGCCTGGCTTCCTTCCCATCCTTGTTCCACTTCCCCACTGTCTAATCATGTTCCCTAGAATCGCTTCCCAAATATCCACCAGCACTCAAATGCCCGGGAGGACCCGAAATAACACAATCATGAAAGGCCAGAGAGAAGACCAAGGAAGCACTGCAAACAAAAAGAAAGTAAAGAGACACAGAAGCAGACACTGTGTGGTCTCGAGGTGGGACCAAAATTGGAAAAGGAATGTTATGAAGGGCATTGTCATATTGTTGTGACATAAGATGATGCTCTTAGTCTTAGGGGATAAAGGATAATTAGCAAAATTTGAGTATGGGTTATAAGAAGACAAAAGTATTACATCAACGTTAAGTTTCCGGAATTTTATAACTATACTGTAGAGACAGAAGAGGTTGTCATTAGTCCTAGGAGATGAGTGCTGAAGTATGCATGGGTCTTCACGTCTGCAGCTTTACTCTAAAATGGTTTAACAGATAATAATAAGCATATCAGAGATTTTTTTTTAATGTGACAAAATATTAAGTTAATGAAGATAGGTGAATACCGCGTGGGTGTTAATCATTTTATTCTTGCAGCTTTTCTGGTCTTTTGAAATTCTCTTTAAAAGTTACCAAGTAGTATTAATAATTGTATTAATCAATATAATAGAAATTAGAAGGAAAGGTACATGCACCAAAATGGAGAGAATCTGTAACTGATGTTTTTTTATGTAGCTATGAGCTTTGTTACCTGAAGCAGGTAACAAACATGTGATATTGAAAGAGGTGGAACATGCTAAGGATATGTCAAATATTTCTCAAATCTTACATAAATATGAGGACATCAGCATCATAGTGGATATTTAAGGTGAACAAGAAAGGAAACATGTCTTGATGATGCCAGATAATGTACGTACTTTCTCTTTCTCTGTGGTATGTCCATGTGACAAGGCTTGGTAGTTTTTGCTATATGTGAGTTGCTATAAATTTCACAGCATTTCCACTTTGCTTCAACATGTGCAGATGTTGTTTCTCTAGGCTCAGAAAGACTAGGTAACTTGCCCAAGATCTCCCAGTTAAAAAGTGTCAGAGCCACAATTTAAACCCCAGTCTGTCTGTATCAAAACCTTTACTCTTTCCCATACTCCAATGCCACATCCCCATTTTCAATAAAGAGGTACAAATGTCACAAGCTCATGCCTACTCTTTAGAAAGCCTAACCTTTGATATCAATGCACATCATTGCACTGTTCTCAGCACTGACCCACATGACCTACTGTATAGACTCCACATGGCCACCCTATGTCCTTAGGTGAATGGAGAAAGAGGCTGATAGGAAATGCCCCAGTGGACATGGCTGATGTGAATCTATATCCCCTCCTCCTCCTTAAGGGAAGGGAGTGCTCTTGTGTTGTCTGCAGAGCTCTCTGACGAATTGCCCAGGCGTCCTGGAGGACTGCAAGCTCACCGTGAGTCAAAACTGCCACCAAGAAAAGCTAATCTGAATTGGAATTTGAATCAGTGGAGCTTCGGTGTATTTTCTTATTTTATAGAACTCGGAGAAACTTTAGCAATCTAACCTGCTACTTTTTACAGATGAGGACACTGAAGCCCGGGGAAAAAGGATACCTTGGTTGGAGCAGCAAGCTAATTAGCAGAAGAGGCACACACAGGGCCATTAGACAACCCAGCTCTGACTCTCCTGGGAAGATTTGCTGCCATTCCCAGGCCCAATTTTTCTTTATTTTTTAAAAATCACGTTCTTTCCCTTTTATTGAACTAGAAACGCTCTGATGAGCTTAGAAATGTTAATAGACCATCTGAGAGAGCTGGCACCAAATGCAGCTGCAAATATAAAAAAGGACAGTCAGTGCTCTTGATGTCTTTTTCCCTTCAGTGTAGGTGATATGTTTCCTAAGGGCAGTCTTAAGAATGGGTTTCTATGGGCTTAGTGTGGCTATTAACGATGTAAAGACTCATGGCAAGTCAGGCCCTGCAAGGGGGTCTATTAAACTGATAGTGAGAATCAGGAGGTCAAAGGGGCCTTAGATAGAAGTAAATCCCTGTGAATGAAGATAGGAAAATAGGGACCAAAATGACTGGAAATAGAAGGTATCTTCATGCAGGGCCTTAAAACATTAGAAGAAACCAGGTGTCTGAGGGCTTGGAGGAACAAGAATATAGGGTCTTGCAGGGACCAGGGTATAGAATCCCAAGAAAAAGAAAGCTTGTCCAGATTTTCATGTGTGGAGAGGGAGTGACAAGGCAAGCGTGTCTTTCCTGCAACGGGTCTGGCAGAATTTGATCTTCTCAGTTTTTAAAATGATACCCAGATGAAATTTCATTTGCTTAATTGTATAAATGCATGTATGTGTATGTGTGTATATGCATGTTTGTGTATATGTGTATATTGTACGTATGTGTATGTACTGTGTGCATGTGTGTGCATGTGTATTGGGCATATGCCTATGTATTGTGTGTATATATATATTATGTGTGTATACTGTATTATATAATATATTACAGTATATTGTATAATACATATACAATATGTGCATGTATGTGTATATGTGTGTATGTGTATGTATTCTGTGTGTATCCTATGTGTATATATGTATTGTGTGTATGAAAATGTATGTATGTGTATGTGTGTATATTGTGTGTCGGTGTATTGTGTCTAGACCCTAGTCCCTACTCCCCACACACTTCTTTTCTCTCCCAGCAATAAGTGCTAGATGTAGAGACGAGACCTAAAGTCCCAGCAGTTGGAGTCCGTTTTCTTTCTCTTCCCACTTGGGCTGAGATGAAATGTACATTTATATTTGAAAGAAGACCAATCAGCAAAATAACTCTCAAATCAACCACTATTTGGCCCAGATTCATACACCTGGGCATTAAGGCAACCCTGAAACTTATTTCCAAATAACCACTGTCAGGCACTCTCTGGAGAAAGTGACCAGTGCCCACAGAGTTCAAGTGTGGACATGTGCACAACAAATGAGCAAACTCTGGTCTTGAAACCCATCCATAAAGCTTTGCACTGGTCCTGGGGTGTCAATGTTTGGAACATGTGACCATGCTTGCAGAGATGATAAATTTTATGAAGCAACCATCAAATCGACATGCTGTTTGGCTCCATCAGATATGACACCATGATTGATGACTGCCCATCAGTTGAGTCAAGATTTGACCTGCTGGCCCAGCAGTTCAGTAATCAGAATATTACCCACTCTGAGTCCAGGACCTGATGAGAAGCTTAGCAGGGGGCTGTTTTTATGACTGTTACTGCTATGATTCCCTCAAGGGCCTCTGTGACTATTGAATTATAACTGATTTCTCTTGCAGTTTATTGCAATTTGCCACTTTGCTCCTCGTGTCAAAAATCCAATATAATCTCCAGCCAAAAAAAAAATAAGGCAATACATTATGATAATGGCGTCAGCATTTCATCCATCAGCAGGGATGGAATGCATTACTTAACACATTTCAGAGGAATTCATGATGAATTTGAAAAATTGCCCTTTTGGAAAGTATGAACCTAAATTGTTGGATTATCATCAAGGTTTGGGAAAGCCAGGCAACCTATCCTACTGTAGATGAGGAAGTCTTTTTAGAGAGTGGCCAAGACTGCCTCTCACTCACTGATAGGCCAACAGAAGGATAATAAGGATCAGCTGGAAGGAAGTTTACAATCTGGGCAATGGCTCCCCAAATCCCACAGTCACTGGCTTTGAAGAGCCATCTGTCTAGAATTGACTGGCTCAGAGGTCCAGCACAGAGAGATAATGACTCCAAGGTTATAAGGCCAAGTTCATGTACATCTGAACCAACTAGCTTGGGGAGGGTGGTAGGGAACTACGTGTCCACAACTCCTGGACCTCGTCCAGTCCATTGGTCTTGTGTGCATACAGCACTGGTTGCCAAGAAAACTCACAGGAGTGGGTGGGTAGCTGGTTCGTTCAATTCAAAAAGCTTTGGTTGAGCTACTGTTTGGAAACATTTTGCCCTCCCAACTAAGTGAAATTAGCAGACAGAAAGGCCTGATTCCTGTCCTAAAGAAGCTCAAAACCAGGAGGTTGACTCATAGCTGTAAACAAGCTGTTCCCATGAGAACTAGAATAAAGGAAGAAAGAATGTTATAAAAACAAAGGTGGCAGAGATAGATCTTAGAAGGTAGGAAGAGCCTAAGGAAGGCTACAAGGATCAGTCAGTATTATAAAAGGGCCCTTAGGAATAATTATTATTCCACCAAGGAGAACCAGAAAGTGAGGTTGGGAGGAGCATGGAGACCTCAGGAGCCAAGGATAGCCCCTGCCAACAGAAAGCAGGAGTACAGGGACCTCAGGAGCTGAGGTTAGCCTCCACTGACAAACAGCAGGAACACCAGGACCTCAAAAGCAGAGGGCAGCCCCAGCCAACAGTTGGCAGGAGAGCAGGACACCATTGTGCAGGCGGCCTGCCACTGTTATACATACCTGCTCACTGATAGGCCAAGTGTAGGCAGCCTACCAACCACGCAACTGCATTTACAAAAGGGGGGCCACCAGCAGAGCCCAGGGAAAGAGGTGAGTGAGAGCAGACCTGTGATCCAGTGGCCCAACCCTCAGGGGGGAATTATAATGTCCCCCCAAGATAGTGTACCTGGGGGTGGGAGTTACATGCACAGCCCAAGCAACTACCTTGATCTGGGGAGAGACACGTGGAAATCCTGAACAGTGCAGAAATCCAGGACACCCAAGGACAGTAAGCAAGAAAATTCCCAACCACCACCAACTTATCCCCCAACCAGGGGAAGCAAGGACCCAGGAGGAGCCTCTGCCTGCAGGAAAGAAGAAAGAAAAACCCCACCCAGGGTCATCTATTCAAACTAAAGAGCTTCAGTATACCCCAGTGCACCCATCAGGGTCATGGAACACTAGCCAGGGTGCCAATAAGCCCACAGTCACCCACCCCAGCCAAAGAGTGACAGAATGCTCAGGAACTTCTCCTAAGAACTCAAGAACTTGCCCACATCCTCAATAACCCAACACAGTGTCACTGACCTCAGCAAGGAATCACTAAGTGCTGCAGTACCTAGCTCACAAAAGCACTAGCATACAACTCCAACACTGAATACAGCCAAAGAACCCACACAGAGACCACACTACTGCATCCACCAAGCACCAATACTAAAACGCCCTACTCAAAAGTCAATATAAAACACACCTACAGGAGGAACTTTGTTTCCCCACAGCCCACCCCATAATAATAAAAAAGGCACCAGCTCTACCAAATGACCAGACATCAACATAGAGATATTAGAAATACAAAAAAAAAAAAAACACTAGAAAATATGACACCACCAAAGGATACAGTAATTCTCAAGTACCAGACCCTATAGAGCAGGAAACTCTTGAAATGACTGAAAAAGAATTCTGAGAAAAAATCTAAAGGAAATTAAATTATATACAAGAAAACTCAAAAGACACAACAAAATGAGAAAACTTTCCAGGACACAAGGAAGGAAATTTACAAAGAGATTAATGCCTTAAAAAAGACTGTAAAAGAGAAGAATTAATTCAAAAAAACACAAAGCACAACTGAGAGCTTAAGCAGCAAGCTATAGCAAGCAGATTTAAAAATTTCTGATCTTGAAGACAGTCTTTTTGAAATAACCCAGGCAGACAAAAAAAAAAGAATTTTAAAATTGAAGAAAATCTAAGTGAACTAACAGACAATCTTAAGAATACAAATATCTGAAATCCGAATCATGGGTGTTCCAGAAGGGGAGAAGAAAGGAAAAGGCATTGAGAACATATTTAATAAAATAATATCAGAAAACTTCCCAAGTATAGGGAGAGACACAGACCTTCAGATCCAGGAAGCTCAAAGATTCCCCAAACAGATTCAATTCAAAAAGGTCCTCTCCAAGACAAGTTACAGTCAAATTGGCAAAACTCAAATACAAAAAGAGAATCCTACAAATAGCAAGAGAAAAGTGTCAAGTTACTTATAAGGGAGTCCCCATCAGACTAACAGAAGACTTCTCAAAAGAAACTCTACAGGCCAGGAGAGAATGAGATGATAAATTTAAAATACTAAAAGAAAAAAACTGCCAGCCAAGAATACTATACCCAGCAAGGCTATCTTTCAGAAATGAGGGAGAAAAAGCATATTTCCCTGACAAACAAAAAACTGTGGGAATTCATCACCACATGACCAGCCCTACAATAAATCCTAAAGGGAGTCCTATATCTGGAATCCAAAAAACAATAATCACTACCATGAATACGTAAGAAAGAACAAAACCCAATGGTAGAAAAAAATGGAAATGAGCAAGGGAAAGAAACTATCTTACCACCTCAGAAAACCAACAAAGACAAAAGACAAACAATAAAAGTGGAAGAAAAGAAGAAAAGATATTTAAAATATCCAAACAAAAATTGATAAAATGTCAGTAGTAAGACAGTACCTTTCAATAACAACCCTAATTGTAAATGGATTAAATTCTCCACCCAAAAGACACAGACTAATTGGATTAAAAAGCTAGACCCAACTGTATACTGTCTACAAGTGACTCACCTCACCTGTAAAGACACACACAGACTAATAGTGAAGGGATGGAAAAAGTTACACCATGCAAATGGAAGTGAAAAACAAGCAGGAGTAGATATACTTATACCTGATAAAATAGACTTTAAACCAAAAACCATAAAAATAGACAAAGAAGGCCATTATATAATGATAAAGGGATCTATCCAATAAGAAGATACAATAATCATAAATATGTAGGCATCCAACACCAAGGCACCCAGATATATAAGGGAAATACTAGTAGACCTAAAGAAAGCGATAGATGCCAATAAAATAATGGTTAGGTACCTGGACAGCCATCTCTCAGATATTGGACAGATCACCGAGGAAACAAATTGACAGAGAAACACAGGATTTAAACTAAACTTTAGAACCAAATGGACTTTGCAGATATCTACAGAACACTTTATCCAACAACTACAGAACAAACATTCTTCTCATCAGCACATAGAACATTGTCTGGGATAGACCACAAGTTAGGTCACAAATCAAGTCTCAACAAATTTTTTAAAAATGAAATCATTTCAGGTATCATTGCTGACCTCAACAGATAAAAACTGGAAATCAACAACAAGTGAAACTCTGGATACTTTACAAACACATGGAAATTAAACAACATGCTCCTGAATGACACATGGGTCCAAGAAGAAATTAAATAGGAAATCAAAAAATTTCTTGAAACTAATGAAAATAAAGACACATCATACCAAAACCTGTGGGACACTGCAAAAGCAGTACTGAGAGGGAAGTTTATTGCAAGAAATGCTTACATTGAAAGATGTAAGCCTCAAATAATTACAAAAGCAATAACAATCCCATCCCCAAATTAATAGATGGAAAGAAATAATTATGATCCAAACAGAACTAAATGAAATAGAGACCCAAAAAACTATGCTAAAGATCAATGAAACAAAAAGTTGTTTTTTTGAGAAGATTAAAAAAAAAAAATTAGCAGGCTAACTGAAAAAAGAAGAGAGAAGACCCAAATAAAAATCAGAAATGAAAAAGGAGACTTTACAGTGATACCAAAGAAACACAAAGAATCATTAGAGATTATTATAAACAACAAAATGCCAACAAATTTGAAAACCTGGAGGAAATGGATACATTTCTGGACACATTCAAACTACCAGGACAGAACCAAGAAGAAATAGAAAACCCCTGAACAGACCAATAACAAGCAACAAGATTAAACCTGCAGTCTCATAACAATGAAAAGTCCTGGACCTGATGGCTTTACCGCTGAATTCTACCAAATCTTTAAAGAGGAATTAATACCTATTCTCTACAAACTATTCCAAAAAATTCAAACAGAGGCCATTCTCCCAAACTCATTCTTTGAGGCCAGCATCACCGTGATACCAAAACCAGACAAAGATACAACAAAAAACAAAAACTACAGGCCAATATCTTTGATGAACATGATGCACAAATCCTCAACAAAATATTAGAATACAGCAACACATCAAAAAAAATTACACACCATGATCAAGTAGTATTCCTCCCAAGGATGAAAGGATGGTTAACCATACACAAGTCAATATGTGATACAAGACATCAACAGAATCAAGTACAAAAGCCATGTGATTATCTCAATAGACACAGAAAAACATTTGACAAAATTCAACATCCTTTCATGATGAAGACTCTCAGCAAATTAGGTATAGAAAGAAAGTGTCTCAACACAATAAAAGCCATATACAACAAACCCACTGCCAATATCATCTTGATAAACAATTTCAGTAAAGTTGCAGTATACAAAATCAACATGCAAAACTCAACAGCATTTTTATACTCTAATAACGAACTAGCTGAAAAAGAAATCAAAGCAAGTCCATTTACAATAGTCACCAAAAAATACCTAGGAATTAGTTTAACCAAGGAGGGGAGAGATCTCTATAATGACCACTACAAATCACTGATGAAAGAAATTAAAGAAGACAAAAAGATGGAAAGATATTCCATGCTCTTGGATTGGAAGAATTAACATTGTGAAAATGTCCATAATACCCAAAGTCATCTACAGAGTCAGTGCAATCCCCACCAAAATACCAATGGCATTCTTCACAGAAATAGAAAAAAAAAAATTCTTAATATTCATGCAGAACAACTAAAGACCCCAAATAGCCAAAGCAATCCTCAGCAAAATCAATCAATAAGCAAAGCCAGAGGTATTACACTACCTGACTTCAAATTATACTGCAAAGCTATATTAACCAAAACAGCATGGTACTGGCATAAGAACAGACACTTGGATCAATGCAACAGAACAGAGAACCCAGAAATCAACCCACATACTTATAGCCAACTGATCTTTGACAAAGGCACTGAGAATATACAATGGGTAAAAGACTTCCTACTCAATAAACTGTGCTTGGAAAACTGGACATCTATAGGTAGAAGAATGAAACTAGACCTATACCTCTCACCATATACCAAAATCAACTCAAAATGGATTAAAGTCTTAAATATAAGACCTGAAACTATAAAACTCATAAGAGAAAACATAGGGGAAACATTTCAGGAAATAGGATTGGGCAAAGACTTCATGAATAAGACCCCAAAAGCACAGGCAACAACAACAAAAAATAAACAAATGGGATTATATCAAACTAAAAAGCTTCTGCACAGCAAAAGAAACAATTAACAGAGCAAAAAGACAACCTACAGAATGGGAGAAAATATTTGCAAACTATGCATCCAACAAGGGATTAACATCCAAAATATACAAGGAACTCAAACAATGTAGTAAAAAATCAAGTAGTCTGATTTAAAAATGGGCAAATGAGCTGAACAGGCATTTCTACAAATGGCCAACAGATACAAGAAAAATGCTCAACATTACTAAGCATCAGGAAAATGTAAATCAAAACCACACTGAGATATCATCTCATCCCAGTTAGACTGGCCATTATCAGAAATACAGAGAATAACAAATGCTGGCAAGGATGCAGAGAAAGGCAAATCCTTCTTCACTGTTGGTGGGATTGTAAATTAGTATAGGCATTATGGAAAACAGTATGGCGTTTCCTCTGACAACTACAGATAGAACTGCCATATGATGCAGCAATCCCACTGCTGGATATCTACCCAAAGAAATGGAAATCATCATGTCAAAGTGATACCAGCGCTCCCATATTTATCACAGCTCTATTTACAATAGCCAAGAGTTGAAACCAACTTAAGTGTCCACTGATGGATGACTGTATAAGGAAATTGTGGTATATCTACACAATGGGATACTACTTTGCCATGCAAAAGAATGAAATTCTGCCATTTGGAGCAATGTGGATGAACTTAGAGAAAATTATGTTAAGTGGAATAAGCCCAGCACAGAAAGAGAAATACCACATGTCCTCACTCATAAGTGGGAGCTAAAAAAATAAACAAATAAATTTTTAAAAAAGAAAGCAAGATACAATAATCACAATAATTCCTTGAACTCTCAAAAGCAGAGAACAGAACTGAGGCCACCGGTGGTGAGAAAGGGGGAGGGGGAGGAGAGGCTAGCAGGAAATTGGTAAAGGGCCACAAAAAACAATGACATTGTGTAATGTTGCATACACTAACTATCCTGATTTAGTAACCACATATTGCACACAGTAATTGATATGATATTCCATGCTGTGCCTCACAGATACAATCAATTATGTTTCAATTTTTTAAACAAAAGGAAATGAGGTTGGGATAAGTAAATCCCCAGGTGTCTGCTTGAACAGTGACCTCAGGTTCCTCCACCATAAGTCTCTGCTCATCAAAAGGCAGTTTTTTCTACAAAACTCTACCCGTTCCAAGTTTCAGTAACCGCTTTACTTTTTTCACTCATTATGGCCTAGACATGATGGTGTTTGAGTTTGGGTCCCACCGGAAGCATTCACTGAGTCAGAAGTAAGCAAACATTTTCTGTAAGTGACCAGATAATAAATACTTTCACCTTTCCAGGCCATACAGTCTTTGTCACAACTATTCAACCTACTCTGTCCTTGCAGTGCAAAAGCAGCCATAGACTATACATAAAGAAATTTACATGGATGTATTCCAATGAAACCTTATTTACAAAAAAAGAGGCAACAGACTGGATTTGGCCCATGAACTACAGCTTTGTGGTTTGCTTGTTTGTTTTCCATGAATTGTGTAGTTTGATGAACCCTGCTTGAAGCCATGGATTCAAGAATAAGCAGTTATTGTCAGTGCAAGGAATATAGATAGGATATAGATAGGATGGAAGGACCTATCATAACATGACCCAAGGAAGATAAAGGGTTACTAGAGCTTAATTCCATAGGGAAACTATGAAAAATGGTAGAAAAACACATTTCTGAATTATCTCATCCAACAGGCAAAGGAGTTGAGGTATTTCTATTCCCATGTACATTCGTCTTAGTTTAAGGGCTTTCCCCTAGTGGGGACATAATTCTCAGGAAATTCTAGTCCACCAGATTCTCAGGCAGACTAGGATTTTTCACCTCTGACAAGCATATACCTGCTGGCCACGGAAGGCAGGCTGGCATAAGGATCACCACTCAGATACACCATTGCCTCAGATTCAATTGACTCAATCTTAAAATCAGTTCTTCAGGAGAGCCCTAGGATGGCTTCAAAAAAGAGACTTAGGGGGATGTTGCACGAGCTACAGTCTCCACTGCCGCAGCTAAACCCACACCCATAGCTGATCTCCGTCGTTCCCTCCCCTCCATCCAGTCCAGATTTCCCTCCCCTCAGCCAGCGCTTTTGCTGATCCAGATTACGTTCCAAACGGGGTAATCTAACCTTAATGTTTCCCTAACCATGTGCACGTATTACTTTGATGACCAACTCTGTTATAAAATAAGGATACTATAAATAAATCTCTTCACACATAGTAGGTGCTCCAAATTGTTCATTCCTTACCCTCAAATTGTACTCACATGTGAAATGAATGTGATGTGCTTGCTTCACCACAAAGTAGAACTCTTTTTTAAAAAAATTTGAAACCTTCTTCTGCCTGATTTCACACGCTAACATGTTCTTGCCAAACCCAGCTGATGGCTCATCAAAAAGAGTTCATTAGTGCTGATTCTTCTGGCACAACCACAGTGTGCTGCTTGCATAAGCAGCAGCAATGCTGGCTGACAGAGCCTGCAGCCAGAGAGACGGTCCTGAGTCCAGAAGCAATTTCCTCCCTGTTTCATCATCTGCTCTTCTCATCAGCTGCCCTACAGAGCCCGACTCTGCAGGAGAGAACTGTTCTTGCCCAGGCATCACTGATGTTCCAGAACCCTGGGGCCCCTCCATACAGCATATTTTCAGGCTCATTTCATTTTTTGCATTTGATTCAACAGTCTGGAAAGGAAGTCAGGAGAATGACACCCCACTGTTTGTCCCAGAGGGCTTGGAGAGTACATGCCAGCCAAGTTCATGCCAGTCTCTTGGGAAGATATGTGATGTTGTTATAAGGCTGTGCTCTAACCAACTGAGCTAACTGGCCAACCCGGAAGATATGTGATGGAAGGAGTACCCCAGGCCCCACCCGTTCTGAATGGCCCGTGCACAGCTGCTGGTCGAGTCCACTTGTTCTGGCTCCCCATGCTGGACAAGGAGAAGCCAGCCATCAGGAATGAGTCAGAATGGCCACAATGAGAGTCTACAACAGGAGACAAAGGGGCGTTCTGTCTCCCACCCCTCTTCTCAGCCCAACAGGAGAGCAGAGGAAGCTCACAGCCAGGATATCAGCAAGCAGAATTGGGTCTAACTCAGGAGGGGGGTCCAGAGTTCAGGAAGAGATCATCATACAGTGCATCCAGGACAGAGGCAGCACAGCAGAGCTCAGTACACAATCCCAGGCTGTCTCCTGGGTCTGTCATCTACAAGCTCTGTCACCTGGGCAACGCGCATCACTTGGCGGCCTCAGTATCCTCATGTGTAGGATGGGATTGGTAATATACTCCCTATTTCACCAGGATTATTGGCAAAGACCCAAAACTAAGATCACAGATGTGAAACTTTTGGAAACTTTAAAACACTTTATAATGGCAACCCATTAGGATGAAGCTGGATGTGGCTTCAGGAGAGAATCCACATTCAGAAGTCTTGGGTCCAAATCCTGCTTCCATTTCCGATTAGTTAGAAGACTTCAACACTCTTGGCTCAAAGTTCTATTTTGGAAAATTAAGAAGCGAATTCCTCCTGCAGAGGTCTGCCATGGCGTTTAAGTGACCATGGTGGAGTTATTTGAGGAAAAGGATGAACTCGTATTTACATGTGTCCCAAGAATTAACTCCAGTGGTTAGAGCTCAGAGAGTACAAAACAAGAAAAGATGCTTCTTGAACAAATGAGCATTTTAAAACAGGGTAACATACTTGAACATTAACAATAGTAATACTAATGACAATGATAATGACAAATTTTATAAGCTGGGCAATATTCTAAACACTTCAATTGCATTATCACATTTAATCCTCATAACAACTGCATAGAGTGATGCTATATCAGCCTTATTTTTCAAACGGGGAAGGCAGGCCTTACAGGAGTTAAATAACAGTCACCCAAGCAGTCCACAGAAAAGCCAGAATTGAACACTACATCGCTCTGACTCTGAAGACCCTGTGCTCTTATACAGACTCGCATCCATATACACACACATCCAGCAGTCAGGACAAGGCTTCCGTCATACACACAGTAACAATGGTTAGCCCTGACCGTATGTGCAAGCACTTCACGGCTTTGACCTTGTGATCTGGGTGCTCTTATCCCTCCTTTACAGAAGAGAAAACTGACAGATGATGAGGTTAAATAGCTTGTGGCAATGTTAAGGCCGAGTAAGAGGCAGAGCAGGATTCAAACTTAGGGGGTCTGGCACTAGACTCTAAGCTCCAGCTGCTTCACACACACACACACACACACACACACACACACACACACACACACACAATCATGGGCTCTTCTCCCCCACAGCCTCCTGTCTCCTGCTCCCTACCAGGCCACCAGGCCCTCACTGACATCAGGAGACAGGGAGCCCCATGGTCACAGTCGTGAGTGGAATCTTTCTGTTCTGCAGCTCAGAGCTCCCCGGAGGTAGAAACTGCAGAGGAGAGGGTCCTGGATTTGTCTAGAAAGGCAGCGTGGGGCCACCAGCCTGGACATCTGAAGCGTCCGCTGTGGCTCCGCGTGCCTTCCAGGCTCTCAGGAGAGCCGGGCACCGTGAGGCCTCCCGCCTCTGCTCAGGGGCCTGCTCTTTGCCCTTTTATGATGCTTGCGGGCGCACCCCAGCAGCTCACCTCTGCGGTGGAAAAACACCCCTCCTTCGGGGGACCTTTCAACTCAGAGCCTTCAGTGGCTTCAGTGAGGTAGAAAAAAGGCTTATATCCCTGCAGAGAAAACAGGGAGTCTTAGAAGTGAGAAGACAGACCCGCAGGCGCCAGAGCTGCAGAGGGACAGGATTCAAGCAGAAGGACACGCACCAGGCCACCTTCCAGCTGCCCGGCACCCACCCACACACACCACCTCAATCACCCCAAGTCGCTCCTGCTCACAGCCCCGTGTCACGCCTCTGCAGAAGACCCTCAATAGGGGGAAGGGGGCGCCTCTCCATTGCTGTCAGGAAAAGATGAAAACTCTCGAGCGTGGCAGACAAGAACCACCTGATCTGGCTTTGGTCCCCAGCCCGGCCTTCTCTCCCCCACACCCACGTCCCTCCGCACCCAAGCTAGGCTGGGTGGGCTCCGCAAACGGGGCATGTGCGGCCTCCACGCCGGTGTCCCAGCTGACGCCACTGTCCATGACGCTTGTCCCTCCCCCGCCCCATGTCCCATTTCCCTACACCTCTTCAGGAATCCACTCCAACATCTTCTCTCCCCCGACTTCCCCTCACACACGTATCGCCCTGATTTCAGAGTCCTTCCTCTGGGTCCCCGAGCAGCCTGAAGAGTCCCCTTTCAGAAGATGCGTCACACTGTGTTACAATCATTGTTGCGACTGGAATCTGAGCTCCCCAGAGGCAGGACCCGGACCCGTTCATGCCTGGATCCATCCAACACACGCAAGGCCTGGCGCATAGGACACACTGAATATGTGCCTACAGAGTACCCTAGAGTCAAACGAGAGGACAGATGCAGAGTGTTGGGCAACCTGAAAATAATTGTACAAACTAAATGTGCTACTTCATAATGACTAACAAGATTAAGGGAATTTCTAACACAAAAAAATGTGATGCGATTTTAAAGTGCTGTTTCTTATCAGTGCTTATTAGCATATTATTAGCAGCGCTTATTGAGCGCTTATGAAATTCCCTATAATTGGCGGCTTTTTAAAATTTTATCTGTATATATAAATGTGGTTTTTTTTTTTATTTATATCCCAACCTTACTCCAAAAAGATTTTTAAGGCAACTTTTAAAGGAGTTAACATTTGCTGTATTTCCAAACACCTCCAACCTTGCCAAAGAGGCAAATCATCACGTTGCCTGAATTTTGGAATATTCAAAAATAGTCTTGTCTGGGAGTTTTGCTGAATAGGCCCACAGTGCCGAGAGACTTCAGAGAGTGGAACAGAAGGTGAGTCCCCGGATTTACACTTGGCCCGGGTTTTGGAGATATTTGAAAATAGTGAAACCTGGGCTCTTGAATCCTTTTTAGAAAGTGAGTGGGAACAACTTTTAGACACTAAAAGATTACTTTTACCAAAACGTCCTGTGTACTATACTAGATGCTTTCCATACATATTCTTGTTTGAATCTCACCAGGAAGAAGTCTGATTGTTCCTAGTTTTGTGTTGGGGAAGCCGATGTTCAGTGAGATGGATCTCCTTGCCCAGCCTCAGGAGCCACACCCAGGACCTCTGCCCCGAAGACCGAGCCTCAGTCACTGTGCTGAAGACCCGCCATCAGTCTGTTAGAGTAAATGAGGGCTTCAGCTCACCTATGCCATCTGACCTGAGCTGTCAGCTGCAAGGGGACGAGGCAGCCTGTGAACAGCCAGCCAGACCCAAGGTCAAAGTCGCTCCCGGGTGCAGGAGAAAGTCTGAAGGGGAACAGCCATCACAGAATGGGTACAGTGGAAGAATGGACTTGGACTTCAAAGAAACTCAGGTTCAAATCTTAGCCCTTCCACTGGGGAGCACCACAACCGTGAGCAATAACCAGAGCCTTAGCCTTTGTTTCCTTGCCTATTTAAGTAAAACAAAACAGATTTTTTTAAATCGTCCTTGTAGTTCTACAAAGATTAATTAAATTCATGCATTTAGAGCACATTTCATGTTGGCTCTCTTAGTTAAAGCAGGTTTAACTATCTAGGTACACCGACATTTAAAGCTGGATAATTCTGCATGTGGGGACTGTCCTGTGCATTAGAGGATGGTAAGCAGCATCGCTGACCCCACTAGATGATAGTGTCAACCCCCTGGTTGTGAAAAACAAAAATATTCCAGACATTGCCAAATGTCCCTTGGGAGGGGGCAGAAAACCACTGGTTTAGACAGAAATCCACCATAGCCATCAGCCAGGGATGGCCCTTGCAGCCAAACTTAGCAGTCCTCACAGGGCCAAGGCCTCCCACCCTAAGTCACACTTATTGTTGTGGCTCCTGGTAAAGTCATCGCTGGGTGCTTGGAATGGTTTTTCTATGTGTCGGTTTGGCTGGCCACAGTACCGGTCATTCAGTCAAACACGAATCTAAGTGTTGCTCTGAAGGTGTCGCATAGTTGTAAATCCTCTAATCAGCTGGTTTTAAGTAAGGGAGATTGTCCTGGGGATTGGTGACTGAATCAGTTGGAAGGTCTTAAAATAGGGCTGAGGTTTCTCTAGGTGAGAGAAGAAATTCTGCCTGTGGGTGGACAGCTTCTGTCCCATATGGTGGGTTCAAGCCTGCCTGGAACCTTCCCTTTCTGACTTCCCACCCTACAGATTTTGGACTTACAGAGCTAGTCCCCACAATCATATAAGCCAATTCTTTGTAATAAATCTCTCCCTTCCTCTCGTGCTCTCTCTCTACATATACATATATAGACACACACATTTATGATGGATGGATGTACGTATACATATGAGTGTATTATGTACATGTTGTGCGTGTGTGCGTGCGAATCCTACTGGTTCTGCTTCTCCAGTTGAACCCTGAATGGTACAATGTTAACACACTGCATAAAACTTTGAGGTTGAACCTCATTCTCACTGAATAAGGGGCAGTTCTGTGACACTTTAGTGTTCAAGTGCAAATTGTCACTCCCAAAAAGATCCTGACATCCTTTTGTTCTGAGAACCATATAGGTATGGATTGGATTCCAACTTCAATCAGCTACATATGTTAGTTACTTAACCTCTCTGATCTTCTGTTGATGCATCTATAAACCTCTTGGGTTACAAGAATTTAATGAGAAAGTATGTGCCTAAAACTACAGCATTTTATATCTGTTAAATATAATTAGACTTTGAAAAGATTTTAGCAACCTTTCAAAAATGTAAATTATAATAAAATGTAAAGTATAAATACATTTACATAGAGAATTATTAATGCATTATAGTTTATTTTGAAAGAATTTTTAATGTTTTCTTTAACTTAGCATAATATAAACTGTACAGAAATTAAAGATACCTGTAAAGGGCCGACCCCGTGGCTCACTCAGAGAGTGCGGCGCTGATAGCGCCGAGGCCGCGGGTTCGGATCCTATATAGGGATGGCCGGTGCGCTCGCTGGCTGAGCGTGGTGCAGACCACACCCTGCCAAGGGTTGTGATCCCCTTAGCGGTCAAAAAAAAAAAAAAAGATACCTGTAAAAATGTCCATACTAAAAAGAATGACATACACTTAAGAGAGATCACAGTAGTGTCACATGAAACATTTAGGATCCGCTAAGGGGTCCAAGTATTTGATTGGGGGAGTAGAACATTTATGGTCTCTGTCTGCTGAGATTTTCAACTTTTGTAATATTCCATATAAAGTTCTATTGATTGTGGATCTGGACACTGTCTTTCTGTGGCTGTCCTGTGGCAAGCAGGATGGATGCTGTCACCATAATTCAGCAAGACAAACAGGGATGGTGGGAGTGGGTGTACAGGGAAAGTAAGCTGTGCAGTGCCCAGAATGCAGAAATTGATGAGAAATGGGGCAGGGGTACATTCTGGTTTAGGTGACCAGGAGGGGACCCAGAAGCAGAGCAGAAGAATGAGGGGAAGGAATGTGTCTTAGTAAGAAAATAACGATTTGATTTGTGTTGGTTGGAGAGTCTATGGGAGGGGTCCACAAGGGGATCTGGACGAAAAGGATGCAGCCCACACAGCATCCTGGGCTGACCTCAGTGGGAGCATTCACCAGCTGCACTTGACGTCTGTCTGCTGTGGCCTCTCCTCTGCACAGTGAACCCCTTGAGGGCAGAGGCATGTCCTCCTGCCACCGTGCCCAGCAGACATGTGCACATGCTCCCCACATACTGACTATGAGGAGGGCTCTGTCAGCCAGCGAAACCTGTGGCCGGCTGCTGCATCTTTGCCAGAACTCCAGACCCAGAGGAAGACTGGCCTGAACACAGCCAACATCCTTATGGGACCAGCACTTTCTAGGCAGGTGAACTAGACAGAGACAGGGGCTCAGGGAAGAAGAGAAGAGAAGCAGAACCCAGGCATGGAAACCGCACCAGGTCAGCCTCTGCTGACCTTTAGGCCAGGACTGGATGCAGAGCTGTGATGGATGGGCTAAAGAAGGCTGCGTTTCCAAACTGTCCTTTCAATTACAGTCGTTTCTCACTATTTGTGGACTCCAGATTTGGAATTTACCTACTTGCTAAGATTTATTTGTAACCCCCAAATCAATACTTGTGAGCTTTTGCAGTCATTTGTGGACATGCACAGGGCTGCAAAAAATTGGAATCACTCGCTGCTCACGTTCCCAGCTGAGGTCATCAGAGTGACGCTGTGCCTTCCCATTTCAGCTCTCGTACTGTGAACAAGTGTCCTGTTTAGTGCCACATTTTGCACATTTGGAGGCTTTTTGCTGGTGATTTCATGTTTAAAATGGTGCATAGTTCTCCAAGCATAGTGCTGAAGTGCCGTCCAGTGTTCAAGAACAAAAAGGCTGTGATGTGCCATAGGTGTTAGATAAGCTTCATTCAGGCTTGAGTTATACTGCTGTTGACCATGAAGTCAATGTTATGAATCCACATTATATATTAAATAACGTGTCTTTAAACAGAAAGACACATAAACAGGTTTGTATTGATCTGTTGACAAAAATGTTGTGAGCAGAGGCTCTCAGAAAACTAACCTTGTATGTCCCCTAGGAGCAATGGTTCAGCGTTGCTAATGCAGAGACTTTATAGTACATGACTATGGGAAGGGTGAGAAATAACTATACTTTGTTGCCTGAGATGAGGTTGTGAGGACCTGCTCTGAACTCCACAGGAATTTCTGCAGCATGTCTCCTCACCGAGGTGGGTTTTCTTCCTGCCCCAGACTTCCCGTCACCCAAAAGGCAGCAGCCTATAAGAATTCATAACCCCCTGTCTTTTGGCAGCCAGAACAGGGAGATGCCGGCTCACGCAGGAAAGTCTACCCCACAGGTAACAATTAAGGAAAGCAGACTTGAAGTCCCCTGTCCCTCGGGCACACCCACCACACCACAATTACTGTCCTTGCTCCTGTGGGATTATTACACAGCTCAATCACAAAGATAGGAAGAATCTATTCCTAGCTCAAACTGTCTGTGGAGAGACAGCCTCAAAGGAGCAAAGCAACTTCTATGTCCTCAGTGAAACCCACGTCTCAGAGAAGTGCCCAGAGCAGACCGCAGCCTCCCAAGCCCTACAATTTGGGGTGACTTTCAGACAATTTCATTTTTATCCCCACCACAGTAGAGGCTCATTTCAGCACCTCGTAGCTCTTTTCCCAAAGACAATTTAGTAACACTGGGAGCTGGATGTGTCTTTTTTTATGATCTTATAGATAACAGCCATCCAGGGGCCTTGGCTATTGTTCTCTCCAAACGTCAAATTAGCTTCTGAGGGAGAAAGTAAATTTACAAGACATGGCTTATTGTTTCTATAAAAACCAGGAGAATGGACAGCAGAACCTGCTCGACTAGGAATTCCAAAGGCAGAAAAGGAGAGCAGGCCAGGCTGCAGAGGGCACTGCGTCGTGTGGCCGAGCCCCCTGCCTGAAGTTCCTAGACCAGGCTGTCATGCTTTTATAATAATTCTCAGATCATAGACTTGCTATTATTTTCTTATTGGAAATGAGTAGCAATGACTTCTCAAGGTTTCTAAAGAGGCCTGGGGAACTGAAGACCCAATATCTCCTCAATTTTTCCCCCTATTCCATGATCCCTCCATGTTACTTGGAATAAGAGTCCGACTGTTCCCAGTGGCCAGTTCTTCTGGATGCAATGAAAGGCCATTTTTATCAAGAGGTCCTGCCTATAAATCAGAAGGTCCAGGAGTGATCCTTGTGACTCTTCACCTGAAGGTGGAAGCCCTGAGTGCTTTCATTCATGCTTGCACTCATTCATTCATTTGATAAGTGGATATTGAGCACCAACTGTATTCTTGGCACTGTGCTGGGCACTGGAGGTACAGCCAGGAGCAAAGCAGCATCCCTGCTCCAGGGAGCTCCCCGCTGAGTCAGGGAGGAAGGCGTTTGGAAAGAGCATTACCATCCAGCACGTGGGCTGTTGGATAGGGGAGTTTGGTGTGCTGTTGAAACATGTAGGAGGGCACCCAACCCAGTCCCAAGTGATTAGGGAAAGCTTCCCAGAGAAGGGGAAACTGAGGCCTAAGAATGAATGTGAGCTGGCTGGGCAGGAGGTAGAGGCAGCATCTGACTAGCATAGGTGAAGGTGAGAGAGAGCCCAGCATGTTCCCATAGCTTCATCGGGTTGGCCCATAGAGTGTGAGTGGGGAGTGGGGAGAAATGAGAATGAGGGGCATGTGGGCCAGATCATGCAGGGTCTAAATACCCAGCACCCTCACTGAAAGGTACATTCCTGAATTCTCCTGTGAGGCAGCCAGGTTAACTGTCCCGTCACCTCTGCCAGGGTCTATCAGGTGCCCTTTGGTCATGGCTCATCCCCACAGCCCTGGTAGACAGGGTGGCCGTGTACCCCAGGCAGCTGGTCCAAGACTGCTGTCCTCCTGTCCTTGAAATCCACCCATTTTCCTAGAACCGAGTCCTGCCTTACTTGGTTATGGGATTTCTGGGGCCATTTGGCTTTCACATGTCCATGCTTCTGTCCTCTTTTCTGCCCTCCTTCCCCACCCCATTCCTGACCTCGGTGGGATCGCTGGCCTCTCCAAGGACAGCCCATGCGGATGCAGCTGCTCCCCGTCTCCCTAAATTCTTCATTCCCTCTTAGCCGCTCCTCCTCCTCCAAATTGCTCTTTCTATGCTCCCAGCAAGCTGAGTGGTCAAGGGTCCTGCAGAGGGTGCCTCAGCCCCTGCTGGAATAGAACTGAAGATTCTGCCACCAAGCTTGCAGAGGCCAATACTGACAACCCTAACAACCCCACTGCTGAGTTTATGTCACGCTTCGGATTTGTGCATGTCTTTAGCTCCAACAGCCCGGGGAGGAGGATATGATGGGACACATGAGTAAATCAGTGGCTGGAGAGGTGTTGTGGCTTCCTAGGACCACAGCCAGGCTAGGGGAGGCCCAAACTTCCATCTCCTAAAGGCTCATCCAGAATTCACTTCACTTTTCCTAGATTCAGTCACAATCAACCAAGTTTTTCTTTCAAAAATAGTTAACACCTTCTCAAAGATCCATCCTTGACAAATGGATGTTTCATTCTTAGACTGGGAATTTGTGATGTCGACTGTGCCTTAGAGGCTACAGAGAAAATAAAAAGACCAAGATGAGTACCTATTCTTTATTTTTTTAAATTTATTTTTATTTATTTTAAAATTTTATTTATTTATTTATTTATTTTTACATTCTAAGATGATGATGCAGAGCAGTGGGAGGTGGGGAGAGGAGAAGGGAGAGGGGCATAGAGGCATAGAGTGGGAGGAAGCGGAAGGAGAGGGATGTGGTCAAAGCCCGTGGCACCCCCCTCATTCTGTCAGGGGAGCGTAGGGTGCTTCTGGCAGTAGCTTGGTGGTTGTCACTGGGCTGAATACAGATGTTGGGGGGGTATGGCTGAGGCCCTTGTCCCCCCACCACCCCAGCTTGGGAGCCCAGGGTGCTCCCAGCAGCAGCTTGGTGGTGATTGCTGAACTGGGTGCAGACATCAAGGTGGCGAGGCTGGGCCCCTCAGCCCCCTACTGCCCTGGCTCAGGTCTATTTATTTGTAACTCAAGTTAGCTAACTGCTGGTCTCAGGCTGTGTAAGAGATTTTTAACTCGAGTCAGAGGCTTACTTCCCAAAATGAGGCTCCACTTATCTCCTGATGGTGGATGAGTCAAGGGTGGGCAGTTTACTGAATCAGATGACAAAGACTGTTTATATCAAATGCTGGACAATATCAAGGTTTTTGGAGTCATGAGACAAAAATGACACAGAGAGAAACACGTGCTGCTTAGACAAGAAAGCGGCTGCATTTCCTGCCCAAATGCTCCCTCCCAAGTGCAAGATGCACACGTGCACTGAAAGCCAGGCCAGCTGCCTGCAACACCAGCAGCAGCAGAGCTAGTGCTCTTCACACCCCCGGATGTGGCCCATGGCATTAGTCCCTCCTGGAGCGCCCCTTCCCTTCTGTGTTGCTCAGCAAACTTACCCTCCTTCTTTGAGGCTCAGTACAAATTGTGCCCTCTGCCACTGCCTCCTCCTTCCTTCTCTGGCAGAATTACTGCTCCCTTACCTGAGCTCTCCAAGCATTTCGCTCTTGCCACTGATGTAGCTCGCTTCCATGGAGGCCCCAGGAACACTCATGTCTGCCCATCTTTGAATTCTCAGTGCCTGCAAGAGTCCTTAGCATGTGCTGAGTCTTAAAGCACAATTTATGGAATGAAAGGGGAAAAAATGAAACAAATGAAGAGTTCAGACTGGAAGTTACACATTCTGGTGACATGGTTTTAGGACTAGAATTTGCCATGTGCTACATACCCAGTGCTTTATTCCTTTTAACCTATTAAAAGCTCCTCTCAACAAACTATGCAGTAAGTTTAACAATTTCATTATGAAAATGAAGAAGTGGATGTAGGCTTATAGGTTATAAATAACTTGTACAAGGTGTAACCATATTCAAATCCAGGTCTATATTGACCCCTACCTATGCTCTTTTCACTACACTGCCTTACTCCCCAAATATGATCCCAGCGACACAAGAACTAAAATTTCCTTCAGGCTGGCATCTCTGTCATTGACTGCTATAAGTTCTCTACCTGGAAAATCCATGTAAAAGACCGACTCACACAAAATTTAAAAAGAGAAAGAAAGAGAATTCATGATCCTTTGCTTGTTGTCATGCACACAAATACCTAAGTTGAGTCATTGACTTTGTCTGCTTCCCAGTGGAAGTATAAGTTAAACCTACTCCCTGACCCCATCACGCTTCCTAGAAGATGCTGCACCATACCTGCTATTTTAGGTAAAGGAGTGGAAAACTCCCAGGAGGAGCTATGGGTCAGACATTTTCTCAAAGGGGATCTCTTTTCATACTGGAGAACTTTAGAGTAATTCTATCAGTGGGAAATTTCCTCCAGAGTCCAGCTCTACAAAACACCAAGCTGTTCCTTTTGAAACTGATATTCTAGAACCAAGCATGCTGGCTATTCTGATTACCACAGTTTCCTTCTTAGGCATGTCATGAAAAGTTGGTAAAGCCCAGTTATTGCTTTCATAGTTTATGCTCCTTGGCCAGGTTGATACTTGTAAAAGTTTGCATAAAATCTCATTTCTGTAGATCAGCTCTTAGGATTAGTTAATCCATAAAGTTTAATGTATTTATGTTATTGAAAGATCTATGCATAAAATTACTTACACACAAGCACACCTACACATGCGCACGCGCACACAGACACACAGACACACACACACACACACACACACACACACACACACACATACACAGTCTGGGTCATAAACCCAAGTGCTTACAAGAGCAAGGCCAGCCACAAAAAATTAGGTGAAGCTGACTTCATAAGGACCATGATGAGCTGGAGAACAAACAGCCTTCTGGAGGCAGGTGGGAACACGAATCCAACTTGTCTGTGCTCTGGTCTTCCCCTTTGTCCCAATACCTGTTCCCACGTGTTCCCAAACTGACAGGGTGGCTCTCATGCAGTTCTACCAGCCAGATTCCACCTCAGATTTTGCTGGGCTTTACACAACCCAGAATAGACTGATGCAACACCTCAAAGAATAAAAAAACGTTTTGCCAGATGGGGCCCCCACACTTTTGTACACTGAGTAACCAAAGCAGACGTTACAGAAAACATTCCATGTGCCAAAACACTAGCTAGATTTATAAATGTTAATTTCCCCATTAAAAAAAATAAAATAAAAATCTGCCTCTATTTTATAGACTAGAGGTTGGCCAGAACTCCATTGTAAGACTCGCATAGTTTCAGTCAGGAAAGTATGTGCTGTAAAATTTTGGAAACACAGGTGCATCTCGACCATCTTTCATTACACCGTTACCTCTCTTCTTTTAAACTCATCAGGGATCCATAGCTCCTCTCACAGGCTGGACTTTTCCAACTGGTTGTCATTATTGTTTTTGTTTTTGATGCTCAAGTGGCTACTGGCTACTAGCAACATTCTCTTTGCTTTTTATAGTTCCTGTAAAACTGTAGCTTTATAGTAATTTTATAGCAAGTTTATAGTAAATTGCAAAAATTTCTCTTCCTGTGACATTTTCCTAGCTGCTTCTTTGTCTTCTCCACCTTCCCTGCCTCCCGATCCTCTTCAATAAGGGAATGGTAGCCCAGAGTTCCAGCATATGACTTAGGGGATTCTGACTACTGAGGATTCATGACTACTGGGGATTCTGACCTTCCCACTTACAAATCGCCTTCCCAGGAAGGACACCCATCACTGTTCCAGGCAGGGGAGGCCCTTTTGGTTTCCTTCCTCCTAGATGCTTTTGCAGACTTGGCACAGCTCTGGCTTTAACTAGATTTATTTTTACCCCTTCACTTAAGTTGCTAGAATGGACTGGGCAGATATTTACAAGCATCCTTGCTCGGCCACACTTTCCTAATGTTTCCACTGATACTGTGTCCAAACCCTGTGACAGGAGTCCTTTGTGCTAGACCCCTGCTTACAACACAACAGCAGACACAGTCAGCCCTCCCTGTCCCTCATCGCTCACCATCTAAGCACCTGTGACCCTCTGCTTGAGGGCTGTCTGTGGCTACATGTGTGTCCTCAGCCTGCACGGAAGGCAGTCAGAAGCACTGGGGAGCTGAAGCTTTCAGGAGCTCAGGTTATGATGGGTTGAGGTGGGGTTTAACACCCGGGCTTCCTCACTTCTTGAATAGGACAACATGTTGTACACTGTCTCTCAGAGGTCCCCAGAGGTATTGAGCCCCAGTTGTGCATATTAGTTACCTACTCACTAATGTGTCCTATATTGGCTTTCTTCCCTTCCAGCTTCCACTTCCCCTTTTCCCTACAGGAACTTCTCAGGATCATCTTTCAAATAAATTACTTGCAATTGAAATCTTTCCTCAAGGTCTGCATCTGAGGGAACTCAACAGAGACCATCACTTTTCCCATCCTCTGCACATTACACCTCCTACTCCACCAGCTGGAGTTCATATCCAGGTTCCTCCAGAGCCATGAAAAGGTCATACCCATTTGCAAGCTCAATCCTATATTAACTTGAATACAGGCCTGGAAACAGCATCCCTTTGAGAAATGCAATCCTGTATGAACAGTCATACTGTTCATATTGAATCAGTCCTGTTCAGCCACAAGCCCCTCAGCATGGGTCACTTGAGCTCTGTTACTAGGGTCCCTATGGTAACCATCTCACGCACCTGCTCACTGGACCAGATGTTGACATTCTATTCTATTCACTGTGGCAAAGGCATGGAGATCACTCTGAGGAGAAGCAACGGCAGTGCACCAGCATCCAGCTAATTTTCACAGCGCACCAGGTGAGTGAGCTTTTGGATTTACCAGAACAGGCTGCTTCGAGAAAGTGTTGCGGGTGAGTAGAATAGAAACAAGTTGGATACGCAACTAAATTATTTACTATCTACACAATAATAAATGTCAGTGGGAGAAACAAGTATACAATCCAAAATTCTATCTCGACTGGGTAGGCTCAAGTTAACATTCTTATTCACAATTCCAATTATTTCCCTCTGGACCTCACTCTTTACCTGTGGCTGAGACTTGCTCAGACCCCTACCCAGATGTTCCCTGAAGTGAAACTGACAGACGGGATCTGTGTCTAACTGAAGTTTCCTTCATCTGTATGTACCTTCTTCATGACAGTGTCATACCTGGGTTCCAACTGACAGAACCACCAGGAGTGGCATTTAGGCAGCTTCATCTTTTATTGAAACCAAGACCCTCTTCCTTGCCAATTTCCCAATCTGTGCCGCCCCCTCACTGTGGCCAAAAGAAGCCAAATCATTCCTCACCTGTCCACTTTCTCTCCTCTTGCTTCTCTCTTTCTTTGAAAATTTGCAACTTTAAGTTAAGTAACTTTAATACTTTTCCCTTCTCCTTACATAAAGAATTTTTATTCCCTCTCTGGTTAATAACACCACTAGAGAATCAGATATTTCATTTCTTTAAAAGAAATTTTTAAATCTTAATTTTTATAGGAAATCTCCAGATTTTTAAATGTGGACAGTAAAACTGATAAACAAATAAAACACTCTTAAGGTCAAAAAGAACACGTCTGCAGCCTGCACGAGGCCTGCATTAGTCGGTTGGTAGCTTCTGATAATGATATATTCTATTCACCCAAGATTTCACTGACACATCATGATGCTTCAGGCTTCCCTGCCTTCCCACTGACTGCTCCCTTAGTCTAGAATTTTTCCTCTCCCTCCTCACACTGGCTTATTGCTTTTTAAAGCTTTCCTCAATGATGCATCATCTGTGAAAGTTTCCCTTCTCCTTCTACTCCATCAGTTGAGCTCATTATTCCTCCTCTGTAAAGCATCTTCATCATCAGCTGTGTTCAACATACCATATAGATTTGGGGGGGGGCATTGTGGTTCCTTCTACCAGAAAGTTCCTGGATATCAGGACCTTGCCCGGTACAACTCAGCATATCCAGATTTCCAACACTTGGAGATATGGTACTTCCAGGTACCTCCAGGTACCAAATACAATACCTGGCACATGATAGTACCCAATGAATGCATGTTGGAAAAAGAATGGGGAAAACGAATGAATGGATAAAATGGTTTCTTTCTTTCTTTTTCTTTTTTCTTTTCTTTTTTTTTTTTTTTTTTTTTTTTTGGTGGCTGGCCAGCACAGGGATCTGAACCTTTGACCTTGGTATTAATAGCATCATGCTCTAACCAACTAAGCCAACCGTCCAGGCCTGACTTCTTAAATACACCATGAATTAGAGCTCTTCACAGCTAAGGCTGCAGATCCTCATCAGTGGGTCTGAATGTGCCTGCCCTCAAAAGTGTGATGTTAAATTGGGGAGCAGCAAAACAGCATTACCTTGCTGCTTACCCGTCTCAGCAACTCCCATATATTATTATCAGTATCTACTTGTTTGCTTCCTCCAGCCTAGTGGTTCTCTGTGGGAATGATTTTGCAACCCAGAGAATATTTAGCCATGTCTGAAGACATTTTGGGTTATCACGATTGGGGCATTAGTGGGTGGTGGCCAGGGATGCTGCCAAACCTACCACAATGCACAGAAGAGCCCCCCAACAAAGAATTACCCAGTCCAAAATGCCAGTCATCCCAAGGCTGGGAAACCTTGGCCTAAGAGACATTCGCTTTGTTGCTGCATTAGAAGGCACCCAGAGATGTGTACTGAATCGAGGTAATTAACAGGCCCAGGTGATTCAGAATGGAAAACAAGGCTGACAGTCGCCAACTTACAGATATATTGGCTTGGGCCAGAGCATTGTCAAGAGGAAGCTGCCAACACTCTGACCTGAGCTTGCTTTTTTCGAAGCTCACAGAACCTCTCCAAGACTTCAGAATTGCTTTGTATTATGTGTGATTGGTGGGTGACCTTTTCAGATGAATTTGGCACAAACTGTGCAATTGACGTTAAAGAAATAAATGGGCCATGTTTCCCCTGTGATTTCAATATGGGATTATAGCATTTTTCTCTATAAAGGTTGACACTTTCTATTTGGCTCATATGGAAAATACCATTATTATAATAGTAATAGCTGCCTCTCATTGAGCACATAATGCTGTGGGTTGAATGGTGTCCCACAAAAAGATATGTTGACATCCTAGCCCCTGGTTCCAGTGAATGCTACCTTATTTTGAAATAAGGTCATGACAAATGTAATGTGAAGATGAGGCCATACTAGATTAGGGTGTTGTCCTTATAAGGAGAGAAAGAGAGATTTGGAGACACACAGACACACAGGGAAGAATGCCATGTGATGACAGAGGCAGAGACTGGAGCGATGCAGCTATAAACCAAGGAATGCCAAGGATCGCCAACAGCCCCAGAAGCTAGAGACGAGGAAAGATTCCGCCCTAGAGACTTCAGAGAGAGCGTGGCCCTGCCAACACCTTGATTTCTCACTTCTAGCCTCCAGAACTATGAGAAAATACATTTCTGTTCTTTTTAAGCCAGCCAGTTGTAGTACTCTATTATGGCAGGTTGGGAAACCTGTACACTTGCTATATGCCAGGTGTGGTGCATGTGTCATCGTGCTTAATCCTCACAATCACTAAGAAGCCATAGTATCCTCATTTTACATTTCATTCCACTGTGCAAATATGATTAAGTTAAAGATCTTGCAATAGAGAGATTATCCAGTGGATCCTAAATACAACCGCAAGTTTCCTTATGAGAGGGAGGTAAAGGGAGATTTGACAGAGAGCAGAAGGCGAGGAGAGAGAAGCAGAGAGAGGTCTGAAGACACTCTGCTGCTGGCTTTGAAGGTGGAGGAAGGTGACACGAGCCAAGGAACGTGGCTTGAAAGCTGGAAAAGAAAGGAGACAGATTCTCCCCGCAGAGCTTGCGGTGGCAGGGCTGCCCTGCCAGCTCCTTGACTTTAGCCCAGTGAAACTGATTTTAGACTTATGGCGGCCTCCAGAGCTGTAAGAGAATAAATTTGGTTACTTTAAGACACTAAATTTGTGGTAATTTGTTGCAACAGCCACAGGAAACTAATATAGCACTCCTTGCCCAGGTTTCTCACAGTTGACTCCTCCTTCTCATTTGGGTCCCAGTTCAAATGGCATCTGCTAGACAGGTCTCGCTGACCAGCAGTCAAGGGATGCACCTCCTCCTCCAGGACACCGTCTGTCACCAGCCTGTTCAGTGTCTTTCCTGGAATGACCCTGTATGCGCATTTCTTTTTGCTTGTTTTTTGGCCCTCACTGCATTGAGTTTTATAAGGGCAGGGACTTGTCTGTCTTGGTCACCACCAAATGCCCAGCGCCTAGAAGAGTGCTCATCACATCATGGGGACTCAGGAGAGGTTTGTTTATTGAATAAACACCCATTTTGGATACGAGGAAACTAAGGCTCCAAGCTGCCCAAGGTCGCCCAAAAGGAAGTGACAGAGCTGGAACTGAGACTTTAGCTCTTCGACACTGAGCTCCCTGGCCTTCCCTCTTCCCACCTCTGCCACAGGCCCCGCCCCAGCTCCAAATCCCTCCTGGAGGTGGCGAATGGTGCAGGGGACTCTGAGGCCGGAGCAAATGGGCTCTAATCTTGACTCTGCAAACTAGCTGTTTAATTTGGGGCAAATGACTGCACTTGTCTATGCCATCCATAGAACGGGCAAAATGATAGGGCCTAATTTACAGGAATGTTGTGAGAAAGCAACAGGTAACCATGTGGAAAGCACCTACATCAGCCCTGGCCCCACACCCTGTAAAGGAGGACTAGCTTTTCCTTTTATTCCTGCCATTACCGAAGATGACACCAGGGACCTCTTGTTTAGGCTAAGCAAGCACAAAGTAGAGGTATTTGAATTAACTAACACTAGCACTAAGCCTAGAAGAAAAAAGAAGAGGGGAATCTCAGTAATGTGAACTTTAACAACTGGACAAGAACAGACTGAACACTTGGTACCGAGCAGCTTCTTCAGATGGCCACAGATGAGCTGTCACAGCTCTGTTTTCAGGTCGTCATTCACATCAGGGCTCTTAGCACAGAAACATCACCACCCTGCAAGGCCCACTTAAGCGATCTTCAACGATTTTCTACCATGCCCCTGTGAACCCCCAGTATGTTTTCCATCAGATTCACCCCCAATGAAGTGATGACAATGTGTGTAATGAATGGAGCTGTGTGTGGAGAAGATGTCCCTGAGGCTGCAGAGAGCATTCCCACAGCTTCAACTGGTTCCATGAGGTTCCAACCGGCGGAGAAATGTGAGCCTGGGAAGGTGTCCATTGTCTCTGCAGTGTCTGCCTGTGGTTAAGAGTGGCTTTGTGTTAAGAGTGGCTAAGAACACCGATTTTGGTTCTCTATCTCTACAGAGGCAATTTTAGGGCTTTACGAACCTTTAACAGACACATGCTTTTCCAGACAGGGAGGCATGGAGTCAGACAAATTGAGATTTTTTTTTAAGACCTCTATATTGTTGTTAAAACCATTTGGACACCATGGATTGAATGTGAAAATGAATTTGCTAATTTGCACACCTCTCCCCAAAACACAGATCTCCCACTTGGAGATAGAGCCTGTCCTGCTAGGTGAAGTGCATAGCAAAGAGGGGAGATTAGATTGCCCTGCTGTAAAGAAATAATCCCAACTGGAGCAGAGAAGAAGGAACTGAGCTACAAAAGCACATTAGACTCCCCCAAATGCAACCTCAGGCAAGTCACCCTTTCTTACATGGGCAGAGTAAGAGGTGAGGAATGGAGCAAAATCCCCCATGGAGGCTGCTCCACATGGGAAGACTGGAAATGAAGGTAGGTGCTACCTACCGAACCTCTTGCATATCACGTTTTTATCTTTAAGAATAATACCCATATCACAGACTGGTGTGAAGATAAAATATAATAAGATATGCAAAGTAATGTAGCTCAGGATCTGCCAGATAGCATTACCCAATAATAATCATTATTATATTTATTTTTGTCTTTACATATGTGAAGGACTTAAATGCTGCATTAAGTGGGAAGAGAACTAGCAATTTCTGAGCACTTCCTACATTCCAGATGTATGTGTCCCAATTATTCCCTACTCAGAACAAACCAGTAAGACGATGATGTTCTTTTTTACAGAACAGGTCTGTAAAGGAGGGGACAGTCTTAGTTGGATATTTTTCACTGTCCTTTGCCCACCCATTTGCTTAGCAGCTCTTTCTAACACCAGCAGGAACCACAGGGGACAGAAGAGATAAGGGGCAAGGGTACAGTGCAGTGTGGAGGATGTAAGATGGAATCTGCTCTCCCTGGAGGTGGTGGACGGGCATTGGAAGCTTTCTATGGGAACTATGGGGATCTGCCTCACCAGTGGTGGCCTTGGATGCAGCTCCTTTGATGCAGGCGATGCCTCTCATCTGTCAGGATGCTTTCAACCTGGGCTCTGGTGCTCAGAGCCCACCCAGACCATCCACTGAGCTCCCCCTGCCGGCCTCTGCGGTGGGACCC
Source organism: Cynocephalus volans (assembly GCF_027409185.1). Classification (NCBI taxonomy): domain Eukaryota; kingdom Metazoa; phylum Chordata; class Mammalia; order Dermoptera; family Cynocephalidae; genus Cynocephalus; species Cynocephalus volans. Next base: position 87,320,895 of record NC_084474.1, read on the forward strand.
CACGTAATTCCACTTGGCCAGCAGGAACACTCGAGCAACCTTGCCCCATTTCACGGTAAGGGACAAACTTTCCCCTGATGAATACGAGCTTTAAAAGCTGGATAATAACCCAGTTGTCAAGTTCATAACCATTGCAGCCACCTCTCCTTCCCCACTCCCAAGTGGGCCACCTGTTGAACCCTTACCCCTTTAGTCTTCCCAGACGGGATTCCTGAACTCCAGGGGATACTAGGCCGGTTCCGTGAGTTCTCTCCGTGAAGCCCCTCTGACTCCACCTGAGATCAGGAGCAAATGCAGAGGGACTCGGAGGAGGGGACACACAGCACACCAACCCTCCTCCCGGACAAGCCTCTCCTTCTCTGTGAGGTTTCCAGTGGTGACAGAGCACCATTCCAGTCCTTTAGTGGACTCTGCACAAGTGACCCCACATGCCACTCTAGGTTGTGATGTGCTCAGCACTGACTGCATTCACCCTTGGTTTCTCAGCCAAAACTGAGACAAAGAGTCCCTTTTTAATACCCTGTTGCACCTGTATAATTAATTAAAGACTAAATAATTTAGGAGAGAAAGATACCACAGGAAAAAGACCAGAAGTATAAACATGCCTCTCACACACACACACACACACACACACACGCACACACACTACATGCACACACACACACACACTACGTGAACACACTTGTATGCACACACTACATGCACACACTTGCGTGCACACATTTGTATGCACACACACACTACATGCACACACACACATATTCACAAACAAAAAACACCAGGAAATATCAAAGTTCCTGGCAAGTTCTGGTAACTATGACAAGTTCACCTTTGTGAAAAACCAAGCAGGAATCCATAAGAGTTCAGATAGAAAGATGCATAAGATTTACACCAAGTCCTGACATGGCTTCCAAACGTCAAATATCTTTTTTTAATATAACGCCTGTAAGAAATAATAATTTGGTATTTTGACCGGAACCAAAAGTCTGGCGAACTCAGAGCTAGAGTTAGTTCAGGTCTTGCTTCATGTGTTAAATGCAGTTCTGTTGAGCGTGCACACCCTGGTAAGCCTCTAAGCCTCGGGCGTTGTCTGCGCTACGTTGGGCACACTGAAATGTAAATTAAGGCAGCGTGCCACCCTTGACTGGGCTGGAGGAGAACTGACTGTTAGCGTGAAATCAGGCCAACTGGAGCCATGCAGAGAGCACTTCTCCCTTAATTCTGGGTCTCAATCCCATCGCCACCTCACCAGTACAGCTGAAAGTCTTGTTTCCAAAGCACATGATTCTTCACTTACTGCAAACATGCTGTGGTCCCCAAAGAGTCTGTCTGCCCCGCTCTCCAATGGAGCTTCTGATTCCCTTCCTTCTGCACACTCTGCTTCCCAAGAAGGACTACTGCTCAGCTCATTTGACCCGCACTGTGTGTTTTTTTTCCTGGTGCCAAGCACATGTTGCTTTTTTACACCAACAACCGATTGTCCAATTCTCCTACACCAACTGGGTGTCCAACAATTCAATTCTCACACTGATACCCTAGGGTTAGGTAACCCCACCAGTCAGGGACTCAGTCTCACAGTAGGGTTCCCCGCTTCAGACACCAGCCACAGAAGGAGTTCCCAGATTTCCCACGTTTCTGCTTGGCAGACTACAATTTGGGGGTTCGCATGACCCCCTGAGGTTTGATAATTCACTATGTTTCACAGAACTTAGGAAAATACCTTACTTATTATTGTGATTGTTCTTTTTTCTTTGTTTTTTTTTGTTGTTGTTGTTGTTATTGTTTGTTTCCTTCTTTCTACCTTCTCTTTCCTGCTTTCTTTCTTTCCTTTTTCAGCTCTCACTTATGAGTGAGGACATGCAGTATTCCTCTTTCTGTGTCTGGCTTATTTCACAACATAATTTTCTCCAAGCTCATCCATGTTGCTGCAAATGGCAGAATTTCATTCTTTTTTATGACTGAGTGGTATTCCATTGTGAACATATATACCACGTTTTCCTTATGCAGTCATCCATAGATGGACATTTAGGTTGGTTCCATATTTTGGCTATTGTAAATGTAGCTGTGATAAACATGGGGGTGCAGGTATCCCTTGCACATAAAGGAGAGAACAGAACTGTGGTTAGTAAAGGTGGAAAAAGGGGAGGAGGTGGGGGATTAGGGAGAAATTGGTTAAAGGACAGAAAGAGTGATTATATTTTGTAATGACAAATATACTAATTATCCTGGTTTCATCATCACATATTGTACACAAGTATTGGTAGTCAACTCTGTACCACACAAATATGTATAATCAATTATGTTTTGCTTAAAAAAAAAGTGATAAGGGCTGGGTTCAGCCTGTGAGATCATGAAAAAAGCCTTTTGTTTGCAAGATTTTCATTAAAAACTTATGGTTCACAGACACACACACAAAGAAAATACTTTACTTATGTTTCTAGTTAATTATAAAGGATAGAACTCAGAACCAATCAAATAAAAGAGAGACATAGGAAAGGTATGGGGAAGAGGGTAGGCGCAGTTCCCCGTCTGGGCAAGTCAGCCTCCCGGCACATGGACATGCTCACCAACCTTCCCCCAATCCTTTAGGGGTTGTTTCTGAGGTTTGACTAACTACATAGACATGATTGATTAAATCATTGGCCATCGGTGGTTGGACTCAATGTCCAGCCCCTCTCCCCTACCCAGAGGTTAGGAGTGGAGCTGAAATATCTAACTCTCTAATCAGAGAGAGTTTTTTCTGTCAACCAGCCTCCATCCTAAAGCTATTTAGGGGCCTCAAAAAGTCGCCTCAGTCCCATAAACTCAGGGATGGTCAAAAGGGGCTCATTATGCATTAAAAAAGACACTTTGAACATTCAGGAAATTCCAAGGGTTTTAGTTGCTCTGTGCCAGGAACCTGGGACAAAGACCAAATATACGTGTATATTTTTATTACGCTCCACAAGCCCAGGCAGTCAGCACCTCCCCCAGCAGAGCCCACCCTGCTCTCCAAATCCTGCATCTTACTGAAGGATTTCCACTGTGGTGAACCCGCCATGCGTTCTCACCCGCTGGCCTTCACCATTGTCCACTGACTGTGGCCACCATCTCTTGCTAGTGTGTTTTGCCCATCAGACTCAACACTCTTAAATTCTGATGCCAGCTCAGGTCAAACCTGAGGTCACCCCTGTCCTCTGGGTTGGAACTTGGGCTCTCCCTTCCACATTGGATTGTAATGATATGACGATCCCAGCAGGACATGCAAGGGAAACCATCCCCAGCTAAAAGCTAAGAGCCTTGACCCTCAACACCCACGTTATCAATATTTGTCAGTAATTAATTAGGCAAAACAAGGACCCCATCAGAGCATGGTTTCCATGTACTTAAAAGAACAGTTTTCCAAGGCTGACCTCGTTCTTTTTTTTTTTTTTTGCTTTTTAAGATGTTTTTCCTGTTGGTAAAAGAGATTCATTCATACTGTTCTAGTAAAATAATTAAAATAAGTATGACCTGCTATTACTGTCCCCTGACAGGAGTGGTTATCACCGCTGGCCATTCAGGGCATTAGCTTTTGTTGTGAGAATGCCCCAAGACCCACCCCAGCAACCTCCCACTGTCTCTTTAACATGGCTCTCGATAATTAGGGTCGTTTCTGTAATCACCCAAGAAGCTTTCACTTAATGCCACTTATATATGATTATTGTTATAAGAAAATATCATTTCATGGGCCATTAATGGACTTAACATTCTTATTTTAAAGTGTAAAAATTCTCCCAGTTCATATATTTTTAAGTGGGGCTAAGAGAAAAGCAAGATGCCATGACCCCTCATTTCACTCCAGCTGATATTGATTTAACACCTTCCTGGGCCTGAAGCCCTGTGTCTACCACCCCATTTAACTCACCCAGCAACCCTACCGGGCAGACACTGATGCCCCTTAGAAATGGGGCAATGGGTTCAACAAGGTGAACTTACTTTGTAAGTGCCACAGTGTTAGGAAACAGCAGAGTCAAGATTCAACCCCAGGTGAGGCTGACTACAGAGTCTGAGCTCTTTCCACTGTAACAAGCAGCCTCCAAGAATCCAATAAACACACTTAACAAGTGTGGTTACGAGCACCAAGTCTGCAGCCAGGCTGCTGGGTCCAGTTGCTCCCACCTCCACAGGCCAGCTGTGTGACCTGGGCCATGTTGCCTTAGTCTGTCTGTGTCTCAGTTTCCTCAGCTGTAAAATGGGAATAACAGCAATGGCAGCTCCATCAGATTGTTGTGGGAATTAGATTCGCACATGAAGCCCTTAGAGGGTGCCTGGCACACACAGCAAGTACGTAGTACGTGGGCCCATTGTTGTCACCAGCTCCTCAGCACTGCAGCCTCGATGACAGAACGAACAATGCATATGCTTCATAGTCTGTTGGGCTCCTAAGTGTGCTCACGACAAAGGATGTGACCATATGGCTTTCCTACTTGAAAACTTAATCTTATATTTTGATGCCTTGTGTATGTTTCCTCTAGCTCCTTTAAAATCTTTTACAGATGAAAATATTCAATTCTTTCTTTTCACGCACAACTTAAGATTTCATGCATGCTCTCCACTCTCCCACCCCAGCCCCCATGGTCTGGAACATTCTTTCAATCCCAGCAGCCTTCCCTGATCCCATCCTTCACCCTCACCATCCCCTAACTAGTCAACACTCTCCTCTGGGCTTTGCTGTCCTAGGTTCCTACCTTTAAAGCAACATTTCCCAGTGTCTTGTAACTGTTAATACCTTTATCTCTCCTTCCATTAGAAAGTGTGCTAATTGCACTCTAAATGCCAAAGAGTACAGTAATCCAGTCTCCAACAGAGACCATCTCTTCACTCCAGATGCATGCTTCCATCGACAAGCTTGATATTACAGCAAAAACGTTGCAGAGGTACTTGAAACTCTCTCTACACTTCCAGCAGACTCAGACCCCTGGATTCCTGGCTCAGGAAACGATGTCTGAACATCCCCAGAATCAGATCCCAGCACAGGGATTGAAGGGCAAGTGGTTTATTTGCGTGATTCAGGGAACACCAGGAAGGGACTGGGGAAATAATAAAGGAAGGAAAATCAGATACTAAAAGGTGCATGATTAATTCAGTTCTGACAATGGGTGACTGGAGTTTAATCCCGTGGAAAACAGGAACACATACCTCAGAATTATCCCACCTGCTGATCAAGGGAACGGGAGTACTTATAAATTGACTTCTAAAGTCAGTGGTCGAGGGCTGCTCCCAGGGGTGTAAATTCCCCAAGATTTCTAGCCTGCTGCACACACAGGAAACACAGCCACCCGCGGTTCCAGAAGCCCTCAGGAGCAGAGGTGAAAATACTGCAGGGGGAGTTGGCTGGAGTACATTGAAATGGTCAGGTCCAAGGGATATGGGCAGGCATGATTTATCCAGAATATCAGGGATACATTCTTGACATTTCCTCTTCCCTCTGTCCCTATGTCCAGCATAGCACCAAGTTCTGTCACTTTTACTCCTAAACATCTCTTGTGTGTAGACGTCTCTCCCCCTCCCCACTACCATCATTTGCAGACATTCCTGCTGTGGCCACTCATGCTTTTCCCCATAGAGGCTTATTTTTCCTTATGACTTGCTGTTTCTTCCAATGTGGGAGTGAAATTGCACATCCCCTTAACATTAGACTCAGCCATGGCCTTATACTTACCTGTCAAATGTGATCAAAAGTGACACATAGTCATTTCTGAACAGAAGCTTAAAGAACCCTCTTACGGTCAGCCATAGCTCTTTCTCCTGTGCCATGAGAATGACATGTCCCACATAAAATCTGTACCTTCCAACTGGATCTCAGAAAAATCACTGCCAATATGTAGGGTGAGCAAAAAATACAACTTTGTTATGGGAGTCTCTGAGACATAGGGGTGATTGTTTCCACTGTGACAGCTAGAGAAAGGCAACTGCTATACCTATAAACAGCCTCAGCCCTGTGCAGTCTGGTCCCAGCTGCTCTTCCACTGCACGAAGAGTGATGTTTTGAAAACACAAACCTGATTATATTGCTCCCCTTTTTAAAAGCTTCCAGTGGTTTCCCATTGCTCTTAGAATAAACCTCCAAGGCTTGATCGTGGCTTCCAAGGCTCTCGCCCCAGCCTCCCTCTTCAGCCCGTCTGGCCCATTCCAGCTGTCTCGTCAGCTTTGCAGTTGCTGTGTCCCTTTTCACTCCCAGAAGATGTCACTTTCCCCTCCGCCAGCCCTTTGCACATGCTGTTTCTTTTCCTTGGAATTCTCTTCCCTTCCTTCTCTCGTGTACTTAATTCCTTTTCATCCTCGGACCTCATCCAAGGAATCTGTATTTATTCAAGCGTATTTCCTGAGTGCCCACAAATGCTGTGCACTTTCTAACTTCTTAGGATACACTGTCAACATTTCTTCGGGAAAGATAGTTCTTTGGTCCGCACAGCACCCTGTACTGTTTTACAGTGGTCCTCTATCACCCACGTAATCACATATCTGTATTCATGACCTGTGACCATTTGAATGATGTCTGTCTCCCTTACTGGACTAGATGCTGCATAAAAATAGGGCCGAAGTCTGTATAATCCCACACTGGGGTGCCTGTGTTTAGCACAGAATTGGCACATGGTAGATTTCAAGTATTTTGAGTAAAACAGAACTTACTATGTGGAAAGCATACCTCATAAGAATCCTACGAACTAGGTACTATTATGATCCTCACTTTATGGGTGAAATACACAGAGCTTAAATGACTTGCCGAGTCATACAGCTAACACGTGATGGGGCTGGGATTAAAATCCAGGCAGTCTGGCTCCAAAGACCATGACCTTCGTCACTATGTGAATGAAAGAATGAATGAATGAAGCTCCTTGGAGCATGAGCATTATGTTCCATTTATTGCTGGAGCCATGGTGCTGGCTAGGACAGCACCCAGCACTTAGTATTAACAAGGCTTGTTGAACAAATCAATCAATCCACGGACAAACAAATGACTGAGTTTCCCCAAGTGGTTTGCCATTTCCATGAGTGGTGAGTGTCTTTCCACTGGAGCTTAATACACACAAACACTTTCTGTGGCAGCACTAACCACTCAAGTCTGCATGTCAATTGCAGGGACCCTTCCTGTGGGACACAAAAGACCCCTGCATGTTGGAAGACACTCATCCAACGGGCCTCTGGACCCTTCCTCCCTCTTAGATGCCATCTCTGAAGATGGTGTCTTCCTGGGGGAGGTAGGGAGGAGAGTGTTGTCTGGAAGCTATTTTTACTCCTCTAATCAGCTGGGAAGGGAGCATGGTGGCCTTGAGTCCCTGGGAACACCAGTCAGCAGACATTCGCAGGCTGCAAGATGCTGACCCTCATGGGTGCACAAACCAGAGCCTTGGACAAGCTCTTTGCATTCCAGCTTCCACCAGGAAGCAGCTGGGGAAAAGCTACTTAGGCAGCAAGAATGTCCCCTGAAGATGCCATAACAGGTCTTTCATTAAGTTAATCTGAAACAAGTGTCACACTCACACCCGTGTTCTGATCAGACACACCAATGTCCCTCATTTTGCTTGGTTCTTGGAAAGGTGTACAGCAGCATTGTCAAATCAACATGCATAAGAAATGAACTTGGAAATTTCTACATGCACTTGAAACATTTCTTTCAAACAATGTCTGGGCCACTGAGTCACTGTGCTGGGGCAAAATACATGCCTAAGACCCTGCACCAGTCCTCTGGTGCACAGAGGGAGACAGACAAATTCACTGGCAATTTTGAGCAGAAAGTGCTGTGGGAGCCCAGAGGAAGGGAACATACCTAGCCTTAAGAAAGGCTTACTGGAGACTAATATTGGAGTTGAACCCTGTGCTTCCTACATGAAAGGCTTTTGTAAAGAAAAAAAAAAAATGCATTGCAAAACAAAGAATTGTCTTTACATTTTTTAAAAGATTGCTCACCGTTATTCACAATAGTAATAATAATAATAATGCCCCAGACACATCCTGACCTGGCCTGGGCTCCCTTCCTGCTACATCACTCACTGCAGCCCCTACCCTCTAACATGGAGCACTACTCACCTACTTGCAGTTGCCCAGCTCCAGAAATGCCGAGCCATCGATCACATTGCCCTCCTGCCCTCAAGCAACCCCACCTCAAGCTTTACTGGAATTCTTCAGGAATTGACCCAGGAAGGCTTTCCCACTCTTCGCCTCCACAGGCTTCTCAGGGAGGGGGCCACATCCACACACCCTCGTGGGATCTTGAGTTTGCCCTGGCCGAGAATCTGTCACATGGCCATGAAGAGCAGGAGGGCAGTGACCCTCTGCTCTAAGCCTGGCACATAGGAAGTACCCAATGGCTATTTGCTGAGAAATTACTGGTTGGATAAACTGATGGAGGAACAGATTATTTCATCTAACAATCTCACTTACCTGAAATGCTAAAAAACAGAGGGGAAACAAAATCTGACTTTGCGCAGGAAATATAGAACAAACGAAATACTCCCATCACCGTGGCCCTTACATTTTACTCCATGAGGAAACCCAATGCAGTGCCATTAATCATTCCTCTGGATATGAGTCTAACGTATCTTAGAGCCTACAGGAGTCAGTTTCAAATCCCAGCTCTGCCTCTTTCGGTTTACCTCCAAAGCCTCATTCTCCTCTTCGGTGTGTTCGTAATAGGGGTACAAGCATTCGTGCACTCATTCATTCATTCATTCATCTGACACTTCAACAAAGACTTTGAGTACCTAATATGTGCCAAGCACTGTTCTAGTCACTCAGGGATGTAGCAGTGAACAAAACAGACAAAGTTGTGATAGAGGAAGAGGAGCAATGAGAAAAATCAATCAGTAAGATATTGTACATTAGATTGTAGATGCCATCGAGAAAAAACTACAAGAGAAGTGAAAAAGGAGTATGGGATAGGGAACTAAAATGTAACTGGAATGGTCCAAGGAGGTTTTGAGCAGAGACCTGAAGAAGGGGAACGCCATAGTCTGTTCATGCTGCTATAACAAAATACCATAGACTGGGTGGCTTATAAATAACAGAAATTTATTTCTCACAGTTCGAGGCTGGAAGTCCAAGATCAAGGCACCAGTAGATTTGGTGTCCAGTGAGACCCCCCCTTTCTGGTTTGTAGGTGGTGACTTCTTGCTGTGTCCTTACATGGTGGCAGGGGCAAGGGGTCTTTCTTGGGCCTCTTTTATAAGGGCACTCATCCCATTCATGAGGGTTCCATCCTCATGACCAAATCACCTCCCAAAGGCCCCACCTCCTAATACCATCATCTTAGGGGTTAGGATTTCAACTTCTGAATTCTGGGGGGCCACACACATATAGACCATAGCAGGGAGTGAGGGACCTATGTGGAATCCTGGGGGAACAGCGTTCTGAGCAGAGAGTGCAGCAAATGCGAAAGCTCTGAGGCCCAGTGAGATGGGTGAGTCTGAAGTACAAGAAAGAGGCAAGTATGGATGATGGAGCTGGTGGAGCTGTAGGAGAGCAGGTAAGAGAGGAAACGAGAGCAGACCCCCCAGACAGGGGAGGCCACATCAAGTCCTTTGATGTGTGCTCTGAGGAAGATGTGAGGGACACTGCAGGCACTGGAGCAGGGCAGTGACGTGAACTGACTTATATCTTATACAATCACTCTGGCTGCTGTGCTGAGAACAGACTGAAAGGAGAATGCCCAGAATCAGGGAGGCCAGATAGGTGGCCAGGTGAGAGGTGGCTGTGGGCAAGGTGGCAGTTGTAAGCATGGTAAGAAGCAGACAGATTCCAGATGTGTTTTGAGAGCAGGGCTAACAGGACTGAATACTCAGTGTAAGATAAAGAGCAAAGTTAAAGGTGACTTCAAGGTTTTAAACTGTTTCATAGGGTTTTTGTGGGAATAAGGGAGAAAACCTTTATACAGCATTTAGCAAAGGACGTAGCACATAGTAAGCACCCCCAAAATATCAATGTTGTTATTATGACCATGATTTGATTTTTTTACAAAAATGTGATTATCTCTTTAATTGATCCACTGCAAGACAGAAAAAGCAATTGAGGGGAGGCACTCATTAAAAATGTCTGATTGAAAAGAAAGGAAAAGCCAGCTAACAGCAGAAGAGAAGGCTGAACAATTAAGCCTTGTGTCGTTAAGCGGGGACACAAGAAGTCACAAAAGCCACAGCCATTCAGAACCCCATCAGTGGGAAGAGCAGCATCCTGGATGCCTCAGTAAGTCCCTGGGAATTGCCTTATATAAGTTAATTTTCTTAATGCCAATGAGTCATCCAGAAGATCAAATTATGTTTATTGCATTCTGCTTAAAAGATCAGTAAAGTGTGTACCTCATTATGGGAAGATTTCCATCTAAAATGTTTAAAAATAAAACACTTGGTGCTTAAAAGGATAATTTATCAAATACCTGCATTAAGTTTCTAGGAAGCTGCATTTTATTGTAACAGCATAAATTCACCTATATTCAGACATGAAAGACACATTCACATCTATTACCTCCTCTGATGCTCATAAAAGCCATGGGAGATAGGCAATTATCCTTAACTTCACAGGCGTGAAACACGATAAGCCCAGAAGTATGAAATGATTAGTTTGAAGCGACACTGAGGACTAGATTGAGACCCAAAGCTAGAAAGCGGAAGGCGGCCCCTCCTGCCTCGGGCTCTCTCCCCTGGCCCGCGCCCTCCCCACATCCATGTGCTTGCGACCACTGCCCACGCTGGGAAGACTCAACCCCAGAGCTGAAATCCACTTCTGCCACTAATATCTGGGTGACTTTTTATAATCTAAATAAGGCATGGCCAAACATTTTATTTACATTCCAAATTTAATTACTCCATGACGGCTTCCAGAAGTCCTGTGTTCTCCGTGATCAGACAGACTGCACTGGGAAGACAGGTGAGTTTGATTATCAGTGTCTGCCACGAGCAGACTGGGGACAGAGGCGTGACGCCTCACATCTGTCAACACTGGGTCAGACAACCTATAGGTTCCCTTCCAAATCTCATTCCAGGTTACATCTAAACAGAGATGCCTGGATCCATGAATAGATGAGGAATGGGAATTCAGGAATAAAGCAGCATCTCGTATATATAAATAAGTCCACTTTCCAGAATACCAGAGAGCGTCTGCCAGAGGCTTTTTGTATCATAACAATATTCTCAAATATTTATACTTCACATTTTTAGAGTAACCTAGCTCTGAGAAGCTCAAGGTAATATACTTTATTTACACTTTTGTATATTTTTCAATTGCCAGTTGTAAAAATTTTATCTCAATCTTATACTATAGCCAACAGGACTTTTCTCCTATTTCCAGAATGTATGTTACCATTAACAGTAGAGGTAGCTTTATTGCCAAATCAGTTACTCTACAAATTCTACTTTGTTGAATATATGATATTTTTGCAGAGAAATAAAATCATGGCCTAAAAAGTAATAAATACAAACTATAGTAGGGGCAGGTTTGTACTTCCTACACCTAACTCTACCAAAAATCATCTTCACACTGAAAAACATATGTTATTGTCAGGACAGTCGTTTCTGTGGGTTAATTATGATATCTCACTGTAATCAAGGCTTCAATACACATTATTAATATGTCTGTGTAAGAAAGGTCATCTTTTACCATCTCAAAAGGCAAAGTTCTAAGCACAGCTTCTTTGACGCTGACTTATGCCAGAATCATCTATTACTCTGAACAAAATGTACCTGTGAAATCAACTTGCAGCAGAGAAGACGTTACATTTTTTTGAGCCACAAATATCTATCAAGGTTCATTTTATTCCCTATATCATCTAATAGTCACAACATTCATGGCAGCTTTTACCCCCAAACCTTGATATTAAAAGTACGGAAACAGAGGTAAAGTCATTTACTTGGCAAATATTTCTAGAGCACACATTAGGTGTCAGATGTTGATTATGAAATAGGTTATATAACCAGTAGGTGGCAGAGACCAGATTAGAGCTTGGTCATCTGATTCATGTTACCCTGGTCTTCTCTCTACCCTAGAGTTTCTCTCACTGTGGTCTGATATGTCTCACCTACATCACAGCCAGCCAGGGTATCTATAATAAACATGTCTACAGCCTCACCCAGGCACACCGAATTAGAATCTGGTGGAGATGCTTGAGAACCTGCCTTTTTACTAAGAAACTCAGCTGATTCTACACACAGTAACATTAAGATCGACTGTTTTTTATTATGTTGTATCCCCAAAATACTTTAAGCAGGGAGAGAACAGATACAATCCCTTGTTGATTGTAGGAATTCAATAAATATTTACTGAATAACAGCATACCTATTGCTGCATTTAACACCTTGTTTAATTATATTAGTAGAGCTTTAACTAGAAAACTAGCAACTTTTTTTGTTAAATAAGGAAAAGAGCAAAATTTTTGTGATGACTTCCAAATAAACAGCATATTCACACAAGTATCTGATCCAGTCTCCACAATATGTCTTAGCAGCAGAATAAGTTAATAAAAATGGTTTCTATATATGAAGTGATTAAAATACTGGATCATTTGCCTAATGTTTTGTTTTAAAACCAGAAAATCATAAGTTAGCCAGTGATCTGAAAAGCTCCCTATCTGATATTTGAATCCTCTCTATTCCTTCTTGGCCAGCACTTCCAGCGTTGAGGAGCTCACTGTCTGCAAGGCTCCCCACTTCACCTCCATGTCCTTACACCGTCTCTGTGAAACTCCTACTCAGTGGTCCAGCATGTCCAGTCCAACCCTGGACATCCACTGCCTATGCATTTGTCACTCAGATATTTGATAAGAATTAACACAAGTGACATGACTGCCATGAGACACATGCTGTGCTCCCTGCTTTAACATCAATTTCTTTCATTCTTACAAAACCCACAAGAAATGTACAGTAAATGTATTAATTTATTTAAGGTGAGGTTCAGAATCAGTATTGCTTTTCAAACTCCCAGTTTAACAATGCATCAAGCTAACATATAATACTTTATTATAGTACCCACAAAGACACAGAAAAAGAAAAATTCCAAAATCCCTTTGAAAACCAAAAATAGCAGTCCTTCACAGAGGACTTATGGGGTTGTTTAACTTGCAGTGAAACTTGGTTGATATCACAATTGGCACCTATGCACATGTCTCTATATAAAGCAGAGCAGTGGAGCCACTAGCAGGCAGTCAGGGAGCCAGGAAAGGAGGAGAGAAGAAGGCCATGCCTAGCACTTTTTATAAACCACCGACTGGTGGGAAAGTGAACAGGGAGGAGGTAAAACTGGGGGGTGAACACTCCATTTAGAAGATCTTCCTTACAAAAAAAAAACTGCCAAAAACACTCAAGAAGAAGATCATGGAAGTATCCATCCAATGAGTCAGAGGAAGAGCATGTCTGTAAAACTTATTTATTATATGAGACAAAGAAAATGTTGAACAGATGGAGTTTGTAAACATGACCACATATTATTCTGCAACCTCTATCCTTGCCCTTTGGTAGTGCTGTTCCATGCTATTCTCTGGGCTAGCTTTGGACTTCACTTTGACCAATGAGACCCTAGCAAATGTGATGCAAGCCAAGGCTTGAAAAGTACATGTGCATTGTGCTTATCCTCTCTTGCTGCTCTGTGGAAGCTTGGTAGTGCCATATGCTGAGCTAGCCTAACTGTGGAAGGAAGATCACATGTGTCAGCCAAGGCCCCCCTAGACCAGCACTCCTGTCAACTGGCAGGCAAATGTGTGCGGCAATCCTAGACCCCGTGCCCCCAGCCAAGCCTCACTGGAGCAGAAGAGCCACTCGACTAGCTTAAAGAAGAGTGAGAAAGAATAAGTGTGTTGTTATAAGCCACTAAGTTTTGTGGTGTTTACTTAATGAAGCAAAAGCTAACTTTTGTTTGATTTTATCAATAATATACAAAAGAAAACATTTTTTAAAAGAAAAGCAAGAAATTACTAAAAAGAGCACTAGAAAAGATAAAAACTAGCTCCAATCAGGAAAAAATGCAATGAGAGTAAAAATACCAGAATTAAAATAAGTACTACAGGATAGTAAAATAGAAACAACACTGCAAGAAATTGCACTATGTAGGGAACAAGCTATAGACTTCATCTCAGAATAGACAGAAAAGAAATGAGATTAAAATAATGAGAGAAGTTTGATATGGAAGACAAAGTTCTACATCATGAGTGGTGCTAATTCCAGAAGAAGGAACAAGAACAAGAAGAGGAGGGAGAGGAGGAAGGAGAGATGGAAGGGAAGGGGAAAGAAAAGGAAGAGGAAAAAATGAAACCTTTCCTGAGTCCTCAGCTCAGCAAGGCACACCACATTCCAGGGACAATGAGATGGATGCAAGGGAACACTCAGAAATACATGCTCGTACTTTATAAATTACAACACTAATAAAACCAAATTTCAGGATGGCCCAACAGTTTACTCACAAAGAATCTAGAAGATCTACCATATGACCCAGCTATCCCACAGCTGGGAATATACCCAGAGGAATGGAAATCATCAAGTCGAAGGTATACCTGTTCCCCAATGTTCATCGCAGCACTCTTTGCAATAGGCAAGAGTTGGAACCAGCCCAAATGTCCATCATCAGATGAGCGGATACGGAAAATGTGGTACATCTACACAATGGAATACTACTCAGCTATAAAAACGAATGAAATACTGCCATTTGCAACAACATGGATGGACCTTGAGAGAATTATATTAAGTGAAACAAGTCAGGCACAGAAAGAGAAATACCACATGTTCTCACTTATTGGTGGGAGCTAAAAATAAATAAATAATTCACACACACACACACACACACACACAAAAAAAAAAAAAAAAAAAAAAAAAAAAAAAAAAACCGAGGTGGGGGAAGAAGACATAACAACTACAGTTCCTTGAAGCTGATAGAGCAAGCAAACAGAAAGGACATGGTTCGGGGGAAGGGAGGAGAGGGAGGAGGGAGGGAGGTTTCGGTAATGAGCCACAATAATCAACCACATTGTATATCGACAAAATAAAATTTAAAAAATAAATAAAAATAAAAATAAAGCAAGGACACAATGATATGTTAAAATATATATTGAATATTTAGAAAATGAAAACAAAGTTTATAAATTAATTTAGGGGGAAAAAAGATTTTAAAAGGTTCTAAATAGATATTCAGAAGATTTCCAAATAAGAGTCAGCCCTTAGACATTCTGGTGGGAACATAAAGCGGCTCAGCCACTTGGGAAAAGGCTTTGGCAGTCACTCAGAAAGCTATATATGTGGTTACCCAGCAATTTCACCCTTAGGTACACACCAAAGAAAAACGAAAACATAGGTTCACACAAAAACTTGTACACTAATGTCATAGTAGCATCATTCATAATAGCCAAAAAGCAAAAAAAACCCAAATGTCCATTAACTTATGAATGGATAAAATACGGTACATTCACACAATGGAATATTATTTGGCAATAAAAAGAAATGAAGTACTGATACATGCTGGCACATGGATGAACTTTGAAACATATGTTAAGCAAACAAGGCTGACACTAAAAATTCCATATCATATGATTTCATTTATATGAAATATCCAGATTAGACAAATCCACAGGGACAGAAAGCAGATTAGTGGTTCCTAGGAGCTGGTGGGAGGAAAAATGGGAGTAACTCCTAATGGGTGCAGGGTTGGGGGGAGGGGAGATGATAAAAGTGCTCTAAAATTAAATAGAGGTAATAACTGTACAACAAAAACAACCACATTATACACTTTTAAAGGATGAACTTTATGGTATATGAATTATATCTCAATAAATTTTTAAAAAGTCAATTAGCATAGAACTGCCTCTGAGCTAGACAGCAATATAAATGAAACAAAGCACATAGATCAGAAACAGACCTTCATATTTATATAAAAATGAATATATTATAAAGGATGAATAACAAATAAATAGGGAGCAATAGATTATTCAAGATACAGTGTAACAAAATGGCTTATGCTAAAAAAAATCAAATTTAGATTCTCACCATCACACAGCAAAATAAATTCTTCTTAGATTAATGATTTAGATGTATAAAGAAACAAGGTGCAAACATAAGTACCTTATTGCTCTGTAGAGGAAGATAGACTTTCTCAGCATAGAAACAATGGAAGCAGCCACAAATTAGAAGGATATGCTATCTTAAAATATAAACAAACATCTATAGAACTGAAACTCCTACAAAATTCAAAAGACAGTAATAAAACTTAACAAAACATACATAATAAATTCTTCACACTAGTGGTTAATATTTTTATAGAAAGAGAGAAAGAAAGACAAAGGGAGGGAGGGAGGGAGGAAGGAGGGATGGAAGGAAGGAAAGACAACAATTCCAATAATACATTGAACTTTTAAAAGGAGAGAACAGAACTGTGGTTATTAGAGACGAAAAAGAGGGAAGGGAAGGTTAGTGAGAAACTGATTAAGGGTCACAAAGAATGGCTACATTTTGTAAAGATGTGTGTACTAATTATCCCGATTTGATCATCACATATTGTATGCAGATATTGATATTCAACTGTACCTTGCAAATATGTATAATTGATTTTGTTTCAATAAAAAAAAATAAAATGGATGAATTCTTAATTGGGAAATGAATCAATAATATCGAGACAGAAGAAAATCAAATAGCTAATGAATGTTCAATTTTATAAATAATAACAAAATATGGGGGTGTTTTTCCACCTGTCCAACCAGAAAATATTTATAATGAAGTATCTGCTGAGGGAGAAAGGGAGGAGTTACAAACTCTGGAAGAAGTGGAGAGTGCGAAAGGAAGGACATTAGGACGTGCCTCAAGAGCTAGATGAGCGTCAGGCATGGAGGAGCTGGTGCCCACTGAAGATGCTCCCAGGTGCCCACTGAAGGTGCTCCCAGGTGCCCACTGAAGGTGCTCCCGGGCACACACATTCACTGGTGCTCACCCGCACCCCCGTCCTGGAAGGATAACTGACAATAATTCTGCAGGACTGAGAATCTCATTCAAAAGGCAAGAAAGAGCAGTTATTGGAATAGCAGATATTCATTTAGATACCAAAACTGAAGACAGTCTTAAGGATGGAGCCTGCAAAGTAGGCTGAAATTACATTTGCATGTCGGCATGCAAAAGTGACTCTATTCCATTCACTGGTGAGGACAGAATGCCTGATATACAGCCACCTGCCAGGAGTACTGGCTGATCCTGTGTTCCACGCCTTCTACAATTTCTTATATTCATGGCATCCAGGAAAGGATCTTATGAGTTTCCCCATTTTAGAGATGAGGAAGTTGAGTTTAAAGAGGTTCAATGTTGTACCCAAACTCTCTCCACAAGAGAGTGGCAGAGCTGGAATTCAGACCCAGCTTGTCTGATGAGTCTTTCATCTCTGGAGCACAGTGCTTCACTGGGTCTGGCACAGGCACTGGACAGGCTGACCCTAATGCTGAAGCTCTCTAGGACTTGCATCTGTGTGGCCATCTGATTAACCTCTGCCCAGCTAACTTCTCTGGGTTATTGCAAAACAATGATAATAACAACAACAACTGCTGCAATGATAACAACTTATATGAAAGTGGGTTGTTGACAATTATACACAATAAAATATAAGGGGTTTGCTGATGTTTTCATTGTTAGGCTTCACATTATTGCTTTCTTATTTTTTTCTTATTTTCTTATTATTCAACATTATTGCTGTCATCATCATCATCATCTGAATTTAAAATGATCACAGCCTGAAGAATTATTAGCAAAGCAAGTAATGAAACCCATCATGGTCCTTTCTTTTTTCTTTTTATCCTACTTGGGACTATAAATTAAATGTATGAGAAAATCTTCACTCCTGAGGAGAGGTGATTTTAATTTTGAATGACACTAACCCAGGTAGAAAACATCCTCAATGAAACAGGAACTCCAAGTGTGATTTAGTGCATGGGGGGTGTTCCAGCAGGACAAAACCACCACATGAGGCAATTAACTCCAGATAACATAACCAATGGGTTTCTGAGCCTTGCTGACTGAAGGTGACAAAGGTCCATAAGGTCTGCAGGGAGCCATCCAAGAGCATCAGAGGTTGCAATCAAAATATCCAGAGAGGGAGTGAGAGGCCACATGGCATCTGGCAGAGAAAAAATTGTTTATCCAGGTATTTATTCTACCTTAATACCAAGCATCTGCAGGAAGCATCCGAAGCATTTGTCTAAGGCTGTGTTTGTTGTGGGGGCAAGGGTGTGAATGTGTGTGTGTGTGTGTGTGTGTGTGTGTGTGTGTGTGTGTGTGTGTGTGTGTGTGTGTGTGTGTGTGTGTGTGTGTGTGTGTGAGACAGAGAGAGTAAGAGACAGAGCATACAAAATGGAATAAAGCAAACATCTGCAGAAGAGGTGGGGAAACTGAGGCAGGGTACTTGTAAGAGCTCACTTTTTTTCAAATCAGACACAAGTGTATTCAAATCCCAGCTCTGACACTTACTAGATGTTCCTCAGAAATTTTCTTAAGCTTTCTAAATTCAGGTTCCTTGTGTGTAAGTTGGTAACAGCAACCAATACAGTTGCTGTGAGGATAGTATGAGCTAAGGTATGCTAGCTGCATAACAAGGAATTAATAAATCTTGTTCATTATTATAACCATGGTTATTGTTGCTAGTCTATTGTTTGAGCACTACAGAAGAAGAATAAAACAAAAACCGGATGAATTGAATTTTCCTGTTTTAAACCAGATATGTACATCTCTAGTAAAAGCAGCTGGGATTAAACCGTCAGCAAGGTAAAAGAGTGGATCACATTCAAATAGCAACTTTGGAATTATTTTGAAGCAAATTCTTCATAAAACGTAAAGTTCTTGCTACACAAAGTGTGGTGTGCATCACCTGGGAGCTTGTTAGAAATGCACAATCACAGTTCCCACCCCAGAGTCTACTAAATCAGAGTCTGCATTTTAACAAGCTCCCCACGTGATTTGTAAGCACAATAAACTTCAAGGAGCACTGAGCTAGGACACAGAGCCTGCATTTGCCTACAATTATATCAAACCGTCTAATGAAAGGAAGAATCCATTTAGCCAAGCAGCTGATCCATTCAGTCACACCTGATCAATTTATGCCCCAACAAGTAAACAGCCGAGCTGTCCGGCTCAGATGGAGCAATGCCCAACGCAGTCAGCTCTAAATGGGAAACAGATGGTATATGTGAAGGGCCATCCAAAAATATTTTAAATGAGACAGTCCCTTGCCCCCATGAAGTTTATAACCTGTTAGGGGCAACAGGAGTAGACCACTAAGTGAAATTGCTACATGAGTATATTGCTAGGGCTCACAGACTCTACAAATCCATTGTACAGACTGGGTCACAAACCCCTCACCTGCAGGTCCATGAGCTAAATAATGGAAAAGGGAGCCGTGGGTAAAAAATTAATAGGCTTTATTCAGATGCAAGCTCAGGTAGCCAGCAGCAGCCACCCTAGTGGTCTCTCGAAGCGTTCCAAGGGCACTGTGGCTCAGAGCCACTCGTCCTTTATACTTAAGTCTGATAACCCAAGACACCTGGGCACACATACGCAATTACATTAGACAACAACCAAGAAACACCTGGGCACACATGCATAGTTACATATTTACATCAAATGCTCAGCAAGATTCCGAATATCTGAGTGATCCTTTTCATTTTCCCTGCTATGAGTAACAAGAAAAGGTGGGAGTAATTTATCCTGACTTGGAAAATCAGAGTAGCCTTCCTAGAGAGAGTATAAGTGGACAGCAATGAAGGAGCAGTATTTCAACAGGTGGAGAAGGGGGAGGAAGATGTAATTTGAGGAAAGGGATCCATGAGGTGTAACAGCAGAAAAAAGCAGGATATGTCCAGATGCATGAACAGGCAGAATAAGAGCTAACGCATGAATGATTTCTGGACCTGGATCGTACAGAGGCTTGAAAGCTGAGTCAGGTGCTCCAGCTTCAACATCAAGGCAAAGAGAATCAAAACATCCAGTAACTTTGTGCTAAACAGGGAAATAACTTGACCGTGTGGATAGCCACGGGCACTAGCAGTATTCGTCAGCCTTCGCTTAAGCGCTAGGGTGCAATCTCCCCATGACCAAGGC
The DNA here is from genome assembly GCF_027409185.1 of Cynocephalus volans. NCBI lineage: Eukaryota > Metazoa > Chordata > Mammalia > Dermoptera > Cynocephalidae > Cynocephalus > Cynocephalus volans. Next base: position 87,340,955 of record NC_084474.1, read on the forward strand.
AAGGCAGTTCTTCATTTCTCATGTCTGGTGTCAGAGTCCTAAGGATACTCATTTTGAGGAATAGAAAAACCATCCTTCTATCTTGGGATTTCCAGCTTTTTTCAGTTATTTTTCCAATATGTAAAATGGACACCTTAGGCTCTTAAAACTGTGGCAAAGATAGTTAGCTCCACACCAAAATTTGTTCACCTTTGTGTGGTAAAGCGTTGTCGCTGTGAAGCAGCAGATCATTCTGGTCCTTCATTTTTTAGTCTTACCCCCACCCCCACCCCAAGCCCCTGGTGCTGACACAGAGCCTTGAGACTAATTCTCACCATGAGTGGAAGCAGAAGCAATGTGTTCATGCCCAAATAAAGGCTTTGAAGTGGCCATATCTTCATTCTTTGTCTTACCCACAAGCCTGATGCAGATGATGGCAAGACGCTAGGGGATGCTAGTGCCTGGGCCCCAAGTCTCCACGTGATGTCAAGTCAACCACCAACCAGAAACATTCACATTGCAGTGTTACACAAACAAGAAATGAGCTTTTATTGTATTTGAGCCACTGTGTGCTTGGGGGCCTATATGTTACAGCAGCTAACATTACCCTAATACAGACTTTACAGGAATGACTGTAAATATAAATTCATAAATTATAATGCTCTGGATAACACTGTTGCTTCATTAAACTTTCAACAAGTATCTATGGAGCAGCTATTAATGCACCAAGCATGTACTTGGCACTTAGAAATGAGTGATGAACAGCACAGACATGTTCTCTCCCTGCCAAATTAGTTTCAAGCCACTACCCAGTAGTGCTGGGTGGAGTAGAAGAATAATACCATCTGTCTTTCAGCAAAGGAAATATTGCATCCCTCATATATCCACCCAATTGGACAAAATCCAGGCAAAATTAGAGCACTTCCATCAAATGGCTTTCACTGAGTTTCTATGTATTTATTTTTAAACGCATAGCTTGCTTTGTTCCAGTAAGGATTTAAGACCGTTTACAAGATAGCTTAATTTAAAAATGAAAATGAAAAAAGAAAGTTTAAATAGGGTGGAAATATGAAATGCAACCATGATTATAGCTAAATATGCAGTCACTAATGGCTTACACACTTACCACAAATTTAGATCTGAGCTTTCTGGAAGCTGAATCGTATGATGTTCTACAGCTGTTGTAATATTTGTTTTTAACTATTTGTTGGCTGTATTCCCCATAGACTGGAAGCTCCATGTAGGACAAAAATATATCTTTTATTTACTTACTCCAAAAACTTCATGGAAGGATTTGTATATCTTTTAATTCAATTTTTTCATGAACTTCTTGAGGTTACTCTGTTTATACTGTCTACTCTGTCAGTTGGGGAATCCCATAAGAAGATGTAGGTGATTAGATCAAAGTGCGATATAAATGTTGCTTCTGCTACAGAATTAGAGATAGTGTATTAGCTCATTTTCTGTTGCTTATAATGGAATATCTGAAACGGGGTAATTTATAAGAAAAAAAATTTATTTCTTATAGTTTTGGAGGCTGGGAAGTCCAAGGTCCAGGGAACACATCTGGTGAGGGCTTTCTTCTTGGTGGTGACTCTCTACAGCGATGTGGGGTGTCACATGGTAAGAATGGCAAGAGATTTTTCACGTGCTCTTCTTATAAAGCCACCAGTCCACACTAATGACAACCCATTAAACCATCAACCCATTACTCCATGAATGGATCAATCCATTCAGAAGGTCACAGTCCTTGTGTTCCAATCACATCTTAAAGGCCACACTTCCACCACCATATGGGAGTTAAGTTCCAACATGAGTTTAGGGGGACATTCAACCACAACAGATACCCTTCCTTCATGTTCACTGGATTATTATGACTGACCTGTTCCTTTTATGCTTGGCCCCTGATTCCTAGACTAGATTGGCAAAGTCAGCAGCGTAGCCCAAGCTAGTTAGAAAGAACATATGTCCAATATAGGTGACAGAACATAAAGGGCCATCAGGGACATCAGAGAGCAGTGCTATAGCTGGGATAAAGCACTACAGATGGAGGGAGAGTTATAAACTCCAGCTGTATATGGGGACAGTACAGGATTCCCAAGTAGGTTTCCAAGAACATACCAGAGTAAATAAGCTGGATAGGTGGTCAGCAGGAACTGGTGACCTCATTGCACAACTCCGAGGCACTATTCGTACAGATCAATTTGAGCTCAATGTGGTGATGCCACCTGGATTTGTGCTGTGCACCTGTGCTGCAGGACAGAGTGTGAGAAGGCTCAGTAATAATAGTAATCATAAGGACCAACATTTACTGAGTGTTTAGTATGTTCTAGGCATTGTGCTAAAGACTTCATAGGTATTAGCTCATCTAGTTCTCATGACACTGTAAGTAGGCACTATCATCATTCCCATTTTACAAAAGGTGAAACTGAGACTTAGGGACATTGAGTAACTTAGTCAAAATTATCCTGTTAGTAAAAGGTTGTATTAGTCCATTTCTGTTGCTTATAACCTGGGTAATTTATAAAGAAAGCAAAATTTATTGCTTACAATTTCAGAGGCTGGGAAGTCCAAAGTCCAGGGAACACATGTGGTGAAAGCCTTGGTAGTGGTGATGGTGACCCAGGGGTCTCATGTGGCAGAAAATGGCAGAGCAGACAGACAGAAACTCTCATGTGCTCTCCTTTTAAAGTCCTCAGAACCACACCCACAACCACCATTATTAATCCACTTACTACTGCATGGTCCTAAAATCACCTCTTCAAGGCCCCACTTCTCAATTACCATAATAGGATTTCCCACCCCTAACAACTACAGCAGGAATTAAACTTCTAATACATGAACTTTGGGGCACACAATTCAATCAATCCACAGCAAAGGTGAAACCAGGACTTGAGTCTGACTTCACAGCTCGTGCTCTTAGCCACTCTAACATATTTCCTTCCCATGAGTTAATAAAAGGAATTTCACTTTTCAAGATGTTGTACAAAACAGCTTGCAAATTCTGCTCTAGCAACTTAGGGCCCATCCCTAAGTTTCCCATGGTGATTCTAGTACCTCACCTAAGAGAATGTCTGCATATTGGACTTCCAAGGCAGGTAAGAACACGCCACAAATATGCCTGCAGAGAGACATTTACACAAGCAGATGTGACCCTGCAAAGTGCTCCCAGCAAATCGGATGGATGCAGCCTCTAACAGAGAGATCGGTGGCAATAACTGGGGATTTTATTAAGTCCCATTGGCTATGTTCTCCCCTATGATGAAAGCAGATGGCTCCCATTCCCCATAAGGAGAGCTGGCTGAGCGCATGCAAGGCCAAAGCATCGCCAGTGGATGCATCCCTGCACGAAGTCAGGAAGCAGGGGACGGATGAGATAGCTTATGACAGATCTTTCTGAGATGGAACTGTCACTGCAGAATAACTCCTGCCCAGAGGTGGTGGCTCCTGTGTCTAGGAGACATCTGTCTGCAACGTGAAGTAGTAATGGACTTTGCAGAAAGAAGATGCACCAAGTGACATGTTTGCAGCAAGTTGTCCAGGCATCCCCAGTCCCCTTCTACTCTCTCAGAGCCAAATCAGAAAGGCTACAGCTTAATCTGGCTCATCCTTTTTTTTTTTCTTTTTTTCTACTTTAACTGCTTTATCCTAGGTCACCTTGTTCTTAAACTGACATTTTAATCTTCTAAATGTAGATTTAACTTTTCGATCTGTTTGGAGCCTGGTTTGATGTAGTAGTTTCCCTCTCTTCCTTCCTTCCTACCTTCCCTATCTCTCCTCTGCCCCCCTATTCCTGGTCCTCCTGCCTCTCTCCCTCCTTTTCCTCCCTCTACCTCTCTTTTCCTCACGTCCCTCTCATTTTTCTTTCCCCTTCAGATACTTAGAGCTCTGCAGACTGAAAAGGGCTTGGGATGCCTTCATTGTACAAGAGCTCTGCACATGCAAACAGGTGCAGATAAACAAATGATCGAACACAGTCCAACCACTTTGCACAAATGCCTCTCTCTAGCCTCCTATCCTCTAGCATTTGTCCCTCTGGGTTCCTGCCACGCGGATGCTCTTCCAGTTTCTGAAACATGCCCTGCCTCACCCCAAGGACACCACTGGGGCTGGTTCCCCCACCTAGAGCAGGGCCTGTAGAGAGGCAGCAGAGGGTGGCATTGTGGGCAGAGGTGAGGCTTCACTACCACTCTGGAGTCAGCTGTGTCTGGTACCTTCCCCTTGAGTCTTCTATTTTATGTCAGAAAATTTTATAGAAAGAAAATATAAGGCTACCTTTACCAAAGCAGTTGGGTCAATATAGAATATTATTTTTGAATGTCATAGAATCTATTTTTAAAGTTTCTCTTGATTTATCTTTATTTTGCTTAAACTTCAATTCTTGTCCAAACAACTTTTAGAGAAAATGAAGAATATTTCCTATACTTTGTACCTTCTAAAGGTGTTTACTTTTTTCTTTTTCTTTCTTTTTTCTTTTCTTTTTTTTTTTTTTTTTTTTGGTAATCATGCACAGCCAGGCTATTTAAATCCTCCTGGAGCCTTTCCCATCCTGTGGATTTGAAGCGTTTTTTTTCCTTTCAAGGAGCTAATGTAAGTGAAGTAGTTGGAGAAGATTTTGAAGCCTGCGACAATAAGTACGTAACAAAATATTTCATTCTGTAGTAGATTTCTCTCTGTTTTCCTGAGATTTAGGAAATTCAATGCTGTACCCCACAGATATGGACATTCAAATATGTTCCAATTTTTAAAAATTAATTAATTTTCAAAAAAAGAAAAGAAATCTCTAATTATGTCCTCAGCTCATCTCTAGGCCTTCCAATATAGCAGTTTTAAGAATCCATTGCAGAATGTGCTTTTTCCTTACCCAAGAGGGGGAAATATCCCGAGGAGAGGGTAGTTTGTTGATGAGGTCAGAGTAAAGACCAGAAGACAAAAAAAAATAAAAAGGATACAAGAAGATAGTGATGGTGGTAGAAAAAAGAGAGTGAGAGAGTAGGTTCCAGTTCAAGCAGTTATGTTTTTGGCTTTTTTTTTTTTTAAATAAAATCCTTAAGAAAGACTATTTGGGAATCAGTATTTCATTGTGAGGCTTCAGAATACCAATCAAAGAAAGCCAACCATTAAATGGTTGGTATTTTTTCTCTCTTCCAGATTTACCCCTAAATCTTTTGTTTCTCTCACGATCAAAGTCTCCCTTAATGGCCATTGAATTCTAAATCGTCCTTAGGGAAATGTTTCCTTTTAAAAAGACAGGTGCCAAGAATTAGGATTGAATGAGACAGAATTTAGGAGGCAGGAGTTCTGCCAGGAGAAGGCTTTGGTCTTGATGAGCCAATGACAAACGGAAAGAGAGGCTGCTGCAACAGGTGGTTGTAGCTCACTGGCGGTGAGCTACTCAGGGCAGGTGTTGACCAATGCTTCTGCCTGAGTCAGTCATTGGTTCCATGAACCTGGAACCATCAGTCATTGATCGAATGGACCCGTGATCATTAGTCAGCAGGCCCAGCTTGGACCAGAGCCTTAGTGAGCTTATGCCTCCACCTGTAACTTGAAGAGAACTTCCTTATAACACTCATCATATACATGACAATCAAAATGATACAAAAACACGAAGGCCAAGATGATGTATGAATAGCAAAATAAAAAGTGAAAGTAACTATAGCAATGGAAGTTTAAATGGATTAATGGCAAGTGTATTAACCATATGGTTTACCTTTAAAGCAAAACATGTATTTCACGCAAATAAATACCTATTTGCTTACAAATCCAGGAATTGCATAATAAAGTCAGCAATGAGACTTCCACAAAACCAGTCAGAGCTCAGGTCACTGTTGAGAATGATTCATCTCACAGAGGACATGGAGGATAACCAGGGTGAAACAAAAAGGAGCTCAGTGAACATGGCACGTCATATGATGGTCCCATGCAATGCCGAGTGAGGATCTTCAGACTGATATCAGAGTGTCTCTAATTGTGCAGGAAGAGACTACCACTCAAATATCTGGAACAAAGATGTTGAATTTATTCCTTATTAAGAGGGAGAGAGCTGTACTTGCAAAAAATATATATATATTGTTGCATAGTTTTGGGAAACATGGAATTTGAGGATTGGGGAACTTTCAGAAGCAGGAGTGTTGGTTGTTTTCAGAATCTCAGTCACTATAGTGTGGGCGTTGCTGATAGACTTCCAAACTGCAAGTACTAAAATGAGGACATCATTGACTGATTAGAACAAGTTTAAACAATTTTGAAGTTACTCGATCACGACTTGGGATTCGGGCCACATAAGTCAGTCTTTTTCTTTCATGTATTTGGAAAATAGAGATTTTTATTCTCAACGAAAAGTCTCAAATTACAAATATCAGGATTTTAAAACAGTCATCACTATACAATCTACGAACAATAAAATATAATAAAATATTATTAATAACATTATGACAATAAATTTAAGGCTTTAGTGAAATGAACATACTTCTTGAAAAAAACAAGACATAAAGCTGGCAGAAATGAAATAGAAAGTCTGAATTTCTCACATCTATCAAATAAATTTTTTTTTAATATTTTATTTTATTTTGTCAATATACAATGTGGTTGATTATTGTGGCCCATTACCAAAACCTCCCTCCCACCTCCCACAACCCCCTCCCTCCCAACAATGTCCTTTCTGTATGCTTGTCATATCGATTTCAAGGAATTGTAATTGTTATATCTTCTCCCCCCGGGTTTTTTTCTTTCTTTCTTTCTTTCTTTAATTTTAGCTCCCACAAATAAGTGAGAACATGTGATATTTCTCTTTCTGTGCCTGACTTGCTTCACTTAATATAATTCTCTCTAGGTCCATCCATGTTGTTGCAAATGGCAATATTTCATTCTTTTTTATAGCTGAGTAGTATTCCATTGTGTAGATATACCACAGTATCCATATCCACTCATCTGATGATGGAAATTTGGGCTGGTTCTGACTCTTAGCTATTGTAAAGAGTGCTGCGATGAACATTGGGGGACAGGTATACCTTCAACTTGATGATTTCCATTCCTCTGGGTATATTCCAGCAGTGGGATAGCTGGGTCATATGATAAATCTATCTGCAATTGTTTGAGAACCTCCATACCATTTTCCATAGAGGCTGCACCATTTTGCAGTCCCACCAACAATGTATGAGAGTTCCTTTTTCTCTGCAACCTCACCAGCATTTATCATTCAGAGTCTTTTGGATATTAGCCATCCTAACTGGAATGAGATGGTATCTCAGTGTGGCTGAATGAGTTGAGCATTTTTTCGTATGTCTGTTAGCTATTCGTATATCTTCCTTAGAGAATTGCCTGTTTAGCTCTTTTGCCCATGTTTTAACTGGGTTGCTTGTTTTTTGTTTTTTGGTTTTTTTTTTCTTGTAAAGTTGTTTGAGTTCCTTGTATATTCTGGATATTAATCCTTTGTCAGATCTATATTTTGCAAATATTTTCTCACACTCTGTTGGTTGTCTTTTAACTCTGTTAATTGTTTCTTTTGCTGTGCAGAAGCTTTTTAGTTTGATATAATCCCATTTGTTTATTTTTCCTTTGGTTGCCCATGCTTTTGGGGTCATATTCATGAAGTCTGTGTCCAGTCCTACTTCCTGAAGTGTTTCTCCTATGTTTCTTTTAAGAAGTTTTATTGTTTCAGGGCGTATATTTAATTCTTTAATCCATTTTGAGTTGACTTTAGTGTAGGGTGAATGGTATGGGTCTAGTTTCATTCTCCTGCATATTGATATCCAGTTCTCCCAGCACCATTTGCTGAAGAGGCAGTCTCTTCCCCAGGGTATAGGCATGGTGCCTTTGTCAAAGATCAGATGGCTGTAGGTGTGTGGGTTGATTTCTGGATCCTCTATTCTATTCCATTGGTCAGTGTGTCTGTTTTTATGCCAGTACCATACTGTTTTGGTTATTATAGCTTTGTTGTATAGTTTAAAGTCAGGTAGTGTTATGCCTTCAGCTTTATTTTTTTTGCTCAACATTGTTTTGGCTATGCATGATCTTTTGTTATGCCATATAAATGTATGGATAGTTCTTTCCATTTCTGAGAAAAATGTCATTGGAATTTTGATGGGGATTGCATTGAATTTGTATATCACTTTGGGAAGTATGGACATTTTCACAATGTTGATTCTTCAAATCCAAGAGGATGGGATATCTTTCCATCTTCTTATATCCTCTCTAATTTCTCTCAGCAGTGGTTTGTAGTTCTCATTATAGAGATTTTCACATCCTTGGTTAACTCAATTCCTAAGTATTTTATTTTTTGGTGGCAATTGTAAATGGGCAAGCTTTCTTGATTTCTCTTTCTGCCTGTTCACTATTAGAGAATAGAAATGCTACTGATTTTAAATAAATTAAATCCATAATTTAAAATTTTTCCACATAAAAAAATGAAGGCTCATATAGTTACTGGTGAATTTTTCCAAATACTTAAGAAAGATATTATACCAGTCTTATATATATCCTTCCAAAAAATAAAAATAGAGATAACATTCAGCAAGTTTTTTCAAAAGGCAGAACCTGATGAGAACATTATGAGACAGGATGACAAGGAATAGAGTTCATTTATATAGGCTTTTAGGAAGCATGATCTTCAGGCACTGAGAATATTCAGAAGTGGAAGTGGTTAGGGAATACACAGCTGAATTTATATTAACATATACACAAAAATGCTAAATAAAAATTATACAAATAAATCAATGCTATATTAAAAAGCACAATAAATCAAGAACAAGGTAGATTTATTTCAGGAATTCAACTTTTGAAAATCAATTAGTATAATTTCCCACAATAATAAAAAAAGACAGGTGTTTTACTGTCATCTTGATATTTACAGAAAAAACATTTGATAATATTTAATACCAATTCATTATTGGGGGAGGAAACCAGTTAATAAAGAAAAGAATAATTTCCTTAATCTAATTAGGGCTATGTCAAAAAGACCAACATTATTTAATGGGGAAATATTGAAAGCAATTTCCCTAAATCAACAACGTGACAGGAATCCCACTATAATTATTTCCATTTAACATTGTACTTGAGTTCCAAGCCAGTACAATAGAGCAAGAAAAATAAATAAAAATTAAATAAGTAAATATGAAATTTCAATTATTCTTACATTACATTGTTGTATAATGAAAAAATTTTTTTAAAAAAAGAGGTGGGGACTTTAAGAAATGATTAGTCTCCACCCTCATAAAAAATAAATCCAAAAACTTATCAATAAATTCTTAAAATTATGAGAATTTAATAAAGTTGCTGGATACAAGGAAAATATACAAAAGTGAAGTGTATTTCTACAAAGTAGATACAAAAAAATAAAATACCATGTCCAAAAGCATTAAAATATCATCAAATATTTAGAAACATGTTTAGCTAAAGATGTGTAACACCTCCACATAGATCTGTCAAAAGGATTGCCAAGAAGTTTTGAAGAAAACCTAAATAAATACAGGAATAGAGCACATTGATGGGTTAGAAGATTCAATATTGTTAAGATGCAAGTCCTTCCCAAATTTATCTATTCATTCACTGAAATACTAACCAAAAGCCTATCAATGGACATCCATGGGAATAGCCAAGTAAGATAATCCAAAAATAGATTTCTTCATAAGACCAACAAAAGCACTGGCAAAAAAAAAAGTCAAAACCAACTTTTTAAGAACTTTTGAAATTAATGAAAGGCTTACAACAAAAACTGAAAAACATTTATCCAAGAAAAAGTTCTGCAACTCAGAAAGAACAAGAGATTTGTGACATAGTAACTTGTCCTATCCCCATCATCCTCTATGCAGATCTGCAGTAGCCTAGAAAACCAACAGCTACACAATCACAGTGAAAACCAGCAGTGTAGCAGCCAATGGAGGGAGAAGAATAGGTTTGTACCTTCCTAAAGACACCATTCTCGGACAACTGTCACTGTTTCACCTGTCTGAAATTTCCCTGAAAACTCCCATTCACAACACTTGTCTTCTTTTAAACTGACTCAAACCTCACTCAGTGTGAACAGTCTCTTACCTAGGGGCATTTGCTGAAAACCATCAAAGGCAACTTGAGGCTTGGTGAATTGAGATTATCCAGTCTTAAGAAGTAAAAGAAAAAAGAAGAAAAATGAGCATATGCTCAGAATCCTGTTGGACACCACCAAGCATACCAATATAAGCATAATTGGAGTCGCAAGTGAAGAGGAAAGAGAGAAAAGGGCAGAAAGAATATTTGAAGGAATGACCAATAATATCAAAAATGTGATGAAAAACATTAATATACAAATCCAAGAAGCTCAACTAATTCCAAACATAATAAACTCAAAGAGTTTCACATCTAGACACGTCATAATCAAATTGTCAAAAGATGAAGAGAGAATCTTGAAAATAATGAGAGAAGCAACTCGTCATGTGCAAATGATACTCAATAAAACACCTAGAATAACTAAAACAATTTTGAAAAAGAATAAAAGACTTTCACTTCCCACTTTCAAAACTTACTATAAAGCTAGTTATGAAGACAGTATGATTCTGGCACAAAGATGAATAAACGGAGGAAAATCGAGAGCCCAGAAATAAATCCTCCTATTTATAGTCAATTGAATTTGAAAAATGTGCCAAGGAAATTCATTGAGGAAAAGATAGTCTGTTCCACAAATGGCGCTGAAATAATTAGATATCCAATGCATAAAAATGAACTAAGGCCTTCACCTCACACCAATACACAAAATGTTAACTCAAATTGTTTTATGAACTTAAATGTAATAAATCTTTAAAAATAACATAGGAGAAAACCTCAGGAACTTAGGTTAGGCAAAGATTTCTTAGCTTCAACACCAAAAGCATGATCCATAAAAGAAAGAAAAATGTATAAATTGGATGTCATTAAAATTCAAAATGTTTTCACTTTAAAAGACATCCTTAAGAAAATGAAAATATAAGCAATAAATTGGGAGAAAATATTTGCAAAATTTATATCCAAGAAAGCTCTTGTAGCCAGAAATTACAAAGAATACTTAAAACTCAATAACAAGACAATCAATAAAAAAAAAATAGGCAGAAGGTATGAACAGACATTTCACTGTTATGAAATACAAATGGCTAATACACAAAAGATGTTCAACATCATTAGCCATTGGGAAACCACAAACCAGTACTACAATGGACAACATTCACACATACTAGAATGGCTATAATAAGATAAACAAAAGCAAATATTGAAGATATAGAGAAATGGGAATTTGAATACATTTCTGGTGGTAATATAAAGTCGTGCAGCCACTTTGAAAAACATTTTGGCAGTTTCTCAAAAAGTTAAACAGTGAACTATCATATGAGCCAATAATTCCACTCCTAGGCATCTACCCAGGAAAAATGAAAACATTGAATTGCACATGAATGTTCATAGCAGTATTATTCATATTAGGCCTCATGGCTAGCTCATCAGCACAGCCAGGTGAAGCAACTTTCCCCCTTCTCCCCCTCCCCTTTCCCTTTTCTGCTCCAGTAACTGAGATTCCTCTCCTGGGAAGGGGTAAACATTACTGTTATTATCAAGGGAACGTCTTGTGGGCTGTGTGTAGCAGGCTTCGGGCTAGAATGTTTTGTACCGAGATGGTGGCTAAGCAAGAGCCTATACCCTAACCAACCAGATGTTATTGGACCACCAGGACCATGTCACCTTACATACCACTGATTTCAAAATTACCCATTACTCTGAACTCTCCCTAAAAGTCATATAATCCTCCTGCTTTCCTGGGTTCGGGGGAACTGATTTGCTCAGTCTCCCTGCCGTATTGGTGCTATAAAGCGTTTTGGCTGAAATGGTGCCTGGCTCAAGTTTCTCTCTCTCTCCCTTTTCTCAATCTCACTGAACCTAACAATTCACAATAGCAAAAAAAAAAAAAAGAAAAAAGAAAGAAAGAAAGAAACAACCTACATGCCCATCAACTAGTGAATTAATAATCAAAATGCGGTATATCTATATGATCGAATATTATTCAGCCATAGAAAGTAATGAAGCACTGATACATGCTACAGCATGGATGAACCTTGAAAACATTAAGCTAAGTGAAATGAGCCATATACAAAAGGCCACACACTGTGTGATTTCATGTTAGATGTCTAAAATAGACAAATCTATAGAGACAAAAAGGAGATTAGTGGTTGCCACAGGCTGGAGTTGAGAACTGGCATTAACTATAAATGGGTGTGAGTAATCTTGTTGGAGAAATAAAAACATTCTAAAACTGATTCATGGTGATGGTCGCAACACTTGGTAAAGTTACTAAAGATAATTAATAGTGTACTTGTTTCAGGCCTTAAAAACTAATGCCACCTTAAGTGACATTACAAGTGGATTAATGTGGCAGCCTAAGACAGCGCCAGGAGGAAGTAGGGTGGGAGTGTCTGCGGGAACCTTGCCTTAGCCCTTATTGGCCACCACGCTCGTGAACACTGCGTGATTACAATAGCTAGGTATTGAGACAGGATGCATGCCCTTGACCTTTAAGCTGATAGGATTATGTTAAAACCTCCCCTCCCCATCTGCCTATAAAAGCAAGTGCTTGTGTGATAATAAACGGAACTGCTCGACAGAACCCCCATCACGTCTGAGTGTCCTTTAAACCGGTCTGGTTGGGGCCAGTGGTGTGCTCACCTCTCTTCACGGCTCTCTTCCCCTGTCTCCTTCCAACGGGGACAGGAGGGAAAGAGTAATCCGGGCCATTCACTCACCCACCAAAATGCTAGGGCTGTTTGGGTCGGCCGGCGGCGGACCCGACATACTTGAAATGGGAAGATTTTGTGTTATATAATTCAATAAAGCTGTTAAATAACAAGAAAAAAATAGAGTATTATGGACTAAATATTTGTGTACCCCCCAAATTCATGTTGAAATCCAAAGCCCCAATCTGTCGGTATTTGGATGTAAAACCTTTGGGAGGTAATCAGGTCACAAGCGTGGAGCCCTCGTGAATAGGATTAGTGCCTTATAAAGGAGACACCAGAGAACGCTCTCCCCCGTTTTCAGTTATGTGAGGACACAATAAGACAGCAGTCTGCAACCTGGAAGAGGGCCCTCAACAAACCCCACCCATACTAACACCCTGATCTCGGACTTTCAGTCTCCACAACTGTGAGAAATAAATATTGTTTGAGTTATCCAATCTATGGTAATTTGTTATAGCAGCCTGGGCTGACAAAAACATAGACAGTGGCAAAATATCAATATATGTTAAATACAGAAAAGGAATAGCAAAGTGCCTATAATATAAGTCTGTAGTTTTCCTATGTTTGGAATGTTTCATAATTTTTAATTTGAAAAATAAATAGATGAAAACATTTACTATCTCAGATATGGCATTATTCTAGGGGGCGTATCCTGTCATGATTTCAAGGTGCACATGGAAGCTGCTTTTATTAGGGGTTATTGGCAATCTACGCTTAATAACTGCCCAGTGTTTCTTCTACATCTTCAGCAACACCTAGCTCAGAGCTGGGCTCAGAGGAGACACTTGTTAACTTGATTCAATGCCTCTGTTTGCCCAGATCCAATGAGAGTTTCCATAAATATCTTGGCCATTCAGGAGGTATTTCCTGGGACCTGCTCAAATCTTCTAATTAGTAAGTATTACTGTAATAACGAAGAATAATGGTGGTTTGAGAGGCAAGCGCAAAGCCAAAGGCCAAATGGACTCGTTTGTTCAGTGATTCCCTTCTGCACCTGAACCTAGCAGCCCTGTGATTCAAGTCTTACTTCAGCAAAGGTGTAAATCATTTTATCTAGTGAAATCTTTGGATCAAATGTCCAAGTGGCAAATCTAACATTTTAGTGAATTAGTAGTAATATACTTTTACACACATTTTGTTGATTCTCTAAAAGTCTAATGGAATAACAGAGAACATTATTGCCAAATTATTGCAATTTTTCTGATGAGGAAATGCAGGCAGAAGATACATGACATACTTAAAACCATGCAATGTGTGTGGTCTGTATGTAGCAGAGTGAGGACAGAAATTTGGTTCTCTTGTGTGTTAAAGTCAGGTTGTAGAAGAATATATAGACTAAGATCCTGTTTATGTTGATATTGCACATTGACATCTCAAGTTTAGTATGTCCAAAACCACATTCCTGATCTTCACCACCAGGGCCCAGCCTGCTCCTCTTTCAGCCTTCCTCATCTCTATAAATGATAACTATCCACTAGTTGTTAAAGGCAAAAAGGTTTCAGCTTTTCCTGACACTTCACATTCTCTCACCCACATCCACTATGTCAGAAAATGCTGTTATCTATCTCTTCAACATATATCCAAAAATCCACCCCTTTCCAAAAGCTACCATAACGTCAATTGCTACCGCCACTTTTAATAGCTACCACCTTGGGTCATTGCAATGAACCTTCTAACAGATCTCCCTGTTTTTATGCTTGCTGCCCTAATATCTGCTATTAACTCTGTGGCCAGAGTGACTTAAAAGGAAGTCAAATCACCTCACTCCTCTGTGCAAAACCCTCCAGGGGCCTCTCATCTCAATCCACATCTCTACTGCAGCCCACAAGTCCTCTATCAGGAGGCCCCACCTCTGAGACCTCTGCCTCCTCTACCCTCTGCTCCCTCTACTCTCCTCCCACTTTCTTGGTATTTATCAAACACACTACACATGCTACTGCCTCACCTTTGCAGGTGCACAGGTGTAGTTCCCCCATCACTCCTTTTATACACTCAGATGTAACCTCCCAGTGAGGCCTTACATGATACACATACCTGTTGTCTTCCCTGCTGGATGGGAGGAAAAAAAATGCTTCCTGAAATGTGACTTTGAAGCGCCTTTCATCAAGAGGGCTGGACTCTGCCATCTCTCTAGCCAATAAAATGCTGGCTTTTGCAAAGGCCACACTTTCACTCTCTACCTTTCACTGAGGTAGTCTGTTAGGTCTGCTAGGAAAGAAGCTGAGAGATAAATTAATGCTACAAAGATGCAATTGCAAGAACAGCTCACTCGGGCATTCAGTGGAAGAGTCCAGACTTGAACCCAGCTCTCCTGCCTCTTAATTCTCCTCTCTTTTCAGAACACCACAATGCCTTTCACACAATTATTCATCCATCTCAACCTTGAACATTCACAGAGCACTTGAGTCACATTCTGCCAAAGCAATATTTCTAAGCGTGTCCTCCTAACATCCCCAGGAGTGAAGCAAGTCAGCCAGGCCATAAGCAGTGCAAAGGCAGGCACAGAAGCAAAGGTATAAACAGCCTTTCATAGCTGGTGCATGTGGGATTACAAGTAATAACGTTTCATCACTGAAGACACTGCACTTCATTGCAAAACCACTTCAGTCGTTTCTCCAACGTGTTTATAAATAATCCAGTGCTCTCGGAGCGTCAGCTCAACTAGTTTCCTACCCTCCTGTCAAGAGCTTCTTGAACCTCAACAGTGCCAGCCATGACTGAGTCCCTAGTTAAATCCTGACCTACTTTAAGCCATTCTAACCCCTAATTCTGTGTTGTAGTATCATTTACTGATTATTTGTAGGTAATATGTTAGGAATGTTATAATTGGAGGATTGCAGGATGCCTTGGGAACATACAGCAGAAGACCTAACCTGCTATAGTCTAAATATAAACTTTGGGGACCTTTCAGCTAATAGGCAGTAAAGTCATGGCATTAAGTGATTTTAACTGGAGGGAATTTGAAAGATAAAAAGAAGGCCAAGCGCAGAGCTTCAAGTAATGGGAACCCAATGGCAGAATGAGTGGGAGCCAAAACAGGCAGAAGACCAGTGGAAGGATGCTATGTGCTATGGCTCTCCAAAATTCCTATGTTCAAATCTTAATCCCCAAGGTGATGGTATTTGGAAATGGGACCTTTGGGGAGGTGAATAAGTTGTGTATGCAGAGCCCTCATGAATGGAATGAGTACCCTCATTAAAGAGACTCCAGAGAGCTAGCTTGTCCCTTCCACCATAGGAGAATGCAGCCAGAAGACGCCACCTATGGAACCAGGAAACAGGCCTGCACCAGACAGAATCTGCTGGTGCCTTGATCTCATGCTTTGCAGCCTCCTGGACTGCGAGAAATAAATTTCTGTTCCTTATAAATTACCCAGTCTAAAATTTCATATGGCAGCCCAGACTGTGACATGATGGTAGCCAAATTGGGATATAAATTTTTAAGTAGGCAAGAGATAGAAAATCCAGGCAATGGCAAGCTAGTTTATTGCATACCAAAACTCCTGCCAAGAATAAAGCAAATCAAAAGCAAAATCAGGAAAAAAATGTTTTTTTACAAAATAAAGTCATTGGAAAACTATTCACTCAGTGAGAACATAGGGACCAAGATACTAAGGAGGAGGAAAGCACAGAAAATGTGAGCCCATCATTGTATACTACTTTTTTCTTTACTTCATTTGCTAGTTGGAACACAAGTTCTGAGAGTCTGAAACAGCACAGCCTCAGAGAGGCTTCCAGGCAGGTGGAAAAACACCTGGAGATCAGGGTTGATGAAGGGTAAGTTTCCTTGGTTATGCATCTACAATTTTCAGTTGAGATCCCTGAAGGACAGAATCCTAATAGTTGGGGAATACCCAAAACACACCATCTCTCACCAATACTGAAGCCCACCTTTGATAAGCCATGCTCAGCCAATAGAACTTTCTGCAGTGATAGAATTGTCCTATATCTGTGCTGTTAATATGGTAACCATGAGATACATGTGGCTATTGAGCACTTGAAAGGTAGCTAGTGTAACTGAGGAACTGAATTTCTAGTTTTGTTTAATTTTAGTTATTTTAAATTTAACTTTAAATAGCCGCATTAGGTTGTTTCAGCTGAAGAGAGCAACCTCACCCAAGATCAAGCCTATCTCGCAGGGTGACCCACATCAATGAATGGCCCCCACAAGGGTATAAAAGCCAAGCCTCTCGCCCCAACTCCAGACAATCTGGAAAAGTCATTTCAGCCTCAAATCTGCCCACGGGGTTGACCAAAGCTCCACTGGGACTGCTTCATAGCTCAAATTCTCCTGATAGTCCCTGTCCTTCCCTTTCCTTCCACAGGCATTGATCCCAAGAGCATTCCCTAAGAAAAAGCATTATCCCTGCATAGGTCCCAGGAAGTCCAACCTGTGACATTTGGTGACTGAAGTAGTCTGAGAATGTAAATAATAAAACGGAAATTTGGAACTAGATCCACCTGGCTGGCAATAAGGCCCCATTACAGGTGGGAGGTGACATACAATCTCTGGCAGAGTAGCAATGCAGTTGTTAAAACTTTCACTTGTTGTGACCTAGGATGAGATACTGAAGGAAAAAACATATTCACTATTGTGACATATCAGATATTTGAGAAATATGGGGCGAGAAGTAACTATAAGGATAGTGGAACTGAGTGCCTTTGCTAAGTTTTGATGGATGTGCTGAGTGTAGCTGAGAAGCTCGGTGAGCTGTCCTCTGGAAGCTGGGGCTGAAAATAGATGCCATTACAGAACTGAGCCCACTGACAGCAATTGGAGTAATAGGATTCCAAAAGAACAGAGCCCATGTGGCTGTGTGTGACCATCAAATGCCAGGTGGGTGAAATTATCATAAGGAACAGGAAGGTTGGAGTGGTTAATATAACATGGCATCCATAGGGGCAAAATAGACAGGCAGCCATAAAGATACTGCTCAATCTATACAATCAGAAGAAATCAAGGACATATTATTATGTAAATGGGCACAATCAACCCAGTAAAAGTCAGAACCCTTACCAATTTTCTAGACCAAAACCAGGTTTGGGGTCTGGCTCCCACCGAATATTGTCTGGATTTGCAGGAGGAAGACTCTGCAATGTCACAGCAGACATGGTGGAAATAATTTCCCCAATACCAACCCAAAAGCACCTTCAATCATTTACTTGGTTAATTGTGCACTCCGGTCCAAAGTAAGTCACATGGTGAGCCCAGAGTCAGTAAGAGAGGGCCTGCATTAGTCTGCTTGGGCTGCCATAACAGAATGCCAATGACTGGGTGGCTTGAATGACAGAAATCTTGCTCACAGTTCTAGAGCCTGGAGGTCCAAGATCAAGATGCCAGCAGGGTTGGACGCTCTCTCCTTAGCCTGCAACTGCCACCTTCTGCTGAGTCTCTCCTCATCCTTTCCTCTGTGCACACACTCCTGGTTCCTCTTCCTCTTCTTATAAGGACACCAGCCCTATGGGATTAGGGTCCCACCCTTATGCCTTCACTGAACCTTAAATACGTCCTTTAAGGCCTTATCTCCAAATACATTCCCACTGGGAGTGAGGGCTTCAATACATGAATTTTAGGAGACACGATTTAGTCCACCACAGGGCCCTACCACAGGGTGTGGCACAGGGAGGGGAATGATTTGTGGCTGTGTGTGTGCTCTATCCCAGCACAAGCAGAGCTGTGCTCTGTCTCACTCTCTGACTCTTCTTCCCACCATGACTCTGCTCCTCAAGCCAGGAGCCTGGAATCATCCCTTATGTAGGCCTTCACCTCACCTCCTACAGCTAAGCAGTCACTAACTCTTGAAGATTCTTATCTCTCTCATATTTTATACTGCATTCCTCTTCATCCCCACTAACCCTACTCTATTAAGATCCTCACCATTAGCCACCCAAGTTGTCTCCCTGCCTCCAGTATTTTCTCTCAAACCTTGTCATTGTATTCCCATATATCTATCTAGAGTGCAAAATCTACCTTCATGCTCAACCACACAAAAACCTTAAATTGCCCCCAAATACTGACAGGATGAAACCCAAGCTCCTAGCTCATCTCACACCATTCTCCACAGCATGGACCTTGACAGAGCATCTGGCTAATCTCCTGACCTCCCATCTCATACCCTAGACTCCACTAACACTGCTGTGCAGCCCACAGCACCCACCATGCTACTTCACACTTCCATGATGGTGTGCATGCTTTTCCCACATCTCCACCTGCATTACGGCTACTCGCTGCAATTCTCAGTGCAGGCATCAGCCTATCCCAAAATATTTCCTGACTACACTGGACCACATCAGGTGACTCTTCTCTGACCTCCCCAAGCATCCTGTGCTTACTTTTGCCATGTGGTAATTAAGGATAAAGGCTCTAGATTCAGAGTGCTTGAGGTTGATTCCCAGATCTACTATTCACTAGCTCTGTGACCTCAGCAGAGTCATTAAACTTCTCTAAATCTCGATTTTCTCATCTGCAAAATGTAGATAATAGTATTTATCTATATGATCCAAAACTTTTGGGGGGTGCAAGTTAAAGAAACCCAACTCAAACTTATTTAAGCAAAAATGAGTTGTCTTAGTATATTTGGCCTGCTATAATAAAATACCATGGATTTATAAACAATAGGAGTTTATTTCTCACAGTTCTGAGGGCTGGGAAATCCAAGATCCAGGCATTGGCAGATTTGGTGTCTGGTGAGAGCCCCCTTTTTCATAGGTGACACCTGCTTGTTGTGTCCTCAGCTGGTGGAAGGGACAAGGCAGCTCTCTCGGGACTCTGTTATAAGGGCACTAATCCCAATCATGGAGGCTCCACCCTCATGACCTAACCACCTCCCATAGACCTCACCTCTTGATACCGTCACCTTGAAGGTTGGGATTTTGACACTGAATTTTGGGGAAACACAAACATTCAGACCATAGGACAAGGCATTGTTTTTGGTTAACGTAACTAAAAAGTCCAGTGATATAATGACTTCAGGCATGGCCAGATCCACGTGCTCAAGGACCATTATCAAGAAGCTGTCTGTCTCATTTCTCAGCTGTTTCCTCTCCATTGACTTCATTCCCAGGTACAATCCTCTGACTGTTTCAGTCTTACGTCATCACAGCTAGGTAATCCCAAGAGAAAGAAGAAACTTCTCATTCCCAACAGGTTTAAAAACAAAGTAGACTTCCATTGGAATGACTTATATCATGTGTCAACCTTAAACAAGTCACATTTTTCCAGAGGCTGTGATACACTGACAGACCGTTTTGGGGTCAAGTCCCATATTTTTGGAACTGGGGATTACAGCCTTCCAGCAGTATTGCCTTTAGACCAAGGCAAAAGGGGCCTAGTCCTTGATTCCATTCTTCAGAGGGACACACATATCACAATGGAAACGGAAATAGATTTACTAAGTGACCCAGGGATGCATCTGTCACTGAGGATCCAGCTGTCCCTGCATCCTCTTTAACTGTACCATCCAGGCAGCAGGGAAAGGCTTCTCCACATCTCCCTCCAATGTCCTTGAAGCAAAAGGTGACTGCATCCAACTGCTGTGAAGGTCTGTGGGTTGTGGACAGAGGGCAGAGGACACAGACACTGCTCAGAGTACAAATCAAGGAGTAGGGGAATGGGTTGGAAGCCAGGGGACCACCAGGAGGTTTGAAATTGCTATGTGAGAAACATAAAGAGAATGCCAGAGTAGATTCAAAACACCCCTGCCTTTCCTCTACACGAGATTCATTAATTATGCCCAGAACAGGTCATCTCTGATATTCCTAACCACAGACAGACCATCTAATCCCCTTGACAGGCCCATTTCTGCCTCATTCCCTCAGCAAGCACTGTCTCTGGCTACCCAGAGTGCTCTGGTTGAACTCCCAAGGGTCCTGCCAAATGCATTTGAGAAACGAGAAAACCAAAGTCAAGCCCATTTATTACTAATTAAATGTACCCTGAGTTCTCACTGGAATTGAGTGTGGCCTCTCCCTTGCCTGGGGACACAGAGCTCCCGTGTGCAGTACCTATTCTTGAGGGGACCTCTTGCCTTGGGTTCCTGAGTCAGTGTCATCTCTCTCTGCTCCCTGGAAGGAATCTTTCTAAGGTGCAGAGCTGAACGTGTTGTTCCCCTGCTAAAAATCCTTTGATGATTCCATATTATTAAGGGATAATATATGTATGATTTAACAGGGCATTTGGATCCCTCAAAACATGCCCCAGATTGATCTTTCCAGCCCATAATCTCTTACTTTCTGCCACCTGCAATCCCATCCCCAACACGGACCCTCCACCAACAAACACATCCAACTTGGTTCTAACTCACTGGTTTCTGATCTCATGTGCCCTTTAACCTATGAGCTCCTCGTAGATGGGGTCATGGCGTGTTCACCTTCTCCTCCTCAGATATCCTCTTCACATAGCAGATCCTCAGCTCATGGCTGGGATGTGCCAGAATGCCTCCAAATGGAACATTATGGTGAGAAGCTCGTGGAGGATGAGACTGTCATCCCTCTCCATACATCCTCACCGTGACAGCACAATTCCCAAGAAGCAGGTCCCTTCAGTACGTGCTGCTGTGACTGAACTGGTTAACCCACACATCACCCTGCTCTGTATTGACTGGGGACAGCTAGAGAGAGGTCTGGCCAGGATTCCGGAAATGTTAGTTTAAGCTCAAGCTCTGCTACCTCTTGGCTGTGACTACAATCTCCTTTTTTATCTAATCTATGTTGTTATATAATCGCTATGAACTTCTCCCTTATCTATGAAATGGAGATAAAAAATACCTACCTTGCATGGTCACTGTGAAGGCAAAATGAGATAAGGTAGATAAAGCATTTAGCCCAATGCCTTGAAAATCCCTGTTACTTTTAGAATCCAATAAGAACATCTTTTTAGAAAAGAGAGAGAAACTCAGGTTCTGTTCATTTAGAGAAAGTCCTCTGAGAAAAAATGAGCTTTCCTCATCCCAGCTTTCCAGCAGGGCGTCAAGGGTCCTCCAGGTTTAACTGTGCCATCTGTGGAGTGTGTCTTGATGCAGGAGATGAAGATGTTGAAAGGGACTTGTTTCCCTTGAGGGAGAAACAGACTGGCCAGTGCCGGCGGCCAGCAGAGCAGCCTTTGGCTTCCGAATGCCCCACAGCTGCAGGGGAGGAGCTCAGACAGTTTCTCTCAAAAGTTGAAGCCCCAACAAGCAAAACTGTTCTTCCTGCCATTTGCTTAACTCTCCCACAGCAGCAAAACAAAACAAAACAAAAAAGAAAGTTTCCCAACTTTGTTCTGATAAACTCAAAAACATACTGAGTCCAGCTGTCACCACTCAGACTTAAGAGATAAAATCATGACCAAGCCATGGACTTGTTTCTCACCTTCAGCGGTCTCTCCTCCTACCCCAATAGTCACCCAAAGGAGCTAAGTGGATTTGTTGAGTTTATGTTCTTGCCCTTAAAAACTGAACTAAAATGAGATATATTTGTAATATTGGGCTAAGCTGGCTTTGCCACCAACTAGTTAATTGGCCTTGAGAAATCATGTAGTTTTCCTGGTACTTGGCTTCTTGACTTAAAAAATAAGGATTGAATAATTTTATATGAATTATCTTTCCCACAGGATTATATCAAGGACCAAGTGCACCTGGAAGCAGTACAGGGTCATGGCCAAGCAGACTTGGGTTGAATCTTGGTTCTGCCATTTGTTAGCTGTGTGTCCTTGAACAAGTCACCTCCTTCAGTGTCCTCATCCATAAGTGGGAATATGAAGACCACCTACCTATTACTGCAAGGGCTGTTGTGAGAATTAAATTTAAAATTTTTATAAACACTTTATAAAGTGTTTAGTGCATGACTGGCACATGGTAGGAGCCCAAGAAACTACAGAAGCAGTAGCAGCATTAATATCCCTAAGGTAATGTAAACTACAGATCACTAGAATAGGTAAATACGGTCAGGATCATCATCAATATCAACCAAGTCAACTCTTCATGAAGACTTGTCCTGAGAACAATCACTTTTTGATCTTTCCTTTTCCTAAACTCCCATATAGTATCTTCTCAATGTTTGGAACTGAGCTATATTCTCCCATATATTTTCTCTAATGGTTTCAGTTACAGTTAAAAATAAACATAGCTACTCAGGTCATACTACCTGTGCTGAGGATGGGGGGTGGGGTGGGAAGTACATGGTGGAGTCACCTAACCCAGGGCCTGGTTCCCCTCTGTGGGTCTGGGGATGTGATTTAGCATTCATTCCCAGGACCGAGCAGTCTCTCAGGATCTGACTCACACTAAAATCTCTCTTCTCCCCTCCCACCCCCCTGTAAAAACAAATGCGTGATTATAAATAATCCCAAATTCTAACACATCTTTAGAGTGGCAAAGGATATGTGCCTTTAGTAACTTCCAGGTACAAGAGCACAACTTTCACAACCCCTCACTGGGTGGAGGACCTGAAGTAAGTGCTCAATAAATACTTGTTGAATCAATAAATGCTTATTATTAATGAGAGTATTGCTGGGGAATTGGTATTCTACTGCCACCATAATGCTGCAAAACAAGCCACCGAAAAGCCCTCAGTGACAAACCCTAATCATTTATTGCTGACATATGTCAGGCCAGCTACAAGTACATCTGGTGTCTGTGCCATGGCCGAGAGGTGATGCTGTGCCCATGGGCATCATCAGCAGAAGAGCTGGCAGGAGCCAGATTCTCTGGTGTCCAGCTGAGAGCCCTCCCAATAATTCCAGGTTCTCCCAGGTCTCTCTTAGTGTTAAGACCCTGTGTTAGGCATCAATAGGATAGATGGGGGCTGAGGGACTCACACATAGTATATTCACACAAACACAAGCCTCCCCACTGTACACAGACCAGTCACAAACTCCAACGAGCTGGGCCAGGCCTGAAATAAGCTCCAGCACAATTACTGAGTTCTAGGAAAAAGAATTTGGGCCAGTGCTATTAATGGGCAAGATTTAATGATGGGCCAGGGAGTGGGAAGGGCTCCAATGGGGAGAGAAATGTTTGGCTACAAAAGGAAAATCATCCATCTCAGCCCCTGCAGGGGAAGCCATTTGCTTGGCACACACATGTATCAGCCCCCAAGGGAGTGTTTCCTCTTCCAGCTCACAGATAAGAAATGTTCAGGTGGTAAGTGACTTATGATGTACCTTCTGAAAGCCTGGATTCGGGGCTCAGAATGGTCCCTCTGGGCCTGAGGTTGCAGTTGCAAACCTCTGTGATGGAATAGTTGTAAAAGATCTTGCAGAATTCAGTCAAAGTAATATTTATCTTCTTTTCCTGGCTCTAGATAATTGGTTGGGTGAAATTTTTCAACCTTCTCCAGTTAGTTTACACAGAAAAAAGTCTAAATATGGGGTGAGGTAAAAGTCAGATTTTGTTCAAGGTCATTTCTCCTTTAGGGGCATCTTTGCACGTCATATGGAAAATCATCAGTATTCCATATGTTTCATTCATTCATTCGTTGATTCAATAAACATATATTAAACAATATGTGCCAGCCATTGGACTAGACATTAGGGTTGAAGAATGAATAAGCCACAGTCCCTAAGCCAAAGAGCTTTTCTTTCCCCCAATGGGGAAAAGAGAACCATAAATAATTATAAAACCATTTGTAAAAATACTGTAATGGGTGCAAGAGCAACATGACATCAGATTAACAAATGAACTCTAAAGAGGAGATAACAGTGGAGATAGGTCCTGAAGGATGAAGAAGGAATTCTAAGCAGAGAACATGCATACTGTGTGGATCAGCTCATTCAAACTCTGTCCCATCATCCTTCTAGGGGAGACTGGAAAGCTAAAATCTTCATTATACAGACTCCCTTGCAGCTAAGGTCTGTATACAAATTAGACTCCACCAATTAGATGTATTCAGAGTGGGATTTGAAAGGTAGAAATAAGCCAAACCAATCCATCTGCCCTCTCTTGGGTTGCTACTGCTGGTAAAGAAAGTCTTAGGAATGCAAGGATTTTATACAGTAACATTTCAGGGACTATTTTTCAGCTTTGTGTCTTGCATACAGGATTTAAAATGAGAGCAGAGGTCCTTGATTTCAGAAAGTTCCCCTGGCAGCCTCAGAAATAGAAGCCCCCCTGAAGAATCAATTCTATGCTGATCTGAAAGTGATTCCTTCCAGGGATTTTGTTAGCAGTGAATTCCTTATAGTAAATGACTTTCTGCTTAAAATACTTAAATTGATTTCTATTTCCTGCACTCAGCTCCTACTGGTGTGGAATTTGGAACAAACAAATGTTTAAAGATGGGAACTTGTGATTTTTTTTTTAATCTGATCTTACTGAGTTTGAAGACAGAGACAATGCCAATATTATTTGAAAATGTGTTGCATGGCACACGATGGCAAAACACTTAAATGGTCCCCCCTGAGCTTCCAGCCCCGATGGTTCACCTGGTGTCAGACTTTCCTTCTTACCATAAACAATCTAAAACTGAAAAAAAGTATATTTAAAAAACTGTTTTCAGGCCTGTGACAATGAGCTGTGTATGACAAACTCCTGAGAGAAGAGATTCACAGGTGAGCCTGATAATTGCCTCAGATCTCATCAGGAAACAACTTCCCTGCTGTGAACTGGGTCCAAGCAAAGCATAGTAAACTCACTGAGCTGAATGGGCAGAGGGGAGAAAGCCACACAGATTATGGACGGGAAAAGTCACCTTTAAGTCACTGACTGAGGGCTGAGCTACAGGAGCAAAGGGTTAGACTACCAGAGGCTTGCCCTGTAAAGCACAACAGAGATTCTAGAGGTGGAGCAGGACCAAGAAGTTGAATATCTGGCCCAGCAAGAGAGGAGCAAGACCTCGTTAACACATTGTTAATAACCCAGGCATCAAGCTGAGATAACAGAAAGGCCCTGATTTAGATTAAGGACCACACAGGACTAGACACACCTTAACAGATCCTAAAATCAAGATATGATGAGATCTACAACAAGGACTGAGTTTAGAGATTAGATCCCCCAAATTATAGGTCTTAAGAAACACCTTAGCCCTTTCACAATCAATCTTTACAAGGCATAAAACCAAACCATCACAAGGTCAAGGTAATCAACTATTAATTGAGCCACTTCCAAAAAAAATCCAATACACTTTATGCATTAGTTTGGTAAAAATTTCAAAAGTAGGGGACATGCAAAGAAACAGAAAATATGACCTTTAGTGGAGAAAAAAAAAGTCAATTGAATACCAAACCTAAACTAGCATGGATGTATTATTTAGCAAACTAAAACATTAAAGCAGCTGCTATAAAATATGTTTACTGAATTAAAAGAAAATGTAATCTACATGAGTGGACAGATAGGGAATCTCAGCAAAGACATGGAAATTATATAAAACAACCAAATGGAAATTCTAGAATTGAAAACTGAAATAAAGTAATTGAATGGACTTAACAAGATTGAAAATGACAAAGGAGTCAGTGAACTTGAAAATGGATCCATTGAAATTCTCCAAGCTGAAGAGCAAAGAGAAAAAGATTGGGGGGTAAAAATGAACAGTGGCCTGTGTAACAATATCAGGGACCTACTCAGGGACCTGTAGAACGATATCACATGAGTACTAAGAGTCCCAGAAGGAGAAGAAAATGAAAACAGGCCAGGAAAAAATATTTGAAGAAATAATAAGCCACTGGATAAAAAGCAGGAACTCTCAGATCCCTTTATTAGCTATGCATTAAAAAATCTACAAAATATTCAAAAGAGACCATCGTAAGCAGAGCCTGCCAAATTTATTTGATCCTAGAACCTTTGCACCATGGAGCATATCACAGAACTATGTTCCATAGAATTCACCTTGGGAAACATCACATTACAGATGGGAACTGCGGCTCAGGCACTTCTTGGAAACATGAGTGATCCTGGGCTGCCAGAATGTGTTAATATTCAAGGATTAGGTAGGGTAGTAGTTGTAATGACAAGAATATTCTAGGTCGGGGGAGGACACAGAAAGGGAGGTGGAAGAGGCTAAAGACAAATATCTTCCATTCATCCTGACCCCTGGCCCCGAGCCAGCCCCACTCAAGCTCTGCTTGCTTAACTTCTCCAGCCCACATGCACCACTTAGGAGCCCTAAGGGAAATCTGGGTCCAGGATTCAGAGAACTCATTTTCACCAAAGGAGATAGGACCCTTGGAAAAGCACCAAAATCCATGTGGAGAGGATTGCTTTGTGTTCTCATTTTATTTTCTGAAAGTGACAGAATTGTAGGGAATGCCACCCCACAGAAGAGAAATAGTACGAAAATCACAAATCCAAGCTGCAAAATATAAACATATAAGCTGCAAAATATAAAACAAAAACTCAAGTAATAAGAAACAATGTCATGTGAATGCCTGCATAATGAAACCCTGCAAATACATAACCTTTTCATTTACAGAGCACCTGGGAATTCACTAAGACATTAGATCTTTATGACAAGCCACAAGGGATATGGCATCTTTTCCACTTTACAGATGAAGAAAATGAGACAGCTACATGCTGTGATCTTCCAGAGGCCACATAAATAACCCACAGCCAAAAATGAAGGAACCAGCCAAGGCTAGTCCATGGCAAAATTGTAAAAATCATGTTTTTCTCCAGTTCTTTCACCATATTCTTCTCCCTACCCCAGATCTTCTCCACCACCACCCCCAGAATACTTCCTTCCCAGAACTGCCATCCATCCGACAGCTTTTTCCTTCTGGGGATGCACTGCTTATTGGGTATAGTTACTGACTCTCTCTCTGACTCAGTCTCTTTATTCATAAAATCTGAGAATAATTTCTGCCATGCCTATCTGGGGTAATAATGTCTGCCATGCCATGGTCATAAATATCCAAAAAGTAAATAAGTGGAATAAAGCCATAGAAAGATGCTTGAAATTATAAAATGTTGTGTAAATTCAGATGCAATTTCCCCTTGTCCCATCCTAGCAATAGAATCAGTTCTATAAACAGCTGGTTTTCTCCCAAAATAAAAATAGCTCAATTTTTCTAATTATAAAATAATTCAAGCAGATTATGAATAGTTTAGGTATCAAAAAGTATAAATAAGAGAGTGAAACATCAATTTTACACACACACAAACATGTATATATACGTGTACATAACAGATACTAGAGCTTCACCTTTTTATAAGCTGTGATCTTTGGGATGTGGCATAAAATAAAACAGACAAAGGCTAATCTGAGTCATAAAATCTTAGGCAACTTTATTGATGCAAGCTGCTTCCCAACAGCATGAGAGCAAGGCCACTGGCATCCCTGAATATAGCTCAAAGGTTTAGGCTGATACATAGCACAAAATCTCCCTTCACCCAACATTTCAAATCTCTCCAGATCCAGATCACCACCACCAAAAGAACCAAGAACCCGTGAAAATCAGTGCACAGCGTTTAATAGTGAAGTCAATGCAGAATTATCAATGTCTACAACAGTATCTAAATTCAGAGAACAAAAGGGGAGAAATGTTAATAGAGATGTCTTGACTCCCAGCTTAAGCAGAGACATTCCAATTTTCAGACATCTGCAAAAGATTTTTTTTTTTTTTGCCAAAAATAGGATCATAATATATGGACCATTTAGAAATTCACTGCTTCCTGTTAACAAAATATCATGTCATGACATATGTCAATGAGAACCATCTATGGATTTGCTATTCTGTACATGTTGTATAAAAAGGAGTCATATAGCATGTGGTTCTTTGTGACTGGCTTCTTGCACTTGGCATAGTGTTTTCAAGGTTCGTCCACGTTATAGCATGTATCGGTACTTCATTTCTTTTCTTGTTGAACAACATTCCATTGAATAGATACGTCACAGGTTATTTACGCATTCATCAGTTTTCATCAGTCATGAGCAACAGCCTGACTGGCCGTGCCCTCACTGTGCCGACAGATCTTCTGATAATGGATATTTGGATCTTTCCAAATGTTTAATTTCTACAAACAACAATGCAAATCATATATTTATAAATATTTCTTTATACACATATGGTAATAAACTTCTAGAATTCAAACCTCTGAGTTAAAGGGTATACACATACTTAAGGGGTTTTATATATATATATATATGTATACACGAGGGTACTTCAAAATGTTCATGGCAAGACTTGTACTACCTTTTAATTCCATTTTCCCATGAACTTTTTGAAGTATCATTGTATTGGATAATTTCCCTTTCTACCTAACAGTTTCACAAAATGGATTTGTCTGTCATTAGTACTCTATCTTCCATCTCTATATAATAGAATTAGAGTGAAAACCTATCGCTCACTCACACCCCATCACCCTCAATGGTTGGATACTAAGAGTGACTTCCTGCTCTTCTTCCTCAAACTTCTCTCTTGAAGGCAATTTACAGGAAAGAGTTGGCTGTGCCCATGCCAGCCAAGGAACCAATGGAAAGGGATCTTTACTTCCAGGATGTCAGGCATAAGGAACTGATAGAAGAGGAAGGGTCCCTGTTGTAAAAATATGATAAGGCAGGATACTGGAGAGCCATGAACACTGACTTCATAATTAGCCATAGGCTTTGTTTCAGCTCTGCCCTTCTCTGTAGGATTTTGGGCTAGCTGGTAAACTCGTCTACACCTTAGATTTTTGTATCTGAAAATGGAATAATAATACTTCCCAAGAAAGACTATTTCTGACGATAGAGATGGCATATGTAAAATGCCTGACACAATGGCGCATTCAAAAATAGTCCTTGGCGCCCCAGAGACCTCTTCTGTCACATTTGCTGACTGACCCATAGGTCTCACTCACATTAAAGGCTGCATTGTTGTCACTGGCTTCACTATTAAATTCTGGAAGATGACACTCAAGGGTTCTCTAGAAAAAAACTGCAGGTAACAGGGCAAGGTAGTGTATTCTGTGGATGGGACATTAACCAGTAGACCATGGTGTCCTCTGGTCTTCTGCAGATTCACATCCAGAGGCCTGGAAGGTGGGAGCCCACATAGCCCCTGCCCCAAAGTTGAGTGATTTAAAAAAAAACAGGAGCAGATCCCCTTTTAGAGAAGCAGATGGAGAGCCAGCCCTCCCGGTACAACTGGCGTGCAGATATGTGTACTCACCCCTTCCCCCTCAAATCCCTGCACTTTGATCATCTGAAATTGATTTTCATCTTTCCAGATGTCATTCTACCTCTCTGAACATCTCTTAACTTTCTTCCAAGACTCCTCTTCTGCCTCAGTATTCCCCAGTGTCCTCCTCTCCTCTTATGGGGATTCTAATCCCACGTCTGCCTCCATGACTTCATTCAACACTGTACATCAACAGTTCACAAAGGACAATTATCAGTCCTTATCCTAAGACTCATATAACCAGCTGCCAACTGGACATCCCATCTTGGACAAACCTTAGACTCCTCAAACTTACCCAGAGTTACAGAGCTAGCAAGTGACAGAGCCAGAACTAAACCCAGGTCCATCTGGGTCCAAGGCCACAGCCCCCGCTTCTACCAAACCACCGTCACGATAGGTCTCAGACTCAGCCATCTTGTCTGGTTCTGTTTGCAGAGCGACTTTTTTCTGCAAACTTTCCTGTTTGCAGTTTAATTCAACTCAGTGAGTATTTGCTGAACATCTTTTAAAAGGCTTTGGGGTAATACAAAGGGGAGCTAACAAGCTGTTTTTATGACCAGGGTAAACATGGATTTACAAATAAGCAGCTCTCCACCTCCACACCAACAATTTCCATCTTTGAAAGTCCAGTCTCTGCAGTAAACAACATGCTTTACAGACTGAGCTTCCTTCCTCAGAATGCTAAAATATGTTATAAAATCCCTATATATTGTTCATTCAAGTATTTCTCTTCCCTCAGACCTATGACAGGTAAATAAGTGAGACAACTAGGAGAGTTTTGCTCAAGCTCTGATAAATTAGCTTGTTGCAGGCCAAGAAAAGTAGAAACACTAGATAATTTTTTTTAAAAATTTTTGTTTGAAGGCATAAGAAAGCTGCTATGACAGGTAGGATGTCAAGTGGCCAAGACACTGCAGAGAAGAAAAGTGCTTCAGATGAGCTCGACATTGGCACCACATTTTTCATAGGAGAACTTGAAGATTCTTGGAATGAATAGGAAGGGGAAGCTGAGAAGCCAGAAAACAGTGAAATCTCAGATACAGAGAAGCTTTAAAAAAAGCTTTTGTCATCTCCCAGTCTTGAGAGCACCAAGGCAGTCAACAGACAGGCACAAAAATCCCTGAAAGAAAAAGACTCGCCCCTGAAGACTTTTCCCAATTTTTTATTATATTATATTGTATTTATATATATATATATATTTCAGAAGAGTATGCCCTAAAGGAAGCTATAATTCCAAATCACTACAAACCAGTGGTTCTGAACCCCGTCAGACTCAGCAGGCTCTCTTATCTTTTATTTTTTAACTGACAAATAATAATTGTTTATGTTAATGAATTCACAAGACCAGATGCTAGGAAACCACATGGAACAGAGCTGAAAGCATTGACCCAGAGATCCAGTATTGTAATGATGTCAATTATCCCCAAATTGACCTACAGTTTTAAAGCCATCCCAAATCTCAGTAGGTTTTTCAGTGGAAATTGACAGCTGATACGACCACTTATATAAAAATGCATGGACCCAAGATTAATAAGAAAATCTTGAATATGAACAATGTTGAAGGTCTTAGACTACAGATTATCAAGATTACAGAAATTAAGTGGTCTGATATCTGTACTAGGATAGAAAAAAGACCAGTGGAACAGAAAAGAATAATGAATCCAGAAATAGACCAAACACATATACCGTCCCCTGATAAGAAAGAAAGGGGACACTGCAGAGCCACAGGGATTAGGTGTTTTATTTTGTTTGATAAATAATACTGGAATTAGAGGATATCTGTGGGGAGGGAAAAAGAAAGATGCTGACCCCTACCTCACACCGTAAACAAAAATGAATTCCAGATGAATTCTAGATCTAAATGTGAAGTATAAAACAATAACTTTCCAGATATAATGAGAAAGTATATAAACACGGCCCTGAAGGAGGCAAAATTTCCTTAAACAGGACCAAAAAGCAGTAGCCACTAAGTAAAATGTTGGTAAATTGGACTTTGTTTAAGATTTAAAACTTTTTTAAAATTAAAAGTCATCATTGAATAAGATACTTGCAGTACATATGCAGGGTCTTCAAAAATTTATGGGAAGATTCATATTATCTTTTAATTATATTTTCCATGAACTTTTTGAAGTATCCTCAGGCATCCAACAAAGGGATCATATCCAGGATACCTAGAAAATCCCTCCAAGTCATTAAGAAAAACACAGATGGCCCAACAGAATATGGTTAAAAGACTTGAATGAGCACTCCACCAAAAAGGATATCAAAATAGCCAGTAGACACATGAAAACGTTTCCACACCAGTGGTCACACAGAAATGCAAATTAATATCACAATGTGGCACACCACACACCTACCAGAATAGTTAAAATAAAAAGAGACTGACAAGAATGTGGGGCAACTGAAACTCTCTTACGCTGCTGTTGATGTGAGCTTAAAATAAAACTGTCACTTTGGAAAACTTTTTGGGCACACTTACAAAAGCAATGTGTACCCTAAGACACAGAATTTCTACGTTTAGGTATTTATCAAAAAAGAAAAAATACATGTATGTGCCAAAATACATGTAATAGAATGTTCAAAGCAACATTATTCACAATAGCCCAATACCAGGAAGAAATTGTCCAAAAACAGCCAAATACATAAATTGTGACATACTCATATAGCAGTAAACAATGCTGCAGTGAAATTGTACAGTTGCTACATATAAAAACATAGATTAACCTCATAAATACAATATTGAGCCAAAGAAGCTAAACACAAAAGAGTAGATACTACATGATTTTATTTAGATAAAGTCAAAACCAGGTGAAGACATTTGGTAATGAATGAGGACAGTGGTTAATTTGGGGGTGACAGTGATTAGAATACTGTTTTGGTAGCACAGGTGTGTTCACTTTGTGAAGATTCACCAGCCTGCACCTTATGACTCACACACTGTCCTGCATGTGTATTATGCTTCAGTAAAAAGCTTATTTAAAAACAGTTGATATTCAAGACTACTGGATGAACTTACAGGGCCTCACCTTTACCAGTGCACAGTGATGGGATTAGTGACCTGTGAAAGAGGCCCCAGAGGGCTGCCTTGCCCCTCCGCCATGTGAGGACATAGGGAGAAGACACCGTCTATAAACTAGGAAGAGAGCCCTCACCAGACTGAATCTGCCGGCACCTTGGTCTTGGATTTTCCAGCCTCCAGAATCATAAGAAATAAATTTCTGTTTTTTTATAAGCCACCTAATTTATGGTATTTTGTTATAGCGGCCTGAATGGACTAAGACACCCCCAGAAAACAGGTCACCTCCATCCATCCAGATGAGAACATTAACATGGGCATGCACCGCCAAATGACCCAGGTGGGGTGCCATGTGTATTGGTCTACCCCAAAGGCCATGCCCACACTGTGCAATCCCCAGTGCTATTTCTGGGACTGAATTCTTTGGAAACCCAGCAAGGCTCTGTCGACGTGCCAGGAGTTTAGTCAGCTGGGTGAGCCTTTCACAGTCTGCATCCTGTCACTGGTCTTTCTGACTACCGCACAAAAAGGAAGCGGATGGCTCTCTTCACAGTGGGACCGCCGGCTTTCTCCTTCCAATCCATTAGGCATGGTGTGGAGCCGTGTAACTTTGCACATGCCATGCTGTTCTGTATAAATAGGGACCATCCATCAGAAATGTCACAGACAGGAAGGCAATAAAGTTTCTACAACCAATTTACAAGCAGGATCCGCTGTGAAATGCAGGCAGAAAATACCTTAACAGACTGAGAGGATGTGAAATACACATTATGTATGGTCAGTGAAGCCCTGTTAAATCCTGGGGATGGAGCACAAAGAAGAAGAAGTGGAAAAGGTACAAAAGTGAGAGGACAAATGCTGAAAAGCCGGCGGGGTCTCTAACCGCATTTGAAAATGAGAAACATCAACATGACGAACAGAAGCAGAGGAACAATGTCCCATTTTTTGCCCTTCTGCAAAGTCAGCAAACCAGGGGCACGCTTGCAAATACGTTCCTCTTGATGTTGAATTTATTACTGCTAGACTAAAAAGTATTAAAATTGAAGATTTCTGTTTAGACAGAAAATAAATTTAACCAAGGGGCTAGGAGAGCAGGTTTGCTGAAGCTGAGCTGCCAACTTGCCTCAACCTCAAGATTCACTCACAGGCATAAAGTTTCAGCCAGAGTTCAGAGGCATACATTCATTTTTAGAAGCTTCAAAATTATCCGTGCAGGTCAAGGAAGAGCTTTGTCCACCATCCTCATCACAGACATCCTGAAGACTCGAGTTCGAGGCATGGCTTTGAGTATGGTAGAGAGTCAGTACATCTCAAATACTTTAATGAATGACTAGCAGAGTCTTTCTTTCCATATATATTGATGCAAAGGAAAGAGATGTTTAAATGCTAACAAGATCCTCCTCAATATCGTCTCCATCGCCACCACCATCATCATCCAGCTGAATTTTAATGAGGGCTGGTTTTATGCCAGGTACAAGAGTGATTTCATACAGGGCGAGTATTATTATATGCCCACTTTACAGACGATGAAACCTAGAGCAATTAAGTTTCAATTAGTGAGAGACTCAGAATTTCAGCCCCCCTTTTCTAAGGCCAGACCACTAAGCACTGTAGTCACTGTATCTTCTGCTATTAAATTAAGGGCATTTAAAGTCCCTCAGACGGGTTAGTTATCCATGTTCATTTCAAGTGTCACTGAAATATAAAATCTGTCCTTAGCCCATTCCTGCAATTAATGCCCCTCCCAGTCAAGAGCGAATCAATCAATTAAACTTTTACCAAGCCTGTAACACTGATAATAATAGCTAACTTAATTGAGTGCTAACTGCATGCCCAGCATTGTGCATTTTATATGGATTATCTCACTCATTTATCCCACTGACCCTATAAAATTGCATTATTATCAACATTTCCCAGGCGAGGAAACTGAGGCACATAAAATTGTGCATCTGCCCAAGGCACATACATTGTGCAAGCGTCAGGGCCAGAATTACTCTCATCCTGTTCCCTCCTGGACCCACCGCAGTCGGGCTCTCTCAGCCTCTGCTCAACTGAAACTGCTCTCGCTGGGTGACCAAGGGCCTGCACACAGCCCAGTCTCGGGATCAGGAGTGCTCAGTTCTCCTGTTCGGTTTTATTAACAGAGTTTTATAAGCTCCATTGCTCTTCCCTTCTTAAAGTGCATCCTTCGACGGTCTCCCATGATTCTTGATTCTCCTCCTAGTCACTAGCCAATCCTGCTCAGCTGCGTTTGCTGGTCCCCTCATCTCCCTGACCTCTAACATGGGCGTGCCCTGGGCCTCAGTCCTCGTGCCTCTTCTCTGCTCTACCCCGTTTGCTTCCCTGGTGACATCATCCAGCCTCAGAGTTTTAAACACCATCTATATGCTGACAATTCCCAAATGTGTTTCTCCATCCTACACGCATCCCCCCAAATCCTTAATAGTGTAGCCAATTGATATCCAATACGTATCTCAAACTCGACAGGTCCAAGGCAGAGCTCCTCCTATCCGACCCACACCTCCTCCCCATACTCCCCTTCTCAGTATGTACCAGACTGTACACTGGAGATAAACACCTCGAGATCAACCTTTACTCCCCTCTTTCTTTCTCACGTGCATTCATCAATAAATGCTTTATGCTCCATCTTCAAAATATAATCGTAATTGGGCCATTTCTCACCACTCTACTGTCATCACCTTGTACAAGGAACCACTGCATTTTATGTGGATGACTACAATAGTCTCCTAATTGGCCCCCTTGCTCTGCCATCCCTCCTCCCCTCTGCCTTCAAGACAGCAGCCAGTGTGGCAGTCTGTTAGATTCACTGCCCCAGCAAGCTGGGCCTTCTGGTATCCACAGAGTCATGTGTGGTCCCACGCTGACTCTGGGCTTGGTCATGTGACTTAGCACATACGAAGCAAGCAGAAGTTTCAGAGGTGTCTGCTGTCCAGGAATGCTGCAGCGTCACAGAAGGAAGCCCAACCTGGTGTAGCGTCCTTGAGGATGAAAGACCACATAGAGAGAGAGGGCCAAACATCCCGGAGACCCCGAGAGAGCCCAGCCCCTGCCAGTCCTCAAGCTGATGTGACCCACTGAATGAGATCAGGTGAAATCAGGAGGCTCCTGCCCAGTCAACCCACAGGACAGGGAGAAACAATAAACCACTGCTATTCTGAGATAACCGAGACAATCCTTCCAAAACGAGCCTGCTCAATTCATTCTTCTGCTCAAAAGCCTCCCACCTACCTCAGAGTAAAAGCCACGGTCCTAACCACAGCCTCCAAGGCCCTACACACTCTGTCCTCCTGCCACCTGTCTGGTGTCACTCCTGTCACTGCCTCCTCCACCCCAGTACACTGGCCCCCTCACTCTTCCTCAAGTTCACCAGGCACAGGATGCTGTTTCCCAGATATTCCCTTGCCTCTTTCCTCATTCCCTCCTGATAGAGAGGTCTCACCTAATGACCTATATAAACAGTCCCATGCCCCCTCCAGCCCTCCCCTCCCCCACCCTGGGTGTTGTTTCTGTAGCATCTGCCACCAGTGCACCCACTGCGTGTCCACCTGGGGCCACCTTTAGTTTGTTTCCCAAGTAGAATGGGAGTTCTATAAAGGCAGGGACTTTGTCTTTTTTGTTCTTTGCTGGATCCTAAGTGCCTGGAACAATGGCTCAGTCGTGGTAATGATCACTGACGTACTCACTGAAGGAAACAAATCAGTGAATTCAGTCTTACACACTTGCTCTTAACAAGGATACTTCACTGAATCACTAGGGAAATTGCCCTAGCTAAGCCCTGGAAGGGGGGACCACGAAATCCGACCAACGTAATGTGAGTTGCTCTCGTTTCCAGTCCTGCTAGGCTCAGACCCTGAGGGCTTCCAGGCACAGGCTTCATCCACCCAAGTCCAAGCCAGTAGATGCCCGGGCAGGCAGATTTGCAGGAGCCTCATGTCCACATGCAAGTAGTGGCCAGGAGTCTTGTTGCCCACGCTTGGTATCCCAGGTGCCTGGCATAAGTCTCAAATGTGTGGGTGCCTCCCACCTACCCTAAACGATTTCCTGTCCTCCTCCTCCACCCTGTGTGGTCTCTTCCATTTGATGTAGATTCACTCATCCAATAAATATTTATAGGAGACCTACTCTGTGCCATCTCTGAGCACTAGGAATACAGCAGTGAACATAAAGCCTTTCCTCGTGATGCCTACAATCAAGCATTTTTTCCTCAACAGGGGCACCATGGGCATTTTGGGTGGGGCTAGTCATTATATTGTGGGGATGTCTCATGCATTATAGGATACTTAGCATTTTTGGTCATTAAAAGTCCAATCACTAGAGATGACCAAACTTCCCTTCTCCGTTTCCAGTGGCTCAGCAGGGTGGCAGACCACTCGTAGTGGAGAACCACGGGGCAGGTTTCCCAGCTTGGGCCAAAGCCCTGCCTGCTGCATTCTGTTGCAGGTGAGAGTTTACTTGTCTGTCAACCCCACTTGAACATGAGCTATGTAAGGGATGGTTCCACGACTTGATGATCTCTGCAAACCAGCACCCAGCACAAGTGCCTGACAAACACCCGTGACACAAATGAGACCTGAACATATTCTGCCTAGCTTGTGGGGCTTCTCTCCTAACCTCACCTTCTGCAGAGATTGCATCCTGACCCCCCATTATTCCACACCCAATGAACCACCCCAAAAAACAGCACCATCCACATGGCTTTTACCCAAGCTCAAACTAAACATGCTCACTAAACCCACAGTTGAGTAAATGAGTCATGCACTTGAGGTATTCATAATCTGGACTAGAGTGAAAGTACAACACGTAAATACCCCCAGGATGGTGTGTCGGGTGCTATCACAGAGAAACGTAAGGGGATACATGGGAAGAAAATGGAGATTTTCCCCTTACTACTGTAAATCAAAAACCTGGAGTTGTTAAATAACAACTCATTTTTCAAAATCATAAAGTATTAAGAATAACTTTTAGAAAAATTCTTTCAAAGCTATCTGAGAAATCATTATTCTCCAATTCCTTACCACAAGTGAGCAGTCTGGTTGTAAATGCTCATACATGCCCCCTTAATAGATTTGTGTGCCTCCAGACACAGGAAATGCATCTGGAGTGGTTGGTCACCAAAGATGAAAAACCAATTTCACATCACAGCAAGAAAATCATTTTCCAAGAACTTGAACAAGTCAACAAACAACAATATTCAAGCCTCTGGCCCTGGCCTTGTCTGAGGAAATAACTCTTGAATATGAGGAAGGAAACATCCCAAAGAGATTGGGGTGAAGTAACCTGTCTAGAAATTGACAAGACCAGTGGCAAAATGTCAAAGCTAAGTTCTCAAGCTTTGCAAGGTTAACAGAAATGTCTGTATAGATTGCAAACTGCAGGCCGCTGGATGCTGTAACTTCTCCAAAATGCATAAAAATCCTGTCAATTATAAACTGGTGAGCTTGACTTCCATCATAAAAACTGTCAGATGAAAATGAGAAAATTCTTTACAATCCAAGTATTAAATATGACTTGTCAAATCAGTTGTGTCCTGCACTTGCCAATTGCAACGAACTCATGGCCCTATAGTCTGCTGTCTATGTGCTCAATAAGGCCACAAGATAGAAATGTAAAAACCCAGTTGTAGAAAGCTGTAGTAGAACATATTTGATGAATTTGCTTTCCTTGTACATCTTTTCTAATAAAAGAAGGGTCCTTTTACTCTGCCTTTCTCAGCTCCTGCGATTCACTTGGGGCTGCCCTACACCAGGCTCCAGAGGTGGGCATGGAACCTACCCCATCCAATCTGTAAATTCCATCCCCCTAGCAACAGTGATTGTTCAGTTTCAACCACATGACTCAAATCCACTCAGTGGTGTTAATGCTGGGACTTTTGCTGCAACTACTGAGAATGGGGTTCTCTCTTATCTCTGGGATTGCTAAACTGATGGAATATAACCAGAAGTTATCTGGAGCCAGCACAGGAAAAAAATCTGCATAAGAATAAAGATAACACAGAGGAAGGCAGAGCATATTGTATTCAGCTAAAATATGAAGGAAGAGGGACTGAGGACAGGTTCATAATTCCCTGATCCTGTCCTACCTGAAGTTAGATCTGCCCCTGGATCTTTGCCATAAGCCAGCAAATTCTCCTTTTTTTCTAACCTTGTTTGATGAGCATCCTGCCTAATGCTGTTGCTGTGCTCCCTGTTCCCTGCACAGCACCTCTCCCCACCGACTCAAATCTTCAGACTCGTCCTCTGCTTGGAGTAGGAACAGACCTGTTCTTACCCAGGCTTGCATGGGAGTTAGGGAGCAATCATTCAGGAGCTTTGATGACTTCATGTTATGTATTGCTAAGCCCACTCTGGACCCCCTTTCAACAACTGGAATTCTGCCTTGTTCTCGTAGATACCTGGTCCCCAGCTGCAGGGTCCGGGATCCTGTCTCACTCCCCTGTGCTTGAACTTTTGCCTTCAAGAAACTTCCACATAAACACAACTCAGCTGTCTTTGATTCCAAATTACCTAGACTAGTGCCTGGGATGTAAGAGAGATCGTTAGATGTTCAATAAATGTAACAACTGCCTAATTGATTATTTGTAGTAGATGATGTTGGTGTCCTGCCAGAGCTCGTTACCCAGCTGGTGCATTCATCCCCAGCTGTCAGTGTTGGCAGCTAACGGCTCAGGCCTGCACCCTTCACTGAAGGAGCGTCCTCAGCTTATCCAAGAGAACACATTGCCTTGGAGACGCCTGGAGACTATGCTCTCCCCCACAACAGGTAGCAGCTGATAGGCAGTGGCTGATTGGCAGACACCTTTTCTTTCTTTCTTTCTTTTTAAATAAATGGTATTGTGTATATTTAAGGTATGCAACATGATGTTGTAGGATATATATATATATATATATATATATATATATACACACACACACAGTAAAATGGGTGCTATAGTGAAACAAATTAACATACCCTTTATCTCACATAGCTATCCATCGACCCCCACAAGAATAGCTATAATCTACTTATTTAGCAAAAATCCTGAATATGATACCCTATTATTAACTATAGTCCTCAAGTTGTACAATAGATCTTTAGAGCTGTTCATCCTACATATCAGCTACTTTGTATCCTTTGACCTACATCTCCCCATTTGCTTCCCTACACCCCAACCCTGGAAATCACCATTTTATTCTCGATCCCTGTATATTTGACCTTTTTTTTTTTAGATTCTATATACAAGTGAAATTATGCAATATTTTTCTTTCTGTGTCTTGCTTATCACACTTAGCATAATGTCCTCCAGGTCCATCCATGTTGTGGCAAATAGCAGGATCTCTTTCTTTTTTAAGGCTGAATAATATTCCATTATATATATTGCGATATTCCATTACATAGTTATATATACACATGTGATGTAATGGAATAATGTGGCATATATGTAAGTTTCCTTATCCATTCATTCATTGACAGACATCTAGATTGTTCCATATCTTGGTATTGTGAATAACGCTGCAATGAACATGGGGATGTAGATATACTTATGAGGTAGTGATTTCTTTTCCTCCGGCTGTATACCCAAAAGAGGGATGGCTGGGTCATATGGTAATTTTTTCTTTGGGTAAAACAACACTCGTGTGCAGTTCACACTCCTGAGCTTCCAGTGGGATGAGGCTGACGCCAGACTTCTCCTGACGCTTAGCTTTCTTTCCTGTCTTCTTTCCTTGACCCATTCTGCTTGCCTCACTTCCTCATAGGTCTCTCTTTTGAGCGATCCCTCAGTAAATCACTTGCTTGAGATCTGCTCAGACTCAATGTCTAGGAAGCCTGGTCAAAGACACTGACAAAACAATTCTTGTTATTGTTGTAATCACATAGAGCAAGGACAGGTCACATCACACTTCACAGGAGAGTTGTCATTTAATATAGATGTTGAGCTATGGACAGGATTTCACAGGTGGAGGTGAGGAGAATGTGAGACATTGCAAAAGGAACTAAGTGAGGAAAGGCCCGGGAGAGGACCAATGTAACAGGAATATCGAGCAGACAAAAGCATGGGAGGCTGAGAGGAAAATACTTAATTTTCATTCTCTCTGTTTTTACCTCCAGTAAGTGCCCCTCCATAATGTCACAGCTGGCTGCAAATTACAAGCTCAATCGGAGTCACAATCTTCTTCCCATGATGCTCATGGCTGGGAGCTGGAAGATTTAGCTGGAGGAACATGTGAATCTGTGCCAGGTTGAATGTATGGGCTGGGGGAGTATGGCAAAGTGTTACAGTCAAAAGAGAGAGGAAGAAAAACAATCCCCCAATGCATGTGTATTCGCTGGAATATTCCTGGGTAAATGAAATTTCAGAGGCTAATTGCAAAAAGGCTATTGAAGAGTAAACTTCAATAGCTTCATAACAGGGTGAGAGAGGTGCAGTGAACAGCAGTTCAATTAATGGGGAAGGGGCTGGACATGTTGGGATCATTGTTATCACTCATGATGATCTTACGAGAATATCATCCAGGATCTGAGGATCAGAGAGAAGCAGCATGCCCACAGTCGATGTATTGGTCTGGGTTGCCTAAGTCTTCACGAATCAACTCTCAAAAGTTATTTCTTCCTCAATAAATAGTCCAAAAGGAACATTCCTGAGTGGATAAATATGTTTTTTTTCACCATGTAAGTAAGGAAGGGTAGATTCCTGAGGCTGTTTAAGTTAAACAATTCTTGGAAAAGAGACACTACAGAGAACGGGGCTATCTCCTCAGTACCTGTGGTATAAATAGAGTTGAACAGCCAAATGTCCAAGAGGAGAGCCAACCATGCAGACTACATACTTCACTTGCTGAGCACTGAAACCTCCACATGGCCCTAATACACAATACGAGATGCTCTATTGAGGCAAGATACCAGTGATTAAAACTCACTAAACATGAGAGCAGAGAGGGGAACACCTGGTTGCAAGAAAAAGCAAACACTAGAAAAGTTCCAAGAGATTTTCTTATTATACTTTGTATCTTCTGACTGCCCATTGCAATAAAGTGTATGCTCAGTAAATACAAGAGATCTTCAAAAAGTTTATGGGAAGATTCATATCATCTTTTAATTCTATTTTTCCATGAGCTTTTTGAAGGACCCTTGTACTTATTTTAAACTAACTTTATCTTGCTCTAGGCATTTAACCTTGTTAGGCTTCAGGTTTCTTATCTGTAAAATGGTACCAATAACTGCCACCATGCCTTACTTTATAGGATTATGTTAAATGAGATCATGCATATGAGTTTTCTTTGTAAATTCTCAGGGACCATGCAAATACATTCACCTTCTCTGAAAACAAAAATACCCCAAAGTATCAGGATGTTAATTATTTTTTATTGTTTGAAATAAAAGGAAGGTCAAAATGATGACTTAAGTATACTGCCAAGAACACAAGAGATAGAGAAAAGAAAAAAATTGTCTGCCATGAGACAAAGCATTAACCTACAGCAATCTCTTTTTATTGTGTGCTTCCCATGCTCTGTTCCAAGCTTGGGATAGTCAGTTGTCAGAGAAAGCAGATGGATGTTGGTGGATATGTGACCTGCCCACAATTACACAGCTTTATAGTGCTTTAAATCATCCCAAAGATAAAAATCAAAAACAAAGTTTTGGAGCTTGTCAAAACTGATCTAATTAAAACAGCAAATGTGCTAACTAGCACATGTGCCTCTGCAATGAGATAACTCAGGCACTGCTGGCTGCAAGGCATGCTGGGATCTTTTTGACATAGGTTGATTGGAAGAAGAATGAAGCTAAAACTGAGGGATCAGGGATAAAGGGCTTGAGAGTCTAAGGAAAGTGGGTTCCAGTGGTACAAAATTAATTGTTCAGAGAGATAGTGAACTCATTGTTAGTTAGGCCTGGCTGTAATGCTCAAGAAAGTCCAAGACTGTGGGGGGAGGAGAAGGAGGCAATGGGAAGTTTATTTGAGAAGAGGGTCCTATGCAGTGATCCATAGCATTGGTTACCCTTCAGCTCGGTTGAGAGCTGTCCGCGGTGCTGAAGATGCAGACTAGTCAAACCGTCTCAGTAACCAAGAAACTAACAGGCTAGCAGGGAAGACAAAAACACAAGCAGGGCATTTCTACACAATAATAACAACACTATTTAGTCATA
Source organism: Cynocephalus volans (assembly GCF_027409185.1). Classification (NCBI taxonomy): domain Eukaryota; kingdom Metazoa; phylum Chordata; class Mammalia; order Dermoptera; family Cynocephalidae; genus Cynocephalus; species Cynocephalus volans. Next base: position 87,383,891 of record NC_084474.1, read on the forward strand.
GGGACACTATTTATTCATCCTCTGTTTTGTGCTAGACACTATGCTAGGAATCGTTTGACACTATCAAACACAAATAGATCTTGCATGACCCTTCGTATACAGGTCTCTGCCTGCATCTCTAACTTTGTTTAAATCAACATCTATGGAACAATCCCCATATGCCAGCCATATCTCTAAGAATTTATGTGAATTAGCTCATGAGCCACATGAGTACAAGAGTAGCTCCCAGAACGTGTTATACAAGCTGGCCCAGCCCTCCTGGCAACAGATGGTTGAAGTATTTTATACCAATTGATCGAATAGTAATGGTTTTCTTTGTAAATTGGATCTGAATCTGTTGTTCTTGCCTCATCCTGTCTCTTGAAGATAGACGATATAAACTAGAGAGTCATTTGTGGCCTTGAGGACGGAGAGGCAGATAAATCAGCCTTCAGGGAGAACTATTCATTAGAATGGAATAGAAGCAAGAGATGAAGGATGGAAAACCTCTTAGATTTCTTACCATTCTACAAACCCTGGTTTGGGCTCATATCAGAGATACAGCTATATTCCTCCTTCGGAACCCATGACATAGGCCTGAAATGTAAGGACAAAATCCTTATTCAATAACTAGCGTAAGTCAGTCTTTTTTTGCAACCCAGAGTCCTAACTAACACAGCACCCAAGGACACCTAGGCTGTAAACTGGGATTCAAAGCACAGTCTCTCAGATAAAAGAAAGCCTGAGTCTGTATCTACCACACATGTTTACTTTTTCCACTCCCTCCCCTGAAAATTTCCATTCATACCCTTAAGCTATGTTGCAGGCATACTAAATGACTGGCAAATATTTGCACCCTCCCAAAGTCTGCCATTGCAAAATGACATTCCTGGGCCTAGATAGTGTTCCTTTCCCTTCTTGGACTGGCACACTCTTACTTATCACACAAGGCTCAGTTCAAAGCATTTCCAAGGCTCAAACATTGGCCTTTGTTTCCCAGTCAGGTTCCCATGACAGCACACCTGGCTTTTCCAGTATGCCTGGCTCTTTCTATTCACACTGTGCACACAGCATAAACTTGTCGGTCTCCCCACCACACCCAGCAGCAGGAACCATGTCTTTCCTCTCTTTGTCTCCACTATCTGGCACAGTGCCTAGCACTTAGCAGGAACATAAGCAGTATTTGTTATGTGGATCAACAACTAAAATTAACAGTTTTTGCTTTTTACATCTCTCAGTATCATAAAAAATGGTTGAACCGTGGTGCAGGGAAGAAAAACCTGACTGGGTTTCTCTGGATAAATCTCATACAATTACGAGATAATAGGATTGGGAAAAACCTCAGAGGTTAGCTAAAAGCATGGTCTTTATTGCTGAGTAAATTGCCCCCTAACTGATCTGCCCGAATCTTCTTCTGTGCCATTACAACTCACTTTCCACACAGCAGCTAGAGTGATATTGCTGGAAAATGCAAATCAGATCATGACATTACTTAGTTTAAAACCCTTCAACAATTTCCCATTGCCTCCAGAATAAAATCCAAACATTTTCCCATATCTATAAGGCTCTGCACATCCTAGTCCAAGTACACCCCTGTCACCTCATCTTGTGTCATTTCCCTTGCTCACTCTATTTCAGAAACATTTGCTTATCTTTCATTCTAACTTGCCAACATGTTCCTGCCTTAGGGCCATTGCATTGTTTTTTTCTCACCACTGAAACAAGCAGCTCCCACATTTTCAGAAGGCTAAATCTTTTTTTTAAATAACACTTTTCATAGAGCCCTGCCATCCCTTCCCTCCCACCACTTCCTACATCATCACCCTTTTCTGTTGTCACACCCATCATCATCTTAATTATTTTGAGTATTGGTCAGTTTGCTTCTATACTCTCTCTTCCTTCTGGAACGTAAACTTGTTGATGGCAGAAACCATGTCTATCCTGCTCACTGCTGTACCCCAGGACCTAGAATATCATAGGCTCTCAATAAATAAATATATGTGGAATCATTGGATAAATATGAGTTCAAGCGTTGGCTGTCCTTTATTGTTTGGATGACCTTGGGAAAAATCATTCATTTTCTCTGAGTCTCAGCTTCCTGATCTACAAAAACTAAGAACTCTAGTAAACAACCCCATCTAACTTCAAAATGGCATAGCTCCATGATGGTGGGTGTTTGGTGAATATTAGAATGTGGGGGACTTGCCCTTGAATAACTGTTTTAATGGGAGTTCCTTAATGCAAATACTGAAGTTGCACATGTCTGATGACACAGGTTGATCAGCATAAGCCTGGCTGAGTATGTTTAGTCTATGCAGACATGAAAGCCAGCCATTCACTTTATCATCATCTCCAGGGCTTTCTAGAGTATCCATCCTGTCCATTTTATAGCCTGCAAATTGTATCATAAAATTCACGTATCCGTGTGATCTTCTCTTGCATTAATCTCTGCCTGCCAGCCTATATGGAGAGGAGGCGTCTGGGTTTATCTAACATTAATGATGGCCTCAGCACTTGGTCCCATGGCCCTGGCTCAGCAGCTCTCAGAGGCAGGGAGGATAAAAGTTCAAGCCCAACTGGACCATCATTTATCCTCCACCTCCTTCACATGCAGTCAATTGGACTTTCAGAGAAAATGGCTGTCAGAGTCACAATTCTCCCCAGCATTTAGCAGAGGCAATATTTTAAAAGATTAATGTACACAGCCAAGACTGCCTCAGCCCTTCTATATGTATTTTTTCATTCAATATACTAAACCTCTTTGTATCTACTTTAGCTAATTCTCCATTACAAGTTATTTTTGCCTGCAACATTTTGCAATTATTTCTCCACTGTCTTCTTGCCTCTGCTGTTACCATTGACATGTCTAGTGCCAAGATGATTTCCATTCCTCAGTGGGTAATATCTCTCTCTCTCTCTCTCTCTCTCTCTCTCTCTCTCTCTCTGTCTCCTTCTCTCTCTCTCTGGAAGCTTTCAAGAATCAAGAGATCTGAGGCTGCAGAGCAAGAGATTGCTGGCTTCAAATCCCAGCTCCCACTTGTCCAGGAAATGAGATTTGGGGCCTGTTCTTATGTATAAAATGAGATAATAGGAGTCTCCAAATCTTAGGGTTGCTATAAGTGCTAAATAAGTTCATACATGTGACATGCTTATGACAGTGCCTGCCAGATTAACAGCACTGAATAAGTGTGATCTGTTATCATCTTTGGGTTTTCTCTTTTTCTTTGATAGACTTAAATTTTGCTCTAACATGTAAAAGTTTTCCTTATCCACCCTGTCTTGCACTCAATAAAGCCTTTTAATCAAGATTTTTTTTTATCATTTGTTAATTCTGGAAAGTGTGAAGCCATTATTTCTTCATCTATTCTCTCCCCTCCATTTATTTTTGCCTTTCCTTCTGGAACTTCTAGTATAAGATTACTGACTTTTCTTTGACTCTGTATTCCTTCCTGATGCCTTCTGGATGAGTTCCTCAGGCTGGGCTTCCAGCTAATTTGTTCTTCGATGACAGGCATTCTGCCATGTGGCCTGTCTATTGTGTTCTTTATTTTCCCACCATGCATTTCAACTTGATTCTGTTTTATTAACTTCTTTCTCCTGTTTCCTATTACCAATATTCTCTCTTATCTCTGTGGGAAAATTTATTATGCTTATTTTGAATTTATAACACATCTGGACCATTAATTTTTATCTGTACACTATAGCTGAGTCTCCCATTCTTGTCTTTCTTTTATAGTGACTGTGTCCCTCAGATGAGTGGTTAGTTTTTTCTGTGACATTGCTTTCCCCTGGAGAGAACCAGACACTAGTTCATTCTGTTCACAGTAAGGGTGTATTAAGTTAGGTAACACTACCCTCTGCAATACATCTTCAGTGTGTGGTGCATTCCAGAATTTTATTTCTCACCACCATTTACGGTGCCCAATTTTTGTGTCCCTTATGATATTATCCCTCTCCTTGGGGACTAAAATTTCCAGACCATCAGAAGTCTAAGTTGTTGGGATAGAAAATAAAAGCTCTGCAGGTGGATTATTAACATAGAGGTATGACTCTCAAGTCCACCCCTTCATTTCTGGACCCAGAAATGAAGTATTAGTATTCTGACTAAGGAAATGATAGGGCCATCTAAGAGTCTCTGATTGATTCAAAACACATACAGCAAAATGTATATTGCATCATGTAATATGGAACCCCAAGTTTGCAAGACACTGTCTCTTAATTGTAAATACATCTTTATTAAGCCATTTCATATTTTAATTAGGTCATGCATTTCTGGCTGGTGAGGGATGTAATAATATCTGATCACTACTAATACCATGGACATGATCTCAAGGGAAGTTGTACCTCCTTTGCTGTAAAATGTGTTTCTTGGTCATAAAGGATGCTGTGCAGAATGGCATGATTGTGGATAAGGCATTCTATGAATGTGGGGATGGTGACGCTAGCATAAACACTATGAGCAAAAAAGGCAAATCCATACCCAGAATATGTTTCTGTTCCAGCAAAGATGGATCTTTGTTCCCTTCATGATGGAAGAAGTCCAATATAATCAACACTCCACCTGGTGGGATTCTGCAGCTGGGGAATGGTGCAATATCAGGGGCTTGTTGCTGCTCTCTACATTTGGAAAATTAGGCACTCAGCAGTAGTGTTGGCTAGCTCAGTCTTACTAATGGCAGGTCCATTTTGCTGAACCCACAGATTGAGGGAAAGAAGACAGTGCAACAGGATTGGTGTTAAGAGAGTCTGAGCCATCTGCTCATACAACTTATTTGTACCTTCCAAACCTGCCCAAGCTCAGGCTGTTATGTATCTCTTCTACTAGATGATAGATTATTTCTGTGTACTCCCAAGGTGGGTCAGAAACACTAATACATGATGGAAAGCTCAGCCCACATGGCCCCTGATATCTTACAGTTAGGCATTCAGTCTCCACCGAGGCCTTGGAGCAAGGCAGAATATGTTTCTCCCTAGGAGAATAGTTATTTGCAAAGTCAAAACAACAGATTTACTCCAAAGTCCTAGAATTCTGCACTGTGATTTTTCTATTGTTGCTGTCCAGAGTTCATACAGTTTCCCTATTTCAATGGATGTTTTAAGTATCATCGTACTGACTGGATCATGAGACCTAAGTGATAGAGAAACTAGCACTGCAGCCTGAACCTGCTGCAGAGACTTCTCTTCCTCTGGTCCGCACTGAAACTGGCAGCTGTCAGATAACCCGATAGAGGATCAGAGTAGCACACTCAGATGTTTTATATGTTGCCTCCAAAGTCCAAAAAGACCTACTATGCATTGTATTTGTGTTTTTGTTTTGTTTTGTTTTGTTTACAGGATAGGTAATGTGAGGTACAGAAACATGTTTTGCTCCTTCGAGGTGATATCTCAACATTTTCAAAACCATTGAATACCCAGAAACTTCTCTGAAGTAGAAGGACCTCAATTTTTGTAGGGTTTATACTCTACCCTCTGATTCACTTATATCTTTCTAAGTCATCAGAAATATTTGTTACTCCTAGATCACCAGATCGTGTTAGCAGATCATCGGTGTAATGAACCAGTGTTAAATTTTGTGAAATATCAAGACCATCAAGAGATCTGTGGATTAAATAATGACAGGGAGCAAGAGAAGTGATGTACCCTGTGGCAAGCCTGGGATGGGGTACTGTTGGCCCTGCCATGTCTAAGAAGCTGCTTCTGGTGGTCTTGCAAATTGGCATGGAGAAAAAGGCCAGGTCAATAGCTACATACCAAGTGCAAGGGGTCGTGATGATTTGCTCCAGTGAAGATACTACATCTGGGACACCAACTGCAATTAAAACCCAATATGATTAAGTTTATAATAGTCTCCAGACATTCTCCAATACCCATCTGACTTTTGGACAGGCCAAACTGCCAAACTGGAGAGTTAAGTGGGGCAATGATAGATATCACCCACTCTGTGCCTTTTAAGACTTTAATGGTGACAGTAAATTCTGAAATTCACTGCCCCTCCTCCCCCACCCCGGCAGGGATAAAGTACCACTCTGCTTTATAATCTGGGCAGAAGGGGGTTAGAAGTTCCAGGGATATCCACATAGCCCTTCCTACCAGAAAGCCCCTCGGGCCTTGGGTCAGAAGTCCAATACAGGGATTCTTCTAGTTTCAAATTATGTTTATTCCAATTGTACTGGAAAACAGGGGAAATAAACATAGGGTAGGTCCACAGAACAGATGGGCCCACTCTGATTCAGATGTGAGTTAAGACTTTATCACCTGACCGCTGTAAACCCCTACTTTGACTGGTAGTCATGGTGGCATTTTGGGTCCTTAGAAATTAGCGTAAATTCAGAGCCAAATGTCTAGTAATCCTCAAAATATCTGGGCATTTTTTTTTTCTCACTGTATAGTCACCCTGGTAACCATACACTCTTACCATATGCTCCTTTGAGGAAGGCTTGGAGGAAGACTTACAATATGTACTTGTGGCAATGTTGCAGAATCTTTCCTCAAAGGAACCTGGTCTCTCCTTTATTTAAGGTGCTTTAGACTTGTGAACTGACTTAGTATGGAACCTGGGTGACAGGCCGTAACTCCACTGTGGCAATTCAAGTTAGGTTGTTGGCTACTAGACCTAAAGTTTGGTTGTTTTGATTTTGCTTTTATATACATCATGCAATACTCTAGTATCCTGGGCATCTATTTCATTCCTAGATGCAGCAGCATGGTGGGTAAAAAGCGTATCTGGAATTCGAGTCTGGGTCCTTTCTGTAATACTAGGTGGCCACTAAGATTTATTCTCTTTCTTCCTGTATCATTTTTGTGGTAGTTAATAGAGTCAGCGTGTCCAAAACTCAAAAGCTCATAAGAGCAGGGGCAACATGGGTAGTCTGGGATAACTATTTATCAACCATCTCACTGGCCATAACCCTCAGAAAATATTACTTTCTTCAAAACTTAAATTTGCATTGCACTAGCTTGAATATGGAAGCAAGTCACTGTTCATGTGAATGACACAGCCCAACTGCCCCATCCACACCTTATGTGCCTTTTCAAGCTCCCTTAGACCTGTTAATGCACAGAAAACACTAACAAGTTTGTTGTTGCAAAGACTCTGAAAAGGAAGCCAACGGCCAATGGAATGGAGATATATGATGGTTTGGGCAAGATCTTATGAGGAGCTTGTTCAGGATCTTGTGCTGAACAATGATACCTAGCAGCCCCCAAGACCAGGGGGTCTCCAAGACCTGGGGCCAAGGTGAACCACAGAGTTGATTGATAATATATTGAGACAGCTGAAGCCCCACATGCACAGATGAACTGTCTTTAACTCTTCCAGACTTAGACTTCCCAGTGAAACTGATTTGGGTTCAGATCCCTGTTCTGCTGTGTTATCAATTTTGTAGCCAAGTAACAGAACTGCTCTGTTTCTTCACTATAAAGTAGGGCCTGTTGTGAGCATCATAAATCAAGCCAGTGGCTGTTCAAGATAAGCCAGTCATGGGCCCTCACCTCCAGGAGTTCACAGTGGCACAGACAGACAACAGACATACAATCACAATAAAGTGACAAGGACCATGATAGAGGTAGATGTGGCTGTTTCGTGAGCGTGGGGGCCACGGATGGCTTCTTTGTAATCCTGCATTGCAATCTCTTTTCACATTGATCTCTCAGCCTGAAATCGATTGCTAACTCAAGCTTTCAATAATCACAGCATAATGCTATTATAGCAGCTATTTTAGGGATACGAGATTCAACCCAGAATCTTGCTCATACGGTCTTTTTTTTTCTGTGCTTCCCACAAAGGGCTCCAGCCAGCGGTCAAAGAATTGGTTTTCTTTTCCCTTTGCATCCTAAAGACTTCTTTCTGACCTTAGCTTCTGTCACAAACTCCATAAGCAAAGCAGGCTGGAGCCTGAGGCATGCTGGGCCTTGGAGCCTGTGTTCATGGAGAGTTGGGAGAGAACAGGGGTTGGCAGGAAAAGATCGGGGTATATTGTGCCATCTGTGGGGATGGTCCCAGGGTGGAATGGCCATTAACAAGGGCCATATGGTGTGTTTAAGGGACCTCAGGGAATGGGAAATTGGTATGGCCCAGGATTGTGCTATGGCCAGAGACACTCCAGACCTTGGAAATGGTCAGAGATGGACAAAGCGGCAGTAGCAGCCAACAAACCATGCACTGGAGGAACAGAGATGAATATGGGCCTGTCCCTGCCCTCAAGTAGCTGCCAGTCTGGAACTGGAGAGAGCAGATGCAAGCTTTGCAATGGTTCAGCACCATGTGTCAGTCTCTACAGAGCTAGTGGGGACACAAAGCATACAGTGGTTATCACTGCAGGGGGTGGGGCAAGGGAGCACGGTCTTGGGAGCAGGGCCTTCATCTGGAAAAGGCTCCCTCTTTGCCATTCAAATCTATTTGGTCCAATGTTTTCACCATCAGATGATCTTTCTGGGAATGTTGAGAATACCAACATTCCCCCAAATGTATTTGACCAGAAACCCCTCAATATGTGACGCCTACTAATGTCCTATAGAACTAACACTCCAAGGAAAAGCCTTGGAGGAACATGGCCTTTTGGCAGTTCCACAAAATTTAGCGCTTAATAAACATGAACTGTATCAATCACTAATGATTTCAATTAATCAAGCCTGGATTAATTAATAAGAATCCACTTGAAAGAAAAAATATAAACTTAATATGAGCTACGCACTAGCTTATTTTCTTTACGTCATACACATGGTGATCACTCTGCCTATGAAGTTTCCCCCACAATCCCCTTCCCAGTCCATGGTCCATCATCTCAAACCCTAATCATCCTTCAAAGCTCACCCCAAACACCCTATGGGAACACCGCGACTTCCTCAAGTAATTCCATACTTGACACCTGCCTCCCCAATGCACCATGAGATAAACCTCCAGCAGCACTCTGCACCTGCTATTGAAATCATGAGACTATCTCCTTCACAAGAAACTTGAAGCAAGGCAGTGTCTACAGGGTCTTAAGGTGGTGCTCTCCAAGTCCAAACAGAGTCCTGACACACAGCGGGTACTACGTGAATCTTGGAACCTACTAACTCACCTCTCTCCCCCCTCTTGTCCCACCTCACATTTGCCTCCAGTCCATTCTCCTTACTACCAAGTGCAGTTTTTCTAAAACATATATCCAATCATGGTTAAAGTCCTTTAACGTTTCTTCTTTTCCTGCAGGTTCAAGCTCATATTTCCTTCCATGATATATGAGAACCTTTGCAATCCCAGCCCCTCTCTCCATTCCCCAGCAAAGGTGTTCTTGTCAAGTCAGATCAAGGTAATTGTAGCTCGTTCCTGAATCTAGCATGTTCCCCACATCCTTGTTCATGTTGATCTCGGCCCTCTGCCCCTCCTGACCAGCCTGACCCACCTCCTCTCCCTTCAAAGCTCAGTTGACACGGTCTGCCCTCCCCCGAGTCTGCTCGGGGCCCCTCTGGCCAGTGAGGTCCCTTTCTCTGTGCTCCCACGATGCCTCCACCTCAGCTCCTGTAGAGATGCTCTGTCCCACCTCCATCTACAGGACAGCATGAGCTCTTCAAGGCACAGACCTCACCCTGCTTTTCTCCACAGCCCAAGTACCTGGCACTTGCCTGGCCATCATGTAAATCAATAAATCAGTAAATGCTGAGCAGATGCTCAGCGGGGGGATGAATCACTAACACTTATTGCCTTTCTCCAAACTGAAGGAACACCAGTTTGCTTTTTCTAACCTAAAAATGAGAAAGGGTCTGACATGGTAGAAAAATATACCCAGACTTGATGTAGGGGCATCTTGGGATTGTGATCAAAAAGATCTGGATTCAGGTCCTGGTTGTGCCACTTGTCTCAGTGACCGTGCTCCCAGTACTAGTCTCAGAGGTGGACAGAGCTAGACTGAGGCCCTCATAGGTAAGCTTAGAAACAAAATGATGCAGAAACACAGCCAGGAAAAGGACGATATTAATATGCTCAGTTCATCTCTGTCTCCCCTATCACAGCAAGTGAAGGGCCCCAGCATGTCTCTGTCAAATGATTTAATGAATATATTAATTAATAGACAAACAAGAATGGATTCCTCCAAGCCTGGAGGTAAACTTTCAAAGACCAAATTTAAATGTTCCCTTGGTCGTGTAGAGAGAGACAAGTGCTGAAGAGCTCAGAGGCTGCATCCGTTTAAGCTTTCCCCAGAGAAGCAGAAGCAAGGCGAAGCCAAAAAGCACAATTTACAGAACGAGCCCAGATTCTGCTCTAACACTTTTGTTCAAACCCGGAACCAGCTAAGGATCTCGCTGCCCCCACCTCAGATGGCAGGCTGTGACTGCTGGGAACTGGCCCTGGTATTAGCATTTTAATAAAGTGGATCAAGCGGGATCATGTGCCTGCTGCAAAAGAGCATCTGACTGCCTTCCAACCGGGATGAGCTGAAGGAGCCAGTCATTCGCCTGGCTGGGGTCTGAAGGTGCATCTGGGAGATGACGTAAAAATGCGGACCTGAGGCCCACACTGGCGACCAGACAGCCACTCTAGAATGCTCTGTACAAACATGTGCACTTTGCATTGAGACGGCCAGGGGTCATGGGCAGAGGCTGAATGTGTTCAGCTACATTAGGGGGTGTAGTGCCAGGTAAACCCAGGAGCCTAGGAGTTGGAGAGAGACGGGCTGGAATCCCAACTTGGCTACCGACTAAGTGAGGGACATTGGCCAGTTACTGAGCCTCTCCAGGCCTTCTTTTCCTTATTTATAAAACAGGAATAATCAAAATATTCACCTTGTAGGGTTGTTGTGGGATGTGAGAATTAAGTAGGAAGATACAGGTAAAGCAGCCTGTTGTCATGAGCCCAGCCACCATCCCACCAGCTAATCGAGATGCATGAGAGAGCCAGCCCCACTCAGCATACCTACTCAGGTGCAGCAGGCTCTGGGAGAGGTGGGGTGCAATTTTGGCATTTGGAAGACACTAGAACATCCTGCCCGTGGCAGAAGTCTCAGTATTTTCATGGCAAACTCTGTCAATGAAACCAATGGGTGGATATCAGCAACGGCCAGAGCAATGTGAAGGAACTGTCCTGAGAACTTGTGAGACCTCTCAGGGCCACTCAGAAACAGTCAAGCGTTTCTTTGCATAGGAGCGAGGGAAGAATGAGGCCACCAAATGTAAACTCTGCACAGTGAAGCCGGGAGAAGCTCATGCCCCATTAGCAAGTGTCACGTTGGGAGGTGCTCCCAAGCCCTTCCGGAGTTCAGACAATGGGTCATGATCCCCAACTGCGACTTGTCAGAGGATGATGGGAACAAGATCAAGTCCTTAAAGAAGTAGAAACATGATTTCTCTACACCTAATCCCTACTAAATGACCTACAGTCCATGTATTGATTTGTGTTTTAAGAAATATGAAGCAAAAAAAATGTGGTGGGGCAGAGCATGCAATCTGTAATGAGTTGAAACACAGTAGAATGTATAATTTTATTACCTCGGGGATGTCATTCAAAAGGACTTTGAAAAACACTTTTGCGTATTTAGCCAAAATGATAAGGTTATCTACAGAAATGACAGCACAGAACTGCTGGAAATTGGCAGTCACTTCTATTACAACTATTACTTGATTTGATCACTTCATATTAACTTATTGAACTAGTTAAAAGAAGAATTATTAAGCACGTGTGCAGATGAGGAAACTGAAGCACATACAAGCTAAATGCCTGACGTCACCTAGCTGATGAGTGACATAATCCACTGCAGCATATCATGTGCCCCTTCCTTGATAATGACGTAGAGGAAATGTTCTAAACTCATTATTCAGGGCAGCCATTGGGGCAGGGACTCCACGCCCTTGCTATCCATGGGACCATCACAGCTACTTCAGGAGACATTCTCAGGCCAACTTTACAGTTGAGGCAACCGAGGTTCAAAGAGTTAAGTCACCTGCCAAAGGCCACAGTGCTGGCCGGTGGCAACCCAGAGTTGGAACAACGCAGAATACCTCACAGAGAACCCCCCTCTCTAAGGCAGAGGGATGGAAGAGGGTATCACAGCCCAATACAAATTGCTTTACGCCATGCATGCAGCTGAATGCATTCGTAAATGAATAGTTGGCTATGCTTTGCAGAGAACAGGGCCATCGAATCGCAGTCACCATGTTCAATCATAACTCAAGTAAATGAGGAGCTCGAGCTCCTGAAGGCCACTGCAATTAGGAATGAATGGAAACATCATTGCCCCCCATGTGGACATCGAGCTGGGCAACCACTTCCCCAGGCACAGGGGTCAGTTTACCCCTTCCATCACTCGCTCGATGCTCAGAAAATGTCACCTTTTTCTCAAAAACCATCTAAGGGAATAAATACAATTAATTTCTTGATTAAAATTATTAAATCTAGTGTCATCTGTAGTAAAAACATGCTAAAAATGAAACTGCACAATGTAAATAGGATCAGCAATGTTCTCACACACCACCCAAGGAAACCACAGTGGAGAGGGAGAAGGTACTGCAAAGAAGCCAGACAGGGCCTGGGCCAGAGAGCCATAGAGCTGGGATTTAGGAAGCAGCTGTTATTTGGGGGAAAAAAACAAGAGCTCTGGAGGCTGAAGATCCAGGTGCATGCTCCAGTTACACCCATTTCTGTGACATTGGTAAGCTGCTTAGCCTTCTTTCCTTCCTGCCTTCCTTTCACCTTTCCTTCCTTCTTTCTTTTTTCTTTCCTTTTTTCCCCTTTCTTTCAACAAATATTTACTGAGCACTTACCATGAGCAAGGTACTCATAGAAATCAGAATAGAGCAGTGAGCAATATAGCATATCCCAGAATGAAAAGTCATATGTATAAAGTAATAATCACAGACGAATGCAAAATTACATCTCTGATAAGTTCAATGAAGAAAGAAGACACCATGAATGTGTGTAGTTGGAGCGTCTGATCAAGGTAATGAGGTGATATTTTTGCAAAGAAGCAGAACTAAGCCAAGACATGAGGAGGAGCATTAGCAAGAGAATGAGAAAGACCATTCCAGGCAGGGGCGACAGCATGTGCAAAGGCCCTGTGTCAGAATGCAAGGTAGGTAGTCCAGTGTGCCTGTCACAAAGAGGGGGAGGGTGGATCATGATGAGGCTGGAGAGGCAGGCAGGGGTGAAACAGCAGGACGCTGTAGGATATGTTAAGAATGAGAGTGTGTAATCCTAAAACTAGGTTACAGCTAAAACTCCAGGCTCCAACATGGGTGGAAGGGCTGTAAAACAGGCAGGTATGCGGGAGGAAGTCAAAAAAGACACTTCAGTTTCAGGTCTTTGAAAAAGCCCAACAAAAATACTGTTTCTGAGGTTGAAGGGCACTTACTGGAGTGTAAAACCTAAAGCTCTTGTCTAAAATGCAGTAATGGGGAGGAGTAGGGGAATCAGTGGGCAGCAGGAAATTCCCTGCATCAGGTTTCATTTTAAAGAGCAGGAGACACAGATCTACACAAGAGGCACATAGCAGACATATTTGTAGGAAGCACTCTGCATGAACAGCAGCAGCACAAGAAAAGAGAGGCTTTGCACTGCAACACAACAGCAGAACAAAATAACAACTGCCTACCTTCATTAATAGCAGAAGGTGGAATGACCATACACACACCACACACACACAGAACCCTGGAGCATAAGAAAACATTCTAGATAGCCTGCAACACAATTTTGCCTCTTCCCCTGCATATAGGCCCTACTAATACCTAATCTGTGGGGGGGAAATCTAAGCCTCCAGTCTTCCACTGATGAGTATCTAGAGTAGACCAGTACATAATCCATATAAGTATATCATAAGAAGGAAGAAAGGAACAGAAAAATTAAATGGTAGACAAAGTATACCTACCAGAAAAACATACCTATGGAGCATGGAGGTTTATGTTCCTATAGTACAGGGGTTCTCAAACTGTGTTCAGTATCGGAACCATCTGGAGTGCTTGGATAAAATTCAGAGGTGCAAGTCGTGCCCTTCCTCACTGAGCCCAAGCCTGTGTGATTCATTAGCTCTCCCAGAGAACCACGGCTGTAACACAAACCACACCCCAAACTCATTCCTGCAAAACTCATAAATGCTTTGCTGATGTTTTGCTGTGGAAACCAAAAGAGGATAAGTTTTACAGTATGGTTGACATGGTGAGGGATGGACTCAACACTCAAGGACCCCTGGGCTGGAGGTGGAAACCCCCCAACTCCCTCTCCAGGAATTCACACACCTTTAGATTTCCACGGTTCATGGACTTGGTAGGAGGTTCAAGCAAGTTTGCCTAGACCTTGAGGCCTCCTGTCTGACAACTGGTTACACATGCAAAGAGCTTGACATGTTGTAGGGACTCCAACTATTTTAGCTCCCTGCCCATCGGCCAGTATGCAACGTGTTCAAGGTAATTTTGAACATGTCATCAAAAATACTGTTCTGCCAAAATGGGTCTCTAATGGGAAGTGTGCTGCACCCCACAGCCTCGCAGACCCTAGGAAAACAAAGCACCGAAACATGGATCTGGACAGAGAAGATCCAATCAGACCTACAATCAAGTCTATTTCTTCACCCTAATTCTGCTCCATAAATGTGTACCTCAAAGACCTTTAACACTGACAAATGAGATGCACCTTCTTGTTAAGCTGGAGTATTTGTATAACGTGTCTCCCTTTCGTCCAGCCTCTCTAGTGTGGCACAGGCAGCATTTTAACAGGAGAGTGTTCTCCAGGGGAGCAAATTGTGTCTACAAGGAAGCTCTGAAGGTTCTTGAGAGAGCTTGGTGTCAGACAGATGTGTGTTCCAATCCCAACTTTCCTATTTACTCTTGACTAACTTACCTTAACAGGTTGCTGACTGGGCTGTTCCCTCACCTGCAAAATGAGATAACAATAGTAAGTGCCCATGCAATTGAATATCTCTATTAGGGTTATGTAAAGGGTATGTACAATTACATGTGTAATTATTAAATACAGTAACATATGTTGTATACAGTTGGTTCAAGAAACCAGCCTTCAGTCACTTGTCATATGTCAGTCCCTAAGTACTGCTGTTGTGTTTGAGCTAGCACAGCCCAGTGAGACTCGGGGTCAGACCTCTACTCCATGCTGAGGTTCCAACCTCTCTTAGGTTGCAAATGAGAAAGCAAATAGCCCCTGTTGCTACCTGCAGCATGCGACCACCCCAACGAGAGCCACCATTAGAAGGAAGCTAACTTCGTGCATGACAGAGACAAAAGGAAGGAGTGTAGGTATCTTACAATGTTGTTGAACTGCTCCATTGACCAAATGATGCGCCCCTGCCTCAGGTTTCCACTGATGAGAGCCATAAACCTCACCAAGTCAGGTTTCCAATGCTCACCACCCAAAGCAACTCATATGACTTTGCTGGCCAGGGCTAGCAATATGAAACAATGCATATGACTTTGGGCACAGAGAAGAACACAAAGGTTCTTCACTTGTTAATAATTTCAATTTGAAAATTCTCCCCCCACCTCCACCCCCCCCCAAAAAAAACCACATAAAAGCTACTTCAACAAAATTCAGTAATTCAAATGAATGGTCACCTGGTGCTTACAGGTCACAAGATCTCAGTGAACAGGGAGGGGAGCAGGGTACAGGATCCATGAGGCATCCTCCGTAGACATATGCAACACACCCACACTACAGACGCAACGAAAGAAACAGGAAACATGTATACGAATGGGAACCAGGAAGACTGTGAGGCAAGCGATGGGATGAGGTGACTAGAGCTGACACAGCTTGTGAGCCAGGACTCGTACAAACCCTTCTCTGCTACCTACTCGCCGTGTGGCCTCTGACAAAGAACTTACCTTCCTTTCATTGTCCTCGTCTATAGAATATGGAGAATAATAGTATCGTTGAAGTAGGGTTGATGTGAGGATTAAACGACATACTCTGTATAAAGCAATTAGCACAGCACCTGGCACGTGGTAAGAACCCAGTCAATGTGCACTATCAACACTAATAATTACGGTGTTTTGATTATTGTTATTACCGGTGCGTGCAGGAGACAGACTGAGTGGATAGTGGCAATGAAGTTGGTAAGGCAGAAGAACACATGTACACTGAGGAGTCTCTGGGGACAGTGAGCAACCCAGGGGCACCTGAAGGACAAGCATTCACCACAGTCAGGGCAGGCAATGAGAGGAACAAGGAGAAAAAGAGAAGAGAAAGGAAAAAATAAAGAGCATGGGAGACAAAACTAGGAGAGACTTGAGGAGGCAGGAAATTCAAGCCAAGGAATGAGTTTTAAGAAAGATCCAAGCTTTGAGAGCACATGCCATTTTCTGCGGACAACATAGGGCTCAGGGGTGGTAGCAAAGGGCACACTCGTGGGCATCTGAGAAAGATGAAGTGAGACAGACACGCAGGGGCCACATCAAGAGAGCCCTGGCCAGCAAATCAGGACTTTGTGCTTTAAGCAACTGGGAGCCACTGAAGGCTTGGGGTTTGTTTTGCTTTGAAAACAAGGGCTGTCCTGATCAAATGTGCACTCGTTTTCAAAAGTCCTCTCTGATGGCAGTGCAGAGAATTCATTGGAGAAGACAGATGGAAGGGGGCAGTTTGTGAAGGTGACAGGATTCTAGCAAAAACAATGATGAGATGCTGAACAAAGGTCAGGACCAAAGGAAAAGGTGAGAAAAGAGAAGAGAGTGCTTAGGAGGTGCTATAGTGAGCGTCCCATAAGGCTTCCTCCCCAGAAGATCAGGCTGACGGGGTGCCCTTCCCTGAGCCGGGAGGACAGACGGAGCTCCCAGCTGGCCCGGCCACATGTGCTGTGCCTGGGGAGCATCCAAGCAGAGATGTCCATCTCACCGCTGCCTGGCTGCACCTCATGCCCAGGAAGAATGCCCGCCCTGGAAATGCACATTGTGAAAGTTGGCTGCCCAAGAGAGGCAGCTTCCCTCATCTTTCCATAAATGAGCTGACTTCCTAGCGCACACCTCCGTTTGTCAGGGTGGCAGAAATTGAATCAGGGCTTTCTCTTTCCCCAGGAGTTCTTTCTAAATTCCTGGTCCCAGCAAGCTTTGGCCCACATAGGTCATGCTGTGTCTTTTTCTAAGCCTTGTTGGGCCCCTGCTATGGGGGTGAGAAGTCTGCTGCTGCTCTCCGAGCTTGTCTAGAGCACGAGGACATTCGGGGGCTGTCTTGGCCCATCCGTCTGGACACCTTTGCCATTTCCACTTGGCTGCCAGACTGCTGAGGTGGAAGCTGCATGCTCTTCCACATTGCCATGCTCTCCTTGGGAATGGATAACGCAGCTTCTCTACACTCCTGGGTTCTCTGCAGACTGTGGCTTCTGTTCCCTCCTGTTCCAGGGTTTAGCACGTGGAGCAGGGTGTTCTCAGGAACACACACGGACATGTTGCTTCTCCACCTCCCCTCGCTGATTGCATGAAATCGCCATCTGAGGATGACAGAGTCTGACTGTCCCTCTAGTCTTTGCCCACACATTTCTATGCTCTGAGTCTTTCAGGCCCAGGTTTGTAAAATTCAACACACCCCTCCACCTTAATTCAAAAGCCTTGGCTTTGGAAATTCACAAGTCCTTTCTATGCTCTTATGACTGTAACCCACCCCCTGAGGCACTGAATGCTGCTGATGGAGGGGAAGGGGGCAAGGAGAAGAAGGAAACATGGAGGGGAGGCCTCGGTTCACACCCCCAAACTCTATCCTCACCTACAGATGCGAGAGCACACAGACAGTAACTGAGACCTCGGAGCAGCTGAGATTACTGCCCCGAAAGCACAGAAGCGGAGTGAGAAGGCTGCCCAGGGTCAGCCCTGGAGCCTTAAAGCAGGGGCCAGCCACTTTTATCCATGAAGATCCAGATGGGAAACAGTGCTGGCTTTGCAGGAACTACTCAACTCTGCTGTTGGAGCTCCAAAGCAGCCACAGATAACACGTCAATCAATGTGCACAGCCATTCCTGAAAAACTTGATTTACAAAAATCAAGTTGATTTATAAAAAAATTTTGATCCTGTTTACATGGATAGGCATGGGAACAGGCCCCCAGGAAGGAGGCTGAAAAGAAGCAGAGAGACAGAAGCAAAGCGAGGGGAAGTCAAGGTTAGATTTCTGTCCTGAGACTGTCCCCTGCAAAAGCCTGTGCTCTCACCAAAGCACTCAGCCCTGGCTGCACATTTCAGTCATCTGTGGAACTTTTAAAACTTCAGGGACTCCAGCCCAGCTCCTCAAAGATTCTGATGTACATGGTCTGGGGCAAGGCTGTGGCTTGGAGAGCTTTAAAAACTCCCTGAGTATTTCTGATGGGCGGCCAGGGTGGGGCACCTGTCCACCGCACCTACTCACACGTGCGGGTCCTCAGCTCAGTGACCGTCTCCCACGTCCCTGCACCTCCTCCGTGCAGCAAACACAGGACAGTCCCCTGAAGTCTGGAAACTGCCCCACAAAGAATCATAATGGCTGCAGTTTTTCCATACTGGAGGGTCAGGTATGACCACCCAGAACGGAGCTAGGATGTCAGCAGGAGGAGGAAGGGTCAGAGGAAACACACAGAGCTCTCTGATGTTATGATTCTAGTTGTCACGGGGAGCACCAGCTTCCCTTTGGCCATCTGGGGCACAGATTTCTTTCATCATTGTTTTGGTTGGTTTGTTTTGATTGTTTTGCATGAAAATGAGGCCGTACGGCCAGTGGGAAAGTGGAGCAGAACTGGAGAGAGCTGGCAGGTCATTACCTGGGGACTCCAGCCTGGCTTCCTACCACCCATCAAGGCACAATCATGTCTGGACTGGCCAGCAGTCACACTGACCAGGGGAGCTGAGAGCCAGTCGAGGATGGGGGCCAAGGACAGAGAGGTCAGAGAGCCCGGGGTGCACAGGCCACACGCTGCTCTGCTTAGCAGCTCCTGCGGGAAACAGATGCCCCTGCCCCACTGTCCTCGTTGTGAACAGCAACCATCTTCAGCCTCAAGCACTGCCACCCACCTGCTTGGGTTCACTGCTCCCATGCCCAGCAGGAGAACGAGGTGAGAATCAGAGGCATGACCTGAGAATAACTCCAGCCCGTTCAGAATTCACCAGTGCGTAAAGCCGTCCCCTGAGTCATTTCATAACCCTGATAACCCTTCTGATAAGAAATCTGAGGCTCAGACAGGTTAAAGTGTTCAGAAGTCACACAGCTGGGAAGTGGCAGAACCAAACTTGAGCCCAGGCTGGCCAGACTGAAAAGCCCAAGCTCTTTCCAGAACATTCCACCTCCTGGTGTCTTCCTTCTGACCGCATGCTAAGGCTAGGCCCAATAATACCTGGCTGGATCCTCAGACCCAGTGAGCAGAGAAGATGGGAGTAGGCCCGACTCCAAGCCCTCCGTGGTCCAGTGCAGGCCCATGAGAGTCTGGCATATGGCTGAGGAATCGAGCTGCAGAGCTGCGCTGCCTGGGTTCAAATCCTGGCTCTGCTAGCCACTAAGTGTGGGATATTGGGCAAGTCATTCAAACTCTCCAAGTTCGTTTCCACATCTGTACAACAGGGATCGTGATAATAGTGCCAGCTCACTGGGTTAATCTGAGACTTAAATGAGATTTAGAAGTGCTTAGCAAGTATTTATTATCCATGCATTCTCAATGGGGTGTATTACCTCCAAAGGGGTAAAAGTTGGTTCTTGAGAGATGAAAAATATTAGCTATTACAATAGTTTGTGGCCCACCGAAGCTAAACCCTACTCAACAAAATTGTATTCCCAATTTCTTTCATCAGGAAAAATTAAATTTAAATGTAAATTTTTCTCCTTAAGGGAACAACAATGACATAAAGGTTGAAAAATACTCCAGTAAGCGCTGGCTTTCCTTAGCTTTCCGACCTCATCTCTCGGTAGCCTCTACGCACCTCAACTCTGTAGAATTTGCACTTCCCACATGTAACCCTGAGATCCCTGGAGACTTTGACCCTGGTGCTCCCTCACTCAGGAAGTCTCCTCCCCACTTTTGACCCTTGTCACCTTCTGTATCTTTCACAATTCAGCTCCAATCCCACTGTTCTGTGAAACCCTGCCCTGTCTTCCCAAGAGGAAGTAATCTTTCTTTCCAAAGCCGGCGATTATGCTTCTATTAGAGCCCGGAATTCAATTAGGATGGTAGTTGTTTACACGGATGACAGTGAAAAAGGAAAGATATTGAACTGCAACACCCCCACCCCTTAATCTTCCCGGGAGAGAGGAAGTCTGCCTGCTGTGCCAGTCCCTGGACCTCCAAGTTATGCAGACTCCGGGTGATGGGCAAGAAAATGCAGTAGCTAAATTGATTGATAACATTGAAAAGAGCCAAGTCCCCAACAGGGGAATCTACAGAGACAGAGAGTAGATTTATGGTTGCCTGAGGCTGTGGGCGTGCTCTGGGGAGACAGGAGAGATACCTAAAGGAGATGGAGCTTCTTTTCAGGATGATGAAAATGTTCTCAAATGGACTATGGTGTTGACCATACATGTGAAGGTACTTCAAAAAGTGTGTAGAAAAACAGAATTAAAAGATAATGCCAATCTTTCCATGAACTTTCTGAAGTACCCTCATATCTCCAAATGTATGAAAAAACCATTGAATTGTACACTTTAAATGGGTGTATTACTGAGATACCATCTAACCCCAGTTAGGATGGCTAAAATCCAAAAGACTCTGAACAATAAATGCTGGCAAGGTTGCGGAGAAAAAGGAACTCTCATACGTTGTTGGTGGGACTGCAAAATGGTGCAGCCTCTACGGAAAAAGGTATGGAGGTTCCTCAAACAATTGCAGATAGATCTACCATACGACCCAGCTATCCCACTGCTGGGAATATACCCAGAGGAATGGAAATCATCAAGTCGAAGGTATACCTGTTCCCCAATGTTTATCGCAGCACTCTTTACAATAGCCAAGAGTTGGAACCAGCCCAAATGTCCATCATCAGATGAGTGGATATGGAAAATGTGGTACATCTACACAATGGAATACTACTCAGCTATAAAAACGAATGAAATACTGCCATTTGCAACAACATGGATGGACCTTGAGAGAATTATATTAAGTGAAACAAGTCAGGCACAGAAAGAGAAATACCACATGTTCTCACTTATTGATGGGAGCTAAAAATTAATATATAAATTCACACACACACACACACACACACACACACACAGACACAAAAACGGGGGGGGAGAAGATATAACAACCACAATTACTTGAAGTTGATACGACAAGCAAACAGAAAGGACATTGTTGGGGGGGAAGGGGGGAGGGAGAAGGGAGGGAGGTTTTGGTGACGGGCAACAATAATCAGCCACAATGTATATCGACAAAATAAAATTTAAAATAATAATAATAATAAACGGGTGTATTGTATGATATATAAACCATATCTCAAAAAGGATGTTTAAAAAAGACAAAGAGCTGAGGGTTGGCTGGTTAGCTCAGTCAGTCAGAGCGTGGTGCTGATAACACCAGGATCCAGGGTTCCATCCTGCACCAGCCAGCTGCAAAAAAAAAAAAAAAAAACCATGCTGATTCCACAGTGAGGAGAGGAGAAAGGGGAGCATGAGGGAGCTTTGTGCTTTGGGGAAGAAAAAGGGTGGGGACAGATGTGGGGAATGGTGGCATGCCCATGAGATTTAGTGAGAGAGAGATGGAGAAACTTTAAAGCGTTTGCGTGTCTTATGAGGGCATTGTCTCTTTGGTATTTTGGCGGAAACGCCACCATGGAGATTTAAGCTTCTCTGAATTATTCAGGATGCTGGATTGAGGTTTTCTTTCTTTCGTAACTGCAACACTGTGCCAAGATCAGACCATGACGGAGCTGGGGTACTTATGGCTTCTTCATGTCTTTCCACAGGGGGGAGAGACAGGCTGGGTCCCATGTAGTGTTGTCCCCCAGCACCAGCCCCACCATGCCCCTCACACCATAGACGCTCCACATGTGGGATGCCCTGAGCTGAAGCCCACCCCAGCCTGACTGAGCACCAGACTGTGGGCAAATCACTTCTCTTCTGTCCATTTCCTCATCTGCAAACAGCAGGGGTAGATGAGACTCCCCTAAATCCTTTCTTGTTCATAAATTCTAAGAGGCCAATGGTTGGCCCTTGAGAGAGAAGAAAGGAAATTAGCATGAGAAGAAAAACAGAGTAGATTGTAACTTTACCTGTAGTGTTTTGCTATGCAGAAAACCTGAAGCAAATAATGTAAAACAAAACGTTAATATTTAAATCCAGGTGGAGGACACAAATGTCACACACACGCACAACCCTAAACTAAAGAGAGTGACACAAAGGACTCTTGAAACAGGTTAATAAATGCAAGTAAACACCTTAGAAAGAGTTGGCCAGCAATCCCCAAGCCCTCACCCTTAAGACTTGCCCTTGCAAGAGGAAACTCATGCCTTCTGCTGCCTGCAGGGCACTGGGAACTCACATAGAACCTGCCAGCATCTGTGTCCAGAGTCAAGGAAGGGCTACGTGGAACAAGTCCAGAGCTGCCACAGCCTGGTTTTGAATGAGGCATAGTAAAAACACAGTATTCCAGATTCATGGACTCTAACTTCATCGAGTGAGCCTCCACTTTGGAGCTAACAGCCTGGGTCCCCTTTTCAGTTCTGCTCCCAACAAGCCACATCACAAAGTCTCTCTGGACCTCAGTGATCTCTTTAAAATATTATCTGAAATACTACAGAGAAACCATGGAACGCTTCTAGCAGAATGCCTGACATGTAATAGATGCCCAATAAATGATATAGGTAATCATAATAATAGCAAACACTAATATAAGGTCTATAAATACCAGGTACAGTTCTAATCACATGAAACATATTCACTCATACATGTCTCATGATTTTACCCCTATAAGGGAGATAATACTATTATGCTTGTTTTAGAAAAGAGAAATTGAGGCAAAAGGAGGTCAATAACATGTTGAAAAGTCACACAGCTAGTCAGTGGCAGAACTGGGATCCAAATTTTGGCAACCTTCACCTTCTCATCACATGACTCAGTGTCATTGTGGTAGACATAGAAGAATCCCCTACTAGAATCATGGGTTCTCAGGGGGAAAAAAGCCTAGCAATTTTATTTACTCAGTATATCTTTATTGAGAGCATTCTCTGTGACAGGCATTGGGCCCGGTACTAGGTATACAATGGCCAGGAAAACATACATTTCTCCCCTAAATTCATTATCTCTGGGAATTTGTAACCAGGTGAAGGAAAGGAAGAGGCTGCAGCATTGCCACAAAGCCAGCTTGCGTGGGCTCACAGAAGCCTATTACTGCATTTTCAAAAATTTTGCATGCTGGTTGTTAAACCCAGCCATTACTGAAAATTAAATTATATAAACTTATGAGAGTTCTGGTCAAGATGGCAGAATAGATTGTCCCCAGCATCACTCTCCCCCACAAATCAACCAATTTACAACTATAAAAATGCAACATCAGCCAAGCTGGGGCTACTGGAGCTCAGAGGAAGAGGAGGAGACATGTACGGAGTTCATGAAGGTGGGAGAAACCATGATGAGAGAAAGAAAAAACTGCTCAGAGCATTTTGGGCCACAGCCACTTTAAGGCTGGAGCTGCTGAGCACACAGAGCAGGAGCCCACAGAAGCCACAGCTGTGCCCTTCAGATGGAGTTACTTGCAGGTGGCAGGGGAGAAGAGGGCTTTGGTGGCCCCCAGGACAGCAAGACCACTAATAGGGTTCCCAAAGACCCACGCAGGAGTGAGGAGCCAGAACAGCTGAAAATGGGGAGCCATTCAGAGGCCAATGAGTCATCACAAGGGACTGGCGCAGGGCCTATCCCATGGGAAGTGTTTGGAGCATGGGCGGTGGGAGAGACAGGCCCACCACGAGAACACTGGGACACAGCAAGGACAGCCAATCTGCCCCCAAATCAGCACAGGACCACTCAGAGGAGACTGGTTGGGAATGCAGAATTGCATGGGGTGCAGTTTGATGAAATAACTCAGGCCCAGATCAGAGTTTCTACACAATCCAGGTGTACTGGGTCTCTGGAGAGCCGGAAGTACCTAGAAGGTCAACCATTAAACCCTGAGCTGCACAAAAAGCCTTCCCTAGGGAATCAGCAGCAAAGCAACAATTTAGCTCAACCACACAGCTCAAGTACTGGTTCCCACAGGAAGTTCCCCGTTTTAGAAGTAAGCAAAGGACAAAAAGTTAGTTCCGGCCCAGGCACACTGCCAGCACCAAGGAGCATGCCAAAAACATCACCTCCATGAGGATGTCTCACCACAGCCATCACAGTAACCATGGCTGCTGCAAAAGTGGCTAGATGTCACAACTACCATGCAGATGATCCACCAGCCATTGGAGTGCATTGACACAAGGAGGGTCACCAGCAGAGACCAAAGAAAAGAAGAGGATGTCTCTCTCCACAAAGCCCATTCCAGAGTGACAGAAGAAGCAACTGATCTATGATAATATTGGGGGATCTGAACACACCTCTCAGCATTGGACAGATCATCTAGGCAACAAATGAACAGAGTAACCATTACTCTTTCAGAGGGAGAGAAGAAATCTAGGGTAATCAGTGGTGGGAGGTGGAAAGGAGAGGGGGATAGGGAGACATTGGATAAGGGGCATAAAGAATAAGTACAATTTGTAACAGTATACATACTAGTAATATTGACTTGATCAACATATGCCAACACTGAACCCCAAAAATATGTATAATCAATTATGATTCAATTTAATAAATAAATAAATAAATAATTTAAAAATAAAAAATAAATTATGTAAACTTATGAAAAATTATACTTAGAACAAAGACAAAAAAATCCTGAAAACTCACCACATCCTAATTATTTTCCTACCAATTGCTACATCTACACTTATGAGGTTATTGGCATCTATTGTTTTGCATGGCGGGAACACTACATAGTGGTGGCTAACTGGGCATCTTTCTCCAGCTCCATGTCCAGAGGCATCACAGTCAGCCATGGTGGGAGTAGTTTCACTACAGTAATCTGAAAACTCTACAACTTAGTGCTTGGATTAATGTTTTGTTCATTGTCTAGACTTAAAAAAGTGATGGAGAAAATGTCAATAATATTTACAATATCTATCCAGGCTATGGAACATCCATCAGTGGATGACTGGATGAGGAAAATATAGTATATATAGACAATGAAATACTACTCAGCCATAAAAAAGAATGAAATTCTGCCATTCTGCCATTCACAGAAACATGGATGAGCCTGGAGAAAATTATGCTAAGTGAAACAACCCAGGCGTCAAAAGAGAAATACCACATGTCCTCATTCATAAGTGGAAACTGAATCCATAAATAAACAAATAAACAATAAGGACAGAGGGAGAGAGAAACAACAATCACAATAATTCCATATGATATTGGTTGTGGGTTTGTCACATATGGCTTTTATTGTGTTGAGAAACTTTCCTTCCACACCTAATTTTCTGAAAGCCTTTAACAGGAAGGGATGTTCAATTTTTGTCAAATGCTTTTTCTGTGTCTATTCAGATAGTAATCACATGGTTTTTGTCCTTGATTTTGTTGATATGGTGTATCACATTTATTGACTTGTATCTGTTGAACCATCCTTGAATCCCTGGGATGAATCCTGCTTGATTATGCTGTATAATTTTTTTGATGTGTTGCTATATTCTGATTGCTAATATTTTATTGAGGATTTTTGTGTCTATGTTCATCAGAGATATGGGCCTGCAGCCTTTTTGTTGCCTCTTTGTCTGGTTTTAGTATCAGGGTGATACTGGCCTCATAGTATGGGAAAATGGCCTCTGTTTCAATTTTTTGAAATAGTTTGAAGAGAATTGCTGTTAATTCCTGATTAAGGTTTGGTAGCATTCAGAAGTAAATCCATCTGGTCCTGGGCTTTTCTTTGTTGGGAGACTGCTGATTACTGCATTAATCTCA
Organism: Cynocephalus volans; assembly: GCF_027409185.1. Classification (NCBI taxonomy): domain Eukaryota; kingdom Metazoa; phylum Chordata; class Mammalia; order Dermoptera; family Cynocephalidae; genus Cynocephalus; species Cynocephalus volans. The sequence continues at coordinate 87,409,744 of NC_084474.1, forward strand.
TTGCTTGCTATTGGTCTGTTTGGATTTTCTATTTCTTTTTGGTTCAGTCTCAGTAGTTTGTATATGTCCAAAAAATTATCCATTTCCTACAGGTTTTCAAGTTTGTTGGTGTATAATTGTTTATAATAGTCTCTAATGATTCTTTGTGTTTCTGTGATATTCATTGTAATGTCTACTTTTTCAATTCTGATTTTTGTTATTTGGCTCTTCTCTTTCCTTTTTCAGTTAACCTAGCTAGTGGTTTTTCTATTTTGCTTATCTTCTCAAAAAGGCCAGCTTTTTGTTTCATTGATCTTTTGTATTGTTTGGGGGGTTTCTATTTCATTTAGTTCTGCTCTGACCTTAATTATTTCTTTCTTTCTACTATTTTTGGATTGGATTATTCTTGTTTTTCTAGTTCTTTGAGGTGTAATGTTAGGTTGTTTATTTGAAGTCTTTCTGTTCTTTTGAGGTGAGCATTTACTGCAGTGAACTTACCTCTTAGACTACTTTTGCAAGGCTTTGGTATGATGTGTGTTTATTTTTGTTAATTTCAAGAAATTTTTTGATGTCCTGTTTAATTTTTTCTTGGACCCATAGGTCATTCAGGAGCCTGCTGTTTAATTTCCATGTATTTGTATAGTTTCTGGAGTTTCACTTGTTGTTGATTGCCAGTTTTGATCTGTTGTGGTCTGAAAAGATACTTGAAATAATTTTGACTTTTAAAAATTTTCTGAGACTTGATTTGTGAACTATCATGGTCTATCCTAGCAAATGTTCCATATGCTGATGAAAAAAAATGTATATTGTTGGATGAAATGTTCTGTAGATATCTACCAGGTCCAACTGGTCTAAAGTATACTTTCAATGCTGTGGTTCTCTGTTGATTTGTTGCCTAGATGATCTGCACAATGTTGAGAGAGGGGTGTTCAGGTCTCCCACTATTGTCATATTGGAGTCTCTCTCTTTCTTTAGGTCTAATAGTGTTTGCTTTATATATCTTAGTGTTCCAGTGTTGGATGCATACATATTTATGATTGTTATGTCTTCTTGCTGGATAGATCCCTTTATCATTATATAGTGTCCTTGTCTCTTTTTATGGTTTTTGGCTCAAAATCAATTTTACCCAATATGAAAACAGCTATTCCTGCTTCTTTTTGGTTTCCATTTGTGTGGTAATCTTTTTCCATCCCTTCTCTATTAGCCTATGTGTGCCTTTACAGGTGAAGTGAGTCTCCTGAAGACAGCAATAGTTGGGTCTATCTTTTTAACTCAATCTGTCAGCCTGTGACTTTTGAATATAGAGCTTAATCCATTTACATTTGGGGTTACATTTGGTGGCATCATAGGGTTGTTATTGAAAGGTCTTGTGCTACTTCTGGCATTTTACCACTTTTTGTTTAGATGTTTTAAATATCTTTTGTTCTTTCTTCCCCTTTTTTTATTTATCTTCAGTGTTTGTTGTTGTTTTATGAGGTGGTAAGATTTAATTTCTTTCTCCTCATTTGCATTTTTGCTATATCAGTGGGTTTTGTTCTTTCTTGTATATTTATGGTAGTGATTATCATTTTTTGGATTCCAGATGTAGGACTCCCTTCAGGATTTCTTACAGGGGTGGTTGTGTGGTGGTGAACTCTAGCAGCTTTTGTTTGTCTGGGAAATACACTATTTCTCCCTCAGTTCAGAAAGATAGTCTTGCTGGGCATAGTATTATTGGCTGAAAGACTTTTTTATTGCCCCCCGCCCCTTTAGTATTTTGAATATATCATCCCATTTTCTTCTGTCCTGTAGAGTTTCAGTTGAGAAGTCTACTGTTAGTCTGATGGGGGCTCCCTTATAGGTCACTGGACACTTTCTCTTGCTGCTTTTAGAATTCTCTTTTTGTCTGTGAGGTTAGCCAGTTTGACTATAATTTGTCTTGGAAAGGATCTCTTTGATTGAATCTGTTCAGGGATCTTTGAGCTTCCTGGATCTGAAGGTCAGTGTCTCATCCTGAACCTGGGAAGTTTCCTTTATTATTTCTTTGAATAGGTTTTCAAAGCCTTTCCTTTCTCCTCCCCTTCTGGAACATCCATGATTTGTATGTTTGTGCACTTAAGATTGTCTGATAGCTCTCTTAGATTTTCTTCACTTTTTAAAATAATTTTTTCCTTTTTTTTTTTGTTTTGTTTTTTTTTTTGTCCACCGGGCTTATTATGAAAAGACTGTCTTCAAGACCTGAAATTCTTTCTTCTGCTTGCTCTAGCTTGCTGTTTAAGCTCCCCATTGTGTTTCTTATTTCACTGAATAAATCCTTCAGTTCTAGGAGTTCTGCTACATTCTTTTTTAAGGTATTAATCTCTTTGTAAATTTTCTCCTTCATATTCTGGGTATTTTTTCTCATTTCATTGTGTTCTCTGAGTCTTCTCATATATTTAAGTTTACTTAAGATTTAGCTTGGAATTCCTTTTCAATCATTTTAAGGATTTCATGGTCTATGGGGTCTGGCACTTAAGAATTACTATATTCCTTTGGTGGCATCATATTTTCCTGTTTATTCATATTTTTAGTATCTCTGCATAGATGTCTAGTCATCTGGTAGAGCAGTTGCTTCTTTTACTCTCGAGTGGGCTTTGAGGAGAAAGACTTCCTTCTCATTTTGCAGGCTCTGTGGGTGACTCCCCTGTGTCAGTGCAGTCACATGTGTGGTGGGCTGCCTGCAGGGTAATTGTGGATGCTACTGGGGTGGTGAGCCATCCTTGTGGCAGCAGTAGCTGCGGCAATGGCTGTGATGGACCACCTGCACAGAAGCAGTGTTTGCAGCATGCTCCTGCCTTCTGTTTATCTAGGGAGAGTGCTGCCTGAGGCTTCTGCCCGGGTCCCTAGTTGCAGGTTGCGCTCCTGCCTTCTGTTTTGGCAGAGGGAGGGCTGCCTATATTATCTTTTAATTTCATTTCTGCATGAAGTTTTTGATGTATCCGTGTAAAAGATATACTGAAGAGACTCTGGATTATGTTACGTTCCTCTAAGATTATTGATTTTGATTATAGCAGACAATTAACTTGGCTGAACTCAAACTTCAAACCCTGTCTCCCCTTTAGTAGCTAGCAGTAAAATTTCTACTGTCTTTTTTATTTTAGTTTTACTACTTGTAGTTTTCCCAAAGTTTGCATAGTTCAAGCCAGAAACGTGGGCAGAATTTATACACTGAACGTGGTCCACCCCCTTTGTGTTTCTCTCCTTTATAAGATTTCTCCTATCACTTAAAAGATGTTGCAGTTGTCCCAAACTTTGTCCTATTGATCTCTCAACCAATAAGACTTCAGGTACCTATCTGAATTGTTGCCACCCTGAAGAGCAACAACTGGAAACGACCCTCAGGTGCAAAGCTGTAGAAATGAGAAACTCAGTCAGGGCTGATTTTTTCTTTCAGGTTTTTGAAATCTGCTCTCATTTGTTCCTGTTTTGTCACTCTCCAGGGCCTTCACATAGTTTTTTCAAAATAGTTTGTCCAGAGTTGACCATTGTTATTGGCAAGAGGCCTGGTCCAGTACAAGTGACTCTGTAATTACTAGAAGCAAACTTTCAGCAACTGATGACTGGTACAATGGGCTAATAGAACCATAGCTCTTTCTCTCACAGCAGCTCCAAGTCAAACAAAAAGCCTCAATGGAAAAGAACTACTGGAGTCATCTAGTGTTTGCTTAAATCAGGTGCTCAATCGATGTTTGCTGAATTAAATTGAACAACAAACATTAGGATCTCAGGGACTGATTTGTACAGCTGTAACGTGACTCTAATCAATGGCTCATTGACTATTGTCCAGTCTGATGCTAAGGGAAATGTATATGGCAGCTGGTCATGAGAGCCAGAGATCAAAAGATCTGGGAGAATTGCATACCTCTACTCAGAAACAGGCTGGGAAATCATGTCCCCACCTACGAGAAGTTACCACAACTGTGGTGCCTTTATAAACTCTGGGAAAGTTCACAGACCTTGAGGCAAGGTTGGGAGAGGCAATGAAGGAAAGTTGTACTTTGGGACCTCTGAGAACTAGAAGACATAGTCTCATAAGGAAAACATACCAGCATGTTGGGATATAAATAGATGACTATGTAATTTATTATCTGAAACAGGGCACTTATGAGAGAGAGGGGGATTCTATTAATATTTATGCCAGGGCAACAGGCCTGAAATGCTATTGCCCCAGGCAAATTGGTATGTATAAGACCTTGAGTGGTGTTGGGTGTGGGCTGCTTCTCGCTGGCATATTGGAAGATAACATATCTCTGATGCCTCACAAGCAATATAACTGCAGTCAGTGCAGTTATTCCCCAGTCCTCTCGTGTACCAACAGCATAGCTCCATTAGATGGCCCTAGGGCAGGCTAGAACTTGAGCAGTGAGCACTTGGGAAGAGCTGGAACTAATATGCTGGCCCCAGTTTAAAGCTAGTCCTGAAAGACAGCCAGATATCCAAGTTTTAGTGTTCAAGGAGCCTGGAAACGTGGGCTTGAGTCACATAGACACTAATATACCAGGAGAGTTGCATGTGATAAACAGTACTCCATGCTGTGGTAATTCTGGAAGCCAAGGCATTCTAACTAGTTTCACTCATTTATTCATTCAGTAAACATTTATTGATGGCACTAGCTAGGAAATGATTGTGCCTTGGAGGTACCCCAGTTTATACACATCAGGGTCTGACCTCAGTAACTGGGGCTTCAAGGCTAGTCAGCAGTCAGGGCTCTGCAGCAACTTCTGAGGGTCAGTCCTAAGCTTCAGGTTAAGCAGAAAGCTGGTAAACAAACAGGAACTAAGGCAAAACTCACATTTACAAAGAAGCATGCACCTTGGGAGGAAGGAAAGAACTTACAGGTGGTGTGCTTGTGAGCACCAGGCTCACCCCTGGCACACCGATGTTGGAGTGAGGGGTCCTGAGGACTCTCAGCCCCCACCTGCTCTGGCCCACGGATGATAGCACTCTGCCAGCTAGGTCAAGACCACCTGAAGATGGATGTATTGAGCCTGCGGGCTGACATGGAGCAGGGCTGGGAAGCGGGCAGCAGCTGCCTCTGAGAGGCTGGGCTCTCCTGGAGGCTGAGGATGAAGAGAGAGGGCAGGAGCAGGATAAGGGCACCAACAGGGCAGGGCACAAGCAAATGCCGGCCTTACCTTCTCCTCTATTCTACTGGGGCCAGCCCCATTTGAGATAGACCCAGGGCTTCCTGGTTCGCTCTGGTATCGCCGATCCTCAAAGTCACTGGCATTAGTTGGTCCCATCTGCCCTTTGGGATTGGTGACTGACTTCCCTGGTATACAGGACCACAGGAAGGTTTTAAACAGAATGTTTCCATCTTAATGGCCAAAGACAACTATTCGGTTCAGTATAGTTCTACAACACATAAAGAGCCAGCTCTCCGCTGGGCTGCATTCCTGGCTGTGGGCACCCCGAGGATGCATCAAGACTCAATTCCCACCCTCAAGAGCTCATAGGCTGAGAGGAGGAGATGAAAAATTATAATCAAATGGGATAAGTACTGTGATAAACAGAAGTTGGCAGAGGGTACCCGACCTAGGCTAGATCGAAACGGACCAACATCACTTTTTTTCTTTTTAAACAAAGAAGAGATGCCCCAGTTGGAAAAAAGTGATTCTTCTCTAGAGTAGAGTGACATTTCCAAACTCCTTTGAATTATCACCATCAATTCTCTCTATTTCATTCATTTGTGATAACTAAGAACTCTGCACCATATAGATTCTGTAACTTCTCACATCAGTCAACATTTGTTGGATGCCTACTAAGTGCCAGGATGAGGTGCTTTTATATATGTATTGGTTGGCTATTGATGTGTGACAACCACACAAAAAATCTCAGTGACATACAGTAATAAGCATTTATTTCTCATCTTTGGAATACCTTGAGGCTGGATGAGCTAAATGAAAGAAAATGAGCCAAAATGCTGGGTACTGTTCAGGCTCTATTTAAGGAGGAAAAGCCTGCTAGCCAGCACTCAAAATGGCGGGGCAGGCAGCTAGGAGGAGTACATATGCTTATATGGGTTGGTGGGTGCGAAAAACGCGGGTGGGGAGGGGGAGGGAGTGCTGGTGTGTGGGATCAGGTCGACTATTGGTGCGGATGTGGTGGGTAGGGGTGACGTAGTCAAGATGGGAGGCACCTCCAGGTGGGAGGGGAAGGGTCCTTTGTCTGGGAAACCACAACGTAGAGGTTTTTCTTTGTTTGAAGAAACCACGAGGTAGGGTAAAAGACTGGCAGACATTTTGTACTCAATATGATGCCAGTCACATCCATGATGAGGTCAGTCATATCCAAGGTGATGTGACCGTGTCCAAGATGGCACTGGCCACATCCAAGACCTATCACTTAGCAGGGCATGGTCTGGAGGCTCTTCCTCAAGCTGCGGGTGTACAGATGTGCTAGTCGTTCCACGCCATGTGTCTCTCACTCTCTTGGGCAAATGGGCTAGCCTGGGCAAGTTCTTCTAATGGCTAGTGCAGAGGCTAAGACAGTCAGCCCTACTGTGCAGGTACATTGTGTCACATGTACTAAAATTCCATAGGTCCAAATAATGCACATGGCTGAAGACAAGGCCACATGGGGGAAGTTCCTCTGCTTTTGGGGGGAGAGGAACTGCAAAGTTGCATGATAGTGGTCCTTATTCAGAGAAGGATGAACTGCGGCCAATGATTCAATCTACATTATACATGATGTCGTCTAATCCCTTCAACACTGCGTAGGAGAGATAGCACTACCCCCATTACAGAGAGAGAAAGCTAAGACTCGGGGGTGTTAAACCACTTACCAAGGCTGGAGAAAGAGCCAGAATCAAAACAGGCTCACGTCCTTGGGTGCTTCCTTTCTATCCAGTCCAGTCTTCCTGCTTTGTGATGATGGGGAAGGACCAGCACAGCTGGGGCTTTGAGAACTTATTTCCTAAGGGTAAGAAAATGAGGACACCTGCGTGTGCTCTAGCAAGGCCCGTGGAGGACGATGGTAGCCACAGGCTCCTGAATCAAATGGTGGGAGACAGGGCCAAGTAAAACACAGGCTGTTTTGAGGGACTGGGCTGTCATTGTCCCCTCACTGACAGGAATGGCACTAAATTAAAGCCAGACCTCCAGGTGGAGACCCGGTAATGTGTAGAGCCATGTTTCATCCCCACGAGTGCCTTTCAACATTAATGACAACTGCGTGGGCAGAGAGACATCTTGTACGAAGCCGGGCACCCGTGAGGATGGTTGTGTCCAGGCTCCGTCGCTGAGGAGCAGGCAGGTCGGGGTGGCTGGGGTGTGCTCGGCTGGCTGGGCTTTGTCTCCTTCCAGAAGACATGCTTGGTTCTGGCATTCGACCCAAGTTCAAATTCTGGCTCCTCACCTGTGAGGTGAGTGATGATTTCCACCTTCCACAGCCTCTGGGTGCAGGGGGGTAAGCGCCATCAGGTGCCCTGTTACCACATGTGCACCTGCCCCCAGCTGCTTCAAGGAGAGGTGGAGAGTTCACCTCACAAGGGCCCTCTAGCCAGGGATGCCTGGGAGGTTACACTCCTACCCCCAGGTAGTCAATGGCTGACGGAGATGGTCACACAAAAGCCTCTTGTCTCAGGAGGGGACAAGTCTACAGAGTGATTTGTGCCCCAGAGCCCTCTGTGGATCAGGCCTTTTACTGACTGAATGATGTCCCTTCACGTAATCTGAAATAATCCTTATTTAAAGTCAACCATTTGTCAGCATTAACCACGCCTACAAATACCTTCACAGCAACACCTGCATTAGGGTGTCATTGAATAGGTGGGTCCCAGAGCCCGGCCAAGACATAAAACCAACCACCACACCAGCTTACTGCCTTCACTCCCTCACAGGTTTTTCCTGAAGAACTTGCCCTCGGGAAGTGCACTTGAACCCCTGCCTCAGGCTCTGCTTCCAGGGAAGCCAACCCGAGACGAGGGTTTAAGGAGAGGCTCCAGGGGCCCGCTGGCCTCTCAGCTTCCTGACCACAGGTCCTGTCCTGAGGTATTATGTGATTTGGACAAACCAATCATCTTGTGTCCCAGAAGTGACTGCATTTTAATGAGGACTGTTGGAAAGAAAAGGGTCTCTGGACCCAAAGGAACCTCCTCTGTGTGGTTCTTGGCTCAGGGTCACCTCTCTGCTGGGAGAGAAGTTGGGGACCAGTGATCTGAGCTAGGATTTGTGGCCATTGACATGCTCTGTGAGCAGGACAAAGGTTTCATCTCTGACAATGCCCAGCTGTGAGCTTGTGATTGGAGAGGCCAAATCATAACCTCATTCACTAAGGTTACGAGGAAGAAGAAAATAAAAAGTAAGCAAAAGCCTTGAATTCTAGACAAGAAATGCTGGGTAGTGGAGATCAGGCCAGTCAGGTACTTAGGGTCAGAATTGGAAGGGACAGACATGCTGCTAGAACAAGGCCACACAGCCCATGAGAGAGAGAGAGACAGGTCCCCTTCCCTCCTCCTCCTACCCCAGGCCTCATGCATCCCTCCGTTTCCCAGCTTTTCTTAAGGCAGCCTGAATAACTCTCTGTACCTCCCAACCTGCACAGCCTGGGGACGTCCTTTCTCTTTGATTGTTCACTTGGCCAACTCCTAGTCACCTCTGATCTCAGCACAACCACAGCTTCCTCGGGGAAGCCCGCCCGACCTCGCAGTCTGATCCAGGTGCGCTGCCCCTGTGTTTCCTACACCTCACCGGGCCCCAGAGCGTCTGCGATATCTAATTTCTTGTTAGTCTCCCTGATTAGGCCATTAGTACCCTCAGGACTGTGGCCGTGTCTTATCCATCCCTGGATTCAAAGCACAGTGAGTGGCACAGAGTAGGTGCTCAATGAGTGAATGGTACACAAGCAGGGACCAGGTGGTGGGTTGGTAAGCCCTGCTCACAGCGCTCCTGTCTTTGGAAGTGGCAGGTGCTTGCCTCGTTACCATTTGCAGCTGGTTGTCACAGCGGTGATTCCCAGATGCACCCCAGGGCAACGCAAAGCAGAGGCTACCTCCAAGTGGGTTACTCCAGGAAGGCCACCAAAAGCAGGGAGCATCTGAGATGGCCTGGAAAGGGTGAATTCAATGCCAAGGAGAAGACAGAAGGGCTTTGCCTTATTGGCCCGGAGCCAATACAGCCTCTGCAAGGTGAGAGGAACTGAGGAGGCAGACAGCATCTGGGCCCAGGAAGAGGCTTTCACGAGCCCTTTCACCAGGGTCTGCCCAGCTGTCCACCAGCAAGGCCCAGCGCAAAAGCAAAGGCCATCCATCGGCTTGGGTGAGTCGATGCTGAGGCCCAGCCTGGATTTATAGTGACACACATTGATTTTGGCTCTTGGAGGGTATCAGCTCACCCGTAAATTAGAAGATTTATCTGCAGGTGCTACAGAGATAAGTGGCTTTGCACATAAATACCTTTCTTCTTTTTTTAAAACTAAGAGTGTTAATGTGCTGAGGATGTTCCACAGAAAAGGATTTAGGGAACTCCTGCAAAATCCCTGAGATCAGCCCTGGCATGTGGAATGTCTGCAAAGTGCCCAGCCCCAAGTCTTCCAGAACTTGGAGCCACAGTGTTATCCCCCATCCCTTGTCCTCATGTAAGGAAGGGGTGTGCTGTCTAGGTGCTATGTGCCTTGCTTGGTCCTAAAGGATTCATTCGCTCACTCATTCATTCATTCATCAAATATCCACTGAAGGTCTATTATGCCAGACTTGGGGCCAGGGACTGCGGATGGATGCAGAGGTGAACTAGACAAAGTCCCTGCCCTCAAGGAGCTCACACACCAGTGGAGGACACAGATGGTGAATAAATAGGATTACATCAGGTGTGATCCATGCTATGAAGAGAGGACACAGATTGATGCAAATGGTATGACACAGGCTGGGATGGAGGCTACTCACATATGGAGTGGCCTTTGCCTGGATCAGGGCATCCTTATAAGACCTCACAGAGAGTGACATCTGAGCAGACAGAGATGTGAGGACAAGAATGAGGTTGTCTTGCAAAGAGGAGGAGGAGGGATGACATTCCATGCAGAGGGTACTACAGAAGCAGGAAAGAGCTTGGAATGTTCCAGAAACAGAAAGGAGGCCAGAGTGGCTGGAGGTTGGTGGGCAAATGGGAAAGAGGTAAGAAATGAGATGGGAGAGGCAGGCAGAGGCTAGATCCCTCGAGCCAATGGAGAAGTTTAGGTTTTATAACAAGCATCGTGGGAAGCCATCAAATAGTTTAAAGCAGGGAAGTGACATGCTTCCACTCATGTTTGCACAGATGGCCCAGGCGCTGCTGGAGATTGGATGGGAGGAATCAAATGTGGAAGAAGAGAGGCAGGGGAGATGGCAGGAAGCAGGTGGGTACAAGCTGCATGTTGAAGAACTTGGTTAATCCTAAATGCCAAGGGAGAGACCCCAGCAGCATGCTTCCCAGGCTTCAGCTACACAGCCACAGTCACAGCCACCTGTGAGGAAGCCAAGCAGGCCTACGGCACTGTCACCAGACTCCCCATCCCGGCTGACTCTGGGCTGGGCCTTCTCAAGCCTGGGACGCTGCACCCACGCACCTTCTGCATCTTGGACTGGGTCTATTCCCACAGAACCAGGGAAAGTGCCATGGAAAAGTGTACACTGTTCCAGGTAGCAAGTGACAACTTCACCTGAAATTCATCCCCTTTGGGGTGAACTGTCCTGATTTTAGCATCCTTCAATAGGAATATTGTTTTTCAGAGAGGAGGATGCACTGGAAACAGATCATTGCAGGTAGTGAACAATTGCAACCCCCTGTCTCTAACCTCCCCCCAAGCCACCGTCCCGTCCTCTTTGAGCCAATCCTCTTCCCACTGATGACCCCACCACAACACACCTCCTAAGACTCTTTGTCCAGTGCGTCAGACACTGTTGGTTATCTCTGCAGTACCTAATTTAGTTCAAATATCAGAGGAGGTTGGCCTCTCCCAGCTCCCAGGGCTGAGTTACAGTGGGCATAAGCCAGCATGGCTAAGCACATTCCCCGCACGAGACAGGAGAAGTCAGCCAAGGGTCTTCCAGAAAGATTTTCCTCTCTGATAAAAAGAGATGCCAGGCAGGAAACACTCCCTTTTCTGTCTTTGCTGGAAGCATGTGATGCCTGGATCAGGGCGTCCTCACAAGGCCATTACCAGCTAATTGACCAAAAGAACAAGCTGAAATGTCAAGGACAAAGAGTAAAGAAACCAAATTAACTGACCCTGGGCCTGCTCTGTCTCCAGGCTTCTCTCCTTACGTGAGAAAGCAAATGTCCTCTTTGCGGAATAGGTTTTGAGTTGGGTCTTTTGCAGCACCATGCCTCTAGACAGATCCTGTTCAGAAGTCGCACCCCCACCAGCAGGCAGCCCATCCCTCAAGCCGTTTCCAACTAGGATTGTCTCCCCTGTTCCTGCTGAACAGGGCCGTTTCTGCCAGGCAGAACCAGGCAGAGTCAAACCAATGTTCCTTCCAGTTGAGAGAGGACACTTTTGATTTACCCAAACATGGTGAGCCCTGGCAGCTACGAGGAAAAGGACATAGAACAGGTGAGTGCAAAGGAAAGGGTTAGACTGCACACTGGGCCCCTGGGAAAGGATTGGGAAGACTCCCCCCATGCAGGACCAGCCCTAAGTGTGGGGTGGGCGGCACGGCCATTGGTATCAGGATCACAGCACGGTACAGACGGCACACCCCTCTTTTGTCTGCCAAAAAATTTTCTCTGGGGTCCAACCTTCTCCAGTGGCGCAGCTGACACAGCCTCATTCTGACCCATTCAGTCCTGTGTGGAATCTGGACTTTGAAAGAAGACAGGGTGGCAGGGGAGGGAATCGGAAGCAGAACCCTGGAGGGGTATGGCCTCTGGGCCATCTCTGCTTCCCTATGTGGTGACCTTAGTTGGGTCAACTCCTGAAGGGCTTCAGTCTCCTCACTGCTAAATAAGTAGACTAGATAGATGGTCCTGGGGGCCTTCCAGCCAGTGATGCCACACAATGCCACACGATGCCACACAATGCTACATGATGTCATGCATTGCAGGAAATACTGTGGGCTCTGCAGGTTCCTGGGTACAGCCTGAACACCCTTTCACTCTGGGGGAGCCTAGCCAGTGTCATTCTGCCAGTCGAGAGAGACCCACGGCCCTGAACTAGGACGATCAGACCCATGTTGTCTATCATTTCACGTTCCTGTCAAGAATTTGCAACTATATCATCCCAATTACATGTCCCAGGCATCTTTCAAGGCAGACCTCTCTTTTCCACTTTCAGGTGAAGAGATGAGATCCAAAACTAATAATGGCAGGTGTATGAGTCCATTTCTGTTGCATATAGCAAAATAACAGGAACTAGGTGTTTATTAAGAAAACAAATTTACGCTGACAGTTTTGGAGGCTGGGAAGTCCAAAGTCCAGGGAACACATTTGGCAAAGGCCTTAGTGGTGGCAACAGTGACCTGGGGGTCTCAAGTGGCAGAAAATGGCAGAGCAGAGAGAGACTAACCTCTCCTGTGCTCTTCTTTTAAAGCCCTAAGAACCATGCCCCTGACCACCATTGTTAATCCATTCACTATGACATGGTCCTCAGAATCTAATCACCTCTTCGAGGCCCCACCTTTCAATCATCATAATAGGATTTCCCACCCTCAGCAGTTACAGTGGGGATTTAAGCTTCAATGAGGTTGGGGAGGGGGTGGGCATCCAATCTTCAGCAGCAGGTAACTTGGAAAGACCTTATTACGGGCCAGGCCCCTGGCATACACATCACATTCGATCCTCACAGGGGCCCTGGAATTTCAGCACATTCTCCACATTGTATCAATCAGGGAGGGAGCAGCGGACAGAGCTGGCAGTCAGTGCCACAGAGCCTGGAGGTGAGAGAGGAGGTGCCAGGAGCCATCTGAGCCATCTTGAGCCCAGCCTGGCCAACTGCAGAGCCCATGCTGGTAATTGCTGCTCTACAGTGTCGAGGCTGGGCCAGAGCCTGGACCTGAGGCAGCAGGTATCACACCTGTGTTCACAGATACCCAGGGGAGTTGGTTTCTTGCCCTGCACCCTGAAAAGAGAATCTGAGCAAGGGAAAACCCTGCTGGAGAGAAGAGGCAGAGGGAAGCTCATCGTTCCTGGCCTACAGAGGTCAAAGAGTAGGTGGGGAAATAGGGTTAAAGATAGGCTGAGGTCAGAGAGTGGAGTACTCATGTCTCCCACCCCTCAGGGCTCGTGAAGAGGGGGGTGTAAATATCCAGAAAGGTACAGGTGACCCCAGGAGCATTGAGACTAGTGGCCACCTCTCCAGCCAAACCCAGGGGTGTTACGTGCTTCTAGTGGAAGCAGGGATTTGACTCTGTGCCATCATCACTCTATGCAGATCCCCCATCCGCCCTGTCACTGCCATGTCATGAAGACATTAATCATAAAGAGATTAAAGTTGTAAATCCAATCCCTGGCACAGGCAGTGGGTCCAGGTGCCGCATCCCAGGCTCTGGAAAGCATAAGCTCACAGGCAGCTGGGGACATGGTGCTCTAGGGGACAGGCACGCCAGACAGTGAGAGGGCAAAACCTCTTCTTCAGGCAGAGAGAGTGGCTGGAATAAAGAGGAAAATCAGGAAAAGGAATGAAGAGATGGAGACGGGGACCAACCACGTACATCAGAGCACCAAGGACTGCTAAGAACCCAACACAGACCGTGTTCGTGTCAGCTTTGGTGACTATTAAGGCAAAATGGCAGTCATCTAAGTGCCACTCCTATCCCTGATCAAATGGGCTTTTGTTATCACAGTCCAGAAAAGAGTATGGAGCTGAATGACGGCAAAATGATGCACAGCTCTGTGCGTGTGCTTGTGCGTGTGCGTGTGCATGCATGCGTGTGCGTGCATGTGTGTGTGCGTGTGTGCACGTGTGCGTGTGTGTGCACGTGTGTGCATGTATGTGCGTGTGCGCACTTGTGAGCGTGCGTGCGTGTGCGCGCGCGTGTGTGTGTGTGTGTGTGTGGTGTAGACGTCCATTAATAATTCACGCTCTAGCTGCATGATGAGAGCATCAGAGCCATCCTCAGCATCCTCCCCCAGCCTGCAGAACCCGCTCCCTGCCTCAGACCCCTTTGGGGGACTGCCCGTCCCTCTCCCTGCCTGGGACAGCAGTGCCTGCCTGCCACGTCATGGAGCGCCTGACATGCCTGTGACAAATGCTGACATCTGCCATCAGGCTCTTCCCCCCACCCCAAATCAAATGGGCTACAATGTGACAATTTATCCTCCCTCCCATTGTCCTCCTGGGCCTCACCCTGCGCTCAGAGACGAGGGCCAGCTGGAGGGGTCCTCTGGGACACAGTCTTTAGTTCTGCTTGGCTCCTGCCCCTCCTGCTGCAGCCTATCAGGTGGGAGCCGTAGCGTCGCCCCGTGGGGCTAGCTTTCAGTGCCGGCCCAGGTGCTGCGCGAAGCCTCTCTGCAGTTGCAAAGCGGGGTGAGGAATGTATATTATTTCCTCACTCCTGCCCCTAACCCAATCCTTGATGCAGTCTGTCTGTCCCAGCAAATCTCTGGGCAGACTTCCCCATTCCCTGGCTGAAGAAAAGAGGTACAGGGCATCTCCTGTCCTGATGGTGGCCAGGCAGTACCCCCTAGGGGAGAGGGCAGATACCTGGACTCTGGGCCACTCCCCACAGCTGGTGAAGTGGCTGCAGCCCCAAGAGAAGCCTGTCTTCTCACCCACACCCCCTGAAATGGGACTCAGAACGTCACTGCAGCCCACAGTAAATAGAACCGAGGCCACAAAGCAGTGGTGGGAAATGGATATGAGATTAACAGTGTCCTAAGATCAGGGATGATGGTTTACATCACACACCAGACCACCCAGCCACATACAATTATTTTTTAGCACCACTGTTCTTTCTCCATTGACTTTCCTGTTAATTTTTTTTTTCATTCAACAGATATTCATGGAATACCTGAAATACGTCAGGCTCTGTGCTAGCTACTGGGGATAGAGCAGTCGGCAAAATAAAGCCCTTGCCCTCCTGGAGATTACGTTCTAGTGTGGGGGAAGGATGCAATTATGCTGTAGAGAGTGAGAGCTAGAGGTGCAGGGAGAGGTGCGGGGAGATGGAGATACAGAGAATAGTCAACATTAAGTGATGGCAAGTAAGGCAGGAAGGGGGCTGCGGTGTGTTGGGGGAGGGCGTGGGTATTCTGCCATTGGGCGACCAGGGTCAGCCGCATCAACAAAGGCCTGAGAAAGGAAGAGCAGGGTCTGTGGCCATGGGTGGGAGATGCTCCAGGAAAAGGCCAAGCCTGTGCAATGCCCTGAAGTCCGAGCGTGCCTGGGGTGTTCAGGGAACAGCAGGAGGCTGGGAGGCCCCAGCGAGGAGGGTGCAGGAGACAAGGTCAGACAGGTCCTGGGCCACAGGAGACAGGTAAGCCACCTGACCTGAGCAGGTTTCCAGAAGCCCCTCTGGCTGCTCAGTTGAGTATGACAGTAAAGGACAGACACAGGGAAGCAGACAGGGGCTAAAGGAAGGGGCTAAGGGAAGCCAGCCAGGGGCAAAGGGACTTCTCTAGGTGAGGGGTGCTGGCACAGTGTGAAGGGTGGCCTCTGCAGGCTTCATGGGCAGGGGAATGGCTTTGCCAAGGAGCTAGATGGGGGTGAATACAGGCTCCTTCCTCAGGAAGCTTCCATTCCTCTCCATTCTGGAAGAATGGTGCTGCCTGCAGCCCCACAGATCACCCCACTGCGCAAAGTGAGGGAATCCCCAGGCACGGACGAGCCCGACAAGCTCTGCCATGAATGAGATGTTATCTCTCCTGTTCTCCAAGGGCTATGTGTAGAGGACAGGAAAATGAGTGTCCCTGCCTGGAGCCCCGCTGCGTACAGGCCCCGTGCCAGCCCTCGGTATGCGCAGCCCCGCGAGCCCTCGCCACCCCCTGTGGCCCATGCTACACATGGGGGCCATCGACATATTAAACAACTACCACGGGCTGGCAGACAGCCCCACAGAGTCCCTGCTCCCAGGAACAGGCAGGGATGGAGCCACGACCCGAACCTGGGCTGTCTGGCTCCAAAGCACTTCCTTTTTCCTCAAAGAAATGTCTGGTTTTCTCTGTCTCAGGCCTGTGTGTAGAGGCTATTCCACCACTAGCCTCTCTCAGCTCGGTGCTCCCACGACATACAGACAGACCCCTCTGTGGTTCCTTCCTCTTTTCCTCTTGCCTCCTCTGTCTTTGAAAAGGAGAAATTTTTTTTTTTTAAAAGCTGCATACAAAAATCAGATAGATAATGTAAACCCATGCTCTAATAAATGCTTTTACTTATATCAATACATTGAACATAAATCCAACAACAATGTAAACAGTACAATTCTCTAGAAGTTTGTATTTTCTTCTTTGTCCTTTTCTGTATTTTCCAAATCACCTACAATTTATAGGAGGCGTTACTGCGTGAGGTTTACAAACAGGGCTGGGGACTGGACAGCAGGATTCACCCTCAGCCCCACGAGCTGCTCTGCTCTCGGGCTGTCCCCTGGCCTCTAGGGGCCTCTCTTTACTCTTCTATTAAATGGGTATTATAACAATAACTCTCTCCAGGGCTGCTGTCAAGTGAGGAAGTGCAGGTGAGCTGGGATCACATTCTGCAAGAGGTGAATGAGTGACAGCTCTCACACCAGGCCTGGGTCGCTCTTGGAAATCACAGGGTACAGAGCATTTTTAGAGGAATAATTAAAAAAGAACTCAAAAGCCAGGGTTGGGAGAAGGAAAATTAAAACTTGTTCTAATCTTCAAAGCGTGTGAATCTGAGGCTGCTATGTTTGGAACATTTCAAAGCTTCCTGGAATGTATCTTCATTTGGTGCCCAAGCACTGGGGAAAGATGATAAACAGGCCTGCAGCGGAGGAGCCAATTAACGAGCCATAGGATGTGGGAGACGCTCCTCTGAGAACCAGCAGCCTTGTCCCTGCTCCTGTGTGTGTGTGTGTGTGTGTGTGTGTGGAGTATATGTGTTTTGTGTGGTGTGTGTGTGTGTAGTGTGTGTGCTGTATACAGTATGTGTGTGGTTTGTGTGCATGTGTGTGGAGTATATGTGTCTTGTGTGTGATGTGTGTGGTGTGTGTGGTGTGTGTGCGAGGCGGGCAAGTGTTTCCTGGAGTGTGTGTGTGATATTTGAGGTGTATATGGTGTGAGAGGCTGTGGGTGGGTTTTCACGGTGTGTGTGCGCATGTGTGTGAAATGGGGAATCTAGCAAGGAATTGAATTCTGTCAAGAACCCACGTGAGCAAAAAACAGATTCTCCCCCCGAGCCTTCAGAAGACAACACAGGCTGCCAACACCGTGCTCCGTGAGACCCATGTCAGACTTCTGGCCTACAGAACTGCAGGATAAATTTGCGCTGTGTAAGTTGCTAACTTTGTCATAATTTGCTACGGCAGCAATAGAAAACTAGTACAACCCACTCGAGTCTTCTGCAGAGTATTGATCAGCACGTGCATGTGAGAAAACTACTGAAGCACAGGAAAGAACCGTCTGGAAGGATGAAAGGGCACAGTGCCCACTGCTGATATGGGACCCTGCCTCATGTCTGCCTTAGGGTGGAGGAGCCAACAAACCACAACTAGGAGGAAGCAGAGATTGGTTTCCTGGTCTGGCTTTGCCACTGTCTCATCGGTGGCCCAGTGCAAGACACCACCTCCCTGGCCTCCATTTCCCCATGTGGGAAATGCAGGCTTGGTCTGGAGACTTCCGAAGCACTTCCCATCCACTGTGATATTCCTCAAGTCGTCAGCATGGGGCATTGATTTCTTCTTGGATTGGGTTTGACAGTCCTCCACCCTGTTTCTTTGGGTGGAGAACTCAGTTGCGTGCATACAGCTGCCCGGATTCTCTGCATAAGCCTTTGACAATCACCACTGGTCCTAGGGTTCTGCTGTGGAAGGGACAGGATATGACAGGGAGATTCAATTCCCGTTGCCACTTCCATCCACAGGCAGGGCCCTGCTGTGCGGAGCAGGGGGAACCCCCATCCTTTATAGGAGCAAAAAAGAGAAAAAAAAAAAAAAAAAAAAAGGAAGTACCCAGTATATATATCAAGCAACAGGGGCATACTGTGGAAGACTATGCCAGTTTAAAAAGAATAAGGTAGATCCAAATGTGAAAGGTAGAAAGTTCTTTAGTTCTGCAAGATGTGGACATGGAAAGGCACGACGCCAAGCAATGCAGAGTAACAGTGTTTACATTCAAAAAAGGGGAAAGATGTAAAGATTCTGTGTATGTGTATTTATATTTGTACATATGTATATATAAAACATACAGGCATAAATGCATTGGAAAGAGGTCCATTCCCACACAGCTGCCAAGAGACCTTCTAAAACCTAAGTCAGCTCATGCCATTCCTCATTCCCAGCCCTTCAACAGCTTCCAGCTCACTGAGAACACACACAAGTCTTCTATGGCCTGCAAGGCCCTCTCCAATCTTGCCAGCTGCTCTGCGCCCCACTGCAACACCTACCATTCCCTGCGCCCTGTGTGCAGCCACGCTGTCTCCCGCAGCCCCTTGAACGGGCCCTGCGAGCCCCTGACTCGGAGTCCACACCTGCCCTTCCCCACCCGGCACAGCTACCTGGGTGTCTGCACGCACTCCCTGCGGGCAGGCTCTGCTGAAGGTCTCCTGGGGAGGCTGTCTCTGACCACTCAGTCTGAAATTACACTTCTTCCCTAGCAGTCTCTCTCCTCTTACCCCACTTTCCTTTTCCAAAGAGCACTTCTCATCTAATGAACTTTAATCTCATTTGCATGCTTGAAGTTTCACTCTAATAGCTCTTTGAGTTTCACACGCTGTCATAGCCCCAGGACAGGGAATAATGCTGGCACAGAGTAGGTTCTCCATAAATATTTATTAAGGAAATGGATGAATAATATACAGCAAATCACGCCCAGTAGGTGCCTCTTGGGAGGAGCCTGTGACTGTTCTGGAAGGTGGTCAGGGGGAACCCTACTGTTATCTGTAAGGTCTGAATTGTTTAAGTGATAAGATTTTCATGGACTGTTTGTGAAATTAAACATTAATAAACATCTAAGAAAAGGCCCTTATAATTCTCTGTGATGAGTGCTGTGGCTGTGCTGTTCTGGGGACTCTCAGGGACAATGAGGGACCTCGGACTAGGCAGGGGGAGTGGGACAATGAGAGTGTCCCAGGAAGAGGGAACAGCTCAGGTGAGCCCACCTGCCCTCTCCCTGAGAGGACCAGGCATGGCCAGGCTGAAAGGTGCAGTGGTGGCATTTGGTGTGCATGCAATGTCAATGCCACCCAAACCACCAGGCTGTGAAGACACCAAAAGCCTGCACCAGGCTGTGAAGACACCAAAAGCCTGTAACAAAACAGCAACACGTAACTTGATGCATCGCTTTCATGCTTCCTTCTTTGAGAAGGTCTTGGTACAAGATAAACCCACAGAGATCCTGTGAGGGGGAGGCAGTGTGCTGAGTGGTGGAGGCGATGACAATCTGGCCTGGAGCAAGCCCATTCTGTCACCGCCAAGGGAAGCAAGTGGTTTGTGAGCTGCGACTAGTCCTCAGGCCATGCACTGAGCAGCTCCACCCTGTGGCTGCCCTCAGAGGATCACCCTGTCGTGGGCTGAGGACAGGGGGTGGCTGTGTGGGTGGGTGGGTGTCTGGGGGCTGAAGAGAGGAAAGGGGCAGAGACTCAGACTCTGGGGAGACACTGAGCCCCACGGTCACACTACACGTCCAAAGATGCTCCCCACACCCTCCTTTTCTTCTTTCTTGCCTCTTCAAGCACGTTTTGGTCCTTCTTTCTTGCTCTTTCCCCCAGGCCACACCGTCACTGGCCTTAGGCCCTTGCATGTGCCATGCCCTTCATCCTACTAAACCCTGGACAACCTCAAGGCCTTGGCCGTGGAATGCTCAGCACCCTGAGAAAGCCTCACCTGACTCCCCAGGCCAGGTTGGGGCTCCGTCCAAGGTGCCTCCACAGCCCTTGGAAACACCTTTATTTATCACTCGGTTTTGTCATTTCCCAGTGACCTGTCTGCCTTGCCTGACCAGGAGCCTGGGTGAAGATTGGACGGAGTCATGTTTACCTCTGTTTGCCCAGGTCTCAGGACAGAATGAATTCTCAGTAAAATACTGGGTACACTGGAAGAAAATGGATTGCATATGCAAGACTCAGTGGGGAAAACAATACATAGAACATTCTGCCCACAAATAAACCCTGGGGACCCCGACAGAGTCTCACCTGCAGTCAGCAATCTCTATGCCTCCAGGAGAGGACAAAATTAAGGTGTTTCATGTTGAAGCTGTGATGCCACAAACAGGAACAAGACAGCCTTTAGGAAACTGGAGTCAGGAAAGGCTTCCAGGAGGAGAAAGGCCTTGGAGTGTGGGGAAGATACAGGGCCATGGGGAATGCACTCCTAGTTTTAACTGAATCCCAACTCCTCAGTCAAAATTCACATTCTGCTCTGATGCGAGCTGGAGGCTGAGTGGATCTGTCGGGGCAGGGGGACAACTGATGGAGCGCAGGACTGACAATACAGAGGCTGAATTTTAGGAGGACATTTCCCCAGCCTCTCCAAGAGGGGCAGCTGAAACCAGGGGAACCCACCCCTGGCTGCAGTGGAAAGTTTTAATTGCTTCTGCGAGCTCGAGAAAGATCATCCAGTCTAATTAAGATGGGCCCACCATGGGGACTTCCATCAGCTGCCGAGGTGGTGGTAACAGGAGGACGGCTGGAATGGGAGGGGAGGAAGGAGACTAGCTGGGAGCGGCCACGCTGCAGAGGCAAAAGTCCCCTGTTGAGGGGTCTGCTAAATATCCCTGGAGCTCAGACCTCTGCTATCTGCGATCGTGGAGAGTCTTAATTAATCCACAGAGAGAGCCACGGCCACCGCCTCACCCCGTTTCCATCAGTCAATCCTTCTAATTTCCCAGCAACTTAGTTAAAGGATCTCCCCCGTCATGATAATGTCTCATTTTCCTCAGAGCAGCATTGGAAGAGTTAGAAGCCACCACAGCTGATCCGATTGCTGTTTCCTGAGACTCTGGTCTAGAATGACTTCGCACCCCCAACTCTCTTCCACCCAGAGCAGAACAGGGGGGCCCAGAGAGAAGGCAGCGCACCCTCGGGCTCACACGAGGAAATGGGGACAGAATCAGACCGTGGCCAGCTCCACCCCTACCATCTCCCCTCCAGCGTCACAGAAAGGACTCGAATTTTCAACCAGTGACCCCAGTTTATTCCTCTTCAAAATGGCATAGTATTCGTGAATATCGGTTATGGGTGTAAAAGTGCTTGGTTGATGGAAATAAAAATAAAACACAAACACCTTGCAGTTTCTATGAATCTGTCCCTGTAGACCCAATCATCTAGGGCAGAGGTCAGTAAACTATGGTCTGTGTGCCAAATGTGGCCCACCACCAATTTTTGTAAAGCTTTATCAGAATACAACTACACTTATTCGTTTTATTCATTTACTATCTATGGTTGCCTTTATGTTAAAATGCCAAAATCGAAAAGTTACAACAGAGACAGAATGTCCTGCAAAACCTAAAATATCTATCTGGCTCTTTATAAAAATGTTTACAAAGCCCTACAGGGCTGCCGAAGCCTAGACTCCATCAAAAATCTTGCAAGGGCTAGAAGGACCAAAATGCCATCTTAGAGCAGACAGAGTCATAACAGCTATCAAATATCGAACAGCCCCACTGTGCCAAGTACACTAGGTGACAAGGGGCACTGCCACATTCGCTCCTGCGCCAACCCTACAGATTGGTGAGAACATCCTCACTATGGATGAGCTAACTGAAGCTCAAGGAGGCTAAGGCACTTGCCTGAAGCCACAGAGTTGGTGAGGGTCACTGGGGCCTCCCTCCACACCTGCCATCCAATGCCAGGCCCCTCCACACCAAGCTCATGCCTTCCTTCCCCAGGCACAGTCCAGAGCTGACACCAGCCCAGAGTGCATGAGAGCTAGAGAGGAGCAAAGAGCTCCTCCAATCCCATCCCCTCACTGTATGGCTGGGAAACTGAGGCCCAGACAATGGGAGAGACTTTCAAGGTCACTCAGAGAGTCCATGGAAGAGATGGGGAAGGGACCCAAGGCTTCTGCCTTCCTACACAGTGCTCCATTCATCCACCACGCTGGCTTTCAGTCGCACAGAGGTGGGATTCATTAAGCCCTTGCTCTGAGTCAGTTGAGGTGCTAGGCAGGGATCAGATCTTACCTCCCTCTACATGACAGCCATGAATGCGTTAGTACCCCCATTTTTCAGATGAAGACAGTGAGGCTCAGAAATCAAAAAGGATGTGTTCCAAGGCACATAGCAAGTAGAGGCAAAGCACGAATGCAGATTCCCCTGAGTCTGAAGCCTGTTTTCTTCTCACTGCCCAGGCTGCAGGGTAAAGTGGAGCTGTCAGACAAGCAGGGAAGGGCCACGTCCCTCTGATCTTCAGGGCAGCCCATGAACCCTGCTGGCACCCGCGTGGGGTCAGTGGATCGAGCCGGCCAGAGGGCTCCCATTTTTCCCTGCTGGTGCATCAGAACCAAAGTGAGCTCCACTTCAGTTTCCCTTACAGCTACTCTGGGCCCACATTCACCCCCAAGCTGGTCCTGTACCTACAGGTTACAAAGAGATGCCACAGGCTTTGGCACAAATGAGATGCAGGAGGAGTGTGCAAGGGTAGAGGGAGAGCTGGAAAGGGGCTCTGGGGCTGGCACACATGTATGCAGATCCCTGCCCGGCCTGATCTCCAGCAAACACTTACATTCCTCTCAGAGCAACAGAACCTCCGAGAACCATGATTTCTGCATGTATGGGATGAGTGACACAGGTTATCTGCAGCGACTGCAAGGCAGTGTGTGCAGAGCACCTAGCATAGGGCCAACGTCATCAGCACTCAGCAAATGTGTACTGTCACTGTCATACTCCATTGTACAGGGAGGAAGCTGAGGCACTGACAGCTCAAATGACCTGCCCAAAGCTACACAAGTAATGCAATCGGATTAAAAATCTTTAACATGGGGCCCAAGAACCCCCTACAACTGCACTAAAGTTTTGTGTGTGTGCATATTTTCCTGAGTAGGTCTGTGGCCTTCA
Organism: Cynocephalus volans; assembly: GCF_027409185.1. Lineage (NCBI taxonomy): Eukaryota > Metazoa > Chordata > Mammalia > Dermoptera > Cynocephalidae > Cynocephalus > Cynocephalus volans. Next base: position 87,432,816 of record NC_084474.1, read on the forward strand.
TCAGAACCCCTATAGGGCTCAATGGCTCTACAAATCTCAGAGCCACTATTCAGAGTCAGGTTCTCAGCAGATGTGTGAGCACACTGGCTCCTCCCTATTTGTGCGACTCTCCTCCCCCACCCCGCCCATAACACTCCCCCAACCACAGCATCCGCTCCAACATCTGGGATTTGGGGGGAGGCCTGTGACTGGCACAAGCTTTATCTCTTGCTCCTCTGCAAATCTATGCTTCACGAGGTCAGAATACACATAATTCTTCTGAACTGAACTGATTAGGGAAAGCAGAGCATGCACATCAGGTCCTATTCTTTCTGTTCAGCCTTCACTGGTACCTGCTAAGTGCTGGCAGAAGGAACTGCAGCTGGATGTCATGCCCTTCACACACTCCAGGTACTTGACAGTTTGCAGGGCTTTGGGTCATAAAAATTCCCCCAGTTACACTGCACTCAATCCACATGATTTCAGCCAGATGAAAATAGTTCCAGCAGATATATTAAACTCTGGAGATACTGAGAACATTGTGTCACCCAGGGAACCGAGTGGTTTGCAGTGTGGACACCTCACGAGGACAGCAGGTACGTTGGCTCTCCACATGATCAGCCCCCATCTGAGAAATGACTCCTGTGCCAGGATCATGATGCTGGCGGCTGCCCCGTGCCACGCGTATACTCAGCCAGTGTGCTTGTGTGCATTTCTCATCCAGTCCTCCCCTCTACTGTAAGAGTTTGGTATCAACCTTCCCATGTTAGAGACTTACAAAGGAAGGGCAGGAGTGGGTACCAGGAAGAACTGAGGAGACCAGTGGCTTTAGCTTTGCAGATATTCCAGGAAAAGCTTTGCTTACCACAAAGGAATAAGGCATTGTGGGACAGGCTTCCAGGTCGTGGGTGGGCCAGGGGTGGACTTCTGGCCCTGCAGTGTCCAAGGCTAAGGCTCCTTCCTTTTGCAGGCTGCCGGGGCTCCTGACACAGGGGCACCCGATGACGGAATCACACTGCAGGGAGAGATGAGTTGGGGTGTGATGCGGAAGTGACCTCTGCTCCCTCCTCGCTAACGGCTGCACCTCTCCATGGAGCCCCCACAGCAGGAGGGGTGTGTTCTTGCAGTGGGGGTAAATTCGTAATGCCCCCTTCCCAGCTGTCTCCCCTACCCCTTTTGACCAAAGGTCTGGGCAATGATGTCAGTAGCTGCAAGGGACGAAGGCTGCCATAGGGGGATGAAGCAACAGGCACAGCCTTCCCCAGGACCACGTATACTGTGCTGCACGGATACGTGGAGTCAGCCTGCTCAGGACACTTGCCTCTTCATGGGAGTGCAGCAGGAATGTCTCACAGACTTACTCGCCCTGTGCAGTTGATGAGTCCTTGTCCCTTTCTGAGTCTCAGTTTGCTCATCTGTAAAAGGAGGCAGCATGGCTATCCCCTCAGGTCCCTCCAGCCCTGGCATGCCGTGCCTTGCTTGGAGTCTGCCCTGCACTCACGTCACTCTCTCACTGTGCCTTCTAGAGCTGCAAAAGGAGGAGTCCCTTCTAGGCTCTCTTGGCCTCCGAGGCTCCTTTGGTAGTAATCCATCCTCCAGCTGTTCTGCCATTCACGCATTCAACATGGTTATTATAGAATAAAAACGATGACAATAATCGTAAGGACGGTAACAATTAACCCTTGTTCCATGCTTGTGCTATGCCAGGAAACTGATGTGCATCGTCTTACCTAAGCCTCCCAACGATTGGCTGAGGAAGGTGCTGTTGCAACCTCCACTATACAGATGAGAAAACTGAGGCCCAGAATGAACATGTGCTATACCCAGCACGTAAGGGATGAACCCACGACTCCAGCCTGGGATTCTGACCTCAGATATATAGCAAAGGCTCAGTTGCTCACAAGATAAACACAATCCTTCCTTACAGAGTGTCAGTTAATGGGTTCACAGAGACACCTGGACTGGGTGGTCTCCACTGATTATCACAGTCACTATGCTGTGACCTACATGGAACAGAAGCCAGGTGAGCACCCTCCCTCCAGGCCCTGCAGAACTCATCTTTCGAGTCTAGCTGCCATCTAGGTACCTGGGAGCCTGCGTGTACCTAACTGTTCAGCACAGGCAGTTCGGCCATTAGCGGCCCCCTTTTCAGCTTCTCGTGGCCCATCACAAGCCCCCACGGGCAGGGCTACTGTCTGGGGCATCTCTCTATGATCCACAGGTGGGTTCTGGATGCTCAGGAAAGATGTGCAGAATGAAAGAACCAAGCTCAAGCGTGTGGGAAGGCAGCAAGTGCCCCTCTCTCCAGTCTGGTTCCCCCAGGGGACTCTGGCCTGACACAGCCTTCTGTCTACACAGACCTTTCTTTTCCCTTTTGTCTGCTTTGTGACAGTTAATATAGCAAACCATCACTGCCTTCTTAGCCTGCAGGAAGTGTAACAACTGTTATCTACCACAAACCACCGAGGCTTTAAATTGCAGCAGGAATGCTGACAGTGATAGATTAGAATTTTTAAAAATCAAACCTGAACATGTCTCCGTCATGGCTAAGAGAAGGGCCGAGTTGCCTTGAAAATAATTTACTTAGAAAATTTCTTGATGCATGGTAAATTAAGTTCCCCCCGCCCCACCCCACCCCAGACACACTCAGCACCAGTTTTTGTTTGTTTGTTCTCCAGCGAAGTATTAGTCTATTTAATTGATTCCCAAAGACTTCCCACTACAATTTAAAACCATTGCCACTGGGGGGAGATTGATGTAAACTTGGATTTCATCCAAGGGCAGGATGGACAGTTCATTTTGAAATTTTCAAAGGGGTGGAGTGGGGAGATGGATTTGGAATCAAACGGTCTTTTTTCTCCAGCCTTGAAAGATGGAACTAAAGAACAAGAGAAAAACCATCAGTGACAACAGCTAATGAATTTTAAATACTTATTACCAGAAAAATTAATTTACTAAATTAGCCCTGTAGATACAGGTTATAAAATAAGTCACCGTGTCCTCACAAATGCAAAACTCAGAGCAAGTAATGCAGCTCAGACTTGCTGCTGCACAGCCAAGTTGGAAGGTCACATCCACGTTTGAGCACTAACAAGAGGGGCCAGAGCCATCCCTCCACCCCAATACCGTGCTATGCACATCACAAACGCTAACTCAGTGAGTCTTCCTAACTCTGGGGTTATTTAATAAACTTGTTCATGTATATATGGGGTGAGAACACCCACATCTCCCATGCTATCTTGAGAACTGAATGCAGAATCGACAGGAAGCTCCTGGCAGAGGCCCTGCTGCACAGTAAGCTGTTCATGCCTTGTGGCAGGTATTTTATCATCCTCACTGCACTCACGGGGGAGAGGTGACATAGCTGGCCCAGAGTCACACACCTGCTCAGAGGTGGAGTCAGGCCAGGTCTGTCTTGCCTGGGCTTCAGCTCCTTACTCAGCAGATGAGAGCCTGCGAGGAGAGTCCACACTAGGGAGGGAAGCCCGCCCAATGTGAAGTCGGCTCCAGGCTGCTGGCAAATCAGCTGAAGGGGCATCTGCGGGGACAGCCAGGCCAGATGAATGTGGCCCTCAGCTTCCTCCCCAGCCCCAAGTGTCGCAGGGCCCTCGTGGCTGGTCCTGTCTCCTGCCTTGACACTGTCTCTGACCTTGGGCTGGCCCTGGGTCTCCTGCCCTTCTGCTGGCTCCTGCTCACATTTTTTCTCATCCCAGCAACACAGTTCCTGGGCTTTAGCTCCACGAAGCAGACCTGGCACCTTTCCTCTCATCCTCACCCCATCTGAACTTGCCCTGCTGCTTCTCTGCCTTCCTGGTGTCAGGGCTGACAGACAGGGGAGGCAGCACAGTACGGGGAGTACAAAAAGTATCTGCATTCAAGTCCCATATACATCACTTCTAGCCTCAAGTGTCACCCAAGACAGGTTACTTATCAACTGCTGTCTTCTCAGCTGTAAAAGGGAGAGAAGAGTTGGCTGAGGGCGTGTTGGTTATGAGTGCAGATCTAGCTTGGGCTCAATTCCTGGTTCTGTCACTTCCTGTGTGACCTTGAGCAAGTTACTCAACCTCTCTGTGCTGACATTCTCCATCAATAAAATTCTAATGATTGCACCTAACTCACTGGGCACTGAGATGATGAGAATGTCCATACCCCTGGGGTACAGCAAGCACTACGGAAGCTCCAGTGTTCAATCTTATGAAGACACAGGCGGATGGGAAGACCGAGTGTCATGAAGCCCATGAAAGAGCCTGGTATGGCATCTGGTGCACAGCAGGAGCTTTACACGTATTACCAAACAGGATGGTAGACCATGCAGCCTTTCAGAACAAGCTTCTACCTTTCCTGACACAAAATACAAGTTGAGTCAAAAAGTATCTGAGAACAACGTCTGAGGGGGGAACCCTGGGGAGGAGCAGGGAGAAGCCGTTTCATAGCCACTTGACTGTGCCATGTAGCTTAGAAAAGCTTCCCCTCTGAGCCCAGCATCAGCTCCTAGGAAAGAACCTTGGAGAACCAGCCCTCCTGCCCCACCCCGCCTGGGTATCCACAACGGCATGGTCAGCAAGGAACATCGACAATTCTTTAACTTCCTATGTTTCTACCTTCCCAGTAACTTGGGAAGGGAGTGTAAAAGTTCAGTGTGCACAAGTCGGAAGGGCAGGCCCCTGTCCAGCCTCACTCGGAGCACTGAGCACACTCAGGGAGTCTTCTCCTGCTATTCGCCCATGCCCTCTCCCCACTGCTACATCATGACCTCTTTGAGGGAGGAATCTAAGCGATATTCGTGTTTGTGTCCCCACACCTAGGAATATCAATAATAATTGATATTTACAGAGTGTGGGCCAGGTACTCTGCTAATGCCTTCACAGGCCTCACTCAGTTAACTCTCAACAATCTTAGGTATCAGCAATTACCATCAGGCCTATTTCAGAGATGAGTAAACTAAAACTCAGCTCTAGCAATATGCCACTGTCACTTGGCTACAAAGTGACTGAGCTGCGTTAGGGCCCAGGTTCTCCGCCTCCAATCTGGATGCTCAACCATCCCAACACAGACCACAATGACGCAGGGACAAGAGGACTCTTCCTGCAGTACCACCTAGACCTCACCCCAGGTCTATCAAATGGCCACTGTCTCCCCAGGGTTTAGAGAATAAAATCAGTGTGCACCATCCCGCAACCCTGTTCTTCTAGGATCTGGCTTCTGGCTGACCTTCCTGCCCTGCTCTGTAAAGCCACCCCCACCAAATGGAAATGCTCATCACTCACCGTTATCCCCCGGGAATAAACCCTCCCTGGGGTGAGCTCCACTGTTAGTCTGCTTTGAAATCCCCTCCCTGCTTCCTCTCACCCCTACCCCTGCAAGTACAAAGCCCATCTAGTTGACAAGGCCCTGATCACAGGCCACCTCCACCAGGAAGTTTTCCTTAACTTATCCGAGGTGGGCAGTGTCCTTCCTTTTAACGCCAGAAGCACTTCCCCCCTTCCTTGCTTAGGGCAAGAAGTCGCCTTCCTTCTGGTATTAGAGCCCCAGCTTTTGAGCTTCTCCCAAGAGGTGCCCTCAGGCGCTGCTGGGTGAGGGCCAAGTGCACGGGGCTGTGAACTCTGCCCTCCTCAAAAGTGCAGCTACCATTTCATCTGTCTGTACATGCACATGCTTACAAACCCCCCTGAGTTTCTCAGAGGAAACATATATTGACCTCAGCGAGTCAAACAGTGGGTGAAGATGTGAAGGGACCCCAGGCCTGGGCAGAGTGTAGGACTTGCCTTCATGCCCTCGGAGCTCAAAGCCATGCACACAGCAGGGGCTCAGCATCTAGAGAATTTATCAAGAGCACCAGACTGGAAATCTTAGCCAAATGATACTGTGTCATGAAGGTTTCTGATTGTCAGTTCACTGCTCCTCCAAATACAAAGTGACAAGAGGGCACCACTTCCCGGCTGGTGGCAAACCAAATGCTGGGTGGCAGGAAACAGAAAGTCATTAACCTCCAAAAGTGGGTTAATGAGCAAACCCAAGTGCTTTCGAGGGGGAAAGAGCATCATCATTTGCACTTTAAGGGCCTGGGTCTTGGATGGGGTGGTTCCATGTGAGGTGCAAATCCAAAGTTTCAACTTGGGAAGGGGAAACATGAACAATCCAACCTAAGTGAAGAACAGAAGCACCTGTCAGGCAGAGAATGCTTTTATTCCACCCCTCACCTCCTTAGAATGGGAGGCAAACAGGGAAAGTGCATTTTTCTCAAGAGCAAAAAAACTCCAAGATGGTAAGATGTGACCCTGTGATGGGGATGAATCATGGTTCCTTCAATTGATACCTGAGGAGGGTGGGACTGTGTAGACAGAGCCAGGACAATCCCACCGACCTGCCCCAACCTGCCCAGAGGTGATTCCAGAACTTTCTATGTGATGACTGTCCCCCTTTCACCAGACTGCACAGTGGCCCCACATGAAGATTCGGCACCTAGATAGGGTCAAGGAGCTGGGGAAGTGATTAAGGGAAGATGTTGATGGGGGTTGGGAGTTTCTGTTTGAATCCTGAAGCAAGGGGTGATGCGGTGTGGGGCATGTGCAGGGAAGTTGACGCTGAAGGCTTTCCAGAAGCAGACGATACAGGGTAAGGGTGTGTGTGTGTCTGTGCTGGGGACAGGGGTCCTGTATTGCTGGTGATGCCGAACTCCTTGCCCACCCAAGGTAAGACGAGGAGGGTTCCATCTGGGCCACCAGGCAGGAGGGCAGAGGACAGTGCCATACTGTGGGCCAGGCAAGCTGGAGGGTCTCACACTTGGGTGACCAACAGAGCCCAGCTGCCCCACCCTTGGCTGTCACTGCTGCATGTTCCCTAGAGTTCCTGGGCCAGCTGCTCTGCAGGCTGCTCCTCCACGGGCTGCACAGCCTCCTGCACGTAGACGATGAACTCCGAGGCCTCTCCACCCTGCGTGTAGACGGTCACTGTCTCGATGCCCTCCACGTCGTCAGAGGACACCACCAGGTGGTGCTGCTCAGCCAGCTCCACGGAGGCCTGCTGGAGGGTCTCCTGGATCATGACCGTGTGGTTGGAGCTGGGCTCCTCATCAGTGACCTGTGGGAAGGCAAGAAAAAGGTCACGCAGGTCCCACTTCCAAGTCCACCAATAACGACGAAATCACAAGTACAGCTTAAGGAGCAACCAGCACGTCCCTGGAGCTTGTCCATACTGCACATAAGACTCCAAAAATGCTTTTGCTTATGCTTCCCCATTTTTGCCTCAATGAAGCAAAGCAACACAGTCAGGGCCCCTCAGCTGTGGCAAATTGTGGAACCCAAGTTCAAACCCAAAGCTCAAACTCTTTTCCTGGCACCAAGTTATCTTCCAGGGCTTCCAAGAGGTGTGGGTTACCCAAAGAATGAGGGTTGGAAGGCACCGTGGGGGTTATCTACTGCAGCAACATCAGGGGTGGGGTGGGGTGGGGGAGGCCTGGGAATTTATAGCTGGTCCACTTAGTGGTGGTAAAGAGGCTAGGTTTATTCTGGGTTCTCTGTCTTTTCCCACACTCTGGAAGCTCAAGTCTGTGTATGAAGTTCAATATCACACTAGAAATGAGCAGACGCCCTCTCAAGCCTGACTCTCCCCAAGTGTTATCTGTCAAAACCAACACCTTGACTACTTAGGGAGTAGGCCTGTGATAGAAACTCATGGCCACAGCTGGGCAGGAGAGTCCTCGGCGCATCAGTCAGTGGAGGCACCTGTTGAATTCTACAGCCAGGCCTTTCTCTGTAGCTCCAGCTGGCAGAGTCCAAGCAAGGGCAAATTCCAGCTGCTGTGAGTGCCCCTCATCCCTGACTATATCAGCTCTGGGCTGTTTTTTCAATAACAACTATCTTTGATCTTGAGAAAAGAAATAAGACACAGGAATGATTCAGAAAGAGTTGAGACCCCAGAGCTGCAGAAATGAGTGAAGGGGTAAAAAACAAACCCAGGAGGAAAGCAAAAGGGCCTAGGATTGATTAGCTGGAGGATGAGAGAGTCCTCAACTCATGGAGAGATGTCAGAGAGACCCATTCATTTCCAGGTGGGTCTGAACAGCAAGGTGGAAAGGCAGGTGCTTTGCCCTGCACTGACCCAGGTTTTGAACATCAGCTCCACCACTTATTAGCTAAAAGGCCTGGGCAAGATACTTTTCCCTACAGCCCTCAGTTTTCTCATTTGTAAACCAGGAACTAAAATGCCTACTTCAGAGGACTGCTAGGAGAATTAAAGAGATTCTGTATGCAAAGTAGGTGCCTAATAACATCACTGCCCTTCCAATCCCTTCATTTCTACACTTAACAACACTTTCTTAAACACCTACTACCTGGACGGTATTGTGGCCTGTCAGTTATTCATTCATTTAACAAAACTTTTGTCATTTTATCAGCTACTACTAGACTGTAAGCTCCATGAGGACAAGGGCCGTGTCTGCCTTGTCACAGCTTTCCCCAGAGCCAAGCTCAATATCCAGCAAACAGCAAGTGCTCAATACTTGTTGAATGATGCACTAGGTGTCTGACACCATGATGGCTGCTAAGGCTGCAACACAGTGGACAACCACAGTCCCCCCCCCAGGAGCTCAGAGTCTTCGGGGCAGGCACAGTACAGAGGGTGCGACTGGACTGCAGAGGGTGTGATTGGACTGCAGAGCTGCAGAGCCCAGGAGAGTCTGCAGAGTGCAGGGCAGGTGGGGCTGTCAGGGATGGAGGGGGCTTACCGGAGGAGGTAGGGGATGGGTTCCAGGCAGGAAGGAGAGAAGGGGCAATGACTCCCAGGCAACGTGAGGGGGGGGGGGTTGCTCAGGCAGCCTCCACAAGCTCCTATTTGTGACACTTCTGACCCCTGTCCCTGCTCATGACTGATACTGGATGGCTTCCTACTCCCTGCCCCATACATCTGTCACATGTCATGTTTCCACACTGTCTCTGAGGATGGCCCAAGTGGCTTGGAGGGTCTCATTCCGAGCTTGTGATTATTCCAGTTGCTGTTAGCAGGAAGAGCTAACAGGTGGGTCATATATAATTCAGAGAGAAAAATGGACAGGGCACCTCCAGGGTGGGCTTCAGAGGTTCCAAAGTTTTGGATTGGAAAGAACTTTTAATTTGAACTGATACAATTCACCAGAAGCTCGAGAGCTTTTCTGAGTAGAAACCATTACAGGTTGAGCATCCCTAATCTGGAAATCTGAAATCCAAAATGCTTCAAAATCTGAAACTTTTTGAGCTCAGACATGACGCTCAAAAGAAATGCTCACTGGAGCATTTTGGATTTCAAATTTATGGATTAGGAATACTCAACCAGTATGTTTTCTGCAAATATTTCAAAATCTGAAAAAATCCAAAATCTGAAACACTTCTGGTCCCAAGAATTTTGGATAAGGTATACTCAACCTGTAATACATTCAGCCTGATTTGTTTTTTCAAAGTGAACCGAGACCTTTTTTTTCTTCTTTTAGTGTTTGTTGCAATTTCATTTAACTAGAAAAATGTAGCGTGAACCAGGACTTCAGAAGTAAATACTGATTTATTTCACTTGGAAAGAGAGTATCTGACAGAAGACTGGGAAAGGGAAGGGAATAGGCAACAAATCTTATCTCCTTTTAACTGTCAGTAAATTCTACACAAAGGAAAGGGTGAGAGGACAGAGGATGATTTATGCCAAGTCCCTAGGACATCAACTCTGCAAACAAGCCCACCACGTTCCAGATAAACAGACGACAAGACAAATCCGTGATATCAACCAATACACAGGCTTTAAGACATGCTCTGGGACATGACGCCACTATTTGGACTAAGGATTGTCTAAGCTGACGCCTAAAATGAGAACGTATTCACTGACAGAACTTTTCCACTGACAGAAATTCCGGCTAAAAATTCCTGTCCTTTTAGCAACTCTATTGGCACCACGCCCAAGTATTATCAGGGCTAAAATTACTGCCAAGCACGAGGACAAGCGGGCCCTGGCCAGGCCCTTCAGGAGCCGAGGCTGCAGCCTCCTGTTCCCGTGGCGGCATGGCGGGCACACACTGAGTTCTCAGGGCCAGCAGGAGCAGGAGCTTCCACTGTGACCGGGACCTGGCCACTGCCCACAGACAAGGTGGAAAGCAACGTGCTTGGGCTAAAGGTAAACAATGTGCTAATTAACTCTGTGGCATCACAGGCTGGGGGCTGCTTGTGGAAGGCGGCAGTACTGGCACAGAGGGCTGTGGTGGTAAAAGCTATGGCAGACAGAGAGAAGACAGTGAGAAAGAGCAGCCATGTGCCCAACAGCCCCACCATGGCCACCGGTCACCTCCCAGAACATCACCACTTTTCTAGAAGGCCTGATGCTGTCCGACGCTGCTGATTCTGACCCAGCTCTACTCCCTGAGCTGCCCTTTTGGCTGCTTCCACAGCATTCTGCTGGGCTCTGCTCCCAGCCCTCCCCCAGATTCCAGGACCCCACTGCTCTTCTTCTTCCCACCACAAAACCCGGAGGGCTCCTGGGTCTCCATCCTCGACATCTGCCTTGGGTCCCTCGCTCCTTGGGCACTTCTGCTCCTGAGCTCCAGACCAACACCTGTCTGTATGTGGGAGCACTCAGGGAAGTTTGTCAAATGACACACAAACCGGGCTATGCACAAGTCACAGGAGAGAGGGAGTGCTGGGGCAGAAGTGGCAGATGAGGCCTGAAATGAAGTTGCAATCAGATCTTGAAGAGCCTTGATCATCAGCTGAGAGGTCGAGCTATTATTTTACAAAGACTTTGAAGCATTTGAAAAAAGATTGCCCTGTGTCATCCCATCTGTGGCCCCTCATGAATCAAAACTTGCCTAACATGGGAAGACTCACTCAGGATTATGCTTCTCTCACTATCTAAATATTTACGTTAATTTGCTCATATTTCTTTTCCAAATATTAAGTTTATTTAAAGACAACCCTTTTTCCATTTGTTTTGTTCTTTCTATTTCCAGCTCCAGGGCTTGTCCAACAGAATCACCACTAAATTCACCCGTTAATGATCAGAGTACAATAAGGCTTCCAAATATGATCATCTGGCCTTAATTCACCAGAAAGAATGGTGCAGGCAACGGGAAATGGTCACTTCACAGAAGTCCTGCAAAGAGCTCGCTTCTTGAACAGCACAGGTAGAACGGGGCTGCATGCTGCTGCTCTATCTTTTCTACAGAGCAGCAGAAATATACCTCATGACCACCCAAGGCTCCTGCCTGCTGCTGGGCCCCGTCTATACTCTCATGAGCTTTCGTGAGTGGCTCTGTCAGCCCTGAAGATGTTGCCTGTACAGAAACCCTAAAGCTAATTTGTGAACATTATATAAAGAGCATTAACAAGGGGTAGCATGTTGCTTTACAGAAGGGGCTTATGAGGCTTTCTGCAAAGAGCCCACGCCCTTCACACACCTCAAGTGTTATGTGCTCACACTGTCTGCTTTTATGCAGTTTCTACAAACCATGCACTTGCTTTCCTGCTCCCAGAGAGCCCAAGGTCTACTCAGCCCCTTGCAGTTTATTGAACACTCTCCCATGCCTCATCCCAGTTATTCACACACAACCTCTTGTGGCTTGAACGTTTCTGTTCCCATTTTACAAATGCAGACACTGGAGCTCCAAACGGCCTAGTGAGTCATCTAAGGTCAAACAGATCAGGGCCGGCCCGTGGCTCACTCGGGAGAGTGTGGTGCTGATAAGGTCAAACAGATGGAAAGGGGCAAAAGCTGGACTTTAGTCTGTATGACCGAAGTCCAGAGACCTTCCTAGTGGGTGTATGTGACAGTGACTAAAGGTATTACATGTCACAGATTGATAGGATTAAATGATGGCTCTTTATGCATCCCAATCAATCTAAGGCTGGCTGGCTGTATAGCTCTCAACCAGTCTCTTTGTTCAAAATGATCACTCTAGTAGCTTAATCTATTAGCACAGGCTTAAAATTGTTCTCTGCAGTAGAAATAATACGGTTTTCACAATGCCATTACCCCCTAAGATGGGTACTTCATTTTCCCCAAATGCTGTATCTAGCACATCTTTCAGCTACATTATTAGCAGCATAGATAGCTTCATAGAAAAAACTCAACCCATGGGACTGTACAAATTGTTCACTAAATCAGGCTCTGAGTTCTGCAGTTCTGCCTGCCTCGAGTGTTCTGGAATCTAGACTAGATCATCATCAGAACCTGGACCCCTTTCTGGGCTCTATTCAGGCTGAAGAGCAGCTTCTGTCGAGGACGCACCTCTTCTGTGGCACCAACCCTTCACTGTCCACTCGCTTAGAAAGCATCGCCGGGGACTCTGCTGTGTGCCAGGCAGCCAGCACAGCTCTCATGGCCTCACTGTTTGCTTTTTTCCTTCTCCCCCGGCTGCCCTGCCTTATCCTCCTCCCCCAGCTCTCCTCCCCATTTTCATTCTAAAAACTACTCCTAGCAGGTGAAGCTTTCTCCCTCCCAACATTCAAGAAAATCCCAGAAGTCCCCTAGCTCAGGAAGCCCTCCTTAATGAAGACACGTCCCCGTGTCACTCCCACAGTACTATGTGGATGCCCTGCAGGGCTGTTTCATACAAGCTTTGCATTACAGTCCGTCACTGCACAGAGCTCCCCACTGAACCAGCAGCTTCTTGGGAGCAAGGACAGCCCTGGCTCCTCCATGCCCTGCCCAATGCCACACTCTCAACAGGGATGTGGTAGGTGTGGGTGACATCTCTAGGATTTCCCACGTGCTGATAAAGAGAACCATCTGGAGCAGCCACAGACTCCAGGTCCAGCTGCTGCCTTTGTTTCAAACTTCATCTGACAGGAGCCTGCCCAGATGACGTGAAAGTGGAGAAGACATGTCCACGGAGAAGAACCCTTTTGGCTCCAAAACTCCTGAAGGTCTAATCCCCCTACTTCATGGAAGAAGGCCCAAGGTTCAGAAGAAATAAACTGCCCAGGAACACAGTGCTGAGAGCAGAACCCAGATTTTCTGATTTTTGATCTGCAAAACTCCCCACCCTGCACCAGATGACCTCACACCAAGCCACAGAGCAGTTTGGTTATCGGGAGAACACAGCAAGAATGTCCAGCACCACATGGCACCTGGCCCACAGGTAAGCCCGAAATGAATTTTTCCTGGAATTATTGAGTGAACAAAGAAAGCAGCAAACATAATGACATTGAAGACATATCTGAAGACAGCTCTGAGGCTCTGAGATTACTTGGTTTCCTTGCTGCTCAGAGTTGCGCAAACAACCTGTAAAAATAATAAGCGCTAGCTGTGTGTCAGATGCTGTTTCGCATTTTACATATATTGTATTTAGAATTGATGACACCCTAAGAGTCTTAGTGCCCCAGCTTTAGAGGAGAGGGGGACTCAGTGGAGGATGAGAAGCCACCTCAAGGGGCTCTGCACACCCCAGCATGCTCACCTTTCCATCCCCGCTGGGCCGTGGATAGCTCATGCAGGCGATGCTGATCCCCCAGGCCTTTGATAGACACAGCATCACCATCAGCCACAGCACAGGGCTCGGCCAAGTGCTGGAGACACACACCCTCTTTTTGATCCCCCACACTGGAGCTCAGCACAATCTTTTTTCACACTTCTACCTCTTTAATAAGAACACAAAACACTGATGAATTCCTCCACCGAAGCACCCCAGGCTTCAGAAACAGATGCTCACAAAATCACCCAGAGGCAGGCAGGGACAGGGACCATGACCCCTCCTCTGAAAGCACGGCCCACTCCACTGAGCAGTGCCCTACGCCGTCCTCAGGAATCTCTGACGCTGGCCAGGAGAAATACAGGAAGGGGGGTGTCCTGCCAAACAGGAAGACCATGGGGATGGCAGCGGCCCATGGGGAAGCCTGTCCAAGGCTGCCTCTGTCTTGACCTTGAGCGCATAGTCTCAGGACAACACTGACCTTGAGCACGCAGTCTCCCCACACCTCTTGAAACACAACCCCCAAACACGTCATTCTGCGTGGCTGACCACACCAACGACAACCCTCCACAGGACTCACAACAGCCCCAAGACACGTTCAAGGACATCAAAACATGACAAACAACGACTAATTAAGAGAAGAAAGCTGAATCTCACAGCTGAATCCCACAGAGGCAGCGATGAGAAAAGGGAAATGTTCTTACTAGCTGGGTGTTTAAAGTAACATTTTAAAAAACTGCTGCTGGAATATAATAAACAACACACATTTACATCACACCTTTTACCCATAGTCCTCAAAACACCGTACAAAGAACTTCCTGAGTTCCCGCATGCCTGTGCCAGTGCGGGGGCCGGCTTCAGGCCACATTCCCATTTGTGATTTCTGTCCCAATGGGGCTTTCATCAGGCTAAGTCAAAATCCAGCACATTACTCGGGCTTGGTTCTCAGCACATAAAAAAAATGATGAATAAAGGAAGATAAATAAAACCTCTGTTGGCTCTAAAATGAAAAGAAACCAGAACACACAAAAGGATAGCATCCATTTAACGCGTGTTCAGTTTACAACCCTCTGGAATGAAGCCGTCACCAATGCACCTCCATTTAGATGCTGCCCACGTTCTCAGCGCCCTCCCGCAAGCCTGGGACCCCCGTCAGGCACTGGAGAGATGACGACCACCTTCACTCTGGGAACTGTAGTTGGAGAGTCTCTTTAGGACAGGGTTTTTCAGGAGAAGAAGCTTCACACCTTCATCTCGGCCACTGTCACCACCACCACTGGGAGGTCATCTCGCTTCAGGCATTCTTCATGTTTCAAATCTATTTTTGAGTAAGTTGAACCATGTTCCTATTTATAAAACCACGTCTTGGGGAATACCCCTCTCTCAGATGTCATTAATGTCCTTGAAAGGGAAGGCACCTGGGACTGTGGCCCAGGAAATGAACAAAGAGAGAAGCCACTATTTATTCTTCTCTGGTCAGCACCCTTACTGTTCTTAGGATTAGTTCCCAGGGCCTGCTGGGAGTTGGTCAGACATCCAGCCCTCTGTACTTCAGGGAAAACAGATAGGACTCAGAACGCCACCAGGAGAACACAGCCACTGTCGAGATTGTTAATGCACAGCACATAATGAGCATCCATGACAGGCAGGGCTTACCGAGACCAGACAAGGGAGAAGCAAAGAATCCAAGAGCCAACCCCCCATGAGGAGACAGACTAGATGCAGTCAGTGTGAGTACGTGTTCACGTATGTGAGTGCGCGTATGTGAGTGCGCGTACGTGAGTGCGCATGTGTGTGTGCAGGGCATGTGGGCACATCGCTGTGTGTGTGAGGGTATGGTATGTATGTGTGCATGTCTATGGGTGCGGTATCATGTTTGCATATGTGTGCATGCGTGTACTTATAAATATGTATGCATATGTACATGTATACGGGTAGGGGTTTGGCTTTGTGTCTGTCCCTACACTTGTGGCTGTACTGCTCTCTCCGTCTCTAAATCTCAGCAGAGGCCTGCAGGTAGAAGAAATCTCTCTGTGCTCACACTTCCTACTCCACTTTCTCTGTCCGTATCTACGACACTACTGGCTCCCGGCATCACAGTCACCTCTCATGACAACCTCAGCAGGTAGGGCCCGCACAGTTTACGCAATCTTTATGGGTCCCTTACCTCGTTTCATTCTCATATACCCCATGAGGAAGGCAGGGCAGAGAGGATTCCTATCACATCCCTTTGAGAAGGGGTGGCTCGGAGAGTTTAAAAGATTCCTCAGCTAGTAATGGGTGATTCTGGAATCTGAAGCCAAGAAAAGAGCCCCCAAGGCCCACAGTCCTCCTGTTTCTCTTTAATCTTCTCTAGCTTCCTGTCACACTCAGGATGAAGCCCAAGCTCCCAGCTGGACAGCCAAGGACCGTTCTGCCCTGGCTCCTGCCTGTCCCCTCCCCCCACAGTCAACTCTGGCTCTGAACACATGCACTCTCTCCTACCTCTGAACTTCCACCCTTGCTGCTCCCCCTGAGTGACATCCACACCCCACCTCCTTTTCCCTAAGATCCCGTCTTGCCCTTGAAAACTCAGGTCAGTGCCCTCTCCTCTAGGAAGCCCCCCAGGCTCCCTGAGCCAGCGCTCCCACACAACCCCAGGTTGGCTCCTGTCATACACCAACTTCACTGGATCACAACCATCATCTTACACATCCCTGAGAAGGCGCAGCCCCGTCGCTTGCTCTCCCCTGCCTTCCTGGAGCCTGGCCACACCCAGCAAATAGTAAACAGTGCATCCCTGCTGTTGAATGAGTCACTGGAAAAAAGAATGCAGAGGGGAAGTCTGCTAAGAGATGTGCTGAACCTGATCAAACCACCACGCAGTAAGGAGCAGCTAACAGGAGGGCAGGTGGGAAGAGGCCACAACCAGGACTTCCCCAGGAACTGAGCACACACGGGGACAAGAGAAAATCACTTTAGAGAGTGAATGAAACGAACTCCATGGGGCACAGACTCAGTCACTGTGGCTCCGGTGGATATTCTAATATGGAAGAGTGGAGGCCTGGCTTCTGAAGGCACCTCTCAGCATGGAGTGCTGCTTGATGGGGCCTCACATGGCTAACCAGGCTCAGCTGAGCATTTCCTCAGCCACCATTCCAATGAAGTTGGCAAACAGGCAGGCTGGGGCCAGAAGTGACTAAGAAACCAGAACATGGATACAAAACAAGCTTTGAAATCAGGAAGAGGTATGAAGGACCAGTGCTTGCTTTGTGCTGCTAGCCTCAGTTGGCATCAGGGGACATGCAGTTACGTAACATAAGCATTTGCTTTACAAGACAAAAAGGCAGTGGCCTCTGTGTTTGGACACCTCTTAATGGCGAGCCATTTATTGAATAAGCCAGCTCTGACAAGCCACCCACTCTCTGCTTTGGAATGTCACATTTCACACATGCTAAATTCCCATCCATACTTCAGATGATTTCTGGGCTCTCTATTCTATTTCACTGAGACTTTAGTATGTGTCAGATGCTTCTGGTGGAGGCTGGAAATAGAGCCATGAGCCCAGACACGGTCCCTGCCCCCAACAGGCATGCAGTCCAATGGAGGAAATGGGTAGGGGGGCTTATCCTGGGTTGCCAGGGTGGGGACCAGTTGGTGGTCAGGCATGGCTCCCTGAAAGTGATGACTCTGGTCTTGAACACAGCAGGATTCGCAGGAGTCAGAAAAAAGAGATGGGAAAGAGTGAGCTGTCAGAGAAAACAACATAGAAAAGCCCATGAATGGCCCAATGCGTGTAATCACAGTCACTATGGCTGAAGCACAGAATGCAAGAGAGGAGGAGATGAAGAAAAGAAAGAAATGGCTAAAGAGATCATCGGGAGCCAGACATGAAGGATCTCACGGGGATTTTCATTTGACTTTGAAAGTAAAGGGTGCCTTTCTTTATTGACAGGAGAGAGGCATGGTCAGCCCTCCAAGCCCACTGCCCTGCTGTGCAGAGGGTAGGCTTGGGGGGCGAGCAGAGGAGACTGGCAGGGAGCCCAGGGGCAGGCTGCAAATCCACATAAGAAGATGGCGGCCTGGATGTGGCAAGCGGACATAGGATGGAGGATGCAGGATGCCCACAGAGTAGCATCTGTCCATTGTCATGTCCCATTCCTCCTCATCCCACTCCAGTCAGGCTTTATAACACTCCCTGGACTTTGACCTGAGTGCCAGTGCCAGTGCCTGCCATGCCCCACCTGGCCAGCCCGACTGTCCTACCTCAGTCTGCGTCTTGCTCAGCCTCTCGGCAGCTCCTGGCCCTCCCCTGGTCTCTTTCCCTCGATCTCTTTCCCTCTGTCTCTTTCTTCACTTGCTCCCCTGTGCAGCTCTCTCCCACCACCCTGGATGCTCCCCCTCAACCCTGGCTGCATCCCCCTCCTCTCCTGGATCTCTACACAGTGCAGTACCCCTGCGTTCCGTCCCCCGACCTCTTCTCTCCATCTACATCCCGTCCCTCCATCATCTCAGCCAGTCTCTTGACTTCAAAGATTGTCTTTAGGCTGGTGACTGAAATTTATACATCTAGCCCAGACCTCTCCCCTAAAATTCAAATATGCACAGTCATCTCCAAGTTAACAGAGATGAAGTACAACTACTCACTTCCTGCCTATCCAACCTGCTCCCCTGCCTCGTCCTCTTCTCAGTAAAGGGCACCACCATTCGCCCACTTTCTCAAACCAAAGGCTTAGGAATCATCCCTGAGTTTTCTCTCACACACGCTCCATGGCCAAGTGGTCAGCATAAGCAGTCAGCTTTACTGCGAGAAAGCAGCCCACGACACTCCAGTTCTCCCTCCACAGGACCACCCTGGCCTAAGCCTCAACTGCCTCCCACTATCTGACACAGAGGTCTTAAGCAATTTCATATGCATGTGGATCAGTGTAAAAATCTATACCTCAGCTTACCACCTAATGCCACAAATACAGGGTAGGACAAACTGGATCTGACAGTGGTGCACATGAAAGAGGTACAGGGGCTTGGTGGTGCCTGGATCAACGTGAGTAAATGGTGAATGTGGCCACTGTAACAGCTTTAGACTGCATTAAGAGAGGGACAAGGTCCCAGCCCAATCTCTTCTCAACTGCCCTCAGCTTCAGACCTCATGTGAAGTCCATGCCTGAGTCCAACCTTGACAAGGACTAAAGACTCATCAGACACCATTCAAAGAAGGCCGACCAGTTTCAGAAAAATGGTTGGGGAACTTGGGGATGTCTGGCCCACAGAAGAAAAGATATAGGGCCAGAAAGATGACTGTGTCTTCAAACACACAAAAGGTTTTCATGGGCGGGGGCAGTTAGGCTTCTTGGTGGTTGTGGGGGAGCCAAGACTGACAGAAGGGGCCACAGAACACGGCTTACTGCTGTCCAGAACTGAAATACTGAGCTCCCCACTGCTAGAGCCATTCAAAGAGCTGCTCCAAGAGCACCGTGCTGGGATTCCTGCTCAGGAGGAAGGTTGGATTTGACGACCTCTAATTAGGGGTCTGTTCTTTACTCCTCCTGTACTCCTAAGTCCAGAAAGCAGGAATTTCTACCTTTCAGAAGTCTTGAGAAAGCAGCGTCTGTCTTTCTCCCTGCTCCAACTGGAGAGTCTGGAGAAAAGCCACATGCCCTCAGCTCGGCCTCCTGTCTGTCTCTTTGTCTCCCCCATCTCAGAGTTCTCCTCTGTCACGTATGAAGCCAGGGGATTTCAGAGGCAGAACCCGCCGACCCTTGCAAAGATGTATTGGAGAGCTATAGGGGTGGGCGACAACGCATGGCAACGTCCCACACAGTCAAGAATGTTCCGCGTCTCACATGACTTCCAAATTTCCCCCAGTCACAAGGATTAAAAAAACAATAACAACAGTTCTATTTATGATGATCTGAACCTAGAACCTAACTTTCACTTACATATAAACACAGAGTACTTTGCACTGTTTTTCTAGACATAAAACTACTATTTTATAGCAGAGTAGTATTATCATTGTATAGATACGCCACATTTTCCTTATCCACTCATACTACTCTGCTATAAAAAAGAATGAAATACTACCATTCGCAGCAACATGGATGGACTTAGAGAAAATCATATTAAGTGAAATAAGCCAAACACAGAAAGAGAAATACCACATGTTCTCACTTATTTGTGGGAGCTAAAAATAAATAAATAAATACACAAATATATAAATGGTGGGGCAGGGGAAGAAGACACAACAATTACAACAATTACTTGAACTTGTTAAGTGAACAGATACGATGTAGACGAGGGGGAGGGGAAGGGGGGAAATAGGAATGGGTAAAGGGTCATGAAAATCAACTACATTATATATTGAGAAGTTAAAATAAAAAATTTTTAAAAATTTTTTTAAATTAAACTACTGTTTCCGTTGAGGTAGGATTGTACTTCATTGTGTTTAGAAAGCCCTTCAGCATTAGCAATGCTGCTTATGGTGTTTGAATCACCCTCAAGACCCAGTTTTCTCTCAGCTTATGCTTGCAGCTGGTGCCCCCACAGTGGGTTCTGTGCTCAGGAGCAAACACGTGACTGTACCATGTATCTGCTTTATTCTACTACTGCGGCTATAACAACTACCACAAACTTAGCAGCTTAAAACAGCATGAATTTATCATCTTACAGTTCTGGAGTTCAGAAGTCTGAAACAGGTGTCACTGAGCTAAAATCTACATATTTGCATTCCTGGCTGGAGACTCTATGAGAAAATACATTTTCTTGGCTTTTCCAGCTTCTAGAGGCTTCCTACATTCCTTGGCTTATGGCCTCTTCCACCTTAACAGCCAGCAATGGCTGGTGGCATCTTTCTCATGATGTCATCTCTCTGTTCTGACTCTTCTGCCTTCCTCTTCCCCATTTAAGGACTCTTGTGATTACACTGAGATGACCTGTATAATCCAGGATAATCTCTCTATCTTAGATTAAGCTAATTAGCACCTTTAAGGCCCCTTGCTGTGTAAAGCCTTATGTATGTGCAGGTTCTGGGGATGAGGACCTGGACATCTGTGCGGGTCACTGTTCTGCTTACTACTGTACCTTAGTACAGTCATAGCTAAGTATTAAGATACTCAAATTCTTATTATTTTACTATAAATAACTTTCTATTTACTTATTATTACAGGTAAGTCGTGTATGTGTAGGTATCTATGAACTTCATTTCGGGATAATAAAAGGGGGGTTGTGCAATATTTGTTGTTCACGTGAGCGCTGGGTCTATTGGGCTGAGATCCCATGTGCTGAGTCAAGCAACCTGCCTTGCTGTTTGTTGTCCAGCTCTGCCTGTGACTAGACAGCTAAATGTGTCCACTTCATCTCAATGTCCTACAGAGCTGCTGCTCTTACTACCATCTGACTGACTCATGTCTTATTTCTCAGTTGCTTCCGTACTTTGACATCAAAGGGAGGGGTGTGACTAATTATTTCCTCCCAAATAGCCAACATCTTCTAAGGTCCTACCCCTCAGAAATTCTCAGGTTCCATAATATGGTAAGAAGCAGAGGGCTGCAGGCAAAAATCCAAATACAAACAACAAATAACAAGAATGTAAAAAGAACACTGCCATTGATTCTTTCACGTGAAATATTCCCCATGTGTGTTTAAGCTTTGGGGAAGGAGCCTTATTTCCTCCAGTGATTAGGGTTTCACTCACTGCTTAAATTTATAATCAAGCAATAGCTTCTTCTAGCATTCTCAAAAGGGGGACTGGCAGGTCTATTTTACAAGGTTAACAAACAAGCACATTTATTTTCAGAGCCCTAGGTTAAGAGTGGAGTTGTACAGATCAGAAACAAAGAGAAATGGTAAATACAATCCTGAATTGATAAAGGAAAGAAAAAGTATAAATAAGTGTGGTTTGTAAAAAAAATCATAAATTTCTAACTCTAGAAATATATATGTATGTACAGAACTAAAAAAGGAGATTTACATGCAAGAAACTTGTGGGAACATCAAAAGATATTCACAGGCAGGAAGAAACCATTCCATATATCAGTGAAGATTTAAAAGCCTTTTAAAAAGGAAAGAATGCATGGGAAATGAGCAGGGCTGTGACTCACCCCAGCATCGGGTAAGACATCTTTCACAGAGCAAGGCACAGTGAGTCTCCACCTTATTTTTCTTCTGGTTGGAAGTAGACAGCAGATGTTTGTCCTTTCTGAAAATATAGATCCCATGTGCACCCAAAGCCTAAGGTGTAAAAGCTGCTGGACAGCCACAGTCACTGCCAGTCCCCTACATGTGTCTCCTGAGTCTCTGCCATACTGAGCTCACAGATGGCCAGCACAGCTGTGACCCTGCTTCTTAGGCTCCAGGCACAACAGAGCTCTGTTACAAGGGAGGCACCACCTGCAACACGGACTTGTCCACGCAGGTCCCCTGGCCTGAGGGGAAGGGGAAGGGACAGCTCTCTCCATCATGAAAGTGGAGTGACATGGGGGCCTCCTCCTGGCCTCTGCCATGGAAGAGGATTAACAGGCTTCTGTATTGGCCAAACCAACTCACTGGGAAGTGAAAAGAGGACATACACGGCTGGAACACCTTGTACTTCTCATATGTCTCAGGAGTCTAAGCACAGTTTAGTTTGGTCTAGATAATCATCTGACTAGGAAAAAAAAAAAAATCCTTCTTGTACAAATTGTGATAAACTGGGAGAGCAACATGGCCTCTCATAGAGTGTGTGAGAATTAAGAAAGATTAGGAGGTGACGGGGCAGGGCTTGGCATAGGGTGGGTGCACAATGCACCATATGCACAACTGCTACTGGGTGCCAGTCCTTCCAGGAGGAGGAATCTGCCACCCAGCCCCACCTCCCAACTGAGCTGGGGTTCCCACATGCTTGAACTGTTGTCCCCCGTGTGCTTAGCACATTCCTTCCACGCCATGTCCAAATGTACTTGGCATACAGTCAGTGCTCAATAAATATTGAACTGCATTATTCTAATGTGGACCCTAGGAGATATTTTAAAATAGACTGAAACAGATCAGAGCATATTCATAGTGAAAGGGAAGGAGGGAGGCAGCAGCTTCTTACTGTCTGTGACTCTCTTCTGATATTTAGACAAGTTTATTGTGATAACACTTTTCTTTGTTGACCTTTAGGCACAAGTACACTGAATTTCTACTTTACTTTGTGCCAGGCACTGCATGGGGGCTGGACATCATTGTCAGGTGCCTCCCACAGGAAGGCATATCCTCCTTACAAAATGCACCCCTGCTTGGTAATCCCAGCACAGGTGGCAGCTCCCAAGGTCGGGCAAGCCTTTCCCATTTTCTTCTCACCAAAGTGCCCTCCGCTGCAGTAGAGGAGAAGCTCCCTTTGGGTATTCCTCAGGAGAAAAGTCCTGCAGCCGCCTGAGTCTCACATGACCCTAAACAGCCCTTCTTTCAGGCTCCAGTCTTTCTCGCTTCTGGCCGTGATGTCAGCTTGACGAGCAGTGCTTGACAAGGACCATGACTGGTCCCCTGCCTTTCCTTTGCCACCCTGTGGATGCCCTCTCTGTGCATGCTGGGAAGCACTTGGCTTCTTTCCCCAGAGAATGCAGACTCCCCTGACTCAATAATCTGTTTCCTCTAGCAGTTTCTTTCCCTGTCCTTTGACACAAGTGACCTGAAGCCTCTAGAAACTCCAGAGGAGCCTTGCCGGAGAAGGAAAATGGAGCTGGCAGGAGCCACACCGCATTCCTCTCTGGACCGCCACAGAGCCACCGCCCTCACCCAAGGTAGAAAAGCCAAACTCCCAGGGATAGAGTGTTCATATTTTCAAAAATATGTTTATCACAGCAAAGCATTAACCATCAAAATCACTCACCAAACTTATCGAGGTAAATTCCTTAGCAGCAAGCATACATAAGAACAGAAATAGAAACTGGCAGTCCCTTCTTCTCACTTGGTGCACCAGCGCAGCAGCTGTGACATTCGCCCTGCTGGATGGGACGTGAACAGTCTAAGCTCCAACATGGAAACCCCTTCCCGTTCATCAAATCCACACACCCCACATTTGTTTGTTACTTGTACCTCTCTGAGCAGGAAGATCAACTCAACCTCGACTCTCGCTTTTCGCCTGGTCTCAAATCTGTGTGTCATTCTTGCTCAGAACCCCTTCTGCCCACCTTTACTCTGTCTTCTATGTGAAAACTGGATCTTAGAGCAGCAGAAGGGAAAGTAAGGAGGCCAGAAAAGAGGCATCTCCACAACCCAGGAGGGAGACTGACAGCTCAGAGCAGCTTCTCAAACTCTAACATGCACAGGAAGCAGCTGGGGATTCTGGTGAAATGCACCATCTGATTCAGCAGCTTGGGGCGGAGCCAAGGACTCTGCATTTCTAACTAGCTCCCTGAGGCTGATGCTGCTGGCCTAGGGACCACATCTGAGTAGCGAGGGCTTAGAGGAAGGGGTAGCTGTGCAGACAGAGGGGCTATTTGAGGCACACTGTGGAGGGGGTGGGGGCACAGGACATGCTGACAGCTCAGATGTGATACAAGAGAAGCAGGGAGGTAACAGTGACTCCAGGCTCCAGCGTGAACACTGGAGTGGGGCATGTGCCACCTACCAGAGGGGAGAGTACATAAAGAGGGGCAGGGGACGGGGCGGGAGAGAGCCAGGTGCTCTTGTTTAGGGGAATTCCTTGGGCCAGGATGGAGGCTACTACACCAGTGGGAATAAAAAAGCAAGGGCCAGCCTGAAGCAGCACTGTCCCAGGACAAACCCAAGGCAGGCCTGCTTCACATCTCCTCCTGATGGTGGCAACAGCTCTGGCTCCTTCCCACTAGGGCTATTACAGCCCTGGCCTTGGCCCCAAACCTGAAATAGACTAAGTGATCTCAGCCAGCAAGGACAACTTCCCAAGGTGAAGAGAGGACAGAATTCAAATAAAACCCACCTGTCCTGGCCAAGGACACAAGTCAGGCACTAAGCAAACAGTAATAAACTCAACAGTATTAAAACTCAAATAAAATGGGATTCTACAAACAGCACCAATCAAAGCTGAAGCTTCTTCAGGCATGATGGTAGAAAAATGGGGGCTTAGGAAAAGGAAGAGAAAAGAGAAACAAAGTTCAATAGATTAGTGCACTTGGGTTGGCTGAAGATGAGTTATATGGAAAAAAGACACCATAATGAAATACAGAAAAACCTTTGTTCTCTATTTTTTTTTCAGACCATTTCTCATATGGCCACAGATATATCATGGGACATATTTTTACTTTTCAAATTTCACCAAGAAATGGAATTTTCAGTAACTACTATGGCATAAGAGGGCTTAGCAAGTAATAAAAGAGCTCTGAAAGAGGATGGCATCAGAAATCATACTAGAATCAGAAATCTCTGAAAGAAGTTTTATTTAAAACAAAAGAAAAAAATATTCAAATGGCACCAGGAGAAGAAAGGCCTACAAAAGATAAGCGTTGGCATTAAATGACAAGAGAGAGTAACCCTCTGCCAAGAAAGACCCTGAATGAATTTTCTGTCTCTGAATCTACATGCTGAAGGTCACCGTTCAGTGGCAGCAGAATAAATGCCCTATAAGGAACGTGAAGTATGAAAATATTCTAAGAGGCTACCTGTGTGTATAATTAGGAACTTGATATAATTTAAGATGGCAGAGGCTCAGGATCAAATTATTCTGCAAAGTTCTTTAGGCAGGAGCCAAACCTCACCCACCAAGCAAAGCGTGCAGCTGAAAAGTGGTTATCATGGTAGGGCTATGATAAGGGAGGAAAAAAGCCAAAGAAAGTCATCAGTGAGACTTTGGTATTTAACACAGATTAAAAGGACTGAGAATTAAAAGATAAAAGTCAAATCTGGATTGCAGGAATCTATTAGGAATCCCAATCGTATGCCTGGGAATCTAGCACCAGATCATCTGAGGGCTTAGGAAGCACAATGGATGCATGTGCTCTCGGTCCCTGAGATACTCAACAGATCTGATTACTACAAAGGACACAGGTGATCCCCCTGAATTGGCTTTCCAGAGGCATTTGAATCCATCATGACTGTAATTACTCTGTAGAGTCAGGGAGCATGGCACAGTGTGACATCCCCATCACACAATGAGGGATATCAGAAAATACAAGCAGTGCAGCAGATAGAAACAGCAGTCACTATCAGTTCTTTTAAAATTATATGTGTATATATTCATAATCTTCTAGGAAAGATTCCTTAGATGAACCACAACAATGACAAAGGAAAAGAAAAAAAAAACCATAAAAGAGAAAGCAGAGTAAATGTTACCACTGAAGATGCTAGGGCTTCATTATGGTGCAGGAGAATAAAAATCTGCTTTTATAATGTATCACACATGCACAGGCAACATGAAAGGAAGTCAAATGAGGCTCTGAAGGGGAAAGGTGAATGGAAAGAAAAAGACAAGCCAGCCAGTGGCTCCCCTTTTATCTCCCCCACCTGCACTGCGTTGAAGTCACACACAGATTTGTTTACAGTGTAAGTCAAAAAAGTGCCTCTGTGGGAACAAGAAAAGGAAGGACTTCATTCAATCCTTTTATGGATAGGATAAGAGGAGAGATCAGAACTCAGTGCCACTCTAAGACAATTCAGACAGCCAGTATCTCCTACACCACGATCTTTAAAGGGTCAGAAGAATATCTCGTGCCAATGGGGTTCTTCTGTCAGGTCTCCTGCTTTGTGGTTATAATCAAATTAATGAGACAGAATGATTGTTTTAAAAAATAATAACAAAAATAGATTTTGATGCCTCACATAAACCACTCTCCAGATCTCCCTCCCCATTATTTTGCCACAAGTCTTATGGAATGTTCAGCATCCACCCCAGAGGGGAGGAGGCGGTCTTGGGCTCTGCTTCCAGGTGGCTCACAGGGCTCCAGGCTTCTCTTGAACCTGAGGCTGCACTGCAGTAGTCCCATCTGTGGAGCAGCTTCTCCTCACCAGGTGCCCTTGTGCAAACGGACAGTGAGAAAGGCGCCCAGATCACAACAGGAAGACCAGACGTGCACTTCCTTGCAAATGGGCGACTGGTGTTATGTGATCTCCATAGAAGTAGATTGCATTTCCCTGCAAAAATAATGAGCTGCAAATAATGAACAGCAATTCCAATGCTGGTGGGCAACAGGCATGTGTCTTCTAGCCAGAACAGCTACTGAAACTGCCTGTCAGACCAAGCGTGGATGCTGAGCCCACCAGCAGCTCTGCCTACCCCTCTCCTCACGACTGACACTTCCTTCACTGCAGCCTCCTGTGCCAACAACCACAGGAGTGCCAACAACCACCCAAAGATGACAGCCATTGCGTGGAAGCAGCTGGGATAAGAAGGGTAGGTTGACTTACGCAAAGCTGAGATTCCTGACTTTTTTTTTTTTTAAATCAGCAGTTAAAGTATGTGGGAGGAGCACTTGGGATTTTGAAGGAGATCATGGCAGCATAATTCTGTGCCAAGCCAGGCTGAGGGTCTGCGTGGGGGATGTGGGCGAGGACCTGCCAGTCTGAGGCACTCTTGATTGCTCCTTTCTGGTGTACCCTGCCACCAAGGCACCAGCAGACAGCTTGGAAGCATCTAGCACATACAGGGAAAACAATAAACAAAAGAGAAAAGTGGCAACCCCAGGTGACACTGAAGAGAACCCAGAATGGGCAGGCAGAGGGTGTGACCCCCCAGCCATAAGCCAGGAGCCAACTCCCAGGTGGCAGGTGAGCTGCCCCCGTGGGGATGGAGATAAGGTCCTGACGACACGGAGCGTTGCTAACAACAGTTACTACTGAAACAGTTACTCCCATGGAAGGAGGTTACAATGACAATGGCTTCCTCACTCCTGACCAAGGGGACTGGGATGGATGCTGGTGCTCAGGGGGGTGACCTGGGGGTTGGAATGGCTGTGCTGGCATCTCCTCAACTATGCTTCTCTCAAGGACCTGCAGGGCATAGCTTATTCTTGAACCTTGAACCAAAATATCAAGGTAGAAATATGGATCTACCAACATATGTGTGCTTTCCTGAAGCTACCGAACCACCATGAACGTGTAAATCAAAACAGTCTCTATAACAACTGAGAATTTCACCCCTGGAGCAAATAATAACCTTCCACTGACAGACAGACCCTCACACTCTGAAAGGCACTTGTATGTGTGTGATGATTAATTTTATGTGTCAACTTGACTGGCCCACAGTGTTCCCAGATATTCGGTTACACATTATTCTAGGCATGACTGTGTGAGGGTGTTTTGGGATGAGATTAACATTAAATTGGCAGACTGAATAAAGCAGATTGCCCTCCCTAGTTTGGGTGGGCCTCACCCAATCAGCTGAAGGCCTGAATAAAATCTATGGGCTGACCCTCCCCCAAATAAGAGGGAATTCTTCCTGTATAACAGCTTTCAAACTGGGACGTTGGTATTTCTTCTGCCTTTGATCTCAAGATGAAGCGTCAGCTTTTCTTGGGTTTCCAGCTTGTTAACTGCAGATCTTGGGATTTGTTAGCCTCCATAATCACATGAGCCAATTCTCTATTCTACACACACACACACACATGCACGCACGCACGCACGCACGCACACACACACACACACACATGCGCACACACACACACACACACACACACACATACACAC
Organism: Cynocephalus volans; assembly: GCF_027409185.1. Classification (NCBI taxonomy): domain Eukaryota; kingdom Metazoa; phylum Chordata; class Mammalia; order Dermoptera; family Cynocephalidae; genus Cynocephalus; species Cynocephalus volans. The sequence continues at coordinate 87,460,810 of NC_084474.1, forward strand.
ACGCTATTGGTTCTGTTTCTCTGGACAACTCTAACACCATGTGTTATCTCATTGGGTCTCAGCAAAGTAGGAATGGTAACCGAGTCCCAGAGAAGCCAGCTTGGCAAAGTGCGTGCTGCAGGATATCTCACCTGGACTATGTTGTTAGATGGGCCCCTGTACACAGGGGAAAGTCCCGGCCAGTTCGCTTGTGGCACGGACTGAAAGGTCACTTTATTTTTCAAAAGCAACACAGTGAACAAATGATCCACAGCACTTTGCTTGCAATTCAAGGATCTTCTCCCAGACAGGCCCTCTCTTACTCCCACAGGTGGACACCCTGCAGCTGCCACATCTGCAGTTTAGGGGTGAACCCTTGGCAATAAAAAACAACACAGAATTGTTTCTAAAACACTAAAAAGACTGCGGATTATCATAAAAGTAACCTAGTTAAATCATCCTGACCTTAGAAGAAATATCCTTTGTCATTCTAAGGTGTCCTTATACTCATGATAAACACCTTGAGGAAGAGAAGAAAGGGCACAGTGTGGTTGAGGGCTTGGTGGGCCCAGAAATCAGAAGCCCACAGCAAAAGGACATCATGTGCTGAGAAGCAACACAGAGAGGAGACTGAGGCATGTCTGGGACTTCGAATTGCTGGCGCACAGTTACAGCAAAGCAAGTCATTTACCCTAAGTGGGGCCTCTTCCACCACCTCTCCCACCTCCCATCACTCAGCCAGCACTGACCACCAGCCCTGGCTCCCACCCAACTCCTCCAAGGCTCTGCTCAGGCACCATGAAGTCCACAACACCCTCCCTGCCCAGCCCCTGTACCCATCCCAGACCCAGCTCAGGAAGTATTTGTTGAATGAAAGAATAAATCATTTCCCTTGCTTGACTATTTGCCTCTTGAGAGCAGACGCTATCTTCACTGTGTAGCTCAGTGCGGTAGGCAGAATGACGCCCACCCACCCAAAGCTGTCCATGTCCTAATCCTGAAACCTGTGAATATGTTACCATAAACGGCAAAAAGGACTTTGAGGATGTGACTATATGAAGGATTTGGTGATGAGGCAATTATCCCACATGGATAACCCTGGACTCTCTGGGTGGCTCCAGTGTAATCAGAAGGTTCTTATAAGGAGGGAGGTAGGAGGGTCAGAGTCAGAGAAGACAATCTGACCATGAAGGCAGAGGTCAGAGGGACTGGAGGTGAGAAGAACTCAACCTGCCATTGCTGGCTTTGAAGGTGGAGGAAAGGAAGCAGGAGTCAAGGAATGCAGACATCCCAAGATGCTGGAAGAGGCCAGAAGGGAATCCTTCCCAGAAGGAATGCTGCTCTCTTGACACCGTGATTTTAGCAGAGAAACACATTTCAGACTTCTGACTTCCAGAACTGTAAGGTAACAAATTTGGGTAGTTTTAAGCCATTAAGTTTGTGGTAATTTGTGACAGCAGTGATAGGAAACTATTGCATCCAAGGACTGAACACATCGTGGCTGCTCAGAAAATATCTACTGAATGAATGGTTGTAAATCACTAAGTAAAATGTGACTTTTAGTCTCTAAAACAAACGTTAATCCATAAGAACAGCAAAGAGTAATTTAAGCCAAGACTCAGTAGTGATGACTGTTGCTGTTATTATTTTCTTAAGTCTTCTTTTTCCTTTAAATAACCAATTTTGACTCAGAGATGCTCATGATAATATTTCATATGCCAACGGATCTTACATCTGACCTATTTAGGTGATTCTGTTAATCAAATATAAATTTCCTCTTCATAAAATCCTAAAACAAGACCTAACAAAAAGAAAAAAGAGAGAAACCAATTTATTTAATGAAAACGGTTTGGTCCTAACAGACGCACACTTAGTTGCATTCAAAGTTCTCATGTGTGCCTGTCACCTGGCTGTGAGGGGCATGCAAGGATTCTTCTTTCTGAGCATTTCAAAGAGATCAATCCTCGTGACTCTATTTTTGATGCTGACACTTGAGAAAAGAGAGAAGGGACAGGGAATCATTGAGGACAATTTTTTGTATACAATGGAAAATTTAACTAAATTACAGGCCAAATCTTTTCCTTGTATTTTTTAAAAGCAAGAAGAAAATAAAGAAATAATTTTTCTCAGCTCTTTGCTATGCAACACTGCCAGTTTACAGACAGGCCTGACACTACTTTCATCCAAGAAACCAAAAACCAAGAAGACTTGGGATTAAATCACCTTCAATGAGCACAGAAGAATTTTGGTATATACGATGCTTTTCAATAAACATTAATGAATCATGAAAAAAATAAAAATTATAAACAAAGCATGTAACTATTTGTTTACATGGGAAAGAAATCTTGACATTTTTGAACATCCAGAACCAACTAATGTACAACCTAGAATTCATTTCTGGCCCAGTGAGAGGTACATATAAAACAGGAAACTTTAAAAAGATCTCAAAATATGCTATCCAATATTAATTTAAACATGTTTTGCAATATACACCATGTGTTTTATGATGAGTCATTCTTAGCTCTCTTCTCTCCAGTACTGATTTATAAGATATAACTGGAGAGTCAAAACATAAAACCCCCAGCACAGTCAATTCTACTTAATAAACATTTCATGAGCAGCTCCTCTGTGTGATGCCTTGGATTGGGGCAAGAGAAAGTCCCCACACTGTGGGAAAGGGAGAGCGTTACTGCTTTCCAAAAGGTGTGCAAGAGTTCACATTTCAGTGACTTCAGTACACACTTTAACTAGATATAATTTCCTGACTGAAAAATCCTAGACCAGAGTATAATTAAAAGAAAAAAACTGAAACCAATTTGTCTAATAAAACAGCCACATTTCAATTTAAATGGTAAGACAATTAAATTCAGGGGGCATTCTTTCACCAAGGAGATCCTGAAACACTGCAATCCCTATGCCATAGGAGTGGGTGTTTAATGTCTACCTGCCCATCAATCCATCCATGCAGTCTCCTGTCCATCATTTATCAGCAGCCTCTGTGAGCTCAGTGTGGAGCCAGGAAGACAAGGTAATGACTAGGACATACACCTTCTTGGGGAACACTTCCAAATGCAGTTCCTCACAACTGTGTTCAATAGCACCCTTCTTAGCCCTGTGTTTGCAATATGAAAGAAGATTCTCTGAAGGGTGCCACTGTTTTCTCCTCCTGTGAACACATTTTATTAGTTTACATCAGTTGTACTGGATTCTTATCTGCCTCATTCCTTACTTCACTGTCAGTGTAATGCCTTGAAGCATATCTAAGCTGTATCCTAAACCCCATAACCTCAGGTATCATTGTATTGCCGGCAATGCTCAATAAATCATGTCCCTGAGTAGCAGCAAATCAATCAAGTTCTTAGAAAGAAGATGCAAATCACAATGAGTAGCACCTTCTTGCACTCTCAGAAGGATATGGCATGTAAGAAACATCCAAAGTCCTCCTGATCCCGTCCCAATTATACCCTTCCTGGAGTACCAGGTCTAGCTCTGGCTTCCACATGTCAAGATGCAGGTGAAGAGTTTCAGAAGAGATTTATAAGCCAACCTGAAGATTGCAGTGTAGAAGACTGGGAGTATATGAGTCTGTTCCCGATGAGTGCAGAATACCAGGTCACTGCAGACTGAAACATCCATTGCCTACTGCCGACTTCTGTCCAAGACCTCCTTGTCAGAAACCATACTATAGAGGAGGGTTTTGAGGATGTGCAATTCAGACATTCATTTACATATGCTAAGTCCTAACTGGGGATCAAGAAATCCAGAGTTGAAGCAGAATGTACTAATTCCCCCAAAGAATTACTTAGAACATCATGCCTCACACTTAGGGGACAGCCGTGGAGACAGCATTGGGACATCCACTCCTGACTCATCAAAGGCAAGTTGCCAGGGACACATCACTCAGGGGTCCCTATGTGACAATCTCATTAAGAAATATCTTTGTCAGTGCCAAGAAAAGTTTACCCCTTTACTGTCTCATGTTTCCTTGTTGTTTTCTATTATGAAATTCAGTACCAAATATATAGTCAAATTTAGGTAACTCCAGTAACACATACTTCTTCTGGGTCTCTACTCAAACGTCAGAGAGATCTTCCCCAACAACTCTTTATAAAACAGCCCCATCACTCAGCATCCGGGAAATGCAAATCAAAAGCACATTGAGATACCATCTAACCCCAGTTAGGATGGCTAAAATCCAAAAGACTCTGAACGATAAATGCTGGCGAGGTTGCGGAGAAAAAGGAACTCTCATCCATTGTTGGTGGGACTGCAAAATGGTGCAGCCTCTATGGAAAATGGTATGGAGGTTCCTCAAACAATTGCAGATAGATCTACCATACGACCCAGCTATCCCACTGCTGGGAATATACCCAGAGGAATGGAAATCATCAAGTCGAAGGTATACCTGTTCCCCAATGTTCATCGCAGCACTCTTTACAATAGCCAAGAGTTGGAACCAGCCCAAATGTCCATCATCAGATGAGTGGATACGGAAAATGTGGTACATCTATACAATGGAATACTACTCAGCTATAAAAACGAATGAAATACTGCCATTTGCAACAACATGGATGGACCTTGAGAGAATTATATTAAGTGAAACAAGTCAGGCACAGAAAGAAAAATACCACATGTTCTCACTTATTGGTGGGAGCTAAAAATTAATATATAATTCACACACACACACACACACACACACACACACAAAACCGGGGTGGGGGGAAGAAGATATAACAACCACAACTACTTGAAGTTGATACGACAAGCAAACAGAAAGGACATTGTTGGGGGGGAAGGGGGGAGGGAGAAGGGAGGGAAGTTTTGGTGATGGGGAGCAATAATCAGCCAAAATGTATATCGACAAAATAAAATTTAAAAAAAATAAATAAATAAAACAGCCCCCAATCCACACAACTCAGCCCCACGCCCCTTCCCCCTTTCTTTGTTTTACAATTATCCACTGAACTTGTCCACTGTTTGACATCTTTTAGGTCATACTGGCTTATTCGTGTTTTGTCCTTTTCCTCACTAGAAAGTAACCACCACGACAGCAGACACTGCTTCTCTCCTGGAACACCAGCAACTAGAACACCTCCTGACAACAGCAGGCACTCAATAAATACTTACTGAATGAATCGATAAAAGCATGGGTAACTGTATAAAACTCTATCGTCTGCATTTCAACTTTCTCCATGAACTTAAACTTTCATTATAAATCATATATTCCCCTAGTTCTGATGTGTTTACTATTTTTGGTTTTAGTTTTTAAAGTATTTATGTAAGCCAGCTTAAATCTTTTGTAAAATGGTGTGAGAGTTAGTAGATAGAGAGATAGGTATAAATAGACAAAAAGGATGATCTAATTATCAAGCACAGATGGTGAAGTCTCTACTGAGGCTAGAAGAGGAAATGAGCCAAACAGCATAACTATTAATTAAGTAGAGGAACCTTTATTACAAAACTCACCAATCTCCTCCTATCACCTCAGTGTCCCATGTTGATCCGATCAAGTGATGTTAACTATTTTAAAAAGCCAGTCCATTGGGAAACCCCCAAGGCTTCCCTGGCTGTCCCCACACTCCCCACTAGTTCCACTGACTGGTGGGATCCTAGGCACTGGGAGGGCTGCTTTTCACCACATATGTGTCTAGATGTGTCACATTGTGCTAATTTTCACTCTGGGGTTCTTTGAAAGGAAATTAAGGAAGAGTTTCCAGAATGTTTAAAAAATATACTATACTTCTCCCCTAAACACTACTCCCTGCCCCATAGAGAGCTACTGAAGACACAAGCCCATAATAATCGGAGGTAAAATAAGAAAACTCATGAGCCTAGACAAATTTCATTCCAAACTCTCCCTTTGGTAAGTTAAAGACTTGAAAGCATGAGGGGGAGGAGGACAGAGGGTAGGGGGCATGAGGGCAGAATATCTAACAGAGGAGGGTCTGTACCTGCTTCACCACAGTCACCGTCCCGGGTGCCATGGCGACCACCGAGGCGACTGCAGTGGCGTCGTGGGTCTCGGTGCCCAGCTCGATGATCTGCTGCAGGATGTTCACAGCTGTGGGGTCAAGTCGGTCGCCTTACAAGGGAGAACAAACAGGAGACCATAAGGCCACTGATGCTGAAGGACGCTGAACTCAAAACTATTCGCTTGGGTGATACCTTCTCCCAAGGATGCACAGGCTCTCGGTGATCACTCATTTTGACAACAGAAACAATTTGCATAATATTTTTCAGCTTACAAGGCATTTTCTATAAGAACATCTCAAAACCTCAAGCAACTCTGTAGGGAGATGACATTGTGATTATTATCCCCATTTCATAGATGAGCCACTTGGGTGCAAAAAAGCCAAAAGACTTGCCTTGGGCCCTTGGGTTAATTATATCACAAAGCCAGAACTCAAGCCCAGATGTCTGAATCCTAACTTGGTGACACAAGACTGCCCCTCAAAGTGGAACTCTGGAGGAGTACCAGCCAACATATCAACTGCAGACTCACAGCAGAGTCAACCTTGAGCACACAGTAGGTGGTCAATGAAAGTGTATCATGTACATTACACAAGTTATGGGCAAACCCCCAAGGATGTCTCAATTATCCAACCCGAGGGCTTTAGAATTCCAAACCAACTTAAGCTTGGGGTTCTACTTTAATCATCTCAAAGGACTGAACTCTATAGCATCAGGGCAGCTATTTAGTACCCCCTGCCTGCCTTCTCCATCTGCCTGACCATCTGTAGCCGTCCTGATCATACCCTGGCCCCAGTCACTGATTTATTAAAAGGGAAATTACTGCTTGATCTCCACATCGGCATAATATTTTGAAGTGTCTGCCAACATTCGCATCCTCACGGGCAGCTTTCTGTGGGCCACGTTCCAATGTGAGTCAGTCAGTAAGAGATCAGAGAAGGGGACTCAGGGTGTTCCATGCAGAAGGTAGCAATGGGCAGGTGACAGAAGTAATGACTTGCACATGTTCACAACATATCCCCTAGCACCCCCCGCCCCCATGCCAATGCCCCCTATGGGTGTTGATTCAAATGTGACTGGCAGCTGAGAATTCCAAATACCCAAAGACTAAAACACTTACCTGTAAAACTCACTGAAGTGAGGCTTTAATTTCTCACTCACTTATTCCCTCAGTAACCATTTATCAAGCCCTCACTGTCAGCAGGAACTGTAGTTCCTAGAGGGAACACAGACTGGGGTCTAACACTCTCTCCCCCTACTGCTTCCAGGGCTCATAGGCTCCTGCGACAGACTCGTAAGCAAATCATTGTAGCAGCCGCTAGGTTCCACATCAGGAGGGCATTAGGGGCAGAGTGTAGAAAGTCAGGTGGGTTGATGTACATGCAGTCTGAGGATGAAGATGAGTTGGGCAGAGAAAATGCTGAGAAGGGGAAGGGACCAGACTGTAGCACAGGGAGCACTGGAGTGTATGGTGAGAAGCGCAGCCCATGCTGAGAAGTGCAGCCCATGCTGAGAGCTGCAGCGCCTAGCTGAGCTCAGTACAGCCCAGGGGCAGGGTGGCAAGAAGCAGGGCAGCATAGGCAGCCAGAAGCCAGTGCAGGTGACCTGGCTTACTGAGCTGCAGGGTGGGAGTTGTGTTCCAAAAACTGGGAAGAGACACTGGAAGTTGTGTTCCAAAAACTGGGAAGAGACACTCCTTTAGAAGGAGTGAGAGTGTGTGTGTGCATGCGGGTGTGAGTGTATGCTCACAGGCCATGAAGGCAGGCTGCATTTTGCAGGTCTCGAGCAATCATTGATGTCACTGAACATTAAGAAAGGAAATGCAAATTCAGATAGAGCCTCACCTCTGGGAACCACATTTAGGAGCCTGGGCCTCAACTCTCGCATCTGCAGAAGTGGAGGCAATCTCCCGAATTCCCTCAGCACAGCAGGCAGTGAACACAGCCATGCCAGTTAATCTTCCCTGCACTGATTGGCCCACAGGAGTTTCCTGTGCATCTTTTTTACAACCTGGGGCTTGGGGATTTAAAAACTAGGCTAAAACGGTCCTTTCCTAACTCCTATTTCCTATCACCAGTTGACTTCACCTAATGCTTGCCTTTTAATCCCACTCACTTGGCCTCTGTCCCCCAAAATACATACAGGGCTGTGGTATGTAACGTTAACATGTATTCTGTTCACATTTTGAAAAGAGCATCAAGAAAAACTAAGTATATTGCCCAATTGCCGCAAGGATGGCACAGTGCTTTGTTTTTTAAAAACTGATCTAACGTCTGAGAATAATGACAGTTGATGTAAACATCCTAATTAGGTCTTGTGGGAAGAACTGGGGAGTGAGCGATTCTGGGCCCACTGGTCTGCGAGGTGGCCCACCAGCCCACCACAGTCTCAGTCTCTCCACCACTTCACAGAGCCCACGCCACCCTCTGCCACTACCTGCCAGGCCCCTGTAGACCCTGGAAGAAGACCCTAGAAGAGATGATCATGAGGAAGCATGGAATGGGGACAATGCCCTGACGAGAAGTCAGGAGACCCAGATTCCAGAATTAGCTCCAACAACCAAAAGTGGGTGACCCTCGGCCAACTATTTACAACGGAAAGTGACCTGCATCTGTGAAGTGAGAGTAGTAAGATCTCTCACAGGGCTATCCTGAGAATTAAATGTGGTCAGACAGGAAATCTTGCAACCCTGTTTTAAAGCTCCACCTGTGCTGTGGCTCTATTCTGGAACATTTTCAGAGGCAGAGGGTTCTGGTATCTGACAACTGGACTGCTCTGCAGTCTGAATGCTGGCTCAGGGATTAAAGTAGGCCTACTTATGGACATCAATCATTTGCAAATCCATTCATTTTGCATTCTACTAAAGACCAGTTCTGAGGTGTCAAGGGAAGATGGGGCATGCCCTCACCACTCTCGGAGGTGTATCTGAGATCCTGCAGTGCGGCCACAGCTTCCTGTGTCCCCTGAACATCTTCCTCGGCCTCTGTGATGTGGAGGTACTGGGTGGAGGGCTCCTCAGGAGTTTCTGTTGCTGTCTAAATAAAAACATAATACTTAAGTGACCTCTAAAAGATCAACTGGTACCCAGCAGTCTCAGGATAATGTATCAAGACAAAACAAATGAACATGAAAAAGCAATGCTTTGCAACATCTCCCCTGGCATCCCTGAGAAATCAGTTGCTACGAAAAATATACTTCCCAAAGAGAAAACCTCTTGGCAAGTACCTCGATCTTTGAGACCAGCTTTGGTAGAAAGCTTCTTGCTACATATTCTTGCTATAAGGAACAGAGTATGCTATTCATAATCAGAAATTTGATAAACTCAGATATTCTTGTATATGCTCTTCTAGTGGCTCTGCTGTCTCCCCCCACTGCTACCAATACTGCCTCTAATCTGCCCCTTCCACGGGGGCTTCGTGCCATGTGGCCAGCAGAAGAAGGGGCACAGAAACGGAGCAGCCAATGGTGGGAAGGAGAGGATGGGTAATTATATAACACAGATAAAGCACAGGTCCTGGAACACAGGAAGAGAGCAGGAAACCTCAGCTGTTCATGCCATTCTCACTTCTACATGGATACGATCAACAAAACTGACAACAAGAAATATATCTGTACAAAATCAGGACTTGTGTTGATAGGAGGAGCTAAAGTGGCATTCACAGGCACCTCATACCTCAAGGAGAGCAGAGGTAGAACAGAATTTTCACAGAACCAGGTATCAGTAGTGATCTCTTTCTGGAAGGGATGGGGAGTGCAGCACAACGGTAAAGCAGGAAGCATGCATGACACCAGTGAAGAACAAAAAGCAGCACTTCAGACAAAGTTTATAGGAGCCAGAGTTATGCTCTGTAAGCACTTATCAGTAATTGACACAGAGGTTCAGAATAGTGTGCAATTACTCTTTTACAGCCAACTGGCCAAGTTTATTTAGGTGTTTCCAGCATGACATATAGCAGACACCCAACAAGTATCTGATGAGTGCATAAATGAACAAACAGAGGAACATTTCCTTTCAAGTACTATTAAGTGATGTGTTAGCCAATGCTGGATCCAAGCAGCGCCTGAGCCTGTCAAAGGACAGGATGCATGCTGAACGGCTCCTCTCGTTCTGGGAAACTCCGTATAACAGGGACTTCCACGAAGAATGGTACTCTGCAAGGCACTCCTGGGAGCCAGTGACAGCCCAAATTCCTAGAGTAGGCAGCTTGTTATTCTACTGGTGACCCCCCTGTGCCCAGCCTCCTGGGGCTGCTATACAGCCTCACTTATGGAGTCCAGTACATGGCCTTGTGTCAACTCTGCTTAAGGTGGGTGCTCAGCTCTGCTTAAGGTGCTAAAATCCACTGGAGGTGAGGCCTTCGGTGGAGCAGGACATGACTGCACACATTTATAAAAGCACCTACTGACCAAGATGGATTGAGTTTCACACCAGGAATCTGTACCCCAATGCCTGTTTTGTTAATGGAGAGCAAATCCTTGTAATATGAATGCGAAATACTGGGGGATTAATTGTTTTACCATAAAGACGTAAAGTTGACGATACCATCATCGACATCAACAACAATCACAGCAGCTGCCATTTACTGAGGACTTGTGGGGATACAGACCTTAGCATTTCATACACTGTTTCCCTCAATCCTTTCCACCCCTCAGGTATTATTAACCTACCATATGGACAAGAACACTGAGGCCACAGAGATTAAACAATGGCTCAAGGTCAAGCAGTTTCCAGGTCACAGAGACAGGATGCAAAGTGAAGTCTGTCAGACTCCAAAGCTCATACATTTTTTAAGAATTCTTTATAAAACCTTTCAAACACACACAAAAGCCGAGAGATGAGTATAACAAACCTCTATGTTCCCTTCACCCAGTTTCAACAATTTATCCACTCAAGGCCCGTCTTTTTTCACCTCCACCTCCACACACTCCATGCCCTGCCCTTGGGTTATTTTCAAGTAAATCCAGAAATCATCATTTCCTCTATAAATATTTCACAAGGTATCTTTAGAAGATAAAACTCTTTCAAAACATTACAACATCACTGTCACACTCAAAACGTGACAATAAATCCTTAATATCATCAAATACCTAGGCAATGTTCAAATTTCCCCAATTACTTCATTTTTTTAAAACAGTTTGTTTAAATCAAATCTAAATGAGGCTCACACATTAGAACTAATTGATATGTCTCATAAGACTTTTAAAATCTACATGCTTTTCCTCCACTTCTAGCCTTTTCTTCTTCTTGTAGTTTATCTGTTGAAGGAAGCAGGCCATGTCCCTTCCAGAGCTTCCAACAATCTGCATTTGCTGACGGTGTCACCATGGAACCATAACATGTTCTTCCATCCACTGTATCTCCTGTACGTTGGTAGCTGCCTATAAATGTAAAAGCTTAATCGGATGTGGTTTCCCTTTTTGGCAAGAATGCTTCATGGGTTATATCGTGACCTTCCTTCAGGAGACGTACACTGCATGGTTGTCTCTTTTCTGTAATGTTAGCAGCAACTGATGACCATTGCTAAATCTACGACACCATTAGCAGGCTGCAAAATGGTAATATTCTAATTTTTCATGTTTTGGCTGAAATACTTCTAAAGGAAAAACCTCCTCTCATCAAATGATTAGTTATGCTTTATATAGGGTTTTGGTGGTTTTTTTAAGGTAGAATAATTGCTTGCTTCTTGGCCTTACTTTAACAATTTTCAATGTAGAGTTTCTCTAGCATCCTACAAAGGTAATTGAGTTATTTTTTCCAAATATCATTACAAACTCGTGGAATGAAACATATTTTATGTTTCACTGTAGTTGCTAAACACTAAAAACAGCTTCAGAATTACAATATCTCTGTCATCAACCCTAGTATAACTGAAAACAATGCAGTTTTTACAGTTCTTTTTGCTCTTAGGTGATGTCCCTCTTTGGAGGTACAATCGAATTACTGTTTTAGTCTCTTGAAATAGTCCTCTCTGTGTAGTTATGCCACCAATTTGTAGGATGATTTATTTCATTTTACTCTCAATGTTTAAGACTTGCTTTTTTTAGTTTAATTTGGTTTTATTACATAAAATATTTCCATGATATCAGAATAAAATATATACAACAGGGTATGTTATGTTTAGCTTCTCTCCTTGTCTCTTCCATCCTGTTCTTTGCCTCCCTTCCCTACATATAATGCCCACCTTTTTTTATTTTTAATAACTACTTTATTTTGAAATAATTTTTGACTTAAGTGTTGCAAAGATGTACAATGGAGAGTTCCGGTATACCCTTCACCCAGCCTCCCCTAATGTTAACATCTTACATAATCGTGGTACATTATCAAAACCAAGAAATAAACACCGGTACTGTACTATTAACTGACGTACAGGTTTTATCCAGATTCCACCAGTTTTCTCATTAGTGCCTTTTTCTGCTCTTCCCATTGTGCATTTGGTCATTATGTCTCTGTAGTCTTCCATGGTCTGTGATAGCTCCTCCTACTTCCTTGTCTTTTATGACCTTGACACTTTTGTGGGGTATGGGCCAGGTATTTGAGGATACATATCATTTGGATATGTCTGATGGTTTCTTATAATTAGACTGAGGTAGGGGATTTTTGTAAAGGACACCACGAGGTGAAGAGCCCTTCTCATCACATCACCTCAGGTGGTCCATGATGTCAGGATGTTTTATTACTGATGGCGCAACCTCCATCACTTGGTTAAGGTGATGTCTGCCCAGTTGCTCCACTGTAAAGTTATCTCTTTTCCCTTTGTAATTAATACCTACTTGGAAGGAGGTATCTTGCGACTATGCAAATACCGTATCTTCTTAAACTTTTGTCTAACTCTAGCATCCACTGATGGATCTTGCCTGCAGCAATTGTTTCTTGTTCCAAAGGTGCCTTTCTATTTCCCTCATTCCTTCCACATTTATTGGAATTCCTTTGTGGGGAAGAGTACTTCCTTCTTCCTCATTTTTTTTATTCGATCATTTATTTATATCAATGTGAACTCATGGATATTTATTTTAAACTTTGAGTCATAATCTAATACTATCATTTATTTCAATACTCAAATTCTCCCAGCTGTGGCCACTAGGAGCTCTTTCAGGTTGTCTCCTGTGTCTTTTGACATATATGTTCTCATCTTTATTTCATTTATTCACTCATACATTCATCCATCCATCCACCCATCCATCCACCCATCCATTCATTTATTCCGAGCATGTCATTACTTTCTAATACCACAAGATGCTCCAGAATCATACTGTATATTTTCTGCCTCAGCCCTGGAATCAACCACTTTTCCAATGGCTCCTGGTTCCTTTCATTAGAGAATGCTATTAGAAACCAAGATCTAGGCACTGGATATGCTCACTGCTACTGGAATGTCACTGCTTCTAGGCCCTCTCAGCACAAAAAAGCTAGGCAATACGTGTATGAACACAAACCATATATTTTTTTAATGATGATGCTTCTGACACCATCCAATCCAGTACTACAGGTTTATTCTGGCTGTGCCCCTACACTTATTTGTAACTTCTTTCTCCCACAATGAGAAACCCGGTTCCCACTACCTATAATAAATTTACTTATTTGTTCAATCATAATACATACATGAAGTAGTTTCAGAATTACTGACCCATACTACTGTCAGAAACACATTTACTAATTAGATCACAGCACTTATCTACGGTTCTTTTTATCTTTAGCCTCAGAGTATCTGGTCAACACACTGCTTCCCAAAGTTACCTCAGCTCCTTTCTTCCCCACCCCCTTCAGTGTGATTATGTCATTCATCTGTGACACAGTTTAGATTCATTAGTCATGTATACTTTTCTTAAGTTTTTTATTTATTCTTTGACATTTTTAATGTAAACAAAACGCACATATGCACACACACGCACACACACACGCGCGCGCGCACACACACACACACACTTTTCTTAACCTCACTTTTTTCACATTACACACATGCCCTGGAGATCATGCCACACAACTATACAGGGAAAACCTTTCTTCCTGTTCCCACCACACGGTTCTTCATTATGTAGTTGTACCATAATGTATTTGTCCAATCTCTTATTAATGGACATTATATTGTGTATAGCCGTGTGCTATTGTCAATAGTGCTGCAAAGAACAGCCTTTTGCAGACACCGTTCTCATTTTTGCCAGTGTAACTTTGGTATAGTTACCTAACACTGGGATTGTTTAGCTGATGGACAAAATAATGCATATGTAATTTTGCTACATATTGCTATCCCCATCATGGGGTTGGATCATTTTACATTTCCACCAGCAACATATGAGAGCATATTTTCCTGAAGCAACTCCACCAGAGAAGCCTCTCCAGCAGAGATGACGTCAAATTTTTGGATTCCTGTCAATCACATATGTGAGAAATTCTAACTCAGTCTAGTTTTAGTTAACATTTCTTTTAGTATGTGTGAAGCTGATTATGTTTTCAAATATTCAAGGTGATTTGCATTACTTTTTCCATGAACCTTTCTTATTTCTTGCCCATATTTCTATTGGGTTGCTGATGTTTCTGATCACTATTTTTAGAGGCCTTTAATTAAGTATTGATTCTCTGTGATATGACTGAAAATATTTTTTATCATTTATCTTTTTACTTGTTTATGAGTTGTTTTTCTATAAGACTTTTTAAAATTTTTCATGCAGTAAATTTTTTCAAACTTTTACCTCTTATTAAATCTGGATTTTGAATTATAGTTAGGAAAGTTATTCATAGACTGTTAATAGATTAATTCACTCATGCTTTCTTCTTCTTTTTTTTTTTGTCTTTTTTTGTGACCGGCCACACCGTGCTCAGCCAGTGAGCACACCTGCCATCCCTATATAGGATCCGAACCCGCAGCGGGAGCACTGCTGCACTCCCAGCGCCGCACTCTCCCGAGTGCGCCACGGGGTCGGCCCCATGCTTTCTTCTAGTACATAAAACATCACTGCTTTTACAGAGATTGTAAATCTGATTCTTTTGAAATTTGTCTCATATAAGTTATAAAAAACAGACCCAATTTTATTCTTTTCCCTGCAGCTATTTAGTTATCCTACCGCACTTATTAAAAAGCCCATCCTTCTACCAACTTGAGACCCCATCTTTATTATAAACTAAATTTCCATATATCATTGGGCCTATTCTGAATTTTCTATTCTGTCCCATTAGACTGTCTTCTCATGCACAAATACCACCATGTTTTAGTTCTAGAGGTTTCACAACATGTTTTCATACCTGGTAGGATTCTCCTCCCACTGCTGGTTTTTCCCGAGGTTTTCCTAGGTATCTGTACTTATTCTTCCAGATGAATTTTAGAAATCAACTTGGTTAGTGCCAGAAAAAATCTAGTGGTATTTTTGTTTTGATCATATTACACTGATAAATTATCTCATAAATTACCTGCAGGAGTACTAACATCTTTATGACGTTGAATGTCCCCATCCATTTGTTCAACACTAAGTTTACATCCCTTTCAGGAGTTTTACAATTTTCCACAGTTAGATTTCAGACATTACTTATTAAGTTTATTCCTAGATTTATCTGTTTTGGGTTTGTTTCCTATAATAGGTGAGGTCTTTGCTTCCATTCTATCTTCTGACTGATTTTATATACATATGTATGTGTGTGTTTGTGTACATATATGTGTGTATATACACACATATAGACCTATATATTCACACACATATATGCATGTGTGTGTGTGTATATGCTGATTATTGTACGGTGATATTTTAGTTTAGTCTAGTTTAGTTTATGGTGATCTTTTAATCTGCTATTTAATGTTTGTAGCAGATTTTTATTTATTTATTTTTTGGGGGGGATTTTCTTAAAATATAATCAATCCTATCATATACAAACAGAAATACTTTCATTTCTTCCCTCCTTTCTTTCTGTCTGCTTTGCCTTGTCTAACCACACTGGCTGATGCCCCAAAATGACATTAAAGAGTAGCAGAACTAGTAGGCTTTTCTTATTTTTGACTTTAGTGGAAAACCTCTAGCGTTTCCCAGTGATGTGAGATGCTGACTTTTGGGCTGAGACAAGCAAATTTTTTTCATCTCAAGGAAGCATCCATCAAATTTTACTTTATTGACTGTTTTTAATCAGTGAATATTGAATTTTCTCAAATGCCTCTTCTGTATCTATGAAGATGAACATTTCATGTTTCTTCCTAGTTCTATTATTATGATGGATATATTAACATATTCCCTCCTACTGAACCACCTTTCCCTTGCATTCCAGACAATCCCCATATGGTCATGATGTATTATTTTTTTTCATGTACTGTGAATTCTGTTTTGAAGCCTTTACTCTTAACCTCTGGATGCTCTGTAAAGTCCTTAGATCAACTGGAGATGATTTTGACCCCCAAGGGACACTGAACATTGGCAATATCTGAAGACATTTGTGGTTGTTTCAATAGGGGCCAGCAGGGGCAGGGGAGCAGCTAGAACGACACTACTGGTATCTAATGGGAAAGGCCAGAAACACAGCTGAACACCCTATAAGGCAGAGCCTAACCCTCCCTCCATATCAAAGATTTATCCAGACCAAAATGTCAACAGCACTCAGTCTAAGGAACCCTGCCTTACATACTGCAATTAGTCCATGGTAGTGAGTGACACCTTGTATTTGAAAAGAGATGGCTACTGGCTCTCATAGTACAGATGTGTTTTCTGCCAGGGGACACATTCCAACTCCTAAGGAGAAAAACGAAGAAGGCAGGTAGGAGCACAAGCCCTCACTGAGGCCTCGAATCAGGAAGTGGAGCCCTTCCCACCTCTCTCGCTGAAGATGGAAATACACTCCTTGCCTTCCATTCTTCTTTCAGATGCAACATCTAAATCTCTGGATTTGTGAATAAAATAAGTAAATATGTCAATGAAGTCAGCACAAACCTTCACAAAAGTGTCCAAATTCAATCCACAATAAGAATTCACATACACAGGCCAGATCTCACCCAGCCATATGCCTGGGAAACAAGACATGATTTGAAAGGTTTCAGAGATTTTCCATCCAGAAAATCCAATGCTCTGATGAATGGCTGTCTGTGCCCTGTAGTGGGCTTGCCTGGGATGACATTTGTGTTTAGACATGTCAAGATCAATACCATACTTTAACAGGTTACCTCTAAGTTGGGGTCACCATCAATTTTCACCACCTTCAATCCATGTTTGTTCTTCAAGTGCCTGTTGAACTCCCATTTGGTGCCATATACAAAGTTGCAAATAGGACACTTCAAACCACCTGAAAGCACAGACAGAGGTAAAAAGAGGTGTTCACAGCACATAAAAATGCAACAGTTCCTCTTTCTATCCAAATGCCTCATATCTATGAAGTGTATTATTCTGTCTCTAGCACTTACATTCAGTCCAAGCTTACTTTACTACTGGAACACAATAGCTACAGTGTACATATTTTTCAGGGCAGAGATTTTAAAACTTAATGTACTTTGCCCATTTATTGAATAAGCGTTTGTGAAGAGTCTATTATGTGCTTACTATTTTAAATGCCAGAGAGAAATAAATGAGTAACATAATTCCCCTGGCCAAGTAGATAAGTGGCTTAAGTCATTCTTTACTTTTTCTTTTGTAAATAACAAATAATTTAGAAAACAAAAATAACTAAAGGGCAATATCTGCTTTTCTCAATCTCCTTTGTCCCAAAACAGTAAAACCAGAAGCCAGATTCTCAGTCTCCTTCACATTAGAAGCCAAGTCATTGGTATAAATTCCCACATGAATTTCCCAGTAAAGAACAAATTAAAAAGCTAGTCACATCCTAAAAATGTCATTATTTATTGAACTGATTAAATTTTGCACATGTTCCAGGAAGTGTTCAGATGCTTTAACTAAGAGAATGTAAAACTCTAGGTTAAAAAAACAAAACAAAACTGGAGAGTCACACAAAGACTATCTTTCTAAAATTATATCAGAAGCAGCAACCAAATTGGAAATTGGACAGAAACCTCTTTGAAAATGTTGTGCCTTCAGAAGTAAACTCCAGCCTCAGGAGGCTGATCGTGTCCTGGTATCAGGCCTCCAGTCTACTGGTCAGAGTCAGGCTAACTGCTAGCACCACCAGCCCCACACTGAGCTGGGCCCAGGCAGTGAGCACGTCGCCAAAGTCTCCATCACCACGGCTGTTTGGAACTTGGAGGCCTAGTCGTAAGCTCCTCAGCCCTTTCATCCTTTCCTGCCCCTTCTGCTCTATGTTTTCTCTACTATGATCCAGCGGCTCCTCCTCTCCACACCAATCCTTTCACTGCCTCCTAGAATCTCAGAACCCACAGGCAACAAAAGCCCCAGCATATCCTCAGCAGAGAGAGCTTGCTCCTCCCCACCACCTTCAGCCATGCTCTCTGCTGAGTCCTCTCAAGTGGAGGCTGCTCATGAGCCTCAGGTAAGGAAGAGGCTGGCAATGCCCCCTCCAGCGTGCAGCAGGAGCATTCCTCAGTTTTGATCCTCCTGCCCACAGGGACAGATCCATTGGGAACCTGGTCGGGCACCTGGGCTCTCTCCCTGCTGTCCCTCCCCACTTAAAGTCTATAACATCAGTTGACTTTAATGCACTAAACTCACAGTTCTTTGACCTCTTCCACCCCTAGAACCTTCCCTACCACTTCACTACTTGTGAATTCCCATCCAGTCATTCACACAATCATTTAGCACCACGCATGGAGCCAAATCCAAACACCCCATTCTAATGGCCGCTGGCCCTTCTGCTCTCTCTCCCCCTTTCACTACCATTACTCCTCAACCAGTTTAGACCCACTCCCATTTTCTCCCAATCCACCCCTCCTTTCTCTGCTTCCCTCCCCAGAGAGCTGGCGCACCAGAGCCCAAACCCTAAAACTTTCATGCTCAGCTGCTTGTCTTTCTCTCAAACTTCATGGCAAATCCACAGCCCAGAATCAATCCAGCCACCAGCCTGCCTTGCTCTGATGCTAGGATGCTGAGGCAAATCACAAAACCATATTTATTTCTACTGCCACGTTTCCAACCTCAAAGATTTCTCTGGCCAACTCTTTCCAATGATCTAGAAGTAACTGCAATTCTCCATCTCCTCATTAAGTCCCTTCATTATCACACATTCTGCTTTCAAACACAACACAAGCTCTTGCCTCCTACTTCACGAGAACATCAGGTAAGAACTGCCCCCGCTTTCTTGTACTACAAAATTCTGTTCAACTGCACCCCCCTATGCTGGGACTGATCCCATGTGTGGATGACATTTTCCTTCCTCTTCAAAGACCCATCCCCTCTTCATCCTTCTATAGCACTGATTCTCAGCCCTGTTGGACTCAATTCCCTTTCTATAACAAATAGTGTACTACTGCTTTATTGTTCTGAAATGAAATTTGTAGACAATGTAACCTACTAAGACATTATCAGTGTAATGCTAACATAAAAGAGAAATAGAAAAAAATGTGCTATATAATAAACTGATATATATTTTAAACTGTAAATGGTCAGACACAATTACAGAAGTTTTTTAAAAGTCCCTGAAGTTTCTAAAATCCCCCTGGGTGCAAGTGTCACGTCACTGAGCACCCTGGTCCAAAGGTCTCCTGACCTCACACCCACCTGGTTCCCCTCACGTGTCTGGGCCCCCTACTCTGTCCCTCTGCTGGCTCCTGCCCACTTCCCAGCCCATGCCCCCAGGCTGAGTGCCCAGACATTCTTCTCCAGTTCCTCCTCCTGCCCCTCTAAATGGGGTGTGCACAGGGCCCCCCTCATTCCTAGGGGACTTGTCATACTTTACATATTAACCGTAAGCTGATGCCTGCCCTACTTGTAGCTCCAGCCTAGACGTCTGCCTGAAACCCAGCCTGAGATGCCTGTCCAGCAGGTACCTCCCGACAGGCCCAGACAGAACCACGTGTTCTCAATGCCCCCACAGCCCTCCCAGCCCATGCCACCATAGTCCTTCACACAGATGGGAGCAATCGGCTCCTGACTGCTGTCCCACAGCCACTGTTGGTCCTCCACTGTTGGTCCACTCCCCACCAAGCACACAGAATGCTCTTTTGATAAATCATGTGTCTCATGTGTAAAGCCCTCCAGTGGTTTTCTGCCACACCTGGTACCAAATCCCAACTCCTCACCGTGGCCTGCAAGCCCCGCGCAACGTGTCCCCGGCTCACTCTCTGACCGTGTCTCCCTCCCTGTGCTCCCTCATTCTCACCTTCCTCGGCCTTCCACACTGACTGAGCTCACTACCTTCTCAGGACACCTGCCGTGCCTCCTGTTTTGGAAATCCTCCTCCAACGTCTCCACTTGACCTTGCCTCCCCCCCACTAGGGTCTCACTGGAGCATCACCTCTTCAGAAAGGCCATCCCTGACACTCCTGGCTAAGGCGACCCCCGAACACACGGAGCTGTCACAACTGGATTTCCCTCCTGTATATTTGCCATCACAATGATCAGTTTGAAACTGTATTATTCATCTTTCCCATGCATTCTCATGAGGGCAGGGACTTCAGGGACTTCATCCAGCCTCCTCACTGCTCATGTCCCAGCACCGGGCATCTGGAAGGTCCTCAATCAATATGTCCTGACTCATCGGCTCTGGGTCTCAGCCAGAGACCAAATCCTCTTCTTTTTTTTAGGTCTTTTCCAACCATCCGCCAACACTCCTTGTATTTCTGCCCCCTCCCTCTGTACTCATCTTTCCCTTCAACAAAGTATGTTCATCCTTACACAAAGATCAAAAACAAAAAAAAAAACAAAACAAAAGTCCATTACACTGCCTAGGTATAGCCCGACCTTTCCTCTTTCCTTCACAGCCAGGAGTCCACAAAGAGTCTCCATTTCTTTTTTTTTTTATTTATTTTTTATTTTTATTATTTTTATTTTTTTATTTTTTGAACTTATAAAATAACTTTTTTTTTTTTTTTTTTAAATTTTATTTTGTCGATATACATTGTGGCTGATTATTGCTCCCCATCACCAAAACCTCCCTCCCTTCTCCCTCCCCCCTCCCCCCCAACAATGCCCTTTCTGTTTGCTTGTCGTATCAACTTCAAATAATTGTGGTTGTTATATCTTCTCCCCCCCCCCCCCCGGTTTGTGTGTGTGTGTGTCTGTGTGTGTGTGTGTGTGTGTGTGTGAATTTATATATTAATTTTTAGCTCCCACCAATAAGTGAGAACATGTGGTATTTCTCTTTCTGTGCCTGACTTGTTTCACTTAATATAATTCTCTCAAGGTCCATCCATGTTGTTGCAAATGGCAGTATTTCATTCGTTTTTATAGCTGAGTAGTATTCCATTGTGTAGATGTACCACATTTTCCGTATCCACTCATCCGATGATGGACATTTGGGCTGGTTCCAACCCTTGGCTATTGTAAAGAGTGCTGCGATAAACATTGGGAAACAGGTATACCTTCGACTTGATGATTTCCATTCCTCTGGGTATATTCCCAACAGTGGGATAGCTGGGTCGTATGGTAGATCTATCTGCAATTGTTTGAGGAACCTCCATACCATTTTCCATAGAGGCTGCACCATTTTGCAGTCCCACCAACAATAGATGAGAGTTCCTTTTTCTCCGCAGCCTCGCCAGCATTTATCGTTCATAGTCTTTTGGATTTTAGCCATCCTAACTGGGGTTAGATGGTATCTCAGTGTGGTTTTGATTTGCATTTCCCGGATGCTGAGTGATGTTGAGCATTTTTTCATATGTCTGTTGGCCATTTGTATATCTTCCTTAGAGAAATGCCTACTTAGCTCTTTTGCCCATTTTTTAATCGGGTTGTTTGTTTTCTTCTTGTACAGTTGTTTGAGTTCCTTATATATTCTGGATATTAATCCTTTGTCAGATATATATTTTGCAAATATTTTCTCCCACTCTGTTGGTTGTCTTTTAACTCTTTTAATTGTTTCTTTTGCTGTGCAGAAGCTTTTTAGTTTGATATAATCCCATTTGTTTATTTTTCCTTTGGTTGCCCGTGCTTTTGGGGTCGTATTCATGAAGTCTGTGTCCAGTCCTAGTTCCTGAAGTGTTTCTCCTATGTTTTCTTTAAGAAGTTTTATTGTTTCAGGGTGTATATTTAAATCCTTAATCCATTTTGAGTTGATTTTAGTATACGGCGAGAGGTATGGATCTAGTTTCATTCTCCTGCATATGGATATCCAGTTATCCCAGCACCATTTGCTGAAGAGGCAGTCCCTTCGCCAGTGAATAGGCTTGGTGCCTTTGTCAAAGATCAGCTGGCAGTAAGTGTGTGGGTTGATTTCTGGATTCTCTATTCTATTCCATTGGTCAGTGTGTCTGTTTTTATGCCAGTACCATACTGTTTTGGTTATTATAGCTTTGTAGTATAGCTTAAAGTCAGGTAGTGTTATGCCTCCAGCTTTATTTTTTTTGCTCAGCATTGCTTTGGCTATGCGTGGTCTTTTATTGTTCCATATAAATGTCTGGATAGTTTTTTCCATTTCTGAGAAAAATGTCTTTGGAATTTTGATGGGGATTGCATTGAATTTGTATATCACTTTGGGTAGTATGGACATTTTCACTATGTTGATTCTTCCAATCCAAGAGCATGGGATATCTTTCCATCTTCTTGTATCCTCTCTAATTTCTCTCAGCAGTGGTTTGTAGTTCTCATTACAGAAATTTTTCACCTCCTTGGTTAACTCAATTCCTAAGTATTTTATTTTTTTGGTGGCTGCTGTAAATGGGCAGGCTTTCTTGATTTGTCGTTCTGCCTGTTGACTATTGGAGAAAAGAAATGCTACTGATTTTTGTGTGTTGATTTTGTATCCTGCTACTGTGCTGAAATCATTTATCAATTCTAAGAGTTTTTTTGCAGAGGTTTTAGGCTGTTCGATATATAGGATCATGTCATCTGCAAACAGGGACAGTTTGACTTCATCTTTTCCAATCTGGATGCCCTTTATTTCCTTCTCTTCTCTGATTGCTCTGGCTAGTACTTCCAACACTATGTTGAATAAGAGTGGTGAGAGTGGGCATCCTTGTCTAGTTCCTGTTCTTAAAGGAAAAGCTTTCAGCTTTTCCCCATTCAGGATGATATTGGCTGTGGGTTTGGCATATATG
Organism: Cynocephalus volans; assembly: GCF_027409185.1. NCBI lineage: Eukaryota > Metazoa > Chordata > Mammalia > Dermoptera > Cynocephalidae > Cynocephalus > Cynocephalus volans. The sequence goes on from NC_084474.1 coordinate 87,483,825, forward strand.
GCTTTAATTATGTTGAGATACTTTCCCTCTATACCTAACTTATAGAGGGTCTTTGTCATGAATGAGTGCTGAACTTTATCAAATGCTTTTTCAGCATCTATAGAGATGATCATATGGTCCTTGTGTTTGAGTTTATTAATATGGTGTATCACATTTATTGATTTGCGTATGTTGAACCAACCTTGCATCCCTGGGATGAATCCCACTTGATCGTGATGAATAATTTTACGTATGTGTTGCTGTATTCTGTTTGCTAGTAATTTAGTGAGGATTTTTGCATCTATATTCATCAAGGATATTGGCCTGTAGTTTTCTTTTTTGGTTATATCTTTACCTGGTTTTGGTATCAGGATGATGTTTGCTTCATAGAATGAGTTTGGGAGATTTGCGTCCGTTTCAATCTTTTGGAATAGTTTGTAAAGAATCGGTGTCAATTCCTGTTTGAATGTTTGGTAAAATTCTGCTGTGAATCCATCTGGTCCTGGGCTTTTCTTTGTTGGGAGCCTACTGATAACAGCTTCAATCTCCTTTATTGTTATTGGTCTGTTCAAATTTTCTACATCTTCACGGTTCAGTTTTGGGAGCTTGTGTGTGTCCAGAAATTTATCCATTTCCTCCAGATTTTCAAATTTGTTGGCGTATAGTTGTTTATAGTAGTCTCGAATGATTCCTTGTATTTCAGATGAATCAGTTGTAATATCGCCTTTTTCATTTCTAATTTTGGTTATTTGGGTCTTCTCTCTTCTTTTTTTTGTTAGCCATGCTAATGGTTTGTCAATTTTATTTATCTTTTCAAAAAACCAACTTTTTGATTCGTTGATCTTTTGAATTGTTTTTTGGTTTTCAATTTCATTCAGTTCTGCTCTGATCTTAATGATTTCTTTCCATCTGCTAACTTTAGGTTTGGATTGAGGTGAAGTGTTAGGTTGTTCACTTGCCATCTTTCTATTCTTCTGAAGTGAGCGTTTAATGCGATAAATTTTCCCCTCAATACTGCTTTTGCAGTATCCCACAGGTTTTGGTATGATGTATCATTGTTTTCATTAGTTTCAATAAATTTTTTGATTTCCTGCTTGATTTCTTCTTGGACCCATATGTCATTAAGTAGAATGCTGTTTACTTTCCATGTGTTTGTATAGTTTCCAGAGTTTCGTTTGTTATTAATTTCTAGTTTTAATCCATTGTGGTCTGAGAAGATACATGGGATAATTGCAATTTTTTTGAATTTATTGAGACTTGATTTGTGACCTAATATGTGATCTATCCTGGAGAATGATCCATGTGCTGCTGAGAAGAATGAATATTCTGAGGTTGTTGGGTAGAATGTTCTGTAGATATCTGCCAATTCCAATTGGTCTAGAGTCTTGTTTAGATCTTGTGTTTCTCTACTGATTCTTTGCCTAGATGATCTGTCTAATATTGATAGTGGGGTGTTCAGGTCCCCTGCTATTATGGTATTAGTGTCTATTTCCTTCTTTAGGTCTAATAGAGTTTGTTTTATAAATCTGGCTGCTCCAACATTGGGTGCATACATATTTATGAATGTTATGTCTTCTTGATGGATCAGTCCTTTTATCATTAAGTATTGTCCCTCATTGTCTCTTTTTATGGTTTTTAGTTTAAAGTCTATTTTGTCAGATATAAGAATAGCTACTCCAGCTCGTTTTTCTTTTCTGTTTGCATGGTAAATCTTTTTCCATCCTTTCACTCTTAGTCTGTGTGAATCTTTATGGGTGAGGTGGGTCTCTTGTAGGCAGCATATAGTTGGGTCCTGCTTTTTGATCCAGTCAGCCAGTCTGTCTCTTTTAATTGGGGAATTTAAGCCTTTTACATTAAGAGTTGTTATTGAAAGGTGTTGATTTATTCCTAGCATTTTATTGGTTGTTTGGTTGTCTTAGGTGTCTTTTGTTCCTTGCTTTCTGATTTACTGTTTGTTTTCTGTGTTTGTTGGTTCCTTAGGCTGTAGATAGTGTTTTTGTTAGCTTGTTTTCTCTTCATGAATGCCATTTTTATTATACTAGCGGGTTTAGATTTTTCTTGGGTTTTTATGGCAGTGGTAGTTATTTTTCAGGAACCAAACCCAATACTCCCTTGAGGATTTCTTGTAAGGGTGGTCTTGTGGTAGTGAACTCCCGCAGTTTTTGTTTGTCTGAGAAATATACTATTTGCCCCTCATTTCGGAAGGATAGCCTTGCAGGGTAGAGTATTCTTGGCTGGCAATCTCTGTCTTTTAGTATTTTGAAAATATCATCCCATTCCTTTCTAGCTTTTAGGGTTTGTGATGAAAAGTCTGATGGTAACCTGATTGGGGCTCCCTTATAGGTGATTTGACGCTTCTCTCTTGCAGCTTTTAAGATTCTCTCTTTATCTCTGAGTTTTGCCAATTTGACTATGACATGTCTTGGAGAAGGTCTTTTTGGGTTGAATACATTTGGAGATCGTTGAGCTTCCTGGATCTGAAGATCTGTGATTTTTCCTATACCTGGGAAGTTTTCCGCCACTATTTTGTTGAATATGTTTTCAATGGAATCTCCATTTTCCTCCCCTTCTGGAATACCCATGACTCGGATATTTGATCGCTTATGGTTGTCTGATATCTCTCTCAGATTTTCTTCAATGTCCTTGATTCTTTTTTCTTTCTTTTTGTCTGCTTGTGTTATTTCAAACAGCCCATCTTCAAGTTCAGAGGTTCTCTCTTCAACTTCGACAAGCCTGCTGGTTAAACTCTCCGTTGTGTTTTTTATTTCGTTGAATAACTTCTTCAGTTCAGCAAGTTCTGCTACATTTTTTTTCAGGACATTGATTTCCTTGTACATTTCCTCTTTCAGATCCTGTATACTTTTCCTCATTTCATCATGATGTCTAGCTGAGTTTTCTTGTATCTCATTCAGTTTCCTTAGAATTATCACTCGAAATTCCTTGTCAGTCATTTCAAGGGCTTCTTGTTCTATAGGATCTAGAGTTTGAGATTTATTAACTTTTGGTGGTGTACTTTCTTGATTTTTTGTATTTCTGGTATCTTTTTTTTGGTGTTTATTCATTGTGGCCGGGGGTTTCACAGTTCACCGGTTTAAGACTAATGACTAACTAGGATGTTGCTGTGGTTGCCAATTTGGTATGGCTCCCTCCGTGACTGCTCAGTTGGCCTCTAGTGCCTTGTGTGTGTGGTTGCCTCGGGTCTTGGGCTTCTCCGGGGAGCCACCTTTCTGGTCAGCTTGGACTCTGCTGGGCTGGTGGATCACGTACCACAGGGTGTGTGATCTCTGTTGAGCTTTCACTTCCCGTGCAGGACTTCTCCCTGTTCCGTGTGCTCTGGCCCAGGCTGTTAGATCGTGCAGTGGCGACCCCACCGGGTGTGTGGTTTCTGTCGAGTCTCCGCCTCCCTGGCCGCACGTCTCCCCACTCTGTGCGCACTGTGCTGGGCTGGGGCGTGTCTTCTGCACCCCTCGTCTATCAGCTGGGCCTTCAAGACCCTGCTCGGCACCGCCTCGCCCAGGAAGTCTACCAGGTTTCTGCTGGGCACAGACGACCGGTCTCTCTGTGTGCCTTTGTAGCACTATGTAGATCTTTCTCGGGTCTTGTTCACCTTTGTATCCCCCCAGTATAAACCGAGTCTAGCGCCCACCTGCAGCCTGGTCTCCGGCCGGTTCAAGCGGACCTGGGAACTCTCCTACCACACTATTCCCAACCAGAAATTCGTAAGGCTTTTTTCCAAACTGGTGGCCGCAGAGATGGTGTCTGCCTCCCAGTAACAGGGAGTTTACCTGGGGCCGGAGTCCAGGGTATGGTGGAGTGACGGGTACTACCTTGCCCTCCCGACTCTGGCCCGGGACAACCCTGCCACCAGCCCCGCCAGAGAACCGCGGAGGGAGTTGGAGCCGAGGCCGGTCCGCAGGCTCCGGAAAGCCCGGCGCCAGGCCAAGCAAGTGGGAGGGCTCAGTTATGGCCGAGCAGGGCGGAGCTGCCCGCACCTGGGAAAATGGAGGCAGCACCGGGCGGTGAGTGGCCTGGTGGTGCAGGCGGGAGCCGCGTGGGCATGCACCCCCCGAACAGAGCTATGCCAGGGATCACTCACAGTGCTGTGCCAGGTCGGGTGCTCGCTCTCTGTCTCTGGTTTGCCGCCTTTCCCAGTTCTCGGCCGCTGCCGCCTCGGGCTATTCAGTCGCGGCGCGGCTCGGGCGCTCCCAGGAATCTTCTTTAATGCAGGCCTGAAACCTCGAATCCTGAATAGGGCAGCTGGCCGCCTTCAGCGCGGCCCCGGCCTCCGGGATCCTGGCTGCATCCACAGCAGCCCTGGCGCCGTGTTCCCTGTTTCGAGACTCGCTTTTGCAGCTAAGAAACAGTTCTTTTCCTGCTCCACACTTCAAAGCTGTTGCCTGTAAATGAGGCAGCCTCTCCTGCCGGGGGGCAAAGTGGCGGTCACCCCCCACGACCGGTCAGCAGCAGCAGTCCTCCCTTAAGAGATGGCGAGAGGAAGGTCCACAGGTTTCCCGGCTGCCTGAGGCCCAGTGGCCACCTTTTTCACCTCAGGTTCTCCGCGCCAGCCGTCGCAGCCGCCGCCATCTTGAAACCATTGAGAACGCAGCGTCCAGCTCCACGACCTGAGAAGCGCGGCCGAACCGCACGCTTGACGGCGGCAGTGGGCCGGGATGTACCAGAGTCTCCATTTCTAAGAACTCACAAGCAACTGCTCTCACTAGCACTGAGATGAACAACCAGGCTGGGAAGCAAATGGAGGAGGGACGGTTTTCACTACACATCCTTCTAAATCTTTGAAATGCTGTTTCATGGCAGTATAATTGCCCTATTCAAAAAATTGCTGAAATTAAGATTATAAATCTAAACCAGAAAAATAATATAAAGTCATTGCTTCCTTACTTCTCTTTATTACTTAGGCCAGTGATTCTCAACGGGGGGTGATTTTCCTCCCAGAGAGGGGACATCTGGCAATGTCTGGAGAAAGTTCTGGTTGTCACAACCAGAAGCTGAGACTGGCATCTAGTGGGTAGAGGCCAGGGATACCACTAAGAATCCTACAATGCACAGGATGCCCCCACAACAAAGAACGATCCAGAGCAAAATGTCAGCAGTGCCGAGGCTGAGAAACCCTGCCTCACGCACAGCAAGCGGCTTTCTGTGCCCAGTCTCTTTCCCGGCACTGCATGTGTCAGACCAACTAACTTCCTCACTGGTTATTCTAATGAATGCTTTCACTCTGTTTTACTACCAGTACCAGCGACACCACCACCAATAACAATAACAACAATCACATATACCTTCCACTTATTGGGCAGTTATCACATGTCAACACCTAATACATAATAGTCGTGCTTTCTTCATAGCAGCCCAATGTTACAGGCATGATTGCCTTGTTTTATGCAGAGAATTGGGTGGTAAAATAACCTTTCTGAGGTCACATTTAAAAACTTAGTACTGAATCCAAGTCTGTTAAACTCTGAGCTCACATCCTTAACCCAAGGCTGTGCTGCTGTCCAGGGTGACTTCTGTGAATTATACAACAGTGCCGACCACATTCTCAACCAAAATCTATTCTTTCTGAATTTCAGTGACTCATTCCTGGCTCTTCTACCAAGCATCTCTCTGACCCAAACTCCTTTATAGGCTCCTTATCCTTGTTTGGAGTCCTTGAGAGTCACAAACACTTGGTCCCTTCTATGTCTCTGATGTTCACAGCCAGTGATGTTCAAAAGTATCCCATTTCTCCAAACCACATGTGACCTGAACAAATTACTAAGACACTCCTACCTAGGCAGTGAAAGAACTGAGCTGACAACTGAGTGTATCTCAGGCCACCACATTTATTCATTGCTCACTGGGGCACTAGGAGGAATTAGAGGAATTCTGTCCTGATATCAAGATTGTCTGGACAAATTCTATAAGAATCAGATGAATCTCCTGGGGACACATCAAATAAGTTAATCATCTCCCAAATGCAGTTATGACATGTCCAGGCTCCTGAATCAATCCCATGTCAGTGCATCTATACAGAGCATTGTTCCATAACTGGGGTTCCACAGGTGAAGGAGGTGGGTTATTCTCCACACAGCCATTAGCAAAAACAGAAGCCACCTGAAAGGTCAGGTGCACATCCCCTCACCCTTCTACTCACTGCTTTACAGACCCTGGGAGTACATGAGAGAGTACAGTAGCCCCAACAGACCAGAGCGAAAAGCCAGGTGGCTGCTGCCACCAGCAGAAAGACTGGCAACAGACACCAAATTCTTAAGTTCCAAAACATTCTACACAACAGGAAGCTCAAATGGATGCTTATTTTTTCAAATTCAAGTACACCGCATTCTCTTTTTAGGCAAAACAAAATGGGCTTGTTCTTTCTTTCCCAGAACTAATTAAACTTAGTTTTTAACCTCCTTTGTCATCACTTATTAATCACCTAAAATGATGTCTTTCCCTGTGATCATCTTTTACAAACCCTAGGGTGTGAGGACCTCTGCCTCTTCTTTTGGGTAAACTGACGCTGCTTACCCTGTAAAGCCTTCTTGTGTGGCAGTGAACAGAAGCAAACTGCCTGAGGTTAAACCTAGGCTTTAAAATGGAACTGAAGATTCCCTCTGGGGTAGTCTTTAACGAAAACAAATTTAGGGAGAAAAACATCCTTATATTATGCTTAAATTAAACTTAATATGATAATGCTCCCACATTAATTAAAACTTCAACCTTTGCCACAATGACTTTAATTAAAGAACAACAAATGGAAATATGTAATCCGGACCAAATGGTTAACTAGGCCAGTTAATTGACATCAAAACCGAGAGAAATTAATTTCTATTTCAATTCATTAAATTCTTAGGCAATGAACAGTAAAGGTCAATGGAAGGTTTGGTGAACTTACTTGCAGCACTGATATTAACTGCACACCATAAAAACTATAAACCTTCAAATCACAATTTCCTCACATGGACTGATTAACCAAGCAAAAGTATAGAATTTCAGCAGCAATTTTAAAAATCGATCATGGCACCCTTTGCTCTTTTTGGAATGTAATATATCCTGGAAGAAATTCAGGTATTAAAATATTTGTGCCCTTTGTGGTATCTGACATTATGAAAATTCAATTTCATTTTTATAACAGAACTCCAGGAATGGCATGAAACACTGGGCTGGGCAGTCAGAAGACCTGAATCTGGTACTTGTTTATGTGACCCAAAGCTACTTCCTTAAACTCTCAGGTCTAAATTTTCCCTTCTACTAAGGTGAAAATGTTAAAGCTCATATCCTTAAAAAAGACACTGTGTGCTGTAAGCAGAACAATGGGCCCCCCCAAAGACAGCCACATCCTAATCCCTGGAACACATGAATATATTACATGGCATGGCAAAAGTGACTTCACAGATGTGATTCAGTTAAGGATCCTAAAATGGGAAGATTATTCTGGATTATCTGAGTGGGCTTAATGTTATCACAAAGGTCATTATAGAGGAAGGCCGGAGGGAAGGTCATAGCCATTGCTGGCTTTGAAGATGGAGAAAGGGACCACATGTTGAGGAATGTAGGAAGCCTCTAGAAGCTGGATAAGGCAAGACAACAAATTCTCTCCTACAGTCTCCAGAAAAAATGCACCTTGAGTTTAGCTTGGTGGCACTCATTGTGGACTTCTGACTTTCAGAACTAAGATAATTAATTTGTGTTGTTTTAAGCCACTACCAAGTTTGTGGTAATTTGTTACAGCAGCAATAGGCAACTACTGTAGGCACTAAAAGATAACTGGAACAAAAGCAGCTTAATTCACAAATGAAAGCAGATAGAGGATAACTTTATTTTACAAGATTAGCAAGTGAAATATGGAATCAGACTTTGCTGGCATTCTCACATCCTATTGTCTCTTAACTTGGTTATTGTCTCTACCCTAGAATCCAGCTAGAACCCCAGCTCAGAACTAGGAAATGAATTAGGGGTAGTAACTAAGTGGAAATCATATGCAAGCATCGAGGTAGAGGCTTCCTGGTGACATGTCATGCTGTTAGATCATATCTGGCCACGGGACTCAGAGATATCTGAATCCTATCTCAAGCCCCAGCCCCCATTCCCACGGGATCCTCAAGAAAAATAGCAGCAGAGGAAACAAAGTGCTCTTTATTATTAGTCGGGCTAATGTCCCAAACCCCAATGAGGAACACTTGGTAAACAAAACTTAAGTAAGGTTTTCCCCATGCCTCCTTCTCCCTCCATAAACTCCCGAGACCCTCTGGATGACACAGGGAGGGGCTGGAAAGACAGATAGTCCCAGAATTGGCCTTAGGTCAGATTAGCAACTAGCCTTGAGGATAAAGAAATGAGGGAAAGTAAACAGCTCCCCATGCATGTAACCTTATAACACATTACCACATTGCCACCAGCAAATGGACCCAATCCTAGAATATCCTAGAATAGAACCATGGCTCTTCCTCCTCCTCCCCTCTCTCCTTCTCTTCTATAGCAAGTGCTAACATTTCAGCGGCAGGCACCAGACGCTGAATCAGGAGACTGAGTTTGACGTGGCCACTTGCTCACTCTGTAACACAGGGTCAGTCATTTGCCCTCCCTTTCTTTCCTCATCTAAAGCAGAAATGATGATGCCAACCTCACAGGGCCATTTTGAGAAATAAATGAACATATAAAATACCAATCAATAACACAGCATAGTATCACATCACTGGAAGCATCTACCAAAAATCTGGGCCCTACTAAAAACAATTTTAAAATAAAAATGTCTCAAAGAATGGTTGCATATTGTAATGATGAATAAGCTAACTATACTGATCTAACCACCACATATTCTACACAACTACTGAAAATCAATATTGTACCCACATGTATGTATAATAAAAATAAATAAATAAATAAATAAATAAAAGAGGTGAAATGTGAATCACATTTATCTAAGAGAGATATTAATGTTAGTAATACTTCTGTAAGGAAAGAAATGCTATCGTCCTCAAACTGAATAATTTGGATTTTTAGCAAGATTACTGGTGTGATATTAATGCATAAAGAACCTGCTTTGTAGAAATAAAAACAGTGAAAATAAAATATCATTTAACATTTAAAAAATAAAATAAAATAAAATAAAATAAAAATGTCTGAAAATCAAATACATGACTTTTGGGTTACCTGATATTTCTGGATTTTCTGCTAACACTATTTTCCCTGAATCTGATGTGAAAAACTAAGATATGAACAGACATTCCAGGTACACATGTATACATAGTTACATTCTTCTAATACACTACTTCAAAATAACATGAAAACTCTAGATACCAAAACCTCAGCCTTGTCCTTGCACTCATCCTCTCATTGCTTCTCTTGCCTCAGCTACCCACCTTCACCTCAACAATCCCCTAAAACTGGGGCCTTAGAGAAGGCTTGGCACTGGGGAGCAGCAGCCACGGTCCTCCTGTGAGTGCCAGGCACACAGCTCAGCGGGATGCGTACTTTCTGCTGCAGTGTCAGCACATGGAACCTTGCAAAGAGCTGTCCAGCCCTCATCCCAACCTAGGCATTAAGAACAGTAGATGCCACTGTGTGATTGCCTTGTTTGACACCAAATCACACTACCCAGCACAGAGCCGGGCACACTGTGGAGCTCAGGAGATACGTGCTGAAAGGAGAAATATGTGCGTAAACATAATAGTGAATTTGAGCCACTGATCAAGCACATGTACGTGTCGGGCACTGTGTGGGAATCTTAAAAAAAAAAACCATCTAATCTTTGCAGCTGCTGCTGAGGCAGGTATTAATTCTCCTCTTTGAAGGCGTGCAAACCGAGGTTCAGATAAGTTAGGTACCTGGTCCAAAGGCCACAGTGATCAGAGATCCTGATCCAGTTCTATCTGACTCCCAAGCCTGTGTTCATCCCCATAACCGAGAGAGACTTGAGAAGGAGAGTGCTTGGAGGCCACTGGGAAATCACCGCCCTGCTAAACCCCAGCTTCATCCCGCTACGTGCTCTAGGAGTGAGCTAAGGATCCATAAAGCTTAGCACGGAAGCATCTTACACCTCTCATGGACTGATTTACTGAACCAGTTGTTGAGCCAGCTTAATCAGGCATATTTCAAGGGGAGGAAAGGGGCAGGCCCATGGAAGCTATACAAGTATATCTTCCTTAAACAGCATGAAATGTGCATTTGTGTGGGGGAAATGCCTCAAATCCATATTAATGAGTAAGAGATGGCTGAGAGATCTGCTTTCAGAACATCAGATGCATGTAAAACACAAATCATTTAAATGGTGCTCAGTGCAAGTCCAATTACTAAAAAGTACAAGAGTTCTGAGGTATTGGTGTACCCTGAAGGGCCCAGCCGACAGGCCCTCAGGGTGGGAGATGCACTGGAGCGGGCTTGCACAAGCTCATAAGCCAGATGTGCATGTCTTCCCAGCTCCCTGTTCAGTGACATCATGTTAGGAGTTTAAAATTGTCCAGGGTACAAGTATTCACACCACAGAAATGGGCAAGTGCTACAAGTCAGGTTCCCCAATCCCAGCCCCAAAGAGAGCCAATGGTTAAATGTTAGCTACCAGCACATTGCTTGTACTGGTGGGTGCCCAGGCAGTGGCCATTCCCAGCCAGCATCTGGAGTACACTGAAAACACAACACAAACTCTGTGAAAGTACCATGGTACCTTCACACAGAAATGTCTGATCAGGGAAATCACAGCTCCTTGCGGGCCTTTCCCCACCTCCTCTACAGCATGTGCACTGACACCTTTCTCAGGATCCCTGAGGTGGCAGGGGATAGGAGAAGCTGTCCCAGCAATTGGCTTTGCGTATGCATAGTGTGACACTGTTTAAACATAGTTGAGAGCTAAGGAATCACTATGCTTGATTTAAGGAGAATGAAACATTACTTGGAAAAAACTACATTTTTTTCATTTTTTTTTATTATGTTATTATTTTAACATCTCTTCCTCTATATCAAAACAAGAAATTATAGTCTCACGAAGATATTTTTGGGGAGTGAGTAGGAGAGGAAAATAAAACCAAGTGGGGATGGAGAGAATTACTTGAAATTAATCACATGAAAATGAAAATTCTCGTGGTACCAAACAAGTCAGCACTTCCAAGCACTTCCCTCCCTCTCCCAGACATAAGAACAGTGTAAACTTTGAGCTACTGAAATTTCTAAACTGTGTGCATATTCAACCAGCAACCTGATTTCAGAGACTGTTCTCTTGCCAAAGCACAATGGTGCAATGTCTCTTAAAAGCCAAGAGACATTTAGTTGTCTCCTTCATGTCCCTTGTAAGGGGTGGGGGATACACACACACACACACACACACACACACACACACACACACACACACGAGGGTACTTCAAAAAGTTCATGTAAAATAAAATTAAAAGGTAGTTAGAATCTTTCTACAAACTTTTTGAAGACCCCTCACATATCTGAAAGATGACCAAAAATACCCATGGCAAAGATGGAATATAAAATGCAGACCCTGTCAGGGAAAGCCAATTGATTACAGAAAGTCTGAGAAAGTTAAGTGAGAACTTAGGGCATGAAACAGTTCAACCTCAGCACATTTTCTGCAAGGCAATGATGAAATTCTGGCAGCAGAGAGAGATGATAGCACCATCAATCAGCTCTCCATGCCTGTCCCAACAGCCACAGTAAATGTCTATTTCCTGCCAATCCAACCCAAAAGCATGAAGGATGTGAAAACAAATCTCTAGCCTGCTACTCCAGTTATTTACTGTGACTCTAAGCCCATTCATTCTCCCTTCTGGCATTCCTGGACACGGGGGTCGTCAAAAATAATGCAGAAGTGTTAGATATTTTCAGAAAAAAAAAAGAATACAAAAGCAAGGAATGAGAATATATCGCATCTGTGTGTTCTGTCATTTAATCCCCCCCACCATGGAAGAAGGCTGTGATGAGCTCCACTCTACAGGAAAAGGGCCCAAGCAGGAGAGATTAGGTAATGTACCCCCAAGTTGGAAAGCTGAAAAGGAACGCAGACTGGAGCCGGGTCCTCCCCACTGCACTATCCTGCTCCCTTGCTCCATCAAACTGCCATTAAAGAAAACTAAAAGCTCTCCGTTACCCCAGATGGATAGGCTTTAAAATTATCCTGATTTCCCATGCTGCTCATCTATTTCTGTACATCAGCCCTGTCACTGAAAGTGCTGAAGGATACAGTCAATTCATTTGTTTTACATTAAGATGCATTTCATGGCTATTACAACAAGTGGAGCTTCACTCTGAATTGGAAAACTCTGAGCATCCCTAGCTGCAGCGGGGTTTACGATCCCACATCTCTGTTTACTGGGGGCAGATTTCTACAACTGTCTTTAGCTCCAAATAGAATCGGGACTTAGAAAAGAGTAGCAACTAACATACTGTATGCCACAATCATTTTTTAGTTGAATTACCGAGTGCAGATACAAACACAACGGCATTTCTCTGTATGGTAACAGCACATGAACCAAGCCTTCTCAAGTAGGAATATGTGATTCTTTATTGAGAAAAGGGGAAAAAAAAACTTTTTAATAATATTAAAGGCTTTCATCAATTCTCTCTAGTTTAAATGTTCGAGAATGTTTTTTCTTTTCAAGATGAATAAGTAATCTGACTCAATAAATATTTTTAGATAACCCAAAAAAGTTCACTTATAAATATGTTTACAAAAGCATCAGTTATAATCATAAAAAGAAAAATCTAGAAACCTCTCTCAATAATAAGAGAATTATTAAAACAAAGTATTTCCATCCAATGTTGTATTATAAAAAGTCGTTATTATAATTAGGAAGACAGTTTATCAAAGGAAAACTAAATGTTCCTGCTAATCAATGTTAAGAACAGAAAGTAAACTGTAAACTTTCATCTATGCAAACTCGCTGCATGGACCAAGAACGGAAGGCAGTGCTGTGAGTGGACACTGCAGGGGGAGGGACGACAGGAGGACTTGGGGGTAAATTTTTACTTCTGTCATTTCAGATTTCCATTAAGGTTGTTATATTAACCATGCAATAAGTAATGCTGGTCAATAATGATGATGAAGAATTAACAAAACCAAACGTTCACGGTTTAGAATTGAACTGTAAGATGCCAGCTACTCTTCTCGGTGGGACCCGGGGCAGGTGGCACCTCACCTACCTTGCTGGGCAAGCGCTTCCGCCGCTAGCTGCCTGGCGCCCACGCTGGCGTACTCCTCATTGGGGTGCTTCCTGTTGTAGTGCCGCTTCAGAGAGCCGGATATGTTGCACGAATAATGGCAATGGGCACAGCGGAAAGGCTGCAGGACAAGGAGGAGGGGTTAGGGGACAGTGAGTCCAAACGTCTTCCTTCACTACATTCTCTATCTGGTGAGTATATGACACCTGAAAGCCAGCGATAAGCAGGCCCAATCACCTGTGATATGTTCTAGGGAAAATGGCTAGGGCAGGAATGCTGGGTCCTGCCTCTGCGGCAACCAATCGAGTGACTGGGACAAGGTGTCCCCAGAGTAAGAGCTGTCTCTGCTAAATAAGTTTGCTTTCATTATTTCATTTCTTTTATTTTTTTGTCCACCCCAGAATTTACAATTTTTGTTCAAGAAGAAGATTTTAAAAAAGCAATACAGTAATCTATCACTTTTTTTTTTTTTAAGCGAATGCCACTAAAAGTAGCAGTCATTGCAAGTAATTCTCTGATATATTTTCTTCTTTGGCTAAATGATTTCCCCCACAGTATTTATCTGCAAGCACCTGCCTACACAAGTGCCAACCATTAGTAAAGTCCACCTGGTAACATCTATTTCTAACCCCCACCTAAGACAGTCAAGGCACTTTCAGGATAAGGACACAAATGGTTCATGCAGCCTTGTCTGTTGTCTTGCTCACTGCTTTGGGGGACTCACAAAGACGGCAAGGGGGAAGGGGTGCTTTCTCAGGAGCCCGACGAGAACTGTCCATGGCTGGGCAATGGATGTACACCCAGGTCATGGTCACATCCCCTGCCCTCACTCCTGGTCAGAAAGATGCTGAAGCGTCCTTCTAAACCAACCATGTGCTGTACAGTTATAACAGTGTGCTATAGGGCATTCGGGGTCGTCTGGTAGGACGGCAGCCCCAGGCCTGTAGGAACAGGAGAACAGTGAGAAGCCCCCTACAGGAGCCACATGCAGGATGGCATGGGGACCTCAGCTGGAGCACGTTCACTGCACCTCTGGCACTGGCCAACAATGGACTCTCAGCTGAGTCATGACACTTCTCTGAGCATTGATCTTCTCATCAGGAATATGAAGATAATAACACCTACCTTGTAAGGCTGTTGTGAGAATTAAATGCCATCACGTAAACTGATACCTAAGATGCCACACAAAGTGTTTCTTACTGTGTTAGCAATTTTGCCACAACTCTATCTGTGCATCTGGGAGCTGATGTACCACTGCATCTGTCAAGACCTCAAAACCCACCCTGACTCCTTGACTATCCAATTCATCAGTCTTTTCACCATGATTACCCAGAAGAGCTAAACCAGGAACGTGACATTTGAACGTGAAATGCCCCAACAATCAGGGAAAATGTCCCCGTCTTTGAAGCTTTAATCAGCCCCTCTTTCAATGGTTTCTTCCTTTCAAGACTACAAATGTGGGCCGAGCCCGTGGCGCACTCGGTAGAGTGCTGCGCTGGGAGCGCGGCGACGCTCCCGCCGCAGGTTCGGATCCTATATAGGAATGACCGGTGCACTCACTGGCTGAGTGCCGGTCACGAAAAAACGACAAAAAAAAAAAAAAAAAAAAAGACTACAAATGTGTTGACATCTTCCTATTGAAGGAGAGAGAGGAGGCAGGAGGGAAGCAAAGGATGAGGAAAGACTTCTACCTCTCTTTCTGCCTAAGTCACCACGTTCCTTTCCCCAAGGCCCTGAAGAGCAGCTCCCGCCCACGGCCTCCCCACTCACCTCCCTTCTCGGGCCTCTTTGACTTCCAGCTACCAACTCCTAGAGGTATAACCAGCGCTCTCTTCTCAGACCTCAAGCCCCCAACTACCATCTCCTTTAGCCAACTAACATTTCCCATAGTGACATTTGTGATGTTGTGCCACTGCTGTCACCACGTTCTCCTGCTGCGCTCTTTCTCAGTTTCTCTGCTAGATCTTTTTTCCTTGACTACTATTAAATGCTGGCTCTCTCAAAGGTGCTGTCCTCGGGCCGGCTTGGCTCTTCTGCCCTGGTTCCAATGATTGGTTTTGCATTGGTGGTGGCTGGATCTATATGTCCAGTGGTGACCTCTCTGCTGAACCACAGATAGGAATTTTCAAGAGCCTTCCAGGCATCTCTGCAGGGGTGTTCTCTAGGCACCTCAAATAAACATATACAATATCTGAATCACCATCTTTCTGCAAAATCAACCAATCGCTCAAAGATGGAAACCTGACTGGCCTCCTCAGCTTGTCCTTCTTTCTTACTATTCAACTGATCACAGAGTCTTGTCCAGTCTTTTCTGGGAAAACTCCAGAATCTGTCCCCTTTCTATCACTCCAGCACAGACAAGTCCCAGCCTAATAAGGGAATGCTGTTACCCCCAGGAGGGCCATATTCTGGGAGAGACTGACACAGGGCAGTTAATCTGGTGCTAATCTGCTTTGACACATTCCAGGGACCTTGCCCTCCATCGAGGCCACACTTTGGTTAAAGGATGCTTTGTGCTATGCTTAGTCCTTCATGTAAGAGAATACTTGTGTTTGGCCCATAGGAGTTATTAAACAAAAGGACCTAGAACAAAAGCAAACTTATTCAGGCTTTCTTATATATCTACTGAGTAGAGAACAAAAGGTTGAAAATTCCAAAATATGATTATTGAAAAGTTAAAATAAAAGCTAAACCATTTTCAAGAGCTTTTACCTTGAAATAAGCAAATATCATGAAGTTATTATTTTTAGAATGTTATCATTTATGTAGAAATCAAAAAGAAAAACCAAAAAGACTATACTGCCAGCATCAGGCAGTCAGTGTGCCTAAGAGGAAGAGTGGGGCAATTAAAATAAGAAATGGTCCTGCAAACCTAACTTCAGACTTGAGAGCCAACTTCCTCCTTCTGGGAAAGCAGATAAATTGTGTCATAAGAGTTCCAACTCCTTTTATTTCCCATGCCCACTCCTTGGCAGAATTGCTAATAAGGAGGAAAAGTGCCTAAATGTGAGCATGCAGGCAAAAAATGCATAGGTGAGACCAAATGAGACATTAGTCTCTGAGCTACAATTTCTATGAAAATCCTCAATTCTTGAAGTTAGAAGGGACACTCGACTTAGACTAGTCTTGCCTCCATGGGAGAGTTTCGTCCGTAGCATATTCAACAGTCTGGGATCTACTGAGCCTTTGCTTCAATGCAGGGAGGTCAACTTGCTCCCACAGCCCTTTCACTTCTGAGTACCGGGGTGGGGTGAAAGTTAGAAGGATGAACCTCCCTGACTTCTTCCTTCACTGATCTTGCTCCTCCCTTCCTTATATCCATTATAACCTTCACATGAAATCAGTTACCACCTAGCTTCTACTTGGGATCCTCTCTCCTTAATGTGGTAACTGAGCCACATCTGGTCCCCTCTAACAAAACAAGTTCTAACCTGTGAATCACTGCCATAGTCCAGCAGGGAAATCCAGTGGAGCTGTCACAGGTCAGGAGGCAGGTGCAGGAGGGAGTGAATGGTGTCCCTGAGCCTACTGCCAGACAGGAAGTCTGACTGCATTATTGATACTGCAAGTCTTGAGGTTTCACTTATGAAGCATATAGTTACTGACCTCCTACTGTGAGTCAGGCACCATTCTCTGATCCCGGGATAAAATGGCAAATGAAGCAGATTTGTGATTCCCTGGATATATAGTAGTTTGTGAACTTGAATATTAACTCCAAAGATTAAATGCTATCTGGGCAAACTAAATGATAAAACTTGGTTTCTAAGTCAGATACTCCCAGATAGCAAAAGACATTAAATCTCAAAAGGGAAGTAAGTTATTTATTTAGAGCTTTCAGGCCAGAATGTGGCCAAGAGTTAGGAGGAAGGTATAAACAGGCTATGCCAGCATAGTTCATTTGGAACAGAGCATCGAAGTTCTTATTGTGGTCCCAAAAGAAAGTGAATCAAAAAACAAGAAGGGGACCCCACTGTCCTAGCTATTAGTCAATGTTTCACTGGAGTTACTAACCAAAGTAATGACATCCAACATCATAATTATTACTAATTTATCTAGTATTCATTGACAGCTACCATTTACCAGATAGTTCTAAGTGTTTTGCATAAATTAATTCCAGTAAGTCTCTTGACAACTTCATATGTAGGTACAGTTATTATCTCCATTTGACAGATAAGGAAACTGAGACACAGAATGGTTAAAGAACTTGGCCAAAGTTTCATTCTCCTAGACTGAGACTAAAACACTTGGTTTGTATTAGATTAGGGGCCGCAGGCCCAGCCAACAATAAAGAGATGATTTGGTTTCCCACTGAAAATAATTTTCCTGAGAATCTCTTGCTCCCAGAGAACCATCAAGAGGGGCCCGGCTTGATATGCTTGGATCTCCCAGACATAAAGCAGCCTAGATCTAACCATCAGCTTCTAGAAATGAGGAACGCCATGGTAGACTAGGAGATAGTTACTAGACTATTGCTGTGAGGCAGGGACTGTGGAAGTGCAGAAGATGAGGGCAGACAACAGCCAGGTCACAGTGTGCTGTCTGCTGGGGCAAGAAAGTGATGTTGGGCAACAGCAGCCAATGGCAGGCAGCAGGTGGGAGGACCAATTATCCAGTTGCTGCAGTGGTACAGATGAGAGGTTTCAAGGGCCTAAAATGAGATGGGGAACAACAGGATGGAAAAGGAAAAAAGTGGTTAAGAGAGATGGAGGAGGTAAAACCAGCCAGACCTGATGGTGAGAGGACATGTGAGAGGAAGGAGGACAGTTTCAAGGATGACTCCCAAGTCTCCAGCATGAATGACAGAGGGGGATGAAGGCCACCAGCTGCAGAGGAAGTTCTATGGATAAGGAGAGGGGGTGAGTTTCTAGAACTCTGGACATCCAGGAGGGTGAGTCCAGAAGGTGGTCGAAGACATGAGTCTAAAGCTCAGAGGAATGTTCTGGGCAGTAACTACAGATCTGAGCACACCCACTGAATGTGTTTGTTTCTGCACCATCATAATGTTGAAAAATCCTAACTCGAACCATCATAAGTTAGGGACTATCTGTATATAATTAACATGAAGTTCAAAAATATACAACACTAAATTACTTTGTTTAGAGATGCATACATGGATGGCAAAGCTATAAAGAAAATAAAAAAAGTAATTCTCAGTGACGTCAGGATAGTGGTCACTTCTGGGATAGAGAAAAGGGTTGGGCTCAGGAAGGCCCCCACGGGAGGCATCTGATGATGGTGATAGTCCATTTCTGGGTGGTGAATGCACAAGAGTTTACTTTATAATTATTCATCACACCACACACTCATGTTATATGCAATATTGTGGATATGCATACTATTTCACAATAAGAAAAGTAAAAAAAAGAAACAAAAAAAAAAAGAAATGGATGACTAAGCAGGTAAATGTGCGACAAAGACTCCTTTCACAAGGTTTTTATGAAGATTTCAGACAACTTACACAGGATGACATATACCACCCAGGTGGTACTCATTACTAACGTTAATAACACTGACAAAAACAACAACATTTATGCATCTGGACATGCAATGTGATTTTTAGGTTTATTTTCCTTCATCTATGTGATGAAAATTACATTGATATTATAATGGTGTTCTAACATAAACACCAGAATCCAAAATGCCCAGAAAGGAGACTATAGTAGGAGTTTCTCTCTAAAGACAGTGACAGGCCTGGAGAAAATATTAACCATAACTCTGGTATTGCCAAACTTAAATCAAGTGACGCAGGTGGAGAGATGGTCTTGGATTATGCAAGTGCCTCCCTAGGGCTTTGGTGGTAGGACACCTATAAGATTTACGACAGCACTTCTGCAGCTGAGAAAACTTGACAGGAAGATGGAGTTTTTTTCATTAATGTCTGAGGTAGCCATCAATCCCCTAAAATGCAAGTTAGCACCAAGTCATCCTGAGAAGCATGCAGCTGGGAGGACGGGATCCCAAACTCTTAAGAACTTTGAATTCATGGCTTGTCTCCCTCCCAGACTTAATTCAGTCACTTCTGAGACTTATGAGGCAATTTCATCTAATCAGAGCCTGGAAAGAAAAGGATGAAGTGATGCTTCTTCAAACTGAGGTCTTACCTGGATCTTATTTTTGGAAAAAAATAATCAGAACAGATGATTCTGAGAAATGTTCCCTACCATTTGCTGTGCAGAGGTCTGTGGCCTGGGACACTACTCACAACCTTTGACTGGCAGGGGTATCTGGGGTCAGATAGACCTGTTCAGGGTGCTACCCCTAACAGCTCTGCAACTTTGGGCAAGTTTGCTCATTTTATTGCAAGGATTAGCTATCATGTAAACAGAGCAGCCTGATGGAGATGCTCATCAAATTATTATCATTGACAGTTTAGACATAAAAACTTAATGTAAACTGCCTCATTTAAATGAACAGAACAAATGGTATTTCTTTAGCCTCAAAACTTGCACTTGGAGAATTTTTACGTTAACACTTGCAGCAACAGAGGAAGATGAAATTAAGGAGGGGACCCAGAATTCACAGGTGACAATGACAGTTATTACTGAGTCCCTACTGCAGGCCTCAGACACATGGGCTAGAGATGGAGACACTTATATTCTCGTTTTGCATATGAGGTCCTGGAGGTTGAGTGGCTTGCTGAAGGTCACACAGTTAGTCACAGGCTAAATGAGGGTTTGAGATCAGGTCCATGACCCCAAAGCTTATACCCCACTCTCCTGGGCCGCTGGCACACTGATCGCCAAGGCCCACTGCAAACAAGTGCCACTTCAGCAACAATCTATCCTGCTGATTGAGAAGATGGATGATTTCTGCAACTTTCCCTGTTATACTGTACTTTCAGTTTTGCAGATGACTTTGTGTTTCAAATCACAGCATCAACAAGATGGTAGTGCTTTCATAGGTGTATTTCCAGCACCTAAAATTCAGGTAGCACAACCTACTCACCATTTCCTCCCCTGCCCTCCTTCAAGGTAGGATCCCACATCAGGGACCTGACTCTGCACAGCCCCCCATCTGGACTGCCCACAGAACTACCTGCTTCCTACCGTCACCTTCAAGCACTGCAGGTCAGAGTTAGAACTGCTACAATACTGAAAACTGATTATGACTGCATTTCCATAGATTTCCAAAGACCACACCAGTAACAGATTATATGTACTCCCTTTTACAGGAATCTCCACTGAGATTTCTTGAAAACAATAATGAAGCAAGGTTTAGTGTGTCAGACATAAGAAAACAATATGCTCACAGATGTTAAACCTGCTCTTTGCTAAGAGAACAGCTCCTGATGGGCTGCACTGAGCCTCTTCTGTAATCTTTTGGCACCATCCAGGGCCTGACTCACAGTATTTGGTGAATTTAAAGAATCCCATGAGCCCTGGGACCAGGCTTAGTTATCCTGGGACTGAACATCTCACTTCTAAAGCACTGATGCGTGTTTTATCTCCCTTTAGCCTCACTATGATCCTCAGTACTGTGAAGAGAGGGAAGAACCAAGAGCTCGAGGCTACACAATGAGCAGAATGGGGTGAAGGACCAATGGAAGGTCTGCTGAATCCCGTGCCCTTGGGGCTTATAAGCCCCTAAAGGAGCTCACAGTCCCACCTCCACCTAGAAGTCTGCCATAATGACTCTATTACACTAAAATTCTATAGAATCTACTCATTTACTCATTTTTTCATTCAACAGATATTTATCAAGTACTGCCTAGGTGCTGGGAGTAGAACAAAAACTAAAACAAAGTGCCTCACAGAGCTTACATTCCAGCATCATAAACAACTAAATACATAATGCCAGATGATGTAACATGTATTAAAATAAAGCATTTGAGCCAAGACCTGAAGAAGGCAAAAGAAAGATCCTTGCAGCCACCTGGGAGAAGGGCAGAGAAGGAAGAGGGAAGAGCAGGTGCAAACCAGGCACGGGATGTGCAGGACGTGCATGTCTGTAATGGGGAGCGTGGAGGATGAGGTGGAGCAGGAGGTGGGAGCCAGGCCACACAGGCACCTGCAGCCATCTGTAGGATTTGGGCTTCAACTCTGGGTGTGACCAGAAGCCAATGGAATGACAGATACATGTGGGAACATTAGACTATTTTCTCTACTTCTGGATTTTTTGATAACAGTATTTCCCAAAGTCTGTTTCATAAAACCTAAATGCTGGGAGGTACTTCGGGAAAAAAAGAAGAGGAAGTTCTACGGTCAATTAAGTTTGAGAATCACAGCATACTCTGTCCTCTCCACACAGAACCTACCAACATCCCATGAAACTGCTTCTGAGGAACACACTTGGAAAACACTGCCTTATACCTTCCTTTAATGGAAAGCCATCTTGTCTCCCCAGGTAGACTGAATTTCCCAAGGACAGGTGCCCTGTCTCATGCTTCTGCTGTGTTGCCCACTGTAGCCAATAGAATACTGGGTTCTAGATACTCACAAAACAAACATGCAAAAACAAACACCCTAATTGGTTGACTGCTGGATTAACATTGCTACTTGATGTTAGACATGCCCATGAGAAACTTCTTTCCCACTAGGAGAAATTTCATAACATTGAATCTCTGAACCCACAAGTCCCATTACATACCCAGGATCATCCACTAAGGCTTATGACCCTTTCATAATGTTCCAGATGACGACTTGGGCTGACAGACTAAAATGTTTAATGTATATACAGAGTACATCCCCAGAGTCTGCTCAGTGCCTGGGTGTCATTTCAGCAGAGTCACGGGCAGGTTCCCCAATGCTATAGCAAGAGAAATACTGCTCATCAGGTAAACTGCCAAAGACTGCATCTGCACCCCTGGATTGGGAAGTGAGCCACTCAAAAAGAAAAAGATGCATATTCACAAGAAGAAGAACCAAGATTGTAAATTATAAGACACACAGTGATGCTCAAAAGGGAAATTCCTAAAGAGCATTTGTATCTGAAATACTCCTTCCTCATCTCCTTCTCTAGCCAGACATCAGTGGGAAATATGAAATACTTACACATAGGACAACATGGGGCACCGGTACACTCCACCCACTCCAAACTGGCATATATACAAGGAGCCTCAAGATGCACAAACAGTCACAGGAGACAAACAAGGGGAAAGAGAAACACAGAGGGAGAAGCAAAAAGACACACAACAAAAAGGAAGAGGCCCACATACCAAGGAGCAGGGGAGGGAAGCAGATTTTCAGGAGCTCATGTTCCTGATGTTTTGCCGGTAAAGATGGACGTACTAAAGATTTCAAAGTAATGCTGATGTTTACAGGATATCGGTGCAAATAAGAATATCATTATTCCCTTCTCCTTGTCCCCAATGGCCAAATTCAGGCAGATTTTGGATGCCACATTCCGATCTGCAATCTGAACCTTCCTGAAAGCTGGGAGGCTGGAGGTCAAGTCCATCTGGCACCATCCATGCCAGGGTAGAAAAGTCTTGTGACTTTTTTTGCCCTATCTTTTCCAGAATTTATAAACCCAAGAGCACGAGATTGGGACTTAGTTCCATCCAGTGTCAGCCACAAAAGGAACAAAAAAATCCAGAGAGGAAAAGCTGGGTCTCCATCACTTAACAAGCACAAAGCTATCTTGGTTTTAAAATAAGGCCAAAGACAAATTAAACGATTTGAAAGAATAAATGTTTTAAAACCATGGGGTACCACAAGTTCAAAAATGGCTTGTGTTGAGGCAATTATCTCATCACAATAAATAACAGTAAATCAATCCACACTAATTGCTTTTTGTGCGAGAGCTTAGAAGACTCTTTAGCGTTCTCTGATTATTGATTTTTTGTAATCGTTTGTGCTGTCAAAAATGCAGTATTTCCAGAGAATATACTGCACAGTCTTAGACAGACAGGATTTTAATTTAACATAAAACAACTTGATTTCCTTTTTTTTCCAGGGGTGCTTTAAAAATCTAAAATAAAATGAAGCTGAAGATGGCACTAAGAGGTTTTCAGCAGAGACTTTTCAGTTCAAAACAATTTAATAAATGGCCTCTTTGACCATCACCACCCCTGCCGCAGCCTTCCTGCCCCCCCACCCACGTCTTCAAAGGAAACAAGAAAAAAATGTGGAATCGTGAACTCTTTGCTTCCCTACAAATTCAGAACTGAAAAGCAAAACAAATGCCACTGACAGATACCCTACACTTTACTCCTTACCCTCTGCCCCTTGGTTCAGTAATTTCCACTAAACATGGAAAATGTTCTGGCTGCTAACTTTACACTCAGTCAGCATTTTGCTTAAAGATTTTGCTTAAGTTTCGAGAGCTAAACATATAACTGCAAGCTTATATAATCAAGACAGTGAGTGGAAAAAAAAGGACAAAGGGGTAAAAATGTTCCTCTGCTTTGCTTCAAAATGAGAAAGCATAGACAAATGGACAGGAAGTAGCTTTGTCTACAAAGAGACATGGGTCAAATCCCAGCTCCCCCAATTAGTAACTGCATTACTACTGATCATGTTACTTAACTAGACTCTCGGCCTCAGTTCCCTCATCTGTAAAATGGGGATATTAATACCTACCCTTGTAGGATTTTTCAGGGCAAAATAAGGTAATGTACATTAAACACCTGCTGTAATGCCAAGCACATGGTTATTATCCAAAGGGACAGGCCCACTTGTCCTCCTTATTCTGATACTAGATATTTAAATATTCACCTTGTAGTGGAACTTTTTGGTGGAAACAGGAGGAGGTGCCGTATAAATAAAACCACAGGCCATGAGCAATACCAGATGACTCAGCATTCTGAGAGGTGCTGAGAATCTCAGGCTATTAACTTGAACTGTTATAAATGTGGCTTCCAAACATTCTGCTTATTTGAGATCAACCCCTTAGTTTCACTCTCTTGCTCACAAAGTGTAGATTAGAAAGTAGGAGTAAATTACTTAGACAGATACCCTTTCTGATCTCATCCAAACACCACTTTTGCTCAATTTAGCATCTAAGCCCCTTATGCATTCTATGTGCTCAGATGTCTGGTGTCTTTGGATATATATCTCATCTCAGCTTCACATGGACACATTATGAAGGCCTTGGGGACCCATTTCATTATCAGGCATACAACAAGAGATTACACTGACTCCCTTTAATTAGTGGATATCAATCAGAGAACTTTCTGGTTGCTATAGGTTTTACACAACAGGATAAAATTATATTAACCCAATTCATATATAACTTTTAAAAAACAAAAGAGATGGAATAATTATTTTGTTGCAGATCTTCTTGGTTCCCAAAGCACTTTGTACATAACTTTCTTGCAGCACAGAACATTCTTGCTGTTACTTTTGATGCACATTTGGCTCTCCCCAGACCTGTACGCCTGGCAGACAGAGGTCTGGCTTTACCCCCAAATCCCCTGCTCCTGGCAGTGCCTGACACAGAAGGGCCTAGCTCTCAGAAACAGTGTGCTGAACAAATGAGTAAACATTTCATATGCTTTGTATCAAAAAATCAAATGAAAATTTAGCACTTTATTTGTATTTATGTTATGTCTTAAAATTCTGAATGCTAAATTGTGGTATCATGTACTCCACAGGGAATACTCAGGAAAAGTTCATCACTGATAATGAAATCAACAGTTGAAATCTCCCTTACCACTCATTAGCTTTGTGAAAACACCTTAGTTATGCAAATTTTAAATTGACAATTAGGCAATAGGTTCCTCAGGCTTCGTGGTATGAATTTTTTGAGGATCTCGTTATGTTTAGACACATATCAAACATAAATGTAATAATGCCTTTTCAAGATGACGGTTTGGATGGTTTCCCCTTTGAGAGAACACCCCCATCTACACCTAACATGTATATGGCCACAGGAGAGAAGGCCAGCCCTCACCTTCTAACAGCCGGGACAGAGAATGACCAGAGCTATTTGTCCAGCAGCTTAGAGGGTCACTGTGTTTCAGGAATGAAGGAGTCTAACATAAGAAGGAAGGGTCAGCATTAAGTTGCACTGAAGGATTTCCAAAATACACAGATTTCAAAGACTGCTGATTTCAGACTGAATTTTTTTTTTTTTTGGTAGACTTGCACATTCACACACCAAATTTTTGACTTGCTTTCCAGAAGTCAGGAACCTCTTGGTACACCTGGAGCCTCACAGAGGATGAGCAGAAGTGCAGAGTCCATCCAGCACTTGGGCCCTGCAATATGTATCCATGTAATGCAAAAAGTGGGTGGGAGTCGTGACGAGGAGAGAGTGACACGGGCAAGTGCAGGCGGGACCCTCTCACAGGGGAATCACACCTTCCGAAAGCACAGGCAGCAGGTACGTAAGGAAGGGAAGTCTCACTGAGGAGAGACACACACTCCCTTAGGAGAAGCCCGTTTATTAAGAACCCTAGATGAGAGATATGCCTGGTAAACGGTTCTCTGTGTCAAGTGATGTATTTATGTGGTCAGACACTTTATAAAGGAATGCACCAGATCAGTGGAATTAGGTGAATATGGCTCCATAAGCAAAAAGAACATGCCAGAGGCACCACGCATCTTAAACAAAGGCACGATAAACAGGGAGACTGTACAGTTAGGACTATCTTGCAATGAGAGGATAAAGGAAGAAACCAGGACAGAGTCTGTGGAACTGACATCGAGAACAACATGCTAAGCCCTCTTTCCTTCTTTACTAATATGTATTGTGACAAGAGGTTCTGCTTTTATCCTGGTGTTATAGGTAAGTTACAGGTCTAGGTGGCTTGCCCAAGGCCACATACATAGTAAGTGGCAAGGCTGGATTCTAAGACAGTCTGATTATAGAGCCATGATGTCTAATGTCAAAAAAGGAAAGGCTTGTGCAGTATGATACACAGCTTCCATCAAACCTGCCCGGTGTTATTTCTTCCATGGGCTCATTTCCAAGGGTCTGTGAATTTCCAAGGTCTGCCCTGCCGTGGGTAATACTGTGTGGACAAGATCCTCGCACAAGAGCTGGCAAAGTACTCTCTTCTGGTGTCTTTGCAACAACCGAGATTACTCGTGACAGCAGCCGTCTGCGGCCTCAGTTGCTCTCCTTGCTCCTTCCAGCTGAAATTTCTTTGTGTGTCCAGAGTAGGTAGGGGAGAGGTCGACATGAACATTTAATGGGCACCAACTGTGTGCAGGTACTGTGGTAGGTGCTGTCAGCATCACAGAGGTAGAGTATTTCTGCTTCCAGTTAGAATGCAGAAAAACACAAGGGACCACTGCTCCACACTAACAACATGACAGATCATTTTTATAAAATCCATCAGACTGCTGAGGACACAAAACCTAAGTGAACTAATTCCAGAAAGGGACAAGTTCTGCCTAGAAGAAAAGAAACTGGTGGCTGCTTTCATCCCTGGCATAGCAATCTATTAGCCTCTTCTCTGAGAAAAGGAGAACTTCATAAAGAACAAGGGGGCAGGCGGCTGGGGGCCAGGGAGGGAGAGGGGAGAGAAAATCCACTACCACCCTTACAAAGCACACGAGGCCTTCACCAAGTGCACCACAGACTCTCCAAAGGCTGGGCGGGGCAGGAAAAGGGAGAGGGACTCCCAAGGAGCAGAAAGCCAGGGGCAGGGCTGGAGAGAAACGAACTCCTCAGCAACCCAGCAACCCAACAAGCTGGCTGCTGGTAAAGTGGATAGAGAACCCGTATGATTCAGAAAGCCAGGGCTGAGCTGAAAGACACAAGGTGCTTTCTGGAGACTCACTGGTGCTCAGATGCTCAGCTTTGCTAAAAGGAAAGTCCTCATCTTGTTCTCAGAACATCTGAAGACAGTGGAGAATCAGCTCTAAAGCTGTGCAGTGCCCAGACCAAGCTTGACTACAGGTCAGATTTATTCATTCTGCGTTGGGTCCCCAAGACCTCATTCAGGTTCAATGACTCACTGAGAGAACTCACAGGACTCAGCATATAGTCATACTCATGGTTTTAATTTATTACAGCAAAAGAAAACAAAGCAAAATCAGTGAAGGGAAGAATCACATGGGGTGAGTCAAGGGGAAACCAGGCATAAGCTTTCAAGGGACCTCTCCCAGTGGAGTCACAGAAAACACTTAATTCCCCAGCAACAAGCTGTGTGAAATGTTGCCAACCAGAGAAGCTCACAGGAGGCTCAAGTATTCAGGGATTTTATGGGCTGATCACATAGGCCTCCTCTGCCTAGCATGTACCCAAATTCCAGACTCCCAGAAGGAAGGAAGGTATTCTACATAAATCACATTGTTAGTACGAATAGTTTAGACAGAGTAAGCTCCTCTTATCAGTTAGGATGCTGAGAACTCTCCTGCAGTCCAAGTGCCCAGAGGCCAGACAACGGCCAAGTTTGTAAGCAGGCCTTTCAAAGGACAGCACTCAGGCCTGTTATGTTAACCCTTTCCTGCACAATCCCCCACACTAAAAACATTTACTTTCCCAAGGCCAAATATTATTTACCTCAGTCTCTACTGTTTTTTCACACATAATATCTGGTGTTCAATTAAAAATTATGAACCATGCAAAGAAGCAAGAAGATGTGACCTCAAATCAAGAAAAACAGCTCAATAGACACTGATGCATAGATGGCCCACATGTTGAAACTGTTAGACAAAAACATTAAGATAACTATGATAAGTATGTTAAAGGCTCAAGTAGAAAAGGTGGAAAACGTGTGAACAGATGATAAAATTTAGCAGAGAAATACAAACTATAAAAAAGAACTAAATACAAATACTAGAAATATTTTTAACTATCAAAAATGAATAATTTATTTGATGATCTTAATAGCAAATTTGATATATCTAAAGAAAGGACAAGTGAACTTGAAGAAAGGCCAATAGATATCATACAAACTGAAGCACACAAAGAAATAAGAATTAGAGAGACCAAGAGAGACCATCTGAATAATGTGAGATATCATCAACAGTTTAATATATGTGGTATTATTGTCCTAGAAGGAAAGAACAGAGCAAATGAAGCAGATGGAATGTTTAAAGAGATAATGTCTGAGAATGAAAGATATTGACCCACAGATCCAAAAGCTCAGCAAACCCAAGTAAAGTAAACACAAAGAAAATCACACCTAGACATAATGACATTAATATGCTGAAAACCAAAAAAGAGGGAAAAAATCTTAAAACAAGCCAGAGGAAAAACGTCCATTAAATGCAGGGGAACAACAATAAGGATTAGAAACAATGAAGGACAAAAAATAATGAAACAACATCTTTAGAGTCATATCCCCCTAGAAATCCATAGCCATCAAAATATTCTTCAAAATAAGCCAGGTGCAGAAAGAGAAATACCGTACAACCTCATTCATACATGGGAGCAAATAAATAAATCAGAAAGAAAGAAATAACAATCATAATAATACATTGAGTTTTCAAAAAAAAGAGAAAAGAACTGTGGTTATTAGAGGTGGGAAAGAGAGAGTGGGAGAGGGATTAGCAAGAAACTGGTTAAGGGTCTCAAAGATTGATTATGGTTTATAAACATGAGTATACTAATTATCCTTATTTGATCACCAGATATTGTACACAGGTATTGATATTCAAATCTGTACCCCCCAAATATATATACTCAATTATGTTTCAATAAAAAAACTGTCCAAAAAATATTTTTCAAAAGTGAAGAGGATGTAAAGACATTTTCAAACAGACAAAAACTGAGAGAATTCAACTCCAGCAAACCAGCATATAAGAAATGCTAAAAGTTCTGCAAGCTAAAAGAAAATATATCAGACAGAAGCCCAGGCCTTCATGGAAAAAAAGTGAAGAAAATTAAAAAGGTTAAATATGTAAATAAATGCATATTTACCCTTTCTAAATTTTTTAAAAATTTTAATCAAATATTTCAAATTTTAATTTTTTATTTTATTTTATTTTATTTTTAAAGATGACCAGTAAGGAGATCTTAATCCTTGACTTGGTGTCGTCAGCACCACGCTCTCCCAAGTGATCTAACTGGTCATCCCTATATAGGGATCCAAACCCATGGCCTTGGTGTTATCAGCACCACACTCTCACAAGTGAGCTACAGGCCGGCCCAATTTTTTCAAATTTTAAGACAAAAAAATATGTTTCTGTCAATTTTATGTTTTTACATTTTTTTTTTTTTTTTTTTTTTGTCTTTTTTTCGTGACCGGCACCCAGCTAGTGAGCGCACCGGCCATTCCTATATAGGATCTGAACCCGTGGCGGGAGCGTCGCCGCGCTCCCAGCGCCGCAGTCTCCCGAGTGCGCCACGGGCTCGGCCCTATGTTTTTACATTTTTATTTTACATTTTAATTGCTACATACTGATTATACATATTTATGGGGTACAGGGTGATATTTCAATATATGTATAAAATGTACGATGATCAAATCAGGGTAATTAGCATATTCATCATAAAAATTATCTTTGTGATGAGAGCATTTGAGCTCCTCTCTTCTAGCCATTTGAGAACATACAATAAATTACTAATTATAAATGCTTCACACTACTATAGACTACTAGAAACTATTTTTCCCATCTAGCTGTGAATGACTGCTTAAAGCATAAAATAATAATACTACATAGAGGAGTTTACAACAGAATACCTGAAACTGGGTAATGTATTAAAAAAATGAAATTTATTTCTTATAGTTTTGGATGCTGGGATGTCCACAATCTAGGGGACATATCTGGAGAGGACCTTCTTCTGGGTGGGAACTCTCTAAAGTCCCATAGAGACCAGGGAATCACATGGTGAGAATGGCAGGAGCTCTTTAACATGCTCACTTGCTCTCTTTATAAAGCCACGAGTGCCACTCTCACAGCAACCACTAAATCATTAACCCATTACTCCACTCACAAGGGTAGAATCATCACAGTCCAATCACCTCTTAAAATCCCCACCTTTCAGCACTGTCACAGTCTAATTTCCCACCCTCTTGACACTGTTATGAGGATCAAGCTTCTATGAGTTTTGGGGGGACCTTCAATCTACAGCAGTCATCAAAAACAAGAAAAGTCTGATATACGAATGGCCAACAGACACATAAAAAAATGCTCAACCTCACTCAGCATTTGGGAAATGCAAACCAAAACCACTTTGAGATACCATCTCACTCCAGTAAGGATGGCTAATATCAAAAGACTGAGAATGATAAGTGCTGACAAGGTTGTGGAGAAAAAGGAACTCTCCTACACTGTTGGTGGGACTGCAAAATGGTGCAGCCTTTATGGAAAATGGTATGGAGGTTCCTCAAACAATTACAGATAGATCTACCATATGACCCAGCTATTCCTCTGCTTTGAATATACCCAAAGGAATGGAAATCATCATGTCAAAGGAATACTTATTGTAGTGGATTGAATTATGTCCCCCCAAAATTCACTGAAGCTTGAATTGTGTTCTCCAAGTTTATGTATTAGAATCTTAGCCTCCACTGTGACTCTTAAGAGGGTGGGAAATGTTATTATGGTAACTGAAAGGTGGAACCTTAAATAGGTGATTGGATTGTAGGACCATGCCATAGTGAATGGATTAAAAATGGTGGTCAAGGGCATGGTTCTGAGGGTTTTAAAAGAAGAGGAGAGTATGTCTTTCTCACTCTCTCTACTCTCTCTGCTTCCACCATCTTGCAATGTGAGATCCCTGGGTCACCATTGCCACCACCAGATGGACTTTGGACTTCCCAGCCTTAGAAACTGTAAGC
Organism: Cynocephalus volans; assembly: GCF_027409185.1. NCBI lineage: Eukaryota > Metazoa > Chordata > Mammalia > Dermoptera > Cynocephalidae > Cynocephalus > Cynocephalus volans. The sequence continues at coordinate 87,514,579 of NC_084474.1, forward strand.
AATAAACTTCAATTTTCTTTCTAATAACCTAGTTCCATGTATTTTGTTATAAACAACACAAAACGGACTAATACACCTGTACTCCCATGTTTATTGCAGCACTATTTACAATAGCCAAGAGTTGGAACCAGTCCAAATATCCATCATCAGATGAGTGGATAAGGAAACTGTGGTATATCTACACAATGGAATACTACTCTGCTATAAAATAGTAGTTTTATTTCTAGAAAAAGTGCAAAGTACTCTGTGTTTATATGTAAGTGAAAGTTACTCAAGTATAGACAAGTATAAAAAGCCAACATCATATGAAAACAAAAATTTTTCCAGCTGTTCAATCAATAATTTTTTTTTTTTTTGGATTTTGAAAACTACTATCTTAAAATACTATTCTCAAGCTTTGATATCTAACAAGTATGCTAAGAGAAATCTAGCATAGTTTCCTAGAATGAATAAGCCAATCAATCAAGCTAGCAAGCAATCTAGAAAGGGAGGCAGAGTGACCCAAAATCAGCCAAAATGGTAGGTCTGAAGAACCATTTTTCGATGGGTTTGTGATGCAAGCCCCAATGTCACTTTCCTCTGGCATTCACCTATTCCTCTCTCCTTCTCCTTGTTTCTCTCTCTCATTAGCACCACCCATCCCACCCTAAAAGTCTCTCAGGATAGGAGGAAAACAGCACAACTACCTTTTTTCAGAATCAGTAATTATAACCCATATCCCAGTAAGGTGAACATATAACTAACTCTCGGACCTAGAATATTATGATTTATACAGCCTTATTGATGATATAGATAAGCGTTAGTTGTCTGGATAAAAGGTGAACCAGCCACAACATTCCCTTAAGCCAAAGCCTAATCCAGAGCAAAGCCCTAATCTCTTCAGTCCTACAAAGTTTGAGAGATGAGGAAGCTGCAGAAGAAGAGTTGGAAGCTAGCAGAGATTTGTTCATGGGGCTTAAAGAAGCCAGCTCCAAAACATAAAAGTACAAGGTGAAGCAGCAAGTGCTGATGTAGAAGGTGCAGCAAGTTATCCAGAAGATCCAGCTGTACATTAAACAATAGATTTTTAATGTAGATGAAACAGCCTTATATTGGAAGAAGATGCCATCTAGGACTTTTACAGCTAGAGAGGAGAAGTCAATGCCTGGCTTCAAAGCTTCAAAGGACAGGCTGACTCTCTTGTTAAGGGCTAATACATCTGATCACTTTCAGTTAAAGCCAGTGCTCATTTACCATTCTGAAAATCCTAGGGCCCTTAAGAACTAGCTAAATCTACTCTGGCAGTGCTCTGTAAATGAAACAAAGCCTAGATGACAGCACATCTGTTTACAGCATGGTTTACTGAGTATTTTAAGCCCACTGTTGAGACCTATTGCTCAGAAAAAAAGAATCCTCTCAAATATTACTGCTCATTGACAGTGTACCTCATCACCCAAGAGCTCTGATGGAGATGTACAAGGAGATTAACACTGTTTTCGTGCCTGCTAATAATACAACACCCATTCTGCAGTCCATGGATCAAGAAGTAATTTTAACTTTCAAGTCTTATTTTTAAAAAAATATATTTTGTAAAACTATAGTTGTTATAGATACTAATTCTTCTGATAGATCTGGGAAAAGTAAATTGATAACCGTCTGGAAAGGATTCACCATTCTAGATGCCATTAAGAACATTTGTGATTCTTGGGAGGAGGTCAAAATATCAACACTAACAAGAGTTTGGAAAAAGTTGATCCCAGCCCTCGTTGATGACTTTGAAGGGTTCAAGACTTCAGCAGAGAAAGGAACTGCAGATGTGGTGGAAAGCGAGAGAACTATAATTAGAAGTGGAGCCTGAAGATGTGACTGAATTGCTGAAATCTCATGATAAAACTTTAACAGATGAGGAGTTGCTTCTTATGAATGAGCAAAGAAAATGGTTCCTTCAGATGGAATCTACTCCTGGTAAAGATTCTGTGAACATTGTTGAAATAACAACAAAAGATTTAGAATATTACATAAACTTACTTGATAAAGCAGGAGCGGGGTTTGAGAGGATTGACTCCAGTTTTGAAAGAAGTTCAACTGTGGATAAAATACTATCACACAGTATTGTCTGCTACAGAGAACTCTTTCAGGAAAGGGAAAATAAATCACTGTGGCAAACTTCACCGTTGTCTTATTTTAAGAAATTGCCACAGCCACCCCAGCCTTCAGAAACCACGACCTGATCAGTCAGCAGCCATCTACATGGAGGCAAGACCCTCCACCAGCAAAAAGATTACAACAAAGTATTTTTAAATTAAGGAATATACATTGGTTTTTTAGATATAATGCTTTAGCACACTTAGACTACAGCATAGTGTAAACATTACTTTTACATGCGCTGGGAAACCAAAAAATTTGTGCAACTCAATTTATTGTCATATTAGCATTATTGCAGTGGTCTAGAATCAAACCCACAATATCTCTAAGGTATGCCTATATAAGGGAAGCAAAAAGAAGTGTCCTCTTCAAATGAATGTCCCCTTTAAATGAAAAGATAAAACTTTATTTGTAATAAAGTCACTTTTGATTCATCTGCAAGGAGGCTACCCCTGAATCAACTAGCCCTGTCACTGAAAACATTTCTATCAACAGAGTTATGAGTCTGTGTGAGCCTAATAGAAAGAGAGAACTCCACAAGGCGATTCCTGTCTTTGGATCACACTGCCTTAGATAATGATGTATGGACATACTTATTTGCAAGAAAGCAAAGAGTTGAACAGCTAGACAAAAGAAACAAGCCTATTTTGTTTAAAGACTCCTAGCTCAGCAGCAGTTCACCCTGTCCAAGTATCTTCTCTGATACCACTTTAAAGTTGAAAGTGTAAGTTTTACCCTAGGGAATGCATTTTAATTGCAGCTGAAAGACGTGCTTATAACACCTTCACTATTTGTGAATTCTTAGTGGTTTAATGGGCTTCACCCAGTGTTTAAAAGCCCTTCAGATCTGAGAATGACATGAACATGCTTTTAGCATGAAGATGTCCATTGAAGGGTTACTTATGGCGGCAAAAACTCAGAACAACCAAACTATCCAATTAGGAGAGGAATGGCTAATTAAACTAAGATACTCATCCTCAAGCAGCCATTAAAAGCTGTTTAAAAATATATTTTCATCAAATGGGAAAATGCCTATGAAATGCTAATGAAAAAGGCATCATTTATAATTGTCATTTATAAAAGTCAGAGCCCTGCCTCTGACTGGGAGAGTTCTCTGTCTAACTCAGCAAACCATCTGGCCACTCATCTAAGCCAACACAGCTTTCTCAATGGTAAAGCTGATGTTCTGATTGCCCTCAAAAAAATTTGCATTTACAGTATGACATCGACCGTTTCTAAAAAATAAGACATCACAAAATTCTATGAGGAAAGGAATCAACAAGCATTTTCCAAATCTTATTGAATGATCACATGTTAATTTTCTTTTTAAAATAAACATATGAAAAAAATAAATAAAATAAAATAAACATATGAATATGTAATTTTAAAATGCAATACAGAAATTTTCCCTTATTACAGTATCCGTGACACAAATTATCTATTCTAAATTATAGATTTAGATCTAGAAAAGCAAATTGGTTTCATCTGGCAAGATAACTCACCTTAAGATAAAGATATAATCCTGGGTTATCTGAGTGGGTCCAATGTAATCACAAGGGCCCTTAAAAGTGGAAGAGCAGGCAGAAGAGGAGCATAAGAGAAGGAAAGCTGATGAGAGATGCTGTGCTGCTGGCTTTGACGAAGGAAGAAGGGGCCATAAGCCAAGGAATACAGTGGCCTCTACAAGCCAGAAAAGGCAAGGAAGTACATTTTCTCCCAGATCCTCAAAAAGAAGCACAGCCTGCCAACACCTTGACTTGATCTTAGTGAGACCCGTGTCGGATTCTAAACTACAGAACTGTAAGATAAATTTGTGTTGTTTTAAGCCACTAAATTGGTAGTAATTTGTTATAGCAGCAATAGCAAACTATTATGGGGGTGGGAGGGGGAGAAAATAGGGAAAGAATAACTACTACTGTTGACATGAAATGACTCCATTTTGCTTTGTCGGTCCCAATTATATAAGAAACACTACCTAAACTAACCTGCATTAGAAGAGTACCCTAACTTGTAGGAAGAGAGAAACCAAGGTTGGATTTAGTGTCTCACTCAGGCCTGAATCTCATTCCCAGCTATGGTACCAGTCAGTAGGAAGGACACCTAAATCCACAGGAAGCCCAAGAGAAACCAGCCATGACCCAAGGTCCAGCTCAGCGCAGCAGCTCCTGAGGCCCAGCGTTGGACACCAACTGTGTGATGTCAGGAAGAAGTTAATAACTATAAGTGTACTTCAAAAAGCTTATGAAGAAATTAAACTGAAAGATAGTTTGAATCTTTCCATGAACTTTCTGAAGACCTCACATACATATGTGAATGATCCCCTGACTAAAACTATCCCCAAATCTATTTCCTCTGCACCTAAACCAAATAGTCCACATCTTAGAAAACAATGAGGATTTCAGGGCTGAAAGACTATTTCAGCTGTGTCTTGTTAGGAAAGGAAAATGTTTCACACTGAGCACCACCAAGGGATAAATACAAAGTCTAATACCAATTCTGAAATAGCTAAGAAAATAATAATGCTCACTGGGTCTATGTTTCTCGTTTATAAAGTAAAAGCTGCCTTAGCTCTCAGTTCTCTAGCATGGTAATCAAAGAAAATCTAGACTATGCCAAAGAAAACACATCTATGCACCGTGAAATGGCAAACGAAGCTCTTAATTTTAATTATGTACAAAATGTGCATGACACTGAAGATCCTTCGTGATTCAGACACTACATGACACCAGGTGACATATGAGTCTACCTAAGAGACTCATGTGCCGTATAGATGTTAAAAGCAGCTACATCTACATAAGCAACAGGTGGCAACATCCTTAGTTTTTTCCAGTTTTTCCCTTTCTGCTCACAAGTAACTGAGGAAATGCAGTGAGAAAAGTGAAGGACTAGGAGTGAGAGGATGAAGTCCAAGTTCTGGCTCCTTCACTCCCTGGACATTGAAAGCATAGCCCTTAACTCCTCTCAGCCAGGTAGCTTCAACTACAAGAGGAGAAACCATGAGAATTCATCTGTCACAGGCTGCTCTGAGCATAAGATAAGCTTGCCGGTGGGGAAGGTCCTCATCACCTCAGAAGTGGTGAACATGGGTTATTCAATATTATAAAGGCCACTGAAATCTGTGGATATGGGCATTGCAGAAAAGATTAATAGGTGATCAGTTGACTTCTCTGAGGTTCAGGTTCTTCATTTGTCAAAGAGAGGTGATAATATCTACAGTGGAGAAGACCAGAGTTCATGAACATGAAGTTCCTGGCACAGTGACAACACATAACAGATGTTCAGTAAATGCAAGCTGTGGTGTGCTGACCCATAGTCCCTTCCGCATTCTACGATTCTCTGGGATTTAGTGGCAATTTCAAAAAATATCTTAGAGCAACATGTTTGCAAATCTTGAAGATTCCATTTTCATGTGTATGTATCAGCAGCATCAGGAGCATCAATTTTAAGTGTCAAGTTGCTCCAAGTGCTGGGCAGAATTTTTCATTAAACAAATAACTGGACCACAGTTCTTGTTGTCAATAATTGCGCCACAAGCAGTGGCTAAGTGAATATTCCCACCTATGTTAAAGAAACACCAATTACAGGTTTTAAAGAATACAGACAGCCACCATCTCCCAAGCCCCACTACCCACCAGGTACTGAGGTGGGCACTTCTGAGCTCTATCTCCAGCTCTTACAACAGCCTGGTAGGTGGGTTTCACCACACCTGGCTTATCAGGTGATTCACCTGAGGTAATCCAGAACCTAAAAGCAAAAATACGTGTCCCTAAGGCCTGCACTCTTTCCTCTAAATCATTCCAGTTCTGTTATGGTAAGGGCATGCCTTTCCCTCTGCCTGCATCCTCTTACACACTGTTGCTTGACTTGGTTTCTAAAGTACAGAAAATGCTATACTTCTGGAAAAAGAGAGTTCCAGATAAACTGAACTATGCCTCAGACTCCACGTGTAACAGTTAAGGGGGGCCTGAAAGTGAGGAAAATACTAAAAAGTAACAAAAAGATGCTCTCTGCATCTTCATTTTAAAAAGCAATGCATTTTCAGCCTGAACATCTGCCTCCACTGCCCAAGTCCTCTTACCTTGAAGGAGACATGCTGCTCCATGTGCCGCAGCAGCTGTGGCTTCTGGGCCGCTGTGTAGTCACACACTGTGCACTTAAACTGCTTCCCTGGAAAGAAGCAGAGGACAAGATGAGTGTCGCCAGGATAGTAGCCCCAGCATGAGAATGAGGTGCCGCACATGGAGCCAGGTATAAAAAGATGTCCCTTGCCACACAGGAGTCGAGAATCTCCAAGGGGAATGGCAAAAAGTGCACAGACACAACGCAGCATGCTCTGTCTTCAACAGGTGGGAGAAGAAAGGAGCTCGCCATGGAGGGACAGGAGCAGCCAGCCCCACCTGGGGAGGCCCATGAGCAATGACTCGAGCAGGCTCCTAAAGAGAGAGGAAGGATGTGCCTGACTGCCTAAAGAGAATGGCACCGAGGGAGAGGGTGATCACTAGCGAGGGCACAGAGGACTAGATCACAGGGTGTCAGGAAGGAGCTGGATCTTCCTTCCGAAAGTCAGAGTGCGAGGTCTGCAGAAAGTCAGAACTCACCTAGAGAGGATGCTGGCCCAGAACAGCAAGGGCCTGGAGCACCTCACTAAGGAGCTCCAAAGTGATCCTGAGAGTAGATGAATCTGCAGGATGGCATTCAGAAGGCAACAAGATTGGGGATGTAGAACTCCTAACTCTGATAGGAGGGTAAAAGACCTTTTGAGAAAATGCTAGAAAGAAAACTAAAGAAATGTAAAACATTGCTCTCTTAAGATTAATGTTTAAACATTTAAACATTCACTAATGGGGTGAACAGGCCCACGCGTTAAAATAAATTAATGGATACGTGGGGCACGTTACACTTTTTGCCCGATTAGCGTAAATAAAACCTCAACTTGCAATACTACAAACATGTGCAATCAACATAAACATGACCTACTTCTTGCAGCAGTTAACTGTTTAACAAGCAGTTTCTAATGGTGAAAGCCTCCTGAGGGCAGCAGAACCATAGCCACTGGCTCCTTCTGGAGATTTCTCATACCTTTCCCTCTCAGACAAGCTGGGTGAAAGAGCTCTCTACAGCTCTACTGTCACCTCCCCTCTCTTTCCATCAACTCACCTTAAAGTCTGGTCTCACCAAGGTAACGAATGAACTCTGTGATGCCAAGCCCATGGCAGATTTCAGTCCTTATTTTACTGGATGACTACATTCAATCTGCTGATAGTCCATGCTTTGGAAACCTTCTGCTCCTTTGAATCCACAAGACTACTGCCTCTCTGGGCCTCTCTGACTATTCATTCTGAGTGTCCTCCCATCAACCACCTTTTTACACACTATTGATGTTCCACAGTGTTCCAGCCCACACTCCTATTCTCGTTCTACAAGAATTCTTGCATATAACTGTCCCCTACAGGCTTTTGATGTCAGAATCTGCACCTTCTACTCTGGTCTCTTCCCTGAATCTGAGATTTGAGTATCCAACTGTCTGCTGGACTAGCCACTTAGCTGGACCAAATGTCCTAAGCTGGACTCATTACCTTCTTCATCAGACAGGCTCCACCCCCAGCCTTCCCAGTCTATCACCCATCTCGTCACCTAAGTCACATACCTGGTGGCCTTCGTCAGCATATTAATAGCCCTGTCACTCACCTCATTTTTTTAGCACCTGATTTCATCTCCTCAACATTTCTCAGGTCTGTCTATTTCTCTCTGTTTCTAATACCTCCATACTGGTTTAGGTCCTACTCATTTCTTTCCTGGACAACTGCAAAATCCCCTAAACTGGCTTCCCTGCCTTCATGAAACCCTCCCATCTATCCATCCATCCGTCATCCATCCATCCATCCATCCATCCATCATCCATCAATCATCCACCCATCCATCCACCCATCTTGATGCCCCATCCTTTGTCCAGATGATATATAGCATAAACCATCCAGTAGTCCCTCCTATATAATCCACCAATGACCCCAACTGCAGAACAAAGTTGAAATTCCAGAGCACAGCACAGAAGCCCCTCCAGAATCAGAACTAATTCTCCCTACCCCACCCTTCTTTCTGACTTCCTCCTATGCCTGTCCCCTCTGTATTTAGGCTCTGTAAAACAGAACTCCTTGAGTTCTCAGAACTTTCTGCCTCGCCTTTGCAATCTCAGACCCTTAAGCCTCTGCTAACATTTTCCATGCCTGGGATACACTGCCTCTCAGCATCTGGCCATTCTTCACCTTAACTCAAAAGTCAAGATGAATAACACCTCTGGTAACTGGGATGAGAGCCAGACCTTCCGTATGCCCTCACTACACACTGCCCACATGTTTCAGTCTGTGCCCTGACTCTACAGCATTGGAACTACCAGCTCACAAGACAACGGCTGTCACTGGCTGCCCACAGGAGGGGACCATGTCTTGCTTGGAACCCCCAGCCCTTGAGTGCACACACATACTGAACATATTCCATGCATCTTATTGAACTGAACTGAGCAAGGAAAAAAACGGGAAATTTTGCAAATCTTACATGACCAACACTCTTGGTAACAGCAGCAAAAAGAAACAAATAGTATAAACATTAATACAACAGTTGTACCTATCATTCCAGGTGAATGAACCCCAAATTCTGATATTACTCATTCTGCAAGTCCAAAACATGGAAAATTTGTTTCGTTTGTAAGGCACACAAGATATAAATAGAGAGAATTAAAACTTTTTTCTTAAATACATTATCATCTTTTTTCAAACATAAGGCCACACATTTCTACACACCTTTCACATAATCTCAGTTACACATACTTCCCTGCTGATACGTGACTCCCATAAACGCATCATGTGGGGCTGCCTGAGCAAACTCGTTTTGGGTTCCTTATCACCACAGTGGGGGGAGGAAAGCTGACAGAAACAGTCTCCAGGTTTATAGATATTGTGTCGCTCGTTATCAAACACTCAGATCAAAGAGTCAAAGATTATATGCTGAAAAGGAGCCCTGAAATGAATAGATGAAATTGCCTCATTTGGGATCAGGAGTCAGCCTTTTACAGAAATACTCTCAAGGCTCTGCAAGAGACAAGGAGAGAAGTAGCTCCTAAAAGCCATCCCTTACTGAGGCATCGGGCCCTGGCAATAAACATAACAAATGTTTTCAGCAACCACTGACAGCCACTATCAGGCAGGCCTGAGAGAGTGCTTGACATAATCTTTTGCTGCCTAATTAAAATAATACAATGTAGATTCATGACCAATCATAAAAGAGCAATGCTTGGAGACTATCAGATTGTTTCCTGTCAAGAGACTCCTGAGAATTACAGGGAGAGTCGACTGGAAAACCTGGTACTTACTCAGGCTAGACTGACCTCAAAGGGCTGGCGGCTGTATGTGGGTGTGAATCACAAAAGCATCCAAGGAAAACAAAAAAAATGATTACCAGGAAAAGACGGGTTGATTTTTTTCTAATTAATTTATCTTTCACACTACATACTTTACCTCCAGGATGACTGGGCTCATGAGCTGCACTAGGCCTTGCTGTGTAGGCCCTGTGCTCCCAAAGACCAGGAGGCAGGCAATGTTGTCCTTGCACAGATGAAGAACTGGGACCAAGAATCTGAGCAACTCGCCAGGTCACAAAGGGGTAAGTGGCAGAGCTCAGATTCAGGAGGGTCTGTTCTACCCCAAAACCCTGTTCACAGCCACACGAGATTCCTTTCAGCTACTAAGAGTGTGGCACGATTTCCCCAAAGGCAACAATTTGTACTAGCAATAGGCATTACCTGTACTACTCACACATGAAAGTGGCTTGTTTCACAGGATGGCTGACCATTAGAGAGGGCCACCCAAGAAGGACCAGTGGCAAGGGAAGGCACCCTCCTTCTAGCTCTGTCCAGCTCACCCTGCATGACCCTGGGCTTTTTCTCCTCTGCCACTCAGAGGCCTCATTAGAAAAACGGGGAGATAACCCTGCTGGATGGACTAGGCACTATGCCTGCAAGTACCTGAAAAGTAGCCCAAGAGAGGAGGCTGGGGGTGCACCGCAGTGACCCTCCTGCATCACAGCCACTCAGGAGAGCTGCAGGAAGCGCCCCTCCAGTCTTGTCACTTTTTACCTCCCGAATACTCTCTAAGACAATTAAAAGATTCAGTTCTAATTAAGCCAGCCTAAAGCAATACACCTAAAACAAAAGGAATAAAAAAGAGCAGGGGAAAATGTTTGCAAAATTACGATAACGTGTAAGCAGGTATATCATAGTTTATAGAAGGCCTTCTACTCCTATTCTCAGCAGGCTCTCTGGCCTCATCTCTACGCAGAGCAAAAGCCAAAAGCCTTACAATGGCTGGCAGGGCCCTCCAGGATGAGGCTACCTGTTAGCTCTCTGAGCTCATGCATGACCTTTCCCCTCCCACCCCACTTCCAGGCCTTTCTACTAGCTTCTCCCAGCACTTGGGGTGCCCTCCCAAATACCCCGGGCTCTGCTGGCTCATCTCCCTCAAAGCTTCATTCAAATGTCCCCTTCACACTGAATCCTTCTAGAAACATCCAATTTAAAATTACAGTTCCCATCCCCCTCTGCTGATTCATTTTTAGCATTTCTCAGCTTACATTTTCATACTGAAATTGAATCATTTCATATTCATATTTTCACTTTCATATCTGTCTTCTCAATATTTTGGATGCTTTCATATTTCCATAATATATCATATATTTTACTGATTTATCATGTTTATCATCTGTTTCGCTCACTAGTATTGCAGCCCCATGACAGTGGGGGTTTCTGTTATTTGCTTTGATTTCTGTTTGTGTTATCTGCTCCATCCAGAGTGCCTAAGCAGTTAACAGGTACATCTTTGGTTGGTCTTCCTGGTACCCTAGAGGTTGTGAGTATTTTGGGGACAGGACCGTGCATTTTTCATTCCATGTCCTAAGTGCTTGCAAGTAAGCACACACTGGAGATGGGGCAGGCTAGCAGTCAGTAATAGAAGTGTTCCAATGGGAAATCTGCTCATCCATCCTTTCTTTCCCTCCCCATAACCAACATGGTCACTTTGGGTGCCTCTAGAGCTGGCTCTATGGCCCTGCCCATCCCACCCTCACTCCAGCCACAGGCAATGAGAACACAGTGGACAAGTGACCCAAGCTGAGCCAGGAATTTGGCTGGTCCAGATATGAAGCATGTTACTCAGGAGCTGTAGGGAGATGTGCTTTCACTCTGAGGATGCAACAAGTAAACAAGCCAGTCTGCAGGAGGGGTTGGGGGAGGGCGCAGCAAAGAGAGGCAGAGACGGGACACTGGAAGGTAGTACAGGAAGCAGAGAGGAGCAAAGAGGAAGGAAGATGGCCACCTGGTTGGCTGTGTTCGTGCACTCAGAGAGCACTCCCTGAGGGGTCACCACTGCCAGGACCATCCCTGAGCCCGGGAGACAAGAATGAGCAAGATAGCAGAGCCCTTGCCCTCATGGAACTCATCACCTACATGGATAACCAGCACATAGCCAATAATAATCACAGTCACATCATACTATGAAGGACACTGACACGGAGGGGTGGTGGAGAATAGGGGGGTGGCATGAGATATGGACCCAGGGCTGGGTGGTCAGAGAAGCCTCTGAAGAAGTGGCGAAATGCCAAAATGGAAGGATGAGGAGGACCAGCCATGTGACGAGGAGGGGAAGACAGGACTGGGAAGAAGCGACCGCAAACATGAAGACCCCGAGTCTCTGTTAGATCCACCAGTGCCTTTACAATTAATGCCCATGTCTGCTTCAGAGACCTCAAATGAGTTTCTGTCAACTGTGACCAAAAAAGTCTCAATGAGCTGTTGAAAGAACCAGTGAATGCCTGAATACAAAACACCAAGACCCGAGAAACAGACAGACAAAAAAGGGCATGACCAATTTGCTCAAGAGGATAAAATCAGATTTAATCAATTAAAACATGTCCAATGACCACAAACACTTAGACTTGTATGAGTATTTAGCATCATGAACCAATGCTACAAATGCTTTATGAACATTATTAACTCTTTTACTCTTCACAATACCTGTTTGACTTTATGAGTTATCAAATAAATAAAAATTAAAATAACATTGTGAGATTTGATGACCATTAAACTAAGAAACCAAACATTTATGTAACATAATGTTTTAAAAATTAAAGAGTTAAGCTAGGACACTTTCATATTTCTGGTACAATTTCTTGAAAAGTAAATTGTCAGTGCAATGTATGATTAAAATCACCAAAACAAAATAGCCATCCTGCTCCTGGAAATGCATCCTAAGGAATTAATTCAAAAGAAGGGAAAGTTTATATGCAAGAATGAGTACCCTGCCACATAAGTTACAATAATAGGAGGAAAAAAGAAAATAACACATTGTCCAAAACTAAGGGACTCTTTATGCTACTCATGGATCACCACATTGATGCAACATGATGAAACACTTAAATTTGTTATTTGTGGACTGTATGGCAACAAAGAATAATTCCAATATTAATTTCAAGGTTATAAGAATAATATTTACACTTTCATCACAACTATATAATCATTCCATAAGAATATGAGTAAAGATTTTAAAAGAATCGTGTATTTATTAGATGATGAATTGTGGGCACACTTGTAGGAAGGGGTTGGATTTTTGTGATTGCTGTTTTAATGTTGTCTATGCTCTAATAGAAAAGCATTTCAGATAATCAGCGTCCACCTCTGAAAGGCTGGGATGTTTCCTCCACTACTGCACACAGTCCAGAAGACTGCTCTTTCAATACAGATCCAGAAAATTACATCAACGGCTCCTGGACCTGAAAACTCAAAAGAGTTCACTGTCTTTTAAAATACCGCCAGAGCCTTGACTAGCTATACACTGATTTGCAGGTGCTCTTTCTGACCAGGCATCTCCGCCTCTCTTCTTCGCAAAGAAGAGACAGTGGCCTAATTTTTTGAATCATCTCAGGAATAGTCATTTCTTATCCTCTGAACCATGATTTAACTTTTGTAAACAGTCAAAAGTCATTCTGAGCCAAGTCTTGACAACATGGAGGATGAAAGAAAGCTGAGTCATAGCACTTTTTGGAGAAACACTTTGACAGAAAGCATTCCAAGCATAAACACTGCCACAGTGAAAAAAAGCTGATTGTGGGAACAAAGGCTTCCCAGTTACAAACTGCAGAATTCAGAATCTCAGTTACTTACGAAATTCTTCTTCTTTGACCCAGAGGCCCAGGTATTAAAAGTCAAAATTACAACAACCTGGATGAATTTCACAAACAAAATGTTAAAAGGAAGAAGCAAGACACAAAATAACAAATATTGTATGAATCAATTCATACAAAGTTCAAAGACAGGTAAAGTTACAGTGCTAGAATTCAGAGCAATGGTTACCTTTGGAGAGAAGGGGAACAACGGGGGCTGGGGGCAACTCCCAAGGGAATGGCAATGTTCTGTGTCCTGTCGTAGGCTGTGGTTTCACAGGTGTGCCTTCTTTGTCATACTTCACTGACCTATACACTTAACAAGTTACACACTTTTGTGTGTGTGTGTTACTTTCATTTTTAAAAGTTTTGTAAAAAGCAAAAAAGCACAATAACAAAACAGGCCACCTCCAGAAGGTGATTGGAACTGTGCAACAAATTCATTCAAGAAAGAAAAGATATGCCATGCAGTTCAACAATAAAGTTTGAGGGCTACATGACAGTTTGTAGTTTATGTGGGCTGCTGTTGCAGGTGGGAAGAAAAAGAGACGCAATCAGCATTATTTGCACCCATGGTTTTCCATAAGCATCTCTCTGAGTACCAGGCTTGCTGGAGGTTTCCACTGCAGACACTGGGCACGCTCTGGAAACACAGTATTTCACCACCAGCTCCAATTTCCCTCAAAAATGTGTGATCTGGTACACTTCCCTTCAAAGATGGGGAGGGGAAGGGGATGAAAATGTCATCTCACTATTTCTGTTCATCATTCTAAAGGTATTGTACCATCTTTGCAAAATCTTTGTCCATTTTCAAGTTTTCTTTTGCAAGGAGTCTGTTTCTTTGTCTAACAGGAGCTTTTGGGCCACCGTCCCATGGACGCCTAGCTGATGGAGCAAAGCTAACCACTGACCTGAGCACAGCCTGGGCCTGGCAACTGGATGTTCGAGTATCACCAGACAGTAAAAGAAAGCACAGAGTCTGAATTCAGACAATCCTGAGCTCTCCCCTTTATTCAGGCTTTACCCAGGTATAAAGTTACTCAGCCTGCCCTTTTAGAATGGGGAAAGGAGCAGATCTGGAAGCATAAAGGGAAAAGAAGGATCAGGAATACCTGTTCTCCTGCCTTAGATTAGATAGAGACACACAACAGACCTAAGGGAGACAGGGCTGCCCTTCCCAGTGACTCTGCCTGTTGTGGAATAAAAGGCGGACATGCAAGGGGCAGGTGAGGGGCCAGCAGAGCCCCTGCCCTGCTGAGGCCCCTGGGCTCAAGCAGGAAGTTATCCCCAGATGGATGCAGAGGCACAAAAACACCCATGTCACCCTGGACCTCCAGAGCTGAGCCCAGAGGGATGGACACTCTGGGCCCCCATTCTCTGCTCTTAAAAACAGAGACAATCAGCCCTCACTTGCCAGCGGCTATGAATGGGCCACTTGGGATCTGTGCAGCCCCAGGCTGGTGACCAGCACCAAGAGCATGCACAGCACCTGTCATTTCCTTTGCTTCTTACTACACCCACATCTGCTTGATGAGTTTCCCTGAGGTTGATTTCAGCTGCTTAGTTACTTCAAATAGAGTGCTATATAAAACTAAGAAGGAACGGAATAGTAGAAAAATCCTAAATCATCACCTTCAGCTTCTAGCATTTGGATTCCACCAGAACACACGGAAAGACAGTGATGGAAAATTCCTTCCAAATTAAGGTAATTTGTTTGAAATATCTTTTAAATTAAATCAACCCTGACAAATCAATCTTTATGTGTACCTCAAACTTGAAGGAGCACTAAAGTACTCAGAGAAAGAATTTCCATAAGTCTAAACTGTTATTAGTAATAATAATATCTAGAGGCAAAAGGTGAAAATGCCTCATGACTGTTTATACAGTCTTACTGAAAAAGGTGGCATTTTGCATAAGTAAATTTTCAGTAGTTTCAGAAAACTGATTTTACCCTTTTATCAGAAAACTGACTTTTGCCCTTTTCAACAGTGATAGCCTTTAAATTTTAACTATTGCCCTGTGCCTTCCTAATGAGAATATTTGAGAGAACAGTAATTTGATCATTCCTAGATGACGGAGATTAACTGCTACTAATGACCATTCTTAACACTGTGTTGTTAAGAGCTGTTGGGAACATGAGAACCCCAACCACTAGAGGAACAGGTACCTGAGCTGAACACACTTACTATGAACCCAATTCATCTTCCCACAACCCCACGGTGGTAGGCTGATAAGGCAACCCCTCCCCCAAGATATCCAGCTCCTAATCCTCAGAACCTATAAGTGCTACTTTATATGGAAAAAAGGGGATTTTGCAGATGTGATCAAATTAAGGATCTTGACATAAGAGACTGTCCTGAATTATCCAGATGGGCCCAATGAAATTGCAAGGGTCCTTATAAGAGGGAGGAAGCAGAGTCAGGGAAGGAGATGTGATGATGGTGGAAGGGACAGAAGAGATTAGAAGATGCTATCTTGCTGGCTTTGAAGACAGAGGAAGGGGCTCATAAGCCAAAGGATCCCAGCAGGCTCTAGAAGCTGCCAAGGGCAAAGGGACAGATTCTCCCAGAGTCTCCAGAAGGAATGCGGCCCTGCTGACACTCCAGAGCTACAATGTAATACATTTGTGTTGCTCTAAGCCACTAAATTTGAGGTAATTTGTTCCAGCAGTCACCCGTGTTACAAAGGGGGATGATGAAGCGCCTGTTCAAGGCTGTACAGGCAGGAAGTGGTTCTAAGCTGGGCCTGACCTCTTGAGCCCACGGTTTTCCCCACTCTGCCTTCTCCCCTCTCCATGTTGCCCAGCACACAGAGGTTTGCCACCTTATGGTGAGAAAAGAATCTGCAGGAAGCATAGCTGGCATTTGCAGCAAGTGTTCTGCAGAGCACACATCTTAACAGTTCTAGCATCTGCGGTAA
The DNA here is from genome assembly GCF_027409185.1 of Cynocephalus volans. Taxonomy (NCBI): domain Eukaryota; kingdom Metazoa; phylum Chordata; class Mammalia; order Dermoptera; family Cynocephalidae; genus Cynocephalus; species Cynocephalus volans. The sequence goes on from NC_084474.1 coordinate 87,530,827, forward strand.
TTTGTGCACTGGCAAATCAGAACAGAAATAGCTACAGCAATAAAAATACAGCTTAAGAAGTCTCTGTACTTTAAAGGCTCAACTTCAAGCAACTGTAGACTTGGAGCCTGATGATTCTCTGTAATTAGTACATCCGTTCTGATACAAGGAGGGATGGATCAGCATGAGATGTGGAAAGAAACAGAAGGCAGCACAGAGCCAAATAAAAGAACAGGAAAGAGCACAGCACCACAGCCAGGTGAAAGTTACAGACACCATGCCAGGCATTTTGCAGCTGAGACTCCTCTACCCTGGTGAGGTTTTAGGTAACCAAGCCTTACTCAACAGCTGAATCTGTATATTTGTCTAAGCTAACAGTTCAGTAAACTACAAAGTTCATTTTATATATAGGCTGTTATTCACAATGGATCTTGTGGTTTATAAAAACCTGAGAAAAAGAGCTTCATATGGACCCAAACAGGGTACAACTATACAATAGTACGCGTGGGCCTTGAAATCAGCCCTACCCTCCCCTGCCCATCACCCAGACACCAACCGTAGCAATAAGCAACAGAAACCACCGTGTTCATCCAGTTGTCCCACTCCCATGCCTGTTCCTTACCCTTTTCTCCACGGTGAGCAGGAGTAAGCATGGGAGGGACGAGAATGCCACGGAGACAGGAGTCTCACTGGAGCCAAATGAACTTGGGAAGATCAGCCGAGCTGGTTGCTCAGGTACCAATTACTTGCTGGCTCTACTTACTTGCTGTTTCTCGAGTGTCCTGTTTCGTAGAAGAGGCCATGGGATAGCGGGGCTACTTTACCTTAGAGTGATTTTGCTTTTTAGAGGACAGAGGAGAAAAAAAAGAAAACCCCATGCTTACATCTTCTAGGATATTTCGATGTGTAGCCATGGGATCTCTCATTATAAATTGAAGAGGGAGGAAAAAAGGTCCCCCCTCCACTCAAGCCTAATTTCCATACTCGACTCTCCCCTTGTTTAATTATTACACATTACAAGAGTGCCTGAAGCCCGGATAATTCCTCTTTGTAAATTTTGCCAGAAAACTTCTCTTAACTAAAGTGTATGAGGGCAAGTTGGACTGGGGAGATGGGGAGACCCAAAAGAATTACTGCTGAACTTCAAAGAGCTTTTTATTTCATGATTAGAGAATTCTGGTTTCATTACAAAACATAAAGGCACTGCATAATTTAACGTCCCCCATCTGCTATGGGTGGGCAGAATTAGGTATAAACCCCCAGACCACACATCATGTCTAGGTCCTTTTAAAGTCAAAAGGGGGGGAAATGTGTCACAGCATGATTTTTGCATTAAACTCTTGCATAATGTTGGCATACGTGACGAGAGTTTAATTGGGCCCTTTATAGATTTTCTTTCTTTGTACATATTGACTGGCAAACCTTTTTAACAAAATCTTAACCCAGTATGACCTATACTTTCTAAGGTACAGTAATAAGCTCCTTTGTGAAATAGGAATGCCATAAACAGGGATACATTACTTTAAATAAGCCAATAAATGTGAAAAATTAGATTCACAAACAGGTAGAGGAGAGGTTACTTAATTCCTTTTTAATGTAGTACACTGGAGAAAGTCAGGTCTAAGGAGAAACAGTAAGAAACACAGAAGAGAGTATGAAGTGATTAGCAAGAGGTCCAGTGGCCAAGACAATACAATGATCAGTAAGGAAACTATATATTACACCAGAGAAAGAGGAGCCAAGGAAAAAAAACATAAGAAACACAAGGGAGTTTGGATTATTTGCTGAGAGTGTGGAGATTTTACATACATATAGTACCCAGGGAAGGACTCACTTAGAAAGCGACTCTTCAGTAAAGACTGCAAGGACAGAAGAAAGTGCCCATTAAGATGTAGGGGGAAGCACATTACAGGTAGCAAGGAGGGCCGAAGCAAGTGCCCTGAGATGGGCATGGCCATGGCAGGCTTGAGGAACAAGCAGGAAGCCAGTGTGTCATGAGGGAGGAGAGCCTGGGCAAGGAGGCGATGAGGTCAGAGAGACAGCGGGGTGGGGCGGGTTCTGAACTGAGGAGGGATGTGACCCAGCCTTCATTCCAACAGGCTGGCTGGCTGCTGTGTAGAGAACAGGCTCTGGGGCACAGGTCGGTGCGGGGGCGGGGAGGGAAGCAGTGAGGAAGCTGCAGTGAGAACGGAGGCCAGAGATGACAGTGGCTTGTAAAAGAAAGAAGGTGGTGAGAGCTCCGAGAAGTGGGAGATTCTGGATCATGCTGAAGAGAGAACACACGGGATTTGCTAATGGACAACTTGTTGGGTGGAGACAAGACAGTCCAGGCTGACCCAAGGTTTTTGGCCTGAGCAAGTGGCAAGGAGTTGCCACTTACCGAGATGGGGCACAGCAGGGATCGGCAAACTATGACATGTGGCCTGTGTGCCAAATCCACCCTCCTTCCTGTTTCTGTACAACTGGGAGTTAAGAATGGCTTTTACAATTTTTCAAGGTTTGTAAAAACAAAAACAAAAAATAAAAAGAGTATGCAGCAGAAACTGTACGTGGCACTGAAAGCTGCAGTCTCTTTACAAAGTTTGGCAATCCCTGGGCCACAGGAGATGGGGGTTTGGGAGGAAAGTCAGGAGTTTAGTGTTGCACATGCTCAGTTTGAGGGGCTGTTGAGACATCCAAGTGCTGGTGTTGAGTGGGCAGTTACAGATGCAGTACTGGAGCCAGGGGAAGAAATCTGGAAGCCTTCAATATAAATGATGTTTAAAGCTGTAAGACTGAAGAGATCACCTAGGATGTGAGGACAGAAGGAAAAGGTCCATGGACTAAGCCCTGTGGCCTTCCAAGATGTAGAGATCAGACAGCTAAGGAGGACCCAGGAAAGAAGGCTAGAGAGGAGCAGCAAGCCAAGCAGGAAAAGGCCCACAGGAGTATTGGGGGCATCTTACTGTCATTTGATTCTCAAACCCAGTCAGCAAGGGGGCATAACTATCCCCATTTTACTGATGAGGAAACTGAAGCTCAGAGAGAACTAATCCAACCAAAGTCACCCTACTAGAAAGTAGCAGACATGACTCCAACTCAGGCCTCTCTAGTTCTACTTAGTCCACATGGCTTCTCAACAGAACTACTGAATTATTACTGACAAAATAAATACAACTAAAACCAAATAATTTCAAGCAGGCTTTAAAGCAATGTATGCTTCTAAATATAAAGCTAATTCTATGATTAAAGGCTGAGAGCATCATCAAGGACACCAAGTGATGAGTACGAGGACAGTTTCCCAGTGACATCAAAGCATGTTACAGATGTCATCAAATGGCTCACAAGGTTATCCCTGGTGGTATACAGGAAGAAATTTTTCATAACTTGACTGAACAATTCCAAAGTTTATCCAAAGGAATGATAATTAAATGAGAAAAACTAAGTAATGTTCATAAAAAATAAAAAGAAAATGGAATAATACATGGGTGTATAATAATAAAATTACATTTATTAAAACAGTACCTTGAAAAACAACATACTAGAACAAAAATTATTGAAACAAACCAAAATCTCAGAATTAGACCTAACATCATGGGACATTCTGGCATTACAAAATAAAAGTGAAAAGACCGACTTCTTTATAAATATGCCAAGTCAATTAAATTGATAACTGTCTGGAAACAAAATAAGATTCCTACCACACACTATATGCTAAAATAAATTTCAAGAATATAAAATTGCATAAGTGTTTTAAACCATAAAATTTGAAGATAAAAGAATTTTCTCCCCAAATGAGGAAGGTTTCTTTTAACATAGAGAAATCATGGATGATAAAAACATAAAAGGAAAATATTGCTAAATTTAAGTGAACAACATTATTTTACTTCTGTACATAAAAAGATACCATAAACAAAATGTAAAAGCAAACGAAGTTAGGGGGAAAATATTTTCAAAATATGACAATGCATTAAGATACAAAGAGCTCTAAGAAATCAATAAGATAAAATATGAGCAGTACAAAAAATGGGTAAGACATAAATAAACTTTTATTCAAAGTTTCTACAACATTTTGAGCAGAAAATTATAAGTATTTTATAAATTAAAAAAGGAAAAGAATAGCCTATAGCCTAATTAAAGCTGCATCACAGATCGCCAGTGGAACTAGAACCTGGGTCTGAGACTCAGCACTCTCTTTACCAAGCCAGCCTTTGGGAAAACATGCCACGAGGAGTATCGAAAGAGAAGCACAAATAATGAACTACTACAGCCCTGAGGGAAACTGACCAGCTCAGATTCAGAAAGGATTTAGTCCTCCTTTACTCTTTCCCCCTAAAATCATAGAGCATTGAGGCTATAAGAGACCCAGGAAATAGTAAGGTCTCATCTCCTCATTCTGTGGTACAACTGAGGCCCAAGAATGAAGGAAGTTGGCCCACTGTGGCAGGCAACCTGTTCTAGTGGGCTCCTCGCTGCATCTGATGACTGGTGCTCTTCCCAGAGAGCTGAGTGTTTAGAAATAACTTATGATTTTACAAATACCTCGCCCTCCCAAGACATGTCAAAAAAAAAAAAAAAATGAGGAGAAATAGTGACAATTTCTAACATTTTGTTAGAAAATACTTCATAATGTTTGTCGGTCCATTCCCTTTTCAGAAGGTTGAATTACTGTTTTGAACACAACCACAGCTTCATCCATCTGAATTCCCTTTCCTTCTGAAGAGCTCCTGGAAGCACATGCATTGACAGGCAGGACAGACTGAGTGTGTCACTGTGGTCCCATGATATTGCTATTCACACCTACCTCCTACCCTCCACATCCAACGACAATCAATCCAGGGTTCGCCTGATTAGACAGCTTCCCATCTGCTCAAAGCCTCTTAGCACAGAGCCCAGATTACAAAACCAGGCATAAGACCACATAACCTTGTCCAGTCCCTGTGAATGCCTTCTTGACCCTGCTACTGTGGCCCAGTGGACACTCTAGACCTTCCTGCCTCTGTGGACAGCTAAGCTTCTTTACTGGAGGACTTCTGTGAGGAATGTGTTATCATGTCAAGAAATGCAATTCTTGCTTAAATGTTGAGGCACTTGAGAGATCAGTAAGGCTTATTGTTTATGAAGGTGCAGAATTCATAAATAACTACATGACTTAAATGCTTTCATTATTCAGATATGATTGGTTTACTGTCATTGTATTTTTAATTTCGATTATGATTTTTTTTTTATTTAGAGAGCACTGCTTAAGTTTTAATAGTTATGTCTCTGGCTCTTTTTCAGCTTCAGGCAAGCCCTTGATCCTTAATTCTGATGAATGCCAGCCAAGCACTGAGCCTTTCCACTGAGCCCCTCGAGCTCAGCCAAATTCTTGCTGAGGCCCCAACTAGTGCATGAACGACAGAACTGATTCCCAGAACATTCTGACCATAAAGGTAGGAATTAATGTCATCCTCTAAGTTCTGAAATTAAAAATCACTGTTGAAATAACTATGATTTTTGTAGTGAACTCCAATTTTTGTATATAATTATGCTAAAATAACAATATACTTATGCATAAAGTTTATTAATCTCATCACTTGGGGACATAAGTCCCTCACACAGTTGGGCTTTCTAAGTAAAATAAAAATTGTAAGGTCTTTCATGGTGTAGCTGCCTGACTTCCTAGAACAAATCTTCTTTCCCTCTATCCAGCCTGCTCCAGGGAGACTTACCCAGCTGCTGTGCCCATCTTGACTTACACCCTCTTCCCCAAGGCTCCAAGCTGCGTTCATCATGCCACTTACCTTCCATCATGCCACAGCCTACCTGCTCCTCTGTCCTTCCTTCTAGATTGTAAGCTCCTTGAAGGCAGAAACTGGTCCTTACCAACCTGCTATCCCTAAAACCTAAATTCATGACTGGCACATACAAGAATTCAATCAATGGTTCCTAATAAATGAATGAAATTAGAAATATAGTTAAGTATACTTTATCAAGGTCAAATCTGCCCAAATATTATTTGTATTTTAGACTGAGCCCTATTTTGGACTGAGCATAGGAACCCTGAGGTAGCTCGAATGATAAGAGCATCCACTTGAAAAATCAGGCCAGGCATGATCATCGAGGTGGCCCCTCACCACCCTCCGGCTCCAGGCAGGGATGGAGGGCTGAAGAGTATCAAAACTTCCAGAACCAACAGTCAAGGCTTCCTGAGGATGCCCCATTCCCTGAACCAACTTCCCTGTCTGTGTCCCCCGCCACACACACGCACACGCAGATGCGTTTATCCAGCACCTGCTGGAAGGCAGGCACTGCTCCAGCACTGAGCATAGGGCAGCAAGGAAGACAGGCCAGGTCTTCACTGCTCTTCCTGAACATCCATTATAAAAGACACACGTCCCTTCCTGCCTCCAGCACACAGACAGCTTCAGTTGGACTTGGAATATCAGCTTCAAATCACACATTTAGAGGAGGGAAAGCTCACTTTGGAGTCATGTACTCACCGTCAGCAGTGTGAAGGAGCTTGTGACTTTTCAATGTCCCTTTGGATTTGAATTTCTTGCCACACATGTCACACAGGTGGGTTTTCTCAGTGCTGTGCCGATTCATATGAGCCTTGAGGTTACTCTTGCTACGAGTTGCATAATCACACAAAGAACACTTGAAGGGTTTCACACCTACCAGGGGAAAAAAATGTACACATCTATATATACACACACATACATATTTACATACGTGTGTGTATATGTGTAGGGGGTAGTCCAAAGGGATAAATGGACACATATAAAATATCATTTGGAATAAAGCAAATAATTTGCTTGTCCCTAATGTGCCACACACTTTCCCATGCCAGCCTCCTCCCCAGGCTGTACCTTCTGACAGGGATGCCCTTTCCTCCTGGCTCTACCAGGTGCCTCCACCCTGCAGCTTTCTCTACCTTCCCAAATAGATTTCCCTACTTCCCTATCACTGTGCCCAAATCCCGTAACTCTCCAGTAGCTGGAACATTCACAGTACATTACAGTGAGTTGTTCCTTTCTTCCTCTCCCTTGTGGAGTCTGGGAGCTCCATAAGGACACAGACCCTAATCAACATACACAGCAGATGGTCATTAAATTCCATTGAACAGAGTTAAACTGAACAAAATTAAAGGAACCAAGGATATTTGTGAAAATCAATGGGATCAGGCACCCAGGATCAACTTCATAAAAGAAACCAGGCCTTACAACACTGGCTGCTATTGGGCTAATGACTCAGACCAGAGGGGCATCTGGGCATTCAACTACTCCTTCGTTCAACAAGTACCCATGGAAGACCTATCTTCACACTACGCACTGAGGTTTAATCTTGAAGCTGAAAAGAAGTGGATCCTGCCTTCACTGCCCACCAGGAGGTGGAGACAAGTAAACAGGCCAATATAAAGTGGTGTGATGTGCTATGGGGATGGGAAGGGTCCCCCGAACCTGAACACAAGGATATGACAGACAGTTTTTAGTGAGCGAAGCAAAGCATTTTCACTCATTATCTGTACCACTTCTAACTGTGCAGTTGAGGAAATCGAGGCTATAAAGAGGCTGAGGGATGTGCCCAGGAGCACAAGGCTGAGGTGCACACCTGGGCCTGTGCGCTTTATGGCCCATGCAAAAATTCAGCATGGGGCTTCTGGAGAGTGAAGTGATCCTCTAACCATGAGTACCAATGAACCATGTGCCCCTGAATTAGTGTTTGCATCCTAGTTTCCACGTATGTAAGATGATAGAGCCAGGAGGCAGCTCCCGAGGAACCATCTGGAAACTGTGCCCCACTCCGGGTTGGTCATTTATGACATACTCTCATGAGAGCAGGGCTGAAGCCATGGCGCTGGCTTGGGTCAAGCAGCATCTTCTGTATCACACATGAACCTGAGCAGTCATTTCAACTCCAGCTCAGGACTGCAGAGGGTTCAGGACTGTCACCCTGTGGAGGAAAAGCCCACACAAACCCCACAATGATGGGATGTGGCTCAGGGATGCCATCTTTATACTTTATACACATGTGAACAGTGGAATTATATACATGTCCTATATGACCAGGTGCTCCTCCAAAAGATTTAAATAATTCGGAAATGCAGACATGCACTTTCTCACAATCCCAAAGAAGTCAAATTCCTTCTTTCTGTTCTCTGTCTTACTGGAACGAGAAGAGCTAAGTAAAGCAACACAGGTCTGAAAGAAACATATTACCACTCATGGCTCCACCCTCCAGCTGGCCGGCTGTGCAACCCTGGAAGGCCGTCTCACCAGCTCCACACCTCCGTGTTTCTCACCATCACATGCGGATGTAGTGAAGGAGATGGCACAGATAAACCAGCTGTTACTGAACCCGAGATCAGCTGCTCCTCCCACAGCGATGTACTGAGACACTGTCTGCTCTAAGTTCTCACCATTTTTATCCACCAGAAGCCAGTACTTAGAACTTCTACAGTGGAGAGGCCCCAAGTCCATTACTTGACTATTATGAAACCTAAACAAAGTCACAGGTCTTCTGAGCAACGAATGTCACAGGCTTGCAGAAAGTTCACACAAATGGTTAATTAGTATGACTATGGCCATTATCCATGTTTTATTTATTTTTCTTTTTTTTTTTTCTTTCTTTTTTATCTTTTTGTTTTTGTTTCTCTCTTTTATTTATTTGGTTTTTTTATTTCTGTTTTTCTTGTCCCATGTTTTATTTTGAGAGTAAACAGAGAGAAAGAATAGTTATGGTGCAGGAATCAATCCCAATGAACTCCAAATACTGTAGTGTATGTACAGATATGCTTTTTGCCTTTGTGATTCCATCATTACAGAAAAGTCATAGATTAGTGAAAAAATATAATACCGTGACACTCCAGCAAACAGCAGCAGTCTTTGGCTTTCCGAATCTTTTCCAGAATTCTGAAGTTGTTTAAAATATCAGATTACTTCCAAATGGAAAACATGCAAGAGTAATGCATCATCACACATAAATATAAGAGCATTGACCATGTAAGTACCCAAGATGGGCTAAGCCTTCTACTGAGAGTTTTATATAAATTATCTTATTGATCCTTGCAATGAATCCCAGAGTAATTCATATGAGAGATAAGTAAACTGAGGTTCAGAGAGAAGGAACTATTTGCCCCATCATACAGCTCCTAAGAGGTGAGGGTGGGATCTGACCTTAGCTCCCCAAACCCCAGAGCCTATACTCTTCTCACATGAGTGGCATTACATGGTTGATGCCACTATAAACTCATGGTCTCCAGCCTCTAGCTCTGTGTTTCCATCAGGGTCAGCTCCCCTGCTGATTCCCATGGGGGCCATTCCAAACCAGTCCTCTATGAAGATGCTTCTGATTCGTTCTTTGCTACGAAAACTGACCAATGGCTGGGAATGTCCTCAACTTGACGACAAAGAAACAACACCTGTATATACATACCTGCCTCCACCCTCCTCTCCTTCACTCCTTCTCCTGACACAAGTCAGTGGAGAGGTAGTGAGCAAGGGTTTTGGAATCAGAGAGCATGGGTCCGAATCTCAGTTCTACCACTTGTTAGTTGTATGACCTTGGACAAATTATTTAACCTCTCTGAGCCTCATTTTCCTCATTGGTAAAATGGGGAGGATAACGGTACCTACCTCTAAGGTTGTTGAGACTGAAGCAGATAAAGTGGGTACAGCATTGAGCACATTGCCTGGCATCCAGGAAGCATTCAATAAATGCTGGTAAACAAAAAAGTATCTCCAACCTTGGAATTTGATCTAAACTCCTTCTGCCTTCTCCAGGTTCCTACTCCATCAGTAACTGTTTTCTTTACTGAACTGTTAGTTTCCCCCTTCCTAATAGTTCCCTCCTTGTGGCCTATAAACAGGTCATTTTCATCCCATATTGTAGAAAATACTTACGTAATCCTTCTTTCCCTTCTAGCCTTATATTCCTACTTGCAACATTCCAGGTTTCTAGCAAGCAGGAAGAGACCTAATGCAGATATCTGGAAGGGCTTTTTCTGGCCCCTTAGCCCTTACCCTCATCCCCAGAAGGGCACATCCTTCTCCATGGGGAGAAAACAAAGTTGGGAGCCTGTTGTCTCTTACAGGATCTTGACTTCCAACTTCCCAAAGTCCCAGTGAATGGCTGCCCCACACTTCCCCTTACAGGCAAGCACACCAAAAGCACAGCCAACATTCTTTTTCACACAACTCTTTCACCTTCTGATTTCTTTCTCCTCAATGTGAACAATAACACTCCACACTGCCAAAATTAGCAGACTCCCCGCTGCCCTCTTCACCTTCATTCATTCATAATACCAACAGTTCTTCAATGCCTGCTATGTGCAGTGCACCGTGGTAAATGCCAAGCTCCCGCTGTGAACAAGACAATGGTGTCCTGTTCTGGGGGTTCTTGCCTTCTAGTAGAGGAGTCATAGTGATTTATTTAACTACAATTGCAATAAGACCTGTGAAGAAGTGCACACTTGTACTTACTGCAATTGCAGCTAATTAGGTAATGATTTAAATCACTAATCTTAGCTGGCACACTTCTCAGTGTGCTGAAGAAGTTCTAGCTGCAGGGGATGTGAAGATATGGCTTTCTCCTAATGTACTCCCAAAACGAAGGATGGAAGCACAAAATTGAAAGGGTGTTCCGTTTGGAAAGACAAACACTCACCTTCATGAGCCCAAATATGACGCTGAAGGTCTGAACCATTCTTCATGAAATAGAAATCACAATAGGGGCACTTCATGGCTCTCTTTCCAATCAGCCCTTTCAGCTGAACCCTCCTCCCGAGAACCTCGGAGATGGTGCTCATGGAGACCTCTAGAAGAAAAGCAGGATAGCCATCAGAAGGAGCCAGAGCCTTGGTACGGGCAGATGTAATGAGCCTCGTCTCTGAGCATCATGAAGGGGGCAGGGTCAAGATGTGCTCCATGATGTCATGAGAGTTTTTTGCCTAAAAAGTTAAAACAGGATGTTTTTGCCTAAAAAGTTAAACCAGAATGTAATCAAGCCTCAGATCTAAATACATATTAACATAAGTTATGAGGAAGGAGAAGCAATATCACAAGGCAATCAGATAAATGCAGGCTGCAAAACTGTCCACAGGAAGAACAACTCAGGTCCCCCAAATCAACGTTATGGAAAAAGTGAGGGTGAGGGGAGGGTGTTTAGAATACAAGAAATTTAAGGAACATGACCACTAAATACAAATGCTTGGATCTTGATTTAAACAAACCAACTTTAAAAAATACATATCTTGGGTCAATTGGGAAAATTTTAAATGAATTAATACTAGGTTGTAATAAGAAATTACTGTTAATCCTGTTCGTTTTATTGATGAAATGGTGGTTATATTGGAAAAAATCCTTATTAATTAAAGACATGTTCTAAAGTTTTTAATGGGGAAATTACATGATGTCTGGGATATACTTTAAAATGTTACAGAAAAAAGTTCATGGGGTTGATATATGAAATGAGTTTGGCAAAATGTAGAGAACTGGGAAATCTGAGTTACAGATACATGGCGGGGTGGGGGGGGGGGGGTCCTTATATTATTCTGTGTACTTTTGTATATGTTTGGGATTTTCCACAATAAAAATGTTAAAATAATGACAAAAGAATGCTTTATATCTTCTCACAAGCAAGGGCCAGCGGTTGTAATGAGTATCTTCAGCTCACATTGGCTCACATGTTACTTAGGACACGGGTTAACATGGGAAGGACAGAGTTGGGTGTTCACACAACCCACATGCTCCCTCCCAGACAAAGGCCTCAAGGCTCAGACTGCTCCCAGATAAAACATAAGCATTAGTACCTTTCCATTATTCATCTTCCTCCATTTCTGATCATTTACAGTCAGTGAGTCAGTGCCCTTATACCAAGAGCAGATGCAAAATAAAGAAACAGAAAAGGGAGGTGGATGAAGGGAGAGAGGTGCATGTAGCTTCTTCATTACTCACTACACAGCACGCAGCACCGCTGTCTGCTCTCTCAGGCCCTGCCTGATGTGGGGATCTGGGGACAAGCCCTGCCTCAAGGACCCCATGGAGGCAGCTGGGAGAGGGACGGTGACTAAAGAAGCCATGACATTGGTTCAGTGAGCCATGACATTAGGAGGAGCCGGGTCAGCCCCTCAGCCAGATGGGGAGCCACAAAAGGGCCAGGCTCTGAGGGAGAACTTATAGAATAAACAGGCAGAACAGGAGGAAAAATGTCCCAGGCAGCAAGAATGGAAGTGACAAAATGTGGATGCACAGGAGCTGGTGCCTCACGCCCCTGAGCAGCCTAGGATGTGAAGATACCATAATGACAGTCACTCCCACTCCCTGAGGCTCCTCAGCCTGGGTGGGAGACAACACTCTTTACGAATGAACCACCACCATGGGCAAAACACACCTGTGACAAGGCCAGGCACAGGTAAGGATCTCAGTCACACCTGCGTCATGTGTGACCCAGGGAAAGGCACTCAAAGTTCTCATGGAGCACGGTGGGAGGAGTGGGGTCACTGAGACTGCAGGATGTGGGCAAAGGCACGACTGAATACCAGATAAAAGGATAAAATGAAATAAATCATTATATAAACTTCTTAGCTTTAAACAAAGATGATTGTTTCTCTTGAATTTATTCATATTTTCATCCCTCATTATTTCCATACAGTGCAACTTAAGTATAATGCTGTGTTTTAAAACAAACAGAAGCATTTTAAAATTAATTTTCCACTCTAAAATGCATAATCTTACCAGGATGATTGGTCTTGATATGTGACTTTATCAATCGATCCTCTGAAAAAGACTTTTCACACACAGGGCAAGAGTAACTTCTTTTGTCCTTAACAGAAAGAGAACATAATCAATTGACTGTCTCGCTTAAATCTGGGCTCTAAAGAAATATTATCACCACCACCATCACCATCATCACCATCACCACCATCACCACCATCACCACCACCACCACAACAACCACCATCACCATCACCACCATCATCACCACCATCACCACCACCACCACAACCACCACCACCATCACCATCACCACTATCACTACCACCACCACCACAACCACCACCACCATCACCATCACCACTATCACTACCATCACCATCACTACCACCATCACCACCATCACCACCACCACCACTACCACCATCACCACCATCACCACCACTGTCACCACCACCATCACCACCACCATCATCACCGCCATTGCCACCATCACCACCATCACCATCACCACTGCCATCATCACCACCATCGCCATCAACCTCCAATATGATAACTATCATCACCATTGCAACTATCATTATCATCACCACTACCACCATCACCTCTACCAGCAGCAGCCACTGCAGCAGCAGCCACTGCAGCAGCAGCCACTGCAGCAGCAGCCACAGCCGCATCATCAAAGCTAGACACACAGTGCATCGTTCCAAGAACATAACATACAGCTTCCAACTGGCTCTGCACAGCCAGGGAGCTCTAGAGTAGAGGGACAGCATCAGCTCCATTTCAGAGGGGAGATTCCTGTGTAGGTGGTAATGAGAGGGGCTCAACCTCAAAACTGAGAGTCTACCACATAGACCAATGCTGCTCCATGACCCAACATTATAATATGCCCTCCAGCACCCAATGCGTGGGTTGCATGGAATTTCATGTAAGTTATTTTATTGAGGCTCACAATCAATCACAAAAGACAGAAATTGTTCAAGCTCATGTCATAGATTAAAAAACTGAGGCCCAGGGTAATGAGCCCAAAGTCTGAGAGGAAGAGCCAGCACTGGAAGTGGAGTGTATAGATGTCCACCCAGGACACCTCGTACCTCTCCAAGACCCATGACCCACCGAGGCTGCAGGTAGGAAGTTCATTCTGCACTATTGCTACCTCAATCACTCTGGTGACCCCAGTGTTACATTCTCGGTTAGGGAGAAGGCCTTGTGAATGACCAAGCCATGGCTTTTGCTCACCTGTTTTCTCTCAGAGCTTATGTTAGGGATATTTCACATCACAATTTTCCCCAGAGGGTGGGTGTTATGGGTTGAATTCTGTCTCCCAAAAAGTCATATGGTGGAGTTCTAACTCCAGTGACCTTATTTGGAAATAGGGTTTTTACAAACATACTCCAGTTAAAATTAAGTCACCAGGGTAGGCCCTAATCCAATATGACTGGTGTCCTTACATAAATGAGAAATTTGGACACAGACACGCACACAGAGAGAATGCCATGTGAAAATGAAGGCAGAAATCAGGGTGATGCATCTACAAGCCAAGAAAGGCCAAAGACTAACAGCAAACCACCAGAAGCCAGGAGAGATCAGAGCCCTCAGAAGGAGCCAACCCTTCTGACACCTTGATCTTAGACTTCTGATCTTGAGAACTGAGACAAGGAACATCTATTGATTAAGCCACTCAGAGTGTGGTGCTCTTATCTCCAAGCTTCCAAGCCTACATCTTACAGGGAGCCAAAATGGGGTGGAAAGAACTCTGAACATCCAGATGAACAAAAAACGAAAAAATATACAAGAGGCATTACTGCAAGGAAATGCTGTTGGCCGTGTGTGTTCCGGAAGATGTGAACACAGTCCATGCTCACTTGGATTTATAGGAGAACTAATTCCCACCATTTATGGAGCACCTGCTGTGAGCTCAGCAGGGCACCAAGTGCTTTCCAAGCCTACCTAAATGAATGCAATCCTCACAGCCTGCCTAAGGCAGGCTACTCATCCCTCTAAACAATAACAATCACAACAGCGCCACTTGTTACGAACTCACATGTCAGGTGCTTTACACAGTACAATCTGAGGCATTTAGGAATTTGCCCAAGGTCAGCCACCACTGAGAGCAGAGCTGGAGGACCCAGGCAGGCCTTTGGGCTGTAGAACTCTTGCTTCAGTGAGACTGTGACTAGCAGCACAGTCTCAGGGCACAGAGCCCTTAGATTTGAATCCTGGTTTCATCACTTTTAAGCTGGGCATCTTTGGACAGTGATTTAAACTCTCAGTGCCTCAATTTCATCATCTCTAAAATGGCAGTAAAAAGTGCCTCTTTCATAGTTTCACAAGAAGCAAAAAGGAGATAAAAAGCACATAGAGTGTCCAGAATGGGCCTGACCTAGAGTGAGAGCTCAACAAATTTCAAAGACTTTGCTGCTGTGGTTTCTGCACTGCCATCATGCAACTTGGCCTGAGACAGTAGACCTTCTCGTGGGCTAATGCACCCTGGGAGTTTCCAAGAGGGGACCCTGAACAGCATCCCCCAAACTCATTTGTGGACTGGTTATTGTTGCTACTGCAGAACATCTCCTGAGGCTGGTGTTCCCCAGAGCACACTTAGGAAAAGGAGACATTACATTAAACAACAGAAACAAAACAAAAGTCCCTCTGAACAACCAAACAGTCTGAATGCACTCCTGAGTGTTCTGGCCAGTCAATGCCACAGACTTCCACCCAAGCTTCATCCTAGGCTTGGGCTTCTCAGCGTCCTCCTGCCACTGTCCTCCTCTGCCCTTGACTCATGCCATTTGGGGAAGACACCCTGGGCCTGGCGGACATCCTGCAGGAGGCCTCCACCAGTCCTGGCTGCCCCCCGGGGCCCTCACCATCAGAGTTGATGGAGGCATTCAGAGGAGCTTTGAAAGAGTTTACAGTGATCTCCCCTGAGTCCTTGCTATTTGATTTTTTTTCTTTTCATCTCAGATAGTCTAAAAGCAATATGTCTTAAAGCTTATCAGGCCCCTTATTACTCGATGCCTTTGAAGATTGTCAGGACACAGACAGTGGTGAAGGGTACAGGGAGAAGGGTGAACTCTTAGTACTCATTTACTTCTTTTTCAAAACCTCAGTTCAGTACCAGAGATGAAAACCCAAACTGACACAGCAAACTTAAAAAGAGCGGTGGTTAAAAGAGTTCCTTGCAAAGGTGGGAGGTGGGAGAGATCCACACTGCAATGATGGTAAAGAACCAGCCCTCAGAGTCTGTGTCGTGCTCTGATGGAAACGGCCTTCAAAGCAATCAGGAACCCTTGCGGGGGTGGGGGGTTATCCGCATTAGGCCCCAGCCACGGCATGCAGAGGCTCGGGGCCCAGCTCAGGCAAACCTCACCTGGTCCATGCCTCAGGGGCCTTGGCCCTCAAAGTAACTGGACAGTCCTTAAATCCAAAACTAGCACTGGGTGGAGAACATCATATTGAATCCCCCCACCACCACCACCAATTATATATAACTCTTGCATAAGTAAGTGCACTGTAAAACATCTGACAGAGTTAGAAAAACAAAGGTGTGGATTCCACTCCACACAATTTCTCAGGAATAAAGGCCACAGTCACAGTATCTGCTATCCTCTGTGGTTCACTCATTCATGGTTCACTCATTCATTCCTCAAATGTCACAGAGCCCTTGTATTGTGTCAGACACTGCACTGAGGCCAAACTGGTGAAACCCTCAAGGGGCCACAAGCGCATCAGGAAAAAGACGTGCCCACGTGAAGAGCCCAACAATCAGTGGAGACAATGCAGACGGTGCAGCAAAGCACAGGAAAGGTGACACTTAAATTGGGACTGATGGGAACAAGTTAGAAATGTGCTCAATTGGGGATTTCAACTCAAGGCTTTTTCATTCCACTGTTTTGCCAATGCCATGCCTTTCAATTCAGAATCTTGATTCTTGATAGAACGAAGCTATTCTATACACAAGAAGCTTTGGTAGCCTGAGGAAACAAGGCAACACAGAAATAAACTTGTTTGGGGATCAAGTAAGAAAAGACCATATTCTTGTAGCTCTTAGAAAGCAAAAACATTATGTTCAATCATTTTAGTTAAGTAACATTTTCCTCTCTTTAAAAAATACTGACTGACTGTACTCATTTATTTCCAGGAAGATATAGGAGGAAGCTCCCTCTACTTTCTCTGTGCTTTGTTAGCAATATGTTATTTTAGCTTATCTCCAGCGAGTATGAGTAAGATTTTTTTTTAATATGTGTAGCTTTACAGCCAAAAATAGAGTATGCGCTTCTCAAAGACAGAGGCCAAGTATCCTAAACATCTGTTGAGAGCTGTCAGACCCTGAATGGATACACCACCACCATTAGTATTCTTCCTCTTCCTGGTCCTCCACCTCTCCCTTCTCCTACCAGTACTAAGAAGGATGAGCTACCGTGGCCTCCTGTTATGTGCCTGGGACTGTGCTGTGTCTCTTACAAACATTAATCACTAATTTCCCTTGGCAACGCTGGAGGTGGGGATCGTTATCCCCACTTCCAGGCAAGGGGATGCGAGAGGTTAGGTAGCAAAACCACCAGCATCTAAGTCTCAGAGTCAGCTCGGGCTGTAATTGCTACCAGTGTCTCCGGGGTCTTGGAGAAGGAACACAAGCCAGAGAGTGAAGTGGCATATCATAGACATTTACCAGATGCACCACTGCCTGCTGTTTCACACTTTTGTGTCAGGAACAATTCTTTAAGCAACAGATTCTCAGGTCCTCAAATTATGGTGAAGGTAGGAGGCCCGGAATGTCATTCATAACAATTACACCCACATGACTGTTATTCAGGAAGTCAGGAATTACATCATTTAGGTCAGGGACTTATAGACATTACCCATTTGACAGCACCATCCAGCATATGCCTGACAGATAAGCCTTGAAACACTGAAACAAAGTCCTCAGAAAACAATACTGATCCTTGGTATGGGCAAATGATGCTGATAAGTTCTGTTTTATTCTATTCTAATTTTGAAGAAATGCTGGTTGTAACTCACTCAACTGATTTTACAAACCTCAGATGGATTATGACTAGTGGATCTTTTCTCCAAGAGAATGATAATCTCGGTGTTTTGTTCATATTTTCTAACGTAATACTCATGACCCTCAGAAGTAGGGGAAAATACTTTACCTCCATTTTAGAGAGGAGAAAACTGAGGCTAAGGGAAGCTAAGCAATTTGCCCAAAATCAAACAGGTAGATCTGGGATCTGAACTCAAGCACTTCAGAACCCAAAGCCCTCTCTCATCCTTCTAAAATCATGTTTTCTCAAGTTTCCTTTTCACAAAGTTTGCACAGTGCTGTAAAAAGTAGATTTGCTCCAGAAACGTTGACTGACTTAATCAACCACCTCCCCATATTTCCTTGATGTCAGTACATCCTTGACTATAAATCAACAACATTTAGTTACTAATGGCAAGAGGAAAGTAGTAGGAAGAACTATATTAAATATATACACTCCTTCCCGTCATAAGGTGTGTATCTTTAGCTAAGAAATGGTTGTAAGAGTCACAGAAACAGGCACTTAGCCAAATCATCCCAGTATCCTAACGCAACTGGAATGGACCTGGATATGGATATGGTCTCATTTGGCAGGTGGAGGGCAGAGGTGCTATTTTAAATTTCCTTAGTGTTTATTTGCATAGGAATCTATGCTGAAATCAGTAAATGCTGAAATCAATGCAAAATCCCACCCAAACTTATAACAGACCTGGTCCTACCTCCAGGGTCACAGGTAAGGAAACCAAGCCCCAGACTGAAATGAGGACCCGCCCCAGGTACCGTGCTTCTCCCAGGCAGATCAGCACTACTCTCCAAACCCAGCTAGACTCTGCCATGTCCCAAGTCCTCAGCTCAACCACAAGGACATCTGTAAGGCTCATTTACATCATAAAGCACATTCACACGATCTCACTGGAGTTTCACCACCACACAGAGAAAGGAGAGCAGTGTTATTCTCTCTACTTTCTGGAAAAGGGAAATAAAGCTCAGAAAGACCAAGCAGTCCACACAAAGCCATACAGCTAGAGCCAAGTCCCTGGTTTTATCCTCTCTGTGGCAGCAATGGTGTTACTACGTTAAGAAGAGTGAAGGTAAGGGGACAGTGAAGATAACACAACTAAATATTGATGGGATGGCAACAGAAAACATGAGTAATTTTTCTTAAATGCTTCATAATTTTTGTAAACCCTTTTAAGAAAAGGTTAATGCTTAACCTCCAAGAGTTAACCTGCATGCTTTACTCAGCCGATTTCCTAAAGAATTAGATCAAATCCTGTGGATTCAAAACACTCTGCACATGGGAATTCCATCTTGGTGAAATTACTCCCAAAAAAGCCCTTCTAATGTCCATCACTGATGAATGGATAGACAAAGTGCAGTATATTCATACAATGGAATATTACTCAGCTATAAAAAAGAATGAAGTATCGACACATGCTACAACATGGATGACCTAAGAGAAAGAAACCAGTCATAAAAGGCAATTTACATACATATTTTAGGATTCCTTTTATATGAAATGTACAGAACAGACAATCCATAGTGATAGAAAGTAGGTAAGTGGCTCCCTAGAGCTCAGGGAGGCAGAAGTAAGGAGTGACAACTAGTGGGTACAGGGTTCCTTTATAGGAGGACAAAAGAAGTTCTGAAATTAATTGTGATTGTTGCACAGCTCTGAACATATTAAAAACCACTGAGTTTCACACTTTAAACAAGTGAATTATATGGTATGTTAATTATATCTCAATAAAGTTGTTACCAAAAAAAAAAAAAAAAATCCACCATAACTTTACTAGCAGATGCTAAATTCCACTAGGTGATAGCACCTTTGCTGTTAGATCAAGAGTCTACATTCAGAGAAAGTGGATCTTTTTTACTGTGTTGACATTTCCTTGGTACCCTTGGCTTCGTTACAGAAATAATTTACAGGTTCAAGAGACAAATGTTGTCTAAACTCAAAATACTGGAACCTGTTTTCATAAATTATGCTGTCTTACTACACTGGCAACACAGTCCACCTAGTTCATGAAGAATGCTTAGGAATTCGGTGTCCTGGCATACATACGGAAGCCTTCCCTTGGTTTGTGCTGTTGACTCTGCTGGGAATTTCCTCCTGACCCTCTTCCCTTGCCCAAAGCTACTCATCAACTGGAAACTCCTCCTCCCAGGCTCTCTCTGGGTAGTTGGGGGGTGTCCTGTGTTGACCTCACTTACCCTTGCATGTTACCATAGTGCCATTACTGTTTGTTTATCCCCCCACAAAACAAAGAGCACCTTGAAGGCAGGGATTGGCTCTGACTCATATTTGAAATCCCAATGCCTGGCACGTACAGAATGAGGCCTCTAGCTTCACAAGCAGCAGCAGTACATTCACCTTTAAAAGTCTCCATTGGAAGAACTGCAAATATCAGCGTGGGAAGACTGAAATTAAACTTTAACAACTTCCAAGAAAACGTGAGTGCTAACGAGAAGGAGGACAACATCCTTTTTTATAAGGTCAACTGAGTCCCACTCCCTTACTCAGTATGCTACTCTTCTCTTGCAGTAATGTGCAGAGACATTTTGTTATTGTAGCATGAGTCACAACTGCCACTTAACAGCACAGAAAGTATCAATGCAGTCCCTGCCCTCAAGGGACAGTCTACTTCAACCACATTCCTTCAAATGATGTACAAGTGTCCAAGAGACCAAGAATGGCATGGCTGATATTAATGACCAACTACCACACTGTGGGCAGTGTGAGGTGGTGAAAAGAGCATGGCTTGAATTTTGTCTCTGTCTCTTACCAATGGTGTGACTATGGTCAAGTTACCTAATGCCTCTGCAATGTCAGGCTCCTGATCTGCCCAGTGGAGGAAAGAATCCCCAACTCCTAGAGGTGACATGAGAACTAAGTAAGATAGCACAAGGGCATGGCCACAGGACCAAAACAGCAACTGCTACTTCCCTTTGCCCCAGCACATACTTCCCTTTGCCCCAGCACATACTTCCCTAGATGCCTTCTTAAATGGTGATACCGAAAAGATAGCCTCTCTGAAGGAAGACGCGTACCACAGAAAGTTGAAAAGAGAAACTGCTTTAAATGCAATTTGTCAAGAAGGATGAAAATGTATGAAATTGGGGTCAAAGATCATAGCACACATTGTGATGCTCCCCTGCCAGCCAGGAGGCCAAGCATCAGCATCCAGGGGAAGAAAATCTCTCTCACACACACAGCGGGCTGGCAAAACAGGCAGTCCCAGATCGTAAAGCTTTTTTACAACTTTCTTGTTCTTATCATTCTTTTACCTTATGTTTCAAAACCTCTAAATCCAGAGCAGCAAGTTTCAAAATAAGTGGAATAAATAATTCACAATAATGACAGTCAATGGCATATAGTGCTGGCTCCATGGCAGGAACCATTCTGAGACATTTACATACATTCCCTCACTTCATCCTCACTCAAGGATGGCTAAACTGATGACTCATCTAAAAGCCAAGCATGTGGTAAATGGGGGAGCCAGGGTTAAAGCCCAGTAGGCTGCTTTGTGGTCTTGACTGCTACACTCCAAGGCTTCTCCCAAGAACCTGTTCTCATGTTGGCTTTACTCCCTCTTGACTTCATATGTGCTTCCAGCAAAGTCACATTAATGAATTCTGCCCTCAATTTCCGTGCCTAAGAAAGTCCTGGAAACAATACCATCCTAACAGCAATTCCATAAGGAATTACAAACCACATGCCTTCATACGCTCCTCAGAGAGACAGAAAGAGAGACACGCAGAGAGATGGGGGGGACAGAGACAGGGAGGGAGGGAGGAAGAACATGTACTAACTACCAGGTGACATGCAAGAGCTGGTACACACAGCCAACTATAGGACAAGCATAGTGCCAAGTTCTTTCTCTTGAGCATTCCATTGTAACCTCCTAAGAGCCATAGGAGAGCTCTATTCATATACAAATATATATATGCACACACACACACGTATACATGTGTATACATATGTTTGCATGTGCGTTGGTGTGTGTAAATACACGTGTGTATACGTGCTTATATGCGTCTGTGTATATGTGTGTATATATGCATGTGTGTGTGACTATATAATACAGATATATTTTTTAAATATGCATTTCATATAGCAGGCTACCAGGTGTCAGAAAGAACAAGTGATTTGTCTATGGCCACAGAACCTGTGAGAGTGCTGGAGACAGTGTTTGAATCCAGGCATCTAACCCCAAAGCCTGTGCTCAGACCTACCTACTCTACTCAAACATGCTGACTTCACCCTTAGTGACAAACTGCTAGGGTGCTAGTGACTTTTATGCCAGAAACCGATGGTAGAACATCACATTTCTGAAGCCTCCCTTTGTGCTGTCAGCAGCATAAAATGAATGCAATTAAAACAGAACCACACCTGGCCCAGATGTGCTTCCTTTATAACCTGAGACGTCTTAACTGACTCTCAGGTGTTGCCTCTTGAGTTAGATTAGAATTTGCAATATTAAACATTCATTCATTGTTTTACATGATCTTCCACCAAAGAACTAAACAAACATTACCATCATGAATATTAACAACACCTTGAATTAACATATTTTTCTAAAGATAAAACTGCTTCACAGACATTCTCTCACAGAAAGTTTACAATAAATAAGACAATAATAGGACAACAGTCATCATCAACATTTACCGTGCTGTTACTATAAACACAATACTGTTCCTGGTACGTTACAGGCAACATCTAGTTTAACTTCTCAACAACCTTTAGTGGCAGCTGTTATTATTAGCCCTGTTATTATTTTAAATGTCATTTAAGAGATTTTTGCTTTATTTCTACCCTGTAGTAGATCTTTCGTCTGTAGACTTTCTCTGATGCTGAAAAATGTGCACAGAAAGCAGTGTGTCAATCTAATCTCTTTGGTCAATGTCTTAGAGACTCTCGCTGTGCAGGAGCCAGGGGTGAAGACTTCTGTAAAGTGAAGAGCTGTTTAGTGAGAGGGCCTCTGTGTGTTTTCAGGGCAGGACATCACACATAGATGACTGGCACCAGGGACACCTACATATGCATAAATTGAAGAAAGCAATGAGGACCCAGGGGGATGGGGCTGCCACTCGGGCTTGCTACTTACCAGCTCTGTGTGAACTTTAAGATGTGCCTGCAGCTTATATTTATCTGGAGTCGAGTAGTCACAGCCGTCAGTGGGACACTTCAGCAAGATGTTACTGTGTTTCTGAATTACGTGGCGTTTAAGGCAGTTTTTGGTGATGGAAGAATAATGACACTGGGAGCAATAATACAGATGTTCCCGGGTGTGGGTGCGGACATGCATGTCAAAATGCACTTGGTACCAAAAAAGTTTGCCTAAAAAAATATTTTCACATGAGAACAAGGAAGTTTCTTTTATGCTAAATCTGAAATTTTTAAATTATTGCTATTTTTTAACTACTATATTTATCTCCCTCTTGTGCTTGTCCAGGTCACCCATCACACTGTTTGCCACATTTCTTTCTGAAAATTACATTTCAAAGGTGAGAGGTTGCAAATATTAAGGATGCTACTATTTTTTGCATGATATCAGGGCTAGTAGAGGAGAAAACGGGTATTTATTAAAGACCAATTACAGTGCCAAATGCTATGATGCACATTCATAGTTCCAAGTGTCTCTAAATTCTAGTGACACTCCTAAGACACTGAGTCTGGAGTTGACTTCCTCTTTCTCGCCCTGCCAGCTCCCCAGGAGATCCAAGGCCACGCTTTCACTGTGAGCTGGAAGGGTGCTATTTGGGGCCTCCCGACAAACAGCTGCTGCCACTTGTATAACCTCTCTCTGCTCACCTTGGACATGGTCAAAACTGAAAGCTCAACTTTATACATGTCATGTGCCAGAAGAAAGATTCTTCCTGGTTAGAATTCTGGTGGAGGTCGTGAGGTAACACCTGACCACACCAACACGATCAACTATGCGGCCATCCTGGCTGCCTCCACAGAGAATCCAAGTGCTAACTGCAACACAGTGGTCATCTGTTCCTATCTACAATGGAGAAGGGTAGCTCATTTAGAAAGCATTCTTTGCAAAGAGACATGAGCTCAAATTGAGCATAAGGGGACCACAGTGTGACGGGAGTGGATGGGGCTGCTGGGAAGGAGACTCCAATCAGCTGAGCACCTTTCCTTACCACAATATTCACACTCCAGGTCTCCATAAACTTTCCGGATCCTCTCACACAAGCTGATGTTCATTTGCTTCTTCTGTAAACTGTCCAGGACCTTCATGAATGCAGTGATGCCAGGCCGGTGCTCAGAGGCAGGTTTGCAAGAGTCAGGCTGGCACATGACCAAGTTCCCACCACTGGTTACCAGGGAAAGGAGGTCTGAAGCCTCAGCTGGGTTTGACCTGAGACATCTGCCAGGATCAGGTTCACTGGCTGGAAGGGCAGCCATTTTCTGCCCTTCACCTGGAGGGCTCTGGGCACCCTGGGTCTCCTGGTTTGGTCTAGCACTTTTGGCCTTGGATAGCAGTAGCGTGATTTCTTCACCCTGAGTCTGGACTGAGCCTCCATGCTGGGTGTCTGAGATTTTCTCAGGAGCAGCAGCAGCGTGAGCCTCAGCAGAGGAGGTATTGTTTTTCATCAAAAAGTCATCAGAAACCACCACACGAGAGTGCAGATCCAATGAGACCACAGTGGTTTCCAGCTTACAGGATGGCAGGGAAGCACCTTCAGCCTGGGGGGTGGCCAGGTGTGCAGCCAGGGTGGGCATTTCCACGGAGGCCTCCAGCTCCTTCTGTCCATCCTCAGGCTGGGCACTCCCAGGACAGGCCTCCTCCTTGGGGGCATTCACCCCCTGGAATACAAACTCCTCTTCCGCCAGCTGTAGCTGGTCCCCCAAGGCTTCCTGCTGGATATCCCCACCAGGTTCCAGGAGGCAGAAGCTCTGGTTGATGGAGCTGGTGAAGACCAAAGTCTCCTGGGCAGCCCCATGTACCTCTTTGATGTGAGAGCGCAGCCTGATAGAGCTGACAAACTTCTTGAGGCATATGGCACAGACATACACGAAGGGGTGCTTCCTGACGTGCAGTTCCAGCGCCTGGTACTTGGTGGCCCCATGGCCACAGAGCTCACAGGCAAAGGGCCATTTGTCACCATGGACCAACATGTGGCGGTCACGGTCCAGCTCGTTCTTGAACTTGCGCTCGCAGATGTGGCAGTCATAGAGCAGCTGCCGCTTGCCTTCCCGCGTCATCAGGCAGAGCTCATTCAAGGCCTCCTTGACCTTCTTGTCCTGAAGATCGTGTGCCTCTCGGATGTGCTTGATGAGGTTCTTGACATCGGAGTACTTCTTCTTGCAGAAGCGGCAGTGCTGCTTGATCTTCTTGTGCACCCGCTCAATGTGCACCTTGAGGTGGCCCTTGCTCAGGCAGGTGAAGGAGCAGTAGTCACAGGCAAACTTCTCACCAGTGTGCTTGCGCAGGTGCACGTTGAGGTTGGCTTTGATGGCACTTGCATAGCTGCACTGGGGGCACTTATATGGCTTCTCATTGGTGTGTATCCTCAGGTGGGCCTGCAGCGAGTGCTTGAACTTAAAGACCTTGTTGCAGTATTCGCAAGTGAAGATTTTGAGCTGGGTTGGACCTAGCCTAGAAATAGATGACAGCAAGTTACATTTGAAGACCTTGCACCTTCCTAATGAACTCTAGGCTTTCTTGTGAACCAAACACCATGACTTAATGTGAACTAAACAGAACAGGATAAATGGAGGCATTCATTCTCTCAAAAATCAGAACCAAAGGACCTAGGCACATACAAAGATGAAAGAGTGAGTCGTGGTCCTTTGGGAGCTCACAGTCTAGGGGAAGAGAAGACAGGTCAGCACGTGGCTGCATGACAGTACAGTATATGTGTAGGGCAAAAAGAAAAAGGGCCTCCAGCCTAGAATAAGGTAGGTGGGGAAACTTGCCAAAGAGGAGATGTCTGAGTTGAGGCTTGAAGAACAAGAAAGAGGGAGGCAAGAGAGGGGTGTTCACAACACGCACGACAATAATCAGCTGTGTTCCAAGCTGACTATATGGATTCTGGGATATTTTAACAGAGTGGTCTTAATGGAATGAGACTAGACATAATCAGCTTGTTCAGTAATGATAATCCAGACTTGCCTGTTTATTCAACCAATAGTTGGAGGTGACCCTCTCTCCCTTTCTGCAAGTTACCATTGTGAAGGCCACCCATTAGTGAAAGACCTCTGGCCTTTCTCCATGTCTTCTTTTCTTCCCAGGAACTAATGAGGAGTTTGGAACAGGACCTAGAATTCAAAGACTGAGCTCCTCCTTCCCCTTTCTGGTAAGGATGTGCCTGCCTGTGGTGAGCATGGGAAACAGCAGACGCTTAGCCAGGTGAGCCTCTGCGGGCCTGGCCAGCAGGGCTCCAGGACCAGGGAGACGCAGGCTGTCTAACCGTGCAGCACAGTAACAAGAAGCTTGACTTGCGTGAACTATTCCCTCCCACAGCTCTGTCAGTAACAGGGCTGATGTGTGAATCTCCATCTTTCTTCTCCTCTATCATGGTTGGTTTAGAACACAGACGGGGGAAATAGGATTGGCATTTATTAACCTCATATACCATTTGTTAACATATGATTGTCATTTATTAACACCTGACAATGTGATTCGGGCACTGTGTTCGATTCTGTGTATGTGGTGGAAAAGAAAACATGGTTTGCCTCATAGATTGTGTCTCTTCCAATATGGCAATAAGATAGTAACAATGACTAAGATAGTAACAATAATAATAGCTAACAATTATTGAGTACTTACAATGTGACAAACTCTATGCTAATTATTTAATCCCAGCTCTATTATTATACCCATTTTACAGATGAGAAAGCTGAGTATTTGCCCAGTCGTACAATTAGCGAGTGGTAAAGCCAGTATGTGAACCCAGGCAGATCGACTCTAGAGCCTGCACATTCAACCTCATCCTCTATACCACCTGAAAACACTGATGCAGCAGCCCTCTACTCAATGTAACCATACATGTGAAGAAGTTTCCCTGCATGGGACTTCCACTGCTGTTGATATGGCTGAACTTGTTTCTAAAATCAGCAAATGATAGTCACCAAAGTTCTACAAAATAAACTGAGGAGAGGAATTGGCTGATGAGACCAAAGAAGCAGGTGAGAATTCCTCTCTGGCCATACTGCTCCCTCTGGATGGTATGTCCAGGTTATCAAAGAAGGACCTTACACATACTAACAATCATATAGTGCTTTTAATTAGAAAGCATTCAGCTGTATCCACTGTAACTGTGAAGTTTTTATTTATGAAACTATTCATACAAGTATGTCTGATCAACATAGGTTGTCTTGTCTTTAAATTTAAAATGTTTAAATGGATGACAGTCCATAAATACCAAAGGGTACAATTCACATGATGTAATTAAAATAGTCAAATTTTAAAGTTACTAGTATGCCTGCATGCTGAGCCCAAGGCTCATTTAAGGAAAGTAATTTGGATCTTTCTCAAATGACAAACATATCCAGAAGGTGAAACATTTTAGAAAACTGAAGAAAGAAACCCTGGATTCATAACATCAATTAAATAAACAAATCACAGTATTTCCTCCTCTAATACAAATCTAAGTGGTCTGGCGAGAATCTTTCACTTTGATTTTTTGTGTTATTAGACAATACCTGGTAAGGCCCTCACTGCCCTCTGCTTACTGTTGAGGGTGATGAATCTGACGAAGATGCTCAGCAACCTGAACTTGACTCTCAAGCACAAGCCACTAGTAATGCTCATGAACCAATGCACAGAGCTGCAATGCCCATATGGTTCCTAGTAAGTTATTTTACTGCAAATGCTCCCTATTTGGTGAGAGAGGTACTCTCACCCCAGCGTTTTGGAAATAAATCAGGAAGAACTTTAACAGGTCAGACTCCTTAATTCCACTTTTGAGAATCTACAAAATTCAGACAAAGGTTCTCATTGCCCGTTTTTCACAACAGTTAAGAATTGGAAGCTGTTTGAAGATCTCAGCATAAGGAACTAGCTTGTTTACACGTTTTTTTCACCATTCATTCATTCAAAAAAGTGTTCCAGGTACTGGGAATACAAAAGAAAACCAAAACAAACACAACCTCTGCTCTATGGAGCTCACCTTCTAGAGGGAGCCGTGGGCGACCCTACTAACAATAAAAATAAGCAGATAAGTACCATCAGCTCCCTGCTGGGAAGGAAAAGGGCAGGATGCTCTAAAAGTCCTGTTCAGGGCAGACTGACCTATCTAAGGAACAGGAAAGGCCTCCCTGAGGACAGGACATTAGAGCAGAAAGCTGAAGGATGAACAGGAATTACCCAAGCAAGGGGAGGGGAGGGATCCAGGAAGAGGAAGAGGCACTTGCAAGAAGAGATCAAAGGACGCAAAGAGCTGGAACAGATGGCTCGAGCACAAAGAATGATGGGAGTGTGGCAGGGGGTGAGGCTCAGAAGTGGCAGGGGCCAAACTTGATGACCCCGTCCCCTAAGAGCAAAGTGAAGCCTTAAAGGGCAACAACCAGATGAGCATTTTTAAAAGATCTCAGTGGCTTCAGTGTCAACAGTTGAGTAGATTACACTATATTCTCACAAAGTTATAGCATGCCACTATGAAGCAAAAGGTTTGTGATGAATTTGAGTAACAAAAGAAAATAAGTATAATGTGATTAAGTTTTAAAAGCAAGGTACAAAATCACATACAAAATATAAACTCAATTTTATAAAATATATGTGCTATTAAAAAGGCTAAAAGAAAATACATTAAAAATATTAAGAGTGGTTATCTTTGGGTAATGAGATTACAAATGATTTTTTTCCACAGTTTTCTGGACTTCTAAAATCTCATATATAAATCTATATCATGCTTGTTATAAGAGAAAAAATGATGTAAACTAAAAGTTTTTATCTGTATTTTATAAAGCAAAGTCCTCACATACACACACACACACACAAAGTCTCTTTTAAAACTATTTCATAATTTACATAATATAATATTAATAGAATGCATGACAACAGGAATACAGCCTAGATCTGTTGATCAAATATTGAGTATATTCCCCTGTAAGTAGATTAGCACCTAGCTGAACCTCTCCCCAACAGCCCTCAAAATATCGTGAAGATAATTAGTTAAGGTCTACAAATCAACCTGAGCTGAGACACAGAATGATCCTGAGATTTAATCCTATTACAGATTTTGCCAAACGAATGAGTATTTTTACAACTTCATCGATAAATTCAGTTGTTCACATTTAAAAGAACAGAGGACTGAGGCTACAAACTCATGAAGCGCACTGCATGACATAATAATGACTTTCAGCGGGAGTACAGCATGTGCCAGGCACTTTGCATGTATTTTATCATAATTTTCACTAAGATTCTACTAGACATTTTTGACACTAGTGTAGTTGATGACCAGAGGCAAAATAACTTGTGCCAAGTTACAATAGAGTGTAAGCTTCATCAGGACAGGGGCTGTGTCCATCACATTCTCTGTCATACCATGAGTGCCCAGCGCAACACAGGTGCTCAGTCGTTGAGCTGAACTCACATAGTCTAGGGCCAACCCAGGACTGCTTAATTCTAAAGTTTATGCTCTACTAAAAGAACATCTCACCTCCCCTCTTTCAGAAAGAGGAAAACCATCAGCAACTGGTGTTTTGTGTCTTTCCTCTCAGCTGGGAAAATGTTTTCAGACTTCTGGTGATTAGAGTTTGCTAATCAACTTCAGCAAGTACATATCACAGCTAAGTACAAACAACTGGGGCGGGGGGGGGGGTGGAGAAACTCACTCGTTTGCTATTGTTGGTCAACTGATCCAACGTATTTGGAGGATAGTTTTTAATGTCGATTAAAGCTTTAAGCACTAATATCCTTTGATGCAGTAATTTCAATTCTAGCAATTTGTCCCACAGGAAGTCTTGAAAAAGTATAGAAAGATGTATGCAGCAAAATGCTTGTGAGGAAAATGAAATAAATGGTCAGGATCCCTCAGATGTTTGGAATCTTGCTGGGCATGACCTAGCCCATTTGACATCAATGTTATCTGTGCATGTGCGCCCAGGTGTTCCTTGGCTATTGTCTGATGTAGATGTGCATGGGCACCCAGGTGTTCCTGGGTTATCAGATTTGAGTATAAAGGACAAATGGCTCTGATCCATAGGATCCATAGGGCCCCCCACCACTGAGATGGCCCCAGAGGAGCCACGAGGGGGGTCACTACTGCTGCTGGAGGCTGTTGCTACAAGCAGATGCTGCCAGGGCACCCAGGAAACTCTGGGAGGCCACAGCCACTGCTGCTGGAGGCTGCTACGAGCTGCTGCTACTGCTGAGGAAGCTGAGGACTGAGCTCGCATCAGAATGAAGCACGTCAACCTTGCTGACGGCTCCTGGGATCTTTTTCCAATTTCCTAGCTCGTGACCTGTATGTGAGGGGTCTAGTGACCCAGGCAGCACAGGAGGGGTCTGGTTGACCCAGCCGGGTATGCGAGGTGTCTGTGACTCAGTCTGTATTACAGGTTTGAAGGGTCTGAGCCCTAGCCTGACAGTGCTGATCACTACATTGTCCATCACAGCAAAAATTGGCCATCTAAACTATTACATGACCACAAACAATTTTTTAAATATGGACTTAAAAATGAAAGATTTTTCAAGATGTAGTAAGTTAAAAAAAAAAAAAAGTTGAAAACAGTACATTTGGTATTTTGTGTTTGAAAAAACAACAAAATTAAAGCAATGTATGTTAGTATATTATGAAAAAATTATGGAGACTTATGAACCAAACTATCAACAGTAGTTACCTCTAGAAAGAGGGTTACTTTAACTCTACATCATATGGAATATTTGCACCTTCTACAACATGTTTGTGTAACTTTTGAAAGTGAGGGGAAATAAAGTAGGGCTGTAATGAAGGGGATCATTCTTCCATTAAATCAAGAAGTCAGTATCCTCTACAAATAAGTTTGTAAACAGAATCCAGATAAACAAACATGGTGACTCTCCTTGCACTCTGGAGGTCACTCTGTTCAGGCTCTGGCCGGAGTTACACATAACAAAATGCTTTACCTGCTTGACTTCATCGGTTGCTCATATGGTGTCTGCTGAATGGCATATTCCTGGTACCCTCTCCGAGGCACGAGGTCTGCTGCGGTGGTCTCAGGATTTGCAGCTCCAGTTTCAGGGGGCCCAGCCTCCACTGGAACAATCTTGGTAGCACCTGAGATTGATGCACAACACATTGCTTATTGAGACCCCCCAAAGTGGCAGTGACCCCATGTGAGCAGAGGGAGCAGTGCTTGAAAGTATGTTTCTTTACTTTTACTTGCAGGACACCCATGCAAAGTACTGGTTTTCCTTCAGTTCACACATTTAACCTCTTTCTGTATGTCAGTGAGTGAGTGAGTGAGTGAGTGTGTGTGTGTGCGTGTGTGCTCAAGAGGGGAAGGAGCAAATTTTCTAATAATCTGTCTAAATGTCCTCTTGAGGTACATTTTCACTTGATCTGCTTACTAAAACATACACACACACACGTGCATATATATGTTATTTTCAAGGTTTTATATCGGACTATGTGTGTTAAACTTTATGTAAATTTAAAGCTGCATCGAGATAGTAATAGTAACGAAACAGACTGTAAACAGGAATTTAAGCTACCTGGGGTCCAGTCCCAAATACATTACCTTAACATCTCTGGGTCTCTATTTCCACCCTATGAAATGAAGGGTTTGAAGTGGAAAATCTCGAGGGTCACCTTTATTTCTGCAATTCTATAATGTGAAATAATCAAAGATCTTTTACAGTAGCATACACTCCATATGTATGTATAAGTGTGTGTATCAGTGCATTAAGAAAAGGCTCTAATCTACTTCTTGTTTCTGGAATAGCAAAAGGAATTAATTACGCTTTTCAGTCTCACAGAAATCTCATAATACTACCACTAATTTCTGAGAAAAATTGTGGAAACTTTCTCTAGAAACCACCAAGTATAGGAAATTCTCTTTTGGGATTTTCATTTTCTAGAATAATACTTTTCTGAAGTGGAGTGGGACAGATAAAGTGACCTTCCAGAAAGTTCTTTAGTCTCATAATTTTATATGGTCTATTCTCTATTGACCATCTTACTCTGCAGTGAAGTATAAGAGAGGAATTTATTCAGTTTTCATTTTAAATAATGCGTTACTATTAGCATTGAAAATAGACACTTAAAAGGCTGTAGCTGTTCTTAAAATTCTAACTTTTATTTTTAAATTTTATTTGACAGCTATCACCCAAGCAGATAGAAAAAAAAAAATTATACTTTGAAGTCTACTACCATAAACTGTTTTTCTCCTAAAGTGTCCCACCCTGGAAGAGACTTTGGTTAAAAAGATAGTATAACATATCCACCAGCTATTTCGTATGAAAAGTATATAAAATAGTTGGTGAACCCCACTAAAAACGCAAAAAAGAAGTTAGGCAGAGTTAGCGTGGGTTTTGGAGAAGAAGCCTGCGTCAGTCTGGGCTGAGTGGGTTGCCTTCACAAGTAGGACGACAATTGCTGAGAACAGTGGGGGGAGGGGCACACTCCACATGGGCTGAGGGAGGGGCTCCTGGGGCAGTGAGGGCAGCTCGTGCTGGTAGAGATAGAGGCAGCAGAAGCCCTCACTACCTTTTCTGTACACATCATCCACAACAGTCCTGGGCAGTACGTGGGTCTGTCATTGTCCCAAATGAATGGGTGACTAAATGGACAGCCCCACAGCAAATGAGCTACCAAGATCACAGGGTTCAAGCCCGTATTCTGACTCACACCATTATGTCAGGCTGCCCTTGGTACCAAAAGTTTCTCATTTTGTCATTTCCTGCCATTGTGGTCACCTGGTATAGCTTCATGTGCAGTTAAAACCACACTTATGATGGGTTTCTTCACTCCAGAGAGCTGTCCCGCCTCCTTTCCTGAGGTGAGCTTCTGGACTTTCTCTGTTTTCTGTGTCCGGGGTTTTTTTGGGGCCTTTTCTCGGTCATCTTCCTTATATTTTGTTTCCAGTTCAAGGTCAGACTCATTACCTAAGGAGCAAATACCAACATGTATAAGACATCCTTTTATATCAATGATAGAGTTGGAGCACAAACACAGCTCTTTTACAGGACAGTAAAGAACACAGATCTCTTTGTGTCACTGGAGGCACCATCTCTGGCTCTTCCATCTTTCACTCAACTCAGTACATACTCATCGCACCCCTGCCACAGGCCACCATCTGGGCAGCGGAAATACACTGCTGGGTGAAGCAGACTTCCTCTTGTCTTGTTTTCATGAAGCCTATCAGACATCAGAACCATTAATAAACAACACTGCAGAGAAGATAAGGTCTCTAAGATTTACAGTCTAACAGAGAAACCATTCACCATTCAACTTATACTCATTGGGTACTTTCTACATGCCAGGCATGGTGGATATAAAGAGTGACAAGGCCCAGTCCCTGCCTTCCGAGGGCCCTGCAGTCCAGTGGGACAGACAGACATGCAGACAAACAGGTGCAGTCAAGAGCAGGCTGCTGTGCACCAAATCCAAAGAGAAGGGGTTTGAGATGATTATGTGAAGGAAGGGTAGGTTCTCGAGAAGTCAGAAAGGCTTTATGGGGAGGGAACCCTTCAGTTAAATATAAAAAAAAAAAAAGGCATTAGCAAAGCAATGATTGGGGGATATGGGAAACAGGTAACAGACAAGGGGAATGGGGGCAAAGGAGTGGGTGTTCCAGTCTAAGAAAGGATGGCAAAGACAAGGAGTAAATCATGGGCTAAGCGTCCGGTGTGGCTACAACTTCCCAAGGAAGCAGGGAGGTAGAAATCAAACCAGTAAAGGGAGCAAGAGCTGAGTCCTAGAGGGCCCTGAATGACCACAAGAAGTCTGGAATCTTCCAGGGGGTGAAACTCCAATGCTCATGGAGACCAGTCAAGTGTGCATGAGAGAAGCAGTCCTGTGGAGCTGGAGGGACAGAGCACAGGTCTGGCTCCCCCGAAGACCACCTTGCCAGAGAAGAGTCACATCTTCTGATGGTTTAGAGAGAGACTGGAAATCTAGATTATTTTTTACATGAAATCAGATTTTTCAAGGCTGTCTCTAATCTAAAATCTCTTAAAACAATGGAGGAACCAAGCCAAATGTGGGGCCACATTGCCCCGTGGAATCCTGTCTGCCACTGCTGGAAGGCAGCGGTGGGCCCCACGCTGTCACGCCAGGACAGGCTGGACTACACTCACACTGCAATTGCGTGCCGCAGCTTGGAGAACAAACAGAACGGGTTCAAAGCTGTTCAAATGCACTGAAGAAGGAATGTGTCAGCCACAGACAGAGCAACAGCTAACTTCACAAGGCTAAACTTGGCATTAGCCTGAGGGGTAAGAAAAGCTTCGATATCACAGTGAAGCACAAAGGAGTGATCTCTTGAATGCATGCTATTCGAGATTCCTAAGAGAGAAGGAAGTACAGGGAAGGAAGAGAAGCGAGGTTTCTCTATCTTAGGATCACAACCACAAAACCTGAAATAACCTGCCCAGGAATCACTTCCTCAGAATGCATGGCAAGTGCACAGGGAACAATTCCACATACCCCTTTATGAGACATGAGCGCCAGATGGATGGATGGATGTGGGACGGGCAGATAGGCGGGCCACGTGCGGGTCTGGAAACTGCTGGAATGTGGGGTTATCAGGGAGGTGAAATCAGAGCCATGCAGTAATAAAGCAGAAGCTAGAGAAATGGGAAACGCCAAAGGGAGACAGCCAGAGGCAACTCGGTCAATCTGTATTTGCTGTGATTCAAGTCTGCCTACAGCCAGTCCTGCACAGAACCTACCAAAGAATGCCTGAAGGGAAAGATAAAATGGAGACATATAAATTCTTAGGAAGGCATGCTGGCTGAAGGAAAGCACTCTCAAGATGAGGCAAGGGGAAAACATGGCTAATGAGGCAGATTGATCAAAATAAACATTCTAATTTTCTATGTCCTATAAAAGAAAGGTTTCTGTTGCTTGTCCCATAATCCAGGTGTGTGGATCATTTTTAGACCTAGTAGAAACAGTCTTACGGAAGTTTTTCAATTCCCTGGAAAAGAACCCTAATCATATAATTAGTATCAGCATTAAATATGTTAGTATCAACTGAATAGAAAAATGAGTAGATGAGACCATGAATCAGATGGAACTGTACATTACTCTCCAAGGCCAAAGGTAAAAAGTTGAGGACCATCACAGATCTCCATCCTTGAAAAACATCATGACTCCCATAAAGCTTAAGAATAGGGCAGAACAAGTGACCTCTAAAGTCACTGGCAGTGCCTACGTTTTGTGAGGCTTGATTTGCATCTTGCCTAATGGCAGTTTTCCTTTCATTTCATTTTTTTAGTGGCTACAACAAAAACATTTCAAAAAGTCTACAAATTGCCTGAGTCACAGTTCTTTTTGTGGCCTACATCTTGGGTGATACATGTGCATAAATAACTATAGCAGGATATACTGGATGCTATAAAAAGGTAGAAACAACATATTACAAAATTTTTTGCTTTTAAAATGATGCTTCAGTTTATAACAGAATTCACCATGGGATACAATTCAATATGTGGTTGATATGCCAAGAATAGATACATTCACATAAAAAAAAAAAATGCCCTGAGAATTGGAGCCTGCCCTCGGCTTGACCCAGGCAGACAGCATGAATCAACAATGCACAGAAGGCACACACGCAACATCAGCCTGCGTTAATAAGCTGAGGGAGGCACTACACTCTGCAGTGGATAAACTGCATCCAGACTCTGCTGTAGGAATCACAGGTTAACGCCACCCTGCAGAACCAGGTGCATGAGGTCGGTAGATGGCAGTAGAGAAGGGCTGGAAGGCATTTCACATGAAAAAACAATAGAGACCTGAGTTGGCCCAGGTGGAGAAGAGAAGACTGGAAAACAATCTCATCTCTCACTAACCATCACCAGAGGTCCTATCTGAGCTTCCCTCCCCCACTGCTCTGAG
Organism: Cynocephalus volans; assembly: GCF_027409185.1. Lineage (NCBI taxonomy): Eukaryota > Metazoa > Chordata > Mammalia > Dermoptera > Cynocephalidae > Cynocephalus > Cynocephalus volans. The sequence continues at coordinate 87,566,518 of NC_084474.1, forward strand.
GTACACACTGTTGGTATCCACCCTACCCATTTCCAGTGCCTGTCCCTCCTCAAGGGTAATGCCACCTCCCACTACAAGAATGAAGAATGCTGCTCCAGCCATCCTAATTTCCTCTATTCTCTCTCCACACACACACCTCACCACATCAATGGCTGGACGTCCCACAACGCTTGCAATGATCTGTCCATATGCCTTATCCATACTGTGGCCTCCTGGAGGATGGGCCCATATTTTCTTATTATTTTATAAAGCCTAACATAAGCCTACAGCAAATGAAGGGCCTAAACCAAACAATAAAGACCTGCTCTGTTGTGTTCAAAAAGATGAAGCCAGGACCAACGGGAAGATCTCAGAAGATCTCAGCCCAGAGAAAGAAATCTCCAACTGTTAGAGCCGTCCAGTGACGGAAGGCATGGTTTTTAGAGACACGTTTCTGAGGAGGGTTTTCCAGGAAGTCTCATGTACCATTTGTGATGCTATGGGAAAGACTCTGAACCAGATGGGAAGTCAGACTAAATAACTTCTCTATCTCTAAATTCTAAGAGCCTCACATAGAGAGAGATGGAACTGTTACTTAAGATAGGAGGAGAAAGGAGGTGGCAGTGAAAAAAGAGGGAAGAAGTATTGGGAAAATATAGGAAAATTGTCAGGGCCCCTCAGATGTTCAGAATCTTGTCAAGCATTTGATGTAAGTATGCACATGTACCCAGGTGTTCCTGGGCTATTGTCTGTAGATGCGCGTGAACACCCAGGTGTCCTGGGTTATGGACTTAAGTATAAAGGACGAGTGGCTCTGATCCACAGGGCCTCCATCCCTGGGATGCCCCCAGGGGTGGGGGGGACAGGGAGGCCACTACTGCTGCTGGAGGCTGTTGCTGCCAGTGCCCACGGGATGCCCCAAGGCCACCACCGCAGCTGCTTCTGCTGCTACTGCTGCTGGATCTGCCGTAAGCTTCTGCTGCTGAGGACTGAGCTTGTATCGTCTGCCAGTGGCTCCCAGGATCTTTCCCAATTACCTAGAGTGGACCTGTGTGTGAGGGGTCTGGTGACCCAGTCTGTTTGGCTTTAGTTATGAATTGCTTTCACCAGACAATTAGCATAGCTATTACTGTAACCCAACAACGGCGTAGTCCTGTACCTTTACAAGAAGAAACATGAGAGACAGTACAAGAAAATGCTGAGTACAACAGAGAGTAGATGAGAGAAAACCTGCACCTTCACTCTCACCAGCCACCAGCCTCTAGGTCACCTCAGTGCAGGTTCTGATCCTCCCTGTAGCAGATGCTGGTTGGGCTTTCACTGTATCCCCATGGCTTGCACTCAACTTTGTCAGCAGCTAAGGTGGGGCCAGTCTACACAGCTTCTGTGAACAATGTCATAGACAGACAGTTCTGGAAGTCACTGTGGCAGCATCTTGAAAATCAAACTACCATTGCCTACAGTAACAATCCCAATAAGAAACCCTTGGATTTCCTCCTTCCCTGTCTCACTCTCCCCACCCCCGATTCCTGCTTCTTGGGATCACCATGCAGATAAACTAGCTCCAGCCAAGGCTGCTTCCAGGGGAACACAAGCTAAGAACTCCCCACTCAAGACTTCCCCAAGTGCATAAGTCCAAGGAAAAGTATGCACACCTGCTCGGAGAAAGTGATCTCCCTCAACAAGTCTCTGCGGCCTCATGCAACATGGATCCAAATCCACGTGAGCTACATTCTATTCTCAAGAGCTTCAGAAGCTTCAACACTAAGTTTCCCCACTTATTCCAGCACCATGTGCTAGGCACTGTACTAAGCAGCCTTGGAAATGATTCTTGGAGATGATATGAACCATTCCCCCGAGAGATAGAGCACTGTGGAAACAACAGGCCCCCACAGAGGAAGAGCATGCACACCTGCAGAGGAAGAGGGTGCACCCACACAGGAAGAGGGTGCACACCCACACAGAAAGAGGGTACACCTGCACAGAAAGAGAGTGCACCCGCACAGGAAGAGTGTGCACACCCACACAGAAAGAGGGTACACCTGCACAGAAAGAGGGTGCACCTGCACAGGAAGAGGGTGCACATCCACACAGGAAGAGGGTGCACACCCACACAGAAAGAGGGTACACCTGCACAGGAAGAGGGTGCACCTGCACAGGAAGAGGGTACACACGCACAGGAAGAGGGTGCACATCCACATAGGAAGAGGGTGCACACCCACACAGAAAGAGGGTACACCTGCACAGGAAGAGGGTGCACCTGCACAGGAAGAAGGTACACCCGCACAGGAAGAGGGTGCACACCCGCACAGAAAGAGGGTGCACACCCGCACAGGAAGAGAGTGCACACCACACAGAAAGAGGGTACACCTGCACAGAAAGAGGGTGCACCCGCAGAGGAAGAGGGTACACCCGCACAGAAAGAGGGTGCACATCCACACAGGAAGAGGGTGCACATCCACACAGGAAGAGGGTACACCCGCACAGGAAGAGGGTACACCCACACAGGAAGAGAGTACACCCGCATAGGAAGGGGGTACACCCGCACAGGAAGAGGGGGTACACCCGCACAGGAAGAGGGTACACCCGCACAGGAAGAGGGGGTGCACCCACACAGGAAGAGGGTACACCCACACAGGAAGAGGGTGCACACCCGCACAGGAAGAGGGTGCACACCCGCACAGGAAGAGAGTACACCCGCACAGGAAGAGGGTACACCCGCACAAGAAGAGGGTACACACCCACACAGGAAGAGAGTACACCTGCACAGGAAGGGGGTACACCCACACAGGAAGAGGGTGCACACCCACACAGGAAGAGGGTACACCCACACAGGAAGAGGGGGTACACCCGCACAGGAAGAGGGTGCACACCCGCACAGGAAGAGGGTACACCCGCACAGGAAAAGGGTGCACACCCACAGGAAGAGGGTGCACACCCACAGAGGAAGAACGTGCACACTCTCAGGGGAAGAGGGCACACCCGCAGAGGGAGAGCACATAGCCGCTCAGAGGGAGAGTGCACAGACCCACTTAGAGGCAAACACCTGGTGCATTTAGGGAATAGCACATAATTCCAGGTAAAACTCTAAGTATGTGGTGGGTGAGACATGAGGCTAGAGAAGGCCCTGCATGAAGACCTGGCTGCCACCAGACTCTTGCCTACAAACCTAAACATTTTATGTAGAGAAAGAGCGACTTCCCCATGGCATTCCTGCATGTGCATGCTCCTCACGGCCCTGTTCCCAGCTCTATGACAGCGGTATGACTATCTGTTTTTCATTCCCAGCATTGGGTCTAGCACATCATAGGTGCTCAGTACTTTATGGAAAGCAAGGAGGGTGGAGGGTAAAAGATAAGGACACTTTAATAACAGTCTTGCTGGTCATTTGTGCTCAATTTCTCGCTCCCACCTGACCTGGTTGTTCATGAGTTTCTCTGCATCCTCACTTGACCCATCTCTGTACTTTTCAAAGTTGCCTTTTCTCCTCTGAAACACCTCCTGGACTCAGCCTGGAAGTCATGCTGGGGGGTGCTTTTCTGAGTGCTTGGTATTTCTGATCTCCAGCTCACATGTATCATGGCCTTTCAGTACAGTGTCTTAAAATAGTCTCCTGCTTCTTCTGAGTTATTGACTTTTAAACTTTTCCACTTTTTCCCCAGCCAATGTCTACATTCCCTCCAGTTTCCTTTTCTTTTGGAAATTCAATAGCTGTATGATGGTTTTTCATTCTCCCTCCTGTGCATAGTTGCTGGATTGAGCCGTGCTGTGAGCACATGGCAAGTGGGCTGGCATGCACAGCACAGGAGCCTGTTAATGTAACGACAGGAAGGAGGCAGTGGGCATGCCATGCTTCGGAGTCATAGAGGCCAGGGCTGGACGCCACTCAACCACTTATAATGGGACTTTGGGCAACTGATTAACCTCCATAAAATCACTCATAAAAAATAAAGTATAAATAATGAAATGGACCTCAAAGACCGCTGTGAGAATCAAAGAACATGATTTCTATATAAACACCTAATGCATACTAAACATCTCATTGATGTTCATCTTCTCTACCTTCTTCTGGAAACACTTCTGGGCCACTGCCCCAAAGGCTCTATGAACCACACTGCATCTTCAGAGCTGCTCTCATCCACCTGTCTTAGCAGTCGGCCCGAAGGACACTTACATTAGAACTCGTAAGGACTGGGTGAAGTTAAGTTAGGAGTCAGAGGCAATCTTGGGGCAGGGCTTCCCCACCTTTGCTCCTCAGCATCTGGTGGTTCCACAATGTCTTGTGCTTCCATACAACCCCCTCAGAACAGATTCTTTCTGGAGCAAGAAACCCGACTTGAAAAAGACCCTACCCCCACATTCTCACAGTGAACAAAACCCTCCTCTGTTGGAAGTGCTTCAGTTCTTTCAATCCAAAATACTTTGTTTGAATGCAATTTGTGGTAATGCGTGAGCTGCCAGTATGAATCTGGACCTCACATCATAGTCACAAGGAGTGACAATCAGCTTTGTATCTCATGAATATTCACAACCAATAAAAAAAAAATACCTTTTGGGGGGTTTAGCTTTGTTTTGTAAGATTTTTAACATCTCTGCCATGAAAATTAAATAAATATAAGGGCAGTCTTCAAAAAGTTCATGGAAAGATTTGTGTTCTCTTTTAATTCCATTTTTCCATGAACTTTTTGAAGTACTCTCATATAACAATGTACTAGCTAGCATTAACAATTAAGATTAGAAATGTCTCAGGCAATGATATAGCAACATGCTAATAACAACAACAATAGGTCTGGGTTCTAATTTAGATTCAGTGACCCTAAGGATCTAGGAGCAGACAGGATGTTGGGGAGTCACTTTGTACAATTCCCAGTCAGCAGTTATTACACGAACATCACTGTCTATGCTACATGTGAACCACTCTGGGAACAAGGACCCCACCACTACAAAACAGGGTGCATGGTGACCTACTTAGAAACAATCAGCCCCACCCAACTCATCCTGGACACATGAGCGCCCTCTGAGCTGCCATCATTTGATTAACTAGATTGCAGACAGTTTCCACCATGGCTACCAGGGGAAAATCCACTGCCATGGATTTTTGGGAAACACACACAAAGACGACCATTTTGCAGACACCCACACTTCTCCTGGGTGACTGGACCAGCCACCCTCCACCTTGTGCAAAGGTGGCAATAGAAGAGAGCTACAGCATTAGGGGAGTCTGAGTGTCTCCCCACCTCCTACTTCAGGCTGTCCCCTTCTAGTCTCTCCCACCACTCCAGTCTCTTTCCCTGGTGTTTACAAATGTGGGATATGTGACATTTGCTGCAGAATGAGGCAGGGAGTTGCACCCTTGGTTTCCAGTCTCTACAGATGACTGTGACTTCATCAGTAAGGGTCCCACTGCCAGCATTACTGGTCTTTCAGGAAGGGGTAGAGGAGAGAGCCCCAGGAACTCGTAGAGAATGTCCTCAGCCAAGTCCTGCTCCCCGCCCATGCTCCCCACCCACACTACCCCAGGATATGTCCACTCTTTGAGCACACCGTGGGGCCACTCACTCCACCTGACACTGCTGGAACCCAAGGCAAAATAAACTACCAGGCTCTGTAGACCCGCTTGCTTTTATCTGCAGAATATTACCTGGTTGTCATTAGGAAGAGCCAAGCCAGCTTTGGGTCTGACTTCAAGTCTGCCTCTTCAGTTTCATGCCAATTTGGTCAAGTGTCCATGCCAAGTAAGTCTCCTCTGAAAACAGAATTTCTATCTCCAGTTTAACAATATTTCTTTAGTACTTAATAAAACATCCTCCTTGTGAGCCAACTTTTTTTTCTCTTTCCTATTTCCAAATTTTCTTAAGTATCTATCTTCAAACAAAATATCATTTCCGCACAAAAGAAATAAAAATGTACTTGGAATATAATTTCCAAGTACATTTGGAATATATATATATGTGTTAAAAATTTATTTGTTCTTTACTAGCCACAGTTCAATCAACAGATAATCATGGAGTGCCTGGCACTGTTTTAGCATTTGTGATACTTTAGTGTACAAAAGAGAGAGATCTTGTTTTATGCTTGTTTACATGCTAGTGGGGAAAGAGAGAAAATAAACTTAAAACATAATAAATAAGTAAATCACATGTTAGAAGGTGATAATTTTACCTGAGCCCAGTGAAATAGCACAAACATTTGGGAAGCAGGGAAAGTTTGAGTTTTTAAATAACGTGGTCTAGTACTCTAATTTCTGATCTAACAAACCCCTCTCACACAAACATTCCCTACCAATGAGTTACTGTGACGCGACCTGTTTATGTACTTGTTGACTTGTTTCTTTTCTGTCCCCCCCAGTAGGAGCTTGGTGAGGCCTGGCAGGATTTAGCCTTTTTCACTGGAAGTCTTCCACAGTGCAATGCACATCACATCGCAAATAGGCAGGCAGAGAGAGAGAGGGAAGAGGGAACTCAAACCGCACACAGCGTGAATGTCTTCCACTCATTAAACAAATAATGAGGGAAGGCCTCCTGTGTGTCTGGTCTTGTGCCCACACTGGGGACCCAGAAAAGAGCTGGGCCCATTTCCTGCCCTCAGGCAGCTGAGCAGCTCACCTGGGCCACAGATGTGCCAAGACAGATTGCTGCCCGAGCCATGTGGCATGCTGCACATGCCATCAACTCACTGTACCTGAGGCCCTCACAAAGATATGGAAACCAAGGTTCAGTGAGGGGAAGAAGTGATAGGACCCAGTGACTCTCCCCAACAGTGGCATGCCCAGATTCACATCTAAGTCTGCCTGACTACAAAGCAAGCTCTCCACTCCTCTCTTCTGCCTCTGAGGCTGTGCATGTGAAAAACTTTAGACAAGGTGCACAAAGAGGAACCAACTGAACAGCTGGGATGAGGTGGTAGTCAAGTGGCAAAGCCCAACAGTGTCTTCAGGTGGTGCAGAGAAGAGATGGGCCTGGCTAGTGACCACTGAGTGATTCCACCACCATCATTTTGCTTTCTCCGTGGGGAAAGTTGCTTGGCTTAATGGCAGTCCATGCAGCATGGCACCTGAACACTGCCTCTCAGCAGTCCCTTTACTCCTAGCCCACCTCTCTCTGACGGGGGGCCTGGCTCCATCTATGCGGCATGCTGAGGGGAGCAAAGTAAAGGCTGGCATTTGTTCTGTGTGCCCTCAGCCAAGGCCCCATAAAGAGCAAGAGGATATTTGCTCCTAATCACGTTATGCAGATGAACAGCCCCACTTCTACCCACGCGGTCTACTGCACAACGGCACAGCAGACTGCCTCTCCAGCCCGGCATTCAGGGCCAGGCATTTAAAATCCAACTGCAGCTTGTCAGTGGCATGCCCGATTCTTCCAGCTCTGCAGCGACACTCCTTGCTATGCAGTGGCAGTTCTTGGGAAGTGAAGGAAGTTAGAGTTGTTTCAATGGACAAATGCCTGTCTCTGCTGCACTGAGACAGACGGAACCCTCTGGCAATAAACGCGGTTGCCCAATGTTGCTCTTCCGAGGCGGCAGGACACAGGGCAGAGTCAGAGACCCCCAGCTGAAATCCAGGCTTTCTGGCTGATGCCAAAAGGGAATTTTAGACAATTTACTTTCTGAAACAATTTTCTCTTGTTTCAGAGAATGCCTGGTGGACCCCCTGGGCCAAGGCAGAGGCCTGACAAGGAACAGCTGGTAAACCGATGTCTTTTAATAAATACTTCCAACTGTGCAAAATAAAGACACTGAAGGCAGCTGGGAAGGAGGGGGGACACAAGTCAAACTCCAAGTCTTCTAGATCTGTTTTCAAGATGAACCATCTTCCAAACAGCCTGTTTCATGAACGTGTTAATTACACAATTAATTCTAAGGTATTATTTTGTTTTCAAATTATATTAAATATCTAAAAATATTTCACTGAGCTCTAGAAAAGGCTCTTTATTCAAGAGAAAACAAAATGTAATTTTGGTGAGATCAATAGCTGCAATCTGTTGGGGATGCCTGAACGGCAGAAGAACAGACCAGAGTGCGTCAGAACCCCGAGAGCTCTTCATGGCCCTACCCTGGACAGGCCAGGTCACAGGGAGCGAGGCCAGGATTAGTCCACCAGCACAGTGGGTTTCAAACTGAAATCTCTTACAGGGGTCTAGGCCTATCTGGTATTTTTCCTTTCGTCAATATCATGAAAGGGAGATAACCTATGCTAACTATAATAACAATACCTTATTCTCAGAGTGGTATGTGACAGTTTGCAAAGCACCTTCATGAGCATTAACCAGCGCCTGTAACTCTACTATCATATACAACAGCATGCCTTTTTAACCATTATTTTTATGTTTCACTTTATTCTCCAGGCTCATAAATGTGCTCTTCCAGGAAACAATGCCCTCAGCTGAAGTCCCCTTGTCTATCATATTTCAATCATGCTCCATCACGGTCTGAATCCAATGGTGATTGTCAATGCAGTGATTTTCAAGTGACCCCTTTAGGCAATCTCAATATAATCAATCAATAAAAGGGCATGACCTTTCTGATTAAAGTAGGTGGGGTCCCTGCCAGTACCCACCTTGTAGCCTCCCGCATGTGTCCCTGGTACACCTCCAGCCCCAGCCACTGAGCACCTCTGAAGAGCCCTGGAAACAGCATTAAAACTACTGGATTGGGATGTACAAGGTACTATGCCAAATACCACTTTAACTAAAAGTGACTGCCTTGAGAAGGCATGGAAGAGAACACCAGATTTGGAGTCAAGGGCATCTGAGCTGAGATCCAGGCTCTGCCTTTCAGCTGGATGAATTTGGAACTCTCTATTATTGTGATCCACGTCTGCAGCGTGAGTCACTGTAAGGTTCACTTGAGGGAACAGATACACAACCCTCTCACGTGGAGAAGCACCCACAGTAGGCCCTCAGGACACGTTTGCTGTGAGTGAGCAAACTAAAGATATACATGCAAGTCCAACTTGGGTCCAAGGTTGGAATTACCCCTTCTTTATGGATTTGTTTGGTTTCTATTTGTTTGGTTTCTATCAGTCAAAGAGAGCTGCGGTGGAGTGCCTGCCTTACCCTACCAACTAGCCTTGTGTGTTTTCTGAAGTTACCAGCGTTTTGAGAACTATAACTTTTAATTTCTTGACATCTATGCAACATTGTTCTTTAACCCTAGTGCATTAACAAGATTCTTTATATTTCATTTCCTCTTGAAAAGACGGCACGTAAAAAAGTGCTGACACTGTACAACGTGGAATGCAAACCTTACAGAGAGGGGCAGATATTGGTGGATGGGTGTGCATGCCACCCACAGCACTGAAGCCCTTCCTCCTACGACAGGGGCTAGCACCATCATATGAAGTGAGGGGTCTGACTGTAAAGCTGGAGGTGGCTGCTGCTTATGGAGCAAAGACCGGCATATGTCCTTTTAGGGGAAGATAATGAGTGAACATCCAGTGTCCCCTGGAGTTCTGGAGAGGTCCAACCTGCCCCTCCATGTCCATCCTCTACCATTCTCCACCCAATTCCCAGCGTCTGACCTGTGGATCACACAGTAGGCACCACTGCCCACTGGCTTCCTGGTGGGTTTGTCCAATGGAGGCACCAGCAGGAGACGAAAGGGAGGGAGGAAAGTTGGGGGGGGTATTTTTCTCTGGGCTCCCTCCCTGCCAGATCATCACAGGTTGACTTCATCCTCTCCCAAAGACCACAGCTCTCCCTTTGGAGTTCTGATGGCCACTCTCCCCTTTTGCCTCTTTACCTAGGCTGGTAACAGCACCCACTATTCTGAGCTTCGTTCAGCTCCACATCATGGCCTGATGCTGTACCTGAACCTGTCCATACCTTTATGAAGAGTCTCTACATTAAACTCTCAGATCACCGATTTGAGTGCACCATCTGCATCCTGCCAGCATCTGAACAGCTCCACCTGGCGATCCTCTTAATCATGTCTCAGTGACTCCTCTTGCCATTCCCAGTCCCATCTTCATTCCCTCCCAATCTAGCATCCCGCACTGACCACCTTCCCTGAAACTGCTCCTGCTCAAGTCAGCATCAAGACACATCCCAAACCGAGTGGACTCTTGATCCCAGCTTCATTCTCCTCCTCCTTAAAGGCACCCTTTCCTGCTTTCCAACCCTCTGGATACTCCGCAGTGAGGTCCTCAGGAGGATGCCCTTAGTGTTTTGTCCTTCTGCTGCCATCCAGTCTCCCTGAGGACCCATCTATCACATCTGTCATCCACTGAGGACCCCAGACTAGAGCTCAGCCCAGCACTCCTGATGCTCCACACTCAGACAGGCACACCCTCCTGGACACCCTGCAGTCCACCAAACTCAATCTGTAGCCAAAAGTAACTCACTCTCTTTCCCCCAAACCTGCTTCTCCCCTGGGCTCTCAAGATTGACAGAAGTGCCACCATCACATGCCTAAACCTAGGCAGCCTTTCCACCCTTTGCCCAGGTTCTGCAAACCCTGCATCCTCAACATCTCTAGAAACGTCTCTTTTCAACTCCCACTGCTGAATTCAAATACCACGGAACCCTCCACTGGACCACTACACCAGCCTCCCATGAGAGCTCCACACCAACTATGTGTAGCTCCTCTGGCTGGCTCCTCTGTGCCTTAACAGATGCTTTTCCCCCTTGCGGTGCGGGTGTTCCTCCCCACTCATCCCCACTTCTCCCTGCCCACACCACTAACCCCATCCCCACTCTTCCGACCATGACCCCTATGTGGCCTTCAACTCTCTGCCCCAATGTGCCTCTGCAGAGCCCTCCCTGACCACTACCTGCTCTCCAGGCTGCTGCAGAAGCCCCCTCCCCAACCTCCCTAGAGGCCCTGGGAACCCCTCCCAGGTCACTCCTCATGCTTACCACAAAGTGTCTGGCCATTTCTACCTGGCCCACTACACTCTAAGCAACTTATGCACAGACCTCCACTTACTTGACATCAAACAGTCAGCAACCACCACCCGCCTGGTACCCAAACAGTAGGTGCTCAATGCTTCTGATGCATGAATGACAACCCACAGCAGGAGTTCAGGAAGTTCCCATTCTCCTCAGCCCCTAATGCACGCACACACACACACATGCATGCACACGTGCACATGCGCGCGCACACACACACCCCCTTAACTCTGATGAGCTTCTCTCACCTTTCTAAGAAAATGAAACCCATCTGCTACAAAATCTCTCAAGTGAGTTCCTTTTACCTCAAAACCTTCCTGTTTTTTGCTCACTCTCCCTCCTCTTCTAGAGGGGTACCCTAAGGAGGGATGCTACCTGTTTTCCAACCCTACACTCTCAGAGGGTAGGATCTGTGTCTGCATTTTCTACCTCTGGATTCCCCACAGAACTTTACAGAGTACCCTTCATGTAACATGTAATGCGATCAAGGGATGCTGAATCGGTAACAGGCAGATGAAGGGTTAAATGTAAATGCACTCACACATTCGTAGAAATTAGTTCATATGCATTCATTTATAATTAACACTGCACTAATATTCTAAAGTACCTATTCTAAATTGCCTAAGAACTAATTAAATCTCAGAATACCCCAGAGAGTAAAGTGTTATCAGCCACATTAATAAAAAGCCCAGAACAGTTTTCAGAACAGTAGACTGATAAGGGATTATATTCTGGGACTCTGCCACCAGTTCATTCCACCCTGCTAATACAGCAGTTTAAAAAACTTATTAGACCCGCAGTTATTCTGTCCAATCTGCTGAATATGCATTGCTCTTCCTCTCCCTCTTCCCTCAGGCTTTCTCACATCTTCCTGTCTCTCTTGCTACAAGGGAAGAACAGGGGAGCACCTGCTTCCAGCACAGTGTTCCCACAAAGACAGACTACTGGGAAAATAAACCCATAAAGGGCACAAGCCCATCTTCTGTGCCACCCCAGCCGCCCTACGCACCAACCACAGTGAACTACTCAGACCTCCTCAAATGCACCCAAATTCCTGCACCTTCAGGCTTTTGCATGAACCATCAGGAAAGAAATGCCTATATGTATTGCTAGGCTAGGGCTCAGACCCTTCAAACCCATTGTACAGACTGGGTCACAGACCTCTCACATGCCAGGTTGGGTCACCAGACCCTCCACATGCCTGGCTGGGTCACTAGACCCTCCACAAGCGGGTCAACCAGCTAGGTAATTGGAAAAGATCCTGGGAGCTGTTGGCAGACAACACAAGCTCAGTCGTCAGCAGCAGCAGAAGCAGCAGCTTACAGCAGCCTCCAGCAGCAGTGGCAGTACCCTCCCAGAGGTTCCTGGGGGCCCTGGCAGCAACAGCTTGCAACAACAGCCTCCAGCAGCAGTAACGGCCTCCCCGTGGCCCCCGTGGGGCCTCCCGGTGGTCAGGGGCACTGTGGATCAGAGCCACTCATCTTTTTTACTTAAGTCCACAATCCAGGACACCTGGGTGCACATGTGACATTAGACAATAACCAAGATACATTAGACAATAACCAAGGAACACTTGGGTGCACATGCATATTTACATCAAATGCTTGGCAAAATTCTGAACATCTGAGGGGCCCTGACCATTTTCCTATATTTTCCCTATACACCCCAACAAACATGTGGTTCTGTACTGCTCTCTCCACATGTGGCTCACCCCTCCATCATATTTTATCTACTTACATCCCTGTCCTCCCAGACACTCGGCTGCTCAAGGAAAGAGACTTGTCTTACTCAACTTTGATTCCCAAAGTCTGGCATGGTGCCCAACAACAACACAAGCTCAGTCAGCAGAAGAAGAGTGGAGAAGGGAATCTGCCTGCTGCAGGGGTCTCACTTAGCCCTTGGCTTCAGCCGACATCCCTGACACCTTGGAAGCCCCAGGCCCAGCAGCACCCCTTTCTATAAAGGCCTCCGTTCCATCTCTTCTTGGCTCTCAGGGACTGTCACCATGACAGAGAGCCTCCTGTTCAAAACAGGGTCATGATGCATAGCAGCTGCCTGTCTCCTTAGGAAAAGTCACTAATCAAAGCCCCACTGTGTCCAGGTCCTCCACACCGGGATGCAGCAGCCGTCCCCTGAGTCTCAAACAACAAAGCTGCAACTGGGCCACCCCCTTGCCTCCTGACACTGGTGGCAGAGGCTCCTAGCACACAGTCCCTGAGAGCCAACAGCCCCAGGCTGCTCTCCAAGATGCTAAAGAAGAAAGTCTGCCTTTCAAAAGTCCTGGCAAAAAGTCCTGCTTGGGCGGGATTCTGTTAGTGTCCTCCCTCCCCAGAAAAGGCCTGAGCACCCTCTGGTTGCTGAAAGTAACAGTAACCAGCAGTATAGAGCCAGTTCTGTTTCTGATGATCTCACAGGTCTCACTGGGAGACTTAATTCCAAAAGGACTGGAAATTTTAATTCACATGATTCTGGGGCAGGACAGAGTAGAAAATCGGAGGGCTGGCAAATCAGGACCTGCATCCAAGAAGACTGCTGGATCTGTGGGGCAAGAGCTTGAGCTGAAGTCTAAGGGACCTAGATTCAAGTACAGATTCAGCACAAACCTGCTAACTAGCCTTCACCTAGCAGAGCCTCTGCTTCTTTATCTAAGGGCAGAGAATGGCACCCTGCCTTGGCGGTGAGGCACTGACACTTACCCAGCTGTGTCCAGCCCGGCTGTGGTCATTAGACATCCATGCTGTGCCACGCTGTGCTGTGGCCAAGACCGCCATCCGGATGTCATACACCCCACCTTCTCTCACCCTGTGGTTATCACAGACTTGCTAACACCCCACTGCAGCTACAGGCCCCTCGGTCTGACCCTGCGGTTACTACAGACTGCTAAAACAGAATCTTGCAGCCTACTCCTCTTGCTGTTCTTTTCCACCCTGAGACAGAATTGAAACCATGTAATATAATAAGATCACTGCTCTTGCTCGGTTACAAAAACCCAGAAATGCTATAATATAAAAATAACTTCGCCACTGCATTGGGTTGCTCAAAACTTTGGATGTGAGTCCTTTTGAGCCAGATGCCCGCATTTCAATAAACTCTGTTTTCCTGTTTTAAGCCTCGGTTTTTCCTGCCTCTCCCTGTGAGTTCACAGTAACTCACTGCAACAGCGGCAGGAGTGGAGCACATGCACAGTGCTCTGCATGGCAGCTGGTGCAGGTGCGCCCACGGAAGAGGAGGGGCATCACTGTGGTACCCAGCTGGGGTAAGTGGGCTTCACAACCCCGCTGACCCGAGAGTCTGGGATTCCAGAGATCTACAGAGAATTCTGGAGTGGAAAGTCTGGAAGCATGCAAACACAAGCCTGCAAAACTTAGCAGCCTGATTTCTACCCATAGTTTGCTCATCCAGGTCAATTTATGGGCCTGTTGGAGCTCCCCAGGGCTCCAGGCTCTAAGTCCCACACTTCCTTCCTTCCATAAACAATTCTGACAATGTACCTTGCCATCATTCATCTGAACTTTATTTGAATTATCAGAAGCTATTGGAGTAAAAAGGTCACATGCAGGTATTTTCACCCAGCAGACATCTCCCGGGATTGCCCATGTTGCAGGTACTGAGAAACAATTATTTAGATGGCTTAAAGGGTTATGGGGGGCTTTCCAGGAAGAAAGAGCTGCCTACACAAAAGAATCCACGTGACACAGGGGACAAAAAGCATGCAGAGGCAGTGACTGAGATGAATCAGTCCAGCCCCAGGACGGGGGGGATGCATCCATGTCCAGCAATGGTGACGGGGGGTGACGGAGAGGCCACGGGAGGATCTTCAGCAGGAAGTGACATGGTCCCCTTTGTATTTTACATTGCTCTGTGAAGGATGGGGTTAGAGGGACCAGGTCCATCACTAATTACTGTGTGACACTGCAAAGGATTCTTGCCTCAGTTTCCTAATCTGTGAAATGGGAATAAGAGCAGTAAGTAACTCATAAGGCTTTTATGAAGAAACGAATATTTGTAAGACACTACTCAGAATAGTGTCAGGACCACAATAAGAACTGTGTAGATGCTTATTAAGTTTTAAAAATGCAACTTATTAGTAAATAAATAAATATTTATTGGGGCTATAGCCCCCCTAATATTTGCAAACTACTGGTTCACAGAGCGTGGATAGGAGTGGAAGGGCAGACTGGAGCTGTTACAAGAGTCCATGGAAGAAAAGAAAGGCCTGACCCACAGGAACAGCAGCTAGGATGGAGAGGACTAGAGAAATAAATATTCAGCAGGAAAAGCCAATCAACCGTGGTTAGTGACAGGATGTGACAGGTGAGGGGGAGGTTTCTGGCTGAGACATCTGGATGGTGGGGCCAGTCACCAGGGGGGAATACAGGAGGAGCATCTATAAGGAACTAGACAACGAGTTCAGTATTGAACATGCCGAGTAGCTCAAACCGCCTGTGGGACACCCCAACTGAAATATGGGGAAGAAGGTATTTGTAAGACAGCAGAACACAGCTGGTAGCATGTAGGGAAAATATAGGAAAATGGTCAGGGCCCCTTAGATGTTCAGAATCATGCCGAGCTTTTGCTGTAAAAATCCGTTTGTGTGCAGGTGTTCCTTGGTTACTGGCTAATGTAATTGTGTATGGGCACCCAGGTGTCCTGGGTTATGGACCAAAGTATAAAGGACTAATGGCTCTGATACATGGCACTTCTCGGGACGCTCTGGGAGGCCACTAGGGCAGCTGCTCCTAGCTCTGAATAAATCCTATTAATTTTTTACCCACGGCTCCCAGGATCTTTTCCTATTACCTAGCTCGTCAACCTGCATGTGAAGGGTTTGTGACCCAGTCTGTACAATGGGCTTGAGGGGTCTGTGAGCCCTAGACCTAGCATGACGTAGTAGAATCATGGAATGGATAGGAACCATGTGGTAGTCCTTAGTGATGGCCACCAGGCATTTCCAGCTTTCCCCCAATCTGGGAACACAGCAGAAACTTCCCAGCCCCTTGAAGTTGGGTGGGGCCATGTGACCCCTTCTGGCCAATGAACTATGCAGGCAGAAATGACAGATGTCACTTCTGGGTGCAGTAAAACCATCTAGGGCTCTCTTCCCCTCTTGTACTATAACCAGCCATGTTCAAGAAAGTGGCTGCTCGCTCTGGCTGGGTCCCTAAGTGAGCAGAATCTCCTGGGGATCTGCAATGGACACGCACTACAACAGGAAAGAAAGTGCAGTGATGCCAAGCCACTGACATCTGGGGGAGCTTTGTCATAAGAGCATAACAGAGCCTACCCTGACTGGCAAGGACAGTTACATGGCAGGCAGAGGCAGGGAAGCTCACAAAGCAGGCAGGCCAGGAACGGCAAGAACCACAGGAGAGGCAGTGAAGAGCGGGGGAGGGCAGGTCACACAAAGGGAACGCAACCTGTGCCAGGCCACATGTCCATACTCCCCAGCATGCCCAAGATGGAGTGTGGTTCAGACCTCCTGGTCTCCACTCACCTGATTAGTACAGAGAGAAAAACAAGGGTTTACAGCCACAAAAATAAACAGATGTTACCATTATACTTCATTCCACAGAGAAAAGCATGATTTTCAAAGACTGACATTGCACTACCTTTTCACCTGCAAATTTTCAAACACCAGTCATGCTAAACTGTTTTCAACTGTAGCAGTATTTATCAATCACCTGTTTTCTAATACAAATAGACTAGAAAACAGAGACTTGAAACATGGTTGTAAAATATCTTCATGAAGATTATAGATGCATCTTGGGTTAAGACCATAAAATAAATGCCTTGTCTTCTATAGGAAGGATTTAACAAGAATAAGAGGAAATTTTCGCAACTCTCCTTGCATAAAATGACCCCAGAAATAACAAGCTTAAAAACGTTCAGAAGTCACTTTGGCAAACTTGACATATTGATTTCTGTAGGCTGCAAAATGTTTTTCAAAAACACCAGGTGTTCCACATAACGGCAAGAAAAAAAAATCTCTTTTCCTGGTTTCTCTTACTATTCAAATGCAGAATAAAATAAATGTTGAATACATTACGTATCAAAAGTGTTATTTTAACTTGCCATGGTCCATGGTAGGAAAAAAGCTTATTTTGTTGTCTTCTAATTGTTTTAACAAGCTATAGAGTCAAGGTTAATTGTTTGAAATGTCACTAAACTGCTCTTTACAGAGCATGTATTAAAACAATTATGTGAGAATTTTCCAAACTGTAATATTGTGCTTGGCAAACTAGGAAACGTGGTGCAATCACATGGATGTCAGCCACAAGACAGCTGGGCATAGGTCATTTCTGCATATTTCAGAGGCTTCAACAGTGGCCAGAAAGAGAAAAACACCTTTCCATTTGGAATTTGTTAAAGTCCTTTTAGGTCATTCAAATCAATGGGACACAAGACCATTTCTACCCAGCTTATTACTGGAGGAAGCTGATGATCTTATTAGAAAGGACTGTGCCTGTCTGCCACTGCTGAAAAGACTGCGTAATTATTACAGAGTAGAAAATAAACATCAGGAAATAAACATATAGGGTGGAGCGTTCACTTCTTACAAGGTTAGAGAAAAATCTGACAGAGGTACCCTGAGATGCATAAAATCTATATCCATGATGTAGAAATGAGACTGATTTTAAAACACAAGGTGGTAGAGCCGGCCAGCAACTGGGTAGGGGCAGGGAGACATGGGATCCCCCCCAGCAATCCTACCCCAAATGTGTTGTGAGACTCTGGATAATCATCAGTTCTGGATCCCAAATGCCTCAATTCCAAAATTAGAAATTGGGTCTAGAAAGGCGGTTTTTAAGCCAATCTCAAAAGTTCACATACAGTGTGACAAGATTCCAGAGCTGGAGAACACATGAGCGGCTGCCAGGTGGCAGTGGGCACGAGAACAGAGGATCAGCACAAGGGCAGCTCTGGGCTGAGGAAGCAATTCTGCTCCTGATGGTGGTGCTGGCCACACAAGTGACACACGTGATCAAATGGCAGCGAACCACACACGCATTCTGCCCATGCTAACGTCCTGATGTTGATATTTGTGTGATAGTTGTGTAAGACGTAACCAATGGGGGAAACTGGCCTAAGAGCACACGGGACCTTTCTGTACTATCTTTACAACTTCCTGTGAAGCCATAATTACTTCAAAATACAAAGATTTTTAATAAAAAGGTTTCTTTAGACTTTGAACAGCCAGATTCTTATTTTCTCTGTGGACCCTCCGATTTGAAATATTTTATTTACTAAACTGCATTTATTAAGCTAATTCCTAGGCCCATATTTATTGTTCAAATAATATATATAACTGTCTCACTTCACAATTTATACGAAAGAACAATTTCCAGATGGATCAAAGATATAGGTAAAAATTAAACCAGAGAAAATCAAAGCAGAGAAATATACAAAAGCATGTTTTTATAAGCTGGGGGTGTGGGGTGAGTTTTCTAAGCCATGATAAAGAGAGTAAGAAATTTAAAAGAACTGTTTGAAAGTAGTGACAATACAAAAATCTAAAATACCAGCAGAATGAAAAAAGAAAAAAGCAATGCTATAAAGGAAACTAAAAGACAAATGACAAACTGTGGAAAATATTTCCAGCATATCTGATAATTCAAAGGTGTAATGAGTAATGAATGAGGAATACCCCCAATCAGACACAAAACACAAATAGCTACTACCTATACACAGAGATCGTCCACTAGTGACCAAAGAGATGTAAATTAAAACATTAAAGAAAATAGTTCACATAAAAGATTGGCAAGAATCAAGACTAACAGCCCAGGATAAAGAGGATATAAGCAACATGAAGACACAGCCCATGATGGAAAAAATAACTGATATACATTTTCGGCAGGGTGGCTGACAATACATGTATGTGTCAAAATGTAAAATATGCCCTATTAACCCAGCAAGTTCATTACTGGGCATTTACCTAAGTCAATAATGGTGTAAGTACAAAAAATAATAATAAAATAATAGTAATAAAATACATGCTCAAGACTGTTCACCTGAGTAGTGTTTTTTGATTTGGAAGCAAAATTTAAAACAATCTTAACAACTGGAGATAGAGTAAAATTTATAGCCCATGCATATGACTAAAAATGACAACAACCTACATTTACTGATTGTTTGGGGTCAGGACACACAGCAAAGCAGTGAAAAACACAGACCTGGGAGCCAGCCTTCCTGGTTCATAACCAACTCCCCCACTAATGAGCTGTGTGTTCTAAGCAAACTGCTGATCCTTTCTGTGCCTCAGTTTCCTCTTCTATAAACTGGGAATAATAATAGTACTTACCTCTTAAGGTTGTTAGGAGAATTAAAAGAGCTAAAACACTGAAAACAGCATCTGAAACACAAAATGCACTAGAAAATAGCTTGTTAAATAAAATGTATTGTCATGAAAAATGTATCTGCCACATTAGTGAGTGAAAAAAGATCACAGAATATTATGTATGATCCCACTTCCAAAAACTGCATGTGGGTGTACACAGAAGGGCAAAAGGTTTTCTCTTCTTCAGACAGTATAACAGTCATTTTACTTTCTTCTTACTATTCTCTGTATCATTACAGGTATTAAAAAAGAAAACAAACAAAAATGATACCAAAAATGATATCAAATAGGCACTCTCAGACACTTTTGGAATCTAACTTGGTATAAGCTTTCTGGAGAAAAATTTGGCAATATGTAATACTTTTTATGAGTCAGAAGTCCTACTTCTAGAAATTTATCCCACAAAAAACAATATAAATCTACAAACATGTACCCACACACACACACACACACCCACCCACCCACACACACACACACACACACAAACACATACATACACATATATGCAAATACACATACAGGAGTGTTTATTAAAGCAATATTTATAACAGCAAAAAATTGATAACCTAAATTTTCATTAATAACCTAAATTTTCATTAATTGTACCATAGCTGGTACAAACAATGGAATACTATATAGCACTGAAAAATGATGTCACAGAGCTACATGGAAAGATCATTTTGGTGAGGGCCTTCAACACACAGGTGAAGGTTTTTCACTTTACTCAAAGGAGAGACACTGAAAGATGGTGTTTTAACCCCAAAGGCAATGCAGACTGGGAACAGCCACAGACCCGAATGAATTTCTTGTGTTGCCTCAGAGTCAGATCTAGGCCTGAGGTCTGGAGGAAGAGGAAGCAGGAATATTGGTTGTTGCAAAAGAGCGAAGTCCCTGATTTCTAGCCATAACTGTGCAGGAAGGCCAGGAGTATCTCAGAAGCAACTCGACAAAAAAAACCCTGTGAAGGCACAAAAACAAAACAGATTCTCAAGAAGGAACAGCATGGAATGATCACAGAGAACTGGATTCTCAGAAGGACTCGGGCAGACACTACAAACAGAGCACAGCTGCCTTGATGGCGAGAGCTGGCCCCTCTGATTAAAATGTGACAGCCACTGACTAGCTCTGCCAGAAAAAGACGGTGCGGGCTGTGCATATGAGAGAAAGAGAGAAAAAAGGAGAGAGAGGAAGCAAGCAAAAGAGGGACGGGCAAAGCCTCCATAACCCAAATCCAGTGATAAACCCACTGGAAATCAGAGCTTCAGGGTCAGGGGAGGTAAGTCCTAATCCTTCCTCCCTCAACCATCATATTTCTAAAATCACAAGGACTTTTGGTTCCAGAACTAGGTGCTAATTCCTCTGAAATCACAGCACTCCCTGCCCACACCTCCCACAGGACAATTACTCAAGCGCCATCATGGGAGAACTGCCATGGCGCTGCTGGTTTGAATCCTCGGTCGTTACCTCCATCAGCCCGTGCAGCCTGGTAAGGTCCCACACAATCACCTTCAGAGTTCCTTCAAGGAAGGAACAACATCTTATATTTTCTACAACTTGCACAGATGTTGGCAATGAGCCTTGGCCACCAACCTAGATGTTCAATAAATATTGGTTGATGAATTACTCAATAATTCACCTAATCTGTGCTAGGATTTTGTATACAAAGTGTCTTGCTTCAATATAGGGAGGGATTTTTAGTAAAGAATTTAAGAATAGGGGTTGAAAGTAGGACAGCCTGGGTTCAAAATCCAGATCCCCTAACTAAAGGACCCTGGACAAATGAGTTAATCTTTCACTGTCTAAATGCCCTTTTCTGTAAAACAGGAAGGACGACAATAGTGCTGTGCCCATATGGCAATGAACAGCTAAGAGTAATGGCTAAGATTTACCAGGTACTTTTGATATGGCAGGTACTAAGCACCTTATAAATCCTGTCTCATTTAATTCTCAAAGCAACTATATGAAATAGTACTGCTTTTATTCCCATTTTACAGATGAGGAAACAAAGGCAGGATGAAGTTAGTAAGTGCTGGAGCTGAGATTTAAACCCAGATAGCCATAGTCCAGAACCTATGTTCTTAACCAGAACTGCCCCCTATGTAACACGCTTAGCATAGTACAAAACAGTAAGAACTTCTTGAGTAAGGGGTACAGTTTGAAGACTTCAGAAATGGTGCAAGTACCAAAAAACAACAACAGAACTCACAGCAGAGGCCCTCACCTCTCCAGTGCAGCCTTTGCTACTTCATTCCTCCTAACGAGGTCATCTTCAGATGGGCTACACCTCAGCGACATCATTCCCTGATCATATCACCCCCCTTTCAGTCCCTTCCAGAAGTTGCTTCAGAGCTGAAGCCCAGCCAAGAACTACCCGGAAGAAGTGCCCACTGTTCTTTATTTTCTTCAAGAATGCCCACCGCCATCAAGTCCTTAGCCACCGCCGGCCAGTCGAGGTCTCTCACAGGGGCCCTGACCATCCCGGTCTCTGCACTTCCGCTCCCACGGCCCCATCCATCCATAAGATGCCCTCTCCCCGCTAATCCGAATGCTACCAAAACTGTGACACAGGCTCACTCCTGACTTCCCATCAGAAAGCTTTCTCCCTCTGACAATTTATTATCCTTTAACATTTTGCATTTTACAACCTTATCTTCTCTCGCAGAACATACACTCACCAAGGGCAGGGACTGTCAGTTATGATCTCTGCAACCCCAAGCATCTACTAAAGTACCCCCCTTCCCAACCTACATACTATGGGTACCAACTACCGGGTGACACATTCATTTCAGATTACTTACCGTAATAATAATTACAAAAATAAGCACTTTTCCGGATGGGTGAGACCTGTATAAATATGTGCGATTTCCAAGTAATCACTGAGCCAGTAAAAACTGGTATTAGTGGTGACATCTCACACTGACACGTTCAGCCCTTAGGCAGCATTTACCTGCTTCCCCTTCCTCCTCACCCAAATTCAGCACGATAATGCAGATGTGCTTCCGCAGCTGGCGTGTGTTGGAGAACTTCCGGCAGCACTTGCTACACTCCAATCTGCCTGGGGCCAGGCTGCTCCCTTCCTCTGGAGCCAGCGGACTGTCCTCACTTGGACTTGCAATGTTTTCTGTGAGCTCCTCTTCAGCGCTGGGTTTCTTTGTGGACCCCTTAGGCCTGCCTCTCTTCCTCTTCATCACCAAAAACTCTATGAAGGAAACAAAAGGACACAATGGAGTCACACGAGTGACAGTGAAGGGCACACACTCAGTTTCCAAGTGTGTGAATATGTTTGGGTTTCACATTTTATTAAGAATGAAAAGTCTGAAGCAATTCCAGAAATTAACAGCTGCAAACAATATCTTTGGTACTAATATCACTGCATCTTTATACTAATGGATAACCAATTTTGTAATACTCTGATTCAAAACTATGAGAAACTTTGCACATGCTCCTTGTGTAAAGCTGGAAGGATTTCTTTTTTTTTTTTTTTTTTTTAAAGCTGGAAGGATTTTAAGTTGTGGTCCCCATGTTCACCAATCCTGCCCCTGTTAACCACCATTTCCACTTAAATCCAGTTCTCAGAAACTGCTTAAGGATTTCTTTGCAAAGGGTTCTCAAAGTCTGCTGAGTTTGTCATGCTCCTAATGAGGTACACAGCTATTCAGATTATTTCAAGGAGTCATAATTATTACAGTCAAACTGTCCTGCTGAGAAAAAGAAAAATAACTACAATCTAAAGCCACAAATTATAGGACTAAAGACAATAACAATATTTTTCGAGTTTCCTAGCGACCTAGTGATTTTAAATGGCATGATCAGAGCTGCTTCAGAGCAAGTTCCAAATCATTTTACAGCTTGTATTTCTTCTTAATTAGTGTTCATTTTCAAGTGATGTCATCTGCAGAATAAAGGTGGGAATTAAGAAGGGTGAGTGGGGTCAGGGGGCAGAGCATCGTGTACAGCTGTGTGAGATGGAGTGGTATGGTCTTAGGTGGTGTGACCTGAGTGGTGCTCCTGCAGAGGCCACGCTGGGAGCTGCCACCAGCCTAGCTGACATCCCAGTGCCACAATCATCTGTCTGATGGCAATTCAGCAATCCTCTGAATCTGAACATCAGAGTAGATGAAACAGTCCAAGGTTCTGGCACCATCTTGGGTCAATGTTCATCTGTAGGATCAGGATGTCTTTCAGGTTCCTTCCTGCTCTCTCTAAAGCTACACCTCTGCACAGTGAAATACCAGCCACTTTATCCACTGCTACCACCATAAGGATCTTTTAAGTCCGTCCCTTATGTTCACAAATGAGAGAGGGAGGCTCTGAGGGCAGAGATGGCTGTACAGGTTAGGGATAGAGTCTGTGGGGAAAGAGCAGCAGGACAACAGGGGCTCCAGACAAAGTAGCCTGCCTAGCACAAGGGCCCCAGGAAATCAGAGGTCAAGCACTAGAAGGAGGTAGGAGACTTCCTGAGAAAGGGGGACCCTTGCAGGAGCAGAGCTTCTGCTGAGCTGCTATGCAAAGGGTAGGTCGGTCAGCCTTGGCCAAGAGATCCAAGCCAGAGCCGTCTTGACCAGGGCAGCCAGCACAATTACAGTTTCACTCCACCCACAGGGGCTTGCTAGGGCAGGGGGAAAACAGGGGTACTTAACAACACGAAGGCAAACCAAGAAACAGATAAAACAAAAAATGGATCCCTGGGATCACTTTGCCAGCACTGGCTTTCCCCAAGGAGAACAATGGCTGTGTCTATGGAGGACTAGCCCATGTGTTGGGAGATGGGAGGACTGGGGGGAGGAATGGAATGTACAGAATAAGGACAAAGCATGTACCTCAAAGTCATTAAAACTTTGCTTATTATTATTCTTTACAACAACATATACTTGTACAACCTACTGAAGCAGCAATTAATATCAGAGAAGCAGAATTAGTGGAGAGTCTTTAAAACACCCACCTCATGTCACATCAGTTGAGCTGCAGAAACATGACGCATAACAGCTTATTGAAGTTTGTGGCCCAGATCTAACCCCAACGACAGACTGACATCTGCCTGTGCAGATACAAGCTGCTCGTCTGAAATGCTCTATGAGGATGCAGCTCCTCGGTGAAGAATTATCTTTACCCAAAGAGAGGTCTGGCCTTTGCCCTCGGCCACCGGGAGGTAACTTCTAGGCCCTTGGAAGTCCCTCCTGATAGTATCTTTGTTTGCCTGGGGGCTTTGGCCACTGGACAGATTAACAATGGGATTTATGACAAGGGCTTTGAACGTGGCGATCAGTCCCACTTCTGGAAGAACTAAGGAATAAAGGTTTCCTGGTGAACCTCCAGGAGGGGCTGGAGACTACCTCACGTGTGCAGTGTATCATCAAGCCCCAATTAAAAACACTGGACACTCAAGGCTCAAGTGAGCTTCCTGGTTGGAAACAGTCTTGAGTTGTCACACATTTTAGCTGAGAGGAAGTAACAGTGTCCAGGACTCCCTGGGCAGTGGGGGACAGTGGGGAAAGCTCCATGTTTAGAAGTCCCGGTCCTAGGCTTCACTTGTACGTCTCTCCCTTTGGCTGGTTCTGATTTGTACCCTTATAGTGTAATAGAATTATAATCATAAGTGTAGTGCTTTCCTGCATCTGTGAGTTCTTCTATAGCAAATTATCAAATCTGAGGGAGACCACAGGGATCCTCAAATTTGTAACTAGCTGGGCGGAAGTAAGGGTGGCCCTGGAGACCCCTCGAATTTCTGGCTGGCATCAGAAGTCTTGGGCAGACTTGTTGGCTTATGGAGAACTGTGCCCTTCACCTGGACTTTGGCAAACTTAGTGTAGAGGGTACCCAGCATTTTCTCCACACAGACTGCCAGAGCACGGGGACAGCAGTACCTACTGTGTGCAGCAGAGTTATCCAGGAAGCTCTCTTCCCACAGACTGCCGATCCTCGAAGGCAGAGTCCTTGTCCTGATTATTTTTTATCCCCCTAGGCACCTAACCCAGGTACCCTGCACAGCAGGGACCCAACAAATCTGGGTGAATTAAACTGACGAAATCCTGTCAAGGAAGATAATTTTTTTAAAAAAGGAAAGAATTGTTGTCAAGGAAAAACCACAAAATAGGCCCTGAAAGCTTTGGAAAGCCTCAAACACGATGATGACAAAACTAATCTCCCATCTTGCTGCATCTATAATTCAGATACTCAACACCAATTAGTTGGCTAAAAATGAAATATTAACAAATGAACTTGGAATAATTTAAGCACTGAAAATGAGTTGCTACTGTCTACTAACCACATTTTATGGAAGAGCTGAGAATCTTGGAACTGGGCAAGGAAACTCATGTAACCTCTAAATCAAAACACTGTAATGGAGTTACCTTTA
Organism: Cynocephalus volans; assembly: GCF_027409185.1. Lineage (NCBI taxonomy): Eukaryota > Metazoa > Chordata > Mammalia > Dermoptera > Cynocephalidae > Cynocephalus > Cynocephalus volans. The sequence goes on from NC_084474.1 coordinate 87,592,076, forward strand.
AGTCTTCTTCCTCATCTCTGAATTTCTTCATTCAATTTGTCACTGAACACTATGGATTTTGTCCTGAGACATCTGTCCAGTAAATCTCTCTCCATTCTCATGACAACTCTGCCACCCAGATGCCTGCACATGGTCTCCAGATGCCAGCCTTCTGCTCTGGGCTTTCTCTGCCTCCACCCCTATTCTCACTGTCACCTCCTCGCTCTAGAACCTTCCATTGTTCTAGATGACTTTGCCCCACAACTCTCAGACCTGGTTTTCTAGGTCCTTTAGTACATGGCCCAACCCTACATACACATATAAAGCCTCTACCTTCCTCCTCCCTCCCCTTCCACTGCTCAGTGAAATTTTCTAGACCTCCCTAGATATGCACAGATAATCCCTGTGTCTTTTCACCTACCTGTACTATTCTCCATGCCTGTGTCCACCTCCTTTACCCCAAATCAGACCCCGCACCTCAATTCAAATCCTAATGTTTCAGGTCCAGTTCATATTTCAGCACCTCCTCCATGAGGCTGTCCCAGCAGGACGGCCATCCCTTCACCTTGACTAGCATTACAGTGTGACTCACACATATGTGGAACGTGTGCTTCCCACACTGTTTCCTCCCACCTTCCATCATGAACCCGACATTTGAACTGGTCTTTTAATTCCCAGGTCCCACAGGGTCTTGAACAGAGCTCAATATGGAGGAGACACTGGATAAAAAAAAAAAAACACACGTTGATCAGTTGTTTGATGACTGGAAAATGACTGGATTTGGAAAATAAGTCATTTCCTGTGTCCTAAGTTTCCAATAGGAAGAGAGGGGCTGAGCCACAGTGCACCTTAACCCTTCTCTCAAAATTGTCCTTGCAGATCCAAGGCCAAAAACTGACAAGAGACAGAAAGAATGGGCCGAAGGACTTTCAATTCAATCAAAAGATGACATGAGCATTATGGAAAAAATAGCCTAACATTATCAAAAATTTAAAAACATAAGCCCTTTTATCTGTGCATCACTCAAGTTTGCAAGATGCTTTCCCAGCTATTACCTCATTTATATAAAAATCTTATGAGATGGATGTAGCAAACATAACATCCTCAATAGGAAAAGAAACAAGGGACCCAAAGGTTCAAGGGATTTGGCACATTTTCCAGAACTAGTTGCTGAGCACACAGAACTGGGATTTGGGTTTCCTCCTTCCCAATCAAAAATCTCTCTGCTGAATCATATACCCCTCGGGCATGGGTAACAAAGGTCAGTTCTAGATGTTTTAATAGAGCAAATACATGCAGTGCAAAGAACACTGGCTTGGAGTTAGGCAGCCCTGGGTTCAAATCCCTCCTGAGCCTCAGTTTCCAATGTGAAAAATAAGTACGAGCCTGCCTCTATTTTACAGCCACTATTAACAAAAGTAATCCATTACAATGCTGAGCACAGTGCTTAAGAGGCAATTGATACATGGCCATTGCTGATTATCATGGCCATAGTCACTAATGTTCTGACTTGGAATATCTCTTTTCAGAAACTATTACCTTCCCAACCAGTCCACTGCTATGTAATATGCTTCCTTGATGTACATGCATTCTTGTTCTGACTCAATATCCAATTTTTTCTTCATTTCTTCATTTTAAAACAGCTCACAAAGCAGGAAACTTAATACAGAATTACGGGGCACACACATTTTACTATGCCTGAAACCTTGCAGTGCTCACACTTTGCAGTTCAACCTCTAATCATACCAACTAGAGAATTTCATAAGATCCTGAAAGACTTACACGTTAGGGCCCTAAGAGACAATCTCCTGACATTTATTTTCGAAGCCCAGGAAGCAATGGGGGAGACAAATTATACATCAGAAATGAGGAAGCGTCAGCCTTTCAGGTTTATGAGGAAGGCAGCATCCCCTTTGCGGGGACAGAATGTATCCCATTCCACAATGCAAGGCACTGGGGAGGCCAAAGGCATCCCACACCAGCTCCCTGTGGTTTTATCAGCCATGCAAGGAAATGCCGTGTAAATAACAGCAATAACTAATCATTACTGAGCACATACAGCTCAGCTAAGCACTTCACATGAATTTCCTCATTTAACCCCCAAGGGGAACATTAGTATTATCCCCATTATATAGTTGAGGACACCAAGACTTCAGAAGACTAAATAATTTCCCCCTAGGTCACAAACTAACAAGTGGCAGAGTCAGGACTTGAACTCAGACCTGTTGGCCTCAGAGTCAGTGAACTTCACACCATATCACACAGCAAGTCCTTTGGTCACTTCAATTAGTATCAGAGCACAGAAGTAACACACTTTGGCCTCTAAGTGCTGCAGGAAAGTGATAATAGTCTCAAGCCTCAATGTGACCCAACTTCCTGGCGTGAAGAGCACAGGGACATAAAAAAGGAAGAAGGTTTCACATGTATCATGCACTCACCAGGAACTAAGGCATCACATACAAACATACACTTGCCCAGAACCTATGAAAAAGGCTTGTATCTTATCTCTCTTGGACAGATGACAAAACGCACAGCCTGGAGGGGCCAAACCTCTTGCCTAAGCCCCAAGCAGGGCCTCCACAGCTATGGTGCAGGCTGTGCCCAGCAGACTATGAGGGAGTGAGTGGGAACTCACCAGGACCAAGTTCTACCAACCAAGCGGTGCGCTCGAGTACTGGCTGCAGCAGCCCTGAGCACATCTTAAGTTTGTTCACCCAGAACAAGCGCCTTTACTCCCTCATCACCAGAATGGAGTCATCTTTATATAATCCACACAAAGGCTCTGTATGTGCCAGCTGGAGCCCAGGTAATCACATGAAAGCTCCAAGATTGGAACTTAAGTCTATCTCATTCCAAGATGGGTACCCTTTCCACAACACCCATGCTGCAGACCAGGGCAGATTAGAGGGCTCAGGTTTCCATTGTTACTAGAATGGCAAGTACAACATTCCCACATACACTCAGAATAACTTTATTTGTGATAAATATTCAGAAGAGACAACGTGTAGATTTAGTGTGTTTTTTGGCAGCTGGCCAGTACAGGGATCCCTTGACCTTGGTGTTACAACACTGTACTCTAACCAACTGAGCTAACCGGCCAGCCCCCGACAACATGTAGACTTAAATTTAGACATCAAGCTCCTCCTTTGGGAAGACTCCTTTTACCCTCAAACTAGAGTAAGACTTTATACCCAGAATTAACCCTAGAGAAGCATTCACTGCTGCACTGAAATTACCTCTCTGCCAATTTGCCATCCAACATAAGGGACCAGAACCAACAGGAACAGTGCCTGAAGCCCCGCCCCTGTACCCTCAGCACTTAGCACAGCACACAAGCATACAGCACACAATAAACAATTAATGAATACAGAAATGGAAGGAGGGAAGGGAAAGGAAGGAGGAGAAGAAAAGGAGATGGGAAGAGTTCCTACAGAGGGTCTGAAATGGGAGAGAACATGGAAGAGCCAAAACAAGCCTCTCAGGAGACCCATGTAAATTCTCCATCAGGTGAGCCCAACTCCATCAGGTGCCCCAGCCACCATCAGGATGAATGAACATGTGCAGACACACAGACACACACACACACACACACACACACACACAGACACACACACTCTCACTCACAAAGTCACCCATGTACACAATCACACACACTCACAGACAAAAATCACACACACGCATTCTCTTACACACACACACACACACACACACAGATGACAGAGAGAGGGAGAGAGAGAGAAAGAGAATGAGGTTGATCCTTTAGGAAATTTCCTCTTGGATCACAGCCAAAGATTTGATTAGGGGAGAGAGGAAGAAAATGAAAGGTCATTCTGCAGACCACTTCCTACATGAGCAAAAAAGATTAAAAGGCTATAAAATAAACCAAAGGATTTAGGAACCTTCATGTCCTAAAAGGAGACCAAAATAATAAATCAATTGCTACTGAGTTAAAGATTTAATTAAACTATTTCAAGTATCTCTCAATTTAAAATGAATTGTGAAGGTTAAACCTGAATGAAAATCATTAGAGAGAAACTAAGCTTCTACAAGCCTCAAATTTTAGAGACTTTCACAAAGAGAAAAAGAAAGACTTAGAGTTCTCAATGAAAGACTTTTGAAAAAATTTTCTCATACGTAAGAGGGTGAGTTTAATTAAAGAATTAAGAAATACTTTTTAAAATTAAACTACACAGGCAATTAATGTTATAGTATGCACAACAAAAAGAAAATGTACTCAAGAAGAATTTAAGTCAAAAGTAAACTATTTAATAAAAGAAAATAATTTATGAAAGTAACTTAATGGTAAGAATTTGAATAAACCCGTACTAGCACAAAAACATGCAAACGCCATAGACCAGCTGGGCCTAAATCCCACTCTCATATGTACTAAATAGATAACCTTGAGCATATTGTTTTAACTCCTCTGAGTCTCTAACCCACCTATTCCTCAATCATAAAATCTGGACATCAGCAAGGAAATAGAAGGCCTGAACACTATAAACCAACAAACTAACACATGTATAGAACATGCCATCCAACAACAGCAGAATACAAATTCTTCTCAAGTGCACGTAGAACATTCCTTCAGGACAGACCACATGTTAGGCCATAAATCAAGTCTCAATAAATCTGAAAGAACTGAAATCATACAATAGGAAGGAATAAGTAGGAAAAAAATTGGAAAATTCAACAATTTATGGAAATTAAATAGCACTCCTAAATAACCAATGGGTCAAAGAAGAAATTATAGGGAAATTAGAAATACTTTGAAATGAATAAAACAAAAACACACCTGCCTGGCTGGTTAGCTCAGTTGGTTAGAGCACAGCCTTATAACACCAAGGTCATGGGTTCAGATCCCCATACTAGCCAAATGCCAAAAAAAAAAAAAAACCCCAACATATCAAAACTTATGGGATGCAGCAAAAGTAGTTCTAAGGGGAAAGTTTATAGTTATAAATGCCTACATTAAGAAAAAAGAAAGATCTCAAATAAACAACCTAACTCTCCACCTCAGTAACTAAAAAAAGAACAGACTACGCCTAAAGTTAGCATTAGAAAAGAAATAATAAAGATTAGAGCAGGAATAAGCAAAACAGAAAACAACAACAACAAAAAAATAGAAAAGATCAATGAAACTAAGAGCTGTTTTTTTTGAAAAAATGAACACAATTGACATGTCTTTATCTAGACTAACCAAAAAAAACAGAGAGAGAACTCAAATAAATAAAATTATAAATGAAAGAGAACACATTACAAATGGTACCACAGAAATACAAGGGATCATAAGAGACTGCTATGAATTTATATGCCAACAAATTGGATAACCTGGAAGAAATGGATAAATTTCTAGAATCATACAACCTACTAAGACTGAATCATTAAAAAAATAGAAAATCTGAACAGACCAATAACAAGTAAAAAGATTGAATCAGTAACCAAAAATCTGCCAACAAAGAAAAGCCCAGGACCGGATGGCTTCACTGGTGAATTTTAGCAACCATTTAAAAAAGAATTAATGTCAATTCTACTCAAACTCTTCCAAAAAAATTGAAGAGGAGGGAACACTTCCAAACTCATTTTATGAGGCCAATGCCAGACAAGTACAATACAAAAAAAGATAATTACAGGCCAATATCCCTGATGAACACAGATGCAAAAATGCTCAACAAAATACTAGCAAACCAAATTCAACAGCACATTAAAAGGATCATACACCATGACCAAATGGGGTTTGTCCCTTGGAAGTAAGAATGATTCAACATATAAAAATCAATGAATGCGACACACCACATTAACAAAATGAAGGATAAAAGTCATATGATCACCTCAATTGATGCAGAAAAAATCATTTTGCAAAATTTAACATCCTTTCATAATAAAAATCTCAACAAATTTGGTATAGAAAGAATGTACATAAACATAATAAAAGGCTATCTGTGACAAACCCACAGTTAACATCATACCCATGGTGAAAAGCTGAAAGCTTTTCCTCTAAGATCAGGAACAAGACAAAGATGCCCACTCGCACCACTTCTATTCATCATGGAACTGGAAGTCCTAGCCAGAGAAATTAAACAAGAAAAATAAATAAAAGACACCCAAATTAGAAAAGAAAAAGTAAAATTGTCTGTTTGTAGATGACATAACACTATATATAGAAAGCCCTAAAGACTCCACCAAAAAACTGTTAGAATTAATAAACAAATTCAGTAAAGTTTCAGGATACAAAATCAACATGCAAAAATCACTAACAACAACCCATCTGAAAAAGAAAAAAAGAAAACAATCCCATTTATAATAGCATCAAAAACAATAAAATACATAGGAATAAATTTAACCAAGGTGAAAAATCTATACACTGAAAACTGTAAAACACTGAGAAAACAAATTGAGGATGACAAAAACTAATGAACAGATATTCTCATGTTCATGAATCAGAAGAACTGATATTGTTAAAATGTCCATACACCAAAAGCAATCTATAGATTTAATACATCCTGGGGATCTACAGCATGGTGACAACTATAGTTAACAGTACTGTATTGTATACTTGAAATTTGCTATGAGAGATCATCTTCTTTCTCAGAAAATAAGCTGAAATTTCTCATTCATGTCATAGTCCAATGTTATCACACAGCTCTCCTGTACAGCTCTCTTCAAAACTGTGACTCAGAGATCTAGGTGGCCGCTACTTTGAAACTCCAATATCTCAGGTTCTTTGCATTCAGTCATACAGAGAAGGCATACCAGTCTAAGAGAGATCTTAAATGGCCTCACCATAAAAAAAATTTTTTAAAAAGGGTAACTAGGTGATTGATATGTTAACTAACTTGATTGTGGTATCATTTCACAATATATACATAATGAAATAATCACATTGTACATCATGAATTTATACAATTTTATTTGTCAATTATACTTCAATAAGACTAGAAGGAAAGAAGGAAATAAATATCTCAAATCAACAGCTTACCCTTTCAACTTAAGAAATTAGAAAAACAGAAGCAAATTAAATCCAAAGCAGGCAGAAGGGCAGAAATAAAAGAGACTAGAGTGGAAAGAGATGAAATAGAATATAGAAAAAGAAAAGAGAAACTCAACAAAACCAAAGTTTTTTTAAAAACCAATAAAACTGGTAAATCTTTAGCTAAACTCACCAAGAAAAAATATATAAGGCTCAAATTGCTAAAATCAAGAATAAAAGAGGGGACATTATTATCAACCCTAAGAAAATCAAAATAATTATCAGAATATACTACAAACAATTGCATGCCAAAAAATTAGATAGCATAGATGAAATGAAAAATTTCCTAGAAAGACACAAATTACTGAACCTAATTCAAAAACAGAAAATGTGCGTACACATATAACAAGAAATTGAATCAGAAATCACAAACTTCCCACTAGAAAGATAAAAAACCCAGAAGTAAATGGCTTTACTAATGATTTCTACCAAATGTTTAAAGGAGAGTTAACATGAATACTTCAAAAATCTTCCAAAAAACAGAAGAGGGAACATTTCCCAAGTCATTGTAAGAGGCTGCTATTACCCTGAAACTAAAACCAGACAAAGATATCAAAGACCCTAGACCAACATTCCTTATTAATATAGATGCAAATATATTCATCAAAATACTAGCAAACTGAATCCAGCAGCTTATTAAAAGGATTATGCAACATGACCAAGTGGGATTTATCCCAGGAAGTGAAGGGTGACTGCATCATGGTATATGAAAATCCATGAATGTGATACACCATATTAACAGAATTTAAAACACCCACACACACACACACACACACACACACACACACACGATCATCTTAACAGATGCAGGAAAAGTATTTGACAAAAACCAATACCCTTTTACGATAAAACAAAACAACCAACAAAATAAGAATGGAAGGAAATTCCTTAACCTGATGAAGGGCAACAAAAAAAAGAAGGCCAAAAACAAAAAAGACCAACACCTAATTTCACACTTAATGGTGAAAGACTGGATGCCTTCTTCCTAACATCAGGAACAAGACAAGGATGTCTATTCTTTCCATTTCTATCCAACAACACACTGAAGTTTCTAGCCAGGACAATTAGGCAAGAAAATTAAATATGAGGCATCCTGATTGGAAAAGGAAGAAGTAAAACTATCTCTATTCAGATGACAGAGTCTATACACGTTGAATATCGCTTATCTGAAATGCTTGGGAACAGATGTGTTTAAGATTTTGGATTTTTCAGATTTTGTAATCTCTGCATTATACTTACTGGTTCAGGATCCCTCATCCAAAAATCTGAAATCCAAAATGCTCCAATGGGCATTTCCTTTGAGTGTCACATCAATGCTCTAAAGTTTTGCATTGTTTTGCATTTTGGAGAATTTTGGATTTCAGATTTTCAGATTACAGTTACTCAACCTGTATAGACTCCTATGGAATCCACTAAAAAACTGTTAGACCTAACAAACAAATTCAGCAAGGTTACAGGATACAAGATCAATATAAAAATAATGGTTATATTTATAAACTAGCAGTCAACAATCCGAAAGTGAAATTAAGATAATAATTCCATTTACAGTAGCATCAAAAAGAATAAAATACTTAAGAATTAAAGTAACCAAGGAGGTATATAAGACTTGTACACTGAAAAACACATCACATTGTTGAAAGAAATTAAAGACCTAAATAAATGGAAAGACATCCCATGTTCACGGATTGAAAGATTTAATTTTATTAAGATATTAAATATCAGTCTCCAAACCTATCTTCAGATCCAATGCAATCTTTATCAAATTCCAACTACCTATTTTGAAGAAACAAACAAGCTAATTCTAAAATTCATACGGAATTGCAAGGAACCCTGAAAAGCCAAAACAATTTTGATAAATAAAAAGTCTGTAGATTCAAACGTCCCCATTTCAAACTTATTACAAAGCTAAAATCATCTAAACAGTATGGTACTGGTATGAGGACAGACATATTGAACCATGGAATAGAATTGAGAGTCCAGAATTAAACCCATACATCTATAGTCAATTGGTTTATGACAAGCGTGACAAGATCACTAAACGGGAAAAAAACAGTCTTCTCAACTAATGTTTGAGAAACTAATGGTGCTGGAATAACTGGATAGCCACATGTAAAAGAATGAATTTGGAACCCTATCTCACACTATGTACAAAAATTAACTCAAAATGTGTCAAAGGCTTAAGTGCTCAACCTCATTAATCATCAGGTAAACACAAAATCAAAACCACAATGAGATACCAGTTCACACCCACTAGGATTGCTATAATCCAAAATGTAAAAACTAACAAGTATTGGCAAAGATGTGGAGAAATTAGATCCTCATATTTTGTTGACAGGAATGTAAAGTGGTCCATCTGCTATGAAAAACACTTTGGAAATGTTCAAAAGCTTAAATATAGAATTACCATATGACCCAGCAGTTCCACTCCTAGGTATATGCTAAAGAGAAATGAAAACATAACCACGTAAAAGCTTGTACAAAATGTTCATAGAAGTATTCATAACAGCTAAAAAGTGGGAACAACTCAAATGTCCATCAACAGATGAATGGATAGACAAAATGTGGGTTATGCATACAATGAAATATCATTCAGCCATAAAAAATAAAGTGCCGACACATGCTACGACATGGATGAACCTTGAAAACATTATGCTAAGTGAAAAAAGCCAGATACAAAAGGCCACATATATGATTCTATTTGTATGAAATTTACAGAATAGGCAAATCCATAGAGAAAGAAGGTAGGTTAGTGATTTCCAGGGGATGGGGAAAGGAGGATGGGGAGTAACAGCTTAGTGGGTTTAGGGTTTCTTTTTGAGGTAAAACTGTTCTGGAATTAGGGAGTTGTGGCAGTTGCACAACACTGCAAATTTTAATCACTGCATTTTTCACTTTAGAATTGTTTAAATGGAAAATTTTATTTTATGTGAATTTTGTCTCAAAAAAAAGTAGTGAAAAAAGAATTAGTGAACTGAAAAATAGATCAGAAGAAAACACTCAAAATACAGCACAAAGAGACAAAAGCATGGAAAATACAGAACTTAGAATAACAGCATAGAGAAGGGCCAACACATATTTAATTCAAGTCTCATCAAGAGGAGAGGAAGATAATGAAGCGATACTGGAAGGCATAACAGTTCAGATTTTTCCAAAATTTATAAAAATCATTAATCTATTGGCTTAAGAAGCCTATCCAATATCAAATGGGACAATTCTTTTCAAAAAATCCTATGTAGGTGCATCACATTGAAAAACCAATGCAGATTCTGACTCTTCATGTCCCATATAAACTTTTCTCCTCTCACCTCTCCCCTAAAGCAAAGAGTATCAAACATGTGCTATCAATTGAGATGTGATTACATACAACTTTCTGCCTCCCTCCTGCTTTCCCTAAATGGGGAGAGGACAGATCTGCTCATAGGCCTGTGAGGGGGCTGAGTCACACCATGGGCACACCACCAGTATTAGTTGATGGTGATGTTGACACAAATAATAATTGTTCTTCCTTACTTGCCATTACTAGTTTCAGGTACTGGATTTTCCTAGTTTTTCACTTTATGCCACTAACAGTAACTACAGAACTTCCTAACTTCTCAACAACTCAATCTTCTGTCAGGTATATTATTTCTCTGAACACCCTGGTTATGGCCAGAGCAACTTGTTAAACAAAACATTTTTGTCTGGAGTCTCTCCTTGTTAACAGTGTCTGACAGACAGCAACAAGCCAGCCTGTTTAGAAATGCCAATCTGAACACTCCCAGGAAAGAACAACTGGATTATCAGTGTGGCTAATGAGTCCTGCAATGGGATGTTTACTGCCATATATTGGGCTTCTGCACAGGAGACTGATTGTTGTCCCTCATCATACAAAAAGTTTTGGGGGGGTCTTCTGCAGCTGTTCTTCCTGTACTATATATTTTCTTTGCCTGTGGGGACCTAATTACAGTGCCTGAATGTTTCTCTAATCCATGCACCTGCTGCACCTGATCCATTCGGCAAGAGATGTCTGGATGCTGCAGACAAGATGTATCTCACTTTGCACATTGACTGTGAACTCAAAAATGTCTGAGTGAATCAAAGCTTTGCAATTTGAATCCTAGATCCAGGTTTACATGATGAGTTTATAAATGCTGTTTCTAAGATTATATACACTTATTTATCAATCATGTATGTTATAACAGCAGCTTCCCTTTACAGTGTTCTATGTGCCAGGCATCATCCTAGGTGCTATAAGTATATCCTTTGACTTAATCTTCATAGCTCCCCTTGTGACAGGCATATTTGTCTTCATTTTTCAGATAAGCAAAGTGAGGTATAAAGAAGTAAAATCATTTGCTTCAGGTAATGCAAGTAGATGCTATAGCTGGGTCAAACCCATACCTGTCTGACAGCAAGCTCATGCTCCTCACACTGTTGGAAACTTTCATCTCTTCTTCTACCAACCAGGCACTGGAGGAGTATCTACAGGGGCCAGGCATGGGGAATTCAAAGACATAATCTTACTTGAGCAGATCTACATTTGGACAACTCTTGTGACTTCTGGGTTGGAAATGTGGATTTTCTAGGTTTTCGCCATGCCTATGAAACAGAGAGCTGGCATCCAAGCATTCAAGAGCAAATCAGCATCCACAAGCTAATTGTGGGTATGGCGTCCCTGACCAGCATCCCAGACCCCCTTACCATCTCCAGTTTTGCTTGGGTTGGGGGGTTCAGGAGTACTCAGAGGCCTAAGGGGAATGATGATCTCATCCACATTCACCCCTTCTTCCGTGTGCTTCTCAGACACATGTGAGAGAAGCTCTGACTGATTTGGTGAGAAAAGATTACAATATTTACACATGAAGATAGCCGTGTTTTCTGTAAGAAAAAAAAAAGAAAAATATGTTATTTCACCTCCATGTAAACAATTATTATTTCCAATTGCCAAATGAAATACTGAAGGCCTCCAACAGATTGTGTCATTCTGGTAGATACCTCCACAGGAGGCAGCTCACTTCCATCTTCAGGTGGCCCCAGTTGCCAGAAAGTTCTTTCTTTAGGCTTTCAAAACCTCAGTCCTTTTGAATAGTTTCTAATATAGACTTCCCTGTTACCCAAATCTACTCAACTGCCCATATTCCAGTATAGGTACAGCCAAGTAAAAAACAAATATGCAACTTGAAAAATCAAATCCTACCCTCAAATGAATGAACTGCACTGACAGCAAGTAAGTATGCTAGTTAGACTCTCAAATTAGGTGCAAGGAAAAACTGAACAAAATGGCATTTCTCAAGAGCCAAGACAACTTTCAATGACTGGCATAGGAACTAAAAACAAGAAGGATGAGAATCTGTTGCCTTTCTTAAGTCACTTAATTCCTATTTTAAAGCATTATCACTGTTCACCAATATTTACTAATAGTCTATTATGTTTGTCCCATTATATTGGGCAGGAAGACAAAATGAGAAAAGAAAATACTCATTTTTGACTCTGATAAAAACAATTATCTGCATACACAAAATAATAAATTTAGGATACAATAACAAAAGCCAGATTTTATTATTTTTACATTTATACTGAAAGAAAGAATTGCTATGATAGAAAGGACAATGGCTTTAAAGCCAGAGAGGCCCAGGTTAAATCTCAACTTGGTCCCTAAATGGGTCATAGCTGGGTGACCTTGGGGTTGCTGGAATTAAATAGGAAATGCAGATAAGGTACCTCCTCAGCAGCCAGAACACAGTAGGCACTCAGGAAACCACAACACTGAGGCAGTCCAGTTCCCACCTACTATGTTCCCTCACCCATGCAGCTGACCAGCTGAAAATCTTCTCCCATGCTGCTGGCTCCCCTGATGTTCTCCAGGGCCCAGGGAGACTCTTCACATTGCCTTGCTGTCACAGGAGACCTCCCGGCCACATGCTCTCTATCAATGCTGAACAAATACCTCATACCTCCTCCCCTTTGCTCACTCTCACTGCTAATCTTGCTTGCTATTCCACTTGAAGTGGCCAGAAGCCAGCTTCCTCCACCACACCCGCCAGCCTGCCTGCCTCTTTGCCCCACTCCCTTGCCCATGGTGACACCCAGGTGTAGAGGCAGTGGTCTGCCCCAGAGCATGGGTGTTTTATCACTCACATCACTTAAAAATGCTGACTCATGGAAATAATAAAAAGCAGACTAACATCTGATCAGTGTGATTATGCCTTCTAAATTCTCTAAAGACGATGCGCCCCTTGTTGCCTGCCCCCATGGCAGACTACTCCCACAGCCCTCCCCTTGGCAGGCCACAGACAAAAAGCATACAGCAGCTTGTGTGTGCAGAACTGAGCCCCTCCCATGCCCTCAGTGACACTGTTTCAGCCGTGTTTGCTTCTTTCTCCAGATCATCAATTCTTCCCTCTCTCCTGGATCCTTCCCACTGGCCTGCAAACATGCTCTTATTTCTCCCATCTTAAAACAAAAACTTCTCTTGATCCCCACCCCATTTTTCTCCTTTCTACAACACAACTCCTCTACCAGAAAGGGGAGATGAGAAAGGCAATAGGCCAACGTGGCATTGGTCGGGTAGAGAGAGTGCCCCTGCAAGGCTCTGCAGTCCCAGGAGCGCCCCTCTCTGGAGACACAGAAAAGGCTTCACCATGAACAAGCAGGGAAATTAATGACCTAGGAGAATTCTTTCCTACTAAACAACACACGAAATCGAAATTTAACAAAGCAGAACATTGCTTCGTCAGTGAAAATCTCTCCTGAATACTATCAATCAATGTTTTCTTTTTTTCCAAGAAATGTTTTACTCCTAAGGAACCCAAAATGCCTCCCAAACAAGAAGAGATTACAGTAATACTTTTTTCTCTATGTGAGGCCACTTGTTTTCAATGTGCTTCCTGCTGATCCTATAATAATCCTACTATTTAGGCAAAAGGGGTTTGTAATCCCCAGTCCACAGGTAAAGAACCTGCTTGAGTACAGGGGCAGGAAGTAGAGGCCAGACTCAAGGTATGTTTGGCTACAGAACATGTCATACCTGTTCATTTCAGCAGCTGTTAAGCAGTGACCACAGGTGGGCCCCACCCCAGGCACAGAGATCAATCAGGCATGAGGCCACAGAGTCACACAAAATAGCTCAGATCAGGGCCATGAGTTTTAGAAAGCAGGCTACTCTCATCAGGCTTGGGAAAGGTTTGCACTAGAGTGCAAGAAAGGGTCCCTTGGCCAGCTGGATGACAGTGGCCACCACCAAGCCCTTACTATGCTGGAACAAATGACTTTTTTTTCTTTATTTTTATTTTTTTTTTAATTTATTTATTGAATCAAAATCGGTTATACATATTTTGGGTGTTGAACATTGAGATATGTTGATCAAATCAATATTACTAGCACATGCATTGTTACAAATCGTAATTATTCTTTATGCCCCTTGTCCAATCTCTCCCCTTCCCCCATTCCCTCCCCCTGTTCCCTCTAATTACCCTAGATTTCTTCTCTCCTTCTGAAATAATAATGGTTACTCTGTTGATTTGTTGCCTAGATGATCTGTCCAATGCTGAGAGATGTGATCCGGTCCCCCAATATTATCATAGAGCAGATGCTTCTTCTGTCACTCTGAAATGGGCTTTGTGGAAAGAGACATCCTCTTCTTTTCTTTGACTCTGCTGGTGACTCTCCTTATGTGAACGCACTCCAGTGGTTGGTGGACCATTTGCATGGTGCTTGTGGTGTCTAGTCGCTTTTGCGGCAGCCATGATTATTGTGGAGGCTGCAGTGGGCCACCTAAATGGAGCTGCTGTTTCTGGTATGCTCCTTGGCACTGGTGGTATGCCTGGTTGTGGGGTGTGTCTGGTCCCCTTCTCCATGTGTCTGGTCCCTGGGCAGTCCCCAAGTCGCTGGTGCCATGTGCCAGGTTGTGGGAGGTGTGTCCAGTCCCCTTCTCCATGCCTTGGGTCACCAGGTGAGACCCAAGGAGCTGACTTGGTGTGCCTGGCTGAGGGAGGGCGGTCTAGTCCCCTTCTCCATGCCCTAGGTCTCTGGGTGGGCCCCGAGGCACTAACATGGCATGCCTGGTTGTTGGAGGAGGATCCAGTCCCCATCCGCATGCCCCAGGTGGACCCTGAGGCACTGGCATGGTGTGCCTGGTTGTGGGAGGGAGGTCCGGTCCCCTTCTCCATGACCCGCATCCCTGGGTGGGCCCCAAGGCACTGGCATGGTGTGCCTGATTATGGGAGAGAGGTCCGGTCCCCATCCCCATGCTTCAGGACCCTGGGCAGGCCCCAAGGTGCTGGCATGGTGTGCCTGGTTGTGGGAGAGAGGTCCGGTCCCCTTCTCCATGCCTTGGGTCCCCAGGTGGGCCCCAAGGCGGTGGCATGGTGTGCCTGGTTGTAGGAGACAGGTCCGGTCCCCTTCTCCATGCCCTGAGTTCCTGGGCAGGCCCCAAGGTGCTGGCATGGTGTGCCTGGTTGTGGGAGGAGGGTCTGGTCCCTGGCTCCATACCTTGGGTCACTGGGAAGGGCCCAAGGTGCTGGGTAGGTGTGCCTCGTTGTAGGAGAGAGGTCGGGTCCCCTTCTCTATACCTCAGGTCCCCAGGCGGGAACAAATGACTTTTACTGGCTAAACAGCTTCCAAGCCTTCCAGCAAAAGGCCAGCGTCTATATTTAAAATACAAAATAGTAAGAGGCCTAGACAGCAGAGGGGCACATGCACTCAGGGAGCATGTAAGAAGGCCAGTGAGGATACAGATGAGTGTCCCAGGCTTCCACACCTCCCAGGCTTGTGGGAAGCCTCCCATCAGTGATTCACCCACAAAGGCCTGCTCATAGTACGTCTGGGATGACTTATCCCTACAACATGCACGAGGGCAGTAGAGTCTGGTATTATCATGAACAAACAGCCATCAGCAAAAGGGCCAGAAGCTTCAGAGACACTCGCTTGTCACTTATGACCGTGGGTCTACTTCCTGAGATCCTACCTTCATGATTATCCAAAGTGTATTCATCAAGATACACAACACAGAGGTATTTCTAATAACAAGTTTCCAGAAAAAAGCTGAGTGCTCAGCAATGGGCAAATTGGGACATATCCACAAAATGAATTACGACACAGCCACTGAAAATCCCACCTTCAAAATCTTAAATGCCATAGGAAAATGCACATAATGAATGCTAAATTTTAAAGAATGGCATACACAATTATTTGGTATGAACATAATTTTGTTATTAATGGATAGACATTATTTATAGATGGGTGGATGGAAGAATAGCCAGCCACACTGAAAGAAAAATACAACAAAATCTTGATGGGGAAACTCTTTTTTGATCATTGTTATATTTTCCACAATGAGACTACATAACTTTTCAAAATTAGAAAGATGCTAGAGCCTCTGAAAAGACAAACAGCAGGTGTGATACAGTCCCAGAGGACCAGCCTAAGCTGCTCAGGCAAGGACAGCATCTTGCTCAGGTGCAGCCCCCAGCCTGGCATGTGATGGTGCTCAGCAAACGTGTGAGCCAAAACACACACTGCAAATAAAAAAGACAGAGTGCAGGGAAAGGAGAAATCCTTCGCTGAGGTGCCTGGAAGGTTCTGGGAAGAGGCAATTGAACAGATCTTTAGGGCAGTCAGGCCTCAAATCGGCAGTCACAGGAAGGGCTCTCAGCCTCCAGATGCACCAGAAGCACCAGGCATGGGCTCCAGCCCACCCCCCACCAACAGGATCTCTTTCAATCCCCCCACCTCTCCACAGGCCAGGCTCATTATCTGGGGATATCTACAGGTGCAGAACTGAGGTTCAGAGAGGCTGATCTTCCCTACGCCAAACAGCCGGGGAAGTGCAGGGTCAAGGCAGAACCCAGATTTCCCTGACCCAGGCCCAGGGTCAGCACTGGTTAGGAACTGTAGGGAAAATATAGGAAAATGGTCAGGGCCCCTCAGATGTTCAGAATCTTGCCGAGCATTTAATATAAAGAGGCACATGTGCCCAAGGTGTTCATTGGCTATTGTCTGATGTAACTGCATATGTGTACCCAGGTGTCCCACGTTATGGACTTAAGTATAAAGGACTACTGACTCTGATCCATGGCTCCCCACCCCCAGGATGCCCCCCCGGGGGGGTCACAGGGAAGCCATTACTGCTTCTAGAGGCTGTTGCCTGCACGCTGTTGCTGCCAGTGTCCCCAGGATGCGCCAAGAGGACACCACTGCTGCTTCTGCTGCTACTGCTGAGGACTGAGCTCGTGTTGTCTGCCAATGACTCCTGGGATCTTTCCCAATTACCTAGCATGGACCTGCGTGTGAGGGGTCTGGTGACCTAATCTGGCATGTGAGGGGTCTGTGACCCCGTCTGGACAATGGGTTTGAAGGGTCTGTGAGCCCTAGCTCTGACAATACAAATGCAAACTTAGTATAACTAAAATAATGAAACATTTTGGCTTTAGTTATGAAATGCCTAGCTTTACAGGAACACACAACCCCACAAAGCCAAAAGGACCACAAACCAGCCCCCAACCCCACCACCAGCCTTGCAAGCAGGTGAGCTCAGTTTTGCTACTAACAATGCAATCCTATATTTAAAAACAGCCTGTCCCAGAAGCTCAGAGTGGAGTGCGAGGTGCACCCTCTTGAACACAATCTGTGCATATCTCTCAGGCCTCCAGTGCACAGACTATGTACTCTTAGATGTCCTTAAAGTGGTGTGTGAACAGCAAAATGCTAAGGCACACAAAGAGAGGGCCATATCAGGCTGCATGACCCAAATATTAAGAATTGTTAATATGACAAAATAACAATAAAGGAGGCACTTTCGTTTTTTATACTGGACTCATATGAAAAAATGTATCTCGTACCCTGAAATATAATCATAATTATGTTGTCAGCTAATTCTGATGAAGATGCTACAATTTGGGTGCATTTTTAGGTCCAATTACTGTGCACTCATCACTAACAAAAGAATTCAAAGGGAAAATGACGTATTCAGCACAAGGAAAATCACAGAAGTTTGGGGTTTGAGCATTCCATTCCTATAAATTATTTGCCAGTTTTTAACCAGCTACTCTGTACTATTAAAAAGGAAAGCCTTAAAACAACTGTATAAATATGTCCTCATCTCTGACCTCTGATTTGCAAACATTCCCAGCCAGGAATACCCAGGTCCTGTCTGCAACCTCTGACCTCCCTGCCTGCTCTGGGGACCTGGGGATGAACGAGGACTTCTGGCCCCACTCCTCCCAGAAGGTGGCTATGAACTGGAATATAGGTTCCTAGATCCCAGGAGGGTAAGTGGGCCCCCTTGACTCAGGAAGGGTCCTTGGGAGTTGACAGGGCTCAGCTGTAGGTGATTGGTGCTTTGCCCACGGGCAGCAGAGTGGTCCACTTGAGCTGGCCTGCTTTGAGCAACCCCACCCCAAATCTGAGGCCCTTGATCCGGGCAAGAAGGGTCAGGCCAAACTTGAGCTAAAGTCACCTGTTCCATTTTGTTAGGATGAAATTATATTTACTTTCTTGAATGTTATAACACTATTATTTTAATAAATCGTAAATATTTAAATGTAAAAAAAATAATAATAAAGTCACCCACTCCAGCCAACTCAAAGGATGCTCCGGCAGCTAGCTCAAAAAGCAGGGCATACTCTTCCTCTACCACGTCCTTTGAAAGGCCATCTGCTACAAGTCTTAGGGGTGAGATGACTGGAAAAGATGGGGGTTGGGCATTTTGGGGCCTCCCAGCCTTTATATCAGCTTTTATTATTATATCATTATCATTTACTGTATACAAGTTTCAGTATGACACGCTCATTGTAAAAGAGTCAAATAGTACAGAAGTAGATGGACTACATACAGCCCCCTCATCATCCCCTCGGAGCATGAGAGCATCCCTGAGCACAGTGTGGTGTGTGTCCTTCCAGAACTTTCACTGCTCATCAGAGACAGATACATAGACACAGAGAGAGACGGGGGAGGAGGTAATACAACCATAATAGCATAATAGAAAACTCCCGCAAACCCCTCCACTCCGGGGTCCCCCGGTGCCCTGCCCCTCCACCCTCACTGTGCCTCCTCTGGAGCCCTGCTCCTAGGTGGGGCTCACCACAGAAGATGGGCAGAGGAGGCATCTGGTGTCACTGGCATGGAGGGCCTCAGCAGCCTCAAATAAAAACTCAAAATACAATTTCTTATAGATACAATGTTAGAAACAGTGTCAATATGCAAGAGATTGCATGGAGACTGCCCAGGACTGGGCATCAGTATTCGTAGACTCTGACTGGCTGCATATCTGTGGGCAAGTCCCTGAATCTTCCATACTCACAACAGAAAGAGCTGCAGGTGGGGGAGCCTAGGAGAAAAGTCCCTGTGATCCCTTCCAGCCTATTACTAAAGACCCAGCAGTGACAGAAATTAGCAGTTCACATTCACTGGAGGGAGACAGGTCCTTGGGTCTGGGGAAGGGGAAATGCCATGTGTGACCTGGTTTCTACACCCCAAATTTTCAGACCAAGTTTTCCTAGGGTAGAGCTTGCCTGTCTACAAGGGGCCATATCCAGACAACCCAAGACCGGGAAGGGGCCAGGAGACAGCCATCTGCACCTGTCAAAGCCAAGGACTCCCAGCCACACCCTGAAACATTTTTATCCAAATGAAAGCTAAGGTGAAAACCAAAAACTAAGGGCAGGCTGGAGCTAAGAAAAGACAGAGCAGAAAGGCAGCCCAAGGGACAGGTCATAGACATCAAGACCCTAGAGGTGGGCAGGCAACTGACAGCAAGGGCAGGAGCCACGGGAATTGGGCCACGGGGGTTTGGGGACACGGCAGCCTGCACAAAAGCTCACCACAGCCTCAGGCCACCCAACGCACACATACGTGTTTCAGATGCTGTGGCAAAACACTTCAGAAAGATGGAGTAGACAGTTTTACTCTGCCCACTAAGTACAGCTAAACGACCTGGACATTTTAGATAAAACAAACATAAGAAGACTAAAAGTTGGAGGGAAGAAGACAGAGCCGCTGACAACCTCAGGAGCTGAGGTACAAGGTGCTGAAGTGGCCTGGCTTTTCACTTTGCTCCTGGCACCCAGACAGGGAGCTGAAGAAGCCAGCAATCTGGAAACACCAATAGGCACAAGCAAAACCAGCTCCAAAAAATGCCTACTGTCTCTAGCCAAAGGACCAGAAAGGGGCAGCCTGGCAAGAAAGCAATCTCTTAGACAACATCCACCTTACAAATAGCCAAACACCTAGAAAGCACTGCAGCTCCATCTCCACCCTGCTAGCAAAGGACAAGTGGGAAGTCAGAACTCCCACCCCCTACTCCCAGCTGGGCTGGTGTCAGCAAGGCCTAAAGGAGAACCAGCACTTTCACCTGCATCCAGCAATAATGAAACCACGACCTCCTCACTGAAGTGTCACTGGAGGCCACATAGGGGGTTATACTGAGGCATCCCTGCCCCTCCTAACCAGGCTTGACATCAGCAGCAGAGACCTAGCACGAAGTCTGAACTCCCACCCCCACCCAGCAGTAATGAGGCCCACCTTCCCCCAGGTGTCAACAGAGGCCAAGTGGGGAGCCTGGACTTCCACCCCCACTGGCAGTAAGGAGGCAGAATCCCCTTCCCCAAACCAGAACACTGTCAGAGAGAGCCAGCTAAAAAGAGAAGATGTAAATGAGATCCAGACTACATCATAATACTTAAACATCCAGGACCCAATCAAAAACTGTTCATGATTTCCCAAGAACGAGGAAAATCTTAATTGGAATGAGAAAAGATAATCAACAGACACCCACACTGGATGACACAGATGTCTGGATTATCTGACAAGGATTTAAAACAGCCATCATAAAAATGCTCTAATGAGCAAGTACAAGCATGCCTGTAACAAATGAAAAAACAGAAAGTCTCAACAAAGAAATAGAAGACATAAAGAAAAACCAAATAAAAATTATAGAACAGAAAAATATAGTAACAACAAAAAACTTCAATGGATGGGCTCAAAGCAAAATCGAAAGAACAAAAGAATCAGTGACACTGAAGACAGAACAATGGAAAGCATGCAATTTGAATAATTTTAAAAAATACACTGAGAAAAAAATGAACAGAGCTTCAGGAACCAGTGCGACTATAAAAGATCTAACATTTGTGTCATCAGAGTCCCAGGAGAGGAGAAAGACAATGGGACTGGAAAAGTACTCAAAGAGATAATGGCTGAAATTTTCTCAAATTTGGCAGAAGACATAAACCCACAAATTCAGGAAGCTAAACAAACCCCAAACAGGATAAACCCAAAGAAATTCATGCCAAAATACATGCTACGATTTGAATGTCCCCACCAAAACTCATGTTAAAATTTTATTTTTTTGTGACAATATTAAGAAATGGGCTCTACCCTCATAAATGGTTTAATGCCATTATCTCAGAAGGGAGTTAGTTGTCACTGGAGTGAGCTCCTGATAAAAGGATGAGTTCAGCCCCCATTTTCTCTCCATCTCGCAAGCCCATTAGCCCTCTGCTTTCTGTCTTGGGACAACCCTCGCCAGATGCTGGTGCCATGCTCTTGGACTTCCCAGCCTCCAGAACTGTGAGCCACATAAACACTTCTGTTTAATATAAATTACCCCATCTCAAGCATTCAGTTATAGCAGCAAAAAACAGACTAAGACAACACATCATAATCAAACTTCTAAAAACTAAAGACAAAGAAAAAATCTAAAAGCATAAAAAAACAATTTCCTATAAGAAAAAATTACTTGAATGACAGCAGATTTTCATTAGACATAATAGAAGACAGAAGGAAATGGCACAACATTTTTCAAGTGCTGAAAGAAAAGAACTGTCAATCCTGAAATCCATATCCAGTGAAAATGTCCTTCAGGAATGAAGGAGAAATTGAGACATTCTCAGAGGAAGGAAAACTAGAGAATTTGTCACCAGCAGACATAACCCAGAAGAAAGTTCTACAGGAAGTTGTCTAAACAGAAAGGAAATGATAAAACAATGAATCTTGGAATATCAAAAAAGAAGAAAGAAAAGAAAGTATAAAAATAAGAGTAAATACAACAGATTTTGCTCAAATGTTGGACAGCTGAAGCATAAAGTGTAACTCTGTATGATGTGGTTCTCAATGCACGTAATAAACATTTACAACAATTATACAAATACAGGAGGGGAAAGGGACATGACGGACGGGAAGGTTTCCACACTTCACTCAAAATGGCCAAATGTCAACAAACAGTTCTGTATCTTAACTGCAGGGTAATTACACAAATCTACACATGACAAAATGGATTTGAACTAAACACACATATTATACCAACATCAATTTCTTGGTTTTGATGTTGCATAATAGTTGTGTAATATATAACTACTGGGCTGGGATGATGAAAAAATTCTGAAGATAAATGGTGGTGACGGATGCATAACAATGTAAATGTACCTAATGCCACTGAACTGTACACTTCAAAATGGTTAAAACATAAATTTTATCTTATGTATATTTTGTCAAAAAGAAAAACAAAGTATAATCACTGGGGTAAACTGGGTAAAGGAAACATGTAGCTTCTCTGTATTATCTTTGCAACTTCCTGTGAATTTACAATTATCTCAAAATATAAAGCAAAAAAAAAAAAAAAAAAAAAAACGTGTCAAACAAAACCAGTCTGGATCCTCTGGAAAGGGCACTAGATTTGAGAAGAATCGTGAATACTGCTAGATGGCTTATCCGTGAGCCCATCCAATCCCAACCAACCTACAAGGTACATGAGGCTCATGAAGATGGAATGAGACAGCTCAAAGAGGCACAGCCCAGATGATATCTGGGTCCACATGCCTGTCTCCTGGCGCTGCTGGGGAGGTTAAGGGTCTGAAAGGCTGGCTGTGCAGCCCGCACCTCTGTCCAGCACCCTCCCCACCACCTCCTGTCATGGCTGTAGCCAGAACCCGACACCATCTTCCCCTAGCAATGATGCTGCTAGGGACACAGTAGGCACTCAATAAGTGTTAAGGGAGCTGATGATTACAAAATGCTTAAACACTTATCAATAACCACAAGAAGACAAAATGCTACATTACTAGACTATTACACTATTTAAAAACTGTAGTTTAAAAATCTCTTACCTCTTCTCCTTGATTAGTATAAATCATCTTCCCTGTTCCTGTTTTGTAACTGTGTTTCACTCAGATTTATTAACTTTGAAAAGAGTTCAATAGCCAAAGCTAAGATCCTATTAAATTATCTCTCTTATGAGAAGAGGAGTAGGGTGGCAAATTCCTCCTGAGTTCTATTTTTGTTTTCTTGTTTTTCCACTTGCCCTTAAGTTATTCAATTCATTAGAGCCATCAACTTTCCAAAAGAAGTGGAAATATTTTAACAACACAAAGCCAGAATGCTATCACATCCAAAGTAATGAATAAAGTCTCATATTGTGCAGCTTGGGACAACTTAAAATACATTTTTCCTTTACATTCAAGGTAAGAGACTCAGGTCAGGACAAAACATTTCCTTCCATTTAGCTTATTTTGCAGAACTTTTAGCCAGCTGTGGATATACCATGTCATCATCATCATCATCATCACACTTAACTGAAAACTTCTGTAATCAAAAGAATGGGACTGAAAGAGGAAGAAGTAGAGGACGAGGAAGCTTAAACTAATTAAGCCCTCACCATGAACCAGAACCAACAGAGGCTCATGCTAGGCGTATTTAATCTTCACCACAGTCCAAGAAATAAGTTGTGTTACTGTATTTCCTCAAATGTAAGACATCTATTTTAAGAAGCAATGATATTTCACATACCACTAAAAAAAGATTACAATGCTGCCAAATGAACTAAGACACATTGGTTTCTTATCACACCAACTGTAAGGCACTTCCTGATTTTAGAGATGTTAAAATGTGAGCCCTTGAATCAATGAAATTCAGTAACATCTCCATATCCTGACAGGTCAGCACAAGTGCTGGGCAGGCTGGACGTGAACTCAGGAAAGCCTGACTCGCAACCCCAGCCTGAGCCCTCTAAGGCCCCATCTTCCCACTCTGCACCCCAACACCTCTGGGCTGACCTCTGTAACGGCACTTCAAACCCAGCTTTAAAGAGAGAGCTGGAGATAAATATTTCCTGAGTACCAGTCGCTTCCACACCTTATCACATTTAATCGTGACAAATAGGCTGCTGCTAGCCCATAAGGCACCTCTGGGAGAACTGAAGACATGCACCCCTTCCTTAAGACACTAGCACCCCCTGTCAGAAAGCAGCCATAATATATTGATTTGGTGGGAAAAGGCTCTTTACTACCACTTGTCAAAAACTTTTGTAATAAATATACAAATCTATTATGTGAAATGAGCCCCTCAGACGTGGCACCGCTGTGCAATGTACAACCCACACAGCTGTATACAATAGCCCTGCTGATAAGTCAGACATGAAGATATTATTATCCTGTGTTACAGATGAGACAGCTATAACCTGATTAAGAGGACCAAATGCAGGCCTATATAGTTCCAAAGCTACTTGGTCAGCTCACAAGGAGCTTAAAAATTAGGTAGGAAAGCAGGCTGTGGGTGCATCTATACAAGAATATACTAACCACATGCCACGGGGGAGTTTGTGGAGAAGGCAGAAATCCTCGTGGCTGAGGCACCAGGGCAAGGCTTATCAGGGGAGGGGCAGGTGAGCAGTGGTCTGGGAGGTGGAGAAACAGCACGAGGAGGACAAGAGGGCAGCCGAAGCGTCCAGCCAAAGGGGCAGGACTGAGCAGAGCCTGAACCCCTCGAAGAGCCTTGGGTGTAGAGGGGGGAGGACAGATGAAAGGCAGGGCAGGCAGGCACCAGCCCAGGAGAGCCAGGCTGCTCCTTAGAGAAGCCCCCCACAGACGGGCAGAAGACACTTGCCCAGGAATGGCAATGGGCTCCTGGCCTCCCTGGCACGACACCCATCCGAGAGGTCTGGAAACAGAGCAGGGCACACAGGAAGCCTGCTCTGTCCCATGGGGCAGCTACCTCCAAGATCTAGTCAATGGGGGCCCAAGTGCTGAATTTGTATTTGGTATCTCCTGAGTTTTAAACTCTGGCAACTAAATGAGATTTCACTGCAAAAAGGACCAAACAAAGTAAGTCTACAAGTTAGATCTGGCCTGAGGGCTGCCAATTGGCAATTTCTGATAAAAGGTTTTCCACTTGGGTGACTAAGGGAAAGCCATTAACTTGCAGGTGAAAAGCCAGGGAAACTGGACTGAAAAAAACAGAGAAAAGAGAGAGGCAGAGCAGAGAGAGAGGACCCAGCACTCTGTGCCGTCCGTCTAGCTCCCCAGCACTCCAGGACAGCATTAGGGTTAGGGGAGGCCAGCCACGGCAAGGCACAGCAACTCCCAGAGCCGGATGTTCTAGGAGTTTCCATATGTCAGCCCCAGGCAGGAGAAGCATCAAGACTTCATAGCCCAGAGTGACACCCTCAACCTGTCCGGACCAACCCAGCTGCAAAATAACGTTGACACTGCCTCCTGCCGCTCACACAGACCTTGCTATTTGTGACCACATTTGATTCCCCCTATCGTCCTGCGAAGCAGCCAAGTAGACGGTGCTACCATCACCATCACCTCCACCTTAAAGAAGAAAACCTGAGGCTCAGAGAAGTTAGTGAATCGCCAAGAAGCCCCCACCCAGATAAATAACACAGACAAAACCTAAGCAAGACCTTCGAAGTCGACCACCACATCTGCCAACCCTATGCTGGGAGACCACGTGTTATTTCCTGTTATACTTCCAGTGGTCACTGGAGGAATGCAAGATTTGGTATCTCCAACCCATAGCCAGTCATGGTTAGAGGGACATTTCAAATGATTAATTACAACTAAGAGTAGCTTTGCTAAAAAGGGGACTTTGCTCTCTGTGTTATAATTTACTACAGCAATCACTTCAGGGAGCAATAAGCTGGAAAACAAGAAAGTCCCAGATGTGGCTGATACCAGCTCACCCAGAACACACATTTAATAAGCAGGCCCACTGCACAGCTTGGCAACAGATCCAGAACAAGGGAACAGTGGCCTACCAGATAACAGGCAGACAGCATCTTAGCTAAACAACATTAGGAGTTACCACCAGGCAGAGAGCACAGACCTTCCCGCACAGGCAGGTGCCATACATATGCTAACAGCACCCTCTGGTGGCCGATCAGGGCAGTACAACCGACCAGGTCATAATAAAAACACAGCTAATATTTACTGATTACTAACTCTTGGCCACACACTGAGCTTTGCCCATCACCTCACTTAACCTTCACATTAAACCAGCATGGACGAGGCTGCTGTCTCCATTTTAAGAAGAGTAAACTGAGCCAGGGTTATACAGACGGTGGGTGCACAGCAGGAACACAACCCACCTCCCCTACAGCCCAGGACCCACTGGCCTTTCCTAAGCGGAGTTGCCACTTGCTAGTGCTGCTGCTGCTGAGCTGGGGGAGGCATGGGTTCATCCTGGCAGCCAGGGTGCACCTGGCCAAGCCTACCATGTGAATCAGATCTGTCTCTAACCACAGACTGTGCTCGTTGCAATCAGCCTCCACCTGGCCAGCTCTCAATCTGCCTAAACGTTATTTTCAAATCTTACGGAGCTTTCCCATTTACATCCATGTTCCTGTTTAACAGAAACGACACCAAGTAGAAGAAGTTTGACTCAGAGTCCAGGCAGCGTGCTTCCCCTGACGTGAAGTATAGGCAAAGCTCAACTACTCAGCACCATCTGCATCAGAACAGGTTCCCCGAGTGGGGGTCTGGGGCCAGGGTCTTCTGGGGTGCTGAGAGTTCTTGTCAAGTTACAGCAACAGCTACACTAATCGTATGGCTAGGCAATTCATAACTAGAAACAAAACATTTCATTATTTTAGTTATACTAAGTTTCCATTTGTATTGTCCGGGCTACGGTTCAGACCCTTCAAACCCATTGTACAGACTGGGTCACAAACCCCTCACATGCAGGTCCACACTAGGTAATTAGGAAAGATCCTGGGAGCCATTGGCAGATGACACGAGCTCAGTCCTCAGCTTCTTCAGCAGCAGTAGCAGCAGAAGCGGCAGTGGCCTCTCAGGGCATCCTGGGGACACTGGCACCAACAGCCTCCAGCAGCAGTAACAACCTCCCCGTGACCACACCCCCACCCCCAAGGGGGCAGAGGACGCCGTGGATCAAAGCCACTTGTCCTTTATACTTAAGTCCATAACCCAGGACACCTGGGTGCACATGCACAATTACATTAAACAATAACCAAGGAACACCTGGGAGCATGTGCCTATTTACATCAAATGCTCGGCAAGATTCTGAACATCTGAGGGGCCCTGACCATTTTCCTATATTTTCCCAACAGTTCTGCTTCCTGATCTGACACTGGCTACACAGTGAGTTCAGCTTGTGAACATTCATCAAGCTGTAAATCTCTCCTGTGCACACTTCTCTACATCTATGTTATACATCAATCTAAAAAAAAAATTAAACAGCAAATTTTAAAGGAAAAGATACAGGGAAAAAAGGGCATTCCAATTCATAAGTAAACTTCTCATTTAAAACAACACAGATCTGAACCCAACTTTGGCCCTAGTAGCTGTGTGATCCTGGGCACATGTACTTGGCCTCTCTGAGCTTTGGTTTCCTCATCTGTGCAGGGCTGTGGGGAGGACTGCAGCACATCACCAATACAACATGCCTTGCTCAGTGCCCGGAACCTCTGTGACACCATTCTACATGAAGCAGTAGGAAGAGGACCAGCCCAAGTCAGGAGCCCGGGTCTCCCAGCTCCAATGCGGTTCTCAAACCTCCAGTGTGAGACGGATTCTGCATATGTCTCTGAATCTCTGCAGGCCTCCTTTCCTCAGCTGAAAGAGGAGCAGCAGCCCAAATTAAAAGTGGCCTTGCAATGTTTGAAAGTGGAATCTGATCTTCAAATCTTAGCCAGAAGGTAATGTACAGTGAGACAGAGCTACCTGGAACAAAGCAAGGGTATGGAGAGAGACCACCAGCACCTACCTCCCCTACAGCCCTGAGGGGCACACATGAACCAACCCTCTCACCTCCCTCTCTTGCCCCCGCCACCATAAATAACCTCCAAGGTGCCTTCCCAACTCTGATGCTCAGTGAGTTGAAGTTCCAATAAATGCACACCCCTAATTTGTGGAATTTTTATCATGCATCTCATAAAATGCTGATAAACATGCCAACTTCTATAGCTCATCAAGTGAACGTGTTTATTAAATGCAAGGGAGAAATCCTATGGGTGTTTCTTTGCTGAAACTGGTTTAACAAAATGAGAAATGCTCAGTACCAGCTATAATTAATGATGGGCCAACGACTGCATTATAATTTTACGCATACACATTTCTTCCATGTTGAAACTTGGCATAAATTTTTTTTAAGTTATTTTTAAGCACTCTCAAAGTGAGAGCCCTGGGCAATGAAGTATATTCACATTTAATGACATAATCATAGCTGAAAAATGTGGCCCTTTCCTTAGGGAAGCTCCACAAATAATTTGATATAAACAGGAACAGTCCGCCCACCCCTAGTGCCCCCCCAGTGCAGACCCTGACAGCACAGCTCCCCATTTGCGAACTGACAAGGTGGTCCCAAAGTGCCACCTACCCATAACTCTCACACGATGCCTCTAAATACCCAAGCCTCTGTGATTATTTCCACATCAGAAATAAAAACAGTAAAACCCTCTCCATTTTACAGTGCATCTGAGAGGGGAACAGCAAGGCCCACAGCTGCCATTGTCACTGCCATGCCTCCGAGTTTCTAGTCTGTGTTTCTTGTTGCTTAGGTGTGTTTAGCTTCCTCTGTGTGCCTTGCACACCTCTCGTCTTACTAGTGAAGTAAGGGCTGCCTTCAAAGCAGCTTCAGCACCAGGCTCAGGGCAGAAAACCTCAGCTCAAACCCCACATCATCAGTAACTTTGGCATGACTGGAGCCACTTCTGCCTTCCTGACCTGCAGGGACTCAGCTCAAAAATGAAGATGACCACAGCTGCCCTGCTGAGATCATAAGGACCATCGAGGGAGTGTCAATGGGGGGGCGGTCATCATGTAGGGGAAAACTGCAGATGGCTAAATATGGTGCCAATGCTGAAGAGAACAGGGATTTTTAAATCCAAAAATGTCCAGCTGGTTAGCTAAAGCTACCTATTAGGTCCCTGGTTGCTTCTGCTGCCCTCTTACACACACACATAGACACATATATGCACACACGGAGACACACACAGGGCGCACACACACACGTACATACACACACTTCCTTTAGGGAAACAATGGACACAGGCAATTCAAAAGTTTCTGGAGGGACAGTCAACAATACAGCACCAATAATGACAGCCAATGGAAATCAGGGCTCGAATCCCAAGGAACTGAGAAGAGAAGGAGCTATAAGGAAGGGGAGAAGGAAGGTGGGGAAACAAGGGGAGAAAGATAGGAGCCGCGACTCACATTTCCCGTGTTTGAGACGTGGCAGGTGCTCGGAGGAGCTGTCAGGAGCCCTGGGCGAGGGAGGTGAGGCCCAGTCCACAGAAGAGGAAAGTGGACCCAGCTCTGCAAGGATAACTCACTCGGGGTCCCATCCCACAGCCCTCCTTCGACCTCCTCCCTCTCCATCAGGGGCCTGAAATTCTACCCACGGTTTCTCTCACACTGCACCCCCAATCCAGCAGAAGGAAGAGACCAGATAAAAGCTTGATGCTGCCTCAAGGAATCCAGAGATGCAAGAGGAGGGACGGTGGCCAGCGTCTCCTGTTTGCTAAGACCTGTCCAGCCATTGTTTCCTCACTCTGCTCCCTGGGGTCATTTTCAAGGTCAAGGCAGTTTATTCAAGTAAAGCACCAAGCACAGCGCCTGGCACATATACAGTAGAAGATGTAGCCTGCCCTTCTCCCACTTCTGCAGTCTATTAACATTATACCATGTGGGCAAGGGCTCAAACCAGAAGACAGCAAAGGCCTTGGAAATGCTCTGCTGCTACTCCGCCTCCTTCCCCTACTTGGGCAATGTTTTACTTCAACAAGTGTGTAATTAGCACCTACCTTTGGTAAAGTCTAGCGCGAGGAGCCATGAGACAGATAAAACAAATGAGTAGAGTTTCCAACTCTCAAGGTGACAATCCACTGGGTAAAACAGGCTTGTAAAGAACCACCTATAAGGCAAAGTAGAATTTGCTCAACAAATACTTTGTTCCTCTATTGTGCTAGGCTGTGTTACTGGAGATGGACCCTGCCCACAGGACACTTCCTAGAGTGGCAACAGACAGACATGTAGCTCTGCAGAAGCATGAGGGACACACACTGCAGCATGGACACATGAAACTACAGCTCGAGAGGCTCGATGCTTTGTCCGGGCCAGTGCTGTCCAACAGAAACATGACATGGCCACTGATGTCATCTTTAATTTTCTAATAGCCACATTAAAATAAAAAGAAACAAGTAAAATTAATTTTAACAATGTTTTCTTTAACACAGCATACCCCAAATAGTATCATTTAATTTGTAATCCATTTTTAAAAGAATGATGAGAAATTTTTTTTTGTACTAATTCTTCAAAATCCTTTGTGTTATTTTCCACTTACAGTGCATCACAATTTGGACTAGGCACAAATCCAACATTCACATTATTTCTAGAACACCAGTCAACTTTTCACTGCAGATCAGAGAAATGTGGTATGCAGATTCTACTCCCTGACCTCCAATGGGGTGGGAGAGTGCCTCCACTACCCCAAAATCTTTGGGGCTCACCAAGTTAGAGACTAGAATCCCTGTCTGCACTATTACTGGAGAGACAGATGACAGAGGAACACTTTCATTTACTGCCATTGCAGTTTAAAAGTTGGCTGTGGACTCTAGGTTCCTGGGGTCATAATCAAAAGAGATAAAATAAAATAGCCTGGGCAGGAACTAGAGGCAGATGTGGGAAACATGCACATTCAACTTCAAATTTTAAATGTCCACTTTATTATGAAAGCCTGAGATTAGTCTCAGTTATCAAGTATTCTGAATTTGAAAATTAATTCTAGGAGAAAAAACTGCCCTTTAATATTAAGGCACGTCTAAGGTCTTTTCAAATTCCAGATAAGAGCTTTAAATTTAAGGAAGAAGAGCCACTGGGAAAAGGAGAATTGTACAAACCCCTACTATCCACCCATCCCCAGCCTACCAAAATGATCTGGCCCATTTTTCTTGTTAACTAAAATATGAAATAAGTATTAGGTGTATTCTCCAAACACCTGAGTTTTTATTAGGAGAAAAAAGTACAAGTATTTTAACTTATGTTCACTGGCCTCATAATTCAATATTTAATGAATGCCAAATATCTGCCACATACTATGCTAGGCACAATTAGAAATGAGTAAAACACAGACCATCCCTTCAGGAACAAACAAGTAATACCATTTTGTTCATGAGAATTATTTTACACAACGGTCGTATTATCTGTGGCCTAATTTTATAGGCTGTTGCTGTTGAAAGGGACAGAGAAGTGCCTAAGTCCTGCCTTCTGACCAGTGTCTAAGCAGAGTCAGACAGGCCTACCTGACCCTCCCGTCTATGCAGAGGCATCACCACACTGGGCAGCTGCCACCTGTGTTTATACCACTGGAAACCTCAGAAAGTCAGGCCACTCCTCCTTGTCCCCCACCGGGCTCCAGCTAGTGCATCCTCAAGGTGACCCCGGCAAGTCCAGCCCCTCCCACAGGGAGCACTGTTAAGTATCTGAACAGGAATGTCAGTATCTGAACAAGATATCTGGTGGCCCCTAGGTATTCTCTCCTGCAGGCTAGGCTTCCCAGCCCTTCATTCACTCCTGAGATGTCCTGTGCTCTGGCAGGGCCCACACTGTGGTCATGGCCAGGAAGTCAGTCCCCACTACAGCCCCCACCTCTGCAGACCTGGTGTCTCTGAAGAGACCTGTAGCAGTTCCATTCACATGCATTTCCCTTAAGGGACAATAAAGGACAAAAGAGCACTCCAGCAGCAGGGAGCTACTTCTGGGCTGCAGACTTGTGATTCTGCAAGGTGGGGAGGACTGGCAGGCACCTGCACTCTGGTTAGCAAATTTTCATATTCATTCAGGAACCTCCTTCGTCAAGTCTCAGCTCCAACGGAGCTTTCTCAGAGAGATTTTTTTTAAACTCCCTTCGGTATAAATTAGGTCTCTATCCCTGCCTTTATGTACCTTATAGTATGACCACAATTTGTAATCATGTATTTAACAGTATGTTTATTTGTTTAGCCTCTGACTCCCCCAATAGATTGTAAGCTCCAAAAACATCAGTATCATTTAATTCAAAATACAGTTCAATGCTTAAAAATATCAGTGTTGAAATTATAAAAGATAGTTGCTAGAACATTTCCAGAGAGTTCACCTAGGAATCCCTGAGAATAATGTTAACCAAGTCACTCTTAACCCATGCTTCCTTGCAAAACAAAGAAGATAGTGTGCCGGGGAAGAACGATGGAGCCCAGGGTGGGACAGCCCCCCGTGCAACCCCCAGCAGAGAGAAAAGCATTTAACTTCTCTGACCCTCTGTACTCCTCATCTATAAAATCGGAATAAATGCAGCATCAGAATGGTGGTTTGAAGGAAAAGAAACCAGACCAAGACAAAGTGTCTGGAAGAAAGATTCTTAATGAAGGATAACATACTCCAGGTGTTAGCAGGGGCACCCACAGCCCCACTTCAATAGATAAGTCTTACTTCATACTTCAATTCCACGCCCTCCCCAGGACTCCTGCTCCTTCCTGGAAACTTACACCCTCAGGTTTCTGCCATCCCCTGTGTTTATGCCCACCCCTCACCCCCGCAAAAAAGAAGCAAAATTCTGTACTTTCACTGAAACACAAGAAATACACTCACCCCCAAAAGTCAGATACTCCAAGAAAGAAAGCCAGTAAAATGGACAAGTATGGGGGAAACCCTAAAGCAGAATACGAGCAGAAACACATGAACCACACCGTATTTTAAATGAATAACCATAACCTCCCTGAAACGGGAGGAGAGGGGAGGATGAATCCAGGGAACTTTGGAAGTCGGTGTTCGCACCTATGCCTCCGGCTGAAGAGAAAAAGAGCTCTAACTAAAAATTAAACTCTAGTTAGTAGTCTTCTTCTTCACAGAGACTGGGTTTGTGTTTCTGAAACTATTTTTACTATGTTCTAGGATTGAACAAAGAAGTAACTACACTGTTAATACCAAGAGCCAGTTTTCTCTCTGTCAGAGAAGGGAGTTACGAATATGGAAAGGAGGAAGCACAGCATAAACCCCGTCGGGTTGGATAGGAAAAATCTGTGTGAACTCGGTGGTTTTTAAGGTCGAAGTTGCAACAGGTAAGTTGTGTGGGGGGACACACATATGTGCTGTGCATGTGCACACAAACATCCATTTCCCAGCTGTGTGTACCGGGGGGGGCTGGGAAGCAGTGACACCCCAGGGACAATAGCTCACCTCGTACCCAGATATCAGTTTCTAAATACCATTCTTCACTAGAAAAAAACAGGTCTCTTTGTAGAAATAGTGAATTCCAGAGCCGGAACAGGGAAAGTACAAAATGAGCCCAGAACACCTTACACCAGGAAACATGGCAGTGCTCAAAAAAGAGGGGACACGTCAAAAGCACACAAAGGCCAGCGTTAAGGGGCTTCAACTGGCCAAATATGGGTAATTTTAGCATCAAATTAAATAATGTGAAAGGATTATAAACCACTGACTAAAATAAGAATTAATGAGTCCATTATAACATAAATAGATGAAGAAAGAGGGGAAGTTCTTGCTTACATAGAAAGAAAACTAGTAAAACAAAATGTTAACTATGTGAGGTGATGGGTGTGTTAATTAATTTGATTATAACCACAATATGTGTGTGTGTATATATCTCCAAACATCACATAAAATATACCTTGAATATATACAATTTTTATAATGTCAGTTATACTTCGATAAAGCTGGTGGAGGGAAAAGACAAGGAGCAAATGCAGATGAAATGATGGAATCGGAAACCCATCACTTACCATCACTTACCATCAGAATGATGACTGATTCTGGTAAGAATCATTAATGGATGCTAAAATTAGTGAGTGAAAAACGTTTGTGGACTGAGGAGAAGCAGGATAAAGACACAGTCCCAAAATATCTCCAGGGAAAGGACATCCCCTGCTCAGTATGTGGCATCATCACCAGTAATGGGAAAAATCAGGAAAGAGTGCCTCCTGGTATCACGCTCTGGGAATCCAGCATCGGGATTCTGTGGTATTCCCACCAAAAAATGCAGAATTTGAATCTAATCATGAAGAAACATAACACGAAGCCAAAGGGAGAGATGTTCTACAAAATAACCCACACTCTCCAAAACTAGCAATGTCATGAAACATAAAGACAGAGAAACTGCTCCAGATTAAAAGTAAAGAGACATGACAACTGACTGCAGTGCACAATTTCCCTTTGCTATAAAGGACATTATTGGGACAAGTGGTGAAATCTGAATAGTAGCACTGCATTATTTACTCATTTTAATAACTGTAATGGGGTTAGGTGGGAGAATGTCCTTGCTTTTAGGAAATAAACACTGAAAATACTTAGGGGTAGGTAAAGGGGCCTTAAGTCTGCAACCTTACCTCAAATGGTTCAGAGAAAGAGAGACAGAGACAAAGGTAGGGAAGGATAAAGCAATGTAGGACAATACTTAAACCTGGAGACTCTAGGTGAAGGGAATATGAGAATTTTTTGTACTACTCTTTCAGTTTTTCTGTAAGTGGAAAATTATGTTAACATAAAAGGTTAAGAGAACAAATTCTGTGGGTTCAATACACTTTGTTCAATACTTGAGCATCTCAAGGAGCAATCAACACAGAACATGCTACATTCGACCACCTCGCTGGTTCATCTACCTCTCTCCTTCCCATCGCTGGTTCTCCCACTGTGTCTCAAAGGGCTCCAGAAGCTCCAAATCCATGCTCTTCTATTTACAGAAACTGCAGCTCTCCCATGCTCCTGTGCTCCCTACCCACTTGAGTCTTCAAACCAACAAGTCTTCAAAGAATAAAAGGTTTCCATGTAACAGAAGCCTCTCACCCTGGAAGACATTTGGAGTATTAAATAGAAAAAAACAAGAAAGCCTATTACTATAGTTATTACTATAGTTAAAATTCCCTAAATGTTTCCCTGTTATACATTTCCAGTTTTAAAAAAAATGAAAGTTGAAAAATAAGTTCAAAAAGCCTTTCCATATTGAAAAAACACCTGAGAATGAAGTCACCTGAGAAAGGGAGGATTCTCAGGCCAACTGCAGCCTACAAGAAACAATATCAGCATGACAGTCCCGCTGCAAACAGATTTCATGGTTTCGGGGAGAAACCTGGGCAGGGAGAGCCAGGGAGAAGGTGGTCGGGGAAGAGAGAGCTGGACCTAAGTGGGGTCCAAGGCCTCCTTCCCGTCGCAGCCCCCCACTGGCATTTCATTCCAGCGCTGGGTCCAGGTCCCTCACATGGGCCACGTAAGGTCAGGGGAAGGGATCACATCCACGTCCCTCCCCATGGTGTGCCTGCACCTAGCACACGGTCTGGCACAAGAAGGCCTTCAAACTCAGATTCCAGGCATTCAGGATACTTGGCTTCTACGAGTATTTCCAGCTGGTCCCTGGCTGCATGGTCTTGGGCAAATCCCTTCACTTCCCTGGATTTGTCTCGGAAAGGCCAGAGCCGCTCAGCAGCCCCCGGGCCCTGGAACTCCGTATCTCTAGCTAATAACACGAAGGCACTTCTCAGTCGCTGGCCCCGCCCTGGTAGATGGAGAAGCAGCTGTGGCTGAGGTCGGCTCAGGAGGCCGCCCAGCCCAACGCCAGCTGCCGCTGGAAGGCAGGACAGATCCCAGTGCCTGCACCTGCAGGCAAGGAGCCAGAAGACCCCGCGATGTCTGAGTGGAAAATCAGGACATAAGGGAAAACTACCTCCTAAAATACCCTTTAAACAAATAAAAGGAGTGAGCAGGCCGCAGCCCGATGGCTATGGCTCCTCCACCAAGAGCAGAGCAGGAAGGGCATGCAGGGGCACCTCTTCTCCGTCTCACCTGCAGATGGAGGCCGCCCCTCTGTCTACTTCTTCCGAGACCCCCCCTCACTCTGCTAGGATGCCCCATCACACACATCACCTGGCCAGGTCACACCCATCCCACCCTTCACTAGAACCACCCCACCCCCAGCCCTGTCCTGGGGGCACCCAGGGTGGGCCTGGGGTGACAGGAGGCCCTCACTGGCCAGGGTGAGCATGCGACCCAAGGCCACCGATGCACTGTCTAACCACCAAGCCAAAGAGGTGTGGCCTGAGGTGACAAGCCCCACCCAACAGGGACACCCCCAAATCTCCCCAAACTGGCTCCAGGTAACACAGGTCCCAGAAGATCCCCCCCACAAAGCCCCCCATGACCGAGTGAGTTTGGGAAAACTTAAATGCTATATATCTCTCTTGGGCATATTAGAGAATCCGAGGTATCTCGGTCAGGAAACTGGTCCAGCAATATTTAACACACTCAGTGTGGGCAACAGACCCTATGTTATGTAGTCCCTCTCACCTGCCCAGACCACGCACCCAGCACAATTCTGGACACGCTGAGATAAGTAAGCCGCCAGGGCCGGTCAGGAACATACTGCAAGAGTTAACCAACTGACAGCAGCAGGAGAAGAAAGGGCACAGAGGAGGAAGAAGAGATGGAGAGGGCATCCCCAGGAGACAGCTGGAGGACCAGAGAGGGCCCGGGCCAGGACGGCAGAATACACAGACACTCTAGCAGGAGTGCTAAGGAATTCTTATTTAAAATATCAATAATAGTAGTAATAACAAAGGATGCCCTGTTTCCAGGAACGTTCCTTGCATCCAGGAATTCCAAACATTAAATTTCTCCCAAATCTCTCCTGCCCTAAGCTCCTCTTCCATGAACCACTCTGGCTGGAGCCTCCAACGGTCAACTCAACCATCAGTCAAACGCAGTGTGTACCAAACAGGACTCTTCTCCCACCCAACAGGACCAGTCTCCTGAGGACCACCAAGGATCTAGCACACGGCACCCTCCTGGCCACCCTATCACCTTTGACCCTATCCCAGGGCAGGAGCCAGAAAGAAGTCACCAAATCCCATCAGTGTTCTCACCTACCTGATGTCTTTCCATCCCTGCCTCTCAGTTCCTGCCACCAAAATTCTATTTCCAATTCATGCCCCTCTTGTGGGCATTTCTTACATGGTCTTCCAATTAGAGAGCAAAGACCTAGGAAAATTAAAAAGGAAAATTGCAGAATGTTTTTTCCTGATGGTCTGTTTTATTCTGAAAATTGAGAATAGTAGAAAGAAAGAGAGGAGAGAAGGAGACAGACATCAAAACAGCAGAATTGAAGCCTGGTATTCGAGGGCACCTTGTACTTCTGTGTCTGTGTACTTCTCCATGTACCCATAATCTTTCCCTAAATTCCAGTGATCTTCATCACTCCCCACATATATGGAACCAAGGATAAAATCTGGGATCCACACCCTGAGTGCAGGTCAAACCCAGCACAAGGGCAAACAACAAACTATAGCAGGAAAAGAGTTAAAAACCCCAAAGTATGAAATGCTTCCAAAACTCTAAGACCCAAACACAATCACAAAAGAGGAGATACAAAGAGAGGGAGGAGGGGGGGAGGTTTCGGTAATGGGCCACAATAGTCAACCACGTTGTATATTGACAAAATAAAATTTAAAAAAAAAAAAAAAAGAGATACAAAGATGCTAACCCGCAGCTGAGAGCTACCATCCCCACTCCTTTTTGATTAAGAGTTACCCTTCATTCCTTCCTCTCCCTAATAAGTCTTTCTCCTTTCCTCCGTCATTCAACTATTCTGATTGGGTAAGACAGCTTCCTTTTGATAACAAAATCCCACTTAGTCCTAACCAGTTTTGACCAGATCAGGGAGTTTGAGCACAAGTCTCAAGTTTGCCTGAAATTTCACCTTTTGACAACACAAGGCCAGCCCCCTTCATCTGAATGCTTATATCTCCACCCTCAAGAGAACATGGGTCTCATGTAACACACGACGCCACACTGTGCATATGTGCTCATCCCTACTTGAGTATGTATAGAGATAACCTAGCCCTTGCTGAGTATGTAAGAGAGCTCCTGTACTTAGACCCTTAAAAGATTATAACTCCCACCTGCTTGGGGAGCTTGTCATAGGTCATGAGAACAGCCCTACTCCTGACTTGGGCAACCCAAATAAAGTTCCTTTCTTCATGCTCCAGCTGCCCTTGTTGTGATTCTTTCAACATTTACAATAGACAAGGACCCTGCAGGTGTCTACCCATGACAACATGGCCTGCAGGCATAAAGATGTTGTGCTTTAGGGCTACACAGACCTGCCTGTGAGTCTGGTTCCACCCCTGGGAGACTCTAGGCCAGGACTCTGCCTCCCCGAGCCCCAGTTTTCTAATCTGTACAATGGCTTTGTCAGCACCTGCCTCCCTGGTCCTTATGAGAATTAAATGAGGTAGTGATCAAGAAATGTGGTGGGGTCTGTTAAGTAGCCTGAAAAGAGCACAAGGTTTGGTTTGAGATTGGACAACCCAAAGTGCAAATCCTGGCTTGATCACCTACCAGCATGTGACCAAACCTCTCTGACCGTCAGTCTCTTTGTAAATCAAAGATAATAACCCACCATCAGAGAACTGCTATTAGACTGGCAGAGAACTATGGCTGTAGGGTACCTCACACAGTGCTAGGCCACAGTGGAAGCTATTATTATAACAACCTCTCTGATGTTTAAGAATGTGAGCACTAGGAGGTTCATGCCATCAGGATGGACAAGGTGTGCCACCAGGGCAGGACAGGAGCCGAGGCCAAGGTGGAAGGCTGGCATGCACCCATAGGAAGCTAAGTAGCTCATGGGCTACTCCAGGACCCCCATGACTGAGTGCAGTAGACCTGAGGACAGCAGCACATCCTGTGTATTCTCAGGCACTGATATTCTATGACAAACTTTGAAAAGCCACATGCTGTCCCTGATGGAGTATTGGGCGCTCAAGTTAAACGTGGGACCTCACATGATTTGATTCTTCAGAGAATAAAATCCTGAAACAAAGTTATGTTTAGCTTCAATTTTACAGCAACGGAAAGTGAGGCTCAAAGAAGTCACAGAACTGTCACGTGGTGGGGCCAAAATGCACCGCTAGGTCTCTGGGACTCCAAAGCCAATGCTATTTCCCACCGCCTACATTTCTGGGGGTGGGAGATCCCATGGACACCCACCCCAGAAGAAGCAAGGCCAAGGCGATGAGCCAGAGGCAGCCTGGGTGGATGGCGGCAGGCCCTGATGATGGGACATAGCGGTGGAGACCCAGGACTCGGGCAGGGCCTGGCAGGTCAGAAGCTGCTGGACAGTGGCTCAGCCTAGTGCGGGGGCGGGGGCGGTTGGCAGTTCAAGGCAGGGTAGGGGCAGGCTGAGCACACTTAACCCACCCAAGGCTCAGTGGCTCGGGCCCAACCCCTGTACAAAGAAGGCATGAGGACGTGGAGGTTCACTGCTAAACTCTGGGCCGCTAGTCCCCCGCCCCAGAGGAGCTCTGGCCAGTCTGGTAGGCAGGCAGAGGCTGCTCACCTTGTGGGACTCCTTCATGCCTCCCTGTCTGTACCCCTGCTGTGTCCTCTTGGCCTGGTCACTATGTTCAAACATCACCCCCAAGACTCTCCTGAGTCCCTTGCCCAACCCAGGCAGCAGTGCCCACATCCCTCATCTCCCCACTCTCCCTTGTACAAACTTCAAGCACTGCCCGGGACCCCTGAACAGTTCAATGAGTTTAAACACAGGTCCAAGGTCTTGTAACCGTCACCACAGACAAGACACAGCACACTGTTCTCCAGGCCTCTGCAGTCATCCCCCTCCCCCACCAACCCCGCCAACCACTGGTTGCTTTCTGTCCCTAAAATTCTGCCTTTTCTAGAAGTTCTTATAAATGCAATCATACACTGCAGTCTTTTTTTTAAATTGTGGTAAAATACACATAACATAAAACTTACCATCTTAACCGTTTTTGGGTATACAGTTCCGTGGCATTAAGTGCATTTACACTGCTGTGCAGCCCTCACCATATCCATCTCCAGAACCTTTTCATCTTCCCAAACTGAAACTCCATGAAACACCAACTCCCCCCTCCCCATCCCCCCAATCCCTGGAATCCACCATTCTACTTCCTGTCTCTGAATGTGACTATTCTAGGGACCTCATATAAGTGGAATCATACGGTATTTGTCCTTTTGTGACTGACGTATTCCACAAGGTTCAGCCACTCTGTAGCATGCATCAGAATTTCCTTCCTTTTTAAGGCCAAATAATATTCCATTGAATGTACGTACCACATTTTGTTTATCCATTCATCTGTGAATGGACACTTGGGTTGCTTCCACGTTTTAACTACCATGAATGATGCTGCTGTATAGGTATACATATATCTCTTTGAGACCCTGTTGTCAATGCTTTGGGGTATATACCCAGAAGTGAAATTGATAGATCATATGTAATTCTATTTTTAATTTTTTGACACCATACTGTTTTCCACATTCCAACCAACAGTGCACAAAGGTTATGATTTCTTACATCCTCACAGAATGCAGTATTTTGTGGCTGGCATATTTCACTTAACATGCTTTTGAGATTAGTCAGTGGTTCACTCTCTTTCCTTGCTGAGTAGTATTCCACTGAATGGATATAACACAATTTGCAAAACTATTCACCAGCTGATGAGCATTTAGGTTGGTTCCGGTTTGGGGCTACAACGAACAAAGTTGCTATGAACATGTGCATAACATGTCTTCACGTGGACATAGGTTTCATTTCTCTTGGGTAAATACCTAGGAGTGGGATTGCTGAGTTATATGGTAAGCGCATGCTTAACATTATAAGAAACCACCGAACTATTTTCCAAAGTGGCTGTACCATTTTGCATCCCCCCCAATGGCGAATCGGAGGTCCAGATGCTCTGCATTTTCACCAGCACTTGGGACTGTCCATCTTAATTTTCACCATTCTAGTAGGTGTGCAGTGGTATCTCACTGCGGTTTTCAGTTGCATTTTCACAGTGACTAATGCTGTTGAGCATCTTTTCATATGTTTATTGGCCACTTCCATACGTTCTTCAGTAAAATATCTTTTATACCTTTTGCCCATTTTTGTTTTTTTCTTTGTGTTTCTTCTTTTTATTTTTCTTTTTTTAAATTGGTTTTGTCTGCCCTGTAGACTACGAGTTCCTTGAGAACAGGCCTCTCAGGGCCCCCTCAATATGCAACTCCTGGGAAAACCAGGTTCTGGAACTAGACAAGGTCTCATTAGGGCGTCTATAAGGAGCCTCTTTATGGGAGTCTCAGGCCCAATGTGGGCCTCACCAGGTCCAAACACTGAGTAACTGCTCAACTCCTTGTGACCAAGCCCTCACCTGAGAGGCAGCTCATGACTCTGGAGCCAGAGGGACCAGCCTGAGCTTCTGCTTCCTCATTTGCAAAGCAGAAATAATATGCCTACGTTACAGAGCTTTTGTGAAAACTAAACTACGTAATGGAAGTGAAAAACCTGACTGAGCAGGTCTACAGAAATGACAGTTGTTATTACCAGGTCCCATCTTATTCCCCCACAATTGCATGATTTAATAAAGGATCAGGCCATTGTTTCATGCATTATTATCTACTATTACAAATCCCTTTCGTTATGCATTTAATTCTCAAAGATACTGTGAAAAATTACAAGACGTTCAAGAGAAGGTAAGGCTCAATGGAGGGAGAATGGAACAGGAGGAAAGGAGAGGAGAGCAGGAAAAGATGGATGGAAGAAAAGAGGAAAGTCATCTGCCACGTGCCAAATGCGTTCCCTACCCTCCTCTATGGAACCTTTAAACCATGCTGCCTATGGGTCTGCAGAGACCATTCTATACATGAGGCAATGGAGGCTCAAGAGACTTGCCAAGGTCCCAGAGCTATTAAACAGCTGGACCAGGACTTCTCCCAGTTCTTCTGATCCCAGAAGATGATCCCTGTTTCCTGCATCACTTGAGCCTGATTCCCTGGTCAGTTCTGAGTCTCAGCGCCCCGAAATGCTCCCAACCAAGGAGCCACAGCCCCTCCTAAGGTGGGACTGCACATGACAGGGGCTTCTGCAAAAGGAGGGAGGCCTCAGTCCCCAGGAAGGGGCTTCCCTTCTCGAGGTGCTTCAAGAAAGCTAGCAAGCCCTGTGCCAGCCCCCTGGCCCAGCTAAGAAATAAAAACAGGAAGAATTCAAAAGGCACTTCTCTCCACCACCACAGAAGAGAACTAAAAACTATGAACTAGGTCTGCGTGTACTTGGCCTGCAAAGGTTTCACCACGTCTCTGAGCCTGTTAGGCTCGTCATTCTTCTTTCTCCAAAAACAAACACAGATGGAACGTTTGCAGGTCTCTAAGGTAAAATCCAATCAACCATCAGTCCCACTGGTTGTTGTTCTGAACTGTTTCGCCAAACCTGTCCCTTTATCCCCACAGCCACTGCCCTGGGTGACTGTCCTCACCCTGGACTGAACTGTGATGGCACCTAACGAAAGTCTCCTGCCTACATTTTAGCCCCTCCAAAAAATCATCTCCTACTTATTCTTTATAACTTCAAAAATCACTGTAAATCCATAGTAATCAAGATAGTATGGTATTGATAAAGGATAAAAAAAAAAAAGGATTAGTAGAACAGA
The DNA here is from genome assembly GCF_027409185.1 of Cynocephalus volans. Taxonomy (NCBI): domain Eukaryota; kingdom Metazoa; phylum Chordata; class Mammalia; order Dermoptera; family Cynocephalidae; genus Cynocephalus; species Cynocephalus volans. The sequence continues at coordinate 87,634,777 of NC_084474.1, forward strand.
TGAGAAAGTTCAGAAATGGAGCCATGCGTGATTTTCAACAAAAGAACCAGAGTAATCCAATGGAGGAAGGAAAGGCTCTTTTAACAAATGAGGCTGGGAAAACTAAACATCCACTTGGGAAATAAAAAATAACCCTCAATCCCTTCACACCATACACAACTAACTTAAAACGGATGGTAGACATAAACCTAAAAGCAAGAAGTATAAAGTTTTTTTTTGTTTTTTTTTAAAAAGCCTAAGAGAATATTTTTGTGACCTTAAAGGAGTAAAACATTTCTTAAGAGAGGATACAAAAAGCACTACCTATAAAAGCAAAAATAATGGTAAATCAAACTCTAATAAAATTACAATCTTGTGCTCATCAAAAGATATTAAGAGGGTAAATAGGCATACCAGCCAGCCACCAAAACAAAAAAGAAGATAAATAGGTCAGCAGAGACTGGGTGAAAAAATTCACAAGACGTATATATGACAAAGGACTTGTATCCAGAATACATATATATAAAAAAGAAACTATTACATCCCAACAATAATCAGGTAAGAAACCCAATTTATTAAATAGGCAAAAGACTTGAATAGACATTTCTCCAAAGATGATACACAAAGGGCAAATAAGCACAAGAAAAAGTGTTCAACATCATTGGTCATCAAATTAAATGAGATACCACGGCACACCCTCTAGAATAGGTAAAAGAAAAAGGACTGACAATGCCAAATGTTGGTGAGGATGCAGACAGAGCAAGTGGAATGCTCTCACACTGCCGATGGGAATGTAAAGTGATACAACTACTCTGGAAAGCTATTTGGAAGTTTCTTAAAAAGTTAAACACACCCTACAACCCAGCAATTCCATTACTAGGTACCTATTTACCCAAGAGGAATTAAAATGCATGTCCACAAAAAGGCTTGTATGATGATGTTCACTGCAGCTTTATTCGCAATAATCAAAAACTGGATATAGCCCAGGTGTTAACAGAAGGACATACGAGCAAACAGTGGCAGTATTCGTACCATGGAATACTATTAAGAAATTTTAAAAATTTTTAAAAAAACACTGCTGAATCTCAGAAACTTTATACTGAGTAAAAGAAGCCAGAGATAAAAGAATTATATGATGTTCTACAGAAGGCAACACTAATCTATGGTGACAGCAACACTAGTCACTGCTAGGGGTAAAGGGCAGGGATTGGGTGGGAAGGGGCTAGAGAGCTTTCCGGGGTGATGAAAAAGTTCTATGTATTGTTAGGGGTGTGGGTTACATGAGTGGGCAACTGAATATCTAAAGTCTGTGCATTTCAGTATATGTAAATAACTCCTCAAAAAAAAAAAAAAAAAAATTGGCTCCTGTCAGCTAGGAGAAGGATCTTTCTGAATGGCAAACCAGCTGGCCTTGTCATCCTCATGTCCCTTCCAAGTTTTCATAATAAAGTCCCAACGGCTCCCCACTACACAACAGACCCCTCACCACAGACCACCAGCACCTGCCCTGGCCTCAGCACTCACCCAGTGACACAGAGCACACTTGTGGATGTGTCACATGTGTCTCTGCACCAGCTGTACTCTCAGCAGGGTACCCCTGCTCACCATGCAACACCCAGCTCAGGCACCGCCTCCTTCAGGAAGCCCTCCCAGAACTCCAGGGCTGGATTAGGTGCACCCCTCCAAAGCGCTCAATACTCGAGACTTATTCCCATCACAGCACCTTGCACCTTTTCATAAAGCACCTTATCACTGCTAGGACAGTGTGAAATCCTCCAGAGGAAAGAACAGATCGTATTGGACTCTGCATTCCTAGCAGCCAACACAAAGTTTGGCAAAAACAGTGGGTGAACCGGGAAACAGCTTGGTAGTAAAAATAATAACAACCCTAAGAAATAGAGAAATGATGGCAGCTCCTGAAAAAGAGACCCTCTGTCAGAAATACAAGAATATCTGACAGGAAGAAGGAAGCCAGTTAGGGCCCTCCAAGGAGCCGTAGGGCTGAGCAGTTAAAATGCCCTCCCCAGAGATGCCAGAACACACCTGTTCTTTGGCTCCAGGTCCCATGGCTGGACTGACCCTCTCACCCCCACTGCAGGACATTGCCACCTTCCTATCCCAACAGTCTGCAGCTCACACCAGAATCCTCTGCAGCCAGGTCCCTACCCTGCCCATCCTGCCTCGGCTCAGACTCTGGAGCACAAAGGTGCCAGATTCCACAGTTCAACACTTTGCAGCTATATTTTTCACATAATTTAAAAGAATCCAAAAGATTTGAAATCAGTACATCAAAGAGATGACTGCACTCCTATGTTCACTGCAGCACCATTCACAATAGTCAAGGTATAGAATCATCCTAAGTGTCTGTGATATTGTGAAATATATTTGGTCTTCATCTCTGTTTTCCGGCATAACTAAAATCATGGAATCTTCAAAGTGATAAGTGTCTTTTTGGATGCTGAGTTGAGTGATGGCTGGCAGCCTCTTATAGCTTCAAGATGGGTGCTGGTCACCAGAAAGCCCAAGACAGGATTAGAGGGCTGAGACTTTCGGCTTCAGCCCACAGCCTCTTGGAAGGGAATAGGGGTTGAAAGTTAAGTTGATCACCAATGGCCAATGATTTAATCAACTGTGCCTACGTAAGGAAGCCTCCATTAAAACTCAAAAGGACATAGTTTGAATGAGCTTCTGGATTGCTGAAGACGTGGAGATTCCTGGAGACGTGGAGGGTGGTACGCTCAGGGCATGGAAGCTCCACACCCCTTCCCCATACCTCACCCTACGCCTCTCGTCATCTGTACTGTTAAATAAAAATTATAGGAAGCCACTGTTTTGGACTAAGTTCCTGTACTAGGTCCCAAAACATCAGACTAAAAATCAAAATGGAGTCACCCTTGCTAAGTTTCATGTCACGTAGGCTGTGGTCTGAGCTTCTGTGAAATCAGGAGAAAGGTAACAGCCAATTTCCCTCCCAAACAGGTCAGTTTAAATCTTCAGTAGGTATGATAATGAAGTTCCCTCTGCTTCAATCCTTACACAAAAGAGATAACCTGAAGTAACTTGATGTTATTTTTCTATTGTTCTGTCTTCCTGTCCCCACCTTACAAGGAAAATAACTTGGAAATGACCCATCTGCTTTTTGTTCTTTGTTTCTGCTTTCTTCAGCTTTTTCTGTCTATAAAAACAGCCTCCTCTGCTTGGCTCACTGGAATTTACTCTATTTTATGGAATATCGTGTTGCCCAATTCTAGAATCACAATAAAGCCAACTGAGATGTTCAACTAAATTTGTTGTAAATTTGTTCTTGGACAGTATCCTTTATAATACCCTGTAACAGAAATGTGTCTCCCTCAGTTCTGTGAGATAATCTAGCAAATTAATGGAATCCAAGCTGGGGACCATCGGGACCCTGATTTACAGTCAGTCAGTTAGAAGCACAGGTAAAACCACCTGTAGCTTGAGATTGGCATCAGAAGTAGGGTGGGGGGCAGTCTTGTGGGACTGAGCCCCCAATCTGCGAGATCTGATGCTGTCCCCAGGTAGACTGTGCGGGAATTGAATGGGAGGACACCAGCCAGTTGTCCAGTCCACTGCCCAACTCATTGCTTTCTTGAGGTGCGAGGAGGAAAAAACCCACATATCTGGTGTCAGAAACATGTTCTGAGGGTATTGTAGGAGAAACTGAGTTTGTTTATTCCTATATATTGTGTGTCCATCAACAGATGAGCAGATAAAGAAAACATGGTATATACACACACAGAGGAATACTATTCAGCCTTAAAAAAGAAATGTTTTCATTTGCAGTAACATGGATGGAACTAGGGAATATTATGCTGAGTGAAATAAGCTAGGCACAGAAAGACAAGTACTGCATGTTCTCATCAATATGTAGAACCGAAAACAACGAAACTCAAAGAAGCAGAGAGTAAAATGGTGGTTACCAAGAAAGGGGGTGAGAGGGAGAGTGATGGTCAAAAGGTACAAAGCCTCAATTAGAAGGAATAACTTTTTTTCTCTGAAATACATCGCACAGTGTGGTGAATGTAGTAAGTAATGTATTGTACATTTCAAAATCACTAAGAGTAAATTTCAAATATTCTCTCACAAGAAGCATTTGAGGCAATGGATATGTTATTTAGCTTGATTTAATTACTCCATATTGTATTCATAATACATCACTTTGTACACCACAAATATATACAACTATAATTTGTCCATTTACAATTTAAAATTTTTTTTAAAAATTTGGTTACCCAATTTTATGCCACTGTTTTTATATTAATATGCCAAGCATTAACTTTTTATAAGCAAACTCAATTAAAAGAGGCAACTTCAAATCTTTAATAGGTGTTTAAAGTGTCTATTTTGCTTCACCCCCAGATTATTTTTTTTCTCTTTTAAAAAAATCAATCAAGTTCTATCCCCCATTTCCATGCACAAATGCTTTCAAGGAGCAGGTGGATGAGCTGCACCATGGAGAGACTGGTCCTGGGTAGGGAAGGGACAAATACCATCTCCTGAGCACCCCCAGCATCCACAGTGTAGGGACAGGATCTCATCTCCTTTTGCAGATGGAGGGACTGGGGTCCCAGGGCTACGTGGGTCCCCTCAGGACAGGAGTCTGGTGAGGAGCAGATCTCTGCGCCCAGAGCACTGGTTCTTTCCGCCCTCCCCTCTCTGAACTTTTCCAGCCCTTAAAATTGACGCTTGCCCTCGAGAAATTTCAAAGACAGTGAAAGTTTAACAGGGTAAACAGCTGAGAAGAGGGGAAAACTTGACTCTAGGCTAAATCCCTTCTACATAATTACATCAGCCCATCTTAGTGGGGAGTTTTTCAGAGGCGGCATGCACAAAACTATCTATAAAAGGAAATGCAATTAAGGAGAGTGTTTTTAATACATCTGATTCTTGACTGCCCTTGCCCTAGGCAGCAACTTAATTCTACTTAAGGACAGCTATCTTCAGAAAGCTGTTATGTGAATTGTAAGGTATGGGGAGAAAAGAAACAGTAACCATCTCATCAGAGGCAAATTCTCAGCCAGCTGAGTTGGTATCAATGCTGTAACAGCTCCCATTTATAGCGACCATCTCCGCTAGTTTACCTCGTAAAAGCTCTACCTTACAGACCACATGCAACTCCATCTCATTATCATTTATTGTACTGCCTCTCCTAAATTAACCTAACAACCTGAACAGGAAGCTCTTTTCAGAAATTAGCTGACCACGAATTGACAAACATTTTTTAAAACATGATCTTATTTGTTACAGCTGGAAATTGAAGGAAGCTACAACATATGCCCAGAGTTCTTTTTAAAAACTGTTAGGCAAATTCTAGAAGAGGAAAGGTAGGCAGTTCATTCTGTGTATAAGCAGCAGTAGAATGACGTGGGTGAAGGAAGGCACCGAAATGAGAAGTCATTATTTTAAGAAAGTATGCCCGGCGTAGTTCAGGTCTCCTGACGCACCACTGTGGCTCTGGGCCCACTCCGTCACTCCAGTACACACACTTGCGCATCTGGTACATCTGGCAGACAGAAGGATGAGGGCAGGACCCAGGCTCCCACTGCTCTTTACCCTGGCCTGGTGTGTAGAGGGGATCAGTGCAAAGCTGTCAGTTTGAACTCAAGAAGCCAGGAAAGGTGCGCCTGGGAGTTGGGAGTAGCAGCACTCTGTCTCTCCACTTCGGCATGGGATACTCACTGCAGATGCTTCAACAGATGAATTGACAGTCTCAGAAGATATCGCTGGAGTGGGGCAGCTGTGGCAGGTAAGCCTCAATGACCCTATGTTTCCATTTCCAAAAGGTCACTTGGGCTCCAGCAAAGAAACCAGACTGACATGGTCAGGAGGGAGCAGTCAGCTCATTCATTCCCTCCCTCAATAAATATACACTGAACACTGACTATGAGCCAAGCACTGTTCTAGGGGATGGAGGTACAGGCCAGGCAAGGCCGCAGGAGTTTGGATTTTATCCCAGCTTGGGGGAAGTTGATTTTTAAAGACTCAGCTCTGCCATTTTTAAGATGTATGAAGTTGACCTCTCTGAACTTTTGTTCTCCGTCAGTAAATAACCTACAAATGAGAGTTGCCAGGAGAGCAGAGCAGCAAAACGTGGGAAGTCGGTGCCCAATTGTGGAAATTAGTGTTAATTACAGGGGAAGGACGCCAAGCTCAAGGTGAAGTGACTTGCGCCAGGCGTTAAGTGGAAGGACTGTCACGCTATTAGGCCCAGCCGGAGGACAAGCTGCTTCTGCAAGGAAGCCACGGACGGCTGCCTGGAGGAGGGGGCATTTCAGTCTAACCTCAAAGGGTGAGAAACAACGCCCCGCAGATCTGGGCAGCAGGGACAGGGTAAATTATAAATTGCCACAGCCTGCTGCAGGGTTGCCACCAGCACACTAATCCCTCCCTCTTTGGACACAAGGAAACTTTCCTTCAGGTCACTGACCTTTCAATCCTGGCCAACTACGTGGGCGTGATCATTAGGGAAGCTACCCATTTCACAGAGGAGAAACCTGAGGCGAGGCAAGACAGAGGCCCAGCCAAGGTCCACTCGGCCGAAGAGCTGGCAGCGGCGGGATTCGAACCTCCCGCCCGCTGAGACGCCTGCGCTCCGTCACCGGCGCGTGCCCCGGCACTCCCGTTACCCGGGAAACGCCCCTGCGCACGCGCGCGCCCTGCTCTTCCTCTCTCGCTCTCCTTACTTCCCCCCCCCCTTTTGGCGGCGGGATACCACCAGCCATGAACGTGCCGTCAACACGCACCGCTACGCTCGCTCCCGCCCCGGACGCGGATCCCTCCGCCGCCGCCGGCCTGCGCGCTGCTTCCCGACTGCACGCTCGCAACGGCCTCCCGCGCGCCGCGCCGCGCCCCAACCCCACCCCCACCCTGCCTCACCCCAACCCCCAGCCCGGCTCACCTGCCGCCCGCGTCTCCATGGCAACGCCCCCACCGCGGAGGAAAAAAAAAGCCTCGGGCTCTTCTGGGCCCCCTCCCGTGCCGGCCGAGAAGGCGGGGCGCCCCGCTGACGCTTCGCTTTTTATTTTTATTTTTTTAAGAAAAGAGCCGGCGAGGTTATGGCGAATCTGCGGCATCCAACATGGCGGATGGAGTCTTCGCCCTCCTCCCCGCGGGGCGCCGACGCCTGCGTAGCGGACGTCCGCCTCGGTGACCCTCCCCCAGCGCCCAGCGCGGCCCAGCCGGGCCGGGCTCACGCGCATGCTCGCGTTTGGAGGACGCGCTTTTGTCCCGATCCGCTGATTCCGCCGCTCCGCGTTTTGAGTCACGCCCAGGAAGGGGCACTGGGGAGGCCCGGAATCCGGATCTCAGGATCGGGAGTCTGCCCGGGTCTGCCCACCGTCTACAGCCCATCTTTGGACTTGGTAGATGTGGGGATACCGGGCTGAACGTGGAAGGAGGGTTCAGGGTTCGTGTCCCTCTTTCACGTTTTACTAATTTGGGGGCAGCGAATGAGCTTTTCGTGGTCTCAGTTTACTCATTTGTCAGACGGGGTGGTTACAACCTGCATCCCGCTCAAGGGACGCGGTGTTTCCCACAGGTGAGATGCTTTGCGCTGGGGGTGCTCAGCTGGACCTTAGGTGGTGCAGACAGGACTGAGCAACCTAGAGTCCCACGAGAGAACGCGACGCCCTCCTCCTCCCATCCCTGAGTGTCCTGCAGAAGGGGTGGTCATCACACTTTCCGGTGTCAGCTGGCCTCGGTAACGTTGCTCATTTCCCTGCTCTGGCTCAGCTTTCAGCGGACCTTTTCTGGTTGAAATTCTCGTTTTTGATGTTAAGATGGTTAGCTCTAACGCTCGGTTTAGTCTTTAGCTCAAATAACCTCCTCCAAGGACCCACCCCCACCCTATCTAAAGTGACTCTACTGCTAAGTCGGTCTATATTTTCTACGGTGTATCTGTTCCTATCTGACATTAGCCATCCCGATCGCTTACCTCTGCCCATCTTGGTCCCTTTTAACCCCAGAAACTAGAACTAAGCTTGACAGTTTGGGAATAAATTAACTTTGTGTTGCCTGTGTTTTTAAGGTAAACTTTTTTTCTTAATTGAAACATACTTGATTATACATATTTGTGGGGTACAGTGTTGACATATTGTGTACAATATGTCTTCTTACAACAACTGATAACGTTTTTTATTTATGGAAGTAATATAAAGTTTTCTTTTTAAATACAACTTATTTACATTTTTACAAATTTGTCAGCTTAAAAGAAAAGTGGTGCAGAGACATGACCAAAAAATATGTAAAAGCAGACCTTAAGGAACTGGAGTTTGGGAAACACTGATTTATTTATAGGGATCCCCTGAAATGCTAGTGTTTGCCTGTTCTAAGCCTTCCCCTGGAATAGCCCCCTCTGTTGCTGCTGCATTTGATAAGTTTCTCCTCAAACTGCCCTGAAGCACTTGCCTTGTGTTCCCACCACTCTGGGTCACACTTCCCTTGCTCCAGACCCTACCCCCACTAGTATTTATCCATCAGAGTAGCCCTGTTCCCCTCTAGACCAGGAGCTTCTTGAGCACAGAGTCCTTTACAGTTCTTTTTCATCTTCGTTTTCCCAGCGCCTATTGCATAGTAATGTTATTGAATGAGCACATTCGCTTCCATTGTCACTTATTTTGTAGTAGTGAAATTCCCATGGTTATGAAGCCCTAGGACGACTCATCTGATTCCTCAGGAGCCTTTCTGCCTTGCTCCCTAATCCTGTTCCTGAGAGAAAGGCACTTATTATAAGACCCCCAATTTTCCCAGCCCATTAAATATATGTTCAGAAGTATCTCCTCCCCTCAGCCCTTTAGTTCACTGTCACAACCTGGGAAGTTAAATTGGACAGATATGATTATCCTTCTTTTCCAGCCTAGAAAAGGAATGTTCAGAGAGGTTGTGTGGCTTACTGAGATCACACAGCAAACCAGTGAAGAGCCAGGTGTGGAACTCGCCTCTCTGTGTCCAGTTTTTTCCACTTTAACACATGGCCATCTGGGATGTGCCCAAACTACCCACCATGCCCCCAAAAGAGCCAGTTCCAAGGCAACCATAGAGTTATTGCTACATAGCCACCTCATCCCACATCACTAGATAGCTGGCTAGACGCAGCCCGTCAGAATCTTCTATTTGGAAATGAACTGCTCAAAAAGCTGTACTAATGAACTTTTCCTTTTAGAACTATAAATATTTACAATAATCACTATTATGCTGTGAATCGATTTCTGTCAGGAAATGAGAGTTGTTCTGGGTTGCTAACAAAATTGGTTTTGTGCTAGGTAGCCTTTCTTGCAGCAGCATTTCAATGTTATTTATTGATTAGTAGATAGATGGATTGCTCCTAGATGTTGTGACCAAGATGAATTTTGGAAATGAAGCGACTTAAAATTTGTCTCAAAACCCAATTACCTCACAATATTAAAGTCAAATTAAAAGAAGAAATTGTGGACTGTGGATGTTGGTCCTGGCTTAATTATTTGGATGGCTATGATTTTCCCCATTATTCCTGTGGCATTGTCTCCCTTCTAGCCATTCATCATTCAAAGAAGAGTTACTGAGCACCTGTTATTACTGAAAACTGTCCTGGCCATAGGAACATGGACATGATTAACAGATGGTCACTTTCCACAGGGAATCCAGGTTTGTAAATGGAGAGATAAGTCCAAGCTGGCTCTTCCATCGCCTTGCTGTGTGATATGCACATTTTCAATCAGCAAACATCTTTCTTCTTTCCATTTGCCAGTAGTTTTTTAAATGCCTTCAATTAATGAAGAAGCATTAGTGGAATTAAATGTAACTCACTCAAAATTATATAATTGATGGCATCCTGCTTCAACGATGGCTGCTAGAGGAGGTGAGATTCCAGCTAGCTCACTGGTTAGCATGTGAATGAATCTGTGTTAATAAATTCAATGATATGAAATGGTATTTAGTTATATAAGACATACTAATTTGCATAATTGAATATATTTGTGCCAATAATTTTATAATTATAGCTATATGTCTAATACACATTTACATGAAAATAATAATTTAAGTACATAATTTCATAAGATGCTTTCTTTAAAGCAGATTTTGACAAAGAATACATGTGAGCCTTCAGGCATACGTGGATTAAATCAGAGGTGGGGATAGTCACAGTTTCAGTTAAGTGTTAAAAATCTAATTTAGGCACACTGTAGAAAAAAATTATTTAAAACTTGTATAAAAGAAAAAATATAGTAATATTAGAACTATATGAACAATCTAACTGTGAACATTATGACCTTATATAATATTAATTCATCATATATAATTATGACCTTAGAAGAAACATCTTTTCCACCTCTTTCTATGGCCAAAGAGTGCCATCTCATCACCAGTGTGCTTGTGGCACCACCTGTATGTACTCTCAACACCCAAATGTTGATCTCAGTAGTACTGTTCATTAGCAGTAGCCAGGGCCCCTCCAAAGAAGCTGATTCCATGTGTGGGAGTAAGGAAACATCAGAACAGCCTGAAACATCTTGCTATTGCCAGAAAACCAGGATGCTTAAAAAAATGCTGGGGTATTGCTGAAGGGACAAAGCCTGCTGAAAAGGGAGGGGGCTCATTTGGCCAGGTTGTAATAATTTGCAAATCACAAAGAACAACTGTAAATCTATAGTTGTTGTATTAGTCCATTTCTGTTCTTATAACAAAATACCTGGAACTGGGTAATTTATAAGAAAACGAAATTTATTGCTTACAGTTTCAGAGGCTGGGAAGTCCAAAGTCAAAGGAACACATCTGGGGAGGGTCTTCTTTGATGGTGGCTTTACAGCACTGCAGGGGTCTTACATGGCAGAAAATGGTGGAGCAGAGAGAGAGTTAGTTCCTCACACACTCTCCTTTTAAAGCCCTCAAAACCATGCCCACTATTCCAAAAACAGATCAATTCATTCACAAGGGTACAGTACTCATAATCCAATCACCTCTCCAAGGCCCCACCTTTCAATTACCATAATAGGATTTCCTACAATAAACGGTTACAGTGAGAATTAAGTTTCTAATATATGAATTTTGGGGGACACAATTCAGTAAATCTACAGCTGTTGTTGATCTACAAGTTGATTGTATGGAAAGCCATGAGTCCTTAATGATAAAAAAAAAAAAAAAGGTAATATTACATGTACAAAAATATACCTATAACAGTGTAATTACAAAGCTAGTTACAATTCAAAGAAAGTGTAAAAATAGGATATTTTAGTAAATAGGTAAGTTTGAGGGATCTGTTTCTTACTTGAAGTTCTGTATATCTGTTTCTGAAATGGTATGAATGTATGAGTTAAAAAGGGCAGATAAGTTTACTACAAGTTAGTCAAAAATTTCCAGAAAGAGCAGAAACTGTGCCACAACCAGGAAGGACAGTTCAGGACCAGTAGTCTCATAAATAACCAGGTAGGAAGAGGGTTCAGTAATTTCTGTTGCAAGTTAATGGATTAGCCAAATGTCCTAGGAGAATAGCTGATAGATAAAAGTGCTATATGGCCCTGCTAATTATAATGAAATGCTAATGATGCATAATTAAGTTTTTTGTAAACTGTGACAAAACATCATGGTCCCAAGACTTAATATACCTGGGAATGAAGATTGCAAGAACTTGCTCATAAGTCCTCTCTAGACATAGCAGTTGAAGCTGGTTTAAGGGAGCCCCAACCAGCAAATTACCTTCTGCCACAGAGAATCCATCAGTCAGTGGCCCAGAGGGTGTCACCTCAGTGCACCTGGAAAGGAGATCATCTTTCTCTTTTAGGTCTGACAAGTACAACTCTGGAAATGTACAAAAATAAGTTTTATAGAAATAACAAAGAAATTGGTCGATTCAGTAGTAATGGTTTTTACAAGCAGGTTTAGGTATGGGTGTAGTAAAAACTTTTGTGTTTTTAAGGTGTTTGAAGCATTTAGAGGTTACGTTAGACTCATGGTTATATTGAAACAGGATAGGGCCGAGCCCGTGGTGCACTCGGTAGAGTGCTGCGCTGGGAGCGCAGCAACGCTCCCGCCGCGGGTTCGGATCCTATATAGGAATGACCAGTGCACTCACTGGCTGAGTGCCGGTCACAAAAAAACGACAAAAAAAAAAAAAAGAAACAGGATAATTGACTAAGTGTGTAAATGTTTAAGAAAATTTGATTTGTAAGGTTTTAAGTTTTATCGATTGCATTTACATAGTTTAGAAAAAAAGTGACTAGATTTATGTGTAACAAATTTTCTTCAAATCATCTATAAGCAGGAGTAACTGAGCCATGAGAAAAGGGGGGGCAGGGGACGGCCTTGGGTCCCAGCATTAAGGAGGAAAAAACAAGTGAGCTACTAATGCCTCCCAGTGTGGGGCCCACAGCTGGGATGCAATTGAACAGTTTGCTGAGGGAAGGGAGAAAGGATGGAGGGAGGGATTGACTTTGGGACTGAACCCAGAAGGTGAGGAAAAGGAGCAACACACAATTGAACATTTATGTTGTAGCTGCTGTGTAAATAGTGTTGTTTTAGATATTCAGAACGGAGAAAAAACAGCCAGCTTTCAAAAAAGCATGGTTATCTGGTGTCCATGGTGAGAGGGTTGACTAAATGGATGGTTCAGTCATCCATGGAAATACAATGGAGCTGTTTCAAAAAATAAAGTTGACACGTGTAGATCTGAGGTGTGCTCTAAGATACGTGATGGAGAGAAAAAAGTGGGCTGCAGAACAGCGTTATGGAGCATGCCTACTGTTTGTGAACATGATTATATGTGTGTAGAGAATCTCTAAAACCACAGAAAGAAACCGATTAAAGCAAACAGCTTCGGGAACAATGTCTGGGCCTGGAGATGTTGCTCACAGGGAGACTTACTTTTCACTGAATATCCTTAGGGAATATTTGAATGTTTTGCCATATGCGTATACTGCTTTTTCGAAGAAAACAAAAGAGAGGGAGACAATTTGGAAGCCTGATCTCTGGGTTCTGGTCCTAATTCCATTACTCAGCAGCCGCATGACTCTGGACAGGCCACTCGTTTGCCCTGTGCTTTCCTTCCCTGGGCAGTGAAAGTGCTGGATGAGAAAGCGCGGCTGGTCAAGAACTTCAGCCCATTTGGGGACAAAAGACACACGGCAACAGGCGGCAGCAACAGTAAGGGAGAACACACAAGAAGGTGTTCTGATCTGAGGGCTGCCACCAACCAGCTGTGTAACCTGAAAAAGGAGCCTTAAAGTCTCTGGATTTCAGTGTCCTCATTTGTAAAATGGCAGTTTTAGGGAGTGGGGATTATACTAGATGGTTTCTGAAAGAAAGTGAGCCGAGACACCAGGTACCGAGCAAGCTCTATTAAAGGAAAAGAATCTGCCAGTCTGAGCTCAAAGTGGAGGGCAGCACCAGATGTGAGGGTGGTAGAGCTTATATAGGGCACCAAGGGCTGGCTGACACAATCAAGGAGGGGCATTATGCTAATGTGGAAGCTATGCGACCAGGGTGGAGAATTGCACCCTTGAGGAAGCAGAAGGGTTTCTGTTTTGCAGAAGTCATGAGGCTTCTCGTAATGGGAAGTGGGGGGGCAGGGTGGTGGTGGTGCTGGAATGGAAGACAAGGCCAGCGGCTATTTTGTGCTTATTGTGTGCATAGTGGCACCAGTCACTTCCAAGATCCATCAGTTTCTAAGGTTCATTTCAGCTAAAAAAAAAAGGCAAAAAACAAGATTATAATACTGGTTTGAAACTTCCCAGTACCACTAACAGAGGTATAAAAAAGCCCCCAAGGGAGTTTACAACACAGTACCATCACTTCACTTCCAGCTGCAAATGTGCAAGAAGTCTTCAGAGAGGGGTTGGCAGTTTGTGCTGGGTTTTATTTGGAGGCAGAGGAAAGAAGGGAATTATAAAAAGAAGATACTGGGGGTGCCTTCACCTGTCACCCAGACCCTGGAGCCACACAAATGTTCACGGTTTCAATTGTTCTTGTAAAGACCAACAGAAAAGAAAGATATTTGTGGGCAGTCTGTATGATGGTAGCCCCCAATGAATCATGCCTCCCTGTAATCACATGTTGTGTAGTTCCTCTGATACTGACTTTGAGATTGGCCATGACTTGCTTTGATCAATGGGACACAAACAAGCAAGGCACAAGAAGAGGCTTGATAAGCACTTGAAGCCTGGGTCTTGGCCTCTGGAGACACCACCTCCGGAAGCCAGCCTCCATGCCATAAGCAAGCTCGCACTAAACTACCAGACAGTGAGAAGCCTCGTCAACAAAGAACCAATAGGATAAGAGACCTTGTGGGCATTCAGGTCCTAGCTATGCCCCAGCCAGTGTGGCCACATGGGTGACCTTGGCTACTCTGTGTGGTGCAAAAGAACTACGCAGCTGAGCTGATAAACTGTTTTGGATTGAAGCCACTAAGTGTCAGGGTGGCTTGTTGGACAGCAATAGATAACCTCACCTGTAAGAAGCTGGAATTTCAGTTTCAGGGAGGGTTTTGCAAGCCCCTGTGTCCATTTAGGGGGCATGTCGTCTTAAGCTTTCTTCCCCAGAAGCAAAAGGAGAATGATACAGATCTTTGGATGGGCTTCAAGCTGTCCATCAACCAAACAAAGTTTAATGAAGAAAAAGGAGAAACATGGCAGAGGTCTTGAGGGTGGTTAGAACTCAGATCAGGGAAGACAGACCAGAGGCTCCTCTGAAAGAAAGAAGAAGCAGAAGCAAACAGCGCAAGGACAGACGATCCAGGGAAGGCCTGACCACAAGAAGGGGTCCTGCAGGACACACTGGAGTTGGCAGTTGTTGAGAAAATAGAATAGTTTGGTCAGGTTCCTCGCCTCGGGTCCAGTTGGGTGTGGTTCAGCATACTTTGTGAGCAAATTGTGTGTGTGTGTGTGTGTGTGTGTGTGTGTGTGTGTGTGTGTGTGTGTGTGTGTGTGTGTGTGTGTGTGTGTGTGGAGTTAGTGCACATGCACGCCAATGTATCTTTTAAGTTTGGGTGCTATTCTTGTGTTCTTTAGAGGGGGGAGGGAGTTTTAGTGAAGCAGGCGGGCGGGCATCTGCCTTGGGTGTCCACCCTGCACAGCCATGCTTTTCCAAACCTATGGCTTCCAAGGACCTTCTGGCCAGTTACCTAGCTCATAGACCTGCGTGAAGGGGTCTGATGACCCAGCCTGGCATATGAAGGGTTTGTGACCCAGTCTATGAATGGGCTTGAGAGGTCTGGGAGCTCCAGACCCAGCCCTAGCCCAACAATCGGCCCAGTCGGTACAGGATTACCAGCAGGTAGAAGAGCCCAACAACTGGCATGGTTGCCTAGCTTTAAATAGGCATCATGAACAGGATTAAGAGCTAGACAATTGGTGCTGTGAGGATTCCAGGCCTTAGCCTAGCCTGACAGCAGTAAGAAGGCATTTTCCAGAAGAATCCCAAAGCCAAGGATTCTGTTCTGCTCCGAGTTCACCTTTGCAGCTCTCAGACCACATCCACCATTTGGGGCCCAGAAAATATGACCACCAGAGATAGCTGCTGGGACAGTGAATCTCCTTGCTGCTGCCAAAGTGGGCAGGAATGAAATGGAATAAAATAATAATGGGGGCATGGGTCCAGCCTTCTAGAGCTTTCTAAGCCCTTTCCTCTCACACAGTCTTCACACTGTCCTGGGGGTAGGGAGGGCATGTATCAGAAGCTTCATCCCAAAGATGAGAGAACAGAGAACAAAAAGGGTTAAGAGACTTTCACAAGGTCACACAGACTATGTTAACCTCAGGACTGGAAACAGGGCCTTTCTGCTGTTCCCGCATCATCCACCTGTCCAGGGAATGATCCAAGTAGAGTGTAAGGGGAGAAGCGTTTTCAGCTGCGTGCCCGTGGCATGGCACTTAAAGGTCAGCAGGCAGGGAGGGGAGCAGCCCTGTGTGTGTTTAGTCAGAAGTGTGGTGGAAGAGCAGCCATTGGAAAGAAAGCCTAATTATGAAAAGGTTATGCCCTGAGCTGCCTGGCCCAGTTCTTTGCTTTGAGACTCCACATTCCACTCCCTCTGCTGGCCTTTGTTCAACCCCAGGGCATTCCACGTGTCCCACGGTTTGCACTGAGCATCTGGTCAGCATGCTGCTGGGCGTCACGGCCCCAATTGAAATGGTTGGCTGCTTTTCTTCTAATGGTGACCTCAAGTTCAGGTGCCAACTGCTGTGCCTGCCAGCCTTCTGCCAGCCTCCGTCCCTGATCCTGGAATAAAAGGACAGAGGAGGCTTCCTGTCATGATAGAATTCTCATCCATACCTTTCAAACCAAGGTCACAGGTTGGTGGAAGAGGCAGATATAGAGTGGAGGAAATTCGTGTTCTGTTCCCCACAGTTGTTTATAGTACGTGTTCATGCTTCAACTCAAACCAGACTGGCTAGGCTTTACCTGACAACTCGCCGTTTCTCAAAGGTGCCAGGCCTTTTTTACATCTCTGGGCCTCTGTGTATGTCTAGAACATTTTTCCCACATTTCTCTGCCTGCTGGACTTCCTTACATCCTCCAAAACCCAGACCAAATGTCCTCTGCTGTGAAACCTTCCTTACTTCCCAGGCAAGTTAGTGATGCCCACAGCCCCTTTTCGTGATTGCTACGTATTGTACATACCTGTTAACAAACCTGTCTTCCCTGTTGAACAGGGGGCTCCTGCAGGCCAGCAGCAGGGACTGACTGACCTCTCTATGACCTGTCTTCCCAGCAGAATGATCTGAACCCACATGATTGAAGAAGTTGGTAGGGAACTGGCTGTCAGTATGTTAGCTGAATAACGTGTGGGAGGAATTCGTCAAGGAAAAGGGGGCAGGCCATTCATTCATTCCTTAAGCAGTTATACAGTGCCTACCAAGTGCCAAAACTGTTCTCTAAAGATACACAAGTGTGGCCACAGGATCTGTCCTCCTGGATTTTGTGGCCCAATAAAGAAAATGATGCCTAATAAGACGTGTAATATAACACACTGTGCATAGGAGAGAGAAGCTCGGGAGCAATAGCAAGAGGAACACAACCCGCTGAAGAGTCAGGGAAGCCCACTAGCAGGCATACTCAGGGGAGCTGGGGAATTCTATGAGGAGAGTGCTGCAGGCAGGAGCGACAGCCTGGGCAAAGGCACAGAAACAGGAGATAGCATGCCAGGCCCAGGGATGTTTGGTCAGGAGGCAGGCAAGAACATAAAAACAAAGGGTTCATCCTATTTCATTCAAAGGTGATGCTCCTTGGCCAACATCATTCAGGTGGCTGTTTTGGGTTGTCCCCCACAGCCCCCACCAAAGACAAAAGATATCTCGTGAACAAGCTCTCACCTGGCCAGCACCCTGGTGACCAGCATCTTATATTGTTGAAACAGCTGCTTGGATCATGATATGGAACACAGCTGGCCCAAAAGACAAATAGGAAAAGAGCCATGATGTCACCTTGTGTGCCTCCAGATGGCTGGAACATAGTCTGAGAGCCCACCTCTTCCTTTACAGATGAAGCTGAGGGGGGAGGGACTTGTTTAAGATCACACATCAAGATAAGCATTGAGTGACAGAACAGGAATCAGGAACCTAGGGATACAGAGCAGCAAAGACACTGTCCCTGGCCTTGAGGGCAACAACCTGTTATTGGCTGGACTGTGTCCCCCCTCAATTCAGATGTTGAAGCTCAAACCCCCAGTACCTCCAAATGTGACTGTATTTGGAGACAGGGTCTTTAAAGAGGTAATTAAGGTAAAATGAGCTCATATGGGTGAGCCCTATGACTGGAGTCCTTATAAAAAGAGGAAATTAGGACACAGACAGGCACAGAGGAAAGAGCATGTGAGGACACAGGGAGAAGGGGGCCATCTACCAGTCTCCTTCTACATGAGAGGCTACAGGATGCAGGGTTCAAGTGTTTGGCAAGGAATGGGCATTCCACAAAGATTGAATGAATAAGAAGACTAGACAGGAGTTAAAGAAAACAGTATGAGCAAGCGGGAGCCCTTTTTGATATGCTAATTAAGCTCTGTATGGCTGTCACCTTGGTCTTTGCCCCTATTCTCTGTATAAACAGGAAAGCCTTGCCTTCTGCTTGCTACTGGGAAGAGGAGACCTACAATTCAGTAATTACTGCCAGGCCATTCATTGTTCATTAATCCATTCCATTACAATTGATGGAATGAAGTAATTAATGGAATGAGTTAATTAGTGGATTTAATTCCTTCTATTAATTAATTCATTCCATTAATCGATTCTTTTCCTTTGGGACCCAGGGTGTGCTAAGGAGTGCCTAGGCACTGGGGGTACAATGAGGAATGAGACAGAGTCCTTTGCTTGTGGCGTCTGGGATGACTGACACTAAACAAGCATGAGATAATTTCATCTGAGTGACACCAAGGGGAAAAGCAAGGGGTAATATTTTTGAGAGTGTGTATGGGGGGAGGGGAATGAGTCTTTGGAGCAGGTGGTCAGAAAAGGCTTATCCATGAAGGTGACATTGGAGCTGAAACCTGAGTGACAAGAAGGAACCAGCCTGCTGGGTACCCAAGGGAGAGGTGATCCAGGCAGAGGACATGGCTAGTGTGAAGGTCCTGGGGTCAGAAGAAAGCTGCTGTTGGAGGAGCAGAAGAAAGGCAGAGGGGCAGGTTCTTTTAGGGTCAGAGGAAAGGGCCCTGTTGCTACTTAGTTTCTTGTCCCCGCCTTCTGCTTTTCTCTTTCTCGAATCATCAGAAGATCCTTCCTTCCTTCCTTTCATAGACGTGCCCTCTTTTGGGATCTCTACAGACTCTGAAGTATAAAATGAAATAAAAAATACCGAAAATAAAAATGCTTTTTAAAAGTACCACTTATTTTACAAATTATAAAAACACAAATCAGGCTAGTTTTATGACTTCAAAATGAGTGGAATTTTTTTTAACTCACATGACTAGAAACTAAGGCTATCCATCTATGTCAGAGATCCGCAATTCTTTGTCTGTAAAGGGCCCGATAGTAAATATTTTCAGTTTTGTAGGGTGTCTGCTGAAACTACTCCACTCTGCCCTTGTGAAAGCAGCCAAAGGTAATATGTAAATAAATGGGTGAGGCTGTGTTCCAATAAAATTTTTTTACAAAAACAGGCAGTAAGTGGGATTTGGCCCCCAGGCTATAGTTTGCCTGACCCCTGATCTACTTCATAATAAATATCACAACCAAAAATACATTTTTGTTATTTTAGCACTAACTGTGGGCTAGGCAGACAGGGCACTTTTCCTGTGCTCTTGTCTCCTGATCCTGAGCAGAACCTCTGTACTAGGCACAGTAATAAGTAATGAGCAGGGAGCACCTGAAATAGACCTCAGCTATATATACAATTAGTGGTGCAATTCTACTAAAATTTTTGAGATTCCAGTTTTAAACATTTTTTTTAATTAAAAAGTGTTTTTCCGGCTGGTCCGAAGGTAGTGCATTATCTCAACTGATTGTTCACAATCAGTCACAGGTAGAACTCCTTTACTCGTTACCTCCTTGTCACTACTGCACTTGACTAGTCTTTTAAAAAAATAAGAAATTAAATTAAATTAAATGTTCTTCCTAAGGCCAAACCTAAGCTAATTTGGCCCTTCACAACTGGCTGGTTTCTTTGATGGCTACAGGCAGCCTTCCACGATCGTGGGTAGGAAGGTAAGGGTCTGCAAGACTTCCCAGGGAAAGCAAGCCTCAAATGGAACTGTGCAAAACATAAGCAAGCAGATATGGAAAGAGGCATGTAAACTCTTCCTAAAAGTGTGTGAGGTCTTGTTTTGTGTCTCTTAAACTACCTAATAAATCATGTGAAGCAGATGCACCAACAATCTAGCAGCAGTCTTGAGCTAATCCTCTAGTTGGCCTGGCAGCAAAATCCCCTACTGTCCAGGGCACTGCTCTGAAGGGTGTAAAGATGCTAGGTTCCTGGAGCTCCCATACCCCATCCAAGCCAGGGCAGGTATGCCTGCACAAGACTCACACCCAAACCAAGATCCTAAACCTCTCCTTTTACTACTGAAAAGTTAGCCAATGATCTAATAAAAGGTTTTCATAGATTATAGCAGCACTCCTGAAGTTTGTATTCCTGAGCAAGACTTTCAACTGTTAAAAATTTAGTGACTATATTAAAATCAGCATACATACACACATATCAGAGTGCTTATGCTGAAATATTTGAAAGTAAATTAGACATAATATAACATATTTCTCTTTTATTAAATTTGTGATTCTTTTGAAATTAATTCCCTTTTTTCCTGTTACTTGTCCTAGATTTTTTTAACGTGGTAAAATAAAATACATGACTTTTTATTTTTCATTTTGAAATTGTGGCAATATACTATACATGAATTGTCATATTTAAAAGTTTAAAACAATCTTTTTTTTAAAAAAAAAAGATGACCAGTAAGGGGATCTTAACCTTTGACTGGATGTTGTCAACACCACACTCTCCAAATGAGCTAACTGGCCATCCCTATATAGGGATCCGAATCCGTGGCCTTGGTATTATCAGTACCACACTCTCCCATGTCAGCCACAGGCTAGCCCTAAAACAATCTTTAAATATTCCTTTTAGGAGAGTTGTACTATAAGAAACACATCTATTCCAACTAATAGTTCCCTTTCAACTAATACCTTTGTAAAGAATGATGCCTATAATTTACAGACATGTCCAAACACAAATGCAGAAGATAAACTGACCTCGCACAATCTTTCTATCACAGCAAACTCAGGACATAGGCTTAACCAAAATGTAGGGTATATGACAAATTACAAGAAGAAAAGGAAAATTCTGCCATGTTTCAGAATTTGTCTGTATGAACACACAATGTACATTTGACAATTTTGATGAAGGATTTGTGTGGATCAGTTCAGGAAGTGGTAGGTAGACAATGTATTTTAACCAAAGGAAATGGTCAAGACAGTGACATTAATTTATTTACCTGGACATGTGGTTATAGCGCTCTGAAAAAGAGGTGCAAAGAAAAACTGATTTACTTAGCCCTTGCTGCATACAAACCCCCACACTCAGTGGCTTAAAACAACAGTCATTATTATAGCTCCCATGTCAGGGTTTGGCTGGGGGTTGGCCTATCTGGGTTGGGCTCAGCCACGCTTGCTCATGCATGTGCAGGTTGAATGGGGTCTCTGCTTTAGGCTGGGCTTGGCTGGGGGCACCTTAGCTGGGGCAACTCTAATTCATGCGGCTCCCATCTTCCTCCTGGGACAGAGAGTTAGCCTAGGCATATTGTTCTCATGGTGATGGCAGAAGGAAAAAAGAGCAAGTAGAAGTGTTGATCTTTTTCAAGTCTCTTAACATCCCTTTGGCCAAAGCAAGTTACATGGACTAACTCAGCATCAAGCAGCAAGGAAATATACTCTGCTTTTTGATGAAAGAAGATACGCCTATAGGGTAGGGTGAAGAATTGGGACCATGGATGCAATCTACCACACTCACCATCATTGGCCTTCTAAACAGCTGAGCAACTCCATGCTTGGCTGGCTAGACAAGAGGGAGGACTCTGTCACCCAAGGCTTGGTATAAAGAGGAGATAGCCAATGAATCATGGGCTTCATTGCAGGACAGATTTGAGTTCAAGTTTGCCTGACATTTGTTGGCTTTGTAATTTTGGGTGAGTTACACTCACTCCATGGTGTGCGTCTATGGTATGTCTTCTGGCTTGCCTGGCATCTCTTTCTTCTCCTGGTGACACAATCCTGCTTTCAGAGAACTTCCCTGCCCTCATGGAATGATTTTTTACATGACCGTGATTGACACTGTCATTGACATTAGTAAACTCTCTGACTCTGGGACTCTCATTCCCATGCCCCTCTGTAAGACTGAGGGAGGGTAGGTTAAGTAGCTCCCTGCTGGGGTTTCCCGCAGCTCACTATTCCAAGTCCAGAGCTAGCCAAGCTACCAGGCCCCGTATTCTGACTGGCACATGAAGGTTTTTTTCCAAACATGAAGCTCCCTGTCATTTCACCTGTAGTAGCTTTGTGATTTGGAGCCATGCCTCTGAAGCATGACTGCCTGCATTTTTAATCCTGGCTTCACCCTTACAAGCTAGTGCCCGAGGCAAGTTCTACAATTTTCTGTGCCTCAGTTTCCCCATTTGTAAAACCAGGATGATAGTATCCACTGCATGGGCTTATTGTGAGGCTTCAATGGATTCATTCATGAGAGCTAGATTTTCTTTTAAAATATTCAAAGCAGTGCTCCTATTAGACTCTGTGGAATTTGACATCTCGCAAACCTAATTAGTATTTTTATTTCCTCCACCCTGCCTTCACATTTTGGCAGGGCTTGGCTCAATTACACTAAGCTGGTCTCTGCAAAATTTAAATATCAGAGGGGCCTGCCATCTGGATTTGGTGACCAGGCCTTTGGTCCTTATACACACTACTCACACTCGTGGCAGGGAGAAAACAGAAAGAGAAGTCTGGCGTGGGAATTATTGCTACAAATGAAGTCAGTCTTGAGACTGTTGGGGTGAAACCTGCCTTCTCCCCATCTCCACAGGGAGCAATGCCCCAGGACAAACTCCTCCAGCACCAAGGCAAAGGCGAAGCTGGCCGCTCCCTTCCCCCAGCGAGCCAGGCACCCTGCAGCCTCTGGTGATGTTCATCATCATTGACATTTCCCGTGAATCTTGCCTTTTTAAGATGCATTTGGCACAGTTACAACCTCCCATGGATGCTACAGGGTCCCGCAGGCAGACAATCCACTTTCTCCCTCCTCCTACCTGCCAGAGCCATGTTTGTCACAGGAGAGACCTACATCAGTCTCACCATCCCAAACACCTCATGTGACACCTGGAACATCCTTGGTCCTCAGAAACTATTTGTTGGAAGAAGGAGGAAATGAATGAATAAACATCTTCAATCCCTACTGTTAGCAGCTAGTAGAGGTTAATGGGGGAGGGGGTTGTCCCTGTTTAGAGATGTGGACGTCTCTTCAAAAGTCCCCACAATAGCTATTAACACAGTGTTGGAGTTAAAATGACTTTAAAGATCTTTTAATTGAACCCCCTCTTTTTACAGATGGGGAACCCAAAGCCCAGAGAAGCTAAACATGTTCATCAGGCAACCAGGATGATGAAGACATGCAAGCCCACATCTTTCAAGCAACTATTTTAATTTATATATTTATCTATCTATCTATTTATTTATCTGTCTATTTATTTATTTATTTTGAGGGGCTGGCCTGTAAGGAGATCAAGCAGTTTTAAAGAAGCTGGCAATGTTTTAGTTTCTTTTCCTGGAGAAGACAGCATGCAGTGGGAATATGAACCTTGCTTTTTAAATATCTGAAGGGCTACTGTATGAAGAAGAGCATCCTAAGAGATCAGAAGTGTCCAAAGATGAAACTGCTGCCCCTAGGAGCAGTGAGCACTCTGTCACTGGAGGTGTCTCAGCACAAACAGAAATAACTTTTAGAGAGAAGAGCAGCATCATAATGGGAGCAAGATGGCTAAAAATGGCAAAAATGATAAACACAGAAAATACCAAGTATTGAAAGGACATGGAGCAAGTGAACTGCTGCTTGTGGGAGAGGTAATGGTGTGACCACTTTGGAAAGCTGGAAGGTTTTTATAAGGTTAAACTTGCATCTTTCCTGTGTTCCAACAATCCCACTGCAGGAATAGACTCAACAGAAATGCATGTGCACATTACACCAAAGACATATAGGGAATGTTCAAAGCAGATAACATAATAGTCCCAAAGCAGAAACTACCCCACTGCTCAACAACAGTCAAATGCATAAATACATTTTAGTATATTCATGCAATGGAATACTATACAGAAGGAGGCAGAAGACTTCATCTGCAAAGGGCCAGATAGTATTGTCAGCTTTGTGGACCATATGGTCCCCATCTCAACCACTCAATTCTGTCACTGTAGTGTGAAAGCAGCCACAGACATAGACACATACTACAGAAATAAATGGGCATGCTGTGTTTCAAGAAAACACTTAATTTACAAAAACAGATGGAGTGTACAGTGCGTTCAGTTTTTGAAAATTCACTAAGGTGCATTGCTATGATATGCACACTTTAAAAATAAATAAAGGCAGGGCAGCTATTGGCCTGTGAGTCTATGATTCAACGACTAGTACCAGATCACACAGTTAGAGAATAGCAAAACTGGGACTGAAACCCAGGCCTCCAGCACCCGGTGAGGAAAGGGAATTCATACCTACTGAGCATTTCCTCTGTGCAAGGCACTTATAACACTCAATCCTCCTAATATCTCTCAGAGAAGGAATCATCACGCTCAGTTTTGTAGATACGAAAACTGGGGGCCAGAGATGATACAGACTTAGCTAGGATCTTGTACAACTAGCCAGCAGCAGCAGCAACATCATCAGAGCCAGGCTTGAGTGAATCAGACCCTACATTCTTAAGTTGCCTCCACAGGCTTTAGATGCAAATATGGCATTTCTTATATGAGCATTGCATGTGTGTAAAAGTAAACTGTAAGCTCCCCATGCTAAGAAATATTATCCAGTTATCACTGGCTTCTGTTGCCTGCAGCCAGGACTGCCAAATCTTATTAGGCTGTGCCGGCTTCTTCCGGGCCAGTGCTGGTCAGGGCACAGCTGGGACAGTCCCATTCTGCAGGTATTTTACTGTGGCTGTTCTTTGGGGGTGGGGGGTGTTGGAGGGAGGGGGAGAGGCAGAGGCCACAGGTGGGTGAGGCAGGGTCAGCAGCCAGGGGAAGGCTGAAAGGCAAACTTGCTGAAGGCGAACGGGCTTGTCACAAGGGGTCAGTCCAGAGGGGAAAGAGGAAACCATGCCCCTGCAGGAGCCCCTGGTCCCTCACATTTGACTCTACTTCTGAGATTCTGTCCCTCACCCCCTTCCCCTGCTCCCAATTCCAGCTGTAAAAAGCAAGAGAAAGGTACCTCCTCATCCAACTCAGAGAATGGTGCAGGGTGAAGTTCTGCCTTTCAGTGTTTTGTGACAATTTCAATGAGTTCTCAGTAGTTAAAAATTAGGAGAGTTACATGAAGGAATGCACATTGCTAAGTGAAAGAAGCCAATCTGAAAAGCCTACGTACCGAACGGTTCCAACTGTATCACATTCTGGAAAAGGCAAAACACAGACAGTGAAGAGATCAGTGGTTGTCAGGGGTTGGGGGTTGGGGGTAGGGAGTGAAGAGGAACGAACAGGCGGAGCACAGGATTTTGAGAGCAGTGAAATCTTCTGTATGATGCCATAATAGTGGATACATGTCATTATACTTTTGTCAAAATCTATGGAATTACAATGCAAAGACTGAACCCAAATAGAACTATGGACTTTAGTTAGTAATGATGTATTAATATTAGTTCCTCAGTTGTAACAAATTCACCACACTAATGTAAGATGTTAATAACAGAGGAGACAGTGGGGAGAAGAGGGAATATATGGGAACTCTCCCTACTTCACACTTAATTTTTTTGTAATCCTAAAATTGCTCTAAAAATTAAGCCTATTAATGTTTTTAAAATTAGGTGAGTTCATGGAAGAATCTGGATTTCTGGCTTAAATGGAAAACTGTGGTATGGGCATGCAGGGCATGTACCCTTAGATCTGCCAGAGTGCATGACAGTCGCTCCTGTGGAGGAAGCGCAGCCTCTGCCCCCCCCCCCACTAGAGCACCCCAATTCTGCCACAGACACAATGAGCCAGTATCACCCTTTTGTGTTACCAGTCTGGCCTTTGGGGGTCATTGGACTTTGGGGCCCTGAGGGTAAAATGAGCAAATTCAGGGTAATGGTTTCCAGAATGAGTTTCTTAGAGACATTCCTGCCCCTGGGGTGGTTGCTTGGGCAGGCTCTGGCCCCACTCTGCTCCTTCTCCTTTATCTGCTGGACCTATTGGAGTTACTGTATAAGATTCACTCCAAAAAAACTGCTCTGTAGGTAAAATACATGTGCAAACTAGTCTAATGCCTTCCTTTAACAGATGGGGAAACTGATGCTCAGAAGGACGGTGACAAGTTAAAGGTGGTAGCTCAGAGGTGGAAGTGACGCTATGTCTTTCAATTGTCCCTCTGAAGTTCCCTCTATCAGACACCCCAATTTTCCACTTGTGTCTCATCCTTGGTATTTCACCATGGCCCCTCTCATTTCTGATGTGACGTGATGGTTTGAGGGCTGTTTACTGTCATGGAACATCCTTTTCATCTGTCCAGGACTGCCTAGTTTACTGGACAAGCGTTGTCCCCCTGCCACACCCACTTCTTGAAATGCTCTCAATTCAAGGGTAAGGCCAAAAGGTTTAATTAAAAGAAAATAAAAGCATGGAGGCCTAATACACGTTAGGTCTGTGGGCTGCACTTGGAAAATGAGATCCCTACATGAAAACCTGAAGCTTTCAGAGAGCTCGCCTGTGTGCAGAAGGCACCTTCCTGCTCCAGGATGCCATCCTGGCGCTTTGCCATGAAGCTGCTTTCAGGGTTCAGCCTCCATGTTCAGAGCATTCTGGCCTGCAAGGAGCATCGTCTGCTTTGCTTCGGGCTACTCCTGCTACTTCAGGCTGCTTCTGCTACTTCAGACTGCTCCTGCCACACCAGACTACTCTCGTCACATCAGGCTGCTCCTGCCATTTCAGGCTGCTCCCATCACTTGACGCTGCTCCCGCCACTTGAGGCTGCTTCTGTGACTTCAGACTACTCCTGTCACATCAGGCTACTCCTGCTACTTCAGTCTGCTCCCACCACGAGGCTGCTCCCACCACTTCAGGATGCTCCTACAGCCTTGTGACTAGTTTTTATCTTAGGAAAGAAGTTTTCACGAACTTTGTGCCTCCCCAGAGTGTCTGTGTCTTATACGTGTGTCCTATATCATATCAGTCCTTTCTTTCAGTAGGTTGACCTTATATCATACAGTCATGAGCATCTCACAAACATTTATTATGTAGTTGATATGTGCCAGACACTGTGCAAGGAGTTAGTCCTCGTCATCTTGGTAGAGAGGAGGGTATGCGAACACATACCTGTGGGCAGTGTGGTACGCAGAGTAAGAGGGGGTGGGCATGGTGCCAGACGAGCACAAGAGGCAGCAGCTAAACCCACCCCCAGAAACAGGGGCAGCAGCTGAGAGGAGTGGAAACATGAGCCCAGTCTTGCAGAGCAAGCAGGAACTTGGCTGAAAGGGCCAGGGCATTGCCCACAGAAGGCACAGCATGGGCAAAAGTGCAAAAGAACATCCTGTGTTCAGGGAAAGGCTGGTGGCTCAGGGGTGCTGGCTGCAGCTAAGTCCTGGACACAGGGACATTTTCTAACCGAGAAAGAGTGTGCTCTTGCAGCTGCACAGTCCGAGGGCTTTAGGGATAGCTGCAGGGCGGCCGAAACCTAATCCTCTTATCGGATCGGCCTAGCCTGGTCCGGCCTCCGCTTCTTTCTGCTCTGCCTTCTCAAGTTTGTCGACAGCTCAGCATCCAGGGCTTTGAACCACACCTGCCGTTTGCTCTGTGCTCAGTGTGTGCTGACAGACTTGAGGTCACATGGGTACAAGCATCTGCTTGTCACCTGTTCCTGCTCTATGATTTATTATGGCAGGCTGTCCAATTCGTGCTCCTTCTTATGCCAGCATCACCGTGAGTTGGGCCTTTTTGATCTTCCCATATCAGTGCTGGAAAGATTTTTGAACAGGACTTCTGTTTGTTTGTTTGTTTGTTTGTTTGTTTTCTGGGACCATGGCTTTGGGAAACATATAAACATCTCAAACTTATATACAAAATTTTGTTGATATGGACATTCTTCCTAGGGAAAGACTCCCAAACTTTCATCAGCGCCTTAAAGGGTTGTGTGACCCTTTACATTTGAGAGATCACCAAACAAACCCTCCTGAGAGTCGTGAAGTCTTTTCCCCAAGAGCATACACACTGTAAGGAGCAGCACTGGGGCTAGCACCGAACTTGGAGGGTGGGGCATAACTGATCCTATGTCCAATTAACTGAAGATTTACTTTTAAAAAACACCTTATTTACTAAAATCAAATGAAACAAAAATTTTGATCTTTGACAGTACTTGACTATTTAGTTTATCTATTATAACAGCAGTTTTAATTGGCTTTTTAAAAAGTATTTATGTGCGTGTTTTTATTTCTTATTCCCTTTTTACTTACCAGAGGCTTTCCTCTGATACCTGAATCTGGAAATAAAATATGAGTACTAAGGAACTAGAGTAACCTGAGAAAGTGGGGTTTTCTTTGTTTGTCTGTTATAAAATGAAATCAATAAATCACTCACGAGGCCTCTAATAGAGAATAAATTCATATAAGTAGTTTATACTTTACTATGACATTATTATGCCATTTCCATCAACATAAAGCCAATCCCATGATCCCAAGAGGCTAAAACACATTTTTCACTGATCTATCATTTGGCAAAATAAAGCACAAATCAGGACTTTTTAAATGGTAAAAATAACAACAAAAAAAAAGCTTAACATTATTGAACGTCACCTGTAAGTCTGTCACTGATGCATGTACTCTGTAACCATTTCAGGAGGCAGGACATCAGCTCCAAAGGTGGGCAGGCAAAGTTAAGGCCCAGCCACCTGTCCTAGAAGGAAACTGGGATCTCAGGCAGCCCCCAAAGAAGGCTGAGAGCAGTGACCCAGCCTCAGTGGATCCCAGATGTTAGAATTGAAGTCCATTAACAGGGTGATGGGGTAGAGGCAGGAGCCTGCCACGGACCCCAGTAATTAAAACAGGAGCATCACAGGTAGGGAGTGAAGAAGGCATGGGGTGGAGAAGAAATAAAAATGACCACACCCCAGCAGCCTCTTGCAGGTGGCCTTGCTTGTTTATTCTCTCCACTGCCAACTGGCCCTTTCTTCGTGCATGATAAGTTGATTCTCATGACCACCTTTTATGTGCAAAAGTAGACACGTTCACATATCAGAAGTTTTGGAGATCACAAACAAACATTTCAGGGTATGACATGTGGCCCTGTCTGCCACCTGTCAGCTCAGTTTCATCAAAGTTGTCCTCTCTGTTATGTGCACGTTTCAGCATTTGAAATTAAGGGATTCCTTGATAGTGGTGGCTTCTGCATAGCTCCACAGAGCTGGGTTGGAGCAGGCTGGGCTCCAAGTCCCCCGGGGCCATTCGCCACGAGCAGTTCTGCTCTCATTGGCCTTTGTACTGAGGATTTCATTTAAAGAAAAGTTCTGTTATTAGAACAACTTTTGTTTAAAATTTAAAGACATAGCTTTACTGTACTTTCCATAATTGTGAATTTACAAAAATAAATGGAATGGGGGAATGAAAGTTCCAGCACTACTAGTAAGAAGCTGGTCAAAAGCAGCAGCTCCTTAAGCTCCAATAAGGATGCTCTTCACACGTAAGCCGGGCTCTGTGTGTTCAATTGGGAGACAGAGTGAAAGGGATCCAAAAGCTGGAAGGACTGAAGATTGTGTCTACAAAATGAAGAGTAATAAAGTTAGACAGCACACTTTCTAACGTTTCACTTTTAGGACACATCTTTTGGATCTTACTGCGTGTGAAAGGCAAGACTGCCCGGCTGGGGCAGGGTTGCGGGTCAAGTGGGGAGGAACCTGAGTGGGACAGTGAGGAGCTGAGTCAGAGTGGGCCTGCGGCTTGGGCAGCTGATGAGCCTAGAGTCACGGGAGGTGGTGATAAGGTGGGCTCTGACCCCGCAACACCTAGAACCTCCATCTCTCAACACTACCATAATAACTGTCTATGATGGGTTTCAATCCACCTTACCTTATATCCCACCAATTATTCAAGCAAAGAACTTGGCTTCCTCAAGATAGAGACAAAAAGCCCAGTTTTTGCCATTCTTCATTGTGTTACCATTAAGGTCCCTCAACAGTGGCTGTAACCACCTGGTGTCACCCTTCATCCACTTCCGTGACCCTTTGAGGACTGACACATCATGGTTGAGAATCACCTTGTCATTATCTCAGGTCCTCTTGTCTCATGTTGCTTTTAGCTGTTTCTTCTCGACTTATTTAGAAAACTAAATCATTTTGTGAGCATCACCAAAGAAAACAAGTGTCATAGAACTCAAATTTCCCTTAAGCAATTCCACCTAACTTCTCCCAATGCCCCTGAACATGGGTGTGGAAATCAGACAGCCCTAGGCTGGAATCCTGATGCCGTCGTGCTCACAAGCTGTTGGCCTTTGGTAAGCCAAATCTTCTGAGTTTCTATCTCCTTACCTATAAAATGGGGTTAATAATTTTGGGAGGAGTTTGTGAGGATTAGCTTTTTATTTGATCATTAATCCACTCATGCATTCAAAATGTTTGAGTACCAACTACATACTAAAGTGCTGAGCAAAACCAGACACAGCTCCTTCTTCTCAGATAATTTAAAATCTAAAAGGGGAGGTTGTCCTGACAAAAAACTACTCCAATAATGAGCATCTACTTTCGAACTGGATAAATGCCATGAAGGAAGTAACACAGCTCCATGTGAGTGGGTGGGAGGTGTGGGGGTGGAGGAGGGGAGGAGGCAGGGAGGGAAGGTACCCTTGGGAAGTGACACTAGAGCTGATGAATGAGAATGAGGAAGAGGGAACGAGGAAGACACAGAGGAACTGCCTTCCAGGTAGGAGGAATAGCATGTGCAAAGGCCCTGGGGAGAGCCAGGCATGGCTGAGGAAGTAACAGAACCCAGTGTGGCTGTAGAGCAGAGAAGATGAGGAGAGGGGTATGACGGGGCACAGCCTGCACTCAGGATCAAGCTTCTGCAGGCCTTCCATGAAAGCTGCCAAGCAGAAGAACACAGCCAAGACTCCTGAGAGTCACCCAAAGTCAGCAACACCTTCAGGAGATGCAAGATGACCCAGGGTGACAAGAGTTTACAATGAGCTTGAGGGAGACAGAGCTGAAGCCACTCTCCTTCCCTTTCTTTCGAACTGAAAAATCCATCTGGGGCCATTCTGAATCACTTTGGAATGAGTAACTCCACAGACCCCTGCTGGGTTTGTGACTTGTAAATATCTATTAGAAGAACACTCCCACATTTTCATCTCTCACTTTGCCATTTGTCAAAAAAAAAAAAAAGCATCAAGCATCTACAGTTCAGCAGTCAACCGTGCATGCAGATACGTGAGCATGCACGTGCATGTTCTTGTGCATGCTCTTGAACCAGGTTGTGGTTGGTAAGGAATGGAAAATTGTAGGCAGCTGTAATCAGATGAGAAGACTCAGGATTTGGAATTGGGAGATCTGCTACTAGTTAGCTACATAACCTAGAGCAGGTCATAGTCCCTTTCTGAGCCTTAGTTTCTTGATCTATATAATAAGGATAAAAGCAATCCCCCCCGGGGTGTTGGTAGGATCAGATTCTTGCATTCTTTCATCTTCTGAGTACCAAATACAACACTCTGCAACAAGATATAGAGATAAAGGTTGCAGTCTCTGACCATAAGGGGCTCACAGTCTGTGTCCTAGAATCGAGGAGGGGAGACCAATGAGAAAATAGATCATTACAAAGCAATGTGATGGGCATGGGACAAAAAAATCCACAGGTTCTGACGGGACTCCACCAGGAGGCAGGGTGTGGCAGAGGCTGTGGCTCCCCACTGTTCCAGCCCAGGCACCTGGAAGAGGAGTATTAACTACCTCCTGAGCAGCTGCCAACCTGTGAACGACAGTGGTGTATCAAGGCCCAGCTTCCTCATGCCTGGCCGGGTTAACTCTGAGGACAGTGTCCGTCCTATGTCTCAGCTCCCCAGCAGGACCTCATTTTACTTTCCCATTCCCTTACCATTACTTTCTGGGATGATTTCCCGATCAACTCCTAGCACTCAAATCCTTGCCTCAGGAAAACCCTCCTGTAGGATGGTGGGCACCAACCCCTCTGAAGAAGAGTGGGTGGGACAGAATCTCTGGGAAGAGTGGCATCTGAACAGAGATGCTGGAAGCCAAGCACTCCTGACCCATGCTAAGTGCCAGCCCAGGAAGGAGTCACAATCAGCGTTGTCTCGCTGCTCAAAGCCTGGCCCTGGAACGGGTGCAGGTCCCCGAAGAACTTGGGACTGGTCCAACAGAAAGTGCAAGTGAACATTAATCTACCACCGATTAGAAATTAACACAAAGCTTTATTTCAGATAGTTTGAGAAGTGCTGGTTTAGAACACCTAGTTCCCTTCTTCACTACTTTTTTTTTTCCTTTTTCTGTTTGTTGTGTCCACAAGCTAAATAAGTGGAGCTTTGTCCCCAGTCTTTTCCAGGATAGGTCAACCTACAGGAAAAACAAAGCACAAGGGCCCCTCACATGGAATTTAGCCGCGGGCCTCCGGAACCATGGAATGTTCTGGCCTTTGGAAGGAACTTCTGGCCTCCAGCTTCCCAAGGACTCAGAGCTCATGTGCTTGCCCCCCTCGGAGGGCTGGGAGGCCACGTGAGCACAGCCTGTTAATTACCCTGGGTCCAGCCACGGACAAGCTCAGGGAAGCCAATTAATAAAACAATGTCTAGAAGACCAAGTAACAAATAACATCAACATCAGATGGAAGAGGCTATGGTGTTTTCTCTGCCAGATCCAATGTGTTAACACCACTTTAAATCCGCTTCTCAGAATAGGCTGGAAAGTTGTTAAACTTGATGTGCAGTCGTTCTCCGCTCCCTTCCGCATCTATAATAACCAGCATAGCTCAGGGCCTTATACACTGTAGGTGCCCAAGGTTAAGTGAATAAATAAAAATAGACAAAGTTTGCAAAAGCACGGTCCTCTATCCTCACTTCATCTTGCATTTACCCCTCAAGTCCCTTCGCTCTGGCTTCTGCCCTGATACTCCTCTGAAGCCGCTCTGGCCAAGGACTCCAACAGCCTTTGTGTCATGAAACCGGTGGAATAAGCATTCCTCAGAGTCTGTGTTGTGCCTGCCTCCCCCACAGCATTTGGTACTCACGGATACTCCTTTATTCTCTATCCCATTCCTTGGCTCTCAGGACATCACAACTTTCTCATTTCCTCTCTCCCCCTCGGACTGCTCCACCACAGTCGGCTTTGCCAGTCTGTTCTTTTCTAGCTGTTTCCTAAATGTACGTGTTTCTCGGGCTTTTTTCCTATGTCTCTGTTCTCACCATGCACACTTTCCCTGGGTGGCGGAAACATTCAGCATAGATCCAATTACCATCTATATGCTGATGCCTCCTAAAGCCATACCCAGTCCACACCTCTCTTCTTAGTTCCAGACACACACGGCCTGCCTACTTGGTTGTCTCACTGACGCCCCAAAATGAACACACCAAACATAACTCAGCATCTGCTCTGGTCTTACTTCTCATGCTCTGGCCCCTGATGCCAGGAGAACGGCAACCCCTTCCACCAGTTACTCAAAAAAGAAAGAAGCATGCCATCTTCACTTTTTCTCTGCCTCAGTCCTTCAGAGTCTTCCTCTTAAACTCCTCTCCGTCCACCCCATTCCCTGGGACCAGGCCACTGGAACAGCCTCCTAACTGGGCTCCCTGCTCCAGTCTTGCCCCTTCCAGTCCACCTCCTCTCTGCAACCACAGGAATTTTTCTAAAGAGGGTTTTTCAAACTTTATTTTTAAAGAAGAACCATCTTGCCAAATTAAACCTTCCCAGACTTCCCTCTGTCAACCAGGGCAGAAGAAGCACATGCTCGAGGAGAAGCAGCACAGGGGTTCAGTTCTGAGCCCCTTCCACTCATCTCCCCGCCCCAGAGGAACAGTAGGGCTCTGGGGAACCACCTGAAACTACAGTTCTCAGGGTGAAATCTGGTTATGTCACTCTCCTTTTTTTAAAAATTTAATTTTGTCGATATACAGTGTGGATCATTATTGTGGCCCATCACCGAAACCTCCCTCCCTCCTCCCTCTCCCCCCTCCCACCCAGCAGTGTCCTTTCTGTTTGCTTGTTGTGTCAACTTCAAGGAATTGTAATTGCTGTGTCTTCTCCCCACTGTTTTCTTTGTGTGTGTGTGTGTGTGTGTGTGTGTGTGTGTGTGTGTGTGTGTGTGTGTGTGTGTGAATTTATTTATTTTTAGCTCCCACCAATAAGTGAGAACATGTGGTATTTCTCTTTCTGTGCCTGACTTGTTTCACTTAATATAATTTTCTCAAGGTCCATCCATGTTGTTGCAAATGGCAGTATTTCATTCGTTTTTATAGCTGAGTAGTATTCCATTGTGTAGATGTACCACATTTTCCGTATCCACTCATCCAATGTTGGACATTTAGGCTGGTTCCAACTCTTGGCTATTGTAAAGACTGCTGCGATGAACATTGGGGAACAGGTATACCTTTGACTTGATGATTTCCATTCCTCTGGGTATATTCCCAGCAGTGGGATAGCTGGGTCGTATGGTAGATCTATCTGCAATTGTTTGAGGAACCTCCATACCATTTTCCATAGAGGCTGCACCATTTTGCCGTCCCACCAACAATGTATGAGAGTTCCTTTTTCTCCACAACCTCGCCAGCATTTTTCATACAGAGTCTTTTGGATTTTAGCCATCCTAACTGGGGTAAGATGGTATCTCAGTGTAGTTTTGATTTGCATTTCCTGAATGCTGAGTGATGTTGAGAATTTTTTCATATGTCTGTTGGCCATTTGTATATCTTCCTTAGAGAAATGCCTACTTAGCTCTTTTGCCCATTTTTTAATTGGGTTGCTTGTTTTCTTCTTGTAAAGTTGTTTGAGTTCCTTGTATATTCTGGATATTAATCCTTTGTCAGATGTATATTTTGCAAATATTTTCTCCCACTCTGTTGGTCATCTTTTAACTCTGTTAATTGTTTCTTTTGCTGTTCAGAAGCTCTTTAGTTTGATATAATCCCATTTGTTTATTTTTCCTTTGGTTGCCCGTGCTTTTGGGGTCGTATTCATAAAGTCTGTGTCCAGTCCTACTTCCTGAAGTGTTTCTCCTATGTTTTCTCTAAGAAGTTTTATTGTTTCAGGGTGTATATTTAATTATTTAATCCATTTTGAGTTGACTTTAGTGTATGATGTCACTCTACTTTTTAAAGTGCTCTAAGTCCCCCATCGCACTCTGAGCAGATTCCCGAGCACGGGTGGCAAGACTTCCCGTGACCTGGCTCCTGCCTCTCTCTCCAGACTCCCGTCCACTGGATCCGACTCCATGGCTCTTGGCTGTCACACACCCATTTTCCTTCCTGACCTCACCACTCTGTCTCACTGCAGACCTGTGAGCCTGCGCTCCCTGTGCCAGAGCTCTATCCTTCCCTCTCTTCATCCAGCTAACTCCTGCTAGCCCTTCAGCTGTCAGCTCAAATGCCACATCCATAGGCAGAAGTCCCTGACCTTCTGGGGCTGAGTTAGGGATGTCACAGCACACTGTACTTACTGCTTGTCACCCCGCGTGGTGATTGCCTAGCGCAAGGGCTGAGTTCCCCACCAGCAATCTGTGGAGAGCAGGAACTGCAGCCAGCCCCACTCAGCACTGGTTGTGTACACGCACCGCAGAGTGCACCTAGGTCTCAGACACGTGCTAGACTCACTCACTCAGAGTCTCCTTGGACCCTCACAGTCACTTTACCCCACTTTGCAGGTGGGGAGAATGACATTGAACCAAGGCTACACATCAAGTGACAGAATCATAACTCAAAAAGAAGCTGAAAAGATTTCTATGTCTTCACAGGTCTCCTCACCCCACACTACCCCTGGTGATCAAAACCTCGATGATTTGGACTGACTGTGGCCAAGGCCAATCTAAATGAATGAAAATGGGATTATATTTTTAAAAGATATATAGTTGTCAGTGACATACCTAATTGCAGCAGTGTTTCTTGGAAAAGTCACTGAAGGGAACAGATAAGAATTATTTGTAATCAGCCTGTTGTTTGTGAAATAATGCTTGTCATAGCCTCACAGTCTTACTATCAGAAGGGCTTGTGGAGGTTGCCTGGTCCAGGCCTGGCCCATGTAAGCATCCAGTCTCCCGCTTGGCCTCTGCACCAGCCTGTCCAGTGATGGTGATGCAAATAGAACCAGTTTTTCCACCTCTTTCTACTTGCCAGGCACCTGGGGAGGTATATTGCCACACAGGCCCTGCCAAAAGTAAGACTGCCTTTTCTTTCTGGGCAAAGGGGTACCCTGGTTTTTTATTGCAATGGGATAGAAAATACAGCTATCATGAAATAGTGACAGGGACAGACCAATGGGTTTCCCACTCCTGTATTGGTTTTCTATTGCTACATAACATATTACTTCAAATCTAGTGACTGAAAGTAATGCAAATTTATGATCTCACTCTCCCCACGGGTCAGAAGTCTGGGCATGAGTTAAGTGGATTCTCCAGTCAAGGTCTCACCAGGCTGAAGTCAAGGTGTTGGCCCGTCTGCATTCCCATCTGCTATGGGTCAAATGTTCATGTATTGGAAACTTAATCTCCATTGTAAAAGTGTTAAAAGGATGGGAAATCCAATTATGGTAATTGAAAGGTGGAGGCTTTAAGAGGTGATTAGATTATGAGGACTGTGCTCTTGTGAATGGACTGATCCATTCATGGCGTAACGGGCATGGTTCTGATGGGTTTAAAAGGAGAGCAAGTGAGGTTAGCTCTTCCTTGCTCAGCCCATTTTCACAATGTGATAGCCTGTATCAATGTAGAAGAAGGCCCTCACCAGATGCGACCCCTGGACTATGCATTTTGTAGCCTCAGAACTATAAAGAAATAAATTTTGTTCTCTTATAAATGACCCAATTTCAGGTATTCTGTCAAAAGCAAAGGAAATGGACTAATATCCCATCTAAGACTCAAGCTCAGTGGCAGTTGGCAGGATTCATTTCCTTGAGATTATATGACTGAGGTCCCCATTTCCTTGCTGGCTGTCAGCCAGGGGCCATTCCAAACTTTTAGAGGCCAAGAGTTCCTTGCCACGTTGCTTCCTCCATAGGCCCTCTTGCAACAGGGCATCTTACTTCTTCAAAGCCAATAGGAAAATCTCTTCCACTTTAAATCACTTCCTTCAGGAAGAGCCCAGTCCTTTTTAAGAGCTCACCTGATTTCCTCAGGCCTACCAGGATAATCTCCCTTTTGATTAACTTAAAGTCAACTGATTTGGGACCTTAATTATATCTGCAAAATCCCTTCACCCTTTTACCTGATTGTAGGAATGAAATCCACCATGTTCATAGTCCTGCTAACACTCAAGGGAAGGGAATTACACAGGGCATGCACACCAGGGGTAAGGAATCTTGGAATTGTGCCTACCACATCTCCCTATTT
Organism: Cynocephalus volans; assembly: GCF_027409185.1. NCBI lineage: Eukaryota > Metazoa > Chordata > Mammalia > Dermoptera > Cynocephalidae > Cynocephalus > Cynocephalus volans. The sequence goes on from NC_084474.1 coordinate 87,671,906, forward strand.
TGACTGCTTATCATGTGCAATCCCAAGCAGTGTCCAGGTGTCACCTACACAGGGCCTGCTGTCTGCTGGGTGGGATTCTATAATAGTTAAGAGAGTCCTAGATCATAAAGCTGGCCTTGCTTACTTGGCTATGAGTGCAGAAAGGTTCTATCCTGAGTCTATAGCTGAGTGAATGTTCCAGTAAGGAGAGGGGACAGGTAAGGGTGAGAGTTGGGTTTGGACTTTATTACTTTCTCCATGACAGAAAAAGGGGAAAAGGAGGAGATGGGCACTAGGGATGACATAAAATCACAACCTCATTTTGCCTAATTTGGTTAGCAAAAGTGCCATGTACTCCCCAATTTTGATAGAAACATTCAACATAGGCAAATATGATCTCTAGACAAAGGAGCTTTTATAAGGGGATAAAAAGCTGAGGTTTCTCTCGCTTGCTGCCTTGCAGGTTTCACTGAAGGGATTTCCTCAAGGGTTATCAATCATAGCATTATTCCACTTAATTATCAAAAAAATCCTGTGAGATGAGTATATTACTATTATGATTCCCATTTTATAAAGGGAAAACTGAAGCTCAGAAGGTTAAGTAACCCGCTCAGTCACAGAGCTATTGAGTGTAGGAAGGCAGGATTGGCTGCAGGTCTGTCTGGCTCCAAAGCCTTTGCTGGTGACCACTTATGAGGGACCATCCCCCTTCCTCCCCACAGCCCTTCACATGTGCTCTTCCTTCTCTCTGGGACTCTTTGGTCTAATATTCTACAAGGAAGCTTCTTCCAGGTTCCATTGGCCTTGATTGTAGAAATTCTTTCGTAATTTGAAATCTACCATTCTATGAATTTTATCTTAATTCTCCTCTTTGCAGCACACTGGAAAAGTGACCAACCAGCCAATCACTGGAAAGAACTTCCTCCCTCTGATAGCCATTCAAATATTTAAAGACAGCTCTCATGTTCCCTCTAAGACTGAATCTTCCCAGGTTTTCTCACCAGTAATTCCTCACAGGACTTGATTTCCAGATCTTTTGTAACCCTACTTGCCCTCTGGTCAATCTTTGATTTATCATTTTCCTCTCTGTACAAGATACCCTAAATTGAAGAGTGTTTCTGCTATGACTAACAGATGAAGAACACTATAAGTCCATCACCCACTTGACATGGACACTACACTTGTATTAATGTACCTAAAATGACATTAGCTTTTTAAATGGGCACATCACATTTCTGATTGCTATTTAGACTGCACTTGGCTAAAACTTCGGGTCTTCCTCAATTAAATGTCAAGCCAGAAGGTCTCAATCCTTAAGGTATGTTGCTGAACTTTTAAAACTTACTCTTTTTCATTTTGTTTTGGCCCTTTTTGGAAAGCATTTGAATCCTTGTAAGTCTGAGTCTGCAATGCAATGTAACAGCTCTTCTCCCAGTTCTGGGTCATCTGTCCAGTTGATAAGTAAGTTTTCTATCTCTTCATACTGATATCAATCAAGTGTTATAATGGACAGTCTGAAGGACAGGGTTCTTTGAGGTTGAGACGACAAGTTCAATAACCTGACAGTTAAAAAAAATTATTAATCCCTAAGTTGAATGAGCATCCATACTTGTGAAAGTTGTAACATGATATGTCTATAACATTCCATTATTCACGAACCTAGTAATTCTCTTGAAATGGAAATGAGATTAGTGATAAATAACCTTTCTCTAGAAGAGCCATGTTGATTCTTAGTCATTACTAATGATCACAAACCAGCTACTAAAAATCATTGCCTAATGTTTCATCAGGGATGGATGCTATTATAATTTGTTCCTCAAATATACCTTCTTTTTAAAGATCTTTAGAGTGTTAGAAAACTTTGTTTAAGTGTCCTTTCTGAAATCTTACTTATATTAATAATTGGCTTATATAAATATTTTTTCCTAATAGATTTTTTAAAAAATTTAACAATATTCTATTAATTCAAAACACCATATCAGCAAAGTCCTAACAACGTTTCTATCTACTATTATTTATAAATCACATACCTCCAAAATATGGCCACATATACCAAGCTTGTGAAATATGTTTATGGAACTTGTGCCTGTGAAGAACAAATTCAGGTAAATCACGACTGTCAGGCCGGCTGTGATGGAATCTAGGCCACTTGTTTTCCTTTGTTCTTATTCTGAGATAATTTTTTTCTCATTTTTTCTGAGGCACTATACTTTTGTGTTTTTAATCTCTTTTTTTATTATAATGAAGGCATTGTCATCATATTAAGGTCTTAGGAGACCAAAGGAGATGTAAATTAATCTGCAGCATTTCTGGTCTCTGATGTCAGTTGATAGCCACCTGGGCTTTGGGCTTGAGCAAGTCCAGAATTAATGAATTAATGTGGATAACAAGAATCAAAGCTTATTTCTGATAATAAATGTACATAGTTTGTTTAGATAGTTATGTCTGTCCATTTCAGCATAATATCAAATATTAATTGGGTGGGTCTCAGAAATATCTGGGGTTTTGGTAGCTTTTAAAGTATTTTTAATTTAAAATATACATAAAATGTATATGTACAGTTTAACATATGGTTAAGTGAACACTTGTGCCATCATCTAATAGGCCAAGAAACAGAATATGAAGAGCACCGTAGGAGTTCCCTCAGTATTCCTTACCAGTAACAGTCCCCTTCCTGCCCTCAAGAAGGAACCACTTTCTTTTTATAGTAATAATTTCCTTACTTTTTATTATTGCCTACGGATGCATCTCTAAACCATATATATTGGTTTTACCTGTTTCTAAACTATTTAAAAATGGAACTACAGATTGAGTACTCCTTTTCCAAAATGCTTTGGACCAGAAGTGTTTTAAATTTCAGATTTTTTTTTTTTTTAATATTTACAGAATACATACCAGTTGAACATTCTAATCCGAAAATTTGAAATCTGAAATGCTCCAATGAGCATTTCCTTTGAGAGTCGTGTTGACGCTCCAAAAGTTTCAGATTTCAGAGCATTACAGATTTTGAATTTTTGGATGAGGAATGCCCAACCTGTATATAGTATTATTCTTTGTGACTTGCCTTTTTTGCTTAACATTGTAAGATTCATCACATTGTTGCATATAACTGAAATATTCATTTTCTTGCTGTATAATCCACTGTATGAATATACCATATAATGGGCATCCTGCTTGTTTCTGGTTTTTGGCAATTATGAAAAACATTTGCTTTGGACATTCTTTTTTATTTATCTTAGTGCACTTAAGAATGCATATCTCTAAGGAACGTGGAATATCAACTTAATCTGATAATGTGACACTGCTTTTCACAGCAGGTGCACCAATTCATGTCTTTATCAGCAGGAGTGTAAGTTTTTAAATCTTCATCTCCTAGCCAACATGTGGTATTGTTAGTCTTTTTAATTTTCACCAATCTCGTGGGTGTGTCATTGTATCCCATTATGATTTCAATTTGTATTCCTCTGATTAACAATGAGGTTAAGCACTTTTCTTATGTTTATTGGCCATTCAGATATCTCTTCTTGTAAAGTACATGTTCATGTCTTTGCCCATTTTTTTCCTACCAGGGTGTCTGCCTTTTCTCATTTATTTTTAATATTCCTTGTATATTCTGGATACTAGGCCTTTTAAAAATATGTATATGTTACAAATACATTCTCCCACTTTGTGGTTTGAATTTTAACTCTTTAAAGTGTCTTTTGATGAATAGAAATTTTCATTTTGAATATAACCCAATTTATCACTTTTTCTTTATGTTTAGTGTTTTCTTTTTCTATTCTATTTATCTATCTCAAAGTTATGAAGGTACTCTCTTATACTATCTTCTAAAAGTTTATTATTTAATCTTTCGTATAATATTTGGTCTTTGTCTTGGTTTGTTTGGCTGTTATAACAAAATACCTTAGACTGGGTAATTTATAAACAATAGGAATTTACTGGCTCACAGTTCTGAAGGCTGGGAAGTCCAAGATCAAGGTGCTGGCAGATTTGATGACTGGTGAGGGCATGTTCCTCATGGACAGTGCCTTTTGTGTTCTCCCATGGCAGAAGGGACAAGGGAGTTTGCTCAACCCCCATTTTAGGGTATGGATTCCACAGTCATGGGCTCCACCCTCATGACTCAATCACCTCCCAAAGGCCCTATCTCTCAACACAATCATATTGGGTATCAAGTCCCAACATAGAATTTGGGAGGACACCAACATTCAGGCCAAAGCAGCCTTTAATCTATCTGGGGCTGATTTTTACATATATTTTGAGGAAGGAGTATAATCTCAATTTTTCAGTATGGATAACTAATTGTCCCATTTACTGTCCTTTATCTACAGCTTCTTCTGTCATAAATCAAGTCCATGCAAGTGAGGTCTGTTTCTAAACTATCCTGTTTCATTAGTTTACTTTAAAAAATCTTTTTATAAATACCACACCATCTTGATAACTAAAATACTGTAATACATCTTGATATCTGATAAAACAAATCCTCCCGTATTTTTCTTCAAAAAGCAGCTTATTAAATTCCATAAAATAAAATCTACTGGGATTGCACTAAACCCATAGATCAGTTTGGGAGGAACTCACATTCTTTAAATTTTTTGTTGTTGTTGTTGGCGGCTGGCCAGTACAGGGATGCAAACCCTTGACCTTGGTGTCATAACACTGTGCTCTAACCAACTGAGCTAACTGGCAGCCAGAACTCACATACTTAAAATATTGATTTTTCTAATCCATAAAGATAGTACAGCTGTTCTTTATTTAGATATTCTTTAATATCTTTCAGTAAGTTTTAATTTTTTACCTTTAGAAGACATTCATCTTTTCATAGATTTATTTTTAAGTAATTGATACTTTTCAAATTGTATTATGATTGGTACCTCTTTAAATTCCACTTTTAACTATTCTACTTTTAATAATTTTTGTTCACTGATATTTTTGTGATCAGTAATAGTTTAGCTGGATATTTTTTGGGATTTTTTTATGTACACATAATAGCACCTGAGAAAAATGAGGTTTTTTTCTCTTCCAATCCATGTGCTTTATATTTCTCTGTCTTCCTTAATTCACTGTCTAGGATCTCCAGTACAGTACTGACTAGAAGTACAGACTTGTTCCCAATCTTAGACATATCTTTAAAAAGTGGGGTGGAGGGGATATCTTTTTAGAATTGAATAATTTAAACATTATTTATTTATTTTAATTGACAAATAAAATTGTATATATTTTTTGTGCACATGTTGTTTTGAAATATGTGTACATTATGTTCTTGTGAGTCTCCTTGAAGAAAACAAATTAAATATGTATACATTGTGGATTGGCTAAATAAATCTAATTAACATATGCATCAAAGGGAAATCTTTTAATGTTGTAAATGTTTAGTATAAGGTTTGCTGTAGGTTTTATGTTGATATGTTTTAAAGGAAGTTTTCTTCTATTTCTAGCTTCAAAGGAGATAGATATGGCATTTTATCTAATGCTTTTCTGAATCAACCAAGATGATGATTTAATTTTTCTTATTTAATTTATCAATGTGGTGAATCACACTAATTGAGTTTCAGAAAATATCTGTTTTTATCTAATACTTAGTTAAAAACTTTTTTTTTTTTTTTTTTTTTTTTTAATGTGCCAGACTTAGTTGGTTAACTGCAGCAGGAAAGGGCAGAACAAGGGTGATGGGGAACTAAAATAGACCTAGTCAAAATGACCAAACAGGGTTTTTAAACTTTGTTCTAGCTATAAATGCTGAAAGGAGACCTGGGGTTGGGTTGGATTCAAGTGGTCTGAAATCAGTTTCTCATCCTGGCAGGCACTTCCTAATGTGGGGATCCAAGACAAAGTGGAACCCTTAAGAGTGCAGGATCTGGACCAGCCAGGATGTGTGGGTTGGGGCCGGGGAAGGGAATTGGTAAGAACGAAGCAGAGACCCAGCCCCAAAATGGGACAGCAGCAAGAAATTGTGACCAAGACCAGGACTCTGGCACCACAGTGAAGTATGAGTTATTAAAATGGGACACTATGTAAATTCAGATAAATGGTAAGAGAGACCCTGAAAGATATTAGAGCTGTTAACTCTCTCCCACCTCAGATGGGGATTGATCTTAGGAGGTGGAAGTAGGACTGCACTTGCAAAGAAAGTTAACTGGCATAGATGGGGGAATGTGAAGGCAGTGGGGGACTTGAGATAGCTTGGGCTGCCCCCAAACCCTCAAATCCCTACAACAGGCCATGGTTTGAAGCTGGGATCTGAAAAAAAAGAGAGAAGTAGGTTGTGTTTGGTCCCTTCAGCCTAACCCAACTCCTTCCAGAGGAAGCTGCATTCATTCAACACTCAATGCTAGAAAAGACCATGACCCACAGGGATACATCCAGAAACTTGGAGCTGGTTAGTTTTGCAAACACATTTAATTACAAAACTTTGCCTTACCTTCCTCCTCCTCCAGGTATTCATAACCTCATCCTACCCCTACTTTCCTGGTTTTTTCAACTGAGTAGTTAAAGCCCTCCTTCTATCTCCCTCTAGTGACGGTCTTCTCTCTTTTTCCCTTTATGAACAATTGTTTTGCAAAGGTAGTTGAGAGTCATGCTCTCCCTTCCTCAGCCTTCTTTTGTCTCACCAACCTTCATCCACCTCCCCACTCTAGTCAGGCGTCTGCCCTGACCGCTGAAAGACTCTTCTTAATCGCAAGCAAACCCAACTGAGCTTCAAGTTAACCTCTCCCATCAAGACCCTCTCCACTAAAGGCTCTCTCCTCCTACTCCTCCTGTTGACTTTGAGGGGAGAATTTGGGAGAGTTTGTAGAGAGAAGCTGGAAAAAAATTTCAAGTGACACCTGCCATACTGTGTCAAAAAATGAGAGAGCGATAGGGAGAGAGAATTAGAAGTATGGTCTGTATTGTGAACCAGTGCCCCTTTGATTTAAACTGCTTTTGATTCTCCCTTAGTGTTGGCCATGTGACTCTTCTGACATGACACTCTATGTCACACAATTCCAGGCAAACAATAGGCACTAGATAAATGCAGACTACACAGATTTAGGCTCCCAAATTCAAATCTCAGTGTTGCCTTGTAATACCTGTATGATTATGGCCTTCTCCACCAGAACCAAACACTCAACCACAAGGTTTTTTGTAAAAATTAAATGAGATAACACAAATGACAAATGCTTTGCACAATCCCTGCAGGATCACAGTAAATGGTTGTTTTTTTGTTTTGTTTTGTTTTTTTCCCTTCTCTTTGTTTCCTCCATAGAAAACTTGATCAGAGACAGCAAAATGGGGACTCTGTGATGTAATCAAGACACTCACCTAAAGAATGGGGGAAAGATCTGGCTGACGGGCAGGACAACTGGCCATGACACTAACACCCAGCCTCTATCATCTTTAGAGAGAAGTACATTGGGATAAAATAATTTCCTCTTGTACCTTCAAAAATATCATAATTAAGTAAGCTATGGTGGTAAACTATTTTTGTAAGAGACATTAACATGTATTGGTATACTTATTCAGCTATTTACATGAGAGCATTCTTACTCTAAATATTGTCATATATCATTAAGCTGTCAGACTGTGTTGTACAAGAGTTACAGATGGCTGGCTTGCCCCTTGGGCATTTTACTCTGAAAGACAAACTAGCAAACCCAGATGATCCCTGACATACCCATGGAATGAGGCACCTGAGGCAGCCCAGCAGATGGAAGAAGCACTGGTCAGTGGTCAGAATGCCCTGCTCTGGAGCCCTGGCCCGCTAATGACTAGCACCTTGACTTCAGTGAACTCCATGCATCTCCTGTGGAGCACTGCAGCATGGATGTAATTCCTTAATCTGTAAATATCCATCTCTCCAATAAACTATGAACCGAGAACATGTCTGTTGCATAGCAGTGAATCTATTCCCAGTGCTCAGCACAGTGCCCAGCTCATGGTGGACTCAATAAATGGTCATTGAATACATTCTTGAACTAGCCACAGTGCTCCAGACCAGTTTCTTTCTCTCTGCTCCTCAGTTTCTTCATCTACAAATGAAGGGTTAGGCTGAGTTATAACTAATCTCCCTTGACTTTGTCCTCCTTCATTCCCAGTGCTTAGCATTCCTTCAGGCTGCCATCACCAGTCAGTCTGCAAGTCTCCTAGCTGGGGTCCCTGCTTCCAGCCTTTTACCCCGACACTGCTGTCAGAGCTCTCTCTATGTTAATCTGACCATGTCACTCCTTTGCCAAAACCTTCCAAACACCAGCCTTTGTAGGCTGAAGGCCAAACTCCTGATGTTGGCACAGAAGGCTCTTCATGCTCTGACCTCTGGGTACCCTCATCTGTCCAGCAGCTTCGCTGACACAGCTCCCACCACGTTTAAGCCATCTTCAACTACTTACAGTTCTCTAAATGTTCCTGTGGACCTTCATTGTTGTATAAAATGGGCATATTCACAGGGATGTCATGAAAAGTAAATAAAATAAGAAATGTGGAAATATAATAAATTCTAAATGACCCATATAGATGTCTATTTGTCTATTAACATTGCAAACGTTAAGATGGATGGATCCCGAGTGAATAAATTGGCTTGGACTGTTATACAAAATACCATATACAGGGTGGCTTCAAAAAACAGATATTTATTTCTCACAGTTCTGAAGGCTGGAAGTCCAAGATCAAGGTGCTGGCAGATTCAGTGTCTGGTGAGGACCCTCTTCCAGGCTTGCAGACAGCTGTCTTCTGGCTGTGTCATCACATGCATGAGACAGAGAGCAAGCAAGCACTCTCGTATCTCTTCTTCCAACCCCATGCTGAGGACCCCATCCTCATGACCTCATCTCAACTCATTACCTCCTCAAAGCCTTGTTTCCAAATAACTCACAGGGCTTCAGCATATGAATTTTGGGTGAAGAGGACATAAATGGCATGGAACAAAGGGGATGATGGTGGATAATGGCTTTTTGGCCATTTATCCAGCTTCGTGCTCCAGTACAGCACCATCTCATGCTCAGAGCAAAGTATCCTGTGTGTAAAAAACTATCTACATTTTGTTTGGGTGGAAGTGGTGGGGGGAAATTAGGAGGAAGAGATAGGCAAAAATATTTCCTCCCAAAAGTATAAATTTTATCTCATGAATGACTAGGATTGTGAGAAAACAGGTTCACTGATACATTCTCACAGGTTGGATGTTTCAAGAGCTATGAAAATGCTCATCCTAATGATCCTGGTTTTGAGAATTTATCCTAAGAAAATAATCCAGAAGATCAGGTATCAGGTGCACAATGGTATTTGTTACATTATTTATGACAATAATAAAAAATAGTAGTAACTCATAGGGGAATAGTTAAGTAGTTATTAAATAAAAGTCTGTTGAATGAACCAATAAATGCTTGTTGAATAGAAAGCAGCAATTAAAACAGTGAAGTCCAGGTTAACAGAATGGAAAAATCTTTGAAGTAAGTAAAATAAATAAAATGTAAAATTATAACTATATAATATTACAACTATTTAAATACAGTGACAAAAGATAGACAAAACTAGACATAAATATGGATTAAAATGACAACAGACTTTTTGTTGACTGATGCAATTATGTACCACCAACACAGTGTGCTTAAAAAGACTGTCATTTAAAAAATAAAAAACAACCAGTCCTGTACAAGGTGATCTGGCTAGCTTGTCTGCAGCCACAGCCTCACAAAGTAGCCTTTGTGTGTAGCCAGCCTGAATCAACACTTGGCTTTCAGTGACACAAGTGAATTGATGAAATATTTGGGGTCAATACAGTGGAAAGAAGTATTTGTTTTATAATGAAGCACAGAACAATGGTAACTGGGGAAGCAGGGTGAAGGAGGAAGAGGATTTGAACTATTAAATGAACTACATGCTTCAGGCCAAAGCATCCATTATCTCCCATACGCGGGAAGAGAAATAGAGCCCGTCTGTGTGAATAAGCCAAAGGGAAGCTCAACAGCACCATGACGGCTGAGCAGCACGGTGCTGAGTCTCACTTGGAACAAATACTGAAAAGAAAACCAGATTTCTGACAACAATTATGACATTACAGGATTTTGCTATGATATCTCATCTAGTAATAAGTTTCATCAAGGTGAAGGTGGGAGTTTCTGAGCTAGATGAGGGGACAAAGGTTAAAAGGGCTAGGGGATCAGGCAAGGTCAGACAGTCGGTATACAGCATAGGAATGCAAACATGGGCTTCAGGGTCATACAGAGACTCCAGGCTGGCTCAGCTGGTGAGAGCTCAGCCTTGTAACACCAAGGTCACAGGTTTGGATTCCCCAACAGGCCAGCTGCCAAAAAAAACCTTCCAAGAAACCCCCCTCAAAACACAGAGTCATACAGACTCTGGAGTTTGAAACTCTAGAACTACTACCTCTTTCTAGCCCTGTCTCCACATGAGGCATTGCCTCAAATAGCTATTAAGAGTGTGTCTTGAGCTGGTCTCATTCAATGTCGCCCAGTGCCAATTTTTTCACCTCTAAAATGGAAGAAAGGTCTCTGATGTGGTCACCTGTGGTTTTGCTGCGCAGCGTGCTCCCACTTTACCGTTCCTCCTCCCTGCACCCCCTGGAGAGCCATCTGGCACCATCTTTCAGTCCACCGTTCCTTGTAGGCCCCGGGCCAATGAGCACATCCTATTCTCCAGACCCAGGTACTGGGTCAGGAAGCACGTGGGATGCTCGAGAGGTGCTGTGGTGCGATTCAGGCAGGAATGGAGGATGAAGCAAGTCCTCTTCCCCAATGAATCTGAGGCTGAATGCAGGGAGAGGCCTGAGCTGCCTCTGTCTTGGTCAACACATACAGACCGAGAACAAGCCAGTGCTGTGGAAGGCTGAGCTAAGAAATGGGAATTGAGAACATCATGCAAGTCCCAGAAGCAAGTTATTCCTGAAGCCAGCCCTCCCTTTTGGTTTGTTGAGCCAATAAATTCCTTTTGTTTGTATTTGTGTTTGTTTGCCTTGCTTAAGCTAGTTTGCCTTCTTTTTTCTTAAGATAGTTGAACTTCCTTTCACATGCAACCAAAAGTCTCCAATAGAACCACCATCCCTTATGGAGAGAGAACATAGGACAAGTGCCAAGCATAGCACCTGGCACATGGTAGTTGCTCAACAAATGTGAGCTTCACTCTCTTCTCTTTCTTCCTCGTTGAGATTCCACCTCTCCTTTCTTCCTCCATTCTTTCTTTTCTTCACCAGGTTTCCACCTTCCTTTAGCGCCCCGCCCTATCTCTACAAGTCCTTTATTCCTTGAAGCACTGGGATAAGGAGCTCTCTTCTCCTCCTTGTAAAACTCTGCCAGCTAAAGTTCTGAGGTAAAACTCAATGAGCTCTGTCCTCAAACTCATCCCTGGTGTGCACGTCTCTGAAATCAGGCCACATTAATGAGAACCCCTCTCATTTGTACAATATTCTATCAAGGGGCTCTCATATCCAGATTCTCATTGGGTTTAATTTTAGCCATGAACATTGGCAGGGCACGATGTTCTTATGACCATACCCATTTCTCAAATGAGGTGTCAAAAGTTTAGGAAGGTGCACATAGTTGCACGGTGAGCAAGCCCCAGAAGCGGTACACAAACACAGGTCCTGTTGGCAAACCCACTGTCCTTCCCACTCCCCAGTATGGTGCGGTTCCCTTTAGAGTATAATGCTCATGTGTAGTGGACCCTGTGGTGTCTCACCCAGAATCCCTCTTCAGGGCCTATGCACCAGCCCCCAGATGCTGGCACGTTGCCTGCCGACTTTCACGGCTGTGCCTCTCACTGGGAATTGCTCAGTGGCAGGGACTGCCTCACCCGAGCTAATGCTCCTTCCCAGGGGGCAGCCCATGGCCAAGGACCAGGACAAGTGAAGGGCCAACACTGCTTCAGAGCTCACTGTAGGAGCTGCCAGGTTTGAGAAGGCCCAGGGTGTGAGGCAGCTCTGCACCAAGCCCAGATGCTGTGTGAGCTGCTCTTGCTCTTGGGACATAGGATCCAGTAGAGCCAAAGGTACTGAAAGCCTCTATGGCAGATAGGGACACCGTAGGGAGGCTGTGTGTGAAGGCTGTTGATTGGCTAAGGCCTCAATAGCAACTGCATCGCAGGTTGGCTCCTTTCATCGCCCATTCCTGCCCACCTTCCTTCTTCAAAGGTGTATCTCCTGAAAGCACTCCCAATAAATTTTCCACATTCAACTCTCTGGCTCAGAGTCTGTCTGCAGGGATCCCAGTCTAAGGCAGCTGGTACGAGAAGTGGCCCCAGGAAGTGGACTCTAAAATGGGGTTTGAGATGGACCACTTGCTGGCCGGCTGGCACTGAGGAGACCATCACTGGTGGCGGGTGGAGTATTGGCAGACTGTGGTTGTGCAATTGTAAAAACTGTCACTGGCCGTGACCGGGATGGGATACCAGTGACAGGGGACTGCACCTGGAATAATATTTCTGGCATTAGAGAAGTACGGTAACTAGAAAGACAATGGAATGGTGGATGTTGCAGGATACCACTGATTTAATGGAAAGAGAAAATAACAGGCATGGGAAGAGATAGGACTTACAGGGCTTCTATTTTGCTAGGGTGAATTGTAGGAGATGTGTCATGGACTGCTTTCTAATTATGCTGGTTTTTCTTGTGACTAGGGCAGTGGTACCGAGGTTCTGGAGCCAGCAGCTTCCTTAGCAGTTCAGGTCAGCACTGTGGCTTTGGCTATGCTTCCTGGAAGCTCAAACTAGATCTACTTTTTCAGCCCTCCCAATGGTTCTGCAACTCAATGGTGATCAATTAAAAAAAAAAATCTGTCTGATTTCAAAACCTATTTTCTGTCCTCAGCATCATGTGGTGACTAGGAGAATTGAGGTTCCATTAACTAAAATGAATTAAAACAAGGGTAGGAAAACGTAATGCAGTTGGAGCGAAAACAAGTTCAGTTTTAGACACAGGGAGCTTGACATAGTGGTAAAACGGCCAGTGAGACCACCCAGCAGAAATTTGAGGGTAAGGGATTGGCTCTTATTGGAGAGCCTGGGGCTAGAAGTGTAGATTTAGAATTCTGTCCTAGAAAGCATGATCCTGGGTATGATCACCTAGGAAGAATTTAGGAAAAGAAGAGAGCTGAGAAGAGACTGCAGGTAAGGAAAAAGATGCAGTGAAAAAAAAAAAGCAGTCAGTTGGAAATAAGACACATGGGTTCAAATCCCTGCTATACCTCATACTAGCTGTGTGATGTTGGGCAAGTTATTTAACCTCTCTGTGCTTGGTTTAGGAGTGAGCACTATGCACCCTGCTCTCCTGGCTCTGATCTTTGGTTCTGTTTGGGGAAGGTGGAGGTGATGCTTTTCATGACGAGGCTTGTTGCCTCATGTTTGCAAACTGGCTTTTCATAGCTCTGGCCGCTGTGTCCTTGCATAATTATGTTCAAGACAGGAAGAAAAGAAAGAGATAGAGTGGAAAAGGGGGTTCTCCTTTTACTAGCAGGCAATTTATCAGTGAGTGTGTTCTTCCATCTCATTGGTCAGGGCTGGATTACATGACCACCATAATTGCATGGGAGGCCAGGAGAGCATGTCTAATAAAGCAGGAGGAGATCACCATGAATGACTGACATTGCTCATGGTCTGCACCTGAGAATGGGCACACCACTGCCCCAAATGAAAGTCATCACATTAGCAGGGAAGAAGGGACAATTAACTGTCCACCAAAACTCATGAAAGACATACTTTAGGGAAAGGAATAAATTCCAAATGCTAGAATTTAGATATTAAACAACTTGTCAGTACAGGAGATGGCTCCACCAATGCTTTATATCTGTATAGTGCTATGAAAACTCCCTTAAGTTCTTACTTGATCCTCATAACAGACCTGGACAGTAAGTAGAATTTCTGTTTTACAGATCAAGCGAGTGGGGTTCAGACATGAGTAAGTGAGAGCGGGGTCAAGCCTGGCTCCCAAGCCAACACTCCTTCTACTGCGCCAGGTAGGTTTTGGGGCCCCCATGAATCACACTTCATAGACAGCTACCTTGACACAAATTCCAGCTTGTCTCTTTTGTCTCTTCTTCCACAACTGAAAGGCGTGGAATCCCAAGATTCCCAGTATCTGTAACTTCTGAACAGAAGTTGGTACATTTCTAATTTGATCTTGATATCTCATAGTAAATCAAAATTTTGCTGGGAGGGAGGATGGTGACATAAAAAGGGAGTTTGGGTTTGGTATATGACCACAGACAAGAACGTACTTATTCATTCGGGAGGAAAGAATCAAGAAACAAACTGTAGAGTTTAGGAAAACAACTAAATTCATACCTAGAAACGAATTTTTAAAACAGCTTCCCAGGGAGATTATAAACAATGAAAATGGTACAAAAAAAGGTCTGTAGAACAGAAAGCCAGAAAGATTCCATTGATTTGGAAAACAGCAATTTTATCAGGCAGGGCCAGATTACAGGGGATTAGAGCAAGGACTGTTTTTATCTCATTTCTATCTGTTCTCTGTTGGAGAGTAACTGGTCACCCAAAAAACCAGATAAAATCATCCTTCTTCTTCCAGATATTGGAGTTGAGGGTGTAGCGGGGTGGCAGAGAGGGAGCAGATTTCTTGAGTGCGTACAATGTGCAAGGCAGTACTAAATACTGTAAGGAATACAAAGTAAATGATTTGTTCATTTATTTAGTTACTCGCTCATTAACAAACATTTATTGAGATGGGTTATGTGCATAGCTCTGAGCTAGGTTCTAGGTATACTACTCAAGGAGCAGTCTAATGGGTGAGGAGGAAGGGAACAGAATTAAAATGAGAATACACAAGACTTTAAAATAAGCATCTGATGAAGGCTACAAGATAGAGGCTAACAGCTATGAATACTCAGAGGAAATATTCCTGCTGGATCTGGGGACGGGAAGCTTCCTAAGTAAGGTGGGACTTGAGCTTGGTCTTTAAGGATAGTTATGAATTGACAGCATGGATGGGCAGACCGTGGAGGAGGTCATATATTACACTCTTTCCTGATCTTTATGGGCCCATGATCTTTTGGGGAACTCCACTACAGCACCTCCGGGTTCCAATTAGGTTCAGGTCTCCTCCACGTCTCAATTCTTTCTCTGGACCAGTAAGTACTCAGAGCTTCTCCACCCCACCCCCCAACGGACCACAAGAGGCCAAGCTAAACTGCTCAAACTCTTTTAAGGCCTTTGCTTGGGGCATGTCCTGTAAAACTCTATTGGCCAAAGTCAGTCGTGAGCTAAGCCCAACATGAAGAGGATTGAGACAGACTCCATCCTCTTCTACTGTGCCGCAAAGACACTAATCAAAGAGAGAAAGAACTGGGAACAATATCCAATTCACCACATCGTTCCTGGTCTTCACAGTCCCTCCTACTTAGTCCTTTCTATGCACTCCTTTAAAACAAAATCTCCCTGAAAGAATTGTCTGATCCAACGTGTCCACTCAGCATACTCTGATCAGGCTTTCTTCCCACCCTTCCAACTGAAACTACTCTTATCAAGGTCACCAATGGCTTTTATCTCACCAGTGGCTGGATCTCACCTTACTCTTCCGCTCAGGAGTATTTGACACAATCAATCTCTTCCCTCATGAAACCTTTCTTCACTTGGCTTTCAGGATACCACCATCTCCTGGTTTTCCTCAGACTCCACTGACCTTTTCTTCTAAGAAGAGAGTTTCTCTTGTTTTTCTTTTGTGGCCCCAAAGTCATGTAGATGGGTGGGGGGAGTCAGCAAATTGATGGCCCTGTGTCTGTGACTTTGTCAGGGCTCACAGCTGGTGAGCCTGGAGCGCTGGGAATCAGGAGAGTCTGATAGACCTTCGCTTACTTACTTCAAAGTTTCTTTTTCTGACCTCTAAATGTATTTTGGGATTTAGCTTCTGAATCTCTTACCTTCTGTATCTACACTTATAAAAGTGGATAATGTTCAAATTTGTATCTTCATATTCATCCTCTCCCATGCAGATGAGAAATATATCCAATTGTCTACCTGACATCTTTACTGTAGCATGTCAAATAACCTTTTCAAACTTAACATTTCTAAAACAGAATCCTTGTGCCCCTACCCATATCTCCCTAGCCCTGAAAAACCTGCTTTCTCCCAATCTTCCTTTTCTTGGTGTATTAGTCTGTTTCTGTTGCTTATAACAAAATACTCAGAACTGGGTGATTTATAAGAAAACAAAATTTATTGCTGACAGTGTCAGAGGCTGGGACGTTCAAAGTCCAGGGAACACATCTGGTGAGGGTCTTGGTGGTGGCGACAGTGATCCAGGGGTCTTACATTGCAAGATGGTGGAAGCAGAGAGAGACAGACTCTCTTCTCTCTTCTTTTGAAGTCCTCAGAACCACACCCCTGACCACCATTTTTAATCCATTCACTGCTGCACGGTCCTACAATCCAATCACCTCTTCAAGGCTCCACCTTTCAATTACCATAATAGGATTTCCCACCCTCTGAACAGTCACAGTGGGGACTAAGTTTCTAATACATAAAACTTGGGAGACACAATTCAAGCTTCAATGAATTTGGGTGTGTGGGGGGGACATTATTCAATCCACTACACTTGGTAAATGGCAGCATCATTTACCAACTTGGGAAAATGGACAACCAATTAATTGCCCATTGCTCAGGTCAACATTTATCCTGAAGCAACTGCTCCTCACCGCCTTCACCACTACTGCCCCTGTCTAAGCCACCCCATCATCTCTTTATATGGACTACTGTCATTTATACGGACTACCATAATTCCCTCCCTCTTTTTTATTCATTCATTTAAACATTTATTTGTACATATTGTGGAGTACAGTGTGTTGTTTCTATACATGCACATACTGTACATTGATTCATTTAGAATAGATAGCATAGCTTTGTGCCCTTTAATCCACCACTTCCTCTACTCTCCTGGCCTCTGGTAACCATTATTATACTCTCTACTTCTATGTAATTGCCTCTTAATTATTCTCCCTATTGGCCCCCCAAAATCTAATCAGAGTAATCTTTTAAAAGTGTAAATTAGATATAATGTCAATTTCCTGTTCAAAAGTTTCTAATGGTTTTCTAATTGTTTACCATGAACTACAAGACCTTGACATAATCTTCTTGACTTACTAACTACATCTCCTATTTCACTTAATCCTTCTCACTCTGTTCCCCTACAATGCTCTTCTTGGAACAGATAACATTTATTAGTACCTTGAAGTTTTTTCTTGCTGCTCTCTCTCCTTAGAATGTTCTTCCTCCAGACTTTGGAATGACTTGCTCCTCATTTCATTTAGGTCTCAGCTCAAATCTTACCTCCTTTAAAGACACACTCTTGACCTCCCTACCTAAAATGAATCCTTCTCCATAACTATTTCCTTACCCTGCCTTATTTCTTTTAACAGCACTCATTGATTGATTTATTGACATTTATTTATTCGGCTTCTTGAATATAAGTTTGCTAGAATGTAAGCTCCTCAAGTGCTGGGATTCTGATATACTGACTACTATATTCTTGTGCCTAGAACAGTGCATGGCACATAGAAGCGGTCTGCATAAATATTTGTTGAATGAATGCATAAATGCATGAACAAATGATCTTTGCAACCACCGTATGAGTCAGGTATTAACCCCATTGTATGACTGAGGAAACAATGGCTTGGGAACATCCAGCAGCTTGTCTAAGCTCTACAGCTAGCTGATGGCCCTATTTCCAGAATTTCTAGATTTCTAGGATTTCTCAAGTCTATCTGATTCTATCTCATACCTGGCCTAAGAGTTAGATGACCGGGCTTCCTCTACTAGCTATTTGGAAAATTTTCTGTGTAACCTTGGGCAAATTAGAAAAATTGCCTCATTATTCTAATCATGTAAACAAAAGCAAGAGGTTTTCTGAAATCTCCAAGCTTCTTACCAGCTCCACCATTACTGAAAATATAAAATAATTCATGCTTATAAGTAAAATATGTTATAATATTTGCTTTAGGCTTTGGGACAAAGAACATATGAGAGTAATGAAGATGTAGAAACCAGCGGTCTCATGCTTACCCAGCACAGTCCACACCGACCTTCCTTCCCCCTGGGAGAGTACCAGGGAACTCCTATACTTCCCAGGCAGGCGCTGCTCTTGGCCTTGCTAGTGCTCTCATCTTGGTTAAAACGTTTGGCTCCTCTAAGCCTAAAATCTTTGTTTTGAAGGTTAAGTGGGATAATATACATAACACAGAGCTGAAATTGCTGGTGTTCTGCAATTGTTATAACAAGTACTGCCAACATATAGATAATTGACTATAATGGCTTTAAGCTTGGATGACTGTTGTGTGTAGCTCCTATACTGGAAATAAGGTGTAACTATGAAAATATAGTAAATAGGTTCCATGTGTTTTTTTCTGGAAAATAAGTTAGATAAACATGTAAACCTGCGCAGAGGTTATTAGAGACAATAGGAATACAAGCTTGAATGCGGGTCATTTACACAACGAACACCTGCTTTTCATGGATGACCATTCAAATACATCAAATGCGCAGCTTTTTATTTGAATATCCTTGAAAAAAAAAAAGTCTATTGCTTTGTATGCATTTAAGTGAACAGTATTGTGCTACAAATCCAATTCTGCTTTTACTTTTTATCACTAAGCACTACGCTTATGAGTCCATGTTCCAAGTCGGATGCCTAGCTGTTGCTTCAAATGCAGCATGGGATTGCAGAGTCCAGCCACATCTTCCTACCCCTCAGTGGTAGGACCCTCAGGCACTGCTAGTTAAGAGGGCAAGCTGGGAGGACCACTCTGGAAAAGAATCTTAAAGTATACTTGGTCACATTCCAGTTGTACATCCTATGATCTGGGTATGTATCACGGAGAAATCTCTTCATTATGGCATTGTTTAGGAAGGTGGGCAGCATTGTGCTGAAACAAGGATGGACAGCTCACAAGAGCCAACTGTAACATTTTTAGGAATTTGGCAAGCTGGTTTCTATATTCCACCATTATTTAAAATCAAATTATAGGGCTGGCAGTTAGTTCATTTAGTTAAAACAAGGTCCCGGGTTCAATCCCTGTGCCAGCCAGTCACCAAAAAATAAAAATCAAATTATATACACTTACAACTAAGTAATATTTATTAAAAACAGAAGTAATAAATGCTTAAAACACACTGCTTCCTAGTTAGTGCAATAGGCCATGATGGGAATAACTATACCATTGAAATCAGCAGACCTTATAAACCAGGGCTGTTTTTTTGCTAATCATGAGAGCTAATAGCTAAACATTTACCAGTTCACTGGCGACTGGTATTAATTCTCCTTTACAAATGAGAAAAATGTGGCTCAGACAGCTTATGAAACTTGCCAAGAATCATGCAACTTGTGACCAGTGGAAATTGGAACAGACCCAGGCCTGTCTCAGACCTTGTACTATACTTTGGTAAAAATTAGAAGTGAATTATAATGTTTAGACTGTAAAATTCTCCATACCTTACCACCAACACTGCACTTATGTTTTTTGTTTAAAGAAATCCATTGCCTGTCAGCACCTGGGTATAGTGTAAAATCAAAAAGCAGCACAGTTTTCAGAGACATCTGCTTCCCAGTTGAGCTTCATTAACTCCTCATGTGAGAGCTCTGTCCTGAGCCACAGGTGCTGTTGCTTACAGTGTGTATGAAAAATAAATGAGCTCAGCTTTCAGGTTAGTGTTGTGAGGTTACATAGACTAATCATTAAACATGACAGCTAAGATATTTTAGCTACTGTTTAACTTCACAAGATTTGTTAATAAATAATGCTATTTGCACACTGGAGGCTGACCCTGCCTCTACCTGCATCGCAAAACTTTGTGTTTGTTAATATAGAAGTTACTTCCTAAATTTGACTTGAAATTTAGTCACATTTTCTTCTCATTGTCAGATATCTATTTTTCTGCTTATTCAATTGTCACTCACTTAATCATCAATAAACATTTATAATGATGAACACAACTTGAGACCACAGAGTTGGGCAAAATTAATTCTAATATGACTTAGTTAAAATATTTTATGAATCAAATGCTCTCTAAAATGTGAATATTATCTTATCATTTCATCAGTTCTTAGCCTCCCAGACCACTAAGTGGTTAAGTGCAAAGGTGAACTGAAGTGAGGATATATAAATATTAAAGTTATTGGATTTCCTAGTCCAACCTTTTTTAAAAAGCATTTTTAATAAGGAAAATTTCTAATGTTCACAAAAGTAGAGAAAACAGTGTAACCAGTTTCCGTAAACCTGCTACCAAGTTTCAGCCATTATCGATTCATGGCCAGTCATGCTTCATGTCCATCTTGTTTCATGCTTACCTCATCCAAACCTGTCTGCCTCCCCATTCCCAGCAGTCCCAAGGCATTTCGTTCCCTCAATTTATTATTTATATCTACAGGCACTTCCCAACTTACAATGGTTTGATTTACAATGCTTTTTTAATTTACTGTGAAAGTGATATGCATTCGGTAGAAGCAGTGTGATACTCTCTTGTGATGCTGGGCAGCAGCAGCCAGCTACAGCTCCCACTTGGTCACACACACATGGGTAAATAATGGATACTCTATTGTACTGTGTTGCCAGATGGTTTTGCCCAACTGTGTAAGTGTTCTAAGAATGTTTAGGGTACACTAGGCTAAGCTATTATTGTGGTAGGGTAGGTGTATTAAATGCATTTTCGACTTACAATATTTTCACTTTATGATAGGTTTATTGGGACATGATCCCATCATGATCTGAGGAGCATATGTATATCCTAAGTGGAAACTCCAGACAGTGAATTCCACAAGAGCAAGCAGTTATATGCCACCATTCATTTTATAAGTTAAACCATTTTTTCCCCCCAACAATCTTATGATTTTTCAACAAACCATTTTACAGATGAAGGAACTGAAACGCAGAGGTTAAGCAACTTGCCCATCATCACATAGTAAATTAAACACCAGAGCTGGGATCCAAACTCAATCTGGTTCCAAAGGCTATGCCTTTAGCCACTACACCACAGTCTCCCCCAGGAGTTTACATGCTTGACTGAATGCTGAACTACTTTGTTCCTGCCCTGCCTTACCCCAGATTAATGAATAGATACTTTCCTTAAAACACTGGGCAGTTACCCCCATCCCCAAACAGAATAACGATTTACTCCAAAGGCTTGTTCTAGTATGTCTGTAATTTTGAAATGTTCTGGTTTCTTTCTTTCTTTCTTCTTCTTTCATTTTAACTATTATTAATCGAGGTTACATAATCTTAGAACTGAGTTTCTCCTAGAACATCCTATTAAAATAGCATATTAAAAGTGTTCTAAACAAGATTGTAACTTTTCGAAGAGTGTTTACACTCATCTAATTTTATCCTAATTAAATAACTTAGGTAGAGTGTCTAGTATAGTGCCTAGCAGAGAGTTCCCTATTAATATTAATTTCTTCATTTAGTCTAATAATCATATAAAGTAGGTTGGACAGGCACTATTAACCATACTTGACAGACGAATAAACTAGAATACAAGAAAGGTCATATTTTCCTCAGTTGTTCTGTGACATAAATGGCAATAAAACCTAAACTTAAACTGCTGACTCCTGAACTTGGGTTCTATTTTCTGAAAAATAAGATTTTCCTTTTTTCTGGCTGGAAAGGAAGAGCAATGGAGTGGGCTAGAATAAATAAAGGCTTCTTAGTGGTATGTTGGATTGAATAAGAGATGTTGGCCAATAAAAAAAAATACATTCACATAGATATAGAAAGAAATGCAACTGGCAGATGACAACACATATCAGACTCAATAGCTATCTGCAGATGTCTTGACAGTAGCCAGTGCTCATTCACCTCTAGCAGGAGAACGATTATCATGTTCGATTCAAGAATGTAGGGGCATATTTCAGGGAGGGCTACATACATTTGCATAAATTCTCATAAATATCCTCTCTCCACCATCAAATGTATGTGGAAGAGACTTTACAGGAAGAACCAGAGAGTTAAGGAAGTTGTATATTTAGTTTTTGGTCTGAGTGATTATATTCGTACATTCTTATAACCCACAACTAACATTTATGTACTGTTTAAGAGTTCATAAAATGCTTTCACATTGCATTTAACCCTTTAAATAATACTATAAGATGGATATTATCAACCTCATTTAAAACAGAAGGAAACTAATATTCAGCAAACGTCAATAATCTGCCTATGACCTAATAATCTTGAAGAATATATAGATATATATACTGTGTGAGAGAGAAAGAGGGAGAGAGAGAGAGAGAGAGATCGATTTTAAAGAACTGGCTCATGTAATTATATGATTGCTGGGGCTGGTAAATCTGAAATCTGTAGAACAGGTTCGGCAGCAAGAGTTGAGGTCACAGTCTTGAGTCCAAAATCCACAGGTCAGGCTGGGAAGGTTTTTTGTTTCAGTGGTGAAATACAATCTTCTGCAAGAAACATCAATTCTTTTCTCTCAGGGCCTTCAAATGACTGTATGAGGCCCACTCACATTATGAAGGGTAAATCAACTGACTGTAAACGTTAATCACATCTACTTTCACAGCATCATCTAGTCTAGTGTTTGACTGAACACGTGGGCATCATAGCCTAGCCAAGTTACCACATTAATGATCACAAATGGAACAGCCCCCAGTAGACCTGCACCCAACTAACTGAACTAAAGAGTGTCCAGGCCCCTGGCTCAGAAAACAAGCCCAGATGTCATGTCTCTTGTGGGCCCACCCTGAGCCTTTCAGCCATCACATGCATACATGTCCAAATGAGAGAAAGCTTGGCTAATGTGCCCCTGGTGGCGCACCAATGGTCAAAGAGGCAGCACAATGACCCTGTCACTGACGAACTACTCCTGGAGACACTGACATGCCACAAGCCCACACCTCCAGCCTAAGAATCAATTCATCTTCACTAAGCCAGCCCCTGAGACAACTGACCCACAATGTGCATACGCACACTGTGGACCTGAAAAGCCAACCCAGCTAGCCCACCCTTGGTAAAGCTGTGCACCTGCTGCCACAACTCTCCCAAGCATAGGCCACTGAGTCACTTGCAGACATAGCGAAGGTGGATTACAGCTGAAGAAACTACACAGTCTCCACTATTGCACCCATCCAGGACAAAGCTATTTTACTCTACCCAATTGAAACCCTAGGACACATTGCAGATGAAAGTCTTTTCCCACAAAAGCCACTCTACAAAACTCAAAGAGGTGACTGTTCCACCAGATGCACAGATATCAATGGAGGGAAATAAAAGCATTAAAAAAAACAAGGTAACATGACACTACCAAAGAAATACAACAATGCCGTAGTTACTTATCCCAAAGAATTAAAAATTGCCAATGTGCTGGAAAAGAAATTCAAATTAATGATCTTAAGGAAACTCACTGAGATACAAGTGAATACAGACAAACAAGTAAATAAAATCAGAAAAATGATTCATGATGTGAATGAGAAATTGAACAAAGAAATATCTATCATAAAATAAAATCAAACAGAAATCTTGAAGAATTCATTAAATGAAAGAAATACATCTGACAGTCTCAAGAACAGACTGTATCAAACAGAAGAAATAACTTCTGACCTTGAAGACAGTTGTTTTGAAATAACTTATGAAGAAAAAGAAAAGAGAATAAAAAAGAATGAACAAAGTCTACAAGATTTATGGGATACTTTTAAGTGAAGAAATATTCAAAGAATACGCATTCTGGAGAGAGGAAAAAAAACAAAAAAGTTAATGAAAACCTATTAAATGAAATAATAACTAAAAACTTCCCTAGTCTTGGGAAAGATATGAACATCTAAATCCAGGAAGCTCAAAGGTCCCCAAACAGATTCAACACAAAAAGGTCCTGATCAAGACATATTGTGGTCAAACTGTCAAAAGTTATAGACAAAGAAAGAATTCCAAAAACAGCAAGAGAAAAATGTCAAGTCACTTATAAGGGAATCCCAATTAGACTAACAGCAGTCTTTTAAGCAGAAACCAACAGGCTAGGATACAACAATTATAAATATATATGCACCCAATACCAGGTCACCCAGATATATAAAGCATATATTATCAGATCCAAAGGGAGATATAGACACCAACACAATAATAGTTGGGGACATTAACAACCCACTCTCAGTCACAACTGATACTACAGAAATGCAAAGAATCATTAGAAATAACTGTGAACAACTCTATGCCAACAAATTTGAAAACCTGGAGGAAATGGATAAGTTTCTGGACAAATACCAATGAAGAAGACATAGAAAACCTGACTAGAACAATAACAAGCAATGAGATTGAAGCAGTAATGAGCACTCTCCCAACAAAGAAAAGCCCAGGACTGGACGGCTTTACTGCTGAGTTCTACCAAACCCTTAAAGAGGAATTAATACCAATTCTCTTCAGACTATTCCAAAAATTGAAACACAAGCTATTCTCCCAAACTTATTCTATGAGTCCAGCATCACCCTGACACCAAAACCAGACAAAGATACAATGAAAGAAAACTATAGCCCAATATCTTTGATAAGCATAGATTCAAAAACCTTGATAAAATATTAATAGAAAATAAGCAAATAAAATATTAGCAATAGAAATTTTAAAAATTATACAGCACAATCAAGTGGGACTCATCCCAGAGATGCAAGGATGGTTAAACACACACGAGTCAATAAATGTGATATACCACATCAACAAAATCAAGGAACAATACCATATGATTATCTCAATAGATGCAGAAAAAGCATTTGACAAAATTTAAAATCCTTTCATGATAAAAACTCTCAGCTAATTAGCTACAGAAGGAAAGTATCTCAACACAATAAAAGCCATATACAACAAACCCACTGTAAATATCATCCTGAATGGGGAAAAGCTTTCAGCTTTTTTTTCCAGAACAGGAACAAGACAAGGAAGCTTACTCTCACTGCTCTTATTTAACATAATATTGGAAGTGCTGTCCAGAGCAATAAGGCAAGAGAAAGAAATAAAGGGCATCCAGATTGAAAAGGACAAAGTCAAACTGGCCCTGTTTGCAGATGACATGATCCTATATAGAGAAAAACCTAAAGACTATCAAAAAACTCTTAGAGCTGATAAAAGATTTCAGTAAAGGTGCAGGATACAAAATCAACACATAAAAATCAGTAACGTTTTTATACTCCAGTAATGAACTAGCAGTAAAAGAAATCAAGAAAGCTAGCCATTTACAACAGTCATCAAAAAAATAAAATACCTAGGAATTGATTTAACCAAGGAGGTGAAAGACCTCTACAATGAGAACTACAAATCACTGCTGAAAGAATTAAAGAGGACACAAAAAGATGGAAAGACATTTCATGTTCCTGGATAGGAAGAATTAACATTGTGAAAATGTCCATATCACCCAAAGCAATCTACAGATTCAATGCAATCCCCATCAAAATACCAATGACATTCTTCACAGAAATAGAAATAATGATCCTAACATTTATATAAAACAACAAAAGACTCCAAATAGCCAAAGCAACTCTAAGCAAAAAAACTCATAAAGCCAGAGACATAACACTATCTGATTCCAAATTATACTACAAAGCTACAGTAACCAAAACAGCTTGGTACTGGCATAAAAGCAGACACTTGGACCAGTGGAACAGAATTTAGAACCCAGAAATCAACCCAGATACATACAGCCAACTGATTTTCTACAAAGGCACCAAGAATATACTTTGAGAAAAGACTGCCTCTTCAATAAATGGTGCTAGGAATACCCAACACCCATATGTAGAAGAATGAAACTAGACCTGTACCTCTTGCCATAAACCCAAATCAACTCAAAATAGATAGATTAAAGACTTAAATATAAGATCTGAAACTATAAAACTTCTAAAAGTAAACATAGAGGAGACACTTCAGTAAGTAATACTGGGCAAACACTTTATGAATAAGACCCCAAAAGCACAGGCAACAAAAGGCAAGATAAACAATTGAGATTATATCAAACTAAGAAGACTCTGCACAGCAAAAGAAACAATGGAGCGAAAAGACAACCTACAGAGTGGGAGAAAACATTTGCACACTATGCATCTGACAAAGGATTAATATTCAAAATCAACAAGAACTCAAATAACTTAACAGTAGAAAAACAGATAACCCAATTAAAAAATGAGCAAAGGACCTGAATAGGCTTTCTCAAAGGAAGATATACAAATGGCCAACAGACACAGGAAAAAATGCTCCACATCACCAAGCATCAAGGAAATGCAAATCAAAACCACATTGAGATATCATCTCAGTTAGACTAGCCATTACCAAAAAGACAGAAAATAACAATTGCAGAGAAAGGGGATCCCTCCTGCACTGTTGGTTGGACTGTAAAGTAGTGCAGCCATTATGAAAAACAGTATGGAGACTCCTCAAATATCTACAGATGGAACTGCCACAATCCAACAATTCCACTGCTGGGTATATCCCCAAAGGAATGGAAATCACCATGTTGAAGGGATACCTGCACTCCCATGCTTATCACAATTCCATTTACAATAGCCAAGAGTTGGAACCAACCCAAATATCCATTGTTGGATGACTGGATAAGGAAAACGTGGTATATTTACCCAATGGAGTACTACTCTGCCATAAAAAAAAGAATGAAATTCTGCCATTCGCAGCAACATGGATGAATTTAGAGAAAATTATGTTATATGAAATAAGCCAGGCACAGAAAGAGAAATACCCCATGTCCTCACTCATAAGTGAGAGCTGAAAAACAAACAAACAAAAAAAGTAAATAACAAAAGAAAGAAAGAAAGATAGATACAACAATCACAATAATATGTTGAACTTTCAAAAGGAAAGAACAGAACTGAGGTTACCAGAGTTGGGAAAGGGGGAGAGCGGTTAGTGAGAAGTTGATAAAGGAACACAAAAAATAATTACATTTTGTAATGTTTAATATCCTAATTATCCTGACTTGAGCAAAACATATCACAAACAATTATCTATATTCAATGCAGTACCCTACAGATATGTACAATCATGTTTCAATAAAAAAAAAAGTGCCTAATAGTGTTTTGGACATAGTAGATGCTCAAAGAATGCAAGTTTCCTTCTCTTACATAGGAGAATTGCTGCACTTATAATTTTGTCAAACTTTTATTGAGAGTACATTGATACCCATCAATGGAATTACATATGGGATGTAAAAACTTAAGTAGAAAACCTCCCATAATTATCTGGGAGCAGTAAATTGCTAATTAGGCTATAAACGAAAAGAAAGGATAAAGTGATTTTGAAGACAGTGTGTTATATAATAAAATAATACATATTAAGTAGTACAGCTTCCAATTCATTCCATTCCACATTTCATTGACTCCCACCATCTTGCAGCACTCAAATGTAAAACACTCTTCCTCCTCAAAATATGGTTTGCTGTTTGAAAGAAGAAAAGAAAAAAAAAAAAAAAAAAGCAAGCAAAATAAGTATCACTGGTCTTCTTCCCGACATCTTTCAAATTACCCCCATTTAACCCCAGAAGAACAATCCAAAGAGCTGCATATTGTAGCTGAAATTTCAGCTTAAATGTTTCTATAACTTCCCAGATGAGTTGTCATTTGTAAGCCTTTTAAAAATTAATTATTAAAATCGTTTCCATTAGTCTTTGTTTGGCCTTTATGAAATCATTCTTCTTTTGCTGTTTAACAAGTGAAAAACCACCTGCATTAGCTATAAATACATGGCACCAGATATGGGGAGAAGGCATATGACTCATGCTGGATGTTCCCTAGGGCTAACTCAGTGATGACTGCATTCTGGGAAGTGTTTCAGTTCCACTCTTCACCCACAGGCACGTTCCAAACCAGCCGGCTATATGAAGAGAATTCTATTCTTTGTCAGTTCCCTCTATTCCCCTTCTTAGTTCAAGGTACTGGGACACTTTATCCATTTGGTCTATTGATAAATTCCTTCATCTGTCCATCTGTTTGTCCATCCAGGCATCAATCAACTATCCGTCAAACATTACTGATTACCATCACGTGCCTGATGCTGAAGGTAGAATATCAAATAATGTTTTCCAAAAAAGAACACACTTACATTGTGGAAGAGTCAGACAAATAAGTTAACTGTTGTAGTGTAGTAACTTCTATGAGAGAGGAATCAAATGAATGCAAGGGAAGCACAGACAAGGGCATCAGGACAGATTTCTAGGGAAAGATCATATCAAGGACAATTAAATGCCATGGAAATAAAGTGACAAGAGGATGGTGGAGTATTCATGATGGAAAAACAGCATACGCAAAGGCACAGGTTTGCAAAACAGGACACTTTGGGGAACTCAACACGGTTAAAAATAGCTATATTGGGAAGTGTATTCAGGCTAGAGATAGGGATAAGAAAGATGGTATAGGCTTAAATCAGTGGTCTCTAA
The DNA here is from genome assembly GCF_027409185.1 of Cynocephalus volans. Lineage (NCBI taxonomy): Eukaryota > Metazoa > Chordata > Mammalia > Dermoptera > Cynocephalidae > Cynocephalus > Cynocephalus volans. Next base: position 87,700,229 of record NC_084474.1, read on the forward strand.
ACTGTGTGTCTCAGATGCTACAAAGGGCAACTGCGGAAGCAGCAGGTGGGTTCACATCTATGTGCCTTACATATTGAGCTTTGGTGAAAGATTTCTTCTTAAAGAATAGGTTCCACTATAAACATAAAGTTTGAAAACTACTGGCCTAGACAATTAAGTGCCAGTGCTAAGCCAAGAAGTTTGAACCTGATCCTCAAATCAATGTTCATCAGATTGAGTGACAAGGACTGTCTTGTTTTTTGCCTCATTCCCCACAGAAGAGTTAAGTCTCAACAGGAGGAGGAGGATGAACTTAAAAAATAATACAATTAACTTATATAATGAAAAAAACGTGTATTATTTTAATAATATAAACGAAATAAAAATCCAACAAAACTGGTTGGTGGAATATGGGTTTAAAATGTTGCAAAACTGACAAACAGGAAACTGCAGTATGGGACATACTGAAGATGTAGAAACATACTTACTTGGAAACTCACATGGGAAAACAGACATGTAGTAGAAATTCACCATCTTATTCTTTTGTTTAAAAGTGTGGTCAAAAGCAAGAAAATAGAATAGTTCCAACACTCATGCCTTATGAGCTCTTATGTGCAAAATGCAAAATGAAGTTTCCTTTGGTTCATTTCTTCTTTTATTTTGAAAGTATGGCCACAAGGACATGATTTAGTTCCTTTAAAAAAAATCACTGCTAAAATAAAGAAAAAATATATAAATATGTATTTTATAAATCTTTTAAATTTAGGAAAAAAACCTTTAATATCATTTTATTGCATGTTATGATAAACTCCCTGTTATCATCTTCTACATTAGTAATGATGTCAGTGCTGCTTGACAATAAAACCTGTCATCTACACCAATCTTCATATTTTTCAAAGTACTTTTATATCAATCATTTCATACCTACAACTCCAAAGGTAGGATAAATGTGGTAACTGTGACTCAATAAATTCATATAAATGCGTACAATCAGGAATCATGCTGAAAGAAAAGTATAGAATACATGTCTACCGAATTCTACCGCATTATTTCAAAACCCCAACTCCCATCCACCAATCACAATACCCAGGACTCTATAAAGGGTTTAAGAAAATCAATTGCCATCCACAAAATGTTCGAACAGTTCTCTGATGTGCTGTGTTTACAAAATTATGGATGTCACATTATGGGCTTTACCCTGACCTTGAGGTTGGGCCTGTAGATGAGTTCTGAAAATAAGTAGAATCTTCCATCATTTCCAGGTTTCCTCAATTATCCATGCTGTCTCAATAACTCCCCCATTCAACCACCTCTATTTCTTGTCCTGGGACCAAATGGTTGCCAGCGACAGCATAGCCAGTACAAATGACTCACTCACTGGCCCAGCTAGGCAGGTAATCCAGTTAATGGTAACTATAGCTACCACTTTCCCTTGCTAACAATGTCCACTCTTCTTCACCTACCAAACTCCAGTTACCCTCAGGGCCACTTTCAGCTCCTACCTGTAGCAGGAAGCCTCCTGACTGCTCCTGTCCATCTGAATGTTTTTCACTTATCTCCTATAGTAGTTGTTTTTCTTTACTAGACGATTTAACATGTGGATAGAAGTTTTCATGTATTATTGGTTTTTCACTGAAGCACATTGTATTAGACAGGGTTCTCCAGAGAGATAGAATCAATAGGATATGTTATAAATATATGAGGGGATTTATAAGGGGAATTAGCTCACATGACTATGAAGAAGAGTCCCACGATAGGCCGTCTGCAAACTGGATGCTGGTAGCGTGGATCAGTCCAAGTCCAAAGGCCTCAAACCAGGGAAGCAGATGGTGTCCTTCATGTAAGACGTGACTGTGAAGAAAAGTCCCACAATAGACCTTCTGCAAACTGGATGCTGGTAGCATGGCTCAGTCCAAGTCCGAAGGCCTCAAAACAAGGGAAGCAGATGGTGTACTTGGTTTAATTCCTGGAACCCAAAAGCTGAAGGGTCTTGAGCTCTGATGTCCAGCTCCAGAGGGTAGAGAGAGAGATTCACCTTTTCTGTCTTTTGTTCTCTCCCAGTGGATTGGATGGTTCCCGCTTACAATGAGGCTCTCATACTAATCTCTGCTGGAAATGCCCTCATGGACACACCTAAAAAGATAGCTTTACTAGGTTTCTTGGCATTCCTTAATCTAATCAAGTTGACACCTAGAGTTAATCTTCACACACATTTTTAAGCCAGAGATATGGATTCAAATACTAGCTCAGAACCTATTTGATTTTAAGTTATTTAATTTCTCTGAGTGTCAGTATTCACATGAGAAACAAGGGTAATACCTTTCCAGGCAGATGTGAGGGCAGAAATTAATATATTTAAGTACTTAGCTTCCCTCCACCTAACACATAGTAGGTGCTCAATAAATGCTGATCTGAAAAAAAGGGTAGGCACCATGTCTTGTTCTTCTCTCATCCCTTATATAACCTAATATGGGGTACAAAGAAAAAGCTGGATGAATATTAGTTACTTTTCCTTATTTATAGCTGACACAGCTCAACTCTGTTCTCAGGACACTAAAAAGTGTTTTTTTTTCCCTTCACAATTATAATTAGCCCGTTTGACTGTGATCACAGTCAGTGTGATAGTAATACTTTTTATAAGACTCATTTACATAGTATTTTAACATTTTTAAAGGTGAGATTGATTGTCTCATTTGATTTTCCTAGTAACTCCTGAAATGTATGTAAGGAAAGGTATCATTAAACTTTGTATTTTGGAAATCTGAGTTCAGTATAGAGTGATTAACATTAGTAACACCACATTTAATCTAATTTACAGCTTACAAAGCATTTTGATACCTTTTCTTATTTGATGATTACTTAAGCTCCTAATAAAACTTAAAATTTAGTACTCTTAAAATCTTCCAGATATATGTGGACACTACGCCTGGGGTGATCTCTATGACTGCTACAAATAGCAAAGAATATTTTTTTAAAAGAAACTACAAATTAGGTATATTGTCTTCATTATAAAGCTGAGGTGGATTTAATCCACCAGCGTAAAGGAAATTAATCCCTGAGAAGGCAATGCTTTACTGTTTGGAAAAGAGCTAGCTGTATGAGTTTTCAGAAAGTAAATTTCTCTTTCTTCCTTACTCACATAATCTCTTAATGTTCTCAACTTATAGATTCATGAAATTGAAAGAAAACTTGATATGTCTGTAAAAGTTATGGCAAAGTCCTCATATTTTACTTCTTCATGTTTCAAGAATCAATTTTCAAGTATCCACAGTTCAAAATAACTTAACCTGCCAGCACTAAAATATTTTCTATAGAATGACCTCTTTAAATAAGAATTCAGCATGACCTTGGGTAATTCAGCTATCAAGGCCTTTTTCTAAATTAAAATATGAGGAGTTTGAAGCAGCTGAGGTCTTTAGCACAATTATTCTATAATTCTAAGCTAAACTGACTTACTACATGAAAATATTAATAAACTACACTTCATTTGTTTTACAAGGTCTGCTTTTTTCCCCCTGAATCTCTTTTTAAGAATAAAAATATGACAAAGTCTTACCTTTCATTCCTTTTTTTGTTCCCCAGAGCTCAATGCTATTCTTAAGTTTGTGGACATTCTCAAACTACTGTTATGAGAAAATGTATATATACTAAAAGTAAAAACGTTTTTGATTTGTTATTTTTGATATATATATATGTATATTTATAATAGTTTTATGTTTTTAAGTAAAATAAATGGTATGTCACTGTACTATCTTGTTACTTTTTTTTCCACTTAAAACAGTTTGAGATATAGTCATATCAACATTCAACCATTTTAACTGATATAAATTCAATGTATGAAAATAACAGGCTATTTATTCACTGTATTTCTGCAGGGATTGGCAAAAGTTTTTTTGCAAATTTCTTAGGCTTTGCAGGACACATATGGTCTCTATTGTATTTTCTTTCTTTCCTTTTTTTTTTAAACAATTCTTTAAACAGTTGTGTCAGGGTCTCCAATACTACCACCTAGTTTAATAACTCAGAACTCAGAAAAGTGGTTATGCTGACAGTTACAGTTTATTACAGCAAAAAGTTTAAAATGAGCAAAAGTAAAAGTCATATAAGGAAGAGTCCAGGAGAGACCAGGTGCAAGCTTCCGGTTATTTTCTCTACACGGAGTTGCACAGACAACATTAAATCTTCTCAGAAATGATGTGAGACATGTATGGAAGACTACCAATCAGGAAGGCTGAGACATGGTGTCCAGGGTTTCTACTGGGGGTCAGTCACATAGACATAGAGAACCCACATGGCTGACCTTAAGTTACTCAGTTTCCAGCTCCCCCCAGATATTAAATTAATACTGTAAATTGCAATGCTCCCATCATAAATCATTGTTAGCATAAATTTTGTGGTATGAACCAAGGCCCCAGGTAAACAAAGGGAGTTATGTCAGACAGAATATTCCCAGGGGTTTGGAGGTAGTCTCCCAGGAGTTGGTTGAATGCCAGACTTTTTTTTTGTAATATGCAGGGTTTAAATATGCCAGATCTGCTAACACAACCCTTTAACGTACACATGTCAAAATCACTCTTAGCCTACGGGCCAGGGACTGTATTTGACTGGAGACTCTAGTGCAAGGCTCATGTAAGTTACCTTTTCCCCCTGCTAATTCTAAAATTGCTGTAAGAAACATCCACGTACATTTCTTATTGAATCCACACATGACAGATTGTTGAAACAATGATAAAGGAAACTTCTTTCAGAAATAAAAATATAAAATAAAAAATGTGTAAAATAGGTGATTCTTTTTAAAAAGAAACCAGTCTATAAGCACTAGGACCCAAAAATTACTTATTCAGATGCAGGGTTGTAAAGCTCAGCCTTTCTTAATAAAGAAACTCAATTTACGATCTAGTGAACTAAACATAAAATCTTTGTTAGATACTAAGGCATTAAAAGCAAAGGCCTCAGGAAAGATTTAATTTGAATAATCATATGCACTCTATCATAAGCAATAAATTTCTCTATTGTGTTTTCCTGATTTTCATATAAAGAGAAAGGAACTTTTTTGTCAAATTGTTTTATTAAACACATTTTCTTCTGAACTTTAGCCTTTGCATGAATGTTAAGGCCATTAAACAAGTCTGAGACAATTGTGGAAAATCAAAACACGAACAATATAGGAGACTGGTAGTTCACAAATTGCATTTATTAATATTGTCAAATGTAGCTAAACTTAAAACAAGATATTAGAATTTTTCTATCTGGAGCTAAGACTGTTTTACAATAAAAAAAATCAATGTGATTTTCCAGTTTTTGGAAAAAGCAATTCAGTCTTCAGTCTCCCTGCTACAAATGCCCACAAGCTTCAAGTACTCTGACATTTTTAAAGTAAATATGATGCAGAACTTTAGTTTTGTAAAAAAGACAGATGTTGAACTGCTCTTCTATGCAATGTGTAATTGCAACTTTACTAAAGTGATGAAAAAAGTATGAATTATTTTCCTTAGTATTATTTTCCTCGTATCTGACTGGGTATGAAATGGTATCTAATTGTACTGATTTGCATTTCTTTCACTACGAGTGAACTAAAACATTTTTGTATTAATTGACCCTTTGGTTCTCTTTCATGTATTGCTTTCTTTCCCCCTTAATTCATCTTCTGTATAATCTGAACACTTGCTTTGTCACTGGTAGGTACATTATAAGTACCTTGCAAGTCTGTGGCTTGCCTTTTATTTATTATTCTAGGAAATGTTCTTAGTAATTTATTCCACTCTATCTACCTCAAGAGGAACAATCTTATTGCTGTATGGAAAAAGGAAGACTTAGAGGTTCACACTAACTAGAAAGCCAGAGGATGTCTAAACTGACATTCTACTCCATGGAGGTTTTTGTATAGACTCACTGCCTTGCTTAGTAAGGAAAATTTGTTTAGCTCACAAAAGGATTTAGACTGAAAAGTTCAAAAACTGGGCATTTTAAAAGTGTTTCTATTGTCTTAAGTGCTAAACTCTATGAAAGTAAATCAGGGTTAGGGTGGAATGAAAGTTCCTCTTTAGCAAGATAAATGCAATCAGTTTAATGAACTCTTCTAGGCAACAAAGAATAATGGAAGAAATTATTTGTTCATTATGCTAATTAAAAAAGGGGTTTTAAGGCTTAAAGCAGTTTTGTCTGCTTAGAGTTTAGTTTGTCTGCTTAGAGATGTGAAACACAAAATCCTTACATAGCATGCAAGCCATGGATATTGATTTGTGACTGCACATTATTATTTTTTTGCATGTGGTGAATATGGTTTTGGGTTTTTACCTATGAACTTCTGGCATATTAAATACATATGGGAAGGAGAAATTTAAAAAGAGGGCGATCACTGAGCAAGCCAGAAGGAAACTCTTAACTTCTTTTTTCAATATCTGAAAACATTTATTTTGCTTTTGTTTTCAATTTTTTTTTTCATGCAGTGCTTAGAGGACAATTTATACTTGTAAATACTATATTAAAAATAAGAAAAATCTCAAATCAGTAAACTTCTACCTTAAGAAAATAGAAAAAGAAGAGCAAACTAAACCAAAAGCAAATATAAGTAGGAAATAATGAAGCTTACAATAGAAATATTTGAAATACGGAATCAAACAATAGAGAAAATCAACAAAACCAAAAGTTAATTCTTTGAAAAGATCAACAAAATTTGCAAACTTTTATTTAGACTGACCAAGGAAAAAAGAGAAGACAGAAATTACTAAAATCAGAAATAAAGCAAGAGCATGGTAGAGCAGTTGGTTCTTCTATTAGGCTGGAGTGGGCTCTGAGGAGAGAGATGCCCTATTCTTTCTCTGGTCTCCGCTGGTCACTCTCCTTGTGTCGCTGCAATCGAGTGTCTGGAGGGCCACCTGCATGGTGGCTGTGGCTCCTGCTGTTGTGTTGAGCCACTTTAGCAGGAGCCAAGGCTGTGGTGATGGCTGTAGTGAGCCACTCGTGTGGAAGTGGTGTTTTTGGTGTGCTCCTTGCCTGTTCCCCAGCAGGGGATGCTGCCCTCTGCTCTTGACCAGAACCCCAGGTATGCTCTGTTTCTTGCCTGTTTCTGTGGGGAGGGAGAGGCCCTCAGCTCCTGCTCAGGACCCTCAGCATGCTAGCTTTTAATATTTAGTGTCTTTTGTCATATTTGTTTCTAAATTTAATACAGTCAGATGTATCCATCTTTTTCTTTATGGTTCACATTTTTTGTATTGCACTCAACAATTCCTTCCTTACATTGGGCCTAGGTTTCCTGTATCTCTTTCTAAAATATTTAAGATGGTATTTTATTTCATGTCTTTAATCCACCAAATTTTTTTTTATATGGTGCCAGAAAGGTATGTGTAGTGGATTGAGTTATGTCCCCCCAAAACTCATTGAAGCTTGAACTGTCTCCTAAGTTTTATGTATTAGAAACTTAGCCCCTACTGTGACTGTTAAGAGGGTAGGAAATCCTATTATGGTGATTATATATCGAAAGGTGGAGCCTTGAAGGGGTGATTGGATTGTAGGACCATGCAGTAGTGAGTGGATTAAAAATGGTGGTCAGGGGCATGGTTCTGAGGGCTTTAAAAGAGAGTCGGTCCTGCTCTCTCTGCTTCCACCATCTTGCAATGTGAGATCCCTGAATCATTGTCACCACCACCACATGGACTTTGGACTTTCCAGCCTCAGAAACTGTAAGCAATAAATTTCATTTTCTTTATAAGTCACCCAGTCTCAGGTATTCTGTTATAGCAACACAAAACGGGCTAAGACACTACGTAATTTAACTTCTTCCCATATGGACATGCAGTTGTCCTAAATGCCATTTATTGAAAAGTCATTCATTTCCCACTCTCTGTCATACATCAAGTTCTCATATACCTATTTCTGTACCTTAGATCTACACAGCTATCCTTGCACCACTGGGGCTGTTTTATCACTACAGTTTTATAAGTCCTGCTGTCTTATATGATAGGTACCCCCTCCCCTGCCCTACCTTATTTCTTTAAAAAAAAAAAGTTTGTCTTTCAATGTCAATTTAGGTTATTAAATTCCATAAAAACTTCTGTTGCGAATTTGCTTAGAACTTCAGAAAATTTGCCCCCTAACAATAATTAGTTTTCGCTTTCCAATCCTTATGCCTATTATTGCTTCTTCTAGTCTTATTGCGCTGGCCAAGATCTCCAGTGCAACATGGAACATATGTACAAAAGCCATTTTTGTCATATTACTGAGTTTAAAGAACATCTCTAAAGTTGTACAGTTAACTTGTGGCATTAGCCATGGGTTTTTGGTTATCATTTATCATATTAAGGAAGTTCCTGTCTATTCATCTATTAAGAGGATGTTTCATTTGATTTTAAAAATCATGAATGTGTGACTGTTTCATTTTGTTGACTTCTCCCCCCTGCATTCATTGAGATGGTAATGTGGCTTGTCCATTTAATCTATTAATCTACACAAAAAGATCTTCCAATGTTAAACCATCCACTCATTCTGGTAATAAACCTTACTTACTACGTCATAATGAATGTGAGTAATTGAATTGGTGAATTTGAAATGATAATACTTAGGCTATTTCAGCCATGTTCATAAGAGAGACCAGCCTATTTCCCTCCCCTCATCCATCCTATTTGATTTTATAATCAAAGATGAGCTTCCTTTTTTTTTTCCCATTCTCTAGAACAGTATTTATAAAGATTATTTGCTTCTTAAAGATTTGACAGGCCACACTATAAGCCATCCAGATCTGGTGGATTATTTGGGTCAATTCTTAAAACAGATTCAGATTTATTTAAAGATATATATTTGGCAACACATTTAAAAATATTCATCTGAAATTTCAAATTTATCACAATTTATAAATTCATAACAGCTTTGTAATTTAAAAAATCTTAATTATATCCTTTCTCATACCTTATTTTTTCTGATATCAGCTTGTCTTTTTCATTGATCAATTTTGCCAGCATAGTGGTGACCTCTATCCTATCACCAGAGATTAGTTTAAGTCTTCTTTATGCTTTATGTACTTTAAATGCCTACCCAAAATCATAAAGACATTTTATGTTTTATCCCCTCTTACATTTAGACTATATTCCACATGGAAGTGATTTTTCTGTACGTACTGTATGAAGGGAAGGGGTCTACATAATTTATTTCTCTATACGGTGTCTGACTTAGGATGGTTGGGTCAACTTATGGTATTTTCAACTTACAATGGATTTATTGGGACCCCATCATATCTAATTGACCACACCATTGCAATAGTGTCCCTTTCTCATACATCAGGTGACCTAAATGTGTGTGTATGTGCTAGCATCTCTATTTTGTCACACTGGTCTATTTGTCTATTCTTATGCCAACCAGTATTAGTCTTAATTACAACTATAGTTTTATAACCACAGGTCTTCATATCTGCTAGTGAAAATTTTTCAGTTTTGTTATTTAAGCTTACCTTGGATATTCTTGGTCCTCTGCATTTCTATGAGTTTGTTAATTTCTCCAACATACTGTTGGGATTTTGGTACTATCACATCGAAGTTACAGATCAATTTACAAAATTGCCTTCCAAGTCATATGGTACATCCATACATTTATTTAGATATTTTAAAAATTCTCAAAATTATGTTATTTTCTTTAAAAAATTTCTACGTATTTGATATTTTATGCTAGTGTAAATGGTATTTTAACAATTTTGATATCTATTTACTTCTATATATAGAAATACAATTAATTTTTGTATACTGATTTTGTAATCAATGACCTTGATAAATTTTGTTTGTAGATTCTTTTGAATTTTCTATGCATGTAACCAGTTGTCTATATATACAGCATTATTTCCTCCTTTCTAACCTTATGCCTTTGCATTTTAGGCCTTATTGTACTGGCTATGATTGTAAATAGGTTAAACAGTAGAGGTTATTATTATTAGACTTCTAAGAACCGGCCTTTTCACTTTGTTGGCTTTCTCTGTTGTAACTTATCTACTTCACTGATTTTTAGTCTTTTATTATTCCCTTGCTCTTCTTTTTCTAGCTTCTTAAAATAGTTTAGGTCACTGATTTTCAGCCTTGCTCCTTTTCTAACATATGTACTTGACACTATAAATTTTCCTTCATGCACTGGTTTAGCTGTAACTCACAAGTTTTTGTATGTCATATCTTCATTATTATTTACTTCAAAATATTTTAAAATTTGTTTTGATTTATTCTTGGACTCAGGGACTATTTAGAGATGTATTAAATCTATTATATAATTTACAAGCATTTGAGGGTTTCTCTAATTATTTGTTACTAGTTTCCAGCTTAATTCCACTGTTAGAGAATATAGGATGAATGCTTTTGATCTTTTGAAATGATTGGTTTGTTTTATGACTCAGCATACAGTCACCTTTGGTAAATGATTCATGTTTACCTGAAGAAAATGTGAAAACTTTTTTGATTGTGTTCAATATATGTAAACTAATTGAAGTTTAGCAATTGTAAAGTTCACATTGTCTGCATCTTGATTTGTGTGTGTGTGTGTGTGTGTGTGTGTGTGTGTGTATTCTATCAGCTACTGAAAAAGCTGCAAAGGATCTGCAAAAAGTTCACGGAAAGATCTGTATTATCTTTTAATTCTATTTTTTCATGAATGTTTTGAAGTACCAGCATATCTGTGTCTCCAACTATGGTTAGAGGTTTATTTCTCATATGTCATTTTTGCTTTACACATTTTAAATTTGCTTTTGGCACATATTTAGCATCCTTATGTTTTGGGTGTATTAATTCCTTTATCATTATAAAATGTCCCTCTTTATCTCTAATGCCTCTTGCCTTAAATCTCTCTGCCTGAGAATACCATAGTCACACTGTTTTTATTTGGTTACTGTTTGCTAAGCGTATCTTTTCCCATACATTTACTTTCAACCTTTGTGTGTGTGCTGTTATATTTAAAATGTGTCTCTTGTAAGCAGAATGTAGCAGGGTTTCAGCCTGATTTTTCAACTTTGATTCAAGTAATGAATCATTTACAGTTAAAGACTTAGGTTTATATTTTGCACTTTTAAATCTGACCCATCTGTTTTATGTTCCCTCTTCTATTCTTGCTTTCTTTTAAATACTTTTATAGCCATTAAATTGTTAAATACACATTCTATTATTCTTTTAGTGCTTAACTTGGAGATTATAACATGCATGCACCCTTGACCTTTTAGTCTAATAAAAGTATTAATTTTACCACTTACCCAATGCTAGAATCTGAGAGCACAAACTCCATTTATCCTCTGCCTGTCTTTTGTTATTGTATGGTGCATTTTAATTCTACTGATATTTTAAACCACAGTTTAATACAGCCAATATTCATTCAAATTTACCCACGTAAATACTATTTGCATTGCTCTTTATTTATTTCTGCATTTCTGAATGTCATCTGGAATCATTTTGCTTCTTCCTGAAGAACTCCCTTCAACATTTCTTCCAGTATGTGCCTGCTGGAGACAAATTCTCATTTTTACCTGGAAGTCTTTATTTTGCCATCACAATTGAAGTGTACCCTTTTGGCCTTTGTCCCTTCCTTCTCATCTGGAACGTGAGCACTGCAACAGCCATTTTTTGATCATGAGGGCGAAGCCATGTGGTAAAGATAGTGGATCATAAAGAAAAGAAAATGCCTAGGGCCCCACTGACTTTGTGGAGTTACTGTACTGGACACCTGGCCAGCCTATATCTGAGAGAAAGTAAAACCTTCACAGTTTAAGCCACCATTACTTTGGTTCTCTGTTTCCAGAAGCAAGTACCTTTCCCAATATGTCTTTGATCAAGTCTGGAAATTGCTTAGCCATTTGTCGCTTCCAATATAGCTATTAAAATATCTGCAATTTACATTTAAATACTCCTGTAAATACTGTGTGATACATGTGTAACTTATGTAAAGTCATCAGTTGGGTTCTGCTAGGACTCTGGTAAGAAAAAAAAAAAAAAAGCAGTCCAGGACGATGAACTAACATTCTAATTAGAAAATCCATATTCTAGTTACTGTTGTCTACATCTTGATCAACATACAATGCTTTAATCTGCATACTAAATGTTAGGATTTTCATTGATGAAATTACTAGCCTATTAACTAGAATGATGAATTTCAAAAACAGGCCTCCGATAGAGAAATTAAAGGTTTTCAGATTGGCTAACAGTAGAGTAACACCCCCATCCTTGGAAAAACAGGCCATAAGAATCCAATTTGGCCTGAAGCCCTTACCCTTTGGGATGATGTCCTACAGTCTAATCCTCTAAAAAATGTTCAAGTCCAGCCATGAACATAGATTTTGTTAAAGGTAATAAGGTACTGCTTCTTGAAGGTAACTTTCAACCAAGGTGGTAGTTAGAACAACTCAAATGTGCAGAGAGCAATGTGCTTGAGCCTACAAGACATGCTACGTTTTCTTGCTTAGTTAACATCTGTATTTATGACTGAAGTTGGTGTGAAACTGTTTTCATTATAAACTGGCTGTTAGGGGGTGACTTGGGGGTGAGAGAGAGAGAGAGAGAGAGTGTGTGTGTGTGTATGTGTGGTGGAGGAACTCTGCCCCCCACTCCTCAAAAACTTCAGTGGGTACTGTTCAGCTACCAAGAGTTGTACATGAGTACACTGGCTTATGTCAGTTCACAATTGCCTCACCCCTTCTATTTTTCCCTTAAACTCCTAAAATATGGATCTTCCATGTATTACTCTTTTCAGTTTTCCACCTTTTGTGCCATATGCTAGCTTACCGTGGTTTCAAATTTTTTTTCAAATGTGTCTGATATACACACCAGTCAAATCTTCCCCCAATAACATTAGAATAGAGACGACAAGATGACGGATCCCTCTGTATGTCTTATTCATTGTTTTATTAAAGCCAGTAGCTTAATTAGTGCCTGACACATTTCAACTCTTTCTCATGGAAATCTTCCTCTCTCTCACCCCAGTGTTAGGTTCTATTCCCTGTATAGAATTCTGCTTATTCACTTTCCTAAGGCTGCAGCACCTTCCAGGGTCTTGGCTTTGTGCAGTGGCCTCAGTCCGAGCTTCCCCATATTGTCAGGCCATATCTCTTGCTGTTAAAATCCCAGAGTCCATTGTCAAGGCTCACAGCCAAGACTACCATCCCCTGGGTCAGTGTAGTTTCAGCTCCTGAGTTTATTCTGGCTTTGCTTTTTTTCTTCATTTCTGGCAGCTGAAATTTCCTTTCTTTTTTTTTTGCAGTCAGCTGTATTTGTTGTTTATATTTCATCTGACATTTCCGAGTTTGGAGCTATGGGATGGTGGTAGTAGGATAATTTATGCCAGTTCAGTCTGCCATGCCACCAAGATTCTTGGAAATTAACTCCACTATCTGCAGATATGTCCCAACAGAATAAGTCACTTATACTGAAGTTCTTCATCCTTCATAGGAAATCCTTTTATCTATGACCAATGGCCATTTGAACCCCCGAAAAAGTCTAATTGTTAGAATTAGTAAAATGACCCAAACCAAACTTTGATTTTGTTCAGAGTGACAATGTGTCCAGCATGCGAATTATGTTGTCAGCATCCCTTGCAGCTAGCAGACAGCCATGTGACATAGTTGTGGAAAATAAGACATAAGCTGGGAATTTCTGAAAAAGTTTTGTCTTTGTGATAGAGGCAGCAAGACTTCTGGCTTTCCCCTTCTACTTCCTGTAGTCTATATTAAGGATGTAATGGTGGCAATACCCAAAACCAACTTGGGAATTTTATGTGAGAGTTAAAAAAAAACCAAAACCCTCCATCTTGTTTAAGTTACTGTTTTAGGGTTTTCTGTTACACTGTAGCCTAATTCAATTACTAACTAACATGCCCTGAAAGGCAGATCAAATGAAGAAAACAAAACTGAGAACTGAAAGAAAATATTTACCAAAAATGTATGAAGTAAAGTCAGTAAGAATTCCAGGGAGAGGAGAAATTATAAGTAGGAGATTTTGAGAGATTGCTTTAAAACATGGTAACTGAGAAACGATTTGGAGAAAACTCTCATAGATAATAAAGGTTCACATGCCATAACCTCTAGATTAAAAGGCACCTAATAATCAATCAATTTTATTTGTATTAGTAGTAATATTGAGAATAATTTTCTTTACACTTCCACCTTTCATAGGGAAAATGCAATCAATAAAGACCCAAATGGCTCTAACGGTTTCAGTGCATGTCTCAAGTTATCAGTGATTTAACTGTAGAACAGTATGAAGTAGACCTGCTTTCTTATGGTCAGAAAATATTAGCCCTTAAACTTAATTGTCAGGTATGCTTTTGTGGTTTGATCTCTTCCCTGCATAAGCATGATGGAAGTACAATTACTTGGTCACTATTTAACATTTAAGTTCTGTTTTTCAATATCTAACCAAGGGCATCAACTAATTGAAACAATATTTCTAGCAGTAAATAATATTTCTAGCAGATAAAATAATTTGGCTTTTCTCAAATTCAAAGGGTATAGCATTAACTGAAACTAACACCCATTCAAGAAATATTTGAGTGTCTTCTATTTACCAGGCACAGTGCTAGTATTGTATGCATGTTATCCCATATTAATTATAACAACCCATGAAAAAGAGATTGATCTGAATTTTGTAGAGTCAAAGAGATAATATAGCTCAATCACTGTCATAGGAATAGAAAGTAGCAGGGGTATAATATAAAACCAAGACTTTTGATTCCAAGATCAATACTTTTTTACAGTGCTATTATGCTGCTTTTATACAATCTTTGATCATAGCACTTTTCATAATTAGGGAATAGTTTTCTCAATTTGGTGGTCACTGTATTTTCTTATAAGGAAAAGTTTGAAGGACAGTGAAAAATTGACCTAATTCTTGGAATTACAATGGTAATTAACAACTGGGTTTTTTTGTTTGCTTTTTTGTTTTAAAGTGGTTTGAGAACATGGCCAGAGTTTTTAGAACATTTCTACTTGTCACTTTTGCTCCAGGATTACCTTCCACTGAGAGGAGGAGAGGACCCCATTTTTATCATCCCAGACAGTGAATTTATAAAGATGAATAAGCCCATCTCTGTCCTCAAGGGGCTCATAATCTAAGAAGGGGAACGGACATGTAGATAAATTAATGGTAAATTTAGCACTAGTGATAGCAATTTAGCACTAATTGATACAAGACATATTTATGGTACAAAGAGAAAACCAACTTTACCTATGAGATCCAAGATCAAGATACTTAGGATCTGACCTCTGAACTGAGCTTTGAAAAATGGGATATTTCCTGAGTGCTTAGTATGTGCCAGATAGTGTGCTAAGTGATATATCTAGATTATCTAAATCAAATCCTCTTTACAATTTGAGAAATAGGTAACCCCATTTTACAAATGAGTTCAGGTGGTTTAATGCAGAACTTGCTCTGCCAAATATTGTGCTCTGACACACACAGTAAAATAAATAACAGGATGGAGTCACAGAGGAAAAGGAATTGTTACAAGACCATCACATTCTCATTTACATACAAGGAATGTGAAGTCAGGAGGCTGAAGGTATTAGCAAAAAGTCACATAGTGAAGATAGAGAGATCTCATCTATTCCATCAAGGGCCTGTGTGTTGTATGATCACTGTTCCCTGAAGATGTTATTCTCCTCCTGCGTTTGCTTTTAATTCCTTCAAACTATCCATTAGTAGTAAGTGCTATCCGAAATCACATGCCAGCTTACCAGAGGATGAAAAAATGACTGCACCACAAAGACACACGATCACACGATTTAATAGGGTTAGCTAATATTTAAAACATGATGTTTACTATAAATATCAGTGGTTTTTAAGCAATGATCTGAAAAGATTGAGAAACAAGTAAAACAAGTTTGCCAACTTTCATGAAAACTACTTCTTACATTCTCAACCTATTACATGTAGAAATAAATATAAGGGCATGAATTCAAATCCCAGGATATCCAACACAATTTCAGAAAAGACTTCTCTTATATAATCTCTACTCTTGTCTACCCAGAGGACTAACTCTAACCCTTCATTGTACTCTGTTTCTCTTACTGTTACAATATCCCCGTATGGTCTTGGCCCATACTAAGGTTTGTAGGCCCTGTGATTAGCCTTTTCTGATGTCAGTCCTCAGGAGTCTTCTACCTGTCTTGTCTGAGCTTCCTGAGACATGCTTAATCATTTTTTCATAACTTAAACATTTTTTTGTAACTGAACAGTACAGACTATTTATCTTGTTTGTTCAGTTTCAAGCTAAAGGTTTAAATGCTTTTGTAAAAAAAAAAAGTTATTTCTTTAGGGTCATAATAAAAACTATCATTCTCATAATGCATGCAGTTTTAAAAACATACTTTACCCTGAAGAGTCAAGGTGGATGACTTTTAAGATAGACTAGGATACACATCACATGATTTGGGGGTGGACACTGAGGGAGCGCATATGAGCTTAGGAGCAAAATAAACAGAAATAGTATTTAATGAACACCTTTGCTGCCAACACTGTGCAGGGTCCTTCACATAGTTCTCTTACTCATAACAACCTGATGTAGCAGTTTTTTTTTATTTTTTATTTTACAGAGAACTATCCAGAGAAGATGACCTTGTTCAAGGTCACACAGAGGGCTGAGTCGGGAAAGCTTCTCATAATGTCAGAATAACTGGGCTATCTAAAGTCAACTGCACACCTTCAGGCACTATATATACTTTTCAACCAACAAGCCCTTATAAAATATGCATGGAGAACAAATGGCCAAAAAAACCTCTCTCGAACTACTTTTAAAAAACAAAATTAAACAGCCCAAATCCTATTTTTAAATGTTTTCAGACAGAAGGATAAATTCTGAACATAACTCAATAGTCTTTAAAGAACCATTCTGAAATAAGCAAGGAAAAGTTCACAGCTTTTAAACTAGTTACAACTGCACCTGGATAGTCAAGACAGACAGTTAAGTAGCTGAACAGGTTTTACTGCTAAGATTTTGATCCATGGAACAGTTTTACTTAGCCTCACAGGAATAATGTATATTAAGTTATAAAAAATACTCTCGGGGTGAACTCTTCAGGACTAGTAAAATAATAATCTGAATTAAAAAAAAAAATACCCTTGGGAATTAAAGGAAATTAAGGCTAATATAAAAAAGTAATCTTAACTTATTCATATAAAAATCCCAAATGTGAAACTGCTGTTGGTTTCATAATGTCCTGGTAGCTTTGTGAAGAATTAAAAGTTTAAAAATAAAAACACCTTTTCATTTTAACCAGGAATCTGAAATAAGAATATTTCTAGTTTTTTTTTTTTTTTTTAAAAACTGTAAATATTAAGACATTAGCAATAAAGAGAATACACAGTTGATTGCTATAATTTTGCATATTTTGCATTGAATAACACTCTGACACTTATCTACAAAAATCATCTTTTAAAAAAACTAAAAGGTAAACTTTATTATATATCATAGATTTTGCCATCTTAACTGACATTTTTAGTTACTAAAATCAATAGAAGACATTTAGAACCATAAAATTCTCCTACTGGGAATCAATGAAATGAGAAAGATATAATGAAACAGGGGAGAGGCAAAATAATTTATGCCAAATACTTAGCACATAATTATAAGAAGAAATATCAAATCTTCAAACCTGACATAAAATAGTTTAATTTCAGAACACATCCAAATATTATGAAGGAATCCAACTTTATATTATGTTCTCTATCAATACAATTAAATAACAAACGACAATATGGTAAACAAGGGGGGAAAATGAAGACATTTTAACACTTACCCAGATTCTGTAACATTTAAAACTGATAAGAATATGTCCATCAGAAAAAAATTTCTTTTACATTTCTCATATATAGTTTTTAAAGAAATCAAGGTATGTATTTTCCTTTTAAGCATGGGGAACAGCTCACTCACTATAACTAGAATGTTTCCTTGTATTAATTCAAACAAGTTAGAAATACTAAAATTTTCACTTAAGTACCACTACAGTTTCATGTATAGCTTTTTCTAAGTGACAAAGTGAGGCAAAGTGCGATAGCCCACACAAAGATCCTATTACGTAATCAGAAAAGTATGTAATATAAAGATATAAACATATGACTATTAAACACTAGAATTAGGAATTTAACCTACAGGCCATTTAGTAGCCTAAACCACATGTATATGCTAAATATTTTCTCTCATCTATGAATATGAAAGAAAAATTCTAAATTTATGCACTGAGACTCAAAGGTAAATTGATGGAGAATTCCCAACTATGCTTAATTTGAAAAAGACACTTCACAAAAACTACCTTTAGATTATTATGCTTCTGCAATGCATTGCAAAATTTTTCTTTAAGTACTATAAATTGCAAAATAATTTAAGCATTTAACAAGTTTCAAATAAACAAGTGGAACTCACTGAAATCGGTACGTTTTGCATCTAAGTACATGAGAGAACAGCTACCTCTCAATAACAAATAAAATAATGAAAAATTATTTTAGTTTACTGAATAGAATTAGAAAAACATCACTCACCTTGAAGAACAAGCTTCTATATGCCTTTACTTCACATTTATATTTAATTGTGAATTTCTCATAATGTGTAGACGTCTTCCAGAGAAGAAGCGTCAAATGTAAATTCTAATTCTGGATGTAGGCACAGACAAGAGCTTATAGACATTTGCTAAGTTGCTGGAATAAAGTGCACTTCTTATGTAATGTGTTGTTTTTGAATTATCAGGCATTAGCTTATTTTAAATTGTTTAGAAATATATGGCACAACTATACTCTGGGAAAAAATAGCAAATGACAAACCTGTTTTTAATATAATAATAATATGATGATGATGATAGCTATTATTTATCAAGAACTTAGTATGTACCAGGAATCATTCTGAACACTTCACTGGTATTAACTTATTTCTAATATATTAACTTATTTAGTCTCAATAATCCTCTCAAATAAGTACTATTATAAACTCAATTTAGCAGACTGAGGAAACTGAGGCACAGGGAGATTAATAACTTCTCCAAAGTAACACAGCTAGAAAGTGGCAGAATCAGGATATGAGCTCCAGAAGCTGGGCTTCAAAACTCTTTAACCATAAAATTATACTAATATCAAAGAATCAAACCACAAAGCTGAAACCAAATTTACTTTAAACATTAAAGCAACTATTTATTAAACATCTGAAACACAGCTAGCATTAATAATAGCTAGCATTTACAGAGTATTAATGTGATAAGTACTGTACTAATGAATTATATATACATATTCAATCCATACAACAACTACCTCTATTTTGCAGATGAGGAAACCACTAAGGTGTGAAACAGTGCCTTTCCCTCCTTCAAATCCCACAGCAAATTCACTGGTGGAGTCCAGATGGCAACAAATGTCTAATGTTGAAGCCCATGCTTATTAAAGCACACTGCAATGCCCACAAATCTGACACCAACTGCCAAATTAGGACATTCTTTTGTCTCAATATCCAGAGCCTTATGTCATGTTAGAGATATAATAACAAAACTGAAAAGATATGAGAATAATTTAAATGTACAATAATTATGCTAAAAAAAAAAAAAAAATCAAGCCTCTTTATACTATTCTTGCCAAATCCTTTATCGGTATGTTAACTGGATGATATTCCAAGTCAGCTGAAGTAAACATCCACCTCCCAGCCAATCCATGTATTACAGCTGAGTGTAGGATGTTTACATGAACTGAAACTTGGTTTAATGCAGGACTTACCACAGTCTTTCCTATGTTTACACTGGTCCGTTACCTGAGACTCAAATTCATATTAAGGTACATATTATAATTTTTTTTTTTCTAAAAAGACAACTTTGTAGAATCTGTTGAAAAAAAATAGGCACACTGATCCACAGAAATGAGGCCAGAGTCAACTAGAAAGGTATCTTGAGACAAAAGTATAGAATCCAAGGAAAAGGAAGAAGTGATATTCTTTTCACCGAAGGAATTCATGGCAGTGAATGCAGACATCCTGTAACGTTCCACATCTAAACGCAGCTGATTTTACAGTCTTTCATCTTCCTATAGCCTTCCCTTCAAAACAATGTAACTTGCATTTACAGGAACCCATTTGATGGCCAGTATGGTGCATTAATCACCCATTCTTCTTCACTGAGAAGATTCCTGTTTTGAGTAAAAGACAAAATTAACAAAACACCTCAGAGAAGCTCAGTCACCAATCTTCCCACTCAACCCTCCCTGCCTCTCCTTGTCTCCTTCCCCACACTCAGAATTCAGATAATTTCACCTCAGGTACATCTTTCCCACACTCTGATCTCTTTCCACCTTCTACTGTTCCAAGTGTTGATAAGGTGCCTCAAGGAAATCTCTCCCCCTCTTCCTGCATTCCTTCTGATTCAAAAAATATTACCACAAATACCTTTACTAAGCATTACAAGTGGCCCCACCAATATTCTTGGATCAAAGAAGAGGAAATCCTCAAATTTGGAAGTAAACTAAATAACCACTGCCAGTAAACTCTAAAAATCTTTGGCATTGCATAGGCATTCCAAAACCTTCAGAAACCTCCTGAGTCTCTCTACCTGACCTCTTGCCCTCTTCAGGCTGTTTTCCTGAAGCATCAGTTTTCAAAATTAAATATATACACACCGTTTTTCCCTCTACAAGCATACTATCTTTCTGTTTTAACTACTTCTACAGCAACTATATATATATATATATATATATATATATATATATATATATATATATATATATATATTTTTTTTTTTTTTTGCTTTTCTTTGCAAATGCATACAAATAGGTCTTTGTGGGCTAGACAATTAATACACTTTTCCTCTGGGAGAAAAATGGGTCTCAAGTTTCCAACAAGCCTTTTTATAATCAAATTTTGGATTACTACATGCTTTTAAATTGGGGGTTTTCTGTGTTTTACTTTAGTCACTAATTGAGCATAATGCTTAATAGGAAAAAGAATGTAAGATGAGCTCCATGGTTCTCAATGCTTGGGCCCAGAGCAGCAGCAGCAGCAGCAGCACTTGGGAACATAGGAAAAAAGTGCATTCTCAAGCCCCTCCCCAAACCTACTGAATAAGAAACTCCTCTTACAGGGCCCAGCAATCTTCTTTAATTAATAAGCCCAAGTAATTCTGATGCATAATAATATTTAAAAACCAGTGACCTGTTTTACCAAATAAGTTGAAAAGCCAAAGAAAAGACAGCAGTAAATGTCAAATTATTAGGAAGTTTGTAATACGCTACATATGAAAAAAAGGCAATGTCAAAACATGTATAATGTGTCCACCCATAATGAACCAGGCTAGGGAACCTGTGGCAGAGATGATCTGAAACAGCATAATTTTAAAAAGTAATTAAGCTTAGACTGATATTCAAACTTTTAAAAAACTGTCTTGAGCACGCACAGCAAATAATGGCACATTCATCCAATGAGTGGTAATGAGGAACGGAAAGGAATCAGAACGTGCTACATGCAATGATGAGGGCATGATGAGTTTAAAGTCATAGTCCACTTCTGGGTCACCCCCAGCCTATGATTCTACGTAGGAGGGACTCAGAATCAAGACCAATAAGGACTCTTATTTCTATGACCATTTTCTAACCAAGTACATTTGTACAACAGCAACTAATTTTAAACAGTTTGGTAGTTGTTTGCTTAAAAAAGTTACCCCTAAGATCTCAAAGCATATACTGAGGAAAAAAATATTGTCATTCGAAGAATGGTATTCAGTAACTAAAATGTTTTACTTTTAATATTAATTGGATCAAAAAGTCTTCTTAAATAGTAAAGGAATTCTGAGCTTTCTAAACTCTGTCAATAAAGACCACACATTTTTCCTTAAATACTAAATTAAAGGCTGGGGAAATAAGTTGTTACAGGTTTACTGAAAAACACTGATGATCTAACATTTTAATGCATTTGCTCTAAATAATCAATTGCTAAACTTGCAGGCCAATGGGAAGTTTGTGGTTCTTCAAAATTAAAACATAAAAAAGTCATCTGCAAATGACTAAAAGGTTGTACTTAAGTACACCTAAGCAAGAGCATCCAGAATTAAAGCTGACATGGTCTTTGATTCACCTCATTAGGGCAGAATAATAAAGAACAAATGTTACATAACACAGATTGTACCATTAATCCTGCAGCTTCTAGGGATAACTGGACTAGCTGGACAGAGTATAACAGCTTTACGCAGAATATCTACACTTCTTATAGATTTGGCTTATCATTTAAAAAAACCTTTCAAATTCAGCTGTGCAAATTATTAAATTATGCAATTTCTATACATCATACTGAATTTCAAAGCTATATATCAAAGTTTTTCACAGGAAATAATGTCACCTAGTCAAACAAAATAATCCTATTACCAGAGGACATATTACATTCCACCCTCAGCTGGGAACACTTCTTGGGCTCTCAGAAATGGCTGTATCCATTTGCTGCTATCTGCAATCTAAGGCTTCCAATGTGCTAAAACAGTCACAGAACCTACAAGAAATCTGCTTTATTAAGAGTTCACAGAAAGAAATGATTGATGCATGCTAATCATCAAGCCTGAAAATTATACTCACAAGTTACAAAGCTACCTGTGTCTGACGAACTAAACCCTCTCCCCTCAAATACGTCTTGTAAACTACCACTC
The DNA here is from genome assembly GCF_027409185.1 of Cynocephalus volans. Taxonomy (NCBI): domain Eukaryota; kingdom Metazoa; phylum Chordata; class Mammalia; order Dermoptera; family Cynocephalidae; genus Cynocephalus; species Cynocephalus volans. The sequence continues at coordinate 87,722,805 of NC_084474.1, forward strand.
TAATAAAGAGGCATTTAAAAATAAATGCTGTAGGAGATACATCTGGAGTAACTACATTATGACCAAATCTGGATAAAAGACAGAGGAAATAGTAGACAGTGTTGCAATAAAACAAAACCATTATCTGAGTGATATACATGCAAGGTGCTTTACTTGATGTTTATGGTGGAAAAACAAAATTATATAATGTCTCTGTTCTCAGAAAGGTTCAACCTAACCAAGGAAGATAAGCATGTAAAAATTATATTAGCGGGCCGACCCCGTGGCTCACTCGGGAGAGTGCAGCGCTGGGAGTGCAGCGGTGCTTAGTAGCGCCGAGGCCGCGGGTTCGGATCCTATATAAGGATGGCTGGTGCGCTCACTGGCTGAGCACGGTGCAGGCGACACCAAGCCAAGGGTTACAATCCCCTTACGGGTCACAGGAAAAAAACAAAAATTAGATTAGCAAGAACTTTATCTTTTGGTTTAATTATGTAGTGAAGTTATTTAACACAGTATGATGTTTAGCAGTTTAATAAATGAAAAAAAAAATAACAATGCCTTATTGAAGAGAAAAATGTCAATAAAATACAAACGTTTTCCAGCATCTCAAAGACAAACAGAAATAAGAAAACAAATTTTTTAAACTCAGAAAAATAGTTATAAAATTATACATTATCAATTAGTCTACACTGAATGCTGTCTATGAGGAAAAACCTTGGATTATTCAGTTTTGTGGGGAAGCAGAAAAATAGATATAGTACACCTGTTCAGAAGGTAGCTCTACTCTAATGAAGAAAAAAAAAAAAAAAAAGCTAAGCAATAACCTGAAAATACTTAGGGAAATACACTTCATACATGAAGACATATATAGCCATTAGCAAATGTTATAAATAGGCTTAGTGGGTTGAAGTCTTTTGGAGAGGAGAGTTTTGATTAAGAGCTGTGACATCATTCAGGGTGAGGAAAACAGGACGGGGGTTGGAAAGAGGAGAGAGAAAAAGTTTACACACAAATCTCTCAACTACAGAGAAAACTGAAATTTCTAGGTTGTATACTTCTGGGTGGTAGAGGTAAATTTATTCTCCTGAACTTCTGCAGAATTTACAGGGGAGAAAATCAGTCTCCTGAACTGTTGGGAAGTTAAACTCCAGCCTACTTGGAGAGGTTATAAAGACTAAAAGTTCACTGACAGGGCAAGTACAGAAATAAGAATCCATAGTGGGGAAAAATATTTTTTTAACTAAATTCTCTAAGGCTCAGAAACAGAAGGCCGGCCTATGGCTCACTTGGGAGAGTGTGGTGCTGATAACAGCAAGTCAAGGGTTAAGATCCCCTTACCGGTCATCTTTAACAAACAAACAAACAAACAAAACAACATGTTAATTCTAAGCAGTTCAGATGGCATATCCTGTTATTAGGACAGCACCCTACATTGAACTCTATGATAACACATGCACTGTCAGAGAGAACAGTAAATGAAGGAATCTAAAGATTTCTGATGTTGTCCCACACATTTTATAGCCTCCTCAACTCTACTCCTTAGATGTAATTACACCAAGAGGATGTCTGCGAACAGCCGGTAGCAGCAAACATCTGACTGAAAGCTCAGCTGTGTCTTACAGCTTCCAGTCGGGGATGTTTACAACAACAGACTTTCTGAACAAAAAATTAACGGAAGGAACAGACACAAATGTTGCCAGAGTCACCATCTCTAGCTACTGATTTATAGAATTTCTAGTGCTGAATGACAACTCTGACATCTTGGAACAAAAATGATAAAGTTAATGCTACTAATTAATAAGAGAATAAGTGATTCACCAACTGTGTAATTTCTCCTAATATAACTACAAAAGAAAATACATATTAGAAATTTATCTTGACGAATATACTGTAAAGATATTATCCTGAGAATACATTTTCTAACACATGCAAAAATAAGTTTCTATATACAACTAGAGTTTCAAAATTAATAATAAACAACACATTGGAATGAAAACCCTAACGATTAGTGACTATACATCTCAGTTTGCCCAAAACAGTCCCAACTTCTGCCTGTTGTCCTGATATTAATATTAAAAGTGACCCTTTTTATAAACAAAAGTGTCCTAATTTTGATGATAATAAATACAGTGGGTTTTACTCACATTGTGATCTATACCAAGAGTATAATATTTTCTAAATGAGTGAAGCAAAGAGGATAATGAAAAGAACAAACTCCTAACCTTGGCTCTGTTTATAAAGGAATACACTGAAACCATTTTGTTTTCCATATCACTTTCTTTAAAGACAGAAGAACGACTAAGTGAAATACAGTAAATCTGTACTTCATCAAAACCAAGAGTTGCTTTAATCTAAAAAATGTAAAATAACTGTTTCTTTATAAAAACCCTATTAATACAACTAAAGCCTACAAGTAAGTCAGTGATTTCCAAGAAAATGAACGTGCATATAAACATGAGCATGAGAATGTACACACACACACACCCTACAGGATAATTATTAAAAAAAACAATATACACAATTTTGAAAGGTTACTAATTTTCTAATACTTTTTAATTCCTCAAAAATTTTTAAAGAAACTATGGAGTAAAGGATTTCAGTCACTGATATTTACCCTGTGATAATACTTAAAGGTTGATCTCTCAAAAAAAAATTTTTTTTTTTTGGTTTTGATGTTGTCAATAACTCTACCTATTATAGAAATAATGCTGGAAATAATGAGAAAAGTACATGGGATCTCTACGGATACAAGATGACCTTCATTGCTTTTGAAGACATATACTAAAAATAAATAAATAATTAGTTAATTAGAAAAAAAATCCAGTGACTATTTACAACAAAGACTATTCAAGCTGTTTTACAATTGACACTTTACAGATTTAAAGTAGGAAAATAGTTACTTCATGCCTAGGGAGGCATATGATACTTGACTAAAGAGGATGCTGCACATTAAGTTGTAGTGAACCAGTTATTACAACTTTCTCCTTTAAACAATTTCCCTCTCTTCTCAGATTAATTTTTGTAGATTGATCAAAAGAAATTTTTTATCAGAGCCACTATATTTAACGCACATACATAACATAGAATCTTTTCTTCAGGGTTATGAGGGAATTTTGTCAAATGCTATACCTTTGTATAATGTATTTTTTCAAACAGATAAAAAACATATAGAAGTTTGATAATTAAATATACAGTATAAGAAAACCTATTATAAGATAACTTCCATAATTACCAAATATCTTCTAGACACAATCTCTCATTATAATATACAATCTGTATCTCATAATGTTCTTTAGTTTTGTTCTTTTCTTCATCATCAAATACGCAGTAAGAAGGTCAAGTCTAACGGGTAGCTGAGGCTAAAGATTTACTATTTTTTGGCATGATTTCTATCTTCATCACAAACATATTATGTATTTCTGAGGTACTCTTCTTACTGTTAGCATTAGCACTTTTCTGTTAACACAATTGCATAAAAATGGGCAAAACACACATGCATAAATACAATCTGCTGTCCAGATGATAACTGTTATTACTGAACTGCTGACTAGAATAGTGTTTCTGGGCAGTAACTTAAAATTTTGTCAAATCAATCTACCAAAGGCAGTTTATGAATATCCATATATAATGTATACCATGCCACATTTTGCCACAGATTCTGTCCTACCACAGATCTCTCAAGTACAAGGTTGAAAACAAATCGATACCTAAATTTTTCACGTGACAATACGTAGTTTTTTCTATGTGACAATCCATAATGAAGACAAGGCATTTATCCCCTAACAGTATTGTTAAGAGAGTTTTATTGGGTTTAGGAAATTTTAGTAGACCACATAAGAAAACAGTTAATAGGAAATAACATTTTGTAACTTAATAAGATAAACATACTGAAAAAAAAAATAAGTAAAATTCTGAATTGGCTTAGATATTGCATCTTCTAAAAGAAATCTATTAATTTGTTGAAATTCAGTGGTGCCTAGGGAATCTCTCAGAAATAGCAGGCCACAATTTGACTCTGATTTTGAAATAAAGCAGGGCAGCTAGGAGAGTAGGTGCAAGGAGTAGCAGCAGACTGGTAATGGAGGAAAACTTGGCAGAAGGCAAGAATTCACAAACCACTGGGAAACTGGTAATGGAACAGCAAACACCCACATTAGAAGAAACAAAACAAAACAAAACACAAAAGAGATACTCTATTCTTTTTTTCAACCCATTCAATAATAATTATCATTCTCTATATACTCCTATGTTAAAGAAACAGAGCAAAGACAAAAAGAAAAAGAAAAGAAAATAATATCTTAATCAATAAACTTTATTCATTTTAAAAATTTATAAAGTAGCAAGGTGCTTAGAACAGAAAGATGAAAAGAACATGATTCCTATTCTTTGAGGCTTATTTATCATTTATTCATTATTAATTGCTATTTGTAACAAAGTCTTCAAAGTGTTTTCATATAGTTTCTTATCTTATCCTTGTAACTGGTTTTAAGGTTAGTAGTAGAGGTGTTAACTCTACTTTATAGGTGACAAAGAAGGTACAGATTGGAGAAGTGATTTGACCAACCTCACAGTAAGTAAAGGGGCTGAGAGCAAATTCTGATTTCCCTGGCATACACTCACACAAATGGGAATGTACGTAGTATGAGGGGACTTCAAAAAGTTCATGGAATGATTTGTATTACTTTTTAATTCCACTTCTCCATGAACTTTTTCAAGTCCCCTCATACATATACATACGAGGGTTCTTCAAATAGTTCGTGTACATATGTACTGTGTGTGTGTGTGTGTGTGTGTGTAATGCTAGACCCTTGGAGAAACAAATATGAGCAAGACAAGACCACCCCAGACCCACTGGATCAAAAACTAAGGGGATGGGACCCAGCAATCTATGCTTAAGAGGCTCTCCAGGGGATCATGATGCAAGCTTAATTTGACAACCATTGTTCTGGGCTTTTATCTACAGTTTCAAGAACATGCCTACAGCCTAACTGACAACACTGCCTTGCTTTTAGGGTGTCTACAGGACTGAGAGGGTTCCCTGGACAAGGGATTTTGAGTTTTAAAGACAGGACAGTCCTGGGCAAACAAGGATGAATTTGTCACTCTAATTGCAATCACAGATGAAAGCTGAAAATAGTTTCACTTAAAATGGAGCAATGATATTACTGACTAAATGAATGTTGCATTTTGGGTACAGGACAAAGGTAACATTAAAACCCCAGAAAATATTAATGCATAATTTAATTTATAATTTCAGTGTAATTATACATTTTCTCCATTACTATTCCGAAGAACAAAGAAAGTGCAGCTTCCTTTAATATGGGTGGCACATATTTACATAAGCACTGATTTGTTAGGTACTTACCTAAAATAGTCTGCAAAAGAATTCTTCAAACCTAGAGGGGAAGTGGGGGTAGAGTAATGCTTTGCACAAAATGATCAAATACTTTGTTAAACTATAGATCAAATTTTTTTTTTTTCAAAATTCTCTGACCATTAGCAAAATTAACAGTGAGTTGAATAGCAACTAGTACCTTTCTAGATTCTTGAAATACTGCCCATCAAAAGTCCTAGGTTATGAATATGGTAAAATCAGTCACCAACAACACAGAGGTAATTCTTTTGAGTGTTAAGACTACTTAAATCAGCTTAAGCTGAGCAGTTCTGTAGCCCCACAGCACTCAGGTAACTGAAAGAGAGAGTCTCTTCATTCAGGTAACAGGATGTGCAGAGATTCCAAACTTTAGAGACTTAAGCCAAACCACATTTAAGTTTCCCATAATTCTTGAGTGCACCACTGTAATGCAATCCATATGTCAGCAAGTACACTTAATTTTCAAAATCCACATCTGAAGAGAAATTTCCAACTTTAGTCTCAATATATAAGCAAAAATAGCTTCCAGCAAATCAGGATTTAAGAAACCTGTGAATTTTAGTGACAAAGAGAACATGCATATGACCTCAAACGATGCCATCTCTGAAGCATGCTTTTTATTACTTAATTTCAAAGCAGTATTTTCAGAACTTATCCATAACTATTTAGTTTTAAATATTTTATTTTCAAGCTTTTCTAGTAAAAAATGTACTTAATACTATATTTGAGAATATGAATCCTCTTCTACAGATGAGAGATAAATGACTCTTCTACTAATTTATCATTCATAAATTCTATTTACACTGTTTCCTGGAAGTGGTCACACCTGATTGTTCAAAGGCTTGTACTTCCACTTACATATAGCTGTGTGACCTTGAGTAAGTCATTTAATTACTCCAAATCAGTTTCTCAATCTGTAAAATAAGAAAATCCTGTAACATGGAAGAAAAACACCTTCACAGGCTAGTTGTGAAGATTAAATAAAATTATGTGAACATAAAATGATATTCCAAACAGTAGTGCACTATACAGATATTAACAGCGTTTATAGGTTTTTACCCATACTTCCTTGAAAACCTTCCCCCTGAAAGCAAGAGTCTGCATCTGAATGACCTGATAATCGTGAGGAACATGGTCTGTGTGAGTAGAATAGACTTCAACAGAGTTCTACAGAGTTCTACTTGACATGGCATTAACTGACCCGGGCAAAAAACAAAAAGAAAATTAAAACAATAACACTGATCTTAATCTCACTAAAAGGACTAACTAGACCCATCTATAGTGATGACATTATGAAAATCATAGTGGCTATGTGACACTATCCTTTGTACAGGGACATGAAAATCAACTACATTGTATATTGATAAAGTAAAATAAAAATAAATTTAAAAAATCAACTGAAAAAATAAGAAACGCTACCCTTTGTTTTCACTTTACTTTTCAGTTAAGAAAAATCTTAAAACTCTAGTTATAAAAGATAAACTTGTTTTTTTCTTTTGAGGGTTTTTTTTTTACTTCTCAATATACACTGCAGTTGATTTTCATGCCCCTTTACCTGTTCCTCTCCCCCCTCCGCTCCCCCCCACACCATATCTGTTCACTTGACTCAAACAGTTCAAGGAATTTTTGTGGTTATTCTGCCTTCTTCCCTTCCCCCACTCTTCATTTGTTTGTGTGCTTATTTATTTACTTTTAGCTCCCACAAGTAAGTGAGAGCATGTGGTATTTCTCTTTCTATGACTGACTTGTTTCATGTAAAATAATTTTCTCTAAATCCATTCATTTTGTTGCAAATGATAGTATTTCATTTGTTTATAGCAGAGTAGTATTCCATTGTGTATATATACCACAGTTTCCTTATCCAGTCATCAGATGACGGACATTTGGGCTGGTTCCAACTCTTGGCTATCGTAAATAGAGCTGCAATAAACATTGGAGTACGGGTATCCCTTTGGCATGATGATTTCCATTCCTCTGGGTATATTCCCAGCAGTGGAATAGCTGGGTCGTATGATAGATCTATCTGTAATTGTTTGAGGAACCTCCATACCATTTTCCATAAAGTGCGCCCCATTTTGCAGCCCCACCAAGAGTGTATGAGAGTTCCTTTTTCTCCGCAACCTCTCCAGCACTTACCATTCTCAGTCTTTTGGATGTCAGCCATCCTAACTGGAGTGAGATGGTATCTCAAAATGGTCTTGATTTGCACTTCCCAGATGCTGAGTGAGGTTGAGCATGTTTTCATGTGTCTGTTGGCCATTCATATATCTTCCTTTGAGAAATGCCTATTCAGCTCCTTTGCCTATTTTTTAATTGGGTTTTTTGGTTTTTTGCTGTAAAGTTTTTTGGGTTCCTTATATATCTGGATATTACTCCTTTGTCAGAAGTATATTTTGCAAATATTTTCCCCCACTCTGTTGGTTGTCTTTTTACTCTGTTGATTGTTTCTTTTGCTGTGCAGAAGCCTTTTAGTTTGATGTAATCCCATTTGTTTATTTTTCCCATAGTTGCCTGTGCTTTTTGGGTCCTATTCATGAAGTCTGTATCACTGGGAAAAAAAAAAAAAAAAAAAAAAAAGAAAGAAACACTACCCTTTGTTTTCACTTTACTTCACAGTTAAGAAAATCTTAAAAATCTAGTTATAAAAGATAAATTTGGTTTTAATCATGTTTTTCATTTTATAACATAATGCAGAGTTCCTATGAGTTTTTCCATTGAACTTTAAATATATTGGTATTAAAAAAATTAATTTAAAAAGTATCTTAAGAATAAACTACTCTACAAATTAAGTTAAAATTGAACTTATACTTTATTTGCTCAAATGAAAAAAAAATCATTTACTTTAGTCATTCAGTTACATTAGTTAAAATTATATTTAAACATCCCAAAACTCCTATTTTTCATTGGCAAGTAAGATTAAAAAATTCTTGAGATAACATGAATAGGTTTCAAAGCCATGTGAACATTTTCATGTCAAATTCACATCAATATCAAATGATTTTTAAAAATTTTGCAGATGAACATACAATTTAGATTGGTCAACCAAGCCATTAAATAAGAATATCAGCCACAAACGTACCAAATGTATCCAACACATGTGAAGACAGAAATGAGACTTCTGCCTGTAGTTGAGAACCCCTCCCTAGCCTCTACTGTTTCCCATCCGCACTTCTGATTAGTAGCACCTTTGGCTATGCTGCCTCCTCAGGCACCTGGAACACAAACTCTCGGACAGCTCCATGGTTCCTCATCCACGATGGGCAGTGGTACACTCTGAAGTGGTCTGATAAAGCAGATATCCAGGTTGCAGAGCATCTTCTTGGCTGTGCTCAGCACGACATAATTACGCAGAGACCTTGACTCCAATTACTCTCAGTGGTGCCCTGAACCATGAGCCAAGTCTCATCTGGCCATCCCCAAAGAGTGGACAGCACCAATCAATGCCTCTGAATATACCTGTAACTTACTAGAGGCACATCTTTTAGGAAGCCCTGGCCTACAGTATTAACAGAATAAGTAGCTGTTTCAGGCTCTGGGAATAGAGTGGTGAATAAAGTAGATAAGGTACCTATTCTCACGGAGCTTACAAGTCTAAGGGAGGCATGCGAGGCTGGATGAAGCATGTCAGGAATACAGATTAGACCTCTATTTAAGAAAGATGGGGCTGCTGGTGATACAGACGATGATTTTAAGGGGCTGGGGGGTAGGTGGGGATGATAAGCAACTGGTTACAAGGCCACTGCAACAGTCCAGACCATGAAGGCCTGCTTCACGATGATGGCGGATAATTTAAAAAAGAAATGTACAGAGGTGAAACTTAGAGGTAAAAAAAAAAAAAAAAAATCATAATTTCTTATAGCCTATATAGCAGATGTTAAATGTTTGTTGACAAATGCCAAATGCTTCTGCTTTTCATTTTTAAATTTTTGCCTAAATCTGATTGTTTCCATACAATGTTATTCCTTCTTAAAAGCAGAGGGAAGTATATAAATTCTAGAGAAAGATCTTAGTTACCAAGAGACTGATTCTAGCTTTATAAAGTCTGAAGCAAGGCCAGCACCTGAGTTATTGGCTACATCTTCTGAAAAAGGGAGTTTTAAATAGTAAATAAAAGACATTAAAAACACAGAGCGAAAAACAACTATCAGCTAATTAATGGAAGTAAGTAGTACACGGGGACAGAAAAATTTAAAATTAAAGTCTGAATAAAGCCATTGAGATGTTTGAAAGGAAAAGTATGAGCATGGAATTATCAATTCCCTAAAAGTTTCAAAAGAAAGATGATGTGACAGGTAGTTAGAGGATGGAAGGAATAAACAGTAACAGAATTAAGATTATCCCAATTATATTGCAAACAAACCTCACAAACATGAAACCATAAATGCTGAAGACTGGGGGACAGAACTATAGACACATCTCTGATTCAGGTAATTGAAAAGAGTACTCAAACAGCAGTCAATTCTAGACAACAAAAGTGTGTGTAAACTTTGAAATCCAAGGTGTCAATCAGGATAACACTGGGGAAATTGGTATAATTTCTAGTAAAACAATAATGAAAACGTTAATAACCACAATACTGTCATTCTCAGTTCAGAAAAAACAAGTACTTCCACACTGACAGAATCAAAGTGGAAAGAATGTATTCAGCAAAGACAGGCATGTGCGTTTCTCTTCAATCTTTCGAAATGACTAGCACAGTATCCAGAATCTCTCAACAGTAACGAAATCATCACGTGCATCCTTAACATTATAATTCTATTAATGTTTTCAGCTCTAACCCTGGAACATTCATCCTTTTAAATATTTCTTGGAATGATCTGATAGTCTACTTTTAGGAAGGGAGTATTAGATAATAATTAAGAAGGCGGGCTTTACAATCTGACAGAACTAGGTCAAACATTTAACTTTGTGACTTTGGGAAAGTGATTTTACTTTTCTGTGGCTACTTTCGCATCTGTAAAATGACAATGTAAAATAACTATCTGAGAGGGTTATTTTGAGGATTGAATAAGACAATGTAATGTTCATCAAATGCTGAGCTCAGTGGCAGGCACACAGCTAGTATGCAATAAATGCAAAGAGAACAGAAGGGGAAAGATTCTTTACCTCCTCTTAACAGCTTTGTTTACACAGCTTTTACCATATTCAATTCTTTATATTGCACTTTTATAAAGTCTGTTTATCATTCAAGGCCCAGTTCAAATGTCAAATTCTCTATGAAAACTTCACTAATAAAATCAGCCACTTAAAACATATTATAGAAATGCATCAATAAGAACAATTAACACTTAAATAATGCTTACTATGTTTGAGGCAGTGTTCTACCTGCTTTACACATATTAACATATTTAATCCCCATAAAACACTATTAGATAGGTATAGTGATATCCTCTTTTTGTAAATGAGGAACATGAGACAGAAAGCAAGGTGCCCAGAGTCACACAGCACCTGGCAGACTGGGCTATGAACCAAGCATGCTGGCTCCAGAGCCTGCTCTCTTACCTGTGCTATACTGCCTGTGCTGTAAACTGAGAAGGATAATTAATTATTACAAGGAGATGTTCAGAGAGCTGACAGTTTTATGTTTAGTACAGATGGAGATGTTTCTACACAGGATAAAATCATTCACTTTGGATAGCTTATCCACCCTTTCACAGAAAATAGTTCTATAGCTTAGTTCCTTCACCTGCACAAAATAAAGGGGGAAACCAGTTATTCATACACAATTCGGTTTTATCATATTTAAGGCTGCTAACTTGATTCTAATTTTCTAAATTCAAACTTCTAAGATTCTACCTCCTTTCTTCATAAGGCCCAGGAGATGGATAGTTTTGTCCTCCTATGACCCAAGAGATGGATACTGCCAAATCACTTACCACATCAGACTGTCAAAACTTGTTATCACCTAATACTTTGTGCAAATAAAATATAGCCATGAGGAATTACCTAATATTCTTGATATTACCTAATATTTGTAGGTTTTGATTTATATTCATACACACATCAAAGATACTCCTTTGTAGATAAAATCTGTTATTCCTTAAACAAAGGCAGGTTCAGGGGTATGGAAATGAGTCTTACAGAAAAATACAGATAGGAATATTTTTTTGTGTGGGAGACAAAAAGTATTTTTCCTTTTTAATCAAACTTTATAACACAAAATTAAGAGCAAAAATGAAACACATCTGCCCAAGGGATAATGTTTGGGTTTTATAAAAACTTATAAGCCCTTCAAAGAGTAAAGCTTGAAAGGAAACTACTGTTTCTCCCTAATTAGAGCAGGGCTACTTTATCTACCTTGTTCTCAATGCATTATTTTTGGTGCCTTATTTTAAGATTCAGAACATGTTATAACACCAACAATGAACTTCATGTGCTTGTGTTCTTAGAAATGATGCCCCCCCCCAAAAAAAAAACAGGAGAAGGAAAATAAGCCAAAATTAACAAAAAGATCACTGTCTCTCAGTTTCCTTTCAGAATTTTTCAAAAATTAAGAACAAAATCTGCACCACTTTAGAGGAGGAATTCACCTATTTAAGATAAACTATTCTTAAATTAGTCTCTAATTGGATTTCTATTTAAAATAAGATATACTGGGCCGGCCCATGGCTCACTTGGGAGAGTGTGGTGCTGGTAACACCAAGGCCACGGGTTCGGATCCCCATATAGGGATGGCTGGTTAGCTCACTTGGGAGAGCGTGGTGCTGACAACACCAAGTCAAGGGTTAAGATCCCCTTACTGGTCATCTTTTTTAAAAAAATAAAAAATAAAAATAAAATAAAACAAGACATGCTGCCATCACAGTGGCAGTCAAGACAAGTCTTACCGGTCAGATACAGATTAACCCACCAGGCACGACATAAGGCCTTAACACAGGGCTGTGGCTGGGAAGGCAAGGCAATATAATGCATACTCAACTGAAGTAAGAGGCCAAGCACATCAAGTCTATAGGTAAGCAGACATGCCCATCATGTACTCATACAACACAGGGCTTGCCTTTATCATTGCATTTAACTTATATGGCAACTGTTTGTTTACTTGTCTGTTTCCACACTCAGGGAGGAACTGCCTGACTCATCCCAATATCCTTTGTTCAAGGACAAGTGTAAAATAGCATAAGTATAAAACAAATGAGCAACAGAGAAGAACGCCCCACATATAAAGCAAACTGATGTCAATATCTTTCCTTGGCGCCATATTTTGCCTCAAGAACCTCTCATCCTACAACTAGGAGGATAATAATAACCGGGTTTATTTTATTTTTTTGATGTTTATATAATGTGAGCCACTCACCCTCTTTCAATCTATCCCTCTTCTATAAAAGAAAGGAATTAACAATAATTCTTAAGGTCCACTCAGCTCAATAATTCCACATGATTCTATACAGAATCATATTCTAGTAATAAACATTGGTTAATACTTACTGAATGCCTCTATGTGGTCCATAATTATGCTTGTATCTGAAACCAAAGTTGTACTCTTTACTGCTATGCTAGTCAACTTCCACACGGACTTATAAAAGAAAAAAATCCACAAAACACTATTTTTGAAAACATACACAAGTATGTAACAAGTCTTAGTAAAACGTAAAAGACATAAAATAGTATTTGCTCTAGAAAACCCAGACTTTGCTTTGCTAGAGCACAGCTAAGATTTTTACATCAGGGAAAATAAGTTGTTTAATGTTTCTTGAGCAAATAGAAATCCAAGTCACTAAAGTATAGCCTGCTGATGTCTTGCAACTGGGTCCCTATTTCCAAAACCCCATGGCAACATTTCCATGTAATGATCATGTCACTTCCTTTTTAAAAACCCTCCAATGGCTTCCCTCTGTACTTAGAATAAAATCCAATTCCCTTATTGTGGTATATAAGACCCTACACTAGGTGGTCCTCTCTGACTTCTCTACTACTCTCCACCAGCATCTCTAGGTTTTTCTCAATTCTTCCAATATGCCCAATTTTTCCCACTCCGGAGGTTTTGCACTCTCTCTTCTCTCTGCCACATAAGTTTTTACATAGATCTTCACGTGTCTGGTTCCTCCAAATTCTTCTGGTGTTTCTATTCTAAAGTCACCTCCTCAAAGAGGTCTTCCTTGACTACCACCCACTCTAAAGTTGGTTCCCCACCCCGGTAATTCTTTATCATATCTCCCTCTTTGATATTCTTCAAAATTCTTATTACAACTAGAAATTATTTAGTTTATTCTTTTACATGTTTAGTGTCTACCTCTCCTGTCACAATGTGCCGGGAGAGAAGATCTATGAGAGCAGGAACCTTGCCTATCTCTTTTACCCCTGTAATTGCAGAGTCTGTTACTGTGTCTGGCACATAGTCAGTGTTAATCATTTGTTGAATAAAATAATAATAGTAATGGAAGCCACATCTATTTAATAGCACTATTCCGGGCTCTTTACATAAAGCATCTCATCTAACTTCATGACGGCTCCAAGAAATGGATATTATTCCACTTTACAGATGGGAACTGAGGCTCAAAAGAGTTAAGTGACTTGACCAAAGAAAGAGAACAGCATAAAGGTGATACCTAAAATATGAACTTATATCTTTTCTCCCAAACTTCCTATATTTCCTTTTTGGGTAACAGCACATCCATTCAGCCAAAGGCTCTAAATTCACCTACATTTTTGTTTGTTTGTTTGGCAGCTGGCTGGTACAGGGATCTGAATATTTGACCTTGGTGTTAACACCATGATCTACAGACTTCACCTACATTTTTAATACCTAAAATACTTAAGAATTGTTATGATCCCGTGATAAAAAATAACAGGAAAGGTGCTTCAAATGAGATAAGATTGTTAAAATGAAATTGTCATATGATTCCAATAAACAAGAAAAATTAGAGGTTAAGTAACAACATTAGGACGTTTATTTTAAAAAGCCATTTTTTTTTAAAGGATATGTCTAAAAACATGGAGGGTAATCCTCATTTAGGATGGAGAGACTGCCATTCATCTGTTTAAGAATAGTAAAAAGAAGGTTATGGTCTTAAAAAAACAAAAACAAACAAACAAACAAACAAAACAACCCAGTGAACTAGCAACAATCAGAAATTAAACTTAAAAATATATATCATTTATAACAGCATTAAAAATACAAAATACTTAGAAATTGTGATGATTAACAATGTGTCAGCCTGGCTAGGTAGGCTATGGTGCCCAGTAGTTCAATCAAACACTAGTCTAGCTGTTGCTGTGAAAGTATTTTGTAGATGCAATTAACATTTATAATCAGTTGACATTAAATAAAGGAGCTACCCTCCATAATGCGGATGAGCCTCGTCTAATCAAACAAACACCTCTAAAGCAAAAAACTGAGGTTTCCCGAGGAAAAAGGAATTCTACCTCAAAACTGGTACCAGAAATCCTGCCTGAGGTTCCAGCCTGCCTGCCTGCCAGTCCCATGAATTTCTAACTTGCCAGCCATCACAATCACATGAACCAATTTCTTAAAATCTGTCTCTCCTTTCCCTCTCTCACTACACTCACCCCCATTGGTTCTTTTTCTACGGAAAACATGACTGACACAGAGATATATGTGGCCAAAATACAAAAAACTTGGACCCTAAACCCTACCAAACATTGCTGAGAGAAGTTAAAGAAGCCCTAAATACACAGAATACTATACTATGTTCATATGTCAGAAGATAGTATTTTTAAAATGTCAGTTCTTCCTAAATTGACCTATGGTTTCAATGCAATCCCAATCAAAATCTCAGTAGGCTTAAAACAAACAAAAAAACACCTGACAAACTTATTCTAAAATTCATAAGGAAATGCAAAGGACCTAGACAAGCCAAAACAATTTTGAAAAAGAAAAAAATTGAAGCACGAACACTACATGATTTCAACACTTTCATAATGCTTTAGTAATAAATGCTGTGTAGTACTGGTGTCAAGATCAACAAATATCTCAACGGAACAGAACAGAGCCCCCAAATAGAACTACATACATATGTACACTGATTTCTGACAAAGGTGCAAAGTCAATTCAATAGAGAAAAGGTTAATTTTTCAACAAATGACAAATGGTGCCATAACAATATCCAAATAGAAAAAATTTTTTTTCTACTGTATATAAAATTTAACTCAAAATGGATCACTGACCTAAATATAAAACCTAAAACTATAAAACTTCTGGGAGAAAACACAAGAGAAAACCTTTGTGACCTTGGATTAGGCAAAAAATAAAAAAATTTAGATACAACACCAAAAGTATAATCCATAAAAGAAAAAAGCTTGATAAATTAGATATCATCAAAATTAAAACTTTTGCTCTTTGAAAGACACTGCTAAGAGAATAAAAAGAAACCACAGACTGGGAAAAATATTTGCAAATCATAAATCTGATAAAGGACTTTTATCCAGAACATATAAAGAACCCTCAAAACTCAGTAATAAGAAAACCAACCAAATTTTAAAAAATGGGTAAAAGATTTAAGCAGGTGGTCCACAAAAAAACAAAGGGATGACAAACAAGCACATGAAAAGATGCTAAATATCACTACTCATTGGGGAATTGAAAATTAAAACCAATATAAGATAGCAATACACACCAACTAGAATGCCTATAATTAAGACTGACCATACCAAGTGTTAGCATAATGCTGGTGGGAATGGTACAACCCCTCTGGAAAACAGTTAGGCAGTTTCTTAAGAACTTAAATATACATCTACCGTATAACTCAGCCATTTCACTCCTAGGTACATACCCAAGAGAAATGATAGAGCATATGCCCATACAAAGACAAGAACATGGATGTTCACAGCAGCTTTACTTTTAAATGTCAAAAACTAGAAACAACTCAAATGTCTATCAACAGGTGAATGGATACACAAACTGTGGTATATAGATACAATGGAATACTATACACTACAACATATATGAATATCAAAATAATCATGCTGGGTGAAAGAAGCCAGACAAAAAAAGAATAAATACTGTACTCTAAGACATGCAAACAAATGTATGATGAAAGAAAACAGATAGAGGTTACCTGGGAAATGCAGGACCGGATTATCAAGGGGGACTAGAAAATTTGCAAGGGTGATATGTTCAGTATCTTGACTGTGGTGATGGTTTCACAGGTATACACATATGTCAAAGCTTATCAAATTGTACACTTCAATATGTGCAGTTTATTCTATAACAATATGTCAATAAAGTTACTTAAAAGAAAAATAGAGACTTGCCAGAGTGTTAAGCAAAATAAAAAGACTTAAAAATGCATTCTTGACAAAAAGAAACAAAGGCCAGGTTATTTACTTGGGACAAGACTGTTAACAGATAACCTAAAGAACTGTTTTTACTCCTATCTTGAGTCAGTCTTTTTAAACAAGAAGAATGAGCTTTAATCTGGGAAGGATAAATAAGGATTAAGGGAAAAAAAGAAAAAGAAATTGAAGTCCAAGACAGGAAGGAGACAATAAAAGAAGAAGGAATTGCTTTAAATTCAGTTATAGATCAAGAATAATAATATCACAAGACATTAAATGTATCTGCAAATTTGGTAATTTCTGAGGAATCATAAAGTACCATGGGAACTGCCAGATTCACAAAAAAAACTTGATGAATAAGGAACTGGCTTCTCTGACTTTATATTTGCTCCAGGTCCTCAAACCATTCTAACCATGCCTTCTCTGATTTCTTTCTGGGTTTCTGTTCTACCTGTCCCTTAAATATTGATGCTCTACAGATCTGTGTTCTACTTCTACTCTCACTCTACAAAAGGGTTTTTAACCTTCCAGGGGAGTTATGATTCCCTTCGATAATTTGAGGTAAGCCAGAGACCAGAACAATGCACATTTACATAAAACTTTACATCTAATTATTTCAAAGGTTTTAAAACTCCCCTGAATCCTGGCCATGTAATTTTTAGCTTCTCAAGGTAAGGAAATAGATTTCTTGTGGAATCCCAGCCTAGGCTTTCACTCTAAAATCTCATGCAAAGTGAGGTGCACACAAAGATATAGCAATGGGAAATCTAAATGCTCACTAGAAAATTCACACAGAATTCTAGGACCTCACAATATTTTTCTGGACATGCTAGAGAAATAGCTAAATTGGGTAGATACTTAGCTTACCTGGCAAATGCTGATTAATAGATTTATGAAGGAAGCTTCTAATAACTATTCTGTAGAAGAAATCCATTCCCCTAAATATCTGTTAAAAAAAAAAAGGCGGGAGGCAGGGGGAGGTTGAATGAGGACATAGAAAACATGCTTATCAGATTTTGGATAAGAAGTTGTAGAAGTGAATAGCTGGATCACAGATCTAGGATTTAAAACATTAAGCCTAGAGGTGAGACGAAGGTCAGAAAAGATCCTCAACTTCAAAGACTCTTCCACAATTCACTCTCCTCTTCCCCAACTCCCAATAACCTGTGGAAATTTAGGCATCTACCAAGACTGCAAGTTCCTTGAGGACAATGCCTAAAGTCTTATTTATCTTCATATAGTACCTTGAATGATGCATTGCTCTGTTTGGACTATATTATGCTGCGGTAACAAATGACTCCAAAATCATGTTGCCTTACAATACGAGCATTTATTTCTCACTTACATTACATGTCTATCATGGATCACCTTAATCTGCTCTATCATTCTGGTTCCCAGCCTGAAGGCTCTATCATTCTGAGACCAGCCCTAGCTAAGACACACTGATTCCACTATACAGAGACAAGGGCCACTGGCAGAACCACAAGATGTAAAACGTCTGTTCAAACATGGGACATGTCACTTTCTCTAATATTTTATTAGTCAAAGAAAGCCAGTGGCCAATCTTAATGGAAACACTGTGGAAAGTATAAGCCTACTACAAAGAGGACCCTGGAAGAGAGAGACAACAAATATTTTTGAACAGTAACACAGTTGACCCCATTGTCTTCCCCATAAAAAGTGCTCAGTAATTGGCAGTAATTATTTATTTGCCAGGCTATAAATACCACAGGGACAGAGACCGTAATCTATCTTACTCACTGATGCACCAGCACCACACCGGGCCTACCACATAGTAATGGACACACTAAACGCATACTAAATGAATAAACAGGGATGAGACGAACATGCGATCTGGAACCAAAAAGTTTGAGATGAAGTACTACATCTGCCAATACCTGACTTAGTGGAAAGGCATTTTTCTCATCTGATTCTCAGATGGTTGTTGCAAAGATTAAATAAAAATAGACGTGAAAGCACCACAAAAACTGTGCTATTTTATACAAATGTTAGTTGATATCTCCGGATAGCCAAATAGGATGAAATCTGAGAAAGATAAATTCATTTAAACTTTTAGAGTAATGCAATACATAATACCCTGCATTTACTTTCAAAGCATCAACTGGCAAGTAAAGAATAAGATTAGATTTAAAGCAATTCTCATGAAAAAGAGACCAGGTTTCAGTTGACCATAAGCTCAGTATGATCAAAGAGTAACATGGCTGCCAAAAAAATGTAATGAAAATTTCGGGCTGCATTAATAGAAGTACAGTATCCAGATAATAGCTTCATTGGGTTCAGCAATGGTCAGACCACATCTGAAATAGTTCAGTTCTGGCCTTCTATTTTAAGAGGTATACTGACAAACAGAGTTTGTCATGAGTTTAGCAACGTAGATGGTGAGAGGTCTGTAAACCACATCATGTACATGTGGT
Organism: Cynocephalus volans; assembly: GCF_027409185.1. NCBI lineage: Eukaryota > Metazoa > Chordata > Mammalia > Dermoptera > Cynocephalidae > Cynocephalus > Cynocephalus volans. The sequence goes on from NC_084474.1 coordinate 87,741,831, forward strand.
TTGAAAATCAGGGCTTTTTTCCCTTAGTTTGATAAAAAAAGAAGACTCAGGAGGACATAATCGTCATTTTTGAATATTTAAGAGTTATTGTACATAAGAAGAAAAAGTTTCACATATAGAGCTCCAGATTGTCAAGGACCAATACATGAAAGTTATAGGGGAAATAGACAGCTTAATGAGAAGCTATTTCTAACAATTAGAAAACTTCTAAAACAAGGAAGTGTGGATGAAAACATGGTTAGAGATGCTACTGAGGAGACCGACTTGGAGGTGAATCCTATAAATCAATCGCTCATGTATGTAACTAATTATTTTTGAGGTAACTGAAAATACCCAAATAGTATTTCCCTTTTCTGATTAAATAACAACACAGAACAAGAACTGAGCTGGGAAGTAAAATAAGAAGTTGTCTGGCATAACAGAAAAACATGCTGTTGAAGGGAAATGAAATTTCAAGGCTAGATAACATTAAACACAGACACACTGTCTTGGGTTTTTACAGAGGAAATAAGCTTGTTCAAAATTGTATTTATTCTAGGTGTTTTTCCTAGTATGGCCTAATTCCTATCATTTCGGGAAAGGAGCAAAAAATATTTTAAAAATTCCTACAATTGCAGTTGAGAAAAAATTTGCTAATTTTTTATTTAGCAACTAGTGTTATAATTACAAGACAATACCAGTGGATCAACTTGCACAAACACTGAAATTTCCCATGGTAGACTATTATACAGCATGCCACTGGCACTTAAAAATGATCCCTTGCTAATGTCTTACTTTGTTTCTTTCTGCTATTCAAAATCCAGAACTTTTTTAGTCTCATTCCCAGACTCCAAATTCCTATATATTCTCTGCATACTCTGGATTCCCCAGTAAGTCCTAAGTAGTATACAAAGAAAAACATCTGATTTATCTTTATATCCCAGCCCCTCATCATCAACTTATTCATAGCTAGCACAGTAAAGCTAAATTTTATTTGTTAAATTCCTTCCTTCAATAAAATTTTCTTTAAAAAGTTACCCCACTAACTTCTCATTATATTTTAATTGTTACCCAAGAGCACGAGAGTGAGAAAGTCAAAGTAGGCTATAAGGAAAGACTGGGTATTATTTGTTATAATAAGAAATGAATAATCACTCTTTATAAAATACCTTGGAAGACAAATTTCATCTTCCCTTAGATTTTTATGCATATTAAATGTGCATCCTAAATGCGCATATTTAACGGGATTTCATAGTAATAGCTACTGACACAAACGACTAAAGCCCTACTGCAGGTATATATGTAAAAGAAGAGCTTAAAAAAATAGGTTCATTACATAAAAATAAATTTGCATGTGCCTTTCCAGAATAAATATAAATTCAGATTTTAGAAAATCTATTCTTACAAGGCAAAAAAAAAAAAAAAAAAAAAAGAGAGAGAGAGAGAGAGAGAAAAGAAAAAAAGCTGAACCCCTATACTCTACTAAGAAATATAAAAGTTTAGAACTAATTCAGTACAGGTTAAGGCTTGCTTGTTTAAGAACTCGTCACTGGATTCCTATACTCATCGTTTTTATCCCTCCTCTCCTGTGGCAATACCAAGAATGGCGCAAGTCATGGGAACTCAATGCTAACGTGCAGAAAACAGGAGAACATAGTTTCAAATTTCCCATGTCAATTCATCTGATCAGAACAGTCTATATTCCATGGAGAGATTGGAGAATGAGTCAGTAAAGAGATAGTACCTTAGATGTGCTCAAATAGTTGTTAGTTTAAAGACATAGTAACTACCTAAAAATGCTGTTTCTTTTACATTAGATACTCATATATTAAAGCAATTATCTTTTAAAGATGGAAATGATGCACAATAAATATTGGTTTAAATATAAAGCCACTTCAAATTAGTTATAGCCAACACGTACTGTACGTTTTTTGCATGTTGGGCTTTCTTTTAAGTGTTTATCATTCATTAACTCATGTATACTCTTCACTGCAGCCATATAAAATAATAATATCATTATTTGCATTTTACAGATGAGAAAAAGGATGTACAGAATGGTTAAGTAACTTGGCCAAGATCACACAGTTATTGACAAGGAGGAAAATGATATTATTTCAGGCAGGATAGCTCCAGGGCCCATTCTTTAATCTTTATGGGTAGGTATTGCTTTATCATGTACCTTGACACTTGAAGGTCTTTTAGAATCTATTAACTGTAGTCACATATGAAGAAATATTTTCACAGGCAGCCAAGACTGAATAGAATTATCATTAAAACGCTTTCACAATCAACTTTTAGGATTACATGACTGCATTCAAGACATCAGCAAAGCCATTAGTTCCTAATTTAATCTAATTTTTCCATATAATATATCCTTTGCCTTTATTATACTTTGTGATAAGTGCAAGTGGGTGCCTTTTATATATTTAGAATAACGCTTGACACTGTCACTAAAAAATTCTTTGCACAGACTAGATCTGGGATTTTATTCACATAAGTGTGCACTAAAGTAATTCTACTACTTCTCAAATTTTAAGTGCAATCATTCAACAGACATTTGAATACTGCGGGAACACCATGTAGTATGGATATAATATAAATTAGATGGTCTCTGCTCTCAAGGGAGGCCACAGTTACAAAACAATGTAATAAGTGCTTTTATGGAGATATGACAAAGGTTCCAAAAGCATTTGTTCCCCCACCTTATGAAATGTGGAGCTCTAAATACGATCACTAAAAGTGATCATCGGTATGAAAATTGCTTCTTATTTTCCTCATAGCCATCTAATATGTTCCCAGCAACAACATGTAAAACTGATTAAAGATGCACATATGCCTCTCCTGGCAATTCACTGCTCTTGACTCTAAAAGTGAGAAGGGCTCATTATAAAGCAAGATAAATATAATACCAGGGAAAAGATATAGTACAATGATTAATTTAACATGTTTTATATCAAAACAATTATATTCACTTTATACAATCTAATCTAAACCCTACAATCTTTCTATTTTTACCATTCCCCCTCCTAGTACTAACATTTGTGGGGAACATAATCACTTAACAATCTCAAGAATTTTTAAAGTGTGATCTGCTTTATGTAGATTGAAACAAATGTTCAAAACAACATTTAACATATTTAAGAGTTACAGAACAATCTCACATAGTTAACATTTCTTTTCTCCATCAGATAAAACATTAGAAAAAAACAACACTGGATCACTCTATCATGCATGAACAGTTCTCTCATAGTAGAGAAAAGCATAGGATATAAATTAAATCCTTCAATATATCATTTGATCAAACATATACTTAAGAAATGATCCTTAATCAGAAATATAAATGTCATTATAAGAAAAATACCATTTCCATAGGACATTTACTCAGACTAACATTTAGCATTCAACAGATCATTTCTCAGCACACTCTAGAATCCCTAAATTTGCAAAAACAGCAAACAAGTCCGCTATAAACTTGTTTGAAATAAAGATAACGCTCTACAGTAAAAATAAATTACATCACAAGTTCCAACTAAATTCGTCATTTTAGGCAAACAGTTTAATAAATTACTCATTTCCACTTCTCAAACAGAAAAGTCTGAAGCCTACCATATAATCATTACGAACAAAATCACTTTTTTCTTTTAGAGAAGGTTCTGTAAATCAAAACAAAAACATACTTGAAAGTAGTTCCATGGAAAAATACAAAAAAAATCCTCATATGTAAAATAAAAATCAAAACAATACCAAGATCACATATTTTACCATATATTCAATTTGAAGGTTTCAGAGTACAGTTTCCATCTCTTGTCCATTTAGGGGCAAGTTTCTAGGACTTTTTGAAAAATACTCCATGGATAAATAGATTTTTTTAAAAAGAGACTGTACACCTACTACTTTAACATCAAATAAAGCTAACTTAGAACAAATACTACTAATAATAGTGAAAATATTAAATTACACACTGCTTAATTGTCCCCACAAGAATAGAGAAATGTTCATAAATTCTCTTAAGATAAATATATTTCCCCTACTTTATGAAAATTGCAATAACTGTTCTATTTAGAATAACTTCTGAGTAAACCACATTCAATAACAAGTTCAAACAATCTCCCAGATGAAACAGATGGGAGAAAATAAAGAGGACAGTTTTTACAAATGAACTTTCTATTGATGCTATAGATAAGATGACCTAACATTTAATACTAGTATAAGCATAGTCTGGAAAATACAAACATGTACTAGTGAAAGGAAACCTTTTAGTAAGAAAGAGGAAAATGAAATTTACAAGATCACCCATGACTAAAATTCTGAACTCAGCCTTTCTTATTTCTAAAAACTGTTGCCCACATTTCCGCAGATTACAAATTCTAAAACTTTTAAAATTCCCATATAGTGGGCTTACAATGCATATTAGTACAGGTTGAGTATCCTTTCTCTGAAATGCTTGAAACCAGAAGTGTTTCAGATTTTGAATTTTAGAATATTTGTATATACATGATGAGATATCTTGGGGATGGGACCCAAGTCCAAAAATAGAATTTATTTACATTTCATATACACCTTATACACATAGGCTCAAAGTAATTTTACACAATGTTTTTAATAGTTTTGGGTATGAAAACTAAGTCTGTGTACACTGAACCACCAGAAAACAAAGATGTCACTATCTCACCCATGCATGTGGAAAACCTGTGGTTGTTTGCCATCATCATCATTCCTGACTCTACTTTACATGCTACCAATAAACGGTAAAAAAAATGACATACCATTAATACAGTGAAAAAATGATGAGTTCAGGGTAACTAAGCAGCACAGTAGCATCACCAGACTATCCAGACTGGTTGAGTATCCCCAACCTGAAAATCCAAAATCTGAAATGTCAGTTGTGGAACTTTCCACTTACAGCGGCATGTTGGTGCTCAAAAGTTTTGAATTTTGGAGCATTTTGGATTTTGGATTAGGGATGCTCAACTTTATTAGACAATATTTTGTGCTTAAGAAGTCTAACAAAAATTACTTAAAAACCCTAGTTTACATAAAGTACGTTGCAGTACTGATTACAATTTATAGAAAAGAACACTGGAAACCTAAAAATTAAATGACATTTTTAAAATGACACTGGATTAAACAATGAAATTGTGAACATAAATCAGCCTTAACTTCCAATTAAATTTTCGAATCCTTACCTCTATTATCACATATCTTGACATAAACATTTTAAAAAATGCAGTAGTAAATTACTTTTTTTGTATGTATTTTTTAAGAATTTTAATTGTGTGCCCTCATTAATCATAAATCCAATGTAATGTACATTTTTACCTATGATCTGAAATTAGCAATTCTTTGAAACAGTGCCTTGGGATTTAAAAAAAAAAAACAAACCTGAAAACATTTCTTTTAATATTATATCTTCTTCAAGCTTACTTTTTACTCATTTGTCCGACTGAGGAACTAAGAGAGGCTGTACTAAAATAATCAATGGCATCATTCAACCTGTTCCTTAATTTTTATAATATTCAATTATGCTAAGAGAAATAAAACTGTGCCCAGTATCCCAAAATTGGGTTCTCGACCCGTATTCAATATTAAAATAATTTCTTGCTTTCTAACGTACAAAAACAAAATACTATTAACCACTCTAAAGTAACTTTTAACACATACGTCTACATGCTTAGCTTTTATCTTTCAAATCCCTTCTCTAAAAGTAAGATTTCTCTAAAATTGGGGAGAGGTAAGGGTGTCACTCTTACACAATCCAGGAATGAACAGTATAAAACATGCTAACCTTGATTAATTAGCCTTAATAAAGTCTGTGTCCACTTCCTTCCTCCCTTTGCTCCTTATCCCAACATAAACTTTGAGCTAGCAAGTCTACTCATATTAACTCACATTCTTTTATTTTTTTACATAACCAAAGCAAAATTATTTCAGAATTAAACTCCCCAAGTACTTCATTCTAAGTACTGTGATTCCAAACAAACGCAAATGCACTAACACAAAGAGGGGAAAAAAGTCCCCTTGAAAGTTTAGAGATTACAAAGTCTTTCTTTTATCGAAATAACATTTTTCACGGTGACCCAAATAGAATTACAGCTTAGGTAAATCAAGCCTTTAATTCTGAAGAATAATTTGCACCTAGAGAAAATTTCAAGGTAACAGCTTTTACTGCTTGTAAACTTTAGACTAAATCTATTTATTTTGATTTTGCTGAAATCTGGGTATAACCACTTGGCCTCTACTGCAGGACCACCATCCTAGCCAGAGTGTCTGACAACAAGGTGCTTTTGATACCTCAGTAACTAAACTACCTGGTATGGGGTTCCCAACAAACCTGACCATAAAATTTTACTCAGTGGTGAAGAGCATTTTAATTGGGTTTCAATGTACTCCTTAAATCGTACAGCGTAAATCACATGACAATTTTTCCATTCTGTTAAAACATTAATAGATGGCACATAAGTGGGACAACACTGATTTTCACTTCGTCCCCAAACACTGTTGGGAAAGGGACAATTCAAGGAATACACTGATAACCCTTACATATGCCAAAACTCTGTTCCTAAATTGCTGTATGACAACTGATTTTTCATAAATCACATTTGATAAGTACCACATAAAAGGATTAATTATTTGAATGCAACTTTTAGTGAGTCTCTTTTGTAAAGCTCTCATATTATATGACCAACCACTAATTAACTTTTTTGGTAATCTTACACTTTTAAATAAGAAATTTCTTAAAGTAGAGCACAGCTTTCATAAGCCAAAAAATTTTCACCCTAGCATTACTGTTGTTCTCCCTGTTTCCCCTCAAGCAAGCTCTAAAAATGTCACCCAAAAAACCCAGCTATTCATCTGTCTTAGAATATACAAGCAATACTAGAAAAATTGAAAAATGTAAAATAGAAATGTATGTATTTCCAAAAAACAATATTAATTATTTTATTTTTGGCAATGACCACAACAAATACTCAGTGAAAAGGATTTTTTTGAAAAATCAAGATATGCGTATCTCAAATCACTTTCCCATGTGTCTTTATCACCTGGAGTAAACAGTTAAGAACTGTTTATTTCCAGGAACACATGACCTCCATGATGCCACCAAGGTCAACAAGACCTACAGGAGAGGGATATGCTGTAAGTGCTGACTCGCCTAATTCTATAGTTCCCTTTAAAAAAGAGAGAGAGAAGGAAGAAAAACAAACATAAAACTTTATTTATACATTGCAAAAAATGTTTTTAGGTTATAATAATTAATTAGTACTCCATTACACAATTGTATACAGATACATGTCAGCAATGGCCAATAGGAGCAAGATGTAAAAAGGACCTCACAGCACAGAATCAGGTACAAAAGTAGCTGCACATTAAGAATTAACAAGATACCAAACTGACTAATCTTCCCATCTCATACTAGAAACCTTTGGTACCCTGGCCACATGCCACAAGGACTCAATTTCAAAGGGAGGCTTCTCTGTTGAGAGAACTTTCTGAAAGTGACATAACCAAAGACCCATAATCAACAGAAAAGGCACCCACATATCAGAAATGCTTAGGTAAGGAGCAAGTTTATATATGCTGAGCCTGCAAGTTAACACCAAATTCACAGGTTGTTCTCTTATCCTTTACCAAAGACGACTCCTGGCATTTCCTCAGCTCTGACAATCTTGCACCTTTCATAAAATGGGAAGTTTTCTTGAAGAGATTTAAATTTTAAAACACATTACCCACTTGGTATAATCTGTTAATGCTAGACTTATGCTCAAAAAGTCTCTATCAATTTGAAGCCATTATATTTGAAATTTCTAAGCAACTTTCAAATACAAAAAAAAAAAAAGACGTCAGAGCTAGCGACTGATACTTCAAAGTGATTTGATGGAGAGCAGTTGGATTATGGATAATTCATTCTAACGTTTGGTAAATAGGTAGCATACACGCATACGTTATGATACTGGAACACTAAAAAGGAAAAAAAAAAAAAGCAAAAGCACTGGTTATTCACAATCAGCAAAGTTCTGGGCTGGTAACAGTCTTCTCAGTTACTTTCAAGGGAAGCTCCAAACTGGTGGGTGACACTGGACCAATGCGATTACTGAACCCTGGAAATTATAACTAAAACTCCACTTTGATGGGCTCCAAAGCTTATTACAAAAAGATGACTGCTTGAATATGTCCAGTATTTCCGTGTCCTCCTATTTTTTCCCCACGGAACACAGAGCCCGACACCTGAAACTCGTCAGATTAAACATTACGTTGTTTTGGGACTTCAGCGTTTGGCACACTAGGCATAAATTCAGAGGTGTAGGGTGTGTGTGTCTAGGGTGTGTGTGTCTAGGGTTTGTGTGTGTGTGTGTGTGTGTGTGTGTGTGTGTCCGTGTGTGTCTAAGATTAACCCATTCCCATACACAAGGGAAGAACTCATGACAATTCAAGCAGTTCTCTCTCTCTCAAGCAACTTTTTTTTATCATTTAGTCCTAAAATAACCATCAGCCACAAACATTAAACACTGGCATGGCAACGCGCACACATCATGCCCCGGTGCTACCCACTGGCGGATCTGCTCATCCCTGGTCCCCATCCAGGCGGGTCCTCCCGGCCCCTCTCCCTTCCGTCCGGTCCAGCCCGAGTTTTCTTGTGAAATCCGCCACTTTCGCTGGCCCCGGCAAAAGCAAGGCGCCTCATCCCGAGGGCAGAGTTTCCTCCGACTGCCCAACGAACACTTCCCGACACCTTCCCGCGGGCCCCTCGCCCCCTCCCCGCACTTGACCAAGCCCCGACCAGGGGCCCACCTGCCGCCCGTCCCCACGGCCGGGTCGCCCTGCCAACTCCTGACCGGCGGCTGCCCTCCAGGGCCGCAGAGCCGGGCCCACTCCCCTGTCCCGAGCCCCCCGCGACCGGGGTGCCCGACCCCGCGAGGCGAGGAAGCCAAAACAGCCACCCCCCCAAGACCCCACGACGCCCCCCAGAGGCCGTGTCCCGAGCGCCTGTCAGCGCCCCCGGAAGGGGGTCAGGCAGGGCGCTGAGCTCCCGGTGCCCCCTCCTCCCCCACCGCACTCACCTGAGGGGTCGAACCACAGTGTCGGGGTCGGGCGAGGAGGCCGCTAGCTCGCCCGCCGCTGCCCACACCCGCCAGCGCCCGGTGCCCGGCGCCCGGGTCCCGGCCGGCGCGCGCCCCGGGCCCGACGCGCGCCTGGAGCGGCAGGGGGAGGGGGCGCGCGGACGCGCCAGCACCGAGGTGAGGGGCGCGCGGGGGGGCGGGAGCAGGGGGCGCGGCGACAGCAGGGGCTCGGCGGCGTCGGCGGCGAGAAAGCGGGCTCGGCCCCGTCCGTCATGGCGCTCGGCGGCGGCGGCGGCTCCCTCCGGTCTCTCCGCTCCCTCGCCTTTAGTTTGACCTTTCCCTCCAGTGTGTCTGAGGGAGAGCGGCTATGCGCGCGCGTGTGCATCTCTGTGAGTGTATGTGCGCGCGCGCGTGGAGAAGGGGCCGGGTTCGCTCCCCGACGCCTGACGTCACTGCCATGGCAACGGCAGTCCCCACCCCTTGCTCCCTATTTCCTGTCCCCGCCCACTGTGCACGTTCCGGGGCTTCACGTGCTCACTCACACGCACGCACGCACTCACGCTCGGAGCGCGCGCGCCCAGAGCGTTGGCGGTGGATGGGGGATCTGGGAGGTCATCTGGGCCGCCCCTCCCTACCCTCTCCTCACCGCCTCGCTGGATTTGACCAATCCAGTGAGGAGGAGCCGTGGGCGGGGCGGGCTCGGTCCCCAGAGCTGCGTGAAAAATTTCCCGAGGCAGAACGAAAACTGTTCCTGAGCGACTGAGCAGGCCGGGTGGCGAACGGAGCACGTTGGACGCCCCTTTGAGGAGGTTGAGGAGAGGGCGGGGGTTCTCGTAGTTGAGGAAGTCTGAGGGGACGTTCTCCGATGTCAACCGGCACCGCGTAGTGCCGGAGTCAGGCTGCCTTTGATGGGGGTCTGGCTCCGCCACTATCTCGCCGTGTGACCTTGGGCATGTTACTTAAACGCTCTGAACGGAATGTCTCCTGTAAAATGGGGTCAGTAAAATCTGCCATGGTAGTTATTGAGGATTAAAAGTGATAGCGTAAAAAATGCCGCACCTGACCCTATATACCGAGCTATTACTGTAGAACTCACAATCCCGTATTTCACAAATGGGGACACAGGACTCAGAGTAAAAGTTAAGTGACTCCTTCAAGGTCAGGAAGAGGCCTTCCCTTAGGAAGTGGGAAATGAAACGTTCCAGAAAAACGCCCTTGGAGAGCTTCCGTCGTGACCTGTGGGTCTCTTCCTAGTCCCCACTCCCATCCCCGCAAAGCTTTCTTTATTGATTTATTATTGTAACATAGTTGCCTGTACATATCTGTGGGGCACAGAGTTGACCTGTGCATCAATACCTGTGCATCACGTATTACAATATGTGATGCTCAAATCAGGATAATTAGTATATTCAACCTTATACAACGTAATTGGTTTTCGTGTCCCTTTACCTGTTCCTTACCTTCCCTCCGTCTCCCTCTTTGCCACCTGTGATAACCTCAGGTCTGTTCTCTCCTTTTAAAAGTTCAGCGTATTATTGTGAGTGTTGTATCTTTTATTTTTTTTAAATTTTATTTTGTCGATATACATTTTGGCTGATTATTGCTCCCCATCACCAAAACCTCCCTCCCTTCTCCCTCCCCCCTTCCCCCCCAACAATGTCCTTTCTGTTTGCTTGTCATATCAACTTCAAGTAGTTGTGGTTGTTATATCTTCTCCCCCCCCCCCCCGGTTTTGTGTGTGTGTGTGTGTGTGTGTGTGTGTGTGTGTGTGTGTGTGTGTGTGTGTGTGTGAATTTATATATTAATTTTTAGCTCCCACCAATAAGTGAGAACATGTGGTATTTCTCTTTCTGTGCCTGACTTGTTTCACTTAATATAATTCTCTCAAGGTCCATCCATGTTGTTGCAAATGGCAGTATTTCATTCGTTTTTATAGCTGAGTAGTATTCCATTGTGTAGATGTACCACATTTTCCATATCCACTCATCCAATGTTGGACATTTAGGCTGGTTCCAGCTCTTGGCTATTGTAAAGAGTGCTGCAATGAACATTGGGGAACAGGTATACCTTCGACTTGATGATTTCCATTCCTCTGGGTATATTCCCAGCAGTGGGATAGCTGGGTCGTATGGTAGATCTATCTGCAATTGTTTGAGGAACCTCCATACCATTTTCCATAGAGGCTGCACCATTTTGCAGTCCCACCAACAATGGATGAGAGTTCCTTTTTCTCCGCAACCTCGCCAGCATTTATCGTTCAGAGTCTTTTGGATTTTAGCCATCCTAACTGGGGTTAGATGGTATCTCAATGTGGTTTTGATTTGCATTTCCCGGATGCTGAGTGATGTTGAGCATTTTTTCATATGTCTGTTGGCCATTTGTATATCTTCCTTAGAGAAATGCCTACTTAGCTCTTTTGCCCATTTTTTAATTGGGTTGCTTGTTTTCTTCTTGCAAAGTTGTTTGAGTTCCTTATATATTCTGGATATTAATCCTTTGTCAGATGTATATTTTGCAAATATTTTCTCCCACTCTGTTGGTTGTCTTTTAACTCTGTTAATTGTTTCTTTTGCTGTGCAGAAGCTTTTTAGTTTGATATAATCCCATTTGTTTATTTTTCCTTTGGTTGCCCGTGCTTTTGGGGTCATATTCATGAAGTCTGTGCCCAGACCTATTTCCTGAAGTGTTTCTCCTATGTTTCTGATTGTTGTATCTTTATTTCTTTATTATTATTATTTATTTTCTAGCTCCCACTTATGAATGAGGACATGCGGTAATTTCTCTTTCTGCACCTGGCTTAGTTCGCATAACATGATTTTCTCTAAGTTCTTCCGTGTTGCTGCGAATGGCAGTATTTCATTCTTTTTTATGGCAGGATAGTATTCTATTGTGTATGTATACCACATTTTCCTACACAGATTTAGAACTCAGGACCTAAGCTTAGGCTCGATAGCCTTGGTGCAACTTTTGAGAGGGCAGTTTTTTAGCTTCTGAATTTGCACCTAAACAAGCAACAGAATGCTGTTTTCCACAGTTTTCTTGGGGCGCTTAAAAAATTTATTCTAAAGTTTTGGTTCAAGTGTAAACAGTAGTGGGGAGCTACAGGTTCTCCACCATCTCTAGCCAGCTGAGGAAAAGTTAACTCAGTTAGCCAATCTTTACTTAGCATCCACCGAGTAGGCAAGAACACCTTCCCTGGCCGGGAGGAGTCTGTGACCTCAGGGCTGTACAGGCAGGCATCTTGGGATTCATACACACTAGTGACCTCATCATTCCTCAGACTTGGGCTCCAGCCCTTTCCTGTGACATAGCTCTTAGTCACGTACTGCCTCACGGTGTCTCTTGAATGCTGTGGTACTATTTAACTATAGGTTTGCTGTTAACTTTTCAAAAAGTATGTGTCTGTCTCCCTCTCTTATAGCCCCAACCCTAAACCTGATCTTTGTAAAGGACATCACTCAGTTCCTTGAACATACCCTGAGGTTTCCCACTTTCTTACTTGGAATTATTCACTTGACCGAGTTCCAGCTTAAATGCAGTCTCTTCTGAAAAGTCTTTCTGTACCTACTCAGTTGGAATGAATTGGTTCCTTTTCCAGAGCACTTGGTATATACCTTACTTTGGACACTGTTCCTAGTTGATATGGTGTTCTGATATTTATGCACATGTAACCTACAGAAAAGCATCTCTGAACATCCATGTATGGGTTGGCTGTTCCTGTGGTCCAATATATCACTTATTACCCATTCATTTAAGACTTGATTTCTTTGCCTTCTCCATTAGAAACTCTTTAATGCAGGAACCGTGTTTAGTTCCACTTTGCATTTCCAGCATCTTCCTCATACCACAGCACCATTTACCAGCTGGTTGTTCAATGGCTAAATGGGCTACCTACCTGTTTTATAAAGTTCTTATGAAGTAAGAACTTCAGACTTCACCTTGTTTATATTTATATCCAAGAACCAAGGATTTTCTGGGAAGTTAAGAGTTCCCAATAAATCTTGGACTACATTAAAATGCACCAGAAATTACATGATCACATTCATACAATGAAAGAAGGTTTTAGGCAGTAGCACAAGATACTGAGCAGAACAAGAAGTAGGAAAACCATGAGGAATAGGTTGTAATGTTTTCAACAGCTGCTGCTATGGACCTAGGATGAGAGATTTTCAGATGTTGTTAAGGATGAGGTAATAGGCAGATTACTCCAAGGTGTTTCCATGGTGTTGCTCCCAGAAAAGGTGAAAAATTATGCAAAGAGAAATCTTGAAATCAAACAGTTTGCTTACTCTGAACTAGTAGCATTTCTCCATTTGTCTAATTTGGGACAATAATCTAAAACCCGGTGGTATTCTTGCATCTAATATTATTCCCCTCTTGATATGATGTTTAACTCTCTATGTGTATGTGTAAGTCCCGACCAAACCTAGTCCTCTTATTCCTCATTATGCTAATGGCACTACCAAATGTCCAGTAGCATAATCCCAGACTCGTGCTCAGTTTGTTCCTATCTCCATTCTGTTTCTGAATCCCGTGAAATCTTCCTCTTAAATGGCAGTGGTAGCCATTAACTGTTCTCCACCCCCTTGGTCACTGCCTTGGTGTGAGCCCTCACAGCTCTCATCTGGGTTTTTGTCCAAATCTCATAACTGTCTTTTTGCCTTATCTTGGGCCCACCCAGCCCAACTTCCACCACACCCAAGACTCAAGAGGGACCTTTCTGAAAGGCAGAAAATTGGGCAAGTTGCCAACCAGCTTAAAAGGCTTCATGTCTCCTTTCCTCTTCAGGAAAGAGACCTAACTTCTTCAATGGCTTTTTCTGCTCCATTCTCAGTCAGTTTCTTCAGCTGCATCACCCACCACTACTGCAAGAACCATTTCATTCCATGAATGTTGAAAACTAGCTGCTTCTCATATGTATCATGTTTTTTGTGCACACAGATCCACCTACCTAGAATTCTCTGCTCTGAACCCTCTACCAGAGTAATCTCATTAATGCTTTTCTAGGTCTGTGAAAACAGCCCACACTACATATTTCTGGTGTAGCTCTTCTTATTCTGTATTGTAAATACTGTACATCTTTTCTTCTCCACTAGAATGTGAGCTACTTAAGAGCACAGGCCTTGGCTTACCTCATTTATGTATATAACTCTAACACTACCAGAGTAACTGGTACATATAGACATTCAATAATTGTTTATTGAATGAATGAGTATATTGTATGCTCCATGAAGAAAAACAGCTATTATAGGTACTTGAAATGGTAGTATACTCTCACCCCCCCCCCCCCCGTAAGGGGATCGTAACCCCTGGCTTGGTGCCAAACCTGGGGCCTCAGCGCTACGAGCACCACACTCTCCTGAGCCCAAGGATAAGATTTTTAAATTGGCCTTTGGACAGTAGTAACCTAAACAACATGATACTGGCATAAAAACAGACACATGGACCAATAGAACAGAATAGAAAACACAGAAATAAGTCCACAAATTTATAGCCAACTGATCTTCAACAAAGGTACCAAGAAAACACATTGTGGAAAGGATAGTCTTTTCAGTAAGTGGTGCTAGGAAGACTGGATGGCCACATGCAGAATAATGAAACTAGACCCCTATGTCTCACCAGTTACAAAAATCAACTCAAAATAGGTCAAAGACTTAAATGTAAGACCAAAAACTGTGAAACTACTAGGAAAAAACATAGGAGAACTGGTTTATGATTTTGGTCTGAGGAAGGATTTTTTTGAATAAGACCTCAGAAGCACAAGCAACAGAAGCAAAAATAGACAAATGAGATTACATCAAACTGAAAAGCTCCGCACAGCAAAGGAAATAATCAACAAAGTGAAGAGACAACCTACAGAAAGGGAAAAACTATTTGCAAACTATGTGCTATGGTTTGAGTGTCCATGAAAACTCATGGGAACTTGATCCCCATTGTAACAGTGTTAAGAGGGTGAGAAATGAGAATATGGTATTTGAAAGTTGGGGCCCTTGTGAGTTGATTGGATTAATTTGGGAGGTGAATTGGTTAATTCATTCATAGATTAATGGCTTAATGGTTTAATGGGTTTTTAGAGAGTAGACTGGCGGCTTTATAAGGAGAGCAAGTGAGCACATAAAAATGCTCGTGCCATTTTCACCACGTGATTGCCTGTGCTGCCATGGGACTCTGTAGAGAATTCCCACCAAGAAGAAGACTGTCGCCAGCAGTGCTCCCTGGACTTTGGACTTCCCATCCTCCAAAACTGTAAGAAATAAGTTATGTTTATTTATAAATTACTCAGTTCCAGGTACTTTATTATAAGTGACAGAAAATGGACTAATATGCTAAGCAGATATCATATCTACAATATGTAAGGAACTTAAAAAACCCAAATAATCTTATTTAAAAAAGAGCAAAATACCTGAACTGACATTTTTCAAAAGATAATGTACAAAAGACCAACGGGTATATGAAAAATGTTTAACATCAGTAATCATCAGGGAAATACAAATTAAAATCACAATGAGAATCATCTCACCCTAGTTAGAAGGGCTTTTATCAAAAAGACAAAAAATAACAAATGCTGGGGAGTATGTCAAGAAAAAGGACTCCTGTACTCTGTTGGTTGGATTGTAAATTTGTACAACTACTATGTAAAACAATATGGAGTTTCCTCAAAAAATTAAAAATTGAACTACCTTATGATTCAACAGTTCCACTACCAGGAATATATCTAAAGGAAATGAAATAAGTACGTGGAAGAGATATCTGCACACACGTTTATTAAAGCAGCACTATTCACAATAGCCAAGATACGGAATCAACCTAAGAGTCCATTGATGGATGAATGAATAAAAACAAAAGAGAAAAAAGAAAAGGGGTGTGTGTGTATATTTACACAATAGAATACTACTCAACCACACAAAAAAAGAATGAAATCCTGTCATTTGCAGCAACATGGATGGAACTGGAGGTCATTAGGTTAAGTGAAGTGAGCCAGGTACAGAAAGACAAATACCGCATGATCTCACTCATTTATGGAATCTGAAATAGTTGATCTCATAGAAGTAAACAGTTGAGTTGTGCTTGCCAGAGGCTGGGGGAAAGGGGAGAGGTGATGGGGAGAGGATAGTCAGTGGGTACGAAGTTACAGTCAGAGTGGAGGAATAAGTTCTAGGAATGTGATTGAGGAATGTGTTCTATACACTGGGGTGACTATGGTTAACAATAATATAGTGTGTATTTCAAAATAGCAATAAAAGAGGATTTTAAGTGTTCTCACCACTAAAGTGATAGATATTTGAGGTGGTAGATATGCCAAATACCCTGATTTGACAATTATACATTGTGTATGTGTATTGAAATGTCACAATGTACCCTGTACAATTATAATATATCAATTAAGAATAAATAAAATTGGCCTTTGGGATCTGAAGGACCCAGCTAAGGCTTTTTTTGGAGGCTAAAAAATGAAAACATCTTTGAATTAGCAACATTGTGATTTAACTGAGGGCTAAGTTATCTCTTGGTATTTAAAAGGCAATCCTCAAAATGTTGGGTTAAAAAAAGTTATTGTATGTGTGTTTGTTTAAGTACCTTAAAGGGAACAAAGAAAGAACATTCAGTTTCCATCTTGAGGGTCTCTCCTTCTCCAGGATTACTGAGAGGCTCTTTGAATTTGCACAGGGCTCTGGAAGAGTCATGAGCATATCCTTGACTGGATGGCCCTCTCCCCTATCAAGTAAGGTCAACTTCTTTACCAGAACATAAACTTGTAGGGGGAGATGGTGAATGAGGAAGAGGTGGGGATGTGGAGAAGTGAGAACCCACATCTACCCAGTGAGCCGACTCAATCAGACCTGGTGGTGAACAGGTGAATCAGCTCTTCTACCCTCATAGCCCGTTAAGGTTGATGTATTAAAACTAGGAAGCTGTTTGCCATCTGTGCACTGCACACCCGGGGGAGCTATTTGCATGGGAGTCTATATGAATGACATCCTGTGGGGCTGTGCTCAACCTCCATAAACATATGTAGTAGTCCTGAATGACATGTACAAGGCATGTCTCTGCCTACTTTTGAAATTTAAATAATCCTGATTATACCTTTGATAATAAAGATAAATAGATATTTATGGAATACCTACCATCATCCCCAAAACTTAATTTTATTGTACAAAGTTATGTCTAAACATTTGTGCATATTTGTATTAATCTGTTTCTGTTGCTTATAACAGAATACCTGAAACTTGGTCATTTAAAAAGAAAATGAAATTTGTTTCTTACAGTTTTGGAGGCTGGGAACCCAAGGTCCAGGTAATACATCTGGTGAGGGCCTTCTTCTGGGTAGGAACTCTCTGCAGGGTCCCATGGCAATGCAAGGTATCACATGGCAAGGATGGCAAGAGCTTGAAAGCTAACATTCTCACTTGCTTTCCTTAGAAAGCCATCAGAACCACGCCCATGACAACCCATTATCCATCAACCCATTACTCCATGAATGGATCAATCCATTTATGAGGGCACAGTCCTCATGATCCAATCACCTCTTTAAATTCCCCACTTTCCATTACCATATTGTGGGTTAAGTTCCAACATGAGCATGGGGGGACATTTAAACCACAGCAGTATTTCGAAGTGCTTAATAGACTGACATCACTACCATTTATTTATTTATTCTAAAAAATAACAATTGAGCATCTGCTAAGTTCCAGGCATGATTCGAAAGTCTAGATTCAACAAATGTATGTATTGAGCACTGACTACAAATCTTAGAAAGCCTATTAACTGATTCCTTCAAAAATAAAAGTTTATGCATTCTTCAGTTTATTTATACCATTTTGTAATATGAAGGTGTTCTTCCAAATCCTATTTATTTCATAGACACTCATTTACTAAAACCTGGAGATGACATTTGGTTCATCCATTTTAAACAATTAAATATAGTAGGATGCCCCAGTGGATATAAAGCTTTTATGTAATTTTTTGTTTTATATTTATCCTCCTAGCTCTGGCAAAAGAGGTGCCAGAAAGTTAAGTTGGCTTCCTTAAGGGTCTCCTGGGAGCACTGGGGAAAACTATCCTTAGAAGAATGAGCTCATTGTCCAGGAAAGAGAGATTTATCAGACTTGGATCCCTGGATCATTCTGTGGAGGAAAGCTACTCTCCAACCAGAAACATTTGATTTGGATTGTTTTATGAGCTAGAAATAACTGAAAATTTGGTTTGTTGTTGTTATAGCAGCAAACTTTATTCAATGGATTAATTGGAAAAGTAAATACTATGACCATATTTGCACCCCAAATTTGTGGAGCTGCTCAGGCTAGTTAATGTTAAATTCTTAATTTTGGAACACACAATTAGGTGAGCTTCTGCCTCTATTAGTCTTTATTACATTGCTTCCAAGACTGATGGCCTTGCTAAGTGTGAGTATCACTGCGGGAAAATTGTTATGTTCTAGAAGCTGATACTTAGTTAAAAAAAAAAAAAAAGCCACCAGGAGGAACAAATACACACCTACATAGAGTCTCTCTCTATCTCTCATACACACACACACATAGTCTTCAGAAGAGTAGGATGCAGAGTTTCAGGCAACTTTCACTATTTTTACTGTTATCATTATCAGCATCAACATCTTCCTCACTATTATTTTTTTAAGTCAAGACATTTGAAGAAGTCTGAAATAATAATCTTGACTATTCACAGCAACTCAGGAAAAATGAATGAATTGTCTCCAGGAAGATGGTGGACCCTCCTTAATGAATGAGTATCACTATGTCTCTGCGATGTTTGTCCCAACTTCATGAGGCATGTGCTGTTATGCCAGCCATCTGTGTTTGAATGGCCCTCCAGCCATTCAATTACTCCATAATTACTGTGGAGTAAGAGGTGGAATTTCCTTTTGATATTCTATGTCAGAATCAGTGTGAAAGATTGCAGCACGGCTGAGTAAGCTTTCCATTCTCCCTGAGGATGGGATACAGGGTCTACCTGCTGCAGGCCATGACTTTGCCCTGAGGCAAAGTATATAGTCTTCCTGTCAGCCTGACAATTTGAGCCAAGTTAGAGGCCAATAGACATAATGCACTAACAACTAGAGAGGTGAGTTTTGTTAAATTACAATAACTTCCATGCTTCAGGGGTATCTGCAAAAGCCATTCCTGTCAGATGTACTCAAAATTGACAGTCAAATTACTCCTGCCAAATGCTCTGAGGCTATTGAATAAAGCCTTGCACTACTTTAAACACTAACTCAAACCCTCTAGTCCCATGCCTCAATAATAGGATAATTCTCATCAGCATCCTCAGAAGTGAATAGCAGTGATTATTGTATCTATTGGGTGAACACCACGTGCAAGGTACTTTGCTAGGTGCTTTATATATGCCAGATATTTAAGCTTCATAACAGCTTTGCAAGGTAGGAGTTATTATCCCATCCCACAGATGGGGAGACAGAAATTCAGAGCACGTAACCAACTTTCCCAGGGTCACCACAGGGATGATGTCCATGTACTTAAAGAGTATTCTTAAAACTTCTGTATGTAAGTGCTAATTCCGAGCTCAGGGACATTTTAAACAAGGTTTTTATTAGAAAATTATAAATATATACAAAAATAGAGAGGTATGCTCATTAAGCAACTCCTATCAGGAATAATTTGGAATTAAAGGGTTTTGAGTGATTTCTACCTTATTTTTCTTGGAGGAGAACCAAGTCTTTAATAAGAATTTCTGCAAAAGAGGAACCTGGGGCTGAAGCTTGTTTATAGAGGCCAAAGATTATTTTTATTTCAATCTCACATTCTTACTCTCCACTTGAATTTGCCAATTAAGACAGGAATAGCAAATAATATGAAGACTTAATTTTGAGTTGTCTAGTGCTTCTCATCCCTACTGCAAATCCTCAGTTTAGGCTTAAGGCAGGTTTACACTGATTCATATAGTAGTCTCATCCCTTGCCTCCTTGCTGTAATCCACAGAAAGACTGTAGGGTGCTTCACATTATGGAACAGGTATAAGTCATTTTATGTTTAGCAAATGACTGAGTGATTTAAAAGGGGGTTGATTCAGTGGTGTGCTGTATCCTGCTCATATTGGCTCACAAGAGCTGATTGTTCGTGTTTCTTCCTAATTTTCCATTTAGTGATATCACATTGGTTTCTTAAAATTGGCCACAGTGGGAGTACTTACACCGTGGAAATTGGCAAATGCTTCAAATCAAGGCTTTTATTCCCCAGAGAAGCAGATGTTAAATATTTACCAGCACACTGCTGGGTATATTGTATTATTTACTCAAGAATATCTACTATTTTTCACTGTGGGTCTTCTTTCCACTGCTCTTCCCTGCAAGAGGAGTATGTTTTTCACCCACTGAAGTCAGTCTTGACATTATGACTTGCTTCGGTCAATGGAATGTGACCAGAAGTACATGTGCCATTTCCAAGCAGAGGAACATGTGCCCATTTTCTCTTTTTCTTCTGCCATAAGCTAGTGCATGCTGGATAGTGTATGCTTCTTCATTCTGAGTCCTAGAATAAAGAAAACATGTTGCAAAATGACAGCCATCCTGTAAAGAACATGGATATAAGCAAAGAATATATTTTTTCTGTTACAAAGATTTTGGACTCTGTGGTACTTCAGCATTACTTAGGCTAAGCTGATTGATATAGCGGTTGGGACTTGTAATTGAGATGCTGTCATAGCAGAAACCTAAATTATGTGCGATTAAGTCTGGGGCTTGGGAGTGAGTAGCAAAACATAGGTTATTGAAGGATGGAAAAATGGCAGCCCATGTTATCTAGTGACAATACATTTGGTAAAACTGTTGCCTATGATCACTGGGAAGACAGATCATGTACTAAATGAGCTTGTGACTTTAGACAAAGAGGTCATGAAACAGAATGTTACTCACATGCCTAAATTGTTTTGGGTTTCATATGATTTAATATGATAAGAGAGAGCTGAGTTCAGGAAAGAACTGCTCATTTTGAAGAGAACAAAGAGAGTAGGAAGGCCCAGAAATTTGAGGCCTCAGAGAATTAGAGGATATAGTTGATTCTGAATTCCAAACAATGAAAGATGTAACTGGGAAAGTCTTTAAGTGACAAAGATTGAATAAAATTCAGCCTTGTGGCAAGGACCAATCAAGGTATAGTCCCTCTATTAAAACCTCATAATGAAGGTGGCACCAATTAAATCTTTTCAATTGGACGAAATGGTTCAGGGAAAAGAGATTATAAATGTGGTTCTTCCATTAGAGCCAGATTAATTCAAGTTAACTGCTATAAAGTCTAGTGAGAAAGGCATAAAAGAGTTATGGACTCAGCCATTGGCACATGAGTCTATTTGGGATCAAATAGGTAAGAAATGAGAAAGTTATATGGCCCAAGGAGTCACCAGCTCATATTAAAATAGATGTAACTGAGACTTGAAATGATCTTTGGATTCCTAACTTTCTGGGGCAAGAAGGCAAGGAAGGCTGGCCAGCTCTCAAGGATGACATATTGTCCTTTACAGAAATGCCCCAGGAGAATAATGAAAAAGGAAAGACCTCCCGGAGGACAAAGTCAAGAGCTGTGCAGAACAATAGATTGGATTTTATTGTTCTGTGTCCAGAATCAAGACCTAATTAAGCAATATTCCCTACCCCATGCTAGGTAGTCCTTGCAACATCTCAGTGGAGTTTCAGAATTGTTATGGACAAATGACTTCTGTGTGCCTTCTATTCTTCTACTTTCTGAATAGGAGGGTTTAAATTATTCTATTCTGCCATTATACATTGGGCATGTGAGGGACAGATAAGTTGTCTTTTTGATCCATAGGTTTTGCTCTCAAGAGAATGAACGCCTGGGCTTGATGTAGAGAATTCCATGAGATTGTGAAATTTAAGCCTGATGCTGCAACTAAGTGGAATCTTTAGGTTTCCTTGAGTAAGGTTGCCAGATTTATTAAATAAAAATACAGGATGCCTAGTTAAAATTAAGTTTTGGGTAAACAACGAACAACTTTTTAGTATAAGTATATCCTACTGTGCAATGTTTTGAATATGCTTATTCTAAAAATAATCATTCATTGTATATATGAAATTCTAATTTAGCTGAACATACTGCATTTAATCTGGTATCCCTATGGGAAAGGGTGGATATATTTTGCTTTCAAAGAAAGGGAAGTAAATACTCACAACCAAGATTTCTGGAAGATTGTATTATTTATTCAAAACTATTTGTTTTCCCTCCTTGTGTAGTGCCTACCTGGTGGCCCTCCCTATTAGAATGTATTCTTTCTGCCCCATTGACATTGGCTTAGCCATATTTCTGGATCTGGTCAATTTAATGCAAGTGAAACTTTTAAGTACCATCACCTGATTCTGACATTTCTCTTCAACCTCTACCCTGAAGCTGGCATCCTTCAGTCGGAAATTGCTCCTTCTATCTAGATTCTAGAATAAAGAGAACATGGAACAGAACTGCAAATGATCTTCAAAGGATATGAACACGAGAGAAACTATTACTGTTGTAAGCCACAGAGATTTTGGGGTTATCACAGCAACATAATTTAGTCTGACTCATACAACAAATATATATATATATATAAAGCATCTGGGTAGTCTTCATCATAAAATTAAATTACATTCTAATTGAAAAAATACAAACACAAAGATAATAACAATCACACTTAAAGATTTAAATGTTCGAAGTCATTGTTTTTAAAAAAGGATAAATTAGGGTAGGACTATAATATATTATTAGAATCAACATATTTATTTTCTAATTTATTAATAAAGTAAGCTTTTCTTACAATATTAAAATTTTAAATTGAGAATTTTTGTACCGGAAGCAAATAAACAAAAATGTGCCTAAAATTTAGGATTAGTGCCAGAAGAAAGTGGTGTATTTTTTCCCCTGTGCCACTGACTATGATATGTAGTATTATCCATTTATTTGTAATTCAAATTATTTTTATGCATTCATTTGTTCAATATGGCATGCATGTAGATATGTGAAGAATAGGAAAATGTCACCCCCCCCCAAATATACCTGTCTTTCTTACTTGAGGGGTTATGTTGCAGGAACACTGTAGTTTAGAGCCGAACAGACGTGGGTGACAATATTGACCCAACTACAGCCTTATATGGTTATATGACCTTGGGAAAGTTTCTTAACCTCCCTGAGACTCAGTATTCTTATCTGCAATGGATAATAAAATAATATCACTGCTTATGAAACTTCGACTATTTGTCATGGTGCTCAGGTGCTCTGCATGTATCATTTTCTTGAAGCCTCACAACATGTAATGATGTATTTTTTTCTTTCTAATTTATTTATTATTATTATTATTATTTGTTTACATTCCAAGATGTTCTTGCAGAGCAGCTGGGGGGAGGGGGAGAGGGGAATGGTGAGAGAGGTAGGGTGGGAGGGGGGGAAAGGAGGGAAAGTGGGGCATGGTTGAGGTGCATGGTACCCCTCACTCCGTCAGGGGAGCCCAAGGCACTTCTGGCAGTAGCCTGGTGGTCATCAGGTGGACGTTGGCGGGGAGTGGCTGAGGCGCTCAGGCCCCCTACCACCCTGACTCAGGGGTCCAGGGTGCTTCCAGTGGTGTCTCAGTTGTTGTCACTTGGCTGGATGCTGATGGGGGTCATGGCTGAGGCCCTTGGCTCTCCCCCCACCCATGCTTGGGAACCTGGGTGGCTTCTGGTCCTTCTAGGTTTTATAGGTGTTCTTCGGTGGTGTTAGACCTTTACTGGTTAATATCAGAACTTTGTCTCTGGTCTGTGGGTTTTTTGTGTTTTCTTTCAGTTCTGTGTTGAATTATTAGCTACTCCCCACCACTTAAACTCTGCACTGGAACTTAGTTGTTGTCTTTTGCTTACTTCTAAAATGGGGGAACTTCCTGTGGGAACCAGCACTTGAGCCCTGTGGTTGAGCTAAATTGCTGCTTTGTTGCTGATTCCCTGGGGAAGGCTTTTTGTTCAGCTTAAGGTTTAATTGTTGACCTTGTAAGCACTTCCGGGTCTTATGAGGTCCAATACTCCTGGGTTGTGTGGAAACTGGTCTGGGCCTGTGTCTTTTCAGCAAACTGCACCCCTGCAGTTCTATATTCCTGACCAGTCTCCACTGAGTGGTCCTGTGCCGATTGGAGGGCAGATCAGCTGTCCATGCTATACCTCAGTATTCCCCCTGTGGGCCCGTCTCCCCTACTGCCTGTACTCCAAACACTTCCCATGGGATAGGCCATGTGCCAGTCCCTTGCGATGACTCACTATCCTCTGAAGGGCTCCTTTTTTCAGTAGTCTATGGCCTCTTGTTGCTATGTGGGTCCACAGGAACCCTGCTAGTGGTCTTGCTGGCCTGGGGTCCACCGAGGCCCTCTTCTCCCCTGCAGTCTCCAAGCAACTTCATAGAAAGGGCACAGCAGTGGCTTTTGCCAGCTCTTGCTCTGTGTGCTTGCTCACCAGGGCCAGCCTTGAAGTGGTCAGGGCTCAAATGGTCAGAGCAGTCCTTTCTTTCATTGTGGTTTCTCCTGCCTTCATGAACTCTGTAGGTCTCTACTCCTCTTCCCCTGAGCTCTAGTGGCCTCAGCTCAGCTGTCGTTGCTTTTTAATAGTTGTAAATTGGTTGATTGTGGGAGAGGGTGACACTGGGTACTGTCTATTCTGCCACCTTGAGAAGTTCTTGTGAGTATTTTTATCTCTACTTTACAGAATAGAAAGTTGCAGCTTGGTGAAATGAAGCAGTTGGCTAGAAGTTGCTTCACAGGAAGAAAGTAGCAGAGCCAGGGTCCCAACCCAGTTCTGCCTCATTGCGAATCTATGTTCTTCTGTTGGAAAAGCTAAATGAAAGTATGCTCAACATCACTCACCGTCAGAGAAATGCAAATCAAAACCACAATGAGATACCACTTCAAACCCATTAGGATGGCTGGAATAAAAAAAGTCAGATAATAACAAGTATTGTCAAGGATGTGGAGAAATGGGAGGCCTCATAAACTGCTGGTGAGAACATAAAATGGTGCAATTGCTTTGGAAAACAGCCTGGTAGTTCCTCAAACAATTAAACATTGAGTTACTATAAAACCTAGACGTTCCATTCCTAGGTATATAGCCAAGAGAAATGAAAATATGCCACACAGAAACGTGGACATGAATGTTTATAGCAGCATTATTCTTAATAGTCAAAAGGTGGAAACAATCCAAATGTATATCATCTGAAGCATGGATAAACAAAATGTGGTATATCCATACAGTGGAATATTATTCAGTCACAAAAAGAAGTGAGGTTCTTATGTATGCTACATATGGATGAACATTGAAAACCCTATGCCAAGTGAAAGAAATCAGTTACAAAAGACCACATATTATAATCATTCTTATAAAATGTCTACAATAGGGAAATCTGTTGAGACAGAAAGCTGATGGTGGTTGATTCGGACTGGGGGAATGGGGAAGAAGAGGGCAGAAGGCTAAAGGGTTTCTTTTTGAGCTGGCGAAAATGTTCTAAACTTAACTGTGGCAATGGCTATATATATCTATGAATCTACCAAAAACCATTAAATTGTAAACTTTAAATGGGTAAATTGTATGGTATGTTGTAAAGTAAGGCAAATCATAACTAAAGCCAAAATGTTTCATCATTCTAGTTATTATTCTAGTTATACCAAGTTTCCTTTTATATTGTCAGAGCTAGGGCTCAGACCCTTCAAATCCACTGTACAGAGTGGGTCACCAGACTCCTCACGTGCCAGGCTGGAACACCAGACCCCTCACATGCAGGTCTGTGCTAGGTAATTGGGAAAGATTCCAGGAGCTGTTGGCAGATGACATGAGCTCAGTCCTCAGCTTCCTCAGTGGCAGCAGCTTACAGGTCTGGCAGTGGCAGTGGCCTTGAAGAAGGTCCTGGGGCACTAGCAGCAGCAGCCTCCAGCAGCAGTGGTGGCCTCCCCTTGACCCCCTCATGGGGGGGAGCATCCCGGGACTGGGAGGTGCCGTGGATCAGAGCCACTCATCCTTATACTGAAGTCCATAACCCAGGACACCTGGGTGCACATGTGCAATTACACTAGACGATAACCAAGGAATACCTGAGCGCATATGCCTATTTACATCAAATGCTCGGCAAGATTCTGAACATCTGAGGGGCCCTGACCATTTCTCCTATATTTTCCCAACGGTATGTGAACTGTATCTCAATAAGCCTGTTTAAAAAAAAAAAAAGAAAAAGCATCTGAAAATCACAGGATTTTCATGCCTGGCTCATGAGTAGTCAATGAGATGGATGGCTCTTTCTTCCCTTCTCCCTCCTGCCTTCCCCTCTTGTTCTCCTTCTGTGGTTTACAGAGCTGTTCATAGAAAATAACGTGGGATAGGAGAAGGAAGACAGATTCTAGGTTCAAATGTATGAGATTTGATTAAAAAAAATCACATAACCTCGACAAGCCTCAGTTTCCTCATCTCCAAGTGGGGATAATACCATCTTTACCTACTCCACTGAGTTGTCTGAAGATCAAATGAGAGAAAGGTTATGGAAATCCTTTGACAATCTTATGAAAATTCTATCCAGTTGCTACTGTCTGAATGTTTGTGTCCTCCCCAAATTTATATGTTGAAACCTAGTCAACAAGGTGATGGTGTTTGGAGGTGGGACCTTTGGGATGCGATTAGATCATTAGTGCCCTTGTAAAAGAACCCCCCCCCCGCCCCGAGGGAGCTAGCTTGCCTCTTCCACCATGTGAGGACACAGCAAGAAGGCACCACCTAAGAACAAGGAGAAGGGCCCTCACCAGACACTGAATCTGCCAGCACCTTGACCTTGACCTTCCCAGGTTCTGAAATTGTAAGAAATAACATTCTGTTATTAGCTACCTAGTTTATGCTATTTTGTCATAGCAGCCTGAATGGACTAAAACACCAGTTGCACATGAAATATTTTACTACTATTCCTACTGCTACTAACATTACCTATTGTTTATTGAGGTCTTATGTTCCAGGTACTGTTCTTAGTGCTTTTCGTCAGTGACTCATAAAGAACCTATCTTAAACTTAATAATGGCAGTACAACATTTTCCCTGACTTAGTGAGTAGTATTAACTGATTGGGGGTATAACATGAAATGGTTTTATTTTTCCAATAGTTGCTATTACCCTAGTTCTTGTTCTCCCTGGAAACCTTGGTGTCTGCCCCATAATTTTTCGATTGTTTTTGTTTAGCGGAACAGTTGCCTCTGGTTTGTATATTTTAAGATTCCAACCCTCCCTACTCCTGCCAGCACAGGTGGAACTTGTGGCACTGGAGAGTCAGGTGGCAGAGCGGGCCCAGTCTGTGCTCATCTCTACTCCCCCAGAGGACACAAGACAGATGCTCCTTCACATTATGTTCAGGGCACAGTAGCCTCCCTCTTCTTGGGTGACCATGGCCTCAGTCCTTTTTCACTGGGCTTGATGAGAGCAGGGCTGCTTTTGATAGGTCCTCTGACGAGGAGCTGACTCTGGGGTTCCCCAGCAGGAGGCATCATGCATGTTTCGCTGCATGATGGACGTGTGGACCTCCTTGCCCCTGTGCTCCCAAAATACTGCCTTCCCCAGCCCTTAAGCTCCAGGGCTAAGAATCACCTGGGGATTCCCCTCCTGTTGGGAATTGTGACTTGAGGGGCAGTCGTGATCTGGCTATTGTCCTCCTCACCACCTCTCTGTGCCGTCTCCCCACCTCATTCCTCAGCCCCCAAAGGATGACCACTGATTACCAGTCCCCAGGCCAGTGGAGTATGTGCATGGGGGAGAGGTTGGGGCAGGAGGGATGGCAGAGCACTCTCAAACCTTAAAGTTATTTTTTTGATTTTGGAGGAGAAATCCATTGAGCACTGCCCGCCACCTCCTTGCAGAGCCCCCACTAGAAATAGCTGTTTAGTCCCTCCCAACCCTCTTATTTTGTCTGCAAGGGTGGTGGTGCTGGTTTTGCTGAAATGACTGCTCAGCAAGGCTCGTGGGGGTGGGAGGACGGAGGCAAATACAGAAGGAGCAGCAGCTGGTCCTTCCTGCCACCAGTGCTCTGAACTTGGTACATGGGCACTAAGGACCCGCTGTTCTCAGCTGTGGGCCTAAAGGGGAAACAACAGGATGCACTTGGTACCTAACACTGTGTTACACGGAAGTACATCTCCAATTCGGGGCAGTGTCCTGTGAGTGATACCAGCTCAGGGATGGTGCACTAACCGCTGCAGCAACTGGAATCAGCCATAGCACTGGGGAAGTATCTGGGGGCCGCCCTCCTCTTTGCTCCCACCACATCCTACAGGTTCTTCTGTTACAACTGGTTAGGCTGTTCATTAGCTGCCTGTCTTCTCCACCGGGCGGTGAGCACCTTGGAGGACAGGACTGTATTTTGTCCTCATCCGTATTCCCAGCACCTGGGACAGCACCTGGTCTACAGCAAGTATACAGCAAATGCTCTCTAGAATCTTTAGAGATTTTGGAGAATGAAAGGAAAGCTAGAAAAATAGGGTGGGAGATATTCCAATTAAAAAAAAATTCAGGTAAATTTTACAAATCAGAATGGATTTTAAAGAACTGTGAATTGGGCACACTTTTTGGATAAAAATTTCACACAGCTAAGACAGCTGTTTCTCACTGTACCCATTGAAGGACTGGGGCAATAGGGGCATGAGCTAACTGCAAGTAGTTTACTCTGACTCCTTCAACTTCAAATCTATTCCGTTTCTAGTTTGAAAACTTTGGGGATCTCTTTCTGAACAGTTTTTTTTTTTTTTTTTTTTACTGGGGGACAGATACCATTTTTAAAAAAATTGATTGGGAGCTCTAGATTTTATTTTTAAAAAGCTTTTCTCAGTAGTTTTTCATCATGAATATTTGAAGGTGCTGTTGTAAAGAGACCTGTCTTGATTTCAGTGCTGTCATAGCCATACTCTCCCTGTTTGGAAAGTCTTTGACTAGAGTAATTATTCTCACCCTGGTAGCTTGCTAATATACAGTGTGGTTGCATATGGTGACTTGCTGACCTGCCCAGATTTGTAGTCTGCACATTTTTATATAAATTGAGTAGTTGATTTCAAGATATAAATTATTTTAAAAACAGACATACTATATTATTCCAACAATAACAACAAAAATCCTAGGACTTCAG
This sequence comes from Cynocephalus volans, assembly GCF_027409185.1. NCBI lineage: Eukaryota > Metazoa > Chordata > Mammalia > Dermoptera > Cynocephalidae > Cynocephalus > Cynocephalus volans. The sequence continues at coordinate 87,770,976 of NC_084474.1, forward strand.
TCTTTCCAAACTGCATGGAATGCTGAAAATTGGCATTCTCTCTCATTCCAGGGTTGCTCATCTGTGCAGAGGAGAGGCTGGGCTTTCTGGCAGCCATCTTGTCTACCCCATGGTGAGAACCCACTTGGAGAAAGAAACCAAGGAAAACTAAGAGAGGCAGAGTCCAAGTAGAAGTCTAGGAGTCCCAGATCCAGTGTAAATGGAGCCAAATTAACACAAATGGAGTTGAGAAATCAGAGGGAGACGACCCTGATAATTCCGCTGGAACTCATACCAGGCCATGCTTGAAGTTATTGCAACCCCGGCATAAAGCTACACAGCTACACCAGTTGTTGAGTAAGGCAAATCATAACTAAAGCCAAATGTTTTATTATTTTAGTTATACTAAGTTTCCATTTGTATTGTCAGGGCTAGGGCTCAGTGCCTTCAAACCCATCATATAGACTGGGTCATAAACCTCTCACATGCCAGGCTGGGTCACCAGACACTTCACATGCCAGGCAGAGTCACCAGACCCCTCACACGCAGGTCCATACTAGGTAACTGGGAAAGATCCCGGGAGCCATTGGCAGATGACATGAGCTCAGTACTCAATAGCAGCAGCAGCTTATAGGTCCAGCGGTGGCCTCTCAGAGGGTCCTGGGAGCCCTGGCAGCAACAGCCTCCAGCAGCCGTAGTGGACTCCCCATGACCTCCCGGTGGCATACCCGGGGAGGGACCATGGATCAGAGCCACTCATCCTTTATACTTAAGTCCATAACCCAAGACACCTGGGTGCACATGAGCAATTACATTAGACAATAACCAAGGAACACCTGGGCACACGTGCATATTTACATCAAATGCTCAGCAAGATTCTGAACATCTGAGGGGCCCTGACCATTTTCCTATATTTTCCCAACAATACCTAAAGTGCTTTCTAGAGAATATTTTATGGTTTTCTCACTATTTGTTGTTTTGATAGGATTCAAACAAGTGAGAAAACTTGATTTGCTTTGGAAGAAAAAAGAGAGAATCACAACTGATAGTGGAGCCCATGTGTCTTGGATACCAGAAAGACAGATGGGCTCCACTATTAATTGATTTGGTGACCCCCATCCCTGACTCCAGCAGTAGGTTCCCAGTAGTCTATCCCAATCAACTCGTGGCATTGCCACTGATGACCCTTCTTGTTTGAGAATGGTCATTTGCCTAATCTGATACAATAACACTGAATTAAAGGATATGTATTCCAGTATATTAAATGCTTGAGGTGAAGATTTTTCTCCCATGCCGGCATAAATAAGAAGAGCAAAGCTTTCAGACCATTGGCTGCCATCCTGGATCTAGGAGGCAAACCAGCCTTAGGAGGAAGCCAAATGCTGAGGACAGTAGAGTACAGGAATGGAAAGAACTGGTGTTTATGATAATATCTTTAAGCTGATAATTATAGTGCAACTGGATCCCTCCCTATGTCTGGATTTAAAGTTATATAAGGTAATAAAAGTCCTTATTTTCATTAAAAACAGTTCCTATAGACACTGATCAGTAACAGGAGTGGGACAGCAACAGAGAGTAAAGTGTACCAGGCGGCTGAGGATCACAGCCCTGAAGTCTAGCCACCTGGGTTCATATCCTGCTTCCACCTTGTGCTAGCTGTGTGGCTTTGGAACTTACTCAACCTCTCTCTGCTTCAGTTTCTGCATCTGAAAAACAATGGTAATAATAGAGTTCCCAAGAAGATATATTTGCATAATGCACACAATATAATACCTGGCACACAGTAAGTCTCAGTAAAATCTGTCTCATAATTGTGGTTACTTTTAGATGTGAAAATCATCTCAGGATCTACAAGTCCAATTCTGAATTGGATTTCCAATTATCTTTCTTTCTGTCCTTGACTGTATGTCGCTATTACTTTGGGTTTTTCTATCTTTCCCTTTCCTTATCTTCTTCTCTCTTTTCTCATTCCTTTAATTAGTCATAATTGGATTACTTTATAGCTTTATTTGCTGTATTTTAAGATATGTAATTTTACATTTCCTCCTTTTAATTTAAGAAGTCAGAGAGTAGAACATTTTATATTTCCTTCAATAAAAAAGAACATTTTGATTTGCTTTTTTATATGTCCCCATTAATTTCATCTGTTTGGCTTTGGTCCATTGTTCCACCCTGTCAAAATCATTTTAAATCTCGACACTCTCATTTATTGACTTTGCCATCCTTCCTGGCTTTATTTCATCTGCTTCTTAAACCTTAACCGAGTCCTTGACAAAACATGTAATTTAGGACAGCTCTATCAGTTATCAGGTCAGGTGTATATGCAGGAGAACTTTAAATCAGTACCTCTCAAAATTCAGTGAGCATAAGAATCACTTGGAGAGCTTGTTAAAATACTGATTCCTGGGTCCCTCATCTGTGATTTCTGATTGAACAGGTCTGGAGAATTTGCATTTCTAACAAGCTCCCAAGTGATGCTGAGTAGGGCCTCCTAAATAATAGTGGCTCAATCAACTTCGTAGTTAAAGAAGTCTAGGCAAGTGGCCCAGGACTAGTACTCAGGTTTCGGAACCCAGGCTCCTTCTCTCTCCTTTCTTCTTCTTTATTTTTTAAATTGAATCCTAATTGAGTATACATATTTGTGGGGTACAAAGTTGACTATCAATAATGGTGTACAGTATGTGATGGTCAAATCAGGATAGTTTATTCATCATTACAATATGTAATCATTCTTTGTGTCCCTTAACCAATTTCTCATTAATTTCTCATTAACCTCCTTCCCACTCCACCTCCCCTTTCTGCTTCTAGTAACCACAGTTCTGTTCTCTCTTTCTAAAAGTTCAATGTATTATTGTGATTGTTGTTTCTTTCTTCTCTCTCCTTTCTCTTTCTTTATTGTTTATTTATTAGTTCAGCTCCTACTTATGAGAACATGCAGTATTTCTCTTTCTTCTGTCTCCTTTCTGTCATACATGGCAGGTGGTTTCCTCCTTATGATCCAAAAGGGTTGCTTGAGCTCCAGCCATCATGTCCACCTTCAAACTAGTAAGAAAGATAAAAGAGGGAAGGAAGTCTTCTCTCTTTTAAGAACATGTCTCAGAAGTTGTACTTGGCACTTCTACTTACATCTTCTTGACTGAAACTTCCCCTCAAGTCACACTAGCTGCAAAGAAATCTGGGAAATATAGTTGTTATTTTGAGTGTCATGTGCCCAGCTAAAAATCAGGGTTTTATGACCAAGAATGAGGAGGATGCATTTCTAACATCACTGATTTTCTTACAACCAACCTTTACTCAACTCTCTGGCTGGAGGTTTGCAATCTAAACCCCACCATGCTCTGAAAAGTTAATGTAAAATTCTGAATTTCAAGTTCAGATTACCCCTCTATGGGTATTATTTCTTTCATTTTAGAGTTCAGAAAATTGAGTCTCAGAGTTTTAGTGATTTTCCTGAGATCTCACAATAACTAAATGCCCAAACCAGGATTCAAACTTAGCTCTGCCAAAGCCTGACTCCTTCTAATGCATCATTCTGCATCACAGAAATTGCACATTTGTTTGCAGGATGAGCCTTGAGTCAATCAACTATTGTTGCATACTATGCAGCCACAAAAGTCTGAGAGACCTAGACATTTATTTTATGCCCATGTCTGTGCATTAACTGGAGACCAACTGCTTCAACCTGGGCTTGACTGAACAACTCGAGGCTGTAGCTGGGTCTGGGTATGTTCCATATTTTTTCATCTTCTTTGGATCCATGTGCTTATCAGGGTACAGCCTTCTGATGCTAAAGGTAGGAGAAGCACATTTCACCGCTGCTTGCAATAGGACCATTCCCTTGACTGAACAAAGTCACATGGCCAAGACCAAAGGGAGTAAATATTTCTTCTCCCAAAAGGGCGTAAATATTTTTGAATGTGTTCTAATCAAGTCCTCACACAGACGCAATGGAGTGGAAGGAGCATCAGACTGAGAATCAGGAGTCCTGAGTCCTGACCCCAGATCTGCCATTAATGCCTTGTGTGACCTTGGATGAATTACTAATCCTTTCTGGGACTCAGGTCTGTTCAAGAGATCTCTAAGCCCTATTCAGGCTTTAACTTAAAAAAAATTCTGGCTTAAAAAAATGAATCAGTGCCTCTCAGACTTCTTATCTCCTCTGAATGTAGCTTAGTGTTTACTTATTCTGGGCAAACAAACGCACACACCAGCCCCTTCAAAACTGTTGGGCTAATGCTCATGGCTCTATTAATGACCAAACTGGAGCATGATGCAGCTGGTCCCGCTGGCCACAGGAAGGAAATGAAGCCATTGAGAAGCCCCTGATGCAGTGACCTTCTGCTCCCAGGGCCTGAATACAAGCTGCTCCTCTGCTTGGATAGGTGAGCTTTAATTTTGATGATTTATGATAATGCTTCTGAGTGTGCAGGTAAAAATGCCATGGTTTATTCTGCAGAATTAATGAAGTTGGATTAATCTCCCAGTCCCCAGCAGATTCTTTTCTGAGAAATGGAGCAAGACTTCCAGGCTTTTGTGCCAATTATGGAGGGAAGATTAATGGCATGGGGATCATCTGGAATCCTTACAATCTGATCTTTTAATCCCATGGATCCTTTGGGCGGATTCTTTGCTGTTGGGCCAGATGACTGCTGAGCAGGGAGAGACTCTTCTGAGAGCACAATGTGCAATGCAATGACAGCAGCTAAAGTTAACTGAGCTATGACCGTGTGTTAGCTGCTCCACTTGGTCCTTAGCTCGCACTATCCCAATGACTGGAAAGAGCACACAAGTTTGACTTGAATAAGTATGAATTCAGATCCTAGTCCCACAATTTACATGCTGTGTGACCTCAGATGTGGGAGCAGGCACTACTGGGGTCCCTCTCCACGCACTCCACCCTGTACCTTTGCTGTGCATCCATGTTCTACAGCACAGACAGTTCCAGCATGTTGCCCTCTCACATTTTGGTAGGAAAAACAAATACGTAAGCAACAAATTATATAGACCTGAGACTTCTGGAAAAAAACATAGGGGAAATGCTTCAGGACAGTGGTCTGGGCAAAAATTTTATAGATAAGACCTCAAAAGAACAGGCACCAAAAGCAAAAATAGACAAATGGGATTATATCAAACTGAAAAGCTGCACAGCAAAGGGAAAAATCAACAGAGTGAGGAGGTAACCTGCAAAATGGAGAAAATACTTGCAAACTATGCATCTGACAAGGGATTAATATTCGAATATGCAAGGAACTCAACTCAACAGCAAACAACCAAATAATCCGATTTAAAAATGGGCAAATGATCTTAATATTCTCAAAAGGTAACATACGAAAGGCCAACAGGTACAGGAAAATGTGCTCAATGTCACTAATCATCAAGAAAATGCAAATCAAAACTGCATTGAGCTATCATCTCACCCAAGTTAGTATGGCTATTATCAAAAAGACAAAAAACAACAAATGCTGGTGAGGATGCAGAGAAAAGGCAACTCTTCTACACTGTTGGTGGGAATGTCTGCAAAACAGTATGGAGGTCCCTCAAAAAAATAAAAATAGAACTACGTTATGATCCAGCAATCCCACTATTAGGTATATATCCAAAGGAAAGAAAATCTGTATATTGCAGAGAGATCTGCACCTCCATGTTTCTTGCAGCACTATTCACGATAGCCAAGATATGAAATCAATCTACGTGTTCATCAACAGATGAACGGATAAAGAAAATGCAGTATATGTACACAATGGATTACTATTCAGTTTTAGAAGAAAATAAAATCCTGTCATTTGTGGCAACATGGATGAACCTGGAGGACATTATGTTAAATGAAATAAGCCAGGCACTGAAAGAGAAATACCGCATGTTCTTCTTCATTTGTGGAATCTAAGTAAGTTGATCTCACAGACGTAGAGAGTAGAATAGTAGTTACTAGAGGCTGGGAAGAGTTGGGGAAGGGGAAGATAGGGACAGGTTGGTTAACGAATACAACGTTTCAACTGTGTAGGAGGAATAAGTTCTAGTGTTCTATAGCATTGTAGGGCAACTGTAGTTAACAATAATTTACTCCATATTTTCAAGTAGCTAGAAGAGAGGGTTTTGCATGTTCACAATACAAAGAAATGATAATTACTTGAGGTGATGACTATGCTAATTACCCTGATTTGATCATTACACATTGTATACAAGTATTGAAATATAACAATGTAACCCATAAATATGTACAATTATTATGTGTCAATTAAAAAAAAAATCCACGGTGGCTCTAAGCTGTAGACTGAAAAACTCAATTTATCCATAGTACTGGGGTTAAGTCCTTCTTAAAAACAAATTGAGATTTTAAAGGTTCACCACAGAATTTAGGGTAACCTTGTGTTGAAATACATAAATAGGGTGGAAGAGGTTGTGGTGTAGTCAAAAGAGCATTGTGATAGCCATCTGGAGATCTGAATTTGACTCCTGATTTTGCTGACTACAAAAGGTGTGACTGGGAGCAAATTTACTAATTTCTAGAATTTCAGTTTTCTCATCTGGAAAGTGGGAACAATATGCCTGCCCTGTCTATTGCACAGACTTTCTTGCGGAGATCTTAGGAAATAAAACTGCCAATTATTAGTGACTTTGTTTTACAGATGGAGAAACTGAAGGTAAAAATATAGGAGGTGAGTGGGACCCCAGTTCTTCTCCAATCTCATCTTGAACTGCTATTTCCCACACTCACTCTGCTCCCATCACAATGGGTTTTGATCCTTCCCTTGAATAAACTGAGCTCATTCCCACTTCAAGGCCTCTGCCCTTGCTATTTCCTCTCCCTAGAAAGTTCCTCCCCTACATCCTCACGTTCTTCAAGAAGGGATTGGCTCTCCCTGCCAGGCCAGTCTCAGTGCAAAGAACACTTTCTTGGAGAGGCCTTCCACAGACACCTGTTAAAGGTGGCCCTCATCCAGTTTCCCTTTCTCACGTCATCCTGTTATATTTTCACACAGCATTTATTACTTCCTGAGACTATCTTATTTACTTGTTGACTAGACCCACATGTCTCATTTTTTGCTATATCTCCAGTGCCAAGAATAGGATTTGGCATATGGTTAGCACACAGTAAATATATTTTTGAATGAATGGATTAGCATGTACAGATTTAACTGTTCATATTTAATGGCTTTATAATGTACTATGGATGAACCATAATTTGTTTAACCAGAGCTTTAGAGATGAATACTCAATTTATTTTCTCTCTTTTCTGCTTTTACTTATTTTTGTTTTTTAATTTCTTTGCTATAGCAAACAAATGAGTATAATCTGGGTGTACTTGCTTTGTTCTATTCATAGAGCACACTCTTAGCAGTGGAATTGCTGGATGAAAGGGCACGGGCATTTACAAATTGTGATATGTATCACCAACTTTCCTTATAAAATGTTTCTATCAGTTTATGCTCCCATCAACTATGTATGACACCCCCAGCATGGGGGTCCCTCTAAGTCCCCCAGTCTTTGCTGCCTTTCAAACTTTTCTCCAAGTGCTCCATCTACTTTTCTCGTTACCCAAGGAGAGGCCATGTGTGTGGCGGCTCCACTCTATTTCTCTGAGATCTCAGTGCTCTGGACGATTTTCTCCCTCTTTCTTTGGGCTGCATTCTCTAACCTAATGCGAGAAAAGTAAGGACATTAGAAATGTAGTAGTGTCTGTAGTGTTTGTAGAGATTAGATTATTGTTCAGTAAATATTTACTCTCTCCTCTATCCTCATGAGAGGAAAGTACTTTACTTGCTGACTTTGGCTTTGGTTACGTGATTACCTTTGCATCCTATTGGATGTTAGCAGATGTAATGTGAGCAGAGGCATGAAATATGGTAGCATGGCTGGGCTTGCTCTCATGCCCCTACATTTTCCATGAAAATAACATGCCTTATTTATCCTAGACCAAGGAGGATGAGAAACACACAGAGCATACCTGGACCCAACTTACACTTGGAGCTAAACCTAAAGGAGTTCATCCTGGATCAGCTGAACACCAGCTGCCATGTAGATGTGTAAGCTTCTTGTCATATGACACTGAGATTTTTGCTTCTTTTTGTTGTACAGAAAAAGCTGACTGATACAAAGTCTGAGATGAAAACGGAGCTCCCATTTTGCAGCTCCTGGCACTTCCTGTGTCAAATATTAAATGTTTCCTAGGTAAGTGGTAGCAGAGGAAGATTGGAACCTACTCATATTCACTTTTATGTGGGTTTCATTGAGACCTGAAGGAAGTATAGGGCTAAATGAACCCCAGGGGAAGTGAAAAAGCAATACTAACAGCATGAGTGAAGGTGCAGAAGAAGGAATGTGCAAGGCCTGTTCTAGGATGACTGTGCAGATCAGAGTGTGGACCACATGTTAGAGTATTGGGAGGAGGCAAGGTCTGTGTTAAGAAACAAGGAATTGGGAAAGTTAAAGCTAGGATTTTTTTATTCATTAGCTGCTGCTTCAGCAAAGAAATATAAGCTGCAGGGTACCCTGGATGCCAATTGTACATCAATTATAGGCTATAAGCCGTTAACATTCAGAGGTCAACTACATAACGAGGACAGATAAGGGCCTAAGACTAGACTGGCTGTTCCAAATAGGAAAGGCTGACAGGCAACTTCACTCATACTTTTATTGTTTCCATTTAGATATCATTATTAATTAAGCTGTGTTTAATACAGTATCAGCACACGTTTTTGCTCCTTAAATATGGTGTGACTGTGGCTTTGTCTTCACAGAAAACAAACATCGATTGCAGCACTCAGAAGTTGTCCTGCATATGGACTGCATTTATGTACTTTCTAGTAGAATACAGTTTTAAACAATTATTTTTTGAATAGTTCTTGGTATTTCACCAAATGAATTATGCTAACATTCATTCATTCATTTTTTGATATTTAGCATCACAAGAAGTCACATAGATGGGCGTTTGAACTCCAGATCCAGCACTTACTGGTTGTGTGAACTTGAGCAGGTTGCTTTGCTTTAAGACTCAGTTTCTTCATCTAAAAAACAGGGCAAACAAAATCTACTATGAAAAGTTTCTCTAATAGTTTAATTTATTAATGCACATAGAGTGCAGAGCATTGTCCCTAGCCTAAGATAGGGCTCAATAAATTTCATCTATTATTGTGCAATTGAGCGTTTATTGAGAAGCAAGAGGCCACTTTGAGGCAGGTGCTGTGCTGGACACAGTGAAGGAAACAGGATCCTTGCCCTTGAAAATCTCAAAGACCAGGGATACATAAGCCAAGGTTGGCTGAAAAACGTGAGCAGTGACGTGGGGGATATGGCCTCAGTGTAGTGGCTCTTGCATTGGTGTCTGCCTGTTGTGTGGGACATCCATATGCAGCAGCCACACTCCAATTACATGGCCATGCCTTTGGCTGCCATGTTCTTACAATCCCCACTGGAGTGACTGATCCAGGGGTGGGTGTCTGATCCTAACTGGGTCAATTAGTTCTTCTCCAGGATTTCATACCTATTCTGATTGGCACATGAACTTACTCCAGGCCGTAGATTGCTCCCTTTTTTTTTTTTTTTTTATTTTTCTTTTGGCTAATAGGTCTCATATGCACACCTTGAAAGCAGAGGATCCTTTGCCCTCAGCCGTACCTGTGCTCCTCCTTGAGGGGAGAATGTGCATTTATTGTTCAGAGCCTGAAGTACAGATTAGGTTGGGTTCATCATTGCCACTGGGGCTTCATTGTGTGTTGAAGGGTGCAGACAGGTTCTCAAGTCCCTCTTACCACTTCCCTTTTACAATCGTAGCTAATTGGGTCAATCTATCCCTGCCTTACTCCCTGAGACAGACCACTCTTCTCTCTCTTGTGCCTTCTTGCCTCTTCCACAGTCAGCAGAGTGCAATGGAGCTTCCTGCAGTGACGGGAATTGTCTGCACCTACACTGTCCCCTACGGGAACCATCAGTCATGTGTGGCTATTGAGCACTTGCAATGTGGCTAGTGTGACCAAAGATTTGAATTCTGAATTTGATCTAATTTTAATTAATGTAAGTTTAAATTTAGTAAATAACCCAATGTAGCTAATAGCTTCCATATTGCACAGTGCAGCGGTGTCATATAGAAAAGGCTGGCAGGCAACTTCATTCATAAATGGTATTGTTTCCATTTAAAGAATCAGTATTAATTAAGCTGTGCCTAACATAGTGCCAGCACCATATTTTTGTTCCTTAAATACGGAAGAGGGAGTGAAAAGAGTCACAGTTCATATTTGGTTTGGAGGTAGAGGCTGCACTTAGCCTCTCGTCTAACCTGTGTGTTTTAATTCTTCTTTACCAGGAATGCTAAATCTAGGTGCTAGCTGCTGGCCCAGAAAATAATAAAAAAAATATTTTATTTCCTAAATGTCCACTGATTCTTGAAAATCTATCTTTCAGGACCTCCACAGTGAGGAGGGGTGATTGGTGGGGCAGGATTCAGGCATTCCTATGGGCCCCATAAATACTATGTTTGTAACACCTACCTGATTCCTAGCACAGATTATACTATGACTTAGATAATGTCACTCCATCTCAAATATGGCTTTATTAAATGTAATGGGACAAGGCAGTTTGAGGGACAGAGGTGTCCCAGGAGTGTTGGCCCAGCTTGGGAGTTTGAATTCCAGGTTCATCACTTACTGGTTGTGGACAAGTTACTTTACCTTGATGGGACTCAGTCATGCATCTGGGTTGAGTGGGTGGGGTGTCTTTTTTTCCCATGCTACTATGCACCTCCAGGTAAAGTGACTCCAATTTGTGCCAGGGCAATCCTCTGGAGAAGGTTGCAGGCTTGAGGTGCCATCATTATCAGCTACACCTGCCTCCCAGTTTCTAGTCCCCTTGCCTTGTTTTCGTCATAAACTTTTGCCAATTTTGACATCAAAAATTTCCCCAGACACTATTCTTGTGCTTTTCCTAGTACTAGCTACTTTCTATGTCAATTCTTTGATTTAAAGTAACTAACACTATAAAATTACTGTTTAAGTCCCCGCCCATGTGAACTCCTCAAGAACGGGAATCTTGTTTCTCATCTTCCCCTCTGTGTGCCACGGTGGAGAAATGTGCTGTGGGGCTCCAGGAACAAACCTGGTTCTCCTGGCTCTGGATGCATTTTGTACTTCAGCTGGGGGCACACACTATCTGTTTGGAAATAAGCAGACCCAAAAACCAATCCTGGCTCTGCTTCTAACTAGCTGAGATTTGGCAGATTACCAGACAGCTCCAAGTCTCTGTTTCCTTCCCTGTGGAATGGGGATATATGACAGCTGCCCAACAAGAGTGTTGTAAGGACTGAATACCATCAGGCATGTACAGTGCTTACCAAGGTGCCCGGCATGTGGCAGACACTTAACAAGTGGAGTCGTAACTACAACATTTATCACAGCTTACTTTCATTAGACATAGATGTCAATCTGTCTGTTGCCTCTCATTTGACTGTTAGCTCTTTGAGAGCAGTAGCTTTATTTTTTCTTTTTGGTGTCATGCTTTGTCCTTTCCATCCCTAAAACACTCAGCATAGAGCTCAGGACATGGAGGTTATTAGTAAGTGCTTATTGGATTGAAGACATAACACATCACACAGCTCCTATATTGGGTGGAGAGTGGAGCAGAAGTATGTTGGGACAATTCACAGAGGATGACGTAAAACAGTCCAGTGACGGTAGCTCTCTTTAGAAAAACATAGGAGTGGACTTATCTACATAGTGCTTTCCTTAAAGGGAATTTTTACAAATACCCTTAAATGCCACACATTCCCTACGGGCGACTGTTTCAAGCAGATGCAAACACTTGACTGGATCTTTTAAGGGAACTGTTTATTTAATCTGAGAGATGAAGAGAGAGTTAGCTGGCTGAGAGGTTGAAGTCAGGGCTGCCAGGAATTCCAGGGCTGCCAATGAAAAGTAGCGCTTTCTTTGATGGATGGTTTTTTTACACAAGAGATAAAGTGTTTTCCAGGACAGGTACTTGTCTTTTTCACTTTTGCACCCCCACACCTAGCACGGTGCCTGGATGGAGTGAGATATTTAATTTTATGTTAGTATGGTATCATTTAATGTTCATTAATGGATATTGGACAAGTTGTGTTGTGCGCATTCCCTCATCTTTGTTTTCATGTTGTATGAAAGAGGTTCTAACCCTTAACTGCACATTTGAATCTTCCAGGGAGCTTTTGAAAATACTAGTGTTCAAATCTGCATTCACAGACATTTTGATTTACCTGATCCAGAGGCTGAGCAGGCGATGGTCAGCAGCTCCCTGGTGATTCTCCTGGATGGTCAGAGGTTGGGATACACTGGTGAGGATAAGAGGCTTGTAGACCTGGATCCTGGTCCATGTTCTGTCACCCACTGATGTGTGACCTGGGGTGAGTTACCTTCTCTCCTTAGGTCTTGGATTTGTCATCTGTAGAATGTGAGGGCATTGGATTAGAACAGGCAGTTTTAATCTTTCTAGCTGAGGAACTTGTTAAGAATACTGATCCTCTCTCCAGGAAAATATACCTATGCGTATTTACACAAAATTTTCATACCATTTCATGGAATTCATGAAATTTCTTGTATTGGTTAGGATTCTTTTGGTCACAAGTGACAGGGACCTACCTCAAATTGGCACACACCAAAAGACAGCATAGTGGTCTTCCTAAGTCGTGGAGTAGCTGTGGCTGTAGGCATGCTGGATCCAGGAGTTCAAGCCAGAAGGAACTTGCCTCCATCTCTGGGCACAGCTTTCTGAGTTTTTGGCTTTCTTTTCGGGAAGGCTCTCCCCACGTGATGGCAAAGATGTCCATGAGCAGCAGAAGCTGGCCTTCTCCCAGCTGAGCAACCCCAATAGAAAGAGCACACTTTTTCTCATGGTTCTGGTAAAAGTCTGGCTCAGCCCCAACACAGTCTCTGTGGATGGTGGGATGTGGGCTTGGTGGGCCCGTGCCTGTCACTGTGACACAGGGTGGGTGGGCCCTGCTTGAACCATGTGGACAGTGAAGTAGGGGTGGTTTCCCAGAAGAAAATTAGGGCATTGTTACCATGAGATAGGGCAATGGATACAGGGAAGGCAAAGACTACTGACACCTACCTCACCTTGGAAGGCTTCACGTCTATGGAACCCCTGAGGTGCGTGGCCCTGGGTGGAAAACCTCTTGACTCATACTGAGCCCTGAAGTCTCTCTCAACACTAATAATCTACAATGATAGATGAGCACAGTGCTCTTAAGAACCCTATTTTTGAAAGTTATATATATCTGGATGTACAATACTTTGTAATTTATATATTAGAAGGGCTATTGATTTTCCTTCTGTGTTTAATTGTATATTCCACTCACTTCTGGAGTGCCAGTTATGTGCTAGATCTGTTTACTTTCTTTGTTTTGGTGGCAATAATGAAGCTTAGGGAGGCTTAGACATTTGCGAAAACCTCACAGAGGAAGTGTAAGAGCAGGGATTCAAACACAGGTCTCCCAATTCCATGCACAGTGCCATTTCCAGGAAAATACTGCCTGCTGTCATGTCTTACATATTTTTTCTGTTTTGAGATATTTGCTCCATGGAATACTGTTTAAGTTGAAGGAATAGTTCCTCCCTGATCATTTAGTTGGAATTGCTTTCCTACAGTCAATGCCTTGAAACCCATCATCTGATGGAACAGGGTAGTTTTTGGCTATTTAAAGTTGACCCTTTTATTTTATTTTAAGGAAATAATACATCTGGTGATTTTTGCCTACCTCTGGGATCTATACTTATCTATCTCACATTACCCCCTGTTACCTAGGAAGTGAGCCTCAGCCTGGGAACATATGTCTGCAACCAGTGAGCATGACAATTATGGCTGTGTCCAGAAAAGCCTGGGTGATTAGTGGGAGGGGGTATTGTTAGGTTTGGTGCCCTGGAGCATCTTGGGTTTCCTGAAATGCTAAGCCCAGGATAAATGATCTGTCTTTTTTTGAGAGTGTAATTTCAGAGGCAGTTGTCCAGCCCAGAGAAGATGGACACTATTTTTTAAATCTGAACTCTCAAGTAATTTAACTCTTTAATCTGGGACCTTTAATAGTGTTCTAACAGAATAAATAAAAAGATTTGTTGCTTAACGTACCAAAGATTTAGTGCTTAGGGTTATTTGAAGGATGAATCTGAAGGATGAACAAAACATGCCTTCTTAATGTGTGCGGAAATCTTGTTGAAGGAAAGAAATAGAATTTATTTGGTTATAATCCATGGTAAAGTACATGCACAGATAATAGTAATGATTTCTCTAAATACGTTCTTTCTGCCCATGTCACAATACCAATCCTTCCATGGCTTTAAATTCTTCAAAATATCTGCGTGATTATTATCATATGCAATTTCTCTAACAACTCATGCACATTCTCTCCATCCAGAGACTTAGGTTTGAGTCCTAACCCTGGCACTTATTAGGCTGAGTCAATTAACCATTGTTAACATCTCACGATATTTCCTTCTAGGCTTTGTCTTATGCATTTTTAATTATTGAGATACCACTGCATAATTTGTATCCTGACTTTCTCACCTAACATAAGCTCTTCTTCTCTCTTGCTATTAAAAGCCTCTCTTGCTATGTCATTTTAAATGGCTGTCTATTATGCCTTTGCAGGGATATAGCATTGTTCCCATGTCCTTTCCTCTGATCAGAGGAATTTTAACCAGAGAGTGTCATGGTGAGATGTATGCTGGTAGCTATCTGGAGGGTGACTGGAAAGGGTGAGGGTTCAGAGGATCCAGGGTGACTGAGAACAACTTTTGTTAAACAATTAGTATAGGTGAGTCTGAGCAGTATCACTGAAGAAGACCCTAAAGTTTATTTGTCCACCCCCCTTATTTTAATGGTTGAAGAAAAGGAGACTGAGATAGATAAAATGACCTCACCAATGTCTCCCAGCCTCTCCTGGGGCTTCCTAGCTCTCAGTTCAAGGGGATCTTTCTATTCAAGACCAACCTCTACCACAGCCATGTAATATGTGAAGGTAGTCTAAAACCTACTCCCACGGGAATGTTTCATTGGGAAATAGAGATCTAGTCTTGAAATGTATTTGGCAGTTCATTTTTTACAAATTGTCAGTGTGATTAGTGATCACTGGCTGCAAATCACTTCCTGCTTACCCGAACAGAGCAAATTAAGGGGAATAAATGATGTAATTTTGTTTAAAAAAAAAAAATCCATTGAAAATTTCCCCCAGAAGAGGAAGTTAATATTATCCCAGACTTATAAATGGGAAGATGGAACACTGGGCAACTTGTCCAAAGTCATCAGCCAGAATTAGAAGTCAGAATTCCTGATGACCACCCTAGGGCAAGAACTTGGCTGCAGGTTGGCTTTGCTAGCTGCAGGGAGGGCCAAGTTAAACAGGACATAATCAAGAATAAAATTCCCAAGCTTTCTCCTGCTCTGGGACCTCCTGACCAACAAACTCTTGCCAAGTTTCTTAGCTGCCGTGTAAACCTTCTGACCCTCATGCAGTCGGTGAGATGAAGCAGGAGCAATTGGGAGTGGCTGACTATTATCCTGCTTCCTGGCTGTGCACCACTGGGCAGTGGCTTCAGCTCTCGGACCTCAAATGTCCCATCTGGAATTGAGATGAGAGCTAATTGCCTTTTTAGCTCCATGATCCAAGATGTAAAGTGAGAAGGTCATTTTCAAAAGGCGTTTGCCAGGGCTCTTTGGCAGGCAGGTGATAGAACGCTGATTTATACAAAATTAGGCAGAAGGGAAATTTATAGCAAGAACTTGTGAGCAGTCTAGGGACCACCTTTCCTTGCAAAAAGTGGGGTAATGATAGTAATAATACTTGATTACAACCCTACTAGACAGGGGGCCTAAGCCTTGAGTGATTTGCCTCATTAAATCTTTGCAAATGATGAAATATCTAGTTTTATCGATCTTATTTTTTATAGGGGCAAACCAGGACACGCAGACCAGGATGTAGTCAGGCTCAACTGTTCTGCCTTCTGGATTTGAAGGAGAGACACAGACATTTGTAAGGATCTTGCCTCCTGGCATTGTGGCAATTCTTTGAGGGAGATTCTATATTATCTCCAATTGATAGACAAGAAAAGGGAGGCTATCTCTTCAAGAGAAAAGTATTTGTTTTGGATTTAAAGAAGCAGATGGGTTATGTATTCTTACTTGTGGTTTTGGGACTAAACCCAGCCAGGATGCAAGGGTGTCTATGACTGAGAGGATAGCAGCTCACAGCTGGCTTGTGCTGAAGTCCTGCAAATCAAGGACGGTGGGCCCCCAGCACTTATGTGTATCTGTATGAATAAATGCATAAGTGGACATTTACTGGGCACCTTTGTTGGTTAGGCCCCGTGCTAGCCAGAGTCACATTTTTCATCTTATTTTAAATTTGCAGAAACTCTGTGGGGGTGGTGTTATTATTTCCATTTTACAGATGAGGAAATTGAGGCTCAGAAAGGTTAAGTGATGTGCCCCGGGTTGCTGAGCTGGTAAATGGCAGAGATGGAGTTTGGACCCACACATGTCAGATTCTGGATTTGGTACTCATTCTATGCTTCCTCAGTGACTTCATTTGGATTGAGCAGCAAAAAGTTTCTAAGCCCCTGGTTGATGACAGCAAAACAAACCACAGAAACACTTCATGTCCCATTGAATTACGGAATATCAGATAGATGTATTTTTTTTTTCTTTTTTTTAAACTTGGCTAAGGCACCATGTCAGTGTGAAGGATATGCTTTTAGGGCAAACCAAAGGCAGGAGAAATCTCCAAGGGCTTACAAATGGCTTTGGAGAATTCACGGTTATTTAAGTGTGTATCACAGCATTTCCCCTGTGCACAATGGGGTGTAAGGATAGGCTAGCTCTAGGCTGGAAGGAGAGCCCTGAAATCCTGGCTTGCATTCAGAGGAGGGGTTCCTAAGGCAGTGGGGACAGCTGACCATCAGAATTGCCTGCTCTGGTGCTCCTTGCTCCTGTTCCACCTTGGTCTCTAAACTGACCTCCCAGAGTCCCGTGACCCAGTGTCTCGCCTTGGCAAGCAGGACCCCTTCCTCCCAGGGAGCTCCCTACTTGTGAAGGCAAAAACCAGGGGTCAGCCTTGCCTCCTGTACATTGTCCATATGCCCTGATCACCCCTTGCTTAACACCCTGTCACAGGCTGGTGCCTGTGTGCCCCCTAACCCTGATTCCCTGACTCCAAGGCCCCCAGTGAAGTAAGTGCCGGGTGCCCGAATCCAGGTCCATGAGCCCCTAAACCTAGCCTTGGACCCCTAAATGCTGCACTGGTGGGCCCTGCTATGGAGGGACCTGAAACTTACACAATATGTAGACACTTTAAGAATTAAAACTTTGCTTTTGCGTATTTCTATCTATCTAATTAGAGAGATTTATTTTAAGGAATTGGTTTATGCAATTGTGACGCCTGGCAAGTTTGAAATCTTCAGAGCAGACCAGCAGATTGGAGACCCAGGAAAGATTTCCCCTTGCAGCTTGAGTCTGAAGATGGTCTGGAGGCAGATTTTTTCTCCCTTGGAGGACCTCAGTCTTTTTCTCTTAAGGCCTTCAACTGATTGGATGAGGCCCATCTGCTTTGCTCAAAGTCTACTGACTTAAATATTAATCTTATCTAAAGAATACCTTCACAGTGACATCTAGACTGGTGTCTGACTAAATATCTAGGCATCATGGTCCAGCCAAGTTGACAGATGAAATTAACCATCACAGCTCCTGGAAACAGAGTCTGGGTCTAATTCACTCTGTGTCCCCAGGGTGGAATGCAATGCCTGGTAGGTAGTGGCTGCTCCCAGCATGTTGGCAAATGAATGAGTCAAATTCTAAAGCTCCCAGAATGACCTTGGAGGAAGCTTGGTGAGAGCAAAGAACAATTGTGCTCAGTCCAGGAGATAAGATGTGAGTCCAAGAAGCAATTAGGAATCATCGAAGAGCCAGGTCAGAGAGGTGAATGTGGCAGTGACATGCAGGGACATTGGCAGAGGTGTGTCCTCTGAGTGACCTTGCATATGTTACTCATCAGAGCAACCCTGGTGGGGCTCTGCCCCAGCTGAGATGCCACAGAGTGAGGGCCAAAGTGGAAAGTGCTGGGCCTGGCTGCAGAGGTCTGGCCCCTGTGCCGTCTCTGCCACTCACAAGCTGAGTGCCCTTGGCAGGTTACCTCACTTCTCTGGCTGTAGGTCTTACTTCTGTGGGATGGTCATAAACTGGCCATCTGTAGGTGGGATCCAGCCCACAATCAGGTTTGTTTGACCCAGGCAACATTTTAAAAACTGTTTAAGTAAATTGCTGATATGTAAAAATTGGTAGATTTCACACAGAAAAATAAAGATTTATGGCTTCCCTGAAAATTTGGGAAGGGCCAACAACCCTGGGCCTGACTTCATCTGGTAATAACGAGGCAGATGGGGAGCTGCTGTATTCTTAGCTGTGCAAAACTCTCATTCTCTCCACCATAAGGCTCCCATTGCTCTGCAGGTTCTCCTTGATGCTGAGGTTGGAGTCAGCTACTAGCTCCCACTGAGCTTTCAGGTCATTCTCACTCTTTTGTATAACCCACCAGGCCACTAGAGACCTTGGAGTTTATGGACCTTGGGAGTTTATGGACCTTGTTCTAGATGCTCTCTGAGGTCTTTTTATACTAATGCCAATACATCCCTCTAACCACACCCCACCTTGTGACAGGCATGGTGCGAGGCAGTTTACGTTCATCTCAGAGGCAACATTCCAAGATTCTTAATTAAAATGCTGAACAGTCTCAGTATGGAGCAAGCACAGGGTGGGGCTGGAACAGAATAGGAGGAGCAAGGAAAGGAACAGAACCCTCTGGATAACTGGATGGGCTCGCAGTAAAATAATATTCTCTCATGGCCCAGCCGTTCTGGGAGTTCTTGCATAACATGCTTTCTAAATATGCATCTCGACACCTTACCTAAAAGGGTTTAGAAAAATTTTATTTCCCCAAATTATTCATATACTCAAATCATTCAAATCATTAGCACAGACACAGCCCTTCTCTCATATGAGGACCCTAGGTGTAGACTTATGACCTGCTCCAGGTGACCTTTGGAGACCCTCTCTTGCTCAAGGAGCTGTGATTGTACAGTATATATCTCCAAACTGTATATTCTAGGACCCTTTTGGCTGCAAGTGACACCTGAGTTGAAATAGATCAGGTACAAAAGAAAATTTAAAGGATGAAGTTTTACTCATATCTTATTTTAAGCACAGTGAGGGACATAGGATTATCAGATATAGTCCTACATCTCAGGGAGCTTATACTCTTTCCCAAGGGCAAGAGAGCTCATAAGAGTCAAAATTGCATTTGATTTTTGTATTGAAAGAATATGGGATTTGAAGCCAGGAAGCCCTGGCTTTGTCACGCAGTAGCTTAGCAAATAGTGTAGAGTCCCAAGTTTTCTTGTCTTTAAAGTAGTGACACTGATCCTTCTCTTCTTGCATGTTTGTTTTGAAAATTAGCACAATGTATGTAAAGTGCCTACCACATTGCCTGCTACACAGTAAGAGCTTAATAAATGGCAGCTGTGGTCGTTATTAATTAAGATAGCCAGTAGGTGGTCCTGGCGTTGCTGAGCTCCCTGTGGTCTGATGGGTCTGGGAGGTTTCAGAAAAGAGCTGGGCTTGAGCTGGGCCTTGGAGGATGGACAGGCTGTAGGTAGGCTGTCAGCACTCAAGGGAGAGAACAGGAGCAGAAGGAAGCACGGTCCATTAAGGGGACAGGGCAGACTGGCCTGGCTGTAGGTAGGCTGTCAGCGCTCAAGGGAGAGAACAGGGGCAGAAGGAAGCACGGTCCATTAAGGGGACAGGGCAGACTGGCCTGGCTGGAGAGTAGAGTTCACACAGATGCAGAGTGTTAGACTAACACCTGGCCTTTGTGACAGCTGGCTAGAATTGCCCGTAGTCCTCTCTGAAACGTCTGCCATCTTGCCCAGTGGAAATGGGCATCCTTTGTTCTGGCTGGGGACTCTTCTTCTCCGTTACCTGCTTATATGGGGCAATGAATCACCCTCATTCTCTGCCAAGTGTCCAATTAAGAGATCGCATACCTGGCATTTCTGTGAACTGACCCTAGGAGTGTGTCCCAAGTGTGGGTCAGCCAGGCCTGAAGAGCCCATGGGTGATGTCCAGTGAGAATGGAGCAATCAAAGATGAGGACCCTCTGACTTGGAGCTGCTGCTTTCCAGGCTTCTCTCCCCTTTCTGGGTGGGCATGAGGGACTGGAAATTCAGAGAGGAATTTATTCACCCTGCTACACAGAATGCTGTGCTGGGAAGAGCCCAGAGAAGCCGTCCAGTGCTTAGCTCGACTTCACGTCCGACTTTTACTACAGGAAACCCTGCGGAGCTTTCCTGATAGACATAGGTGGTTGTGGCTCCTGTTTGCACACCTCCAATGCAGGGGGCTCGCTACCTCCCACAGCGGCCCTCCCTTCTGTTGAAAGCTTTAGCAGCTTGCAAGTTTGTCCTTATATCGAATTACATACCAATACTTCTTGTGTTTTCTTGTATTGATTTTTGTTTCATTTTTGTTTATGGTATAGTTACAAGGATGAATAACATTATCTTAATAGTTCTTAACAGAGCCCAACATCTAGGAAGGGACATGTGTAAATAAACAAGGGAGTGGAGGGAACTGAGAGGGGAAGGGAGTTGAGAGAATTCCAGCTGGGAACAGAGACCAGGCTGCCTCAGGCTCCACTGGACACTTATCTTCAAGGGTCCCTTTGAAGCATGGTCAATACAGAAAAGACCACGCATCCTGGAGCAGGAGGGTGGGCTTGCTGGAGATGGCTCTTGTTAGGTTTTCTCCCCATAACAACAACACTCTTGATTTTTATTCTCTGGAGCCAAAAAAACAAATGTACCTCTCTCAACCATGGTAATTTTTTGAGATTTCTTTCCATGGGGTGAATCAGGCAGAGTCCCTGTCCACAAGGAGAACACAATCTAGTGGAGAAGAGAGATCCAGAGGGAAAAGTATACTGAAAGCACTAAGCCCTGGGATAGGAGTATGGGGTATATGTAAGAGACTGAGAGAAGGAAGTCAAAGGCCCCCAATCCACTCTGAGGGCTTGTTTTCCCCACCCGACCCCCCATCCCACCTCTAGTATTCTCCTGTAGTTTGCGGATAAGATCGGTGGTCAATTTGCATATTTGCCATTTCTAGCTACTCTCTGTCAGTAACACCTTACTGAATCTTCTGTGCTAAGTGCTTTTCACAGGTTATTTCAGTTAACCCACTGAGGAAGGGACTGCTCTTATCCTCCTTACGTGATGGAAGAAACTGAGGACAGAGCAGTGGAGTAACCTGCCCCAGGTCACACAGCTAGAAAGCGGCAGAGCCAGAACTTGGATCAGAGCATCTGACCACACTACCTACCTGCCTGAGCCCCATACCACACGATCCGTGCTCTGCATACCCAGTGGGTAATACCATGACAGGCTTCTCCCAACAGATTAGGGTTGGTTGGGGGAGGGTTATTCAGAAGGAGTTGAGACATCAATCGATTGGAGTAAGTTGTGTAAAGCCTTGTATTTCATGGGTTCCATTTGGATTCAGTTCCATGGGCATCAGGGGAACATTACAGTATTTTGAAGAGAGCAGTTATATCACATTTGTATTTAAGGACTATGTTTTGGAGGTGGTATGGGAGAATTGATTGCATGGAGGAAAGAGGCAAAGAGCCCACCTGGAGGCTGTCTAGGTTTTCCAGGTGAGAGGTGAGAGCACAAGGGAAGGCAGACAGCACCGTTCAGCACGAACCACGTAGCAGGCACAGTACCAAGCATGTTGCCTAACAATGGCATTTGATCTTTGTGACAATTTTGTGAGGTAGGGATTGCAGCAGACTTTCTCATCTTTGGCTGTCCCTGTGATTACCAGGTGAGGTCTAAAACTGGTTCTCCAAGTGTGGTCCCTGGACTAGCAGCATTGGCATCCCAGGGGACTTGCTTAAAATACAAATTCTTGAGCCTCACCCCAGACTTACTGAATCAGAAGCCCTGGGGGTGGGGCCCAGCAATTTCTGTTTAAACAAACACTTCAGGTGACTCTTCTGTGAGCCCACGTGTGAGAACCACTGGATTAGAGGATAGGAATCTTCTGTAACCTGGAGGTTAGGTCACACTGTTCCCCCAACTCCCAAAGTGAAGGGTTGGTCTGATGCGGTGAAGGCATCAACAGAGTTCCAAGAGCCCCAGGGGAGAACTGCTGGGAGGGATACTTCAAAGAAATTCATTGAATGCCACATGTGTACTCAGCGTCTTGCTAAATGCTCTCAGGTATTTGAAGGTCAGGCTTCAGAGCCTGCCTTCAAAGAGTTTAAAATATTTTACTCACTCATCCGTCCATTCAACAAACACTTCTTGAGCACCTATCATGGGTCAGTCGCTGTGCTAGACATGGTGAACTACATGCACGGTGAGCTGTGAACAAGACATAAGGTTGCTGCTGTCGGCATCTTAATTCTAGGTGGGGAAAATAGAAAGTGAACAAGTGAGAAAATAAATGTTAGAAACACTGATATACCATGAAGGAGATGAAGCAGGTCAATTGGCAGAGTGTCTGAGAGAGGGGTGGAAGGCAGAGTTGGGTATCTCGCAGAGAAAGGGAAATTTGAGCTGAGACCTGAATTACAAGCCAGGTATGCAAAGACCTGAGGAAGGGCATTCCAGACACAGGGAAGGAGGTTTGTGCAAAGGCACTGAGATGGGTGAGAGCATGGTGAGATTAAGGAAGCTCAGGAGGCCAGTGTGGCAGGATTGTGGTGACCAGGGACAAAGTGGTGGGAGACAGACAGGGTTGAAGTCAGAATGGGCCAGCTCTATAGGGGGCAGCTTTGACCATGTTTCTATGGTCCCTCAAGTCACAAGTGGTGGAGTCTGAATGACTCCAGGTCTCCTGACTCTGAAGGCACTCAACTGGTTGTCCTTCTAAAGCCTGGTGCTTGTCTTGGTTACAAAGGAAAGATCCAGGACTCCCTCCCATCTTGACTTGTAAAGTTGAAGTTGTTATGCACTTTGTTACAAGCATTATAAAACCAATGTTTTAAAGAATACATTCCTTGATTCTAATTATCCTGATTTGAGGATAATTAGAATCCTAATTATCCTGATTTGAGCATCACATACTGCACACAGGTATTGATACTCATTTCTGTACCCTACAGAAGTGTACAATCAACTATGTTATGATAAAGAAAAAATACACACTTTGGAAATAAAAGGCAAGCACTAGAATTTGTCAGTAAGTCTCCATGGTAAGTTCCAAAAGGAAGAAGAAATCTCAATAAAATAAGATTATTCTATGAAATTTGCAGTACTAAAAGGAATTTACTGTGAAAATGATGTCATTTCTTGTTAATTCTTTCTTTTGTTCTTTATATGACATTTTATTGGTTGTATGTTTTAGAGCAAGTCATTCAATTGTGTATTTTTCAATATGTCTTGTATTTTTAAGAGTTTTGAAGTGTGTAAAGAAAATGTGTGTTTATCTACAGTATCAGAGAACAGGGTTTCTCCTTACTTGAGTATTCTGTTGGAGTGGTTGTAATCTTTATATTGATTCATCATTTGAAAACAATTAGAATACTGTGGCAAACATATAGTTTCACAATATGCAAGGTACTGTTCTAAGGGCTTTACGTATATTAATTTACATCATTCCCACAGCAACCCTGAGAGTGGACAGTATTATTATCTCTTTTTCACTGATATTGTTAAAGCACAGGGAGGAGTAACGTGTCCAGGGCCACACAGCTGTTAGGTGTTAGAGCTGGGACTTGAACCTATGATATCTCACTCCAGAATTCTTGCTTTTATCTGATATACTTACTCTATTTCTAAAGCTCACTACTTTTTTGAATCTGCAGTTGCCAGCATAGGCAGGTTGTATGTGAGTGCTGAAAAGTAGGAAAAAGCAACACTGATCTGAGTTCATAGAGCATGCAAACATGGTGGTGCGATGCTGCTTTGACAAAGGGGTGCCAGCATTGCCCTCAGCCCCCTGGTGCTGGGAGAGTGTAATGGATTGATTGCATTAATAGCCCCAATTATTTATGCCTCTCTTTGTTCTGCCCTTTGGTAATGCTCTCCCATGCTGACTCTGGGACTGGCCATGTGAGTTGCTGTATTAGATTTCTATGTTGCATCACAAATTACTGTACCCTTAGCAGCCTAAAACAGCCTGCATTTTTTATCTCACAGTTTCTGTTGGTCAGGAATTGGGCATAGCTTAAATGAGTCCTTTACTTAAGGTCTCATAAGGCTGCAATCAAGGTATCACCAGGGCTGTCTTCCTTTCTGTTGCCAGGTTCCTCTTCCAAGCTCATATGGTTGTTGACAGAATTTAGTTTCTTACAGTTGTGGCAATGAGGTTCCTATTTTCTTGGTGGCTGTTGGCTGGGGACCACTCAGCTCCTAGAGGTCACTGGAAATTCCTTACTAGGGGGCCCTCACACATTACAGCTCACTTCTTCAAGGCCAGCAGCAAGTCACGAGACTGACTATCCCACACCTATACTGTATTCTATTGGCCAGAAGCAAGTCATAGATTCTACCTGTAAACAAGAGTAGGGGATTATGCAGGATGTGACTCAAAAGGGGCTCATCTTAGAATTCCGCTACCATTCTTGTTTTAGCCAATGGGACAGTAGCAAACTTAACACAAGCAGAAATGTGCTTGCATGTTTCAAACCCGAGCATTGCCCTGAGACCATGCCTGATGTAACATACTGAAGGGGAGTGAAAAATTTGTGAAGGAAAATTGAAGCTTAGACCAGCTCATAGCCAGTCTAACTTGAAACATGAGAACAAGTCCAGCCCAAATCAGTAGAGTTGCCTATCCAACCCACAGCCGACTATAGACAAGTGGCTGGTCCATCAACTTGAGAGCAATAATAAATAATGGTGGTGGTTTTATGCTGCTGAGTTTAGGTGGTTTGTTATGTAGCACTGTTGTATCAATAGATAACTGA
The DNA here is from genome assembly GCF_027409185.1 of Cynocephalus volans. NCBI lineage: Eukaryota > Metazoa > Chordata > Mammalia > Dermoptera > Cynocephalidae > Cynocephalus > Cynocephalus volans. The sequence continues at coordinate 87,795,931 of NC_084474.1, forward strand.
TATGGAGTTCCCATATATTGTACAACTACTCTTTTCCAGGTACCATGTTAGTTTTTTCATGTTTATTTTCTCATTAAATCCCCAAAACAGCCCTGCAGGGGGGGCTTGTGTCCAGTCAGTATTTCCATTATTGATGTAGGTGGGGATATCAAAATTATGATTACTAATGGCCAACAAGTACATGAAAAGATGCCTAATATCATGAATCATTAGGGAAACGTAAATCAAAACTATAATGAGATACCACTTCACATCCATTAGGATGGCTACCATAAAAAAACCCAGAAAATAACAAAATCCTCTTTAACAGAGGATGTAGAGAAATTGGAACCCTTGGGCACTGTTGGTGCGATTGTAAAATGGTGCAATTGCTATGGAAAAAAATAAGGGGGTTACTAAAAAAATTAAAAATAGAATTAGCATATGATCCAACAATTTCATTTCTGGGTATATACCTAAAAGAACGGAAAGCAGGTCTTGAAGTGATTTGTGCATAGCGGCATTATTTGCAATAGCCAAGAGGTGGAAGTAACCCAAATGCTCATTAACAGATGTGTGGATAAACCAAAATGTGGTATATATACAGGTCATACTAGTCAGCCTTAAAAGAAAGACGATTCTGACACACGATACAATAGGAATGAACCTCGAGAACATTATGTTAAGTAAAATAAGCCAGTAACAAAAAGACGTATGCTGTATGATTCCACTCATAGGAGTTATCGAGAATAGTCAAATTCACAAAACAGAAAGTGGAACGGTGGTTGCCAGGGGCTGGAGGGAGAGGAATAGCGAGCTAGTGTTTCATGGGTGCAGCTTCAGTTTTGCAAGATGGAAAGAGTGGACATGGGTGGTGGTGATAACTATACAACAATGGGAATTCCCTGAACACGACTGAACTGTACACTTGAAAATGGTTAAGATGCTAAATTTTATGTTATATGTATTTTAATAACAAGTTAAAAAATGATCACGATTACTGCGTCTTCTGCTTTCAGTGCAAATCCTCCTGTCAGAATCCTACTATTCTTTAAGCAAGTTACTCCAAGTAGCCATCCTTGCTAGTGGGTCTTTGATCATATTGTAGTTTATCTTTTGCTAGTAAGACCCTTTATTTACGGGTAAACAACACATGGATGTTTCAAAATCCTTTAAGCTCATAGTCTCTGAGCTGGAACATCATAGTCTCTGATGTTAGACTACCTGGGTTCAGATCTGGACTCTACCATTCACCAACTATGTGATCCTGGGAAAGTCACTTGATCTCTGTGCACCTCAGTCACCTCACAGGCAAAATCAAGATACAATAGTACCTACCTCATAGCGTTGCCGTGAGGATTGAGTGACGAGAGACGTGTACAATGCGGGGCCCAGTGCCTGGCAAGAAGTACCCAGTAAGTGTCAGATGTTCTTGGTACCTGATAAAAGATAACACCTGCCTAGTAATCCTCAAAAACTCAATAGACACTCATCATTATGCAGAACATAAAGAATGTAATTAAGAATCTTGGCAACTGAAAAACATAGCATATGGTTTTATACCTATTGTGTGATCATAAGAACAAACCACTGTTCTTTTTCTTTTCATTAGTGTTCAGAATTAAGGGAAAATGCCCACAATCAAAGTTTGGGCACGACAAAAGTAGTCACAGGACAAAGACTTCCATAGTCAAATGATTCAATTATTGTTGAAACGGTCGTGCCACAGCGCTGCTCCCGCTAGCTCATAGGCATCCCTGCTCTAAGCCCTCAGATGTCCCTGAAGGTCCTGGTATGTAATGTCTTGTATAATCAGTGCTGCACAGGCTTATCTAGCTCAAAACAAGGTGAGCTCTTTGAGGGTTGGGGCCACATCTGATCCACCCCCCCGTGTATCACTGTGCTTGACACAAAGAAGGGTGTCATGAGTATGCATGGGACTGAATCAATGGTGTTGTGAGGACTTGGGAGACATAGTTAGAGGTTCCCTAAGGACCTGGAAATAAATTTGTATTTTGAGAATTCAACTTTAAATCCCACACATAATGGATCAGAGAAGAGAGATGCAGGCCACCTGTCTTAGTTGCTCAGGCTGCTATAAACATTACCAAATACTGAGTGGCTTAAACAACAGAGATTGCTTAAAGAATGGAGATCCCAGTTCTGGAACCTGGAAGTCTGAGATCAGGGCACCAGCCTGATTGTGGCCCACTCCTGGTTTTCAGGTGGCTGTGTTCTCACTGTGACCTCACATGACAGACAGCAAAGAGAGAGGAAGGAAGCAAGCTCTCTCTGGTCTCTTACAGGGCACTGATCCCATCATGAGAGCTTCACCCTCATGAACTTATAACCTTCCAAAGGCCCCATCTCTAAATACCATCACACTGTGGGGGACACATTCAATCCATAGCACCACTGTAGACCTCAGTTAGTTTTAACCCCTACAGAAAAAGTGTGCCCATCAGTCCTGGCTGGTGGTGTTGGTGGTGGCTTGTCAGCCTTGGAGGAATGGAAAAGGGAGTCATAGAGGGAAGAAATATTGCCAGGACCCAGCCCAGCTCTCATTGGGGCATGAGAAATACTGGTGTTTGGGCCCATTGATCAAGTCATGCCCATGGTGGAGGTAGACACTTTTGATTATGTAAGCCTGATGCCATTGTGGCTGCAGTTCCAAGCTCACTCAGGCTATTGGTTAGGTCTGCCTACAGGGAAATAATGTATTGTTACGCGAACTCACATATTCTTGTTCTCATGTGTGGGAGGCAGAGTTGAAGATGTCCGTGACCTAATTTCTATAACCTGTAAATATGTTATGTTACATGGCTAAAGAAATTTAAGTTTTCAAGTGGTACTAAGATTTCTAATCTTTTGACCTTAAATTAGGGGGATTATTCTGGATTATCTGGGTGGGCTCAATGTAATAACAAGGGTCCTTAAAAGTGAAAGAGGGAGGCAGAAGTGGAGGTCAGAATAATGTGATGTGAGAAGGATCCAACCCACTGTCACCGACTTTGAAGGTGGAAGAAGAGGGTCATGAGCCAAGAAGCAAGGTAATGACTTCTAGAAGCTGGAAGGCAAAGAGACGGATTCTCCCCTACAGCCTGCATAGGAATGCAGCCTTGCCAATGCCTTGAATTGAGCCCAGTGAGACCTGTGCCAGGCTTCTGATTCAACAAACTGTAAGATAAATTTGTGTTGTAAGCCACTAAATTTGTGGTAATTTGTTACAGAAGCAATAGGAAACTAATACACCATGACAATGATTTCTCCATGTACGTGAATAAATTAGCATTTTGATTTGTTCCAGTTTCAGGGTATGCGATTTAAACTCTCCATGGGTTGTCACAGTCAGATTTCTCACTCTGCAAGACTGGCCAGACTTTGCCCCATGAAATAAACTGAATGTTTGAATCCCTTCCCAAAATTCATATGTTGAAATCCTAACCCCCAATGTGATGGTATTAGGAGATGGAGCCTTTGGGAGATATTTAGGACATGAAGATGGAGCCCTCACAAATGGAATTAGTGTCCTTATAAGAGACCCTGTGGAGCTCTCTCACTGGCTTTCTGCCATGTGAGGATACATGGAGAAGACATCAGTCTATGAACTAGGAAGTGGGCCCTGCCAGACTCTGAATATGCCAGCGCCTTGATCCTGGATTCCTCAGCCTCCACAACTATAAGAAATAAATGTTTGTTGTTTAAGCCACCCAGGCTATGGTATTTCTTTTTAGCACCCCAAATGGACTAAGAAGACAACCCTGGAAGGCCTCTCCACTAAGAAACTGTAAGAATAATTACCATATATTGAGAAATTATGTGTTGAGTGGTTCTGGTGTATTGCCTAGATTTCTCTCCGCAACCCTATGAACTAGGTATGGTTATGTCCATTTTACAGATGAGATAACTGTGGCTCAAATGAAGCCACACAACCTCAGGTGATGCAAAGGATTTAAACTCTGGTCTGGGTGTCTCCAACACTCATGCTCTTTTGAATACCCCTAAGCCACCTCACCACAGCGCTGCCTCAGAGAAGGCTCCGTCTCTCAGAGAATAATCCATCTGGATTGTGCACAAAGAAAAGCAGAAGTGGAACAGAAAGGTCTCCCATCTTCCTGCTTGGCTGAAGCTTTCACCATTTCTAAGGAGAAGGGACTGGAGTGAATCCCATAAACATCCTCAATTACTTGCAAAACACTGGCAGTATACTTCTGCAAACTCTATACTTTTCAACAGTTTTAAAAACTGGGTTTGGTTCATTCTAGGGTGTGATTTGACATTCCCAATGATTTTTTTATTGTCTTAAATATTTCTGAGCGAAAGAGCCCCCTTAGTCAACCTGAGCCAGATATATTTAACCTGAACCATGTATGGCTAACCTGAATGAGAAGGAGGCAACTGACAAATGGTGAGAGCAGGCAGATTGAGAAACGAGCATCCTCGACAGCAGAGGTTCTTCTTTTTCATACATACATAAAACTCTTGGAAGAATACTAATATGTAAATCAGCACCAGCAAACCTGCTTGGATTTATCTGCTGCCTCCAAGAACGTGATCGATCTGCAGAACAGAGAACAGATGTCATTTGACCCTGGTCTGTTCCAGTGGGAACATATGACATGTAATATGTGGTGGTCACTCTGCAAATCCTCCTGTGAAGGTTTATTCTAGGTGTCAACTTGATTAGGTTAAGGAATGCCAAGAAACCTGGTAAAGCTATCTTTTTAGGTGTGTCCATGAGGGTGTTTCCAGAAGAGATTAGTATGGGAGACTGAGTGGACTGGGTGGGAAAGACCCGCCCTCAATGTGGGCAGGAACCATCCAATCTGCTGGGGGCCCAGAGAGAACAAAAGACAGAAAAAAAGTGAAGCTCTCTATCTGCTGGAGCTGGGATGCACTCTTCTCTTCTGTCCGTGGACATCAGAGCTTGAGACTCTTCAGCTTTTGGGTTCCAGGACTTACACCAAGGACACCATCGGCTTCCCTGGTTTTGAGGCCTTTGGACTTGGACTGAGCCATGCTCTGGGCATCCAGTTTGCAGAAGGCCTATCGTGGGACTTTGCTTCATAATTTCATGAGCTAATTCACCTAATCCCCTCTCATATATTTATGAAATATCCTATTGATTCTGTCTCTCTGGAGAACCCTGACTAATACACCTCCCAACTCTCTTTGCCAAAGAGAGAACAGGACGTGAGGGTTGGAGTAACTTACCCAGGGTCATGCAACTGCAAGGTGGCAGGGCTAGAATTCAAACCCAGATTCCAGGCTCCAAGTGCATGTCCTTTCAGCTGCATTATCCTGGCCTTTCTTTGCTCCACAGAGCTTAGTCCAGTGCCTTGAATATATTAGGAGGCAGCCCTGTAAGTGCTTTCTGAGTGAAGTCGAAGTGCATGTGAGAACCATGAATACCACTCCTCGTCTTCCAGCCATTTTGCCAGTGGCCGCAGGAAGCACTAGGCTTTCATCATCTGCCTGCTGAGGATATTTACCCCTATAAGTCATTTGATTGCTATGCTCTCGACTTGCTCAAGAGGTGGCCTGCAAGGGCCTTCCCGCTTTGACACAAATTTTCCATGCAAACAACCACATAAGTGGAGAGGCTCCTGGTTCCAGCCAAACCCAAAATTGCTGCTCTCTTTCCCCAAGAAAAGATAGAAAATGTGTCCTCCACTGTGGCTGGGAATCTAGTGCTGGAATGCATTGGTTGCTTTGGGGAGCAGGATCTTTTTTTGGCTTTATCTTTTCATTTTTCTGCTGGGTTTAAGGAGACTGAGGATTTATTGCTTATCATAAGCCTCACCGGGGGATATTTTGGCCACACCATCTTCCCCACTCACGGTGGGTTCAGTGAATTCAGTTAAGTCCCAGAAACACTAAGAATGTGTCCATAACCCGTGTCCGCAGCAGGGAGCAGAAGACAGTGAGGGAGCTTCTCTCGAGAAGGTACAATATCTGGCCTGGGCAGAGGAAGGGCAACACGAAACAGAGCTGCCTGTGCTATGCATGGCTGCGAGCCTGCATGACCAGGAAGGACGATGCTGTTCTGGATTCACACAGTGCGAGGCCCGCCTGGGCCACCCGTGCTTCACGCATGTTATCCGCGCCATCTTCGGCAAACCCTGTGGCAGAGGCACTGTTCTTCCCATTGTACAGATGAGGAAACTGAGGCTCAGAGGAGCATTGGAGCGGGTAGGTTCCAGAAGACCTGGCTTCAGACCATACCCCTAATTCTGTGACTCTGGACACTCCTCTACCTCTCTGGACCTCAGTTTACTCATTTGGCAATGGCAATGGCTGCAGGGTTCAGCAGGAAGATGCAGCTTGTACAGCTTTAGCTCAGTGCCAGATATCATCAGTGCTCATGAGGGTCAGAGACTCCCATGAGTGACAGGAGCTCAGTCACTCTCCCAGCTGGATCTCGGGGTTTCAAGAGTAACTGGGTTCTCCTATTACTGCAGAGCAGAGGAAATGCCTGAGTAAACTCTGTAGGAACATGTTTATTGCTCGTGTTCCTCATTATTCACCTCTCTGGAGGGGCGTCTGTGTTGCCCTTCTCTGGCAGGCTTGGAATTGATGGATGAGAGGGGAGGGAAGAGCAGCCCGATGGGTCTCGCTGCGGGGGCTCTGGGGGCAGCCACCCACGCCGCTGTGGTCCTGCAGCCTTCCAGACTCCCCACCATCTTGCACTCCTGTTCCCCCCTTGGGGAACATTTGCCGGGGCGGTATGACACTGCCTGGCCTCGGTTTTGTGGAGGCTGGCAAAGGGCCTGCATGGGGACATATTTATTGATTTGGGGTGGTTCTTCTTTTCCTTCCTTGTTTGTCTCATTTTATTTTGTTCAAGTGCTGGGCTTTCTTCCCACTGCCTTTGAGAAGGCCCTTGGGAGAGTCTGGCTCTAGTCTTCCTCACTAATGTGCGTTGGCTCAGGGCTGCTGTGATGGATAGAGGCAATTTTCCTTAGAAATTTGCTGCAATATTGGCAGTTCCACGGGACATAGATTACAGTCCTTTCGGAGAGAGCTTTTCCGTGGGGCCTGGAGATGGAGTGATGCTGTTCCAGAGGGGTTGAGGGAAGCAGGAAGAACTGGAAAGGAAAGGCATCTATTTCAATTTTTTGCATAGCTGCAACTCCTGTTGTACAAGCCCAGTCTGCTCTTGTGAAGTGGCTCCTGTTGGAAAACAGGGAAATGTGCACGTGGCTTGTTAAAGGTAAGTAAATTAAAATGAGAGGAAACAGACGCATGTCCAAGGAGGAGCAGAACACCCCCCAGGTGGAAGGAGGCTCGCAGGCCCCTCAATCCAAGAACTTTGGGTTTTCAGCTGAGATAAGAGAGACCCCATCGACCACAGGACATGCCATGTACTGTGGAAGGTGCTGGGCACCCACAAAGAATGAGGCACAGTCACCGTACCTGTCCTCAGAGTTGACAATTCTGCTAGGGCACACACATTCTAATAACCCTCTTGATATAATACGGTAAGTACTGAAAACAGCTAACATGTGCTGGGTGCTTTTACTATATGCCTGTACTCTAAAAGCATTAAGCAATTTCAGTTCACCAAAACCTTGTGAGGTGGATACTGTGATAATCATTTTCATTTTACAGATGAGGGAACTGAGGCATGAGACAGTGAAGTAATGGGTCTCAGGTCATCCCTAGGAAGTGGAGGAGCTGGGGTTCACATCCAGGCCCTCTGGTCCCCATGCCCACGATCCATCCCGCTATTTGTGCTGCTTCTTGCTGACCTCTCTGTGGAGAGCTCTGAGCACTTCAAGGGGTGCATTTGCTGGCTCTTAAATCCCAGATCTCTGTTTGGTTAGCCTGGATGCTTTCCCCCAACCTCACATTTTCTTGGAAACTTGTCTTTCTTTGTGTGGCTCACCTTGGGCTGGAAAGGCAGAGACTTTGATCTGGGGGAAGCTGTGGTCTTCATCCCAGGAGCATTTGTTCAGCAGATGTGGGCCTGCTCTGGGCCAGGCTCTGTGCTGGGTGCTGGAGACACACCAGAGATCAAGAGCCACAAGTCCCTGCTCTCCTGGATCCTACTGCCTAGTTGGGGCATCAGACAATAAACCAACACGTAGAAACCCAGATGGATGCTCTGCAGAGCATTAAAACTGGATGACATGATTGGGAGTGATGGGCGCCTATTTTGAGATGGATGACCAGGTAAGGCCTCACAGAGAAGTGATGTTGAAACTGAGATCAGAATATCAAAACAGAGGCAGTCACAGGATGATTGGAAGGAAGAGTATTCCCGGGAGAGGAACCTGCATGTGCCCAGGCCTCATGGTCGAGGCAGGGTGGGTGTGTCTGAAGATAGAGGCTGTGTTGTTGGAACATGGTTGGTGGCTGGGATGATCACGTAGGGCCTTGTGGGTCATGGCAAGGAGTCAGGATTTTACTTTAAGTGCATTCAGAAGCCACGGAAGCTGGAAGCAGAGTAGGGACATGACCTGATGAGACGCTGGCCCTCCACTGACACAAGCCCCCGTACCATGGTGCTAGGCACTCCAGCACGCTCAAGCCTCACAGGCAAGATAGTGAGGCCTGACAGAGCCCTAGTCAGGGGTCAGAATGGCTGTAACATTCATTCACTCGTTCATCACCCAGTTAGGGGGCACTGTCCATGTCCCAGGCACTTTGCTGGGCGCAGAGGACACCAAAGATCCTGGGACACATCTCCAGCCTCAAGGAGTTCATGTTCTATGAGGAAGACGAGGAGACTTGGCCCAACCCTGGACAGCAGGGATATGAGAGTCGGCTTCCCCCATGGGTCAAGGTCACAGGCAAATCCAAGTTCTTTGACCTTTTGTGAGATGCACCTGAGACAAATTAGAAAATGTAATTTTCTGATTATTATGAAATCTTAATCAAAATAACACAAATAATTACAATGCAATGTGATTACTATTAATGGAACAATTAAGTTTGTCTGCTCAGGGAGACTCATAGGCAAGGTGCTCTTGGAAAATGAGCAGAAGCTAGTCAGGAGGAGAGAATCTCAGTCCAGGGAACAGGAGGTGTCCGGGGCCATTTTACTGGGAGCATGAGGGGGAAGGCAGAGGGATCAGGTGAAACTTGGAAAAAAAAAAAAATCTTTGTTATCCCTACTTACAAATGACACAATCTAACGTTTCAGCCAAGACCCTTTCATGTGGTGTAGTAGGAATGCTCAGAACTAGTCAAGTCCCCAGAAGTTAGAAACTAAAAAGACCTCGTTGAAGATGAGGCCTGCGAAAGAAAGACAGGACCCGAAACAGAAACGGCTTTCTTCTCCCAAATGCCAACGCGTGTTAGACTTCCCTCTAGTGGCTGCATGAGAAACCAGAAGCTCACACGTCCCAAGCGAAACGTTCCATTGCTCTCCACTCTGCATTTACTTAGTAACAAACCTGTTTACCGCGCTTCCCTCTGCATACCTACCATTCGCAGACCTGGCAAACATGATCTCTTCCATGACCTCCTCCTACGTTTCCTTCCGCAAATGACTTCTGCCTCCTCGGTTGTCATTACTCATCCACCCATCTTTTGCTTACCTACTGAGAAAGTGTTATGGGCAGGACTTCTCTGCACCTGCCTCGCATTTGCGGTATCTGTAAGGATATATCTGTCTGCCCAGGCATGCTATGAGTTTCTGGAAGGCAGAGAGTCTTATTTATTCCCTTCTGTGTTTAGTACAAGAGAAAGACTATTAAACAGAACCAAAGTAAAGGTGTCCAGCCACTTGTGCCTTCAAAAGGGGTGTGCGTGGCACAATTCACTCAAAAGAGGAATAGGAAGTCGGAAGAGACCAGCTGCTGCTGCTCCTGCTGCTGCTAGCTGACATCTACCGAGGGCTTCATAGACCTGAGTGCTTAGCCTTTCTGTGCCTCAATTTATTCATCCGTCAAATGGAGATGATAGTTCTTACTGCACAGAGAAGTACAGGAGAGTTAGCTGAGTTACTGTATTTGACGTGCTGTGGTTAAGAGCTGCCTATGTTTGAATCCTGCTCTGCCATTTCCTAGAATGTGTCGATAGTTTATGAGATTATGATAATAATAACAATACCTACCTTATCAGTTTGTTGTGATGATTAATATGATAACATCTGTCATATAGAAATACCTCAATAGGTATTAAATAATTATAACAGTATTTGCCAAGAAAAATAAATGTTAGATATTAATTTATCATCTCTTTTACTCCTCCCAACAGAGCACTGCAATAGCTACTATTATTAGCCCCACCGTGTAATGAAGAAACTGAGGCACAGAGAGATCAGGAACTTGCCCAAGTGATGAGCCAACACTTGAACATGGTGACTGATTACAGAACTGTCCTCTCCACCCCGCTTTTCTGGCTGATGTGACCGAAGGACATAGGTCCATGATAACAGAGCATGTTGGCAAGTCCTTGAGATGCGGGTATATGTACAGAGCTAAGTTATAGGGTATGGGCTGGAGGGAGACGGATTGCTCAGACCAATAAAATAGTTATTTGGAGTTGTAGCTTGTGGTGGAAGAGAGACAGAAGTGGCGAAAGGAGGAGATGGGAGAAACAGTCAGGCAATGTAGCAGGTAGTGTTTGGGATGATAAATACTAAATAATTTAGTTTTACATTTACAAAATTGAGATATAGTTCACATACCATAAAATTCATCCTTTTAAATTGTACAAATCCATTGTTTTAATATATTTACAGAGTTGTGCAACCATCACTACTATCTAATTACTTAACGTCTTCATCTCCCCAAAATGAAATGCTGAAAAACAAGCCACTCCCTGTTCCCCCTACCCCACCCTCCAGCCCCTGGCAATCCTAACCCACTTTCTGTTTTTATGCATTTGCCTATTCTAGACATTATGAATGGAATCATATAATATGTGGTCTTTGGCTTCTTTCACTTAGCATGATGTTTTCCAGATTTGTCCATGTTGTAGCATGTGTCAAGTCTTCATTTCTTTTTATGGCTGAGTAATATTTCATTGAATTGAGTTATCACATTTTATTTACCCATTTATTAATTGATGAACATATAAGTTGTTTCCACTTTTTTGCTATTAATAATGCTACTGTGAACACTCATGTACAAATTTAGTGTAAACATATCTTTTCATTTCTCTTGGGTAAAGTTAGGAGCGGAATTACTAGGTCAAATGGTAACTCTATGTTTATATTTTGAGGAACTGACGAACTGTTTTCCAAAGTGGTCATGGCATTTTACTTTACCACTAGCAATTTATGAAGGTTGCAATTTCTCCACATCCTGCCCAAGACTTGTCATTAAAAATTTTTTTGATTATAGCCATTTAATGTGTGAGAAGTAATATCTGATTGTGGTTTTGATTTGCATTTCCCTAATGACTTAGTGATGTTGAGCTTATTTTTATGTACATATGAGCCATTTGCACATCTTCTTTGTAGAAATATTGATGGTGTTTGGATGTGTTGTCCCCTCCAAAACTTATGTGGAAATTTAATCTCCAGTGTGGCAGTGTTGGAAACTGATTGAGTCATGGGGGCGGATCCCTCATGAATGGATTAATGTTTGCCCTGGGGGAGGAGGGATGAATGAGTGAGTTCTTGTTCTATTAGTTCCCGCGCGAGAGCTCGTTGCTTAAAAAGACCCTGGCACATTCTCTCTCTCTCTTGCTTCCTCTCGCCATGTGATCTGATTGTACCCACCAGCTGCCCGCCACTTTCCCCCATGAGTAGAAACAGCTTGAGGCCTGTGCCAGATGCAGCTGTCTGAGAATCGTAACCCAAATAAACCTCTGTTCTTTATAAATTACCCAGTGTCAGGTATTTCTGTTATAGCAACACAAAACGGACTGAAACAAATATCTATTTAAATACTTTACTCATTAAAAATTGGGTTACTTATCAGGTGTATAATTTACAAATATATTCTCTCATTCTGTCAGTTGTTGTTTTGCATTCATGATAACGTCATTTGAAGTTCAAAAGCTTTTATTTTTAATGAAGTCCAATTTTTAAAACGTGTTATTTGTACTTTTGGTGTTATATCTAAGAAACCATTGCCTAATTTAAGGTCATGAAGATTTATGCCTATTTCTTCCTTTTGAGTGGTTTATAGTTTTGGCTCTTATATTTTGGTCTCTGATCTATTTTGAGTTAATTTTTATATATGGTACAAGGTGCAGCTCTAAATTCATTCTTTTGCATACATGTGGAGATCCAGTACGATTTGTTGAAAGAACTTTTATTTTCCCATTGCGCTGTCACGGCACACTTGTTAAAAATCAATTGACCATGAGTGTAAGGGTGTATTTCTGGGCTCTGAGTTACATTCCATCCATCCATATGTCTATCCTGTTCCAGTACCACACATTCCCTCGATTGCTATAGCTTTTCAGTAAGTTTTGAGATTGAGATGTGTGTCTTCCTTTTCAAAATTGTTTTGGCAACTTTGGCTTCCTGGCATTTCCATATGAATTTTAGAATCAGCTTGTTAATTTCCACAAGAAAAGAGAGGTGGAATTTTAATAGAAATGGCACTAAGTCTATAGATTGCTGTGGGGAGTACTGCCATTCTAACAATATTAAATCTTCCAATCTAAGAACATGGAATGTGTCTACAATTTAGGTCTTTAATTTCTTTCAACAATGTTTTGTAGTTTTCAGTTTACAAATCTTGTTCTTTATTTAATAAATTTATTTCTAAGTATTTAATTCATTTGATGCTCTTGTAAATGAAATTATTTTCTCAATTTTATTTTCAGATTGTTCATTGTTAGTGTATGGAAATAAAACTGATTTTTGTGTATTGAACTTATATCCTGCAACCTTGCAGGACTCATTTGTTAGTTCTATATACAAGATCATGTGATCTGCCAAGAGATAGATTTACTTTTTTCTTTCCAATATGTATTTCCTTTTTTAGCCTAATTGTCTTGGTTAGAAGCTGCAGTACAATGCTGAGTAGAAGGTAAACATTCTTCTCTTATTCCAGACTTTAAATTAAAAACTTTCATTCTGTCATCATTAAATATGATGATAGCTATTGTTTTTTTTGTAGACGGCCATTATAAGGTTGAGAAAGTTGCCCTCTATTCCTAATTTGTTGACTGTTTTATCATGATAGGAGTTTGCTGGATGTAGAATTCCTGAGTTCTTTCCTTGCAGCAATTTGAATATGTCATCCCACTTCCTTCTGGGCTCCATGGTTTCTGATGAGAAATCGTATAAAGGATAAGATTATTAATTAATTAATAATGTTGTTAATTATATCTTGTATCTGATGAGTCACTTCTTTCTTGATACTTTCAGGATTCTCTCTTTACCTTTGGCTTTCAACAGTTTGAATATGATGTGTCTAGGTGTGGGTCTCTTTGAATTTATTCTCCTTGGAGTTTGTTGAGCTTCTTGGAAATGAAGATAAATGTTTTTAAATAAAATTTGAGAAGTCTTTGGCTATTATTTCTTCAAGTATCTTATGCCCTTATCTAATTTTTTTTTTACTTGATACATTTTGTGTCAAGATATGCATAATGGGAATTACGAGTCCCACAGGTCTCTGAGACTGTTCATTTTTCTTCATTCTTTTTTCTTTCTGTTCCGCAGACTGGATAATCTCAATTGTTCCATCTTCTAGTTTGCTGATTTTTTTTTATTGCCCATTCAAATCTTCTGAGGAGTCCCTCTAGTAAATTTTCCATTTTAGTTATTATACTTTTCAACTCCAGAATTTCTCTCTTTTTAAAAACTAATGTATCTTTATTGGTATTCTCTACTTTTTGAGACACTGTTGCATATCTTCTTTACAGTTCTTTAGCATGGGTTCCTTTAGTTCTTTAAACATACTTAAAATAACTGATTTAAAGTATTTATCTACCAATTTCAACTCTTGGGCTTCCTCAGGGATAGTTTCTAATGACTACTTTTTTTTCCTGGGTATGGGCCATAGTTACCATTTCTTTTCACACTTCATTTTGTTGTTGTTGAAAACTGGACATTTAAAATAACGTATCAGTTCTGTAAATCAGGTTCTCTCACCTTGCCAGGGCTAATTATTGTTGCTGTTTGTTTGTATAGTGATTTTCTTAAACTAATTCTTTAAAGTCTCTATTCTCTTTTGTTTGTGACCTCTGCAGTCTCTGCTTGGTTAGCTTAGTGGTCAGCTAATAATTAATTTACTTAGATGCCTGGGACCAATAAGTCTCCTAGACTATGCTGAAGGGCTCTCTGTGTTTGGGGAACACATTCAACCTCATTTATGTTGCTTACAACTCTGCCTTAGCCTTCACTTCCTGCTTGCACAAAACCTCAAATTGAGACAGAAGTAAGAGTTTATGGCCTTCATAGTTCTTTCCTGGGCATGAACACAGCCCTGCGTGTGTATATGACCTTCTTGATTTCCAGGAACTTTTCAAAGCCCAGACAATTCATGCTCCTCTTTTCCTTTTCAGTTATTTTGTCAGCTTATTTTTGCCCCAAGTGTTATCACTACCTCAGGCAGCTACCATGTTTAACAATTGTCACTAAATACTTTCCACAAATGCCCCAAGAAAAAGGCTCTTCTCATTGGGCAAGCTCTGACTTGTCAAATAAAGACAAATCCTGCAAATGATGTTTTCTAGGGAACTGCCAGACAGGTCAAATAATGGCAATCCTTTGAGAATGAGGGTTTAGAAGAGCTTCAATCCCTTTCTGGCCCCACTCCAGTGGCTTATAGGCTGCTGGATTTCACTGTGATTAATGGCTGTGGTTTTCAAGCCTCCTGGGTAGGAAGAAAGGGATAAAAATGGGGGGTTTAAAGTGCCACACAGGGGGGCAAGATGTCTGACTAGATGTGCCTGGAGTATGTCCCTCCCACAGAAAAGGAACAGAACTAGTAATAGTCAGCTAAATGGTGATGGGAACATCTGTGAGAGAGCACAGGAGTGCAATAGGAGACTGGCGAGATCCCTGTGGAGCACAAAAGCCCAGGATAGCATCGTAGTAAGAACAGAGAGGCACATGGCCTCAGCTGCTGTGTCTCTGCTACCAATATTGTCTCAGGAGGGAATTTCCCTCATGGGGAAAATGTAGGCAGAGGATCCACACCAATCCCCATCCTCACCACACAGGCCTGAAGTTCCTACTGCAGGAGGATTCCACAGCACTTGCAAGCCTGGAGCCAAGTGTGGGGAGCTGCCTAGAATACATGAATTGCATTGCTCCAGAGCAGAAGCATGTGCAGTACACTTCATGCCCCCACCCTTATAACCCAAGCTCATGCGGTATGGTGCTATCTTAAAACCAGAGCCACTGCAGGAGCATGCCCTGCTCTGGGTACCAGTAGTCATTTTGCTTCCCCAGCCTTAAGGCTCTTCCATCACCCCAGCGCACTCATATAAGAGGCTACAATGCCCTGATTCCAGCGGCTTGAAGCCGGGGTCCAGAAATGGCTGTGACTATAGTACTGCATGTCTGGGTAGACAACCCAAGGTCTGCTGAACTAATGTACCCAGACATCCCCAACAAGAGATCAGAGAAGCAGACCCACCTCTGGCAGACTGGTCCCTTTCATTCCCCTCTCCCCACAGGCCAGTCAGTTGAATTCTGGGTCCCTGAGCCCCCAATCTGGAAGAATAGCTCATGGGTCTCTAGCCTAACAAACATGACCCTGGGCCAGTGGAAATAAAATACATCTGTGCCCTCCTGAAGAAGTGGCTAGGTGGTTTTGCCCTTGACAGGGGCCTTGCCAACTCCCTGAGAAGCAGCTGGTCAGTCCCCATCTTGCAGGCCTGACTAGTAGGCTCACCTACTGTCTGAAAAGTGACTCAGCAGCTCCACCATTGGCAGATCTGCTCCTGAACTGCCAAGGGAAGGATGACCTTGCTCCTGACCCCAAGAAATGGTGTAGCAAATTGGCACATGGCAGACCCACACCAAGCTAGCTAAGTCAAAGTGTGCCCACACCCTTGGCTCAGAAAAACAGCCCAGCTATCATGTCCCTGGCAGACCTGCCCCTGAGTCTTTAAGCCATCACGTGTACACACATTTGAGTGAGAAACAGCCTGGTTGACATGGCCCAATTAAAAGACATAGAATGTCTGAATGAATAAAAACACATGTCCCATCCATAAGAAGCACATGTTACCTACAAAGACACATAGAGATTGAAAGTGAAGGGATGGAAAGAGATATTCCATGTAAATGAAAAACAGAAGTGAGCACGAGTAGCTATACTTATATCAATAAAAGAGACTTTAAATCAAAATCTGTACTAAGAGATGAGGAATGGTATTATATAATGGTAAAGTGATCAACACAGCAAGAGAATATAACAATTATAAACATATATGCACCTGACACTTGAGCACCCAGATGTATGAAGCATATATGTAAAGCAGATCTAAAAGGAGAGATAGACACCAACACAATAGTAGTTGGGGACTTTAACATCCCCCTCTCACAACTGTGTAGATCATAGAGACAGAAAATCAGCAAAGAAACATCAGATATAAATTTCACCATAGACCAGATAAAGCTAACAGAAGTTTACAGAACATTTCATCCAACAGCATCAGAATACACATTCTTTCATCATCACATGGAGCATACTCCATGACTCATCACATATCAGGCCACAAAACAAGTCTCAACAAGTTAAAAAAAAAACTGAAATTACATCAAGTATTTTTTTCTCACTATAATAGAATAAAACTAGAAATCAATAACAAGAAGAACTTTCAAAACTAAAGAAATACATGGATATTAAACAACATGCTCCTGAATGGCTAATAGATCAAAGAAGAGCTTAAGAAGGAAAGGAAAACATTTCTTGAAAGAAATGGAGACAAAAACACAACATACCAAAACCTCTGGATACAGTCGAGGCAGTGTTAAGAGGAAAGTTAGCAATAAATACCTACATCAAAAAATAGAAAGATTTCAGATAAACAACCTAACGGTGCATCTCAGGAACTAGAAAGGCAAGAACAAACCAAACCCAAAATAAGTAGAGGAAAAGAAATCATAAAAATCTGAGCAGAAATAAATGAAATTGAGGCTAAAAATACAATACAAAAGATCAATCAAACAAAAAGTTGGTTTTTGGAAAAGATACACAAAATTGACAAACCATCAGCTAGATTAGCCAAGAAAACAGAGAAAAATGAAATAAATAAAATCAAAAATGACAAAGGAAGCATTCAACTAATACCACTGAAATACAAAGGATAATTAAAGATTATTATGAACAACTATGTGCCAATAAATTTTTTTTTAAAATTTTATTTTGTCGATATACATTGTGGCTGATTATTGCTCCCCATCACCAAAACTTCCCTCCCTTCTCCCTCCCCCCTCCCCCCAACAATGTCCTTTCTGTTTGCTTGTCATATCTACTTCAAGTAATTGTGGTTGTTACATCTTCTCCCCGCCCCCGTTTTTTTGTGTGTGTGTGTGTGAATTTATATATTAATTTTTAGCTCCCACCAATAAGTGAGAACATGTGGTATTTCTCTTTCTGTGCCTGACTTGTTTCACTTAATATAATTCTCTCAAGGTCCATCCATGTTGTTGCAAATGGCAGTATTTCATTCGTTTTTATAGCTGAGTAGTATTCCATTGTGTAGATGTACCACATTTTCCGTATCCACTCATCCGATGATGGACATTTGGGCTGGTTCCAACTCTTGGCTATTGTAAAGAGTGCTGCGATGAACATTGGGGAACAGGTATACCTTTGACTTGATGATTTCCATTCTTCTGGGTATATTTCCAACAGTGGGATAGCTGGGTCGTATGGTAGATCTATCTGCAAATGTTTGAGGAACCTCCATACCATTTTCCATAGAGGGTGCACCATTTTGCAGTCCCACCAACAATGGATGAGAGTTCCTTTTTCTCCGCAACCTCGCCAGCATTTATCGTTCAGAGTCTTTTGGATTTTAGCCATCCTAACTGGGGTTAGATGGTATCTCAATGTGGTTTTGATTTGCATTTCCCGGATGCTGAGTGATGTTGAGCATTTTTTCATATGTCTGTTGGCCATTTGTATATCTTCCTTAGAGAAATGCCTACTTAGCTCCTTTGCCCATTTTTTAATTGGGTTGCTTGTTTTCTTCTTGTAAAGTTGTTTGAGTTCCTTATATATTCTGGATATTAATCCTTTGTCAGATGTATATTTTGCAAATATTTTCTCCCACTCTGTTGGTTGTCTTTTAACTCTGTTAATTGTTTCTTTTGCTGTGCAGAAGCTTTTTAGTTTGATATAATCCCATTTGTTTATTTTTCCTTTGGTTGCCCGTGCTTTTGGGGTCGTATTCATGAAGTCTGTGCCCAGTCCTATTTCCTGAAGTGTTTCTCCTATGTTTTCTTTAAGAAGTTTTATTGTTTCAGGGTGTATATTTAAATCCTTAATCCATTTTGAGTTGATTTTAGTATACGGTGAGAGGTATGGATCTAGTTTCATTCTCCTGCGTATGGATATCCAGTTATCCCAGCACCATTTGCTGAAGAGGCAGTCCCTTCGCCAGTGAATAGGCTTGGTGCCTTTGTCAAAGATCAGCTGGCAGTAAGTGTGTGGGTTGATTTCTGGATTCTCTATTCTATTCCATTGGTCAGTGTGTCTGTTTTTATGCCAGTACCATACTGTTTTGGTTATTATAGCTTTG
The DNA here is from genome assembly GCF_027409185.1 of Cynocephalus volans. Classification (NCBI taxonomy): domain Eukaryota; kingdom Metazoa; phylum Chordata; class Mammalia; order Dermoptera; family Cynocephalidae; genus Cynocephalus; species Cynocephalus volans. The sequence goes on from NC_084474.1 coordinate 87,814,528, forward strand.
TAGTATAGCTTAAAGTCAGGTAGTGTTATGCCTCCACCTTTATTTTTTTTGCTCAGCATTGCTTTGGCTATGCGTGGTCTTTTATTGTTCCATATAAATGTCTGGATAGTTTTTTCAATTTCTGAGAAAAATGTCTTTGGAATTTTGATGGGGATTGCATTGAATTTGTATATCACTTTGGGAAGTATGGACATTTTCACTATGTTGATTCTTTCAATCCAAGAGCATGGGATATCTTTCCATCTTCTTGTATCCTCTCTAATTTCTCTCAGCAGTGGTTTGTAGTTCTCGTTATAGAGATTTTTCACCTCCTTGGTTAACTCAATTCCTAAGTATTTTATTTTTTTGGTGGCTATTGTAAATGGGCAGGCTTTCTTGATTTCTCGTTCTGCATGTTCACTATTGGGGAAAAGAAATGCTACTGATTTTTGTGTGTTGATTTTGTATCCTGCTACTGTGCTGAAATCATTTATCAATTCCAAGAGATTTTTTGCAGAGGTTTTAGGCTGTTCGATATATAGGATCATGTCATCTGCAAACAGGGACAGTTTGACTTCATCTTTTCCAATCTGGATGCCCTTTATTTCCTTCTCTTCTCTGATTGCTCTGGCTAGTACTTCCAACACTATGTTGAATAGGAGTGGTGAGAGTGGGCATCCTTGTCTAGTTCCTGTTCTTAAAGGAAAAGCTTTCAGCTTTTCCCCATTCAGGATGATATTGGCAGTGGGTTTGGCATATATGGCTTTAATTATGTTGAGATACTTTTCCTCTATACCTAACTTATAGAGGCTCTTTGTCAAGAATGAGTGCTGAACTTTATCAAATGCTTTTTCAGCATCTATAGAGATGATCATATGGTCCTTGTGTTTGAGTTTATTGATATGGTGTATCACATTTATTGATTTGCATATGTTGAACCAACCTTGCATCCCTGGGATAAATCCCACTTGATCGTGATGAGTAATTTTACGTATGTGTTGCTGTATTCTGTTTGCTAGTATTTTAGTGAGGATTTTTGCATCTATATTCATCAAGGATATCGGCCTGTAGTTTTCTTTTTTGGTTATATCTTTACCTGGTTTTGGTATCAGGATAATGTTTGCTTCATAGAATGAGTTTGGGAGATTTGCGTCCGTTTCGATCTTTTGGAATAGTTTGTAAAGAATCGGTGTCAATTCCTCTTTGAATGTTTGGTAAAATTCTGCTGTGAATCCATCTGGTCCTGGGCTTTTCTTTGTTGGGAGCCTTCTGATAACAGCTTCAATCTCCTTTATTGTTATCGGTCTGTTCAAATTTTCTACGTCTTCATGGTTCAGTTTTGGGATCTTGTGTGTGTCCAGAAATTTATCCATTTCCTCCAGATTTTCAAATTTGTTGGCGTATAGTTGTTTATAGTAGTCTCGAATGATTCCTTGTATTTCAGATGAATCAGTTGTAATATCGCCTTTTTCATTTCTAATTTTTGTTATTTGAGTCTTCTCTCTTCTTTTTTTTGTTAGCCATGCTAATGGTTTGTCAATTTTATTTATCTTTTCAAAAAACCAACTTTTTGATTCGTTGATCTTTTGAATTGTTTTTTGGTTTTCAATTTTATTCAGTTCTGCTCTGATCTTAATGATTTCTTTTCATCTGCTAACTTTAGGTTTGGATTGTTCTTGTTTTTCTAGTTCTTTAAGGTGAAGTGTTAGGTTGTTCACTTGCCATCTTTCCATTCTTCTGAAGTGAGCGTTTAATGCAATAAATTTTCCCCTCAATACTGCTTTTGCAGTATCCCACAGGTTTTGGTATGATGTATCATTGTTTTCATTAGTTTCAATAATTTTTTTGGTTACGTGCTTGATTTCTTCTTGGACCCATATGTCATTAAGTAGAATGCTGTTTAATTTCCATGTGTTTGTATAGTTTCCAGAGTTTTGTTTGTTATTAATTTCTAGTTTTAATCCATTGTGGTCTGAGAAGATACATGGGATAATTCCAATTTTTTTGAATTTATTGAGACTTGATTTGTGACCTAATATGTGGTCTATCCTGGAGAATGATCCATGTGCTGATGAGAAGAATGAATATTCTGAGGTTGTTGGGTGGAATGTTCTGTAGATATCTGCCAATTCCAATTGGTCTAGAATCTTGTTTAGATCTTGTGTTTCTCTACTGATTCTTTGCCTAGATGATCTGTCTAATATTGACAGTGGGGTGTTCAGGTCCCCTGCTATTATGGTATTAGTGTCTATTTCCTTCTTTAGGTCTAATAGAGTTTGTTTTATAAATCTGGCTGCTCCAACATTGGGTGTGTAGATATTTATGACTGTTATGTCTTCTTGATGGATCAGTCCTTTTATCATTAAGTAGTGTCCCTCATTGTCTCTTTTTATGGTTTTTAGTTTAAAGTCTATTTTGTCAGATATAAGAATAGCTACTCCATCTCGTTTTTCTTTTCTGTTTGCATGGTCAATCTTTTCCCATCCTTTCACTCTTAGTCTGTGTGAATCTTTATGGGTGGGTCTCTTGTAGGCAGCATATAGTTGGGTCCTCCTTTTTGATCCAGTCAGCCAGTCTGTGTCTTTTGATTGGGGAATTTAAGCCTTTTACATTAAGAGTTTTTATTGAAAGGTGTTGATTTATTCCTAGCATTTTATTTGTTGTTTGGTTGTCTTAGGTGTCTTTTGTTCCTTGCTTTCTGATTTACTGTTTGGTTTCTGTGTTTATTGGTTCCTTAGGTTGTAGATAGCGTTTTTGTTTGCTTGTTTTCTCTTCATGAATGCCATTTTTATTATACAAGTGGGTTTTGATTTTTCTTGGGTTTTTATGGCAGTGGTAGTTATTTTTCAGGAACCAAACCCAGTACTCCCTTGAGGATTTCTTGTAAGGGTGGTCGTGTGGTAGTGAACTCCCGCAGTTTTTGTTTGTCTGAGAAATATACTATTTGCCCTTCATTTCAGAAGGATAGCCTTGCAGGGTAGAGTATTCTTGGCTGGCAATCTTTGTCTTTTAGTATTTTGAATATATCATCCCATTCCTTTCTAGCTTTTAGGGTTTGTGATGAAAAGTCTGATGTTAACCTGTTTGGGGCTCCCTTATAGGTGATTTGACGCTTCTCTCTTGCAGCTTTTAAGATTCTCTCTTTGTCTCTGAGTTTTGCCAATTTGACTATGACATGTCTTGGAGAAGGCCTTTTTGGGTTGAATACGTTTGGAGATCGTTGAGCTTCCTGGATCTGAAGATCTGTGATTTTTCCTATACCTGGGAAGTTTTCTGCCACTATTTTGTTGAATATGTTTTCAATGGAATCTCCATTTTCCTCCCCTTCTGGAATACCCATGACTCGGATATTTGAGCGCTTAAGGTTGTCTGATATCTCTCTCAGATTTTCTTCAATGTCCTTGATTCTTTTTTCTTTCTTTTTGTCTGCATGTGTTATTTCAAACAGCCCATCTTCAAGTTCAGAGGTTCTCTCTTCAATTTCGACAAGCCTGCTGGTTAAACTCTCTGTTGTGTTTTTTATTTCGCTGAATAACTTCTTCAGTTCAGCAAGTTCTGCTACATTTTTTTTCAGGACATTGATTTCCTTGTACATTTCCTCTTTCAGATCCTGTATACTTTTCCTCATTTCATCATGATGTCTAGCTGAGTTTTCTTGTATCTCATTCAGTTTCCTTAGAATTATCACTTGAAATTCCTTGTCAGTCATTTCAAGGGCTTCTTGTTCTATAGGATCTAGAGTTTGAGATTTATTAACTTTTGGTGGTGTACTTTCTTGATTTTTTGTATTTCTGGTATCTTTTTTTTGATGTTTGTTCATTGTGGCAGGGGGTTTCACAGTCCACCAGTTTGAGACTATTGACTAACTAAGATGTTGCTGTGGTTGCCAATTTCATATGGCTACCTCCGTGACTGCTCAGTTGGCCTCTAGTGCCTTGTGTGTATGGTTGCCTTGGGTCTTGGGCCTCTCCGGGGAGCCACCTTTCTGGTCAGCTTGGACTCTGCTGGGCTGCTGGATCACGTACCACAGGGTGTGTGATCTCTGTTGAGCTTTCACTTCCCGTGCAGGACTTCTCCCTGTTCCGTGTGCTCTGGCTGTTGGATCGTGCAGTGGCGACCCCACCAGGTGTGTGGTTTCTGTCGAGTCTCTGCCTCCCTGGCCGCACGTCTCCCCACTCTGTGCGCACTGTGCTGGGCTGGGGCGTGTCTTCTGCACCCCTCGTCTATCAGCTGGGCGTTCAAGTCCCTGCTCAGCACCACCTCACCCAGGAAGTCTACCAGGTTTCTGGTAGGCACAGACGACCGGTCGCTCTGGGTGCCTTTGTAGCACTGTGTAGATCTTTCTTGGGACTTGTTCACCTTTGTATCCCCCCTGTATGGACTGAGTCTAGCGCCCACTTGCAGCCAGCTCTCCGGCAGGTTCAAGCGGACTTGGGAACTCTCCTACCACACTGTTCCCAACCAGAAATTGGTTAGGTGTTTTTCCGAACAGGTGGCCACAGAGATGGTATCTGCCTCCCAGTAACAGGAAGTTTACTGGGGGCGGAGTCCAGGGTGTGGTGGAGTGACAGTCGGCCCCGCCCATACTTCCTTGCCCTCCCAACACTGGCCGGGGACGCCCCACGCCACCAGCCCCACCAGAGAACCGCGGAGGGAGTGGGAGGGGAGGTCGCCCGCAGGCCCTGGGAAGCCCTGCACCGGGGCAAGCAAGTGGGAAGGCTCAATGAGGAACCGAGCCGAGCTGGGCCAGAGCTGCCAGCACCTGGGAAAATGGAGGCAGCCCCGGGGCGGTGTGTGAACTGGTGATGAAGACGGGGGCCGGGTGGGCGTCAGCCCCCCGAGCAGGGCTGGGCCAGGGGTCACTCACAGGGCTGTGCCAGGTCGGGTGCTCACTCTCTGCCTCTGGTTTGTTGCCTTCCCCGTTCTCGGCTGCTGCTGCCTCGGGCTGTTCAGTCAGTCCCATGGCGTGGCTCGGGCATTCTCAGGAATCTTCTTTCATGCTGGCCTGAAACCTCGAATCCTGAATAGGGCCGCTGGCCGCCTTCAGCGCGGCCCTGGCCTCCGGGATCCTGTCTGCATCCACAGCAGCCCTGGCACCCTGTACCCTGTTTAGAGACTCGCTTTTGCAGCTAAGAAACAGTTCTTTTCCTGCTCCACACTTCAAAGCTGTTGCCTGTAAATGAGGCAGCCTCTCCTGCCAAGGGCAAAGTGGCGGTCACCCCCCACGACCGGCCACCAGCAGCGCTCCTCCCTTAAGAGATGGCAAGAGGAGGGTCCACAAGTTTCCCGGCTGCCTGAGGCCCAGTGGCAGCCTTTTCCACCTCAGCTACTCCATGCCAACCGCCGCAGCCACCGCCATCCAGCTTCTGTCCTGGGACTTCTCTTTTACATTCACAGTCTCCAATCGATGATGTGAACACAGAAGGTGTTCGATTTCCCTGGCTTTCCACAGCCAACTTTTAATTTTCACCAAAGGTGCCAAGAACACACACTGGGGAAAGGACAATCTCTTCAATAAATGGTGCTGGAAAAACTGGAGGTCCATATTCAGAAGAATAAAACTAGACCCTATCTCTCACCCTATACAAAAATCAACTCAAAATGGATTACAGACTTAAATGTAAGACCTGAAGCCATAAAACTTCTAGAAGAAAACACAGGGGCAACACTTGAAGACATAGGACTGGGCAAAGATTTTATGAATAAGACCTCGAAAGCCTAGACAACAAAAGCAAAAATAAATGAGTGGGAATATATCAAACCATAAAGCTTCTTCATAGCAAAAGCAACAATCAACAGAGTGAAGAGATGACCTGCAGAATGGGAGAAAATACTGGCAAACTATGCATCTGACAAGGGATTAATATCCAGAATATAGATGAAACTAACAACTCAATAGTAAAACAAACAAACAAAAACCAATATGATCAAAATATGGGCAAAATATGAGCTGAATAGATATATCTCAAAAGCAGACATACAAATGGCCAACAGGTAAATGAAAAAATGCTCAACACCACTAATAATCAGGGAAATGCAAATAAAAACCACAATGAGATATCATCTCACCCACTTAGAACAGCTATTATCAAAAAGACAGAAAATAACAAATGCTGATGTGAATGCTTGGAAAGAAGAAGGCTTCTACACTTTTGGTGGGACTGTAAATTAGAATAACCTTTATAGAGAACAGTAGGGAGGTTTCTCAAACAACTACAGATAGAACTGCCATATGACCCAGCAATCCACCTACTGGGTATATATCCAAAGGAAAGCAAATCAAATATTGAAGAGATACTTGCACTCCCATGTTTATTGCAGCTCTATTTACAATAGCCAAGATATGGAACTAACCTAAATGTCCATCGACGGACAACCAGATGAGGAAAATGTGGTATATATATACAATGGAATACTACTCAGCCATAAAAAAAAAAAAAAAAAAAAAAAATCAAATTCTGCCATTCATGGCAACATGGATGAGCTTGGAGAAAATTATTTTAAGTGAAATAAGCCAGGCACAGAAAGAGAAACACCCCATGTTCTCACTCATATGCGGAAGCTAAAAAAGTTGATCTTGTGGAAGTGAAGAGTAGAATAGTGTTTACTAGAGACTGGTAAAGGGAGGGGGAAGGGGGGTTGAGAAGAGGGTGGTCAATGGATACAATATTGTAGAGAGATGGGAAGAATAAGATCTAGGGTTCCATAGCAATATAGGAAGACTACAGTCAATGACAAATTACTGTACAACTTTATGTAGCTGGTTGAAAGGATGTTGAATGTTCCCAACATAAAGAGGTGACAAATATTTAAGGTGAAGAATATTATAAATACTCTGATATGATCATTGCACACTGTATAAATTTACCCAAATATCACATTGTACTTCATAAATATATACAATTACCATGGGTCAATTACAAAAAAATAAATTAAAAAGAAAAAAAAAGCCACATGGCTCACTTTAAAAAAATGTGATTCAGCCATTTTACTGGGATAAATGCTTCCCAGATTGTTGCAAGCCTTTGGTTAATTTTCAGAGTCCTGAAACAGTTGATTTTGACAATTGTTGCCTGCGTTCTTATTGCTTTTATGGAGAAGGGGTGTTTTGGAGGTTCTTACCCTGCCATTCCCACTGATGTCATCCTCCAAGTAATTTTTAGGAACAATTAATTTATGTTATTTGCATAACATATTGTGCTAGTGCAGTAACTTCTTTCCTCTCTCTCAAATATTCAGTAACTTCTGCTAGAAACCTGCATTTCTTGTGCAAGTTTCTTTGTATAAATCAAGAGAAAGGGTTAAGGGTCACATTTGGGGCAAGAAGGTGTAAAACAGGGGCAAGAGTCAGGGAAGTAGAAACTCAGTGCTAGAGACAACAAGGAAAATAAAAGCTCTTCTTCTATACTTTCCTGCTCTACCTCTTCTCTCAAATCCTTGGCGAGATTGCAATGGATGTGAGTCTCAAATTAGTTTCATTTAAATTTCAGAAGACTGAGATGAGGCAGATATCTGGGGATACACCAAAAGAACACTTACTGAGCACACACTGCAGCCAGTGGCTGCGTATCCGGAGAGGAGTACAGCACAGGGTCTCCTCTTGAGTGTCTTATAGTTTAGTGGAGAAATACAGGTATATGATTAAAGTGGATGAAATGTCACTGAAATTTCAGTGACTTAATGCAACAAATGTTCATTTCTCACTCACATCACTTTTAATGCAGCTGTCCTAGGGCAGGTCCCTTGCAGAAACTGAGACCGAGGTTCCTCCCATCTTGTGGTTCCCTTCTTCTCTGGGTCCTCAGAGCCTTGTCCATTCAGCGTGACAGGTGGGGAAAAAGCATTGGGATTGTGTGTGGGAGGTCACAGTGGGCCAATGTAGAAGTGTTCGACATTTGCTCACATTCCCCTACCTGAACTCAGTCACGTGGACACACCTAACTGCAAGGGAGGTTGGAAATGTGGTTTGTTTGTGTGCCTGGACAGCAGGAGAGCACAGAGACTGGTGCATACCAGCAGTCTCTGCCACATAAGTCAGGCACACACGTGGCTGTGACACAAGCTCAGAAGGGACAAGTGTCCTTGGAGAAATCATGTGAGGCTCTAGTGGGGAAAGACTTCTAACAGGGAGATCTGGGAACATTTTCTGGAGCAACCATCCTTTCAGTTGGGCCTCAAGGGCCCAGGTCTTATGCTGTAGACTGGGGTGAAGGTGGGCGATATGTCTTTCAAAGTCAGCTTAGACATATTCTTTTCTAGAATCCTCCGCTGAGCTCTCATGGCAGCCAGGGCTCAGAAATATTAAAGCACTCTTAACTATTTCTTTACTCATGTGTCAGTCCAGGCTCTGTCAGTTGAAAGGGACAGAAATAAAGTAGCTTGAGCAAAGAGGGGATTTATTATGGAAATGGTGGTTGTATTAGTGAGGATACAATAAAGACAGAAAAATCTACAAGTATAAACGAACAGGTTCAGTTTGATATAAAGAAGCACTGGTTGTAACAAGGGATTGTGAGGCCTTGATGTGAGAAAAGTAAAGAGAATTCTAAAGGACATAGCAATAGCTGAAATAAAGAGCCGCCACCACCCCTAGGGATGGGATCCAGCCTGGCTGGCAATGGCATGGCTGAGGTGGTAGGGCCAGGCTCACTGGAGGGCAGAGAAGTTGCCATGATGCTGTGCCAGCGGAGCTCACTGGAAGTCCCTCCAGAACTCGCCAGGAATCTGCTTTCTCAGGGATTCAAGGAAAGCTGTTCACAGGGAGTGTCTCACCAGAGGCACTCTGCTGCCATGTCATCTGAGGGGGCTGCCAGGGGATGCTGCTGTCTGCTATGCCCTGCAGAAGCCAGGTGTGGGGGAAGCCATTTGTGCTGCAGGATCTGAGCCCTGGGGGGAGCATTGTGTGCCCAGGAATCTGCCTAAGCTACACCCTGGAACCAGGAAAAAAAGTCGCTTCCTCTGGTAGTGTCTCTCCAATGCCCTCTATTGATAAAACTTAATGTTATGCCAACTGGAAAAGGGAGAAATACTTGAAGGATCCAGATCCATTTTTGTGGAGCAAGTAGTAAGGAATGAATTTGATGCTGAGAGGCAATAAACAATTGGCACAGTGGTCAATGAAGATTTGTGGGCTTCAGATAAGGCTGGATCCAGGGTAGTGTAAATGGCATAATAAATAAGCTTTCTTTATATCTCTTTTCTCTGCTTGTCTTTGAATTCCATTTTACAGACAGGTTCTTACCGCAGGTCAGGCCAGGCCCTGATGGTTACCAGGGGCTGCCGACTGGCCCGTTGGTTCTGTCATCTCATGTCCTTCCACCTCGCTCACTCTGGCTGCACTGGACTCCTTGCTACTTCTCGTATCTGCTGACATGCTCCCTCTGCGGGGCCTTTGCTCCAGCTGTTACGCCTGCCAGGAATACTTCTCCCCTAGTTCTTCCTCAAACACCACTACTCAGTGAGGCTACCCAGACAACCTCCTGTAAAATTCCAACCCTCCCTGGTGCCCATCCTTCCTTACTCTGTTCTATTTTCCCCACAGCACTTGTAATACCCCCAAATATTAAATAATTAACTTATTTACTATTTTTTTTCTGTGTGTGTGCAGTGTCTCTCTCTCCCATTAGACTGTGAACTCCACGGGGCAGGATTTTTTGTCTGTTTTGTTCCTTGCTCTATCTCCAGAATGTAGAATGGTGCCAGACACACAGAACCCACTCAGGAAATATTTGGTGGATGAATGAATGAATAAATGGATCAGAATAGGGAGGATGAGAATACACGCTGGGCAGATAAATGCTGTAGTTATTCCACCCACCATACCTCATCTCTGTGCCCCCTAGACTCTGGCTCTTGACAGCAAGAACATGTCCTATCACCATTTATCTTTTGGGGGCCAGGAGATTCTCACTGGTACAATCAACACCAGCTTAAGGACATCTCCTTTGGGAAAGAAGCTGGTGACTTATGCTTGGGTGAGGGTGTTTAGAGAAGATGAAGAAGAAAATGAACTCAGACTCCAACTCAGTAGACACTTACTGAGCACTTGCTGGTGCAGGTGCCACATTCGTTCTCTCCTGTCCTTATCTTCTGTACATCTTTCTTTGCAGAGGACCTTTGACCTCAGCTTTATCCTTAATCATATTGTTGGGACGTTACAGATCCAATTCAATAATTTATATAAAAATTATTAATTCAGTAATACTGTGTGTCAGGGAAGTAGGGACTGGGGTTTAAGGATGACCAGGGCAGACATTGTTCCTGTTTTCATGGACTTGCAGTCTAGCGAGGACAGGAGAACATGAGCTGAGAACTTGTTGTAAATGCTGAAATAGTCAGAGAAGTCTTCCTAGGAAGTATAGTGTAAACTGGGTCCTAAAGAACGAGTGGGAATTGATGAAGAGAAGAGGAGAGTGAGGAGATGAGCATTCTAGGGAGGAGGGACAGAAGGCACAAAGGGCTGAAGGTCGGAGAGAAATAAAAGATGTGCAGTCCCCATTTCTCTGCTTAGGACTCTCCAGTGACTCCCGGTGTCCTCACAATTTGCTACAAGTTCTTAAGCCTGTTGCCTGGGCATCTCACTGCCAGGAGGAAGAAAGGAGGGAACTGAACCATGGAGATCCAGTTATTTCCCTCTAATTACCATCCAGAAAGTTCCTTCACCTCTCCATGAGCAGAGAGATGAGGTATGTGCTTAGGAAGCATTCTCCTCAAAATCCCTCTAATCACTCTTTTCTTGCCATCACCTTTTTACGCCCCCATCTTCTATGGACACTTACTCGAACAAGGGCACACACATACACCCTTCCCCACCCCCCCAGGCAACCATTTCAGAGACAGTGGGGTCCAGATTCAAACTGAGACACCCTGCGGAGCTGGAGCACTGCTCGTGATGAAGACACAGGCTGGCATAATTTGGTGAAGCAGGTTGACTCCTCATTCTCAGTCCATCCTGGATGTGCTTCCTACCTTAGCACAGTCACCACCATTATCACCACTATTGTTTTAATTATTTTTATTGTTATTATTTGGTGGCAGTCTGTGATCAAAGGTGATGTGAAGATATCATCTTGAGAAAGACAACAAGGCCTCTTATAGTTTTAAAATTATCTTTCCTTCCTTCCTCCCTTTTTTCTTGATTATACATACATGTGGGATGCAATGTTGATTTTCCGTAATTGTGTACGATGTGTGGTTAGATCAGTATAGTGAGCTTATTCATCATTACAATACGCAATCATTCTCGTGTCCATTGACCAACTCTTCATTAACACGCAGCCCTCCTCCTCTCCTTCCCTTTTCCACCTCTGGTTTTCTAAAAGTTCAACGTATTACTGTGAGTGTTGTTTCTTTCTTTCCTTCTCTCTGTCTCTCTTTATTGTTCATTTGTTTATTTATGGATTCAGTTCCTGGTTATGAGTGAGAACATGCAATATTTCTCTTTCTGTGCCCGAGTTGTTTCACTTTGAATAGTTTTCTCCACGCTCATCCACGTTGCTGCAAATGGTAGAATTTCATTCTTTTTTATGGCTGAGTAGTATTCCTTTGTGTATATATACCACAATTTCCTCCTGAATTTGTATGAGAGCAGAGAGAAAAGAGTAATAAACTTGCATGTATCCATCAATGATCTTTGACAATTATCAGCATTTTGTCAAACTCATTTCATCTATTCCCCACCACTCCCTTTATTTTAACCCGTGATTGGATATTTCAAACTTTTTTTTCTTTGGTGGCTGGCTGGTGCAGGAATCAAACCCTGGACCTTGGTGTTATCAGCACCGTACTCTAACCAGCTGAGCCAACCAGTCAGCCTCATGGTTGGATATTTTAAAGCAAATCTTAGGCATCATATTATTTCATGTATAAATACATCAGTCTCTATAACAGATAAATCTTTAAAAAAACATAACCACAATACCATCCTCACTTCTAAAAATAAAAAATAATTCTTGAATATCTTCAAATACAGAGGTTTCAAATTTCCCTGATTGATGAAAAAAGGTTTTAGAATTGCTTTTGTTTAAAAATGTTTATACATTGTGTTTTCTTGATTTGTTTCTTAAACTTCACTTAATCTCTGACAGTTTGCTGTCTCTTACTTGCTCTTGCTCTCTCTCTCTCTCTTACTCTTGTCAGTTTCTTATTAGAGAAAACAAGTCATTTATTTTTTAGATTTTTTTAAATTATGGATTTGATGGTTCATATCCTAACATATTCCTCTATTTTCATATTTCCTATAAAGTGGTTGTCCAGTTCAAATTGGCAGTGGTAAGTAACAAAAGGAGACAGGCAATGGGTTCGAGGCAAGCTTTAATCGAAGTGCTCTTGGGCAAGGTTCCATGACTCGCAAGGGACTGAGGCCAGGGAAGTCATGCCCAGGGTAGATACAAGCAGGTGTTTATAGGGGGAGGGCTGCTGGTGGTTTTTTGCCCATATATCGTGTAGAATTGAGCAGGGTTCAGTTTCTGTTTCCCTACCTAAGAGGTGACATGGCCCTGGACCATTACCCTGCTGGCAGGAAATTCCAGGGAGGGGGGAGAGGGAAGGGAGTTTAGCAAGATGGAGGTTCCGTCGCCATTTTGTTGAAGTTTTCCAGTCTTCCCGATCCCACTGGCCCAACATTTTGACCTTTTTTTTGTTATAGCATGACGACTCAGATGTGGCTACTTCCTGCTGAGTAAGGGGTGTCATAGGGGTTGTTGGAAGTGGGCACGCAGGAATAGGAGTGGAGCAGAAGCTGGTTGATGGATACCGTAGACACCTCTCGAATTCGTTCCTGAATGAAGCGAAGGAGACAAGGAGCCACATTTAACAGTATCTCGAAAATAAGGAGTGGGCTTAGTAGGGGGAGGAGCCATGTGGTTAATGGGGTTTGCCACCACTGATGTGAGGGAGGACCTCCCAGGTGGTACCGGGTCTGAAGGGACACATGAACTTTGGCAAAAGTGTGGAGACTGGTTTTGACTACACCTGTTTCATTGATGTAGTGACAGCATTCTTCGTTGAGGAACATGCAGGTGCCGCCTTTATCTGCAGTGAGGAGGTCCAGGGCCCATCAGTTTTGGAGATCTATTCGAGCTACCGATGTGATCTGGTGCTGCAGGGAGGCTAAAGACTCTGCTGAGGCCTTGATAGCCACCTGGAGCCTTTCGGAAAGGTCCCTGGTGGAATCTACAGAGTGGATAAGAGCCCCTGTGCCCAGCCCCGTGGCCACCAGGGAGGAGTCCAGGGAGACCCCAAGGACTAGGGGGAGAAAAGCCACACGATTTTTTTTTCTGAGGGATTAACTGGGGCAGTAATTTTGGCCTGGCTATAAATGGTAAGCTGGGGGACAAATGAGACAGGTAGGCAGAGGAGGGAGGCTGAGGTTTTGAGAACCTTGGAGAGGGTTCCATTGCACCAAAAAAACCTCCATCAGGGGCATGATGAGAGGTGGTGTTTGGTTGGGTTATATTGCAGAGAGAGGAATTAGGGGTGGTATAGCAGAAGGGCAACCTTGAATCTTGGGGGTCAGTAAACAGGGGAATGTTATGGAGAAAGGGAAGAGGAGCCGGAGTTGGGGTGGTGGATTGATTAAATAGGCCAGGAAGGGGGACAGCCACCAACAGGGATTTACCTAAAGCAGCACAAAGAAAGCAGTGGGACAAGTTGCCCATGCCAGAAAGGTTGGCAATGGTGACGCCCTGCCGAATGAGCTTTACCCAGGAGAAGGCGTCTTGACCTAGATGAGGGCCGATCTGCAGGTATTCTTGGAGGAGCTGCTCCTGTACCTGGATAATGGTAGTCTGGTTACTGAGAACAGAAAAGACCTGAGGGAAAACCCATGTGTAGGCCCTGTAAATGTTAAGGGAGGCGGTGGGGTAAGACTGGAAGGGCCAGGGGTACAGTTTGGCATCGACTCCGGTGGCCCAGCGGTCATCCCAGGGGTCTGGAATAGTTAAGTAGTAAGTGGTTTTTCCATTAGAGGTGAGGCGGTATTGGGCCCATTTAGTACCTGCAGTATCCAGCTGGGCGGCGTGCATTGTGCAATAATGATAAGGGCAACCACCGTTAGTTTGTACCCAGTAAGTGCAGCAGTTGTAAAGTGTTTGGTCATAAACAAAACAGATAGTGGGGTTTGAGCTTCCTCATGGGGCAGAGTTAAAAGCGGGGATAGAGAAAGTAACTGAGGCCTGGCATCCCTGCAGTTGGCAATCAGTGGTAGAAATAAGTCTGGCATGGGTTTGATGATTGGTTGTCCAGGTTTCTGTTAAATTAAATCTCCATCTGTATCCTGAATCAGTAGCAGTGGGACTACGAGACAGAGTCAGAAGGAGAATGGTGACATGAGTGCAGAACCCAGGTAGGCCCCAAGGGCTGTGCCGTCCATACATCTTGGGAGGGGGCCTCAGAGGGGGCACGCTTAAATTTGGAAAGGTGTACCCAGGGACAGTGTCCCAGGAGATTTGCGGCTGTAGGGGTGGTTAGAACCACCGTGTGGGGACCAGTCCACCTGAGCTGTAGGGTTTTTGGATGTGGTTCTTTTAGTAGGATGCTATCCCCTGGGGTTAAAGCCTGGGGAGTATCCCCGGTGGGGTCCCTGGGGGTGGGAGTAACTGAGTCAGTGTGGGCCCGCAAAAGGGCCCTTAAAAGGGTTAGGTAGGGTAGGCAGGATAAAAGGGGAGTGGTTGAGGCTGGAAAGTTGTGGGTCAGCAGGAAGGGCCATCTGTAGAGGAGTTCAAAAGGTCTGAGGCCTGATGGTTCCCTAGGGGTGGCCCTGAGCCTTGTAAGTGCCAACAGGAGGAGGGTTGGCCAGGATAAGCGGGTCTCAAGGGAAAGTTTAGTAAGATGTTCCTTGAGGAGGCCGTTGGCTTGCTCAACCTTACCCAAGGACTGGGGATGGTAAGGGATGTGGAGTTTCCAGGTGATGTTCAGACTTTCTGAGGCCTGCTGGGCGACACTGGAGGTGAAGGCTGGGCTGTTGTCAGATTGTAGGGTCCATGGGAGGCCAAACCTTGGGATGATATGTTTAATGAGTATAGTGGCTACCACGTCCGCTGTTTCTCGAGCTGTGGGGTAAGCCTCAATCCATCCTGTACAGGTGTCCACCAAGTTAGTAAGTAACGATAGGTTTTGTGACGTGGCATGTGGGTGAAATCAAGCTGCTAGTCCTCCCCCAGTTGGTGGCCTCAGAGTTGATGGTTAGGTACCTCTCTGCAAAATATCCCTTGAGAGTTAACAGCAGAACAGGTGTTGCAAGACTGATGAACCTCTTCAATGAGCTTTTGGATGTGTGGGTTATGGAAAAGGGGTTCTAGGAACCAATATAAAGCTTTTGGGTCAATGTGGAGGGATTGGTGGACATTTGTAATGATGCTGTGGGCTAGATGGCCTGGGAGGGGTAGGTTGGATAAAAATCTAACCCTTGTCCCCAATAATTCCCCCCAACTGTTTGAGGGTCTGAGTTTCTTCTTTGGTATATGAGGGGGAATGGGGTGTGTTGAGGAAAAGGAGAGGAGCTGGGGTGGAGCCTAGAGCCATAGTCTGGGCTGTGGAGTCAGATCTGTTGTTGCCTTTAGATATAGGCTCTTTAAAGGACTGGTTGTCATGACAGTGAATGATAGCCACCTCAGTTGGGAGGCTAAGGGCCTCAAGTAAATTTGAGTTGAGGGGCCCATTGATTATTGGGGTCCCTTTAGTAGTGAGGAATCCTCATTCTTGCCAGAGGACAGAATGAGTATGGGTGATGAGGAAAGCATATCTGGAATCTGTGTATATAGTGACCCATTGTCCCTTGGACAGGTGGAGGGCCTGAGTGAGAGCTATCAGCTCTGCCTTTTGAGAGGTTGTTTTGAGGGGAAGGGGTACAGCCTCTAAGGTGGCATCTAGAGAAACAACAGCATAGGCTGCATGCCTTTGGCCATCTGGCTCAATGAAAGAACTACCATCTATGAAAAGCACATGGTCAGGATTAGATAGGGGCCAGTCAGAGAGCCCTGGATATGAGGGAATAAAGTCCTCTAAAAGTTGAGGACAGGAATGTAAAGGGTCGGGAGTAGTGAAGGGAGTAGGCAGAAGGGTTGCAGGGTTTAAGTGGACGGAAGTGGATAAAGAAATCTGGGGATTTTTGATGAAAAGGAGGTGGTACAGTTGGATTCTGGAAGGAGTCAAATGGGCGAGGGATTTGTGACTGAGCAGGTTCCCCAAGTGATGGGAGGAAAAGACAGTGAGGGGTTGGCCCACAGTAAGCTTGAGAGCTTCTTTTGTCAGGGAGGCAGCAGCTGCTAAGGCCCTGAGACATGGCTGCCATCCCTGGAACATGACATCTAGCTGTTTTGATAGGTATGCCCCTGCCCGATAGGCCAGTCCTGCAGGCTGGGCCAGGAGGCCAGTAGCCAAGCCAGAATGGTCATCTGTAAATAGATGAAAGGGCTTTGAAGGATCCGGGAGAGCCAGAGTGGGTCTTGCAGTGAGACAATCCCATAGCCTACAGAAAAGGTGTTTAACAGTGGTGGGGTCAGTTAATGGTCCCTGCGGGGTGTCCTTAGCTGCCTTGTATAAGGGTCATGCTAGGAGGGCAAAGTTGGGGATCCACTGTCAGAAGAAACCCACAAGGCCCAGAAAGGAGATGATGTTGTTGGCACTCTGGGGAGGCTGGAGATCCCGGAGGAGGTGGATACGGTCCCCTGTAAGGGACTTGGAAGTGGGAGTTAGGGATATGCCTAGGTAAGTAACTGTGGGGGTGCAAAGTTGAGCCTTGGAAGGAGTGACCCGATAACCCCTAGACCCAAGGAAATTGAGAAGGGTGGCAGTATCGTCTTGGGAAGAGGATCATGAGGGGCTGCAAAGAAGGAGGTCATCCACATATTGGAGGAGGGTGCTGTACTTTAGAGTGCAGAGATTAAGATCTTTGGCTAAAGCCTGGCCAAAAAGATGGGGATTATCTCTAAAGCCTTGTGGCAAAACTGTCCAGGTAAGTTGTCACGAAGTATGTGTGTCAGGGTCCTCCCAAGTGAAGGCAAAAAGGAAATAAGAGTCTGGATGAAGGGGGACAGAGAAGAAAGCATCTTTGAGATCCAAAATGGAAAAGTGGGAAGTGGTACAGGGAATGTTTGAGAGTAGGGTATATGGGTTGGAGATGACTGGATGGAGTGGGACTATGGCATCACTAATAAGTTTTAAATCCTGCACCAGGTGGTAGGCTCCAGTGGGCTTTTGTACAGGGAGGATGGGGGTGTTGCAGGGGGAGCTAATGGGTATAAGGAGTCCCTGCTGGCAGAGCCGATCTATGATGGGTTTGAGTCCTTGTTGGGGGGTTTCTGAAATGGGGAATTGAGGACGGGAAGGAAAAGTGGTTTGATCTTTTAATTGTATTTTGCTGGGGAATGGCGAGAAGCTACTATTGGCTTAGAAGTATCCCAAACCTGCGGATCTACTGCAAATGGGAAATGGGGTGGTTGGGAAAGGTTGGGTGAAAGTAGGGCCAAAATAAGGTGGGTGGAAACAGTGGGTGAGGAGGAAAGATGAATGGTGGCCTGGAGCTTGTGAAGGATATCCCGGCTGAGGAGGGGGATGAGGAAGGAGGGGATTATTAGGAAAGAATGAGAAAAGGGAAACCCATCCAGGCTACAGGAAAGGGGTGGGGTGGTCCGTGGATTAGAAGAGATGCCATCAATTCCCATGACCGCCACTGGGGAGGGGAAGCTGGTGCCCAAGTAGGAAGGCAGAACAGAGTAGGTAGCCCCCATGTCCAATAGGAAGGAAATGGACTTACCTGCTACCTAGAGCATGACCCTGGGCTCGGCGTGGGTGAGAGGGGTTTCTGAATCTGGGCCCTGTCAATTGTCATCCAGGCCAAGGAGCTAGAAGGCGGGACTTACTGGTTTGGGGTTTCCTCTGCCTGGAGGCGCTGGTGATCTCCCGATTCCGGGGCAGTCAGATTTCCAGTGGCCCATCCTCCAGCATTGAGGACAAGTGCATATTGGTTCCTTTGGATTTAGACATTGATGGGCCCAGTGTCCATCAGTGCCACACTTGAGGCAGGCCCCCGGAGGGCTGTGCTGGGTTACCCCTCTATGTTGGCTCCTGGAGCCAGCCGGCTGCAGGGTTGCTACCAAGGCTGGTTTGGAGTTGGACCTTCCGCTGGACCAGGGCTTGTCTTTTAAGTTCGGCCATTTCCTCCCAGGCATTAAAAACTTTAAATGCCATTCTCACCATGTTGGGAATGGGAGTTTGAGGACCCTCTTCAGCCTTTTAAAATTTTTTTTCGAATATCAGGGGCTAACTGAGAGATGAAATGGGTGGCTAGGACAGTTGCTTCTGCCAGGGTAGAGGGGTCTAGGTGGGTATACTGAAGTAGGACTTCAGTGAGTCTATTCAGAAAAACAGCGAGATTTTCATCTGGACTTTGGGTGATTTCCCGCAGTTTGTCATAATTGACAGCCTTATTAGCGGCCTCCCGCATTCTAGTGATGAGGCACTGAACCATGTGGTCACAGCTTTGGTGGCCATCTTGGCCATTCTGATAGTCCCACCCAGGGTCTATGGTGGGAACCACCTGAGCCCCTACCAACATAGTTGAGTCAGTTAAATGGACCTGATCTGCATGTTCTCAGGCAGCAACCTGGATGTGTTCCCTTTCCTCCGCTATGAGGATTGTAGTCTGGATAACATGTAAGTCGTGCCATGTTAGGTCATTTTCTTGGGCTAAATATTGGAACTCTTTTGTATAGTTTCCTGAGTTAGCAGAGTAGGAACCCAGCCGCTTTTCAATTTGGGAGAGGTCTTGGAGTGAGAAGGGTGCATGAACTCGAACCACCCCCTCGGCACCAGCAACCTCCCTTAAGGGGCAGACCAGGTCGGGGGTAGGTGGGATTACTTGAGACCGTGTCTGGGCGGAAATGGGAGGTGAGCCAGGGGGTGAAGGTACTGGGTTGTCATGGGGCAATGGGGCAGGTGCCAAAGGGCAGGGAAGAGGGAGAAGGAGGCTTTGGATAGGGAGGGGGAGGAAGAGTTGCTGGCTGTCGAGCTGGTGGACTGGCCAGGTTTTCAGGAGGTTCAGACAGAGGAGAAACGGGGAAGGATTCGGGGGTTTTTGGGGCAGACGGAACCGGTGTGGTCCAAGCAAGGACTTGGGAAGTAGAGCATTGGGTGCAGAGGGAGGGACGAGAGTGTTGGTCCCCAAAAGTCTGTACATAAGGGACTTCGGATCATTTGCCTTGGCATCTACAAAAGTTACACAAATCTGTGAGGGTCTGGTAATTAAAAGTGACCTCGGGGGGCCACCGAGACTGACTGTCCAATTGGTATTGGGGTCAGGCCACCAAACAGTAATGAATAAGGCGGCGCCTTCTTAAGTCTTGTGAGAGGCCCAGAGTTTCGAGATTGGCCAGCAGGCAACCCAAAGGGGGTTTTGGGTTGAATTTGGACAGGGCAGTTCCCATGAGTCCCACCGGGCAGGCCAGGGATTAAAATAGGCATCCCCGTTTGGAATCCTGGGCTGCAGTCAGATTAAAAGAAGCTGCTGTGAGGGTGGGGATATCTCCCGATCCTCAGGCGCCAAACGAGAGTCATCTGGTGACTCGGCCACGTCTTCAGGCAGGACCATCAGATCGGGGAGCGAAATTGGGGGAACTCACCTGGTGTCTCGAGGTGTGGGGCTCAGATGAGGTCCTGTTAATGAGAGGAGAGAGGCCTCCCACCGGAGCAGGGCCTCAATCTCCTCCTGGGTTTCGGCACCAGATGTCCGGCACAGATGTCCGATTCAAATCGGCAGTAGTCATAACAAAAAGAGCCAGGCAAAGGGTTCGAGGCAAGCTTTAACGGAAGTGCTCTTGGGTGAGTTTCCATGGCTGGCAAGGGAGTGAGGCCAGGGAAGTCGCGCCGAGGGTAGCTACAAACAGGTATTTTATAGGGGAGGGCTGTTGGTGGTTTTTTTGCCCATATATGGCATGGAATTGAGCAGGATTCAGTTTCTGTCTCTGCCCTAACAGGGGTGACGTGGCCCTGGACCGTTACCCTGCCAGGGGGAAATTCCAGGGTGGGGGAGAGGGAAGAGGGGGTTAACAAGATGGAGGCTCCATCGCCATTTTGTTGAAGTTTTCTGGTCCTCCCGATCCTGCCGGCCCATCAGTGGTAATTAAATACAGGGGTTTAATCCATTTTGAGTTGACTTTAGTGTATGGTTAAAGGTATGGGTCTAGTTTCATTCTCCTGCATATTGATATCCAGTTCTCCCAGCACCATTTGCTAAAGAGGCAGTCTCTTCCCCAATGTATAGGCTTGGTGCCTTTGTCAAAGATCAGATGGCTGTAGGTGTGTGGGTTGATTTCTGGATTCTCTATTCTATTCCATTGATCAGTGTGTCTGTTTTTATGCCAGTACCATACTGTTTTGGTTATTATAGCTTTGTAATATAGCTTAAAGTCAGGTAGTGTTATGCCTTCAGCTTTATATTTTTTGCTCAGTGTTGCTTTGGCTATGCGTGGTCTTTTGTTATTCCATACAAATGTCTGGATAGTTCTTTCCATTTCTGAGAAAAATGTCATTGGAATTTTGATGGGGGTTGCATTAAATTTGTATATCACTTTGGGTAGTATGGACATTTTCACTATGTTGATTCTTCCAATCGAAGAGCATGGGATATCTTTCCATCTTCTTGTATCCTCTCTAATTTCTCTCAGCAGTGGTTTGTAGTTCTCATTATAGAGATTTTTCACATCCTTGGTTAACTCAATTCTTAAGTAGATTAAAGAATTAAACGTACACCCTGAAACAATAAAACTTCTTAAAGAAAACATAGGAGAGACACTTCAGGAAATAGGACTGGACACAGACTTCATGAATATGACCCCAAAAGCATGGGCAACCAAAGGAAAAATAAACAAATGGGATTATATCAAACTAAAGAGCTTCTGCACAACAAAAGAAACAATTAACAGAGTTAAAAGACAACCAACAGAGTGGGAGAAAATATTTGCCAAATATACATCTGACAAAGGATTAATATCCAGAATATACAAGGAACTCAAACAACTTTACAAGAAAAAAACAAGCAACCCAATTAAAAAATGGGAAAAGAGCTAAGTAGGCATTTCTCTAAGGAAGATATACAAATGGCCAACAGACATATGAAAAAATGCTCAACATCACTCAGCATCTGGGAAATGCAAATCAAAACTACACTGAGATACCATCTTACCCCAGTTAGGATGGCTAAAATCCAAAAGACTCTGAATGATAAATGCTGGCGAGGTTGCGGAGAAAAAGGAACTCTCATACATTGTTGGTGGGACTGCAAAATGGTGCAGCCTCTATGGAAAATGGTATGGAGGTTCCTCAAACAATTGCAGATAGATTTGCCATGTGACCCAGCTTTCCCACTGCTGGGAATATACCCAGAGGAATGGAAATTATCAAGTCGAAGGTATACCTGTTCCCCAATGTTCATCGCAGCACTCTTTACAATAGCCAAGAGTTGGAACCAGCCCAAATGTCCATCATCGGATGAGTGGATATGGAAAATGCGGTATATCTACACAATGGAATACTACTCAGCTATAAAAACGAATGAAATACTGCTATTTGCAACAACATGGATGGACCTTGAGAAAATTATATTAAGTGAAACAAGTCAGGCACAGAAAGAAATGCCACATGTTCTCACTTATTGGTGGGAGCTAAAAATAAATAAATAAATTCACACACACACACCAAAAAACCGGGGGGAGGGGCGTGAGGGGGAAGAAGACATAACAACTACAATTCCTTGAAGTTGATACAACAAGCAAACAGAAAGGACTTTGTTGGGTGGGAGGGGGGAGAAGGAGGAGGGAGGGGGGTTTTGGTAATGGGCCACAATAATCAACCACATTGTATATCGACAAAATAAAATTAAGGAAAAATCAATCAATCAATCAATAAATTAATTAATTAAAAAAAGCAACTTAACACGAAGTTGATCTTTTTTCCCCTAAAATAAGTAAGTAAGTAAGTAAATAAATAAATAAATAAATACAGGGGTTTGATCAGATTCACAGTCAATATTTTGGCAAGATAAAATGATATATATATATATATATATATTTTTTTTTTTTTCAACTTCTACCCACTACAGTTATGCATAGTGCACAGCATTACACTGGTAACGTTAGGGAATGTTAGAGAGGGATTAACTAGGTGGATGCTGCTGTAATTACTATGGAGATGGTTTTGCATAAGCAGGGGCTAAGGGCAATCCCAGACTAGTAATGTGGGGTAGAAAGTCTGGTGCATGTGTGCCTGCCTGTGTGGAGGGGACAGAATTAACTTGCATTTCCTTTAGTCTGTGTCTTCTCATTGGACCTATCTGTTCGTGGTCATCTGCAGACTGATTGCTCTGTGGAAACAGAGGCAGCTTAGAACAACCCTATAAATCCCCAGCAATAATTGAGCCTTTGAATTATGACATTTACTCCAGAGACCTTGTTGACCAAGTGAAAGATATTACACAAACTTAGAAGCATGTGTCATCATTTGAAAGTTCTCCTAGGCCTTAATCTGAGTTCCTCCCAAATGCAGAGCCTGAGACAAGAGCTTATGTGCAGGTGGCCTGTTTAGGAAAGGGGTCCAAAGGAACCAGAATCGGAAATTAGCAATAACGAAACTAATAAAAAGGGAAAACCAAAGTAAGGTATGAATTGAGCTGGTTAATGCTGTGGGTAACTGGAGCTCAGTTTTACTGAGTATGCTCAGAAGAACTGTGTAGAATGCATTTTGGAATTCTCTGTCTGAGAAAAGGGAGTATTCATTCACTGGTTATCATCTACTGTCCAGGAAGGGATGACATGCATGTCAACATGCATGGGGTGTTAACATGCATCTTCCAGGTGTGCACATGCATCAGAATGGCTAAGTCCTCAAATGTGTCCTATAAGGTGTTGACAAAGAGAGATGAGACAGAAAGTGAGGGTTATGTGGTGCAATGGAGGCAAGGGGCTGCCCAGGTGTACCAGTGTGCTTCTGTTTGCTGCAGCAATGTCTTTAGTTAAAAGGTGGGCCAAAAGAATTTGGAAGGTGTGTTGGAGATCCCCAAGGCCACTCTCAGATTTGCTGACTCACTAGAATAACTCACAGAATTGAGAAACACTGTTATAGTCACAGTTATGGTTTATCACAGTGAAAGGACACATATTAAAATCAGCAAAAGGAAAAGGTACCCAGGGTAGAGTCCAGGAGAAGCCAGGCATGAGCTTCTGGTTTTCCACTCCTGGTGGAGTCAATCTCATGGACAGTGTTTAATTCTCTCATCAGTGCTGTATAATGACATATGTGAACCATTGCCAACCAGGGAAACTCACCTGAGCCTTGGTGTCCAGGCAAGTCTAAAAAAGGCTTAATCCACAAAGATTAGTGAAACATACTATATATGGGTCAGTCTGGTGGGGAGATTCAGACCTTCCTCTCCATGGCGTTGGGGTCCTCAGTTGCTTTGTCCTTGTTAGGGCTTGGTTGTTGGAATTTCTACATTTATTATTGGTCTTTGAAGAACCAAGAGCTCTGATTGCTCCACTTGCCTCCCTTATCCCCAAATGAAATTTTCAAAGACAACTTTCTGCTTCCATTATGTATAGATAACCTAGATGCTCATGTTAATCAGAGTCATTCATCCTCTGCCTATATGGTAATATGTTAACTCCATTTCTTACCTGCTGATCTGCTGGCCAGAGTAGCTCAAAGAGGTCAGAGGTAATAATGGCTTTAGGTTCAGTAGGACACTTGTGTCCCTTGATAGAAGCTTCTTGCCCCTGATGATCAGGACTTCTAATTTAGCAAAGGCTAAGGTAGTGGAGGCAGAAAACACACATTCTGCAATAGGTCACTGGAAGTAACAATAAGAGGGGCCAATTCTTCTTTAACCTCTTGTCTCCCAGGCCCATGCATTCTAGCTGTTGGGAACACAGAACTATATATCAGCTATTGGTTCAATGTATGTACTGTATCCTGGAGGACAATGCCTATTGAAGTTGAGTTTCTTGGGAACCAGACTCTGAAATGGAGATTCATGTGCAGGAAGTTTATGGGGGAGTGAGCTCAGGATAAACACTTGAAGAAAGTGAAGAAAGTGGGATTAATCAGAGGAAAAAACTGAACTGCCATGAAGTTGTAGCAAAGGCCTCAATTGATCCTATTGGAAGCCTAAAACTGAGATGCCCTTCAGAGTTGTAACAAATGTGGACAAGGGTGCTGGACCATCCTACCCTCGTATTCTCCAATCACGTGATGCAGGCTCCTAAGAATGGGATGTGGCTTTAGGCAAGTCACCTTTCTTCTCTCACTGGTAATCCCAGGAGAGGATGCCAGTCAGGAGCTGTTAACCACCAACATCCATGAAGGCACAGTTCTCATGATCCAATCACCTCTTGAAGGCCCCACCTCTGCTACCATATTGGGGTTAAGTTACAACATGAACTTGGGGAGGACATTCAAACCACAGTATCAACCATCTGCCACATTTCAAGTGCTCAATAGACACATGTGGCTAGTGGTTATCATATCGGACAGTGCAGCTCTCTACAATCCCAGTTCACACCTGGTGAACACTTTCACAATTGCACTGCAACTCTGCAGAAGGCTGTCAGTGCCTGCCACAGGTCATGGGTCCCCTTTGCTAACTGGCCAGCGGGGGGATACAGATTCAAAATTCCCTTTTAAAGTGTGCTTTCTTAGACCACTCCTCACATCAACTGAAATGGGCTTTTCAGAAATCAAAATTTGAAATGAATGTTTGCATGTTTGAAGTTGAACGGGGAGAGTTCTTAAGATCAACATCAGTGAAAAACTGAGGACAGGAAGCATGATTGGGCACAGTGTGTGGTGTAGTGACAGAGCCTTCAGCCAATCCTTCAGGGAACTTGAGCCGTTCAGTGCCTGAAACTCTGGCACAAATTGGGATAAGAAGAGGTCTAGGTCTTTATATTTTTGTTTGGACCAGTTACTGGATGTGGGCTGCCCCAGGGAAGAGACAAGATTATGACCCTGAGCAAAGTGGCAAGACTGTTCTCTTCAGATGTGGGAAATCTACTAAGGGGGACTCAGTTGGGAGCAAACACTTGCCAGCTGAGTAAATAATGGGCAATAGTTATCTGGGTGTCCCTGAGCTGGCACCCTAGCTGAGCCCTCAGCATTCTGTTCGGCCAGCTGCTTCTGGGTGATGTGGTATGCATTGGGACCAGTGCCCATTGCTACACCTTTTACACCTTTAAGTGGGGCCTTTGGACTTACTAGGTTTGGCATTTCAGGCAGCACTTATTAAGTCCTTGAATGGGTGTTGGCAGAGGCACTGCAGGCAGGAAAGGCTAATCCATAACTGGACTAGATGTCCAGAGTTAAAGGTGTCCAAATGATGTCGAGCCCCCTATAAAGGGATTTGAATACAGAATGAAAACTGTCACATTTCTCTCTTCAAAGGGCCCGCAAGTAGTGTGATAAAAATAGTCAAGGAAACCCATATGACGAAGGCTGCTGTGAAACTGTTGTCAAAGTGCTATGGGAGTAGAGGGGCCCGCTAGGGAGCACTTCTAGTAGGCAAAGTCACACTCATGCCCTCATATTAGTTTTTATTTGGACGTGATTTTAGACTTCATAGAAAAGTTGCAAAAATAATGCAGGCCAATTACTCTTCATGGAGGTTTCCCTAATACCATTTTACATAATTTCTTTCTTCTCTCCCTCTTGCTTTCTCCCGCTTGCTCTGTCTCTCTTTCCCATCATATTTTTTTTTCTGATGCATTTGAGAGTAAGTTGTAGATATGATGTCCCTTTATCCCTAGATACACCAGGATGTATTTCCCAAAATTAAGGACATTCTTTTACATACCCATAGTATAAACATCAAAATCAGCAAATTGACATTGAGACAAAATTCACACTGTACTCTTTTACCAACGGTCTCAATAATGTTTTCAATAGCAAAATACAATCCCAGATCATGCATTGCACTTGGTTGTCACATCTCTCTAGCCTCCTTTAATCTCAGAGAGTTCTTTAGTCTTTTGTGACAATGATGTTTTTGAAGAGTGCAAGCCAATTATTTTGTAGATTTTCCTCAATTTATCGGATGTTTCCTTGTGGTTAGGTGCAGGTTTCTTTTTGACAGAAGAGACCACAGAAGTGATGTTTTCTGTGCTTCACATCAGGAGGCACATGCTGCTGACTTTCCATAATTGGTGATGTTCACTTTGATCACTTGGTTAAGGGAGTTTCTGCCAAGTTTGTCTGCTCCAAAGTTACTATTCTGGGCAAATCATTTGAATCTTATATAGATATCTGTTCAACTTTCACCGCTAGTTTTGGCATTCATTGATGAGTCTTACCTGCAGATTCTGTCTTGTTTCAAAGTTGATATTTTAGGTCATTTATTATACATATTTTTTTTACTTGAAAATAACTTAGAAAAAGAAAATAGATATTTTTCTAATTCTAAGAGAGTATGCATCATCTTTTTTTTTTTTTTTTAAAGATGACCAGCAAGGGGATCTTATCCCTTGACTTGGTGTTGTCAGCACCATGCTCTCCCAAGCGAGCCACAGACCGGCCCTTGAATCATCTTTATACTGTTGAGATATTAAGACTTCAAGAGCTGAGGTCATAAGCAGTGGATTAATTATCACAAAGTTAGTCAGGAAAATTGCCCGCATATGGCAAACATAGATGACAGCTTTAAGTGAATGAACATGGTTTTCTACAGTTAAATATTCTAACACAGGTAGTTTCTTATAACAGATATTCAGTCCCAAGCTTACAGATCAATGACCCTTGGAATTATTAAAATGACTATTATTGGAAATAATGTATCTTGGTAAACAGATATAATAGAAATGTAAACTGATGACTCAGCTACAGAAAAAGAATAAATTTAATTTAAATCTGATAACCGCTAGGTAAATATTTGCTAACTTTCTTTTTTATCTTTTTTTCTAAATAAAGGGTAAAAGTTAATCCAGTACTTAAATTCTCAAAAGGATTTGGGTTAACAGCTCCTCATTAACATTCCTCCTAAAGAACAACGGTTGTGGCTTCTGGTCATACAACTCTAATTTTAATCAAGCCTTAATCATAAGGGCTTAGGAAAATTCATTTCTACCCTTTGCAGAGATGGTAAAGTTTGTTTTATAAATTAAATAAACAAATTAAGTATATTACAAAAGTTGACTCTGGTAATACTTTCAAAAGACCTCAATATTGTCACTGTGGGAGCTTCATGTGGCTGACCATGAAGCTTGGTAAATTGGGTTCTCCTCTTGGGAAATCGATGGTAAGTTCAGGTTAGCATCATTAGTGAAAGGAGCAAAAGAGTGAATAACTGGGGCTCCTTAACTTGTGATGACAGACAGGTAACTGAGAATAGCAGAAGTGGGAAGGAAACAGATCATCTCCTATAACCCGAAGTCCAAGGACGGTGTGGCTTCAGGCATAGCTAGAACCAGGGGTTCAGAGGAAGCCCTCAGAGCTCTGTCTTTCTTTCTGTGTCTTTTCTTGGGTTTATTCTGCAGGTGGTCTCTCTCCATACACTGGGTGTGTTAGTTTCCTAGGGCTGCCATAACAAATTGCCACAAACTGGGTGGCTTAAAACAAGAGAAATTAATTTTCTCACAGGTCTAGAGGCCAGAAGTCCTAAATCAAGGTGTGGGCAAGGCCACACTCCTTCTGAAGATTCTGGGGAAGAATCCTTCTTTGCCTCTTCCTACCTTCCGGTGGCTCGCAGCAAGCCGTGGTGTTCTCTGGCTTGTAGATGTGTCACTCCAGTCTCTGCCTCCGTCTTCATATGGCCTCTTCTCTGTGAATCTCTGTGTGTCCCCTCCTCTTCCTATAAGGACTCCAGTCATTGGATTTAGGACCCACCCTAATCCAGTATGACTTCATCTTAAGATAACAAATGACATCTGCAAAGACCTTATTTCCCACTACATGAATTTGGGGGATGTATTATTCATTCTACTAAACTTTGGTTGACACCCTCCTAACCTCCTAACCCAAGAAGATATGAAGTTTCTTTCTCCCAGTGTCCAGATGTCAATCTTGGTAAAGAGTCTGTTGAGTTCCTTATGTCATGTATCCATTCACTAACTGACCACTGTGGTTAAGGGAATGGCTACTAACTGTTCAATTTGGGTTGCATGGCTGGGCAGCTGAGAGAGTCTCATAGTGATCAAATGGATTTTAAGTTTCCCAAGGGAACTGGAAGCAGAATGAAAAACATATGTGGCCACCCAAAATTAGTCCACCACCAATCCAATCTGGCTGTTAAAAAAACTTGTTTGGGGTACTGACTTCCATGGGACAGAAGTCTATTCTCTTCTTTGTCCTAGATTATAGAATTTCCTATTTTTGTCTGGATACATGAATACCAAACGGGGAAAATCATTTCAGAGCCATCTTTGCAGCTAGGTGTGACCATGTGTCAGTCTGTCCAGGCTGCTAAAATAGAATATCATAGACTGCATGGCTCACAAATAGCAGAAATGTATTTCTCACAGTTCTGGAGGCTGGGAAGCCCAAGATCAAGGTGCCGGCAGATTTGGTATCTGGTGAGGACCCACTTTCTGGTTCATGATCTAGTCACCTCCCAAAGGCCACACCTTCTAACACTATCACCTTGGGGGTTAGGTGAATTTGCGGAGGACATAGGTCCATTGCATCATGTGACTTAGTTTTAGCCAATTAAATGTTAAGTGACATTATGCGAGACTTCTGGTAGGCAACCTTCGAGTGAGGGGTTTACCTTTTATCTTGTTTCTACCTTTCTGTTGGTTCAATACAAGTGTGATGGTTTTCTCCAGTAGCTGTGTTGACACTGTGAGATAAACTTGGTAGTGGAAGCCATATATGACAGCATATCAGCATAGAAGGAGCAGAGTCCCTGACACCATGGAGCACTATGGGTCAATTGTGTCCCCTCAAGGTTCAGGTACTAGAAACTTGATCCATTCATGGAGTAATGGGCTGATGGTTTAATGGGTTGTTATGGGCATGGTTCTGATGGCTTTATAAGGAGAGTGAGTGAGAAGGTTAGCTCTTTTGCTAACATGTGAAAGAGGGTTTCACATTCTTGACATATGAAACCTTGGTCACTGCGGGACTCTGTAAGGAGTCACCACCAAGAAGAAGGTCCTCACCTGATGCACCCCCTGGACTGCGGACTTCCCAGCCTCTGAAACTAAAAGAAAGAAATTTCATTCCTTTATAAATTGCCAAGCTTTACATATTTAGATATAAGCAACAGAAACAGACTAATGCAAGCCTCATGCCTACTCTGGGTTGCATATTCTGGACTTCTCAGATGTGTAAGAGAAACTCGTATTTTTAAGTTCCTTTTAATTTTGATTTTCAGGTTTCTCGTTATCCTAGGTAATACTGCTTCCCTTTTGTTTTCGCCCATGAGTGCAGCTGGCTTCTTGAGACCTCTCTACTGTTAATGCTCATGGACTCTTTGAGACCCAGCTCGGGTAGCCCCACCTCCATGCAGCCTTTGTGGGCACCTTCCAGGCAGCTTCTCCATCCTCTCACCCATGCTTAAGGCTAAACTAGGTCACTTTTTTTTCTTTTCATGGTCCCCATAGCATCACACTTCTCTGTCTACTTTAGCTTCTGTTATATGGCATTGCAATTGTTCATCTGCTTAGTTCTCTCAGCTGTGAGCTCCTTAAGGTAAGGTCATTGCTCATTCATCTGTGCACCTCCCATAGCTGGTTCAGTATATAGTATGTGCTCAGATTGCTTGTTGAATTGAATTGACTTCATCTCCAACAAAGGTGTGATGAAACCATGTAAACAGGGTGTCAGTGATCTGTTGGGTTTACCCTTGGTCTCCTGCTCCTGTGTACCTTGGTGAAAGGCACCTCTTGTCTCAGGCTGATGGGCCATACTTGTTGATGGAGATTTGCCTGTTCTCAGACCTTCCTGGGCATTGCTTAGGTTTTAGAGTATTTTCCTGCTGGATTGTGAGGTGAATTCAAAGGAAGGAAAGAGAGGAAGCCACACAGTCAGTGGACAGCAGCGTGCTCCAGGGGCTGCCAGCCCTCAGAGTTTTTCCTTCTCTTACAACTGCTCCTCTTCAACTCAAGGGAGACATGTTTATCCCCTCCCCTTTCCCCCCTTATCTAGAGTCTCTAAGGCATATCTATTTTCCGTCCAAATTGCACCCCCACCCCCAAGTGTTTCTCCTCTTCTCTATTGTCTAGGTAAGGCTTTGGAGATATCTCCTAACTGGATCTCCTGCCCCTAATCTCTCTCTTACCTCACGCCATCTTTCCTGTGGTCCCAGGGAGATCATTCTGAAACAAAGGCTCCTTTCCAAAGTCACGGGTGCTTCCTTTTATCACACAACTAAATTCAAGTTCGTAGGATGGTCCTCAAGCTCCCCACAGATCTGGCCTGGATCTACTTTTGCGGCCTCCTGACTCACTCCACTCTGAAGCCGCAGCCAAAGCAAATCGCCCCGTGCTGTGTCCATCCCATGCACTGGATGCTGTCTTCCCCAGCCACCCGAAGTTCAAGGCAATGGCCACAGAATGGGACGTTTCCCCCATGTCAAAGTGTAAAACTAGTTTTCCTCGTGTATGTTCCTGGAAAATGTGGATTTTCTTTCTGTTCAGGACTGAATCTGTCCTAAAAAAGAATTGTATGTGCATTTTTCCCCTTCACCAGAGAGACCCTGTGTGGTGGGTGGATAGTTTGTAGAGAGTTTAGGATTAAACTGGATGTGACTATCGGCTCTGCTATCTACACTCTCTGTGACCTTCCTCAAACATTTTAACCTCTTCCAGGCTGTAGCGGCCTTATTGGGAAGTGGGGATAATGACCTGTTATAAGGATACATTTATGTATTTACATGCCCACTCCACTAGACCATGGGCTCTTCAGGGCAGAGACTGAGTCCAGTTAAACTCCAGGAGCTTATTTATTCCCATGGAACCTGTCCTGCTTGCAAATGGCAGGTAGAAGGGAACTGGGGACTCTGGTTAACCCACAGTGGGGCCCTGCACTTGGCTGCATTGCTTCTGCCACCAGTGCTCATGGGTCCCCCAGTCTGGTGTATCCTTGCCCACTTCTGCCATGACCTCTTCATGGGTCCACGTCCCTGGGGGGGGTCACAGGGTTTCACAATGTAGGTAAGCCACACCCTCCGGCTTTGAGCTCCCCTGAGAGTGATCTTCCATGCTGTTCCTAACCTGCCCTTGCACGTTCTGTCATTGTTCATTGAGAGGGTGTCCCCCTCTCAGCCTCTGGCCTCTTCAGACATGGTCCCAGCACCGCTCTTTTAGCCCAGAACCCTCTCCTGGGCCTTAAATTTGAACCAAGTTGCTCTGGCTCTTCCTTCATTCTGTGCTCCTGCTGTGGTCCTCTTGGTGGCCTTTACTGCTAGGGCACCCCTCTGTGGCCACCTCAGTGTACCAGAGAGGTTCTAATGGCATTGAATCTACAAAAGGAAGGTGTGGGAATTTCTGGTCACTTTTTTCCAAAGAGGCCCCTTTGTCTCTTCGGAGTGTTCATCTCTCCCCAGCCTTGTCTACAGAGGAGGGGCACTTCGAGGGATGACCTTCGTGGTGTCACAAAACAGTCCTGTTTTATCCTTCCTCCAGGAGCACATTCACATGACAAAGAGGGGCCACAAAAATGACCACTTGCAGAACAAAGGATTTGCTTCAAGGTGTTTCAGATTCCACCTAGACCATGCAACAAGGCAACTTTTTAAAAGCAAGCGAGTGACTCTTTCTTCAAGATCTACAGCAGGACTTCTCAAACTTTAAAGTGTCTGTGAATTGCCTGGGGAGCTTGTTAAAATGCAGACTCTGATTCAGCAGTTCTGGGAGGAGGCCTAAGACTCTGAATGTGCAACAAACTCCTGGGAGAGAACTTTGCTCCCTGTGGGTAGACCAAACATTGGAAGCAGGGGTCTGGCTACACAACCAGGCATCTTACCAAATATGTATCCGCAACATTTAGCATCAGTTACCTCGTAAACAGTGGGTGATGGATAAATTGTCATTGGGAAGAATGAATAATTAATTCACCCTACTTGTAATGTTGACTATAATAGGCAAGGATTGAGCTCTTAGTACCTGCCAGGCACTGTGATTTACAGTCATTCTCACAAGAACCGTAGGAGGGACTTACAGTCATCACTCCCATTTGGCAGATGAAAAAACCAAGGCTCAGAGAGGTCAAGTAATTGTCCTGGTGATAAATCCTTGAATTAGTCCATTTTCTGTTGCTTATAACAGAATACCTGAAACGGGGTAACTTATAAAGAAATGAAATTTATTTCTTACACTTTTGGAGGCTAGGAAATCTGTGGTTCAGGGGGTGCATCTGGTGAGGGTCTTCATGGTGGGAACTCTCATGGGGTCCTGTAATGGCCAGAGAGCTTTATTTAACACACTCACTCGTTCTCATTATAAAGCTACCAGTGCCCCTCCTGTGACAACCCATAAACCGCTAACCCATTACTCCATGAATGGATTGATCCATTCATGAGAGCATCGTTGTCACAATCCAATCACCTCTTAAAGGCTCCAACTTTCAAATACCTTAATCGAATTTCCCACCCTCTTAACACTGTTACAATGGGGATCAAGTTTCCAACACACAAACTTTTTGGGGACACATTCAACCCATACCAGCCCTGAACATGTCTTATCCAGGCTCTCTACAGAAGGGGGTACAGGTTACATTTCTGTATCTCTTGCCAACTTGTACAGTAGCTTTGAGTGCACTTTAGGTGCTTGATAATTTCCCTTATTTCACTGATGAATTGCACTTATCTTTAAGTCGATGACATAGTTCTTTAAAGTAGAAAGTGTTATCGTTTTGCTCTGAAGCATGCATTAACAAGTGATCAGGTGGAGAAGACCCTCTAGAACAGGGATTCTTAGTTGGGTGCTTGGAGGAGCATCATAGTCTGCAAAACTCTTGAAATTATATGTAGCATTGGTCAGAGAGAGGAACTAACGTTACATGTGTGATCAAAAGAGGGCAGAACTGCTAAGGATTTGTCGACCTGATTATGAGCTGCCGAGTCTCTCAGGCACTGTGGCTTCTCCTAGTCTCGATCAGATCCTGCTCAAATCATTTGAGTGGTATCTCTCTCCGTGTTCTGTTCATTATCCGTTCTCTGAAGTCTGGCTCAGTGTCTGACACATAGTAGGATGATTAAAATGTTGGTGAAATTGTTAGGCTTAGGTAGCAGTGGGCCTTTCTGTAGAATTTCATTTCCCATCCACAGTGAGGGTCCATCTCTTCCGTCCTATGAGACTGTGACAATGGGGAGAGAACGTTGTCACCTCTTAGTCCACCACTAGGCTGTGCTATTGGTCTGCGGTCGGGTCCTTCCGTCGCCTCCATCTGCACTCATAATGCATTATTCAAAAGGGTGGTTGCTACACACAGACTTACTGTGTATAATGTCACACAAAAATAATCCATAATGAATGGATGGGGCAGATAATTAGCTGCATCCCTACTCCCTTTGTATCTATTTTTGTGTGGACGGTACCTGCAGGACTGAACACCCCCTTGCCTGTGCTCCAAAAGATTCAGATTCATTGCGAAAACCCACAGGTTACTGCCAACTACTTCAAAGGGATATGTCTTCCTCTCTCCATATGCTTCATCATGAGGCTGATGGAAAATGATCCCTCTACTGCAAGCTGCACCTATTTCCAGTCTCAATTTTAATTTGGCAACATTAGATTGTACAACTTACAAGAGTCTCCCTGGAGGGGTGTGCAGGAAGTTTTAAGTGTGGAGACAGCGGCAGGAGGCAGAACCGAGACCGCTCCTGGGGAGGCTGGAAGCAGATGAAAGTAGCTTCCGAGGCTGCGCCCAGCGTCTGTCTGTCCGTCTTCTCGCAGTGGTCCAGCCACGCTGCCTAGACACACCTGCCTTCCTCGGGGCCTCTTGCTCTCCCACCTCTAGGGGGCAGTGTGGCGTAACTAAAGCACTCGGGACCCCGGGCTGGGGCACTGGGTTCTAGCCAGGGTTGGTTCTGCCTAGAACTTCCACTGTGTGATTTTCAGTTGCTTCCTGTCCCAGGGTCTTGGTTTTCTCCTCTATAAAATGGGGACGTGAATAGCTGCTCTGTCAGGGTATGTGAAGGCTCTGCTGTACTGTGATATGCTCTTCATATGGGAGGCACTCAGGAATTGGGAAACCTGGGTTCTAGGTCTCAGTTTGCTTCGTGACCTCTTCCCCTCTCTGGGCCTGAAATCGCTAATCTATAAAAGACAAGGTTGGAGCAGATGATGCTTGTCTCAGTCTGTTCGGGTTGCTCTAACAAAATACCTCAGACTGGGTAATTTATAAATAATAGAATTTTTTTTTTTTACAGTTCTGGAGGCTGGGAAGTCCAAGATCAAGGTGCCAGCACATTCGGTGTCTGGTGAAGGCTGGTCTCTGCTTCTTAGATGGCTCCTCTTGCTGCACCCTCACATGGTAGAAGGGGCCAACAGCTCCCCTGCACTTCTTTTATAAGGTCACTAATCCCACTCATGAGGGCTCTGCCCCCTTACTTAATCAGCTCCTAACGGTACCACCTCTTAATACTATCACATTGGCAATTAAGTTTCAGCACATGAATTTTGGAGGGACACAAACACTCAGACTATAGTAATGCTTAAGGTCTTTTCTATTCTGAACTTCAGCCTCTCCTGTGTTCTTCACCTTCACAGTCTTGACCTGGAAAATAATCAGGTAAACTAAAGAATATGGAAGCAAATATATGAACTGGCAATTAGGGTGACCTGGATTATTCCTGCAGCATAATTTGTCTTTGTCAGGGGACAAAAATGCCCATGATAACCTCTTTTCCTGCTCAGCTCAGAGCTACTACTGCAGCTCAGTGATGCCCACCCTGCTTCTCTAATGCCCCCAGGCAAGGTCAAGTCCTTTTGATTCTGTGCTTGCCCGTTGCACCTCAAAACACAAAAATTATATTGTTTACATGTTTGTCTTTGAATTGGGTCTCATTTCCCCCCTCTTTTTTTCATCTTATAGCAGATAAAATTTACTTATGTTGGGATTATCTGTGCATTCCTGTCTACCTGTAAAGCAGATATCCATAATGGGAATGTCAACAATTTCCATACTGTCAGCAGCTAACACAGTGCCCAGCACATAGTAGTTACTTGAGAAGAGAGTTTTAGAAGAATGAATGAGTGAAAAGATGGGAAAGAGAATGAATAAGCAAAAGAATGAATGAGACATCTCTAATAATGGGGTTTAAGCTCCATGGTAACATTGTGGATAAGGACAGATTTTATGGAATTACATAATGCATTGGGCTGCCTGCTCTACCAGTGCAGATGAAAATAGTCCTTTTTATGCTGTCCGAACAATTGATGTCAAGGTCATACATTTGCAATCTCAGGCTCAGTCCTTTCTTTTTTCTTTCTTTCTTTTTTTTTTTTTATGTTGTGTGTGTTCAAGTATAGACTTCATGTTCTCTTTTATTTTCCTTGAAGGTTAAACTTTTGCTTTTTTTCATCTATAAAGATGTTTTAAAAATCTCATCTTGAAGCTGTAAAGATTTTTCTTCCAGCAGCTAGATATAGATATATAAAATCCACCCACCTTACAAATGAAAATGATTGATACACATCAAAAAAGTTATCTGCATTGGGTAATAAAACTCAACTTGAGTCTCTCTTTAAAAAGCTCACTCCAGGAATCTAACTGAAAAGAAAGGGTTTTTAGAGACTCAATAGAGAATTTAAGAACAGGGAGAGTTGGTAGTGGGAAGGGAAAGTCACGTTTATTAATGTTCCAGGCACTTTATACAGGATACATGTTTTAATCCTCCTCACACTGCAGCGCGGTCATCATCAGCCCTGTTCTGCAGGGGAGAGAATCTGAGGATCTGGTAAGTTAGGCGATGTGTCCAAGGTCATGCATGCCCATTGGTAGTACTGGCCTCCAATTAGGTTTCTGCAAATGCCACCCCTCCACATGAACGATTCCACCATTCTAGAACTCCATGGAAAGAGACATTGGCAGGACTGCAGCTTTATGCAAAACTTGTGTGCATCTTGTGGTAACAGGCCTTTTTTAATCCCCCCTCGTCCAAGGCTGAGTCCTGGTGTGCCTTTGCCATTCACAGAGGTTCAGAGTGAGGGGGCTGGCAGGTCAGGCAGACAGGTTCAAATCCCAGCCGCTCTCCTTAATAGCCATATAGCTTTAGATAAATAACTGTCTTGGTTTCCTCATCTGTGAGACTGGGATTATAATGTTGTCGATTTCATAGAATTGTTTTGAAGATTAAATGACATGATGAATATCCAGTTCTTAAAAAGGTGCCTGGACACAGGAGGTGATAATTTGGTGTTAATTTGGTGACTGGATGAGTAATTGAGAAATGAAAAGTGCTTTGACTTTTCCTCCTTTGCTCTGTGATAGACTCCTCCCAGCCCCAACTCTAGCCCTAGGGACACCCTACTGTGAACTTAAAAAGGCCTCCTCTTCCTCAAGGTACTTTATTTTGGTCTTCTACCTAGAGATTGTCTTAATATTTAAATCTATGATGACTGTGAATATGAATGGCACCTCTTAGAGTAATTCAGTGCGAAACCCCTACGACAGTTCCTCATGACACTGAATCTCTGCAGAAAAAAGTGGAGAAGTATTTCTCCTTTCTTAAGTGGAAGGGAAGACTCCACACCTGTGAGGGACTGATCTCCTTGTGCAGGGTTAAACTGGATGAAGCCTCAGTCCTTTCCTGGCAGGACGGGGGTGGAGGCTGATTGAGCAGAGGGGAAAAGGACAGAAGCCCAGCCCTGGGGAAGAGATTGAAATTCCTGAGCGATGCCAAGGCAGCGAGATCTTCAGGTGGGAAAGAGAGGGTGGGTGCCGGGTGGACTGAGCCTCCATCCATGGTGTTGCGAGCTACAGCTGGCATCTCCGTGTAAAGTTCCCCAGGGTACAGAGGGAGTGTGGTCCCTACAAAGCCTCTCCCTTTGAATGGACACCGCCGTACTTGACAAGGAGGAAGTGAAGGTGCCACCATAGCAGTTGAAAGACCCGAGACCCTTCCCCGTGTTTTTGACTGTAAAATAATCACATAAATGCATTACAGTGTATCAGTTAACAATATGGGATTTATAGGTGCAATAGCTGGGTTGAAATCTTTTTGTATCACTGCGTTGATCTTGGGCAAGTTAATCAGTTTTCTCATCAATCACACGGAGATGCTAACAGTATCTAACTCAAAATGTTGCTGTGAAGATTAAATGAGTTAATATATATAAAGTGTTTAGAGCAGCATCTGGCATATAGTAAATTCTCAACAAAATGTTAACTGTTTATATCATTTTTGAGTCTCCAAGGAAATGGGAGGCTTCCCCCACTCTACTCATTATCTGAGATTGGCTTTATTGACAATTTTGACTGATGAGGCTGAGATGAATTTAATTTGATTTAAGAATACACAGAAATATGACATTTCTTGAACCAGAGTGTTAGTGAAGCAATTTGTTTGTGCTGCAGTTCTCGTCATTACTGTTGGCATGTGTGGTGTTTCTGCAGGCCCAGGACCTCAGCCTCTGTCTTGACTCCATCACCATGAACACTACAACTCAGTGTTGTCCCTTACTCTCCCGTCCTGACTGTTTATTGGGACACGGTCCCTTCAGCTTCTGTCTCTCCCTTCCCCGCTGCCTTGAAGTGTGGGGCTGCAGATTCTTTTCATGTTACAGGTTTTACTGCTTATCTTTGTGGGTAAAATCCAGGGAGAAGAGAAATACAGAGGTGGGTAAATGAAAAAGTTCCCCAAATTTTACAAAGTTATCTCAGCCATTTTTGGGGTTTGTTGGTCTTGCTTGCCTTTCTGAGCTGTTCAGAATCCCTGTCAATTTTCTGCTTCTCTTTCTTACTCCTGCTGCACAGAGCATTCAGCAAGCCTCCCCTTCTGTCTTCAGTCACCTCTTCTCTCTGAACTTCTCTGTCTGCTGTAGATACAAGAAGGCTCCTCTGAAGGTGCCATAGCCATAGAACACCGAGCGTGAGGCAAAGCTTACAGGCTAAGTCTTTTTTGCAAGGTGCAATCCCAAGGCAGCAGGACTGATGGTAAAGGGAAGCCAGGTAGGCAGGGAGAGAAAGCAGAGGCATGGGGTGCATTACTGAGCTGGCCACAGCATCCCAAGAAAACACCTTGTTGCTCAGTCACGTAGGATGTCTTTAGTGCACCACACCTCAGGACACTGTCATGGGGAAGAAGGGACAGAATATATCTGCCAGCTGCTTCCCATCTCCTGCCTTTCAGTGGCCAAATCTTGCTCTAGGAGGGTTAACTCCTCTGCACTTTCCAGATGTGATATGCAGCTGCTCCGAGGGCTGATGGAGAAAACAGATCCTGTGTGTCTGGCACAACTCTTCATCTGAGTCTCGAAATGGCTGGGGAGCTGAGCCTGTGTCTGTCCTGGCTGGATCCGAGCGCTGGAG
This sequence comes from Cynocephalus volans, assembly GCF_027409185.1. Taxonomy (NCBI): domain Eukaryota; kingdom Metazoa; phylum Chordata; class Mammalia; order Dermoptera; family Cynocephalidae; genus Cynocephalus; species Cynocephalus volans. The sequence goes on from NC_084474.1 coordinate 87,852,958, forward strand.
CTGCTTTGGCTCCTGCTGCAGAGGGTGTGGTGGAGGCTGCTGAGGGACAGCTGCTGGTGCGAGGGCTCCCCTTTGACTAAGCGGCCAAGTTGCCTCCTGGGGGAGGCGAGTAGGTGAAATTGATGTGGGTCTGGGTGGGGATGTTCTTTCTCTCCAGTGACTCAAGGAACTGACCTAAGTCCATCCTGAGCCACCACCATCTCAACATGTGACTTCAAAGCCCACCACACAGGGGAAGAGAGCATTGGATGGAGCACTCGGATCCTTTGTCCTTTACTTGAAGGGAACACACCCCCCCCTCTACCCAGCACCATCATCCTATATGAGGCAATGGTCTTCACTCAACTTCACGCGAGGCTGAGAGATGTAGGGGGATGCCTGGAGGAGTTTTGTGATTGCTACCTATCTCTGCAAAACCACCTCCTCTCATTTCCCTCTCCTTGTCCTTCAATGTTAGTTGTTTATATCAACAGTGAGTATTTACACAGTGGTGGCCCTGAAAACTCTCTTGCTTTGGCCCTAAGCCTTTTGGGACAATTCCCACATCAGCCTTCCTTCAGCTGCCCCAAGAAAATGACTTAGCCCAGTGGGTACTGATTCAGGCCCCTGTCTGCCTGATGCAGGACTCCGTCAGAGGGAACGTTGGCTAGAGGATTCTCCATCGGCCTGGCTAAGATTTTTTTGAGTTAACTTTCTCTCCTTCCCAAGTGTCAGAACTGCAGGTGGTCTTAAGCCTCCCTTCCCTTTATCCTTCACAGGTATAAGTAAATCTCTTGTACCTTTGATAGCATCTGCTTCTTAGAAAATCTGAGCTAGCACATACATCGTGATACTTAGTATATATTTTCCAACTCTGAGTTAAGTAATATACTGCATTTTCCTGTTGTTAAAAATTGTTTCATGTATTTCATTTAATTTTTTCAACCCAATGTTACAAATGCCCTCACTCCATTTTATTTTCCTGAAGACCTCCCTCCAGGCATGCTCTGGCCCCTTCCCTGGTATGGAGTGGGGGTCTTCTGCCTGGATGCTGCTGCGCTGTCTGCATCTTCCCGTCACTTGTGTCAGACTTCCCATCTTGCCCTTGATTTACTGTTGTGTGCTGTTGCAGCACGACCTCCAGTAGCTTTCCAAGAGAGGGTGCATAGAAGATAACTTTGACTGCAAATATCTGTAAATGTCTTTATTTGAATCCTTCAGTTGAAAATAGTCTGGTGGTATTCTGAGTTCAGTTTCTTTGTGTGACTTTTCTTCTTTTTGTGTGTGTCTGGAAGTTGGTAGGATCTTATAAAAGCATGTCTTCGTGTGGTCTTGTTTACTTTACCATGCTGGGCATTTATGGCTGTTTTCCATCTGGGGATTCAAAAGTTATGAAGAGATGGAAAGTGTGTCCTTCCTCGCCCTGACTGCTGGCCACGCACATTCTGTTCCCTACAAGTCACTCACGTACGTTCTGAGATCGGCTGTTATGCTCAGGCAGCTTTGTACCCTGGCATTACATTTAACATTATTAACATTTCTTCAATCCATGAAAATGTCGTTAAAAACATTCTTTTAGTAGCATCACAGTATTCTAATATACAGATATACCATAAAATGGATTTAATCAGTTCACTCTTAACAAGTTTTAGGCTGTATCTACTTTTCGTTCTGTAAGCAGTAATGGGATAAGCATGTCTATATATCTTCATGTTTGTCTCGTGTTATTTCCTTATATTTTGTTTTCCATAATGTTGTTCACATGCTGGATTTCAGTTTTAAGGTTAGAGTGGACGTGGTCTCATGTGGATTGATGCTCCTTTCTCCCCATGGGCAGCTGAGGATGGGACCCACTTTATGGGTAATGAAGCGTGAATGCCGAGAACACTTGCTCGTCCCTTGCCCACATGCAGAGTACAGCAATTCCCTTCCTGTAAATCACTTTTTGCTAAAAGGAGGCTTTCTCACTCATGCCAGATGACATCATCTCTAGTCCCAGCTGTCCACAGAAACTCAAAGCTGTGAGTTTTGGAAGTCACGATTTCCCAATCCTTCTTTGAGCTTCTAAAGCAACGACAACAAAAAATGACATACCTTGCTCTTCCTCTCCACAAGTTCTGAATGCTTAGAGAGTTCAGATGGTTTTAGAATTCTGCTCTCAGTGAGGTCTGATGCACACAGGATAAGCACCACATTAGAGAGGTTGGACGGTTTCCCTCTTGAAAGCATTTTTATATTTGGAAATGCATCTGATCCCCACTCCACCTCTGCAAGGCCTCAGAGCCAGGCTTGCTGGCCCTCTTGATGATTAAATGATCTCAGAGGATGTCAAGGTCACACAGTAACTTCAGGGCAGATCTGGGTCTTGATCCCTGGCCTTCCAAGTCAACCTTGAGCTGATGCCACCAGACAGTATAACAGGGGTCTTTTTAGAAAATAGAAAGAACCACCAGAGAATCAGAAAGATAGAATTACTGGTGAAAATACTTGGGAGCTCTGGAGTTAGCAGGGACCTGGCTGTGAATCCTGGCAAATCACATTCTCCCTGAGTCTTGTGTTCCTCTTCTGCAGGAAAGGAATGATGCACCTACCTGAACCTCATGTTGTTGTTCTGAGCATTAAAGCACATGCATGACAGCATCTGTCACAGTGCCTGTTGTACAGCAAGGATCCAAGTATGTGAGGAGAATTGCTTATGAGGGATTTGTTCATACAAATGAAAAGGTTGAGTCAAAGTCCTCAGAATCACGGACTGCACAGTTAGAAAGGGCCTCCACTATGACAGTCCAGACCCATGAAAGGGGAAGGGACCCTTTAGGGACAGAGCCAGAATTAGCACTAAGCGTCCATCTTCCTGTTTGCTGTTCTTTATACCACTCCACTGAGACAGGTGGACCAAGGTCACCACAACCTTGTGGCCAGTTCCAGTAGATGCAGCAGCCCTCCTCTCCCCCGGCCCCTGCATGCAGCACTGGACCCTCATGACCATAGCTGTCTTCTTTCCATGCTCTCTTCCTTTGCTTCTGTGGCTTTGCATGCTTCTGGTTTCCTGCCACTCTGGCTGGTCAGTTCAACCTTTATTGGATTCCTCTTCCTCTGTCCTCCAGAAATGTCACTATCTTTATGGTGACCAGGATCCCTCCTGAGCCTCATCTCTCCTCATCCTGTGGATACAGTCACTCTCCCCAGTGACTGCGTCCACGTCGTGGCTCCGTGGCTTTGCATTTGCTGGTCCCTGAGCCGGGAATGCTTTTCCTCAGCTCTTCCCATGGCTGGGTCCACTCCTCAAGTCTCAAATTCCAAGAGTCCTTCTCTGACCCCCCTATGGAAAGGCGGCTCCATCCATCACCTTTGTTTTCTCTGTGTGCTTTGCACAATTGGAGCTTGCTCATTTATGTGGCCACTCTCTTATGTGTTGCCTCTTCCACTAGGGTGCAAATGTGGGAGCACACAGAGACCTATCATCCTGTTTACCGGGGCTAGCAGAGTTGGTGGTTCACGGTTCAGGCTCATGTTTCTAATTCTGCACTGGGTGGTTCCAGGATCATGAGAGCCACCCCAGCTCCAAATGTGATTGTCCTCCTGGTCCTGTCTCAGTGAGAAGCAGCAGCATCTGCCAAGTTGCCAAAGTCAGAGCCTTGGGAGCACTTCTCAGCTCTTAATCCCAATCCTCCACCAAGCCTTGATCATCCTATCAGTGCTCCCCACTGGGGCGAGGCATTGATGCCCAGGGAACACTTCAATAGTCTACATCATCAGCTCATGGTGGAATATATGCCCTTTGAGTTCTAGAGGGAATAAGCTCAGAGATAAGAAGCAAGGGCCCAAGGCTGGTCTTGGGGAGGTCTCAGAATATGTATGTGGAGGAAAGTGGTTGGTGAGGGAGGATTTGGAAGAAGACAGAGGGAAAACCAACATTTTTGAGTGCAGCATTGTGAGGACCCAGTGAGTGGGTCATGTGAAAGTGCTTTATAAACTGTAAAATGTTTGACTAATGGATGGATTATCACTTAACATGAGTGTTAACTCACTGTTAAAATAGTACTGCCTATTCCAGTTACTGTGGTTGAATAACAAGTCACCTCAAAACTTAGTGGCTCAAAATAACAACAAATCATTTCTTATCTCTCTCACTTTCTGTGTGTCAGGAATTCAGCAGCAGCTCAGCTAGGTGGTTCTGGTTTGAGACCTCTTATGAGGTTGCAGCTGTGGCCTAGGTAAGGGTAATCTCGAAGGCTTCTACTTTTACATGAATGGTGCCTGGCTGGGAAGAGCCAAACAGCTGGGGCTCCTTGGAATTCTCTCTCTGTCTCCATGTAATCTCTCCACATGTTCTTTCCAACATGGTGGCTGAGGGCTGCAAAATGCATGCATCCAACAGAAAGCAGGTGAACCAGGTGAGCACCTCTTATGTCCCATTCTTGGAAATCATGCAGCATCACTTCTGCCACATTTTATTGATTGAAGCAGTTGCAAAAGTTTGCCTAAGTTTAAGGGGAGAATACATAGGAACCACTTCTTGATAGCAGAGTGCCACACTGTAAGAAAAGCATAGGTGATGGGATTTATATTGTTGCAATCAGTTTTGGAAAGTGTAACCTACCACACACTGTTTGAATTTCTCTCAGCTCCTTCACCAAATATTCCTTAGTGATTGTTGTCATGGACAGAGGTTGCTGAAGTCTGCTCAGCAGGCTTTCCATTTTCTGGCAATAGCACCCCCATTCCCATTTGGGAAAGTTGCTTCTTCAGGATGTGAAGTGTCAGTGGGGCTGATAAGGGTGAGCATGAGCCTCAAGCTTGACCAGTTAGGTTTTTTCTTCCCCAAATTTGAGTCTTGAGTGGAGCATGGGAAGCAGAAAATACAAAGTGAAAAAAAGGAAGCAGAAATTGGGAAAGAGTAGATGGGAAAAGCTGATTCCTCCTGATAGTGGTGCTGAGAGGCGAGAAGCTGCTCTCATTGCTAACTCTTTTGAAACCTGGCTACTCAGCTTGGCCTTTGATGCTTGAAGCTACTTCATATCTTTCTGCAAGTTTGTGTTTTGCTGAAGTTAGCCAGAGCTACTTTCTGTTGCTTGCAGTCAACAAAGTCTAACCTGAACCATTATTTTAAACTTGCTATTTTAAATGTGGATAGATTATCACTGTTACAATTAGATTAACTGCCCTTAAGGCTGTATTTCACCAACCAGTGATTAAAGCAGAAGAGCGAGAAGCTTCGCCACTGCTCCAAGTGAAGGAGGGATCTCCATCCCTCTGGATTCACTAAAGTGAGATGCGTGGAATGAGCACTCCCAGATGGAGGCAGGAGACATGGGCTTGAAACACGGCTGTGCTGCATGACTTATTCTCTGAGCATAGGTTTCCTCATTGGCATACAGGTCCAATGGATTTTCACTAGATATAAACTTATTGAGAGCAGAAATTTTCTTACTCTCTGCTGTCTCACCAAAGAGTAGCACATAACAGATGTTCAGTAAATAGTGGTCACATATAGAAATAATGGGACATTTAAGAACTACTTTACAGAGCCACCAATCACTATTTCTGTTTTATTTGTCTATCTCCAGGCCCCAGCACAGCCTTGACACATGAAGTAATTAAAGTAAATATAATATACATAGCAGTACTAAACATGCATTTGCAGATGCACAGAGACTCTTGCCTGGGAAAGATAAACTTGGAGAAAGTGTTCAGTTCCAAAGTTTGCTTTTTCAGTTTAAACAGTGCATTAGCTAGGGTTTAGGAAAGGGAAGTTTTAAAAACAAACTCATTTGTTTCTGCCTTTACTTTCCCACTATTATTCCTCTTACCTCAGATAGTCCCAGCTCCAGAATCAATTGGAGTTGTTCTGCCTCACCGCCATTGATGCAAAAACTGTGTGTGCATGTGGACACTGGTGCAGGCATGCATGTATGCATGTGCACGCCTGTGTGGGGGACAGATAGAAGTCCACCTGCTACAGCTTTTCTCCTTTTTCTTAACAGCACTGAAGGTTTTTGCTGTGGGTCAAATGTGTCCCCCTAAAGTTCGTGTACTAGAAACTTGATCTCCATCCTAACAGTGCTAAGATGGTGGGAAATTCAAATATGGTATTTGAAAGGTGGAGCCTTTGAGAAGAAGGACTGTGTCTTCATGAATGGATTAGTCCATTTATGGAGTAATGGGCTGATGATTTAATGGGTGGCCATAGGCGTGGTTCTGGTGGCTTTATAAGGACAGCAAGTGAAAACCTCTCTTGCTCTTGCCATTCTTGCCATGTGATACCCTGGTCAGCACAGGACCCTGCAGAGAGTTCCCACCCAGAAGAAGGTCCTCACCAGATATGCCCCCTGTACCATGGACTTCTCAGCCTCTGAAACTATAAGAAATACATTTCATTTTTAAATAAATTACCAAGTTTTAGATATTCTGCTATAATCAACAGAAAACAAACGAATACAGTTTTGGCGAGAGCCGACCCTGTTAGCATTGGATTCCTCAGGCCAGTCCTCACCCTCCTGCGCCCCGTGCAGGGAGAAAGAGAGGATCTGGTCTACTTTCCATTTCCACTTTCCCAGGCTGACAGGTGGGAAGGCTCTGACTACAGAGGGAGAGAGCAGGGGGAATTGGCTGGATTTTATTGATGACGGCTTTAGGTTCCCTAATTCCCAGGAAGGTCTCTCATGGGTGACTGGAAACACGTGTCAGTTAACTTTTGCCACGTAAAAAGTAATGCCAAACATAGTCAGGCAAGACAATAAACATTTATTATTTTCTGTGATTCTGTGGATTGGCTGGGTGACATTCTGTTCTCAGCTGCTGTGGCTAGGGCCAAATGGTCTAGAATGGCTTCACTCACTCGACAGGGGCCTCCACCATTATGGCATATGGTGTCTCATCCTCCAGGAGGCTGGCCCCAGCTTGCTCACATGGTGGCAGAAAGTTTCTCAGGAGCTAGGAAGAGCAGGCCCCCATGTACATGTGCCCCTCAAGCCACAGCTTGTATTTCATTTGTAATGTTCTGTAGGCAAAAGCAAGTCACCTGGTCACACCCAGATTGAAGGGGCGGAGAAGTAAATCCCACAGTTATATAGAAAGAGTGGCCAAGGCCCATTGCAAAGGAGCATGTGCACAGGGCTGGAGGGGATTTGTGCCTACTTCACAGCCTACCACAGCACAGATAGATAGGCCCGGGCAGTTGGACGGATGTGGAGAACAGTGCACGGTGACAGCCACCCACCTGGTCAGTTCTTGAGGACATGGAAGCATGCCATCTGTCTGTTCATCAAGCACAGAGCCAAGCCTTGCCTTCTCCTCTCTTCTCTGCTGGACACTGGAGAAGCAGACAGTCCTTGTCCTTAAAGAGCTCTCAGACTGGTGAGGAAGGCCCAACTCATGCTAGGGGAGATCATCGCAGGCAGCTTTTGGAGGCCCTGGAGAATGGGCTGGAGACATCCAGGAGCTGTCAGAGCAGCAGGTATTGCCAGGGGGCTTGGGAGCCAAATGAGTCAGGTGTGGGCAGCAGACTCACTTAGTGGGGAGGCCCGAGATAAACCCCGCAACAGCTTGCGTTTGACTTGGAGGAACATCTCTGATTGGGAGAGTGCTAAAATCTTTTCTTTCTTTCTTTCTTTTTTATTGAAACATAATTGATTGTACATATCTGTGAGATACTGTGTTGAATATGAATATCAATCCCTGTGTGCAATATGTGATGCTCAAATTAGGATAATTAGTGTATTCAACGTTACACAGTGTAATCATTTTTTGTGGCCTGTTACCAGTTCCTTGCTAACCGCTCCCTCCTTTCCCGTTCTGGTGGACTCAGTTCTGTTCTCTCTTTTTGAAATGTCAGTGTATTATGGTGATTATTGTATCTTTCTTTCTTTCTTTTTAAAAAATTTTCTTTATTTTTTTAAGCTCCCACTTATGAGTGAGGACGTGTGGTATTTTCCTTTCTATGCCTGGCTTATTTCACCTATCATAATTTTCTCTAAGTTCATCCATGTTGCTGTGAATGGCAGAATTTCATTCTTTTTTCCTTATCCAGTCATCTGTCAATGGACATTTAGGTTGGTTCCATATACTGGCTATTGTAAATAGATCTGTGATAAACATGAGAGTGCAGGTTTCCCTTTGACATGATGGTTTCCATTCCTTTGGGTACACAGCCAGCAGTGGAATTGCTGGATTGTATGGCAGTTCTGTCTGTAGTTGTTTAAGGAACCTCCATACTGTTTTCTGTAATGGTTGCACTAATTTACAGTCCCACCAACAGTATAGGAGGGTTCATCTTTCTTCACATCCTCATCAGCTTTTGCTATTCTCTGTTTTTTTGATAATAGCCAGTCTAACTGTGGTGAGATGATATCTCAATGTGGTTTTGATTTCCATTTCCCTGATGCTTAGTGATGAACATTTTCTCATGTTTGTTGGCCATTTGTATCCTCCTTTGAGAAATGCCTATTCAGCTCTTGCTAAAATCTTAAAACTCTCCAGCTGGAAGGGATGTTAGTTTTCATTCTGCTCAGGCATCTGTTTTATTGTGTCATGGCTCCTCTGATATTATATGTTTTTTGGACATATTTATTAATCAGGATAGGTTAACTGCCATAACAAGCCAATCCCCGAATCTCAGTGGCTTAACACGTTAAGTGTTTATTTCTCATACCAAGTCTATTGCAGATGCTCCTGGCCAGCAGGTGGCCTTCTGTGGGGCCATTCAGGGGCTCCTTCTGTGTTGTGGCTCTGCCCTTTGCTTGGGTCCAGAGTCCTCTGTTAGACTCTGCATTTGGCCACCAATGGAGGAAGAGGCTGTGGGAGCATTTCTTGGCCAGGCCTGGCCATGCCCCTATATGTAAATCCATTGGCCAGAACTCAGTCATACAGCTCATGTTGCAAAGAAGCCCAGAAACATATATTAGCTGTGTGCTCATGAAGACCACAGAACGGGTTTGGGAACACCTAGTAATGCCTGTATGTGAGCACCTCTTTTCCTAGAAAGCAAGTTCTTTAGGAGCCTGGGACTGTGTCATATTCGTCACACAGTCCCAGGACCTGGCCCAGTGTCTGGGGTGGAGAAGGTGGTTGACACATACAGACTGAAGGCATCCAACTCTTGGACTTTGTTCTGACTTCAGGCTCTGTCCTCACTCATCAGACTCGGTGACCACACCCAGCTTTCTGCTTTTCCCTGGCCATGGCTTTCTCTGGGCTTGTGTCACCCTGGTCTCTATCCTGGCTCTGGTTTCTTGGCTATAAATCCTGTCCCTGGGCCCATCCATGTCCCTGTGAGGGGCAGGACAACCATCCAGTCAGGAGGAATTTCTTCCACCATCCTGCCCTCCACTAAAGCATCATGGATCCTTTAGCCATGCCAAGCTTCTAGCCCTGAACAGGCCTCCACCAAAATGACAGGTCCAGAAACTCTCAGCAAGCAGAAAAGACTGGCTTGTGCCAGGGCTGTCTATGCCAGGTTAGGGACTTGCTGGGCTGAGAACAGATAATCAGTCTGACCCACAAAACCCAAAGGGACTGGAGGCCCCGCAGCTGCAAGAGGCCCAGGCAGACAATGCCCCTCCCCAAGCTGTGCCAGCAGGCAGCCTCTCCTCATGCCAGTCCCTTGTCAGCCTCAGACCCAGAAAGGGCAACTCTAGGGATGAGAAGGAGAGAACAAAAGCCTCCCGCATGCTGCCCGATGCTGTTCTCAGTGTGGAAAGAGAAAGCCTGTGCAGAGGGCTGCCCCAGTTTTCAGCAACAAGGTTCTCCTCGGGGAGGAAGGGGCTTGTTGTGTTGATGGAGCACAGGGGAACTATCAAAAGACATGTTTTGGAGATAGGAGGGAGGCATGCTTTTGATAAAGAACTTTGGCTTTTTTCTGAAAAAAGAAAACTGGAATAGAAAAAAAGATTGAGACAGCACTGGAATAAATAATAGCAACCATTTTTTAAAATTTACTATACAACGAGTACTTTCCTTTTTGTGCCACTGAACTAATCCTCTGAAGATCCTGTGAGGTGGGTACAGGAACAATATTTTATAGATGAGGAAACTGAAGTTCAGAGAGTTTGAGAAACTCCATCAAGTTCACGCAGCTCTAAGTGGCTGAGCCAGGGGCAGGACCTGGTACTTTTCTGATTCCAAAGCTGATTTTTCCTCCACTATTTTATACTTTCCAGATTCCAGATTTTTCCTCCACAATAAGAAAGAATCACTGCTGTCTATTCTAATTTATCTTTTTCAATTGAGGTATCCGTGCGCTGTACCACTTTACATTGTATCTCAGCTAAAACTCAGAACAATCCAGTGAAAAGGGCACTACTACATTTCAAGTTTTTTGATGAGGAAACAAACCCAGGAACCTTAAGTAACTTGTCCAAGGTCTTGGGGGCCAGGAAGTAATGGAGGCAGGAATGGAATGTAGCTGTCTGATCCCAAATTCAGTGCTTGTTCCTCTACACCATGGGTTGGCAAAATATGTTCTGTGGGCCAAGTCTGCCTAGCTGGCTCTTTTGGTAAGGTCTGCAAGCTCATTCTTTTATTTTTTTACTTTATTTTTTTTGCATTTTAAAGAATTGATTTTACATTTTACATGGTTAAAAAAAATCAAAAGAAGAATAATATTTTATGGCATGTGGATATCACATCAAATTAAAATTTCAGTGCCTATAAATAGTTTTATTGGGACGCATGTCTATTTGCTTCCTTATTGTCTTTGGCTACTTTTACCAAAAACGTAATGGCAAAGCCCAAAATATTTTCTATCTGGCTTTTTACAGAAAAAGCTTCTTGATCTCTGCTCTGCAGTATCCTGCTAGAAAAGACAAAAGGGGGACAATATCACTGAATACAGAAAGCAAAGCATAGAGTGCCCAGGGATCTTGGGAGTGCTGGGCCAGGCCTTGGGGGCACCTCAGCTTTTTCTGGAGATGGTGCACAGTAGCATGGTGCTCTGAAGGAGCAAGGGTGGGTAGGGACGCCACCGAGCACAGATGCTGTGTGTTGGGCTCTGCTCTCAGACGGTTTCGGTGGACAAACTGGCTGTGATGCTCTCCCCCTTTCTTTGATGTGCTGGAATGATGCAGCCACATGTATTTTTTCACACCCTGTAGGAGAGCTGAAGAAGTGCTCCTTCCCTCTAGGGAAGGGGAGTTTTCTTAAAATATTTAGGCTCTAGGTATAGTGAAGGCTCAAAATCCTTCGTGAAAAAGTAAGAAGGAATCCAGGTCTTGAGGAATGAGAAACTTTTTGGAGCAAGAAGAGGTGTGGAGGGGATGCCTGCTAGACTCAGATGAGAATTCCCTGGACAGGGTGGGCAGGGACAGGAAGACATTTACAGATCTGGGAATTTTGTACCCTGGTCCTGTCCCTTGGCAGAGCCTGGAGAGAAGGTAGAACTGAGCAACAAGAAAGGAAAAGGAAGATGAGGCCCTGGGTCTTGGGGCGCTGGTGTGGTCAAAGCTTTCCCCGAGCCCAGGCTGTGTGGATGCAGCCAACAGGCTGTCACGGGCCCACGCGCTTGGAGGTTGAGGACAGCAGCAGCAGCCAGGAATGAGTTAAAGACAAGAAGCTGATCCCTGTTCTCCGGGAGCCACACGGCACTCTCGGGATTGGGTGCACCTTAGAAAGTGAAGGGGAACTGAAAAAATGATCAAGAGGGAATTTCCTGACAGACCACAGGGGATAGGGGCACGATGTTGAAGTTAGATTGATTTCAAGAAATACAAGTGAGTAGTGCTTCTTAAACATCTGAATCTTTGGACTGACAGTGATGTCTACTATGTGTGTAAAATGCTTAGCACAGCCCCAATGCATAGTGGACACTCAGTGTTATTATCATCATTATTTTTATCATCATTATTATTAAGACAAGGCTGAGTTTTGACTCTCTTTTTTTTCCTGATGTTGTGATTCCTCCTAAATCAAAAGCTATTGAGAACTTTCTAAGTGCTCAGTTGTCTGGTAAGTCTTGATGGGGGGATCTAAATAAAGACATGGTTTCTGTGTAGATAGAAACTCTGGAGACTGGAGCAATGAGAAATGATGCAGGAGAGCAGATTTGTGTGGTGTAACCTAAGAACTGGTGTTCCCAGAAGGGACAGGTCAGGGAGGTTTGGAGTGGAAGCTGTTGGCAGAGTCTCAGGATGAGGGACTGTTGAAGCAGGAAGAAAAAGTCAGAGATCACCAAATGCAGCCTCATCGATTTATAAATAAGGAAACTGAGGTCCAAAGAGGTTCAGAGAGGTCCAGAGGCTTGCATAAGGTGACACAATGAGTTCATCATAGAAGTAGAACTTGAGTATAAGTACCCAGACATTTTCATTTTGAAACACCCAGTGTTTCTCCCTAAACCTAAGACTTCAAGTAAATCAGTAATGATGATAATAGTTAACATTTACTGAACACTCACTATGTGTCAGTCATTATGCTAAGCACTTTATTTGAAATATCTCATAGAACAAAACCTGCTTTCTTTAGCAAGAGCCTTATAGCCTGACCCTGGCCAGCATCTTTTGGCTTCTCTCTCTCTTTTTTTTTTGTCTTTTTCATGACTGGCACTCAGCCAGTGAGTGCACCGGCCATTCCTATATAGGATCTGAACCCGTGACGGGAGCGTTGCCGCGCTCCCAGCGCCGCACTCTCCCGAGTGCGCCACGGGCTTGGCCCTTGGCTTCTCTTTAATTACTCCAACTTCTGCAGTCTTTGCCTGTGTTGAGCCATTCCTTGCATGGTCACTGTACATTTCCTTACGCCCTTCACCTCTGCTTTGTTCCTCCTTTCTTCCCTTCCCAATAGGATCTCTGTCCTATTCAGCCAAGGCCAGCTAGAGTTGTGACTCTCCTTTGAATCCTTCCTCCCAGGACTTGGCACACAGTCTGTTTAAAGCAGACATCTGCAGATGCTTGCAGGAGAGTGGGTGAAGGGGGCTTCCATGCTGAGTGAGAAGGTATGGGCAGAGCGAGGCTGATGGGAGCTGGACGGGGAAAACTGAAAGCTATGCAGAATAAACATGTCACCTCTCCGCCAGGGTGATGGAGACACAAAGGATTACTCAAAGCTCATTTCTTCTGAGCGGTGAGAAGCCTTGAAGCGGTTAATTTCCCATGAACCCTCAAGAGAGAGGCATTCCTCAGAAAATTAACACTGAACTTTGGTTTTCTCTCAGTATTTATTCTCTAGGCCAGAAAGTTACAGAAAGGGAACATAGGTGGTTACAAAAAAAAAAAAAAAAAACAGTAAGATAATTGTCATGGCAACAATCATTAGGTTTGGCTGCACCAAGGACATCTGCCCTTAGAGCCAGCAATTTTGCTGTGTTACAATTCTTTATCTACAACAGAGACTTTAGGCTGTGGAAAGTTTCCTGTCTTTTGCAAGCTTAACATTTCTATGTGTAATTTTAAATAGTTAGGCTATACCTGAAACTACAGGGCCTTGGAAGCTAGGCCCTGTGAAATACATTTGCTTTATTAATGTTAGTATACTCCACATAAACATCCTTCCTGGATTCACTGGTTCACTCAATCTGTCAAAATTTACTGAGTTCTTGCTGCTCTATGCAGTAGAGGATTGGGGAGAAGGGACGATAACAGGCATAAGTGATTGTAATACAAGGCAGAGAGTGCTAAGAACCATAAGCGAGGCACATTCATTATGAGAATTGAAAGGAAGGATTGGTTATTTCCACCTATGGCTAAGAGGGATGCCTTCTGAAGAACTACCGTGAGTCTGGATGGAGGGGTAGTTATAGATGTGCAGAAATGAGGGGAAAGTAACTCCATGTAATCAAAGGCATGGAGGTGGGAGATTAGGAGCATGTGAATTGTGGGAGAATGTGTAAGGGGTGAGAGAGGTGGAGAAGGAACATAGCAGTAGGACCATGGAACTGAATTAGATATGAGTGAACTGAAGCTAAAGTGAGGCAAGAAGAGTAACAGAGATTGCTAACCCCTACTGAGCATGTCCCAGACACTCTGCTAAGAGCTCTCAAAGTAGTAACACATGTTTTCCACATAACACTGTCCCCATTTTACAGAAAGGAAACTGGAGAACAGGAAGTGATGACTTCAGGAGACACATCTGGGCAGTGTGGCCCCCGGGACTGTTCTGCCCCACCTCCTCTTAGCATGGAATGGAAAGGAATGGATTGTAGTGGGCAAAGAGGCAAAATTAACCCATGAAGAGAAACTTTGACCAATTCTTATGTGTAAAATAAATCTTCCCAACCACAAAAAACATGAGTCATTGGCTCAGTTGTGTACTCTACGGCTGCCAGGTCGCAGTCCTGCAATAAATCAGGCGAGGCTCCCAGAGCCCATGAGGACTGCCTGCAAGACTCTGTGGGCCCCAAAGACCTTCCAGATATGTGTCTGATACAGCAAACACATCCCTTCACACTGTCATCCCTAGGCTGCTGCCTGTTTCCTTTTGTTTATGATTACTGAAGGCATTTGCATGAAAACAGGGTTTTCTTAGTCTCCTAAGGGCTTTGGTTCCCTGCAGCTGTTTCTCACCTGAAGCCATAATTCTCCATTTGTGGCTCAATAACCCTCTCCTTGGTGGCTAATTATGGGCCATATGCTCCTGGGGCTGGTGTGCTGGAAAGGTGGACTGGCATGCTCCCACGGCAGCCTCCATCCTCATTTCTCACTTGAACTTGCTAGCTCCAAACCTGTCCTCCATGGTGTCTCCCCAGGGCCTCTATGAGACTGTTTTCCTGCTCAGATAGTGTCCCATTTTGTGGATGACCCCAGCTTGGCTTAACTGGGCATTCACAAGTCTGCCTGCTGGCATCTCTGTGTCGACCAGTTGGCAAAAATCAACAAAAGGGCGGATGATGACTGCTGCTTAAATTCCATGCAGGTGGGGCGATGAAGGTGAAAGAGCTTTGGTCTGGGATTCTGGAAGTACAAGTTCTGGTCTTAATTTTGTTCGGAAATTGCTGTAAGATTGTGGAGAAATCTCTTTACCTCTCTGGTTCTTAGTTTTTTCTTATATTAAAGGAGAGATTTGGGTTATATCAATGCATTTTAACCTGATTCCTAGCTGTCTGAAAAGATAGTGATGGACATAGGGGGGTTTAAAGCAGCTTAATTCTTTCCAAATGCAAACTCCTAGAGAGAAATGATTATCGCCTGTCCATCTTTGAGTCTTCGTTATCTAGGTAGGACAGTGCTTGCCACAGAAGGTGCAAACGATGAATGTTTGTTGAAACATGAAGGCCTTTCAGAGAGTCAAACAGAAACTGTTCTTTGACCCTGGTGATGCTGGGTAGGCTAACAAAAACCTTGAATTCTTTAATGATTAGCATTACATTAAAGCTGTACTACTCGTGGGTTTTTTGACTGTGCATAACGTCAGCAGGAAAATAATCTTTGGGAAGCGTGCTGGCTAGGTAGAGGACTGATGAAAAGGATGAAAATCGGGTTCAAAAAAAAAGAACACTGGGAGGGAAGGCAGCTGAGAACACAGGTTTAAAATAGGAGTGTACAGTTGGATAAGCCCAGTTATGTGTCTGCCCAGCTGCTGGGTGGTGAGGAGGGGTTATCAAGACTCCGTAGGTTTCTGTGGACTCTGCTCACCACCAAGACTATAACACAATTTGGGGATTACTGCCAAACAAGAAGGAAATTTGGATTTTAATTAGCCCAAAAATGACTAAGGACCACTGCACCCAGTAACTCTGGTTCTGTTGTGCTTTTCTAAAGCTCTGCTTGGTAGTTATGGGTGGTTTTGGTGAAAAGAAAAGGGAAAAAAAATTTACACATGCATTTTGATGTATAAAATATCTGGGTCCCTAAAGTCCAAGAGCAAGAAATTATGACAGGATGCTGTAGATGAAGAGGGGTCTATTTCCAGACTATAGTACTGAGGTTTAGTGCTGAGGTTTTCTACCTCTGGGTCTAAGATAAGCACATGGGAAATCCCCTGAAGAGATGCAGATACCAGTGCCAAGAGAGACTCACCTTTTCTGTATTTCTAATTGTTTTGTGGGAACTCCATGATGGGTGTCTTGTCTATTATTTTCTCTCTGAGCCTCATAACTCCCTGCTGGTTTACTTCACTGGGATCTCATGAGATCCAAAGAAATAATGGATGGGAACATTATTTACAATTCTAAGTATGTGCTCATGTTTCCAATAGCAATGACACCAAAACCATGATGTTTCTGGACAGTGTGGGTGAGTAGCCATCAGTGGGGAAACATCTACCTTTCTCCTTCTCACTAATTTATATTCTTTGGGCTCATCTGTGTCTCTGCAGTTGACATATGTCATTTGAAGCTGTCCAGTATCTTTTGAATAGCCTCACTACATCTTAATTATTTTTTGCATATGACTCCATCCTTCTCAAAGTACAATCCAGACAATTTGCATCCCCACGCTTGCTGTCAGCTAGAATGAAGGCAGGAGACCTAGGTCTCTATGGCTTGTTTGAGACTTGGAATCAGGTGGAATCAGAAATGAGCAAAATGAAGCATTAGTCTGGAAAGGAAACATTCTTGTGCTGAAAGTGGTGGTGCTATTTGGTTTTTGGGGGGCAGCAGTGCTAGAATTTCTGTCATTCAGTCCTGATCTTCATAACTGCAATGTAGCAATGGTTTTGATGTTTTTGTTAGAGGATCCTCACAAGTGTGTTTGGACTTGGTAGATTGAGAATCAGTTCTTCACTCTTCTCAGAGATATTCTGAGAAGCTATTTAACTGTTTAATACATTCCTATCATGCTTATATTAGGCAGAATGGACTATGCTGTTTGCAGCTAAGAACCCTCCCTCTTATAGGAATTGCAGGTTCTAAAAGTTACAGAACCTTACACCCTGTGTGGATGTGGTTTAGTAATCAGGCAATGAGATGAGGAGAATGCACCCTCTGCCAGCTGCAAAGAGGATGTCCTCTCTTTTGTGTTGCAAATCCATGCAACTGTCCCCTGCTAGTCAATCTTTGTCTACTTATCCTTGGGACACTGTCTTCTGCCAATGGAGGCTGCAGGGTTATGGGAAATGGTAGGAAATGAATCTTTTCAAAGACAAAATCAAATTCCTTTGCTTGTCTCAGGTAGTGGTTTGGGCACCTCCTTTGTTGCCTTGACTCCTGCTGATGATACCCAGACCCTCAGACTCTTCCTTCTACCCCAAGTGACCGCTATTAGGGCATATATATCCTTCACTGGTGCTAGATGTGAGATCAATAAAATCTTACCTCTTTTACAAATGGATATTGTAGTCCTTGGAAATATGTAGGCAGATAAAAACTAATGAAGGACATACATGTGAAACAGGGAGAGATAAAGGAGAGGGAGAAAGCAAGAATGAGTTAGAGTGGGGGTGGGCTGCAAGTGACAGAGGCAGAAAAAGGGCCCAGGCCACCTCAGAAATGATCTCCAGTGAATATCCTCAGTGATCACTCCTTCTGGTATTCATGCCCTGTGTAGTCCTTTTCCACATCGACTCAGGGCTGGCCTGTGTGGCCAATAGAATGTGGTAGAGATAACAGTCTGTTATTCCCAAGGTCAGGTCATAAAATGCATTTCAGCTTTCACCATGGCCTCTTAGATTATTTTCTCTGAAATAAGCCAGCTGCCATGTTGGAAGGATACTCAAGCAACTCTGTGGAGAGCCCACAGGAGGAGAAACCAACTTGCCAGTGACAACTTGCTGGCTGTGTGAGTGAGCCTCCTTGGAAGGAGGTTTAGTCCCTCATTATAGGTGACTGGAACTCCAGCTAATATCTGACAGCAATCACGTGAGAGACCCCATGCCAGAACTGCCCAACCAGGCTGTTCCTCTGTTCCTATCTTCAGACTGTGAGAGATAATAGATTTTTATTGTTGTTTTAAGCCATTAAATATTGGGTTATTTGTTACACAGCATTAGATACTTAATACAGTTCTCCTCATGTCCTTCCTTTTGGTGGAGAAGCTGTGGTCCCTGAGGCAGGGGCACATAGTGCAGGCATTTGGAAATCTTCCTCCCACTGACATTGTTGTTCTGCTTCACAGACCCACTTACTGTCCACTTAGTAGAAATTCATCTTGGGCTCTGGTAGATCACCGATCATTATTTCTGGTTTGCAGTATTGTTCCTCCTTTAGTTCTCCTGGGCCTATTTCATAGGTATCTCAATGGGAAGATGGATGAGGATAAATCAAATCTGTTATCTTGCTGTCCTCTTAATCAGGAAATCTAAAATCCATAGCTGTTTCTAGGTTTTGGATTATGAATTCCATCAGTACGCATTTTTGAGCACATATCTCCAAAATATATTTTCTTGCTCATTCTTTCATTTATTTATTATTTTCAAGTGCCACTGTATTGTTTTACCATACAAGTTATAAAACACATATAAAATACAAATTTAGAAAATGTGAGAGAAAAATAAATAGAAATAGAAGTTCTAATATTTTCTTTTTATATCCAAATGGTTGTCTTGTGTACTGCTGGTAAATGTGCCCTTTCTTCCACTTTGGAGACCACTGGCCTATAGTTAACTTTTTATATTTTTGTATTATTTAAGATGGTGCCTTATTTATTTCTTCCAAGGTTAGAAGGTAGCTGTTCCAGCCACATTTCTTTATTTTATTTTACTTCTCAAAATACATTGTAGTTGATTTTCATGCCACATTTCTTAAGAAAAAAAAAATGAGTGAATGAATGAATGAATACATGATTGAATGAAGGAATGACATGTATGTTTCAGCATGGTACTAAATACAAGAAAAACAAAAATTAATAAGGCATATGAATTACACGAAGCTTAAATATGGTTTCTTTAGCTGTCTGCATACTCTCAGTGGTTAGGATTTAAACCTGGTGTATCTGATTCCAAAACCATGCTCACCATTTGTACTCCCCCAAATTACAGAAGCCCCTCTCAACCCTTGTGTGAAATACACCAGTGAAAGAAAGTTCCTGGACTTATTTCCAGGACAAATTGTGTTCTGTTTTCTCTACCCATCTCGACCCCCACATCACACCCCTGCACACAGCAGTTTTCTCCTTTTCCTTCAAGCTGTCTTCCAGGCCTGGCTCTCTGGCAAGCAGCCATCCCCGGTGAAGACCTTTCTAGCAAGTGCACGTGTGGGGGAGGATTTTCCTGGCCCTTAACTAGCTTGCCTCACCAGGACTCAGGGTGTGTGGATTTCTGTCTTCTTCCATTTCCTGGAGCTGAGGAGTTGTGGCAGACACAATTATAACCAGCTTGTCAAGTCTATTTGTTCAGCTTGGCATCTCTCTTCCCTGTCAGTCAACTTAGCTCTACATCCCCATTTAGGTTTCTGAGCTGCCTAGTGAGTTGGAATCAATCTTGCCATTCCTCTCCTGCAGTCCACTGGCTTTCCTGGTCTGGATTTGTTGCAAGAAACTGGGAATCACGCATGCTCATGTGCATGCATTCAGGAGTTATGAGAGGATATAATAAGTTGGACTCAGGAGGTTTTTAGCATGATTTCTGATCTGGATTCTTTCACCATTGCTGGATCTGGGCAAGATAGCACAATCAGGATGTGGGTGGGAGTTCTTGGAGACATACGTGGAGACATCGAAAGCAGTGTTGTAGTGGACATGCTTTCAACTGCCCTGAACCTTCTGAACATGGGTATGGGCTAGTTTAGATCCCATCTCAGTTGCTTATAACAACAAAATTTATTTCTCATGTATGCTGCATGTCCATCATGGGTTATCTGGGGTCTCTGCCTCAGTCTGGGACCAGGCTGGTAGAGAGACTGTCATTTCCCAGTGGCCATGGTGGAGGAAAAGAGAAAGAGTGTGGCTAATCTTGCACTGCTAACAATAAGACTATTTTCTGGAAGTGCCACATCACTTCTAATCATATTTCAATGGCCAAAGCAAATTGCATGACTGTTTTCAGTGGGGACAAGGAAATAGAATATTATGATTTGACTAGGAAAAGAAAGAACCGTAACATATGCATGAGCAGCACTAATAACAGTCACCAAATCCTTTCCTGTTTTTGGAGAATTTTCTGCTTTCAGAATTCTACCTCTCTAAGATTGAAGTCAGAAACTCACTGTGGTGGGCAAGTAACGGCCACCCAGAGATGTCTGCCTCTGAACCCCAACCTGTGAATATGTAACCCCACATGGCAGAAGGACTTTGCATGTTTGATTAGGTTAAGGATCTTGAGATGGGGAGATTTTCTTGGATTATCCAGATGGGCCCAATGTAATCACAGGGGTCCTTATAAGAAAAGAGGGAGGCAGGAGAAGCAGATTCAGAGGAGGCATGAGGATGGACCAGAGGTCAGTGATCTGAGGAGGTCCCTGAGCCCGGGAATGCAGGCAGCCTCTAAAAACTGGAAGAGGCAAGTAACAGATTTTCCCCTGGGGCTTCCTGAAGGAACACAACCTGCCAACACCTTGATTTTAGCTCAGTGACACTTCTGAGTTCCAGACTGTGAGATGATAAGTTTATATCATTTAAACCATCAAGTGTGTGACTATGTGTAATAGCAACAGTAGGAAACTAATACACTCACTTTTTGAGCTTCCTTTAAAGCTAGAATGTAGCACATGACCCAGTATCTATTCAACAAAAGTAATGAGTCCAAACTTGGATTTAAAAGTAAGGCATGAGAAAGCAGATAAAGCTTGTAATCTATTCTGGTGATGGTGATGGAAAACATGCAGTCTTTCAGGAAAGCAGTGTGAACATCTTAGTAGTGTTGCATGTGGTATGAGCCAAGGTGCCTATGCCCAAGGGTCTCCGTCAGAGCAGTCAATGTGGTAATTAAGGTTTTGTTAACTGTACACATTCTCTTCAAGCCTGGTTTTCTGGCCCTCTCTGACATTCTTTAATCTTCCAAAGTTCCTTTAACAAAAAACTTAACAGATTCTGTTGTTTGCAACGGAGAACCCTGACATGTTTCATTATCTTTTGTTGCAAAACAAACCATCCTCCAACTTAGTGGCTTAAAAGAAGAAGTTATTACTTTTCATGATTTTGTGGGTTTACTGGGCAACTTTTCTGCTCCACATTGCCTTGCTAAGGTGCTGGGAAGGCTACTGTCATCTGGAAACTTGATTGGGATCTCAGTTGGGGCTAGAACTTGATGGGGGCCTGGAAAGTGGGAATCTCTGGGAGGTGCAACTAGACCTTAGCTGGGATTATCAGGCAGGGGCCCCAGTTCTCCCCCAGGTAGGCCTCTCCACATGGTTAGTTGGGCTGCCTCATGACATTATAGCTGGGTTTCTAGAAGGAGCTTCCAAGAGGGAGAAATCAGAAGCTGCCAGATTAAAGGCTAGTTCTAGAACTGGTGCAATGACAATTGTGTTATAATCTGCTAGTGGGAAAGAACTCTGCAAGGGCATGAACACTGTGAGAAATGGTGCGTTGAGGGGTTACTAAGCCAGCAGTCTATCATAGCACGTGGAATGTGCTCAAAGGATTGTGAAGTGTTGTAAGAGCTAGAGGAGGGGGTGGCTACGGTAGCAGCTTCAGGGAGGTGATGGCATTTGGGAGATGAGAATGGCTTGTCCAAGTACACAGAGGTGGGAGGTTTAGGGGTGCTTAGGGAACCATTTTTAGCTTAATTTTGGCTCTTGGAATATACAATGAGCTGTAAGTGGGGTAAGTGAGAGGTCAGAGAGGAAGTACGAAAGGCAAAATAGAACCCCTAAAAGGCTGCCAGTGCCTACACAGGCTTCTATGACGGCTTGTAAGTTATAGAGAGTTTTAGGTAGAGAAGTCAGATATCTGATCAGATCTCTGTAAAAAGACTGATGTAGAAAGTGAGATAACATAACTTACTTTAATTTTTGTTTACGTTTAATCATTTTCTTCTTTTCCCTTGTCTTGAGACATATTTAAATTATTTACCCAATAACCATATAAACAATCCACGTTTGGCGTATGTCATTGGTTACAAGAGATTTTCACTACTCTCATGGCTTCTGATTCAGAGCATGATGCAGAGTTCATCAGAATTGGTGCTGCCCTCATTTTACTACTATTTCAGTCTTTTTTTTTTGTGCAACAATTAGCCACAGAATCCTGGTAGCATAAAGCAATGAGCATTTATCCCCTGCTCATGGGTCTTCTGCGGGTTGACTTCCGGGCTGGGTTCAGTTGGGTGGTTCGGGTGCAGGCTGTAGGTCTGGCTGAGGCTGGTTGGGCTCAGGTCTGGGTTCCGGGCTGAAGGAACAGAAGCCCCCCACGGGGAAGCTCAGGTCAACGTAGATCACCAGAGCACAGAAGCAAACTCAATGGCAGCCCAATCTCATTTCAAGTCTTTCCTCCTGTCCTGACAGCTAACATCCCTTTGGCTAAGGCAGGGTACCTGGTCAAGCCAAAGCAAGGGCATGGCATGAAAGGATGGATGCAGAGTACTGTTACTAGGACGTGAACAACTGGACTTAATTTAATCTGCCACACAGAGAAGGTAACTTAGACTCAGGGAAATTAAGGTTATTTCCATGGATCTCTTGTACGACTTAAATGCAAGTCTTTTGTACCAAGGCTACTTCTCATCACCCTGCACCATCACCAAGCCAGATCGCATGAGAACATCCAGCAGTATTTGTCCGTCTGTGTCAGTCTTATTTCACTCAGCACAATGTCCTCCAGTGCCAACCATGTTCTCACAAATGGCAGGATTCCTTTATATTTTATGGCTGAATAATATTCCATTAAGCATATGTGCCACATTTTCTTTATTCATTCACTGTCCTTAGACATTTAGGTTGTTTCCATGTTTTGGCTATTGAGAATAATGCCACAGTGAACTCGAAGTGTGGATCTTTCTTCTAGGTCTTGATTTCAATTCCTTTGGATATGTATACCCCAAAATGGGATTACAGGTTACTACAAAGAAAAACAAAATTAAAAATAAACAAAATAAAAATGGGGCAGGAGGAAACTTTTAGAGGTGACGGATATGCTTATAGTCTTAATTGAGGTGATGGTTTCATGAGTGTACACACTTATTTCCAGGTTATCATCTTGTATACCTTAATTTATGTTCAGATTTGTGTATGTAATTTTTACCTCAAGAGGTGTTTTCTTAAATAAAATTTATTTATTTTTTAACTGACATGTATTGACTTTGCATACTTATGGAGTACAGAGTTATATTTCAATACATGTATATAGGGTGTGATAATCAAATCAGGGTAGTTAGCATATTCATCATTGGAAAAAAAGATATTCATCATTTATCATTTCTTGGTGATGAGAACATTTGAGCTCCTTTTTTCTAACCATTTGAGAACATACAATAAATTATTGTTAATTGTAGATGCCTAGCACTACTGTACACCACTAGAATTTATTTTTCCTATCTAGTTGTAACTTTGTATCCATTAACCAATCTCCACCTATCTTCCCTCTATCCTCCCTTCCCAGCCTCTAGTAACCACCATTCTAATCTCTACTTCTAAAAACTCAACTTTTTTTTACGCCCCTACATGTAAGTGAGAACATGTCATATTTATCTTTCTGTGCCTGACTTATTTCACGTAACATCATGTCTTCCAGGCTCATCCATGTTGCCACAAAGGACAGGATTTCATTCTTTTTCATGGCTAAGTAGTATTCCAATGCATACCACATTTTCTTTATCCATTCATCTGTCCATGGAGACCTGGATTGATTCCCTATCGTGGCTATTGTGAATAGTAATGCAGTACATATGGGTGTGCAGATGTCTCTTTGATATGCTAATTTCCTCTTCTTTGGATAAATACTTAGCAGTGTGGTTGCTCAATCACATGGTGGTTCTATTTTTAGCACAGTAATTGTGTACAGCTCTCGGTATGTCAATCATACCTCAATAAGGTGGTTTGAAGAAAGGAAGAAAAAAAACCCAATCTTCATCAGGTAACCTTCTGTACACTAATGACTCATTTTGCTCTAGTCTCATCTTTCTGTTTTTTGGAGGTTTATCTGTTCTCAAACCGCAGTGTGTGAACATCTACAGCTCAACATTTATCCCTCTGGGGGACTTCCTGTCCGTATGATCAATGCCACACCCCTTTCCTGAGATGACATGTCTCTCCCTGGGCCTTTGCCTATTCTTCTGTAAAGAGATGTAATTCTCTGTCACACGGTTGTGTGGCAGCCACTCCCTTCATCAGAGAAGTCACTCTGTTAGCAGTTTGCAGGCTGCTCCAGTGCCTTTTCCTTGGTAGTGAGGCCACAACACTGCTAGAGACACAAGCCATGTCTTAGGCACATTCGCAGCAGAACACTGTCCACAAGAGAGGAGAAGGTCTTTCTTCGAGGGCACTGGGCTACTCAGATCTTTCTCATGGAATACTGTGTTTAGGTGGTGCCACTATGAAGTGGGGGCTTGTTCCCAGGGGAAGGGTCTGGGGTGATCGTGGGGTTCAGTGTGGCTGAAGACTCTGAGGCACGTTTAGTCTGGGGAAGAGAAAACTTCGGGAAGTGGTGGCATGTCAGCTATTGCTGTTAATACCAGGCACACAGGACAGCTCCCTGCCCCCTTCCAAAAACAAACAAACGAAAGTCAATGTTAGTGTAAATGGTCTTATGATCATGTTTCCTAGGACATGTGACATGATTACTGACTCATCCCAGATTTCCCAGGGCAGTACAATTTAGCTGACCTGGTTAGAGGAGGTGTTTTTGTTATCAGTGTAGACCAGCAGAGCCGGGAGATGAGCAGGGGGGTTGAATCAAGGGAAGGCTCTGAGAGTCAAGGGATAGGAATTTGGAAATGGATCCAATGAGAGTTTGAGAGAGAAGGAGTTGATGGTGAGTACCAGTTCCTAGGTGAATGTGTGGACAAATAGTGGCATCAGTGGCCCCGAGAGGGACCCACAGTGACTCAGTTTTGGAAATGGAGGAGTCATGACACTAGTCTTGGGTTTCCCTGAGCAGCTATGAGAACACCTTACTAAGTGCCTCTAGAACAGAATTTACAAAGTGGTGGTCTTCAGACTGACGCCAGCCTGCCAGTGTATTTTGTTGAACCCAAGCAATTTCTAAAGCCGTGAATTAGCTGAAGGAAAAAAAAAAAAAAAAAGTGGAGGATTATAAGGAAAAATCTGGATTTTCATTTTTCTTTCCTTGAAAACAGAAAAGAATCAGGAACTCTTTGGCCAACATTCCTGATTGGCAATAATCTCTTGGAGGTGGGCTGCCGTCACACCCTGTTGTTGGGGCAAGAGCTCCCGGTTTGCCACTGTCTCCATGGATCCATCTGTTTTGCAGACTTGCCCAGCTTCTGTCCCAGGTTACCTGCCTGGATCCAGTGGGCATCTGAGTCTGCAGCCCCATGCCCTATCTGGAATGTTGGGTTTAAACTCTCTGGATGTTACTGAGATTTTTTCCCAGCTTTACTGAGATATAATAGAAAAACAAAAATGGTATATATTCAAGGCATATAGTGTGATGATTTGATATATGTATATATTGTACAATGATTACCACAATCAAATTAGCTAACACATCTTTCACCATATACAGTTACCATTGTGTGTGTGTGTGTGTGTGTGTGTGTGTGTGTGTGTGTGGTGTGGTTAGGGCACATAAGATCTGCTCCCTTAGCAAATTTCAAGTAAGTACAGAATTATTATTATTATTTTTTATCTTAAATTTTTAAAAATTTTATCATTACACAATGTAAGCATATTTTGTGGCCCTTTACCAATTTCTCCCTAACCCTCTTTTCTTCTCCCCCTTTCCCACCCTGGTGGCCTTAGTTCCATTCTCTCCTTAACAATACTGAATTATTAACTCGAGTCACCATGCTGTACATGAGACCCCAGAACTTATTTATTTTACAACTGAAAATGTGTACCCTGTGGCCAACATTTCCCCATTTCTTTTGAAATTTTATTGTGAGTTAAAGACCTCTCCAGAGATGCACCCCTGCACTTCAGACATTTGCATACAATGACAGGTGGTTCCTAGACCCCTGCAGTTGTTTAGAGCCTGGACCTCAAGCTAAAAATCCTTGCTTTGAAAAAGGGTCTCTAAGTGTCTTTGAAATGTCACTTCAGGGGCACTTTATAGCTTTAAAGCACACCCCTTTTCCTAGCAAAGCATGCACCTGTCCCCTCTCTCATTTCCCTTGCAAGCTCCTTCCTCACCCTTTCTACACCCCTTCCTCATACCCTCTTTAGGCAGGTGGGGCAGGGGTTTCCATCCTCCTTCCCAGGTGAGGACAGGGTCCAGAACCTGTGCGGGACTCTGCGGTGCTGCACAGCTAGGAGATGGCTCTGGGCTCACAGCTCACTCCCTGGTACTCAGCCTCTGACTTAGTTCCCTTCCCACTATCTTCCATTTGCCAGTCAGTTATAAATAGCTCGAAGAAGATTTTATTTGCAGCTTTGAAGTGACAAGTGCTGTAGGCAACACCACGAGAAACACTTCATTGATATTTTTAAGGGGGTGGGGAAGAGGAAATAAAATTGCTTATTTGCCCAAAGCCATGTTCAGTGAACTAAAATCCATGGACTCTCTGCTTTTCCCAAGTGAATGGATTTTCAAATTTGGAATGCAGGTGGTCTTCGGGCTGAATGGCCGCTGTCTGCCTGTCTGATTAATTCAGTCAATGCCAAGGCTCACGGAGGGTTAGGAGTTGGTGCTCCCCCACCCTGCCCAGCCCCAGCCCCAGAGCTGGGGAACACAGTGTGAGCAGGAGAGTGGGAGGGGAGGCCATCCCTAACAGCTCTGGGGCCTTCTATGAAAGGGATGAATGATTGTTTTTCTGTCTTGCCGCATGTCAGAGCAAAGGCAGGAGGGAGAAGGTATTTTTCAGTAGCATGCTGAGCCTTCCCAACAGAAGAGAAAATCACAACCAAACCTTTGCAGACAGAAGGGGTTATGTCAGACATCAGGTGAGACTGGGCAGCTTTTCGATGATATTATCCCAGGAATAACCAAACAGAGCCCTAGACAACAGCAGTGGGGGTGGGAGGTGCACAAGCACGGAAACAGAAAGCACAGAAACCTGGTGTTGGGGGCTGAGCCCTCAACATGGAGCCCCATGCAGAACGCTGATGAATGAGGGGTGCTTTGGCCTTGGTAATAGCTTAACAAGCTTCCTTACCCTGTTCTACCAGCAACAGCCAACAGTTATAGAATTCTTTCTGTGTACTCAGTATTCCATGAGATGTCTCTCCACTATCTTTTGAAATGGAAAATATTATCTTTGCACCCATTTGATAAAAGGGAAAATTGGGCTTTGAAGAGGCTAAGTCATTTCCTTGAGGTCACACAGTAGTAAGTGACTGAGCCTGGGAGTTTGGCCCGACAGTTCATCTCCCTAACTTCTTTGTCTTATTATCTAACTGAGCAAACCTTGGAATAGAGAGAGCAGCCCCAATATCTACAGGAAAAGGAATAGGGGGTGGTGGAAGACACACAGAGAGAGAGAGAGGCAGAAAGGGGGCTGCATGCTTCAGCATCTAGCCCTGTGCCAGCTTGGGCTGCCTATTAGAGAAAGAGAAACCCACGGAGAGAGAGAGAGACAGTGAGACCCAAGCATAGGGCTAACCTAATTCTTAGCATTTCAGGCTCTCAGAAAGAAGAGAAACGAGTTGACTTGAGTCCTGACCTTTTAACCCTACTCTCTGATACCTGCTGTCCTGGTATCTGCCAACCAGACTGGCCTTTCCCTCCCTTGGAGAAGTGGACAGGGTAGGAGCAGAGAGGGATCGGAATACAGTCCAGAGATACCATTTCTAGTCCCTGCTCCTGTCTTCGCCTCCTCCCTTAGAAACCTGGGGTGGAGGAAGGGAAAGGAACAAAATCTACTAAGCCCCTGTCACGCGCTGATGGAGTACAGACATTTCCCCTGGCTCTCCAGGTGCTATGAGGAATGTCCACTCTTTCCATTTTATAGATGAGGAATCTGAAATGTACTGGTTTGTTTTTATTTTCCCCACTGAAATAAACATAAGTCCCAAGGGGTGACCTTATCAGTCTTATTCACAGTCATGTCCCCAGTGGCTAGCTCAATGCCTGGCACCTCACAGGTGCTCAGAAAATAGTTGTGGACTGAATGCATGAACTAACTTGCCCAGCGTCAGGCACTACGGTGTACACTCATGTCTGTATGACCATACTGAGAAGAATAAGCTGGCTGTGTTCATCTCTGCACTCTTGAGAAGGTAGAATCAGTGGACTCAGGTCCATGTGCTTGGATGGAGCTAATGAACAGCACCCTGGGAACCAGCCCTTTTGTTCCTGCCAGGGCTGGGGAGAAGCTATCGCAATTATTGTTCAGCTCAGTTCAACAGAGCATCTACTGGGCTCCCACCATGTGCCCAGCCCTGGGTGACACCAAAGAAACATAAGACAGGTTTATACTATAGACACAGAGTTAATGAACATGTCAAGGAAGCTTACTTTCTTTTCTAGGTCTCCGTTTCTTCAAGTGTAAAGTGAGGAGTTAGGATGTTACTAGATGTTGTTGTCTTACTAGACTGTAAGCTCTACCAGGGCAAGGTTCCCCCCAAAACAGATGCTGAGACAAACTTTTGGGTGAAGCTTGTTTATTAGGAAGCACCAGAGTGAGGGTGGGGAGGGACATAGGGAGGGAAGGAAAGCCCAAAAAGGGTACTGACAAGGGGTCACTGCTATAGGCAGGAGACCGGGACTGTCTCTCTGGGGACCTCTGGAAGTCTGTTTCAGACACATCTCAGAACTTTCCACTGCAGGTGGAGGAAGCTGGGGTCCTCATCCACCAACTCCCATCCCTTATGTGTCTGTGGTTGCTCCTGGGGCATGTCCAGCCCACCCCAGGCTCTGGACCAAAAGCATTCTCAGGTAGAGATGCTGGGAGCTGTTGGGCATGTGGAAACTGTCTGCAGCAGCTCCCTGGGGAGGCTGAGGGGATCATGGCAGGGAAGCAACAGCATCTGTCTGAGACAGGACTGTCTTTTTTTTGGCCAACTCTGCAACCCCATGGAGGAGGTGATGGGTGCATGTGTGTTGAGTGGATGAATGAATTCTCTCTCCAGCTCTGACTTTCCCTGGTTCTGCGGCCTCTGGATAACTGAGTATAATGTAGTGCTGCCTGTAATGGAGCAGACCAAGGGCAATGGAGGGCTTCAGACAGATGTGGAACCTTGACCGGGCTGGAGAAGCAGGTGGTCTTCCTTGGAGGTGACAGCTGAGCCAGGCTGTGAAGGATAAGTGGACTTTCCTGAGGGGGAGGAGAAGGCCTGATGGGCAAGAGGCATCCTGGACATGCACAGATAGGCAGGAAGAGTGGCTGTCCAGGTCAGACTTTTTACGCCACCATCCTGACCTGTGCTGACCCAGCAGTGAAGGGGTCTCTGGCCCTCTATCACGATTGCGGCCTGCATTCAGCACCACCTGCCTGCTCTCCTCCTTGGATGGCATCCATCCTACTCTGACTCCCCTGGAATGGTCCAGCCTTACCTTGTCCTTCTGACTCAGGGATATGACTTGATATGGGGGCCAGAGCACAGGCTCTGGGGTCTCTAGACACGGACTCCAGGCCTGGCTCTGCACTTACTGGTCAAATGACCTGAGGGCAGTGACTTCACCTGCTGAACCTCATCTGCAAAATGGGCTCATGATAGCACTCATTGTGCTGTTGTGGGTGTGAAATGAGGGGATGTGCATCTGTGGCTTAGAGCAAGCCTGGCCCACAGGGTTTGCTATGTCATGGCTAGGTCAGGACCCCTGTTTCTCCCTCACAGGCAGGTGGCAGAGATGGCACAGATGGGCACAGAAAGGGCTTAAAGTGCTTCATGCAGCTCTCAGCATGTGTTTTTATTTTTATTTATAAATGCTATTCATTATGTCTGAGACCTGGCCTTGGTTTCCCTCCTCCCTGACCTCTGACCACCGCGGGTTCTCAGACATTGCCCGGGAGCTCAGCCTGGGCATTCCCTGCCTGGGCCGTGTGGAGCGGTGGAACATGGCCTGAGGATCCAGGGAACCCTGTGGGGAGAGGAGAAAGGCTGTTTGGATGGGAAGGATGTTGCTGACTGGGGGCGGGGTGACCTGGAGGCATGGGACCTGAGCTATGGGACCTGAGCAGTTGGCTCTCTGAGCCTCTAATCTGAAGAGGGATCTAGTGTACCTCACCTGGGGTTGCTGGAGAGTGAAGTGAACTGGACAAAGCAAGGCCCATGCCCCGTTTCTGTCTAGTGAGGATGAGGGGAAGACACTGGGCCACGGAGGGCTGAGTGCATGGGACAAAAGTTGGCAAATGGTATTTGAGAAAATCTCGCTTCTGGGGCCGCGATTCCTCACTGTGATATTGGGAGAGTTGTTTTACTGCTCTGACTGTGGGTTTTTCATTTGGAACATGGATCTAATAATCCCTTGCTTGTTATTTTTTTACAGAGTTGTAGTGGAGATCAAAGTGCCTAATGAATGAGAAAGTGCTTTGTAAAATGTGACGAGAGATGTGCATGTGAGGTTATTATTGTTGTCGCTATTGATTTTTTCCTTAGCGACCCCTTCCCTTTCTTTTCAGTCACACCACCCTGCTTTTCCCTTGGGGGACCACCCTCCTTTTTCTGAGTTCATCAGATTTGTGTTAGACTACCCCACTCTCCTGGAGGGACCCAGGCCCCTCCAATTGTCCAATTTTCAAATTCCATCATCGACTTCCATTTCTCGGGATTTAGCAATTGGTTTAGGGATGGGCATGGATTCCAGGTCAGTCTGATGACATGTAATCCTGTCCTGGAACAATCAGGAAGAGGAGCTTTCTGCTGCAGTTACAAGCTACAAAGATCTTATGGGACGCCACTCATAAGGTGTCGGATAGTTGTGTGGGTTCTGCCATTAGGCTCTGCCATTTACTAGCTGTGTGACTTTGCGCAGGTTACTTCACCTCTCAGTGCCTCAAATTTGTTATCTATGAAAAGGGGTTAAAAAAGCACCCACCTGAAGGAGTTGTTTTAAGTTCTAAATGACTGAATGCTTAGAAATACATAGAATACTGTCAGGACCCAGTAAGCAATAATGAATGTTAGCTAATATCAGCTGTTAGTTTGGCCTGGACCTGCAGGCAGGTACCATGAGAAGAGGGTCTGTCTGAAGTTGAAGCCAGCACAGATCCAAGACATGGGGAGACTGAGTCCTGCTGTTGTCACTGGAGCACCTGGATTCATCCGTGCCTGAATCCAACCAAATCTCTAGAATTTCCTGTTTCAGCTGGTTAGAGATGAGTTTCTGTAACTTGCAACTAAAAGAATCATAACAGTTGCACTTACTGTTTCTACCTAAAAAGGCTGATTGTTATTATCACATTAGGAGATTTTATTATCCCTCTTTTGTTCCAGCTGAAGTTCAAATTCTTTCACTAAGTCTCCACACAGTCATGACCTGGGTCCTGTCTAACTCATTGACCTCATCTCTCTGCACCTGCCTGTCCTCTGCTCTCCAGCCTTTCCACTCTTGTGCTGTCCTAAGCCCATCCTGCCCTTTCCTCCTCTGTGACTGCACATGCAGTTCCTGCTCCCAGGAATGCTCTTCACCCTCCTGGGTTGCCTCTTCCTTAGGTGCTATTGCTTTGAGAACCCTCTTGAAAGCCTCTAAGCCTGGCTTGGGTGCCCCTCCTCTGTCTTTGCATAACAGGTGCTCGTCTCACCAGCGATCATACTCATCGCAGAGGTCTGTTTCCTTCTCTAGCACCTCACCCTCACCCCCAGGACTGAGGTTGCCTCCAAGGCAGGGACCGTTTATGCAGGAATAATATAGAGAGCTACCTCCCCAGGGTCTGGCACAGTGTCTGCTACACAGAAGGTGCTCATATATTCATGGAATGACGCACACACACCCACGTGAGTGGGGAGCATAAGATGAAAGATGCAAAGCTCCAGCGATTTCATATGCAAGAACTCCTAATGTGACTTGTTAATAGGTCAAGCCTTTAGGTGTCAACGGAGGCAGCCCATTCGGAAGCTCCATAGTTGAGGTTCCTGTTGGGTATCTGCTGGTGGCTGGTTTGGTCATCACTGACAGTGAGAGAAACTTCCACCTGACAGGTGCTTGATTTAATAAAAAACCCTAAACTCATATCAGCCCTGACATGCCTAGGGAATAAGACTGCAAATTAAAGAGATGGAAACTCCATGCTGGTGTAAGCCAAGATTTAAAAGGCCCTAGTAGTCCTTATTTATAGAGTTTGGATTTCCCTTTAACCCTTGGGTGAGAATAAGACAGGTTGCTGGCCCTAAATACTAATGAATTTTGTGCAGTGTTCTGGCTCCTGGCATGAAGTGCCCAATAAATGTTCCCATCTTTCTACAGGGAAATTTCTCTCTCTGCTAATTGCTGTCAGCATCTATCAGGATCACTGAGAAAGCAACATCCCAGCCAGAGGGGCCTTGTCTCCGTCACCAGGGGACAGTCTCTCTGGGAAGCTGAAGGAGCCTTAAGGGACTGCTCCTGTGGGGCATCTCCACTGTAGACAGCCCAGGAGTCTAGACCAGCAGCTTTCAAACCATGCACATTGGAGCCACAGGACCCTGGGAGAGGCCTGAGCAACGGGCGTGGAGGTCCCAGGGTGGAGTAGCTGTGGGCACTGGATTCCATCAGCCTCTTAACAGACCAGCCCCTGTTTATCTCAGACCAGCTCTATAGGTTTTCTCACAGAGCTTCTGCTAATTCAGAAAGAAAGGTTTGGAAACTGCAGATCTAGTCCAATCCGTACCTTTAATAGATGAGTAGACACAGCCAGGGGAGGAGGGGAGAAGGAGGGAGGTACCACAAGGTCAAGTAGAGAATTGGTTCAGACCTGGGCCATAAGTGTAAACCTCTTGATTGCCCAGGCAGTGTTTCTGTCTTTGTTTGTTTGTTTTTTTTAATGGTGCATAATGTTCTTTTTTAAAAAATTTAATTTAATTTTATCAATATACAATGTGGTTGATTATTGTGGCCCATTACCAAAACCTCCCTCCCCTCTCCCTCTCCCCCTGTCTCCCAACAACCTCATATCTGTTCACTTGTCTTAACAACTTCAAGGAATTGTGATTGTTGTGTCTTCTTCCCTACCCCCCCCCCGTTTAATTGTGTATTTATTTATTTATTCTGTCTCTGTTTTTTAACTTTCCACATCCCTGTCTGCTTGTTTCATATTCTGACTCATGCTCAAGCACCCACCACCCGAATTGACCCCAGAGACTACAAGTGAGGATGAGTGATGGGGACTGACCCTCTGCAGAGGAGGACAACTCACAGGCGCCTGGCACTGCTTGGGCACTTCAGACGTGCTCTCGGGTACTTAGAGAAGGTTTACTGATGGCATCTTATATTCTGGAGGTACAGGACAAAACAAGACACAGGGTCTGATCTTAGAGGGCTTGTATTCTGGGGGGGAAGGGTGAGGAACAAATAAACAAGAGAACACATAAGTAATATAATTACGACCGTTGTCTTATGCAATGGAAGAAAGAAACGATGCACCGTGATGGAGCAGAGTGGAGTCAGAAGTGGCACTGCACTTTCGCAGGTGCTCAGGGTGTGGCGGGCTTTCCGACAAGGGGACATTTGAATTGGGCCTGGGAGGAAGAGTACCGTCTAACCACTGGCTCCTGCATTCTCAACCTCTTCCCCTGCCATCTCCAGCCCCTCGCCCGCAGGGCCGCAGCCTCGCGTGTGCAGCATCTCTGGAACGTCCGTGTAGAGCGCCATGTGCTCTGAGCAGCAGCGCCCACACTTCTAGATTGCA
Source organism: Cynocephalus volans (assembly GCF_027409185.1). NCBI lineage: Eukaryota > Metazoa > Chordata > Mammalia > Dermoptera > Cynocephalidae > Cynocephalus > Cynocephalus volans. The sequence continues at coordinate 87,886,561 of NC_084474.1, forward strand.
CACTCGGTGTCCCGCTGTCACTGGCGCTCACCAGTCTGCCCCATTTTCACGATCTCTCACCCCTCATGTCCTCTTTTCCTCTTGGCACACTTTTGGGTCTAAAGACCCTCATTAAAACCACTCTTTGCCAGCACTCCTAATGTCCCAGCGCTCCTCATCTGCTTCATTGACCCAGGTGAACTTCAACCCTGCTTAGACCCAGAAGAGCATACTACTTCCTGCCCATAGCTACGCAGCCGAAAGGCCTGGAGACACAGCGCTGTGGTCCCACAGCAAGATGATGGCCTCCCATTTCAGACGGACACTCACCATGGTTGACAACGCCACTACACCCACATTTTATTTTTCATGCTCTGAAAAGCACTTTCTTTGCAATACCCCACTAGCCCTTTTCCATCTTCATTCTCAGCGGGCGACATGCTTATGTCATTGATGAGGAGCAGTCAGATTGGGAGCCCTCCTCTCCCCACCACCAGACCGAACCACATGCATGTGCCTCTGCACTCTCTGTGTCCTCCCATGTCAGGGGATGAATGGTCTCTAGAGGCTGCCATCAAAGGGAACACTCCCACTTGCGGTCTGGATTGCAGGACTTCCCTCCTGTACCTGGGGTGATTCTCTCAGAACAACTGCATGTTCTGACGTCTCCCTCCATTGCCACATTCCCACTAGCTTCTGTGGCTTCTCTGCTCTCCTTCACAGAATCATTTCTTCAATGTTGTTTTTCTTCCTCAGCTCCCATTTCCTCTTCCACCTACTCCAGTTGGGCTGAATCTGATTCACCCTCTACAGAAATGCTTTGTCAGGTCCTCAAGTCCACGGCTCTTCCCTGTCGTCACCTGTAGCCCTCCCCAGGATGATGACTTTTGGCATCGCACACACAGCACTCCCCAGCTCCTGCTCTTCCTCCCAGCCTGCTTGCACACCTCATCTTTGCTGGATTCTCCTCCTTGGCTCAGGGTCTGAATGTTGGACCACTCCAGGGCTCGGTTCTGGGTCCCTTTTTCTTCTTTAACTACACACTCTCCTTAGGTGATCTCATCCATTTCAATGGCTTTAAATACCATCTTCATGATAATGACTTCCAAATTTATATCTCCAGCAGTAACATCCCTGACGCAGACGCATATATCCAGCTACCTGACATCGCCACTTAGATGACTAATGGGCATCTCAACTTAATACATCAAAAAAGTCTTAGTTTCTTTTCTTCCCTTCAAATCTGTTCTTCCCTGAGTGCTCACCATCTTGGTAAATGTCATGACCATCCCCCAAACTGCTCAAGCCCAAGTCCTAGGGGTCCTCTTTAATTAATGTTACCACTTCACCCCCACACCCATCCCACAAGTGAGACCTGTGGGTGCTGTCCCTAGGAGAGATTCTGCCTCTGTCCATGTCTTTCCATCTCCCCTACTGCTACAAGTGCCCCAATCTCCACCTTTACTCCCTTCCACTTTTACAGTGGCCTCCCAGCTGGTCTCTGTGCTGCCTTTATTGCTTTGTAGAATCTCTTCTCTGCACAGCAGATTGAGTGCTCTTTTAAACATGTAGATCAGATCTCATCACTCCCCAACTTAAGACTCCCCAAATCTCCCACTCTTACGCTCTTTCTCCAGCATCATCACCTCTCGCTTTGGCAATTTGGGGAGAGGCACACAAGTCACTGAATGGTCTTCAGAAGGATTTCCACAAGAGCTACACACATTCCTTCCACCCCCACCTGATATTTGGAGTTCAGAGACATTTTTGGAGAGGAGAAATAACAAGCACTTTGGAGCTAAGCACACTAAATTTAAAATCCTAGCTCTGTCGCCCATGATCTCTGTGATTTAGACAAACCCCTTCTCCCCCCAGCCTCAGTTTCCCCATCTGTGATATTTCTTTCACAGTGTGACCATGGGTCCATGTGAGGTGTCATAGGTGCCCGGCATGTATTCCGTAATGTTGGCTGCTTCTCTCCTCAGGTTCCTCATGTGTCATGGGGAATTAGCAGTCCCAGGGGTGTGGGGTTGGGAACAGGGGACAGCTTAATGAAGGGGCCTGAAGAGGGAGTGGAATAAAGCCATCCAGAACCTTTTTTCCTGCCCCAGCCTCTGTAGCAGAAATAACACTCCATGGCTAGTCATGAACCGGAAGTCACAAAGTCCGTGGAGGACAAAGGGGAATATAAATGTTATATAAGGATAATAACTCCAATCTGAGAGCTCTGTGTGCAGAGTCCCTCGCTCTGTAATTGTCACCAGGCTGCTGTGTCAGTGCCCACGGCAGGGAGTCATTTCAGAGGGCTTGCCAGGAGGAGGGATGTCATGTCTGTAGGGGATGCCTGCACACAGGTCAGTCCAGCAATAGTGATGGGCCAACTTCCCTGGCAAGCACAGCTCTGTGCTAGCTGCTGGAGGGGTAGGCCATGGCGCGGGGAAGGGTGGGAAGGGAGACTTCACGGTGCCTTCTGCAGTCAGGCAGGGTGCTGCGCACACCACCTCAACTCTCAGCACCAGCCATGACAACTTGTAATTCTCTCATAGGACCAACTCTTGCTGACCCTCTGCCTGGAAAACATTTCTTCTCTCCTACTCCTTGGATAAACCCTACAGATTCTTTCAGCTTTGCTCAGACAATACACCCTACAGAAAGCCTTTTCTGATCTTCTTCCCTAGACCTGGAGAAGTGCCTCTCTATGTTTCTGTAACCTCCAGAGCTTCCTTCTCTCTTACTATAGCTTAACTTGCTGCTTATACTTTCTGAGCTATTAGAGGTTAGGAACTATCTTTTTACCATCTCTCTTGCACCAACACCCAGCACATTGCTTGGCAATTAGCAAGTGCTGAGTCTCTGCTAATGTCATACATCTCTAATGCGACTCTCATGATGAATCTGACATACAGCCTGGGAAATAAACAGTGTAACCCTCACACTTCAAATGAAGAAATGTCATGATAGGAGTGATACAATTGCCCAAGGACACAATGCTAATGAATCGTGGAACTTGAATTGGAGTCATCACTATCTTAGGGATAGTTTCAATTTACTGAGCACTGACTATGTGTTATGCATGGTGCTTGATTCTCATATGTCTGACCTCTTGTCTTCCCACTAACCCTACAAGTTATATATGAGGGGATCTTCAAAGAGTTCATGAAAAGATTCATGTTATCTTTTAATTCTATTTTTCCATGAACTTTTTGAAGTAGCCTTGTATTATCCCCATTGTATACGTAGAAGAATTGAGGCCCAGGGAGGTTTAACACCTTCGCAAAGTTATGTAGATAGTGTAGTGGTGAGATGGGTTGGGACCAGGATGTGTCTGATACCCACAGCCATGCTCCTTTTGCTCTAGCATGCTTGCTCCAATCCACCAAATGGGAGACAAGGTGGATTCAAAAAGCGAACAGCAGATGCAGTTGATGAGCCCAGAATATGATAGTTGAGTGTCCTCGAACTCAATGTGTAATATGAACAGAGAATTGCATGAACTTTGCTGGCAGTGACTTGACTGTAGCTTAATTAACGACAGAAGAACATCAAGAGAAAAGATGTGTTCCTAAAAGGGGATGAATGGTCTGAGATTCAGGACAGCAAAATTGGTCAGTGTGTAGGGCCAGGAGTCCCACTGCTCTTGGGCGTGATTGTGAAGACCATTTTCCTGTTGTCGCTGTTCCTTGTCAGCCTTCTTTGCTGGAGTTTGCACTACTGAGAGCAGCACTGTTGCATCCCCAGCATCTAGCATGTGAATGGTACATAGTAGAAATTCAGGAAATATGTCTAGGGACACAGATATGTAAGTGAACACAATTCTTATGGTCGCTAAAGGGATGTTCTCTGGTCTGTGACCAAAGTATTTCATTGGGTTTTCTCAAGTGGAGGTGAACTACTTTAGATTCTTCCAAACCATTCTATTTTTGTTATTGTTTTTCCATGTTCCATGTGCTCGAGTAGCTTTTCTTTTTTAATTGATACATGGTAATTATACGGACTTATAGAGTACAATCTGATGTTTTGATACATATATATGTTGTATAACAGTGGGGTTAGAGTAGTTAATGTATCAGTCACGTCATGCATTTATCATTTCTTTGTGGTGAAAACATTCAAAAGCCTCTCCTCTAGGTATCACGTAATATACAGCACTTGGCCGTGAGGCATAGTCACTCCACTGTGCAATAGGACATCACAACTTATTCCTCCTATCTAATTGAATTTTGTACTGTTGTCAGCCTCTCCCTGTCTTCCCTCTCTTCCCCCCTCCCCAGTTTCTGGTAACCACTGTTCTACTCTCTGCCTCCATAAGATCAACTTTTTCTTTTCTTTCCTTTTCTTTTTTCATATTCTACAAATGAGTGAGATCGTACGGTAAGCTTTATTGAGGCATAATTGACTGCAGTAAATTGCATATGTTTAGAGCATATAATTTGATATGTTTTGGTGTATGTATATACTGTGAAACTATCATCAGTCAAAATAGTAAACATATTAATTACCCCCAAAGTTTCCTCATGCCCCCTTTCCCCCTTGCCCCTTTCTGCCCTTCTCTTCCCTGGCCCCCACTGATCTGCTTTCTGTCACTATCCATTACATTAGTGTGTTTTTCTTAGATTTTTATATAAATGAATCATATAGTGTGTTCTCTTTAACGTCTGGCTTCTTTCACACAGCGTAATTACTTGGAGCCTTGTCTGTATCCATAGCTCATTTCTGTTCATTACTGAGCAGTGCTCAATTGTCCACGTATACAACGGTTTGTTAACCCATTTGCCTGGTGATCAGCCTGTGGGTTGTTTCCAGTCTTTGGCTGTTACAGGTAAAGCTGCTGTGAACATTTATATATAAGTCTTTGTATTAACACACGCTTTCATTTCCCCTGGGTAAATACCTAGGAGTGGAATTATGGGTCTTAGGGTGGGTGTTTGCTTAATTTTTAACGAAGTGCCAACTGTTTTCCAAAATGGTTGTACTACACATTCCCACCAGCACTGTGTGAAAGTTCCAGTCCTCTACAACCTCACAGCCCTTGGCATGGTCAAATTTCAATATCTTCTCCCTCTGAATAGGTGTGTAAATGTATCTCATTGTGGTGTTAATATGCATTTCATTAGTGACTAGTGATGTTGAGCCATCTTGTGACCATGAGAGTAGTTGGTACAAAGGACAAGCCATCATATTGAAGATGGCACACTGGAAATGTGGGGAGATCCTGGGTCCTTGATAAAGCCATTGAGCTGTGACTTCACCAGTCCTAGAAAACCCATGTTGAGACTTGGGTTACAAGAACTGATAAGTCTTCCCTAGTGCCACTCTGAGTCAGGGGCTCTGTCCCTTTCAGGAGAAAGCATTGTCAATGGTTCTCCACGTTTACCCAGCTTCATTCTCCCCAGGCTGGAGGGGACAGATGCAGACCGACCTTCAGCCCTAGAAAGTCTCCCTGGCAAAATGGCCATGGTGAATAGCAAGGGCAATTTTTAAAATTTTTATAGCTTTTTATAGCCCTTATATCTTTACTCTAAGCTCTCAGATTGTGATGTTATCTTTGTTTTATAGATGAAGAAACTGATATTTTATTCAAATAAAAGTGTAAGAGCTTTAACATAATAGCTTCAAGTGTGAGTCCAGCTAGGATGTTTTGTGGAGCAATGGTCAAAACCCTTATAGTGAAATTTCAGGCCTGAGCCTATAGGGAGATAGAATTTGAGGGGAATCAGGACTGCTAGTGTGTCCCTGAGAAAAATCGTATAGGAAGGACATTGTGTGCTATGCTTTTACAGGTGGACCTGTGGCAGGAATTATGGAGATTTTCCTAGATCCTTTTGGGCGCTGTTGTAAAATGACTTTTTGCACTTTTAGAATAGGGTGTGATTTCACAGAAAGCCTGAGAATGTGGAGTAGAGAAGCAGTTGCCCCTGATTTGGCAAGAAGTAGTCCAGCCTGACCATCACACTGTTGTGAGGATATTTCAAGTTCTCAAGGAAGGGCTTTGACATCTTGGACCAGGTTGCCCAATCGTAGGTCCTGCAATGAGGACTCATGTGCAGGTGATTTACTAAGAAAGTGCTCTCAGGAAAAGCCAGTGAGGGAGTGGGAGCAGGGAAAAACCAAGCAAGGTATGATTCCAGCAAAGTCCTGAGGACAGCACCTTCAGCCTGGTCCCATAGAGGGGCTCAGGACCGATCTCAGCCTCATAATGGTCTTGTCTCGAGACAAGGGAGCTGGGTGGTCGTTCTCCAACAACCATGGTTGTGGACACTGGCTAAGGGCTGAGCAGGGACATATGAACTCCCAGGCACTTCATACTTTCCTTGAGCACAGGAAAGTGGCTCCAGTACCCTGAGGGGAGTCTCAAAGAGTTTCTGGTTTGGGGTTGCAAACAAAAAGCCCAAGGAAGAGTGTGCACAGAAGAGTTCTGAGGAAATTTGGGTCAGAAACTAAGACTAAGATATACTGTACTACCCCTGCAGGTGAGAGGTATAGAATAGATGCAAGGAACACAGACCTGGAAGGGAAAGATCAATGTTTTTGTCTTGGCTTCTTATCAGTGGCACATATATCTTAATCTGAGCCTCTGTTCCTGAACTATAAAGTGGGGACAATCACACAATTACCTCCCAGGGCTGCTGGGAGCGTTAAATCAGATTAGGTGCAATGTAAACTGTTGTTTGAATGTTAGGTGTCACTGTTTTCTAGACCAAGGGACATCCTGAGATGCTAGTGTAACCTGAGTGTGGGAATCTACTCTTGCTGTAAACCAGGCCATTTCCAGGGAGCTCCTGCATGAAGGGGTGTGTTGTGATTTGGGTTGGGTTCTGGTGAAAGGAAATGTAGAACAGCTCCTTGTGCCAGATGCTATGCCAAGAGACTTGCATGTATTGTTTTGTTGACTCTTCATGAATAATCCTAGAGTTATTATTACTTCTATTTTATAGGTTGGGAAACTGCTGCTTAGAATGCCTGTGCTGATATCTCCCATTCTCTCTCCACGTCCTCAGTTCTGTGTTCACAGAGCTGACCTATACAGACTGCTTCTGTGGGTCCACTCACCATCTGGCTTCTGCTCAGATTTGTCAGTATGTAAAGAGTCAGCTTATGGTATCTATGCTGTGGGGTGGTTGCATCCCTCTACTGAAGACCACGGCTCCTGGCAGGCAGCCATCCCCAAGCAGCGGCCACTCCTCTTGGTCCTTGAGGCCTTGGGCTGACAGGTGTCCCTGCCTGTCAGCGGTCCTTTAGGTTTTCTCAAGTACTGCCACTTCCTGGTACATAGTCCTCTGTTAAACTCTCCTCATGTCATTCAGCATGGGTGCACCACCTGTTTCCTGCTGGGACATAGAAATGAAGTAATTGGCCCAAGCCACATGGAAGTGATAGAGCGGGGATTAGAGCACAAGCCTCACTTGAAGCCTGTGCCTTTTACACAACATCATGGGACTTATGTCTGGGCTGTGCCTGGACAGTCACCAGCAGGCTGATGAGCCAGAGTTTCTCATTCTTGTCTGCATCCAACATGTCCTTGGGTACAATCAAAGCAAAGGGAAAAAAAAATCACTATTTGGGGAAAAGACAGAAGGCCTTGGTGGGATACAGTGAGGGTGACAGATGGCCTGCCATTCAGAGCCTGTGCATGTCACATCTGTAAAGTGCGGACTTCCTTAGATGCCTGCTGAGTTCTGAGATGGGAATTCCTTGGGGGGCCATCTTGTGTCAGCCAGCTGTGGGCATATCAGCTGTAACAGATGAAGGGCCCTGCGCAGCGAGCTGACCTTTGCAGTGACAGCCCTTCAACTGTGTGGGACAGTCTCTCTCCCCTCTTCTGGCCCCCCCACCCCTGGTGAGCATCCTGTAGCTGAGGGTGTTCACTAGGCAGAGCCTGTGCTGCCCTGGGCCAAGGAGCTCAGCATGAGTGGTCCTGAAGCCCTGGGAAGGACAGGGAGAGGCTGTGGGGAGCATCTGGCTGGCCCAAGGGCTCTGGGGAGGTCCAGGAGCCCAGGAGCAGGGCTGGGCCAATTAGGGACGCCTCAGGAGGAGGGGTCAGGGTCGCAGTGCAGCAACCTCCCCAGTTATTTAAGGCAAAACAGATGCTTTTGCCTTTCAGGGAAGAGTCCCTTGACACAGAGGGAAAAAAGGGATTGTAAGGGCTTCAGGAAAAACTACAACCACCTGTTGATAATGGTGAAATTTCATTTTTTTCAAGACAGGTTCTTCTCAACCCCCCACCCCATTGAAGGAAACTAGCTTTGATATATAAAACATAAAATGAATTTGTGTACACATGTGAAAGAGATGCAGAGAAACAGGGAAGGAGAAGAGAGGTAGAGATGGAAGAGGAAGGAGGAAAGACATGAACAGAGGGGATGACAGCAGGATGGTGGGCACAGGACCGCACGGGAGCCCCAGGGCTGACACTGGGTGGAAGTGTGAGCAGGAGTCGGCGGGAGGCCCTGAGGGGGTCCGGCATAGGCAAGCCTGGCCCAGACTGAGTCCACCGCTCCTCAGGCCCTCCTTTCAACTTATTTTCTAGTGAGAGATCTGGAAGACCCAAGGAGAATATTGACAAGATCAACTGTGTAACAAAACAAAAGTTGATTTGTATGTTTAATTTCTTGAACAGTATAACAAATATTAAATAAACACTATTTTTTAAAGGAACTTTTATGGTCTATCAGCTGATAAAAGACAATTATCATTAACTAACATGACAAGTTAGAAGCAGGTGTCACCTGGTCATCTCCTGAATTAAAAGCCACCCCGGGTACTCTACCTGGACATGGAGATCAGGCCTGAAGCTTGGCACTGCCACTCGCAGACGGTGTGACCTCAGGCTAGGTGCTTAGTTTCTCTCAATCCCTTCTTTATCCCTAACATTGGGCATCACTGGTAGATGCGTCAGTGTTGCTGAGGAGTGAATGAGATTGTGAACCTCGAAGTGTGAGGCGTATCAGGTTTAGAGCGGACACAGACCCGAAAGGCTACTGGCCCCTCGGTCTTGGATCACTCTTCCAGCCCTGGGTCCAATGAGGCTCTGAGGAAGTTTGCTCCTCTACTGGGTTTTGTTCCTACTGCCCCCAGCCCAGTAGGAAAAACGAAACTCAACAAAATAGTGGCCTGGGATGAAGCTCTAGGGTGAAACACGCATCTTCACTTCTCTCCATGTCTGGAGCTCAAACTGAGGGAGGATATATGCAAAAACCAGAGGTCAAATGAGAAAATACAAGTTTATGTCTTTGGGCAAATACTTTAATATTTCTAAAATATGAGACCTCTGTTTAACTGAGCTGGAGACTATGGCTTCTGAGACCAAAGGGAATCTCTCTACCCCTCCTCCGTGAACTGAAGAAAACCAGGCCTGCAGAGCAGGTGAGCCCTGAATGACCCTCCCACTCGGGGGCTAGAACAGTGATCCAAAGAGGGCCAGCCACCTCTGGGGATGAGGGGTGGAAGGGAAGGTCTGGCACAGGAGGCCCTGCTCACAAGGTCCCCTGCCGGCTACTGCCAGTTAACCCCCCTCAGAACTCAGACGAGTTCTGTTCACGTTAAGCCTCATCTCAGGAGAGTCAAGACTGGATTCTAAGTCATTTTCTTCCCAAGAGGCTGTTGGGTCCCTAGGCCAATATTCCTGTGCCCTTCTTAGGGGAGAATGACAGCTTTTGTCAAGCTAAAAAAGTCCCAGTGTACCTTCCTATACTGCACTATTCCTACTTGCTTTGCTCGCATGTAATTGAAAAGGTCATTAAAGTGGTTTATCTAAGGATTTGTTGTATTCTTTATAAAAACAGAAAAGGGCAACAGCAATTTTCAAAAAGTAACAGCTTCTCTCACTTAAAAACAGAAACTCCAGGTCTGCCCCATCAGACCCCATGCTACCTCCACCTTCCAAGGCTTTAGAAGACTATGTAGCTCATGGCTAGGAGGGGACAGAGAAGGCATCATAGAAGAGAATCAGCCATGTGTCTTCAGAAACAGAGACTTCAGAAAGGAAGACGATGGGTGGGACGGGGATTCTCAGAGGCACCTCTTTGAGGCAGTTCTCAGGAGTGGAAATGCTCCATGTGTGCTTGCGGGGTGCTGGTTAGACTGATTTTGTTTAGAATGGAGGGTCTGGGAAGGTACTGCTCTGCTGGGGAAAGCTGGAGGCTGGGAAAGAAGGGACTCATAGAAGCTGATGATACCTTGTGTTTTCATCCTGGCTGACAGAATCCGCGGAGCACTGGACCCAGTTATGCCTAAAACCCGAACCACCTTGGCACATCTCAGGCACAGAAGTCAATGAATGCTTGTTCTGTTTTACTCATTTGAGTTGGGTTTGTATTACATGCTACTGAAACTGTTCTGATAATTTAGAAATAGTGGGAGAGACCATGAGAATGTGTGTGATGGCTCAGGTGTGGGGGGACACACAGGGCGAGGGACTGGACAGCCTCTGATCGATTTCTCTGTCTGAAACAATCAAGAGTGTTCAAGGTAGAGTGCGGTGGAAAGACTAAATAATTCTAGGTACATGGAGTTGATTTCCAAATCCCCTGAGTCCTGGCTAGGGCTCTTTGAGAAAGCCATTTCAATGCTTGAGCCTCAGTTTTCCCACTTGTAAGATGGAGGAAATAGTGAAACACTGATACTGTCAGACGATCTGTGCTGCTGTACACACACAACTAGTGCATCATGCCTGTTGTTTTCATCAGTAGTAATAACAGTGATTGCACTTTACACAGTGGGGTTTTACTCACCTGCAAGTACCATCCTGCACAGCATCTTGTTTCCCTATGGGAATACATTCTCCTTTGCCTCATATGGCAGCTGTACCAAAGGGAAGTAGCTGGGGACACCTGGAACCGACATTTAAAAACCGTCTACTGTATTCCAGGCTTCGTACATGCTTTGCCTCTTTTAATTGTCTCAACAACCTTATGAGGCTGGGATTACCTTTGATATTTTTAGGTGGGAAACTGGGTTTCTGCAAGGTTGGTTGACTTGTCTTGGGTCACACAGCTGCAAGTGGTGGAGCCTGGATTCGAATCCAGGCTGGGATGGTAGCAAAGCCCCACTTACAAGGGGGAATGAGGGGTGGATGGGGTTGGCTCAGCCTTACGGGTTCATCCTGGGAGAGTCCCAGGGGTCCGGGGAGAGGGGAGCAACAGCAGTGTGATGTCCCCCCGCCTGCCTTCAGCTCCACCAGGATCGGTCAGGCCCGCAGTGCCTGGTGCTCCTCATGTGGGGTTTGGGGTTTACATGCACCCCATTCCTTGCCTTCCCCTGTATCTCTCTTGTGACTTTCCTGAGAGAGTGGGAACGGCCCCAGTCTCTGCCTAATTAAGGCTTCTTTCTCGATCTATCTAAACATTAGCAAAGCCACCTCCCCTTCCTCTCACCTCTCAGAAGACTGCTCAAAAGCAGCGGATCTGACAACTCAGAAGAGAAAACAACGCAGGCAGCAGCAAACTCTGTCAGCTGCCTGAGGGAGCCTGGAACAGGAGCACTGCCTATACCTGTAAGAAAACCAAATGCTCTCCAATTGTTTTTTCTTCCCAGGAAAAGGTTTAAATAAGCTCCCACACATCCTGTTCTTGAGTGGAATAAAATTATAACTGAAACACTTCCCTGGGAAAACATAGCTGATGGGGTATGCTCCCATGCTCACATCGGTGCCATCTAGACTGGGAGGCTGGGGAGCCTGCCTCAACTATATTCTCATGCATATGCACATATATGTGTATGTACATGTGTGTGTATATTTTATACATACGTTTAATCCCACCTACCACACCCTGAGCAGTATGTTAGATATTGGGGGCACAAAGGTGAATAAGATATAATTCTTGTCCATAAGGTCACAGCTCATGAGGAGTTGGGATGGGAGACAAATAGGTAAATGGGAGAACGTGGTAAAGAATGACACCAGTTTAGCACAGAGCGCCATGAGAGCACGGGGGAGAGCGAGATGCTCACCTTGCCTTGGAAGGGAGCCTGGGAGAAGTGGAGTCTAAACAGAGAAGTGCATGAGAAGAAGGAGCTGGCCGGGTGCAGGAGAGGAGGAGGGGCGGTGGGGAGGCAAGGTGCTCCCATGGAAGGAACAGCCTTGCCAAAGTCTCAGAGGCAAGAAAGAACATTGTTTTGCAGATAGGAAATAGTGTGGTTAGTTCTCAATGTATTACTCTTTCTAAACAGGTTCGAGGTCCACTCTGGGAATTCTGTGGTTCAGTGTGTTTGTAAGGAAATGGAATACTATCAACCAGCAACTTTATAGCATTTGGGAATTTACAAATCCTTTTACAGCTAATATCTCACTGGGTCTCTCAATGGTCCAGTAAAGTAGCTTTGTCTGATGCTGTTACAGTTCTTGGTTTTCTAGAGAAAATCAAGGCTTTGGTGATGGTCATGTCTCTTTGAGCTTAACAGTGCTCCACTGTTGCCTCACAGTTCATGCTAGTTTTTTACTGATGCATAGCCAATTAACATAAATGCAGCAGCTTTAAAAGACACACACTTGTTATCACACATGTTCTGTGAGCCAGGAGTCCGAGTATAGCTTAGTTGAGTTCTCTGCTTCAGAATGTCATCAGTTTGCAATCAAGGGATTGGCTGGGTTCTCATCTGGAGGCTCAAGTGGAGAAGGATCAAGCTTTCTCAGTTGTTGGCAGAATTCATTTTTTTCAGTGAAGGATTCATAGTAGCTTGCCTCTTCAAAGCCAGCAAGGAGAACAAGACCCTAGAACAAATCTGCTAGCAAGACAGGGTCTTACATACTGCAGTGTAATCCCAGGAGTGACACCCCATCCCCTTTGCCGTATTCTATTGCTTAGAAAAGGTTCTGCCCACGCTCAAGAGGAGGGGATCACACAAAGGTGTAAATACCAGGAGGTGGGGATTGTGGGGGCCACATTAAAGTCTGCCTGCTGCACACTTCTACCCCTTTGCCCATCCTGTTCCCTCCCCCAATTCTCTGTGGCAAGCTCCCACCCATCCTCCAAACTGCACCTCAAATGTGCCCCTTTTGGCAGACTCCCTGACGGTCCTTGCTCCTTCTGCAGTGTTGGTGCTTTTCTCTGTCCCAGCCCCACAGCAGTGGTTACACTGAGATGTTGAACCCTCACCACTCAGTCTGCAAGCCTCTCTCCCTCCAGGTGGGAATGGAGCCTTCTCACTTTTGCATTCCAGCACTTGACACATGGTGGGTGCTCAGTAATATTTATAACTAATCAAATTGATAAATTAAGCAATCTGCTTCAAGTTCCGAGTCTATTTAGGGACTAGATGCCAATTCTAAGCTTCATTTCACCACCCTACCATGTCTCCAAATTCTCAAAAACCCAAATCAAAACTTGTTAGCACTGTGGATACTCCTGTTGGAACTAATTAGGTTTAAAGGACCAGCTCTCCATGAGATATAATGGCAGTGGATGATAATATATAATATTTTAATTGTGTTTTTATTTTGCAAAGCACTGTCATATTCAATATCCTATCTAATTCCTTCAATATCCAATGGGTTTGGTCCCTTTACACACAGTTTACATATAGTAACTGAGGCTCAGATAGATGAAACGATTTGCTTAAAACTACATAGAGGAAAAAATTACAAAGCTGTGATGCCACCCAGGGCTTCTGACCCCAATCATTCATCAAATATTTGCAGTGTGCCAATTCTGTGTTAGACGTCACCGGGGACCCAGATGTAAATAAGATTAGATCATGCCCACATGGAGTTCATGGTGGAAATGAATAGTAGGATCATAAATATAAAACAAACTGGCAAGTGCAATGACTGAGTAATGCATAGAAGGTTTTGGGAAGTAAGGGGAGAAGTACAACACCCAGGTGGGGAAGGGGTGTCTTCAAAGTGTGTGCACAAAGTCACTAGGAGTCAGGAGGCAAAGGAGGGTGAGGGCCAGAGCAAAAGCCTGCAGAAGAGAATGTATTTGAGTGTGACATATTTGGTTGCATTTTGAGAAGTCCAGTGTCAAGGTGGAGACGAGTAGCAGATAGAGCATCTAAGGCACCCTCTCTTCTCTCTTTCACTCTTGTTTCTAGAGCATCTTCCTCTCATTTGGGCAACACCCTCCACTTGTGCTCTGAGACCCATCCTCTCCTGCCTTCTCACAACTTCACTTTTGGCTCTGCCTTTTCCTCCCGTGTCCTCAGCCTGCCTCTCACACTCTGTTTTCATTGATTCTCTCTGGCCCATCCCAAGCTGGTTCTGCACCCCACCCCCCCCCGCTGTGTCAGGGCTGGTTTTGACAAGGCCACCCACGACCTCGGGACAGCTCATCTGTGTGACCCTCGTCATGCTGCTGAGTCCATTGGTCACTCCTTCTTGAGGCTGTCTCCTCGCTGGACTCCCCCTCTCCCTTTTCCGTGTTCTCGTCCCTCGTCTCCAGCTGCTCACCAGGAGTCTCATTTGTTGTGTTTCCCCCTGTTCTTGGGAGTCCTCAGCCATCTTCTCTTCCCCTCCTCTCAGAGAGAGGGAAGGGCTCTGAGGTGTGAAAGATCTTGTCATGTTTGCTGACATGGCAAGGGAGGGCCAGTGTGACCAGAGCTCTGTGGACAAGAGGGTGAGTCTCCACCAACACTGAAGATGTTAGCAGAAGCCAGGTCATGATGGCTCTGTGGGCCACTGATAAGAACTGTATTTATTTGATGTAACTGCAGGTCTTCGAGGAAGACTTGGAATAGCAGGGAGTGACATGACTCTCATTGTGGTGTGAGAAGATTGCCCTGGTTCCTCTGAGGAAGGTAGACAGGAGGAAAGCAAGTGTGGAGGCAGAGAGACCAGACAGTGTCCTCCAGAGGTACAAACGAGAGCATTTGCTGATGGGCTAAATGTGGGGCCAGTCAGGAAAGAGCCTCTCCGGTCCCTCTGTTATTGCTAATTGTACAAAACACTTTCCTTCTCTTTGTTAAGCACAAGAGCAAGGCAAGGGCCAAAGGCCAAAGCCTGACAGATCTGTCGGGTAAAGACACAAGCCATGTTCAGATTGAAACAGTTAATTATTTACATAGATAGTGAAAAGAAGAGTAGCCGAGGGTGCCAGCCCCCTGTGGTCGCTGTCCCACACACCAAGGAGAACTCCCAAACCATCGGGCCAGTTGACAACACAACACAAGTTGTGGACGCTCATTGCTGAGTGCAGCTGTGTGGATTTATAGTCTCTGCTATACTCTCAGGGGGACAGGTGGGAAGCCACAGATCTCAGCAAAACCTGAGAGGTCATGAGAAACTGCCTCATAACAGCCTCCCAGGAAAGACAGGGAGGTGTGTGGATGTGGACTTGAAGAAGCTTCTTATAAATCATCCATCCTCTTATGTTCTAGAAGGGTCATAAAGTGTTTTGTCAAGACTCAGATTAGCTGTGTCTTGAGGTTTTTTCTGTCTGCTTTATGTAGATATGTGTGAGGTGACCGGGGCACCATGAAGAAGCCTACATTCTTTAGTATCACTTATTGCAATTGGAATTGACACGATAGCAGACCACAGCACTTACTATGGGCCCTTCCTATGTCTAAGTGCGTCACACATATTAACTCACATACTCAACCTTCATAGCAATCCTGTGAGGTAGGGAGCATTTTCATCTCCCTGAAGCACACAGAGTAATCAGTAATTTGCCCAAGCTGGTAAGGGGTGCAACTGGATTTGAACACACAAGGGCAGGCATGATGTCCTTGTTGTCCACCACAATTTCCTTGAAGGTAGAAAAATGTTCATGGCACATGCAAGAAACTCAACAAATGTCAAGGAATTGATCAAAGACTAAGACAAAACTAATGAGATTTAGGGTTGATGGATGTAGGGCATGAAGAAGTTAGGGGGGGCCACGAGTGACTTCTCACCTTCTTGCTTGGTGATTGGGGTGTTTGTGGTATCACCAATTGAGACAGGGCATTAACAGGGAGAAGAAATCTGAGGGGCAGGTAAGAAACTCACTTGTAGATATTTTGTTTTAAAAATGTCTGTGGACATGGACCATGTGTGTGGTGTGGAGATGTCCAGCAGATTATTGAGTAAATAAGAAAAATGAGGTACGTTTTCTCTATTCAGGATGCTCACAGAGGTATCAGAGATATAACCACAATTCAATGATGCAATAAGACCTGGAAGAGAAGAGGAGAAACGGTAGGAACAGGTGGAGTGAGCCTCCTGTTTGTATAACACTTTAACATCCCACCTTGAAGCTCTTTCACAGTGTAGAGGAGGAAACGGAATCATTGATCAGACTTGTGGGAGCTATTCTTGGTCTTGACACTTAAGCAGTGGGGTGTCTGGAATTGAGTCTATTCTGGTTAATAGTTCTCCCCAATTGTTCTCCCAATTAGGCAATGTTTCATCTCTCTGTCATACTGGATTTCCTTCTTTTTTTACATAGAGCCTCCGTACAATAAGTCACTTTCTTTAATCAACTTCAAATACTGTTCACACACTTCCCGGTGGATGTCTGTGTGACTTTGGTAGTCAGATGTCCTGTTGAGGAGGGCATGAGAGGGAAGACCCAACATGTGTCCTGAGACACTGATCCAAATGCACTCCTTTAGGATGCGTGGGTAGGCGCTAGTCAACACAGGCAGTCCAGCGCTCCAAAGAGAAGACCTCTGAGGGTGAATACTCAGAAATGAGGGTAAAGATTGCCATAGGGGACCTTATTCTCCTCCAACCTTATCAAGGGAGGTGGGTTTTTATGATGGGAGATTTTGGAATTGGGAGAAGAGTTAGAATGGTTAAAATGGGAGACTTTTGATTAATACGGACTATTCCTGTGAATCATGCCTGAGGTGCCGTATATCCTCCTCTGCGTGACCCCATGAGGCACGGGTCACACAGATTGGAAATTCTCCCAAATTTCTACAGGCCTGCTGAGTATCTGTCTCCATGCATCACTCTGGCAATCCTAGGGATATGTGCTAATAAATGGGGATAACACTTACACTAATACACATGGTTCCCATTTTAGTTCACTGTACCACTGTGGGGTAAATCGTTGCCCCACTTTATTGAATAAGAAATTGGATGCTCAGAGTGATAAGATACTTCTCCGAGATGGTAGTGGCAGGATTAGAACTTGTTCTTAGATTTCTTGATTCTTGGCCGAAGCTTGTTTCCACCACACCATAGTGTTGGGATCTGCTCATTGACAAAACACCTGCTGCCCTGTGTGTCTCCGTTCTCTCCCGCCCTTTACCTCAATGGCTCACTTTCCCTAAGTAAGTCAAGGGTCTGATATTCTAGTGTGGAACTGAAAGAAAGCAGGGTTTCCTTCCCCATGCCCACACAAAAGTCTGCCCGAAACTAAGAGGAATCTGCTATGTTGGCAGGTCACATTCACGCTGCACGATGTCTGCAAGATGTGCATGTTTGCACGATGCCCAGATGGCCACATCATGAGAAGAGAGAACGTGGAAGAGTAGCCAGGGGGCCTGGGACCCAGGCTTGTTTCTTGCTCTTACTAGCTGTTTGTATAAGCCAGCTAATCTCTCTGGGGCTCCATGTCCTTGTCTGTTGATTAGGAAAAGCCATTCTGCCCATCTCACAGGAAGGTGAGAGAACTGGGTAATCTGTCAGGCTCCATACACCTCTAAAGCAGTGCTGTAATTATCCTAGAGGCATTTGAACCTGAAACCTGATGTATAATTGCTTCTCTCCACATGGGAAATATGATGAGGCACTTGCTTGTTTCTTTCACCCACTAGAGAACAGCAGTTATCTAGGGGTCATTTGGTTTGGTTTTTAATCATGCACAGGTGTTGTAAGATTCTGGCAGTGTAGAGCCTCTTTAGGCGCCCCTTCACAATCTCTGCGTGTAGAGACAGAGATAAGATTATTTACACACCATTCCATTATTCACAGCCTCTTGGAATGTAGCATTAAATAATTCAGAGACCGTACAAGCTTGGGGATTGATGGTAAAGCTGATAGTTTTGCAAATACAGCATGCAGCAGCCTTTAAAAAGTCCAATTCCAGTACAAATGTGTGTGGGAGCAATTGCTGGGTACTAAATACTCATCAGGGCCTGAAGGCATGGGTTGAAGGGCTGGTCTTAGAAGAGATACCCCTATCCGAGATGGGAAAGGGAGACTGAAGACATAGGAGAATATTGAGGAGAGGAGGAAGGATCCTGAGTGGCTTGTTGCTGGGTAGGTGGGTGGACGTTAGGGATGCCGGCAGGACTCAGAGAGCCACTCCCCCAGAGACATGTGATTCCTGAGCCAGGAAATGCTTGGTTATGTGATGTCATTAAGGAGCTGGGGGCTCAGGCATCCGAATGGGTGGCAGGGAAGTGGGTACTGCTCCCCCTGATTCACATTTTTGAGCTCCTACAATACATTTCAGGCACTTTACACAGGCCATCTCTTTCACTTCCCAGAACACTACGTTATAGAGAATGTATTGCTTGTCCCCATTTTGCAGATGAGAAAATGGAGGCTCAGAGAAGTTAAGTAACTTCACCGACGTCACACAGCTGAAGGTGACTGAGATGAGATTTTAATCCTAACCTTCCTGACTGTGATGACCATGGTCTTTCTACTATGCCCACACTAAGGGAATGGGGACATTGTCACTGTGATTTATTATAAACTCCATTTAATAGCATGGCCAGGTTCTGAGCAACGATAATAATGAAAGTTATAAAAGCATCAGTCACTTCCAACTCGATGGTTTTCCATTGCTTGTAATTTAGTTGTTTCATCAAATTCTGATCTTTACAACATTAATTAACACAGGACACATAGTACTACCCAGTTGAAAAGTGAAAATAAAATTGTCCAGAGAGGCCCAAAGCCGCACAGGAAGTTGGTCACCAAGCTGTGCGGGGAACTAGTTCTTCCATATTTTAATACGGGCCTTTTTTGGCCTCAGCCTGCTTCCTGTGCGTTGTGGGGCTTACTACACTCACAAGGGACTGATTATAAAAGGCAGGATTGTCCCAGTTGCCCTGTGCTTCTCCATTACCACTCCAAGCTCAGGCCTTGCAGAGTGCAGTCATCTGTATTTGTGGACACAGAGGACAGGGTTGAGTATGGATTGAATGCCTACTGTGTGCCAGGTTCAGAACAGATATGATCATGATCTCATTTAATTCTCAAAAAGAAATAAAAACAAACCTGGAGGGTAGGTCTTGCTAGTACACCCATTCTGCAGATAACGATAAGCGTGTCTAGTGAGTGGCGGTGCACGTCCTGTCTGAGTCTAAATCCTATCCTCTCTCCACGGTATCTTGATCCATGCTTCTTTCAAAATGCTCCCAGGCATTGGATGTAGAAGATGTGCTTTCAGCAAGCTGGGTAAAAGTGGAAATATTACCCTCCTGGCCTAAGAATTATGCTTTCTCTGCCTGAACACTTATCAAATTGATTGTCACTGATTTCATTGCTTTTCTTTCCTGCTATATTGGGGGTTTCACGAGGCAGAGACTAGGTTCGTTTTGCTGATCATGAGTTCTGTGTCTGGCACATTATAGATGTTCAAGAAATATGTGTTGAAAGAATAAATCCCATTTTGTAGCTGAGGGACCTGCATTCCCCAGATGTTAATAAAATGTGGAGGGGGGATTCAAATGTACTCTCTGCCTCCGAGTTGGCTCGCCTCCCACTCTTTTAAAGGTTTAAGGATGGGGTGTTGTTAGGGTTTGTAAAGGGGGGAGGAAGAGGCAGAAGTTGGGAATAAATAAATAAAAATGTCCCAGGGAGACCCTGGTATCAGCGTCCCTCCTGAGAGTGGCTCTAATAAGCTGCCAGGAGAATTCTGTGGGAGCTGCTGCACTGGCGGCTACGCGATCCCCAGGCCTGTGTGCAGGCAGGAGAGTGCCGCTGATATGAAATGTCACAGGAACTGGTGACATCTGCTGCCTATTTGCCTAAACTCTTATTCTCTGTGCAGACTTTAGGCTGCTTGGGGCATTTTGGAAGCTGCTCACTTTGGGCCACACGATAGAGTAGATAGAGCCAGGACATTGGCGATGGGGATCCAGCCATAAATTCAGACCCTGCCTTGTATTGTCTGAGCCTTTTGTAGCTAGTCATTAACTCTTTGAGCCAGGTTCCTCAGTTCCAGCCTCAACTGGCTCCGGCTTCATCTTCCCCCGCCCTTGCCAGGGTGGCACAGAGAACACATTAACAAACATTACTGAGAGCGAGCAATCGGGACCATTGGCCACATTACTTGGGCTTCAGATTTTCCACTGACCTCCTGCGGATTCAATCTTCAGTCTGACAAGAACTCACTAATGTGCTTTGCTTGTGTCATGTGGGTGGCATGTGCATTGTGCAGAGTGTGGCCCTTGGGGCCAGTCTGCCCCTGGCGTGAATCCCAGCTCTACCCCTCTCCTGTTTTGTCACCCGGGCAGGTTACTAATGGCCCACTGCCTTAGATCCTCAGTCTGCAAGATGTGGATGGAAAGGAAATTTCCTGCAAAGGCCTGATAGGAAGAGCAAATGAAATTATAAATGCGAAGCACTTACCCAAGCACTTACACGGCAAGTGCTCGATACGAGTACTGGCCTCATGGGCTTTGTGCTGTTTTAGATCAAATGAGATAACGAAAATGAGAACACTTTGCAGAAAATCACAGGAGCTGCACACCATGCAATGCACCATGGGATCTAGTTGTCCATGACACCGAACTGACCAGAATTTTCATACCTTGTGACAGTGTGCCACTTGTCTTCTCTGCTCATAATGACAATCCACTACCTCGTTGGTCCAACAAACTCCTACTTATCCTTCAATGTTTGTTGGTGTCATCTCCTCTGTGTATCCTTCCCTGACTTTCCTAGGCACTGCTGCTTTTTCCATCCTCTGCTTCTATGGCACTTGGTGTAGACATCCAGACTCACAAGTGTTGCATTGTTCTGTGATGATATGGGTGGTGCTGGCTTCTCCACTCCCTAGGCTGTGAGCTCAGAAGACTCCGAGCCCTTGGGGTCTCATCAATTAATCCCACTCAAGTCTGTACCCAGCACAGGGGCTGGCACATGGAAGGTCTGCAATCCATGCTGCCTTTTGTTGATGGTCTGATGATTCACAGGAAACAAGAAGTAATATATGAAATCTGAAAAGAATTACCTGATCTTTTGCAGGTCTCAATACAGAAATATAACTAGGCTATGAATAGAGATTTAAATTACTCATTTTATTTGATTTTTAAGAAAACCTTTTCATAAAGGAAGAAAACCCACCAACAGGTTGTGTGAATGCATGTAATTTTTTTCTCCAAGAATTTGTTTTCTGCCTCATTAATAGAAACTCTCCCACATATTGCAAGAAGAACCTTTTCCTCCCCTTTGCCAGGAAGGATGGTTAAATGACTTGTGCTTTATTTTTTCATGGGCTTGGAGCAGATAATTGCTCAAAGCTGAATTTTGGGCCTTTGATAATCCAATTAGGGTTTTGAGCATAATTGTTCCTGCATAACCTGATGCCTTTTATCCTCCATTACTCTGACTTCTGAAGCCGATTCTTTTGGTAACAGCATATCTTTCTGTGGGGGAGAGGATCACAGCCATTTGGGGGTATTCTATTCTTGGCAGATACGAAAGAGGTAGCACCTGAGAAAATAGACAGGAAATCGTGGGCATTATTGGAATAGTGATTAAGACTTTTATGAATATGCAGATACATCAATGTCTGAAATGGAGAAAAATTTCCCTGTGAATGTGCCAAGAGCCCAGCCTCTCTTCCCTCCCAGTGGCTACCTCCTGGCGTGTAAGAGATGAGCACGTGAATCGTCTCTTTTGTATCTTGCACTGTGGCCAAATGACACTGCCAGGTGAGAGGGGAGTCTGAGGTTTGCTCCTGGCTGTGTTGAATTTATAATCTTCCCTTTTTCAGTTCTCTCCAGAGACTTCAAGGAGAGGTGGCAAGGGGCTATGGAAAAGCCCAGGACACGTGGTTTTCAGTCATGGAGGTGAGAGGCCACTCGGTTCAGATCAACGAGCTCCAGTGTCCTCGCCTGGGATGGGAGGGAGGTGGGCTAGAATCAGAAATTGTACACCATCAGCCCAATGCTGAGTCTAGTTCTCAAATCTGTCTGTTCAGCCTACATGGTACCAAAAAAAATTGAGTTAATTTCCAACACTTAAAATTCAGAATAGATTTCATAAAATGTCAAAGTTTGCCTTCTGTTTGTAATGGGAGAAATCTGGAAGTTCTGGGTCCACGTCTCCGCACAGAGCTGGAACTCAACCGTTCTTCTGATGTATCTTCTACATTCACCACAGTCCCCACCACTCTCTATTGTCTCACACTGAATTTGTTTTACTCATTTATGTTACCTGGGACTAAAGGATCTTGAAGTTCCCCTCTAAATTTGTCATTATCTGGCTAAGACATGTGGGAGTGACACTCTTTTGTCTTTATTTGGTATTGGTTCCTATGTTATGATTGTGGAATTAAGGTTCAGCAAGGTCAGTGACTGTGCTTGTGGTCCTGAGGGTTTTAAATGATGAAGCCTGTAATAGGACTGTGGGGTTCCTGACTCCCAGTCCAGTTGTCACCTCTAAGTTATATTTTCTGCTTTATACACAGGACCACATTGGTCCTATGTGTGCCTACACCAAGGCAATTAGAAGATATGGATGTGCAGAACTAAAATCAAATGACCTTTAGAAATCACTTGGAGTGAGCCCAAAATAACAATTAGCAAAGCATTCTAGGGATGAAACTGCTGATTCAGATCGATTTTGAATCTGAGAAAAACTCCAACCACTTTGGATATTTAGAAAAAGTGGCAAATCCTCAAATTTTGAGCACTTGGCAATTTTTGTAGTGCTTTTACTACTGATTTAAAAGTGTAAAGAAGTAAGACTTGATGAGGTGGTCAGTGTTGAATAGCTCCAATTCTTGAGTGTGTGGATTGTGTGTGAATTTGGACTCTGCCCCTTCTAGCTTTATAGCTTTGACTTCTCGGATTGTTACATGGGGCTGATAATAGTAATTCCAAACCTCCGGGGTTGGTATGAACGCATAACGTGCAGTGACATATGATGTGTGTGTCACGTGCTCGCCAGAGCTTCTGGCTGATACTAAGGCCTGACCTTGTCCCCAGTACTTGCTCATCATTTTCCAGGCATTTGTTCGGTGGGTCACATTGCCCTCATTTATGTTTGTAGAGTTGAGTCTCAGGGCCAACAAGACATTTATTTAAGGTTATATGGCTAAGAGATATTAGGATTCTGCATAATTTCAAAACCTGGATTTTTTTGTTTTACTACATTCCAGTTGTTCTTCCTCATTCTTGTGTCCTTTACTGACTTCTGAGCCAACTCAGAGCCTCAGTTTTCCTTCTGCAAAATTAAAGGATCCAACTGGCAGGCCTCTCCCAACCCTGAGATTCTATGATTTAACTAATGAATGAAGAGAAAAAGGAAAGCATTAAAAAAATTAAAAAATACAAGCGTAAAGTTTATCTTATTTCATTGCTTAAAAAGAATCAGTTAAAATGATTAGCATGAGTATAAAGAAAATAGTTGTTGTTTTTTCTTATGTTATGTTTTCATTTTCTCTCTTGGTGTTGTCCTTTGAAAGTTTATTTGTACTGGACAAACACGGGGGACTGATCAAAAATCCTCCTCTTTGATGGCCCTAGTTTTGATTCAGAAAATAGTTCTGGCAAACCGTTATTGACAAAGATAAGCCCAGGGTTACAGGAACAAAAGCCCGGCTCCTTGGACGAGTGCTCAGCTGGCAGGAGACGAAAGGAGACTGACTGTAAGGGGAATTTGAACACATCCTCTGATTTTTAAAATTAGTCACAAGATCTGTTCTTTTTTCTTTTTCCTAGGGAGGTTATTACAGGAGTAGCAATGAATAGTCCTCAGTGATTTCCTTTTTCTTTTTTTCCCCTTTGTTTTGGTGGTGAAAAGATTTCTTATATTTAGCATTGGCCAGCGAGACAGTTTGGATGATCCCAATTCTGGTGGTAACATCGAAAGTGCCTTCATCAGCGGACAATCGAATACACTCCTCTTCTCTCCCGCAGACCTGATCAAGCTGTTGACCTTGGTCAGCCAAGGTCCTAGAGCTTCAAAGCAGCTTGTTTGATTGGATGCTTATTGGCGTTCACATCCACAACGAGCATGAACGTGCTGCGGTCTTTGATCTCTTCATGGCCAACTTCACTGTCAGGGGAAAGTCAATGATGGAATGTCGGTCAGGCTTATTTCTCTTGGAGCAATTTTTCTTCTTCTTTGAGTAGTTGGGCTGCCTTGAGAGCCACCCTATCTTACTCTGTTGAAGTGTGGGTGACATGTAGCTCTCTTGTTTGTTTTTCTTTTCTTTTTTTTTGAGTGGGTGCCTTTCAGCACTGCCTTCTTGGCCTTCAGAGCCTTTGCTTGGGAGGGGTAAGGACTTCCTTCTTTGCTTTTAGCTGCATGTTTGTAAAAATATCCTTTCCTTTTTCAAAATAACTTTTTCCATCCAAAAAAAAAATAAATAAAATGTAGCATTATTTCTGATAGAAATTTTAGAAAATACTGGAAGTTATTTTTAAAAATTGTAAGTACATCACCAGACATAACCACTGATATAAATACACTAATGTATATATGCATGTATTTCCTTCCAATTTATTTTTCCTATAATGCATATATATGTATGTCCTGCTGAATATATAGATTTGTACTCAGATTTTTTACCTAACTTTATGTGCGAGCATCTCTCCCATGTCATTGTATATTTTTAAAAATGATTTTGATGGCTGCATGCTTCATGCATGGATCTGCTGCAATGTACTCAATCTTTTGTCCCACATTTAGCTTGTTTGTGGTTTTTCACCATCATTGATGATGCTGCCATGAATATTCATGTACATTGTGTTGATTCACATCTCTGGCTATCTGAGCTGGCAGGCATTTCTCAAGATTCTTAAAGTGTGGGACAGAGGGTCCCATTTGCTCAAACCCAAATTGTGACAACTTCCCTGACTCTGTTTTCTCCCTTATATTCTGCTCTTGCGGGACATTCTAAGCTATTTGGCAAGTGTTTAAAACTTTGCATGATATGATCCCTTCCAAGCCATCCAGACTCTTCCCCACAGTGTCCCCACTTCTAGTTTGTAATTCTGCCAGTTTTAATTATCCATAGCATCCACTTATCTCAGGCTTTTTCACACCTCCCTACCTTAGCTCAGTGCTTCCAAAATTCCAGGCATTCAAGTATCACCTTCACAATTTTGCCATTTTCAGATAGCACCTGTACCATTATCCAGTTAATATTTATTTTTAAGATGAACTGTTACTTAAAAAGTAGGTTTTAACTTAGCATCAATAGGTGTGAGAGAATGGGTTTGATGTACTGAACATGTGTATATATAAGCATGTGTGTGTGAATAATTTTTTTCTAATTTATATAAAAATAAATTCATGTGTATTGAAATAAAAAATAAAGGTTTTCTCTAAACCACCTAAAATGATCTTCTGTGATGGCACATACTCTCTATTTCTGGGAAACACTAAGTCAGCTCCATCTTCCTAGTTTATTATCTCCTCCTTTCTGATAGATTAACTCCTATTTATCTCTTGGGTCCTAGGAAGGCTGCCCTGACCCTACGTCAAGGTTAGATTTCCCCTTCCCTGACGTCTTCCAGCATCTTATGGTTTTTTTTTTCATTTTAGCACTCAGCACACAAGATTGTAATTATCTACTTACTTCTTGTATTTGCCCTAAACAAGAATTTTTAAACTTCTCTATGTGCCAGGCTCCATGTGAGGATGTAGTGATCACAAAAAAAAAAAAAAAAAAAAAGTTTGTTTCTCTTGAAGAGTTCATAGCCTAGCATTGTTTCTCCTTTGACCATGGAAACCCAAAGAAAGGTTTCCAATCTTGTTAGGGGCATGGACTAGATTGAGGGCTGTGTCAGAGAAGGCTTCCAGGTGGAGGTAACCCTGAGCTGACTTTTAAAGAATAGGTAAGAAAATGTCAGTTCAACATAAAAGAAGGCAGTAAAGGAGAAATGGAGGAACAAAAATTATAAGAGACAGATAGAAAATAAATAGCAAGGGCTGGCCCCCGTGGCTCACTCAGGAGAGTGTGGCTCTGGTAGTGCCGAGGCTGTGGGTTTGGATCCTATATAGGGATGGCTGGTGTGCTCACTGGCTGAGCGTGGTGCAGACCACACTATGCCGAGAGTTGTGATCCCCCTCCCAGTCAAAAAAAAAAAAAAAAAAAAAAAGAATAAAAGAAAGTAAATAGCAAATGGCAGACATAAATCCAACCACATGGACTATTACATTAAACACTTCAATTAGAAGGCAGAGATTGTAAGGCTGGATTTTTAAAAATCCAAGATGTGAAACATGAGTAGGTTGAAAGTAAAAAAAAAAAAACAAAAAGGAAAAAAAATACACCATCGAACAGTAATCATAAGAGAGCTATAGTAACATCAGATGAAATAGACTTTAAAATAAAAAATTTTGCTAGAGACAAAGAGAGACATTTTACAGTGGTAAATGTCAATTTATCAAGAAGCTTTAAAAATTTAAACACATATGCACCTAAAAACAGAACTCCAAAACCAAAAGGATTGAAGAGAGAAATAGACAATTTGACAATAATCAATGAAGACTTCAATACTTACTCTCTATAATTAATAGAAAATTTAATACACAAAAATTGGCAAGAATATGAAAGAATTAAACAACAAAATCAACTAACTTGACTTAATTGATCTCTACAGAACATTCCACCCAACAATAGTGAAATAAATATTTCTTTCAAGTGCACATGGAACACTACCCATTCTCCACGTGCTAGACATAACAAGTCTCAATAAATTAAAAAAATTAAATCATGCAAAGTGTGTTTTCTGACCACAACAGAATTAAATTAGAAATCAGTAAGAGAATGAAATTTAGGGAATCAGTATTCACAGGGATTTGCAGCTCAAATTTATCCTCTTTGTATAGACCAAGCCAGGAAATTAATTTAAAATGGCTCTAAATTGGTAGAACTTCCAGGAGACTAGTATAAGGAAATGCAAATTATTTCTGGAGGAACTCACCTTTAACCTAGGCCTCAAAGAATTCCCACTGATAAAATTCCAAGTTTTATAAGCCAATGTTCAAAAATCACAGTGCCCACAAGGAAATGAAGTACCTTGAATGAGAATCAGCAAGAATAAGTAACAGACTGTGGGATCAGATATTTGGCATTATCAGAATCAGAATACAAAATAAGGAAGTTTTATATATTGAAATAAATTAGGTAAAAAGTTGAACATGAGGAAAGAGTAAGAACAATAAATGTGGCCAAGCAGATTTTAAAAGAAACCAAAATAATTTTTATGAATGAAAAATATAATTGAAATGAAAAACTCAATGGATAGGCTTAACAGCAGATTATATACAGATAAAGAAGGAATTATTTACTGGAAGATAGAGTTAAAAAAATTACCCAGGATATACCAAAAAGAGATAGAGAGATGAAAAAAAAAATAAGGTAGAAAGCTTAATTTATGTGGCATTTAAATGAGAAGTTATGACCCATGTCAATTTGTAATCTTATTTTATTAAAAATAAAAGATGATCGGTAAGGGGATCTTATCCTTGACTTGGTGTTGTCAGCACCACCCTCTCCCAAGTGAGCCACGGGCCGGCCCTGAGTTTGTAATTTTAGATAGGAGAGTGAATGGAGTGAAGGAAATACTTGAAAAAATTGTGACTGAGAATTTTTTGCACTGATGAAAAACATACATCTACAAATGTGGAAGGTCTGGTGAATCTCAGGTGGGATAAAAATAAAATAAAAAAACACATCTAGGCAAAGCCTGATAAAAGTATAGAATGCCAAGGATAAAGAGAAGATCATAAAGTTACAGAGAAAACAATACAGAAAATTCACAAAGGAACAGCAAATACACCAGCAGCTGATTTCTCTGTAGCAACAATAGAATGTAGAAAACAGTCAAAGAATGTCTCCAAAGTGCTATAAGAAAACAAATGATAATTTAGATGTCATCATTCAAGAAAAAATATCTTTCAAGAATGACGGCAAAAGAAAGAACTTTTTTAGACAGACAAAACTGAGAGGATTGACGACCGACTAACCCTCGGTGAAGTAATTATAAAGGTTGTAGAAGAAAGAAAATACCCCAGAAGGAAAGTTTGGGATGCAAGAAGAAATAGTGATTAAGGAGTTGGGAAATATATGGGTAAATGAAAACAAGTCTTAATTGTATGGAGCACCAAAAGGTAATATCTTGTGGACTTTTAATAAATAGAATTAAAATATACAAGCACAGTAAAATATAAGTTTAGAAGGGAGTAAAGGCAATAAAAATGTTCCAAAATCTTAGAGTATAAAATTCTAACTGTGCTAGGTAAACATGATAGAATTTCTAGAATGGACCCTAAAAGAATAGAAATGGAGGGTATGACTTCCAAACCGGTAGATGGAAATATATGGAATGAGAAAAAAAATATCAATTCCAAAAGATGCAAAATAATATGAGAAACAAAAGAACACCTAAAATACAGGGTAAATAGTATAGAATATGATAGACATAAACCCAAATATATCAGCAAGTGCAGTAATTGTAAATAGAGAGGTTGCTCCTGCTAAAAGACAAACATTATCACATTTGTTTTAAAAAAATTTATCAATATGGTATTTATAAGGACCTCAAACATAAGGACATGGAAAAAAGAAATCTCAGCATTATGTTCTCAGCCAATGCTAAACAAAGTTGGCACAGCCGTTTCAATATTAGGTAAAAATTAATTTAAGGCAAAATCTCTGCTAGAGATGAAGTTCACTAAATAATGAAATATCTTTCCATTCCTAGGAAGAAATAACCAATTAAACTTTTATGCATCAAATTACATAGCCTCAAATACATGAAGCAAAGATTGACAGAGCTAGAAGGAGAAATAGAAAAATCTAACATGACAGGAGATTTTTAACACTTTCCTCTCAATAATTGATGGTATAAATAACCAAATAATGAGTAAGGATAAGGAGGATTTGATCAATAAAATTATTAAATTTGAGCTAAAAGACACATCTAGAGTATTTTACCCAATGATTGCAGAAAACAGCAGTTTTTCAATCACCCAAGAGACATTTATGAAAACTGACACATATTGGGGCCACACAGGGCAAAGCATTGATATTTGGTATAAAGACCATGTTCTCTGACTTCAATGGGCTTAACTAGAACTCATTAACAAAAAATTAACTAAAACCCCCATATGTCTGGCAAATAAACCTTTGATTGTATACAACTCAAGGGTCAAAGAAGAAATACTTCTGATGAAATAAAATAAAAGCAATGATTAATTTACTAGTTATACTGATTTGATCACATATTGTACACAAATACTGATAGTCAACTCTGTACTCCACAAATATATATAATCAATTATGATTCAATAAAAAATATTTGAATACTTTTGGTATGCATCAAAATCACTTTGTAGAGGTAAATTATAGGCTTAAATGTTTGTATTAGAAAAAAAAATAGACCAAAATTAGCTAAGATCCCAACTTAAGAAGTTAGAGAAAGAATAACAGAATAAACCAGAGAAACAAAAGGATAAAATAATAATCATGGAAACAAAAATTCATGACATCCGAAATAAACAGAAAATAGCAAGTATCAACAAATCCAAAAGCTGGTTTTTTGAAAAAACTATTGAAATGAACAAACTTGTGGCATGGGTGATCAAAAAAGAAAAAGAGATTAAAATGTCTATTAAATATATATATTAGAAATAAAATTTATAGCTGATACTAAAAAGATAAAAAGATATTATGAACAACTTATGCCAATAAATCTGAAAGTCTATATTAAACAGACAAATGTATTCAAAAAAATCAGTGGTGTACAAAGGAAGGAGGGTGGGGAGGAGGATTTTTTACTGACATTGTTCATAATTGTCAGAACATGGTAATAATAAACAGCAGACAGACATTTTGTCATCTTTACTTGGTTTTAAGTTTTTTACAGGTAGGTGGGCTGGTTAGCTTAGTTGGTTGGAGCACAGTGTTGCAACACCAAGGTCACAGGTTCAGATCCCCGTACCACTCAGCTGCCAAAAAAAGTAAAATAAATTCTCTACAGGTAATAGACCCCTTATTACCTGCAATTGGGGAAGACTGATATGCCTCCCCCTCATCTCCTGTCTTGGCACTTTACAACCAAGAAAATCAATGAATAGCAGCTGCGTATGACGATATGTCACTTATTAGCTACGCTGCCTTGCCTGAGTGATTTAGTTCAGGGGGCTTCAATTTCCTCACATGCAATACAAAGGAGTATTTTAACCACCTTAGCATTTCAGTGTTTTAACCATCAGAGTCTATTTCCTCTGCAAAATGGGAGTAATATACTCTGGCTTCCCTCCAGTGATGCCCAGGTAAATATTCAAAAACTGGCTCTCCGAAAGCAAATAAACAAGTTCAAAAAACAAAAACAAAAACCTGATTTGTGGCATTTGCCCGTTTCCATGGTGTAAATACTTTCAACAATGGCTAATTTCACACTTCCAGCAAGAAGTCACTTGACCACAGGACTGAGACGAGATGTGCACATCAGCTTTGTGCGCTAGTATGAACAGCCTCCAGAACATCACTATCCTCCTCCTCTTCATGTAGTTGTCAGCAGCTCTCACCTCAAATGACGTAATAAGAAGGACAGCAAAGTTTCAACCCTTAAATAAGACAAAACTAAAATTGAAATTTGGCTCTACCTCTAACTACTTGTAATCCCGGTTAGGCCATTTTGCTCCCTAAGCTCTAGTTACCTTACCAAGAAAATGAAAATAATAATAGTACTTACAACACAAAGTCCACTCATTCATTGAACAAATGTTAACTGAGCAAGCCAATGTGTCAAGCACAGTGCTAGGTATTTTGGGAGGGTTGTGATGAAGAGCTTAGCTAAACGTCAGGTGCCTTAACTTCTCTGTAAAAGATTTTCCCTATATTTGGTCCTTGGCTGCTTTTCCTTCTTATGCTTGCAGCCTTTTCTAATGTGATGTCATCTATTCCATTGCATGGTCCGGATCTATGCATGCTTGCGTGATTTCCTATCATAATCCCTCTGACGCTTCTCCTTTGAGCTCCAAACGCTGTATCCATTACCTCCTGGCCACTCCCCTTGAGGCCTACAATAGGCTCCCAACTCAGCACACCCCCAAATAAACTCATCATCTCTTTCCATCCTCTCCAACAGTTCCTTCTCCCCCGTTTGTTTCTTTTCTCAGAGGATGAGGCCACCAATTCCCCAAGTTTCAGAAACTTCCTGAAAACCTTTCATGGTTGTGTATTTCCTTCCATGTGAAGAACAGCTCCTTCGAGTGCTTTGCTCAGATGGACAAGCTAAAGTGATCCACCTACAACTTCAAGTCTATCTCATAGAGTTCTTTTCACAATCAGTAATTGCTGAATTAAATGAGTAAACTCATGGTGAGAATTTCATGCACCATAATGGGATTTGAGGGAAGCTATTCCGGGGTGTAGAGAGAGCTATTGATCTCTCTGAAATCACATCACTCAGACAACTATACATTTTATCATTCCTAAGCTGAGAGCTGGGGAATAATAGACAATGAGATTGGATCAACATTGATTGACTGATTCATTCATTCATTCTTTCATGCATCGTACGCATTTTGAATATTCATTAAGGTGCTGGACAGTTTTCTGGGTTCTGGAGATACTGAGATGAACAAAATACAAATCCAAGGATCTCATCTAGTCAGGGGGGATGGGGTAGACTTGAAAAACATACAATTGAATGTGTGCTCTGATGAAGGGTCATAAGAAATGCTCTGTGTGTGCACAAAGGAGAACGAAAGCTTCTGCTTCTGAGAATCAGGTCGAGCCCTTCAGATGCAGTAATACAAGTATTTGTTTGGGGCATTTCATAACGAGGAAAAGTTTTCCCATTAGAGAAAGGAGTGGGCACGGAGGAGGAAAAGGAAATCCTAGGCAAAGGGAACAGTATGTTAAGCAGAGGGAACAGCTCCTGTACCATGTAAAGGTGGGAAATGATGTGGCATGTGGACACTGGTGAGAATTCTTCTTATGATGTGTACGAATGTGTGTGTGTCAGGAATGAGGCCATAGTGGTCCTTTGGGGCCAAGAGCAGTATGTGTCCAGCTCAGAGCTGCTTAGTGTGAGAACATCATCTAAACAGGCAGACTCCAGGGCCCCACCCACACCCGAGGAATCATAATCACCTGGTTGGTGCCTGGGTAACTCGAAGCAGAAATTCTCCAGAACTGATTCAAATGCAGAGTCAGGACTGCAGGTTTAATCAGCAAGGTTCTGCAACCTCTGTGGTCACACAGAAAGTGGCAGAAATGGATGTCCCACTCAGGTCCCCTGGGTGATTATTAGGAATACTGAGGTCCAGGGCTGTTGGTCCCAGCTGCCCTTATGGGCAGTGAAGCTGCCCGCTGGACTCCACAGACTGCCACAAATCCTGATTTTGTCGAAAGGCAGTGATTTCCCTTGTCAGCCTCGAGGTAAGAGCTGCAGCTGATTCCAGATATTGGCATTTTCCCCAGCCTCCTCAGGTCCTTAGATACTGACAAATCCCTTTCGTCTGCTCCCCATTATTTCATTGTAAATGAGAAAGTAATAAAGCGAGGCTGGAACCGGACTAATTAAATCAGCCATTTCTAATCCTATCGATCCAGGGAAAGAGAGCTGTGGAGGGCTGGAAGGGAAAGAAGCTTCTGATTCCGAATAAGCCGAATACATTTCTGTCACAGTGTGGGGACTGAGGAGTAAGAAAGAAACAGCTCTGGATCTGAGGATCTGGGATCTGAACTCGGCAGGGGCAGCAGGACGGTATGCCTGTGGGTGCAAGGAGGCCCCACCCCACCTGGGAGCCTGCCAAGGAACTGGAGACAGAAGCACATTGTTTTCTTCTTGAGAAAAAAGACACAATGTGAGAGGAAAGGCTGTTGAAGTGAGAATCTCAATCTTTGTGGCTGGGGGATGAAGGAGGGGGCATGAACAATCAGAACCAAAAGTGGCAAAAATAAATGCATGAATAAATAAATAAATTTTTAAAAAGGGAACTGCAGGAAGCCAGCCAGTGTGGTTTTTATGGGCTGACTAAGCAACCCTGGCCAGTGTTGAGTTTAGAAGTATCTTTTCTGTCCTTTTTCTGTGGAAGGTCATTTTTATTAGTTACATGGATTAGCCTAGTTCCTTCTAGCTGTGGTCTCCAGTTTCATCTCTCTGGTCACCCTGTTCTAAATGGCTTGCAATTCTTTGAATGCGCCAGAGTGATCCACACCCCCTTGATTTTATTCATGAGTCACCACCTGCCTGGACTCCGCCCAACCCACTCTGTCAGAGTTTCTCCAAGTGTGATCTGTGCGCCATTTACCTTGGAAAACGGGGATTTTGCTACAAGTGCAGAACCTCAGCACGCTCCTGCTGAATCATTCTCTGGGGGCTGGAGCTCCTGTTCTCTCTGCGGGAACACCAACTCATCCTTCTCTTCCCAGCTCTAGCATGTTGAAATATAAAAAAGGCTCCCTGTTGCTTTAGGTTTAGAAATGGTCAAAAGCATTTTTATTTGATTCAAGCTTGTTGTAAACTTCTGCAGAAAGAAGACAATGAATTGTAATGTCCATCTCAAAAACTAAAAGATTTTATAGTGGTTGGAGAACAAACATCTAGAGAGAAAAAGGATTTATTTTAAACTGAACAAGTCTGAGATCAGTTGTGCCTGAAATGAATAACAGTAAGTAGAATTTATGAACTATCGTTATCTCTTACCTTAGGCGTGTTTTATGACTTTCAAAAGTAAGCTAAACACATATCTTACAAACTTTGACAACCATATAAACATAAAGATTTACAAGTTAGGTGAGTAAAGACTGACTCTGTAATAAAATAATTTGACTGCAAGAGTCTGCCTTTCTGGTGGGCGTTAGTCGTGTTTTCTGACTGCCCAGCACCCTTCCTATGTTTGGGGGAATTTCTTGCTTTGTGACTTTCACATCATCAACGTAGAAACAGCAAACTTGACTTTACAGTTTCCCTTGCAGCTCGAACCCAGATTATTGTATTTTTAACAAGTTCCACTGATGATTAGCACATGCACAAGATGTGATTGGAAAGTGAGCAGCAGGAGAAATCTGACTGTCCCGGTGGCCCATTTTGCTGCAGAAGGTGGTGGAAGGAGCACTCAAGTTTGGGAGGGTCCTGGGCACAGATCAGGCTCGTGGTTTGGAAATTCCTTGTGGTAGAGGCTGTCAGTTCCCAGCAGTGTACAAACTGGGCTACATCTAATGGGTAGTGGCCGCTGCCACCATGGTTTCCCCACCAGCAGTTTAGGATGCTGTTC
The DNA here is from genome assembly GCF_027409185.1 of Cynocephalus volans. Lineage (NCBI taxonomy): Eukaryota > Metazoa > Chordata > Mammalia > Dermoptera > Cynocephalidae > Cynocephalus > Cynocephalus volans. The sequence continues at coordinate 87,920,840 of NC_084474.1, forward strand.
TGGAAGCTTAAGCTGGAAGCTGACTCACCAGCTGCCCTTGCAAGTCTCCAAGCTACCCCACTTTTCCTCCGCAATACCTTTTCTAATACAATCCTTAGCACAATGATCAAAATCAGGAAATTCATATTGATACAGGTCTATCACTCCAGTGTACAGACTTCAATAAAATTTCGCCAGCAGAATCACTATTGTCCTATAGAGCAAAAGAAAAAAAACCATGATTTTCTTGTCCACAATTACATGTTATCTTTAATCGTTATATATCTTTAGTCTCTTTCAATCTAAAACAGCTCCTCAGTATTTCTTTTTCTGTAATGACCTTGACATTTGTTAAGAGTACAGACAGGCATTTTATTTTGTGGAAGATTCCACAGTTTGGGTTTGTCTGTTGTTTTCTCATGATTAGAGGCAGGTTATGCATTTTTGGCAGGAATCCCACAGTAGTGATGTTGCGTCCTCCTCGGTGTGTCATCGCGGGAGGCACGTGATCCTAATTTGTCCCATTAATCATGATGTTTCTTTGATCACTTGATTAAGGTAGTGTCTCCCAGGTTTCTCTACTGTGAAGTTACTATGTCTCCCCTTGTAATTATTATGTATCCAAAATCCTTTTAGTAACTTCTTTCCTGCTTTATCAGTCAGAGTCAGCTTCTGTTGCTCACACCTAGGAGCTCTGACAGCAATATCTCTTTACAATAAAAGGAAAGGGAAAACCATACAGGACATTTACTGCTTAGGATCAATAGCAGAACACAGTTAAATCCTGCTGAGACCTTTACTTTAGCTCAGTTAATCGGGTTTAAGGCAGAAGCTTTGTTTGGTTGTGTTTTCTTATCAGGGTATCCTAAAATATTTTACAGTGAACAGTGCTTTTAATCCAAATGATCTGCCGCATGGGTTCCCTTTAATTAAAAGCAGATTCTCTCCTTAAAGGAAGACTCCTTTCTGATGACTCTTTGACTTTCTCGAGGAGGGGGCTTATGTTATTCTATAACCACAAAGCATCATGTCCTCTGAGGAGCTTTCCTGACTGCCTCCTGGGAGATGGATCACCCCCTCCCCTGTGCTCCTGCTCTGCCCTGTGCAGATGTAACACCTCGGGGCACCTGGACATTTGCCTGAGAACCTCTCTGAGTAGAATGTCACAGTTTGGAGGGAAGGAAACGTACCTTTTTCACTGCTGTATGCTCAGCACTTAATGCATTAGGTCCCATGGAATAAGTGCTCAGTAGGGGCTTGTTGAATCAAAGAATCTATGTAAAAAGATATGACTGAGGCAAGTTCTGGTGCAGCCCATTAGGGCAAGGCCTGGGAAAGTATCTAGAAGGCTAGGTTTCCTCAGCTCTGTCAGGGCCACCTCTTCTTAACACTCCCACAGTGAATTTGATAGGTCTTTGGAACTGCTATGGGAATTTAAGTAGGGAAGTGGCATGATTGTGTCTAGGTTTTAGGCAACATCTCTTTGGCTGAATTGGAGGAAGGTCGGCAAGGGCAAGACTATGGACAGGAAGCCCTGCCAGTGGGTTCTGTAATAGTCCAGGCATGAGGTGGAGAAGGGAGGATAGATGCAAGAGGTATTTTAGAAAGTAATAACATGCCACGACCCATCGACGGTCCACCCTGAACCAGGCCCTTGCCTATGCTGTCTCCATTCTTCATAACAGTCCTGGACACTAGGTTTGATACTCTGTTTCCTTGTGAGGATGTGGAGGCTGCTAGATTTGTCTAAAACACAGAGCTATGAGGGCAGAGCCAGTGACTCACCCCGGGGCATCTGGCCCCAAAGCTCATACACCTTCCCATGAAGCTCACAACTGACCCACACACTGATCTGATGGCCTCACCAGGGCCTCTGAAGACGCCAATGTGGCAGTGACAGAATAGACATAGCTTTGCCATGTGGGTACTGGGCCACCTTGAGGAAGAGCAAGAGGGATGTTGCAGTTTAAATGTGGGGTCCCTGTTAGAGGGAGAGGAGGACAAGGGACAAGGTCTGTGGCATTGGATACAGGACAGCAGCTCAGGCTGAGGATCTCTGCTCCCCTTGTGCTCTGGTCCAGGGCAGGTTTTGCAAATGTGGCCAATTGGAAGTTGAGTAGTGACTGCACGTTCAGATGCACCCTGTGAGCTGGGATGGAACCTGGGGTTCTTGCCCCCCACCAGTAGTTCAGGCTTAAACAAAAGAAAGAAAAGGGAGAGACGACCTAAATCTCCTGCATTTTACCTTTCTCACTGGGGGGCATCAGGAGAGCCATGCTATGTTCTTTATTCCATCTCACATGGGATTGTTTACCTAAACTGGACTGGAGGCAGGTGGGGTTTCAGGGGTGCCCCCTCTCGGAGCCCTGCACCTCTTGGGCCTCCCCTGGGCTCCAGGACTATCAAGGTCATCTGTAAGTATGGACATTGTGGTAAGATCCCTGCTAGTTGAAATTCTGTAATTCTAGAAATCTTGTCCGAGTTTTCCTCATTATTTCCCACTGTGTTGCTCCTTTTTCCACTGTTAATTAATATTTCAGGAAACCTTGGTGTTTGAAGCTTAACCTTGTGATTTTGACTACTGTATTTGGAAGGGTCTCTGAAGATCCATGCCATATGATAATTTGTAACTTTGTTGAGGCAAAGTTTGAATTTCAAGGGCTGGGAGACTGTCTTGCCAGAGCAAACGCTCAGCTTGTGTGCGAGCCTCAGGAACCCCCTCGCCACTCCCTTCAGCTGTGTGGCTTCTCTACACTATCGTGTGATAATTAAGAATAGCTGCTACTGGTCCTCAAGTGTGCATTCTGAGCCAGATACTGTGTTGTACACTCCAGGTGCCTTATCGTCTTTATTCCTCACAAAAACCTGGTGAGATGGTAAGCATCTCATTTTCAGAGAAATGGAAGCTAAGAGGTGAGGTGCTATTCCTATAGTGTCACAGCCAGTAAGTGGCAGAGGCAGGATTCGAACCCAGCTCTGCCTCCCTCCAAAGCCTGTGCTGCCTCATCACTTCTTTGCAGGCTCAGGAAGGATCATGGTTAAGGTGACTGCCATCAGGATGTCACAGTATTCTTTCATTCAATAAATATTGAGTGAGCACCTACCACATGGGATGCAGATGTCCTAAGCACTCAAGGACAGCCAGGAGGCCAGTATGGCGGGGGTGTGACACTGAAGGAGGGTATTCGAAGAGCCCAGAGAAGCCACAGGAACAAACCATTCAAGGCCAGTTGGCTACTCTATGGACTTCAGCTTCCACTGTGGGGAGGATGGGAGGCCACAGGGAAGTTTGCAGCAGACAGAGGACTTCCTCTGACCATGTTTTGAAAGAATCACTTTGGCATGTGGAGAATGGACTAAAGGGGGCAAAGACAGGAAGAAACAAGGAGTCCAGGTTGGGGCTTGCTGTGGGTCAAGTGTGTCCCCCAAAAGTTCAAGTATTGCAAACTTGTCCCCCATAGTAGCAGTGTTAAGAGGGTAGGAAATCCAATTATGGTAATTGAAAAGTGGGGCCTTTATGAAGTGATTAGATTGTGAGGACTGTGCTCTAGTGAATTGGTTGATCCATTCACGGAATAGCAGGCGTGGGTCAGAAGGTTAGCTATCTCTTGCTCAGCTCCTTCTTGCAATGTGATCCGTGGGTCACCACAGAACTCTGTACAAAGTTCCAACCCAGAGGAAGGCCCCTGGTCTGTGAAATTCTCAGCCTCCCAAACTGTAAGAAATAAACCTCTTTTCTTTATACATTACCCAGTTAGTTTCAGAGATTCTGTTATAAACAATAGAAAACAGACTAATACAGGGCTAACGCAGGCATCCAGGAAAGAGATGGTGCTGGCTTGGACCCATGAGTTAGTGGGGTCACTGAGAAGTGGTCAGACTGTGGGTGTATTTAGAAGGCAGAGCCAAACGAATTCACTGGCCCATTGGATGTAGAGTGCAGTGCTGAGTTTATTTCAGTGACAGTTTATTTAAATAGCTTTTTCAATGTTCTTGATGCTATCCTGAAAGGATCACTAGAGGTCTACTAGGGTCTTTTAAATATTTTGATTATGTGTTACTGCATTTAGAGGAAGAAATGATTTGCCACTACAAATGTGGGGACTAGCCAAGGTCTTGGCTTGTAATCCTCACAGATGCCTAAAATGTATGCAACTATTACCTAGTCCTGGGCTTGGGTCAGGAACAGGGACCAAGAAGATGCTGCCAGGATCTAAGAAACTGAAGTGGCACCTCTTCTCTGAAGAGGTGAGAAACCAGCAACCACACTGGGACAAAGCTGAGGTGGTGACAGCAGCCTTATGTGCTGGGAAAACCAGCAACCCGTTGTTCCAAGAAGAAGGTGCCTGTGGAGGGGGGCAGGGCTGTGGTTTTGGCAGCACACACCTGCAGATGTCTTCATGTTTCAAAGCCACAGATTTAAGAAGGGTTGTATGGCTCAGAACAATAAGAGCAGGACTGGGGAGCCCAGATTCTCTGTTCTGGGGGCCAGTCTGGATAGAAGGAAACTTCTCTGAACAGGCACTGTGGTTATCAATTTGCATAGGGTGGCCAGCACACAGAGACAGTCTACAGGAAGCATGAGATCCTTTTTAGGTGTCTGCCATAGCATTTCCAAGTCAGATGGTCACTTAATCTGGGGTCATAGTGGGAAGTGCTCTAGAATTACATTAAACCTGTGTTCTGCCACCTCCTAGGTGGGTGACTGTGGACAAATCATGTAACTTCTTTAAACATCTGCTTTTTCATCTGTACAATGGGGTCATAGATTATGTCTCTCATCACCTTTATTTTAAGCACCCTTCCTACAGGGGCATTGCACTTGTGAACATGTGATTTGCTTTAACCAGTGAAATGTGTGCAAAACTGACATGTGACACTCTGGGAAAAAGCTTTAACGAGTCAGTGCATGGCTTGCCATGTTTTCTTTCCCTTGCCTCTGTGATTGTGAGAGAATGGATCTAAACAGAGCCTCCATCATCTGGGCACCTGAGGAATTACCATGAGCAGAACTCCCTACTGATCTGTGATGGATATGTATGTGTGAGTGAGAAATAAGCACATTTTTTTTTGCTATAAATCTTTAAAGATTTCTGGGTTGTTTGTTACTGCAGCACAACCTAGCCTATCCTGACTGATACAAATAGAAGTGATAATCTTTCTTCATGTATATAGAATAGGATTGTCCTGAGGATCGAATGTAACTCTTCCCTCTCTCCAGAACTTTCTATTCCCTCTGCACTCCAGGCTAACTCTTGTTCATTCTGTAGGTATCAGGTGAAATGCCCCTTTCTCAGAGAGGCCCTTTCTGCCCCCTGGATAAGGTAGCTCCTTCTGCCATTAGAGCTTCCATGTAGCACTTTGCTTACTCTTTTGTAATTTTCATTTCATCTGTAATCTCTTCTTGGATTGCCTGTCACACCGCTCTTCTGTACACTCTAGATGGCAAGTTCTTGCCTGTTTTGATCACAGTGCACCTGCCACTTTGCACAGTGCCCAGCACAGAGTAAGTGCTCAAAGACAAATGCATATGACCAATAAGCAGACTGCCTGGCACAGGAATGATGGCCTCCTTTTTCTCTTTTCACCATCAAATATTCCTTTACAATATTTCTCTATTTTCACTCAGTGGCTCTAAACAAACTGTCTTTTTCATAAAGCGATACATTTGACCATTTCTTATTACTCAATGACACATGTAGTTACTGAGGAGCGCTTCTGATCAGCAGGAGAGAATCACCATGACCACATCAATGGATATAATTCCAGCCCAAGGCAAAGCAAACAGATGTTTGTGTTTGTGCAGCTTTACAGAATCTTTAACTAACAATTGTTTCAACCCAAAGGACATTTAATGTGTATTTAATGAGAGGTCCCCAGGGAGGCAGTTTTGGTCAGGAAGCTCAGCCGTGTCATCGACGGTTCTGGCTGCTTCTCTCTTTCTCCTCTGCCAGCCTTCACTTTCTCTTCACGCTTCTTGACTCCTGGTTTCCCCTCAATGTCTTTATCAGCTCTAGAGACCATGAGCACATCCCTAGAAGGGTAAAAAAGCTCTTCTTTCTCATCTGTTTCTTTCTCCAGATTGAAAGTTTTCCCAGAAGCTCCTCATCAGACTTTGCTTTATGTTTTGTTCCCCTCTGTTATAACTGGAGCCCAAGGCCATGCCTAGCTGCAAGGGATTCTTGGAAAGTGATATCTGGCAAAGGGCCCTGGAGTTAACTTGAGTAATCACTGGTGCCTGGCATATGGCATCCTGGACAAAATGGGGGTCCAATAACAAGAAACAAGGTGGGGAGATCTGTTTCTGAGTGAGCTGTGAACAGTGGTTGCTGTGCTCACTGTGGTTCATGAGATCTCACGGCCCCTTTACTTCTTCTTTTCTATTTTTTTTTCCTTTTTAAAAAAAATTTAATTGAAGCATGATTGATTATACATAATTTTGGGGGTACAACGTTAACTACCATCACCTGTGTACAACAGGTATCGATCATATCGATATTATTAGCGTACTCATTATTACAAATTGTAATTATTCATTTACCCAATCTCTCTCCACCCTCCTCTCCCTCTACCCTCCCACCTCTAGTAACCATGGATTTGTTCTCCCCTTTTGAAAGATTAACATATGATTGTAGTCTTGGCTTTTTCTTTTTCTTCCTTCCTTCCTTTCTTCCTTCCTTCCTTCCTTCCTTCTTTCCTTCCTTCCTTCCTTCCTTCCTTCCTTCCTTCCTTCCTTCCTTCCTTCCTTCCTTCCTTCCTTCCTCCCTCCCTCCCTCCCTCCCTCCCTCCCTCCCTCCCTCCCTCTCTCTCTCTCTCTTTCTCTCTCTCTCTCTCCCCCCCATCTTTCTTTCTTTCTCTCTTTCTTTCAACACCCACTTATGAGTGAGAACATGTGGTATTTCTCTTTCTGTGCCTGGCTTATTTCACTTAACATAATTTTCTCCAGGCTCGTCCATGTTGATGCAAATGGCAGAATTTCATTCTTTTGTATGACAGAGTAGTTTTCCCTTGTGTATCTATACCACATTTTCTTTATCTAGTTGTCTGTTGATGGATTTTAAGGTTGGTTCCATGTTTTGGCTCCCTTTACTTCTTTCTCATTCACTTGGTCTAACACACTCTTCTAACAGGTAAAGAAAATAAATACCCAAAGAAGAGGAATTATTCAAGGCCTTATCCTGATTCAGGGGCAGATAGGGGTTAGACTATAAGTCCTCAATATCTCTTCACTCTTTCAAAGAAATAATCTAAGGAAGCCTTTAACCCAGTCAAGCTGCTCAGTACGCAGAGAAGAGCTAACCCCATGTGTCCTGCCCAATGAAAAGCATCAGGAAGATGGCCTAAATTTTGGCCCCAGTTCTGTTCTATTTAGCTCTAACTTTGGAAAATTTACGTAATCCATTTAAGGCTTGATTTTATTTAATTATCCATTGTTATTTAATTTGATTTTCCAGATGAGGAAATTGAGACCCAGAGAAGGGAAGTGATCTGCCCAAAGTCACACAGCGAGTGAGTGGCAGGGCCAGGACTGGACAGCAGATCTCCTGATTTCCTGCTTGTGTCCTTTCCCTGGTAGGCATGTTGGGAAAGCTTCAAGTACTACCTGAAGAAGAGGTTAGGGCCGTGTACCTGCTCTGGCATCTAGGAGCAATGGTTGGCCAGTTTCATCTTTTCAGACACTGACTTATAAAACTGGGCTCTTGCATTCTGTTTGTCAAATTGCTCTTGGCAGGTAAATAAATCTGGATATTGTTAATTGTTGCAAGACACCTGTGTTAATCTATATCAGTGAATCACCCAGTGCTGCAGTAATGGGATGTTAAGAACAAGGTCATTTTGATTTTTAATAAGAACAAAGAATTTTAACCCTGGGTGGCAGTGATTCCCTCTCCTATCTAAACATCACAGTCTCCTGCAGAGATTTCTTTTGTCAAATACAGATTCTAGGGCCTCACCCACTGGAAGGCTCAGAAAGGGCCTACAAAAGTGTATCTTTACAAAGTTTTTACAGGACATTCTGACAAAGTCTTTACAGTACATTTGGCCTAATATTTTAATCACTGAGTGGACAGGATGGAATTTCTCCAAGCAGCACTTCAATGTCTTTGAGTTGTTGTTCATTTGCTTTTCTTTCAAACAGCAAGGTGGATGTCTATAATACCAGGTGGATGGAGGTAACTCAGGGATGACCAGCTGGTCCAAGCTGCTGAACTTCTCAGAAGCATTATTAACCATGGAGGTGGTTTGCTTTTGCCTTAAAATACATAAATTTAAAAACATATATGGTTTCTTATTAAGGGAACTAAAAGTGAACTTTGAGTATCACTATTCCTACATTCAAATATAGGATGCCATCAAAACAACATTTAAAAAATACTGAGACTGAACCCATGAAATGTTATCAAACATTGTTTTAGGTCAGTGGTTCTCAGAGGAGGTGGGGGTGCATTGAACGATGACTGACGCATTTTTGGTTATCACGGTTGGGCAGCAGTGGAGGGTGCTGGCAGCTAGTATGTAGCGATCAGAGATACTGCTATACATCCTACAATGCAGAGGACAGCCCTTCCTGCCCCAAGAATGATCTGGCCCCAAATATTGATAGTGCTGAGGCTGAGAAACCCTGCTTTAGGAACTTTAATTCAGGCTTGAATATGATTTCCTCATCCCCAATCTTTTAGCTTGACATATATGTATATATGTATGTGTATATATACCTGTGTACATGTATATGTTCGTGTGTATGTGTATGATATGGATCATGCCATCCATGACCATAGGCCATTCTTAAGTAAATTTATGTGCAAAACCTCTGCCATCTCTAGGCCCTGCTGGGGAAGACTTCTTGTCACTACTTCTTCATTCCTATGTGGCTGTCTCGACCACTGGATAAACAGTCATCTTCTCCTTGGTTTCCTGGAGCCACTGAGATCTCTGTGACTGCTGCGATTGCACAGGTGTCACCTGCCTTGGCCCTTTCCCAAGAATGACTGGCTTTACCTACCCCTCCTTCCTCTTACTCCATTGGGACTTCACTCTCGCCCCCTTTCCTCTGGCCTGTGTCAGCATCACTTGCAGTCTCTTCTCAATCAGGGTTTAGTAGAAAGTACTTTCCTCTGTTTTAGAAGGGCTTAGAAAAAACCCACAAATTGGAAAAATACTACAAAACATAGGAGGTGTTTGAGGCATATGCTCCAAGAAGTACACAAGCCAGAGCTGAAGGCACAGTTCCGTGTGGGGGGTCAGGAGTCTTGGGTTGGAGTTCTCTGTGTACCACCAAATTGCTGTGTGGCCTTGTGCAATTTACTTCCCTTCTCTGGCCCTAATTTTTCCTCTGTGCAATAGATGGCTGGCTGAGAAGAGTTCTCAGGTCCCTTCCTGGTCTCACATTGAAAACTCTGAAGAAGGCAGAAATTTCTCCCACAATGACCCACAGATTGACCAGAAAGGGCACATCCTATGAGCCTCAACCTGCCCTCAGGTTTTCCTCCTAAATTCTAAGCAGGATGTTCAGGTTTACCATTCTGGAAGAAACCTACACCCACACCAATGGACGTCAATTCTGGCATTTATTAGAGTGCCAGTAAATCTTGAAAACAATAAATATCTCATTACTTTGCTGACGATGTGTCTTTAAGTGCTACTTCAAAATGCCTGTCTTTGCTGTGCTTGATTTAAAACAAGGACTCATTATAATCTTTCAGTCTTTCATCCTTTGCGAGCATTTTGTTGGACCCTAATCAGATTTCTATAAATCCCCTAGAGCAACAGGCAAGGAGGCCAGAGGGGTATCCCAGGGCTGGTGCTGTCTGATTCTTGACTTGTGATTTTCAGTGTAATGCAGATGAAATGATATAGACTTCACTTTCAGACAGATCTGGACTAATGTCCCACATCTCGTCTCTGTCACAGGCTAGCTGGGTTATCTTGGACAAACTGACTTAACGTCTCCGAGCCTTAGTCTCTTAACCTGTAAAATGCAGGATAATGGTTTCTTCGCAGAGCTGAGGTTAAGAGGAAATGAGTCGACAGATGTAAAGCACCCATCCCAATGACTGGGATAGAGAAGATGCTCAGAAAATGGTGAACGATTAAAACACTTATTACTCTGAAGAAAGAATTCAGAGTTCCTACTCAGAAAGCCCTGGAGGCCAATGTCAGGAGTTGTAAATCAACTCCTCTTCTGTTTTAATACTGAATTAACAACCAGGCAGGGGGAAAAATGGATCATTTAAATATTTAAACCAAACATTTAATTTTTAAACATGAACATTCTTTTTATAACTTGGACTGCTCTTCAAGGCCTGTGGAAAATTCCCCGAGCCTCTGCTATCTGCCCTCCTTCATGGTGCATGCTAAAGAACATTGCTAACCTTGGGTGCTTGTGAACTTGGCAGAAGATAATACACTTGTTTTATTCAGAAGAAAGCACATTTGTGTCCTAATAAAGATATTACTGACAAGTTTCTATAAAGAAAGGAGAGTAAATCCCTGTGTAATAAAAATGAAACTAAACCTAAAAGAAATAAATTATTTCAGGTGACTCTTTTGATTCCTATATTCTGCAGGGACTATTCAGCCTTTTTGTATGTTACCTCTTTCAAATTACACAAAAAACCTTGTGAGGTTTTCACTGTAATCATCCTTTTGTCCATAAGAAAACTGAGGTTCAGTGAGGCCGAGTAATCCAGGGTCACGCATTTTGGACAGTGAATGTTTCTGCTTTACTTCCGTACCATTCCTGCCCTCTTCCTCCTGCCAGAACCTCAGACCCACTGTTGTTGTTTGTGGAACTACCTACAGCAGTAGTAGAAAATCCACCCAGTTTATGTGTGTTCTAGGTCTCATGATCTAGAGATGTTGCTGGGATGCTGGACGAGGACACTGATGCTGCCCTTGGCCATCTCACAACCAAGAAGGGCTTGCTGAGCAAGAGGCTGGTGGAAGCTAGAAGAAAGAGTATCACTAGTCTAGTTGAAGCTCTGGGATCATCACTTCCCTTTAAGAAATGGGACTTCTCTCCTCTTGATGACCTCTTCTCTTTTCAGGTATTACTCTATTAGCCTGTTTCCTGTCACTTACAACAGAATACCTGAAACTCGGTAATTCATAAAGGAAAAATATTTATTTCTTACAGTTTTGGAGGGTGGAAGTCCAAGGCCAAAGGGGTGCATCTGGTGAGGGACTTTTTCTTGGTTGGCATGCTCTTCAGAGTCCTGAGGTGGCACAGGGTATCACAAGGCGAGAGGGACAAGAGTGTGTTAATATGCTCACTTGCTCTCCCTACAAAGCTACCAGTGCCACTCCTGTGAAAATCTATGTAACCATTAACCCATTAATCTATGGATGGATTAATGCTCTCCTGATCTAATCACTTCCCGAAGGCCCCACCTTTCAAATACCATAGTCAGATTTTTTACTCTCTTAACACTGACACAGTGGGGATTAAGGGTTAGTATGAATTTTAGGGAGACATTCAAACTGTGGCAAATATTTTAACCTAATCAATCAATAAAACAAACACTTATGAAGCACTGATTATGTTTTGGGTGTTCTGCTAGAGCCATGTACATCTAATCTGCCCCAGGTTTCAGTAATCTTTGACTACAAATACCATGACGCTCTCTGTTATAACCAAATTACCTTATAAGCTCCTCATCCTTCCTTGTCTAGCTGGTGTCTAAGCCAAGGATCCACAGGGCATTGCCTGTTTAGGGCACAGTGCTCCTCTTAGGCTAGTCAGCATGATACCCATCCTTGCCTTTATTAAGGAGGGCACACCTCTTTTCCCTGGGATATCCCTTCTAAGTGTAGCATAAGCAGTCCTATTGCGGCTACCAGGAAATGTTCTTGGAGTCCAGAGGCTTAAACCCCATCTCGTGGTCTCTTATGCAGCTGCTGTCTTCCCACCTAGCTCTGTACTGCCCTATAAGGTGGGGGGAAGCTCCCCCAAACTTCCAACCAACCTCTTCTCAGGACCTCCAGTCCTCTTTGAGTATCAGAGGCCAGCCCAACTGACTCTTAGGCTCTTGAGAGGGCTGAGGGTTGTTTTCCCAAGAACATGGGTAGGTAACTACCTAAACTTGCCAATCTATGAAGATCCTTCCAGAACAAAGGGGCAGTTAGTCCCAAAGACAAACAACTCTCCAACCTGGAAGGTAGAAATCACTTCTGATTTTTAAAATAGCTCTTTTGATAGTCTAAAAACAAAATCCAAAAGAAACACCAAACAGAACAGCAACAAGCGTTAACAACATAACAACAGCAAGTGCAGACACTCCAGTCTGGTTCCCTCTGGGCACCTTTGGATTAACACATATGACTTTAAGGATGAGACCTCTTTCCTGCCTGTGATTTCTTTGTGCCTCCTGTCCTGCAGTGCAGTCTTGCACACCCGAGCACAGAGCTGCTTTCTGTGAGAATGTGGTTCTTTAAGTGGGCAATATACTTCATTTCCTGTTAAAAATCTGAGTTTATTGCAAAAATCCTTTTGTCTCTGCCTCCGCCAGTGAGTTTTGGCATCACTGTCCCCTTTAGCACGTTGGGCCTTAGTTTTCTTCTTGGCTTTCCTCCTCTGCTCAACCCTGAGTGTCTTGAGGCAGGGGCCCATCTGATTGGTCTTAGGGATCTTCTTCAGGGCAGAACAGGATGTTTTACCATATAAGCTACTCTGGATATAGAGGTGAGAGTCTGAATTTCTGCTCCAGTTCTGCTTTTATCCTGTGTGGCATTGGGCAAATTACTCACCTCTGGGGGCTCTAATTTCCTCAGTTTTAAAAGTAGGATAGCGTCACTGTGGTAGAATGCAGAGTGGTCTCTAATGCTCACACTTCTTCATGTTCATATTCTTTGAAATGTGACTTTGCAACTTTTCCCTTCAAAGCTGGAGTCTGCTTTCCCACCCCTGTGAACAGGAGCAGGTCTTTTGACTTGCTTTTGTTAATAATGGAAATGACAGTGTGCCAGTTTTGAGCCTCGAACTCAAGAGGCCTTGCAAGCTTCTGCTAGCTCTTTTGGACCCCGGCTGCCTCTGTGAGAAACAAACAAACAAACAACAACAACAAAAAACAATACGTGCTCACTGTTGTAGAATGAGAGCCCACATGGAGCCAAGAGAGTGATCCCAGGCAAAGGTATCCTTGACCAGCTCATCCCAGCTGACTTTGCAGACCATATATTAGTAGGTGAGTCTACTAAGATCAGAAGAGCCACTCAGCTAAGTCCAGTCTAAAGTGCCAACCTGTAGAATCATGAGCTAAATAAATGGTGTGTTTAAGTTACTGTTTGGGATGGTTTGTTATGCAGCAAAAGTTAACACTCACTCTCAGATGATTGCGAGTATTAAATGACATAGTGTGAGTGCTTAGTAAATGTCACCATCTCACCCTCTTCATTCTGAGGTACCCCTCCTTACATCGCTGGGCTCATATTCCCCCCTTCCTTAATGCTGGAGAGCATCTCTGGACAGAGGGAGAATGGGCCAAAAATCAGGGTGACATTATCACCTTCTCCTTCTGATTCCTATGTCTGACTTCTCCATCTAATGAAATTTCAGAGCTGCTGTCAATTCCAGACTCCAGTAATTGCTCAGTCTTTTATATCTACTTTGTCAGACTGATTATCCCCAAACTCTTGCCTGTTTTTAGACCGTGATAACTAGCAGAATGAAAAAAATCCCAAAGGGTACCCCAGAGACTTTTGTTCAAGTTTGCAAGTTTAGGCTGTCTTACTGGCCAGTGTGGAATCTTGGACTAGCTTTCCAAGGCTCAGCTTCCTCATTTGCAAAAATGAAACCAAGGCTGTTACCCATCCCTCACAGGGGTGCACTGGGAATCATGTGATAACCATGTATGTGAAAGCGTTATTCAAGTATAGAACCCTGTAAAAATTTACAGTATTATTTGCCCATTCCAAAAATATTTATTGAATTCTGCTGTCTCCAAGCACTACAAGCTTGGATTAGATCAGAAAATACAGCAGACAGCAATCCCTGTCCTTCTGTGCTGCTCACACCATCCTTATCTGATCTTGCCCAGCCCTCCTGTGACCCAAGGCATTAATGTGTTTTTCATTAGAACTTACTTTTGTCTTAACATAGGTTTCTTAGGACACATTGCTGAAGGCAAAACACACACACTAAGGCTTTACTGGGGTGTAAGATCCTAGGGAAGCAAGACTAGGAGTGAAAGAGGAACTGAGGCAGGGAAGGAAGGCAGGGAAATATGAGATGTGACACTGAGCTGCCCACAGTTTCACCAGAAACCAGCCACTTGCTGGGTCATGCAGGATGTCTTTGAAGGGGCCACAAGGAAATGCGTCTTGGAAGAGTCCATCCAGGAAAGGAAGGAAAGGAATTTGATGTTTGCTCCTTCCTACCTCCCATCTCTCAATAGTCACAGGTCACCCAACAGGAATTAATTCTCCTATACTGCTAGATTATGTTACCTGCTCCTCTAAAAAACAAACCCACCCTAGTAGGGGCAATACTGATTGGGTATAAGCCCCAGCAACCCCTGCCAGCTTGTAGCTTGCATCCTGATGGCCCAGTTCGGTTAGCCAGTGAGTATAAAGAGAGGCTGCCAGTGTCTTGCACCTTAGTGTTGATGGAGGAACCTGTACATGAAGCAGGAGGCTGGTGGCATAGGCGTGAGGCAGGGCATTGTTGGGTCATGCCACATGACACGGAAGAACATGGCTGCACAGGGCTTGGCTGGTTAAGCCAGGCAAGTACTTTGACAATATGACTGCTGTTGTGCAGCTGGTGAGGAGCATGCAGGTCTCTCTCGAGTAAAGATGAAAAGCTCTTTTAGTCTCCAGGAATGTGATTGGTTCCTGGTGATCTTCCTAGAGGCAAACCATGGTTGAGCCAATTAGACAAGGGCAACGAAGAAGATCCAGTATTCTTTTAAGGACCCATTTGAATAGAATACAAAGCTTGGTGTAGCCGAAGGAATGGCTGTAAGCCAGAGGCCCCAGGTCCTACTCTCTCATTAACTTGCTTCATAACCTTGAGCACATGCTTGAACCTCTCTGCGTCCAGACTCTCCATGTATGAAATAAGAGGTGGTCTCCAGGCAGAGCCCTTTGCAGCTCTACTATTTTGGAGCCCTAGGGCTTTATATAGATGCAAAGTCATCCTTCTTGAGCCTCTGCCTATGTCCCCCATTCTGCATGTACAGTGAGTGAAGCATGCCGGAGGAGAGGCAGGCTCACCAGGAGACAGTTACAGAGAGTAATGAATGGCCAAGGCTATGGGCAACTTCACTCCTGCCAGTGTTGTTACAGTCCAAATTAAATACAGCCATCAAAGACTTCCATCCAATGCTGACCAGCTGCAAATATTAACACATCTGTGGTGAAGAAATAATGGCCACTAATCACTAGCAATCATCAGCAGTGACTCTGTGAAGAAAGCTGAGGGTGAAATTTCACTGGTGTCAACATTCTCAGTTGGCTTCTTTAATGACCAAGAAATACCCGAAGCACCTGATGACTGTATGTTTAAAGGTGACTATTTATTTATGAGACTGTTGAGTCCTTTACCTTTTAAATGTTTTGGTGGGTTAAACCTGCCAGAATGTGACTCCAGAAGCATTTTGAGTAATTATGTTTCCAAAAGAACTAGGAAGTGGGGCAAGATAGACTAGAAGTGCCCAGGGTGCATTCTTCCTACAGAAAAGGACTGGAACAACTAAAAGATGGCTAAATATTGACAGGAGCATCAGTGAGAAAGTGAGGGAGTGCAGCAGGAGACTGGTAAGATCACTGTGGAGCGTAAAAACCCAGGATGGTAGCATAGAAATGAGACAGAGAGAAACATGGCCTCAGCTGCCATGTCTCCGACACTGGGATCGGTACAGGAAGAATTTTTCCTGCAGTGAAAAGGTAGGCAGAGGACCAACATCAACCTTCATCCTCACCACGAAGGCCCATAGATCCTTTGGCAGACAAGTCTGGAGCCAAGAGTGGGGAGTGGCCTAGAATACACACACTGCATCACTCTAGAACACTAGCACAAGTGGTGCACTACTACCCTCACCCTTGGGACCCAGGCTGATGCAGGATGGCACCATCTTGAAACCAGAGCTGTTAAAGGAGCATGACCTGCCCTGGAGCCCATAGCCACAGTGCTTTCCCAGCTTTAGGGCTTTGCCCTTCACCCAGTGCACTCATAGGAGAAGCTATAACACCCTGATTCCAGTGGCATAAAGCCTGGGCTCACAGAGGCTGTGACTCTGTTCCACAGTCTGGGAAGTCAACCCTTGTCTTGCTAAACTGATGTACCCCCTCATCTCTAGCCAGAGATCAGACAGACAGGTGGACCACATCCTGTTCTGCCCTCCTCCCTAGCCCTGCCAGCTGATTGAGTTGTGTGCACCTGAGTCCCCAGCTCGTAAGGAAGGCTGATGGGTCTCTACCATAATGAATATAACCTCAGGCCAGTAGAGATAAAGTGCCTCATCCTCTCCTAGAGAAGTGCTCAGGCAGTTTCAGCCTGAACAGCCCCACCTAGCAGCTTTGCCAACAGTCCCAGAAGCAGCTGCACTGGCCCCTTCACTACAAGATTGCCTAGTGGCCCTGCCCTGCTGCCCAGAGGCAGCAGGACAGGCCACTTCACTGCATGCTTGCCTAGTGGTCCTGCCCATAGACCAGAAGATGCAGGATGGGTCACTTCACTGACCCCACCCCTAGTCGCCCCCACCCTAGTGGCCCCAACCCCTGCCCAGAAGCAGCTGGACAGGCTGCTTCACTGCAGGCACGCCTAGCAGCCCTGCCCACTGCACAAGAAGTGGTGAGACAAGCCCCTTTACTGCAGCCCTGCCTAGTAGCCTTGCCCATTTCCTGAGAAGCAGCTACAAGAAATACTCAAGGAAGTCCTGCATATGGGATCAAAAAATGATAATTATTACCATGACTATGCAAGAAAGAACAAAACCCACTGGTAGAACAAAAATGCAAATGAGAAAGAGAAAGAAACTATATTCAAAAAACCAGCAAACACTGAAGACAACAGCAAAAGGGGGGAAAAGGAACAAAAGATATTTAAAACAACCATACAAAAACCAATAAAATGCCAGGAATAAGACAATACCTTTCAATAACAACACTAAATGTAAATGGATTTAATTCCCCACTCAAAAGACATAGACTAGCTGAATGGATTAAAAAAACTATACTAAACTATATGCTACCTACAAGAAACTCACCTCACATATAAAGACTCACACAAACTAATAGCAAAGGGATGGGAGAAGATATACCATGCAAATGAAAACCAAAGCCAAGCAGGAATAGCTATTCTTATATTGGACAAAGTAGACTTAAAAAAATAAAAACTATAAAAGGAGTCAATGAAGGTCATTATATTAATAATGGAGGGATATATTCAGCAAGAAGATATAACAATCATGAATAGATATGCACTGAATACTGGAGCACCCACATATCTAAAGCAAACACTATTAGACCTAAAGAGAGACATAGACCCCAAACAATAATAGTTAGGAATCTCAACGTGCCTCTTTCAACACTGGACACATCATCTAGGAAACAAAACAACAAAGAAACACAGCATGTAAATTACACTTTAGACCAGTTGGACTTGGCAGACATCTACAGAACATTTCATCCAACAACTACAGAATATATATTCTTCTCAACAGCACATGGAATATTCTCTGGGATAGACCACATGTTGGGTTACAAATCAAGTCTCAACAAATTAAAAAAAAATTGAAATCATATTGAGTTATCTTTTCAGACCATAACAGATTAAAACTAGAAATCAATAACAAGTGAAACTTTGAAAGCTATACAAATATATGGAAATTAACATTCTTCTGAATGACCTATGGGTCAAAGAAGAAATTAAACAGGAAGTCAAAAAATTTCTTGAAACTAATGAAAATAAAGACACATCATATCAAAACCTATGGGGTACTGCAAAAGCAGTACTATTAGGGATATTTATT
The DNA here is from genome assembly GCF_027409185.1 of Cynocephalus volans. NCBI lineage: Eukaryota > Metazoa > Chordata > Mammalia > Dermoptera > Cynocephalidae > Cynocephalus > Cynocephalus volans. The sequence continues at coordinate 87,938,791 of NC_084474.1, forward strand.
GCAATAAATGCTTACATCAAAAGACTAGAAAGACTTCAAATAAATATCAAAGAACTAGAAAAACAAGAAAAATTTAATCACCTCATTAATAGATGGAAAGAAATAATTAAGATCAGAGCAGAACTAAATAAAATAGAACCCCCCCAAAATACAAAAGATCAACAAAGCAAAAAAGGTTTTCTTTGAGAAGATAAACAAAATAGACAAAGCATTTACTAGACTACCTAAAAAAAGAAGAGAGAAGAACCAAATATCAAAAATCAGAAATGAAAAAGAGGATATTACAACTGATACTACCAAAATACAAAGGATCATTATAGACTATTATGAACAGCTATACACCAACAAACTGAAAAATCTGGAGAAAATGGATAAACTTCTGCAAACATACAAACTACCAAGACTGAATCAAGAAGAAATAGAACACCTTAACAGACCAATAATGAGCAATGAGATTGAAACAGTAATCCACAGTCTTCCAACAAAGAAAGGCCCAGGACTGGATGGCTTCACCACAAGATTCTACCAAACCTTTAAAGAATTAATGTCAATCCTTTTCAAACCGTTATATATCCCAAACAATTGAAACATAGGTCATTCTCTTAAACTCATTCTATTAGGCCAGCATCACCCTCATAGCCAAACCAGACAAAGATACAACAAAAAGAGAAAACTACAGGCTAATATCTTGATGAATATAGATGAAAAAATACTCAATAAAATATCAGCAAATAGAATACAGCAGTACATCAAACAGATTATACATCATGATCAAGTGGGATTCATCCCAGGGATGCAAGGATGGTTTGACATATGCAAATCAATAAATGTGATACACCATGTCAACAAAATCTAGGACAAAAATCCATACAATTTTCTCAACAGATGCAGGAAAAGAATTTGATAAAATTTAACACTGCTTCATAACAAAGACTCACAACAAATTAGGTATGGAAGGAAAGTATCTCAATACAATAAAAGCCATATATGACAAACCCACTGCCAATATCATCCTGACTGGGGAAAAACTGAAAGCTTTTCAGTTTTGAGAACAGGAACAAGACAAGGATGCTCCATATCACTAGTCCTATTTAACATAGTATTGGAAGTACTAGCCAGAGCAATAAGGCAAGAGAAAGAAATAAAGGGCATCTAAACTGGAAAAGGAGTTGAACTGTCCCTGTTTGCAGATGAAATAATCCTATATAGAGAAAAACCTAAAGATTCTACCAGAAAACTCTTAGAGCTGATAAAGATATTCAGTAAAGTTTCAGGATAAAAAATTAATATAGAAAAATCAATAGTATTTTTATACTCCAACAATGAAGTAGCAGAAAAAGAAATTAAGAAAGCAAGCCCGCTTGCAATAGCTACCAAAACAATCAAACAAACAAACAAACAAACAAACAAAACCCTAAGAATAAATTTAACCAAGGAAATGAAAGATCTCTACAATGAGAACTACAAATCACCACTGAAAGTAATTAAAGAGGACATAAAATAGTGGTAAGACATCCCATGCTCATGGATTGGAAGAATTAACATTGTGAAAATGTCCACATTTCCCAAAGTGATCTACAGATTCAATCCAATCCCCATCAAAATACCAATGATATTCTTCACAGAAATAGAAAAAATAATCCTAACATTCATATGGAACAACAAAAGACCCCGAATAGCCAAAAGAATCCTGAGCAAAAATAAATAAATAAATAAAGCCACAGGCATAACACTACCTGACTTCAAATTATGCTACAAAGTTGTAGTAATCAAAACAGCATGGTACTGGCATAAAAACAGACACATGGACCAATGGAACAGAATCAGGAACCCATGTACTTACAGATAACTGATCCTTGACAAAGTTTCCAAGAACATACATTAGGAAAGGACAGCCTCTTCAATAAATGATGCTGGGAAAACTAGATGTCCATGTGTAGAAGAATGAAACTAGACCCATACCTGTCGCCATATACCCAAATAAACTCAAAATAGATTAAAGACTTAAATATAAGAACTGAAATTATAAAACTCCTAGAGGAAAACATAGAGGAAACACATGTAGGAGTGGGCAAAGACTTTAAGAATAAGACCTGAAAAGCACAGGCAACAAAAGGAAAAAATAAACAAATGAGATTATATCAAAGTAAAAAGCTTCTGCACAGCAAAAGAAACAGTCTATAGAGCAAAAAGACAACCTACGGAATGAAATAAAATATTTGCAAATTATATATCTAACAAGGGATTAATATCCAGAATATAAAAGTAAAAACAAAACAAACACACAAAATAAATAACCTCATTAAAAAATGGGCAAAGGAGAGCTGAATAGGCATTTCTCAAAGGAAGATATGCAAATGTCCAACAGACACATGCAAAAGTGCTCAACATCACTTTAGGGAAATGCAAATCAAAACCGCATTGAGATATCATCTCACCCCAGTTAGACTGGCTATTATCCAAAAGACAGAGAATAACAAATGCTGGTGAGGATACACAGAAAGGGGGAACACTTACATTCTGTTGGTGGGACTGTAAATTAGTGTAGCCATTATAGAAAACAGTATGAAGTTTTCTCAAACAACCACAGATAGAACTATCATATGATTAAGCAATCCTACTACTGGGTATATACCCAAAAGATATGGAAATCATTGTGCTGATGGGATACCTGTACCCCCATATTTATGGCAGCTCTTTTTACAGTAGCCAAGATATGGAACTAACTTAAATATCCATTATGGTTTACTGGTTAAGGAAAATGTGGTATATATACACAGTGGAATACTACTCAGTCATAAAAAAATAATGAAATTCTGCCATTTGCAGCAACATGGATGAGCTTGGAGAAAATTATGTTATATGAAATAAGCCAGGCACAGAAAGAGAAATACTGCATGTCCTAACTCATAAGTGGGAACTAAGAAAGAAGGAAAGAAAAAAAGAAAGAAAGAGAAAGAGAGAAAGACAGAGAGAGAGACACACACACATACACACACAGACACACACACACACACAGAGAAAGAGAGAGAGAGAGAAAGAGGAGAGAGAGAGAAAGAAAAAACATCACAATAATATGTTGAACTTTCAGAAGCAGAGAGAACAGAACTGTGGTTACTAGAGGTGTGAAAGGGAAAGAGGAAGGTGGGTTAGTGAGTAATTGTTTAACGGGCACGGAGAATTATCATGTTTTGTAATGATGAATATGCTATTTATCCTGATCTGATCATCATACATTGTACACAAGTATTGACAGTCAACTCTGTACCCCACAAATATGTATAATCAATTATGTTTCAATAATAAAAAACAAACAGAAAAAAAACCTCAGAAGAGCTAATATTATTGATTAATGATTATTGTGTGCTTGCTTTGTGCCAGGCACGCATTTTTATGTGCTTCTCTCCTTCCACATTCACAAAAACTCTGTAGGGTTGGTCCTAGTTTGTGCTCTCTTTATAGATGAGGAACCTGAAATTCATAGAGGTTAAGTAATTTGCCCAGGGTCACCTATGTGACAAGCTCATAAAATGGAATTCAAACTTTTGACCACTTTCCTTTTTGTGTCTCTTCATCAAAACCCTTAATATAGGGTCACTTATCAGTAGGGTGATCGTAGAACTTATCATCCAAACCAGTACACTCTTGAGAGTAAAGGGAAAAGCTATTCACCATCACCCCAACATAATAGGAGTGAACTAAGACTGTCCCTGGGAAACAGGGACATCTGGTCAACCTAGAACCTAGGTATAGAGAAAGTAGAGTGAAAACTGGAATCATTCTTGGTGACCTTATCCCTCCTTCTTATACCTCATCTGGGATTAGTTTTAGGACATCAAGTTCTATCCCCTACTGAAACCATTGTAACCGACATAACTGTGAAGATCCATTGTAAACTGTAAAACACTACAAATTCAGTTAATACATGCAGATCTCATTTATTAATTTTAGTAATATGCTGGGAATGGTGACAGCACTTTACTTGAATTACTTCATTTAATCCTCACAATGGCACTGCAACCGTATCTTCTCACCCCTGTCTGACAGATTAAAGAAACCGTGGCTAAGTCAAGGTAAAACGGACTGAAGGGAATAGCAGCTCAGTTTGAGACACATGGTTTTCTGGGTAAATATCTGGTGCGTGTTGTTGCCATAACAACAACTTATTATTAGTAGAGTCCATTGAGCTGAACATTAAGCAGAGTCTTTGGAAGAGAGATGGTGGTTCTACCTCCTTTTCCCATCCCAGATGTCGGTTTTCTAGATCCCTACTCTGACATGTCAGTGGAGCAGATAGACATTCAGTGACGAGCCTGTTCCCACCAATGTGCTGGTGGCTGTTTCTTGCCTTTTCTGGAAAACTTGAGGCTGCAGCCCTGAAAGATGGTTGTCACTACTTAGGATGCTACAGTGTTGGTGGAAGGTTTCAGGAAAGGGTAGGAACTATTGCAGTGTCCTTCAAATGCTCCACATATGGGAGGCAGCACTGGGTTTTAGAAAAAGTGTGAGACTCAGAGTGGATGGAATTGGCTGCCATTCTTGTCCCAGCACTAACAGGCTCTGTGGTCTTCTTGCAGATCACATTCTTTTCCTGAGCCTCAGGAGCATGATGGCCTGCCTTTACATAGCACTGGGGCAAGAGCTATCAATATGTTAATAGCCTTTGAACCCATGATTCCCTTTCTGAGAGTTTACCCAAGGACGTAATTCTAAGGACAGAAGTGGTTTCCTGCAGAGAGAGGAGGAGGAGGCCATCGGAGTCAAGGAGAGCAGAGGGTCCTGGCGCACCCAAAGGGGAATGGGCCTGGGCCAGTTTGCCATAGGTCTGAATTTTTCACTCTGCCACTTTTAATAGCTGTGAGGTCTTGGGCAGGTCGCTTAACATCTCTGAGATTATTTACTATATGTACATCATGGAGATAATGATGCTTTTTTCCTAGGGTTGTTGAAAGGGTAAATATTTGCCTTTACTTCACAAAGCATACGGGTATTTTATTAGGATGTATATAATAAAGAGAAAACATAAAGAAAAGAGTAAGATAAGGTTGAAAGAAAGTACATAAATATGCAAACCTAGGGATACCAAATTGTCATTAAGGTTGGACCATGAATTATTTGCCTCCAGTTGGCCAGTGCAAATAAGGAAGCATTATCCACGGCACGGTTCCTCCCATCCTTAATTCCAGATGGGGCATCACACATAAGAACATGCCTGGCACAGAATGGGTGCCCCTTATTGATAAGTTTTCTTCCCTTTCTTCTACCTAGCTTATAAATGCCTTGTGATCACTGGCCTGTTTGTAATAGACTAGGTTCTGTGGCTCAGAGCTGGTGTGGACACACAGCAAGGCAGGGGGTGTGGGGAACTCCCCGTGGTCTGTTTTTGGTCTGTTTTATAGATGAACCCACCAGAGATGCCTAACAGAGAAGTGAGCCTCACCTCCCACCAAGAGGGAAGTTCGGGTGTGGGGCTGAAGTGATCTGTGCATGTTGCAGCTCCCGTTGATGGAGCCCCCACTCTGTGAGGCATTGATCTAAGCAAACCTCCTGTTCTCCTTTGTTCCACCAATGCCTTGAAGAAGACACTTTGATCACTTCCATCATATGAATGGAAAATAGAGGCTCAAAGAGGTTCAATGACACATTTAAGGTTACATGGCCCACGGATGATGGAGCTGGGGTCCCAATCCTGGACTGTCTGGTCTGAGGCCTTTTACTTAGCATCTGAGCTATCCTGCCTGCCTTCTTTATGTGTTAATTTGATGAAGGAGGAAGAGGGAGCTTTACTGAGAGCATACCCTTTGAGTTTCTAACCTATCCACGGAGAGAAAAGAACCATACTTGCATACCACATTATTCCAGTGACCTAAAGGTAATCTATCCGTTCATTGAACAATAGTTACTATCTTCCATGTCCAGACTCTGACAATACAGCAGCAATAAAACAGACCAAGTTCCTGGTCTCCATGGAACTCACATTCTATCTAAGGAACTCATGGATTTCAGGAAAAGTCATTTTTGTCCACTGTTACTTAGAAAATATCCATGGCTCCTGCTTTCTTCCCATCACTATTTCCATTCCCACACTGGCTGTGCGAATGGTATAATCTCCAGTTGAGCATCTACTATGTGTCAAGGAGTCTGGTAGATGTTTCTATATGCTATTTTATGCCAATACCACAGTGACTCTAAAAGAAAGGTAAGCCATACCTTTTGTAAGGATGAGCAAATCAAGGCACGGAGCGGTTGAGTTCTTGCCTAAGGTTACACAGCTGTGAGTGGGACAGCAGTGACTGGAGTTTATATCTGGCCTCATCTAAAGATTGTGTCCCCTCTGTTACATCACAGACCTGGGCTCTAGTACTCCCTGGATGCACAGGCTTGGATCAACAGCCTTTCTTTTCGGGACCTCAATCATCCCTTCTGTGAAATGGTGGAACTTGACAAGATGGTTCATCAGGTCCGTGTAAATCACATGTTCTCTGATGGTGAGTCTTTGAGAAAGGTACAGGTGGGGGTTTCAAGGGATGCCTGAGTTTTCTGAAGAGGCTTGTTTGGCTGGAGAAGCAGAGAAAGCTGCTTCTTTTAAAGCCAAGCCAGGCCACCCACTCCCAGAAAGTGAAGGAAATTGCAACCCCCTCCACAAAGAGGCCTGAGGCCCACCGAATGCATGGGGGCTTCCACCTTTCAGTCAAGATCAGCCCCTGTTCAGGATTCAGTCTGCTACCTGATAACTCAGGTGGAGACAGAACAGCCATCACCCAGGTAACCATGAAGCTGGTTTATTACAAACGATTCGTGGATCCTTGTAAAATTACCGAACTTTTGGGTTTCTTGTGACCTAGTATGAACCATGCATCTAATTAGAACTAATTAGAGAGGGGACTCCATGTCTGAAGAACTAAACCAGGAAAGTAGCAAAATAAAGCTGCTTCTACCTCTTTAGCAGCCTCGAAGATGCCTTGGATAATGAACGGGAAGAGGAGAAATTTTCCATCCATTTGCTGGCATCAGGAAGTTTGCATAGAGAGGTTTGTATGGGTTTTACAAAATCTGTTTTTGTTTTCCTTAAGGTAGCAAAATAATGTCCAAGAAAAGGACTCCAATTTTGATGTGAATCAGGTCTGGAATTGAATCCTGCCTTTGTCATCATCAGCTGTTTGTGATAGTACTAGTTAAGGTGACAGTAACTGGGATGTGGTAGGTTGATTGCAAAAATGGCCCCAATTCTCCACCTCTCACAATGTGATCTCTCTGCTCCTCCAATCAAGATATGGACTCTAGTTCCTCACCCATGGATATGGCTGGCCTTGTGACTTGCCTTTGTCAATAGAATGTGGCAGAAGTGAGGTTGGTCAATTCCAAGCCCAGGCACCAAGAGGCTGTGCATTTTTCCACTATATCTTTTGGACTCCTGTCACTGCCATGAGAACCAGCCTGGGTTAACCTGCTGGAATGTGAGAGACAACAAGAAATAAAGTGGAATAATCCCAGAGCAAGCCACTCAAGACCATCCAGCCCACAGCCAACCGAGCAATTGACCTCAGATGAATAAATGAGCCCAGCTGAGGTCAAGTAAAATCAAGTGAAAATAAGTAAAACTGTACACATGACCCATTGATTGTGAGACATAACCATTGGTTATTTTAAGCCACTGTCCTAGTCATTTTGGGATTATTTAACAAGATACCATAGCCTGGGTGGCTTAAACAACAGACATTTTTCCCTAACAGTTTAATGGCTGGAAGGTTCAAGATCAGGGTGCCAGCAAGGGTTGGGCTCTGGTGAGGGTTCTCTTCCTGGCTTTCTTTCTTCTTGCTGCGTCCTCACATGCTGGAAAGCAGAGAGACAGGAAGCAAGCTCTCTCATATCTCTTCCTAAAAAGGCACTAATCCCATCATGAGGAACCCAGCCACATGACCTCATTATCTCCTGAAGGCCTCACCTCCCAATACCATCATGTTGGAGAATTAGGATTTCAACATAGGAGTGGTTTGTTTCACAGAAATCGCTAACCGATACATAGTATATGAAATAAACTCCCAAATCTCAGTTGTTTGACACGAGTGAACACTTATTTCTTGATCATGTGAAGTTCAGTGGGTAGAACACTCTGCACAATGTGGACAGTCAGCAGACCCATCTGAAGGATTCCAAGGTTGCCCTGAGCATTCAGGACAGAGGATGGCAAGTGGGGATCACATGGGAGTTTTTGATGGGCAGCACCTGTGTTTGCTCTATTCGCATCTTCGAGGCAATCATACAAGTATTACCTGCTTTTTACACCACTTGTATGAAGTGGGCATTACCTCCATTTTATAGAAAAGGAAACTGAGGCAAAGAGAGATTAAAATAATTAGCAGAGGGTCCATAGCTACCTCCTGGAGCACCAATCCACCTGGTTACAAAGCCTTGCACCAATAAGCCTCTCTGAACATAGCTTGGCAAGGCTTTGGTCTTCACTCTGCATATCTTAAAGGAAGAAGGGAGAAAAGTACTGATTTATTCCTGTCTCCCTCCTAGACACAGGTAAGAAGGAATTGTCTGAATCCTGTTCAAAGGACCAGAGAACTTTGCATCTGTAATGCCTTCTACAAGTAGTACATGACAGGATGTTATTATTAGTCACTGATTATTCCTAATGAAGCTATAGAGGTGAACCATCTGAGCTACTGATCTGATAAACTTCTAGGCTCCAACGTGAGACCCCCTGGACCACAGCCCCCTACCTCAGTGGGGGTAGGGAGGGGGGAAATTTGATCTTCCACTGGGCAAAAAACCAGTAATATTGGAGCACACAGCCTTCTTGGGGTAGGGCTGGGATTCAACCCCAGGTTTGTGGCCCCACGTTTTTGCTCTGTCGCTCGATTGCACTGGACTTTGGCCAGCCTGTGCCCTGAGAAATGACAGCTTGTCTCTTACAGTGGCTGCCACAGGGCTTCAAAGTCATCTTGGTTTGCTTTCTCCACTGTCCTTAACACTGTCTACCTGAGAATAGTGGTGGGAAAGACATTCCAGAAAAGCCGCCATTGGTTTTCAGAGTGATGTTGGAAATGACTTGTGAATGGTCTAAAAACAGAAGGAATCTGGGTCACCTTAGCAATAGAGAAGGGGCCAGGTGATCTGCTGCAAGAATCTTAACTCCCAAATGTTTAATGAATTCAGGTGTCTAGCCAGGGAAGGGCAAACAGCCTTTCCTGCTTTTCTCTTCTCCCATTTTCTCATGTTCCTTCTTTCTGAACCTTCCATCCACAGAATAGACTCTTCCACCATATTTAATTGGGGCTGGGGGTGAGAGTGGGTGGAATAAACTGAAGAATTTCTTTACATGGGTTGTCTTAAATTTAGTCTCATCTCTAGCTCTTGCCTTCCAGTAAGAGCTCTCCAACAATGCTCCTGGGAGGAAGGAAAGTTGCAGACACTCATTCTTCTACTTTGCAGATATGGACACTTTGAAAGCATTGCTCAGAGTTAAGATGACTTCATAATTTTTCATCCAAACAGGAATTCTTTTGAAAGTGAAAAATGGTATTATTTTTCCAGGACAACAAGTATAAACCAGAACTGTCCTCAACAAAGCAAGGCCTATAGTCACCCTATTCATTGTGGCTTCCACAGGGCCAGAGCTGAGATACTCTGTCAAAAAGCAAGAACACACCCTCAGATTCAAAATCAGCTCTGGTGGGATGAACTGGAAAAGATTCATGACGTGGAGTCAGTCCGAATGTCTATTTACATGCTTGGCAAGTCACTTGCCCCCTATGAATTTTGGCTTCCTCATCTGTAAAATGAGGGTTATAATAATTCCCATGTTAAGAGCTATTATGGCAAGATTAGGTGACAGGAGCTGAGAAAAGATTTTTGTAAATGCAGTTACTCCCCCCCAAGTTCTGTCCCATCCTATAGTTTTCTCTGATAAGTTTCATTGCTCTTTTTACTTTTCTAAATTCCTTCACCATTTTTAATCTAGACCACAGAGTTGTAGACTTGGATCCATACCAGCTCATGTTCTTCTTTGCTCAAGTCTTGTATTTCTGGCTGTATAATAACTTTCCATAAACTTTCTAAAGTTTATCCAGCATTTTGAGCCCTACTATTCTGAATAATACTCCCTGCTACTTAGTAGTTGTTTGGCTTTCAAGAAGTGACATAATTTCTCTGTGCCTCAGTTTCTTTGTGATGGGGATAACAATAGTACCTACCTCACTAAGTTATGGTGAAGATTAAATTAATTAACTCATGTGATTCATTGCACTTAGCATAGTCCCCACCATGTAATTCACACTCGAGAAACTCTATATTTGGTGGTTGCTGTTAAAATGGATTTCTCACCTAGAAGATGCTTATCCCATGGCTTGCAGGACTCCCCTAGCAAGGCACCAGGTATCTCCAGGGGATCCCAATTTGAGAAGGATCATTCCATATCATGTCAAACTACTGTGTAACTCCCTGTTTACTATCTTGCATTCACACTGGGAGAAGGTCATTTTTCACCAAGAAATATGCCATTGGAACTGACTGGTAGAATCTCTTGCCTCCTCATTCGCCTGCCATTTTTTGTGAGGCACATTTTCAAATAAGGAAAGCTGAGTTGATAAAGGATGTGACATTGCAGGTCCGGGTGGGAACTCCCAGGGGTGATTTGGTTGCCAGCAGTTGGAGGAGTGTGTGATTATTTGGTGCCAAATCCCAGCAGAGGGAACCCATTTGGCTGGTTAATTATCCTTGAAGGAGGAAGGAGGTCAGAGGAGGGCATGGCTGACAAAGTCCATTGAGCCTGCTGGATGGAGGCCAGATCCAGTCTGGGTTCATCTCCTCCCTCTCCTCTGGAGGTGGCAGTGGCTGCTTAGTGGGTGGTCACCAAGCAAGCTCTCTGATGCCTCAGAGGTGACTGATCTATGGAGCCAGGAGAATCTAGTTTCTATCCTTCCTTTTCTGCTACCTCAGTGTGTGACCTTGTCTCTGAGCTCTAGCTTTCTCCCCTAACAATGAGGGACTCGTCCAAGCTGATGCTACGAGTGCCTTCTCGCTCTAACGCCTCTTGGCTATTAATCTGAGGAGAGCAGAAGCAGCTCACTGTCAATCATAGGTTTGGGATTCATCTAAAAATATGCTGAGATATGGGACTGACCATGTGCTGTAAACAATCGAAGCTGAGTGATGGGTACAGGGGATTCCTTAGGCTATTTGCTCCACTTTCATGCATGTTTGAAATTTTCTGTAAGAAAGTTTTAAAAATCTGCTAAAACCTTCTGAAGTTAATGGCAAGAACGATCAGATCTAATTCACTTGTGAATGGCCAGAATTTCTCATACATTTGCTCTGGCAGGGCATGTTATAATTCAAGGAAAGCCCACCTAATACAACCATCCCTACAACCCACTTTTGTACTGCCGGAGAGGCTCCTGACATCTACCTCTTCAAGAGGGAGTGTAATAGAGTGGAAAAAGTATTGATTTTGGTTTTTTAAATGGACTTGAGTTTGAATCTTGAGCTTTAGTTTGGGGGTTCTTTCTAATCTTTAAAATGTAATAATTGTAGTGACTTGTGATCAGTGGTGGTATATGAAGTGCTAAGAAAATAGTAGCTCTCATTATGACATCTTGGAAATTCATAATGGAGATCCTTCAAAACTCAAACATTTCAGGGAAAGGCCCAACCTCGTAATTGCACATGAATGCAATTTGCAAGCTATAAAGCAGTATATCTTAGAGGAGATTGAGGTCCCTGATTCCTGGGGGTAGAAAGGAAAAGGGAACCAGACAGCAGGCTAAAAATAGAGGCAGGGGATGGATGAGGGTATGTGAGGAGATGCTGAGGCCTTTCCCAGCACAGCTATAATTCCCCATGTAACAAATACCTATTTTCATACCAAACCAGAGTGTGTCTCTGTTTCCTTTATGCTGAAGGAGCTTAAAAGCAGCATGACTTTGTCAAAAGAACATTGACTTTGCTATTAAAGAGATTTGGGTTTAAAACCTGTCATTTCTTAGTTCTGCGAACTTGATCAAAGTCACTTAACCCTTTTGAGACTCATCTCTAAAATATGAGAGATGATGTATTATTGAGAGCATTAAATGGGAAAATGTCATATTACTTGATTCATGGTAGGTGCTCAATGTTTGCACCCTTCTTTTTTTTTAAAACTTATTATGGCATCTCTGATGATTCAAATGTTCTTCCTTTTGCTTCATGTGACTTCTGCCCATTGACAATAATACTTCTGTCTGAACGCATTCAGAACATGTGTCGTTCTTCTTATTCATGATATTTATTTGTAAATAATAAAATTATTTGTAAAAAAAAATATTTGAAAAAAATGTTTACATTTTACTAACTTCCTATTTCTCCCAACCCCCCTCACTCCACCCCCAGACTTCACTTTTAAAGTGAAATCTCAGCCAATATAAAGCAACTCTCATGTGTCTAAGTGTGGTAGACACTTAGCTGGCCACAAACTCTTCCCCTCCCTGTAGCTTCATATTTACATGACTTTTTTAGTTCCTTCTATTAAGAAGTGGGGGCTTTCTCCACCTCTTGAGTCTGGAGTGGCCGTATGATTTATTTGGCCAATGGAACGGTAGCAACCGGAGACTCAAAATTCATTTGCTCGTTGGCGCTTGCTCTCTTAGGTTCCTTGTCACATGTGAGCAGTCCTGGGCTGTGATCCATGATAGGCCCCATGAAGGTAAGACGAGCCATTACAGCCAAAGCCCTGGAGGTGAGAGAGAGCCCAAAGGAGACCAGAAAGACCATGCAGGTGCCCCGACCCAAATTTCTAGCCCATTGAATAGTGAACTAGATAAATGGTTGTTGATTTAATCTACTAAGATTTGGGGTAGTTTATTTTCAGAAAGTCTGATACATCAGACTTTCAAAACATTCAACCTCCTCTGCCTCCTTGGATATGTCCATTCTGCCCCCAATTTTTTGGGGGGGCATTTTTGAACCATCCATTTTCTTGAAATTTTCTAAATTACTGGATGCTTGGCACAAGCAGCTTGTTCTGTCTGTTTCTGACTTCTTCCTACAAAATACAAACCATATGGTATACAAGTACAGATAAATGTCCAAAAAGTCTTCAGAGCCTCTTTGGAAACTTAAAAAAAATCCCACCCAAGACATTTGCAAGAAAATCGTGCTTGGCTGGGGAGAAGAGAACTTGAACAGCTTGAGTTCTGCTCAGTTCTTCCTGCAAATGGTAACTGATTCTATAGTTAGGAGAATTTCTTTTTTCTAGGTTTGAATTAATAAGGTGGCCTCTGCATGACATCCATTAATAAGGTGGCCTCTGCATAGAATTTTGGAGCTGTAAGTAGCCTCAGATTTTCTTAGGTCCAACTCTATCTTTTAACATATGAAGAAGAAACTAAGATGATGATTGTAGGCTGTAGAAAGTGACACTGTAGTAGAAGAACCCCAGGTTCCCTGGATCAAAGACTAGTGTTTACAGTGGTCGTATTTAGTTCCTATGGACATGACCTTCCTGCTTTCTGAGGTATCAGACTCGGGTGTTTGAGTAAGGCTCTGGGTATGAAGGCATGGAGGGAAGGAATGTGGAGTTGTTGGCATCCTGTTGGCCATTGAGGAAACCACTGGCCCCAATCATGAGATCTTTGAGAGAAGAAATATGTTTTATTTCTGGCTGCATCTTCAGGCCTGGCATGGTGCTTGGCACAGTGTAGACATTCAGAGTGTTGAATGAAGCCATAGGCTATGGAGCCAGCTTGCAGGGTCAGAACCTTGGATAAGTCTTGACAATTCTTGTATCAGTGGTTCCCTTCCATTCATTCTGTCTTAGACCATTTACAAGGCAGGTGCACATGTGTTCTAAATGCAGCTATACCATAGATGCAGAGATGAATAATACCCAATTTTTGTCATGGAGGAACATCATGGTCTACTAGGGAAGACAGATGCATAAATAAACCATTAAAAGGGTCTCTTGACAGAGGTATTGCATCTGAAACCCTGAGAGTAAGAATCTTTCTCTCAATGGAAGTAGTAGCTCATGGAGAGTTGTTCAGCCTCCCCCTTTACTATGTGCAGTGCTCCCATCCTGTCACTGAGATATGACAAAGTCTGGCATTTGGGACCTGACAGAGGCCTCCATAGGCTGGGAAACCATGAAAAGGAGAATGGGTGAACTCAAAGGCAATCATAAAGGCCATGATTATTCCCAAATCCTCATGTCCATACTGGGTAATAATATCAATCCTAAGCTTATTTAAAGAAGCATTGGTTTTTGTTTGGTTTGAACCCAGACTTTGTCACCCACTTACCACATGAATTTTCTGAGCCTTGGTTCCTTCTTTTCTGAAGTGGATATTGATGGCTGGCTTTAAATATGTGGTCAATGAACTACCACATATTAGTTTTAAAATCTGAATTCCTGAGAAATACCCTAGAATTAATTTTAAAAATAACAATAGTGTTTCTCAGAACACATTACAGTTTAAGAACTATTTATTGTTGTGGTAATGGTTTTATTGGCTAAAGGGGAATATCGTCAAGATAGGTTAAGCAAGAATATCTGTTTACAAAGCAAAAGACATCTGGAAGAGGGGGAAAAGCTAAAGAATGAAGCACTGATTATATCATAATAAACTGGTGGGACAGGGGTATGTCACCATGTTATGGACACAAGAGGGACTTTGTGATATTTACGCTTTAGAAAGAGCACAAGGATTAGAAGTTGTGTGGCAGAAAATGCTGATGCACACCAAAGAACCATGAGCTACTCTACATTTCCCAGCCTTCTGTGAAAGTGGGTCGGAAACATATAATGGAGTTCTGGCCAAATAGATGTGGGCAGAGAATTATTAACCATTTCTAAGGCCTTTCTTTCTAAAATCCTCCATCTCTTTCTTCCTCTTCTGTGAAAAGCTTGGAGGCCATATGCTTCAAAGGGTACCAAAAAAGGTGGAAGAAGCCAGCCTGACTCACATCGGTGAGAATGCTCGTTTACTGTGTCAAGTCTCTGAGATTTCAGGATTTATCTGTTGTTGCAGCAGAGCCTCCCCTATCCTGACTATCTCAGGGAACAAGACCAGTTAAGAAGCCAGTGTAAGGGCAAAAGTTAGTAACAATAAGAGATAGAACTGTGATAGAGAGTGGAGATGTTGAAGAAACAAGTCTCAAAAGCACTGTGGAAGCAGCACGGACAGTTTCTCAGTCTCCCAGACAATTTGCCTGAATTAGTATAACAGTTATTGGCCTGTACCCTTGCCATCAACTGTTGTCTCTTACTGTCTACTTTTATTTTTTTAAATTAGATTAAATTAAATTAAATTATTTCTTAATTTTTATTTTTTTAGCTTAATTTACTTATTTAAATTGACACATTGTAATTGTACATATTTATGGCGTACAATGTAATGTTTTGATACATATATATGTTATATAATGACAGGGTCAGTGTACCTACTATTCCGTCACCTCATTTACCATTTCTTTCTGGTGAAAACATTCAAAATCCTCTCCTCTAGCTATTTTTCTAATATATGGTACTGTACTGTGAACCACAGTCACCCTACTGTGCAATAGAACACCAGAACTTATTCCTTCTATCTAATTGTAATTTTGTACCCATTGGCCAACCTCTATCTGTCCTCCCTTTCCCTTTCCCCTCCCCAGTCTCTTATAACCGTTCTTACAGTCTATTTTTAGCCCAGCAATAGGAAGTATCAGGTTAAGATACAAGTCAGATTATGCCATTCTTGTGCACAAAACTTATCAATTGCCAACCATCTCTCTTCAGAGTAAAAGCTGCAAAGGCCCTGCAAGACCAACACAATCCATCTTCTTGTTACACTTCTGACCGAGTCTCCCACTACCTCCCCTTCTCCCACTAATTTCACATTGTCCGCACTGATCTCCTTGCTGTTCCTTGAACCCACAGGGACACTTATGCCTTGGGATCTATTCACAACTTGTTCTCTCTACCTGAAGGACTGTACATTGCTCCTTCACTTTCTTTAAGTCATTGCTCAAATGTATTTTCAATGAGGTCTTTCCTGAGTGTTCTATTTTAAATTACATCCCAATTGCCTCCAATGCACACTCCTAACTTTTCTTCATTGCTTTTCTCCATAACACCTAACATTTCCTAAAATATTATGTATTTTACTTATGATTTTGTTTAATGTCCATCTCTGTGCACTAGATATAAGCTCCAGCAGAGCAGAATTTTCTGTCATTGTGTGTGTGTGTGTGTGTGTGTGTGTGTGTGTTATATTCCTGATGCCTACAGCAGTTCTTGGTACACAGAAGGAACTCAATAAATACTTACTGAATGAATATTGACTAAATTAATAGTCAATATTATGAGCATTTAAGCATGAGCATAAAAAGTAAGCTCTGTTAACACAGAATGTGTAGTGTGTAGTAAGGTTACTAGTAGGAACTAGGAAAGCTTGGTGTGCTTCCAAGGAGATTCTGTTTGATATTTTGTGCCAGTCAACACAACTTCTTCCCTGGCCATTTTGGGCTAAGTGGCCAGAGATCAAATCTGTTACTCTCTTAAGAGTCTTTACTCATTCCTTATCCTAGTGGCTCCAGAAAGATCATTACTAATTGGTGATGGTGGTCATGGACAATCTCTCAAGAGTGCTGTGAGAAGTATATAAGAAAATCCATGTAAACTCATGTCTAAAATGATGCATAATATATAGCAGGTGATCAATGAACTTCCATCTCCTTCTCCACACTTTTCCTCATCGTTTCTATCTCTCCATCAACCTTTCTTCCTTTTTCTTCTTTGCTTATTTCAGCCACCTGAATAGTGAATGGATTAAATGCTATACTTATTCCCAGGTTACAAAGGTAGGCTGAGAAATAGGGAAGCCAAGAAGGAGGGAAGAAGCAGAGAAGAAAAGGTAGAAGGTGTTCTGGGAGCATTGCTTATGATTAAAAGTTATTTGACTGTCATGTATTGAATTTAGCTGAGTGTTAGGTCTTACCGTATATTCACGGTTACAAACATTTCATTCCCAACTTTAGAAATATGATTGTAGATTCTGCAATCACTGTGACACTCGGCCTGCACAGGCTGTTGAGAAACTTCATGGCAGCCTTTATTGAATTGTCCCAGTTCTGATAAATTCGGCCATCTTCATCCCAGATTAAATTGGGATGTTGCAGATGCAGAAAAGATGATAAATGTGGGGGTGAATCTAATTTCATTAGCTGAAGGCTTCATATTCCGCACTTCCAATAAGTATCGACACAGGGTATGATGAAAATGTGTGTGACCGGTGGCATTTTTCCAGCCTTATGTTGCTAGCATCTTACAGACATGCCACAATAAGCAGCAGCACTGGATTTAGCTCAACAGACTTTGGATTTGAGTCCTGGCTCCATAAGTTACTGGCTGAGTGATTTTGTGCAACAGAGCCTTAGTTTTATCATCGATAAAATGGGAGAGAATATCAGCTCCTCGGAAGATCGAGGGAGAGAGATCGAGGGAGAGAAAACGTACAAAGGGCTTGGCACTTTACCTCTGGTATATAGTTTAGTAGTGTTTAAGAAATGTGATTTTCCTTCACTCTCAGCCTGCTCTAGTGACTTCAAGACCATCCCGTCATCTGGCCACATTGCTCTCATGTTACTCACACACAAGGCACATCAACCTCTGTGGGGCTTCCTCCTACCGATGCTGCTGCTGAATAAATGCTTCCATACATCCCACTGGGGGTATTATGCGCCCTGGTGGGACATCTAGCATCAGGGATAAAGCTTTTCTTTTTTCTTTCTTTCTTTTTTTCTTTTTGCTGGTCGGTACAGGGATTGAACCCTGGACCCTGGTGTTATCAGCACCACTCTCTAACCAACTGAGCTAACTGGACAGCTTACGGCTAGAGTTTTGAGTTGTTTTCCAGGAGTTGAGGTGGATTATTCTGAGCCAATTGCTTCTCTTCATCAGATCTTGCTGTGGCTCTTTGTATAGTCAGAATGGGCTGGGCAATGCTGCATTAACAACCCACCCCCAGGTCCCAGGGGCTTGCAACAACAAATTTTACTTCTCACTCATGCTGCACGTTCACCCTGGCGTGGTTGTCTCCGTTCTGTGCTGTTTTCAATCCAGGATCCAGACTGATGGGGCAGGCCTCCTACGTAACATGACTTGTCTCATGGAAGAGGGAAAGCAGACATCACAAGCAACACGATGGCTCTCAAAGTTTCTTCCTGAAAATGACATGTGCTACTTCCACCCACATGTTACAGGCCAGAGAGCCACATGGCCACTCCTGAGTTCATCAGGGTAGGGCTGTAGAATTATCCCATAGGCTGAGACATCTTGGGGACAGAAAAATGAAAATTTGGTAAAGAGTAACATAATATGATGTTGTTATTCTTCTAAAATCCAGTCATTTTTGCCCCCACCATTACAATTTTATGATACTTATGTGCCAGCTATCTATTGTTACTTGTCATTTTTCTCTAAAAAACCAGCATGATTTAAAGAGATTACCATGAAAAACCAGGGATAACAAAACCATGGTTTAAAATTCTCCCTGGATATTTTGTTTTTGAAGGCTCTGGAGCTAAGTTCTCTCTCTCTCTCACTCTCTCTCTCTCTCTCTCTCTCAAAGGAAAATTAGCACAGTTTTAAGAAGATGTTAATGCTATGTGGCACCAAACTGAGACTTTATTCTGGAAGTAATCAAGGTGTTTAGAAAAAAATGAAAAAGAATAACATTCATAGTATGTAATTCAGAATTTTAATAACTTATCTGTGCACAAACAAAAATTCTCTATGTAGAATTTTAAACATTTAAGATCATGTGTGTCCACTCATGGTAAGTCGCAGGTATTTAGGAACACTCAGCCATGGGTTCAGTGGGATGGCCTAGATTCCTGGCTTATTTATGTTTATATCACACGATTCCTGGCAAATGTGTGCTCCGTAAATGTTATTGAATAAAGCAATGGCCATTTCTTTACCTAATATAGATTCTTGCATGTAAGAGAAACTCAAAAATAAACGTTTGCTAAATAAATAAATAAATAAAAAGGCTCAGGGTCCTCATAGTCCTTTGTGCTTCTGCTCAAGGGTTAGGCCCTCCTGACCTTTCCTTTTTGCTTCTTCCTGCCTATCCAGCAGCTCAGAGCAGCGAAGTTTTGAGAGGGGTTAAGATCACCACCAGTCATCAAGGCATGGATCTGTTGTGACCTATCCCAGGAGAGTAGGGTTGATATCTGAGGTAACACTTCTGTGAAATTGAGCCACGTGTGCCCAGGTTGATTTACGGAGGCTCCTTTCTTGCAGTCTCTGAATACATGGGTTGATAAGCCTATATTTTGAAGCATAGGGATCTTTTCACCCATTCTGCTACCTCTGGTTAGGGTGGCTCCTGTGTTGCTCAGTCCAGAGGGCAGAAGAGGATAAGGTGATGGGTGATGGTAGCAGGAGGAGGCTGAGGAGGCTCGTCAGAAGGCCTCAGGGGTGGCATTGCCTTCATGGATTTGACTCCAGCAAAGTCTTCTGCAGGTTCTTGACCAAGAATTTCTGAGCACAACGGAGGAAAGTTTCAGTGATGGACTGATATAAACCAAACAGACACACGCATATGAACACACACACATGCACGCACACACACACACACACTCACGCACAAGTGTGCGCGCATGCATGTGCACCCTCCCCCCCCACTCGAGTATGTCAGACCAAGTCCCTAAACACCCATTTACAAAGACGGCTATTCATTTTCAGTGAGAAATAGGAATGTCTTCTGCCCAGAGTCTTGTGGCTTCTTGTACCCTGGAATGTGCCTCCATAACCTAAAACCACTCATGGATCTTTCCCTCAGTGGGCCCCACTAGCACTACACAGATGCAGTGGAACTGAGCATTGAGTTTTTGGTTCTTGTCAGTTCCTGGTATTTCATGAGCTCACTTGTCCAAGCTCATCTTGTTCATAAGCATCTGGGATCATACTCACTTCTATCTGACTTCAAAACTTGTGCTCATAGGCAAGCCACTGAGCCACTGTATTGCCTCTCTGGTGACAAGAATGGTCTTGTCCTTAGTAGTGGGTATCTCTGTGCTGGACAGTGTTAGATAGTTCTCTGCTATGGGTTAAATGTGTCCCCAAAAGATTCATGTACTGGAAATTTGCCCCCTATTGTAATGGTGTTTAGAGGGTGAGAAATCCAATTATGGCATTTGAGAGGGAGGGCTTTAAGAGGTGATTAGATTGTGAGGACTGTGCCCTAGTGAACGGATTGATCCATTCATGGAGTAATGGGTGTGGTTCTGATGGCTTTGTAAGGAGAGCAAGTGGGAAGGTTGCTCTCTTGCTCAGCCCATTCTCACCGTGTGATGCCCTGCATCACTTCAGAGAGTCGCCACGAGAAGAGAGCCCTCACCAGATGTGTTCCTTGGACCCTGGGCTTCCCAGCCTCCAAACTGTAAGAAATACACTTTGTTTCTTTATAATTACCCAGTTTCAAGTATTCTGTTGTAAGCAACAGAAATGAACTGATACACTTTATTTCCCATTTTCTATGCTGAAATAAGATGCTTAAACATTGCTGACCTACCATCAATAAACATTTCCTCATGGGTCTGATAGATACATTGTCTCTTCCTATAACATATTTGTTGATTTTATTTAACTCTTGGAGATTGTATCAACTGAAGCATTTTTGGTTGTAAGTAAGAGAAGACCCAATTCACACCGGGATTTTATTGGCACCTAGTGGAAAAGCACAGAGACAGGGTTCTATCAGAGAGGCTTGTACAATAGCTCAGCGAGGTCACCAAGTACTCAGCCTCATTCCATCTCTCTACTCCCCCTTTGATGGTCTAGCCTTCATCCTAGTGTTGGCTCTCTCCATGGCCCCCAGATGTCTGCCCCCACCTTCTAGGGCTTCCATTCTTTCTCATTTACATCCAGCAGAAAAACTGCCTCATCACTTTGCAAAAATCCAAGGAAAAATCATATAGTCAAAATGGACTGGCTTAGGTCAAATGCTCATTCCATTTCGAGGGGAATGGGACGTTCTGATTGGTTTAGCTGAGCCTACGTCTTTTACCCCTAGAGCTGGAGTCTGCTTCCTAGGAGCTGTCATGAAATAGGGAGGGGGCAGTAGATGCTGGGGAGACCACCAAGAGGTCTCAGCTGAAGGTGTTGAGAGTATTTCCTCACCTCTAAGTACCTGGTGGGGTATGGAGGGGAGGACCGTATCCCTTTCTTCTCCACCCCCACCCCTTTCACTTTCCTCCCTAGGTGTCTGCAGTAAAGAGCCATCAAAGAGTGAGGTCCAGGCAGTCAGGGAGGCTGGCTGTGTGGACTGCATCAGTAGACCCACCTGCACTTTGGCTCAGAGTTGCATTTAGCTAGTAGGGAGCTCAGGGAGGAAATTCAAGGGAGGGAGGAAAGTGAGGTTCTAGCACTTTCCCCTGGCACCCTCCCTCTCAGCCAGTATTTCTTTACTGGAGACCCCAGCTTCTGTTGGGAGACCCTCTCCATGTAGCTATTATCTCTAGATTCTGGTAACTCCCCTCCACCCACCCACCTCTTTGGCTCTTTGGCCTTGGGGTATCAGCTGGTCCCTGCTTTCGCTAGCCCTTGGGTTCTGCACTATCTCCTGCTGGTTTCATTCCTGCACATGGTTCATTATTGAACTCTCACGTATCCAGCTTGCATGTGCTATTGCTTCTCTCAGGACCCCGACTGATGCCTTCATTATTTATTCAGGGTTATTTCAGGGCAGGTTAAAAATGTGCCATCTGTTGCTTACATTCTTTCTGTCTCGGGTCTTGCCTTCTTATCGCTTAATCTATCATCTTTACATTGTGATCTTAACCACATTGTAGACTACTGCACTGCAGTCTTCACATCAGGTACTTTAAATTATGTAGTCACAAAGACACCACTTTTAGAAAACATGCTACTCTCCTTGCTATAATGGATACAACCCATGCAGATCTACATGGCTGACTTCTAATAGGCAGGGTCTGTGACATGAGTGGGTTGACTGAGCTGAGGGGATCAGTGACCAGGTGAACAGAGGAGCCACGCATTTTACATTTTAAGTGATGAGACTGGGCTAAAGCTTGTGTTTAAAGGAAACACTAGACAGCCCAAGTCAAGGATGGAGCCTCCAGTTTTAAACCTCCAGGGGCCTCCTGTTTTAACTGCAAAATGTTCCATTTAGAAGAGCAAAAATTCCCGCTGTTCTGGCAGGGGTGGGGGTGCTGGGGGAGGGAGGAAGGAATGATGCTTGGAAAACTGTCACACTCAGGCTCCGTCCCACGGAGCCCCGTGGGCCCAAGCCATAGTCCTGAGAGAGGTGGCATGTCTCCCTTTGATGCTTGGTCCCTTGTCACCAGAGCTCATTATCTGCTCAGCGTGAGTCACCCACACCCCGCTCAGCGGCTCCCACACCCTTGAGCTGGAGGAGGCTCTGTGAACCTTCCTGGTGGGAGGACTCAGAGCAGGGAGGGCCCCAGGCCTAAGCCTCCTGGGACCCAAGAGGAGGTTTGGCTTTCTCTTTTCTCCTCTTTAGAGAGACTTGTGGGACGAGGCAAGGGAGAGGAAGGAGCGGGAGCGTGGGAGGAAGAAGAGCATGTAAGTACCTGGGCTCCTGCCTCCGGGACATGTGAGTCATGGCATGTCAGAGCTGAGAGGGGCCTGAGAGATCACACACCCCCACTTCACAGAGGAGGAAACCCGGACCTACTTAGACCCTATTCATATTGTATTCATTACAGCTACGGCCTCACCCTTGCTCCTTGCCTGTGTTCAGATCCGGCTTGGCTGGTGTCCAGTGTCTGTTCCCTCCCCTCCAGCCTGTCCATTCTCTATCTGGTCATGGCTGCCTCCTAACTGTGATCCTTACCAATGTCCCCTCTAGTCCATGCATCTCACTGTGGTCAAAGCAGTCTGTCTAATACCAGATTATCCCAAATGCCAACTGCTCTCTCTGCTCTCATACCTGTCTAAAGGTCTCATGTCTGTGCCCTTAGACTGGAGCTGCTGGAGGCAAAGCCTTGTCTCTCTCATCTCTGTATCCCAGTATCTAGAATGGTGTTAAATAGTGTTAATAGTGGTTTTCAACTGGGGGTGTTGGTGCCCCCAGGGGACACTGGACAATGTCTTGAGACATTTTTGATGTTGGAACTTGGGGGGTGTTACTGATTTCTAGTGGACATAGGACAGGGATGGTGCTAAACATTCTGTAATTCACAGGACAGCTCCCACAACAAAGACAATATGACTCAAATGTCAACAGTGTCAGGTTGAGAAACCCTGTTTAAACTCATGGTAACTACTCCACGAATCTTTGCTGAAAGAACACATAATATAGAACACTGCAGAGCTAGGCACTAACCACCTGTTCCATGTTGCACTGGTCTTTGCCCTGCCTTGTCTTGAATCTTCCTTTGACGTGCAGGTTTTAATCACCATGAGGGTGAAGGTGCACCTTCCTTATGCTGTGGCACCCCCGTGCCTAGCACTGTGCCTGGCACGTAGAGGGGATTAGAAACTGTGTGAGGAGAGGGAGGCCGGAGAGGCCATCTAACCTGAAAGTGGCCCAGCTGGGACTACTGTCCATGTTCTTTCCACTACACTGAGCCAAAAAATAACTGCCTGTCATTTCTAATGGCTCTCACCCTCACAGGCTCAGTGATCTTCAGGAGTGCAGGTAAAGCAAGTCTTATTCAGCTTCATTTAGAGGGGGGGAACTTGGACTATGGAGTGCTTCAGTGACTTGGCTAAAGTCTTCCAGGAAGTCAGTGGTGGGTCCTGGATCTCGCAGTCTTTTCAGAAGAATTAGTGGGTGAATGGTGATGGGGTGGGGTGGGAGGTTCATTTCTTATGATGCTCAGATGAATAGTATTTCCCCCGCCTGCTAGTGCCCCTTGACTAGACACTAAAGCAGCCAAGTCAGGGTACTTTGTTAACATGGGTGGTACTGGTGGTGGGGTGGGGGGTGTCCAGTTAACTGAGGGCTTTCAGCTGAGGCTCTGTTTCACTGAGGGCTTTCTCATGGTTTCAAATCTCAGGAGTGAATCAGAAAGACCCCTGAACCTGAGTCAGAAGATCTGTGGACAGAAGATCTGGCTCTGTCACTCTTTGGATGTCTTTGAGCAAAGTGCTCAGACTTGCCTCATGTCACCTCCCCTGTTGGTTAAGTGGAGGTAACGTCCACTGCCGCTGTGAGATATCAAGGAGATAAGTTGTGAGACAGCTCTCGCAGTCTCTACAGCTCTATTCCAGTGCATGCAATTGAATCACGGGTTCATCACGGGTATTCAAAAGTGATTCTTGGTTATGCCAAATAAAAAAAGCCAACACAAAAGGACATTGTATGCTTTCACTTATATGAGGTACCAAGAGCGGTCAAATTCATAGAGACATAAAATAGAATCGTGGTCACCAGGTGGTTGGAGGAGGTGGGGCTGGGGGTGGTGGAGAGTTATTGTTTAATGAGTACAGAGTTTTGATTTGGGCAGATGAAAAGTTCTGGAAATGGATAACAGTGATGGTTGCAAAACATTGTGAATATACTTAATGCCACTGAATTGAACACAAAAATGGTTAAAAGGGTGAAATTGTACGCTATGTACATATTACCACAATAAAAAATCAAATGTAAAAAATTGATTCTTGATGTTTCAAAAGAATTTGTGTGATCGATTCTGTAAAACAGAGGTCTTAATCCCATTTTTCATTTTATAAATGAGGACATCAAGGTAAAGAGGCTACATGACTGGCTTGAGGACACACACATGAGGTCAAACCATAAGCAGAACAGGACCCGGGTTATGTGAATTCCAGCTTGCTGCTTATCTTGTTGTCCCACGTGAAGCCTCCTTAGCTATGGGTGGGTGCTGGTCACCAGAGAAGCTGCCTATGAAGGTGCTGGGACACTCTTTTCACTAAAGAGGAACCAAGGATGAAGGAAAGGAATACTCACAAAGATCAGAAATCAAGCAGATGCAGTCTTTGGGGCATAAATGCACTTTCTGCGCAAAGCAAGGTGCATCAGTTTTGTTTCTGTGCTGCATCTACACAAGAGTGTTTGGATCACATGAGCAATGGCTAGACAGAGCACAGCAATCCCTCAGCCACACATCTGCTCATTCTGATGTTGCTTTGGGCTTGGCACACAAGTGTTTGCTGAGTGAATGCATAAATAAGTGAATACATTAATGGGAGGAGCTGGAATCACAACTTGCATTGAATCTCAGGTTTGCTGCTTACTACCTGAGTCCTCGGTTCAAGTTACTACCCTTTCTGAGACTCAGTTTTCTCATCTGTAAAATGGGGATAACAATAGTAATTAACTCACAAGTTCATTGTGAGGAGAAAGTGGAGACTGTGATAAGCTTACAGTAACTTATTTATTTACATATGTAATTACAAGTATTAAGTATGGACCCTATACTCCAGATTCTTCTCTGTTAAATGTAGTGCCAAACATCCAGGTCTTCAAGGAGCATCCAGTTTAATCGGGGAGCTGTTCTGCTCAGAGATGACACAGTGGGAGGATGATACAAGACTGCTTTTGACCATGCCTGTGAGGAGATGTAGGGACATAGGGCTGGGGTTTGGTTCAGACTTTGTGATCTCAGGGAAGTCTCTCTTAATTCTGTTGAACTTCCTCAGTGTCCTCAGTGGTCAAGGGAGCATGAGTTCCTTCCCCCTTCCCCTCGGCCTGCCCCTCACAATTGTGATTCCATAGGAGATGAAATCTGCAAGAGGGTTTTGGGAATGGTGAAGCCTGTGAGGTGTGAGCTGTCATCACGTCTGGTGCTGAGCCAGGGGTCAGGCCACCAGCAGTGTCTTCTGTGCCTCTGGCTTTCCACATTTGCAATGGAAATGGGGTTCCCTTCCTAGAGAGGCTGGGGGCCCACGTGAGATTCTTCCTCATGAGCTGCTGTCCCAGAAGAGCGATGTTTCTGAACTTGTCGGGAGAAAGTCTCTGCCTGCCTGCAAGAGAAGTCTATAATTATAGTTTTTGATTTAGAAAATAGCATGACTCAAGCTTGAAGTGGCGGGCTATGTGGGTTGGTACGCCTTGGTTTCTCTCCCGAAAGTCCTCAGCGAGGTACAACACACCTTTGATGAATGTACAGTAGAGTTTTTTCTTTACTTGATTTCGAAGACCTCATTAATGCATTCAGAATATTAATTAATTCTATTTTCAGCCATGGAGCATGAACCTGAAGCTGAAACTTTTCTGGCTCTTTCCCACCCCTTGTGACTTTCTTTAGCAACCATCCTTGGCTTTGGTCATATTAACACAGCAGAAGTGATGACAGCAAGAGGGGGGCGATTAGTGGGATCGAGGGGTACCGTGTGTGCAGTGCTCTACAAATGCTATTTTTTAAATTCGTGGACACCTGAAAGGCCACTATGATTATCACTGATTCAAGTCAGGTAGCCAGAATTCAGCACAGGGAAGTAACTTGACCAGGATCATGTGGACAGTGGCAGACTGGCCTGAGAGCTGGGGTCCACTGGACACAGGGCTGGCGCTCTTTGCACTGCGCACATGGCCTCTCGGGCCTTGCCGCTGGGAGGGGTGGGTGGGGGAGGGCGGGGTGGGCGTGGAGAGGACACATAAAGTGGGATGATCTAAATGAATGGCTGGCAACAGAGACGAAGGAAGCAGAAAAGCGCCCCAGACAGTCTGGATTCAACTGCTTAAAATAGGCAAAGAAATTCTTCGGCTAATGCATAATCACCACAGGGATTAACGCAGCTCTGCTCCTTGGGGTTAATTTATACTTCATGAGCCCCTATTAGATGACATTTCTAAAATGCATAATAGCATGGGGTTTGTTAGGGACTTTCATAAAAGCCTGGTATGGGGAGAAGAAAGGGAGCCTGGTGCCACAACGCTGGCCCAGAAT
Source organism: Cynocephalus volans (assembly GCF_027409185.1). NCBI lineage: Eukaryota > Metazoa > Chordata > Mammalia > Dermoptera > Cynocephalidae > Cynocephalus > Cynocephalus volans. Next base: position 87,965,662 of record NC_084474.1, read on the forward strand.
AACCCGGGCAAGGCTGCCTTTGGGCACAGGTGGAGAAGTCGGCTTCTGACCTGTGGGGCTGGGCCTCCCGCTCCTCCTTCCTGCAGAGACTTCGCTTCTCCTGCCCCAGTTAGCACTGAACGGGAGCAGCAGGGGTGGAAGAAAAGAGGTTGGGCTCTCGTCAAATCCCAGAATAGTGGAGCCACAGGAGACTCTGGAGATCATCTTGTCCAATGCTTCTCAGCCACCCACTGCTGGGCAGATGGAGAAACTGAGGTAAGGCAAGGTGAAAGCTCGTTGTTGAGCCTCTTTTCTTCTTTCTCACTTCTGGGTACAGCCAAGCACCCTTCCTTTCTGTCCCGTCCTCTCTTGCTCCCTTGTGCTTCCCTCCATCGGCGCTGATCCTTCGTTCTGACTCTCGGAAGGAAGACTTCACTCACTCCTTTGTACATTCACCTGTGCATTCACTCATTCAGGATGAACACACTGACCACCTTCTTACCAGGAGCCATGTTCAGCTCTGGAAATGTGGCTGTGTACAACACTGCATATGCCCATAGAGAATTCGATCTAGTGTGTAAGGCAAAGTTGCAAACAATGATTTCTGAGCTTTCTTCTAGCTCTTTCTAGTCAAAGAGTCTCTGCTGATCAATTCAGGTATGTCCTAATTAGTTTGCCTTCTGCAGTCTCTGTGTGCCAGTTCAGGAAACATGCACTAATCTTCCAGAAAACAGATTGAACACTGACTCACAATCCTCAGTGGTTCCCCATTGCATGTGGCAAAATCCAAACTCCTAAGCCCCCTGAGATCTCACATTCCTCACATCCCGGACGGTGCTGGATTCTTGGCTGGTGCTGGGGTGTGGGGCATGTTCTCTGTTGTTCCACCTCCAGCAATGGCAGTGGGTTCTTGTTGGTCACCACCCAGCAGGCGTCCTTCCCCTAGCTACTCAGGGTAATCAGACTCAGTCTTTAAACATCACATATCATGTCACCACCTCCTCCACCAAGACTTTTCTGAACATTTCCAGGACAAGATCCCTCGCATCTCTGACCTCTTCTCTGAAATTTTCTCAGCTTTCCGTTTTATAATTCCTTGAATCCTTAGCTTAAACTTAAGTCCTATGTACCTCAGTTTCCTCATCTGTAAAATGGGAAGCTAACAACATCCATCTCACTCATTGTGAAGACTGGATATACAGGTGTGTAAGCTATAGCAGATCCACTGGCTCAATAAATGTAGTTATTGCAATTATTCCTGCTGCTGTTGTGGAACTTTCAGATATAGTGTCCCATCCATTTATTCTTTCACTTCACAGCACCTGCAGGCTGTTCCTTCCATGTAATACAGACCTGGCATCTGATTAAGTGGACAGTATCATTCAAGATATTCATCTGTTCATTGAAGAAAGGGGTACTGGTTGCCTGCGATGCACGGGTACTGAGGACACAGAGGATAAGAAGGCACAGGCCTGTCCTCCAGCAGCTCACAGTCCAGTGGGGAGACAGACATGCAGCGCAAAATCAGGATGCACTGGGATGGGAGTCCTGGCAGCCTGAGTAGGGGATACATACTGCTTGGGAATAATAACAATAATGGTAACCTAATGGGAAGGTAAATGGTGTTTTTCTTGTTACTAAATTTTGGCCAAGTCTCCAAGGTTGAGAACAAATTATATTAAGTGGTCACAGATGCTAAAAAAATGACAGTGGACAACCTATAAACTTGGTAAGGCATGACCCCCAAATCAGTTGAAGGGCACGGCCCCTCAAAGGTAGGAAAGTCATCTGGGAGGTTAATCAGGAGAGGGTGGAGGTGAGATTCCCTTTAGAGAGAGTGCCAGCCTCGTGGGGGAATTCCCATGCCCTTCCCATGTGGGAGGCAGGGTAGGCTGCCCCCATGTTACACTACATGATTCCCAGGTGTTAGGTTGGCGAGACAAAGAGATTAAAGGACTCCGAGCGAAATGTTTACCACCATGTCAGGGAGTTTATTTCTAGCAAAACTGAAGGGGAGACTGAAAGATCATTTCCTGTCCCCACACAGACTAATTAGGGTTTGAATTAGGGGAAGGGGTTTGGTAGCTATTTGGAGCATTCAGCACTTTGCAATGGCTCTGTGGTTTTCATGTTCTGCACAAGATTCTTCTTTGCACAAAATCTGGTTTTTCTCCCAAAGCACTTTGCTTAAGAGAAATAGAAGGGGCAGGGAGAGGATGTGGTTAACATGGCTGTGCTTATGCTAAGCTGATTTTGAGGCCTAATACTGGGTACCACTTGGAGAGCTCAGCCTCTTGGGTTTGGGGGGTGTGGGAGTGGTACCAAGCTGTGGAATGAGGGACACATGGAGCACACAGGGCAAGGAGCCAGCAGTGGGCCCAGGGTGTGTTGTGAGATGGTCAGTGGGAAGCCGGGGGTTAAGAGGGCATCATAAGACACAGCCGGAGGAGGTATCACCCCAGCTAGGGGACTGCAGTCAGAGGTCCCAAGAGTCTCACAGGAGAGCTCCATGAGGGAAGGGGTGGGTATTTAGACACCTGCACGCCCTCAGCACCCTCAGTGCTGAATGGCAACTAGGGGCAAAGAGCATTTTCTGCTCCTTGTCTCTTCTCACAGGAGTCTCCCTCCTTCCTCCCACCCACCCTGGAGGATCCACAGGCAGCCTGGAGGGAGGAGGAGGAGGAGAAGATGGAGGAAGGATAGTGACAAAGCTGTCCCTTCCCTAGAAGAGAGATCTCAGCCCAGGACAGGTGGGTATTGGGGAAGAGATGTTTTAAATAGGATGAGGCTTTAAGGTCTTGTTGTTAGACTGGACTGGACATTTTGATAATTGCAAAATGAAATGATTTGCTGGTACCTAGGAATTGTCTGGAAAGTCAGAGTCCTTCCCTCCCCCAAATCAGGGAAGTTAGTGAGCCTGGCAGGGACGAGAGGGTAGGAGAGTAACACCTCTGCCCCTGCCCTGCTGCATCCAGCTCGCTCAGCCACACAGCCACCGGGCTAGACATTCACCTGCAGTGGTTCACTGGGTCTTCACACAACCTTGCAAAGTGGACCCCACGATTCCAATCCCCACATCATGGACGAGGACACAGAAGCCCAGAAAGGGCAAGTAACTTGCCCAAAGGGACACAGCAAAGAAGCAGGGTCTAGAAGACAGAAATGAACTCTAAACTCTATCCTACACACAGTGAGGAGGCAGAGGACACACAACACCCTGGAAAAAGCCAGCCTTTTCCTCCAGGCTCAAAATAGAACCCTGTTTAGACACAGGGCATTGGAGCAGCGGATGATTCCAAAGTGCTGAGCCCCAGCTGGAAACCAGTCCACTACCTCCCGGAGCGAATGGAGAGGGGAAAAGGGTCCCATTCTGTGGGCGCTCAGGCACCTCCCTGTGACTGGAGGCAACTGTGCAGCCATCACTAGCTGTGAACTTGCAGAGCCTTGACCTGGTGTCCAGGATGGAGGCTGCAATTATCACTGATTGAGAAATGGATACTAGCTGGTACCTGCTCTGCAGAGCTGCTTGCTCAACCACCAGCACTTCCGTCAGAGCTGAGGGCAAAGCGAGACTGGGAAGAGGCAGCGTAGAAGTCACTAGAGAGAGGCTTCCTCGCTGGGCTGGGAATCCGAGGCTGGTCACTGCTGGGGCGTGAACAGTGTCAGCTGCAGGGAAGAACCAGTTGGGTGGGCGGTCAGTCCTCCAGCTGTTGGGTTGGAAACCTGCCCCATTGCTAGGGCGGGAAGAGGGGGAAGGGCTAGCATTTCAGGAGTCCTCAGATGGACCCAGTGCCCCGCTTATTTGCCATCCCTCCAGGAGGTCAAGGTTTACCATTCCCTTTTGGCAGAAGAGGAAAAGGAGCCTTAGGAAGGGTAAGAAGCCCCCCAGGTTGATATAGGTAGGTAGTGACAGAGCGCAGTTTGAGCTCTCACCTGTCTGCCACCAAGGCCAGCGCCCACCTTGCCAGGGAGGAAGATGGCTGTGGGTTGCTTTTTGGCTCACCTCAGGCTGCTCTATCGTCAGCGAACTCAGAGGCAGGGCTGCCTTACCAAGATAGTGACTCAGAAGACCCAAGAGATGGTGGTCCTAGCAGCCCAGCCTGATCCCTGGGTGCTCTGCCCTCCTCTTTTGTCGGTGGTGCCAAGCTCTGTGCCAAGCCTCAGGGCCACAAGGCTGACACAGACATGCTTGGTCATTGCCGAGCCTTAGCACAGGTCATTGCCTTGGCATGGAACAACATCCCACATTGTTCCCCCCACCCCCACCCCGCAACCACTCCCCTGCTCCTGGCCAGCTCCTACAGGGATCAGTTTGGTTGCCCCTCTCTCGGGGAAACCTCCCCTGACCACAATTTTCCTGCCTCTCACCTGTCACCTGAAGAATTAGGACCCCACCTCAGGCTCCCTCTGCTGCCTGGAGGTCCCCCTGTCTCAGCGCTTCCTGAGCTCCATTATAACTGTCTGCGTACTTGTCTGCTTCCCCTACTCTATCTCAGACTCGGGACCGTCTCAGACTTCTGTAGCACATAGCGTGAACCCATGCTGTGCTCCACATTTAGCTTCAGTGACGAGGATGGAGACTTTTTGTTTGCTCTTATTCTAACCTGCGGCGTTAAGTAACCTAAGGTCATCCAGCTGGGAAGAGGCTACGCTGAGATGGGAGGGTCTCTGACTGCCCTTTAGTTATCTTTAAAGTGAGGATGACAATCTGGCCCTGTAAGATGAAATCAAATGTGGAAGGGAAGGTGAGTGTGCCTTGGCAGGCAGAGCAGGATGGAAGTAGAGGTTTGCATGTGGTCGGGAGGAGTCCTGCAGGAGCCTTGGCATCTGAGTTCTGCAAGGTCTCTGCTCATAGGGGGGACAGCTGCTGCTCCTCCCCCAGAGTCCTTTCCACTGCAGCACAGAGCTTGGTGGGGGGCTTGGAGAGAGTGATTTCCAGGGATTTTTCTAGCACTTCACTGAAGCCCTTTTAGTCAGAGCAGCGGCTGCTGACACTGATATTGCAAGTGCTGGAGAGCCCAAGTGTCAAAGCCTGTGAGAGCAGAGACAGGAGGAAAAATACTGGAGAGAGATGCAGCCCAGGGATTCAGTCATCTCAGCAGCACTGAGTCAAAGGCTGCATTTAGAGGTGGCTGGAACATGAGGCTTTAGGGAGCACAGAAGGAGTGGGGTGAAGAGAGAAGGTGCCCGACCTGGGGAACTGAGCTATTAACACACTGAGCTGAGAGCCCTCAGGTGAGTTAGGGAGTCAGAGAAATGAACAGAAAATTACAATACAGAGTAATAAATAGAGGGGACACAGGGAGTGTGGGAACTCAGAAGATGTGCAATTAAAACAGAGGAATGCAAACAGTTCCCAGCCCAGGCTGCATATTAAAATCACCTGGGGAGCTTTTGAAAAATACTGCTGCCCAGGTCTCACTCCAGACTGATTAATTCAGTATCTCTAGTGGTGGGACCTAAGCATTGTTGTTTTTTTCCCCCAAACCTCCCCAGGAAATTCATTTTGCAGCAAAGATTGAAAACAATATTGGGCGAGGGGTCTGAGAATAATTCTCAGAGAAGGTGAGATTGAACAAGTGTTTGGCAATGGCTGGGAGTTAGATGAGGAAGTTGGTTGAAGGGCTTTACTGGAAGAAGGGTCAAGCATGTGAAGAGGTGCAGAGGGGACACAGTGGGACACTAGAGGAAAGGCTGGCTCTGTGTGACTGGAGAGAAGACTCTGCAGTAAGACATGGCCAGAGAAAGGGCTGAGTGGGCGCCTGAGACTGCATCAGTAAGAGACTTCGTGTGCTCAGCCAAAGATTTGTGGATTCCTGAAAGCCATGGGAAGCTGCTGAAGCACCTTGAGCTGGGGATGGTATCATCTGACTTGTGATTCCAAAGGCCAATCCAGCAGAGGTGTGAAGGGTGGGCTGCAGACCAGAGCCTGTTAGGAACCAGTATGACAGTCCATGTGGGTAGAGACGAAGGTCTGAATGAAGGAAATGGGGGCAGGTGTTGAGAGGAGAGGTTGGAGTCAAGAGATGTTGAGGAGTTAGAATAGGCAGCCCTTAGATCCAGTTATGCTGCACTAACAAACCAACCCAGATTTCAGAGGCTCCCGACACAAAGGTTCATGTCTGGATCCAGTCATGTCCATTGCAGGTCAACTGCATCTCTGATCCTTGTAGTCTTCTTTCTGGAACTGAGGCTGAAGGTGAAGCCCTGTCTCAGGCCATGTGTAGGCTGTGAGAGAATGATGCCAGGGCCCTGGAATGGCTCTGTCTACAAGTGGCACACATCACTTCCACCCAAACACCATTGGCCAAAGGAAGCCATGGGCCAAGCATGACATTAACAAGGCAGGAAGTATAATTCTCTCGCAGGGAGGAGCAGCAAATATTTTGAACAAAGAACCAATCTACCAGGAGGTGCAGGAGAGAGAGGGAAGACCACACGAGACTACCAGCTTTGGGAACTCGCTGGCTAATGATGCCCTCTCCCTCTGCTGGACTCAGATCCCTCGCAGGCTAGGACCTTTTCTCTTTACATCCATGGTGCTATGAACAGCATAAGCTCTCCCCGTCCTATACAGCAGCTCTGTTCCAGGCTACAGCGGCTGGATAGCTCTACTTCACAGGTCCCTCATCTTTCCCCAGTACCAGCAGGCTAGGGGGATGCTCCTCCCATGGAAAATGTCAAAAGTAAAAGAAAGCAAGCAAAACCATGTGAGGACTTTTAGAGCCTAGGCTCAGGACTGGGGCTCTGTTACTTCTGCCATTGACCAAATAAGTCATATGTCTAAGCTTAAACTCAGGAGGTGGGGAGCACACTCTACCCACAATGAGCCCATGAAAGGGGGAGTGGGGGGAAGCTTGGGCATGGTGGTGGTGGTGGTGAAAACTGGGGCCCAAGATCCAGTCTTCCCTAAGTTCTAATATCTCTTCCAGGCAATTGGTCTTCAAATATGGAAACAGCTCCATCCATGCTTAGCTTGCTTCCTTCAGGCATTTCTTATGATAGGGGTATCTTGGAGCTCTGGACTAAGACCTGGAAGTCAGAAGATGTAGGACCTACTTCCAATTGCTTTTTGTAACAAGTTTGGTGGCCTTTATTAAACAAATCTCATCACCTTTCTAAATTGAAATTTCTTGACCTGTGCAAGGAGAATAAAATATGTCCCTTCCATCCACAGTTATAGAAAGAACCAAGTGAGGAGATCATTGTAGAAATATTTGGTAAACTGTGACGAACCACGCACATGTTAGATAGTTTTCCATTGCACGGGATATAGTATTTTATCATCCCAGGACCTCTTGTCATGATATGATCCTACATGTTCACATCCCCCTGGACCTAATATCCAGATGTCACCTTGTCTGTGTGCCATCGCCTGCTTTGTTATGCATATGATATGCCTAGAAGTTCTGTTGTGTTATGCACACTCATGTCCTGCATCCAGCAGTGTGGTGCTGCTGAGAAATGGAGATGTGCTAGAGGAAATGCTCTGGACCAGCAAGAGGCCAGGCAGTGCCCCTAGAAGATGCAGGAGGAGAGACACAGAGGAACAGGAAAGGAATGGGTGGCACAGAGTCACAGGTCTGGGATGAAAATCAAAGGCCAATCTCCAGATGCCGATAGATAAATTGTCTTAAATAAGTACTGAACACTTTTAGGAGACTGTGAGGTATTGTGCTTTGCAATTTTCAAAATGCTTTCACATATATGACTCTTCCGCTTAATAAATTACCAGGAATCATAATCAGGAAGGATCAGAACATTTTCAACGGAAGATGGGCAAGCTGGGGACTCCGGCGGGAAGCATGAAGGATGCTGTACAGAGCATTTGTGCCTTGGGTCAGGAGTTACACTGAAGGCCCATGGATGCAACTACACTTTATGGTACAAATCACCCTTCCTTTCTATCCTTTCCTCAGAATGTCATACTGCCCTTCACCAGTTGTATGATCCTGAGTTAAAGCTTATAGCATATTGCCTGATACACATAGGTGCTTGTCAAATGTTACCGTAATAACTATAATACCAGCTCTTTCTCTATCCTTTACCCCACAAGGGACAACAATTCTAGCAAGTAATCATTTAATACTCATTTTGCAGCTCCCTTTGTCCAATCGAACTTCAGATGGCACCTCTTTCTTTGCTTGTCTGAACCTTCTTTGCAGGCTGGCTTTCAGGATGCCCTGTGATCAGCCCTGAAATGACCACCTTTTTCTCCATCTTCCCTGCTCCAGGCAAGCAAGCCTGCCTCTTCCTTCTCCCAGAGGCCCACCAGATGCCTTCGTAACTCTGTGCCTCCATTCACAGCTGAAATGTTAGCCCCTGTCCTTTCCGACTAGTCAGATACAAAGAATTCCCTCCCAGTTAAAGTGGGGTCCTGTTGGCTGATGCGGTGACTTGATGATACCTTCAGAGTCTCAGGTATTCAACATCCCTCTCCCTGCTGTTCCCAGTTACTGGCTTCAGGCTCATATTAGAAGCAAGATGGATTGCTGAAGTTTCAGGTGTCACATTCCACCAAGATATTGTTTAGAGGAAGAAGAAAGATCGTTCCTGTGTGTGGCTCTCTCCTACAAAAGAAGAAAGCTTTGCCAGAAATGTTTTCAACAGATCCCTTCATTTCTCAAGGGCCAGAATTGGGTCATTTCTGGCCCAATTGCCAGCAAGGGTTGGCTGGAGTAACCAGGTAGTCTTAGGACAGCTGTACTCAAAGGTTAGTCTATGTACCAGCATCACCTGGGAGCCGATTAGAAATTCAGATTCTCAGGCTCCAGCTGAGAACTATGGAATCAGAACTTCTGGGCATGGACCCCTCCCAAATCTGCATGGTCACCAACTAAAGTAGTGATTCTGATACTAATTTGAGAAGAACCTGCTTGGACTGACCTCCTGGGTGAAAGGTTTGCTGTAGAATCAACTATAATGACTAATTCAATCACCTTTATCTCAAATCACTCTCCCTCAGTACCAAAGCACAGTCATCTTCTTGAACTTGCCATATTCCTCCATGCTACCCTGACTTTACCTGAGTTGGATCACCTTCAAAATGCTGTGTCTCTCCTTGACTATTGGACACATTTCTGCCAATCGTTTGACACAGAGTGTGTCACCCCTTCCGTGGGTGAGCATCTCCTCTGTGCCCTCACAGTTCCCCTCTAACCCAGTTGTACTCAAAGGTTAGTTTATGTACCAGCATCACCTGGGAGCTGATTAGAAGTTCAGATTCTCAGGCTCCAGCTGAGAACTATGGAATCATAACTGCTGATGAATGCAATTGTGGGCCATTCATCATTTCTTGCTATATCCCTTTGTAGACCTGTTTCTTCCTCCATTATTTTCTCCTGGAGGATACATCCTTCTTAACTTCATGGCCTGAGCACAGAATGGATGTTCCATCCACATTTGTGGAATGAAGAAGATGGGTCTAGTTCTTGCTTTGGAGCCTAGGAAGATGGGCCTTCGGAAGATTTCATCTAACCTCCCCCATATCTGATGAGGACCTGTCTATACTCACTGCATGTTGTTGTGGGGAGACCATAGGCTTGGGAATCAGACCAACCTGAATTTGAATCCTACTCTGCCCTTAGCCTTGCTCTGTAGCCTTGACTGGTTAACTCAGCTTCTCTGAGCCTCAGTTTTCTCAGCTGTAAAGTGGAGCTGGTGATGTCTGTCTTCTACGACTCCTATGTGGATTGAATGAGAACATGGTGATGAGAGCTCTAGTCCATAGAAGGCCTTCAACCAACAGCAGTTATTCACTCCCTGCCCTGCAGCGGCCCTCTGCATGATGGAGGATTGCCCCCATTCAGCTCTCTTGACCCAAGTGGTAATTTTGGTAGCTGGATGTTAGAAAATTTTATGTCCCTTTTGCATTTCACAGTCCTCTCAGTTAACTCTGAGCAGCTGTCTCTACTTTGAAAGCTGAATAATATATGAAAGAATTTCCCTAAAAAGATTCTGTGATGTGTATAAGACAGACAGAGAGAGAAAGATTGAGAAAGAGAGAGAGTTAGAGAGAGAGAGAGAATCCTCCCTTTTCTTGTCTAACAATAGGACTGAATGCTGTCAATTCTATATGGTTGCTGTGTTCTGCCAGGAAACAGTCCAGCTCCTCTGCCAAGGGTGTCAGACTGGATACTTCTCTACCCACAGAGACCTTGCCCCTCATAAGTGGTTAGTTGTGTCCCATGTTTGAGAACTCACAATTCCAGTGAAGAGTTGACTGCTGGCTTTACATAGTCCTGGAACTGAGGAGTTGATCACTCTTGGCCATTGAGGTGGCCTTGGTGGAGAGTCACTCATTGGGAATCCCAGCTGCCTCAGTCTCCCCTCCTGGGAGGCCTAGCCTAAGAGGGGTATGGTGTGGGATGCTGGCAAGAGCCCCAGTCCAGGAGTCTGGAGACCCTAGAGCCCACTCATGGTCTCTGTTTGTGTCCATGTGGGTTTGATAAGTTTCTCAGTCCTCTGAGCTTCTGGGCCCTTGTAAGTATGAATGGGAATAGCCAAGTGGCCAAAACCCTTGAGGTGATAATAAGGGATGAAATGCATAGAATCTGTAAAAACATTTTGAAAAGCATAAGTTCTTGAAAATTAATAATAAAATAACAACAACAGAAAAACTACTACTAGTTATGTCTGGGGCTGATGTGTGGCTGAGTGTTACTACTCCATCACTTCGGTCAGCAACTAAACTGCACTGCTTTCTAACCCTTCCCAAATTCACAGCTTTGCTTCAGACCTCAAATATCCTGTGTTCACAGACATCCTTGCTTTTCATTTGACACATTCTTACTGAGATCCTACAAATGATTCTAGGTTCACAACTGTGAACAAAGTGTGGGGAGGGGATGGAAGGGCCCTGCAATACTCTGAAGGTGAAGAGTCGCTGCATCATTTTATAATGAGGAAAGTGAGGGTCCGAGGATTCAGTGATGTGCCTGGGACCACACGGCCAGAAGGGCAGAACCTGGGCTGGAAGGTTCAGCTCCTGGTCCAGTGCTGTTCATCCTTCCTCTACTCCCCTTCTAGGTGTTTCTCTAAAACCATATGGTTATCTCAATAGACGCTGAAAAAAGCATATGACAAAATTCAACATCCCTTCATGATAAAGACTCTCAACAATTTAGGTATAGAAGAAAAGTATCTCAACACAATAAGAGCCATTTATGACAAGCGCACTGCCAGTATCATTCAGAGTGGGGAAAAACTGAAGGTTTTTTTCCCCTTAAGAACAGGAACAAGATAAGGATGCCCACTCTCACCACTTCAATTTAACGTAGTACTGGATGTACTAGCCAGAGCAATCAGGCAAGAGAAAGAAATAAAGGACATCCAGATTGGAAAAGATGAAGTCAGACTGTCCCTATTTGCAGATGACATGATACTATATATTAAAAAACCTAAAGGCTCTATCAAAAAACTCCTAGAGCTGGTTAATAATTTCAGCAACTTTGCAGGATACAAAATAAATGACCCCAAATCAGTTTCATTTATATTATCCAATAATGAGCAAGCAGAAAGAGAAATCAAGAAAGTAAGCCCATTTAAAACAGTCATGAAAAAGATAAAATACCTAGGAATCAATTTAACCAAGGAGGTGAAAGATGTCTACAATGAGAACTACAAACCACCACTGAAAGAAATTAAAGAAGACACAAAAGAGTGGAAAGACATCCCATGCTCTTGGATTGGAAGAATTAACATTGTGAAAATGTCTGTACTACTCAAAGTGATCTACAGATTCAATGCAATCCCCATCAAAATACCAATGACATTCTTCACAGAAATGGAAAAAAGAATCTCGTCATTCGTATGGAACAACAAAAGACCTTGAAATCAAAGCAATTCTGAGGGAAAAAATACAAAGCCCAGAGGTATAACACTACCCAACTTCAAATTATACTACAGAGCTATGGTAATCAAAACAGCATGGTACTGGCACAAAATAGACACTTGGACCAGTGGATCAGAGTAGAGAACTCAGAAATCACCCCTCAGGCTTACAGCCATGTGATACTTGACAAAGGCAACAAAAACATACATTGGAGAAATGATTACTTCTTAAATAAGTGATGCTGAGAAAATTGGATATCCATATGTACAAGAATGAAATTAGACGTGCATCTCTCACTACGTATTAAAATCAACTCAAAATGGATTAAAGACTTAAGAATAAGATCTGAAACTGTAAAATTATGAAGGGGAAATATACGTTAAACACCTCAGGAGCTAGGTCTGGGCACAGACTTTTTGAATATGAGCCTGAAAGCACAAACAACAAAAGAAAAAATAAACAAATGGGACTATATCAAACTAAAATGCTTCTTCATAGCAAAGGAAACAATCAACAGAGTGAAACAACAGCCTACAGAGTGTGAAAAGATTTTTGCTAACTGTGCATCCAATAAGTGATTAATATCCATAATATACATGGCACTCAATCAATTATATAGTAAAAAAAACAAATAACCCTATTAAAAAATGGGCAAAGGATCTGAATAGACATTTTTCAAACAAAGACATACAAATGGCCAACAGGTACATGAAAAAATGCTCAACATCATTAGTCATCAGGGAAATGCATATTAAAACCACACTGAGATATCACCTCAGCCCAGTTAGACTGGCTATAATCAAAAAGATGGAGAAAAACAAATGCTGGCGAGGATGTGGAGAGAAGGGAACACTCCTACGCTGTTGGTGGGACTGTAAATTAGTACAACCATTATGGAGAACAGTATGGAGGTTTCTCAAACAACCACAGATTGATCTTCCATATGATCCAGCAATCCCACTTCTGGGTATACACCTAGAGGAACGGAAATCATCATGTTGAAGGGATACTTGCACTCCCATGTTCATTGCAGCTCTGTTCACAATAGCCAGGATGTGGAACCAAACTAAATGTCCATTGATGGATGATCGAATAAAAAAACTGTGGAATACTACTCTGCCATAAAAAAGAATGAAATTCTCTGATTTGCAACAACATGTATGAGCTTGGAGAAACTTATGTTGAGTGAAATAAGCAAAGCACAGAGGGATAAATACCGCATGTGCTCACTCATAAGAGGGAGCTAAGAGAGAAAGAAGGAAGGAAAGAAAGAGCACAGTAGTGCATTGGACTTGCAGAGGGAGAGAACATACCTAGGGATACAAAGTGGAGTCGGGGAAAGGGAGATGGGAGGGAAGTTGGGCATAACTGGGTAGGGAACATGGGGTATAATCTTAATTTTTGGTAATGGGCATGCTGCCAGTTTGGATCTGTCCATCACATTTTAGGCACAAGTGGTGACAATTGGCTTTGTACCCCATGAATATTCATAACCAATAATAATAACAATAAAAGATACAATAAGCACAATAATTCATTGAACTTGCAAAAGGAGAGAACAGAACTGAGACCACCAGAGGAGGGAAAGGGGGAGGGGAAGGAAGGTTAGGGAGAAATTGGTAAAGGGCCACAAAAAATGATTACATGGTGTAATGATAAATATAGTAACTATCTTGATTTGAGCATCACATATAGCACACATATATTATTGATATTCAATACTGTACCCCACAGATATGTACAATTATGTTTCAATACAAAAATAAAATAAATAAAAAGAAAAAAAGAAAAGATGATTCAATAAAAAAATCATTAAAAATAAATCCTGCAGAAGATTTTCTTTCTCCTGGCACCCAGGTGTTGGACTCAAAGGGAGCTGCGATAAAAAGAAAATGAGCGAGATGACATTTTTAGAGGCACGATGGTTTTCAAGAAAGAGGTTTTTTCTCCATTTGCAGGTGAAGTAAAGCGAGTAAAAGGATACATGGGAAAAGATCGGGGGTGGGGGATGGGACCACTCACTTTTGTCTCGGAGTTAAGAATACCTTCCTGACTTTTTCCTTTCTCTAGATATCTGTGCATCAGCAGAAAATGAAGTTACAAAAAAACTCACACAAAAAGAGGAAAAACTTTTAGCTTCAAGTCAGAGCTATGAAATGCTCACACTCAGCTGCTGGTGGAAACTGGAGATATTCTCTGGAAATAAGCCTGAGGCAAGTCAGTTTTAGGAAACTGGTAACTTGGTCGGATTGATCTTTCTCGTATATGAAAGTTTTGGGACTATAGTAGAAAACTGGTAAATTCGTTAATTCAGAACACAAACCTATATTAACTTCCTGTCCGAGCTTGAGATGCTCTGAACTATAATGTCCCCCTTACCTCCTGATACGGGGCTGGGCCCATCATGCGGGGTTTGGTATATTTTAAGTGCTCAATAAATGTTTCTTAGGAAATCAGATCAAGGAGAATGGAGGTGGGGCTGTCCCCAGCCCTACCCTGCTTCAGAGGTTCCCAGTTCAATGGCGCCTTCCTCGTACCTCCTTGTAAGGGTATTTCTCCCCCTACCCCTCCCCTTCCCTGCGATGAGCTCCTATAGGAAAAGTACACTTCAAGATGGGTTCAAGGCCATTTCACACTAAAGCATAAATAACTAGATATAGCTCACGTTTGTCCCTCCTACACTGGTTTGCACAGTGACAGTGAGAGATATGTCCTGTGGACCCTAGGAAGCAGCCACTCAGGAATGATAGTGTAGACTTGGAATGGAAACACTTGGATTCTAGGCCTGTTTAGATGTGAGCTGTGAGGTTATGGCCAAGTCTGCATTTTCTCTTCTATAAGTTGGGTGTAGTAGGCAGTAGAAAGGCCCCCAGAGATGTCCATATCCAAATCTCTGGAACCTGTGAGTATATGACCTCACATGGCTAAAGGGACCCTTTACAGATGTGACTAAGTTAAGGATCTTGAGATGGGGAGATTAACCCAGGTTATTGGACTGGGCTCAATGTTATCACAAGGGCCCTTATAAGAGGGAGGCAGGAGAGTTAGATTTAGAGAAGGAGATGTGATGACCAAAGCAGAGGGGTATGTGTGTGTGTGAGAGAGAGAGAGACAGAGAGAGAAAGATGCTGTACTGCTGGCTTTGAAGATGGAAGAAGAGGCCACAAGTCAAGGAATAAAGGCAGCTTCTAGAAGCTAGAAAAGGCAGTGAATGATTTCTCCCCTGGAGCCTTCTGAAGGAACACAGTCCTGCAAGCACTTTGATTTAGCCCATGGAGACACATTTTGGACTTCAGACTTCTGGAACTGAAGAATAATAAATGAGTATTATTTTAAGACACCAAGTTTTTGTAATTTGTTACAGCAGCCATAGAAAAGGAACGCACTGGGTAAGATGATAGCTCCCAGCTTTCGTTAGTTGTGAGTAATTCAGGAGGCAATGCCCATGGGAGTGACTTACAAACAGTAAGCCAAAGCTATGCTAATATCAGCCACCATAGTTTCAGATGCCAAAGGGTTTGAGTTCAGTGGTGGAACATCAGGTGTCAGTAGCAGGCAACGTGTATTTTAATGGGCAGCTCCTTTTACGTTGAGGTGACCAGTGCAGACGATGTTGTCAATGCCTCACCATATCCCTGCCAGTGTCCACTGCTAAGCCCTCATCTCTGTGCCTGAGGGGTATTTGTCACAGGAACTGTGACAGGCTGTTCGATGCACAAGGCAGAAGTGCCAGGGTGTTAGCACTCCAATGGAGTAGGCTCAGTCTTGCCTATCAGTATCAGTGCATAAATATCCCAGCTCCTCTGCCTCTCAGGTGGGATATTTGTGAGTGTATGGTCTGTAGCATTTCCCAGAATTTCTTGGAAGGATTAAGCCCCCATCCCATGCCCACCCCAAGTGCTGCTAGAGTCACCCACTCTGTCGATAATGCACCATGTCTTCTCTTCCCCCCAAATCACTTCCTTATTCCAATATATGTGTTTCCTGCACTTTCCAAAGAAATTAGTTGCCCTCAAACCCTTGTTTCAGGGCCTGTCTCTAAGAGAATCCAAATGAAGTCACCCTAAAATCTCACCACATAGGCTGTTGTTGATGCTGTCCTGCACCAGTGGGGTCTTGCTTTTATTTCAAAGTCTAATCTGAGTGAGAGGCAACATGGTGAAGAAGAAAGACCACACGGGGCGAGGAGCTGGATCATGGACTGAGCCTCTAGGCTTCATCCCCATCTGGCTGTGACATTGTGGGCTTCTTGCTTAGCCTCTTTGGACCACAGTGTTCACATTGAGGCACTCTCCACCAGAGGGGTGACCTAGAATTGGTGAGTTCTGAGCAACAGAAGGGAGGGTCCAGTGAGTCTTTGGTAAGGTGAGACAAGTCTCTCTCCTCTTAGGTGGCAGCTCTGAGACAACCCATCACAGGAACTGAGCTCTGGTCATGGACACAAGACAACGGGTGTTGAGGAGACACTCTGGAGGGGAAATGCCAGAGTGAAGGTGGTCAGGGTCTGGGAAGCAAACCAGCCATCCCCCTGCTCCGTCTTCCACCTCTCTACCATGGACAGATTCAGCTGTGAGGCACACTGGGTCCTCAGCCCAGCTGCTGTTGGGGAGCGAGAGGAAGCAAGTCAGACACTGGGGCCAACAAGACAGAGGAGGAAGCAGGGAACTGGGAAGTGGGAGGGCAAAGGAATCAGAGAAATGTGCAAACGGATGTGCTGGAGAAGGGAGAAGCACAAATTAAACAAGTGAGCAAACAAATCAATTGGTAATGGCCTATGAACAAGAATGGGTGCGGAGCTTTTTGGAGGAAGTTAAGTTGGAACTACAATGTGAAGGCTAAGGAGGGCCATCCACACAAAAACTAGTGGAAGCATGCTGGAGCAGAGGGAACCAGCTGGTGGCCCCGTGGAGATGAAGCCATGATCTTTCCCACCCAGCTGAGAAAGCTGCTCCTGAGGCAGAGAAGGCAGAGGAAGCCTCCAGTCACCTCTCTCTCCTCTAAGTGACCACCCCAAGCCTAGACATTTTTTGCAACACACAAAAGGAATGAAGGAAGGAAGGAAGGAAGGAAGGAAGGAAGGAAGGAAGGAAGGAAGGAAGGAAGGAAGGAAGGAAGGAAGGAAGGAAACTACCATTTCCTGGGCACTTGCTTTGTACTTGCTGCTTAGAGACACATTGTTTCTTCACCAGGAGTAGATACACTGTACATGCACCATGATTCAGGACCTGGGTGGGAATTTGCCAGTGTGTTAAACCAGCAAGCTAAGCTGGGATGCTAGGGCTAGCAGAGCTGATAGGCATTGGAACCCAAATTCGTCTTTGGCTCTACGTGACTCTAAGAGCTGTGTTCTCGCTCTCCCTTGCACTTCCTTTAGAATGTGAAACGGGGACAGAATGCAGTTACAAAGGTTTGGCACCTCCTATCTAATAATACCGTGAGGCTCATTAGCAGCTTCTTCGTCACAGGCTTTGTCACGCATTCTACCCATCTCTTCATAAGGGTCCCAGATTTCTTGCCCACAGCCTGCTCTCCTGTTACCATCTTCTGTCATCTCTGAGAGCTGCTTCCTCTTTGGTCCTCAGGAGTCAGAAAGGGGTAGAAGGGGATGAAGATGTGTAATGGAATGTGACAGAGACAATTATAACCTTTCCCTCCTGAGAGCCCACTATGAGCCACTTTAAGTATATCTTTTCACTGAACCCTCAAAGAATCTGGGCAGAGAATTATTAACCTCATGCATTAGCTTTATCTCCTCTGCACACACATAGCAGAAATAAAGTCAGACTACTCTAAACCCTAGAAAATGTGGGGGAGTTGTTATTAAGATGAAAGAGTGTACTGGCTGGCCAGTTAACTGAATTGGTTAGAGTGCAGTGTTACCAAGGACAGGAGTTCAGATCCCCATACTGGCCAACCACCAAAAAAAAAAAAAAAAAAAAAAAAAGTGTTTTATGCAGCCTAAGAGCAAGAATCAGCAAACTTCAGGGAGGACCTTGAACCACAGCAGCCTGCAGAGCTGGGAGCACTTACTCCCTGCTGCCCCCCATCTCCTCTCCTCTCTATCTCAATGCCTTCCCTCTAGATAAGCCTGCCCCAAACCTCACTAAAAAATCATGGTAGCAACATGTCTATCCTGTGCTTATGTCATGGATTCAGCCACTCAAAAGATCTTTCTGTTTGTTCTAATTCAAAATATCCAGTAATGGGACCAATCAGTTGCAGCTGGGGAGAAAATGAATTACAACAAAAAGTAGGACTGCTCTAAACCCCTGTGGGGTGGGAGTGGCAGGAAGGGAGAGACATGCAGCAATTCCCACAGTGGAAGGGCCAGGCAGAATGTAATAGGTGTCCATTACACCCCATTGTATAAGTATAGCTGAAGAAATGGAGTTTTAGTCACATCATTTATAATGTCTTATAGGGTGTCTGCAAGCAGGATTTGTACTTATCTATCTGATTCCCCACCACATTTTCTTTGTGCTGCCTTAGTAGTTTTTTCAGTATGGGACACATGCCAAAAATAGTATTTGAAATGATTTTAGGTGCCACACAAATGGAAATTTTTTAAATTTAGAAAAATAATAACCACCACATAAAATCCATGATATAGAACTTCTTTTCATTTTTTTAAAAAAAGTGTGGTATTGGTGAAAGAATAGACAAATAGATCAATGGAACAGAATAGAGAGCCCAGAAATAGACCCACATAAATACAGTCAAGTGATCTTTGACAAAAGAGCAAATGCTATACAATGGAAAAAAGATAGTTTTTTCAGAAAATGTTAGAACCACGGGACATCCACATGCAAAAAATGAATCTAGACACAGACCTTACACCCTTCAGAAAAATTAACTCAAGATGGATCACAGACCTAAATGTAAAATGCAAAGCTATGATAGTCCTAGAAGATGACATAGGAGAAAGTCTCGATAACCTTAGATTTGGTGGTGACTTTTTAAATGGAACAGCAAAGGCATGACCAATGAGAGAAAAAAATGTATAGGCTGGACTTCATTAAAGTTAAAAATGTTTGCTCTGTGAAAGACATTGCCAAGAGAGTAAAAAGACAAGCCACAAGAGTGAGAGAAAATTTCTGCAGAATTATCAGATAAAGGGTTGCTATCCAAAATACATACATACATACATACATACGTACATACATGTATGTATTATATAAAACTCTTAAAACTCAACCATAGCAACACAAACAAACCAATTAAAAAATGGGCCAAAGACCTTAACGGACACCTCACCAAAGAAGATAGTCAAAGATTTTTCAAGTGCAAATATGCATATAAAAGGATGCTCCACGTCATAAGTCATCAGGGAAATGCAAATTAAAACAATCAGATACCGCCCCACTCCTATCAGAATGGCCAAAACTCAGAACACTGACAACGCCAAATGCTGGTGAGGATTTGGAGCAACAGGAACCCTCATTCTTTGCTGGTGGGAATGCAGAATGATACAACCACTTTGGAAGACAGTTTGGTGGTTTCTTACAAAACTAAATATATTTTTATCACATGATTCTGCAATCACGATCCTTGGAATTTACCCAAAGGAACTGAAAACTTATGTCCACACAAAAGCTGCACAGGGATGTTTATAACAGCTTTATTTATAATTGCCAAAATGTGGAAGCAACTGAGGTGTCCTTCAGTAGGTGAGTGGATAAATAAACTGTGGTATATCCAGATAATGGAATATTATTCATTGCTTAAAAGAAATGAGATATCTAGTTATGAAAAGACATGGAGGAATCTTAAATACATATTACTTAAAAAAGCTCACCTGACAAGAATACATACTATACGACTCCAACTACATGACATTCTGGAAAAGGCAAGACTATGGATACGGTAAAAGATGAGTGTTTGTGAGGGTTTGGGAGTGGGAAGACCATGGGACACAGGATTCTTAGGACAATGAAGCTACTCTGTATGATACTGTCATTGTGGGTACATGTCATTACAAATTTGTCCAAACCCATAGAATGCACACCACCAAGAATGAGCTCTAATGTAAAATATGGACTTTAGTGACAATGATGTGTCTCTGGAAGTTCATCGGTTGAGAAAAATGTGCCACTCTGGTGGGAGATGTTGATGATGGGGAGGGAGGCTGTGCATGTGTGGGGACAGGGGGTGCATGGGAATTCTGTGTACTTTCTGCTCAATTTTGTTATGAACCTAAAACTGCTTTAAAAAATAAAGCCTATTTAAAAAATCATCAATAAAGCAACCAATTAAAATATATATTAAGTAAATAATAGTATAAGCGGCATAGTACACAGGCATGACAAAAATTGTGAAGATCGTTTGCAAAGGACTGAAATTTGGAAAATATCAGTAGGGGCATTATCATTTTGCCACTGAGTCATTTTTTCCCCCTAAGCTTTAAGTATCTCACTATATTATTCTTTAGTTCACTTGTCTCATCTCTTCTCAATAAACAAACAACCAAACAAACAATAAAACCAAAAATTAAAAAAGCCAAAAAAGCAAAAACCAAAGTGTAGGGACTTGGCTATCATTTCTACTGTTTCCAAAGTAAAGCAACAGATGTCCATTGAGCATCTTCTCCATGTGTCACATTAGTGTGCCCCGACTAGACAAATATGTCCATTTTTCATTGGACGTATTTGTCTTGTGTCATCAGCTGGGGTGCAAATACATACCCTTATTCTTGCAAATAAATTTATTATGAGATCTCCCAAACTTCTCAGAAAGTCCAAAGCTTTCTCTAGAAGTCTCAGGAGTTAACGCTGGGGCTAGGTGGGCTTGTGTGATCCAGGTAGAGGGAGGACAGGAAAGTGGAATCCCCAGCAGCTTCTTCTGTCACTACTGAGGATGCAGCCAGTGCAAACTCCCAGCCATTGTTACAATGGCTGCCTGTCTGGTCCAGATCTCTGTGGGGGTCACTGGGGTGTACACCATGGGGCATTAGAGGTTGATGTTGGTGGAGCCTGAAGGTGATGAATGGGTCTGCAGTGGCTTCCATGCTTAGCTGTACTATGGCCCCAGGTGAGCATCTCATCTTTCCCTTTCTGGGCTCTGTCTAGGACACTAGCCCATCCATGCTGCTCCCCCCCTCAGAGTGACCACCTTTTCTGGGGAACTTGGTGTCCTCACCTGTCAGGAAACATTGACTGGGACTGTCCTATTTCAACCCAACAGGTTTCTTTAATTTTTCATTTCTAAATGGGATGGAGCTTTTGGTTTTCTTCCAGAAAGCCTTCTGGCTCTTTCTTCAAAATGGCCCCCCAATCTCTCTGCAAACTCCAAAATGTTGAGGGGGGCCCTAGTTCAACGTGATGAAAATCCATTCACTGAAACTCAGCTTGAGAGTTGATCAATCTGTCGAAAGACCATTTTAGTAAATTATCAAATCTCCTGATTAACCAAACACCAATATTAATGATTTGTCATTTTGCAACAGTTTGTAGCTTTCAATGGCTTGTTTCTTGGGAATCTCAGTTGATTCATTTCCATTTTGTCTCAGGGCAGCATTTCAAGGATTGTTTAATTAGTCCAAAGTTCAGAGTTAGAGGGAAGTTCAGTCTTCTCACGAACTGCCCATGCTTCTTATGACCATTTAATACACTGGCCCTTTCAACATTCAGCATTAGCTTCTCAATAAATCTTTAACAATTTGATGTTGTAGAAATAAAAGAAGATCCCAAACTGAGTTGAAACTCACTGAACACAGACTGTGGAATAAAAACCGTGTACTCAGTTTTTTAACCTAAACAAGATCCTATATTTGACAGTGTATTCATATACATAAAGCTGGATGGAAATTGATCCAAATGTCAATGAGTTTTGTTGTTGATTTTAATGAGGAGAATCACTTTGGTTAGGTCCATTCATTTTGTAAAGGTAACACAAATATGCACCTTGGCGATGTGAAAAGAAAATAATGAGGTTGCTTGTTCTCTGTGTCTTAAAGTACAGTACACACCTCCCAACACTTTAGAATGCTGATCATTGGGCAGGGGTGAATCATTTGCTGAAATATCTAAAGCCGGTGTGGGCAACACAAGGCAAGAGTGTCAAGATTGTCCCCTTTGTGGCCCGCAGCAGGTGTTGCCAACCAGTGACAGAGCTCTTTCCTGCCAAGCCCATCCAGCTCATCTTTAAAATCTTCCTCAAAGCTTTGTTCCAGACAGTGAACACTGAATGGCAAGCTTGGGGATGAGGCCAATTCCACTTGCCATTTTAGCCCTGGTTTGGCTGGATTATCATCTTTTGCTGACTTGGTTCTATTGGCTGCCGTTCTTCTCCACTGGTCCATATTCCATCTTTTACTCTGCTGTAATGGTTGCTTTCTTGCATAAGAATTTGGATACCAACTGCAGAAAATTATCCATCATTCTGCCAGCCTTTACTCATCCTTCTGAATTTCCTTACAGAGCTGACAGCTCCATCAGGAGATCTTCCTAACTTGCTCCTGAAGAAGCAGAGCCCAGTGTGGGAGCAGCCTCACTCAGAAAGTAGTCTCCATCTGTCTCACGACGCACATTGCATTACCACTGTGTCTTAGCAACACCCAACAGCGTAAGTCTTGGGACACTGCTAAGCTGTTTTCTTGGCCACAGCCTACATATGGATTCTACTGTGTTCAAGATTCTGGACTTTGGTCTTTCCATTTACTGAGAAGCTGAAGCCGCAGAATTACCTGAATCTGTGTCCAAAGAGCCAAAGAGCCCCATTGGGCATAAACAATTTTAGGAGACAGGAATTTATTTGCCTGGTCCTATAGAACTGCCCACCTGCTCTGGGCAATTCGTCCTTCTTGAAAGTCATGAAAGTCTCCAAAGCTGTATTCAAGGTTATTTCTAAAATTCTAATGCTTCATACATATCTTTTCTTTGGACTTTTTTTGCATATTTTAATTAAATGTATATGTATCTTATCTCCATGTTCCCCCACAAACTGGGAGGTTCTTTAGGGCGGGGATAGTCTTTTTTACCTCTGCATCCTGAGGATAAGCTACAGAGCATATTAATTAGATAGCAACAAAGTATACAGGAAAGAGCCCAGGCTTAAGTGTAAAATAGTTCTAGGGTCAAATCCCAGTATTGACACTTAACTAATTGTGAAGTTGTATGTGAATTACTTAGGCCATTTCTAATAATTTGGATAGGTCACGTGGCTTTAAAAAATTGAATACAATAAAACATTTTAATAATGAAAAGAGCAACCATCCCCTGCTCACCCCTCTTCTGTCCCCCCTCTTACAGGCAACCACTTTTAACTCTTGGAACTATTTCTTCTGGTAGTTATCTCCACGTTTCTAAATAATATGTTTAAATTGCTCTCTTTTCTTTATACATTTAGATAGTATTTGTTGAAATATTGCTATAATTAATTATGATTTAACTCTTTTAATAAATATCCTCTTTAGATATTCCCACATTCTGTCAACAAACTTACTTGACAATATTTATTTAACTTTTTAAAACAGGGTTTTCAGTATTATGACTATTTCAAGTTTGCTCTAGAGCCAGGTGGTATACTTTGATTTTATTTTCTTTCTCGTATAGTTTTTGTGTCTTTTAAAATTTTTCCTAAGAATGTACGGTTATTATTCTTTTTCTTATTACAATATATTCTTTATAATTTTCTTTCATATTTTTCCCCCAGAGCTCCAGCCAATCAGATATTCTATTGAGACTTTTTATTAGAGTCCTCTTTTCCAAAAGTATCTCAACACAATAAAAGCCATATATGACAAACCCACTGCCAATTTCATTCTGAATGGTGACAATCTTTCAGCTTTAAGATCAGGAGCAAGACAAGGATGCCCACCTTCACCACTCCTATTTAACACGGTATTGGAAGTACTAGCTAGAGCAATCAGGCAAGAGAAAGAAACAAAGGACACCCCTCCTCCCTCTTCCTTCTCCCATCCTATTTTCATCTTCCTTCCCCTTTCCCCCTCCCCACCAACTGCTCCACAACAACATGCTAGAATGTAAAAAAAATAATATTTATAAATAAAATTTTTTTAAAAAAAAAGAGATAAAGGGCAGCCAAGTTGGAAAAGATGAAGCCATATGTTTATTTATTTATTAAAAATATTTTATTTTATTTTATTTTGTCAACATACAATGTGGTTGATTATTGTGGCCCATTATCAAAACCCCCCTCCCCCTTCCTCTCCCCCTCCCTCCCAGCAACCTCCTATCTGTTCCCTTGTCGTATCGACTTCAAGGAATTGTAATTGTTGTGTCTTGTTCCCCGCCCACCCAGTTTATTTCTGTATTTCTGTATTTCTATATTTATTTATTTTTAGCTTCCACCAATAAGTGAGAACATGTGGTATTTCTCTTTCTGTGCCTGACTCGTTTCACTTAATATAATTCTCTCTAGGTCCATCCATGTTGTTGCAAATGGCAGTATTTCATTCATTTTTATAGCTGAGTAGTATTCCATTGTGTAGATATACCACATTTTCCGTATCCACTCATCCGATGATGGACATTTGGGCTGGTTCCAACTCTTGGCTATTGTAAAGAGTGCTGTGATGAACATTGGGGAACAGGTATACCTTCGACTTGATGATTTCTATTCCTCTGGGTATATTCCCAGCAGTGGGATAGCTGGGTCATATGGCAGATCTATTTGCAGTTGTTTGAGGAACCTCCATACCATTTTCCATAGAGGCTGCACCATTTTGCAGTCCCACCAACAATGTATGAGAGTTCCTTTTTCTCCACAACCTCGCCAGCATTTATCATTCACAGTCTTTTGGATTTTAGCCATCCTCACTGGGGTGAGATGGTATCTCAGTGCAGTTTTGATTTGCATTTCCCGGATGCTGAGTGATGTTGAGCATTTTTTCATATGTCTGTTGGCCATTTGTATATCTTCCTTAGAGAAATGCCTACTTAGCTCTTTTGCCCATTTTTTAATTGGGTTGCTTGTTTTTTTCTTGTAAAGTTGTTTGAGTTCCTGGTATATTCTGATTATTAATCCTTTGTCAGATGTATATTTTGCAAATATTTTCTCCCACTCTGTTGGTTGTCTTTTAACTCTGTTAATTGTTTCTTTTGCTGTGCAGAAGCTTTTCAGTTTGATATAATCCCATTTGTTTATTTTTCCTTTGGTTGCCTGTGCTTTGGGGGTCATATTCATGAAGTCTGTGCCCAGTCCTACTTCCTGAAGTGTTTCTCCTACGTTTTCTTTGAGTAGTTTTATTGTTTCAGGGTGTGTTTTTAATTCTTTAATCCATTTCGAGTTGATTTTGGTATATGATGAGAGGTATGGGTCTAGTTTCATCCTCCTGCATATTGATATCCAGTTATCCCAGCACCATTTGCTGAAGAGGCAGTCTTTTCCCCAGTGTATAGGCTTTGTATCTTTTTAAAGATCAGATGGCTGTAGGTGTGTGGGTTGATTTCTGGATTCTCTATTCTATTCCATTGATCAGTGTGTCTGTTTTTATGCCAGTACCATGTTGTTTCGGTTATTATGGCTTTGTAGTCTAGTTTAAAGTCTGGTAGTGTTATGCCTCCAGCTTTATTCATTTTGCTAAGAATTGCTTTGGCTATGTATGGTTTTTTGTTATTCCATATAGATGTCTGGATAGTTTTTACTATTTCTGAGAAAAATGTCATTGGAGTTTTGATGGGGATTGGATTGAATTTGTAGATCACTTTGGGTAGTATGAACATTTTCACAATGTTGATTCTTCCAATCCAAGAGCATAGGATATCTTTCCATCTTCTTGTATCCTCTCTAATTTCTCTCAGGATTGGTTTGTAGTTCTCATTATAGAGATTTTTCACATCCTTGGTTAACTCAATTCCTAAGTATTTTATTTTTTTGGTGGCTATTGTAAATGGGCAAGCTTTCTTCACTTCTCTTTCTGCATGTTCACTATTGGAGAATAGAAATGCTACTGATTTTTGTGCATTGATTTTGTATCCTGCTACTTTTCTGAAATCCTTTATTAACTCCAAGAGGTTTTTGTAGAGGCTTTAGGCTGTTCAATATATAGGATCATGTCATCTGCAAACAGGGACAGTTTGACTTCATCTTTTCCAATCTGAATGCCCTTTATTTCCTTCTCTTCTCTGATTGCTCTGGCTAGTACTTCCAACATTACGTTGAATAGGAGTGGTGAGAGAGGGCATCCTTGTCTAGTTTCTGTTCTTAAAGGAAAAGCTTTCAGCTTTTCCCCATTCAGGATGATATTGGCAGTGGGTTTGTCATATAAGGCTATAATTATGTTGAGATAGTTTCCTTCTATACCTAACTTATAGAGGGTCTTTGTCATGAATGAATGTTGAATTTTATCAAATGCTTTTTCAGCATCTATAGAGATGGCCATATGTTCTTTTTGTTTGTCTTTATTAATATGGTGTATCACATTTATTGATTTGCATATGTTGAACCAACCTTGCATCTCTGGGATGAATCTCACTTGATTGTGGTGAATAATTTTATGTATGTGTTGCTGTATTCTGTTTGCTAGTATTTTAGTGAGGATTTTTGCATCTGTATTCATCCAGGATATTGGCCTGTAGTTTTCTTTTTTAATTGTATCTTTACCTGGTTTTGGTATCAGGATGATGTTTGCTTCATAGAATGAGTTTGGGAGAATTGCCTCTGTTTCAATCTTTTGGAATAGTTTGTAGAGAATTGGTGTCAATTCCTCTTTGAATGTTTGGTAAAATTCTGCTGTGAATTCATCTGGTCCTGGGCTTTTTTTTGTTGGGAGCCTTCTGATAACAGCTTCAACCTCCATTATTGTTATTGGTCTGTTCAGATTTTCTACCTCTTCTTGGCTCCGTTTTGGGAGCTTGTGTGTGTCCAGAAATTTATCCATTTCCTCCAGATTTTCAAATTTGTTGGGATATAGTTGTTTATAGTAGTCTCTAATGATTCCTTGTATTTCAGATGTATCAGTTGTAATATCACCTTTTTCATTTCTAATTTCTGTTATTTGGATTTTCTCTCTTCTTTTTTTAGTTAGCCATGCTAATGGTTTGTCAATTTTATTTATCTTTTCAAAAAACCAACTTTTTGATTCATTGATCTTTTGTATTGTTTTTTGGGTTTCAATTTCATTAAGTTCTGCTATGATCTTAATGATTTCTTTTCATCTGCTAACTTTAGGTTTGGGTTGTCCTTGTTTTTCTAGTTCTTTAAGGTGAAGTGTTAGGTTGTTCACTTGCCATCTTTCCATTCTTCTGAAGTAAGCATTTAATGTGATAAATTTCCCCCTTAGTACTGCTTTTGCAGTATCCCACAGGTTTTGGTATGATGTATCATTATTTTGATTAGTTTCAATAATTTTTTTGATTACGTACTTGATTTCTTCTTGTACCCATATGTCATTAAGTAGAATGCTATTTAATTTCCACGTGTTTGTATAGTTTCCAGAATTTCATTTGTTATTGGTTTCTAATTTTAATCCATTGTGGTCTGAGAAAATACATGGGATAATTCCAACTTTTTTGAATTTGTGGAGACTCGATTTGTGACCTAATATTTGATCTATCGTGGAGAATGATCCATATGTGCTAATGAGAAGAATGAATATTCTGAGGTTGTTGGATGGAATGTTCTGTAGATATCTGCCAAGTCCAATTGGTCTAGAGTATGGTTTAGATCTTGTGTTTCTCTGCTGATACTTTGCCTAGATGATCTGTCCAATATTGAGAGTGGGGTGTTTAGGTCCACTGCTATTATGGTATTAGTGTCTATTTCTTTCCTTAGGTCTAATAGAGTTTGTTTTATAAATCTGGCTGCTCCAACATTGGGTGCGTATATATTTATGATTGTTATGTCTTCATGATGGATCAATCCTTTCATCATTATGTAGTGTCCCTCATTTTCTATTTTTATGGTTTTTAGTTTAAAGTCTATTTTATCAGATATAAGAATAGCTACTCCAGTTCGTTTTTCTTTTCTGTTTGCATGGTAAATCTTTTCCAACCTTTCACTCTTAGTCTATGTGAGTCTTTATGGGTGAAGTGGGTCTCTTGAAGGCAGCATATAGTTGGGTCCTCGTTTTTAATTCAGTCAGCCAGTCTGTGTCTTTTGGTTGGGGAATTTAATTCTTTTTCGTTAAGAGTCATTATTGAAAAGTGATGATTTATTCCTAGCATTTTATTGATTATTGTTTGGATTTCTTAGGTGTCTTTTGTTCCTTTCTTTCTGATGTACTATTTGTTACCTGTATTTGTTGGTTCCTTGGGTTGTACATAGACTTTTTGTTTGTTTGTTTTCTCTTCATGAATACCATTTTTATTATACTAGTTGGGTTTGATTTTTCTTGAGTTTTTATGGCAATGGTAGTTATTTTTAAGGTACCAAATGCAGTACTCCCTTGAGAATCTCTTTTAACGGTGGTTGTGTGGTGGTGAACTCCCACAGTTTTTGTTTGTCTGAGAAATATACTATTTGCCCTTCATTTCAGAAGGATATTCTTGCGGGGTAGAGTATTCTTGGCTGGCAATCTCTGTCTTTTAGTATTTTGAATTTTCCTCCTATTCCTTTCTGGCTTTTAGGGTTTGTGATGAAAAGTCTGATGTTAGTCTGATTGAGGCTCCCTTATAGGTGATTTGAGGCTTCTGTCTTGCAGCTTTTAAGATTCTCTCTTTGTCTTTGAGTTTTGCGAATTTTACTATAACATGTCTTGGAGAAGACCTTTTTGGGTTGAATACGTTTGGGGATCTTTGAGCTTCCTGAATCTGAAGATCTGTGTCTTTTCCTGTACCTGGGAAGTTTTCTACCACTATTTTGTTGAATATGTTTTCAATGCAATCTTCTTTTTCCTCCCCTTCTGGAATACCCATGACTCAGATATTTGAGCGCTTAAGGTTATCTGATATCTCGCTCAGATTTTCTTCAATGCTTTTGATTCTTTTTTCTTTTCTTTTTTTGTCTGCCTGTGTTATTTCATACAGCCCATCTTCAAGGTCAGAAGTTCTCTTTTCTACTTGTGCAAGCCTGCTGGTTGAGCTCTCAGTTGTGTTTTTTATTTCGCTGAATGAATTCTTCAGTTCAGCAAGCTATGCTACATTCTTTTTCAGGGCATTGATTTCCTTGTACATTTCTTCTTTCAGGTTCTGTATACTTTTCCTCTTCTCTTCATGTTGTCTAGCTGAGTTTTCTTGTATCTCATTCAGTTTCCTTAGAATTATCACTCGAAATTGCTTGTCAGACATTTCAAGGGCTTCTTGTTCTATAGGATCTAGATCTTGAGAGTTATTACCCTTTGGTGGTATACTTCCTTGATTTTTCATATTTCTGGTATCTTTTCTTTGATATTTAGTCATTGTGGCAGAGGGTTTCACAGCCCACAGGTTTGACACTATTGTCTGACTAGGATGTTGCTGGGGTTGCCAATTTGGTATGGCTAACTCAGTGTCAGCTCAGTTGGCCACTAGTACATTGAGTGTGTGGTTGCCTTGATTCTTGGGCCTCTTCAGGGAGCCACCTCTCTGGTCACCATTCACTCGGCCGGACTGCTGGGTCTCAGGGCATATTGTAACAGGGTGTGTGGTCTCTGCTGAGCTTCCACCTCCCCTGCTGGACTTCTCCTTGCTCTGTGCACACTGGGCCGGGCAGTTGAGTTGCACATTGGCACCACAGAGCGTATGGTCTCTGCAGAGCTTCTGCCTCCCCTGCTAGATGTCTCCCTGCTCTGTGCACACTGGGCCTGGCTGGGGATTGAGCCGGGTGGCGGCGGTGAAGCCTACCTGTTGGATCACACAGTGGTGGCCCCGCAGGGTATGTGGTCTCTGTGGAGCTTCTCTCTCCCCTGCTGGATGTCTCCCTGCTCTGTACGCACATGATGTTATATTTTTATAGTTGTAAATTGGTTGATTTGTGGGAGAGAGTGGCGCTGGGGACCATCTATTCCACCATCTTGACCAGAAGCCATATGTTTACAGATGACATGATTATATATAGAAAAACCAAAAGACTCTAAAAATAAATAAAATACCTAGGCATCAATTTAATAAGGTGACAAAATACCTCTACAATGAAAAGTACAATTCACTACTGAAAGAAATTAAAGAGGACACAAAAAGATGGAAAGACATTCTATGATCTTGGATTGGAAGAACTAAAATTGTGAAAAAGTCCATACTACAGATTCAATGGAATCCTTATCAAAATACCAATGTCATTCTTCACAGAAACAGAGAAAACTATCCTAACATTCATATGGAGCAACAAAGACCCTTAATAGCCAAAGCAATCCTGAGCAAAAAAATAAAGATAGAGGCATAACACTAGCTGACTTCAAATTATACTACCAACCTATAATAACCAAAACAGCATGGTACTGACATAAAAAGAGACACATAGACAAATGGAACAGAATGCAAAACCCAAAAGTCAACCTACATGCACCCAAATGATCTTTGACAAAAGCAACAAAAACATACACTGGGGAAAAGATTACCTCTTCATAGTTGGTGCTGGGAAAATTGGACATCCATATGCAGAAGAATGAAACTAGATCCATACATCTTGCCATATACCAAAATCAACTCAAAATGGATTAAAGACTTAAGCATAAGACTTGAAACTATAAAACTCCTAGAGGAAAACATAGGTGAATCACTTCAGGGTGTAGTACTGGCTGAGACTTTATGAATAAGACCTGAAAAGCACAAACAATAAAAAGAAAAATAAATAAATGGGATTATATCAAAATAAAAAGCTTCTGCACAGCCAAGGAAACAATCAATAGGGTAAAAAGACAACCTACAGAATGGAGAAAATATTTTCAAACTGTACATCTAACAAGGGACTAATATCCAGAACATACAAAGAACTTGAACAATTTAACAGTAAAAAAAACCAAAAACAAAAACCAATCAAACAACCAAACAAACAAATACAATTAAAAAGTGGAAAAAGGAGCTGAATAGGCATTTCTCAAGGGAAGATATGCCAATGGCTAACAGACACATGAAAAAATGCTCAGTATCACTCAGCATCAGGGAAATGCAAATGAAAACCACATTGAGATATCATCTCACCCCAGTTAGACTGGCTATTATCCAAATGACAGAAAATAACAAATTCTGGTGAGGATGCAGAGAAAGGGGAAGTCTTCTACCCCATTGGTAGGACTGTAAATTAGTATAGCTATTATGGAAAATAGTATGGAGATTCCTCAACTGCAGATGGAACTACCATACAATCCAGCAATCCTGCTCTGTGGATATAATCAAAGGAATGGAAATCATCATGTTGAAAGGATACCTGCATTCCCATGTTTATCACAGCTAAACAGTAGCTTTACAGTAGCTGAGAGTTGGAACCAACCTTAATGTTCATTGACAGATGACTGGATAAGGAAATTGTGGTATATATACTCAATGGAATACTAGTCGGTCATAAAAAAGAATGAAATTCTTCCATTCACAGCAATATGAATGAACTTAGATAAAATTAGGTTAAGTGAAATAAGCCAGGTACAGAAAGAGAATACCACATGTCCTCACTCATAAGAGGGAGCTAAAACAAACAAACAAACAAATAAATAAAAGAAAAGAAAAAGAAAGAAACAATTACAATAAAATGTTGAACTTTCTAAAAATAAAAGAGAACTGTAGTTATTAGAGGTGGGAAAGGGGGAGGGGAGTTAGTGAGAAATTGGTCAAGGCTCACAAAGATTTATTACATTTTATAAACATGAGTATACTAATTATCCTGATCTGATCACCACATATTGTAGACAGGTATTGATATTCAAATCTGTACCCTACAAACATGTATAGTCAATAAGAAAAACTGTTAAAAAATAATCTTAGTTATAAAAGTAAATAAAGTCCTCTTTTCCAGGCCGGACCAGTTTCCATTCCGGAGTGCATGGCCACCATTCCAGACAGCCCTCATACCCTCACCAGGGTGAGGTCTCTGTTTCACGTTTTCCTCTTTCTTTCTTTTTTTTTTTTATGATTACAACAGACATTTATTTAAAGTAATACATCTTTATGTATGTTGCAGGGTTAACCTACTTCATAAAAATACTTTGAGGACAGCTGTATCCACAGATTTTAACTACATGATTACTTCTTTGCCCATTCTTCTCTCTCTTTTCTTTCCCGAATAACCTCTTTCAGATATGGCTCAAGGTAGAACTTATCCTCCTCATATTTTGTCCACTGCTCCTTAGGCAAGATCTGTTGTCTCATGGTGAGGTCCAGTGCTCCCTTATTTTGTTAGAGCACATTCTTCTTTGCTTCCTAAAAGGTTGGCACATTTTCAAAGCCTCTGAATATCTGAACATGAATTTATTTCCTAGTTGAGCTAAGTAAAGACTGGAAATGATTTGACTTCAGTGTTTAGAACATGCTCTCTGGTCTTCTTGCATTCAGCATTCATGGCAGGACATCCTCCACTATTCTGATTACCATTCCTTTATAGGGGACTGCTGTAGGTTGAAATGTGTCCCCCAGAAAGGTATGTTGAAGTCCTAACTGCTGCTACCTCAGAATGTGAATTTATTTGGGAATGGAATCTTTGCAGACATAATTAGTTAAGATGAGGTCATACTGGAGTAGGGTGGGCCTTAAATCCAATATAACTGGTATCCTTATAAGAAGAGGGAAATCTGGACACAGACACAGAGACACAGAGGGAGGAAGGCCATGTGACGATGGAGGCACAGACTGGAGTTCTATGCCATGAACGAAGGAACGCCTAGAGCCACCAGAAGCTGGCAGAGGCAAAGAGGACCTTTCCCTAGAGCTCTGAAGGGAGTGTGGTCAACACCTTAATTCTGAACTTCTGTCCTCCACAACGGTGACAGAATAAATTTCTGCTGTTTCAAGTCACCCAGTTTGTGGTTCTTTATTATGTCAGCCTTAGGCAACTGAATTAATGCAGAAGCTTTTTTTTGTAAGTTCTTTGGAAGCTTTTGCAATCTTAAAAATGTATTATTATAATTGAAGTATTACATACGGAGAGTTTTAAAAGTCAAATAGTCCTTGATTTAAGTCAAGTTCCCTGGAATCCTCTAGAAGCAGGGCTCGAGAAAGGGATGTTTATGCCAGTGATTTACTGAAAAAGTGGTCTTCAGAAAAACCTGCCAAGAAGTGAGAGCAGGATGGGGGTGCGGGAGGAGCAAGGCAGGTGGTTTCAGCTGAAGTCCAGCCTCGGTCTGATCCCAGGGAGAGCTCAGACGTGCCCAGAGAGCTGTCACCCTGGAAGCAAGCCTCTCTGCCTCGATCAGTCCTCAGCTGGGTCTGCCCTCTGGTGTGGGGGGACAGGGCATAATCTCCCAGGTATAATCCAGGCAATTCTCTCCAGAATGGTACAGCAGTGAGCCATTGGCAGCTGGGGAATGGGTGTGCTGGGCAGAGCACTACTAGTAGGTATTACGGCTGGCCCTTCCTCTGCCTGGATATATTGCCTTTTCACAATAAACTTACTTCACCCACACACAGGTTTTCCGAGCTTTTGATGGGTCATGATTTCTGGGGAAACTTAGCTGAGTTGGGTCAATGGGGTGAACACAGTCCCGCCTATTGTGACCGCACCCAGGCCATGTCTATTACTCACCACCTCCCTCCTCTACCCATTCTAGATTCCCTCCCACTCAGGCAGAACTTCTGCTGGGCCAAGTGGCTTCCTCAGTGGGGTGATCTAGACCCTCACCCTTGAGGGTGGGGTCACCATAACTTATCAGACTGTGGTTTTTGTGTGGGTCATTTACAGTTAAAACCAGACATGGGAAAGACAGCGGTTGTCAGGTGGATGACCTGAGTGGGATCCATATTCCTCTCTGCCCCGTCCTGTAGCCGCAGGACTGCTCCCTCCTCATGATGGCCAGGGCTCATGACCCCTCCTAGGGTGGTAAAGCCACACGGGTCTGCTGGCTGCTACTAGAAGGTGCTCAAACTGACCAGACAAAGCCACAGCTTTACATCTGGGGGATCTTACCCTGCTCTCAGATAGACGATCCTCTCCTCCACTTTGGGAACCAGGATCTCTTGTTCCGCAGAGCCCAAAGGTGCAGGGGTCAGAATGCTTTTAGTCGTTTATTCTAATACATTACACCATAATTCTAAATTTTGTCTTTATTAGGTCAAATTTTAGGCATTTTTTAACTGATTTCCTGTCATGGTCAGTGAGGAATTGTGCTTTTCCAACTTCTACCTTATCCTCCCAAAATGGTCATGTCACATTTTAAATTTGAATTTATTTTAAGTGATTTTATTACTATAATCATGTACACACTGTCCACTGCTGAGCCTACTGGTGTGCAATTACCACATTTTTTTTCTTTTTTTCCTCAAAGTTTTTAGTTTTTCCTGGAGTTAACAATCATCTATTGTTAAAATTTATTTACTTTAACATATATAATTAGAACAGTGCCTGGAAAAGAGTAAACATCATATATATATTTCCCTAAGTTTTAAAAATGTATTTGGCTAAGTTTTTTCACACTCTATAACAGCCCTATTTAGCCATGTTATCAAACCTGTCAAATACTGTATTTATTCTGATTTTCTCCTACAGCCTCCTGGTGCCTCCATCTTCCTGTTCCTACCTGGGACTAATTGCTCTCTATGTGTGCTCCTCTGCTGAGATCCGGACATCCACAAGCCATCTTTCTTGGGGCTATCTTCACCACACCCCCTGCAGTGGGTTCTCTGTTCCTTGGTTTACCTCCCTGTTTGGTTGGAATACTTCCTCCAGTAGCTTTCTGAGAAAAGGTAAAGGGAGTGGGAATTGGGTTTTTGAGACTTGGCATGTTACAACAAATGTTTGCTTTATGCTCACTCTTGATTTACAAGCTGGGTGGCTATAGATGTCTAAGGTGCAAATTATTTCCCCTTAGAATTTTGAAGTAATTGGTGCATTTTCTTAGCTCCCTATGTTCCTGTCAAAAAGTCCAGTGCCATTCATATTCCTATACCTTTTTATATCATTTTTTTTCTACAGAAGCACTTAAAATCTTCTTTTGTTCTGAAATTTCACAGTGATGAGCTTTGGTTTGGGACTTCGGACTTTTGTAATTGCTTTTTTACTTATTACTCAGAAGAAAAACTTGTGTACTTCCATTCTAGGGAATGTTCTTGCTTTTTTTTCTTCTTTTTGTGATAATGTCCTCCCCTCTATTTTTCTCTGATTTCTCTGGAAACTCTTATTAGAAAGATGTTCAACCTTCTAGATTGATCTTCTAATTTTCTTGTCTTTTCTATTGTTCATTGCTTACCTTTTTATTCTAATTTCAGAGAAATTTTCTTGACTTTATTGTTAAGCACTTATTTTGATTTTTTTTAAAAAATTGAGTCATCATATTTTCGATTTCCATGAACTCTCACTTGTTCTCTAAATGGACTTTTTTATGAATGCATTTTTCTTGTCCTGTGGATTATAACATCTCCCTTTATTTCTCTGAAGATATTAATTACATTTTCTTTGAAGTCGTTTTATGCTTTCTGCATTAATTCTGCTTTCTCTGTGTATTCTTTGCTCTTTGTTCAGGTCTCTTTTCTCAAGTAGGATAATTTCTCCAACTTTTAGCAATTCTCAATTGTCTGTTCATACTTCTGAGTAAGCTGCTTTAAAAGCAGATGCAAGCTCTGCACGCACTGGGGGCTCCAATGTAGGGCAGTGGGAGGCCAGATGGCATGTTTATTAGGGATTTGTAGGTCTTTTCCTGGTGCAAGCTTATTGTCCTCAATAGAAAGATCCTCAAATCAAGGGGCTGTGTATCTCCCCACACCAATTTACCTATGTAGACTTTTACCCTGTTTCCAGTACAGAGTAGACTCAATACTCAACTTGGAACTCCAGGAGAATACACCTATGATGTCCTGGTCAGAATGAGGACCTGAGGTCTAAATTGTTATTATTCAAACTTGTCAACTACTCTTCTGTGTCCTCTCCACCCTTCTACCACTGCCTTCTGTGGTACCCAGTACTCTCAGTTTCTTAGCCTTTCTCTGTTCCCAGAGGGGCAAATTGGGTTATTCCTCTCCTTATAGACACTTAGGGTCGAAAAATTCTCTCTGCTAGGTCATTTGCTTTCCTCCTTCTGCAGTTCATCTTCCCATGTAGTGTGTTACAATATCTCTTAGCTTTATTAAATATGAAATGCATGTTATTTTTCTAGTTCTTGTTATTTGAGGGATGTTTCTGGAAGGATAAGGTAGCAGAAATGTATTTACTCTGGCATCTTTAAAACAAGAAGTCTTCCTTAGAAGCTTTTAGAAACTCTTTATTGTGGTGTTTTAAAATGCGAAAATCTGTTAATAAAACATTAGACTATGTGACTATGTCTCTCTCTCTTTTTAAAATATTTTTCAGCTCTTTATGTTTTCAGCTGTGCTTGGGGGAATCTCAAATTCCCAAGTAGGGATCCTTTGTGTGTGTGTGTATGTGTGTGTGGTGTATGTGTCTGTGTGTGTATGTGTGTGTGTGTTTGTATGTGTGTGTGGTGTATGTGTCTGTGTGTGTCTGTGTGTGTATGGTGTATGTGTCTGTGTGTGTATGTGTGTGTGTGGTGTATGTGTCTGTGTGTGTGTGGTGTATGTGTCTGTGTGTGTATGTGTGTGTGTGGTGTATGTGTCTGTGTGTATGTGTGTGTATGTGTGGTGGCAGTTGTGTGTGGGGGGGCAGATAACTTTGTGTCCTCAGTTAAAAAGAACACCTCCGAGGTTCCACCTACAGTAGAGACATGTGGTTAAGCAGGCACATCACACACCTGGCTGACAGGGCCTCTGCTCCTTGGGGGTGTACCCGAGGAAGAAGATAAACCATTTTTGGCCCAGTTTTTCAGCTAATTTTCCTAGTTCCAGTTCCCTATATAGGTAATGCTCTTGTCTCACTCAATACTACCAAGTCTTGGACTTCTCTAGAGTTTTGTGGGGCAAGATATAACTTTTTTATGCTCACCCCACGCTGCTAACACACAGAGCTGAGGCTCCATCTACCCTGTGACATCAATTACCATTCTCTGTGATGTTTCCCAGAACTTTGATGAAATCCTCAACTGCTAATCAATTTTCCTCTACCTTCATTGTGGGTCTAAATACTTTTTACCCCATAGTAAAAAGTATTTTCAATCATAGGGATTAAGAGCACAGAGTCTGAAGACACAGTGCCTGGAAAGTGCCACCATTTAGCTGCACTCATATCATTGGGTAAGCTGTTTAGCATCAGTCTGCCTCAGTTTTTTCATCTGTAAAATGGAAATAATAACAAGAATTTCCTTGTAGGATTTTATGAGCATCAAATGAGGTAATCCAGGTAAATACATTAAAAAATGACATGTAGTAACATGACTCATAATAACCTTTTAAAAATGTTATTCATGGTTTTTATTTTAGTGAACCATCAGGATGGAGAGAAGATAAAAGATTGTTTCAATCCTTTGTCCTTAACTGGAAGCTGCTTAACTTTCTTGAGATTTGCATATTTCATGCAGTTGCTTGAGGAGTAAACGAGCTAATGTAAGGAAAACACACAGCACATGGCAGGCACAGAGTCGTTACTAGTAGTAGACTCTCAGTAGGTGATTGTTGAACAGCTGTTGAAGAAAAACGTTTATAAATGAAAGAAATCTCAAGCCTGGATGTTAGATGACCTACATGTAGTCCTGATTGCCACTCTGTCTCTTTCTGTGACTCAGACAAGTCAAGGCACCTTTCGGAGCCTCAGTTTCTTCATCTGAGAACAGGGGTAACAATGATAGATACTTAACAATGCTATAGTGATGACACATAAGACAGGTGTAATGCAAACTGTAAAGTGCTTTATGAATAATGAGGTATGTGTGGGTGTGTGTCCCCGTGTGTGAGCCTGTGAGGTAGGTAGCCCAAAACACAAAATGAGAAGGGGAAATGCCCACCCAATGTTGTCTCAGAGATGCCAGGAAATTCCCCCTTTTCTAAAAATGTTGCATTTCCCAGATGTGGGATATTAGACCCTTGTGCCCAAGGACAGCTCATTAGTGCCAGCGTCTCTGGACTGGCAGTTGGTGCTTTCCCGTTGGGTGTGGCTCTTAGCAAGTCTCATGGACAAGAGGAAGTTCTTCCCATCAGCAATCCCAGTGGAAGATGAGTCATTTCCTGCCAAGTTACTTCTTTCACTGAAATACAGATGGTCTCCCACTAACGATAGTTCAACTTATGATTTTTCAATTCTATAATGGTACAGAAGAAATACGCATTCAGTAGAGACTGTACATCAAGTACCCCACAACCATTCTGTCTTTGACTTTCAATATAGTATTCAGTAAATTATCACATATGCTATTCAACACGTTATTTATAAAACAGGCTTTGACTTAGATGATTTGCCCAACTTAGGCTAATGTAAGTATTCCAAGCATATTTAAGGCAGGCTGGGCTAAGCTACAATGTTCCGTAGGTTAGGTGTACCTGTATTCAATGAATTTTTGACTGATGATATTTTCAATTTACGATGGGTTTATTGGGATGTAACCCTGTCATAAATTGAGGATTGTCTGTACACTGACTGCAATTTTGATGAAAAGACAGGGGGCCACCTATCTCTGGGTCTTTTCATAGAGACCCAGGATTACAAACCAAAGCCTCTGAACCAGGAGAATTCAGATTTGGGGAAGGGGCTTTCAAAGATGAGCTTTATTTTTGTAATTTTTTTAAAGCAGCACTAGGCAATGTTCAGAAATGACCAGTGAGATAATAAGAGAATAATCTGGAAATCCAATCTCATTACTCTGAACAGATCCCACCAAACATCCTTGAAATGGCTGCTTTCATTAACTTGTGAGAGATCCCTCCTCGGCACCTGCATCAGCCCTCTCGCCTGCAGGCAGACCTGAGCACTAACTTCCTCCTTGCAGCCTGTTGACAGAGAAGCTAATTATTTTTCCTCATGCAAAAAGCCCACTTTTAACTTTGCAGCAATGTATTTAACCCACTACATTCGGATTGGTTTTCTTCTCCCAGGAGGGAATTTCAGCATTCTCAACTGTACATCGGATGGCCTAAAAATACTCACAAATTGGTTTTCACGTTCCTAAACAGGCTGGGCCCAAATCGAAAGGCAAACTCTTCTGAGAATTCTGAGGGACTATTACTTCTCACGGATGGCATCATCTATAAATAGCAGTGCATTCCAGGTAGCGAGCTGCTGGCTGGCAAAGCCTTGCACTGCATTATTCCAGGAAAGATTTAATGCTGCTGAAGGGTGAAGCCTGGCACGGAGCTCTGGGGCTTGGAGAAAGTCTCATTGAGCCTCCCCAAAGCCCCTTCTCAGGACCAGCCCATGGAGCTGGGCACTGGGGAACCACATTTGCATAAGATAAACTCAGGCTTTTCAGGATCTCATAGTAGAGAGCAGGACCATCCAACAGAAATACACATGGAAGTCATGCATATAATTTTAAATTTTCTAGCAGCCACATTAAAAAAAATTTTTTAAAAAAGAGGCATTAGTTTTAATAATGTATGTTATTTAACCCACTACATCCAAAATATTATCATTGCAACATGTAGTCAATATAAAAATATGAAATGTTTTACATTTCTTTTTTATACTAAGTCTTTAGTACATTTCTATTTGGACTCTAACTTTTCATTGGAATTACTTGATGTGTACTTAAATTTCATAAAATTGTCAGCTGAAAAAGTAGATTCATAACAACCCAGGTTGTTTCAAACCTTCTGAAGAGTTTTCCAATAACTGACTTGAGTATTGGTTTTAAAACTTATATTTAAAATAATTAAAATTAAAAATGTAGTTCCTCCAGTGTATCAGTAGTCACATGTGGCCAGTGGCTACTACACTGGACAGTTCAGGCCTGAGTAAAGAGGCTGTAGAGTGAACCCACTTGCGTGGGGTAGATCTCAGGTCCACTAATCACTGGCTGGATGACCTTGGGCAAGTTACTTAACTTCTCTGTCTCAGTTTTATCATCTTTAAAAGGTGGACAATAATAACGACCACCTTTGGAGTTTCTGTGTGCATGAAATATATTAACAATGTAAAGGGGTTGGCACGTAGTTAAGTATTGATAAAGTGTTAGCTATAATTATTACAGTGGAGTATGTGAAGTGGATGCAAACACTATTTTAATATATAATGTGTGACATGAACTGTAATCAGATGTGGAGTGCTATGAATATAGAGAGGAGAGATAGCCAACTCTGCTTAGGGAAAAGAGGAGGCTTCTTAGAGGAGGTGGCATTTAGCTAGATCTTGTTTACCAAGAGTTTGCAAAGCGGATGAAAAACCGGTGGTACAGGGGGAAATGTCTTCAAGGAAAAGGTTCAGACAGGGAGAGCTGGGTATGTTGAGGCCCAGGAGGTGCATCTGGTGTGGCTGGAGGGGTGGGGCAAGAATTAAGGGTAAGAGGGGAGGCTGGGTGGGGCCTGCTTATCAACAACCTTAAGGGCTCACGAGTTTGTTTGTTAATCTATGAAGCTGGGGTTCTCAGAGTGTGGACCCCGGACCAGCAGCATCAGCATCTTCCAGGGGCTTTGAAGTGAATCCTTGGGCCCACCCCAGGCCCGCTGCATCAGGAACTCTGGGAGTGGGGCCAGCAATCTGCCTCTTCCCAAGCCTCCGGGTGCACTCTGGAGCGTGAGAACTTTGCTAGGACAGTGGGAGTCAAGACCAGTTCTGAACTAGGAAGCAGAGTTAAGTATTTCTCCCCACTAGTCTGTAAACTCCATGAGAGGGTTTATATATACCTGTCTTGCTCACCATTTTTATCCCCTACCTCAGGGCTAGGTACAGATGAATAAATATAGTGGGTTTTTTGTTTGTTTGTTTTTTCCTATGAAACACTATCTGAATGGGTGGTGCTAGGGCTCCCCCAGGTCTACAGAGGCCCTAACAGCTGGAAGTGCGGTTATTGGAGCAGATGTTTGATCTGCAGTTGGGGCTGGATGCCAAACCTCGGAATGAGCAGGAAGGACCGGATCAAACAGGAAGCTTCAGTGACCAGCAAAGGGGGCACTGAGTCTTACACTAGGGGAATGGACTTGTTT
Source organism: Cynocephalus volans (assembly GCF_027409185.1). Taxonomy (NCBI): domain Eukaryota; kingdom Metazoa; phylum Chordata; class Mammalia; order Dermoptera; family Cynocephalidae; genus Cynocephalus; species Cynocephalus volans. The sequence goes on from NC_084474.1 coordinate 88,006,450, forward strand.
TCCTTCTGGAGCCAGTGGAGCAGGGTGGTTTAGTGGAAAGAGCACAGGCTTTAAGTCCCAGCTGTACCATTGGTGAGCTGTGTGGCCAAGGAAAAGTTACTTCACCTCTCTGAGCTCCAGTTGCTTCCTCTGTAGAAAGGGACAGATATTTATTTCATAAGGCTGTTGTGATGATGGCAAATCTAGAACCTAAATAAATAGCAGCTCTGCAGTCATTTGGTGTATTGGACACGTCCTGTGCTCCTCTTCTAAGCCCCTTGGTCACTCCTCTCATCCCAGCCAATGCTCTGCACAAGCTCCCACCAGCTTCAGTTCAAACAGCTGCAGCCTGACAGTCTCCTGCCTCAGGCTCGGGCTTCCGCCTCTTGCTTCCTGCCCTGGGACTTCACTGGGATGCCCACAGTAACCTGCTTAAGCTCACGTGTGAGCAGCCCAGAAATGCAGCGGAAGTGACACCTCGTGGGACAATCTGTGATGGGGGGGTGAGGCCCAGTGGAGATCAAGCACCAGTTGCCCTCAGTTGTGGCCAGTTTAATGCTGCAACTTTTATTGACTTTGTCTCCTCATGAGCTTCATTATCCGTGTCACTTTCCCAGGGCTGCTGTAAGAAAGTGCTACAAACTTGGTGGCTTAAAACAACAGAAACAGATTGTACCACAGTCCTGGAGGCCAGAAGTCTGAAGCGGAGATATTGGCAGAGCCACGCTCTAGCAGAATGCTGTGATAGAGAATCTTCCTTCTTCTCTCCCAGCTCCTGGTGGCCCCTGACATTCCTTGAGTTGTGGCAGTATCACTGCAGTCTCTGCCTGCATCTGCCTGGGTGCACATGTACCTTCTCTTTCTCTGTGTCACAATGTCCTCTCCTTTCTCTTATAAGAAAACCAGTCAGTGGGTTTAGGGCTACCCTAAATCCTGTGTGACCTCATCTCAAGATCCTTCACTAATTATATTTGCAAGACTCTATTTCTAAGTAAGGTCACATTCACAGGCACCAAGGGCTAGGACTTGGACACATCCTTCTGGAGGACACAGTTCAACCCGCTACATCCTCTTTGTCCCTCATTCATTCTCCTCTGAATGGCGCCTCCTCATCAGCTTCAGCACAAAAGCCTTTGTCTCAGGCTCTGCTTTAGGAGAACCCAGGCTATGACATTTAGGCTGGGGAGACTGCTGGGTATTCTGGAACATGGGATACAGATTACACCTACTTTGGTGTAGTCTTCAGGACTAATGGATGGAAATTATAGGAAGACAGTTTTTCATTCATTTTTTATTCAGCTAGTGTTTTTTGAGAAGTTACTATGAAATTCTAAATTCTAGGAATATAATGGTGAAGAAGAAAAGACCTCACTTTCATAGGGTTTATAGCTTAGCATTTTGAAGGAGGCTCTCAGCATAAGAGCTGTCCAGAAATAGCATGAACTCTCTTAGGTGACAGAGGACTTCCTCTCTTGGATGTCATACAGGTCATTAAGGCATAAGCTGGTCTTTTATTAGATTTGTTCCTCATCCCTTTGTTTCTGGTTCTTCATTTTAAAACACTCTAAGAGTCTGGTGATTAAGTAGATGTATAGGAAAAAAGTTCCCAGTAAGATTCTGTATTAGTCCTTTTCTGTCGCTTAGAACACCTGAAACTGGGTAAGTTAAAAGAAATGAAATTTGTTTCTTACAGTTTTGGAGGCTGGAAAGTGCATAGTCTAGGTGATGCATCTAGTGAGGGCCTTATTCTTGGTGGGAACTCTCTACAGTGTCATGCGGTGACCAGTATATCACATGGCAGGAATGGCAAGAGTCTCTCATGTGCTCCTTATGAAGCCACCAGTCCCCACCCATAATAAATCACTACTCCATGAGTGGATTAATTCATTCACAAGGGTACAGTCCTCATGATCCAGTCATTTCTCAAAGGCCCCCCCTTTCAAACACCATTATCGGATTTCCCATTCTCTTAATACTGTCACAGTGGGGATCAAGTTTCCAACACATGAACTTTTGGGGGACACCTTTGATTCATAACAGAATCCTTTGTTTTAAAATATCTCCATTTCTATACCAGGTTTTCGGAAACACCACCATTATTGTATTCTTCTCCAAGGTCTGGAAAGATTCCAGGTCACTGGGAAGTTTTCTAGGTGGTGAATGTTCCCAGTAAGTGTTGTCATTGGTGGTGGGGGTAGGGGCACACTCTTCTCTCTGATTCAGTCCCCAGTGTGTCAAGCAGAGGTAGTGCCCCTGGTGGAGGCTCAGTGATGATTTCTGAGCCTACCTTGGGGCTGGGCTGGGAGGACAGAAGGAGCAGGGCTGGTTCCTTTTACCTCCATTTGTTCAGAGTAGTGCCAGAGTTCACTGGGAGTGTAGCTCCAGGCTCCCTGCCTCTGGGTACCATCCAGGGCTGGAGATGTTGCTCTGTAGGCACCAAACCTGGGAGGGCCCCTGACTTAGGGCCCTGAGCAGTGGCCCCATATGCCATAAGAAAGCTACCACTGCCCTGCAGTGACTAGCTTGCTTCCAGGCCATGCCCATCTCTGCCTCTCTGAGCCACCTGCCAGGACCCCCCCCACCAACTCTAAATATGACATACCTTGTGCCAGGACGAGGACATGTGAAGTGGACAGGCTTTTCCTCAGGCTTAGCATTTTAGCAGCAGGAATGACAAGTTCTCCTGCTGCCATTTTCCTCTTTCTTGGCTCTGCCCTCTTCCCCTTTTTCCTACACACTTCCTCATCCTGCACCCTCCAATGACTCTTCCCAACCCATGCCCTCGGGGACCCTTATTCCATGATAAGCCCTGTATAAGTCTGTTTCTGTTGCTTATAACAAAATATGTGGAACTGGGTAATTTGAAAGAAAATGAAAAGGCCAGGAAGTCCAAAGTCCAGGAGAAACATCTGGTAATAGCTTTCTTTGGTGGTGACTTCGGTGACGCAGGGTATCACATTGCAAAATGGCTGAGCAGAGAGAGAGACTGTCATGTGCTCTTCTTTTAAAACCCTCAGATCCACACCCTTGACCACCATTATTTATCCATTTACTAGGGCATGGTCATCAGAATCTAATCCTCTTCAAGGTCCCACCTTTCAATGACCATAGTAGGATTTCCTGTCCTCTTCACCGTCACAGCGGGGATCAAGCTTCTAATATAAGAAACTTGGGGGACACAGTTCAATCCGTATCAAAGCCCTCCTTCATCTCCCCCCAGTCTCCTGCTCTACACAGAACTTAACCCTCCCCAGAGGGCTCTGCCTTCTGAAAGTGCTCTCAGGCACAGGTGCCTGCTCCCCACCACTCCCGTCCTGGTGCTGTAGTGAGCCTTCACCCACCCGTGCTGGCAGCAATTCCACTCCCCTCCCTTCCTCACTAATCTCATGCAGTGACTTCCTGATCATCTTCTCTCATTTACTAAAAGGTTCAAGAGCCAGTTCAATGTCTTCCTCTTTGCCTTCTTTCCTGCTATGAACCAGGAGATGTCAAGGTTTTTCAAGACAGCAGGCATAACATCCTGATCTCCCTTACCTGGGAATCCCTCAACTCCAGTGGTCTTCTCCTTCATGCTACTTTACTTACTTTCTGGTCAAGCCCCAGACTTTGTTGTCCTCAGCAAATCTTCCTCTCAACTCAGATATCTCACTACAACTTCAGCCTCCTTCCCCACCCTGCGCCTGTCTCCAGTCCCACCAATGGGCACTTACATCTTAGCCCCCTGAGTGTAATGCTATGCAGTGTGCAGTGTAGACAGGACCAGAAATGGAGACTGCAGTGTTTATCCTGTGGAGAAATGGCAGATTGCCCTTCTCTCCACCTCCTTCTGCTGTTTCCCTATGTGCTGCTGAGGCTGAAAAGCTAAAGCTATGTTTCCAGGCTCTCTTGCAACTAGGATCCTCTGGCATGGGACTTGGGAGGGTAGAAGTGAGGTGGAGCCAGCTTCTTGCTCTTCTGGGTGTTGCTGCTGGCCTGCTGGTCATGGAGATATTATCAAATGCAGCAAATGCATCTCATTGTCCAGACACTAGCTCTGCATGCATTGAAAGGAAGCTGAGGCAGCAGTGGCTTCCTGATCCCCACACAAAAGCTCTAGGGGATATGTTCTAGAACTCTGTGCTTCCAATGGTGGCCTCCTGACTCATCACCTTCCTGACCATGGCAGGGGTTGAAGCTGCCGTGGCAGCACAGCCAGTTTGGTGGTGGACATGCTGAAGCCTGGAGCTTGTTCCTCTAACACTTCCAATGATTGTCTAAGCACAATCCACTTTCTGCTAAAAATACCTAGAGTGTTTCTGGGTTTTTTTTATAGCTAAAATCTGATGGAGAGAGTCTTTCAGTCTGGCATGAATTGAGGGATGGGGGAATGAAGGGCTTCATGGAGGAGGTGACATGTGGGCAGAGTCCTGATAGTTGAGTAGGCATCGGTTAGGGAAAGAAAGTGGGGAGATGTTCGTGACAGAGAAGGCTGAATGAACCAACGCTGAGAACCAGCAGAGCATGGAGCATGGGTATATCCCACAAATAGAGAGTAAAGGGCAAGAGAAAAACAGTAGGAGGTGAGCCTGGTGGAGCAGGCAGAGGAAGGATTAGGGAGGGCCCCATGTGAGTTATGGGGTTTAGGATTCCATCTACTGGGTAATCCCTGTGACAGCTGGAGTGAGCTGGCAGCTCCCATGTCTGCATAAGAGTCCATTGGTCTTTAATCTGGCACAGAACAAAGCCACAGGGGCATAAGGACCTCAGTAGCACTAGACCTTACCTCTGAGCTGGAGATTCCAGATCCAGTATGTTCCCTGCCACTCTTCCCCATCCCAGGATTGATAATGGTCACAGGAAACTTCAAAGACCAATCAGCGCATAACAGGATTCAAGAGCTGAAAGCAACCTTAGAAGACCATTCACTTTCCATTAATGGAAACTGAGTCTCAGAGAAAATAAGTGACTTATCCAAGGCCACTCAGCACTGAGTAACCAGGTCTCAAAATTCTCAGGCCAGTGGTCTTTATGCCTCACTATTGAAATCTCTGGAATCACTGAAACTCTTTCTTTGAATCCTCGTGGCCTTTGTGAGCCATTCTGAAGACAACGGATGAGACACATCTGTTCATCCACAGATCCAGAGTGAAGGGTGTGCCTGCTCCTTTCCACTGTCTGTCTCTCTCCACCTGTCATCCCTGCCCGATCAGGCAGGGTATGGGGACTTGGGGACGGTAGGGTCTCACCTTATTTCTGGTTGGCCTCTTGAAGAAGGGCATCACAGGAAAGGGTGTGACTCAATGTGTTGTTGTCACTAGGCAATTAGGACCAGTCCAATGACAAGCTGCTCTTACTAATTCTTCCTTAAGTTAAAAAGAAGGAGGAGGAGGAGGAGGAGGAAGAAAGAAAGAAAAAGAAAGAAAGAAAGAAAGAAAGAAAGAAAGAAAGAAAGAAAGAAAGAAAGAAAGAAAGAAAGAAAGAAAGAAAGAAAGAAAGAAGAGAAAAAAGAGGCTTTTCCACCTAGGGCCCTGGAAAATCATCTCCCTCATGCCTTACTTTGGTCCTGTAAAGACCCATATGAGAAAAAAGTGCCTCTGCGATGAAGTGCATATTTAATGAAAATCTGCCGTAGGTGGAGGGTTGGGGCATCCTTGGAACTGAAGGAGATAAAGGACTGTCAGGCGAAAGATGTTAGTTATGGGGCACCGTGCTCAGGGTAGGAGGTAGGGCTAATGAGGAAGAAAGAGATTTCTGAACATGTGGCGGGCTGGCTATAAACCATGCAGACCCCCACCCAACTCCTTCTGTTGACCCCATTGTTTAAGATATAGCCATTTCGGACCCATCAACCACAACTCAGTTCTCAGGAAGCATCCTGACTCTGTGTAAGTCTCAATACTCTTTTTAGATCTTAGGCTCAGATATCTCTAGCACTTCCCACGTTCCCTCCAAGCTCTTCCCCTCTTTCTTTCCCATTCGTCTTTCCATCCACCCATTAATCATTTCTTGGTATTAGACATTCACTGCACCCATCCTGCATGCCAGGAATTTACGTGTTTATCCGTTATGAGAGACAGCACAGTGTGGCCAAGCACTAGAGGTGTTGAGTCTAGTTGCACCTGAGTTAGAATTCTGGCTTGCCCATTTACATTCAGCAAGTTATTTAGCAATGAGAAAGACATTAACTAGACTGTGGGGCTCTGCTCCCTTCTCTCTCTGCCCTGATCCCTTTGGAAAAAAGTCTGAAAATTCAGGTGGCATCATCTTCTTGCCTGGCTGGCGATGCTGGCTCATCATGGGCAGGAAGTCCAGCTGGCAGGAGGTGGAAGCAGATGAGAATAAGGAGAGGAAGGAGGGTGGTCAAACAGTCTGGGGGTGCTGATTCTCATGGGTGGGTGAAGCTTGGCCAAGAAGCTCACGGCAGATGTCCCAAAACAGCAAGTCCTTCTTACACCGCCTCCAAGACATGGCACGGTGCTGGAAGGACTGCAGATGGAGTCCCAGTCATTTAAAGAAGAGAAAGGGCAAGGAACTGGTGAGACAGCTGGGCTGCATCAGAGCTGCTATGTTAAACCCACTCTCACAGGTGCTCTCCAAGAACCCCTGCAGAACTGCTTTCAGATAGAGGGGCACCATTGAAGCCCCATTTTGATCTCCCTTTCCTTTGGCCAACTGCATACCTCCTCATAATTGAAACGAGAGCTGTTATTTGTTGAGAGTGTCAGGAATTTTATACATCCTGATTGCATTTGTTTTTATCTTTGCAATAACCCTGAAGCAGGAATTATTATTTGTATTTTACTGATAAGGAAATCAAGGCTAGAAGAAATTCAGTAACTCTCTCAAGGTCACCCAGTTAGCAGGTTTGAGTCCAGGTCTGTCTTACTCTAAAGCCTTGCACTGTCTTTTAATTCATTTATTCACTCACAGAGGTGAGGAAGACAGGCAAATTTACTGCTCACATGGAGCTTCTTTATAGTAAGAGGAGTACACAGATGTTAAACAGAAACAAACATAAAAATATATCATTTTATAGAGTGATAAATTTTATGAAGCTAAAAAGTGACTGGGGTAGCAGCAGGGGATATTTTAGATGGGGTAGCTTGTGAAAGTCTCTAAGGACTTGGCACTTGAGTTGACATAATGAGAAGTTGTAGTAAGTCTATGGGAAGATCTGAGTGCAGAGATCTTCCATACCGTCTCATCTCATCCTGTCCCATCCCGTTCACTCCCACCCCATCTCATTCCTTTTCATATCATGACATTTCATTCTATTTCCTCCCATACAAGATGACCTGAAAACCACACTCATATAGAGACACAGAGGTTCTCTTTTCAATCTGATCATCTAGTTATCATATCATCATGGGAGTGTAGAAGTCAGGATTGGAAGAAGACTTAGCTGGCATTTTATTCCACAAAATAACAAATTTCTGTGCAAGACTTTGTGATTTATAATTGTCATATGATATTTAAAAAGGCCCTGTGAGGAAGGAAATCATGTATTTTTACCCCATTTTTTCAGCTGAAGAAACAGGAACAGAGGGATTCTCCTCCACTAACCATTGCCCCTTTTAGGGCAGCTCTTTGCTCTTGCAATTACATACCCACTTGGCAGGGTCCATGATTATTTGTTGTGCTGTCACATAGTAGAAACTCATTGGCTGCTTGCTAAATGGGGACTCAGAGATTTTAAACTCTTTCCTAATTACCTGGACCCTGCAATGCATCCTTCTTCTTCACTACAGAATAAGTCTACCTTCTGAGGAGTTCACTATGCTTTAAGTCTATGCTTCTCTATTCTCCTCCACCGAAATTACCAGATCCATGCTCAGTGCCCCTAAAACTTGAAGAGAGAGTTTTTAAACTGTAAAATCTATTTGTTTACATATTTACTAATCCCAAGATCTGCCCCCCCCCCCGGCCCAAAGAGCATTTGAGGTGGCTTAAAATTAAAGTTTCTTACATAATAATGATGTTAAAAAATCATAAAATAGGGACACTTAAGCAAGATAAAAGTAAAAGACTACATGCTGATTCTAAAGGAGAGACCTCCACCTCTCTGCCTTCCTTCCTGTTATCATGGACAGACTTTATAAACAGTCTTGTGTAAGGCTAACCTCCACATTTGCTCACTAGATGCCATACCCTCTTACCTATTCAGGGAATCACCTCACAAATTCTCTTCTTATTTCCACAGTCATAAATTTCCTTTTTTCAATTGGATCATTCCCAACAGCATGCAAATATCCTGTGAGTTTTGGTCATCTCTAAAAACGACAACAAAAAGCCCAGCCCTCTCAAACCTATATTCTCCTCCAGGTACTGACACTTTTTCCTGCTTTTGAAAAAAATTCCGTAAGTGTATACACATTTTGAATTCATCCATTTAGCATTATATAAAGTCCCTCTTTATCTCTGATAGTATTCTTTGTCTTGAAATCATCTTATATCTGTCAGATATGTGCCTGGAATTTGCCTGATACTAATATAGAAACTCTAGCTTTCTTTTCTATTTGTGTGGCATATATTTTCTTATCCTTTTACTTTTATCATACTCATTTTTAAAATGAGTTTCTTGTAGACAGCACGCAGTTGGATCTCACTTTTAGACTCAATCTGACAATATTTATCTTTTCATTTGTGTGTTTAGACCATGTATGTTTAATGTAATTATGGATATGCTTGGATTTAAATCTAACAATTGTTTTCTGTTTGTTTTATTTAGTTTTTCTTTCTTTTTTTCCTTTTTTTCTGCCTTCTTTTGGAAGATGAGATTTTTTTATGTTTCTACTTTATATCTTCTGTTGGCTTATTATTTAAATCTCTTTTAAAAGTTTTAGTGCTTCTCTAGTGTTTAAAATATGTCTCTTTAATTTATTCCGGTGTACTTCAAATAATATTATATTGTTTCACATACAGTGTCAAAATCTTTTAACGGTATACTTCATTTTTTCTCTCCTACATTTTGTGCTGTTTTGTGATATATTTTACTTTTACTTGTGCTATAAACACATAATGTTGCTGCTAATTTTGCTTTAGAGAGTAAGTCATCTCTTAGAGCAATTAAAATTCAAAAACTAAATTTTATATTTTACCTTCATTTTAACAATTTCTAAGAGCTCTTAATTTCTTTGTGTATGTATAAATTTATGTTTGCTACCATATTCCTTCTGTCTGATTAATTTCCTTTAACATTTATTGTGGCACAAATCTTCTGGTAATAAATTCTCTTAGCTTTTATTTTTATGAAATTGTCTTTATTTCACTTTTACTTTTTAAAAAACATTTTTGCTAGGTATACATTCTGGGTTCAGAGGTTTTATTATTTTATTTTTTTTCTTCTATTTAGTACTTCAGGGTGTTACTCTGTTGTTTTCTGATTGCATAGATTCCATTGAAAGGTCCACTATAATTCATATCTGCTTTGCTTTACATAATTTGTCTTTTTTCCCCTCTATCTTCAGTTTTCAGCATTTAAATATAGTAAGTATGGTTTAAAAAATACTTATCTTTTGGGGCTTCTCTGAGCTTGTTAGATCTGTGGTTTGATCTTTCACTATTTTGAGAAAATTCTTGGTAATTATCTCTCTAAATATTTTATTTTATTTAACTTATGCATTGTAATTCTACACACTTATGGGGTACAATCTGATATTTTGATACATATATATGTTGTCTAATAATAGGGTAGTTAATGTATCAATCCCCTCATGCATTTTAAATATTTTGTTTTGTCACTTTTGCTTCAGGAATTTAATTAAATATATGTTAGATCTGTAATAGCTTGGATGAGCTATTATGCCTTTATTAATTAATTCTTTTCTTTGTGTTTCTGTTTGGGTGATTTTAATTGACCTATGTTCAAGTTCACTGATCTTTTTTCTTAGTTATATTGTTTGTACTGATGAGGCTATCAAAGGCATTTTTCATATATATTACTGTGTTTTCTTTTTACTTCTAGCATTCTAATTTGACTCTTTCTCATAGTTTTGCACTCTCTGGTAAAGTTCTCCAGCTATCATACATATTGTCCAGTTTTTCCACTAGAACCTTTGACATATTAATCAACATATCTTGATAGTTTCAATGTCTGGGTCACCTCTGAATCTAGTTTTGTCTATTAATTTGTACCTTTGTAGTGGGTCGTTTTTATGTGCTTTTTTTTTGTGCATGTCTCTTAAGTTTTGATTGAATACTAGATATTCTGTGTAGAACAGCAGGGACAGAGATAAATCATATTTATACCTAGAAACGGGCATGTCGCATCTGTTAAGCAATCAGTGTATGGGCTTCATCAGTCTAGTCAGGAGTTATTGCTATCTTCAGAGCACCAGTGGTTTTAAATTCCTGTAGTGTTACCTGTTGCTTATCATGAGAGCTGGGTTGCTGGTGAGCTTTTCTCAGTGTTCCTGCTCTATCCTCAGATGTCTGTGCCACAGAGGGAGTCCTGGTTTTTTCCCCTTCCACATTGCTAGAATACTGCTGGCTGTTACTCGATGTTTATTAGCCTGTTGGTGGGTGGTGGTGGTGGGTTCTCTGTTGTTTAGGTCCAGTCTCAGTCTTAGGCCCTGTGTGCCTGGATTTCAGGGTTGGGACTTTTTTTTTATTGATTCTGCCCTTCCCCATGGCAGCCAGACTCTGACTTGTGTCTTTGATGGCTCTTCTGTGTGAGTTTTCTGCTTCTTCCTCAGTGGTTAGTGAATTTTAATGGCATTGGCACAGGATCCGGGGCCCAGGACTGTTTTCTGCCCCTTCTGCAGAGTAAAAGGCTTATTCTTTAATCTTCTCCCAGAAGCAAAGGGTCTTCTCCTGTCCCCTGGGGCCACAGGGTTTGCTGCCCCTCACCCCTCCAGCATCTATTCATACAGGGGAAGAATCTAGGTGGAGTTTTGTGCATTTCCCACAGGGCAGCTGCTCCTTCCTCTAGGATGGCACCATGGAGGAAGGCTCTCTTCTGTCTCTTGCCCTTCCTCCAGTCTTTCTTGTGAACACCTAGTGAAGGTCTATGAGAAAAGCCTCAGAGTGGGTGCAAACTCCCCTTTTGTTTGTGGCTCCCAGCATTTTACACTCTCATACTAGCCCACAATCAGACTTCAGCAATTTATTAACATTTGTATCCGCCTATATGGTGCCCAGCACCTCTTCTCACCCGTGGTCTGCCATAGGTGTACCAGTTTTCAAAGTCTGTCTTTCCTTGGATTCCAGGCAACTTGGTAGCTCTGTGTCCTCAGTTACCTGATGGGTTCAAGGAAAGTTATAGTTTTGTGGTTTATTTAGTGTTCTTTTTGTCAGTGTTGAAGTGATGCTCTTCCCAGCTTTTTACATCCTAGGCCTGAATTCTCTGCTTGTTTTTAATAGTAAAACCCTTGGAAAGAGATGTCTGTACTCACAGTCTGAAAAACATGTCTCTCCATTCTCTCTTGAGTCTACTAAAATAAGGCTTTACCCTCATACTTCCAAAACAAATTGTTTTTTTCAAGGTCACCAATGAGCTCTGTGTTGTTAAATGCAGTGGTTAGTCCTGAGTCCTCTTCTTACTTTACTTATCAACATCATTTTGCACAGATGATCTCTCACTCCCTTCTCATTAAAATATTTTCTTTTCTTATTTCCAGGACATCATATTCTTGGATTTCCTCCTGCATCAGTGGATGTTCCTTCGTTCCTTCTTGACCACCTTTTATTTCCTTTCTCTCTTTTACTGACCTTAAACATCGAGTACTCAGGGCTCAATATCTGGATCTCTTCTTTAATTACACTTATATTCTTCTCATGATCTCATTAGTTTCAGAGTTTTAAAAAGAATCTATCCACTGACAACCTCCTCTGAACTCCAGATTTATATACTACTAGACATCTCATTTGAATGCCTAAGAGACATCTTAATTTAATGTGTCTAAAACCAGATCTTCCCCCAGCAAACCTGTTCATCCTCCAGACTTCTCAAACTTAGTAAGTGTGTTCTCAGTAAAAATCTTTCCAGTTATTTGGACCAAAAACCTTGGAGTCATGCTTGGTGCCTAATCTCAGATCCTGCATCTAATCCATCAGCAAATCTTATTGACTATACCTTTCAAATACATCCGTAACTAACTTCTCACAATCTCCATTATTCTTACCATCATCCAAGCCACACTCAGCTTGGCTTGGATTATTGTAATAGAGTTCTAACTGGTTTCCAGGTTTCTGCCTTCCTCCCCTACTCAGCCTATTCTCAGCACTGTAGTCAGTGACACAGAGCAATGGTGATTGTAATTAGTAATGTGACACTGGGCAGTCACATCATCCCTAGGTGTCATTTTTCTCATTTGCAAAATAGAAGTATGGGCAGGATCCCAAAGATGTCTCCACAAAGTTTCTGACCCTGATTATTCAATCAAATGTTAATCTAGGGATTTTGAAGATGCAATTGGTGTCCAAAATCAGTTGACCTTAAGATAGAGATATTAACTGGCTGGGCCTCACCTGGACAGTTAAGGCTTTTAAAAGCAGGGAGTTTTCTCCAGCTGGTGGCAGAGGAATAATTCAAAGATTCAAAACAATGTGCCTTTGCTGGCTTTGAAAACAGAGGGGCCATATACCTAGAAATGTAGGTGGCCTCTAGGAGCCGAGAGGGTCCCCAGATGACAGCTAGAGAGAAATTGAGTACCTCAGTCCTGCAACCACAAGAAACTGAATTCAGGCAATGACCTGAATGAACTTGGAAGCAACTGCTTTCCCATAGCCTCCAGGTAAGAGCCCAGTCTGGCCCATATCTTGATTTTAGTCTTATGAGACCCTAGGCAGAGAGCCCAACTGAGCCTGCCTGGAATTTTGACCTACAGAACTGAGATAAGAAAGGTATGTTTGGGCCGACCCCATGGCTCACTTGGGAGAGTGCGGTGCTGGGAGCGCGTGGTGCTGGGAGCGCAGTGGCGCTCCCACCGCGGGTTCGGATCCTGTATAGGGATGGCCGGTTCGCTCACTGGCTGAGCGCGGTCACAAAAAAGGACAAAAAAAAAAAAAGAAAGGTATGTTATTTTAAGCTACTAACTTTGTGGTTATTGTTATGCAACAATAGAAAACTATGCAAGGAATAGTGAGAAACTTGTTCTTTTTATGGAAATTGCTAATTTTCAAAGATAAACCATATTCTCCCTTTCTTCTTTTTAAAAAATTTTTATTTATTTTTTATTTATCTATTTTTATTTATTTATTTATTTTATTAATATACAATGTAGCTGATTTTCATGTCCCTTTACCAGTTCTTCTCTCCTCCTTTCCTCTCCCCGCTTGTACCCATCAACGTCATATCTGTTCACTTGTCTTAACAAGTTCAAGGAATTGTGATTGTTGTGTCTTCTTTCCTGCCCCCCCATTTGTTTGTGTATTTATTTATTTATTTTTAGCTCCCAGAAATGTATTTCTTCCCATATCACATTAAATATAAGTCAAAGATGTGGAAGGGTTCCTCAAGACCCTACTTGACCTTGCCCTGCCACCTGTTTGGTTTAATGGACTTCTTTCCCTCCTGGTCACTCATCTCCAGGCACACTGAGATCTGTGCCTCGGGACATTTGCACTTGCTGCTGCTGCCTGTGCTTGGTGTGGCATGTCCTTTCCCCAGATATTGTCTTTCCTTCTACCTTAACTGTCTCGGGTCTTTGCTCAAGAATCTGTGGCTCCATGTTTTATTAGTTCATTAGTTGTAGAAAATCTTCAGTCATGATCTCTTAAAGTACTGACTTTAACTCATGTTTTCTCTTTTCTTTTTCTGGGACTTTAATCACTGTTAAATCTTTTGATCATGTGTCAAATGTATCTTATTCTTTTTCTGTATTTTCCATTCTTTTGTCTCTCCAAGATATAGTCTGAAGATTTTCTACTGACCTGTCTTCCAGTTCACTAATTCTTTCTCCCATACTATTTGAGTATATGCTTATTATTTGTTTATTTTCTGTCTTCTCCACAAAAATATAACCTGTAAGAGAGCAGGAATTTGTATATGTATTTTCTTCCATTTTTGTACTCCCAGGCTCTACAACAGTGCTTTGCATAGGGGGTGCTCAATAAATATTTGGTTAGTGAATGAAATAAGTAAGTAATGAATGAATAGCATCTTAGTTATTTAAGAATACATTTTGTTTAGATTAATTTATTATTATTATTATTATTATTATTATTATTATTATTATTATTATTTTGGTGGCAGAGACAAATGAGAAAATGTAGTGGATTGAAGTACTCCTATTATATGATGAAAGAAAGGAAACCAGTTACTCAGGAAATGCAAACTTACTTCCTGGCATGACATTTTTTTAAAAAATTATTACCTGTCACTATATATGAAAGATATCTCTTGACATAATAAGCAATACATTCAATTGTATTTTCATAGTAGATGCTGGTGATTTTATATGATTCTTTTGGTACAATTCTTGCTAAAAAATGAGAAAAACTAATTTAAGCTAGGAAAAAACCCCTGGCTTAAATGGTGATATTTACATTTCTGTTGGTAATTCCCAGAAATGTGAGAATTGAATCCAGTAACATCAGCCACAGAAATCAGAAGGATGACAAAGGCAGGTTAATTACCTCTCTGAGTTTTAGTTTCCTGTTTTGTAAAAGGGGAACAAAGGTATCCTTATTCTTTCCAGAACCGCTGTGAATATCAAAGATAATATTTAAAATGCTGGCTAAAAAGCAGCTGAATTGATTTTCTGCCATTTACAAAATGCTGTTTATGCACATTTTCATCAACCTTCACAATGGTTCTGTGCTGCAAATATTATTATCACTCTCTGTTTTCCAGATGAGGAAACCAAATCCAGGAGAGGCAGTTGGCACAGCCAGCAGGCAGCAGAGATATAACCTACTGCTCTGTCTTGAGTCATGTGCTCAGTCCCCAGGACGTGCAGTCTCTCTAAAGGATGGCTTCTCAAGTGGTAGCAATGCAGACATTGGAGCAGACACTCAAGGTGCTGGTGGGCTTTCTAACGCTCCTGTGCTCACTGCTCAAGGACCCAGCTCATCTACTGCTGCAGACATGGTAGCAGACAAAAATCCCAAGAACTGTTCCACCTCAACGCCAAACCCCAAGGTCTTGGGACCAGATGGACTCCTCAGTTATAAGAACTCTACATTAACATATTTTTTTCTTAAGCTAAAGGAAAAACATTTCATCTTTTCCTCTCAAAAATCAATATTTGATCTTTATCTGGAGCTGAATGTAAAGCCACCCCCCCATGTCTGATTTAATAAGTTGGCTCCATCCTTCCAACTTTGCAATGGCCTTGGGCTATCAGAATACGAGAAATGGTTTCACAAATATCAAAGGCACAGCAAGTGTGTCTCTTTAAATGTTAAGCCTAAAATAGCCAGAACTCCAGGGAAATAGACCTCCTTGCCCTCCCGGCCTCCTTGCTGGAGGCTGGGCTTCTACTTTGGGTGAATGGA
The DNA here is from genome assembly GCF_027409185.1 of Cynocephalus volans. Taxonomy (NCBI): domain Eukaryota; kingdom Metazoa; phylum Chordata; class Mammalia; order Dermoptera; family Cynocephalidae; genus Cynocephalus; species Cynocephalus volans. Next base: position 88,021,846 of record NC_084474.1, read on the forward strand.
GTCCTCCTTTCTCTGGAGGGAGGTGGGAGGTCGTGTAGGCCTGGTGCCTTCCAGGAAGCTTTTGAGCCAAGGACCTGGGACAGCGCATATTTAGGGATTTCTGCAGCACTCATGACCTCAGCCATTGGCATTTTATCCTGAAGGAACTGGGAGCAGATGAAGCATTTGTTTCATGGTCTAACAGATTGGCCAATAATTCAGATGAGCCGATTCTTTAGGAACAAATATGCTAAGAAAATGAAATCACATTTAGCTGGAGCTAAAATCTCCACACAATACGATAATACTGCTATCATTTATTTTTATTTTCCTTTGTGCTAAATACCATATGAGCACTTTGCATTCTTTATTTCACTTATTTCTTGTAGTTTCTATGTGACATGCAATATCACCCTCTGTTTACAAATGAGGCACAAGCCTTTGAGAGGGTAAGTGGCTTGTGCCTAGGTCACATGAGAGGCAGGTGGTAGGGTTGAAATTTAAATCCACGTTCTGTCTAATACTAGAAGTAGCACTCTTTCCCTTTGACATTTTTATTAGTAGTAATAGTAGCAATTGTTAGCACCTTGTCATCTGTGGTAGGCAACCTCTAAGATGGCCCCAATTATCTCTGCCTCATGGAATTCTTGTCCTTTTAATATCTCCTCCTGTTGAGTGTGGGTTACACCTGGTGATTCCCTTCTTACAAATACAGTACAGCAAAAGAATGGGATGTCACTTCCGAGATTAGGTTGCAAAGAGGCTGCAGCTTCTGTTTCGGGTGCTTTTCACCTTCCACCATACCTTCTATAGTCCTTGTCCTGGGAGAAGCAAGATGCCTGTTGGAGAGCCCAAGTGACAAGTGACTAATTCCTCAAACAGACATCTAATGAGGACCTGACCTGCCAAAAGCCCCGAGTGAGCTGAGAAGTAGGTCCTTGTCAGCTGAGCCTTGAGATGGCAGCAGTCAAAGATGACACCTTGACCCACATCTCATGAGAGACCCAGAGCCAGAACCATCCAGCTAAGTGACTCTCAGATCCCTGACCTGCAGAAACTGAGAAGCAATAAATGTGTATTATTTTCAGCCACTAAGTTTTGGGGTAATTTGTTATATAGCAATAGTTACCATTTATCAAACAATATGAATATTACTATGACAACAGATATTATTAATGTTTTAATATGTAAAGAGTACATTCTAAATGCTTTACATGTAGTAATTCATATCACCTTTTTGACAATGCTGTTGGATATCTATATTTTATAGATGAAGAACAGAAACACAGAGAAGTCAGGGCACTGCTCCAGACCCTCATACATCTGAGCTCCCGCTCTGAAAGCAAGGCCTGACCTGGGGTCATATGCCTTCAAGAAGTGCCACAACGAAGGGAACCAACTGTGCAGCAGAAGCTACTTGTCCACAACTTGACTGTGCAGGGCTGGACTCTAGGCCTTGGGCTCCAGGCTTGAAGAGGCAGGTGTATTCGGGTCTACTCCATGTCTCTCATCCTTTTTGGGCTAGCAGCCACCTAGGGATGATGGCTTCCTCTGTGTGTCTCATCCTGGGGCTATGCCGAGTGTGTGGTGACTATCTGGGACATGCTCTTCCAAGGTGCAAATTTGAAGTTCCCAGAAGGGCAAAAGGAAACATGTGAGGGAAGTCTCATAATGTCTGGCCTTGGAACTGGCACACTACCGTCTCTGCTCAGATGTCATTGGGCACAGTAAGTTACGTAGCCCAGCCCCACGCCAGTAGGGCAGAATGTGCTCTCTTCCCATGGAGGTGAGATGGGGAAGGGAGTTGCTAAACACCACACTCCCACATCCTCTTCTGCAGTTGAGGAAACAGAGCTCAGGGTGGTAGAGTCAGCACTTAGACACAGCCTCCTGTGGCTTCAAATCCTAAGTTTTTTCTTGGTAAAAACCATCCTCAGTCCTAATATTGTAGGGTTCTTGGATTCTCTATGCAATAAAAATAAATTAGAGCTAGCAACAAGGTGCTCTGAGAAAAGTCAGTAATAGCTGGATTAGTTAGAAAAGGAATTTCAACCGGGAGCTATCTCAGATTTGAGTAGGTGGAAAGAGCAAGGAGGCTGAACGAAGAGGGGACAAGTGACGTGAGTGGTGCTCAGGCCAATGGGAAAGAAGACCTAAAGAGTGGGATATGACCCAGGCAGAGAGGAGCAGAATGAGCTTTCTAGGATGAGGAGTCAGCAGGTGCTGGGGCAGGAATCTCCATGAACGATTCTGGGGGCTGCATGGCAGATGGGGAATTGAGCATGGCATGGTGGGAAACTCTGCAAGGGAGGTAATAACTCTGAATGATTAAACCAAACCTCCTGTGCCCTCTTCTCCCCCACCCTGCAATCTAGAGAGCCAGGGAGAAGAGTCTTGGAGGAATCATTTAAAAGAAAGATGACTTTGTTGAGCAGTGTGATGGCTATGCCCGCTGAATTCATTTATTCCTTTATTCATGAAACATTTATTCTTACAACACACAGTTGTGAGTCTCTGTTATGTACTAAGTAATTGGCTAGCATGTTGGGAGAATATAAAACCAATGAATAGGCTGTGGGTCTGTTCCCCAAAGAACCCACAGTCAAGTGGGGGAAATGTGTAAACAAACAGTAAGATACACTGTAGTAAGTCCTAAATTGAGGTGAGTGCAAAGTGCTGTGGAGAAGCTAAGGATCAGGGGAAATGGTTAGAGAGGTCCCAGAGGAGGTGATAGAAAACACCAGAAGGATGAGGAGGAACGTGCCAGGAGCAGCGGGGTAGAGGGAAGGGCGCCGCAGCAGAGAGAACTGTGTGTGCAGAGGTGTGGAGGCGTGGAGTGTCTCGGCGTGTTCTGAGGATATAAGTTCAGCATCGTGATGGTTAATTCTAGACATCAACTCGACTAGCTTAAGAAATACCTAGACACCACTGTGGTCTTTTTTTCCTTCCTACATTTTCTCTTATGAGTGAGAACATGTGGTATTTATCCCTCCGTGCTTTGCTTTTTTCACTCAGAGAACATACCTAGGGATACAAAGTGGAGTGAGGGAAAGGGGGAGGTTGGGGATAATTGGGTGTGGGACACGGGTATAATCACAACTTGTAGTAATGAGCATGCTGCCAGGATGGACCTGGCCATCACATCTTGGACATGCGTGGTGACAATCAGCTTTGTATCTCATGAATGTTCATAACCAATAAGAAAATGTACTAAGGGAAAAAAAAAAAAAAAGAAATACCTAGAAACCTGGTAAAGCATTATTTTGGGGTGTGTCTGTGAGGGTGTTTCTGGTGGAGACTAGCACGTGGGCCAGAGTGAACTGGGTGGGAAAGACCTGCCCTCAGTATGCAGAAGGGGGCACCATCCAATCCACTGGGGGCCCAGAGAGAACAAAAACAGAGGAAAAGGTGAATCTTTCTCTCTGTATCTAAGGGAGCTGAGATACACTCTCGCCTCCCGGCATGGACATCAGAGCCCCAGATTCTTCTGCCTTTGGGTTCCAGGACTTACACCAGGGGCACCCCTGGCTCTCGGGCTTTGGTCTGAGACTGAGAATAGCACCATCGACTTCCCTGGTTCTCAGGCTACTGGACTTGGACTGAGCCACGATACCGGCATCCAGTTTGCAGACGGCCTGTCATGGGACTTTTCTTCACAGTCGTGTGAGCTAATTCCCCTTATAAATCCCCTCTCGTATACTTATATACATATTCTACTGGTTCTCTCTGAAGAACACTGGCTATTACACACATGATGGGCATGTAGATCCCTGGCAGAGGAGAGCTGGGGGTGGGCTAGTGAGTGACAGGAATAAGCCAGGAGCAGGTAGAAAGGATGGCCATAGCTTCCTCTGGCTCCCGCCCCTACTCACGACTGCCGCGGGTGACCTTCCTTTCTCTTCTGTCCACGTGCGTGCTCTCGCTGTAATCCAGTCCATGAATTTTTGGTGACATTGTTGCACTTGATCGTCATCAACCTCATGCCTGTATTTCTCTCTACACTTTGTGGCAGTTATGAAACTCACCGAAGACCTTTCTCTTTCGGGTTAAGTAAAGCCAGTTTGCTTTTCCTTGGGGTTTGGGATTTATTAGAAAAATTAGTGAAAAAAATCTAGTTTTTCTAAATGCAAATGTCCTCTTCCCTGGGAATTATGACTGTTGGGCTTATGACTGTTGGGTTGTATTCTCATCTTCAACATGCATGTTCTGCCTGAAGGGGTGTCAGGAGACTTCACTGAATGAACCAGGGAAAGGTAAAGACATCTTCTAGGCTCTGTTCAAGAGGCTTGGAATGTGAGAGCATCTATGATTCTCCCAGCATCTCTGAAAGGTATTACTCTCCTCACTTTGCAGGTAAGCAAATCCAGGCCCTGGGAGCTTTATGTGATTTGCCCAGTGTCACAAAAAGGAGGAGACAAAGCTGAAGTCTGGACCCATGTCTGTCTGAGCTCAGAGCTCAGGGTCTCCTCATTAAATCCTGCCGACTCCCCTTCATTTGTCCAACAAAAGCTGATGCAATTTCAAGTAACATGCTACTGCCCAGAGCTCACCAAATCTGGGTCAAACAATTGCCCAACAACAATCAAATGACACCAAAAACACATCCATGGCCACCGCAACATATTCTGCTTTGCTTTTCACAAAAGTCCTCCCCCAAATCACCTTCCTTACGGATCCTCCCAACCCTCTGCAAGGATAGAAGGGCTGTGATTAATATTTTCATTTTACAGAGGAGAAAGCTACTGAGGTACCAGGAAAATCAATTTTACATTTGGTGGGTTTTTTTTATAATAGTTTGATAATTTGTGGGGTTCACAGGAGCTGATGAAGATCATCTATTTAAAACATCGTGGACAGTGGAAAGCAGAAGCTTAGGTGTCAGGGAAGCTCAGGTGCTGTGTCACCTTGGATAAGTCCTTGACCTCTCTGATTCTCAAGTTACACATCCTGTAAAGTAACTGTAAAAAGAGCTGCTACCCTGCATGGTGCCACACTTACACAAACTGACTTGTGAAGCTGGCAAAGAAGTACAGCAAAACTTGGACTGGGGCAGGGACAAAACCCCGAGACTTTCTTTCAATGGATTAAACATAGGCATCTACCTCTTACCTTTACTCCAACTCTTAAAATGAAAAGGAAATTAAACATGCATAAGCCCACAAAGAGGAGAAACAGGAGAGGTGTAACATAAGATGAGAGGTGACAAGAAACGTCTGGACATTTAACAGCTGACAAAAGAGAAAAACAGAGTGAGTCGAGTAGTAAGAGCCTGGCAATGAAATGAAAGCTGTTTTGTCACCACGGAAACTCAGAAGTGCCCTGGAATTGGAGGCACGAGGCACAAAGAAAGGAGACTGAAAACAGGGGACAGGTAAGTCTGCTGTGTGAAGGGCAGCAGGCCTCTTCTCAGACCCATCTCCCCACCCCCCACAGCCCCCACCCAGACACACACACAGACAGTCACTATTTACCCCTCGCCTGGGAAAAGACAGGTTTATTGTGCAGAAGTGGTTCTAGACCCAAGACACCAGGAAAAGCAGAGGAGGAAATAAAGAGCCAAACCCTCCCACCTCTTTTATTTCTGGACCACAAGAAGGTAGAAGAGACTAAATAGCTCCAAAGGAAATGCCTGTAGATACAGGCATCTTTCATTCCCCAACAAATTGCTGGAACTCTACCCAATCATTTTACAATGAGTGAAGCACAGTTGTTAATAAGCCTTGCCCATCCTCACAGAAGCCACACGGCATTTTAGTGCCTCTCTCTTAAATATAGACAGACAATATAGAAATATCATGCACTTGAAGAGACCCTCCAGCAAGAGAGACAGCCCAAAAATCAGTGGAAAATAAGTAGCTCAGAGAAAACAGAAACAATACAAAAAGCCGAAGAAAGCTTCAAAACAACTCTAATATCCTCTAAGAGCAAAAAAAAAAAAGGATAGTTGCATCCTTGAAACAGGAATAGGGAGCTATAGATTTAAAAAATAACAAGAAAACAAAGTGTTTGTAAATTAAGAACATGATGGCAGAAATAAGTCTTTCAAAGGAAGACTTGGAAGAATAAACAGAAAAAATTTAGAAAGTTTAACAGAAAGATAATAGAGATGAAAAATAGAAAAAGAAGCAGGAGTAAACTGGAGGACCAATCCAGGAAACCCAACATCTGATTTAGAACCCAAAAAAAGAGGAAATAATTTAAATATATATGATTACATATATTTATGGGGTACAATGTGATGTTTTGATACATGTATATATTGTAGAAAAATCAAATAAAGCTAATTAACATTTGCCAACTCACCTACTCGTCATTTTTTTTGTGAGGAAAACATGTAAAATCTACTATTTTAGCAATTTTGAAATATACAGCACGTTGTTATTGACTATGGTTACCATGCTGTGTAGTATATCACTAAAACTTATTCCTCCTGTCTAACTGAAACTTTGTGCTCTTTGACCAATATCTCCCCAATCCCCAGCCTCCACCCCAAGCCTCTGTTAACCACCATTCCGCTTTCTGCTTCTATGAGTTCCCCTTTTTTAGATTTCACATATAAGTAAGATCATGCAATATTTGCCTTTCTGTACCTGGCTTATTTTACTTAGCATGTCCTCCAGTTTCACCCATTCTGTTGCAAATGACAAAATTTTCTTCTTTTTTTTTTTAAGACAGTGTGGTGTTCCATTGTGTGTATATACCACATTTTCTTTATCAATTCAACTGTTGATTCACACACTTAGGTTGCTTGCATGTCTTGGCTATTGTGAATAATACTGCAATTAACACAGGAGTGCAGTTATCTCTTTGACATACTGATTTCAATTCCTTTTGATATATTCCCAGAAATGGGATGGCTGGGTCATATGGTAATTATATTTTTAGTTTTTTGAGGAATCTCAGTACTGTTTTTCAAAACAGTTTTACTAATTTACATTCTCAGCAACAGGATGCAAAGATTCCCTTTTTGCCACATCTTCACCAATACTTATCTTTCATCTTTTTGGTAATAGCCATTCTAATAGGCATAAGGTGATATCTTATTGTATTTTTAATTTGCATTTCCCTTTCCATTTAGCTTTTTATAGAAAGCTACTAAAGATGTCCCTCATCAAAATAAGGGAGCAAGAGAGAAGATACAGAATGCAGAAACAGGGGATCTCGACACCCAAGTATGTTGAAGGGAAGACCCTGGATGGCAGCCATGCTGTGGGCCTAGAGGTTAATAAGTTCAGACCAAAGCAGATAGACGTAGGTTTCAGAAGGGATGTCTTCAGGAAATAAGTTAATCAGTGAGATTAATGAAGTACGAGTGCACTTCAAAAAGCTTACGGAAAAATATTAAAAGATAATACTACTTCTATAAAATTTGTTGGAAAATTTGGGACATAGAAAACTGAGTGTTTCCCAATATCAACAACTAAAAATAAAGCAATTAATAACTCCTTAGAAAAATTAAAAAGTTGTGTTAGAAAAAAACTGCAGTCTTAGTTCCTGACTTGGCTCAACCATGAACATACTTATATTATCATAAGAAGGTAAACACTAAATACTGATTTAACCAAAAATTGTGACAAAAATATAATGGGAGAGAGGAGAGATTAAAGTGGAGGATGTGTGTAGGAGGAGTTTAAAAGTGTTAACTTGCATTTTCTATAAGAGATTTAGATAATGCTCAAAATAAAGAAATCAAGAATAACAGTATAAGCATTTTTGGTTAGAATTTAATATGGGGGTAAATGCAAAGCATGTAGCTAAAAAAGTTGACGTTAGTTGCTTCTGAGGATAGGGAGAGATGGGGCAGTCCAGTGATAATTTGGTTATAAATCTTCTAGTAATTTTGAGTTTTTAGCCATGCACATGCATTACTTTGATTTAAAATTTTTTAAAAAATTAAAAAGAAGAACCTGGATACAGCTTTCTTCCATCCAGGTTTTACTCTGTGGAGAGAGGCTTGCTTTGGTCAGATGCATTCACTCATCTGGGGATATTTTAAAAGATGTTATAGACACATCTTCCGGAGAATTCCTCAGCATCATCCCCTCACTATCAGTATTAGTAATTATCCTGTAACATGACGAGTGCTTAAATAGCTGGGGCCAACAAGAGGGGCAAGATGGAAAGATGGTGGATAGGCTGTGACCTATGCCTTCTTGGCCCTTCCATTTTGTCTCCTTGCCCTTATGAAGATGGAAGACTTGGGGCTGTGGTAACAGAGCAGATCCATGTACCACCTTAATGGTCCTGCTTTTCTCCTTTATGACCTGTTGAGAGCTGAGTGATCGAGGGTAGGTGTGTTAAAATGTAGCCACTAGCACAGCCATACCAACAAAGAAGAACAGGAGAAAAATTAGCCCCCACAGATGGTTTTTAAATCTGACCAAAGGAGAGGTCCTTTATTGCTGCCTCTGCTCTGGGTACAGGCTAAGATTTCTGATTTGCACCACGCTGTTCCGATAATCTGAAAGTTTCTAGCAACAGGTAGATAATCCTTTATGTCTCACAGAGCTGAAAGTTCACAAAGCACCAGCTGACTGTCATCACAAAAACAAAGAACATCCCCATTTTATAGATGAAAAAAGTGAGATTTAAATTTATTTACCCATCAAGCAAAATTTAATAGGCACCAACTATGAGGCTGGGCATGGAGATAAAAGAAGATGAAAGTCAAGATCCTTGTTTTCCATAAATGTATTATAGGTAGGGATAGAAGTAAGAAATGTTACAGTGCTGCAGGTAAGTACAGTGACAGAGATGTACAGGATGCCATGTGAGCACAAGAGTGAGGTTCTGACTCATTCATTCATCCATTCAACAAGTATTTATTTAGGACTCAGTGTTAAGTACTGATGGATGCTAAGATATATCTGGGAAAAACTAAATTTAGTCCTTGCATTCATGAAACTTAAAGTCAAGTCCAGTGGTTCTTGGCCATGCACTGGAATCACCAGGGGAGGTTTAAAGATCCTCATGTCCTGGTTATCCCCATACCCACTGGATCTTGGGGTGAGGGAGAGATATCGGTGTTTGTGCTATCTAATGCTCCCCAAGTGATACCAGTGTGCAGGCAAGGTTGAGACCCATTAGCTGAAAGGAACAGACTGGCCAGAAATAAGTGCATAATGTCAAATGGTGACAAGTGTAATGGAGGAAACTCACAGGGTGAAGTGATAGAGGGTTAATGGAGGAAGGATCTTATATTAGTCTGCTTCTGTTGCTTTTAACAGAATGCCCAAAACTGGATAATTTATAAAGAAATGAAATTTATTTCTTACAGTTTTGGAAGCTGGGAATTTCAAAGTCCAAGGAACACAACTGATGAAGGCTTTGTTATTGGTGATGACTCTTTATGGTATCCCTGGTGACCAGGGCATCACATGGTGAGAATGGCTGAGCTAGAGAGAGAGCTAACCTGCTTACTCACTCTCCTTATGAAGTCATCAGAACCAAGACCACACATTAAACCATCAGTGTATTAATCCATTCACAAGGGTACAGTCCTCACTATCTAATCACCTCCTAAAGGCTGCACCTTTCAATTTAGGAAATTAGGATTTCCCACCCTGTTAACACTATTACAAGATAGATCAAGTGTCCAACACATGAACTTTTGTGGAGGGACACAATCAACCCACAACAGATATACAGTGGCCACGTTTGCCACAGGAAGCTTCTCTGAGGACGGAATAATTTATTTGGTTCCTGAAAGGTAAGGATGCAGAAAGAGAATTCAGTAGGAGAGGAAGGAACATCTATGATCCTAAGAGCAGAGAACTTGGCCTGTGCCTCATCCCAGGAGGCCAGAGGATGCAGGGCTGTGAGTCTCAGCCTTTGGTGTGTGAAGGGGGCCCAGTCTGCGGGCTGCAGAAGAACAGATGGCTTTACACATGGACGTGGGAACAATTTGGTTTATTCTCTTGAGAAGGGAAAGGAAGAAAGATGAGGGATGGTCAGGGAAGGAAAGACAAGGCAGGAATCTGTAGTGAGAGTTGTGGGGAAGTCTGAGGGACTTCCTCCCCTCTCTCCCTTTCCATTTCTTCTTCCCTTCCTTCCTTTCTTTTTCAGAATTAAGCATGCGGAATGCTAACTTTTGAAGGAGTTGGGCTGCTGTGATGCAGATCCTTCTATCTCCCCCAAACCTCTGGAATAGTCACCCAGCATACCTGGGCATGGCCATGGGTGCAGGTGCACTTACACTGCAGACATTCAGGACAAGGATGAGCTGCCCACTCCAGTCCACGCAGTGTAAAAGAGCCAAGCCCTAGAGTGGGCTAACCCAGCAGACCAGGGGCTTGTGGCAGAGGCAGCCAGGACAGCACAAGCCTGCTGGTAATATATAGGATTTGGGGCCCCAAATTAATGAAAGGCTGTGCTGCTGACTGGGGGGCTCCTTCTGCCTCCTCTTATTGCTCCCAGGATTTTGGCTTCTCTATCACTCAGCTCCCCACTCACATTCTTGTTCAGTCTCCAAACATCAGCAAGAAGGAACTCTCAAAAACATCAATTCAATCTTATCTCTCCCCTGCTATAAAAAAAAAAAAAAAGAAAGAAAGAAAGAAAGAAAGAAAGAAAAAGAAAACAAAAACAAAAACAAACCCCTTCAGTGACTTCCAGTACTGCAGATAAGATTCACACTCCCCTCCTGGTCAACAAGCCCACGTGTTCCAGTGTGTCTCTCTCTTGGATCACATCTCCAGCCTCCCTCACTCTGTTCTCTGTTCTTCTGCAAATCCTCCTAAGGCACATTGGGAACTACAGGGGCTGAAGGTGGGTCTGATGTGTTCTCAAATCGCTCAGCCTGCTGGTGTTTCAGTTTCCTTGTCTATGAAGTAGAGGTTGCTAGAGCCCATATCTCGTAGCTGTCATGAAGCTCTGATGGGACAATGCCTGATATGGCTTAGTCCCCGGTGTGGATCAGAGTGCTCCGGGATGAGGAGGGACAACTGGCGGTGGTAGAGGCTTTCCTTAATTCCACCATGAAATCCTAAAGCAATGCCTCTGTCCAATGGGGAAGCCTTACTGGGTTACAAAGAAAAGCTAGGTCCAAGGCAAGCTCCCTATTTCTATAAGAAGGAAGGAATAAACAGCAATTCTTAAAAGTAAAATTCAGTTTTATCTACTAGAAAATCCTCAGTAAAATGATTGAAATGTTTAAAAAAGTCAAAGAAAGACATAAAAAGGCAACCCATGATTCCATCTATCAAAGAGAACCATTGTTAAGATGTGAGTTCTATATTTCCTGTTGCTTTATTAACGCATAGACTTTTATTTCCCTGTTTTCCTTTTAGTTTTCAATTGCAATGATCAGACTGTCTAAAATACGTGGACCCTGATTTTTTTCATTTAACATTATAAGTTAAGCATTTCTTATATTTGACAGTGAATAATATTTCTAGGATGCTCACTACTGTTCAGGAAGTTTCTTAAGAATATACATAAATTATCTCATCTTACAAGGTGGATGCTATCTGGAGTGGGTGAAGTCAAGACTTGGAGGCTCAGTAAGATACCCAAGACTACACAGCTTGTCAGTGGCAAAGCTGGGTTTGGGAAAAGACGTGTCTGACCAAGACACTGAGTGCTCAGTCCCCACCCACCCACCCCTGCTAAGGACCATCTTTAACGGGTTTTCATGTAGAAGCCAGGTTTTGTGGAGTTCTGGAGAGTAGCCTCGCTTGGGTTCCCTAGCCAGCAACTCTGTCTTTCCTTCTACATTCCCCCTGGGTGAATTCCAGAAAGGATCATCACTTCCAGACTCTCTTTCTGTTCTGCCTGTATCGAAAATTAGAGCTCAATTAATGCTAAGTACTGTTGCTGATTCAACAGTGTGATGCTTTTATGACTATTTCTTTTCTGAGAGTTACTCTTGAGAGTTTAACTATAGAAATGATTACAATTTTTTTGGATCTCTCATGGCTTTGATGTGCCTATTGTACCTGCTGGTGTCTGTTGTCCCTGCATAGATCTGGCCCTTTAAAATGTATCTGACCCTTTCCTACTTCCATGCATAGGATAAGGGACAAACGTCATCTGGGAGAAAAAGCACCTGTCCCATGGTGTTCAGGATAATCCCCCAAAGCAGCTTGTACTGTTCTCTAATGACCTTAATTCTGACTTACCCTCTCAACTTGGCTTATTAGTCAGGACTTTTTTTGTTGAAAGTGAGAGAAAAACCAACCCAAAAGAGCTTAAGCCAACAGAAAATATACTAGGACTAACTTCAGGCACAGTTGAATCCAGGATCTAATATAATGTTATCAGGTCCTGTATTTCTGCATCTCTTTGTTCTGCTCTTTTTTCTGTGTTGGCTCCAATTCGAAATAGTTTGTTATGAGGGGAAGTCTGGCTTAACTCCTCCTGGCTCTGAATTCAACAGAAAAAAGAGAGAAGGTATTTTAGATCCTTACCAAAATCAAGGTTAATTTTTTTCTCTTTCTTTTTCTTTTTTGTAAGTTAGATTGGCTTTAGGTGGTCAGAACCATGTGTTAGGGGAGCATAGCTGTTCTCTGTGAGCCACTGCATGGATATTTTGCAAAAGTACTAGCATTTGCTGTAAAGTATGGCTGGGACATCTCCCAAATGTTCAGGACTTTCTAGATGTGGCATCACTCAGCTTGGGGTCTCAGGGGGTCTCTAGTTTGATCACCTTTTTCTGAGAGGGTTGGGAAGGAGGAAGGAATGGGGTGGGGGAGAGAGAGAAAGAAAGAGAGATACTGAGCATTCTCTATGGCCAGGCTCTGTACCAGCTGCCTGACTCATGCCCTTCCATTCAACCCTCCGAGTGACCATGAGAAGGAAGCATTTCCATCTCCATTTTAGTTGGAAAACTTGGACTCAGCCACTGAGTAAAAGAGCCTGGATTTAACCTCAGATTTGCTGACACTGAGCCTATGCCCTGAACTCAGCTTTCCTGCCTACAGGGGAGATGCTTAGCTAGAAGAGAAGACTCCGCAGAAAGATGGCTACTAACTTCCAGAACCTGAAGATGGGAAGCAGAGAGTGGATCAAAGGTGGGTTGACCATGTAATTCACTCTCCTAGCTGGGACACCTTTGAGACTGAAAGGGGGTGCTATTAATAATTGTACCAGAATAACAGGCATCCCCCGGGACTCCCCTGTGTTAAGCTGGAGGGTGTGGTCATTCTAACCAAAGGCAAATGTGTAAAGGTATAAAAGACTATCTTGAGCTCGTTTTTGCAGATGAGGAAGCAGAGGCTCCACATCCCAGGGCTGGTGAATAGGGCAGCTGGCATTCTCTCCCACATCAGTATGATTCCCAAGCTCATGTTCTCTTTTTCCATTCCAACCTCCTGCCTTCTGAAGTTTTTGAATTCTGCTTCTCCAAAGCACAGCTCCCTGCTGGGGCTGGGGCGTGGAGCCTGGTGTTGCCAAGAGTGACTTCCTCCGCCAGCATGTTAGGAACACCATCTTCTTCTCAAATCTGTTTATGCCCAGAGACATCCTGTCCCTGCTTCCCCACATGGAGGCTCCCTCTGTGCCCAGCCCTGGTGCTCTTTCTCCAAATGCAGGAAGCCCTGCAGGTCTCTGGATTCTTGTTTCTCATGTCTATTCTTTCACCCAGATCCTTCCTCATGCATCCATGTGTTCATCTGTTCAGTCAATAGTTTTTTAATCACTGCTTTAATTCACTGAACATTTATTGAGATATAACTCTGGGCTGGGACCTCTGTTAAGTGCTGGGATTAAGAGAAGAATAAGGCACACATTCTCTGTCCTCAAGGAGCTCACACAGCACTGTGGGAGGCAAACAGCTCTTCTTATCCAATCCAGGAAGTGTTGGGGTCACAAGGAAGGGTGTGGAGGGTCAGTGACATTTTCTCGGATGAATAGGTAGCGCACTAGGTAGTTACATCCATTTATCCAGTCCCAACCTATCTGCCTATCCATCCAACAAATGCACGTGAATGCATTTGTCCTAATGAGTCCTGAGAGCTCAATATAATGGCTTCCCAAGTATTTAAGGTCTTCTACCCCCAGCCTCTGTGCCAGATACTAAGTATAGGAGTGAACATGTCCCAATGGAACTTAGAGTCTACTGATCATGGGTCCCTAATTGTGCTGAGCATAATAACTGCTTGGGGAATTTATTAACCATGCAGACTCTCAAACCTCACTTCTGCAATTTTGGATCATTAAATCAGGAGAGCAACCTCAGAATCTTCACCGTTTTGAAGCACTGCAGATGAATTCAGGTAGCTCACACTTTCAGAAGCATTGCTCTAATTGAAGTCCAGTAGCCTTGAAAAGTGAGAAAAAATTGAGAATAAGACAAGACCTTTCAGGTAGAGACACAGCATTAAAAATAAAAATCCCCCAAATGTGGAAGTACAGGGGTGTGTTTAGGGAGGGAAAAAGATTCAATGACCAGGTGATAGGGTGGATAGGATTGGGGCAAATATTAGGTGGCATGAATTGAAAATGCTGGAAGGTAGATAGAAGCTAGATTTTGATTGCAGGGGTTGGAACTTGTGCTGACAAGTTTTGGCTTTATCTTACAGGCAATTGGAAGCGTACAAGGTATTTTAAAGAGTCACTTTTTATTTATTTATTTATTTTTTATAAGGCCTGAGATTCTGCATTTCTTTCTTTTTTTTTTTTTTTAATTTTATTTTGTCGATATACATTGTGGCTGATTATTGCTCCCCATCACCAAAACCTCCCTCCCTTCTCCCTCCCCCCTCCCCCCCAACAATGTCCTTTCTGTTTGCTTGTCGTATCAACTTCAAATAATTGTAGTTGTTATATCTTCTTCCCCCCCCCCCCCCCGGTTTGTGTGTGTGTGTGTGTGTGTGTGTGAATTAGGAATGGAAATCATCAAGTCGAAGGTATACCTGTTTCCCAATGTTCATCGCAGCACTCTTTACAATAGCCAAGAGTTGGAACCAGCCCAAATGCCCATTATCGGATGAGTGGATACGGAAAATGTGGTACATCTACACAATGGAATACTACTCAGCTATAAAAACGAATGAAATACTGCCATTTGCAACAACATGGATGGACCTTGAGAGAATTATATTAAGTGAAACAAGTCAGGCACAGAAAGAGAAATACCACATGTTCTCACTTATTGGTGGGAGCTAAAAATTAATATATAAAGAGTCACTTTTTAAAAATCCCCGTGAAGTTATACAAGATGGGGGCCTCAGACATTTTCTGAACCTTTATGCGCTCTGATGCCTTTGTGAATGGCAATTTTCTACATCTGGGAATAGTAATTCTCAAGCGAATTAACTTTAGGCAATCTACCTTCAGGGTAATTTTAGGAACTTGATGCGATTAAGTGGCAGACAATGCTCAGTAAACAGTGATTTCCTTATTTTATTATCATTTGGGTCTCACAACATTCCTGAGAGGTAGGCACAGCAGGTGCCTCACTGCGCGTGTAAGTTGAGGGGCCACTGAAGTGAATGTAAGCAGGGGAGATAGAAAGTTGGGGATATGAATACCTTATTCCCAAGGCCAGTTTCTGTGAAGAGGATGAAATAAAAGAAAATAATCAAAATTTGGGGGTCACATATTCCATGCTTGGCTGTTAATAGACTAGGCTCAGTTTTCAAAATGACCTTGGATTTACTAATGACAAGTATTCACAATAGTAACAACCCCAGTAAAAGAGGTTTGCTCGCAGCCTCGGCCTTTGCAGCACCCTCTCCTCCCAGCACTGCCGTCCCCTGTATTGCTCCCTGCTCCTGCCCAGTCTCTGCCGGAGGCTGCCTCCACCCCAGGTCCCTGAGGGTCAGCCAGCAGTAGCTCCCAGAGGTCAGTCATCCTGGGCATCTCCTCTGCCATTTGGCTTCCAGAAGTCCTGCCTTTCCCAGCTTTCACCACCTCTTCATAGAAAATGCCCCTGGATGCTTTTCTTCTCTGCCGGCAGGGTGCTGGGTTCTGGGAAAACTACCCTTGCTTACAGCATCTGCATCTCTCACTAATGAATGAGTTGGGTGGGTGCCTAGAAGTCTATTAAAGTCGTTGACTCATTAATTTTCTTTTTCTCCCTTGGCCTGAAGATTCAAACATCATCACATTATGCTTTGGTGGCTGCACTAGGTGATTCAGCAGAAGGGGGAAGCCTAGAGGGGAGGGGATGCAGGACCCCCAGGGCGATCTCCCTCTGTCCCTCCTCCCTTGGTGTTCTTGGGACGCCTGTGAAGGGCCCAGCAAAGTAGGCCCAGCCATGGGGGGGCGTGGTCCTTGCTCCCGTGGAATCCACAGTCCAGTGGAGAAGACTCATGGGTGAATGAGTGGCAGGACGGAGTGAGTACACGCACCTCCACTCACACACTGAGGCAGACACTGTCGGCCGCCCACCCTGATGCCCTGGGATCCTTTGTGCTGTGCGGTGCTCCCCTCCCTCAGCCAGGACCTGCCACTCTTCTTTGGAGGACAGCCCTTGGGCTACTGAAGCCACTCAGGAGACTGGCAGGGCCTAAGGATTTCGTGGCTCTTAGTCTGTGACCAGTGACTGAGCTCCCTGTAGACTGGGACAATTCTGCAGCTACCTCATTAGGACTTCACCTGAAATTGTTCCCTTGCTTGGCTCCTTCCCTGTCCTGCCTCTTTTATCTGTTCAGTTTCTCCCAGGAGCATGTCCATGAGTTAATTATCACTTGCACACACGTCCTCATCTCATAATATGCTTTAGTGGAACCCAACCTAGGGCAGATATACGCAAGCGTACAGGCTTACATACACAAATATGAGTGAAGGGAAAAATGTCAGAAGAGGTGGCCTTATAGCCAAGTCCTTGGGAATGACTAATGTCACCAGGAAGAGAGACTAGAGAGAGAGGGGTAAATCCTCACACCTAACTCCCACCTTCTCAAGGTCAAAACCAGAAGTCATCTGGCCTCAGGCATGTGACCTAGATGTGGCCAATCTGGCCCATCCATGCTGAACTTTCACCCTGGAGCAGGAGACACTAGATGACAGGTTTAGAGACCTATTTCTCTGGCTGTGGTGGCAGCAGAGGAGGTGATAGGAGTGGCAGGAGCCATGGTCTCTTTATTGGGGAAGTCCAGGGTAGCATGGGGTTGCTGCTGGAAGCCAAGCCCATAGCCTGCTTCCTCACCCCTCCCTGTGATACATTTGAATAAACTCCTTTCCTGCTCTATCAGCTATTCAGCTTCCATTGCTGTAACCAGGTATCAAAGGAAAAATGGAAGGAGGGAATTCCAGGTAGAAGTAAGTGTGTGCAAGTGCAGGGGTTGGGGTGGGGGTCGGGGGCAAAAGAAAGAAGTGGCAGAGACAAGGAAGCCCAGTATGGACAGAGCTGGGACAGATGTCCAAGGACCAGGTTGCTGTTCTCTTTGCTATGCCAGTCCTGATTCAGCCACTCACTTCTTCTGGCACCTCAGACAAATCATTTCTCTAAGGTTTCAAAGAAGCAGGCAGCAGGACTCATCCACTCCTGCTCAGGGCAATTTCCCCTCTGAGCTGTGAGTTGTGGTCTTAGTTTTGGAAAGGAAGGAAGGCTCACTCTGTGGCCAGAAGAAGATCTCATCGGTAGATTGTCAGATGGGTCCACAAGACTCTGCATGAATCCTTAATGTGTGCCTTCGCATTGTCCCTCCATCCGTACCTTGGATGGGTAGCAGAGCCTCTTTTCTGTAGTCAGCTCTCTCTTCCTCCCTTTCCTCCACGGTCCCTGACTCATTCAATTCCTTCTGTCCTCTTCCAGGGTCCTGCTTCTTCCTCTTCTCACTCAGCTCCCATCAACCAGTCCCCTCCAGTTTTCCTCTCAGCAGAGCTGGTGGCTGGTGAGTCAATGGAGAGATTCAAGTTCTTTAGCATCTTCCTAGGGAGAAGGTATATTGGGCAGGACTATGTTCAGTGGCACATGGGAAAGGCAAGGGCACGGTGGCTCCAATGGAAGAGCAGCTCACTTCTTTCTCATGCGAGCGAGTCCCTCAGAGGGCACTGTGAGCTTATGTGCAGCTCCTTGACCATCAGGGACTTGGGCTTCTTGGGGCCTCTGCTCTGTCAAGCTTGGCTTGCAGCTGCATGGTTCAGGAGAGCTTGCTGAGCTCTGGCAATTGTGTTTGCATTCCAGCCAGCAGGAAGAAGGAATAGCCAAAAGGGCACACCCTCTTCCTTCAAAGACCCTTCTAGGAAGTTCCAGAGGACACCTCTGTGGCCAGAATTTAGTCACATGGCCACATGGCAATAGGGTCTGGGAAGTGTCTTGGGCAGCCTGTGCTGCCCAAAAATCAGAGATGAACTTCTGAGACAGGAAAAGACAGCAAGTAGTAGGGGCCAATTCAGTCTCTGCCACAGTGGGGAGTAACAAAAATGGCATTGCTGGTCCAGCTTCAGAACAAAATGTCAGTGTGACAGAAAAACTTCCTCTTGCTCATACTGACCATCTTCTGCATTGAAACTCTGGCAGCCTGACAGAGAGAGCTCCTTAGTCTTTTCTCTAACTTACCATCTGATCCGTCAGCTTAGATTGGTGTCAGCCACGTTCTCCAGTGGGGTTGGGCGCAGGTGCACAGTGTCCTTCTCCAAGAAGGGTTTGGGGGAGGGTTGGGAAAGAGGCAAGGAAACCTCATCCCGTCAGCTTGAAGACATAATAACCTCAGTCTTTCCACATATGCCCCAGCCCAGTCTACCTCATTGGCCTTCGGGCACCATACAAAATGCCAAGTGTAACTTTTCCTGGTCTAACCAAATTCTCTGACTGTTTTAGTGAGTGGAATAACTGCGCCATTGCCCAAGCCAGAAGCTCCCGGAGTCCTCTTCTCTCCCCAGTCAACAACCACCCACTGAGCGCCAGAGTGTGTCCACACTCTCTCCATGTGTCAGTTTCCTGTGGCTGCCAAAACAAAATCCCACAAACCAGGTGGCTTTAGACAGCAGAAAGTTATTGTCTCACAGTTCTGGAGGCCAGAAGTCCAAGATCAAAGTGTCAGCAAGGTTGGTTCCTCCTGGAGGGCTGAGGGAAAGAATGTTTCCTGCCCCTTCCTAGCTTCTGGCGTTCCTCAGCTTTTCTTGGTTTATAGATGAGTCACTCCAATTTCTGCCTCCATCTTCCCATGGTGTTTTTCCCTGCGGGTCTTCACATGGTTTTCTTATGAGGACACCAGTAGTTGGATTTAGGGCCTTCCTTAATCCAGTATGACCTCATCTAATTAATTACATCTGCAAAGACCCTACTTTCAAATAAGATCACATTCACAGGTTCCTGGTGTTAGGACTTCGACATGTCTTTTGTGAGGGGACATGATTTGGCTCATAACACTCTGAAATGACTCAGTGGGCTCTCCCTGCATTTCTCCTCTGCCTCTGGTCTGTTAAGTCTCTATTGTACCTGCTCTAGACAGTTCTAAGAATCTCCTACCAGGTCTCAGCCTGCAGCCTCTCCCACATCGATTCCATACTTCACACAGCCACCTGTTCAAACTTTCAGAAAGGCACATGGACCAGGTAGTCGCCTGCTTAAAACCCACGACTTTAGAATGAAGTTCAGATACTTGGCATGAAGTTGAAACACCCTCCCTGTCAATGAGGCCTCAACCCTGCTTCCCAGACACACATGCTTTCCTATGCCCCTCCCTCCCGATCCCCACATCAGGTTTAATTGCTTGTCATTAGATTGCTCATCATTTGCTGCCAGCCCATGCACAGAGGCATTTCCACACCTCACTGAGGGGGCCCTCCATCTGAGGTGCCTTTCCACCCTTCTCCAGCCAGCCAACTCTTTCTCCAGCACTAGAGCCCGTTGTAAGTCACCTGCCCTGTGACACTTCTCTTGCCTCATCTCTTGCCCTCGCCTCAACCCCAAACAAGTCAAAGCACAATGTGCACACTTGCTAAGCTCCCTGCCACCCTGCACAGTGTTGACGGATCGCACATCACTGTGCACTATGGGAACGAGCACCTGTCTCCAGCAGAGCATGAACTGCTTACTTTCATGGGCTGAATCTCACTCATTTTCAAAGCCCTACTGTCTCTCCCAGCACGTGACACATAACACACTCTATAAATGTCTGGAGGATAGATGTCCAGAGGATGGAAGGATGAGGGGAGCTCTGATGAGTTTTCCTGAAAGTTTTGTTACAAACACGGCCTGGTTGTGAGTATCAAGAAACTTGACTCACTAAAATCTTAAATTTACAGCATAGGTTGTGACCTGTAATATGTGATGTTGATATAATTTGTTACAACTTTCATTACTTTATTCAACACATAATTATTCTACACAGATCCTGTAGATAGCAAAGTAACAAAGCTCAATTCATGTCTTTAAAATGCAACATTCTTATGAGGTACAGTGAGAGAAAGGATGGTCTGAAGTTCCAGCTGATTCATACTCATTAAGAACAATGTGAAGAGGCCCCAACAGCCAGGGTGATTTGGAAGCTCCTGGGATGCCCTGATGAGAAGCAACGGAAGCCTCCCAGAGATGAGAGATCAAACTTTGAGCAGTCTCCACACCTCATGGAGTCGATTGATTCAAAGTCCTAGAAGCCTCCAGAGGCTCATGCTGGCAAGAGCCGTGTTCACTCCCAGCCTTCAGAGGCCGGATAAGTGAGGAGAAATACGTAAGAGCAGAAATACGTAAGAGAACTAAAAGGCAGATTGAGGGGAAGGGAGGGCAATTAAGGGGTTGGAGCAGTCATCAGCAAAAGGCTTGGAATGCAGCTCCAAGCTGAACCGGGGAGAATGTAGGTATGCCTTACAGGCCCTGCATGCCGAGAGCAGAGGGCGCCGGATGCAGCAAGGAAGGAAAGCGTGGAGTGTTTTAAGAGGAAGGCTTTCTAACCTCACAGTCCCCGGAGAGCCCCTGGGGAGAATATTTCAAATTACAATTATACTTCCCTCCTATAAACGCTACTTCGATCACTATTCCTCTTCCTCCTCCAAAAACTAACATTAATGTTGGCTTTTCCAAGGGACATTCACAGATATTTTTAGATATTGTCCTTATGGAGAAGTAAAGCTGGTCAGGGTCATACAGCCAGTTTGTGGCCAGATCAGGACAAGGGATGCAACATTCTGTTGGCCAGTGAAGTCTTTTTCAATTTATTATGAATGAGCTAATCATTCTCAGAATGATTTTGCTCTAGGAAGAAATATATTTTTTTAATGTTTTACTGAAATTTACATACATGTAGAAAATGCACATGTCATGTGTACAAGCTGGATGAATTTTTGAACCTGTACATGCCTATGTAACCAGCACCCAGATGGAGAAACTAAACACAGCAGCACAAGGAAGGCCTCTGCTGCCCACTTCCAGGCTCTACCCTACCGTGACCACTGTCTTCTTTTCCAACAATCTAAATTAATTTTTCCTGTTTTTGTGTATTACCTAAATAGAATCAAGAAGATCCTTGGGGCTGGCTTCTTTCGTTCAACATTATGTTTGTGAGATGAGATTCTTCCATGTTATTGCATGTGGTTGTAGTTTTTTCATTCTCACTGCTGATAGTATTATATTATATGAAAATGCCACAAATTATTCATTCATTCTACACTGATGGGCATTTGGTTTGTTTTGAGTTTGGAGCTATTATAAAGAGTTCTACTATGAACAATTTGAATTGGGTAAAGATATATATACTGTTCTGAGGGATTCATACTTAGGAGTGGAATTGCTGGGTCAGGGTTGCATGTATTTTCCTTTATTAGATGCTGCCAAACAGATTTCCAGAGCAGTTGGACCAGGATGTTCCCACCAGCAATGCATGACCTTTTTGTTGCCTGACTACCCCCAGCACTTGCTCTTGTCCATCATTTTAGTTTTAGTCATTCTTGTAGGTTGTAGTGGTATCACATTATAATTTGAATTTGAATCTCCTGATGACTAACGAAGCTGAGCACATTTCATATGTTTATTAAGTCCATGGTCAGTGTTTTAGTCAGCTCAGGCTGCTATAACAAAATACCACAGACTAGGTAGCTTAAACAACAAACATTATTTCTCATAGTTCTTGAGACTGAAAGTCCAAGATCAAGGTGCTGGCAGATCTGGGGTCTGGTGAAGGCTCACTTCCCAGCTTGCAGACAGCTGCCTTTTTGGTGTATCCTCACATGGTGGAAAGAGAAAGAGCTCTTGTCTCTTCCTGTTCTTATAAAGACATTAATCCCATCATGGGGTTTCACCCTCATGACCTCAGCTAAAGTTAATTACCTCCCAAAGGCCCCACATCCTAACACCATCACATTGGGGGTTAGGGCTTCAGTATACGAACTGGGTGGGGAGGAGACACAAACATTTAATCCTTAACAGTCAGGAAAGGGCGTACTCTACCTTTTCTGGGCACCAAAATCTTGACTGCAATTGTCAGTGGGAATCCACCTGTTCCAGCTATCAATCCAAAGGGAACTTGTAGGAATTCTTTAACACAGGAATATAAAAACACAAAAGAATTCATCAAATTACCTTAACCAAAACCAAATTCATCAAATTCCCTTAACTTCACTTGCTAAGATTTATTTAGCATTTACTCCATACCAAGTACTGTATTGGGGCTCTTTATTTTAAACTATATTATGAAAAGGACCTGGGACAGTTTGTCAAACAGTGGAATGAAACAGATATGCACACACATGTTCACACGCAGGTGTGTGTGCACACACAATACACACCTGCATGGTGCAGTCCTGGGACTGGTTTCCTCTCTTCCTCACACTACCTTCCCAACCACAACTGCAAGAGGATTAGGAAAGCTCATGGGTAGACATGTGGGGATAAATGTTTCCCTCCTGGCCCCACTCAGTGTGTCTCATTAATTTATTCAACATCTACTTGTTGGGGGTCAACTAGTGCTAAGCACTGTTCCATGCCCAGGATACAGCGGCAAGCAGCCCAGGCAAAGTCCCAACCTCCCTGAGTTTGTAGACTCTATCTCTGTAAACTGTAGGAAGAACAAAGTGCACAAAAATGTCACAGAAACCAAGGCATAGCACAAGGCATCAGAGTATTCTGTGAAATATTAGACCTGCAAATGACAATTTCCAAATGAAGCCAGATTTATGCTTAATCTTTATGGCTTGGGAGGTGATTCACTCTCCCTTCCTCCTCTATCCCCTGTCCACTAAGCCAGGGCTCCACTGTGCAGGACAATTGGTGGCAGGTTTTCCGTGACTCTAAATTCATGTTCTTTTTATCAAAGAAATTGTTTTAAAGTAAAAGATGGTTTTAAAGTAAAGCTGTGCTTGCAGAAAGACCAGGTTCAGGAAAGAGAAGTGACTGGTTGGGGACAAAATCTGAATGATCTATGAGAAGGTAATATGCAATTATTTATGGAGTTCTTGAGACTTTTGCTTCAGTAATGAAAAACACAAAGAGGAAATTCACAAAGCTCATCTCCAATGCATGATGAGATCGTATTTTCCTAATCAAATTCTTGGGGAAAATAACTAAGTTTCATTTCTCAGGAACTGTAGGGTTTCAGAGAAGGACAACTTCCCCCAATCTTGGGGGAGGGTGGGTGGTATGGAAGCAAATTTCATTCTGGAACCCATCTTTGTTATAAATCCATAAATGGAGGGCAATATTTCTTCATGAGATCCTTTTAAAAACCATGCAATTCGTAGTTAGAAGGCAAAAAAAAAAAAGTTCTTCATTGTTCAGTTTCTTCTCTGACTTTGCTAATGGAAGCATTTCATTCAATGGGTCTCATGCCTAATTCCAGCCTTAAACCTGCATCAGTGTGATCTGATCACAACACACATTCTGGCTTTTATTAGCATCAGCCCTTGTCCTTCTCACTCAGAAACCATCCATGACTCCACATTGTCCAGAAGGACAAAATCCTCACCCCTTGGGGTCTCATTTGAGGCCCCCGAAGTCTGGCCTCCATCTACTTTTCTGCCACAATCTTGTCTTCCCCTACCTGAGTTGCAGCCATAGCAGAAGGGGACTAGTTATTCCTCTAGCTGGGAAACTCCTTCCCGCTTCCAGTCTCCATACTTATGCACTGCCCCTGCCTCCACAGGAAGACTCCTCCCCAGCCTATTGTCACCTGGTGTTTCCTGCTAGGCTTTCTTTGGGCTCTTTCATGTGCTTTGCTCTCTGCCTCTCAAATAGATTGCAAACTTTTTGAGGAAGGCCTTTCTTCTGTATAGCACCCTGATAGAAATGCCTGCCCCAAACCGCACCAGGTCATTTACATAGGAGTGCTTGAGAGCACATTGAGCCAGACCAACCACACTCATTACATTTTGCAATAAAGAAAATGCTAATTATCCTGATTTGGTCATCATATGTTGTACGCAAAATATGCAAAAACTGACAGTCAACTCTTTACCCCACAAATATGTATAATTGATTATGTTTCAATAAAAAAAAAAAACTTAATTCTTAATAATTTTTTTTTTTTTTACTTTGGGCAAGTTCTTTAGCAATAGGGAGCCTCAGTTTCTTCCCCTTTAACATGAGTAGGACAAAGTCTGTGGCATTCTCATGAGTGTTAGGAAAGAAATCTAATTCAGCACAGTACCCAGCACATTATGAGTGCTAACAAGTACAAGCATACTTCGAAAAGGTCATGGAAAGATCTGTATTATCTTTTAATTGTATTTTTCCATGAGCTTTGAAAAGTACCCTTGTATCTGTGGACTTGTTGCCTTCTTCAATAGGTCCTCACATAAAATGGGCTACTATTCTGGCACCTGGCAATTTACCAATACCACAATATCCAGAATAAATATGGCATTACTGTCTACTTATTATTATTGTTTGTAAATGGGAAATAAAAAACCACAGTATGGAAAATGAGGTGGGTGTGAGTGCTGCACAATTTTAAGCAAGGATGGAGCCCGGAGCAGAAAGAAGGCACTGCTCGGGGATCTGACGACAGAGGATCTGCACTGAAGCTGTGCACAGGCGGCCCAGGAATTGACCCCTCACTCTTCAGGCTTGAGTCTGTGGAAATGTCACCTTGCAGAAAAGCTGCAGAGTGCTGATGTTTTGAAGGATTTTCAGAATGTTCTCACCTGCTGTGAGGGTGGGGGGTGAGGGAAGTGAGCCGGAGAGCACATCAAACCCACGGCTGTCGGGAACGACAGGCAGGCAGGAGACTCGGTCTCACTGGACAAGTTCTGATAATCTAAAGGCAAGAACTCTGCCATTTTGCTAGCTCAGGAAAAGATGCTGAGGTTTTCACCAAAGTCAAAGCAGAAATAAAGACTTTCTCTGCCTGACAAGGAAAGAGTGACCTATTAAGCTAGAGATGGAGGCTTTGCTCTGGAGGGGCTGCCCGGGGGCAAAATTGTGAAACTGCCTAACTTTGACTGTGGTTTCCTTCTCCCACACTAAGAGGACAATTCAGAGCTGATCTGAGGTTAAGCCCAGAGTAAACCATGAGGTATTATTTGTGGGATGTGGGAAGGGACATCATCCAAAAACACCGCTCTAACTCTCAATTTCATCATTAAAAGTCATGCCCTTGAATACCCAAGTGGTTTATTAACTCACTTAATAAATGTGCTTATTTATACTGGGCTGATACCATAAATAACATATTTACTATAAGCTAAGGCACGAAGAAGAATTAAGAAGGACCAAATAGAAATAAAGGTAGAAAATTATAGAGATAAAAATAATACAACTATGAAAGGAATCAGGGTCTTTGCAACTCCTACAATTAAATCTAAAATTGGACTCTTGACTGAGAAAACAAAATAGAAGACATAGTCTTTTATATGAGTTTTACTATCAGGAAGGAAAAATGTATATGTTAGCAGAATAAAGACTCTGAGAAGTCCGGTAGCAGATAACAACAGCAACAGTAATAACAGCCATTTATTGCATTATCACATTTATTACCTATGTTCCAGGCACAGTTCTATGTGCATTTCCTGCATTATCTCATTTTATCTCACAATAACCCATGGAGTGGAGTGTTGGATATAGCCAACTGGCATCTAGCACCACTGTCCCCTCCTTGTATGCCTTCTTGAAATGCAGAAGTTAGGACTCTGAAATGGCCTGGTCTATACTCTCTTGCACATGGGTTCTAGTTGAGAAAAAAGTTCCACCAGCAAGATGCCCTGTGATGAGATGGGGAAGGAGGAAGTGAGGCTGCAGCCATGCCCATTGTGTGCTGGCTATTTTTACTATCCAGTGGGCATGGGTGAGTGGTTGCCTCTATCCAGTGACCAGCTTGTGGTACAGTAGCAGTTGTGGTGGGGATAGCAACTAGACTGACTTTTTCTTTTTTCTAGACTGACTTTTTAATGGGTGGGCTGTTGCAGATGACATTGGTGCCTTCCCGATCCCTGAATCGTAGCTACAGTGGTTGTTTAAGTAATGGCCTTATGATTCCTTATTCTTCTGACCTTGTAGAGACTGTGACTCCCTGGCAAGTCAATTTATGTTTATTTTTTTTCTGAGAGTCAGTCCTGTAGGTTCAGCCTAGCATTTTCACCTCCAGCCTTTCCAGAGACTTTTATAATCAACTAGTTCCTTACGCTGAATCCTTTTCTGCTTACAATACCTGGAATGTTTTGTTTGCTACACTGAATCTTGACTGACACAGGAAAGCACTGTAGATTCCTACTTTGTAGATAAAGAGGCTGAGTCACAAAGCTTAAATAGTTTGCACCAAGTCAAAAAGCTAATAAATAGCCAAGTTAGGAGTCAAAACTGGTTCAGTGTGATGCCAAAATATAACTTCTTAATTTTGTTTAACTAGAATTTCTCAGACTGATTCCAGACACTGTTTCTGCGTAGCACCTATTAATAGTCCATGGGATTAATCTTCAATGAAACCACTTCCAGACATTGTTTTTTCAGCTCTATTTTTTTTTTTTTCACACTGTGGGTTCTGGCCAGGTGGGATCTGGCTGAGCCAGTGGTAGGAGAAGGGAGGGGATGTATCCTCAAACTAGATTCTGGAAAAGTACTTGGCTTAAAGCTGGTGAGAGTAAACACAGTCTAGCCAGCAGCACACGGGAGACTTTGGAATACACAGCTTGAGGTCAGAGTGGTCTATGTTTGAGGCGGAACTTTCAGTGTGTCTTGGGGATCATTAATAGCTTTCTGTGCCTTCGTTTCAGCATCCATGAAACAATTAACAACACCTTTCACTCAGTGGTGTTTTGTAACAGAGATGATATTCACAGCACTTTGGTCAGAATTCTTCCTGATGTGAGCCACAGATGTCCAATTCAAACTAGCTCAAGCAAAAGGACAGATACTTGACCCACATCCTCATTCCTCCTGTTGACTGGAGGCCAGCCTCACTGTATTGGTCTAGATCTCTCTCTACCTGCAGTGAAGTTTTATTTCAGGGGCTGCTTTGTCCTTCTGTGGCTCTGGGTCAGAATTTATTGAGTCCATTCAACTAGTTTCCTTACTACTAGTTTCCTTAACTTTGAATTTTGCAAAGAAGGGATAGGGGTACTGATAGAATTTCTCTGTGGAGGCATCTGGACACATTGCACAAATTGGCTGCCTTCTCCTCAGAGCTCTGCATATGCAGGGGAGGGTAGACTTTGCTAAATCACATACACAAACTCTCCTGTAATTCATGGTACAACGGACATCTTGGGCTCTTTCTTGTTGAGGTTGGAGGTTGTTAAGAAGGAGATTGGGGGAAATATAGAAAAGGAAGCAGAAATATTGGGAAGAGGGATAGAAAAGGCCTCTCCCCCAAACTTCATCTTATGATTTTTAGTTGGAAGGATAAGACTGATGGAATTCGATGCTCAGTGAATAACAGGCATTCTCAGGAGGCTGCATGTTTTCCTCCTGGTCTTCCTGCCACCTTTTTCCCACTGGCTGTGTCCTGTGTGTGCTGACCCTCCTTCCACTCTCCCGCTCTGGGATTCACGGTCATTACATTTGAGCTAACTGCTTCAGGAGGACACGGAGTTTGACCCTGCCTGGAGGAGCCATTAAGTCCAATGCTGCCTCTGGGAAAGCTGCCCATGCTGCTACCTCACAGATCTTTCTGGGCTTCTCTGGCAGTGGGATGGATCCAGGGCGCTCATGGGCCCTGTGGCAGAAAGGGACACCTGATTACTTGTTAATTTGGAACATGCACTAGGACATCTGAAACAAGGGAAAGAGAAATGTCAGTGTGGCGGGGGCGGTGGGGGGTGGACATAGCCCTGGAAGGAAGGAGACCCCAGCTAATGGCATGACCTTGGACAAGTCCTCTTGCCTCTCTAGGCCTGGATTTCCTCCTCTGTAAAATACAGAGGTTGGGCCACATGAGCTACAAAGTGCCCTTCAACACCAGGGAGAGTGCTGTGGAATAGCTACCTTGCTCTGGATGCTTTATGAATATAGTCTCCTCTGGACTTTGCAGAGAGCCTGTGAGCTTCTGCCATCTCTGTCTTGTAATGTTGTGTAAAGAAGCACAGAGCGGTGCAGAGACTTGCCCTCAAGGAGAGCACGGCCCTGCTGGGATCCCCACCCACCTCTGCTCACCTGGAAGTCAGCACCCTCCCCCAGGCCACCTGCCTCCTGAACCTTTCCCTGAAAGGTCACTATGCCAAAGGCCAACCAGAGAAGTTAGCTGGAATCTCAAGATGTTAGGGGTGACTTGTAGACTTGATTCCTTAGTTATCTAGGGGCTATGCAGAAGATGGAGAAGAAACAGGGGAGGGGGATAGGTAGAGGGAAAAGAGAGGAGGAGGAGGGTGAGGAGGAGGAAGAAGAAGGTGCTGATGACTTTTGGTCATCATCCTTTCAACCTGCAGCTGGAGGACAAATGGACATCTGAGTCTATTCCTCCACCTTAGGACACTGAGCCAGTGGGTGAGAGTCTCTCTCTGTAGGGTTCAGGGCCCCGCAGGACTGTGGAGTCTTATTACTAAGGGCTTGACTGCCTCCTCATCCAAACTCTGGACCACATGAGAAAGGAGACCGAGGAGAGTAGAAATGGCAGAGTTCCAGAATCATAGAAAGTTGCCACTGTCTGTCCTGCTCGTGGTTTGGGGAATTAGACTATATAGTAAAAGGGAATTAGCTTGCAGATGGAATTAAGTTTGCTAATCAGCTAACCTTAAAATAGGGAAACTGTCCTATAATACCTGGGTGGGCCCAACTGCAACCACAATGTAACCACAAGGGTCCTGAAAAGTAGAAAAAATAGACAGAAGATGGTCATAGTGATGCCATGTGAGAACTACTTGACCCTCCACTGCTGACTTTGAAGATGCAGGAAGAGGCCACCAGCCAAGCAATGCAAGTGGCCTCTAGAAGCTGGAACAAGCAAGCAAACAGATTCTCCCCCAGAGTGTCCAGAAAGGAACACAGACCTGTCAAAACCTTCATTTTAGCCCGGTGAGACCCAGTTTGGACTTCTAAATTACTGAACCATAAGATCATGAATTTGTGTTGTTTTAAGCTGCTACCTTTGTGGCAATTAGTTACAGCAGCAATGGGAAACTAATACATTCTCCAAGCCCTGGTCTTCCACATGGGCTTGCCCTCCTTTCCTCCCTGTCTGTGGGTCCCTCATCTTAAGATGTAACCCAGACAGAACTATTTCTGGGCCATCACAATAACAGTTCCCTTTGGGCACGTCCTCTCGGTGCTAGGAGGGAAAATGGCTTTCTAGTCTGGCCCTTCCAAGCCACTGTCTCTCCTATCTCTCCCCCCCATCCTGGCATCACCACTGTCACTGCAGGCTTGTGGAATCTCCCCCTGTCCCTGAACCCTGACTCTCTACTTTCTAAGAGGATAAACTCGGACGGGCCTCAGTTTCAGTAGAGGAAAGCTATGAGTTTTACTTCCCAGCATCCATTTGCTTTTCTCCCAGTAACACTTTTCCACATTTCTTCTGGAGCATCCCTCCTGTCCCAGGCTTAGTGCACATGCTCTGGCTGCAAGAGTGGGCATGTGACCAAATCTGGCCAATTTCATCCCTACGTTCTACTAGCCAGAGTATTGGTTCAAAAATGCCAAGTGAGAGCTAATAGTCTGCAAAGGGACATTCGTTAGAGCTACCAAGAAAGAAGAATGTACCCTTTCCCTCTTAGTTAGCAAGGCATAAGGACAAGAGATGGGGGCTGACCAGTACCACCATGTGGAGCCTGGGGGCAAAGCCAATGCAGAGGAAGTTCAAGTTAAGAGATGGAAGGCAAATAAGTCCCAATGATATCAGGTTAGCTCCTGGATTCAACCGTTCCTGAAGCCAAACTACCTCCTGAACTTTTGATTTCTCATGTCCGTAAATTTCCTTTAAGGCTTAACACAATTGATTAGTTTTCTGTTACTTACAATGAAAAACATCTTACTTGGAATTGCATTGTCTGTCAGACAGAACTGTTAGTCATTACTTCTTGCTGTTGAGAGAAAAAGTAGATGTGACTATAGGTGTGGCAATACCGTATAATGAGCAGCACAGAGGGAGTCACTCTGGTGACATCCTTTGCTGCAGGTGAATCTGTGGCCATGGGGCAGGTGATATTAACTGGCCCATAGGAGGGTCAGTCTCAGGGCCTTGATGTTAACACAGACCTCTCCTCTGTGAAAGCATGAGAAATACTCCAGATTAGGGCACGGGTATCCTGCAGACTCCTAAGGAAGACAATGAGGTGTTTTACCAAAAGAGTGAAGAATCACAAGTTTCATACAGCAGGTATTAAGCAGCGAGATGAAGTGTCAGGAGGACCATGAAGCCAGGCTATGCTGACCTGTATTCTCTGTGCCGGTGAACTGTGGGAGACAGACAGCTCCAGAGGAAAAGGCATTTTGTCATTCATCTGTCATGTCTCTGCTGCTGTTCACACGCTCAGCTCAGACAGACAGCCTGCCTTATGGCTTCACTCACTCTGAATTTTTGAGGGAAAAACAGGGCCATTGTATTACAACGGTACCTTTGTCCCTGAGAACTAATAGACAGGACTGTGCATCTCACTTGAACAGGGGCCGGGCTGGAGGAGGAGTGAGGAAAGGGAATGGGAAGGAGGCCAGCACGGGAGATGAAGAGGGACCCAGACAGGGGGCAAGAAAGGGGCAAGAGAGGCAAGAAGAAAGAAACAAAAAGAAAGGAGGATGAGAGAGAGAAAGCACAAAGGCAGGGCAGGAGAGGAGCTGTGCCAGCCTCTTGAAGAAAGCAGAGGACAGACTTCTGCACGGAGCTCCTTCTCGGTGTCTCCCAGGCTGCACGGCAGGTGGGCACAGACTCTCCGCAGGCTGAGAAGGAAGAGAGAAAAGCCCTACGGCTGGTGCAGGGATGGAATGTGGTGCAGAGATGCCAGAGGGTGGACTGAACTCCACAGAGACTTCAGCAAAGAATGAGGTGGCTCCTTGGGTCAGCTACTTCAGAGGAATGAGGGGGAAAGGGGCGAAGTGGAACATAGGTGCTTGATAAGTACGATTCCCTTCCTTTCAAGGCCCGCTTGATCCAGAATCGCACTTTCCCACCTCCTCCCAGTATCCCCCTGTGTAAAAAGTTGTGCTTGCCACCCTTAATCCAGCAATGAAGCCAGGAAGGAACCGAAGCTGTGGGTCTTCACAGCACTGATGATTTGCCAGGACACCTCCAGCTGTGCCCATGACCTTGACACCAAATGTCCTGTGATGAAGGAATGAACAGGGCTGTTAAGTAACAAGGGTGTCAACTGATTTCTTGAAAGCCTCACCCTATAGGCCCATCTGCTTTCATAAGTAATTGTCATTCCTGCTATTTTGAAGGAGGAAGATGAGGGGCTGCCTCTGAGTATAATTAAGACAGAAACTCATTTTGTACACCCTGTGCCCTTCAGGTGCGTCATGAAGGAAGTGGGCTTACCTCGGGAGTGACCAAATCAAGGGAGGAGGAACCCGAGGTGAAAAGTCACCCCACTCTTGGACGTAGTACATCTCAGCATAGAATATGATGAGAGACACTGCCTTTTCTCTTCTGTTCCATCCCATCCCCAAACAATCTCAGTTCAGGCTTTCTCGGCAGTTTTCACTCCATATTTTACAAATGTTTCTAGAATGATATATCAGTTTTAGATAAATTTTAACTTCTCCCCTGAGTAGCTCTGCAAGCTGGAGTCCATATTTTGAACTGTTATGAACCTCAGTTTTCCCATCAACAAAATGGGGTTAATTCTTATTGACAAAGATTCTCTCCTTACCTAAACTTTAAACAGCCTTCTCTGAGCCCTCTTTTTGACTAGGCCTCATCCTTGGGCCCTATCCTGGCCTGCTGAGGCCAGTTCCAGCAAAGAATCCTGCCAAGTCCATTTACTGAGAACCACCCCACTCTTGATATCTGGTCTCCCTTCATATCTGATCAGTTCCTCATCCCCCATCCCTGATGACTAAGCCCTTGACCTGCCTTTAGCAAAAATTCTGTTAGGCTGGTTTAGCAAGAATCCCCCTACCCTTGATATTTCCTCCTAGTAATTTTCCATCCATTGACTCCCTCACTCTGCTTGTTGGCTGTAAATTCCCAGATGTCTTTTCTGTATTCAGAGTGGAGATCAGTTTTACTGAAACTTCTCTCCCTGTTGCAATAGTACTGAATAAAATCTGTCTTTACCACCTTTACCTAGTGTCTGTCTCTGTTTCTCTTCAACACTAACTCATAAGATGATTTATAGGATCAAAAGATATGACTCATTTGTAGCCTGAAATCTATTTATTTATTATTTATTTATTTTACCAATTTAAGGGATAACATTTCATCCAAAGTCCATGGGTGTTTTATTCACTAGGTAACCATATTAGGAAAATTAACCTTGATTCAGCCAGCTTCCACACCTCACAGTTTGTTCTGACAAAGACAGAGGAAGAGTTATCTCCTTGAGGCTACTTTAGGGAGCTGGATACTCAGTTTTGCTCCTTGAAACTTGGACTGTGTATGTATGTTTGGGAGAAGTTTTGAGGGTAGTAGCATCTATCCTAAGCCCATAGAAACTGATCGGGAGTGGAGTTATCCTAAGGTCATGTGGATTAGGATGAGTAATTCCAGCTAAGTGAGTCTTAGTTTTCTCTTCTGCCCATCAGTAATGAGAATAACCCCAGGTAGCTCACAGGCCTGGGGCCTGGGTGACACATGGCTAAGGTGACCTCTGGATAGAGATGCAGGCTCCTTCCTTCTTCCTCTTCAGCCTTCCCACATTTTCATGAGGAGCAGTCTGGGTCAAGGCCAGAAATCCTGTCTTCCTAATTTGGGGACACTGATTGCGTCATATTTTCTGGAGGTGCAGTGAACAAAGATGATGAAAGGTTCAGGGCATATGTGTGGTTTCTCGACCTTTTCTGGCTGCGTAGCCGGAGAGACTGAGGAGGGGGGCTGGGTGAGCATGTTCTTTTCCCAGAAGGGAAGAATGTGCAGCGTTCTTTTCCACTTCTCTCCTTCCCTTCCCGAGGCTGGAATGACATCAGTGCGTGAGACTCTTGCACAGTTCTCTGTCCTTCTTTCCTCTTCTCTCTTCACTCCTGCCCCGGTGAGTGAAGGCTCATCTTGTCCCCTGTGTGTCTTCCTTTCACCTTCAATTTGTTCTGTCTTTGGCCCTCCATTCCCTTCTCCAATCTCTTCCCTCCCAGGTCTATTCCCCTATAGGTACTGAGGTGAATGGTGTCTTGCTTTCTCTTGTTCCATTTGGTTTGTCACCAATGAGGGTGATTTTGACTGTTCTGTTTCATCTTTAATGAAAAAATAGAAGAACTAGGTGTGGCTTTAGAGGAAAAACAGGCCCAAAAGATAACATGTTCAACATCTCCTAACTAATTTTTTTCTGGTATTTGCTTTCATATCTCTAATTGACATCCTTACATGGCCTCTTCTTGATTTATTATTGTTGTTGTTGTTATTTTTGTTTTATTAAATTCCCTTTTTGCAAGAGGAGACCTTACATCTTTTTTTATCACCACCCTCTATTGTATTAGTCTGCTTCTGTTGCTTATAACAAAATACAGAGAACTGGGTGATTTATAAGAAAATGAAATTTATTGCTTACAGTTCAAAGGCTGGGAAGTCCAAAGTCCATGGAACACACCTGGTGAAGGTTTTCTTTGGTGGTGACTTTACAGCAATGCAGGGGTCCCACATGGCAGAAAATGGTGGAGTGGAGAGAGAGAAGAGACTCTTACATCCTCTCTCTTTAAAGCCCTCAGAACCATGCCCCTGACCACCATTATTAATCTATTCACTACAACATGGTCCTACAGTCTAGTCACCTCTTCAAGGCCCCACCTTTCAACCACCAGAGTAGAATTTCCCAGCCTCTTAGCACTTTCATGGTGGGGTCCAAGCCCCCAACACTTTAAACTTTGAGGGAACACAGCTCAATCCATAATACCCATTATGTGCAAGCATCTTCAACATATGCAAATGTCCTGTTCCATAAGCCTCCAGAATTGTAATTTTGGTAAAAACAATACTCAGTTTTTACATTATTATGACTATAGAAATACTATTTATAATTGAAGTTATATGGTACCATAATTAATTTTCTTTAATTATACAATTTTTTATTGTCCCTACAATTAATAAGTACTTGCCATTTTGTTTACTTAATCTTCTCTGTGCCTATCACTAATTTGACCTATAACTCCTCACCCATTGCCTAAGGCTCCTCTCAAGATGTTTAAGCCTACTGGGTACTCTATCAATTTCATCTTTTTGGAGAACGCTTTTCTGGAGCCTTCCAGTTGAGCTAATCCGGATGCATTGGCCCCTTATCCAGTGTCCAGAGGCCAATCCTGTACTGGGCTCTTCCTTTTATGTCACCTCTGGATCCCTCTGCCTCTATCGCTCTGTCTCCCACAGTCCATGCTTTTCCTTCTTGGTCTATGCCCTCGCTTGACTCAATCATCACATACTCCAGTAGCTTCCTGACAAAGGGTACAGGGAAGATCAATTTTTTGAGAACGTCAGTGCTTGCAAATGTCTTCATTCTACCCTCACACTATATTGAGTGTATATAATTTTAAGTTGGGTACAATTTTATTTGACAATATTGAAGCATTCCTCCACTGTTTTCTAGCTTCAAGTATTGCCCTTGAAAAATCTAAACTAATCCTGATTACTAAATTTTTGGACATGATCTATTTTGTTTTTCTCTTCGGAAGCTTATATGATGATGTCTTGTCATTTCTCTGCACTTTCTTAATGACATGACTGGGTTGAATTTTTTTTTAATCCATTGAGCTGGGCTGCTGGTGAGTCTTTTCAATCCAGAGACCAACATGTTCAGTTCTAGAAAATTTTCTCGAAATATTTTTTTAGATGATTTTCTCCCCTATGGTTTCTCTAATCACTCTTTCTGGAATGCCTACTATTTGGATATTAAACCTCCTGGACTAGATTTTAAATATATATATGTATAATATTATATGTGTATATTACAATATATGTTACATATATTACTATATGCTCATATGTATAAAATTACATAACTATATATAGATATATTACTCTATATCTACATATTTTACTATTTATTTGTTTTGTTTTGTTTTCTGGGAAACTTCCTCAATGTCCAGTCCTGCTATTGAGGTTTTACTCTAGCCTACCATGGCCTTAATTTATATTAGCTCTTTTGAATTTTCTAAATATTTCTTTCAAAAATGGTGTTTTGTTATTGTTTTATGAACACATTATTTTCTCATTATGTCTCTGGAGATACTAGTGAAAATTTCATGAGGTTTTTCTCCTTGCATAGTTTCTGTTTTATGTTTTCTCTAAATTGTTTTGTTCTGACTACTGTCTTTTGTGTGAGAAAATCTTCTCAAATATGTATGTGGCAATCTTAGGCTATCCACTCATATTTAAGAGAGGAAACTTTAAAGAGCCAAATGAAAGTTTTGAGCCCATGGGTGGGGCTTGTGGAAACTGATTTACCATGGAGTGATATAACTGAACCACTTTCTTGGAGAAATCTCTGATATCAATATCTTTAGTCTTTCTCCTTGGGTTTATCATATTACCCAGAAAAAGATATTTTGGACCTCCCACCTTGAGACTTCAGGCCTGGCTGCTTCAGTCTGGGAGCATTCAGTACGCACACATTTACTTAACCACCCTTCCCCTCGTTTTCAGTAAGTCTCCCCTGCCCTCAACTGTCTCCATTCCAGAAGCCTCTGTGTGAAGCTCCAGTCTTCTGTCAGGATGAATGAAAAACAGTCAACCATGGCACTCCAGGACCTAAACAAATCCTAAAACAGAATTCCAGGGACCTTACAGTTCTGACTTCACCTTTGCTCTCAATTCCAGAGTACTTTGTGGGTTCTGAGGTGTTGCTCAAGATACTCTGTGAATTTAACCATTGATAGCTTAGAATTCAGCTTTGTGAAGTTTTCTAGGTTAATAAGCACTCATCCATCTGCTTTATAACTCCCAATTTTTTTTTCCTGTTGTCTCTTCTTCCATTTTCTTTATGCATATCAATTTCTACCATTTTAGAAATCCCTTTTCTGTCTCCTCAGTGGTTGAGTGGTTTTTTGTTTTGGGTTTTGTTTTTTTGGTGGGGGGCGGGGGCAGAAATAAATGTGTGCTCAATAGTCATCCTTACCTGGTAGGCTACATTATTTTTTAAAGAGATAAACAATACTTCAGTGGAATTTCTCTCTTGCCCTTCATGCCCTCTGGGGATGTATGTGCCTGGTGTTGGCAGTACTTTGGTGGAAATGCTGAAAAACAATAAAGCGATACTGCACGGGTGTTACTCTCCTCACTTCCACTGTGTTTTCTGTCGAAGGTAAATATTCAGCTAATACGAGTGACAAATTGAATTCTCTCTCTATTTCCTCATCTTCACCTCCTAAAGTAAAGAGCCCTTAGAAATATGATTACATCTTGGCCAGGTAGACTTTTAAGACAATTAATTTAAATGTCAGTGTCAACTTAATGTCAGCCTGTAAAGTTAGAATTTTTTTTTCCATTCAAAATGTCAACCACTCCTTCTCTATGATTGGTAGGAGATTGGAAATGACTTATGTAGATAAATATATATCCAGAGTAAACTCCTAGAGAATGTGATTTAAGAGTGGAAAGAGGGGCCACTCGGTTAAAACTGTGACAGCAAATGGTATAAAAATCACGGTAATTATGTCCACTTAACTTACAAGGTGCAATGGCCACTGTTATAGGACATGAGCAGTCACATCTCTGGCATTGGACCAGAAGGTATCTGGACACGGCTGCCAGGCTAGGGAGTGAGTCAAGAGGAGGGGGCTGTTTGCTGGCTGAGAGGATACTGAACCCCAGAGGCAGCCTGAGGGAATCTATCCAGGATAGACTCAGGCAGGAGCAGAGTTTGTAGCAGGGGAGATAATTACGCAAAGGGTGAGGTTCTGCTATGGACAGGAGTAGGCCTGACGCAGGTGATTCCTAGGATAGCTGAGCCCAGGATGAGCAGAGGCCACAGCTATTGACTGGGGTCAATGCAGGACCAAGAATATGAAAAGCGCGTGAGCCCTGAAGCCTCCTTTGCTGACTGCTGGCCATTTTGCCCAGGCCGTTTCAGTCACTTACTGAAGCGTCCCCAGCCTGGATGACCAGGGAGGAAGTTAAAAGAAGGAGAAAGCTATTTATTAAAAAGGTATCAGAGAGCATGGATTTTCATAGGATCACTGAGAGAACTTAACAGGCCTGAGAGTGTGTGTAATGACCTAACAAAAATACTGGTATTAACAACCATGTCTGACCTCAAGAATACAAGACCTTGGTGTTGCAGATATCTACTGACTAAGGGATTTTTTTCAAGTAACCGATATTACTGTATCTCATCACAGTCTCTCTCCCTTTCTCTGTTTCCTTCTTTCTTTCTCTCTCCATCTCTCTATCTCTTTCCATGTCTCTGATATCTGTCTCTCTCTGTCTTTCTCTTCTCCCCGTTTCTCTCTGTATCTCTGTATTTCTGTCTCTGTTTCTGATGTCCATCTTTATGTCCGTCTGACTGTCTCTCTCTCTTCTCCTCTCTGTATCTCTGTCTCTGTCTCTTTCTCTCTGTCTCTCACTCTGCTTCCCTATGTCAGGGTTTGTAAAAGAGCAAACAACTTTGCATGCAACCTCCAATTCTGCTCTGTTAATTACTAGGTGGTAAACAGATATTTTTAAATATTAATGAAAGTGCCTCCCAGTATTTCCATGACTTCTTGGAAGGGATAACTCCCACAAAGACAAAAAAAAGAAAAGAAGAAGAAGAAGAAGAAGAAGAAGAAGAAGAAGAAGAAGAAGAAGAAGAAGAAGAAGAAGAAGAAGAAGAAGAAGAAGAAGAAGAAGAAGTTTTCCTGGATTTTAAGTTTTAAAAACTATGCATTCTGAAGAAGAAGAAGAAGAAGAAGAAGAAGAAGAAGAAGAAGAAGAAGAAGAAGAAGAAGAAGAAGAAGAAGAAGAAGAAGAAGAAGAAGAAGAAGAAGAAGAAGAAGAAGAAGAAGAAGAAGAAGAAGAAGAAGAAGAAGAAGAAGAAGAAGAAGAAGAAGAAGAAGAAGAAGAAGAAGAAGAAGTTGTTTTCCTGGATTTTAAGTTTTAAAAACTATGCATTCTGAGGAATGGGGGGGGAGGGAGGAAAGGGGGAACTTTGGTAAAAATAATAGATCAAAGAAATAGATGAAGATCCAAATCATCTACTATCTTCATAAACCTAGGTTAAAACTTTCTAGTTTGAAAGAAGAAAACAATAAGAGGGAAAACACTTTGAACTCCAGTGGGTCCCTAATGTGGGGCTCTGTACCCTTCTCCTCGCTTCATCTGGACCTCAGTCTTGTTGATTTGGAAGAAATGTGGCAGACTGTTGAGTATCTCCCAATATTCATCCTCCATTTTCCTCAGCAAGAGCATTTTAAGTCATCTGTAAATGTCTTTCTTTTGTCCTCAGTCGTAAAGAATATTTTTGCTGGAATAGAATTCTGGGTTAGGATTCCACACCACCCCCCTCACCCTGCCTTTACATACATTATTCCACCGTCTTCTTGACTTCACTGTTCCTGGTGAAAAATCAGCAGAAATTTGAATTTTTTTTTTTTTGAATCACTTTGTCTTTCTCCTTTGGCTGATTTCAAGATTTTCTCTTTACTTTTGTGTTTTTAGCAATTTTACTATAATGTGCCTGGGAGTGGTTGTCTTTAGGGTTTCTTGGGATTTTAGAATCTGCATTTGTGTATTTCATCAAATTAAAAAAATATATGAACCATTATTTCTTAATTTTTTCTCCCTCACTTTCTATCTTTTCTTTTCCTTCTAGAACTCCAGTTTCATGTATATTACACTGTCATTGTCCAACAGGTTACTGAAGCTCTGCTCATTTTTTAAAAACCGTTTTTTTCCCCTCTCTACTTTTCAAATTCGCTAACTTCTATATCCATTAATTGTGTTTTCTCTTGCAGATGGGTCGCATTTTTGGATTGCATTCTGTAATTTTGGATTGTATTCTGAAGTGATACATTGTATAGACTATGAATTCTATATTCTTCCAAAGTGTATTGATTTTTTCCCCTCCTCTTTACTTTCTTTTCTTCTTTCTTTTTCTTTCTTTCTTTCTTTTAGCAACAAGCTCAGTTGGCTCAGCTCAAACTTCAAAGTCTGCTTCACCTGCCATGGGCAGCAGTTGAAATAAATATTCAGTTCTTTTAAAATTAGCTGAGCTGCTTGAAGGCTGCTCCATGCATGTAGTTCAGGCATCCACCAAGGATTAAGAAAGAGTTTATATACAGAATTGAAGATCCCTCTCTCTGAAAATCTTCTTTCTAGAACTTTTCCTTTCTTACTTCCTAGTTGGTATGATTGCCTTGAACTCTGTCCTCTGTCTCTTCAGCAAGACTCTGGGTTTTTATCTGAATTTTTGACACACTTAGAACTGACTGGATCCATCCTCAGACAAAAATTCATAAAACTGGGAAACTCATCCAGTGTCATTCTATTTTTCCACATTGAGTCTACCTCTTGGCCACTTTCCAATATCTTCAGGTAGCTGTTTTATATGTGTTTTTCACGTGTGTGTGTGTGTGTGTGTGTGTGTGTGTGTATTTACCAATCTATCTTTATCTATGTGTATATCTTTATTTCTATCTCTATCTATCCATCCACCTTTCTCCAGAAGTTGTAGTTATTATCTACCAGGAGATTGGTCCAATACAATACAAGCTACTTCAACTTAACTAGAAGCAGAACTGTAAAACTGAGTTTTACCAGGCAGCAAAATATTATGTCTAAGCCAAAGAAGAACAAACTATGACTACACACATTTTTTAAAAAAAACTCATTGTTTATGGCTGCTTT
The DNA here is from genome assembly GCF_027409185.1 of Cynocephalus volans. Classification (NCBI taxonomy): domain Eukaryota; kingdom Metazoa; phylum Chordata; class Mammalia; order Dermoptera; family Cynocephalidae; genus Cynocephalus; species Cynocephalus volans. The sequence goes on from NC_084474.1 coordinate 88,061,973, forward strand.
TAAGCTACAATAACGGAATTGAATATTTCTAACAGAGATGTGCAAAACCAAGTAGCCCACAAAAATCTAAAATATTTACTCTCTAGCACTTCAGAGAAAAAAGTATGCTAATCCCTAATTTACAGGAATGGATAAACTATTTCCTAAGCAATTATAAACAAATACTACTTTTTACTAGGATTTTGAAGAGAATTAGATAGTAGAAAGTTTAATGTTATATTTTCTGGCAAGAATTTGGGCTAGAAACAGTGTATGTTGTTGATTAAATGAATGTTTGCATGCTTTGATCAATGGAATGAGAACTGGTGGTTGCAATTTTTTTTTTTTTTTTGAATGAACAGCCTCTCGTATTTGTCCAGTGCTTTATAGTCAACAAAGGCCTTCTTTACATGCACTCTCATTTGATCCACATAGCCACCTTTTCACCAGAGGAACTGGTTTTGTTCTTTTTTTTTTTTTTTTGGTTTATACATTTTTTTTTTTAAATTTTATTTTGTCGATATACATTGTGGCTGATTATTGCTCCCCATCACCAAAACCTCCCTCCCTTCTCCCTCCCCCCCTCCCCCCAACAATGTCCTTTCTGTTTGTTTGTTGTATCAACTTCAAATAATTGTGGTTGTTATATCTTCTTCCCCCCCCCCCGGTTTGTGTGTGTGTGTGTGTATGTGTGTGTGCGAATTTATATATTAATTTTTAGCTCCCTCCAATAAGTGAGAACATGTGGTATTTCTCTTTCTGTGCCTGACTTGTTTCACTTAATATAATTCTCTCAAGGTCCATCCATGTTGTTGCAAATGGCAATATTTCATTCGTTTTTATAGCTGAGTAGTATTCCATTTTGTAGATGTACCACATTTTCCGTATCCACTCATCTGATGATGGGCATTTGGGCTGGTTCCAACTCTTGGCTATTGTAAAGAGTGCTGCGATGAACATTGGGGAACAGGTATACCTTCGACTTGATGATTTCCATTCCTCTGGGTATATTCCCAGCAGTGGGATAGCTGGGCCGTATGGTAGATCTATCTGCAATTGTTTGAGGAACCTCCATACCATTTTCCATAGAGGCTGCACCATTTTGCAGTCCCACCAACAATGTATGAGAGTTCCTTTTTCTCCGCAGCCTCGCCAGCATTTATCGTTCATAGTCTTTTGGATTTTAGCCATCCTAACTGGGGTTAGATGGTATCTCAATGTGGTTTTGATTTGCATTTCCCGGATGCTGAGAGATGTTGAGCATTTTTTCATGTCTGTTGGCCATTTGGATATCTTCCTTAGAGAAATGCCTACTTAGCTCTTTTGCCCATTTTTTAATTGGGTTGCTTGTTTTCTTCTTGTAAAGTTGTTTGAGTTCCTTATATATTCTGGATATTAATCCTTTGTCAGATGTATATTTTGCAAATATTTTCTCCCACTCTGTTGGTTATCTTTTAACTCTTTTAATTGTTTCTTTTGCTGTGCAGAAGCTTTTTAGTTTGATATAATCCCATTTGTTTATTTTTCCTTTGGTTGCCCGTGCTTTTGGGGTCGTATTCATGAAGTCTGTGCCCAGTCCTATTTCCTGAAGTGTTTCTCCTATGTTTTCTTTAAGAAGTTTTATTGTCTCAGGGTGTATATTTAAATCCTTAATCCATTTTGAGTTGATTTTAGTATACGGTGAGAGGTATGGATCTAGTTTCATTCTCCTGCATATCGATATCCAGTTATCCCAGCACCACTTGCTGAAGAGGCAGTCCCTTCCCCAGTGAATAGGCTTGGTGCCTTTGTCAAAGATCAGATGGCAGTAAGTGTGTGGGTTGATTTCCGGATTCTCTATTCTATTCCATTGGTCAGTGTGTCTGTTTTTATGCCAGTACCATACTGTTTTGGTTATTATAGCTTTGTAGTATAGCTTAAAGTCAGGTAGTGTTATGCCTCCAGCTTTATTTTTTTTGCTGAGCATTGCTTTGGCTATTCGTGGTCTTTTATTGTTCCATATAAATGTCTGAATAGTTTTTTCCATTTCTGAGAAAAATGTCTTTGGAATTTTGATGGGGATTGCATTGAATTTGTATATCACTTTGGGTAGTATGGACATTTTCACTATGTTGATTCTTCCAATCCAAGAGCATGGAATATCTTTCCATCTTCTTGTATCCTCTCTAATTTCTCTCAGCAGTGGTTTGTAGTTCTCATTATAGAGATTTTTCACCTCCTTGGTTAACTCAATTCCTAAGTATTTTATTTTTTTGGTGGCTATTGTAAATGGGCAGGCTTTCATGATTTCTCCTTCTCCATGTTCACTATTGGAGAAAAGAAATGCTACTGATTTTTGTGTGTTGATTTTGTATCCTGCTACTGTGCTGAAATCATTTATCAATTCCAACAGTTTTTTTGTAGAGGTTTTAGGCTGTTCGATATATAGGATCATGTCATCTGCCAACAGGGACTGTTTGACTTCATCTTTTCCAATCTGGATGCTCTTTATTTCCTTCTCTTCTCTGATTGCTCTGGCTAGTACTTCCAACACTATGTTGAATAGGAGTGGTGAGAGTGGGCATCCTTGTCTAGTTCCTGTTCTTAAAGGAAAAGCTTTCAGCTTTTCCCCATTCAGGATGATATTGGCAGTGGGTTTGGCATATATGGCTTTAATTATGTTGAGATACTTTCCCTCTATACCTAACTTATAGAGGGTCTTTGTCATGAATGAGTGCTGAACTTTATCAAATGCTTTTTCAGCATCTATAGAGATGATCATATGGTCCTTGTGTTTGAGTTTATTAATATGGTGTATCACATTTATTGATTTGTGTATGTTGAACCAACCTTGCATCCCTGGGATGAATCCCACTTGATCGTGATGAATAATTTTTCGTATGTGTTGCTGTATTCTGTTTGCTAGTATTTTAGTGAGGATTTTTGCATCTATATTCATCAAGGATATCGGCCTGTAGTTTTCTTTTTTGGCTATATCTTTACCTGGTTTTGGTATCAGGATGATGTTTGCTTCATAGAATGAGTTTGGGAGATTTGCGTCCGTTTCAATCTTTTGGAATAGTTTGTAAAGAATCGGTGTCAATTCCTCTTTGAATGTTTGGTAAAATTCTGCTGTGAATCCATCTGGTCCTGGGCTTTTCTTTGTTGGGAGCCTTCTGATAACAGCTTCAATCTCCTTTATTGGTATTGGTCTGTTCAAATTTTCTACGTCTTCACGGTTCAGTTTTGGGAGCTTGTGTGTGTCCAGAAATTTATCCATTTCCTCCAGATTTTCAAATTTGTTGGCGTATAGTTGTTTATAGTAGTCTCGAATGATTCCTTGTATTTCAGATGAATCAGTTGTAATATCGCCTTTTTCATTTCTAATTTTTGTTATTTGAGTCTTCTCTCTTCTTTTTTTTGTTAGCCATGCTAATGGTTTGTCAATTTTATTTATCTTTTCAAAAAACCAACTTTTTGATTCGTTGATTTTTGTATCGTTTTTTGGGTTTCAATTTCATTCAGTTCTGCTCTGATCTTAATGATTTCTTTCCGTCTGCTAACTTTAGGATTGGATTGTTCTTGTTTTTCTAGTTCTTTAAGGTGAAGTGTTAGGTTGTTCACTTGCCATCTTTCCATTCTTCTGAAGTGAGCGTTTAATGCAATAAATTTTCCCCTCAATACTGCTTTTGCAGTATCCCACAGGTTTTGGTATGATGTATCATTGTTTTCATTAGTTTCAATAAACTTTTTGATTTCCTGCTTGATTTCTTCTTGGACCCATGTGTCATTAAGTAGAATGCTGTTTAATTTCCATGTGTTTGTATAGTTTCCAGAGTTTTGTTTGTTATTAATTTCTAGTTTTAATCCATTGTGGTCTGAGAAGATACATGGGATAATTCCAATTTTTTTGAATTTATTGAGACTTGATTTGTGACCTAATATGTGATCTATCCTGGAGAATGATCCATGTGCTGATGAGAAGAATGAATATTCTGAGGTTGTTGGGTGGAATGTTCTGTAGATATCTGCCAATTCCAATTGGTCTAGAGTCTTGTTTAGATCTTGTGTTACTCTACTGATTCTTTGCCTAGATGATCTGTCTAATATTGACAGTGGGGTGTTCAGGTCCCCTGCTATTATGGTATTAGTGTCTATTTCCTTCTTTAGGTCTAATAGAGTTTGTTTTATAAATCTGGCTGCTCCAACATTGGGTGCGTACATATTTATGATTGTTATGTCTTCTTGATGGATCAGTCCTTTTATCATTAAGTAGTGTCCCTCATTGTCTCTTTTTATGGTTTTTAGTTTAAAGTCTATTTTGTCAGATATAAGAATAGCCACTCCAGCTCGTTTTTCTTTTCTGTTTGCATGGTAAATCTTTTTCCATCCTTTCACTCTTAGTCTGTGTGAATCTTTATGGGTGAGGTGGGTCTCTTGTAGGCAGCATATAGTTGGGTCCTGCTTTTTGATCCAGTCAGCCAGTCTGTGTCTTTTAATTGGGGAATTTAAGCCTTTAACATTAAGAGTTGTTATTGAAAGGTGTTGATTTATTCCTAGCATTTTATTGGTTGTTTGGTTGTCTTAGGTGTCTTTTGTTCCTTGCTTTCTGATTTACTGTTTGGTTTCTTTGTTTGTTGGTTTCTTAGGTTGTAGATAGTGTTTTTGTTAGCTTGTTTTCTCTTCATGAATGCCATTTTTATTGTACTAGCGGGTTTAGATTTTTCTTAGGTTTTTATGGCAGTGGTAGTTATTTTTCAGGAACCAAACCCAGTACTCCCTTGAGGATTTCTTGTAAGGGTGGTCTTGTGGTAGTGAACTCCCGCAGTTTTTGTTTGTCTGAGAAAGATACTATTTGCCCCTCATTTCGGAAGGATAGCCTTGCAGGGTAGAGTATTCTTGGCTGGCGATCTTTGTCTTTTAGTATTTTGAAAATATCATCCCATTCCTTTCTAGCTTTTAGGGTTTGTGATGAAAAGTCTGATGTTAACCTGTTTGGGGCTCCCTTATAGGTGATTTGACGCTTCTCTCTTGCAGCTTTTAAGATTCTCTCTTTGTCTCTGAGTTTTGCCAATTTGACTATGACATGTCTTGGAGAAGGCCTTTTTGGGTTGAATACGTTTAGAGATCGTTGAGCTTCCTGGATCTGAAGATCTGTGATTTTTCCTATACCTGGGAAGTTTTCTGCCACTATTTTGTTGAATATGTTTTCAATGGAATCTCCATTTTCCTCCCCTTCTGGAATACCCATGACTCGGATATTTGAGCGCTTGAGGTTGTCTGATATCTCTCTCAGATTTTCTTCCATGTACTTGATTCTTTTTTCTTTCTTTTTGTCTGCTTGTGTTATTTCAAACAGCCCATCTTCAAGTTCAGAGGTTCTCTCTTCAACTTCGACAAGCCTGCTGGTTAAACTCTCCGTTGTGTTTTTTATTTCGCTGAATAACTTCTTCAGTTCAGCAAGTTCTGCTACATTTTTTTTCAGGACATTGATTTCCTTGTATATTTCCTCTTTCAGATCCTGTATACTTTTCCTCATTTCATCATGATGTCTAGCTGAGTTTTCTTGTATCTCATTCAGTTTCCTTAGAATTATCACTCGAAATTCCTTGTCAGTTATTTCAAGGGCTTCTTGTTCTATAGGATCTAGATTATGAGATTTATTAACTTTTGGTGGTGTACTTTCTTGATTTTTTGTATTTCTGGTGTCTTTTTTTTGGTGTTTATTCATTGTGGCAGGGGGTTTCACAGTCCACCGGTTTGAGACTAATGACTAACTAGGATGTTGCTGTGGTTGCCAATTTGGTATGGCTCCCGCCGTGACTGCTCAGTTGGCCTCTAGTGTCTTGTGTGTGTGGTTGCCTCGGGTCTTGGGCTTCTCCGGGGATCCACCTTTCTGGTCAGCTTGTACTCTGCTGGGCTGGTGGATCACGTACCACAGGGTGTGTGATCTCTGTTGAGCTTTCACTTTCTGTACAGGACTTCTCCCCGTTCAGTGTGCTCTGGCCCAGGCTGTTAGATCGTGCAGTGGCGACCCCACCGGGTGTGTGGTTTCTGTCGAGTCTCCGCCTCCCTGGCCGCACGTCTCCCCCCTCTGTGCACACTGTGCTGGGCTGGGGCGTGTCTTCTGCACTCCTCGTCTATCAGCTGGGCCTTCAAGACCCTGCTCAGCACCGCCTCGCCCAGGAAGTCTACCAGGTTTCTGCTAGGCACAGACGACCGGTCTCTCTGGGTGCCTTTGTAGCACTGTGTAGATCTTTCTCGGGTCTTGTTCACCTTTGTATCCCCCCGGTATAAACCGAGTCTAGTGCCCGCCTGCAGCCTGCTCTCCGGCAGGTTCAAGCGGACCTGGGAACTCTCCTACCACACTATTCCCAACCAGAAATTCGTTAGGATTTTTCCAAACTGGTGGTCGCAGAGATGGTATCTGCCTCCCAGTAACAGGAAGTTTACCGGGGCGGAGTCCAGGGTGTGGTGGAGTGACAGTCGGCCCGCCCGTACTTCCTAGCCCTCCCAACACTGGTCGGGACGCCCCACACCCCCAGCCCCGCCAGAGAACCGTGGAGGGAGTGGGAGAGGAGGCCGGCCCGCAGGGTCCGGAAAGCTCCGCGCCAGGCCAAGCAAATGGGCTCAGTGATGGCCGAGCAGGGCAGAGCTGCCCGCACCTGGGAAAATGGAGGCAGCACCAGGGCAGTGAGTGGCCTGGTGGTGCAGGCGGGAGCCGCGTGGGCATCCACCCCCCGAACAGAGCTGTGCCAAGGATCACTCACAGTGCTGTGCCAGGTCGGGCGCTCGCTCTGTCTCTGGTTTGTTGCCTTCCGTGTTCTCGGCGCTGCCGCCTCGGGCTGTTCAGTCGCGGCGCCGCTCAGGCGCTCCCAGGTATCTTCTTTAATGCCGGCCTGAAACCTCGAATCCTGAATAGGGCAGCTGGCTGCCTTCAGTGCGGCCCCAGCCTCCGGGATCCTGGCTGCATCCACAGCAGCCCTGGCGCCGTGTTCCCTGTTTCAAGACTCGCTTTTGCAGCTAAGAATCAGTTCTTTTCCTGCTCCACACTTCAAAGCTGTTGCCTGTAAATGAGGCAGCCTCTCCTGCTGAGGGCAAAGTGGCGGTCACCCCCCACGACCGGCCACCAGCAGCGCTCCTCCCTTAAGAGATGGCAAGAGGAAGGTCCACAAGTTTCCCGGCTGCCTGAGGCCCAGTGGCCACCTTTTCCACCTCAGCTACTCCGCGCCAGCCGCCGCAGCCGCCGCCATCTTGAAAACCTGGTTGCAATTTTTAACCCAGTTTACATAGGCAGTGAGGTCAGAACATGAGTCTCACCTAGGCCACCTTTCTCCAAGCTTTGCAGCTTGATACTTGCAGAACTTCCTCATTCTTAGAGAAAAACATTTTTCTTTTCTTTTTTCTTTTTGTTGTACATTTATGATTTAATTATTCTAAAGGAAAAAATGCAGAACTTCCTCATTCTTAGAGAACAAACTTTCTCTAATTCTGCCTTTCTTGAAGCTTTGTGGAGAGAGCAATTAAGACTCTGACTCGAGCCCCTCTCTTGAATCCTCCTCAGGCTCAGAGCCTCATAAGGTCAGAGGCTGATGACTGCTCTCCTCCTGCCGCCTCCTTCTTTGTCCACTTTCCTCCCAGCTCTCTTTCAAGGTGGACACATGTCCACCTTAAGCTTCAGTATGTCAATTTTCACTCTAGTCAGGGCTGCAGTGGAAGATCCGTGCTGCTATTCAGGTTCGTTTCACATGACATTTGCCAAGTGGTAGCCCTGCTTGTCTTCTGCCTCCTGAAACATTTTCTGCTCATCAGTTAAATTGAGTAAATGACTATCCTTTTTCAAGATTAAGAGTTTTGTCCAAATTTCCTTTCTCTTACAAAGCAAAGAAGTGTTTTTCTGGCCAGAAGGTATATGGCTGAAATTACCATTCCATTATTTGGCACTCTTAATTCTTTCTCCAGAAATGTGTTTCGTGATACAAAAATATTATCTACAACTTATTCCTAATACTGTTGCTTGGTGAGAGGCAATAGGATGCAGAAAGTGGATGACAGGGAGTAGGCGAAGTGGTCGTGATCGTGACTTCAACTGTAATTACCGATAAAGCCAGAGGCATCTCAAACAATTGAAATCATTGAAAAGAAACTGAATTGGAAAGGGGTGTCTACATTTTTGTATAGGAGAAATGTTACTATTCGTTAACTCTGAGTGGGGTTATTTTTCTCTATGATTGTTGTATTTTTCTCTCTTCTTCTGGGTATAGTCCAAATTTATGTCTCTAGCCAGGAACTCTGCCTTGAAATTTCAGTTCTGTGATACAACTGCCCACCTACCATTACTATATACATCTCAAACTTAAAATATCCAGAAAAAAAATAAAAAGCAAACAGAGAAAGAAGGAGGGAAGGAAGGAAGGAAAGAAGACAAAGAAAGAAAGAAAGAAAGAAAGAAAGAAAGAAAGAAAGAAAGAAAGAAAGAAAGAAAGAAAGAAAGAAAGAAAGAAAGAAAGAAAGAAAGAAAGAAAGAAAGAAAGAAAGAAAGAAAGAAAGAAAGAAAGAAAGACGTGAAGTACACATTTACCCCCCATCCTTTAAAGTCAGTTTCACTCCTTTTTGCGGATCCCTTCTCTGACTGAAATGCCTGTCCTCCAGCCTCTGGGAGTGTCTCCTGCTCATGGAACTGTGAGGAGTGACAATGTTAGGGGGGTAATTCTTCACCTTTGCCCACCACATTCTTGCCTTGGTACATGGGAGAGAATCTTTTGCTGGCACGCCCAATCACTCTCTCTTCTCTTTCTGCTGCTGCTGCCTTTGCAAGTAACTCATACGAATGTTCAGAGACGGGACCATTGACTGGAGCACGTTTTACTGATAGACCTGGCCACTGCGTTGAAAGGTGCCGTGAGCCTGTCTCTCACTATTTTCTTTCTTTTGTCAGTTGTTGGCTTGAGGGTGAGGCCCTCGTACAGTCATCTCCATGTGGCTACCTGCGGAAGTGCACTTGTCACCTGCTCTGGAGAAGCTATTCCTGAGCTCCACAGGTACTTCTCAAGGTCAACATTTTGCATATGAGTGGGAGGCTCCACCTTGGTCCCGGTCTCTAAACAGCTTTGGACACTGTATCAGTCCATTTCTGTTGCTTATAACAGAATATCTGAAATAGGGTAATGTATACAGGAATAGAATTTATTCCTTACAATTTTGGAGGCTGAGAAGTCCAAAGCCCAGGGAACACATCTGGTGAGGGCCTTGTTCTTGGTGGTGGCTCTACAGTGACACAGGCTGTCATGGAAAATGGCAAATGGGCTGAGTAAGAGAGCCAACCTGCTCACTTGCCCTCCTTTTAAAGCCATCACAGCCATGTCCATTACTCAAGGAATGGATAAATCCGTCAATGAGGGTACAGACCTTAAGATGCAATCATCTCTTAAAAGCCCTACTTTTCAAATACTATAACAGGACTACCCACCCTCTTAATACTGTCACAGTAGGAGTTAAGTTTCTAACACATGAAACTTCAGGGGACACATTTACCCATAACAGACACAGAGCTATTGTTTTGTTGTTGTTGTCATTAATTTTTTATAAGTATTATCCATCTTCTGAACATTTAAAGGGAAGTAGTGTGGGCTATATTTGAGCACAGAACATCATCCCCAAATTTCTAACAGATAACAGGTGAAATGTCTAAAGACGAAAAGGAAACTGACATTTACTGAGAACCTGCTATGTGCTATGTAAGTACTTTACACACATCATTTTATTTAATTCTCATATAATGCATATGTCAGCTGTGTGCATAGTTTCTTCCCCCAAGTAATTGAAAAACCTAGCGTCAGCTCATTTTTAAGAGCTATTATTCTCTCATATATTTGTGCAAAACTGGGGGTGGGCACTCTCTTTGCTCACTGTCCTGTGGCTCACCTGCCTCCTTGTGTTCTCCAAATGCTATGGGCACATCCTCACCTCAGGACCTCTGAGCTGCTTCCTCCCTGGCTGGCCCCCCCAGAGAGCCTCCAGATGGGCCCCTCACCTCCGTTCAGTCTTTTTCTCGTAATAAAAAATAAAATAAAATTGCGCACCACCTGCCCCCCTGGCTCTTCTTGACACTGTCGATCCCTCTTTACTAAGCTTTTACTGTGTTTTCATCACACTGTCACCTTCTCACCTCTCATATAATCTAATTATTTTAAGTTTGTTATTAATTGCCTGTCTGCCTCCTCTGGAATGTAAGCTCTGTAAGAGTTAGAGTCTTATTCTGTATCTAGTGCAGTGTCCATCTAGACCATTGTAAGTGCTCAACATAATTTGTTGAGCGAGTGATGAACAGGTTCCCTCCTCTTTTTGGCCACTTAGTCTTGCAGCCCACTACTCTGCTGCCACTTTCTCTTACCTTCACCTTCATCTCCACCCTGGACCCCCACTCACTTTGTGGGTGGCCCCTCCTGGAACTGCAGCACCACCTTCTTTCCCTGATGCTGTGCTGTGGCCACTCCACTGGCTTCAGAAGAGAGACTACACACGTCCCTTCACCTCCTCACCCTAGGGATGGACCTCTACTGTCTTTGATTCCTCCAAGGCACCAGTACTGAGTTTGCTGCATATAAGACTTTAAACGATGCTATGAGTCAAATGTGTCCCCCGCAAAGTTCATGTATTGGAAACTTGATCCCTGTTGCAGCAGTGTTAAGAGGGTGGGAAATCCGATCATGGCATTTAAAAGGTGGGGCCTTTGAGAGGTGATTGGATTATGGGGACTGTGCCCTTGTGAATGGGCTCACCCATTCATGGAGTCATGAGTTTCATGGATGTAGACTGGCGGGTTTAGAAGGAACATATGAAACAGCTCTTTCCACTCTCTCCACGTGATACCCTGTGTTGCCCCAGGACCCTACAGAGTTGTCACCCAGAACAAGGCCCTCATTAGATGTGCTCCAAAAGGTAAAAGCTAAATTTTGTTTCTTTATAAGTTACCAGTTATTCTGTTATAAGCAGCAGAACATGTACTAATACAAATGGCAATTTGGAGGAGAATGGAGTGAACAGCCAGAGTGCTCTGTACAGGGATCAACCGTAACCCAAACGCTCAGCCTCGCTCGCTGATGGTAAACATTCACCTGTCATTTCTGATCCACAGGAAACCTCTTTGCTGGGCCCTCTTAGGCCCCAGCCTTCTGCCATCTCCCTGCATCCTTTCTTTCTATAATAAGCACTCTCTTCTGTCCTCATCTTTCTGGGACTTCTGCATCCAATAAATTCAATCCTCTGGAAAAACCAGAGGATAGCTCCCAGGTTCATCTTACATCATTGTACGAGTCATTGTGTTTTCCTTCTATGTAATCATCTCCATGCACATCATTATGGTGCTTCACTGTCCATAAGAAGGAAGCCATTGTGGGGTTTTGCTTAATCAAACTTCCATCTTGCTCAGATCTCCACCTAATGACACAAGAAGGAGAAGGAGCTTTGATGTTCCAACTTTGTTTTCTGATTTGGGGTTTTTGTAAGGGCCAGAACAAATGTTTAGCCAGGTCTCCACGCACCTGCCATGTCTCTAAAGGAAAGGCATAGATGGGATCTAGATAGACGAAGACCCCAGGAGTTTCCGGCTTCACTTTCTTCCCTTTGTACTGGTGATTATTAATCCTGGCTGAACACAAGAATCACCTGGGGGAGCTGTTAGAAGTCCTGGTGCCCAGGGATACCCCAAAACAATTGAATAAGAATCTCAAGACACTAGTGTAGCCTTTTCTGTTAGTCTGTTTTGTGTTGCTATAACATTATACACGGAACTGGGTGGTTCATAAAGAAAATGCAGTTTATTTGCTTACAGTTCCTGAGGCTGGGAAGTCCAAAGTCCATCTGGTGGTGGCGACAGTGACCCAGGGGTCTCACATGCAAGATGGTGGAAGCAGAGAGAGCAGAGAGAAAGACAGACTCTCCTCTTCTTTTAAAGCCCTCAGAACCTCACCCCTGGCCACCTGCATGGTTCTACAATCCAATCACCTCTCTAAGGCTCCACCTTTCATTTACCATAATACGATTTCCCTCCCTCTTAACAGTCATGGGGGGGGGGGGGCGGCTAAGTTTCTAATACATAAAACTTGAGGGACACAATTCAAGCTTCAAGGAGTTTTGGGGAGACATAATTCAATCCACTACACCTACTCTGCAGCTGGATTGAGAACCACTGTTTTCCACTTCCGACAACTGTATGTGCAGCTGAAGTTTAAGGAGGTGAAGTAGATTGCTGAAGTCTGCACAGCTTGTTCCTTGTGCAGGATACCAAATATGGGGGTATGCATTCTATACTCCAGTCTGTGCTCTTCCCATTAGAAATAATGCTCCATCTCATAGGGGAGTCAGATGTGGAAACAAACCATTTTAACATAATGTTTACAGTAGAGGTGTTGCAGATGCTTTGCAATCACAGAGAGGAGAGCATCTAACATTATGGGGGAGGTCAGGAAAGAAGGTTTTGTGAAGGTTTTTCTTCTTTAGAGCAGATGGGGATGTTTTGTTTTAGACTGGTTTTACCTGGATAAGCAGGTTGAGAAACACAGGGAACAGAGGACACACATGAGGAATGAATTAGTGCAACTCCTCATGCCCTAAGGGAATAATCTTCATCAAACTCCCAATGAATTTGTAATCCCTCTCCTCTAATTAGGCAGGGAGGGAATTTTCCCTGCTTCTGTTTCTACCCTTCTGGGGTGTCTCATTAGCTACTGAGGAGTTCTCTTTCCTCTGGGGTCTGCTTTGAGATGACTCCATCAGGATGTCTAAAGCATGGTTAGGCTGGGGTCTGACTCCTGTAAATACCCCCCTGGAAAATACAGGCGATCAGTGGGACCAGAGCCTTTTTACTCTGACAGCACATTGGGAGAGGATGTTGCTAACATCTGTAGAAGATCATACTCTTCTGGCTGGTGTGTGTGCGTGCGTGCATGCGTGCATGCGTGTGTGTGTGTGTGTGTGTGTGTGTGTGTGTGTGTGGTACAAGGAGAGACACAGTGTAACAGAGATGATTCTGGTGTTCTCCAAATTCCATTTCATTTTCCTATGTTTTGGCACACAGAGAACTACATTTATCAGTCTCCACTGAAGTTAGATCAGAATTATGTGATTGCATTTTGTCTAATAGGATGTATAGAAATGATATAAGCTATTTCCAGGCCTCACCCTTAAAAATATACCTCATTTAGCCTTCTGTTCTCTCTTCTCTTGCTACAGCAACTCTTCAAGCTGTATATTAAAATAGTGACAAAATAGATGAACTCGAATCCCTTGCATCAGAATTATATCAAAGAATCTCCTGGCCTGAAAGGACTTCATGTATGCTAAGGCATGAGATTTTGAGGTCTGTCTGTTGCAGCAGCAAGAGCTTACCTATTCTGACTAATACACATAGACACAGAATACTTCAACCTGCATATGCAAGCACAGATAATCCTGAAACACATTTGTACACACACAAATACAGAGACAACCTTATGTACATAGACTCACTCACACAAGTACAGGCACAAACACATTGACACACTCTGTATGCACACACAGAAGCACAATCCATCTACACATATTTGCTCGAGCATATGAGACACATTCTTTGATGTGGTTATGGATGGAAAACATGCACACACAGGGTAATCCAATTCCTGATCAGCTGCTTCTCTTGTAGCCCAAGGCTTAGACTGCTTTCAACAAGCACCCATTTACTGCACACCAAAACTATTCCAATCCCACTTAATTGATATTGTCTTCAGCTTGGGACTTTATTTCTGTCTAGAAGATAGAGAGAGCTCAAGCTGTTCCTCCATGGCTGTTTCAGATTGAAGTCTTCCTTGGAAATAAATGCCTTATGATGCCACATCATACTATGTAAAGTGTGGCAGGATTAGTGACAGAGGCTGCAGGACATCCTCTGAGACATCATGGCAGTGGAAAGGGCTTAGTGTCTGAGCCAAAAGATCTGGGTTCAGTCTGTGGCTCTGGCACTTAATTGCTCTGATACTGGGTGAATCACTCAGCTCTCTGAGCATCAGTGTTCTCATGTAAAAGTAGTAATAATGTGATCCGTACTTCATAGCTTTATGAGGATTCATTGCACTCATTGATGTGAAAGGTCACTGTAGCACATCAGTGCAACAAGCATGGCTTGAGAGCCTGCTATGGGCCAAACTCTGTGCAAGATGCTGGAATTACAGAAGTGAGTTGGTGAGCTCAAAGGGCTTTCAGTTTGATGGACAGAACCTATATGTAAACCAGACCCACATTGGAGGCATTTACAAGTTGCAGAGGAGTCTTTGAAGAAGGGCACAGAAGTGGGAGAGTGAAGGAAGGCTTCACAGAGGAGGTGATTCTTGAGCTGCCTGCTGAGGGATGAATAGGAGTTTGCCAAGTGGATGGAGAAAGGAAGAAGCTGCATGCAGAGGAACAGCAGGTGCAAAGACCTAGAGGCCTAAGAGCAGGGCCCCCTCTGTGGGTCTTCGGGGATAACTGACCTTATTTCCTCAGTTTCAGATGCATGATTTTCATATTTCAGTATTTTTAAGTTATGTATGGGTCTTGAAACCAAGAAAATACAATACAATATATGGACTGGCCTTTAAGGACCTACACTCCCAAACTTACCTGTAATTTTTTTTCTTAAATGTGCTTCACAAAACCGAAAAACAAGGATCAATGACCCGTGGAGCAGAAATCCCAATTTTTTGGACAGCCTGTGTTTATGTATTTTCAAGGCTGAATTTGCAGACTGGGATGGTTTTAATTTATGCTTTTTCATTAAACTGTTGAGTGAAGGAATCATTTCTGGACCACACTATCACCTAACTGAAAATTCAGGTCTACTTTTTCAATGAGTTCAACAATTTACGTTTTGATAGCTCTGATTTGTGAGTTCCTCCTATTCTTAAAAAAGAATATTAGGGAGTTTGCAAAATAGCAGCTCGGTCATGGCAATTTGGTACATAAAGATATGGTTTCGGACTGGCCCCGTGGCTCATTCGGGAGAGTGCGGCACTGGTAGTGCTGAGGCCGCGGGTTCGGATCCTATATAGGGATGGCCTGTGCGCTCACTGGCTGAGCATGGTGCAGGCCATACCATGCCGAGGGTTGCGATCCCATTACCAGTCAAAAAAAAAAAAAAAAAGAGAAAAAGATATGGTTTCACTTTGTTTTTGGCTTGGAAAATTATTTCCTCAGACAGAAATAAATGCCATTATTTCCCATGGATTTTGACAACTCCAAGTTTTTTTTCAACTCACTTTCCATGTTAAGCGTGCAAGTTGCTCGGCATCTCTGGAAACTTGTTGGGACCTGTGAGGCAGAGACAGAAAGTTCAAGGTATAAACTCAGAAATGCACTTGGCATCAGCACAGGGGAGCAGGGCTGGGATGGGGGTGGGTACAGAGAAGGCCTTCTTCCCGTGAGTGTTATCTATAAGAAAGCCAGAAATATTTTGAACATTTTATTGAAACTTAAGAATATAAAGTAGCTAAAATGCTTTTAGCAAGTAAAGAGTATGAATAGTATAGATTCAATAGAACACATAAAGGAAATGTCATTGCTGTCTGTTTTATTTTTGTGAATGTCGGAATATCTCCTAGGTTCTCATAAGCTCACTGGGACTGCTGCTACCTCTAACATTCCTTTCCCATTGTGGATCACATTTCTGGGCTGGGAATGTTCCTACTGCATTGTGATTCCAGAAATTTATCTTTGTGGTTGGAAAGCACTGATTTCATTTCAAATTCTTATTCATAGTTGAGAATATTATTTTTTACCTTCCCTGCCCTGTGTCTCTGTTCTCTACCCTCAAAGCTTGGGCAGGCTCACATTTTGTTTAAGACTTGATAAGATCTTGATAGGTCTGCTTGTTTAAAATGCCAAAACCAGTGTGTCTGTGCACTTCTTCCCGTTCCCACGGTTCTGCTTTGCTCTTGGCAGCAGAACATCCTCTCCTCAAACAGGAATTGTCATCATTTCTCCCTCATTCCTGACAACTTCAGGTTGTTTGGCAACCTACCTGAATTTTGTCTCAGTTATAAGCAATGACATGGGCCTGAACACACCTTCTTTGTGTTTTGATGTGTGTCTTCTCTGGGGAACTTTGCTTTGTGACAGTTATCATTAGAGAATTGATTTAAAAGAAGAGGTGCTTGATGTTGCTACAGAAACTTCCTGAAGGCTGGTGGAGTCTGGGCACTGACAATCATCTTTTCACTCTGACTCAGATAGCTTGATTATTTATATTGTTGCGGGTTCCCCCTCCACCACCCTTAAAGCGTCAAAGCAATAAATGGAGATGAACATCTTCTACGTGCCAGGAAAACATGTAAAAACATCAGGTATTTATCATGATAATAATCTTGCCATGTTGGCATAATTATAGGTCTTATTTATGAATGAGAAAACTAAGAGTTTGAGAGATTGAGGATTTTATCTAACTTTCTATTCAGAGCATCAGTAATTGAATAAAGGGAATCAGTTCTATAGTTTTGAAAAGTGTTCCACAAGTCAATAAATGACGGGTATCATAAGGAGTCTTCAAGAAGTTCATGGAAAGGTTCATATTATCCTGTAATTTCATTTTTCCACAAAGTTTTTGAAGCACACTTGTATTATTTTCATTTTTACATTTTAATGATCTTGCTTTGTGTTTTTCTTTTTGTATTAGTTACAGTAAAAAGCTCTGTTAAAATAACAAGAACAACAATAATAACATGGCTTAAAGAACAAAGGTGTTTACTCCTCTCTCCTGTGATAGTCTAAAGAAAGCATTATCTTTGATTGGCACCTTTGCTCCACAGAGTCATTCAGGGATCCAGGTTCCTTCCATTTTGTGGATCCTTTACCTCCTACAGCATATTCTCAACTGCGTGGTCAAATCTGTGTCTCTGCCATGTCTCAGTTTCAGTCAGTGGGGAAGAACAAGAGAGGAGGCGGTGGAGGCTGTCTCAGGAACCAGCTTGGAAATAGCACATATCACTCTCACTGCAGCCTGGCTAGCCAGCCATGTGTTGGAGTGAACTTCTATTACTACTGAAGAACACAGAATTGAATCAGGGGAGTATATAACAGTCTTCACAAAAATATTATCCTAAAATTTTTATATTCCAGTAATATCTGAGGGTTCCACTCATTTCCTCAGAGTGGGTTAACTTTATGATTCATTTTCTGTATGAAAATCTATTGCTTCTATCTATTTGCTTCTGTAAATTCAATGAAGTAAGACTGTGTATTCCACCTTCAGGACCTAGCATAATGTCCTGCCTATAGTGGATGTTCAATAATTATTTGGTGGTGATCCCTAAGCCTAAAGAAGAGGAAAATTCAGCATTGCCTTTTCAAGGGAAAAATTAAGGTGACTTCTTTCTCAGTCTTTGGGAGAATCAGGACAGGTATGGAGGCAAAGTAGTTTGAATCAGCTGCCCCCACATTAGGGACTTGAAAGGAGACCCTAGGGCCAGCAGGCCTAGTGATAGTCAGCTAACTGAAGAGAAAATGTGATAAAAGGCTCTCCTTTTAAAAATCAAGAAGGAAGAACAAGCTGAAGGTCACAAACACCCAAATGTATATTAATTATAAGTGCCTGAGATTCTGCTCCAAATGACATCTTGGCTGTCCTGGTTTCACAGCCCGCTGATCCCTTAGAAAGTCGGTCCTCATTTAACAGCTGAAGCTCCTCTGATCCTGCAGGTGCGAGCTCCACAGGTGACCCAAGTCAAAAAGACAAAACTGGACTGGTCTTGGCCATGATGTCTCTGTAGGTCATTAGTTCATCCATGAACTCAGAGGTTTTTTTCTTTTTAAGAAAATTCTTTTGTATTACATGAAAAAAAAAAAAAAGAGGACATCTCTAAATTGCAGCTTATGTTTGTTGTAAACAATTCTGGATGCTTGGGAGAACCAGCTTGTTCCTGATTATGTTCTCCCTGTATCTCTGTGTTAACATACAAGGCCTGAATCATAGCAGGTCCTCAATAAATATTCATTGCATTAATTAATTGATTAGTTACTATGAGTTAGTTGATTGGTTACTATGAAGATGTGACAAGAACGTAAGGGTGGCCGAGTTGAAGTGCACATAATCCCAAGTGAGGTCTAAAGAGGTCACGGACTTTAGCCAAAGATGCTGAGGTAAGACTGGGGAAGGAGTGAGCCCAAAGCCCTGGCTGTTTCTGAATCCATGACTCAGGACCCCCATTTCTGCTTCTTAGAGACACAGTCCTTCATCATCTTTGATGGATTTCTTCACAGGCGGGGCAGACGCATGTTAAAAGGGGGAAATTATTTTTTCATGTTTAGCCTCCCCATTGCAGAGAAAAGAGACATCCTGGCGAGAGAGATGAAGATGACCACTGAGAGTCAGCAGTACTGGGTTCAAAACCAGACATTTGACTGCAGGTGAGTCTTTGCTTCTCATCTCAAAAATGGGGATTACCATTTCTACCTGTCAGGGTTGTTGGGAAATGAGATTATGAACATAAAATTCCTGGCAACGTAGTTAGCTCACAGAAGAAATAAATTGCCATTGTTTCTATTGTTACTACTCCATCTCTGCATTTTCCTAAACATTTTCAATGAATATGACTAAGCCTATTCAATGAATATGTTTGGTGCTGCAAAAAGTATGTATATACTGAATAAAACTAAGTCTTGCTATGCTAACTGCATACTCAGGATCCTATAGGGGCAGTTCTCTTAAAGTGTTGGCTTACTAAAGGGAGTCTGAACTTGGCTTCCTTCCTTCCTTCCTTCCTTCCTTCCTTCGTTCCTTCCTTCGTTCCTTCGTTCCTTCCTTCCTTCCTTCGTTCCTTCGTTCCTTCCTTCATTCCTTCCTTCGTTCCTTCCTTCGTTCCTTCCTTCTGTCTTTTTTTCATTTCTTCCTTTTCCTTCCTTGTTGTCTTATATTCATTTATAATGTATACTCCCCTGTTTAAAAAAAACTTGAGGGATCTTACACCATAAAAACAGGCAAGTGGTGGCATGGTTTACCTAGAAAGGAAGATTTAGAAATGTTTTGAGAAGAGAAAGAACATGGTCTAAGAACATAGGTTGAGATTCATTCACTGATCAAAACTTTCAACATCCATTGATCATCTTATCAGTATCCAAAAGAAAAAAAAAAAAAAAAAGAGGGGAAGGAGTCAGCAGTCTCTGCCTCCCGAGTAGCTATAGTCTAAGGAAAGACAGAAAGTCATTAAAAAACACTTATTGCCATTTAAATACATGCAAAGTCCAATCTCAGGATTGCAATTGAGCTCTAAATTTAGCTGAGTTTCCTGGTAGACAAGGCAAAAATGTGTCTGTGGAACATGATGACTTCAATACTTAACTTCATCTGATAAATGGACACATGCAAATCCTTCTGGCAAGAAAGCTAGACCTGGATTCACACTGTTAGTGACTGACCTAGCATGACTCCTGACTACTGTGGTCATGCCATTCACAAGAAATCCCTAATCCAAAAACGGTACTTAATGGCATGCTCTATCACTGCAGGTGATGCTATGCAAATGTTGTAAGTGGAGGAGTTTGGGTGGGAAGTTACAATAAAATAAAACCATGAAAATAAATAAAAATAGTAGCAATAGCTATTTCCTTTTGAACAGTTTAATTTTGCCTTTGGAGTACCTTGATCTTCCTCGTCTGGCTTCTCTTTGTCACTAATTTGGTTCCCATCTCTCTCTAAGCCCCCTTTTCAGTTGGAATGCTCTCTGATTTTCCAGGGATGTGCACTCTGCTCTCCTTGTGGGCTGCCCACCTCTTAGTTACCCTGACGTTCACAGCCTCGTTAATGTCTCTCGGGTCTACCTTGGTCACTCATCCCTGCTGCAGTTCCCTGCAGTGTGCTCTCTGCTGGGACTCTTTTGAGAACTGAGCCAGCCTCTGGACAAGCCAGATGGATGGGCACAAGTGAGCTCCTTCTGCCGCACCCTGTGGCTTCCTTTTCATGTCCACCTGTACTTTCGGGCCTCTAACCATTGCATTACATACAGTTAGAACCATTCTTGCCATGTGCAGGAGGCTTTGCAATTTACAAAGCACTTTCACACCTCTCATTCATGCCAACCCAGTGAGATTATGCATATTTTTAATCCTGCTTTTTTTCACTTTACATAATAAGTATTTTCTCCATTTTTTATAAACAACATTTTTGAAAGGAGCATGATATTCTCTCTTATAAATGCAGTAATTTTTTTCTACTGATGGAAAATTCGTGTGTTTCCAACATTTATAAAACGTCATTGAGAATTTTTGTGTAGAAATCTGGGATCCACACTTCAGATTATTTTCAAAGTTGGATACCTATAAAGGGGGTTTCTGAGTCAAATATTATAAAACATTATAAGATTCTTGAAAAGTTTTTATCTCACTGGTTTTATTTTCAAGTGGTCTTCTTGAAGATACCTTTAAGAATACTTTAAATAGGAGGTGTTTTTCTAGCTGGGTGGCATAAAAGGATTCATTCAGAAAGAACAAGTCCAACCTATGGAGAGACAGCGCGCGCACGCGCGCATGCACACGCACAGGCACACGCGCACACACACACGCACACATACACACACACACACACGCACACACACTGCTAACTGTAATTCTTTTTCATTGAGGAACTGGTAAAACTCCCAGTCAAGTGTGAACAGGGATAGTACCTCTAAACTGATCCTGCCAGAATTCACTTCTTTAGTTTTTCTGCCTCTGCTTTGAATATTCATTTTCTTCTTGATCCAGTCTGTCTCACATTACAGGATAGCCATCCTGCTTAAAAGGTCCTGCCTTGGGACAGGGACTTTATGCTGTTTGCAAAGAATTCTTTGTAGCTGCAGAAAGCATGGACTCTCCAGCCAGTATCCCTAGCTATGTCCATTCCTAACTTGCTATTGCACTTGTATGTGCAATAATGGAACATAAGGAGGCCTGCCATCTTCAGGGAAGACTGTAGAATGTTTAATTCTGTTGACTATGACAGTAATTACTCTCCCTGTATCCCAGGACTCAGTGGATGTTCTGTGACACTTCCCATTGGTCCCAAGAGCTCACAGATCTGTCCCTAAGGTACATTTCCTGTGAGCCTCCACTCCTCCCAAATATGCCTCCTAATCTAGTCACCTAGTGATGACTGGTTTGTTGTTTAATCATTCATACATTCATCAGGGCTTTGCTACTATTTGAGCAGGTTTTTAATTTTAATTATTTGTCCAGCTTTGGCATGCAGGCAACTTCTGTACTTTCAAAGTGACATTTTACCACAGTGGTTTTTGTGATATTAAGAACTGAGACATGGCTGGCTTTTCTTTTCATTTTCTGGCATTTATTAGTAGCAAGCGAATTTGCCTGGGACTGAAAAGTCAGGGGCACAGTGGGGGAGGGAGCAGCAAGAAGGAGGGAGCATTTTACAGGTAATGAAGATATCACTACCAACACCTCATATTTCACAGGGAAAAAAAATGCAGCATGTTAGAAACCAAGAGGAGAATTTAGCGCATATGTTTGGAATCTATAACAAGCTAATTTGCTCCCCAAAGACAGTTCTGTAAGAAGGAAAGGCAGTTTGGGAAGACGAAGCTGATTTTAAGGAGTTAGAGCTCTTAGCTCAAGTGAAATTGTTTGGGAAGAAACCCCTAGTGAGATCCAGCAAATACTTGCTTTGCAAACACTGCCTCAAGCTAGTTGCTTGCTCAGAGCTGAGGAGCTAACAGGGACATGCTTTGGGGCAGCCCCTCAGCTGCCAGATGAATGCGCCCCCTCTGAGCAGAGAGGAAAGGGTTAATTTAATTGAGACTTTGTTGGCTTCTGTGGGGAAGCTGAAGGAAAACCACACAGAGGAACTCATAAGCCTTCATGAAAGTTTAATTTGATTTTGTGAAAGGGGAACAACTTGTATCCGGGCTTGCTGTGTTTAATATTAAAGCAAGGATGAGCTCCTAAGACAGGGATGGAGCTGGGTAAAAACCATAATTCCACAGATAGCTCTTGTGTGCATGCGTGTGTGTGTGTGTGTGTGTGTGTGTGTGTGTGTGTGTGTGTGTGTGAGAGAGAGAGAGAGAGAAAGAGAGCAGGCCTAGGCAAAGGGAGGGTGAGAAGGAGGGTCAACCCAAGGTCCGGGAGGACATCTGGCTCAGGTCTCATATTCACAAAAGGCCTCAGATGGAGTCTTTTCCCCTAATGACCCTTAATGAACACTCACAGGGATAGTTTGATAGTACCTACAGAAGTTGATTTCTTCAAATAAAATTTAAAACTTGTCACTAGGCCCTGGGGACTGGAGTGTACTCCAAATTCATATTCCAAAATAAATGTAATTATCCAAGGTAAACTACAATTATATTGCTTTGCATTTGTTTTTGATGATGTTATTTTTTTGTATTTTTTCTTTATTTTTATAGCAGTTTTAGTTTTAGAGTGATTGAGAAGAAAGTTCAGATAGTTCCCATACCCCTAACATACCCACATACACAGTTTCTCCTACTGTTGACATGTTACATCCGTCTGGTGCATTTATTATACTTATGAATCAATATTGATATATTATTATTAATTTACTTTTACATTAGAGTTCCTTCTCTGTGTTGTACAGTTCTATGGTTTTGGCAAATTCATAATGTCATGAATTCATCACTATAGTATCAAACAGAATAGTTTTGCTGCCCTAAACATCCTCTGTTAAAAGTAAACACTTAAAGCAGCCCAAAACGTTTGTAAGCCTGGCCTGTTTCGTCATTTTCCTGTCTTTTTAATATGATGAGAAACTCTTCCATGAGAAGTGTCTAGGGCTGCTAAGAGGTCTTGTTTGAACCAGAACCCAAATAACAACCAAGACAATAATAAAAGTAATTGACAATAATAATTATTATTATTACAAATGAGTGGGTCTTATGAGCCAGGTATTGGCCGGGCTCCATTGTAGCACTGTGATATATCACCCCCATGTGTAAGACCTACTTTCTGAAGCCCACCACACACTGAACAGTAGGTAGGGGAGTGGGCCACTTTCAAGCATGCACAGTCATTTTTTTCCTGCCACGTGTGTTTTATGCTTATTAAGAGTCAGCTCTGTTTGTGCCCAAACTAGTTGATGCCAGCTGTCCTTATCAAATGTTTAATTAACTACTAGGGAACATGATGAAATACAATGGCAAGAAAAACGTCCCTATTGCTGTGAATGCCAAGTTGAGTGCTTTGGAAAGAATTTACTGGGCACCTACTATGACCCTGGCTCTCTGCTGAGCACGTGCATGCGTTATCTCCTTTTCTCCTGATAATAACCTCTCCAAAGTTTAGATAGTATTATCCTTACTGCAGTGATAATCACAGTGAAGCTCAGAGAGCTTAAGTAACTTACTCAAAGTTACACATCTGATAAGTAGTGGAACCAAAAATAGGAATGCAGGCTGTCGGACCCCAAGCCCGTGTGCTTCACCCCACACGGCAATGCTCAGCCACACCCATGCCTGACGTTGCAATAAGAATAAGGGGCAGGCAGAAGAAGACACAAACCTTTGCCCTCAAGTAGCTCAGAGTTTTGGGGAACAGGTAGGCAAGGAAAGAGACCGTGACAATGAAGAGAAGGGCACCTGCGACTCAATGGAAATGCAGCCATGGGGCATCCAACCAACCCAAGCTTCAGGAGTAGGAACTGGGAAGATCCCCATTGAGTCTTACAGTGTAAGCAGGCAGTTACCAGCCTGTGTGCTGCAGATCCGACTCCGATCACAGCAGCCTGTTTTGTTAGAGCCTTTCCCTCATGAAATTCTGTCCTCAAACCCAGCCTGGTCAGGTGTTTTGGGTACCTAATGGAACGATGATGGGGCCCAGATGGGAGCCCAGCCCCACCCCTATGCTTCTGGGTCTGGATGACGCTGCTGCCCCATGACTTCCCCAGATTCCATTTAAATTTTTTGCAAGGTAAACAGGGTACTGTCAAAAAGCTAGAAATTGCTAAGCTTGTCTCGTTCATCAGTTTAAAGGCAACGAGTGAAGCTGGGAGGGGGGTGGGCGGAGGCTGCAGGGACTTTTCCAGACTCATTTGAAGTGAGAAATGCTAAGCCTGCCATATTTAATGGCAGGCTGGGAGTGCAGCTGAAAGCACAGACGTGGCACTTCACCTGGACTCTTGCGTGCCCTGTAACACCGCCTCTGGGCCTCACTAAGTGGAGACTCCATCCTCGCCATGGCCTGGGGGCCAAGGGACCAGCAGGGATTCTCAGAAAGCCCCTTGCTTACCAAGCACGTGCATTTCTCTCTCTTTTCCCTTCTTCTTACTTTTAAAGAAATTGGCTTTTCTTCACGTGGGGTCCCTAAGGTTCTTTGGGGGCTATGAAAAGCTTCAGAAATTGTTCAGAATGCAGCACTGATGAGAGAGAAGGAGGAGGGACAGCCTCTAATGGAGCCTGGAGTCACAGTAAAGGCTTGGGGACCCCCAGACCTCATTCCTCTGTTGTCGGCTTGCTTTTAAGAGAAGAAATCTTGATGACTGGTCAAGATGGCTAATTGGAAGCTATCCCCTTACACTGCATTCTTGGATTAAAAGCTTTCTCAGTTCCCTGGGATTGTGGCCTGCATGATGTCAATTTGGTCTTTTGATTATATTTAGCTCAGCACCAGGTCATCTGGGAATTGCTCGGAGTGTCTAGCCCGTCTCTCCGGGGCCTGGCAACAGCTGGGATCTGAATCTACCAGTGAGGATGTTTTCTTCTCTACCTACTGACATCTGATCAAAATCTTGGCCCATCAACTACAAAAAAATAAAAAAATAAATTAAAGCTGCAGAATCAACACTTTAAAAAATCCTTCTCCTTGCCTTTTCAGGATGTCTAATTAATGATGTGAGTGGGCAATTTGCTGCAGCCCTCGCTGATTAATTTATCAAACTCCAAAGCCTTTCTCATTTGCCTCTCAGTCCAATTAGTTCAGTGTTGCATGTGACAGGCAAGGCGGAATCTCTGAGAAGCCCCTTGCCTCTCCCTGTCCTGGTTTCCCTTCTGTAAGTATTCCCTCTCCCCATGGCTCTATTCCTCTTCCCATTTCTCCTGAGTGAATTTCCCAAGGCTAGTTCCTAAATACCCAGCCATCCTACCTTCTCTGGCATGAGAGCTCCAGAGCAGGCTGTAGCTCAGGACAAAGCCACAAATTCATTAACTATCCCAGAAGGGCCAGAGCCACTAATGTGCTGCTGCCACCACCCAGCCCACTGCTTGATTAGACTCAGTTCAGTTCTTTACAACAGAAGTGGTGTTGTTTTCTAATTAATTATAAGCAAGAGCTCACGTGTACCTAGCATGTCATCATTTGCAAATGTTTTCCACACCGGTTGTGATGAAGAGATAAGGACAGTAATTATTATAATCTCCATTTAGCAGAGGAGAAAACTGACGCTTAGACAGGTGCATGTCAATTGTCCAAGTTCACTGCATCATGTATTAATTGCCACAATTGTGATGCCTAGCACACCAACCTAAAACTCAGTAGCAGTCAACAGGGAGAAGTTATTTAGCTCACTTGTCTGTGCGTTAGCTACGGGCCAGCTGATTTGTACTGGGGTAGGCTGGTGTGCTTTGGTTCTGCTGCACAATCCTCTCATTCTCCTCCTGGGAGAGAGGGCTGGCCTGGGTGCGTTCTTCTCATGGTGATGGTAGAGACACAAGAGCCTATACTTGGAGCTGGCATGCAGTTACTTGTGTCTCATTCTACAGGCCGAAAGAAGTCATGTATCTAAACCCAATCAAGGGTTGAGGAAATATACTCTGCTCCCTTTAGTGAGAGGAACTTCCAAGTCACATGACAAGAGGCTCCAGCAAGCAATAATGAAGAGTCATGGCCAACAGAGTAATCTGCTACCATCACATGGGAGGAAGAAGCAGAGCCAAAACTCTAACCAAAGTTTTGTTCCAAATCCTTTATTGATTCATCATCCAAACATTGTGGGGGCACCTATGGTTTGCTAAGCACTTTAAAAAATAAAAAGGCAAGAGAAGTGCTATGGTATAAATGTGTCTCAGAATGTTCGTGTGTTGAAAACTTAGTGCCCAATGCAACAGTGTAGGGAATTGGGACCTTTTGGGAGGTGTTTATGTAACAAGGGGTCTTCCTTCATGGATAGATTAATGCCATTATTAAAGGGCTTGATGGAAGGAGTTCCAGCATTTTTTGCCCTCCCGCCTTCTGTCATGTGAGGACACAGTGCTCCTTTCCTCTGGAGGACACAGGTTATCAAGGAGTCATTGTGGAAGCAGAGAGCAGCCCTCACCAGATGCCAGCACCTTGATCTTGGACCTCCTGGACTCCAGAACTGTGAGGAGTACGTTTCTGCTCTTTATAAATCACTCAGTCTGTGGTATTCTGCTATAGCAACACAGAGGGACTAAGCAAACAGGGGATAAGAAGAATGAAATTTATGTTGTTTTGGAGCTTAATTTCTAGTAAGGAGAGGGAAAAACTAGATTTAAAAATATTAGCTATTGATATCAACCATGTAGGCCAGGAGGTGGAAACCTATAAAGGGTCAGATAGTAGATATTTTAGGGTTGGGGGCAACAAGGTCTGTGTTGCAACTATTTACCTAACAGTTGCAGCATGAAAGCAGCCAAAGACTTGGCTGTGGCTGTGTTACAATAAAACTTTATTTACAAAGATGGATGGGGGCAGGATTTGGCCCATGGGCTGATGTGTGCTGACCCCCGAAGTATTGAATTAAAACAGATATGAGATGGAATGAGCAGGAGTGGTGACTTTAGAATGGATATCAAAGTGGATCTTTCTCGGGCCATCATGTTTAGATGGAAAACTAAATAACAAGAACGAGTCAGACAGGTAAACGTCATGTGTAAGGATGTACAGGCATTGGGAAGAGCTACCACAAAGGGCCCAGGTTGACAAGGATCTGACGTGTGTGAAGAATCAAGAGAAGGCCAGTGCTGTCAGAGCTCGTGGGACAGAGCAGAGAGGAGATGATATCCAGGTTAATAAATTTGGGTTTCATTCTAAGTGTAACAAGAAGTGTGAAAGAAAAACTTTGTACTGGATACCTGTTAAAAGTGGCAAGACAGATTTTATTCAAGCTACTGCAGTAGGGGAAAGAGGAACCTGGGATTCAACATATTGCTGTATACATCTATACATTGTATTGTATAAAACTGAACTCAACTCCAAGTAAAGTAAAGATTGCTGGGGCTTCACATCCAAAGAGCAGAGTGTAGGGGTTAATGGATGGAAAATTACTAAGAGAAACTTGGTTAGACATCAAGGGTAGGAGAATTCTTGCTAAACTGTTTTAACAAGACCCTTGATAAAGTCAGGTCAAGGAGTTAGATTTCAAGGGTGGGGAATGAAGGACTTCATCACATATCAAGGGTTGGGGATTTTCACTAAATGCACTAAAACTGGGCTCAGCAGCCCAAAGGCAGGGTGGTAAACCAAGGCATGGCCCAGTCAGGAAGGGGGCGCAGAGGAGCTTAGCTCAACTTTTGTCAAGGAGGAAGTCTTTATCAAAAGTCCCTGTAGTATTCTGAGCAAAGGAATGACATAATCAGATTTTAATTGATCATATTAACTGCTGTTTTCATATTAATTACAAGCAGACAAGTGTAGAAATAGGGAAAATAGTTAGGTGAGAGACATTGGACATTTAGGCAAGAGGTGTTGCAGTGGACTGAATGCCCCCCACCCCAAACTCATTGAGGCTTAATCCTCATTGTAGCTGTTGAGGGTGGGAAATCCTATTATGAATTGAAAGGTGGGGCTTTGAAGAGGTGATTAGTTGTGAAGACTGTGCCCTAGTAAATGGATTAGTAACTTCATGGCTTAATGGTGGTCATAGTTCTGAGGGCTTTAAAAGAAGAGGTGAGGAGTTAGCTCTCTCTCTTGCTTCTGCCTTTCTCGCAATGTGATACCCTGTGTTGATGAAGTCATCACCAAAGAAAGCTCTCACCATAAGTGTTCCCTGGATTTTGGACTTCCCAGCCTCCAAACTGTAAGCAATATATATTGTTTCTTTACAAATTATCCGGTTTCAGCTATTTCTGTTATAAGCAACAAAAACAGATGAATAGAAGTGTATTAGTGAAAACGGACAGAAGGGTATGGATTAGGAGGTATTTAGAAGAGAGGTTAACAGGAGCTTCTAATTGGTTTGATATGGGAGGTAAAGAAAAAGAACAAATTCAGGGTTAGCACTAGAATTTATATTGAGCACCTGATAGAAGGACTGTGATTATAATGACATGGGGAAGACTGGGAGAGGAGGAAGAAGGGATTAGAGTTCTTTTCAGTTCAGGTAAAGTTTGAAATGAATATTAGACATCTATGTAGAGATGTGAAGTAGATAATGAATCTAAGAATCTAGAGTTCCATAGAGAAGTTTTTTTTTCTGGAGATTCAAGTTTGAGAAGCCATCTGTGTATAGATAGCATTTAAATTTATAGAAATTCTTGAGATTACTTAGGGAGAGAGTGAAAGTAGAGAAAAGTAGTTGACCAAAGATTGAGTCTTTGGGGGCCGGCCCATGGCTCACTTGGGAGAGTGTGGTGCTGATAACACCAAGGCCACGGGTTCAGATCCCATATAGGGATGGCCGGTTGCTCACTGGGTGAGCGTGGTGCTGACAAAGATTGAGTCCTTGGGCATCCTAAAATTTAGAGATTGAGAAGAGAAGAGGAAACCAGCAAAGAAAATTGAGAAGAAGTAACCAATGCTCTAGAAGAAAAACCAAGAGAATGAGGTGCCACAAAATCTAAAGGAAAGGGGGACTAGTTAACTGTGTTTCCTATTGCTGAGAAATCTAATGATGCAGCTGGAGCTCTTTCAACCTCTAATTACCCACTTTCAGGAAGTAATGAGAAAATCACTAGTGTTCAAATCATCCCACATATAATAAAGGTGGAATCAAATCTGTGTTAAAAGGATAAATTATTTAATAAAACATGCTGGAAAAATTGACTCATTATATCCCTACCTCACATCACACAAAAGCTTTTGTTTTCATAAAAACCTAAATATGACAGGCAGAACTATAAATACATTAGAAAATGTAAGAAATTATCTTCAAGATTTTGTGGTGGAAAATGATTTCTTTCAAAATCCTTGAAAGGAGCTATGAATGGAAAAATAAATGTATTTG
Organism: Cynocephalus volans; assembly: GCF_027409185.1. Lineage (NCBI taxonomy): Eukaryota > Metazoa > Chordata > Mammalia > Dermoptera > Cynocephalidae > Cynocephalus > Cynocephalus volans. Next base: position 88,091,056 of record NC_084474.1, read on the forward strand.
ACTAAATTAAGTAAAATATTGCTGTTCAGTGAATGAAACCATAAACAAAGCTAAAAAAAAAACCTGGTTAAATATTGAAAATATATTTTCAAAGTATATAACTAACACATTATTTCCTTTTGCATATCAAAATTCTGAATATCAGCGAGAAAAACTAAGGCACCCATACTTTTCCCATGAATAATGAGAAAAGTATCTAAATAGGTAATTTTTTAAATAAATAGCAGCATGAAAGGCTACCTAATATATGATGGCTGGGTCAAGTTAATCAGAGAAATGAAAATTAAAATAGTAATAAGCCATCACTTTATATACCTACTCAACAAAATAAGCACCACCATAGAAACCTGTAGATTGCTGAACACTGGTCCTAAGGAGGGAATGATTGGTTTTATGTGGTAAGAGCAGTGAGAACCTACCTGGAGGTAATGTTGAAGCTGAGTTTTGCAGGGTACATGAAAATCCAACAGGCAGAAAGGGATGCACAGAAGCAGGAGGTAATGGATCAGAGAACCAGAGTTGCCAATATACCAACAGAAATGATTGTAAATGAAGACTTTGGCCTTGAAATGGAAGTTACCAATAACCCTAACCCAATGCCCTAGGGACTAGTTGGGAAGCGATGTGTCCAAGGATGACTCCTGGAAAAAGCTAATGTGTGGAAGAAAATGCCGAGAGCAAAGCTCCTGTTATTAGAAATCAGTGTCCTGAGTCATACAGTTGGTGACCTTGCAACCAGTGAACTAGCATTATACTTTCTAGGATAGCAGACAATTGGATGCTCCATGGTGTATGATTTCAGGGATGCTTTATTTTATTTATTTATTTTATTTTTGAAACTTTGTTTTTATTGAGTTAGAATTTCCAGTCGGTATGTTTTTTTAAAATTTATTTTATTTTTAATTGAAACATGATTGATTGTACATATCTGTGTGCTACAGCATTGAATATAAATACCTGTGTGTAATACATGATCCTCAAATCAGGATAATTACTATATTTATCATTAAACAATGTAATCATTTTTTATGGTTCTTTACCAGTTTCTCGCTAATCCCCTCCCACTAAACTTTCCCACCTTTGGTGGCCTCAGTTCCATTCTCTTCTTTTGAAAGTTGAACAAATTATTGTGATTGTTGTATCTTTCTTTCTTTTTTCCTTTATTTTATCTTATGTTTTATTTATTTACTTATTTATTTTATATACCACTTATGAATGAGGACATGTGGTACTTCTCTTTCTGTTCCTGGCTTATTTCATTTAACATAATTTTCTCTAAGTTCCTCCATGTTGCTGCAAATGCAGGATTTTATTCCTTTTAATGGCAGAGCAGTATTCCATTGTGTAGATATACCACATTTTCCTTATCCAGTCATCCACCAATGGACATTTAAGCTTGTTCCAACTCTTGGCTATTGTAAATAGAGCTGCAATAAACATAGGAGAGCAGATATCCCTTTGACATAATGATTTCCATTCCTTTGGGTATACACCCATCAGCAGGATTGCTGGATCGTATGGCAGTTCTATCTGTAGTTGTTTGAGGAACCTCTATACTGTTTTCCATAACGGCTACACTAATTTCCAGTCCCACCAACAGTGTAGGAGGGTTACCCTTTCTCTTCACCCTCACCAGCATTTGCTATTCTCTGCCTTTTTGATAATAGCCAGCCTAACTGGTGTGAAATGGTATCACGATGTGGTTTTTATTTGCATTTTCCTGATGCTGAGTGATGTTAAGAGCATTTTTTCATGTGCTTGTTGACCATTTGTATATTTCCCTTTGAGAAATGACTATCCAGCTCCATTTTCCATTTTTTAATTTGATTACTTGTTTTTTATTGTTGCATTGTTTGGGTTCACTGTGTATTTTGGATATTAATCCCTTGCCAGATGCACAGTTTGTGAATATTTCTCTACTATTGTGTAGGTTGTCTTTTTGCTTTATTAACTGTTTCTTTTGCTGTGCAGAAGCTTTTTAGTTTGATATAATACCATTTGTTTATTTTTCCTTTTTTTTGCCTGTACTTTTGGAGTCTATTCATAAAGTCTTTGCCCAGTCCTCCTTCCTGAGGTATTTCCCCTATGTTTTCTTTTACTAGTTTCATAGTTTCAAGTCTTACATATATGTCTTTAATCCATTTTGAGTTAATACTGGTATATGGCAAGAAGTACAGGTCTAGATTCATTCCTCTACATGTGAATGTCCAGTTTTCCTACTACCACTTATTGAAGAGGCGGTCCTTTCCCTAATGTATACTCCTGTTGCCTTTGTCAAATATCAGTTGGCTGTAAGTATGTGGGTTGACTTCTGTGTTCTCTATTCTGCTCTACTGGTCCGAGTGTCTGTTTTTTTTGCCAGTACAATGCTGTTTTGGTTACTATAGCTTTGTAACATAACTTGAATTCAGGTAGTGTAATGCTTCCAGCTTTGTTATCTTTTTGCTCAGGATTCCTTTGGTGATTCAGAGTCTTTTGTTGTTCCATATGAACGTTAGGATTGTTTTTTCAATTTCTGTTAAGAATATCATTGATATTTTGATGGGGATTGCATTGAATCTATAGATTGCTTTGGTGGTATGGATATTTTCACAATGTTAATTCTACCAATTAAAGAGCATGGATTGCTGTTCCATCTTTTTGTGTCCTCTTTAATTTCTTTCAGCCATGATTTGTAGTTCTCATTGTAGAGATCTTTTACCTCCTTGGTTAAATTGATACCTAGGTAGTTTATTTTTTTGGTGACTATTGTAAATGGGCTTACTTTCTTGGTTTATTTTTTCTGCCAGTTTATTACTGGAGTATAACAATGCTACTAATTTTTGTTGATTTTGTATCCTCCAACTTTACTGCGATAGTTTATCAACTCTAAGAATTTCTGATAGAGTCTTTAGTTTTTTCTGTGTATAGGATCATGTCATCTGCAAGCAGGGACAATTTGACTTCATCTTTTCCAATCTGGATGTTTTTTATTTCTTTCTCTTACCTAATTGTTCTGGCTAGTACTTCCAATACTATGTTAAATAGGACTGGTGAGAGTGGGCATCCTTATCTTGTTCCTTGTATTCTTGATGATATTGTGGTGGGTTATCATGTATTGCTTTTATTGTGTTGAGAACTTTCCTTCTATACCTAATTTGCTGAGTCTGTATCATGAAGAGATGTTGAATTTTGTCAAATGCTTTTTCTGTGTCTATTGGGATAATCATATGGATTTTGGACTTGATTTTGTTGATGTGGTGTATCACATTTATTGACTTGTGTATGTTGAACCATTCTTGTATCCCTGGGATGAACCCCACTTGATCATGGTCTATAATTTTTTTATGCATTGCTGTATTGTGGTTGCTAATATTTTGTTGCAGATTTTTGCATCATGTTCATAAGAGATATTAACCCATAGTTTTCATTTTTTTGTTGTACCTTTGTCTGGTTTTGGTATTAATGATGATGATACCTCATAGAATGAGTTTGATGCCAGCCTCATAGAATGAGTTTGGGAGAATCACCTCTGCTTCAATTTCTGGGACAGTGTGAAGAGAATTGATATTAATTCCTCTTTAAAGATCTGGTAGAATTTGGCAGTAAAGCCATCTGGTCCTGGGCTTTCCTTTGTTGGGAGACTGCTGATTACTCTTCAGTCTTGCTGCTTGTTATTGGTCTGTTCAGGTTTTCTATTTCTTCTTGCTTCAGTCTTGGTAATTTGTAAATATCCAAAAATTTATCCATTTCCTCTAGGTTTTCAAGTTGTTGGCATATATTTCTGTATAATAGTCTCCAATGATTGTTTATGTTTCTGTGGTACTGGTTGTAATATCTCTTTTTTCATTTCTGATTTTTGTTATTTTGTTCTTCTCTCTCCTTTTTTTAGTTAGCATAGCTAATGGCTCGTCTGTTTTGTTTATCTTCTCAAAAAACCAATTTATTGCTTTATTGATCTTTTGTATCTTTTGAGAGGTCTCTATTTCATTTAATTTATTTCTTTCCATTTACTAATTTTGGGATTGAATTATTCTTGTTATTCTAGTTTTTTAAGGTGTAGCATTAGGTTATTTATTTGAAATCTTTGTATTTTTTTAATGTAAGCATTTATTGCAGTAAGCTTCCTTCTTAGTTCTGCTTCTGTAGTATCCCATATGTTTTGATATGATGTGTCTTTATTTTCATTAGCTTAGAAATTTTTTTTTATTTCCTGTTTAATTTCTTCTTAGCCCCATAGGTCATTGAGGAGCATGTTGTTTAATTTCCATGTGTTTGGATAGTTTCCAGAGTTTTGTTTGTTATTGGTTTCTAGTTTTAATCCATTGTGGTCTGTGGTCTGAATATATACTTGAAATAATTTCAATTTCTTAAAATTTGTTGAGACTTAATTTGTGACCTAACATGTGGTCTATCCTGAAAAATTTTCCATGTGCTGATGAGAAGAATATATATTCTGTAGTTGTTAGATGAAATGTTCTGTAGATATCTTCCAGGTCCACCTAAAGTATAGTTTAAATGCTGTTTTTCTCTGTTGATTTTTTGCCTAGATGATCTTCCCAATGCTGAGATAGAGATGGTCAGGTACCCAACTATTATTGTATTTGGGTCTATTGCTTTCTTTCATTAGGTCTAATAGTGTTTGCTTTATATATCTGGGTACTCCAGTGTTGGGTGCATATATATTTATGATTGTTATGTCTTCTTGCTGTCTAGATCTCTTTATCATTATGTAGTAGTCTTCTTTGTCTCTTTTTATGGTTTTTGTTTAAAGTCTACTTTATCTTATAAAAGAATAGCTATTCCTGATCGTTTTGGGTTTCCATTTGCATGGTATATCTTTTTCTGTACCTTTACTATTAGTCTGTATTATTCCTTCACAGGTAAGGTGAGTCTCTTGAAGAGAGCATATAGTTGGGTCTAGCTTTTTAATCCAGTCAGTTAGTCTGTGTCTTTTGAGTGGGGAATTTAATCCACTTACATTTTGATTTGTTATTGAAAGATACTGTCTTACTCCTGGAATTTTATTGATTTTCATTTGGATGCTTTAAATATCTTCTATTCCATTCTTTCCCTTTTATTGTTTGTCTTTGATGTTTGTTGTTTTTTTAGGTGGTAGGACTTAGTTTCTTTCTCATTCTCATTTGCATTTTTGTTCTACCAGTGGCTTTTGTTCTTTCTTGTGTATTTGTGGTAGTGATTGTCATTTTATGGATTCCAGATGCAGGACTCCCTTGAGGATTTCTTGTAGGTCTGGTCATGTGGTGGTAAACTCCTGCAGTTTTTGTTTGTCTGGGAAATACAGGATTTCCTACTCATTTCTGAAGGACAGCCTTGGAGAGTATAGTGTTCTTGGCTAGGAGTTTTTTTCTTTTATTATTTTGAACATATCATCCCATTTTCTTCTGGCATGTAGAGTTTCTGTTGAGAAGTCTGCTGTTAGTCTGATGGGGACTCCCTTATAGTTGACTTGAAACTTTTCTCTTGCTGCTTTTAGAATTCTCTTTTTGTCTTTGAGGTTTGTAGTTTGACTATAATGTGTCATGGGGAGTATCTTTTTGGATTGAATGTGTTTAGGGATCTTTAAGCCTCCTGGATATGAACGTCCACGTCTCTCCCTAAACCTGGGGGGTTTTAGTTATTATTTTCTTGAATAGGTTTTCAATACCTTTTTCTTTCTCCTCCCCTTCTGGAACACCCATACTTTGGATGTTTGTGTGCTTAAGGTTGTCTGCTAGCTCTCTTAGATTTTCTACTTTTAAAATCCCCCTCCCCTTTTTTGTCTGCCTAGGTTATTTCAAAAAGATTGCCTTTGAGATCAGAAATTCTCTCTTCTGCTTGCTCTAACCTGTTGCTTAGGCTCTCAGTTGTGTTTTTCATTTTGTTGAAAGAATCCTTCAATTCCAGAAGTTCTGCTACATTCTTTTTTAAGGTGTTAATCTCTTTGTAAATTTCCTCCTTCATATCCCTGATATTTGTCCTCATTTCATCAAGTTGTCTAACTGAGTCTTCTGGTATCTCACTGAGTTTCCTTAAGATTGTTGCTCAGCATTCCTTTTCAGTCATTTCAAGGGTTTCCTACTCTATGAGGTCTGGTACTTGAAAATTGCTGTATTCCTTTTGTGTTGCCATATTTTCTTGGCTTTTCATATTTCTAGTATCTCTACATTGATATCTGGCCATATTATAGAGTAGTTGTTTCTTCTCTTACTCTGTAGTGGGCTTTGAGGAGAGAGATTTCCTCTTCTTTCTCCAGTCTCTGCTGGTGACCCTCCTTGTGTCAATGCAGTTGAGTGTCTGGCAGGCTGCCTGCGCAGTGGCTGTGGCTGCTACTGTGTTGAGCTGCCCTTGTGGCAGCAGTGGCTGTGGCAGTAGCTGTGATGGGCCAGCTTCATGAAAGTGGTGTTTTTGGTGTGCTCCTGCATTGTGATAGGTGGTGGTGGCTGCCCGCAACTCCTGCCTAGGACCCCAGGAGTGCTCCTGCATTCTGCTGGGCAGTAGGGGCTGCCCTCAGCTCCTTGCTAGTACACTAGTCATGCTCCTGCTTTCTGCTGGGTGGTGGGGGCTTCCTTAGGCTCCTGTCTAGGACCCTGGCCATGCTTCTTGAGGGATACTTAAAAAGCACTCACCTCTTGAAAATCTTGACAAGGTGGCTAAGGCTTCCCTGTTTAGTGGTAAGGCCCTGGCACCCTCAGGTAAAGGTATGAATTGTTTTGAATTGTGATAAAAGGGGAAAGTCTAAATTTGATGGGCTCTATATCAATGGGCCTAAGGAAAATTTTACAAAGCAAGATCCACAGCTACTGGGGACACTTGAAACATAGCATGAACAAAGTGATATGGGGAGTGAGAGACTTCTGAAACATTCTGATTGAGTAGCCTTGAATAAGAAACCTTTATGAGCTTTAGATTCCTTGCTTTTTCTTTCATCCATTCATCTTTCAATCCATCTATTCATTTATCAAGTACTTATTGAATGCCTTCTGTGTTTTAGGCAGTTTACAGGGCACCTTGACCCTGACCACATAGAGCTTTGAACCTAGTGAACAAGATAATAATTGTAGATAATAATTGCACCATTACCATAATGAAATGAATGCTTGCAATGGTGATTCATAATATGTGGATTAGGTTGAGAGATAATTGTTTTCTGAGAATGTATGAGGCAGAGCTTTGCCCTAGTCAAGGATATCATGGAAGGCTTCCATGAAGAAGTGGCAACTGAGCTGAGATCTACAGCATGGGAAGGAATCGACAGATGAAGGTGGCAGGAAAGAACCTCCATGCAGAGACCAGCATATAAAAAGGTGCTGTGGCTGGAAGGAACCTAGTGTTTACCAGGAATGGAAATGAGATCAGGATGGCTTGAGCAGAGAGAGTAAAGGAAGGATTTATGAGAGGTGTATAGAAGAAAAAAAGAGCCAGACCCCATGGGGCACTATAAGTCATGCTAAGCACATTTGCATTTATCCTAGGCATATTGAGAAGCCACTTAAGTGTTTTAAGTAGAGAGGTAAAATAGTTTTGCATTTTGAAATGGTCACTCTGGCTGCTATGTGGAAAACAGCTTGGAGGGGGCCCCGTCAGGAGTCAGGTGAAGGGAGCACTGCATTATACAGATGAAAGATAATCATGATTTAAACTAGAATGGTGGCTGGAAAAGCATAGTGAAGTTGATGAATGTGATAAATACTTCAAAGGTAAAATTGCTAGAGCTTGGATATGGGTTGACAGTAAGGTGTGGGGGGGGGGCGATATCAAGAAGGACCCATAGATTCTGGCTTGTTCAACCAAATGATGGGGTGTCTGAGTCAGGGGTCCTGGAAAAGATGTAGTCATCCGTAAAAAGGGGGTAAGCCTGCCAAGCCTGCTTCCCTCATAGATTTGCTTCCAAGCTCCAATGAGATAAAGAATGTGACTATGCCTTGTAAATGATGTGGTTCTGTGGATATATAAACTATGATTATTTTCCAATCTGCTGTGGTTAATGGCTCAGTGTTGCCTTGAAACAAAATCTTCTAAGGAAATCTAAATTCTTGCTGAGGAGCAAACAAAACAAGTTCGTCCCATCTTGGCAACAATCAGAAAAATTAGACATAATAAAATCTTTGGGGCAAGAAAATATCTTGCCAAAACTGCAGCCCACTCAGAAACTTCAGTTTCCAAGTTTCCTCCTCAGCTGAAATCTTTTACATTTCTAGTTTTTCTCATAGTTGGCAAATGGCAATACGGGCAGTAGGGGAAGCTTCCCTGATTATTAGACTTTCTAGACCTTTTTGCTCTTGCAAAACAATATTTTGGATGACACCCAAGTGATTCAGAAGTTTAAAGACTCAACAGGCTTACTGATACTGACAATGCTGCCTGCATTCTGTGCCATGGATATTTCCTCCTCTCTAAGGAGACATCTTTTAGTATCTGCTGCATTGGAATATAATGCAACTCATGGATTTTATTTTCATGGCGTCCCCCTTATTTCCACAGATTATGCAGCTCTGAGGAAACTCAAGGGCACAGAGCCGCCACTAGGTGTGTGCCTCAAATTTCCATCCAGATTTAATACTTGCATGGAAAGTCCCTGAGTCTCCAACCCACCCTGTGGGTCTTCTTGTGCTTAGCACATCTGAGAACAAAATCCATGCCCTGTAGCATCACACCAACAGGCCATGAGGATCCAACCCTGCTTTCTCCTTTGGTCTTCTTTCTTACCTCTTACCACAGTGTCCTCTGAACCTGAAGAATTCTGCTTACCATGACCCATGCTGACATTGGATTCTGGCTAACTTCACCTCACTCTTCCAGATTCAATAAATGCATTTTCTCTTTCACGGAGCCATCCCTAGACCCTCACCTGAGCTCTCCTGATAACCTGGGCATACCTCCATCAGAGCACAGACCACATGGCTTGGGGTTTGTGGGAAGGCAAGACCTAGAGTTGAATCTCTAATCTTGCCACCCTCATTAGCTCTTTGACCTTGGCTGAGTTACTGTGGTTGACTGTTGTACTAATGCCCCCCCAACAAATCACACCTGCCAGTATCCCTTGTGTAGGCCCCTCCTGCATTGACTGGGCTTGGCTGGGTAAATTTGCTTTGACCAATGGGACATCAGTAGACTTTACTCAAGCAGAAGCTTGATAAGCACTTGTGCTTTGGGTCTTGCCCTCTTGGGATGCTGAGGGAATGAAAGAAACCCAAATTATCTTGCTGCAGAGACCACACAGAGGAGACCTGAGGTGACAGCTTCCACTAATTGCCGGAAGTGAGTGAATCCTTCTTTGAAATCCAGACCCAGTTGAGCCTTCAAAAGAATGCAGCCACAAGAATGACCACGGGTGAGACTAGGCTGCCCGGGTGGGACTAGGCTGCCCAGGTGAGACCAATTCAAATTGTAGAATTGTGAATAAATAAATAATTGTATTGTAAACCAATGAGTTTGGAGAGGTTTGATACACAGCAACAGAAAACTAAAATACCCAGTAACCCGGTTCACCTATATGTGACCACTGACCATAGAGGGTGTTTCTGATTTTGAATCCCTAATTGTGCCATACTTGCTGACTATATGACCTTGAGCCAGTTACTCTGAGGTCTTACATTCACCATGTGTAAAATGTGCTCAATGCTCCTTATATCACAGTGTTTTGTGAAGATAAAATGAAATAATGTGCATAAACTGTTAAGTACAGTTCCTAGCAAAGAATACTCAGTAAAGAAGAGTAATTATTATTATAAGTTTCTATCCTTCTCATTGATCTTGAGCTTCTTGGTCACTAGGAATTACAAACTAATCACCTCAGTATCTCCAAGGAATATCAAAGAGACTGTGACAGATTAAATTCTAAGTAAGTGTTTGTCAAAGCGATAAATGAATTAATGGTGTTCTCTCTGGTTTAATTGGGAGTTTTTGCACTACTAGTTTGGTTTATGTGACCCTAGTAGAAACATATTATTGAGTGGCCTGCTGAATGAATAAACAATGACCTGAGGGAGCCAGAGGCATGGAGCAGCTGAATTTAGCATTTAGACTCTTACCCCTCCTGAATGAGTTGAACCCATCCCGTGGTTCTCAAACCTGGCTGCACAATGGAAACCACCTGATACCTTGTTCCTACCCACAAAGACTGATGTAATTGGTCTAGAGTTTGGTCTGGGCATCAGGGGGTTTTAAAATCTCCCCAGGTGATTCCACTATGCAGTCAAGTTTAGACCCAAGTTGGCAAATGATGGCTACACCGGACAAATGCAGCCCACAACCTGCTCTCGTAAGTAGAATTGTATGGGAATGCTATCATACCCATATGTTTACCTATTGTCTATGCTGCTTTTGTGCTGCAGTGGCAGAGCTGAGTAGCTGTGACTGAGAGCATATGACCTGCAAAGCCTAAAATAGTCACTGTTGAGCCCTTTACAGACGTTTACTGACCTCTGCTTTAGACCATCAGAAGACTATACTCCCCGGCTTCATCTCTTACCACCACAGCCCCCAGCACCTGGAATTCAGTCTTGCTCTCTATCACCAAGTCCATTTCCAACTTCATTACTTGATGTGAAAAATTTCACGCTGAGTTGTGTGGTGTATTGTGACTACATTTTCCACCTTGACCAAATTTTTCTCTTTTTAGAATTTATTCTCATAATTTCTTTGCTTTGGTTTCTTTGTACACGTCACAAATTTAGCCCTAACCTCTTTTTTTTTTTTTTTTTTGTCTTTTTCGTGACCGGCACTCAGCCAGTGAGTGCACCGGCCATTCCTGTATAGGATCCGAACCCGCGGCGGGAGCGTCGCCGCGCTCCCAGCGCTGCACTCTCCCGAGTGCGCCACGGGCTCGGCCCTAGCCCTAACCTCTTTAATGTACTTGTAAATTCCCTCTGGACACAGCCAAATGCTCTGACAGCCCCACCTATATGCTGAAGTATGTCTCTTGTTGCCTACAGCCCCTCTCTCTCTTCTGTGTTGGATTTAGTTTCCTGGAGCCCCATGTCATCTTCTTTCTTGATTTATTCACTAATTTGTTTAATGACACACTTATTTATGAAATGTCATACTTCCTTCATTGCTCTTCGAGTTTTCTTTTCCAGTTTTTATTCTTTGATTATTTTTCTACTTTTTCCTGCATTTACTCCACTTCATCTTTTATTCATTTATTGGATTTTTATTTTACTGCCAAATGTTTAATTTCCAAGAGCTTGTTCTCCTTTACTTGTAGTTGGTTAGAAATCTTGATTCTCCTTTGATCTTAGAATAGGATTTTTAGGTAATGCATGAACGAACCAAAAGGCTCTTGAATAGGGGACAAAAGTCCACAGATAAGTTTGGCAAAAGCCATCTAATCAATTCTAATCACTGTTTAGGGATGGGATTGTGTACTTTGACTGTTTTAGGTTACTGGTTTGATTCCGGCTTGAATGACTATTGACTATTTAACCTACTGATTGTTCTTTAGATATGTTAAGGAAACTGCTTGAATGCTGTTTAAATATGCTAAAGAAATCACTGTAGGAAGTATGTAGAAAAGAAAATGTTTACTAAGGACAAACTGTTTGCTGGTAAAATGACCTAACTTTTTACAAATTACATTCTGGAATGTCACATTATGAATTTACTGCTGTTACTAGTTGTACACTGACTGTTTTTATGTCCTTCTTTGATGACTGAATCAATTGATTTTTCTTGTGAAACTTCCTTGTCTTGTCAATAAAAAGAAAGGCTGATTTTGAATCGGAGCTGCTCCCCTGATGGGTGGCAGTCCCTCCAGGCCTCATTGATGGTACTTTGAGTGAATTCTTTCTTTCTCTTTTTTCTATCTCAGTTACACAGAGGAAAGTGTAACAAAGTGGTGCCCCATGTGAGAGTTCTCCAAGGATCAGAGACTGACCTGCCAAATATTGGAGAGAAAAAGGATGTCCAATGCATCCCAGCAAGGAAGTCCTTAGTAAGGGAGATGCATCCCAGTAAGGGAATCACAGACAGCTTTCGATTAGCAATTGCATGCCTGTGGCAGTGTCTAATTAGGGCTTCACCTGGAGGTTTTGCTTTCTCTCTCTTTCAATTTTCTATCTATTCTTCCAGCTATGGGTAACTTGCTATCTGAAAAGGAAGTTCAATATAGATCCTTAAGGCAGCAGGGTATAAGTAACTAAGTGTCAACTAACTGAATTCTTATTGGTTATTAGACAACAATGCCCTCAGTACCTTAAAGAAGGGAATCTTGATGTTGAGGGTTGGGAACAAATTGGTCAACAGTTAAAAAATACAATAGGTCCAGTTAAGTCTTCTCATCTAATGGTTTGGAATTTGTGTTGAGTTGCTTTGGGACCTATTCTAGACCTTAACAAAAAACAAAGACATATTTATGTCACTGAAAAAGGATAAAACTTAATCTTTGCCAGTAACTGAACAAACTTAATTAGACAAACTAAATAAAATCCTTATTGTTTCTGTTTATGTCTACATGTATACGTACTTAAATGTATGTTAGGTCTACATGTTCATATCTATATGTGTTTGTATTGTCTGCATGATACTAAATTGGCTTATAAATAATGCACGCTCATTAAATAAATAAGTATACTTTTCAAGTTCACATGACTTTAATTTTCTAAAATTGCTGATAAAATAAATATATTTTCAAAATTTGATTTAAACCTCTCGCCTAAATTTGTCTTTAGGTCAACACGTTTTGTGGTATGTTTAATGCTTGTTTTATTAGTTTAAGGACTAAAAGCTGTAAGAAATCTGGCTTCTGAGCTTCTCCCAGGGCCTTGTACATGTCTTGTTATTAGCTCGTTTTTGGTCTTAAGCCTCTAAATACACCAAGTTTTTAGCTAGGAAACCATAAACATCTATTTGGTAAAAAATAGTTGAGACAAACTGGGCTTTATGTAATCTGCTCTGACAAACGGACCCCTATTTACTAACCTAAATGTATAAAAGTGTTCTTATCAACACACATTGTTGCCTGGGTTTACTAATCAAACAGGACTACATTTGTCTTTGGTAGAGGCTTTTAAGTTGTAAACCCTGTCAAAACCAAAACCAAAACAAAAAAAAACCCCTTTCTATATATAATTTTTAGACAAATTAGGCCAATTTAACATTGATAAAAAAGAAACGAGTATGTAAAAAGGAGGTGGTTTGAGGAAGACTATGGATGTGGGGATGTGGTTATGGTTGGAGGGGCTAGAGAGAAGGGAAAAAAAATTTTATGTAAGAAAGCATCTGGTACAGTGTATTTTTGTCCTAGAGTAAAATGACTGGCTATTTAGAAAGTAGGAATTACAGGACAAAAACAGAATGTCTAAGTAAGTCATGATAATGGTTTATGTAGATAAGTTTGTTAAAAGGGTTTTACAGTAGAAAGAGTAACTGGATTTAAAAACAAAGTATGTGTGAGTTTTTCTAAAAATTAATGTCAAAAGAGTTCTGATGCAGGGTTGAGTTTGCTCTCCTGCAATGGAACAACCAGATTTCCTACAAGCACTTAACTACTCTTAATAAAAAATTGTAAAAGGTTTTCTTTATCTTTTAGATAACTGGCCTAGGAAGCTTATTTCATGTTTTATCATGATAATTTCTTGTGCTCTCTGCCTTTAAAATCCTTTGTCATTGTGGTTTTATTATTCAATTAAGTGTTTTAAGCCTTTGTTATTTAACAAATTTTCCAAAACCAAATTCTAAAAACTCAACCTTTTAACTTAAACTAACTTTCAGAGGTTCCAAGGGCCCTGGAGCTTCTCAAAGGATATATATATATATATATAAAATATATCAAAACCAATTGGCTTCTTTGATAAATTAAACTGTATGAGAAAACATTGTCAGTACTAAAATGTTATTAATATGTGTTCCAAAATTTTGCAAGATTCTTAAAAATCTGTGTCTTGATATGTATGCTACTGGTCATAATCTTGCTTCAATTATAATTTTAAAATGTTATGTCTTCAAATATTTCATAAAAAAAAACTCTGATAGGTACAATTTCCTGACAAACTTTGAGTTCATACTTTTAAACTAAATTTCTAAAATTCTAATGAAGAAACTGATGGGTTTGTGAAATTGTTCCCAAAGGTCAAAACAACAGAAGTTAATTAGTGAACTTATTGAAAAGAATTATGGGTTTTTGCAATTTCCTTACTTTGAAACACTGCTGGTTCTCTAAATGTTTTGTTTTCCAGATTTAAGAAAAGTCTCTCTCTCTCTTAAGCTATCTATAACTGACAACAGTTTGGTAAAACATCATTTAAAACAAAAGTAAAGCATTTGTTTTCTCCCTATTTGATCCCCCAAAAGGTTTAATAACTTTAAGTATCTTCATGATTTTATTATAACAATGTGGCTATTTTTATAAGTTCAATGGAAATTCAGTCTCTCTCTTTATAACAGGATGTAATTTAAAACTTTGGTTATAAGACAGCATGTCTCACTCCTAAGTTGCTGACCCCTCTTTCATGTTGCCGTAATTTGGTCTAACTGCTACTTCATCTTGCTGCTTCATCTTTCCCCCCAACGTGGGACCAAACAACCTGAAAGTCAGCTTTGCCAATGCCGAGGAATCTATACAAAAAAAGTAAGACCTTTTCAATCAAGATATTGATCATCAATGCTTTTATGAGGAATACCTTGATCATAACGGGGAAATAACATCTTCTCTACAAAAGCAGCTCTCTGGGCCGAGCCCATGGCGCACTCTGGAGAGTGTGGTGCTGGGAGCACGCGACGCTCCTGCTGCGGGTTTGGATCCTATATAGGACTGGCTAGTGCACTCACTGGCTGAGTACCGGTCACGAAAAAGACAAAAAAAAAAAAGCAGTTCTCCAAATTTTCTTGGCCTTAAAGAGGGTGTTTGTAACTTGGATGAGACATCCTGTTCTTAAACAAAAGATTTGTCATTAATCAAAAATTTTACAAAACACTGAATGCTTTGAAAACAGTAATTTACGTGCTGGACAGGTGAACACTGACAAACTCTCTGGACTCAATCAATTATTATATGGAACAAAATCCCCTTCTGGAGTTTCAACAACTGGTAATTACACTTCAATTCACAGCACCTGGAATGATGCTGATACAACAGCTTTGGGAGATGATGACATCATCAGTCCTCACCTGAAGTAAATTAAAAGGACTTGCCATGCTGGATGATACTAAATTTGCTTTAACAAAATGCTTTTTGTCTTAACTATAACAACCTCATCCATAGCTTTTCCTTTTGCTTTTAAATAAATAAAACAGGGGAGATGTGGAGTATACTATAAAGCAAATATATTTTGCAGGACCTAGTTTCTTGTACTTTCAGATTTAGTTTAACTTCTTAGAAGTACATATAAAATGTTAACCTTGCAAAAAACAGAAAAATTTCCCCAGGCTATATAGTCTCTGTTATAAGATAAAGAATTGTAACACAGCAAAGCTGCTGGTTGAAAGACAGACAAGGTACTGATTGATATGTAAAGATACTGGGAAGTTTCTGTACAGAGGAGGAATGTTTGCTAAGATCAAGCTTTTGTTGGCGGATCACTTAAATTGCCTTACGGAATGTCATCTGGCTTGTTTTACTGAATGTTACCAGCCTATATTGTTAAACTATAACCCCACCTATGTTTTCTTCCTGTAACTTCCTGGTCTGGAGAATAAATACAGGAAGAGAACCCCAATTCATGGTTAATTTTCCAAATGGAAGGAATGCCTCGCTCTTGAGGGTTCTGGGAGATTAAACACTTCAGGGCTTCTCACTGCTCAGAAGAGATGGGCTTTGAGTAATCCTTTGTGGCTCTGTCACCCAGGAGAAGAGGGGTGACAAATCCATGGGGGACAAAGCAATATTTACTGAGTGTGTTTCAAATATGTCCTTGTTTCTTAGATGCACATCTCCTGTCTCTGAGAATGTAATGGGGGATAGGAATAGATGCAGGGAATCAGTTGGGTGTTACGTATTTTTTTTAAAAAAGAATTAGGAAGCTTTAGATTCTTTTCTGAACTTTGAAACACTTTGGACAATTGGGTAATAGCTACTCACTGAAGGTTTGAAATAATTCACCCGAAAAGCCATCAGAACCTAGTGTCCTCTTTTTTATTTTTGTTTTCCATTTTCACCAGTTTCAGCTTTGGTTGTTGCTGTATTGGGGCTCTTTTTTTCTCACAGTCAATATTAGTGATTAATAATTTTTAGAAAATAATACATTTTATTCACAGTTTCAAATAGTCTAGCATGTTAATCTCACTTAACTCCTGGGAACTCCTTCGTATCTGGTTATCTGGTCATAATGAAGAATGCAGGTTCAAGAATGAGATGGATTTGCTTCCAAATCCCAGGTATTCCACTTATTGGCTTTGTGATTTTGAACAAGTAACTCAGCCTCTATGAGCCTCATCATAATTCTGCCTTCCTTGGATTGAATGCTCCCCTAAAACTTAATCCCCATGGTAACTGTTGAGGATGGGAAATCCTATTACAGTAATTGAAAGGTAGGGCCTGGAATAAGTGATTAGATCATAAGGACCATGCCACAGTGAACGGATTAATAATGGTGGTCATGGACTTTGTTCTGAGGCCTTTAAAAGGAGAGCATGTGAGAGTCTCTCTCTTTCTCTCTGCTCCACCATTTTATGCCATGTGAGACCCCTGTGTTACTATAAAGCCACCACCAAGGAAGACCCTCACCAAATGTGTTACCTGGACTTTGGACTTCTCAGCCTATGAAACTGTAAGCAATAAATTTTGTTTTCTTACAAATTACTCAGTTCCAGATATTTTGTTACAAGCAACAGAAACAGACTAAAACACTGACTTATTGTGAGAATTAAACCTGCAACCCATTTAAAGTATTTAGCAAAGCCCAATAAGTCTTTATTAAATGTTCTCTCTCTAGTAAGCTAGAGCCTCAAGATTTGCATATGTAGATAAATCCACAATCAATTGTACAAGGAGTAACAAAAAAGCTTAACTGTATCAAGATGAATTCCAAAGTCAGAATCAGGTGGTCAACAGATGCTTACTGAACACCACCATGTGCAAGGGTAACCCTAATGGCTACAGATACAGCAGTGAAAAGAAAGAGGAGTTGCCCTCAAGGAATTTACAGTAGAGTGGTGACCTCTTTAAAACATCATAACATCATTACCCCTCCTCTGCTTACAACTCCACTGGATTCTCTTCACACCTAAAATTCTAACTCTGTCCTGACCTAGAAGCCCTCACGTCTGTCCCCCGCTACCTTTCCTAACTCACTTCTTTCTACTTTCTCCATCAGTTAATATCTTCTGATCATATTGTCCTTCTTTTGGTTCTTAGAACAAACTAAGCTCATTCCCAGATTTGGGCCATTGCAGTAGCTGTTCCCACTGCTTAGAATGCTCTTCTCCCATATTTTCACATGACTGACTCCTTCTTGTCATATAGATTTTAACTCAAGTGTTTCTTTCTCAGAGAGCCCTTCTCCAGGACTGTTGCCTACAGTTGTCCATGCCATGCAGTGCACAGCTCTGGAGGGTACCATCCCTATCAAAGTTTATGCTAATGGTGTCTGCTGGAGCAGTACAGGCACAATCAGTACAGCCATGCTGGGGGGCCCTTGTCTTCTCTGCCTGTGCAGTCGAATAACACCCCCAGCCCAGTCCTTTCATATTTTTCATCCTTTTCAACACTCATTCACAGTACTTACCACTATCCAAAACAATTTAATTTAATTATTGCTTTACTTGTATATTGTCTTCCTGCCCACACTAGAATGTAAACTCCACAAGGGCAGGGCTGGCTCACACTGTAGCCCCAGTGCCTAGAAGAATTCCTGGGACATCACAAGTGCTCAATAAACACGATTAACTCCAAGGGCTGTAACGTAAAGAGGCATCATACAGAAAGAGCAGCAGGAAATGAAAAGTTGCAAAGAACTCTCTGCTCCTTTTCTCTGCTTCTCCCCCATTTGTCCAGTTCACTTTATTCTCTGCAGATCAGCTTCCCAGCTGTCAGATGGTGATGGCTGCTCCCAAATTTCCAAGTCATAGATCCAGCCACAAAAGGAACACACTCACATCTCTCTTGGGCCTGATCCCAAGTCTCAGAATGAGGAATGTGATTATTTTAGTTTGAGCCAAGCATCCATTACTTGTCCAATTAGCTAGGTCAGGAGAGTGAGGCCATATGATAAAGCATGGCTAACTGTGAGAGATAGCCTAGGAAGTTTACTAGAGAAGAGAAATCTTTGTGATCTGGGCAGACTTCAATGATTTTGATACAGGAAACAGTGGAGCCTAAGGTTCAGGTAAGAGCTAATGAGTCCAAATGCTCAGCAGAAGTTGTCATGTGATAAGAACCCAGACTTAAGTAGCTTTCAGTAAACAGCAGTGTGACGTCAAACAACCACTTAACTTTATCTTTATTTGAGAAATAAAGACACTGGATTCAATCATTTCTGTGATCCTTTCCAACTCTGCCATTTTGTGAGTCTCGTAACCTGCTAATTCCCCAGGTTAACCTGCTCTCTCACTAGGTTAACCTGCCTTCAACTCCTGGCATTAATCAGGGAAAACTTCAGCTTTCATACTGTCAACCAGAGGCCAGAAAATGACAAAAAATATCAGAACTAGGGGCAAGAAAATCATGTTAATGGTGGATTAACCAGTACAAAGCTATGCTATCTACCTTAAGTGAATCAATGTGTAGTATATGCATGCATTGAAACAACACACTGTACTCCACAAATACATACAAATAAACCTTAGAAAGTTCAAGTTAATATCATAAAAGAGAGATTGCTATGTACTGGAACATTATAAAGACCGCAGAAGAAGACCAATAAAAGATGTTCAGATCTCTAGACTCAAATAAAATGAACATGCTTGAGGGAAAAGAGAAAAAAGTAAGTGTAATAAAAGGTGAACTCAACTGAGAAAATGATTAAGATGCTCAAATGGAGATTATAATGTTCCCAGATGGAGAGGCCAGACAAATGGATTGGCGCAATCCATTTCCCCAAGTTATGAAGCTCCCAGCCTTCAGAGAATGTGCTCTAAATCCTCCAAACATCCCCGACCATTATCCCATTAGTACCTTTGTGTGTGTGAGTGTGCGCCAAGACATCTTTTCAGCTGTAACATCATTAAAGCAGTGAGCTCTGTGCAAGCTGAAGATCTGAGGAGACTCAAGTGCTTAAGTGGTTCTGGCTGTGAGCAGCAACTGCTGAGATGCCTGGAATGAGACACAAAATTAATTGAACAGTGGAGAACTGACAGATAATGGAGAAGAGGCACAAGACAGGTGACCTGGAGAAATACTGATGCTTTGATGAAACTTTTCATTGGTTTGCTCCCTACGGGCATGGACTGTATCGTACACATTTCATTTTTCTCCCTAACAGCAGCTGACATGATGCCAGACAAAAAGAAGGCATGACTATATGTTTGTGGAAGGAATGTCCATGCTGGAATAGTGATGCTTAACGTGCCTAGAGAAGACTTTCAATTCTGCAGAGTTTCCTTTGTAACTTTTTTGGTCTGATAGTCCTCATTAGCCAACCTGGGATTCTCTAGGGCTCTCTCACACTGAGAAAAACTCACGTGCGCTATTAAAGTCTTGATATCTAGGGTAACAAACTGCCAGCAAATCTTCTTTTAATAACATTGACCTTAGAAATTCTCTCAGTTCTCCTTGGAAACACTTTAATAGATCTTGATCATCAGCAGGAAAAAGTCCAAATACCTTAAAATGGCAATCAATGTTCATCACACTCTGGCCTTTGGCCAACTCTTCCAGCTCAACTCTTGGCATTTTTTCATCTCATACCTTGAAGCTCCCTAAACCTGCCATATTTCTGCTAGCTTCTGAACCTTGTGTATTTTCTTCTCCCTTTTCAGGAATGTTCTTTCTCCCCCTTCACCAGCCTTGTGCTTTAATAATTCCTTTAAAATTTAACTCAGATGCATGTGCCCCTCTGTTCTCCCTTCATCTATAGTTCCATCATGGCATTCATCATTCTATGCTATGATTCATTCTTTCCCTTTCTTCCATTCTAGATTAGAAGCGGCTTGAGAGTTGGACTTCCGTCTTATGTATCACTATACCCTAAGTTCATATGATCATGCCTTGTATATTCTAGATATTCAATAAGTTCTTTGTTGAATGAATAAATGAATGAATGAAGTGATAGGTTAAAGATCAATCCAGTAAGACGGTGTAACAAAATCTCTGTGTTAGAGACCCCATTCTCTTCATTTCTTCATTGATATACTGCACTGAATCACCATGATTGGAACTATACTCTGAATCTCTGAAATCCACAGCCATTAACAGAGCTTATCTAGGAAAAAAATTAGAATCAACTTGAAAGCACAATGTGGAGGCACCTTAGAGAGGCCATAGGGAAGCCTCATGAGCAAATAGAAGTTATTCTGCCATGACTTCCTTCTTGACCCTGGACTCAGGTTGCAATATTAACAATACTGAGAAAGAATTCAAAATAAATGAAAGAAGTGGCTGATCTTGTACCACCTGTTAATGCTTTCCATTACTAATATTTAAGTCAAAAACTGCACATAATGAAGCTCTTCTCATTTGCGGGGGGAGATAGGGTGAAGTTGGGGAGAGATCCATCCCAGTTCATATGGATGCAAGTCATTTTTCCTACAGTCTGAAGTCCAGGTCAAGCACTGGATATTCAGGGTCTCACGACTGGTTATGGAAGAGATGGAACAGGGTGAGTGGGTGGATGAATAGATGGGTGGATGGATGGCTGGGCGGTTGGTTGGATGGATGGAGGAATGAATGGATAGATAGGAAAGATGGATGGAAGAAGTACAGGAGGGACATTGAGCTAGAAGAATTGATTGAACTTGGTAATTCTTTACATATTGGAGAGAGAAGAGGCAAAAAAAATCTAGTATAATTAACAGTGTCCAGCCTAGAAGACTAGAAGAATGGTTATGAAAACTAGAGGGGAAAGAAGGGTAAAACTGCTGTAAGAGTACTTCCACGCTTAGACACCAATGGGAAGCGATTTTCTCTTCCCAAAACTGAGGGATCTATTCTGGTTGTATAGAGAAGATGAGATTTCATTGGAGAAGGTTTCCATATGTTGCCATTTCTTCAATAGCACCTTTGAATTTGCTTTTCACAATATTTTACTCTACTCAAAGGGTGAAAGGACTGAGTTGGTAGTGCATGTGCACATAACGTATAGACATATAACATGAAAATGCATCAGGTGTTGAGGGTGACCAGAAGTTCTGGTGTTTGACTTATGAAAGTTTTCTGATTACTAAACTATGGCCATATAGGGTTGCAGATATGAGTGTGAAAAGTGAATAAAATCAAAAAGGAGAATGCTCTTACATCCAACAACTCATAGCTATTGCTCTGGATATAAATGAGCAATACAAATACAACAGTAGAAGAGAGCACTGAAGAGAGGTATTAATTGTGACAATACAGACAGGTAAGTTAGAGAGGACTTGGATACATGTCGTTCTCTCTGTCGTTCTCTCATCCTTCCCTTCATCCACTTACAATATTTGGCAGGATTCCAAGTCTGGCTCAGGAGTGTCATGGAATAAGGTTAAAGTGTGCAAATTATGAAGTCATATAGCATTTGCATTGGTTGGAATTCACACTCATACCCATGAGGAATAAATTCACCCCTGCCGACCTCCTAAGAGAACGGCTTTAGGGTATATTAATATCAAGCCTAAACTAGGGACTGGAACAATGCCAAGAGGAAAATGATCTGTAATAAGAGCCATTTGTCAAGTAAGATGGCCCACGGTACAGATAGGCAGGTAGACCCCATGGCCAAAGTGCTCATTAGAGGGTCCAGCAGGTGGGCTCTTCAGTCCAGGCAGCAGGCAGTCACTTCCTGAATCACAACCATGTGTAGGATGGTGATGCTTCATGGCTCACTCGAGAGTGTCACCAGCTCACCTGCCTGCAAGCCCAGCAAGTGGATCAAATTTATCTATCAAGGGCGAGAGAAGGCATTTTTTGTCCTTCCTCTCCCGTTTTTCTTCTGGAGAAATGGAGACAAAAGAGCAACAAGCCTTTTTTACAGAAACCAGGGACATTAGCTTTCGTTCTTGGACTAACATAAACGGTCTTGGGGCAAAATTGTCTGCAACCCAGGACAGTGATGGAACCTTAAATAGTATTTTGAAATTCAAACTCAAGATGTAGGGGAAGGTTTGGAATCAGGAGTAAGATCTCCCTAGGGAGACAGAGAGGAGGCTGGAAGAGAGCTTTCATGCAGAGAAAACACCTAAGAAAGGAGCCAGGGGCTAGCAAAGGTACTCTCCTGCGTGTTTGGGGAAGGGGTGCTAGAAGAAGACACTGACTGGCTAAGGAATTCCCGGGAAGGAGAGTTCAGGAGCTGGAGATTTGGAGTCAGAGCAGCTCTGGGTTCAAATCCCAGCCAGAGCACTCACCAACAGGACAGCACATAAGTAATTTATTTAACCTTTGAGCCTCAATTTCTTCATGTGCAATATATGTCCCCCTGGTGGTGCCTGAATGCAACATTCGGTCCGTATGAGGCACCCACTCACCGATCAGCACAGGGAAGGGAGCTGGGGACCCCAGCAGAGGCACCGTAAAGTCAGAGCTGAGTTCCAGGGGAGTGGTGGTGGCATCCTGGAAGCTCTGGAGGACTGCGGGTTTCTCTGGAGTCCTCTTCACTGAGCCTGTCCGGAGCCTCTGTGAGCTGACTCACCCCTGACCTCTCGGGAGCCTCTGAGGCTAAGTTATCAAGGGTAAAAGGCAGCTCTTCTATTTTAAAGTTGCCTTGTTTTTACCCCCACAATAGATCAGGCAAGCTTATGCCTGGGGTCTTTAAACAATATGCTGTCACCTGTTAGGCATTTTTCACAGTGCCTATTTCTTCTTGTTATTTTTTTAATCTCTGATAGGTAACCTAGGGCCTCCTAAGAGTCGGCTCAGAAATTTCACTGTGACAAGCCCCTCGGCTGCCTGTCTAAACTCACACTGGGGAATAATCAGACAAAATGGCTACATTAAGGAGGCTCTGAAAGTGGAGAAAAACTTGCCAGGAAGCAGAAACTCCTAGGATTTTACATCCCCATGGCCTTCAGCTCAACAAAGGGTAAACATGCAGGTGAGGCGAAAGGTCCAGAGTGGAGATCTCCCACTGAGTCTTGGTTTTGGGGACCCTCTACCCCTGCACTGGCCATGCTGACCTTTCTGTATGTACCTGAGCATCTTGCTTGGACACCTGATGTGTGCCAGGCACTGGGCTGGGCTCTGGAGGTGTGAAGGTGAATACCGTGTTGTTCCTCCATCTCCAGGGTATAGACTTCTGGTGATGAGACAGTCACACAAACATGACATTTTTCAGTGAATAGCAAGACCCCTCACTGAATGAGACCAGAAATTTGGTTGTCATCTTTAATATCTTCCAGGATGGAGGGATGGGCCATCAGCCTGTGATGTACCTCGTGAGAACAGACAGTCCACGTAGAAGACACAGGAAGCTACATCCCCTCTTTGTTAATCTGACTGTAAGATGAGTGTTTTTTTTAAATGTCCTAAAGGAAAACTTATTTGTATATGAAAAATCACTCACAAATTACCTTGGTTTTAAATTTTAATGTTGAGTTTATTAAGTTTACAAAATTAAGTTGTGTTCTTTCTCAAGCTTTTATGTTCCCTTTATAATCTTATTCTTCTGTTTGTAAAAGTCTAGCAAAAGTTGACAGTCACTTATAAGGAGACTTGGATTAATACCTAGTCACATTTATAAACTTAAGAATTTTCAGTTCCTTATAATTTTGATATATTCCATTTTTATTACTTTGATTGTCTGATTAAAAAACAAAATTTCCCAAGTACTCAAGTCTTACAAGTCTTGTAGATACATTAAACTCATAAACATGGGGATTCTTATGGTATCACAAATATTCAAGTATTATGTATAAATCTACTAAAATTCAACTTAAAACAAGTCTACACCAATTACTAAATTACTTATTTTAATTGTAATCACAAAGTTTAACTGCTTATCCCAATAAACCAAACTCTATATAAAGCATACATTGCTTTTATAATAATAATCAATAATTAATAAAAGTTAATCAATTAATAAAATCTATACATAATTGTTTCATTTTTGGTAAAAATGCATCCAAAATTATATAAGTATTTGTGTTAAACTATTAACAATTGTTAAATCTGGGTGGTGAGATATTACCTGATTTTTATTTTCTTATTCAAATTTTCTTTATTTTCTAATGAGTATGTATCACTTTTTCTTTCTTTTTTTATTTATTTAATATAATTTATTATACATGTATGTGGAATACAAAGTTGATTTTTAATAATTGTATCACTTTTTAATACAGGGAAAGACATAATTTTTTAAAACATTTTGTAAGTGACTGTTCTGGGATGGGTCCCATGCTTGCTCCCATAGGGTGGTCCCCAGATGCCTAAACTCCCTTTGCAGCCTCCTTCATGACTATCTGGAGCCTGCACTCACCAATCACTGTGGCAGACCTCATGGGTAATGAATTTTATGAATCTATTTGTACTCAGATATGTTTTATTCTAGGTTCTGAGGTATATTAACATTACTTTTCAACAAAGAGAAGAAATTCATGCTAGAGCCACACCTTATAGTGTGAACTTCCTATCATGCAAATTCAAGTTTAATTTCAGGAAAGGGTAGATGAGAAGCTGTTCTCTCAAGACCTGGTGGACAAGTTCACTATGACTAAGTAACTGATTGTCTGATTGTCTGACTGGCTGAAGGGCAAATGAATACATGAATAAATACTTGAATGAAAAAATGAAGTAGTGACTATCCTCGAATGTTTGAATAAATGAGCAAATGAGTGAGTAAAAATACTAATTATGTAATGACCAACTGATTGACAGAAATCAAGACTAATTGAGTAAATGAATGAATGAGTGAAATGGTCAAATATCTGAATGTGTGTGAATAATGAACTGGCTGAATAAACAACGTAACGAATGGGTGAAAGACTAAATGATTGACAATATATGACTGACAAAATTATTGATTGAGCACCTGAACAAATGAATGAGCAGGTGAGAGAATGAAAGACTGGCTGAGTGATTAAAAGGATTGGCTGACTTACTGATTGTATGCATGTGAATTAGTTGACCGACTGAATGATGGTTGTCTAAAGCAACTAGGTGACTACAATAAATGAGGGCCTCACTGAACAAAAGAATGACTGAGTTTGAAGAGAGGCTCTCCCTGGAGTTCCTTTTTCCCTGAGGCTGTCATGCCTCCATCCCAGCACAACACTTCAGCCCAGCCTGTGCGACCCACACCCTCCCCCTTCAATATACTGGATGCCTCGGTGCCCTTGGTGCTATTTTACTCAGGACCCTCCTCGTTGCCTTCCTCAGTTGCCCTCTTTTCATTTCATTTTGCGGATGAAACCTGACCCCGGGTTTGGGCTTATTCTTACCCTTAGGATTTTTAAACCAGTATTGACTTCTTTGGATTGTTTCTCGTAATATCTAAGAAGACTGAGTCAGACTTGAATCTTGGGTCATTCCACTCCTGGGCACCTTGGGAAGGATGCAGATGCTGGGAATGCAAATCTTGGCTATAGTCCTTCCCAGCCTCTGGTGGAAGCCATTCAGACCCTACATCTTGAGGACTCTATCTGTTGGGTGAGAGGTTCCACTGCACCGGGAGCTTGTCTATCTCAGCACTGGGGGCCTCATGACCCCTGTAGGTCTACTTTCAGGCCATTGGGCAGTGGGATGTTGGAGTATGGCATGCACTTGCACAGCTTCCAGGCACAGGTCTATTGAGGAATTCCAGTGTTTTTCTGCTCATCCTTTTATTTTTGACTCAGCTGGTTTTGCCCTTATTTCTCTGGCTTCCCTGGAGCAGATTGATCCTTAAATGAGTTTTTGTTCAAATAAATTCCCTCCTCCTGACCCATTCAGACCAGCGTTTGGGGATGCAGCCTCCCACCTCTTTTCTCCCAGCCAGCTTGAGCTGCCTGCAGGGACAGGGAAATTTTGCTAAAGGAGGCTTTGTGCGTTATCAAAGGATCCGTTAATTGGGAGCTCACTGTATGTCTCTTGTTCATCAGCTTCAAGTCACATAGTGGATCTGTTGTCTACTTAGATTTGTTAAAGGAGCATTTCAGAAGGGTATTTATTCTTCAAGGAAAGCTCAGAGGTTACCCCTGAATTTCAGAGTGAAGATCTGCCAAAATCCATAGCAAAGAGGCTGAAAATAGACACAGTGTTTACTCGTCAGCAGGCTCCCGGAGTGTGTTATTAGCTGTTGGCATGGAATTAGAACATCACCTGTGGGTGCCGAGCTGGAAAGTAGGCAGGGCTGACATGACCACAGAGACAGGGCCTGATGACTGTGTGAGAAGTCGTCCTGCTTGGTTCAGACCTAATGAACGAGAATTCTAATTAGATGTTGACTTTCCCCTCAGGATTTGTAGAGTGGGCTTGACTTCTCAAAGGATCTTTGCATGTGTGAATGCTCAGTCTGATCCTGGGAGTAGGGCAGACAGCTTTAAACCAAGTTGATCCCTCTCTCTGTCTAGACTGCCTTAATTTCCACACTCTGCTAGATTGTGATTCCACTATTTTCTTTATCTTGTACAGTATCTCGCACATGACTAGTGCTTGATAAATATTTGTTGATGAAGTCAATAAATAAGTGAATGTCAAATCCAATTCATCCTCTATGGCTTGTCTCGGATTCCTGTCGTCATTGAATCTTTACTGACTTTGCTTACAAAATGGCACAAAAGAAAAATCAGGAGCCTTGGTTTCAGGCCCACTGGTTTCATACCTCAGTTCTTTCACTAATTAGTTGTGTGTTCTAACTTCTGTCAGCCTGTTTCTTCTTCATCATTATCCCTAAATCATCATCAGCATCAGCACAATAATGAACACTGCTGAGTGTCTACCTTGTGCGGTTACACAGATGACATGTGTTATCTTTTTATCTTCACCAAACTCTGTTATGTAAGTTCCAGTATCTTCAATGCACAGAGGAAGAAATTGAGGCACACAGAGGACCAGCAATAGTAGAAGCTTCCTTTTTACAGAACCTACTTTTTGCTGGGCACTATTCCTGGCATTTTTAAAGCCACTCAACCATAGACTGTCCAATGTGGGCCAATTTGCCTAGAACCATCCCAGATTTAACACTGAAAGTCTCACATCCTGGGAAAACCCTCAGTCCTGGGCAAACCGGAACAGTTGTTCCCTATACTCGATTCTCATAACAAAATATGAGGAAGGCATTATTTTTCCAACTTACAGATGAGAAAGCTGAGGCTCTAGAGGATAAGTAACTTGCCCAGATCCATATAGCTCCCATGTGACAGACCAGGCAGTCCAGTCCCACAGTTTAACCACTCTACTATGCTCTCTCTCAAAAGAAGTAGGGAAATTTCCCCTTCTTTGGATTGTCAAGGAAATACATACTCTCTAATGTGTAATGAGAGTATACTATGTAACTCACCTTTCTACCCTTGTCCATTCAAAACTACTGACTTATCCTTCTCTCACCCTCTACATCCCAGTGCCTCAAAGAATCACACCAGGTAGTCTTTACCTTCTAACTTTCATTCACTCCCAACCTGTCCCAGACTTGCTTCTATCCTCGTCAGTTCTCTGGGAAAGAACTCTAGTTGAGGTCATCAAGTGACTTATGGACTACCCCTTGGTCTCTCCACAGCCCACATTCTACTTTCCTGGACTGTAAGAAGTAGTCTATCTGGATTTGTTAAACTGAAGCAAATAGAAATGAATTGAGTTGGGGTAAGTCCCAAGGCATTTTATACTTCTGACCTCTCCCTCTTTTTCTTGAAATTCTTTTCTGTCTTGGTTCCCATGACTGTCTTAGTTCTCCCACATGTCTGAATGTTCCTTCTCAGACTTCGTTGATCCTCTTCTTTATAAAAGAAAAAGATCTTTCTTCTTTTTAAACATTGCTGTTTTTCAGAATCCTTTCCTCTGACTTCCTTTGTTTTCACTACATGGTCTCTCACTAAATCATCTAATTTATTTCCCAGAATTTAACTGCCTATTTGTATTGGTAAAATTCCCATAACTTTCTCTCGAGTTGCAGACACATATATCCAAATGTATTAACAAGTACAGCATAGGTTCTGCTGCTGTAACAAATAGACCCCCAAATCTCAAGGACTTCATATATCAAATACATATTTCGTGCTCATGATACACGTTCAACACTAGTGTTGAAGGGAGCTCCACACAGTTACTCAGAGATTCAGGTTGGTGGATGATCTGCATACAATGTGGGTATCAGAGAGTCCCATTTGGGGGAACTCTTCTTTCAGAGTCCTCTGCCAGCATCTCTCCACTTGGTCACAATGATCTCCTTTTATCTTCTTTGGAGAAACTAGAGTTCTCTGCTTCCAGGCCTTTTCTGTTCTCTCATCCTGGGGCCTCCTAGCACAGACCTTCAGGACTGGCTCCCACCACTCAGGTCTTTGGCTATATGTCATCTCAGTGAAACCCTCCTTCACAAGTTGATGTAAAATCTATACTCTCTCCATTGCCCCTCCATACTTTATTTTTTATCCATGGTGTTTATCACCATTTAACATACTGTATATTGTTTCTTTCTATTTTATTTACTGTCTGTCTCTACCAGAAGTAAGTAAACTATATACATACAGAAATTTCTTGTCTACCTGTTCACTGATAGATCCTCAGTGGTTTGAAGGGTGCCTGGGGCACAGCAGGTGTTCACTATACATTTGTAAATTGTTATGAAGGTAATGGCCAGACTTCTTAGTGTAGCCTCCACCTACTCATATGGTCTCTCTACTTGCCACACTGCTGTCTTGGCTCTAACCTGACATTTCTCAAATTACAATCTGAGCAATGACAATCCTAGTAGTGTATATGCTTTTTAATTTTTATTTAATTTTTATTTATTTATTCATTTTTGCCTTAAAAAAAAGTTTTATTGAATCAAAATTGATTATACAGGTGCCAATCAGAGAGGTGCCCAGCTGGAGAAGCCCAAGATCTGTGGAGACCATGGGCCCTGCGGTGCCGGCGTGTGACCAGCAGGTAGGCCTCACCACCACCACCCGACTCCATCCCCAACCCCGCCGAGTGAGTGCTGATCAGAGAGGCACCCCCATGATCCACGGAGACTACACACCCTGCAGTGCCAGAGCACAACCCAGTAGGTAGGCTTTGCTACCACCGCCCAATTCCATCCCCAGCCCGGCCGAGTGTGTGCAGACCAGAGAGTTGCCTCCCCTGAGAGGCCCAAGATCTGAGGTGACCATGCACCCGAGGCACTAGTGGGCAACCGAGCAGACCCTGAGGCAGCCATACCAAATTGTCAGCCCCAGCAGCATCCTAGCCAGACAATAGTGTCAAACCAGTGGACTGTGAAATCCCCTGCCACAATGACTAAACATCAAAGGAAAGATACCAGAAATATGAAAAATCAAGAAAGTATACCACCAAAGGATAATAACTCTCAAGATATAGATCCTATAGAACAAGAAACCCTTGAAATGTCTGACAAAGAATCTCGAGTGATAATTCTAAAGAAACTAAATGAGATACAAGAAAACTCAGCTAGACAACATGATGAAATGAGGAAAAGTATAAACAACCTGAAAGAAGAAATGTGCAAAGAAATCAATGCCCTGCAAAAGGATGTAGCAGAGCTTGCTGAGCTGAAGAATTCATTCAATGAAATAAAAAAACACAACAGAGAGTTTAACCAGCAGGCTTACAGAAGCAGAAGAGAGAACTTCTGACCTTGAAGATGGGCTGTTGGAAATAACACAAGCAGATAAAAAAAAAAAAGAATTAAAAACATTGAAGAAAATCTAAGAGAGATATCAGACAACTCTAAGCGCTCAATATCTGAGTCATAGGTATTCCAGAAGGGGAGGAAAAAGAAGATTGCATTGAAAACATATTCAACAAAATAGTGGTAGAAAACTTCCCAGGTACAGGAAAAGGCACAGATCTTCAGATTCAGGAAGCTCAAAGATCCCCAAACGTATTCAAGCCAAAAAAGTCTTCTCCAAGACATGTTATAGTCAAATTGGCAAAACTCAAAGACAAAGAGAGAATCTTAAGAGCTGCAAGAAAGAAGCGTCAAATCACCTATAAGAGAGACCCAATCAGGCTAACATCAGACTTTTCATCACAAACCCTAAAGGCCAGAATGGAATGGGATGATATATTCAAAATACTAAAAGACAGAGATTGTCTCTGAATACTCTACCCTGCAAGGCTATCCTTCTGAAATGAAGGGCAAATAGTACATTTCTGAGACAAACAAAAACTGCAGGAGTTCACTACCATACAACCACCTTTATACGAAATTCTCAAGGGAGTTCTAGGTTTGGTACCTGAAAAATAACTACCACTGCCATAAAAATTCAAGAAAAATCAAAACCCACTAGTAAAATAAAAATGCCAACAATGAAGAGGAAAAAAAAGTTTATCTACAACCCAAGGAACCAACAAATAGAGAAAACAAACAGTAAATCAGAAAGAAAGGAAGAAAAGACACCTAAGACAGCCAAACAATAATCATTAAAATGCTAGGATTAAATCGACTCTTTTCCATAACAACTCTTAATGTGAAAGCCTTAAATTCCCCAATCAAAAGACACCGACTGGCTGACTGGATTAAAAAGGAGGACCCAACTATATGTTGCCTTCGAGAGACCCACCTCACCTATAAAGACTCACATAGACTAAGAGTGAAAGGATGGAGAAAGATTTACCATGCAAACAGAAATGAAAAATGAGCTGGAGTAGCTATTCTTATATCTGATAAAATAGACTTCAAACTAAAAACCATATAAAGAGATAATGAGGGCCACTACATAATGATAAAAGGATTGATCCATCAAGAAGACATAACAATCATAAGTATATATGCACCCAGACTTCATGAATATGACCCCCAAAGCACAGGCAACCAAAGGAAAAATAAACAAATGGGATTATATCAAACGAAAAAGCTTCTGCACAGCAAAAGAAACAATTAACAGAGTTAAAAGACAAGCAACAGAATGGGAGAAAATATTTGAAAAATATACACCTGACAAAGGATTAATATACAGAATATACAAGAAACTGAAACAACTTTACTAGAAAAAAACAAGCAACCGAATTAAAAAATGGGCAAAGGAGCTAAATAGGCATTTCTCAAAGGAAGATATACAAATGGCCAAAAGACACATGAAAATATACTTAACATCACTCAGCATCCAGGAAATGCAAATCAAAACCACACTGAGATACCATCTCACCCCAGTTAGGATGGCTAATATCCAAAAGACTGTGAACAATAAATGCTGGCGAGGTTGTGAAGGAAAAGGAACTCTCATACATTGTTGATGGGACTGCAAAATGGTGCAGCCTCTATGGAAAATGGTATGGAGGTTCCTCAAACAATTGCAGATAGATCTACCATATGAACCAGCTATTCCACTGCTGGGAATATACCCAGAGGAATGGAAATCATCAAGTCGAAGGTATACCTGTTCTCCAATGTTCATCACAGCACTCTTTACAATAACTAAGAGTTGGAACCAGCCCAAATGACCATCATCGGATGAGTGGATACGGAAAATGTGGTACATCTACACAATGGAATAATACTCAGCTATAAAAACGAATGAAATACTGCCATTTGCAACAACATGGATGGACCTAGAAGGAATTATATTAAGTGAAACTAGTCAGGCACAGAAAGAGAAATATCACATGTTCTCACTTATTTGTGGGAGCTAAAAGTAAATAAATAAATACACAAACAACCTGGGGTGGGGGGTGAGGGAAGAAGACACAACAATTACAATTCCTTGAAGTTGATACGACAAGTGAACAGATAGGAGGTTGCTGGGAGGGAGAGGGGAGAGGGACGAGGGAGGGAGGTTTCAGTAATGGGACACAATAATCAACCATATTGTATAGTGACAAAATAAAACTAAAAAAAAAAAATTGATTATACATATTTTTTGGGTTCAACATTGAGATATGTTGATCAAATCAATATCAATAGAATATATATTGTTACAAATTGTAATTATTCTTTATGCCCCTTGTCCAATCTCTCTCCATCCCCTGTTCCTCATCACTCCCCCATCTAATTGACCTAGATTTCTTCTCTCCTTCTGAAAGAATAACGGTTACTGTGTTGATTTGTTGCCTAGATAATATGTCCAATGCTGAGAGGTGCGATCAGGTCCCCCAATATTATCACAAAGCCGATGCCTCTTCTGTCACTCTGAAATGGGCTTTGTGGAGAGAGACATTCTCTTCTTTTATCTCTGCTGGTGACTCTCCTTGTGTTGATGGACTCCAGTGCCTGGTGGACCATCGGCTTGGTGGTATATGCTTTTTTAAAATGTTTGGGAAATCCCTCACACTTTTGGCCCTCCCAGCACCCCACCAAATTGGCTAAGATTCACAACACATAAAAGCACATCATGAAATCTAAGAAATACTGCACAAAGTTTGATTTTGCTCCTAAGCTTACTTCTTCAAAGAATCCTTTTAAATGATTTATATATCTTGTGCAATCATAATTCCAGTTTGTGAATGGATCCAGCTGTATTGGATCTTTTACAATTTCCAGGATACATCAGACTCCTTTGTTTAATTGTGGTGTTTTCTCATTTCTGAGTTACCAAATGCCCCTCCCTATCCTATACACATGCACACATGCAAACACACACGTGTACATGTACACACATGCACACACACAGGCTTCAAGAGCAAACAACTACTTCTTGCCTCCTCAATGAAGCCCACTCTTAAGGCCGGCCGGTGGCTCACTTGGGCGAGTGTGGTGCTGATAACACCAAGGCCACAGGTTCGGGTCCCTATATAGGGATGGCTGGTTAGCCCACTTGGGAGAGCGTGGTGCTGACAACACCAAGTCAAAGGTTATGATCCCCTTACTGGTCACCTTTTAAAGAAAAAATAATAATAATTAATAAATAATAAATAATTAAAAATGAAGCCCACTCTGATTCCCCACCCTTCCAAACTAGTTTTATTTTTTTATGCCCTCATCATGGTCTGGATAGATGTTTATCAGAGCATCCTGTTTAGTTCATTCCAGGTATGTAATCACCTGCCTATTTCCCTGATTAGTTGTAGTTTCCGAAAGGCATGGGCCGTATCATTATATCCTTATATGCCCAGCATGGAGCCTTCTATTTCAAATACAGAAGGCTAGCCTTTATCGGTAGAAGCAGCAGCCTTCTGGGCCTTCTGACGTTAGGCCAAAAGGATCCTTAAGAACTGCTGCCTGCTTCTCTTGGAACTCTTGCTTTCAGTACACTCCCTTTCCAAACCCATCACACCTGTGAGAAGCCCAAGGCACATAGAGAAGCCACTTGCAGGTGTTCTGGTCAAGAGTCACAGCATTACCTGGCAGCCACGGAGTGAGCCGTCCTGGGCAGGCGGTCCAGTTGGCCCTTCAGATAACTGCAGTCCCCGCCTGTCTCTGACTGCCACAATTGAAAGATTCCAAGTGGAGTCATCCACCAATGAGACTGGTCAACCCACAGAATGAAGGAAGATAATAATAAATTGTTACATTAACCTTTAATTTTGGAGTAATTTGTTATACAGTAACAGATAAATGGAATAGTTCCCTTATCCCAACTTGCCATGTAAATTGTAAACAAGTCTGGCTTAAACTTTCTCTTTCTGGGGAACCCTACTGTTCCTAATGAAGTAACTTGGAATGTGAAGCACATTTCTTTCCATTTAAAAAGTTTTGTAAGCTCTTACTTCTGCTAATTAGTGGTAATCCCCTTTTGTTCAGTTGCGATGTGTCAACAGTGCGCCTCTTGCTAGAGTTTGCACAAAAAGACCATTTCCGTCCTTTTTCTTCCTCTGCAAGTCTTATCTTCCTAGAAGAGCAAGATGTCTTTTTAGAAACTTCATTCTGCAAATATCATCTACTCTTGTGCCGCATTGTGATGTGCTCCGAGAGCCGGTGCCTGGTGTGGATAAGTTGGTGAGACACGTTATCCCACACAACACAGCAATTTGCTCTCGATAAGCTCATTTTAAGACTCCTACATGATACATGCTCACTTAAGGAGCTTCCAAAAATGTGCCAAATATTTACTGCTCTATTGTAATGTATGTATCTGCCTTTCTTCCCTAGTAAGTATGTGAATTCCCAGGGTCTGGAAAGGTGTTGTATGTGCCTAGATTGCGCTCTCCTGTTTACAAAGCTCTTTCATCCCATGATGGCATTGGGTTTTCATGGTGACTTGGTTTGCAATGGTTTTACAGTTTAATCCCCAGAGGTCAGCCCTATTTTCTTGAATTATAAGCCATTGATGAGGCAGGGTGTGCTACTCACTGCACCCCACCCAATACCTACAACAAACTTGAGATGAAGGGCAAAGAAAGGGGCTGTCTCAGGATTTAGGACCTGAAGAATCAGCTCTGGGGCTTCCCTGATGGATGGCTGTGCAGCTGGCATGACCCCTCTGAACCTCAATCCCTTTATCTGAAACTAGGCAAAATAGGCGTCCTGCCTCTTTATGTCCTTGGAATTATCAAATGAGATAGCAGATCTGAAATCTTGGCAAGCTCACTAGATAACCTCACTAGATACCTCTCCACTGAGGTTCTAGGATAAGACTCCTCCTTAACAAAAACTGGGAGGCAGAATTAGAAGTCAAAGTAACCTCGAATTCTCCCGTGTTCTTTTGCCTGTGTTTTTTCTTTTCTGCTAAATTTGGAGCACCTGGAAGGCAGGAATGCATCTGATTTATGTTGAGGCCCCAGCCCCACAGCACCCAAGTCAACACTAAGCATTTAGAAAACCTGAGAGGGGTCACAGCCCTTCAGGAAAATGGGACAAGGGCAATTGGGTACATTGGAAAGGAAGTTTTAGTAGTAAAGGAGTAACGTCAATACAATTAGTCACTTATCTGGATTCATCACATTCCAAGATTTGTCCAATGTGTCCACCAGAGACAGCCACCACTGGGTGAGGAACTCAGTCATCAGGTTCAAAACGCAAACTACAAACGACTCATTATTAAAGAATGATTATTAATATAGTTATTAAAATGGGTGACTCATATTTAACAACTAAACTAACTCTCCATTGCTTTTCCCCACTAGTCTTGGTTCTGCTCATTAGAGACACTCAGGCAAGTTCTGACCTTCCCAGATGCCGGCCCTTTAGACATTTGAAGTGACTCTGTCTCCCCACCATGTCTCCTCTTCTCCCCAGTGCCTCATGTCGTTGTTGCTAGTGTGGCTACCATCCTGGAATCCCTTCTCTGGCAGCAGTTATGTTCCTTTCTGTCAATCTTAAAGCACATCTTTTTTTAGAAGTTTGTATCTAAAAAAAAAAAAAAAAATTGTGCTGCATGAATAAATCCAGGGACATTCTTGGAAGCTATAGCTTGCACAGAATCATGTGACAGACATATCTGAACTCTGGTGAGATTTTCTGGGTTTTTCTATATCTCAAGAGAGACACCATATTTCAGCTCTGGCCTGACCCAAAGGCCTATGTGGGGACAGCTTGTAGCTAGAGCAACACTAAGCTCATATAGGGCTTACACAAGCTCTGCAGAGACAAAGACTTGGAGCTCTTGCTTGGATTACAGCTCTGAATAAAAAGCCAGAGGGAGGGAGGGAAGAAGTGGAGGAAAAAGGAAGAAAGGAAGGAGGAAGGGAGAGAAGGAAGGAAAGGGGGAGAAAGGAAGAAAGGAAGGAAATAAATCCTACTTTTTCTCAAGTGAAGCTGAAAGACCTCAAGTCATTACATTATTCATTGTACAGGCTTTTACTGAGTGCCTGTACTGTGCCAAACACCGTGCTAGCCATCAATCACATTAAAACTTTAGTCATCTATAGAGATCAAAAAATGAAGTTCCTGCCCTAGGATCTCAGTGTAGTACAGAAAATAGACAGGAAAATAACATTATGATAAATAAAACAGTAACCCACACACTAGTGGACATAAAGCAATTATATATACCAAACTGTGCTACTGTTGCCTTGGAGAGAGCTCACTGGCGTTGCCCAGGAAATGAGTTTCTCCAGCCCACCCCCACCCTCAGTCAGCTGTGGTTTCCCTGATGCTGAAGACAGTGAGACAAGGGCCAGTCTGGTTTGTGGGTTGTTAGGAAACCTCGCCAAGGTCTTGGTACTTGCAGCCATCTCAGGCACAGTGTTGAATGTTGGACAACCATACATCCTGGTTCACTCAGGACTGACTCAGTTTACACCCGCTTCCCCGGTGCAGTTGTTCATAGTACGGCCTTTCACTCTCAAATATGTCCCAATATGTATAGCAAATTATACAGTCACTCTTGCGAAAAAAAAAAATCTTAATCCCAGCTCCCTTCTGAGAAAAAAATTTTTCCAAACTTATACAGCCTAAATCCCACTTTACCTCCAACTTCTCCCTTAATTCCCTACTAGTTCTGACCCCTTCCATAATTATTGCAAATCAAGCCCTATCATCAGCAATGGAGGTAGTTGCTAATAGTGATTAGAAGACAGAAGTGTTTGAGGTTTATTTTCTCAGAGATTGCCTCCCCAAGTTTTCTCCTATGGACATTTATCACCCTGTGATTTGGAGCCCCCAACAATCAGTGTTGGGTTTGTGTGTGCCATATTTTGTGGCACCAAGAATTCTGCTTGAATTCATTCTTGTCCTCTTAAGTGAGTCCTTACCCAGGTGAGAAGAATGCCACAATTAAATAATCCCCGGTAAGCAAACTGAGAAAACTTAAACTCTCCAAGTGCCTCAATCACAAAGGGAGACAGCAAAACATCCTCAGACAAAAGGAAATGTGGATTGTTCTAGGTCAGAACAAACCAGAGACGAACATTCCAAATAGGCAAAACAACCCCCCCTCCCCAACCAGGCTGTTTCAGAAAATGTCATCACTTTAAAAAGTGGACAAAGGGGAATGCAAGGTAAATTGTTAAAGTGGGTTTGAGACACCCACTTTCTTAGTCAAAGAAATGCAGAAGATTATGGAGGCATTAGCCGTTATATCCGAGGGGATAAAGGAGAAAAGGGATTGTGGCATCAAAGCCAACTATTTCTTCCCCACATATACCCATTGTGGAGAATCCACTTCCTGAAGCCCTGGTTGCCCTGGTTGCCCTGGAAACTGCTCTTAATTGGCCACAGCTGATTGGACCAAAGATGGACAAATGACCCAGACAAAGATGAGCTGATTATTCTCTCTCCCTCTCTCTCTGTCTGTCTTTCCCGTCCCTCTGTCTCGTTTTTCTTAATCATTTGAACTATGTGATACATCAACGAAGCCAGAGTGTTGGACACTTGCATTGAGATCATGAGGAGTCAGGGTGACTATTTCTGCCCTCTGCTTCGTCAACCAAGAAAGCCAGAGACAAGACACCACGACGACCCACAGTAATAGAATAACTCTAATTTTTGGTTCCAGTTCCTTATAAGGCCGTACCTTCAGTCTTTGTGTGTCAACTGAACCCATTCATCATTTTCCAAGTTTTTTTGGTTTTGTTATTTATATATTTCTGTTTTCTGCAACCAAAAAATCCCTAACAAAGAGAGGAAGACAGATCAAAGCAGGTTTGAAATGTCAACTAGCCACAGTTCTCTGCCCCACCGATTACCTGACCTCAATTCTGTGGCTGTTTCTCTATTTAAGCTCCTCACAACAGACTCAGGGAAGTACCAACATTTCCTCCTAAGGAGGAGATGGAATAGTGACCGTTGAAAGTGAAGTTGTCTCCTGCAGAATAGTTCCTCTTGCCAGTTCTTAAATCCAGAACAGTTTGGGGGACCTCGTTCAAGAGAACATTCTGCTCTGTGTGGTAGATATAAGGGAGGACAGGTGGATGAGGACTGTAATATTGGCCAGTGTAGGAGAAAGTCTAGGAACTTGCTGTGACCAATATTAAGTTCCCACGTGCCAGAAGCAGACAAACTGCATGAGGGACCTAAAAATGGGGAGCTAGATCCAACCACCATTTTGAAGATTTTTATTTGCTGGCTAAGAATCATTATCAGTTATTTATTGAGGAAGGCAGAGATTGGAACTCATTATCTGTCTCATAAAAAAAGAAAATAAATGGTATACAGTTTCATTCCCCAATGTTGGTTCAGTCTGTCTCCACACATTTCCATCTTCATAAGTTCCTGAGTTAAGACCCCTCTGAGCTGTGACTAAGTACAGGTGTTGCTCCTGCTAGATAGCTGGATATAAACACTGTAGTCATCATTACGGAGCACAGAGTAGGAAATCTGAGCCCCTGCTATGGATTGTTACGTTCCTATCATGGTGATTGAAAGGGGTGGAGGGTCTTTCCAGAGGTGATTAGATTGTGAAGACTATGCACTAGAGAATGGATTAATCCATTCATGTTTAATGGCGGTCATGGAGTGGCTATGATGGCTTTAAAAAGAGGGAGTGAGAGGCTTATCTCTCGCTCCTGCTCAGCCATTCATTTTGTGACACGCTGCATCTCAATAGAGCCACCACCAACGAGGCCCTCTTCAAATGTATTCCCTGGACTTTGGACTTCCCAGCCTCCAAAACTGTAAGAGATAAATTTCATTTCTTTACATCTTGGCCAGTTTTAGGTATTTTGTTATAAGCAATGGAAACAGACTAATACAGCCCCTTACAGTGTACAGCCTTGGTTGAGCTGTCTACATGGTTGACTTTTCACTAGACCATGTGGCAAATGTGTAGATCAAAATTCACAACTCAGTTTGCCCTCCTTATTTCCACAGAATACCTCATGTACACAAGGTCATCTTGGTTTTCATTATCTTTAAAGCAAAATTACATCAAATAGCCGATCAGTTTCCAGTTGGTTATCTTTGGGTTGGCCTGCCAATCCCGTGGTCTTGGCACACATGTGTGAGCACAGGCTGTGGAACCAGACTGCCTGGGTTACATCCCAGCTCTAGTGCTCCTCAGCTACTTTCCCTGAGTCACTTGACTTCTCTGCGCCTGTCCTCAAATCTGTGAAATGGGAACAATATAATCCACCTTATGGGGGTTATTATGAGGGGTCAATGAATTAAAGTAAAGCTTTTAGAACAAGGCACAGCACATCTGCCCAGTTGTGGAACTCTTCCCCCTCCTTGATTCCCATAGAACATGGAACACCTCATGCATGCAAGGCATTTGTGCACCTGGTAGTTTTACTGAAGATCTAGGAGCTGGGGGCAAACATAGGGCAGAGTGATTGCAGAGCCCAATGTCCCCAGGAGTCCTTTGGTCCCTTCACTGGCCCCCTGTGTGCTCTGGTTTCATTTCTTCTTTCATCTGAAGGCTCTTCCTCTTTCCACCTCTCTATGGACATGATGCCAAGGCTAAAGGGATATGCACTTGGCCAGGGGACATTTTTCTGCTTTCAGGAGGAAGCCCTGAATTTTTCTGTGGTTCTGTGGGTCACAGGGAGGACAGTCGTCTGTGCTTCCTCAGGATAGTTGCTGCCCCTCCCAAAAAAATACAGAACATCTAGTTAATTTGAATTTCAGAAAAAGAAGAAATTACATTTTCAGTATAAGTATATCCCAAATATAGCATGGGGCACATTTATACTAAAAATATATTTTTGTTTATCTCAAACTAAAATTTAACTGGGCATCCTCTATTTTTATTTGCTAAATCTGGCAACTGTATTTCTCAGGCCCTTCTATTTTGCTCATAATATGTCATTTTTTAATCATTTCTCCGTTGAGGGCAGTGATGGCATCTTACTCATTTTTGTATCCCCAGCATCTAAACAGTCTCCAGCGCTTTAGTAGGTCCTGAGTATGTATGTGCAAGACAAATGATACAAGGAGTCATTTACTACTCTCTCTTTCTCACCCCACTTTAGGTACGTATACTCACACACACCTCAACAACTTTCCACGTGCATGGGCTTTATTTCATTTCTTGAGCAAACACCTGGAGTTTTTATACTGAGAACTCTCTGCCCACACCTCAACCCCCTGCAGGCTTGATGTCATCCCAATGTCTCAGCAAGGTCTTGCAATCGAGAAAGGTCAGAACCCTCCAATCTGTACTGATTCGGGTCACCATTTCCTTGAGACTTCCTTTGATTAAAGCTATGTTTGCCTCACCTCCCGCTTTTTTAGCAATTACACTAATTAAGCTAATTTTTCTTTGTTCTCTCTTTGCAATTTGCATAAATGGCAAATTTATATATAGTGTCCTTAATTCTCCTGTAACTGCTCTGTAATTAACAGGATGCTTAGGCTAAATATAAATAAGTGCAGAAGGAAAAAAAGCCTTCTGCTAAAATACCGATGAATGCCGGGCATTAAGAAAGGCAGAGAGAAGAAAACAACTCTAAGACCTGTTCTAAACTCTTTATGCCTGATTGTGTCACAGTTGGAGGACACTAGCTAAAGGTCAGCTACTGTACAAGTGTCTGTCTGAGTGTCCCGCCTCCCAGAGCAATTTCAGGACAGAATTTGGGCCATTTGTTTGCAATTATAATAGCGTACAATTTTTTCAAGGGGGTGGAGCAGTGCGGTACGGGGAGACAGTGGTAGGGCAGGCAGAAGGGCTGGGTCTAAGCCTAGTTTCGGTTCTGACCAGCTGGGTCACCTTGAGATAAGGAACCATAAGACCCAATACTGGAGCTGCAAGTGCTTTCCAGTCAGCACATACTAGAATACTCAGTAGTCCCATCATCCCATTATTTCCCAGGTGTGAAAATATCCCAGTGATCGATGTACTTAAACGATATTACTGAGTCAAGATTGACTTCCATCTATAAATGCAAATTAATGTATCAACACATGCTTATATAGTAGCTTTTTGTGACTCAGTTTGGGGTAGTGATTACAAAGTTGGTCCTTGGATCCTGGTCTTAATTCTACCTCTAGCACTGTGGCCTTAAGAAAATGGCTTAATGTATCTAAGTCCAAGTTTCTGTAGAGTGGGATACATCAGCCTTGTGAAATTGTTGTCAAGGTTAAAGAAAGAGCATTAAAGCATTGAGCACAGTGCCTGACACCTAGCAAGCCCTCAATGCAGTTTAACTCTCATGCTTGTCAGGTCACGTGACTCAGTTCTCATTGGTTTTAGGTGAACCGATGACACGGAGTTTCTCAGCGGAATCGTGTGGGCTCCAGACCCAGCACCTTGGCTGATTCAACCAAGGAACTCTGGAAGGACCTGTCTAAGAGGAGAACCACCTTTCCCCCAAATCTTAGAGTTGTGATGAGAGTCATAACAACAATATCAGTTCTTCGTTTTTGTCTCTATGTCCTGAAAAGTCTATGGAGAGTCCACTGTTTGACAGGTTCTGCTCCAAGCACTGTGCACACAGAAATGAATGAGACCCTGTCCTCCAGGTGGGAAGATAGGAAAACAGACAATTCCTAAAGGACAAGTCAGAGCAATGCTGGTCTCAGGTGCTCGGGGGAGGTGGGACCCCTCAGTGTGGACCAGAGGCCTCCAAAGAAGACTGCACTCACACCACACAAGCCCATGTCAGTACGGGAAAGCTGCTGACGATTTCTCCCAGTTTTTATCCTTGGCTTTTAAAATTTATGTTTTGGTGTATATTTTATATCATACATTATATACTAGAATATGCATATAATTTATAAATAAGTCATACATATACACAGGAGTGCATGCTCACAAGGTTTTTGCAAAGTGAGATCAAAGGATACAAAGGAGAGTCAGTAAATGGAGATCAAAGAAAGGAGGGTTAAATGAGAAAGGTCTCCCCGAAGAGAAATTT
Source organism: Cynocephalus volans (assembly GCF_027409185.1). Classification (NCBI taxonomy): domain Eukaryota; kingdom Metazoa; phylum Chordata; class Mammalia; order Dermoptera; family Cynocephalidae; genus Cynocephalus; species Cynocephalus volans. Next base: position 88,132,778 of record NC_084474.1, read on the forward strand.
GGAAGCTGTAAGCTCCATGAAGGTGGAGACTTTCTCTCTTGCTCCCTGCCAAGTCCCCTATGCAGAAGAAGGTGTCTGGCACATAGGGCACACTCAGTATCTACTGAATGAGTGAACAAGATACAATGAGAGTGTAGAGATGGGATGTCCCCTGCACTGTCCTTGTATTATGACCCATGTGCCCCCTCCAAAAATAATGCATATGTTGAAGCCCTAACCCCCAATGTGATGGTATTTGGAGAAGGGGCCTATGGGTGGTAATTATGTTTAGATGAGGTCATGAGCGTGGGGCTCCTATGATGGTGTTAGAGCCTTATAAGAAGAGGAAGAGACACCAGAGTGTGCTTGTGCTTTCTCTCTCTCTCTCTCTCTCTCTCTCTCTTTCTCTCAACATACACATGGAGGAGAGGCCATGTGAGCACACACAAAGAAGGTGACTGTCTACAAGTCAGAAAGAGTCCCTCACCAGAACCAGATCATGTGGTACCCTGATCCTGTACTTCCAGCTTCCAGAATTGTGAGAAATAAATTTCTGTGTTTAAGCCACCCAGTCTATGGTATTTTGTTATGGCAGCCAGAGCTGGCAAAGACACCATGGTTACATGACCTCCAAATGGCTATAAACTGAGTGATTTCTTACATCAGAGAAGGGGGGAAGCATGCAGAATGGAAGGGCATAACCTAAAGCATATTTTCTCCAAATGTGTAATTGGAGGTTGGGCTGAGACAGCCAATTTTTGTTTTAGATGACTGTCACAGTTCCCCAACACCATTCCCAGGTTTAGTCATTTCCTAAGAGAACTCACTCACATAGTCATACTCACAGCTATGATTTATCACAATGAAAGGACACAAAGAAGACTTAGCAAGGGGAAAAGGTGGAAGGTGAAGTCCAGAGGAAACCAGAAGCAAGCTTCCAAGGGTTCTCTCCCAGTGGAGTCACACAGAACATGCACAATTCTTCCAGCTATGAGTGGGACACCATACATAAAATGTTGTATACCAAGGAAGCTCATTAGAGACTCAGTGTCCAAGGTGTTTATTGGGACTGATCATGTAGACATGCTCTGTCTAGCATGTACCAAAATTACAGGCTCTCAGAAAGCAAGCAGGTATTTAGCAAAAACCAGATTGTTTGTACACATAATTGAAGCATGGTGAGTCCTTTTCAATTAGAGAATATTAGAAACACTCTTGATTTCCAGGTTCCCAGATACTAGCCAAGGGCCACTTTGACAGCAGGGCTTTCTAAGGATGGGCTGTCTTAGGCCTGCTATGCTAATTCTTCTCTGCTGGCCTTTGACTTTGTTATAAAGATGTGCCCAGCATAAGAAGATATAAAATGGAATACACAAATGGGCTGACAAGAACCACTCTGATTTGGATTAGAATTCCAACTTGGCTTTCACCATGTAACTCAAACTCCCTGAAAGTTGTAATAATGTTCAATTCCCTAGCAAAATGGGATTAACACTATGTTACAGTGTATTTACGGGACTTAGAATGATCTATGTGAAGTGACTGGCACAATAAGTGCTGGTTTGTTCTGGTCTTTGTGCCCAGCATTGTGTTTGGCACAGGAAAGGCCTCCAACAAATTTTTGTTGATTAACTGAGATCACTTTAAGCAGATGGTCAGCAGGGTGTCTTTTAAAAGACTTGAATCAAAGTTGTTTTCCATGAGAGGACATTTCCAAGGATCATTCTGAGTTGGAAACACTTCCTTCCTTCTGTTGTCTGATGGAATTCAAAGATCCCTTGTTTTAACATTACATCGCTGGGAAAGTACTTAAGGTACTCAATTATTTTTAGAATAATTCCAAACAAGATTTTTCATTTTGGTTGGAAGAAATATTTGTAATAATTTCTGGAGTGGAGGAATTTTTGTTTACTAAATTATTTTATAAGAAATATTTTAATGGTGTTAGGAGAGAAGTGCCTTTTGTACCAAACATAACTCATTACAGGCTCCTCAAAGGAAATCTCCCTCAGCATCCCCAGTGGCCAAGGATGACAGCTTTAGCATAATTCAAGGGAAAGAATACAGATGTTGAATTCCCAAACTGCTTCAAATCCTGGTCATTCTTTGTGTGACTTTGCACAAGAGTCTCAGCTTCTTCTTCTATAAATGAGGATAAAAATATTTCCTGAATGGTTTTGTTCAGAAGAAAAGACAGGTAAAAGTTCGATTGTTTAGGATCTCAATCTAAGCAATAGTTTTCACCAAAAGACCAGTTAATTCCAGGACACCTCCAGGGAAATACACTTTGATATATGCTTCAAAATTATAATTGTTGCTTTTTCATTGTTAGAGAATGAGGTACTCCCGTTGTATAGACAGCTTTGCTGAGGGACAAACAGCTCCTAAATCTCAGCTGCCTGTAACAGCAGACATTTATTTCTGCATCGCATCACATGTTGGAAGCTGGAGGTGGAGATCCTGCTCAGAGCTGGCACAGTCCCTTCTGCTCACATTCCATCAACCAAAGCCCAGTGTCAATGGAGCAGAGAAGCACATTCCTGCCATGCAGGCGAGAAAGGTGAATATCCATGAGTGTTAATGCAATTTTCTACACATCCACTACACGTACCCTTCGAAAATGTTCTCTTATACCTCTGCTCTCTATAAATGATGTCTATAAACTTTTTCTGAGTGAATAAAATCTGATCACTTTTCTTGTCTAAATTCAGAGTAAGCTCTTAAAAGGGTCTTGAATGCTAAGCACTGTCTGATAGAGTGGCATTTCCCAAAAGTACTCAACGGGATGTCATTAGTGTTTCCTAAGGTCATTGGACCACAAGAACCATCCCCTTCCCCTCCCCCATCGCCTTCCTCTTTTTTTCTGCCATGTGATTGTTACTTGGAACTCACTCTGGAAAATAAATGCTAGTTTACAGAACATACATTAAGTGGTTCCGAATCCCCCATTTAATAGGTATCAGAGCCAAGTGTCGGGAGTCAGGGGTGGGATTCACAGGGCCAGAGAGGAACATAAAGAATTTCTTCTGAATACAACTAGGGCTGCTTGGCCTCAGAGCAGCAACTACAGGAAAGGCAGGTGGGAAAAGACAAAGCCTGAATTGTGGAGAGACTAGACCAGATATCAGCTCTAATCTTGGCTCCCAGTACATGGTCAACATATATTTGTTGAATGACTGAATAAATGAATGGAGCCTGGGGATCAGGACTTAGGACATGATAGGTTTGACTGAGCTAAACAGTTAGTGCGAGTCAGAGTGCAGGAGGAGAGCAATTGGGATACGAGGGTGCCTTGGACCCTTTTGCACAGCCCCCATCCTCACCTCCTGCTCCAGCCATGGTTTCAGCTAGCTTTATGCTGATGTGGCCTGACAGCCTCGCCTCAGGCAGCTGCCACCTGTCTTGAGTTCTGTCCTGGACTTCTCTGAACACAGGTTGGAATCTTTGGGCATTTATGCATGTACACCCAGGCTTGAGAGAGAGTTAGCACTCCATGTGGTGATTTTGATGAATAGGAATTAGGAGCTGATAAATAAATGTCTTATCCACTAACCTCCAGCAGCTGCTTTCGAGTTGCTTTCGACAGGTTTCTCAACTGTTTGTTCCACAATGGAACAGCCAGGTGCCCTTGGGGTCATATTGATAATGCATCTTGGTTTCAACTTTCTCTCCACTTGAACAGAGCTTTCCACGGATCCTCCCTCTTCCTCATTCCCTCTCTGTCTCCAGCTCCCATGTCCTTGTTCCTATGTATCTTTTGGTCTTTGTCTCAGGATCTGCTTTCAGCAGAGCCCAGGATTAGACACAGGACAACAAATGACTGAGGGTTACCATTAAGGACAAGCAGGGGCAGGTCTTACACCAATGAAGGCAGGAAAGCACAGTGGTTAAGAACAAGGTCTGTGGTCCCAAACATCCTGGGTTCGTATCCCTGCAAGGCTGTTGTGAGTATTTAGTGTTAATAGGTTTGAAGCTCCTAGAGCCGTGCCACACTTAGAGAGTTTGTAAGATGTTGGCTGGCTCAGCCTTGGGATAAGGGGCCAATTTCTGGTCAGATGGTAAGATGGATATTAGTATCTGTATTTTATCCACCAGGGTGCTGAGATCCAGAGAGGTAAAGCAGCCATCCAATTAAGTGGTCAGCAGGAAAGGGGTCAATCCAGGAACCTGAGGTCCACGTCACATGAACATGTCTGCTTCTAGGACTCCATGCCTGACTTGATCTAGTTTTCCTGGTCCCTATGAACCTGACCCGAGGTGATTTCTCCTTCGTTTCCACTCCAGAACTTGTGTAATATGTTTTCTTTGTGTACTTCCACATCATTCACCTTGGTAATTGGCCAGCACAACCCTGCCTGTCTCTTGTGAACCTGTCACCATCCCAGGGACTGGGGCCAACCCACCTCAGGTTCAATGTTGAGGCTAAGACTCAGTGACTCTGAGCTTCTTCCTGGGCTGGCTTTTGCCTAACCCACTCCCTATTTGGTCGGGTCTCTCCGTATTAACTTCTGTTTCGTCTCCAGATTCTGGCCTCCAGTATGACAGAGTATTATCAGCATGGAAACCAGGCTTCAGGGCCACCTGGAGTGGAGTCTCAGCTCTGCCAATTCCTTGACGTCAACCTGAGTGAGTTACTCAGTCCCTGGGTCAAGCTCAGTTAATCCTTTTGTGTAATGAGCATATGACAAGCAGAGAGTGTCCCTTGGAAGAGTACAGGTGTCCTGTATCCAGTTCCTAGCATGCTATCTATAGAAATGCAATGGACGGTCCCATATGCCAGTTCCATACTCCTCCCACAACCTTGTATACAAATTTCCCTGAGTGATCAATTTCTTCATCCGATAATCCTCCCAACACATGCCAGCGGCCAATTTCTTTTTTCTTGCCTGGCTGGGTACTTAACTACAGCTGCAGTTATTTTAAGAGTGCCTTTTGGGTTGACCCTGGAAACTCCTCGCACGTGTCCCAGAACTCCACCACTTCCCCATTCCTTCAGCGAGAGGCACGTTTCCAGTGAAATCCTTCTTTCAGTTCAATATGACCATACCAACGGAGTGTCCAGCAATGCCACTTACACCAAGATCAAGGGGCAGGGGGGTGAAAAACTACTTATGTGGACAAACGGTGCCAGAATTCATTGTATGGAGAGAAACACTCTTAGTGGGATAAGGTATTGATGGCCCCCTTCACATAGGAGTCGTGGGAGTGGAGACCCTCACATCCCAAGGAAGGAAGCTAAGTGACAGCTGAATGGGCTCCTGACAAAAATCAGTAGGAACTGAGGGATTGGAAGAAGCCACAGGGATGGAGTGGGGGCCATGCAGGCTGGAACCCCAAGAGAAAGGACTCTGAGAAATCCCCAGTGGTGAGGAGGCTGGAGAACCTTGAAGGAGAGGAATATTTAAGCTTCAGTTCAAGGTTGTTTGTACCTCTGCAATGGAAACACCTCCGTTGATCTGAACTGTCAGCCAAAGCTGGCTTTAGAGTCCACCTTTTAGGGAATGAAGGAATCAGAAGAGTATTCAAATAAAACTGCAGAAAACTCAGCCAAAAACCTGCACCAATGCCACGGAACCACGATTGAAGAACTGGTGAAGATGAGTAACATCTGTGCCTGTCTCTAGACGTCTGCCAGGAAAACCGGAGGTAACGAGAGGGATGCCAGCCTGGGCTGATGAATAGGACAGGGCTTCAACCCTGGCAGGAGGAGCAGGACACACACACTGTGCACAGCAGGGAAAGAAAGGCTCTATTTATAGATGCATGGGAAGGGTTTAGGAAAACCGCAGGGAATGATGCAGTAGGCTGGAGCTGGTAAACACTGGGCGGCATTAACTCTCCTAGGCCAGATAGGGCAAGAAGAGGGAAAGTTACCAGACCCCAGGGAAAGAGAGCAGTATGGAGAGGACCACCCAGCAGGGGAGTGACTTCGGATGGAGGGACGCAGTCCCCCTGCCCCTATGTAGCAGATAGAGAACGAGGGAGATTAACACCCTGATGTCTCTCTCTAATGCCCTCTGCTGTCCTTTGTGTGCTCCCATTGGCTGAGCCCCAGATAGCTAGCCAGAAGGACCTCAGGGAGCCTGCTGCAGCCCACACAGGTGGGTGCGAGGAAGACAGCTGGGAGGAGCAGGATCCTGCAGCCCATGCCTAGCTCCACATTCCCTCAGTGAACTTCTAAGTTCATTTACCCTGTCAGGGAGCCATTCCCAACTCTACTTCCCTGCTTGAGGACATTTTCTGGCCTCCTATGAGCTATGCAGCTTGCCTGTATACAGGGCAACCCCAAAGTACAGGGCATTTAATGCCCCTCCTGCCCCCCACCAAATGCAACTCCCAACCAACAAGGAGGAGGATCCATGGATAAATACTGCAGGGTTTGTGGTCCACCCTCAGTGGGTCAATTCTGAAGTTCATTCTGCAGGGTTCTTTAGAAGGTCCCCAGCAGGATGGGACCTTCCTACTGACTTCCTCACTTTTCCCATTCTTGCAGTATGCTTCCTAGGATCACCTTCTCAGTGAATCACCTTCCTCCTAGATCTGTCCCAAGACCTCTTTGCAGGAAAACCCAGACTAAGCTGCATGGAGTGTGGTCTGGAAGGACAAACAGAAACTGTAAGCGCAGTGCTTCAGGGGGTCTGAGTCTAGGGGGAAACATTTTGGTGCAGCAGGCATGGTATGGAAACTAGCACCAGAAATTATAGGAACCCAGACAGGGCAGCCCAGCCTGGGTTGTGGGGGTTGGGCGAGGGAAGGCTTCTGGAGAATATGACATCTGAGCCCAATCTTCTTTCAGAAAGTTGTCTTTCTCAAGACTGAAAATCCTGTGGTGCCTGAAGGTGAGAATATTGTTCCCCCACCTCCTCTCTGCAGGACGGGAGCTGATCGGAAGCCCATGAGCAATCCTCACTCTTGCTGTGTTGAAAGATTCTGACATGAGGGAAAATAGCCTCTCTGGGGGCTCTTGCCCTTTCATGATTTGCCAAACACCTCCTCAGCAAGGGTCCCAGAAGCCTGCTGTAACCACTGAGGTTCACAGAGAAAGCAGATCCAAATGAAGGGTTGGAGCTAAAAGGCTGTGTTGACCGCTGCTCACTGGCATCCTGGGCAATCTGCACTGGAAGAATTTCAGCAGCGCGCCCAGTGCCCGCCAGGCAGTCAGGGGAGTGGCTTCTCCCCAGAGCTGTGGACAAATGTGGACACTGGCTCGTGATGGTGATTGGAAGCTGTTTGAAGTATTTCAGGGCTACTGCTCTAAGTGGTTCTTTGATGTTTATCTTTTACTAACCTTCTTTCTGACTGAGTATGACCTATGTGATTCTAAAGATAAGGGAGCTTAGAAAATGGGGATTGGGACTATAGTCCAAACCCCTCATTTATAGTGGGAGACTGAGGTCAGAACAGGTAAATGACTGGGCCGGGATCACAGAGTGCATGAGAACAAACCAGAACCCAGTCACACATTCCCAGTCCCAAAGACAAGGCAGCAGGGTTGTCACTAAGCTTTTAAGCTTTGGTCTGATTTCTTTCCTCCAGAGCCCATCAGACATTCTCCCAGAGTGTAGAGGGAGTGTTCGCCTCAAGTGTAGAGGTCCCAATGTCCACTCTTGCAAAACTTATGACTGTAAATCAATTAAATTTCACATACACTTACTGCATGACAATTATAAATCTGGCTCTGTGCTACTCTGTGGATGATGAAAGGTATAAAAAACCAAAACAACAACAACAAAATTGGCTCTGCCCTCAAGATCTCACGTTTGGTAGGAGATATAAACTTACAAACGATCAATTATTACACATGGTGAAAAACCCAGCCAAAGATTAATATTTCTCTATCCATATAGAACAGAGGAGAAAACCACGAGGACCATCCATCATTGTGCTGGGTTGAACAGTGTTTCCAAAATTTCATGTACACCCAGAACCTCAGAATGTGACCTTATTTAGCAATAGCATTATTTGCAGAAGTAATTAGTTAAGATGAGGTCATACTGGATTAGGATGGGCCCTAAATGCAATGACTGGTGTCTTTATGAGAAGACCATGTGAAGGCCTAGATTGGAGCCATAACCTACAGGAATATGATGGCAAGTACCCAGAAGCTAGGAGAGAGGCGTGGGACAGATCTTTCCCTAGGGCCTTCAGAAGGAGCACAGCCCTGCCCAAACTTTTATTTCAGGCTTCCGGCCTCTAGTACTGTGAGAGAATACATTTCTGTTGGTTTAAGTCACCCATTTGGTGGCATTTTGTTATGGCAGCCCTAGGAACCTAAGACAATCTTTAATCTAAGGAGCTTGGTTTTATCCTGCTGGGGATGGAGAGTTGCTGAAGGGCAGATTCTGTCTTTAGTATAAGGCTGCCTCATATTTCTGTGCCTGTTTCCTGCCCTTTTTTCCACCACTTAAAGACCATAGCCTCAAGCTGACCACCATCCTTAACATCCCTCTGCCCTGAACCTGCTGTGCTGAGCTCCCACCTGCACAGAAGACAGGCCAGGACCCACCCACCATGGAGATGGTGTCCTGCCTGGACTCTTCTCCCACCCCTCCCACCATCCAACTCCCCTCATCCATACTCTGATGAGAGAACTAGTGTATTGAGCACCTGCCTCTCGTGTAACCCAATCTATCAACAACTCTAAAATATGGTCACTTTAATCATTCCATTCTACAGATGAGCGTATGTCAGCTGCCACATTCCCTGTACTACATCTCAGGATTCCCCTCTTTGTTCTCTTGTCTGGTATCTGATAATCCCATCAATGAATTCATTCCAGATGTGAAAGTCTGCCTGTACCTTAATTTTTACTTGTCCCAGATGATATTTGCTGTCTAACAGGGGAACCTGGAAAGAAAATGCCTCAATCTGTTGGTTCCCAGCCCTGGTTCTCAGCCCTGGCTATGTACTGGGATTGCCTTTGTTACAAGGTCAGAAAAAAAAAAAATAGGTTCCACTCCAGAGACTCTGGTTTAGTAGGTCTGGGTGGGCTCTATCAGCTGTGCTTTTTCGAAAGCTCTGTAACAATTCAAACGCACATTAAAAGTCACGACGTACTTCAGCTTCAAAGATTTCCAGCACTGGGGCAGGCTGAGTTTGGGGTGGAAAATTTTTAAAGGAGATGGGACTCAGGTACATTGAAAGAGTACTGTGCTGTCAAACCGTACCATGGCAGTGGTAGTAATAATGTCAATTAAACTCCCACCAAGGCTAGGCACTGTGTTTGGTTCCTTAAACATACCAACTCTAATCCTTCCAACAACTACACGAGACAGTTTATTTCCATTTCATAAAGAAGGAATTGAGGTTCGTAGATAAAGCTCCCCTTCTACATGCCAGAGCCTACTCTCATGAGAGTATTACCTCTGTGTCACCTCCCACATTTCTCATGCTGGCTTCAGCAAGTGATTTCCCACCACCCGTAGAATCTGGCATAGACTTCACAGCCATTTATTGGCTTCTGGCCCCTAAAGACAAAGCTGTTTAGAAATGTGCCAGAACTGGAGAACAGATTATTGAATCTGTGTAAATCCTTGGCTCCTACCAAGAAGACTTATGTAAAAACCCTTTTTCTTGGTCTGGAAATCCATCTGGGATTTTCTCCAACACGACCATCTTCCTTTCTCTTTACAAAATTACTCAAAATCCACTCTTTAATCAGTTCTTCCCTGACCCCTCAAATCCTTGTCATTAAAACCTCACCTTCATTCATCAGGCTATATTGAACTTCAGCCAAGCCTAGTTTAATGATTTATAACATATTTACCAGGTGCAACAAGCTTGCACAGATTTTAGCTCATAAAACCCTCACAATAACTCTCAGATATGCTATCATTACTCCCATTTTTCTGAGGTCCAGAGAAATTAAATTATGACGTGGCCTAAGTCTTACAGTTAGTAATGGGGAGCAGGGGGATTAGAATACAGCCTTGTCTCTCCACAGATCCAGTATGCTGTCCATGAGCCACACTAAAGAATTGTCAAAATGCAAGCATAAAAGTAAGACCTCTGCTATGTACTTTAGGAAAACATGTATGTATTGGGGTACTTACACACCGGTGAACCCTTCCTGGCCATCCACATGTAATAGGTTCACTCTTGAAGGACACCTAATGGATGACCATTAAGTGCCTGGCACTATTCTAAGTCCTAAAATCATTAAGACAAACAAGACCCACTCACTGCATGTAAGGGGTAGGTAGACTATTGGGTGATGCAGAAGGGCAACACAGCGCGGTCACATGGGTGCAGCAACAGAGACAGGCACACATTATTATGACAGCAAAGAGGAACCAGCTCTGGGGAACTAAGGGAGGATTCTGGACAAGAGGGCCATTGAGAAGTTTCTTAGAAGATGATTAGGAATTAACTGACAGATAACAGCAAAGAGTCCACATGGAAAAAACAATGTGGATGAAGGCATGGAGTTGAGAAGTAGAGCTGTGTATTTGAGTGGATGTGTCTGTGTGTATGTGCATACATGCACGTGTGTGTGTGAGCACGTGTGTGTGTGAGCACGTGTGTGTGTGTGTGAGACAACAGCAAGTAGTTCCTCATTGCTGGAGGACTGGGTGTGAGGGGACAGATCAGGAAAGAGGGTCTTCGTGTCTTCTTTCTATCTCTTGTTTGTTGTTTGGAATTTATTCAGGTTGACATGGGGAGTCATAACACAAGGGAGAGACAGGTATTTTAATGTATTACTTTCTTTTGCAGAAAACTGCCAACATTCAAAAAAATTATAGAATATATTAATATGACAAATAATCATATACTCACCACCCAGAATTAACACACACAGGCTAACATTTTGTTCTATTTGCCTTAGAACTTTAAATGTGAAAGCATCAGAGATACAGCTGATTTTCAACAAAGGTGTCAAGGTAATTTAAAAAAAAAAAAGATAGAGTTGAGGTCCTCTTCTTAATGCTTCTGATCTAACTCCCCCACCCCAGAGATAAACACTATCATCAATGTGCGATTAAGGATGAACTTTCCTGTGCATACTTTGAACATTGCACTATATGTGCCTGCTTCCATATAGATTGACCAATGTGTTTTCACAGTGTCCCTAAATGGTAATATTTTTCATGTTGCATGTTGCCACAAAGTTTTTTCACATGATATTATGTTTTTCTTATATGTCAATGTTGATACATGGAATTCTAGTTCCTTCATTTTAACTAATACAAAGTGTTTCATGAGCATAAAGAGAACACAGTTTAAATATTCTCCTATTGATGGAAATTTAAATTGTTTATGATTTTTATTATAAACAAAGTTTTACTGAGTATCTTGAACATGTGTCCATATGCTCAGGTGTAAGAGTTTCTTTGTGTTATATTTCCAGGAATAGTGATTTGGCAACTAGTCTTGTGCATTTTCAACTTTACTACATATTGCAAAGTATTTATGCCAGTTTACTACATATTGCAAAAGATTATACCAGTACATACTCCAACCTGCTATATATTGTTACCAAAACATGGTAAACTAAAATGGTATCTCATTGTGGGTTTTATTTGTATTTTTCATATAACATTGAAAAATACATTGAGCATGTTTTCATATCTTTTCCTTTTCAATGTTTCTTAGCCATTATATCTATTTTGTCTGTCACATGGTTTTGCTCTATAATCCATCAATGTGGCAAATATGATTAATGGATTTTTGTAATATTGAACCACTTATTCATTTTTGTTTTGTTTGTGCAAGTGTGTATACATTATATATGTGCATTTAAATGCCCTGATGGAATCAATTGACTAATATTAGGATTTTTGCACCTTTGTTCAAAAGTGAAACTGCCAATCATTTTCTTTTCCATATTATCCTCATCTGTTTGGTATTGTTTACACTAGCTTCATGGCTTGGATCTTGCAATACCCACAACACTGGTCTTAGTTTTAACTAGACACTTAGATTCCAGGTCTCAGTAGGCCACACCTGGCATCAGGTTACACAGAAGGGTGCAGAGCATCCCTCTTTGTCATAGTCCTTGTAGCAGCTTACACAGCAGTCCACTGGCTAATCTCAGATCATCCAAATGACAGCTCAGATGCAAGGGAAAGAGACCACATAAGTGGATTTAGGAACCATCACAGTTTAGAAGCGCCCACTTAAAATAAGAACCAATATACCTGTAACACCTCCATAAGCATACTTTCTAGATCCCCACAAAGCATGTGCCCAAATTACAGAGTGACCACACCCAGCAACCTCAAAGTTCTAGCTTCCTGGACAGTGTGTATAGTCTATTCTAGGAATAATGCAATTCACCAAACATGGGGCTTTTTTTTTCTTTTCCTAAGCATAAGTTGTTATCTGGAACACAGCTGACATTCCACCTTTATTAGGTGTCCAGGGTTAAACCATAGTCAAATTTGTTCATTTAAAATGAGAAGGTTTTTTACTTTTATTTTTTTTTTACCCTTTACCCACAGCTACTTTCCCTCTTTCTAGTCTCTAGAAGAGCTTGCATAAGAGAGGAAGTGTCCCTTTCTAGAAGGTTTGGTAAAATATGCCTGTGAAATTATCTTATGTTGCTTTTGGGGCAGGGGCAGATTATTGACCACCAATTTAATTTACTGAATGGTCAATTCAGGATTACTATTTCTTTCAAGTCAATTTTGGTAATTATGATTTTTCTGAAAACATGAATTTAATTCAAGTTACCAAAATTATTGTCATTATACTATTCATGGAACTGTTTAATGATTGCTAAAATTTCTACTGAAACTGGAGTTATGTTGCCTTTGTTATTCTTAAAATTGTTTATTTATCTCATCCTTTTTCTTGAATAATTTTACCAGAGAGCTATTTTATCAATCTTTTTAATGAACCACCTTTAAAAAATAAACATCTCTACAGTGCGCTTATTTTCTATTTACCTGTGTTTTGATTTTATCTTTATCTTTTTAAGTTTCTTTCAGTTTATTCTATGGGCTTTTTTCCCTAGCTTTTGAGTTAAATATGTAGCTTCTTATGGTTTAATTATTTTTCAGTACATACAAGTGAACCTCTAAAAGTTTGTGCAAAAATGGAATTTAAACATAAAAATACAAAATATAAACTTTGTTTCTCAACATAAGCTCCATCAAGTTCAAGACACTTTCATAAGTGATGAAACCAGCGATTTACAGAATAGAAAACCCAGGAGTCAACCCACATGCTTACAGCCAACTGATCTTTGACAAAGGCAACAGGAACATGCTTTGGGGAAAAGACTGCTTCTTCAATAAATGGTGCTGGGAAAATTGGACATCCCTATGCAGAAGAATGAATCGAGACCTGTACCTCTTGCTATATACCAAAATCAACTTGAAATGGATTGAAGACTTATGTATAAGACCCCAAACCATAAAGTTACTAAAAGAAAACATAGGGGAAACACTTCAGGAAGTAGGACTGGGCAAAGACTTTATGAATAAGATCCCAAAAGCACAAGCAACAAAAGAAAAAATAAGTAAGTAGGATTATATCAAACTAAAAAACTTCAGTACAGCAAAGGAAGCAAACAACAGAGTGGAAAGACAACCTACGGAGTGGGAGAAAATATTTGCAAACTATACATCCAACAAGGGATTAATATCCAGAATATATAAAGAACTCAAACAACCATACAGTAAAAGCAACAACAAATAATCCAATTAAAATATGGGCAAAGGAGATGAATAGACATTTTGCAAAGGAAGACATACCAATGGCCAACAGGTACATGAAGAAATGCTCAGCATCACCAACCAGGCAAAGGAGATGAATAGACATTTTTCAAAGGAAGACATACCAATGGCCAACAGGTACATGAAGAAATGCTCAGCATCACCAACCATCAGATAAATGCAAATTAAAAGCATGTTGAGATATTATCTCACCCCAGTTAGACTGACCATTATTTAAAAGACCACGAATAACAAATGCTGGTGAAAGAGGAACTCTTCTACACTTTTGGTGGGACTGTAAATTAGCACAGCCATTATGGAAAGTAGTATGGAGGTTCCTCAAACAACTACAGAGAGAACTACCATATGATCCAGCAATCCCACTACTGGGTATATATCCAAAGGAATGGAAATCATCATATCGAAGGGACACCTGCACTCCCATTTTCATTGCAACTCTATTTACAATAGCCAAAATATGGAACCAAGCTGTGTCCATTGACAGACAACTGGATGAGGAAAATGTGGTATATATCCACAATGGAATACTAATCAGCCATAAAAAAGAATGAAATTCTGCCATTTGCAGCAACATGGATGAGTATGGAGAAAACTATGTTAAGTGAAATAAGCCAGAAAAGGAAAGAGAAATATACCACATGTTCTCACACATAACTGGGTGCTAAGAAGGAAGGAAGGAACGAACGAAGGAATGAGGAAAAATAAAGAAAGAAAGAGACCAAAACAATACATTGAACTTTCAGAACAAGAGAACAAACCTAAGGATACTAGAGATGGGGGTGAGGGAGGGAGGGGGTTTGGGAAGTGACAGGTCAGGTAAAAGGCATAAAGAAAAATCACAATTTGTAATAATGAATATGTTAATAATAAGAAATTTTTTTAAAAGAACTGAGGGTCCTGGAAATTTAACCATGTCAATGCAATATTTTTCATATTATTAATTGAAGAAAAATGGATGCCTTTCAATAAATTTTTAAGACTAGGAAACAAAAAGAAGTCAGAAGGAGTCAAATCAGGACTGTAATGTGGATGCCTAGTGATTTTCCATTGAAACACCCAGTTAAATGCCTTTGTTTGATGAGAGGAATGAGCAGGGCTATTGTCATGGTGGAGAAGGGCTCTCTGTTGAGGTTTTCCTGGGGTTTTTCTGCTAAAGCTTTGGCTAACTTTATCAAAACACTCTCATAATAAGCAGATGTTATTGTTCTTTGGCCCTCCAGAAAGTTGACAAGCTGAATGCTTTGAGCATCCCAAAAAACTGTAGCCACAACCCTTGTTCTTGATTGGTCTGCTTTTGCTTTGACTGGACCACTTCCACTACTTGGTGGCCACTGCTTTAATTGTGCTTCGTCTTCAAGATCACACTAGAAAGCTATGTTTCATCTCCTATTAAATTCTTCAAAAGAGTGCTTCAAGATCTTGATCACACTTTTTAAAAATTTCCATTGAAAGCTCTGTTCTTGTCTGCATCTGATCTGGAAGCAACATTTTTGTCACACATCCAGCAGAAGGTTTGCTCAACTTTAATTTTTCAGTCACAATCGTGTAAGCTGCACCAACTGAGATGTCTATGGTGTTGGCTATTGTTTCTGCTGTTAATCGTTGGTCCTCTTCAATTAGGGCATGAACAAGATTAATTTTTTTCTTGAAAATGCATGGGGATGGTCTGCTGCTACGGGCTTCATTTTTATCACCTAGTTTTTTCTTAAAATGAGTTACCCAGGTGTAAACTGATTTCTTTGGTGGCATTTTCCCCAGAAACTTTTTGTAAAGCATCAGTAATTTCACCATTCTTCCACCCAAGCTTCACCATAAATTTGATGTTTGTTCTTGCTTCAATTTTAGCAGAATTCATATTGTTCTTATAGCAACTCTTTTTAAACTGATGTCTTGTCCTTCTTAGTGCTTCACACTAGATCTTTTCAAGACATGATTTAACAGGTTTATTTTGGTGCAAAAAAAATTTTGCAATCCACCTTAATAGTTTTTCTTGACCCACATTTTCATGAACTTTTTGAAGACCCCTTGTATTTTTAAGACAATATATTTTCCTCTAAGTGTATTTCCTTTTAAATTGCATTACTCAAGTTTTAATGTGTAGTGCCTTTATCATCATTCACTTCTAAATTCCCATTATGATTTCTACTTTAACTCATGAATTATTAATTGTGCTCTTTAAATTTCTAAACATATGTTTTGTTTGTTTCTTTGCAGAATTTCACTCAAGTAAGATGGTGGCAGCCTATTCTCTTTTACAGCAATAAAGCAGAAGATTCCCAGAAAAAAAACTATGGTGGAGGTAACAAATACATCAGTTTTATCTTACAGAAAATAAATAAATAAATAAATTTATTTCATAGTTCAAGCGTACACTGCATAAAACAATGTTTTCTTACAACTGAGTTTAATCTTGTTTTTTTATGGGCATGTTATCATTCACCCAGCATTTAGTTACTACTCAATATATGCAAGGAATGTAGTTGGTACTGAGGATGCACTTTATTAGGGTGCAAAATAGCGCACGTGAATGAGTCTGTGATAGGGGCCAGAGGAGAGTCCATGAGGTGAGCAGAGAAGGGACACCTGACCCAGAGAGACGGGTAGAAAATGGGGAAGGTCCCCAAAGGCTCCTAGGGGAGATGGCTGGACTGAGAAAGAATCATAAGTCAGCCAGAGGGTGGAGAATTGTCCTCCAGGCATGGGGAGCAGCCTCCGCAAATGTATGGAGAACAACAGAGGAGGTGGACTTTGGCATGGTGCAAAACTTGTGTGAGCTCTGAGTCATTTTTAGTAGTGTTCAGAAATGAGACAAGAAAAGCAGCAGGGTTCAGATGAGGGTAGGCTGTTAAAGCGGTGGTTGTAAGTTGCATTTCACTTCTATCCATAGCCCTCCAGTTTCTCCAAGGACTCCCACTGCTCCCTTTGCTGCCAGGCCCACGTTGGCATTCCCTGCCTTCCTCTAAGGGATAACAAGAGCTAATCAGCCTCAAAGCAACTAAAAATCGTTCAACTGCCTCAGACCTCCACAGGTGGAGAGCAGAAATGATGGCATGGCACACCATGATGGAGTTCTCACTATCTGTCAGGCACTGTGCTGGGCACCTTAAATGTGTTATCTCATTTAGTTTCACAACACACTGGGGGAAAGTCCTTCGGCTATGCCTCATACTACAGATGAGGAAATTGAGGTTTCAGGGTGTTAAGTACTTGCCCAAGGCTACTGCTACAGACTGAATTGTCCATAGCAAATCATCCCCCAATTTGTGAGGAAACTTGTCCTCCAATATTTATATGTTGAAGCCTTAACCCCTAATGTGATGGTATTTAGAGATGGGGTTTTGGGGGAGGTTAATAGGTTTAGATGAGGTCATAAGGGTGGGTTCCTCATAATGGGATTAGTTCCTTTATAAGAAAAGACACCAGAGGGGCTTTTCTTCCTGTCTCTCTTTCCATCTTGTAAGGATACAGTGAGAAAGGAGTCATCTATAAGCCAGAAGCACCCTCACTGTGGAACTGAGTCACCCAGCATATTGATCTTACACTTCCCAGCCTCCAGAAGTGTAAGAAATAAATTCCTGTTGTTTAAGTCACCCAGTCTATGGTATTTTGTTATAGCCTGAGCTGACATACATTTTGACATCTAGAAAGTAACTAAGATAGGATTCAGTTGCCATTCAGGCCCAACACAATAGCCCATGTCTCACTCTATGTCTCTCTGGAAATAAGAGTATAGGTTTTTCTTGTGGACCTCCCAAAGGCAATAATACAGACTTACAAGCAATCTTCAACATTGCCAAAAGCTCTGTAGCAGTTGTACATGGACAACGAGGTCGCACAGGTGAGCAAAGAAACAGCCAACTCCAAGAATTACGCAACTTAGGGTGATTTTAGCAAAACAAAAACAAAAACAAAAACAAAACAGAATAGACAACTACATGTGACTTAAACCATAGGGTTTTTTGTTTGTTTGTTTTTGTTTCTTTTAATAATAAGCTGTCCAGAAGCAGGTCGTATTGCTACTGATTCAGCCAGTGCTGGCTGAGCAATTCGGCAATGTCGTCAGGGACCCATGTATTCCCTTCTTTGGGAGCTGCCACCATGCATGGTCCCAAGATGGCAATGCCAAGAGCAAAAGGCAGGCACAAGTGCTTTGGTTTCTTTTTCTTTCTTTCTTTCTTTTTTTTTTTTTTATTTGTTTGTTTTGTTTTTTTAAAATCTCTTTTTTTTTCCTTTCTTTTTTTTTTTTTTTTGGTGGCTGCTCGTACGGGGATCAAATCCCGGACTCGGTGTTATCAGCACCACGCTCTAACCAACTGAGTTAACTGGCCAGCCCCCTAAATCTATTTTTTTTATGGAGTGCATAGGAATATTTTCTGGAAGTCTCCCCACAAATGCAGGAAGCTTCTCTTTGTGTCTCATTGGCCCAGCCTGATACACATAGCCACCCCAGCTGCAAGGAAAGCTGGAGAGTAAGCACCCTGCACTCCATTCCCATTGGGAGAAATGGGCTCTGCTAGGGACAAAGAAGAGGAAGGAGGGTTGTCATCGGATAGGCAACCAGCAGCGTCGGCTACAGAAGCTCAATTTAATAGGGCATTTTATTCCTGTTCTCTGTTTTGTATATACTGTCTGCTGATTTATACACATTTATGATTAATTTAGGAAGGGGAAACAATTGCTACTTAGGAAATAAAATTTGGTGAAAACACTTTTGAAGCTGAGTTAATTATTTATTCAGTTTATGCAAAAACCAAAATACTGAGAACCCACTTCATGCCAAGCTAGGTACTGTGGAGAGAGAGATAACAATAATTGTCTTCTGAGTATGGATAATAATAATAGCAACAATTATGGATTCCTCTGTGGTAGAACAATTGTAACAATCTCTGACTGTTATTAGAGCTCTTTACCTCTAGGGGTGACAGATCAATACGTATCCTAAAACATTTGCTAAGCATTGCACTCTCTCCATTCTGCCTAAGACAAAAATGAGCTGGAAAGACTAAAATGTGGGGAAATGCCTGCAGGATTTATCCCCAGGGAATTTATGAGCCAAAGCAGACAAACACCATGAGGTTGTAATTCTAGGATACATCCAATTTGCTGGTTTACTTCACAGCAAGTCCCAAACTTCATCGGTTGTAGCATCCTGGGTTTTTCATTGGTGGATCTAAATAACTTTAAGACCTTTTCCTGTCTTTGCAGGTTTACGTTCCACACAGGAAGTGGAATCCCACACCTGTGATCCCATAACAGCAGTCCAGGTGCTGTGTGGCATGTAAGCAGAGGGAGTGGTTACTGGAAGGAGAAACAACAGTAATAGTTAGAGCTGCTGTGTAAGAGCACTCACTACAAGCTCAACACTAAGCCATTTACTCCTTGCTTCAACCCTGTAAGGCAACTAAAGTACAGAAAGGTTAAGAAACTTGCTAAAAAGCAACAGAAATGGGTTTCGAACCAAGATCTACCTGCCTCCAGAATTTTAACCATCATGCTGGGCTAATTTGAGTGCACCTGTTAGCCTGTAATGTGCTATTCACATAGGCTGGTGGCAGATATGTCAGGAAAGGAAAATCGGGACCAGATAGTGATTTATTTGAGATATGACCGTGAGCTTCTTGAAGGAAACATTGTGTTTCATTCATCTTTTTTTCCTAATGCCTGCCATATAACAGGTGTTCAATAGATGCTTGCTTAATGGGTGAATGGATGAAAAGATGTATGTAATATCAGATAGATGGAAAGTCAATTTATGGAGTTTGGATTTCAATGTTTGGTTAATGGGTAGTCAGCAAAGTTTCTTCAACAGAGAATGTATCAGGAGAATAGCACTGTTTTAGGATGGACTTGGCAGAAACGTGCAAAATTTTCATTCCCAAGTCCCATAAGACAGAGTTTGTCTGGTTGCATCCTGCATGGGAAGTCTTGGGCCTCCCAACCAGCCCTGCCTAGGTTGGTGATCTGGGCCTATAAGTCTGATGAAGTGGAAGATTCTGGAATAGGCAATAGGGAACGCAAGGAGCCAAGCTCAACAGCCAAACGTTTCACTCTCTAATGTCTTTTCTGCCTGTCCACCCATGGGGGAGGCCACCCATCCCCCTCTGTTATCATTGCCTTGGGGATGCTCTCCTGGTTCCACCTGCTTTCAGTCACTTTGCTGTAGATACTTCCCTTCAGATCTAGTTCTTGCCCTCTGTCTACTCCTTGAGCTTGGCACTTTAAACTTCTCCTGATTCTCAAACCATCTTAGCATCTTTTTCTGTGATGCTGTTTTTGTTTTCTGTTGGAAACATGCCCCCAAATTTTAAAATGTATTCATCCTCCTTTGCCCTGACCCAGCTATCAGAATCCCACCCTCCAGTTTATCTAGGAAAAAAGTTGGACCTTAGAGTAAAGATACACTCATAGAGGACAGCAACAATCCCTGGCAAACACCAGGTTTGTAGAGCAAGATTGAGAGAGTGGAATATGGGGACCACAGAGCCAGGAGGAGGTAGGTGGAGACACCCCTGACTTGCCATTAATCAAAAGATGAAGTCTATGAAAAGGCCTGTCAGAAGGAGGCAAGGGTGTGTGTGTGTGTGTGTGTGTGTGTGTGTGTGTGTGTGTGTGTCTGGGGTTGGGTGTCCTTGGCAACTGTGTCAAACCCATAGAACATGTGTTTCAAGGCTAAGCTTGAACTCACATCAAATGTTTTTGGATGTTATACTTACTAAAGACAAAAATAGAGTTGATTGATAGTAGTTTGTTAGAGAAAAATACCAAGAATTTATATATCAATTTTTAGCTCCCACCAATAAGTGAGAACATGTGGTATTTCTCTTTCTGTGCCTGACTTGTTTCACTTAATATAATTCTCTCGAGGTCCATCCATGTTGTTGCAAATGGCAGTATTTCATTCGTTTTTATAGCTGAGTAGTATTCCATTGTGTAGATGTACCACATTTTCCGTATCCACTCATCTGATGATGGGCATTTGGGCTGGTTCCAACTATTGGCTATTGTAAAGAGTGCTGCAATAAACATTGGGAAACAGGTATACCTTCGACTTGATGATTTCCATTCCTCTGGGTATATTCCCAACAGTGGGATAGCTGGGTCATTCACACACACACACACACACACACACACACACACACACACACACAAAAACTGGGGGGGGGGAGAAGATATAACAACCACAATTATTTGAAGTTGATACGACAAGCAAACAGAAAGGACATTGTTGGGGGGATGGGGGAGGGAGAAGGGAGGGAGGTTTTGGTGATGGGGAGCAATAATCAGCCACAATGTATATCGACAAAATAAAATTAAAAAAAAAAAAAAAAGAAAAATACCAAGAGCGTATCAAGAAAATGAAGTGGTGTTGATTAGGAATGTTTGCCAAGGGTGCAAGGGAGGAGGGACACAGCCCATGTGCCACATGTTTACCATCTCATGAGGAATTGTAGATTTGGAGATGCTAAAAGATGGAATGGACCTAGACGTGTCCAGTCCACATTTTTACCCTGGGTGAAAGGCCCCTTAATTAACTCTCTGATAGGTAGTCATCATACTGCCTCTTAAAATATTACTGGGTACTGGGGCTTAACTCATTTTCCTGCAAAGCTACCCATTCAGTTAGATTTACCTGTCCAAAACTTCTTAGATTGGACCAAAATCTGGCTTCATTTCATCACGCCTGTTGGTCATAGTTGTGCTCTCAAGCTGCAAAGGATGAGTGCTCTCTCTGTCTTTCACAGGGGACTATTGTGACCCTCTGAGCCTTCTTTTCTTCTGTATCCTCTGCTTGCTTCAGTCCTCTTTTCTGTGCTAAGTCCTCCAGAGTGCACCCGCCTCAAGTGCCCAGCTCACCAACCCTTGCATGAACACCTCGTGTCCTCCTAACCAGCGCATCCCACTGCCGAGCTACTCTGACTTGCAGAAAGTTATTTCCTCCATTGAGCTTTAATGTTCTTTCCTCGGGATTCTCTCTGTTGTTCCTGCCTCTACCCTTTGGGCCCACCCAGAGAGTCTTTTTTTTTTTTTTTTAAAGGAGTCATACATATTTTATTTTTATTTATTTGTTTTTTAAATTGATGATTGCATAAATAAAACGTGGCACATATACACAGTGAATACTACTCAGTCATAAAAAAAGAATGAAATTCTGCCATTTGCAGCAACACAGATGAGCTTAGAGAAAATAATGTTAAGTGAAGTAAGCCAGGCACAGAAAGAGAAATATCGTATGTTCTCAGAGTCTTAATAACATCACATTTGTTTCAAGAAGCAGTGAAGAGGCAAAGAGGACATGTGTTCAGGAGATAAAAGAAAGATACTATTGATAGGACTGTTCCCAGCATGCAATTTTCCAGGCAGATTTGCAGTGCTTTGGAGGTGAGGCAAATGCCCTGGGCCCCACCCCGTCCCCTTCCCATCACTACCCCGGCCTATCACATGTTACCCACAAGTTTCTCCTGATGTAGATTGGTCTTGACTCTGACTTTGAGCCAAAGGAAATTTCATTGCCTCTTTGTGTTCAATACTGGATTTGTGGGCAGGGGATGCAGGATGGGGTGTCACAAAGTAAAATTAGGTAACGAAAACTAGGTCACATAGCTTTTAGGAAATGCATCCCTCATGCAAAATGGAAGAGGTGGTTGCTTTTCTCCACAGAGCTGCCTAGTCATTGAGTTTGTTATTGCTGAGAAAAGAGATGATTTTTTGCTGAACTTGCAGTCTTGGTGCTTTTAAATGGATACAGATATTTTGTTTGTTTGTTTTTCACTGATACCTTTGAAGTCCTAAAAGACTGATACTCTCTTCCCACGTTTTATTCAGAGTACTATTTCTAATAAAACATAATTTAATTTTATATCTCTGAATTTATTCTATTTTTCCTAGTC
This sequence comes from Cynocephalus volans, assembly GCF_027409185.1. Classification (NCBI taxonomy): domain Eukaryota; kingdom Metazoa; phylum Chordata; class Mammalia; order Dermoptera; family Cynocephalidae; genus Cynocephalus; species Cynocephalus volans. The sequence continues at coordinate 88,155,324 of NC_084474.1, forward strand.
TCTTGATTTCTTGAAAGTTTGCAGACATTTCTGTTACTGTCCTCTATAATAAGGCCCCAGATTGGTATGTACTTATGGAATATATACATATGTATGTATATATACACATACATATATATATTTGGAAGCTGGCTTTAATTTATAATTTAATCCTATCCCTCCAGTTGACAGCAAGGGAGCCTGACTTTGAGAATGCCAAGGTGTACTTAATTTTTGAAGGCAATTTACATATTAAAAACAACTTGCCAGCTTCCATGGGTTTCTGTATGTTCATGCATTTTCAGTTATGGGCAGCTATGTGTGTGCAGTGCTTCTCTAAGATGGATAAAAGAGAGGATGTGGGCTTGTTAGCAGGGCCAGAGTCTGAAGAGCTAAAAAAATTCTTACTTATTGAATTGGTAGAATTATTGGCAATATTTTGCTTCCAGAAAAGGAGGATGAGCGAACATTTCTTGAGTATATTCTAGGACAATCTAATTTGCCTCTGAGGTCAATGTTAGAAGGAATCTGTCCCAATTACTCTTCTCCTCTCAGGAGTCTCCATACAAGTAAAGGCCTCTTTCACAGGGAGCTGGGAGCAGTCCTCTGGCCAGTAGCAGGATAGGGTTGCAGCAGGGAGAACACCCAGGAAAGGAAGATCCAGTGTCCTAGAAGGAGGCAGAAGCCAAAAGCAACTAAGTCTGATTGATGCTCATGGCCACCCGACCCTCCATCCCACCACACCATCTAGATGTACCTGGGGTTGCCTGAGAAATTTCAGGGCAAGCCCAGGGGCAGCTAGTCAGGATTTGACCAAAGGCTGGGCCTTTATCGGACTGATCGAGGTACAGGGCACATAAGCAGATGGGATATGCAGTGAGGAAAAGGGCTTCGGGCAATGGAGAGAGAGAGAGAGAGAGAGAGAGAGAGCACTGCTTTAGGAAAGGATTTATTTGAGAAAGAAAAATATGCCTAAAGAAGAAAGGTAGAAAGTTTTGGCATTGGTATATGTGATTTATTTCTTTTATTTGTAACTTTAAATAACTTTCAAAAGTAATACTTTTAAAAGAAATCCATCTCTCTTGCAGGTTTTAGGAGTTAATTTATGATGTGGTAGAGGGGGAGGTAGTTGGGGGTGGGGTGTATATGTATGTTTGTTTGTATGTTGGTTTGTTTTTTGGATGCTTATATGTTGAGAAAATACTTAAATGCAGACGGGGGCAACCCAAGAGGTTTTAGTTAAATCCGGGTTTCAACTGCTGGCACAGCTCAAAGTCCTTTATGATGGCACAGGACGAAGGTGGGCAGTGGCAGGTGGTACACATGATTTCCTCACCCTGCTGTGCTCAATCCTGAGGACTCTGCTCTTGAAAACCTTCTTGCATGAGAATCCAGGTCAACAAATTAACCTTCCTAACAGGAAGGTATGAGAGTTGGTGATAACAAGGTGATCCTGAAGGTTCTGACAAATATCTGTCACCTTTCTTTAAAAAGTGGGGACAGGGCACTAAATCAAGAAAACACATTTTGCATATCGTAAGTGAATGTTAAGGAACACTGTACAATTGATATCCATTTACTATTGTCTATTCCTGAGTAGTTATTAAAGGTCTCTGTTCCCTGCAGCTTCAAAGATATGCTTGGCATTTTTTTTTTTAATAGAATGCAGGTTGAAAAAGCACAGCTTGAGAAACAATTAAAAGGCACCTTTATAGTGTTCTCCCACTACCTCCTTAAAATTTATTCAGTGGGGCAATCTTCTCCTGTTCCTAAATGAAAATAAGACAAGTCCATGACTTTCTGGCAGTTCAAGTAACTGGAAGATTGACAATTTTCTTAAGTCTCAACCATCATCTTGATTCAGTAACTGAGGGCTCGGTCACAGGTATTAGATAAAAATCTAAACAAGATTTGGTAGTGAGTTTTCCTTCTTCTCCCAGCTCAGATGATTTTTAGGTAGGAGCCTTTGGAGAGAATGGTGGGGGCTTTGGAGTTGGCTTCTCTGTTCCTCAGTCTTGTGCTTCAACAGTTCCCCTGACCCCAGATGCTCAGCCGCTTCCGATCTCTCCAGAGTTGCAGGGAAGGGAGAAGAAGTAAGAGAAGGGGAATGTTAAAAGCCCTCCTGGGATGGCACCACAGTCAGCTGCCCTAGCACCCCAGGACCTGGCAAAAATGCAGGCATTCTTGAGTTCATCAGAAATCCTATCACAGAGAAACTCCCCTGAATTTCCCCCAACCCAGGTGGAAGCAACTCTATTTGGACCTATGCTTCAACTCCTTCCTCAGACTCTAGGAATCCAGGTTCTTAATGACGGGGTCCCACCAGCACTCTGGGCAGCCCTACTAATTGGAACGTCCCTACCCTGGCTCTCTCTTAACCCAAAGAATCCCACACTGGCTCATGGGAAACATTCCCATGTCCCTTGCTCCCAGAAAGACTGTGTCTCCAAGCAGCAGGATTCTCCAGGTTCCACTCCTGAAGCAGCTTATCAGCCCTCTTCCACCCCCTGGATTTCCTGCATTACCTGGTTAGAAGTCAGATCTCAGCTGCAGGGAACGCATTCCAAACCTCTTGGGATGAACCCATTGAGGCCTCTATCACTAAACTTAAGGTGGCACCCAAAATACAATAGCATCTTTGAAGAAATCTCCTTGGCAATTTTCCTTTGTCCATCACCTTAACTCTTTAAAACCACAATGAGGAAGAGGGTCCTGGTGCCCTGGACAGGTTCTCTGACATTTCCTTTGTAAATTCCACACATGGGGATCTGGATTTGAATTCCTCATCTGTTATCTCCTGGTGCTTAACACAGCCTTCAGTTTTAACATCCTGTTACAAATCTGTTTCAAGATAATTTGTGTGCCAAGGGGAACTTTTATTTTTTCTCCCTTTGGTCTGTTATCCAAATGTTCGGTGTCTTTGTGATTGTATGACTCAGTCTCTAAGATACACTCTCTAAATCACAAGATGGAATGACTCACACCTGGTCTGTACTCTTTCTAAAGCCCCAAAGTAAAGTAAGTCTGAGTATTATAAAATTCCAGGTAAAGGGAATTCAGAATGGGAAGAGGATTTTGTGTGCTAAGAATGAAAGGGAGAGACCCTATGCATTATTCTGGGAAGACGGTAGCTAGATCCAGGTAAAAGTACCTGAAAAATCAGGGTGAGACATGGTATTATTTATTGAGGACCTGCTGAGTGCTTCATCATGCAAAGTCTCCGAGACGCTCCACGGCAGCTTCCCTTCATGCAGCAACTCAGCCAGCCAGGTTGCTTGGGTCTTGAGGTTCCACATCAAGAAGGGTTGTTGTAGTGAAGAGAGAGACACCTGGAAGGACAAGCACCAGCAATTCCATGCTTTGGCCTAGAAGTGACAAAAGTCACTTCTCACGTGGCCCATCAGTCAGAACTGGTCACATCATCCTATATACCTGGAGTTGGTGAGGGGGGTGCATGAGGAGAAGCTCATGAAATGTTTGGTGAGGACCACTACAGCAGCCCCCCTGGTTCCCAAAGCCTCCAGTTCATCCTCTCCTGTGAAGATTCTAGCATACTGGGCCCTGAGCTGACCTAGTGGAGAGCAGAATGTCTGGAAGCAGGCAGAGGTGGGGCATGGGAAACCTCCTGTGCCAGGATGAGGGGTCTGGGCTGTCCTTTTTAAACAACATGGGCTGCCAATTCCTGGATGGCTATTCCGTGCCTTAGCTGTGGATTTCTGGTTTTTTTTTTACAACAAATCTGTTGGGCAAGGATTGCAGTGGCCACATGGCAGAGTTAGGATTTGAGCTTTGGACTACAAAGCCTACACTCTTTTGCACAATGAGAATGCTTGAGGCAGGTGTGGAATGCTCAAACCTGTGTGTGAGGAAAACTGTGAAGGAGAAAAGTCAGGAGGTCGCTGAAGCTCCAGTGGTTCTGCTGAGCAGTTACGGTGGGCTGGACTAGGGCAGGGGCAATGGGGGAGGGGCGTGGCCTCTAGGTACAGTGGAGGCATGTCCTCCTTCAATCAGCTATTAAGTACCCTCACCCCAACCTCATCCTGGAGAATATTTCAAAGAATTAAGGTCAAGCTATCAAGGTTTGAATCATTTCCTCTGTGTGCTCTTTATCAACATGCTCTGGGTGACGCAGATCTGGGCACCAGGAGAGTGAAGGAGCTGGGAGCAGCAGGGATGGGGAACAGGAGCAGGGGGTGAGGTGAGGAACATTCGGGCACTGGGGTCCCTGGGGGCTATGCTTGGCTGCAAAGGCTTCTCAGGCTACTGTTTGGGTAACCCAGATGTCAGTAAATGATCTAGAAAGAGTCTCCTTCCAAATCACAGCACAGCTCCTCCTGGGTAATGGCAGAGACCATTCATCGTGCCTTCCTGTCTTTTCTGCAGAGAATGCATTTCAAGCTTTGCAAGTGAATAACATGGAAGTCAAATTTCTTTTGCTATATTTAATTCTGGCAACTCTATTAAGCACCCGTAGAGCCAGGCAGGGTCTGGGTGTCAGGAGGGTTTGTGGATAGGAGTAAGACCAAGTCTCTTCCCTCCGGGCATTGGGTATTTCAAGGGGAGCAGACGATGTTCAGATGAGTCCCTGAGACCCACTGTGTGACCCACTCTAGACATCTACTATGAGGGTAGATGTCTAGAGCCATGTGGGCCCAGAGGAGGAAGCTGCTGAGTAAGAGTTAGAAGGGAGACTCGACAGGGGTGCTTGCAGTGGAAGAGAGGTTGGCATCCAGAGTCAAGGACTGTTTGTGCATGAGGGGTTCTGAGCTCACTTCCCAGTGCTTCCTGAACTAGCCAATGGCACAAAAGAGGAAGCCCGACAGTTGCCACCACTGAAACATTATCACCTTGCGCCTCAGTGACCTGGGCGTTAGCAAGGCACAGTGGAGGGGGCTGAGCTCTAGAACACCTCAGTCTTAGCTGCTCCTCTGCTGCCAACCTGTCTGCAACCTCATACCTTTATCCACTCTGAGCTTCAGTCTTCCCTTGAGCACTGGGCAATCTGCAAAGTAAGCTAGGCACAATTTTTTCTCCTTCTCTTACAGAAGGTAAACTGAGTGTCTGAGAAGTGAGGGGTGAGCGCTCTAACATGAACACTGCAGTGGCCCTGCAAGGTGGGCCTTCATCCCCACCCCCATTTCACAGACAAAGCATCACACTGGAAAGGCTCATTCACTTCCCCACACTTGTGCAACTGGCTGGGGCACAAGCAGGGGTTCCAAACCATGCTGAGCTGCCTCCAGACAACATGTCCTTCCCCTTCTGCTCACACATTCAAAGTACAAAAGCTCGGGTGTGATTTTCAGAAAACATGATGCATCACCTTCACCAGAGTAAAGACTTTTCGTACTTTTAAAAAGGTGTAAGACATTCTGTCTCCGGAAGCTTCTGTGCAGCTGTGAGGCCATCTCACAAGTGGAATACTAGGAAGTCGGGTACCACCAGCCTTCACTTTCACATGGAGGAACCAAGATATTTTTTCCCTTTCAAAAGCAAATTAAATATTCCATCAGCAAGGCATAATATAACAGGGAAACAAAGCTCCAGCCCTCATTAAAGTGAAAGCCACTCATTTACCTTGTCAGTCATCTTTTGGGGAAGTGTACCATGACCTACTGAATCCTCACTCACCTCAAAGCCTGTAATCAAAGCCATCTTATGCTATTAGTCTTCCAAACTCTTTCTTCCTCAAATACTATTAAATTTATAAAATCTTGAGTAAGATGACTTTGATCTAATATGCCACTACAGGAAAATGTCATTAACTTAGGTGTCACTAATTCATAAATCTGGAAATCTTGGCTGACGGTGAGCAGAAGTTGACCTTCTACTTTGTATTTTTCTAAAAATCTAATGCTTACAGTTACATGAATTCTTTTTACTGTCATGAAGTTCTTTATTGCACTTATTCTCAACTTTCCTCCTAATTGGTCCCTCTTATCCCCATCTTTATTGCTTCCTCAGTAGTCCTGGTTCAGTTGCTCCAGCCTCCCATTTTGCCATGTCCACATCACGTCGATAAAGTGCAGCTGGCTAATCTGTCGAATGTCCAAGTCTGCTCATGTCACTCACCTGTGAGAAGCTCCACACTCTCCACTGTCTACAGGGTAAAGTCCAGCCTCTTTGTCAGGCTTGCAACCCTCTCTGTTCTGCACATGTTCTCCTCTAGCCTCATCCCTCTCACCATTATCCTTACTCTGAATCCTACTCAAGGCATGTTAACCACCCTACTGTCCCAGCGTGACTCACTCTGTCTCATCCTGCATATCTGCTCATGCTGGTCCCTCTGGCTGAACCTCTGCTCCTCACCCACCTACGCTAATCCTCCTGGCTGACTCCTATTCATGTTCAGATCTAAACTCAGGCTAAACCCTAAAATCCTCTAGGAAGTTTTGCCCATCATAAACAGAAATGATTCCTTTAGGTTTTCATGGTTCCTAATAGTTCCCCCATTGTTGACCAGTCACATAAAACTGTTGCTGTCTACTCATTTATCTAGATCCATTATAAGATTGCAAGCTCCTACAAGGTTGGAATCATCAGAAGGTGTCATCAGAAAGATACCTGGAGCATAGCAGATTCTCTCAGTCAATATTATTTGAGTGAATAAATGAACAAGCCATCATATGCACCTTGCCAATGAATACTGTATCTAAGGAAACTGCAGCTCAGAGATTTTAGTGATTTAGCCCAACCAAGTGAGATTTTTCCTTCACAGCATACTTGATCCATCTCTGTGTTTCTAACAGCGCCAGTACAGTGCCTTGGAAATGCCAGTGCTCAGTAGATGTTTCTGCATGAATCATGGTGTGGGCCATGCTGGGTCTGGCTACGAGCATGTGGTTTTCTTGGGGCTGCAACCACATGTGGCCAGGGAGCTGGAACAAGAAGAGCTCGGCAGTGCCAGTGACCTGAAAGTGAGTCCCACTGCCTCTGCTTTTGTCCTCTGCTCTATAGTCACCTCAAAAAGGATTGGAGAAAGTCAGAACAGCTGGATGATCCCATTAACAACCAATAATCTGGGAATGCTGCTGAATTCATTTGAAACGGAACTAGCAGTATCTCCCTACGGGTCCATTAACCTGCAGCTGAAATTAGATTATGTAGAAATAACATGAAATAAAGAGCTACAGTGCTCAGTTAATTGAAAGGCAGGCTTGTGAATTATAAGATCATTCTCTTTGAAAGACAGAATGTTCCATCACCCCCAAATGCTTAGGACCATTCCCGAGTGCCCAGCTTGAGGTTCATTTTAGAGAATACACATTTTCGACAGGGGCACTTTAGAAATCTAGTTGTTGTAGAAAACAGTTTTAAAAAATACACATTTTGGAGTGAGACTGAGACAAGGTGGACTTAAATTTTGGATTTACCACTTACTAGCTCTGTGGCTTTAGGGAAGTTACTGAAGTTCTCTGAGCCCTAACAATCTTGTCTGTTAACAAGAGCTGATGATGGTGGTAATAACTCATATCTCCCAGTCTTGTGAGGAAGGCAGGCGTACAAGCAGATCATTGCAATACAAGGAAGGTGACCCACTGAGGGAGAATATTATGGAAACATCGAGGAGAACCACCTCACCTGGCCAAGTGGGTTAAGAAGGGTGCCTCAAAGAGATGCCACTTGAGTTGAATCACGAAGAATGAGCAGGTGCGGCTGAACTAGTACATTCCGTAGAGAGCCAAGGAGATGGAGGCCCGTTTACTGATCAGAACTTCTTGAGGGTAGAGAGTTTACTCAATGGGACTGAAGAAAGAGCTTCAATGAAGTGCTTAAGGTTAAGACAAGCTTGAATAACTATGACTTCCCAAAGTCACAGAGTTTCCAAACTGCCTTGGCTTTGTTTTGCTAAGTGAGGTATATACATTTGAGTACAGAAGAGACTCACTAGGTCTCAGCATAGCCACCAGGGCCTCCTGGTCACCCCATGCTCCTCACAGCCCCCATCCTCTCTGGACAAATACTGTGCAAATATTTAAAAATATATCACTGTGAAAGAGTGCCAAGCTATTGGTCTGCAGTGGGCTGCCTAGTCCCACGAGAAGTAAAAGTTGTCACTCTGCAGGCTCCAGCCTCTGGAGGTGCCATCATTTCTGTCCCCTCTTCAATATGGTGGCTGCCCTCCACATGGCTAAAGATGCTGCCTATTCTCACTGAGGGTCACTTCTACAGCCAAGCGCTCCCAGCTTCTTCATTCATCGTACTTGGTTTGGAAACACTTCTCCATCCTGGCTGCCCACCTCTGAATGCCAGATTGTTGGATTCCTCTCAAAGTGCAAAGCCCAGAACTGAGCACAAGAGCCTAAAAGAGGGACCAGCCCAAAGACCATGGGGTACCCCTTCTCTCCAGTAGAATGCCATGCCCCTTTTCATGGTGCCTAACTTTGCAGTGGCTCTTGGCAGCCACTCACTCTCAGCACACAGAGGGCTAGAAGGAGAATTGGCATGTTTTAGTGGAAAGACACAGACTGTGGCTCAGAAAAGTAGTGTGACCCTGGGCAAGATGTACCCTTTTTCAGCCTCGGCCTCATAATTTTGATTTACCTGTAAAATAGGAATTGTTGTGAGGATTAATGACAGAAGGTATGAGGAAGAGTTTGGCACGTTGCCTGATGCACCAAATCAGCTCAATACACGGTGGGCTTCTTTCCCTCCTCCCCTCCTGCCTTCCTCCCAAGCCTCCATATTCCTTCCTTCCTTCCTTTCTACTAAAATTTTAATATTCCTTCTCATCCTGGCCTCAGTGAAGCCTGAGGAAAACTACCAGGGATCATTCTCTCGGGCTTGAAGTGGAACAGATCTTCTCACGTCACGTCTTCCTGACAGTGCCAGTTCCTGCCGGGGACAGGACACTGCCTTCCGTTCTCTCTGCCTCGGGCAGATGGCAGGGAGTGCTGTGTGTTCCCACAAAGGCGCGCGCTGTCCCTGCTCCCGAGTCTCAGCGAACCCTGTCATGGAAGGTGTCCAGAAGAACTTGGAACTCTGCACCTGCTTTTTCAAAACACAGGCGCATTCATGACTCTCAAAATCACAAAGTTGAGAAGCACCACACGAACGACCCACATGTCAAAGGTCTGAAGCATGAGGCACCAAGGCCCGAGGACAAGCACGTGGCCGGAGAGAATCCCTTCACGTTGCACACGGGGCTTCAGTTGATGGAGGCGGCAGGAGTGATTGTCATTGTCCCTATTTTGTGGGTTAGAAAACTGAAGCTCAGACGGGCTCAATAATTTTTCAAAAAATTACACAGCCAGCATTAGATAGACACAGGTTATGTACCTGGTTTTCTGAGTTCAAAATCCAGTGTTCTTTCATTATGATCAATGGCCTCTGTGTGTTTTTAAATATCTGGATTTCCGTCTGAGAGATTTAATAATAATATAATTATTATTTTATTATTTTTCTTTCTGGTTTTGGCTTTGTTTATACCTAAGAGCCAAGCTCTTTCCTATGAAACCTGTCCCTTCTTCTGTCATTCTATGTCTTTGTTGGGGGCTCCACTATTGACCCACCATCCAAGCAAAAACCTGGTAACTATCTTAAACTCTTACCACTCCTCAAACTCACCCAAACCTTTTCCCACCACTTACCATCAAACCCAGGTCCTGAAGATTTGACTTTACAAATTCCTCTTGCCTCTGTCCCTCCCTCGCCACCTCGCCCGCCCACTATCTACCCAGGCTCTTTCTTATGCAGCAAAGTGCAGTAACTTCAACGGGTTGCCTTTCTGAGGGGTTTCTTCTAAATCTACGCTACATACATCTGTGAGATGATCTTTCCAAACCACAGTAAACACCGTCAATGACTGCTCATTTCCTAAAGGAAGCAACTCTATGACAGACAGAATTTCTCTAAGCCAGGCATGGTGCCACAGTCTCTACACGTGAGATTTCTAATCCTCAAAATAACTCTACAAAGGAAGTCTTGTTATCCCAATTTCACAGCTAGAAGGTAGCAGACCTGGGCCTCCAATACAAGTCTCTGACTGCACAGATGGGCTCTATTCATACACCACACTGCCTCCCAGATAAAGTCCAACCCCGTTAGTATTAAATTCAGCCTTACCTCCTGCCACCAACACCCATCTCACCCTGCTTTCCAGACGTATGCCTCCTGAAGCTCACCAATCTCTGCAGACACTTTTGCATTCAGGGCTCCTTGCACACTCTTCCCACTGCCTGGAATGTCTTCCTCTTTTCAACCATCCTTCCAGGCCCCCCTCAGCTGGCAGCTAAGGTTAGAACCCAGGATTGCCTCTCTCCATCCCCCCTCTTTCTGCTCAGAGCCCTGCCTCCCACATAAACGATTTTGACCTCATTCTAGGTTAAGATAAATGCTGTGCTTGTCCCTGATGAGGATGGGAAATGCCACTGGAGAATGCTTCAATTGGTAGTTAATGTAAAGGGATAGGTCTCTGCTGGCTGCTTGTGGTAAACTATTTCAAGATATGATTTTTAGAAAGTAAAGGAAACAGAGCTTGATTCTGGTCAGACTAATTACTGCACTCTTAAGTCATGCTGGGCCACAGGTCCTGGGGTACTCTGTGCTACTTTCAAGGGGGTCATTGCTGGGCTGCAGTGTGCTGTTTCTTGAGGAATGAAACTATCAAAATTAATCTGTTCAATACTTGTAGGTGGTGAGGCGATCTTATTCCTCAGCCGTGAAGGACTCAATGAAAGACAGGATATCTGTGGTATGTGTGCTCCCTGTGGTCAGGCTTGTCAATATAGAGTTTGAGTACAAAAAAAGAAAAACAAGAAAAAAGCAGTTTGTCTTTTCAAAGTTATTAACGATGAAAATGCTGGCTGCTAACCTAAGTCTCTGAGAATTTAGAACCCGAGATGCTCCCAGCCACGTGAAGAAGGGTCCAGAGTGGGGAAGCTGGGCTCTGCACGTCACGGGCAGGTGGACTGTGAGACTGGTCCGGAGACAGGGGGCCTGATCCTAGTTTAGGTCTGCAGCTGAGCCTCAGGGGACTTTCAGGCATCCCTTAGCCTCTCTGGGACTCACATTCATGTTCTGTAAAATGAGGGGGTTGAACCACTTCACCATCTTCCTACTTACCACAGTTTTTATGGATTCACACACCTCTTGTTCTCTTAATGTTTTTCTTTCCATTTAACTTAAATCAACCCTGTTTCGAAACTTTGCCACTTCCCAAGGAGTAATGTCCATAAAATTGTGGGACTGATTTGCTAATTACATGTTTTCTGATTCACATTGTGTCACTCAGAGGGTCCTTGGTTGAAAGCAACTGAAAATCATTCCAGCCACTTTACAAAGAGAGAGATATTATTGGAGGGATAATGAGGGCTCAGGTAATTTTCAGGGAGCTAGGAGATCAGGCTTGCAGGCAGTGTATATCAGGGTTGCCCTGGCTGACCAGGCAGAAGAACTACTGCAAAGGTCCTAGCATGAACACTCTGGTCTCCGTGAACTACACCTGCCACTGCCATGGACGTGGCCATCAGCCATCCCATGTCACCATGTCATCTGCTCAGAATTCAAAATCTTGGGGAGAGTCTCCACTTGGCCAAGCCCAAGTCACATTTTCACCCTGTCTACTTTGGGTAAGGATGGGGAGGATGAAAATCTGGTCCCTTTGACTTTCTTAGGTAGCACAGACCCCCAGGATGACACAAAATGGGAGACTGCCCAATAGAGAGAACAAGATGCTAATGGAAGACAGATTAAATGATGAATAGTAAAACACAAACAAAAATGCAAATATCTATTATACTCATTAAGGTAAATACATAATTATGAAAATAAAAAGTTCATTCATATATCATAACAACAAAAACTCATGTACCAGCCAACCCATGCATCACTCTGTAGGAAGCACTGACCCAGTTGATCTGTAAGGACCCCATAAAGTATTCTAGAATGCACTAGTATACACAAGGGAATATTGACATATTGGAAAGTATAGAGTCATCTGTATCTTTCTGTAAATAACTGACCTTGGCTATTTTTGTTTATTTTGCTTGGTAGCTATTCTTTACTTGATGCTTCAGAACCTGCATAGAGCCATTCTTTGACTCTTTTGGGTTGATCTTCTACTCCCACCTCATTTTTGATGTGTTCAGACATCCATGCACCCACACAGCTTTACATTTTACTAAGATAAGTAGCAAGCAGGTGAAAAAAAGGAAGAACCTAGACTTTTTAAATGACCTTGAGATCCTGCCATCTTTTGATCAGAGCATAGCTTCCTGGAATTCACTGGATTATGCCAGGGAGTGCATGTTCCCAACAGTCAAAATATAATCTCACATCAGGGTTCCAGAGACAACGTGTTCTGCTCAGGGCATTAGAAATAATCACCTAAGTCACAGTTTATTCCATTCTTCCTAAACCCATATTTGACACTTTATGAAACTGCCATACATGGTATCAAATAAGTGTTAGCTCTGAAAGGAAAGAATTTTATCGCTAATCCTGTACACTTTTATTGGTAAAGTCCAGAAGAGAATTAACCAAGGTGACCTCCAAACGAATGGTACACTGAGCCTAGAATATACTAGAAACCCTTCTGAAACACATTATGAAAGTTCTAGTTGAAATATTAGGTTACGTTTTTCCTCTCTAGCAGACAACCTTCCACAGTTACTTGATACTTTATGCCGAAAAATGAAATAAATTTTTTCTGTAGATGGACTCATGGCTCCATAGAAATTAAAAGCACCTTAATGCATTCCTTATCAATAAACAGGTAATGCCTATGCATGTGTGCACACATGTACAATCATGCATGCACACACACACACAGCTGAGGGAGAAAATAAATGACTCCATTGCTGGTCTCAGACTTCTCATGCTCCATCTGTGTGTTGCAATCTCCTCTTTCCTCTGTATTATTAGCAGAGTTTTATGTAGAATAAGATCTCTGATTCTTGTGAGTCTGATAATTCAACCCTGTATGATCTTAATAGCAAATGTGGTAGAATACAAAAAGTGGTCACAAATTCTTGCCCTCCCTGTGTTTTTCTATCCCCTTCCCCCCACCATACAGTCTATTCTGCTTCTGGGCTCGGCCACGTGACTTGCCTTGGCCAATAGGATTTAGCCGTTGTGACACATGAGAGAAGAGAAAAGCTCTGAGCAGCAGCAATAATTTTCTCTTGCTGCTGTTGGAACCCTGTGCCATGTAAACAAACCTGGGGTCTAGCTGGTTGGCAGATGAGAGACCGTGTGGACAAGAGACGAGATACCTTAGCTGAGCCCCAGCCCCCTAGATCAACCAGCCCTGGCAGCAGGTGGGACTTAGCCTCTGACTGCAGATACGAGAATAAGTGAGCCAGCTCAGTCCAGCCCAGTCACTGCCCTACAGAATCATGAGCTAAATAAATGGTTGCTTTAAGCTACTACATTTTGGAGTATTCTATTACAAAGAAAAAGCTAACTGACACAGCGTACTTAAAATCCATTATGTCCAGACTCTAGTTTTCTCACAACCCTCCCACCTGCTGCTTGTTCTCCCCATTTGGGGTCAGGGCTCACAGAGGTGTGGCCTTGGGAACAGGACAGATGTATCCCATGCAGAGCTACTGTTCAGCAGGACTCACTGCCAAGGCCGTACTTCTGGATTATGTTCAGTGCACATCTGATTTTTCAGGGCTTCTGCCATACTAACTGCTAAATATTTTGAATATCAGCCCTAATCTGTGAACAACTTTTGTTTATCCACAATGTGTAAATCAGAGACTTTCCAGGAAAATCTGGATTATTGGCCTGTCTAAGAAATGGGGGGAAGGAAATATTGTGTTAGGATTGGACAAGAATGAGCTGGAGCTGAGAGGCGACTGCTCGGTTAGGTGGCACAGGTACTGCCGGTGCACCACCATGCCCAGCAGTCCTGCTGCACCTGTCTACGTTACCTGCCAGCCACAGAGGAACTGGATTGTATGTATGTCGTGTTGCTAGTGCTGGACTTCAGGATGTGGACATATACCGCCGTGTGTTTACATATTTCGGTCTCATGGCCTGGAATATGCATCTCCTTCTTAGACTCTTCCTGAACATCTGCACATTCTTTAAAATTCAACTTAAATGCCCCTTGCTCTGGGGAAGCTTTCATGTTTCTCTGGGGTAGGCTGGTCTGCCTCACTCTGTGTTCCATTAGGCTTTGCACGTGACCTGCCCTGCAGACTTAGCATCACATTCGTCGTCACTGTTGTAGAAAAACCCGCCTGAACAACTATGATGTGACCTCCTTGAATACGGGATCACCCTCTTCCCCTATATATGCCTTGGGTATGACATGTGGCAGGACCCCTAATACTCGTGGTGAATTAAGATATTAACCAACTAGACATTCTGGCTGAACTTCAGAGAAAATACATATAATGCAAATTGTATTTTGTGTAAAACCAAATTTATCATACTCTATGTTTGGCCTGTTTTCTGAAGACTATTTTGTAATTGCCAACATTCTGTTTGAATTTTAAGAAGCCTATTTCGGCTTCAGGGCAAACAGCTTATAAAGGAAATAAAAATGTTGTGCAAAATATAAGAAAATCTGAGTCAAGTGTGTTTGAAGAAATGTGTTTAAAGGAACCAGGAGGGTACAGGCAGCAGAGCTATCAGTACAAGCTCTCAACTTCCTAATAAAACAGTATCCACACTGACCAATGGGGTTACCTGGTTTCAGTCAAGACAGACTAGACTACACATTGGTAGCAGTCCCCAATTTAAGTGTCTTAAAAGAAGTCATTTACCGTTTTGCTTATGCTACACAAACACCACGGATGGGAGGTGAGTGGTCTGTTTGTCTTTGTCTCTCAGGGAACTGAGCCAACAAAGGCTTCCTCTCAACTCATGCTTCCATGATCGCTCAGGCAGAGTAAAGAGAATCTGTGGCCGGCACACTGGCTGTTAAAACCGCCATCTGGAGGTGACGAACATCATTATGCTCCCACGAAATTGACTAAAGCAGGTCACATTGCCAGGCCTAACTTCCGCAGGGCAAGGAAGAGCAATTCTTGCAAAAGCCCAGAAAGAGAAAAGCTGAAATATCTGTGAACAAACAAGAATGTACCACAATTCTTGATGCTGCAAAAGGACCTTTAATTTTCAAAATTCACTGTCATTCTCTGCCTGATAATGATTCTTGCCAGTGGATTTAAAACAGAATTGGACTTCCATCAGTTGGCTTCAGGTACGTCTGCACAGTTGTTTCACCAAGCAAGACTCTTTTGTTTCAAACCGTCACAAGTAAAGAGAAAACGAAAAAGAGAGACCTCGGTTTACCTCAAGGTTATATCCACTCTCCAAGACACATCAAGCCACGGCAATATATTGTGGAAAAGCTTGTGTTTGCAGGAATATTGGGGGCTGTGAAGACACAAAAGAAGGACACCAAACTTGGCAAGAGACAACTGAGAAGCATGAAGAAAGAGGTAGTGCTTGAGAAAAATCTTGAAGGATTCTTTGGTGTTCGCCCCCTGGACAAGGGAAGGGAAGATAACCTGTCCCAGAGGAGGGGGTGCTGATGACATCATCAGGGTCGTGGCTCGCTGGTTAGAACAGGGTGCCTGCCCTACAGATAAACCGTTTACTCATGACTTACACATGTGTGGTCTTGAATAAGTGTCTGCCTCCCTCTGATCTCAGTGTCCACCTGAATAAAACAAAGGGATTATAATCAAAATCCCATTTTTAAAAATAGAACTTGACAATTGATTCTAAAATTCACCAAGGACAGTAAATTAGTGAGAATAGCTAAAAGTATTTGGAATAACAAGTATAAGAATATCAACTTGCCCTATCAGAAGTAAAATCATATTCTAGAGATATAGAAATTAATTTTGCTCAAAACCTGGCATTGTTTAAAGAACGTCCAAATCAACTACAGAAGAGAGTCCAAAATCCAATCTGTGGCATTTGAGAATTTATGATAAGAGCTTTATTTGAAATCAGTCAGAAAAAAGAGTAACAATTCAAGAAATAGTAAGAAAATTGAATAACCATTGGAAAAGTAATCTCTCAAATTCACATTATATAATACCCAGATGTATTAAAGATATGTTTTAAAAACAAAATTTGGAAAATATTATAATAAATATAGAAAAATTTGTTTCACTAATTTAGATTATGAAGGTTGTTCTATTCATAATTTTTGAGACGCTAAAGAAAAACTTGCATATTTGATTTTAAAACTTTTAAAAAATTTTCTTTTTGGTGAGAGATAACATAACAAATTCAAAGAAAAGTGACAGAGTAAGAAAAAAATTGCATTATATATATTAAATGACTAATAATCAGAATATACAAAGAACTCCCTGCAATCACTTATTAAAAATATTCATAGAAAAAAATACATATAGAGTACAAAAGAACAGTTAATACAAGATACGTAAAAAACTAATAAACATATGAAATAGTTCTCAACTCCCCAAGACATCAAGGGCATGTACATTGAAATAAAAAGATATAATTTGTATTAAATTGTTAATAGAAAAAAAGTCTAATTAATTAAGTCCAGAGTTGCTTGAGTTGCTTAAAAATGGGATTCTCATTAAGTGACAGAAAACTCAAACTGGTCAGAAACATGGGCTGTGAAGCCAGATCACCTGGGGCCACATCCAGCTCTGTGTGACTCTTTGATCTATTTCCTTCATCTATAACAGTGCTATGTCACAGGGATATTGTGAAATTAAATACGATAATCCATGGAAAACACTGAGAACAGTGCCTGGCATACAGTGAGTGCTCAGTGATGATTAGCTTTTATTTTTCTACTGTCAGACAACATATCAAAATTAGAAATGCATGTGGAACTTCATTTGTAGGAATCTGTCCTACAGAAATAACCACTCATGAGCATAAATTTCTATTTACAAGAATATCCATTTCAACATTTAATAATGGTAAAACTTTGAAAACAACTTAGGTGTTAATTAAAAGGAGAGGAGTCACATAAATTTTGGGTACCTCCTCTCTATAGAATTTTATGCAACTGTTACAAAGAATGAGCATGGGTTATCCTATTTAATTTCACATGGATTAATATTAATATTTCACATATTTAATTTCCATGGGTTATCATATTTAATTTAACAATATCCCTGTGATGTAAATTGATCCCAATTTACTGAAATGAAACAATCACTAAATATATATTATTATAAGAAAAAAATAAGTCAGGAAACAATTTAAATAGTACAGTCTCTGGAAATCTTTTAAAAATATAATATTTGTAAATATACTGAAAATGTTCTAGAAAGAATCACATTAGACCCTAATTTTATTCTCCAGGCACTCGGGAGCCATGGATGTTTTGGGGGAGAATATTGACTTGGTCACATCTACAGGAATTCTTAAATAAACAATTCTCTATCTTGTTCTGCCTTATTTTCCTCACCTACTCTTTCCAATTTTTGTTCCTTTCTTTATTACTGCCAGCTATGGGCAGTTTTACCTTTGATGTTTTTCTTAGCCAAGCACACAACCTTCGAGTTTATTTCTCTGTTAAGGTCTTCATTATTTTCCTCTTTTCAGGCAACAATTGGTTTCTGAAGCTATTTCTTCTCTGCTACTTGTTGAGCCTCCAGAGAGGTCGCTTCCAGCCAGAAAGCTTTATTTCCTTCTCCCACAAGATGGTGAGAGGTGGTGGGAAACAGGGTACAGAGAGGCCCTGGCTTTGTGCTGGCCTGGGGACCCCCCACTCTGAGCCTCAGTTTCCACACAAACAGCATGGAGAGGTCAGGGCAGAGATGCTCTAAGAACCTATCCAGTTGTGACTAAGATCCCAAGGCAATGGGACCCTGGAGTTCAAATAACATTGATGGCAGAGAAAGAAGTGAGTTCTGAAGAACATCTCCTTGATTCTCTGGTGTCAAGAGCTCAAAACTTCCTGTCCCCAGCTGGGCCACAGGGAGAGCTTCCCAAGCACTGGACAGTTGCAGGTGGTAGCCTGTTCTATGGCAGTCTCTGGTCACAAATGGCAGGAACTGCTTGTGAACCTAACATCGTGTTACTAACTGGAGCCTGAGGCCACACCACAGGCCTCATGGAGATCAAATGCCTGTGACTTGCCCAAGGTCACGCAGCTGGGTTGGGAACGGGGAACTCTGAGAAGGATGAGGCCCCCACCCCCACCCCCCCGTTCCTCCCCTCCCCCACTCTGCCTGTCCAGGGAGGGTGCTTTCCAGTGAGTTGACTTTGGAGTTAAACCAATCTGAGCTTAGAGCCTTGGTATATCCCTGACTAGCTTTGTGGTTTGATTTTTTAAAAGACAGCTCATATCTTCACACAGGCTGTTCTCCATTTCTCATGTTGTTCTCCCTTCTTTGTTTATATCCGTCTTGCCCTTGTCCTTGAGACTGCCGCAGGGGTCCTCTCCCCTCTTAAGCCCTTCTTGCCTCCTCCAGCCAGGGCTGCTCGCCGCTCCTGCGCTCCTGGCGCGCCGTTCGTTCAGTTCACCTCTCACGCTGGGCAGTGGTGCACTCTTTCCTTCCTCACCTCCCACACGAGCCTGGGAGCTCCAGGTGGAACAGAGCCATGCTTATGTGTCTTCACAGCCACGGGCAGGCAAGAGCTCGAGGAACATGACATGTGAGACTTTTGCTACTCAGTCCAAAGGGGGGTGGGAGAACAGAGGAAAAAACTTATCCATTGCTGCTTTCTGTAGTTGTGAATTCCTTAATGATGTGGAATTTACCCTGGCAGGTGCTGAACATGGTGCTATCTACAATTGTTGCTCTCAAAATATGAAATGAAAAGCTTCAGAGGGAAGTTGTTCCTGTTAGTACAAAGTTGACTGTGCATCCTGCCTCTCAGAGATGCTGGCATCTTAAGTTCCTCTTTTTGCAGAATTAAAAGCTTGTTGGGTGTTAAACATGAATAAGGAGAAGAGGGGAGGAGAGAGGAAGGCAGGGGAGGGGAGGGGGGGAGGCAGTTTGTTGTTGTGTATGTGCTGAGAGACGCAGCCCTCAGTTGGAGGGACGTGCCAGCAAACAGACCCGAGGCGATTTCTGTTCCTCATTCACTGCCTCCCTCCTGGAGCGACTGCCTCTCCCTTCTCCCCACCAGCCTCCCTTCTCCCTCCGTGCACTTTAACACCAAGAACACCAAGTGGAGATCGCAGTTCTGGATCTGAGTCATGGCTTCACTACTGGCTATCTCTGCTACATTCTGCCTTGGTTTCTCCATCTGTGAAAATATGCAGAAGTCCCTGTCATCTCTTTCATCATGCAGTGAGTTCGGGTAAACATGTCTGTATTGCTACAGACAATTGTATTGTCAGGGTTAGAGCTCAAGCCAGGGCTAGGGCAGTTGTTGGAATTCTGCCGACATAGCCATTGTATGGCTAAGCTCACAGACACTTCAGACCCATTGTACAGACTGGGTCACAGACTCTTCACATGCCAGGCTGAGTCACCAGAACCCCTCACATGCCAGGCTGAGTCACCAGACCCCTCAGATGCCAGGCTGAGTCACCAGACCCCTCAGATGCCTGGCTGGGTCACCAGACCCCTCACACGCAGGTCCATGAGCTAAGTAATTGGGAAAGATCCCGGGAGCCATTGGCAAATGACACAAGCTCAGTCCTTAGCTTCCTCAGCAGCAGCAGCAGCTTACAGGTCCAGCAGCAGTAGTGGCTGTGGAGGCCTCCCAGAACATCCTGGGGGCTTTGGCAGCAGCAGCAACAGCCACCAGCAGCAGTAGTGGCCTCCCTGTGGCCCTCCTGGGGGCATCCTGGGGGCAGGGGGTGCCATGGATCAGAGCCACTCATCCTTTATACCCAAGTCTGATGACCCAAGACACCTGGGAACGAGTCAGACAACCCAGGAACACCTGGGGTCCCACACACATCCACAAACAATACCCAAGGAACACCTGGGCGCATGTGCACATTTACGTATTTACATCAAATGCTCAGCAAGAGTCTGAACATCTGAGGGAGCCCTGACTATTCACTTTTTATTTTCCCTACAATGTCAATTCAAATCATGTCATGAATTCAGTTGAACACATGGTACCCTTGTTGGTGGTAGGCACTGTGGCTGCGGAAATGCCTAGGACAGCGTCTGTGGGAAGCACCACGCGAGGCAATGTAGAAGAGCAACCAAGGTGTGGAATTTTATTGCAGAAGGCTGTCCTTGCTGCAGACCATGACTTCCTGATCCAGCGGGTTGGGTCAGCCTCCTGGAGAGCTCCATGATGCACGCTGCTCTTCTCTCCCACTCCACGGCAGACACGGCCCAGCACAGCCAGATGTCATGCAGGACCCTCTACAGCTCGGCACACCTGGAAGCCACGGACCATCTGCCAGAAGCTGAAGCCTCCGTGCCATTGCAGGAAGGAAGACACCGCTTTGGAGTCAAGCCAGTGTGCTGTGGATCCTGGTTTCTCTGAACTATCGAGCAAGTTTGACCATCTAAGTATCCTTCCACATCTTTATAAAGAATATATTTCTGCCTACCTCACCTGTTTCTTGTGAAAATTAAATAAGATTAAATATTATAGACGTACATGCACATAGTAGGTACTTAAATACTCATTTTCTACCCCTGCTTTTCCAGTTTGGGACATGCTTTCCCTCTGATCCTCAGTTTTTATCATCTATAAAATAGTATTATTAATGTCATTTTCACAAGGTTGTTTTGGAGATTCAAGGGGCTGTCCCTTGGGTCTCACACCTCTAGATAAAGTTAAGGTAAGAGATCTAAAGTCAGAACTTCCTATTGTCCTGACTTCATCTTTATTGCTCTCCTCTGCCCATGGCTGAACTGATGTGGCCCCCAGTTGAAGGTCCATCCTGCCTCAGTTTCCCTTCCATCCTCTGGCTAGTTTTGAGAATCGGTTCAGATAAATTGGGGAGAGGCCATTATCTCCAAGCAAACAAAAGTGCTAGGTCTTGGTCCAGCGTGTGTTTGTATATGTGTGTGTGTGTTGGGGGAGGGAGAAATTTACCCTTGGAGCAGAAGTCTCAGCCATCTCCTCCTCAACTTTGCTCCAGCCCGGATGTAGAGGAGTGAGGCCAGAGCCCAGATACCCCTTAGGACTCTTGGTCTGATCTTTCTTCAGTTTCTTCAGGTCCTCCAGTACGTCAGGGAACAAATGCTCTCACTGTGTGGCCTCTTGGGAAGGAAGAGAGCAGAAGAGGAAAGCACATCTCAAAAGTTTCACCAGTTATTTCTTCCTCCCCAGGATCCCACCAGGGCCTGACTTGGGTGAATTAGGGAGGCCCCTTGGCTGCAGCATTGAAGGAGGACCTCACTCTCAGGGTTCTGCAGAAGCCCATTGTCCACTCGAGAGCCAGGGCCACCTTCAATGTGCACTCTCAGCTCCCCGCTTGCCTCACCCCAGCCCTGGTCCTGGCAAATGCAGAAGGAATTTAATAAAAGCACAAAATGCCACACGGGAACATTTGAGGAAGTGGGCTTTATAGCCAGGCCTTCCATGTTCAAAGTACAACACCACCACTTGTGTTATGGAACTTCATGTAATTTAACTACAATATTTTCCCACATCTGTAAACTGAATATAATAATAGCACTACCCTCATAGTGGTGTTGTGAGAATTAAATTAGAAACTGCATTAGTGCAACCAAGGTAGCATTAGTAAGAATAAAGCATAATTTGTATTAGGCCATGCAATATTGAAAACAACAGGGATCCCAGGAGAAGAGAAAGAAAACGTATTCCTACCAGGTACCAGGTCCTATTCTAAGTGCCTTATGTATGTTTTTCCATGTTAAGCCTCAAAAGTATTCTCTATAGCACTATGATCCCCATTTTTATGTGTTAGGAAGTTAAGGCCACAGGGGATTAAAAAAAAAAAAATCTTGCCCAGAATGTTCACTTGGTATAAAGAGGTTACAGTATTTGAACCTATGTCCCTGAAATTTCAAATTTTTTGCTCTTTCCTTCCACCCTGAAGCTATCTATAATTTGAAACCTATGGACTAGATGCATGGTTCCTCAGCTGTCTGTTCATTAGAATCACCTTAGAAACATGCACTTTCCAGAGCTACAGTCTTGGATTAGAGTCAACCATGAATCTATGTTACTAACAGGCAGCCCTGGGATAAGCAAAGGCTGTCAGTTTTGGGCACCACAGCAGGCTGGTGACCTCTAAGCTCCCTTCTATCTCCAATTTTCTAAGTATAGCCTCATGAGAAAGGAAAAGTGAAAGTGATTATCAAGTTGTAAGAATAAAATGCCTTGCTAAGAAAAGGCTGGCACTTTCTAAGGGACATATAATTAAAGCCCAATAGATTAAAATTCCTTTAAACAATGAGTAATACAAAGATTAAGGCATATCTGATACGGCTTCTTGAATGGCTGTTCAAAGATTTATAGGCAAAGGATAAATCAGCTCTGATGAGAGAGAAGAAAATATACCTTATCAATACATCTTGCTGTGGAAGATAGAGTGTGCAGAAAAGGAGAGTTGGCTGGCAGTCCTCAAGCAAGGCACCAGAAGGACTTTGCAAATATTCTGGATGAATAAAAAGGAAATCTCCTTTAAGTGAGTGGGGAAGGTTTGGTTATCAGTCAGGAGACAAGTGACTTGGTATGTCAAATTCCTTTCTTGGGCAGGTTTTTTATCACACACAAAAAATGAGCAAAGGAACTTAGAGTAATTAGGAGGTAATGAAGTTGTCAGAATAAGCTATTGACCAAAGAGCAGACAAGGGAATAGATGAAAAATTTAAACGTTTCTAATTTAGCCGATGTGGAAGCTGCACATCCTTTGGCCATATGGGAATTATCCTCAGTGCCTAATGAATGAGTTTTCCTGGGCAAAGCAGGAAGCATCTCAGAAGACGAAGGAAGAAAGAATTGGAATCCAAGTCCAAAATGGTAATGGTGATAGTAATAGAAATTATAATTAATCCTTTACATTTTTATCCGTCTTTGCAAAGCACTTGGACATATATTATCTTGTTCAATTTACAAAGAAACCCAAGAGGAGAGAAACATCCATAGATGTAAGTATAAAAGCTAGAGATCAGAGAATGGAATGAGTAGCCTAAGGATTGCACACTTTCACTCACTAGTGCGGAGTTGAGGCTTAAATTTTGGTCCTTCCAGCCCAAAGCAAGTGCTCTTTTTATTACAAATCGACATGGAGGGCATTGAAGGTAATTGAAGAAAAGAAATTGACAGGCCAGCTAAACTAGATCCGTGCAACTAAAATGGCAAAACCCTGTTTCCTTTCTTTTTGCATCCTTCCTTTTCTGCCTCCCTGGTTCCTTCTTCCCTCTTTTCATTATTCAGTAGTTTTAAATGAAGGAAGTGTGTTTTCTGAGAAGTACCTGGATTTCCTCTGTCTATTCTGGCTGGTGCTGCTAGTAGAGAGAATAATAATTTACTCAGTACAGGTCCTGTGCTTTGCCCACAGGGTCTCATTCAGTGCAAGATAGATGAGACTATCCCTCTGTAATGAGTACACAAACTAGGACCCAGAAAGAATAGGCACCTTGCCCTGAAACTTAGCTAGTAAATTTTACAGCCTCACCCAGTCTCTTCAATACCAAAATCCATGTTCTTCTCTATTATTTCCAGGTCATTCCAGGTTATATTGGCTGGAGGACAATGGGCCACAAAGATCAAAATTTAGCCTGGTAAGCAAAGGCTGAGAGTGAATATGTTTTGAGCAGCAGGTCTGCAAAGAGCCTCTTGCTGTTGGTACTTCATCTGCCCAGACGCTCAGCCAGTCCCATAAATGTGGCTCTCCAGAAATCTGGGCTCAACTCTGTGATCTTCTTGATCTACAATTCTCCGCATTAATCTCCTCTATGCCAAGGCTACAAAAATGCCCTTCTTGTTGACAACTCCTCAGTGTATATCTTTGCCCAGACTTCTTTCCTGAACTTGAAATTTCCACGTGCAAATGTCTAAATTTCCACCTGCCTGCCTCATGTCCAAGTCATACTCAGCATATCTGAAAATGACGGGATCATCTCCCTCTCCTGGGTCATCCAAGTCACAGGCTTGTGTGACATCTTGGAGTCTGCCCTCTCCTTGGCATCCCACACCGAATTACCCGCAAAGGTTGAGATAATTCTACTTCCCAAACATCTCTTGAGCCTGTGCCTTTCCCTCCACTGCTAATGCCAGCCTCCGGTCAGTCCTCCATCCTCTCTCACCTGGATGTCACAGGCAGTCTACCCTTTCTCATCTCTGATCTACTTTCCACCGTAATGCTGGAATGATCTATCTAATATGAATAAGTATCTGACTGTGCCATGCCCCTTCTTGTGGTTCCCCTTTAACTTTGTGCTGAAGTCGAAGCTTCTCAGCATGGGATTCAGAGATATTTGTAACCTTTTCTCTGGTTTCCTTCCCTTCCTCATCTCCTACTTTTGCCATCCTCTCACTCAAAGCTCCAGAAATCCTGAACTACCTGCAGCACCTACAACATTCTAGCCTCTCATATCCTTGCACCTGTGTGTTCTATTTTTTCTGCTTATAGCACCCACCTTGTTCTTGTCGATCAGAAAAATTCCTATTCATCCTTCAAGTCTCATCTCAAGTTCTAGCTTCCCTATGAAATGTTCCCTCACTCATCCAGGAAAACATAAGTACTATTTTCCCTCTATTTGCCTTGCACCTCGTTACAAGACCATATCCCAGCCTTCGTCACACTGTGCAGCGACACGTATTGGAAGGTTTTTTCCATTAGACGAGGAGTTCTTTGGGGCAAAGACCAAATATCTATACAATTTGGTGTCCCAATAAGGGCCAAGAAAAAATAAACATATCTTAAAATAAATTGAAGTAATCACCTAATCTGTAAATCTCTCCCTGACTCCAGCATACTACAAAATACCTAGGGCATAATATACCTTCACTAGGTGATTGCTAAAGTGTATTTTTCCATTTGAGCTGAGAAAATAATAAGGCTATATTTTTGATTTTCTTCTAAATTCTTGTCAAATAAAATTCTATTTACCCCTTCTAAATAAATATTATGTATTAAAATTGAATTGATACACTTATTGGAATTGATACACTTATTGGAATGGCTCAGCAAATGATAACATCGAGTGGTAGCATGGACACAGAACAACTGGAAATTTTATACATTGCCTTATACGTAGCACAGACATCTTGGAAAACAGTGTGGTAATTCTGTATAAAATTAAACATACACTTACCATATGATCCAGCAATGCCATTCCTATTTACCCAAGAAAAATAAAGACTTATGTTCACACAAAAACTGTATGCAAATATTTATGGCAGTTTCATCCATAATCACCAAAAATGAGAAATAACTGAAATGTCTCTCAGCTGGTGAATGAATAAACAAACAATGGTACATCCAAACAATGCAATGATACTCAGCGATAAAAGGAATGAACTGCCTAATGCGTTGGGTGCATGTGCTCGGTGGAGACCATACACGTAGACACACTTTGTGAGCATGAAGCAAGTGAAGACGTCATCATTACTATTTTCAGTCTGATGAAGACTCTGAATGAGACAAAGACATGAAACACTCGTTTGTTTCCCACCACTGCCTGTAGTTCGCCTTAGTTGAATTACCCCATCTTGTCCCTTGATGGCATCCTAGGAAGACTCCATAGCTCTCCTGTCACTTCAGGAATAAAAAGCCTATTCTGGCTAATCCACTTGAAAATTTCAATCTCCTACTACATATTACTCTCATTTCTTCCCCATCTCACAGCTCCAGGCTGGTGTCTGCCTTAGGGCCTTGGTGTAGGGAGGCAGGAGGGTCTGCACTTCCATTCTTGTTCTAGCCCATCTTCTGGGTCCCCTCTTCCTCTAGAAAAGGGGTAGGGGAGGGTAAATCCCTCTGTTAGAGACAAATGTTTGTGTACCCCTGACGCCTTAAGCCCCAACGTGATAGTATTCAGAGGCAGGGTTTGGGGAGATAATTAGATTTAGATGAGGTCAAGAGAATGATGAAATTACTGTCCTTATAAGAGGAGGAAGAGACTAGAGAGCTCTCTCTTTCTCCTAGCACACACACTGAAAAAAGGCCATGTAAGGACACAGTGAGAAGGTGGCCATCTGCAAGCCTGGAAGAGAGCCCTCCCCAGGAACTGAACCCTGCCAAACCTTGATCTGGCACTTTCTAGCCTCCAGAACCATAAGAAAATAAATGTGTGTTGTTTAAGCCACCTAGTCTATGGCACTTTGTTATGGCAGCCTGAGTAGAACAAGACAGCCTCTAACTGATGCTGCT
This sequence comes from Cynocephalus volans, assembly GCF_027409185.1. Classification (NCBI taxonomy): domain Eukaryota; kingdom Metazoa; phylum Chordata; class Mammalia; order Dermoptera; family Cynocephalidae; genus Cynocephalus; species Cynocephalus volans. The sequence goes on from NC_084474.1 coordinate 88,181,473, forward strand.
GAGCCCCTGGCTTGGCTTTCACTGGCCTCTGGTAGAACCTCTATGTGTCCTGCATTGTTGCCTCTCCCACAGAACTTGTGGATGGGCATTCTTCAAAGGGAGCCTCTGGGCTGCATTGCGCCATAGTGTGGGACGGAACTCTGATTCGGCCTCTTCCAGTGTTCCCCTGTTCCAGCTCCTGGAAGGACAACTCTCAGCCTGGTGCAGCTGAGGGTGCTTTGCCCAGTGACCAGTCCTCTTGGCTGGGGCAACAACATGGTCTCTCAACTCAGCATCATCCTGAAGTGTCCGCTTGTTCTGGGAGAAATGCACACATCCTCGCCATACCAAGCAGTGTGGCAAGTAACTCACTACTCACACATGCCCAGGCCCAGTGTTGCCTAATATTTATTGAATGATTGTTCCCAACAACCAGTCCTTCCTAGGAGTATTACACCTCCTCACCTGTGGAACTGTGACATGTGCCCTCCCTGGGGGCAGAGGTGACTGCTCCATCCCATGGTAATGGTTAGTCATGTGACTTTCTTGAGCCCTCAGTTGTAACCCAAAGTGAGAGTGTGCTTCTTCCAAAAGGAGTTTTCAGAGACCCATTTTCAACAACTCTTGGTGCTCCCCTCTGCTGTGGAGAATGTCGTGTAAGAAGTGGGGAGCTCTGTCCTCAAGCTCCTGGAAGGAGGAAGCAGGTGAAGCAAAGCCACAGCTGACACTCATTAACTCCAAGCCATGACCAACCTGCAGCCAATTGTAATGTTGTTGAGAAATCAGCCATCGTTGCTGTAAGTCACTGAGATGTGGGGGTCATTTGCTACTTCAGCAAACTAATACACCTGCCATTTCTTTCTAATCCAGTCCTCAATCCTCTGCTTACCCAAACAAATCAGCAGGTCACTACAAAAGATGATGTGTGACCTCATAATGAGATGCTAGTCTCCTCCTCTTAGTAATCTCTAGCCTCTGAGTGATTCTCACAGAGCTCCTTTCTCTTGGCTTTGGAACTCAGAGACTCATCTCTTGCAATGCACACTGAACTCCAACTGCGCTTCCCTGGGACAATTCTGTCCATGTGTTAGTCTTTCACTTGCATGAACTGGAGGAGGGATGGGATGGTGGTGGGCACAGCAGAGCCATCTCAGCTGTGCCTCAATAATTGTTGGAGGCATTGCCTGCCCATCCTATTATTTTTGGTTTTTCTATAGACTCAGTATCTCTCTCTCTCTACCTCTCTCTCTGAATTGAATTCTCATAGCCAGTTCTGGGGCAACAGAAATATTCCCACTGAATATTTAGTGTGACATTACTATTATTAACAACCTCCCAAGTGATGGCTGGGCAAGACAATTAAGTAATCACTTCTGAGATAGAGGAATGTTTAGGGAATCCTAGATTCTGAAAATATAACTCACTCACTGTAGGGAAAATATAGAAAAATGGTCAGGGCCCCTCGGATGTTCAGAATCCTGCTGAGCATTTGCTGTAAAAAATCCACATGTGCCCAGGTGTTCCTTGGTTACTATCTAATGAAATAGCATATGGGCACTCAGATGTCCTGGGTTATGGACATACATATAAAGGACTAACGTCTCTGATACATGATGCTTCTTGAAATGCTCTGGGAGGCCACCAGGGCAGCTGCTCCTATCTCTGAATAAAGCCTATTAATTTTTTATGCATGGCTTCCAGGATCTTTTCCTATTACCTAGCTGATGGACCTGCATGTGAAGGGTTTGTGACCCAGTCTGTACAATGGGCTTGTGGGGTCTGTGAGCCCTAAGCCCTAGCAATACAATTGGCATAGTCAGCGGCAGGATTCTCAGCCAGTATGGGAGCCAAGAATCCTTTGGGAGGAGGAGGAAATGTGGCTACTCTTGAGTATGTGGTGCCTGGTGGCCACTTTCCTGTTGACTGGGATCTGGTTGCTGCTCACTATACTATGAGCCAGCATAGACCAGGCACTCCATGAAGCAGTGCAGCTTCTATATTTGCAGCAGAAAGCCCCTTGGGAGGGGGAGGAAATGTGGCTATCCTTGAGAATATGGTGCCCAGTGGCCACTTTCCAGCTGACCAGAGTCTGGCTACTGTTCACTATACTACAATCCAATCGAGATTTGCACCAGAAAGCAGAGTTGTTGGAAGCATGGATACTTGTCCTAGAGGATGACGTGCAGCGATGGTCATCCCTGCTTCTCACACCAGGGAAGATGACAAACCCAGTGGTGAGTTGGGGGAGATTGTGCGTCTCCAGTCAAGACCTGTTGTGCATCAGAAAATGAAGCATGAGCAGCCTATGGGATCAGGTAGACAATGGGTGGGCAATCCACAGGTGACCCAATCCACTACCTATATCCCATATACCCAGGTCAAATTAGTTGACTTGGGGAGACAGTTCTGGCAGAAACAGGGAGAGCCTCTGGCAGCCTGGTTGCTGCGGTTATGGGACCTAGGGCTGAATAGTGTGATAAGTTCTGGTGAGGAGATGGAAAAGTTGGCATCCATTACCACACACCCATCCCTGAGGCAACAGCTACAAAATAGCCACAGATATGCACAAGGGCTGGGTAATCACTCCTTAATGGACTGGGTGAATGCAGCTGCCCAAATTGTATGTCAAATGCTGGAGAACTGCCCAAAATTGTGAGTAAATGGTAAACATATGCCAAGTTGGCTCAAATAATTTGGGAGCTGGGAATGTGGCAGTCCATGTTTAATGTGAACACCCATGACCCAGACAATGAATGGTTTATAGTCAGCATGAGAGACATACTGCTGCAAAAGGCCCTGCCAATGTCCTTTGGGTCACTGATGGCCATACTGGCCCCATACATTGGTCATCCTATACATGAGGTAATGATGGCCAGTCTGGGCAAAGTGGAGGAGAAAAGACAAGCAAAAGGGGTCCAAAAGGTGGCTAAGACCAAACCCCCAAATGCTCAGGATTTTATCCTGAGGGGGCCAAGCAAGACCAGCTGTAAGCAGTTGTGACTTGACTTGCTTGTGGCAGGGGTTGTTAGCAAGAAAATTGACGAGCAACCAAATGTGGTCCTGTTTGCCTTGTGGCAACAATTGCACTATGAACAGCATTTCACTAAATGTCTGGAAACAGGGGGCAAGGTATGCCCAGTGGATCTAAAGGATTTTTTAGTTGCTCATGCAGAGGTGGATGAACTGTTCTGTTTTGATTAGGGAGCAGGCCAAGATGCTCATCTTTTGGGGGCAGGTGAGGACTGGAGGCCTCACATTGAACTGGCAATACATTGGTCAAGGACAAATGTGCAGCATGTATTGGAATTGGTAGATACGGGTGCAAAATGTAGCTTGAAATATGGCAATCCAGATAAGTTTCCAAGGACCACAGTTCATGAAGATGGCTATGGAGGACATACCATTGAAGTCAAAGCTGTTTCATTGCCATTGGGCATAGGATGATTGCCCCCTCATGTATATACAGTATATGTATCTCCAGTAGCTAAATACATCTTGGGTATGGATGTACTTTATGGTTTGCACCTGCAAAAACAGTTGGAGAGTTTCAGCTGTGAATACAAACAGTAAATCCTGTGTTATGGGGACATGCTAAACATGACCCACAGGTGTTACCCAAGCCAAGATGTGTAGTTAATGTGAAGCAGTATCACCCATCAGGAAGACATGTGGAGATAGGTGCCAGTATATTGGAGTTAGAGAAAATTGACATTATTCGTCCTGCCCATACCCCTTTTAATGCTACATTATGGCCAGTGAAAAAACCTGATGGTACCTGGACAATGACTGTGGATTATTGAGAACAAAACAAAGTAATGCCTCCTTTGCATTCAGCTATGCCTTCAGTTCCCGACTTGATTGATCAGCTGACAACTCAGCCAGGAACTTATCATTATGTACTGGACCTTGCAAATGCTTTTTTCTCTCTTCCAATCTCAGCTGATTAGCGAAAATCAGTTTGCCTTCACCTGGGAAGGGAGGCAGTGTACCTTTCAAGTATTGCCCCAAGGTTATCTGCATAGCCCAACCATGTGTCATGGTTTAGTGGCTGGGGACCTACCAAGTGGACTAGGCCCCGCACGATTACAATGTTTCATTATATTGACAATGTGTTACTAACCTCTGATTCTCTGGCAGATTTAGCCCAGGCAGCTCCAACGGCTGCTAAGTCATTTGGAACAATGTGGGTGGGCCATAAACACAGTCAAAGTGCAAGAACCTGGGCTGTCAGTCAAATTCTTGGGAGTGGTCTAGTTGGGTAAAATGAGAATCATCCCAGAAACTATTATAGATAAGATACAGGCATACCCTCGACCCACAACTGTAGCTCAGCTACAGACATATTCTGGGGTACTGGAGAGCTTTTGTACCCCATATGGGCCAAATGGCATACCTCCTGTATGTACTAACAAAGAAAGGATCCCCCTGGGATTGGACCGAGGAAGTAGAATGGGCTTATTGGGTTACAAAGAGAGCAATACAACAAGTACAGGCTTTATAAGTGGCTGACCCCACTAAGCCTTTTGAATTAGATATACGTATCACCCAAGAAGGGTTAGGATGGCATTTGTGGCAGAGACAAGACCTATTCCAAACACCTGTAGGATTCTGGTCTCAGCTCTGGAAGGGTGCTGAAGTGCATTATTCTCTGATAGAGAAACAGTTAGTAGCTTTGTGTTCTGCCCTGATGGTCACTGAAGCTATCACAGGAACTGCCAAAACCCTAGTAAGGACAGCATACCCCATATTAGATTGGCTGTGCATGTGGGAAACCACCCCTAAACAGGCATAGCTCAGACTCCCACTGTCTAAATGGGGAGCATATATAGAATAAAGAAGCACTGTGTCAACGAGCCCTCTATCTAAAGTGTTGCAAACTATGCTAGGCCCAGTAGAGGTTGTGGAGGAAACTTTGGCACAAATTTACCCATGCAGGTGGAGGCTACACCTTTCCATGAGGAAGAAGGACCTATCACAAAGCGAGCTTGGTATACAGATAGCTCGAGCATGGGACCCTCAGCATCGTGGACAGCTGTTGCTGTCCAGACCTCAACAGATACCATGTGGTATGAAAATTGCACAGGGCAAAGCAGTCAATGGGATGAATTGAGAGCAGTATGGACAGTGATAAAAAATGAGCCTGAGCCCTTAACTATCTGTACTGACAGCTGGGCTGTGTACAAAGGTTTAATCCTTTGGATCTCTACTTGGAAATATCAATGGTGGATGGTAGGCCACAACCCCTGTGGGGACAAGCCATGTGGCAAGAGTTATGGGAACTGGGACATGAGAAAGAAGTGACTCTTTTACATGTCACAGAACAGTTCCCCTTAGCCAATCCAGGCAATGATGAGGCTGATGCCTTGGCTAAGGTAAGATGGCTGGAGAAAGCCCCAGCCATTGATGTAGCTCAGTGGTTACATCAATGAATGCAACGTGCTGGCAGCAAAAGCATGTGGATGGTGGCTCGAAGATGGGCCCTGCCTATAAAATGGGAAGATGTAGTGAACGCCTGTCACATTTGTCCAGTATGTACTCAAGAGAGTCCACAGCCCCAGTGCATGCCCCATACAGATGGGCAAATAACCCGAGGAAGGGTGCTCCTGACTCAATGGCAAGTGGACTTTGTCGGACCACTGCCAAGGTCAGAGAATTTCAGATACATCTTCATAGCTGTTGATATGGCTACTTGTCTTCTGTTTGTATGGGCTTGTGAGGCCCCAGACCAGGTAAGCACTGTGAAGGCATTGAATAGTCTTATGGCTATGTATGGTTGGCCTGTAGTTATAGAGGGATAATGGAACCCACTTTACTGGACATGGGGTTCAGAGGTGGGCTTCCCAGTTGTCTATTCAGTGGAAGTTACATGTGCCATATCATCCCCAGGCAGTGGGAATGACTGAAGGATACAATGGTCTTTTAAATAAGGGACTAAGGCTATCTGCCCAACCCCCATCCCTGAAGAGGTGGACATGGTGATTATGGCAGATAGAATTCTAAATGAGAGACCCCACAAGGGTGGACCCTCTCCAGTGGAAGCTCTTTTGCATAGGGCCGCAGCACCTATACAACTGTAAGTCACTATTAAAGATAAGCTTTTGAAACCAGGATATGGCAAGAATGGAAATATTCCTTACAGGACTCAACCTGTTTGCAATAGGGACAGAGAGTGCAATGGGAATGGCCTTGGAGAATAGAAACCCCCCATATATGCTGGGTAGGCCTAATAGGGCCTTGGGGGAAAGGATTAGAAGAAGAGTTGCAAGTTTCACCTTGTGTGACAAGTACCTGGCCTCCCCAAGTAAAGGTAACATGGCCTGGAACAGATAAACACTCTGCTTCAAAGGGCACATTTGTATTATTATTATGGCCAATTATGAGTTCCCCTATACTGTTACATGTAGATCCTACAGATCCAATGGTGTTAGTGGATAATGTATGGTATCATAAGCCAGGTAAGATACCTATTGCTGCAACCATCCTTTCTCAGAATGGCAAACTGGCATGTATCTTACCAGAGGGGCAAGAACTCCCCCTATTGGTGTCAATAGCCCTTTTGTCTTTTCACCCATAGTGTTGTGGCTGTGGGCACCAACATACATTCGTGTAGCCAATGTGTCAGCTTGCTGAATACACACTGAACTTCCCATCAGTGTGGTTACAGGATTCCCAAGGAAAATCACCCCAGTGATGACTCCTAACTGTACATGTGTGGCTAATAGTTGAAAGGATAGAACTACGGGACAAGCCTTAAGGCATATTGAACAGACAATAGTTATATAAATGTAAGTGTCATTTATCTTCACTAAAGGAACATCGCAGAAGATTCTGAATGTGTAGATTGTTAGGCAAGGGGCCCTACAGGGGTGGATTGTAGGGAAAATATAGGAAAATGGTCAGGGTCCCTCAGATGTTCAGAATCTTGCCGTGCATTTGCTGTAAAAACTCATGTGTGCCCAGGTGTTCCTTGGTTACTATCTAATGAAATTGCGTATGGGCACCCAGGTGTCCTGGGTTATGGACCTATGTATAAAGGACTAATGGTTCTAATACATGGCGCTTCTCAGGCGCTCTGGGAGGGCACTAAGGTGGCTGCTCCTATCTCTGAATAAAGCCTATTAATTTTTACGCATGGCTTCCAGGATCTTTTCCTATTACCTAGCTCATGGACCTGCATGTGAAGGGTTTGTGACCCAGTCTGTACAACGGGCTTGAGGGGTCTGTGAGCCCTAGTCCTAGCAATACACTCACGAACTTATTTTCTCATGCATTCATAACTTTAACAAACACATATATCAAATACCTACTATATCTTGCAGGGGTGATGCTTCAGAGACACCAGAGCACAAGCTCTGCAAGGGATTCATTTGTGCAGGAAATGGGCTGGACAAAGGCATGGATGGTCATGAAGAGCAGGGAGAGCTGTGAGTGCTCAGTGGGACTATAGTGTAAGATGTGAACAAGGACTCATGTGGTGCAAGTGAGAGAAACCTGGCTCCAGCTGCACTGAGCAGAGGGAAGCAATAGCCTGTGTAACCGGAGAGTCTGGGGATAAGTTGGGCCAGCTCCACAAGCAATGCTGCAAGAAGCTGTGTGTCTCTGTCTCGCAGCACTCCTTTCTTCCATGCCAGTTTCACTTCCAAGCATTGTCTCCATGCTGAGTCCTTTGGCTGCACCCATCTCCCATCTCCTTAGGTTAAGGATAAGACTCCCTTTTACTGGCAGAGGTTCTAGAATTAGCTCTGATTGGCTCCAGTTTGGGCACTTCAGCATTTCTGAACCAATCACTGTCGTGAGAGGAATGCACCATTTTGATTGGCCAGGATTGGGCCATGTGACCACTCTGAAGCCAAAGAGGGCAGATATTTCATGGTAGGCACAGATATGGAGAGCAGGGAAGACTAGTTCTCCAAACAGAACATGAACATCATTCCCGGAAGAAGGAAGAAAGACAACTAGGCAGACAGACCACAATATTCATTCTAAGAGCACCTTGGGACTGGGAGAAGAGAAAGCTGGAAGGACTAGCAAGGACAAATTATGACAGAGGAGAAAGTCTATCTCCTGGGCAGGCAGGAGCCAGGAGTGGCCTGTTTATGTTTCTGAAAGGTCACTTTGACAGCAGGAAAAGAAGGGACTTTAATTGGGTGATGGTGAGGGGTGAAAAGGAATTAGGAGTCAGAGGCTTTTATGATGGTCTGCATGAGTCATGAGGAAAACCTGAACTAAGGCAAAGTCCAGGAGGACAAAAGGGACTTAAAATACATAGATGTAGAATATAATGGACTTGAAGACTCATAGATTATGGTGGGTGAAGGCATGGGCCACATTGCGTGGTGGAGTCCCTGGGTTCTGCAGGCTGTGTGGTTACTCCCTGAGATCCCAGACAAGCACTGGGTTTCTCCAGTGCTGGGCCTGCTGAGCTATTAACAAACAGTGCTAAAGTAACACACTCTACCTGCTCATATTCTTGGTCATATCTAATTCTGGGCTGCACATTCAGGATGAAAGTCCCAGGGGAGCTTATCAGCTTGTCATTCCAAAGTTCCAGAGAGTTGCGATTACCCACCCACAGAAAAATGCAAGAAGTTTTGGTGTTAGCAAAGATCAGCTAAACAGAAGACAGTTTCTATAGTAAGAAAAGGCAAAACAAACCGAATGAAATTCATTTCACATAGTGTAAATATTATCCTAGTCCTCAGAGTTGCAAATATCCTTCAAACTCTATCTAAATTATGAAGTTCAACAGAGAAAATTGGAGGAAACAGCAAATACATATCCATTTCCACTTTTTATTATTGAACAAAGGAAATGTTGTTGGAATTAGTAAATGTCTACTATAATCACACATTAGTGATACCCAGATTTAAATTCAGAGAATAATCCAATTTTAAGTGCTTTCGATCCAACAAACATTTGTTGAGTTATTACAGGTACTGTATAAGGTGCTTAACACATCTTATTTCTAACTCTAACAGTAATTTTGCAACTGAGCTATAATTCTCAAATTACAGCTGAGGAAATGGAAGCCCAGAGAAGGCCAGTGTCTTGTTCAACGTCAGAACACATGCTCACCTCACACGGGGGATCACATGGAGATCACGTGTAGGAGTGAATGGTAAGGCTTTTTGTGAACCGTGAAGGGTTGTGTAACGGGAGCTGGCCACTGATGTTACTTTCATGGAAGTACTTGCCCATACAGAGCATTCTAACATGCAGGTTCCCTGTACAGGAAGATGCAATGATGTGCTAGTGTGTCCCTACCGCTCTCTAAGCCCTGAGTCCACCCCTTTAAGATTCTAAATTCAAAGTAGAGTAGTCTTTGGTGGAGAAGCCGATGCATTCCCAGTGGTGCTACTCCATCAGCAGTGGGGAGATGGAGGAGATGAGGCTCAGAATCTGGAAGCCCCAAGGAAAGGAGGAAGGCGTGAAATCAGAGCCACCACGGAGCCTGTCTCCACACGCACCCTACTACAGACCCGGTTAACCCCAAACGCTCTTCCTTACCAAATGAAGCATAAAACCCTCACTTTGGCCAGCAAGGTCCCGCATGGTCTGGCTGGCTTCCTCCAGAGTTCATCTCTTTCTCACTCAGCGATATTGCTTGCTCTTTTTTCTTGCTTGGACATGCAGTGTTTATTGCCTTCTGGTGCAGTTCCCCCAAGTCTTCCCTGGCTCTTCCTTCTCCTCTTTGAGGTCTCAGATCAAGATCTTCAGAGAGGGCTCCCCAGCTTCCCCCACAGGGGCACCAGGCCCTGCCTTACCTCCTCTAATTCACTGCTGTTTCATTCTGCTCATAGCACTTACTAAAGTTTTCCTGTATATGAGGAAACTTCCAAAAGTTCAAGAAAAAATAGAATGAGAAGATGTCACAAATCTTCCCATCAACTTTTTGAAGACCCCTCATGTTTATTTGCATAGTTGTTTACTGTCTTTTATTCCCATCCCCTCCACCCACACCTGAATTTAAAAGTCATGAGAGCAGGGCAGAAGTCGGCCTCGCTCAGGGCCACAGTGCACAGAACAGTGCCTGCCACACAGAAGACAGCTGATATTTATTCTTCAAAAAAAAAAAAAAAAAAAAAGCTGCTGTCCTTTATCACTTGAAAAAGATCTCAGTAAAGTACTGCTAACTTTGAAAGCAAGGCAGGAGGAGGGGAAACCTGTACTTCCACTGTGATAGGAACCCCGTATCTGACAACCACAGAAATCGAGTCCTAAGGTTTGGAAATTCTCACGTATCACCATTTTTGCTCCTGTACCTCCAACATCTATCAAGAAAGCCCAACTCTTGTGCTCAGCGGGACCCCTCCAAGAAGTACATGCTCCCTTCACCATCTGCAAGACCATGGCCACCTGTGGATTGCAACCCTCATGCCCAGGAATTGCTGTGACAGGGGGAAGCCTTGCTAGAGGGGAGTGGGGGAGAGCATCCCGTGAGAAGGGCTGAGTGCCCAAAAGAACATCCAAGCAGGACCTGGCTCCCCAGGAGGTGAGGAGACACCCAGGAACAGGAGGGCTCTGAGAGGTGGAGGAAAGCCGGGTGCGCAAGGTGGCCCAAGTCCCAGTTCCTGAGCTTGAGTGGTAGCTCCGCCCAGATCACGTGCCCTGAGCGAGCACCTGGGCTCATTCCAATGCAGGAAAGCTGGGGGAGGTGACTAAAAGAAAGGAGAAATAAGCAGAGGATGTCTAACAGGAGTGGTTATTGACATTTCTATTAAGTCCCCAAATCCCTCCTTCAAATGCTGCGTGAACTCCACTCCTCCTTTGGTTTTTTTCTGGCACTGACCTCAGCCTCCCACACCCACAGTCATACCCTAGAATGTCACATAATCTTAAGATTGTGCCTTCCAGCCTCTGGCCACCTTCCAGTTCATTCCCACCAGTGCCCCAGCTACAGCAGCCCTGCAGCAGGGAAAGCTCTTCTGTGCTGACCCGCTCCCTGCCCGTTGACATCGCCTGTCCCTCCTTTCCCAGCTGACATTCCACAGTCACAGCAATTCCTCTTGCATGATTTTAGGTTCCTTTTCTCTCTCTCCCTTTCTCTCTCTCCATTGTACTCCCTTGAAAAAAAACACAACTCTTCTAAAATGCAGCTGCCTTTTTACTCATCACCTGCGTCCAGTGGGTCTGGCTGGAGACAAGCCCACAGCCACGCTGACTAGTCTCATGTCAATCCATGACCACGAACCTCAGAACCTCGGGTGGCCCTCCGCTGCTGCCAGGGAACTCCTCCAAACTTCCTGGTCCCTACTCCTTGCAAGCCCCAGCACTTCCCATACCTTGCCCTCAGCAGATGGCTCTGCTCCCTATTTCTCTGGGAAGAGTGAGGTCAGCAGAAAGAACTCTCCCACCCTTACCCCTGCAACTGTCACGTCAACTGCATCCACACGCACAAGCATCTGCACCCTCCACTCTGCCTTCCCCCCCGGGCTGGTCATAGACCTGTTGGCCCTCACATTCTTCTCTTGTCCTCCTGCTGCTCTGTTCTCTACAGAGGCAGGGCTGTCCCTAGAGCCTGTGTTTTTCAGGTTCCCAACTCGGCTAGCTTCAGAGGGGTCTGGCCAAAGGTGGAAAGGCAGGGGGAGGGGGAAGCCAGGTAGATCCAACTCTTCCCTGGTCTCCTCTGGGCTCCAGCTCCCACCGCTCAGGCTTCCATTGTCTCTACAGCCTGCTGGCTCACTCCAGCCCAGGGCATCCAGTGTCCTGCTCTCAGTCCCTCCACCTGGGTGTGGCAGCAAGTGCTTCCTGCTGTTGCCTGCCTATGGGCTACCTCAGTCACCCTCTTCCATCATCTGTGTAAATAATTCCCAGCATCAGTCATGCAGGATAAATAAGTTCTGGAGAGCTGCTATGCAGCATGCAGTTAACAATGCTGTATTATATACTTAAAATTTGCTAAGAACATAGATCTCATGTTAAGTGCTCGTACCACAAAAGTACACAAAACAAAGCACAGGGGTCTGGAGGAAACTTCTGGAGGTGATGAATAAGCTTATGGCATTGATTGTGGTCATGGCTTCATGGGTGTGCACTTACCTCATGTGTATACATTAAATATCTACAGCTTTCTGTAGTCAATCATACCCTAAAAAGTGGTTTAAAAAACTCCTACTGTTGTGAATATGTAAAGTGGTCTCCCTCTTCCTGGGTAAACCCTGAATGATCCAGTTCTTGGAACTAGAAGTGAAGTTTATCTTCTATTCTTTGGTGTAAGAGTCTACCAAGGTATCTGATTATGTTTATGATAATCTGAAGTCATTCTTGCAAATGATTCTGCTTATTAAGTCAGCTAGAGATATGGGAGTTATGATATAAATTACCCCCTTCTTCCTGTTCTTTCAAGTCATTGTTGGTGGCATCAATCCCTGTCACTCTCCCAGAGATGAGGTATTTGCTTTAATCCAGTGACAAATAACTTATGCAATGTCAATCATAATTAGAACACATCCATCTGAGACTCCAGACATGGAATTGGGAGTAGGCCCTGTCACTATTACATCATATGACCCACACTTTGTGTTCTGTTCCCTACACCTTAGGCTCTGCTGGTCTAGAGGTCTTAATTCCCAGGGAAGGACACTTCCCCCAGAGGACACAACACTGGTCAATTTAAAGTGAAAGTTGAGACTGCCAGCTGTCAAGCTGGGGCTTCTCTTGCCACTTAACCAATAGGTCAAAAGCCTGTTTACTACACTGGATGGGTGATTGATCGATCCTGATTACCTAGGAGACACTGGGCGTTTGTTCCAAAATGGGAGTAGGGACAGCTATGCCTTATACCCAGGCGATTCATTGAGGTGTCTCTTATACCCAGTAGTAAGTCAATGCAAAGCTGTAGCAACCCAACAAAGGAAGGCTTGCTAAAGGCTTAGACCTTCAGGGATAACAGTTTGTATCATTCTCCACTCCCAGACCAAAAAAAAAAAAAAAAAAAAAAACACCAAAAACTGAAGTGCTGACTAAGGGCAAGAAAAACACAAAACGGGTGAGTTGAAGAAAGAAATGACAAGTATCAACCATAACCTTGTGACCAATTACAGAAACGGGCACCCAAATTGCTGTGTGTGTCTTTGTTAGGTGTGTAAGAAGCAATGGTTATGTTTCCCCTTTCCTTCCTCTACTATCTTGTTTAAAGACAGAGGCTGTTGCTTAACCTTACAACTTAATTCCTAGGTTCCCAGAGCAAGAAGAGACTTATCCAGACGTAGGGGAGATCTTGGTCTTGAGAGGGATAGAATTTTGGGTCTCCCCTTGTTATGGACAAGGTAAGAAGTTTGCTTTTTAATAATATATTATGCTTCTGCCACACATGAGAGACTGATGCTATTATGTCATAGTTAGACACAAATGCGAGAATGAACATTGAGCAGCAAAGGAACAGATTGTTCTGGTCCTAAACCTGTCTGAGCTCAAACCCCTTCCATGCCCCTCCCCCTGGGTGGTCAATGTTGCTTTGGTGGTTCCCTAGTGAATCACACCCTCCCTTTGAATCCGGGCTGGCCCTTGACTCACTGTGACCAATAGAATGCAGATGTGACACTGTGCAAATTTTAGGAATAAACCTTAAGAAGGCCTGGCATTTCTGTGTGTACTATCTTGAAATTCAGTGTGTGTATGAGAAGTCTGTGTACCCTGAGACCATCATGCTGTGAGAAAGTCAAGCTAGCCTCCAGAAAAGGCCTGATGGTGGAAAATCAAGGAGCCCAGTGACAAGGAGAACCCAGGTCCCCAGGCAGACTGTTAGTTGAGCTCCCAGTCAACATCCAGCACCAATTTGCCAGCCACAGTATGAGCCACTCAGAGGTGGACCCTCCAGCCCCAATGGGCGTCCTAGCTGAAGCTTGCTGGAGCTGTGCCGGTCGAGCTCTGCCCTCACTGTAGAATAATGAGCCAATAAAGCAGTGGGTTTTAAACCACAGAATCGTGGGGCAGTTTGTTTCATGGCAGGGGATCGCTAGAATACCCCCACTATACACCATTCAGAGGAGGTCTTCCTCCTGCAGGTAATATTTTGCCAGGCAGAGTTTGGCCAGAGGGAGCCACTGGAAGCAGATTGAAAGGTGTGAGCGGGGAGAAGCCTCAAGAGGGGTCTCTGGCAGAAGCTGCCTCTCCTCTGTGCTCCTAGCTCTTTCCAGAAGGACCTTCTGTGCTTCCAGCATTGCCAGGTGAGCCCCGCCTCCTGCCTTTGTCACTCCAGCTCCCACTATTGCTCAGCTCAGTCTGTTTTCATCCGTTTCTCCATCCGTTCTGTAATGAACTCCCCACATTAAATTCCCTCTGTGGAAAATAAATAGTAATTTCTGTTTTCCTGTTAGATTCTGCCTGATATATCACCTGTTATAATAAATAAACTATCCCTCTTCTCTTCTACATCCTCATTTTTTTGCTAGGCTCCTGAGCCCCCATCAGAATAAAAACATATCTTACCCTGAACACTGGCCCCTTCTGACCTCTCTGATCCATCTCCCACCAACACTGCACTTTGCCTCAGGGCCTTTGCACTGGCTGTTCTCTCTGCCTGGGACGCTCTTCTGTCAGACATGTGGGGCTTGTTCCCTGCTTCCTCCAATCCTCTGCTTGGTGTTACCTTCCAGTGAGGCTTCCTCAATCCCTACTTAAAATACCAGCCCACCTTGCACACTCCCCCACTGCCTTGGACCTCCCCTTCCCCCTTGTCCTTTTTTTTTCTTCTTCCCATAGCACTTCTCATCTTTGAACATACCACGTAATTTTTTTGTTGTTGTTTTTCACATTAACTTTTCATTGTCTCTCTTCCACTTCTCCATAAATTTCCATGAAATCAGGATCTCTCTTGTCTCTGTTCACTGATTTATCCCAAGTGCCTCAAATAGGGCTGGCACATGAGAGGTGTTCAGTAAATATTTGCTGAAGAAACAGACGACCACCTCATGCAGAATCTCAGTGTCCAAAACAGAGAAAAGCTGCACCTCTCTGGCTAAACCAGACAAAAGGGGCTGAAACCCCAGGCTGCTCCTGGCCCACCTCTCTCTCTGAGATATTCTCTTTAGGACCTCATGAACATGGTTTAAAACCCACAGCTCCAAAGGACTCTGAAAGCCCAGTTTAAAATCCACAGTTCCAGGGGACTCTGAATGCTTTTGCATATATACCTAGAGAGGGCTCATACCTTGTTACCTATCATTTATTACAAAGTTTGTTTCACAAACACCTTCACTGAGCTTTAACAAGGGATATTCCCCAAGACTGTTTGGTGGGCAAATAAAAATATAGAAAACAAGCAAGTTTCTTCAACCGCAGAATTTCAAAGAGCCTTTAATATGCCCATGAGTGTTGTGAATTTCCAAGAGGGACTTAGAATATTTCCCAAATTTATTTGACCACAGAACCCTTTTTCTATGGAAGGTCTGGTAAGACACACCTTGGGGAACACAGATCTACTGGGTAATATCAGCCACCAACTCATTACTATAATAATTTTAATCACCATAAATATTTGACTCATAACTCTTATATCCATCACTGATACACTTGATAACTCTACATTAATATCAAACTTTCATTAATATGATCATAATTATTAAATATTCATTTCAAATGATTAACTGTAGCTCACCTCTTAGTCCACATTAATTAAATTTCAGTCCTGAGGAGATGTCAAGATGCTGGATAGGTGGAATGAGCAGCACATGGGATTCAGGCCACGGGGGTCCACTCCTGGCTTTATCACGGGTGTGTGACTTGAGGCAAGGAACAAACCTCCTGAGCCTCAGTTTCTTTCTTGTTGACTGAGCTGTTTGGATTTAATTCAGGTGTTTAATAAGATCCCTCAGATGTGGGGCAACGAGGAAAGGAAGTACACATGAGAGCACTTCAAAAAGTTCATGGAAAAATAAATTAAAAGTAATACAAACCTTTCCATGGACTTTTTGAGGACCCCTCATATTTCCCTGCCCCTATGCACGGTGGCTCTGCTGCTTTTCCTATTTTACACTCACTCACTATGGGCCAGTCCCCGTCTAAACAGTCCCTGCCATAATGCCCACCAAAGCCAGTGACACATGCTCTAAATAAATCAGAGTAATGAAGTATAGACCGACTGGGGATACTTTATTCTATCAGGTTTCTGGCTTCACACACCCCAATGTCTGTGTTCGGATTGAAAAACAGTATGTTGCTAGAGCTTAAATCAGTGCAAGAGAAGGAGTTTAGTGAAAGGAGGAATTATCTTTTCCTAAGGAAGTTTGTGGGGTCAGCAGCTGGAGGGTGTCCTCTTCTCAGCAAGGGCATTTCCATCTGTAATGAGAAGCAGGTCCCTGAAGGTTAAGTGGGAGTCAACAGTCAGAGGGAGAATGTCAGCTGGCTCTGCTTGGTTGTTCAGAGCTCAGATCAGAGGAGCAGCAGGAACATTTCCTTCTCCAAACACTGCCTGGAGTCCCTGAGAAATCAGATATTAGAAATCCAGCACCCGCACTCTTGGCCAATAGCGGAGCACATGTTTCAGTGGAGGAGAGACAGCACTTGAATGGGAGCAGTTTGACCTTCAAGATTTCTGAATTTCTGAGCCTCTCTGAATCCTGTAGGTGACATATCAAATACATCTAGAGATAAGAGTCCAACCATATGTATTGTAGTCATTCGGGAATAATAAAGAACGTCTCCAAAATATATTAAATCTAAGGGTTTAGATGAAACAGCCTCAAATAGAGATTTGTCCAAGCTCCCTTTTCAAAAGCCTGGGTGCAGTTCTGACCAATGAAGATGTTACCTAAGATTGGAGATGGGGTAAGATGTCTCCCCTGAGTGCCACCACTTAAGAAGCAGTTCTGAGCCAAAATCTTTAAAACATGCTATAAGTCAAAACCAAGAAAGTCAATCTCAGTGTACCAGGCAAGGGCAGGGTCATGAATCTGACCCCCATACCAAATATGAATGGGAAAAATAGTACAAACAAATCAAGGAAAGTCCATCCGGCAAGGCCTGGCCTTCCTACTAATTCTTAAAGTGACATTCAGCAAGTCCTTTTGACATTCTGGCCTTCAGTTTTCTCATTTGTGAAATTAAAGAGTTGGTACGAGATCGAGTATGGTAGATGTATAGCATGGATTCCTGCACTTATGCTCTTGTAAAGACGGGCATTGTCACTCAGTCAAAGCACCCTTATCCACCAGGCCCACACTGTGCCTCAGAATGCTTTTCAACATTGTGCTCCAAGAAACCACACTAGAGATGTGGTTTTCCTGGGCATCCCTGAATCAATGTGTCAAAAATTCGTTTCAGTGCAAATACGCTTTTTAATTCTCTGAAAAGCAGGCTTCTTTATGTGAAAAGATTTTAATCGTGGCATTTTCCTCTCATTGTATTAGTACCACCTTCTCATGCTTCCCTCAAGCTGTGTAAATAACGGTTTAGAATTGCTGCCTGGAATGTCCTCACCATGAGCAAATACCTCCCAAGGTATTTGCACCTGAAGGTCACCTGTAACCTGAAGTCCTTGATTCTGTGGGCAATATTGCTGATAAAAAAATCCATTAGTAAGACAAAGTCATAGGTGCTGACAGGCATCTTAATGACTAAATCCCAACTGCTTTTATAACCAAACACATTTTTAATTGAACTTCTTTGGAGACCACCTGCTCCATGGTGGCTTGAGGAATGTTGTTGCCTGGCATCCTTGTGTGAAGGGCACTTTACAACTTTCAGTGCTAATTATCCTCTGGAGGAAAGAGGCGGGAGACCCCAGCTAGCAGCTGGTTTCATAATCTAGGTCAACTCACTGGAGTTGGTTTTCTGTTATTTCAACTTCCTCAAGCTCATGAACACTTGATTAACCAAGCCCCAACTGCACAAACACTAGATTTTCAGTAAACTTTTCAGAGCCCTCTTCTACAAGGGCAAGAGGCAAATAATAGCAAAACAAGTTGATGTGAAGGAACTCAACACAACAGAAAATGCTCAAGAAAAAAAGCATGTATGGCCTAATGACATTTGTTGTATTATTGCATAATACTTGTTTGTTTGTTTGTTTCAGTTTCTTAAAACAGCAACCACACTTTTGCCCATGCTTCCATTAGTCAGGAGTTCAGGTTGAGCTCAGCAGGTATGGTTCATCTCTGTTCCACATGGTGACAATTCAGGCAGCTTGACTGGGGCTAGAGGATCCAAGACGGACTCACTCAAATGTCTGGGGACGGTGATGCTAGCTATCATTGAAAGACTTGCTTCATCTCTACCAGACATCTCTTTCTTCCAGATGGTCTACCATCAACTAGGAATCTAGATTAAGCCCTTTTACGTGGCAGCTGGCTTCTGACAATACACACTATTTCCAAAGCTTGCATTTGTACTCTCCCCAGAGCATTAGTCTGAAGAGGAACATTGAGAAGTTGTGGACACCAACAACAGTGGTAAGAAAAAAAGTCTTTGGGTTTTACTCCTACCATTGGGATCTATGTCTCTCACCTCTCAGGCTTCTCCTGGTTCAGAGATGCAAAGTAATTAGGATGCTTAGACTAGGAAAGCACTGGGCAGCCTTCATTAATTTGCTTCCTTTGGTATACATTAGAGTAGAAGTCTCAGTGTAAGATTTCTCCAAACTTCTCCCCAGTACATAGCATTATGAAGTGTAAACCATGTGTCAATTGCAAGCCCATCTTTCAAATCTACAGCCCACATGCACTGCCTCTGAGTTTATCTAATTACTCACCTGGCTGCAGACTTCAACAGCTGTTCCATTTACCCTAAAGAATCCACTTGTGCTGAAGCATTAGTGAGCAATGTGGATTAACTGACAATTATGAAATGGAGAAAATTTACATAGCACAACCCTCAGCAAAATTAAGAAAAAATATGTATCCCGTTAGACATTTTTCTTTTTCAAGTCCCTTCTATTCCACAATATCTCTGGGAGTTCTTTCCTTCTTCTTTCCCCTATACCGGGACTCCCTGGATCCTCTCTCACCTCTGCCAGATATTTCGAGGTCCTTCAAATTCATCTTACGGAATTCAGCTCCTTCCTCTTAAATCCCTGACCTGTCTCAGTAAAACGATTTCTTTCTGTTTTAAGAGCACATCACATGAAAAGTGCAAGATAGACAAAAGAGCATTCTGGCCTAGTTCTACCTATCTATCCCAGAATTTGGTATCACCACCATCATTGTGACAAAGACAATGATATGACATAATACTAGCAGCCAGTTCAGTGGCCCCTGTCTGTTAATTTAATCATTTACTCAACAAACGTTTATTGAGAGCCCTAATGCATGTCAAACACTGTGCAAGTAGAAGGTGAACAACACATGTGTACATGGATCTCACATTCTGGTCCATGAAAATAGACACATAAATAGTATAATGCATAGATGGACTTCAGTGATAGGAAAGAAATAGTGTTGTGTTAGGAAATTTCTTACATAGGTGGTTAAGAACGGTCTCCACGAGGATGGGACATTTAGGCTAAGATCTGGAGGACAACAGGAAGGATTTCTTATCTTGCCTTCATCTTGTCCTTTTCTTGCTCTCAGTGAAAGAGGCCCAGGAAATGTTCAAAAACAGAGAACATCAACATGAATGACTTTAAGATGGCAAAGAACTTGGCATATTCCAGGGAGAGTGGAATAGAGTGAGCATGGGGGAAGTGGTTCAGAGTGAGGCTGGTGAGGCAGGTCAAGCCCTGACTGTGTGGCACTTAGTGGTCCAGGTACGATTTCCAGGGTTCTGGCAGAGAAGGAGAGCCACTGCAAGTATTATGGAAATGAGGGATTTATTATAGAAGTTATGCCTTACACACCTACGGGAGTCACTGAGAAGTGGATATTTGGAAGGGATGATTGAAGGATTAGAGAAATAGTCACTGAGGTACCAGCAAGGTAGACAAGTCAGAGCTTGCAGAGAAATCCAAAATCACAAGCATGTCAGGCCTCTAAAAAGAAACTGTAAAGGGGGGGCTCAGGAGAGGTCTCTGGGAGCTGTTGTCTCTGGAAGGCAGTGGCATTTGTGTAACTGCTGCCTGTAGAACCACAGCCAAGTGCCTGGGTTGTGCTCAGCAGCCGGGAAGGTGAGCTGGATGCAGAGGATCACGGACAAGTGAGACATACTGGCCTCCTCTGTGTCTGTTCATTGCCATATATGACCATGACAACCTTCTGAGAGTAATCACTCTGCTTCCCTTCCACCCTCAAGTTTCTCTCTTGGCTGACTCCAAACCAGAACCACATAGGGAAGAGGATTCTGAGAAACAGAGTTCCCAACAATCCCAAGTGAGGGTTTGGATTTTATGCTCATAGAAAGGAAAGCCCACTCAATTTTACACCTCCAGAGCCTAGAATAGAAAATATCAGTCCTTCTCTACCATCTATTTTGCATCCCTTTTATTTCTCTACCTACCGTATTCTTCTATGTTTGATTATTATTAACAAAGTTCCTAAGCCTCAGATCCTTCAAGTCTCCCTTTTTCTGGTAGACAACTGGAGTTATCACATATTCTCTTGGACATTCCAGTTCCTCTCTGCAGTTTCAATGCCAGTCCATGCTCCACCCATTCAGTGGCTTAGAGATCTGGAAGTTGGAGAGAAGACAGTTTTTACGGACTTGAATCAAGACATACATGCACTATCCACTAGATGGTAATCAGGGGCAAGTTACCTATGCAGGCCCATTATTCACCCACCTATGATTTATTATAAGCAAACAGCTTACATGCAAAATGTTTTATTCATAAAAAGTGCTCTGTTAAGGTAATTCACCTTTTCCTCTACTGTGCTGCCTGGGCTAACACTAACACAACTTTGGGGTTAGCCATTGCTCTGCTGACATCACTTGTTCCTATTTCTCTTTGTTGCACACCACCAATATCGCAGCTATTATTAAGCTTCTAAGCAGGATGAACCAACTCTCATTCATCATCCTTCACCAATACTGCAACACCATACTTAGCTTCCTCAACTGTAAACAGGCATGGTAATAACAGTACCTAACTTAGATTCCTTATAATGACTGAATCAGATAATGCATAAAAAGAGCTTAGAAAATAGCTTGGCACATGGAAAGAATTCAAAGAATGTTAGCTATTATTATTACTACAACCATTATTACCATGTGCATTCTTCTCTCTTTTGGTCAAGTCCCCTGTGGTGTGGGTCAAAGGACCTGGCATTGAAGGACTCTAAAGGGTCTCCATCTTTACACAATAGTCAAACCATGAGATAAAGGACAAGTACTTGGGTCATCTTTTTTAAGAGAGCTGTAAGCCCACTAAGGCACCCCAGAGAGGACATGAAGTGGACTTTGTCTTGTTTTCCTCTGGTCTGAAACTCTGGATTGTGTTGCCTAAGGCAAATGGGTAATTTCAAGCTCCATTGATGTCTTTTCCCAACAGCACACTATGTCTTTATGTGAAAAGACCAGAAATGTTACCTGAAGGGACACAGTCCCTTTCTAGGACCTTCCAACATATTTATAATTATCTTTCCAACTGCTTTTGTCTTGTTTCATAATAAAAACAATAATGTCCAATAGTTATTGAGCATTTAATATATGCCTAACACAATGTTGAGTGCAATAGAATCATTATCTCTTTAATCTTCACATTCACCAATGAGTTAGCAGCTATTATATCAATTGTGTAAAAATATGACGCATATTTATTTGTAAACATCGTTCTAGCACTGGCTACTTGGCAGTCTGAAATAATCCAGAACGCTTCTTGCTACATACACACTGCATACAAATAGAAATGATGGATAAAGTATAAGGATTTAAAAATCAAAAATACATGCACTTAGCTTAGTTTTCAAGTAAAGAAAATCACTAAGTGCCAGAAACAAAAAGGTAATTGAAAGCTGGAGTGGTAAATGTAAAATCTTACACTGTGGCAACCCTGGTGGATAGGAGATAATATCAGACCTAAGAAAATGCTCAAATATTTATGAGTTTGAGTTTTAGTCTCATGTAGGCACAGGATATAAGGTCTGTAATCTGTGATAATTAGAAAGTTGGAACTGAGACTGCATAAAGATGGAATGATAAAATAACTAAATTCTGAGTGAAAATAGAATTAGAAAAACTTTCAACTGCCAACACTGGAAATTTACAAGAATGTTTCTCTCCACCCAGGGATCTATGAAAAATAAAAACACTAAGCCCTCATTGCAAATGAGTTTGGAAACTGAACTATACAATATAAACAGTTCAGAAATTTTAATCTAACATTAATATATGAAGTGATTCCTAGTTTGTAGTAACCCTGGAACCCTTGACAGGAGCCAAAACTAAGTTCTTAGAAGCACAGATTCACTCCCTGAACATGTGAGTTTCCCACAAGACAGAAAATTAGCCCTTGCTGAAGATGAATTGACAATAAATACGTACAGAATACATGAGGAAGTGACTCACTACAAGGAATTTTTAACATCATAAAAAAGTAAGAATTTTTAAAAGTATTGCAAAAATAAACAGAAGAATAACAATCAAAAGGAGACAATAAGATATTATAAGAAAAAGCCAGATTACTTTGAAAGATAAGGAAATTGAATGATTACACATTAAAAATTGAATTTCTGAAATTAATGTTCAATGGATAAATTAAATATCAGACTAGATAGAGCTGAAGAGATAATTAGTAAATTGGAAGATAAATCTGAAGAATGCAGTACAGGAAACAAGAGATAAAACATATGAATGAAACATAAAGAGATTTGATAGATAAAATGAGAAAAGTTATCATTTCATCAGAAGTATTTGTAGAAGTAGAAAATAAAGAGATTAGGGGAAGGCAATATTCAAAGATATAATTGAACTGTCCAGAATGGGTAAGACACAAATTCTCATAACATAAGTCCTGAGCAATAAGTTTTAGATAACCTTTAACCTTCTCAAGACAAAATAATAAGCAGTGGAGTCAGATTCAGATATGCTCAATCTGAAAAAAAAACAAAGCTGGAGTCATAACACCACCTGACTTTAAGCTATACTACAAAGCTATAATAACCAAAACAGTATGGTACTGGCATAAAAACAGACACACTGACCAATGGAATAGAATAGAGAATCCAGAAATCAACCCACACACTTACTGCCATCTGATCTTTGACAAAGGCACCAAGCCTATTCACTGGGGAAGGGACTGCCTCTTCAGCAAATGGTGCTGGGATAACTGGATATCCATATGCAGGAGAATGAAACTAGATCCATACCTCTCACCGTATACTAAAATCAACTCAAAATGGATTAAGGATTTAAATATACACCCTGAAACAATAAAACTTCTTAAAGAAAACATAGGAGAAACACTTCAGGAAATAGGACTGGGCACAGACTTCATGAATACGATCCCAAAAGCACGGGCAACCAAAGGAAAAATAAACAAATGGGATTATATCAAACTAAAAAGCTTCTGCACAGCAAAAGAAACAATTAACAGAGTTAAAAGACAACCAACAGAATGGGAGAAAATATTTGCAAAATATACATCTGACAAAGGATTAATATCCAGAATATATAAGGAACTCAAACAACTTTACAAGAAGAAAACAAGCAACCCAATTAAAAAATGGGCAAAAGAGCTAAGTAGGCATTTCTCTAAGGAAGATATACAAATGGCCAACAGACATATGAAAAAATGCTCAACATCACTCAGCATCTGGGAAATGCAAATCAAAACCACATTGAGATACCATCTAACCCCAATTAGGATGGCTAAAATCCAAAAGACTCTGAATGATAAATGCTGGCGAGGTTGCGGAGAAAAAGGAACTCTCATCCATTGTTGGTGGGACTGCAAAATGGTGCAGCCTCTATGGAAAATGGTATGGAGGTTCCTCAAACAATTGCAAATAGATCTACCACACGACCCAGCTATCCCACTGCTGGGAATATACCCAGAGGAATGGAATCATCAAGTCGAAGGTATACCTGTTCCCCAATGTTCATCGCAGCACTCTTTACAATAGCCAAGAGTTGGAACCAGCCCAAATGTCCATCATTAGATGAGTGGATACGGAAAATGTGGTACATCTACACAATGGAATACTACTCAGCTATAAAAACGAATGAAATACTGCCATTTGCAACAACATGGATGGACCTTGAGAGAATTATATTAAGTGAAACAAGTCAGGCACAGAAAGAGAAATACCACATGTTCTCACTTATTGGTGGGAGCTAAAAATTAATATATAAATTCACACACACACACACACACACACACAAACCGGGGGGGGGGGGGAAGAAGATATAACAACCACAACTACTTGAAGTTGATACGACGAGCAAACAGAAAAGACATTGTTGGTGGGGAGGGGGGAAGGGAGAAGGTAGGGAGGTTTTGGTGATGGGGAGCAATAATCAGCCACAATGTATATCGACAAAATAAAACTTAAAAAAAAAAAAAAAAACAGATACGCTCAATCTGAATGCAATCTCTTTATTTTAACCAGTACTCTCACATTGCAAGCAAATCTTTGGTATTCTCCTCAAGGGCTCAACTCATGACTAATTCATAGAACCTTTAGTGTTATAACAAACCTCAAATTTTATCTGGCCCAAACCCAATTATAGTCATGGAGCTGTCAAACCAGTATTTCCTAAAATGTGTCTTAAAAGACAATTGTGCTGTAAGATGTCCTTTCAGTGTTGGTGAAGTGTAGGCATGAGGAGGGTTCTCTGATTAAAGAAGTTTGGAAAACTCCATATATCGTATATCTTTTTGTAGAGGCATAGTAAATATCAGTGAATTAAACTTCCCAATAAGTCTAGAATAAAGACATTTGTTAGGCTCCAGAACACACTTCTTCCCAAGTACGAAGAACTTTGGACCTTCAGAAGACTCTGTGTGGCTCCAGCCCAGGTCAGTCCCCACTGCCTAGAGAGGCCCGAGAGCTGCTGGGCCCACATGCCCTGAGTCAGCTATGCTGGAACAGGCAGGCCCCTTAGGACCCCCAGCCTAGTCCAGTGCCCACTGCCCAGAGAGGCCTGGGAGCCACTGGGCCTACACTCCCCAAGTCAGCCGTGCAGGAACAGACAGGTGATGCAGGACCCCCAGCCCAGGCCAGTTCCCACCACCAAGGGAGGCCTGAGAACCACCAGGCCCACATGCCCCCAGTCTGCCATGCTGGAGCAGGCAGGTGCTGTAGGACCCCCAGCCCAGGCCAGTCCCCACTGCCCAGAGAGGTCCGAGAGCCACCAGGCCCACCTGCCCAGAGTCAGTCATGCCAGAACATGCAGTTGCTGTGGGACCCCCAGCCCAGGTTAGTCCCTGCTGCCCTGAGAGTCCCAAGAGCTGCCGGGCCCATACACCCCTAGCCAGCCATGCTGGAGCATGCAGGTGCCATGGGGCCCCCCAGCCCAGGCTAGTTCCCACTGCCCAGAACTGGCAGTCCCTTGAGGATCCAGACCAGACATCAGGGTGGAATGAGTGGACATGATACCCCCTGCCACAATGACTAAACACCAAAGGAAAGATACCAGAAATATGAAAAGTCAAGAAAGTACATCACCATCAAAGGAAAATATAACTCTCAAGCTCTAGATCCTATAGAATAGGAAGTCCATCAAATGATAGAAAAGGAATTTTGAGCAATATTTCTAAAGAAACTCAATGAGATACAAGAAAACTAGACAACACAATAAAATGATTTAAAAAATGTACAGGATCTGAAAGAAAAAATGTACAAAGAAATCAAAGCCCTGAAAAAGAAGAGCTTGTGGAGCTGAAAGATTCCTTCAATGAAATAAGAAACACAACAGAGAGTATACCAGCAGGCTAGAACAAGCAGAAGAGAGAATTTCCAACCTTGAATACAGGCTGTTTGAATTAACATAGGCAGACCAGAAAAAGAATTTTAAACATTGAAGAAAATCTAAGAGAATAATAGACAACCTTAAGCACTCAAATGTCCAAATTATGGGTATTCCAGAAGGGGAGGAAAAAGAAAATGGCATTGAAAACATATTCAACAAAATAATAGCAGGAAACTTCCCAGATATTGTGAAAGTCACAGATCCTCAGATTCAGGAGGCCCAAAGATCCCCAAACATATGCAACCCAAAAAGGTCCTCTCCATAACATGTTATAGTGAAACTGGAAAAGCTCAAAGACAAAGAGAGAATCTTAAAAACTTCAAGGGAGATGTGGCAAGTCACATATAAGGGAGCCCCAATCAGACTAACATTAGACTTTTCATCAGAAACCCTAAAAGCCAGAAAAGAATGGGATTATATATTCAAAATACTAAAGGACAAAAATTGCCAGCCAAGAATACTTCACCCAGCAAGGCTATCCTTCTGAAATGAAGTACAAATAGTATATTTCTCAAACAAACAAAAACTGCGGGAGTTCACTACCACACAACCAGCCTTACAAGAAATTCTCAAGGGAGTACTGGGTTTGATACCTGAAAACAACCATCGCCACCATGAATACTCAAGAAAGAACAAAATCTACCAGTAAAACAAAAATGCTAACAATAAAGAGAAAAAATAGTTTATCTACCAGCCTAAGAAAACAACAAACAAAGAAGACAAACAGAAAATCAGAAAGAAAGGAACAAAAGATACTTAAGACATCTAAACAAAAATCATTAAAATGTTAGGAGTAAATCAAAACTTTCAATAATAACTCTAAATGTAAAGGGATTAAAATACCCACTCAAAAGACACAGACTGACAGAGTGGATTAAAAAGATGGACTCAACAATATGCTGCCTTCAAGAGACTCACCTCACCTGAAAAGATACACATAGGTTAAGAGTGAAAGGATGGAAAAAGATATACCATGCAAATAGAAATGAAAAATGAGCTGGAGTGACCATTCTTATATCAGATAGACTTTAAAGCAAAAACCATAAAAAGGGATAAAGAAGGCCACTATATAATGATAAAAGGATCTATCCATCAAAATGATGTAACAATCATAAACATATATGCACCCAACGTTGGGGCAACCAGATTTATAAAGCAAACACTACTAGATCTAAAGAATGAGATAGACTTTAACACCATAGTAGCAGAGTACCTAAACAGCCCACTCTCAACATTGGACAGCTCATCTAGGCAAAAAATCAATAGAGAAACACAAGATCTAAACAGAACTTTAGACCAATTGGACTTGAGAGATATCTACAGAACATTCGATCCAGCAACCTCAGAATATTCATTCTTCTCATCAGCTCATGGAATATTCTCCAGGATAGACCACATGTTAGGTCACAAAGCAAGTCTCAACAAATTTGAAAAATTGGAAATATTCCATGTATTTTTTCAGATCACAATGGATTAAAATTAGAAATTAATAACAAACTCTGGAAACTACACAAACACATGGAAATTAATTAACATTCTACTTAATGACATATGGGTCCAAGAAGAAATCAAACAAGAAATCAAAACATTTCTGGAAACTAATGAAAATAATGACACATCATACCAAAACCTGTGGGATACTGCAAAAGCAGTACTAAGAGGGAAATTTATCACATTA
This sequence comes from Cynocephalus volans, assembly GCF_027409185.1. Classification (NCBI taxonomy): domain Eukaryota; kingdom Metazoa; phylum Chordata; class Mammalia; order Dermoptera; family Cynocephalidae; genus Cynocephalus; species Cynocephalus volans. The sequence goes on from NC_084474.1 coordinate 88,208,909, forward strand.
AATGCTTACTTCAGAAGAATGGAAAGATGGCAAATAAACCACCTAATACTTCAACTTAAAGATCTAGAAAAACAAGAAAAATCCAAACCCAAAGTTAGCAGATGGAAAGAAATAATTAAGATCAGAGCAGAACTAAAAAATAGAAACCTGAAAAATGATACAAAAGATCAATGAACCTAAAAGTTGGTTTGTGAAAGGATAAATAAAATTCACAAACCTTTAGCAAGGCTAACTAAGTAAAAAAGAGAGAAGACCCAAATAACAAAAATTAGAAATGAAAAAGGTGATATTACAACTGATACCTCAGAAATATCAGGAATCATTTAAGACTATTATAAACAACTAAGTGCCAACAAATTGAAAAATCTGGAGGAAATGGGTAAATTTCTGGACACATACAAACTAGCAAAACTGAGCCAAGAAGATATAGAAAATCTGAACAGACCAAAAACAATAAAAGAGATTAAAGCTGTTATCAGAAGGCTCCCAACAAATAAAATCCCAGGACCAACAGGTTCACTGCACAGTTCTACCAAACCATCAAAGAGGAACTGATACCAATTCTTTACAAACTATTCCAAAAGATTGAAAAAGAGGCAATTCTCCCAAACTCATTCTATGAGACCAACATCACCCTGACACCAAAACCAGACAAAGATACATGAAAAGTAGAAAACTACAGGCCAATATTCTTGATTAATATAGATGCAAAAATCCTCAGTAAAATGCTAGCTAACAGAATACAGCAACATATACACAAAATTATACACCATGATCAAGTGGGATTCATCCCAGGGATGCAAGGTTGGTCCATCATATGCAAATCAAAAAATGTGGTATGCCATATCAATAAAAGTAAAAACAAAAACCATATGATCATCTGTATAGATGCTGAAAAAGCATTTGGCAAAATTAAACATTCATTCATGATAAAGATTCTCTACAAGTTAGGTATAGATGGAAAGTATCTCAACACAATTAAAGCCACATATGATAAGCCCACTGTCAACATCATCCTAAATGGGGAAAAGCTGAAAGCTTTACCCTTAAGAACAGGAACTCGACAAGGATTCCCACTCTCACCACTCCTATTCAACATAGTGTTGGAGGTACTAGCCAGAGCAATCAGAGAAAAGAAGAAAATGAAGGGCATCCAGATTGGAAAAGATGAAGTCAAACTGTCCTTGTTTGCAGATGACATGATCCTATATATCAAACAGCCTAAAGTCACTACAAAAAAACTCTTAGAGTTGATAAAGGATTTCAGCAAAGTTGCAGGATACAAAATCAACACACAAAAATCAGTAGCATTTCTCTACTCCAACAGTAAAAATGCAGGAAAAGAAATCAAGAAAGCTAGCCTATTTACAATAGCCACCAAAAAAAATAAAATACTTAGGAATAAAATCAACCAAGGATGTGAAAAATATCTGTGAAGAGAACTACAAACCACTTTTGAGAGAAATTAAAGAGAACAGTGGAAAGATATCCCATGCTCTTGGATTGGAAGAATTAAAGCTGTGAAAATGTCTATATTACCCAAAGTGATCTACAGATTCAATGCAATCCCCATCAAAATTCCAATGACATTTTTCTCAGAAGTGGAAAAAAATATTCAGACATTTATATGGAATAACAGAAGACCACACATAGCCAAAGCAATCCTTAGCAAAAAATATAAACCTTGAGGCATAACCCTACCTGACTTTAAACTATATTACAAAGCTATAATAACCCAAACAGCATGGTACTGGCATAAAAACAGACACACTTATCAATGGATAGAATAGACATCCAGGAATCAACCCATACACCTACAGCCATCTGATCTTTGACAAAGGCACCAAGTCTATACACTCAGGAAGAGACTGCCTCTTTGGCAAATGGTGCTGGGAAAACTGGATATTCATATGTAGGAAAATGAATCTAGATCAGTACCTCTCACCATATACAAAAATCAACACAAAATGGATTAAATAATTAAATATCAATCCCAAAACAATAAAACTCCTTAAAGAAAATATAGAGGAATCACTCCAGGAAGTAGGAGTGGGCACAGACTTCATGAATATGACCCCCAAAGCACAGGCAAGTAAAGGAAAAATAAGCAAATGGGATTATATCAAACTAAAAAGCTTCTGCACAGCAAAAGAAACAATCAACTGAGTGAAAAGACAACCAACAAAATATATATCTGACAAAGGATTAATATCCAGAATATACAAGGAACTCAAACAACTTCACAGCAAAAAACTAAATAACCCAATTAAAAAATGGGCAAAGGAGCTGAATAGACATTTCTCAAAGGAAGATACATGAACGGCCAACAGACACATGAAAAAATGCTCAACATCAGTCAGCATTCAGAAAATGCAAATCAAAACAACACTGAGATACCATCTCACTCCAGTTAGGATGGCTAATATCCAAAAAACTGAGAACGATAAATGCTGGCGAGGTTGTGGAGAAAAAAGAACTCTCATACCCTGTTGGTGGGACTGCAAAATGGTGCAGCCTTTATGGAAAATGTTATTTAGTTTCCCCAAACAATTCTAGATAGATCTATCACATGACCCAGCTATTCCACCATTGGGAATATACCCAGGGTAATGGATATCATCCTGCCAAAGGGATACCTGTATTCCCATGTTTATTGCAGCACTATTTACAATAGCCAAGAGTTGGAACCAGTCCAAATGTCCATCATCAGTTGAGTGGATAAGGAAAAAGGTGGTACATCTACACAATGGAGTACTACTCTGCTATAAAAAAGAATGAAATACTACCATTCACAGCAACATGGATGGACTTAGAGAAAATTATATTAAGTTAAACAAGTCAGGCACAGAAAGAGAAATACCACATGTTCTCACTTGTTTGTGGGAGCTAAAAATAAACAAATAAACAAATATACAAACAAATAAAAGGGGGGGAGAAGACACAACAATCACAAGAATTCCTTGAACTTGTTAAGACAAGTGAACAGATATGTTGTAATGGTGGGGAGGGATAAAAGGGAGGGGGGAAAGAGGAACGGGTAAAGGGTCACGAAAATCAATTGCAATGTATATTGAAAAGTTAAAATAAAAATAAATAAATAAATAAAAATTCAAAGACAAAGCAAAAAAAAAAAAAAAGGAGACTCTGTGTGTCACAGTCCAGTACGATATTGGAGATGAGTTAATTATTTAAATTTGTTTGAATACTTCCATTGTGAGGGAATTCACTATCAACCAAGGCAGCTTTCTCTATTTTTAGACAGCTTTTATTGACAGAAAGTTCTTTTTTATATTGAAAGGAAGTGTTTCATCTCATACACATAATTATATGTGTAATAATTATATTCTGTAAGATTGAAAAGAAAATGTCTTGGTTAAGTTTTGCTGCCATAATAAATGGCCACTATATTTCAGTAATTTAAAGTAACAAACATTTTTTTCTTGCTCACATACACACCAGCTCCAGGTAAGGTGAAGCTCTTTGATCTTCTTCATTTCAGCAAAGATGCTGAAGGAGCATCCTCTATCTTCATCTTGTGGCCCAGGAGAAAGTGGGATGGAGGAACCACACATGGTTCTTAAAGCTCAGTTGTGGTGATCACTGCTTTTTCTCACATCTCATTGTTCAGAGCAAGTCATAGGGCCAAGCTGATTATCAGAGAGGATGAGAAGGTCTGACCCTTCCTAGGACAGGGCAGCCAATATTTGGGAACTGTAATATAATTTGACATAGTCAAATCTCTCTGTCATAAATATTTGGAGATAGCTACCATGTGCTCCACAGCCCTGTCTCCTCCAGCTTCTCCAATTTCCAATTTCTTTTCTTTTCTTCTATGACATGATTTTGAGTCTCTTGGGATCTTCTCTCCCTGCATATGTTCCAATTAATAATGATGATGATGATGATGATGATGATGATGATAATGATGATGATGATGATAATAATAATAATAATAATAAAACAGCTGAATTTATATTCTGTGGCTCTGCTCTGCCCTTTACTAGCATCATCAATTATAACCCTCACAACAGCTCCAGGGATATTATTATACCCACTGTACAAATATACAGATGGAGAAACAGAGGCTCAGCAAGCTTAATTAACTTAACCAAATTTACATGACTGGTGCACAACAGAGAATGTCTATAAATTTCAGTTCTTAGCCTCGAATGCATGCACTGCCTCACTGTGTATCTCTGTTCCCTGGATACGTATGAGAAGCTGAAGATGAGTTGACACCTTTCTCCTTTTAAGAACATATGCTGTGGGATATAAATGTCCAAAAGTGAAATAGATATTCTGTGATTCAACATTTGAATCAAGAATAAGAATATGTTGGCACGACTTTCAGAAGTTCAGTGGTGTCCTCCAAGCACCTGGACACTCATTTATGCATTTAATGTACATTAAAACCATCTGTACATTCTGGGTGCAGTAATCAACAGCGTAATTTTTTTTCTTTTTCTTTTTGTCCTTTTTTGTGACCATGCTCAGCCAGTGAGCGAACCGGCCATCCCTATATAGGATCCGAACCCATGGCGGGAGCCCTGCTGCGCTCCCAGTGCCGCACTCTCCCGAGTGAGCCACAGTGTCAGCCCTATGGACATGATCTGGATCACAGATAGAAAAATAAGTTTTACTGATGTCAACTCTGATTTTTGCAAGTGACCACTTTGAGCACTGTGTTGAGAAGCATCCAGAGGGACCCTTAAGAAAGAGTGACATAGGTTTGACCCCGTGGCTCATTCGGGAGAGTGTGGCGCTGGGTGTGCAGGGGTGCTGTGAGCGACGAGGCCGTGGGTTCGGATCCTATATAAGGATGGCTGGTGCCCTCACTGGCTGAGCGCGGTGCGGGTGACACCAAGTCAAGGGTTATGATCCCCTTACCGATCACAGAAAAAAAGAAAGAGTGACATTTCAATAAGCAGTGTCTGATCAAAGAAAGGAAGAAGGAGGCTATGCTATGCATACCAAGCAGTTGTCATCCCTGTCCTAGGGAGAACCACACATTTGATCCAGGAAATGGATCTTCTTGAGAAAACACTGAACTAATATTTAATTTTATAAAAAAGGAGAAAACTATTATTATTTTAGTATCTACCATTGAACACAACTTTATTTCACTTACTCCTCACAACACAATCCAAATGGATATAATATTCCCATTTCACAGATGAGAAGATAAAGGCTCAAGGATGCCAACTAACTCTTTCTGAGACCCATAGCTTGCAAATGATAGAAATGGGACTCAGGCCTGATGGATGCTTGATGCCAGAGTATAGCATGCAACCTTCTAAAATCTTCAGAGCTCAATAAAATGTCTCACTGTTCAACTAGTTGTTTTACCATGATATGGACCAATTCTAGGATATCCAAAACCATTATGTTCCTGTCTTTCCTCCTTCTCACTGACTGAAGACTCTCTCCTATCAGAACACAAATGGCTATGAGGCAAGACACTTTATGTTGGACCATATCATGCTTCCTAAAGGTGGCAGGTTTGCATCAGGACTTTACATAAATGCTCTTGGCACTGACAGCGGGAGGCAGGCAGGAGTGTGGCTCTGCCATGCGATAAATATAGAGCTGCTGTCCTTAAAGCTTAAGCAAGAGACTAACCCTCAAGAGAGATGCCATGCGATAAATAATTTTTGCCCTAACACATTTCTTTCCTTCGCATAAATTTAACACCCCGCTCTCTGTACAATATGTGATCTTCCTGCTAACTCCCCGTGGATGGAAATAGCTTTGGTAAGATGTGATAAAAGACAAGCTGCAGAAGGGAAGGGAGACATGACAGTTTGGAAAACTTGACTTTAGTGCTGGCTTTTCTACAATGGATATTGTTTTTTGCATTTTTCACAAATAATAATATAAAAAGGACAACCACAATGGGGCAGATCACCAGTCTGATAGAATCCCCAAAGCATGAAATGAACTCCATTTTTGGACTCTAATGCCGGTTTCCTGTTAGCTCTGCCAGGTGTTACCTGGCTGCCAGCTTCTGCCTTGCATCTCTTCCCCACAACAATAGCCACTGGACCACTTCCCTCACCCTAAACATGTAGGGCAGCCTATATACCAGCCTCAAGATCCGATCCTGCCTCAGGTGGAAGGGTTCTGAGAAGGTCTAGCAAAATTCAGATATTCAGCTAGTATAACTCCATTTTAGTGGCTCTGTTCAGGTTGTTGTGAAACTTTGAGGATACCCAAATATATATGGGGTCCCTCTTTCTGGAGATCAGACTACTAGCACAAAAGTGTGCCTTAAATGATTTGAATCTCCCTAAATAGTTTGTCCTATATATTGTATCCCCAAACAGGGCCTTTGGGGCACTAGGAAAATCTTTAATTGGGGAGTAATACCCTATGTTTCCTTTGATGATCTAGATAACCTGAATAGTCTTCTTGGTGTTCCCATTTCTAGGTAAGAAGCACACTGAGAAGAATTCCTCATTCTTGCAGGTAGAGGACACCCTGATTAGGTAAGGGCGTCTGCTCAATATACCTGTATTGACAGAATTATGATAAAAGCACCTTTTCTCTTGCATTGTCTTTTTACCATCCTATGCCATTCTTTTGGGAATGCCAATTACAGAAACTTGTCCTTCTACATCACCAAGCTTCAGTGTGACCACACACTCTAAGTATCCCACCTCTGGAAATTCGGCAACAGGAAGAGTTCCAAGGCACAGGCACTTGGCTAAAGTGAAAGTAATCAAATCACTTGCGTGTAATTGGCCAGAAGTATTTTAGTCTCAGGAAAAAAAAAAATCTCCAACGCAAACCCATTTGGACAGAAAATAAAATATATGGGCTTATGTAAACTGAAAATCAAGAGTTGATTTAATGCTGTCTACAACAGACTCACCTCACCTATAGAGACACATGCAGACTAATAGTGAATGTATGGAAAAAGATATACCATGAATATGGAAACTAAAAATGAGCAAGAGAAGCTATTCTTATATTGAATAAAATAGACTTTAAACCAAAAACTATAAAAAGAGACAAAGAAGGCCATTATATGATGATAAAGGGATTTATCCATCAAGGAGACATAACAATCATAACTATAGATGCACTCAACATCAGAGCACCGAATTATGTTAGACATAAAGAAAAAGATAGACCCAAATACAGGGGAACTGAACACCCCTCTCTCAACATTGGACAGATCATCTAGGCAACAAATCAACAGAGAAACGCAAGATTTAAACCACACTTTAGACCAATTGGACTTGGCAGACATCTACAGAACATTTCATGCAACAGCCACAGAATGTAAATTCTCATCATTAGAACATGAAACATTCTTCAGGGTAGACCACATGTTAGGTCACAAATCAAGTCCTGACAAATTTTTAAAAATTGAAATCATTTGAAGTAACTTTTCAGACCACAATGTATTAAAACTAGAAATCTATAACAAGCAAAACTCAGGAAATTATAGAAACACATAGAAATTAAACAACATGTTCATGAATGATCTATGAGTCCAAGAAGAAATTAAACAGGAAATCAAAAAATTTCTTGAAACTAATGAAAATAAAGACATATCAAACCTGTGGGATACTGAAAAGCAGTACTAAGACAAATAAACAATGCTACACCTCAAAGAGCTAGAAAAATAAGAACAATACAATCTCATAATTAGTAGATGGAAAGAAATAGTTATGATCAGAGCAGAACTAACTAAATGGAATAGAGACCCAAAAAATGATACAAAAGATCAATGAAACAAAAAGTTGTTTTTCTGAGAAGATAAACAAAATAGACAAAACTTTAGCTAGGCTAACAAAAGAATGAATGAAAAGAGAAGACCCAAATAACAAAAATTAGAAATGAAAAAGGAGACATTACCGCCAACACTACAGAAACACAAATAATCATTAGAGACCGTTATAAAAAACTGTATGCCAAAACTTTGAAAATCCAGAGAAAATGAATAAATTTCTGGACATATACAAACTACCAAGACTGAACCAAGAAGACAGAAAACCTGAACAGACCACTAACAAGCAAAGCAATTGAGGCAATAGTCAGCACTCTCCCAATGAAGAAAAGCCCAGGACTCAATGGCTTTACTACAGAATTCTACCAAACCTTTAAAGAGGAATTAATACCAATTCTCTTTAACTATTCCAAAATATTGAAACAGAAGCCATTCTCCCAAATTTATTCTATGAGGCTAGCATCACTCTCATACCAAAACCAAAGATATAACAAAAAAAGAAAACTACAGGCCTATATCTCTGATGAACATAGATGCAAAATTCCTTAGCAAAATATTAGCAACCAGAATACAGAAACACACACACACACACACACACACACACACACACACACACACACACACACACACACACATCATGATCAAGTGGGATTCATCCCAGGGATGCAAGGATGATTCAACATATACAGGTTCATAAATGTGATGCATCACATTAACAAAATCAAGGACCAAAACCATATGATTATCTCAACAGGTGCATTAAAAGCATTTGACAAACATCCCTTCATGATAAAGACTCTCAACAAATTAGGTGTAGAAGGAAAGGAGCTCAACACAATAAAAGCCACAGACAACAAACCCACCACCAGTGTCATCCTGAATGGGGAAAGGTTGAAAGCTTTCCCTTTAAGAACAAGAACAAGACAAGGATGCCCACTCTCACCACTCCTATTTAACATAGCATTGGCATACTAGCCAGAGCAATCAGCAAGAAAAAGAAATAAAGGGCATCTAGAAAGGAAAAAGTGAAGTAAAATTTTCCCTATTTACAGATGACATTGATCCTATAGAGAGAGAAGCCTAAAGACTCTACAAAAAAAAAGATTCTTAGAGCTGATAAACGATTTCGGTGAAGTTGCAGGATACAAAATCAATACACAAAAATCAGTAGCAATTTTATACTCCAGCAATGAACTAGCCAAAAGAAAGAAAGAAAGCCCATTTACAATAGTCACCCCCAAAATAAAATACCTAGGAATAAAGTGAACCAATGAAGTGAAAAATCTCTACAATGAGAACTACAAATCATTGTTGAAAGAAATTAAAGAGGACAAAAAAAGATGGAAAAACATTCCATGCTCTTAGATTGGAAGAATTAACATTGTGAAAATGTCCATACTACCCAAAGGTATCTACAGATGCAATGCAATCCCCATCAAAATACCAATGACATTCTTCACAGAAAAAGAAAATACAATTCTAACATTCATATGGAATAATGAAAGACCCGGAACAGCCAAAGCAATCCTAAGCAAAAAAATAAATAAATAAAGCAGGAGATGTAACACTTACTGACTTCAAATTATACTACAAAGCTGTAGTATCCAAAATAGCATGGTACTGGCATAAAAACAGACACTTGAACCAATGGAACAGAATACAGAACCCAAAAATCAACCTGCATACTTACAGCTAACTGATCTTTGGCAAAAGCACCAAGAACATACACTAGGGAAAAGACTGCTTCTTCAATAAATGGTGCTGGGAAAACTGGACATCTACATGTAGAAGAATAAAACTAGACCTGTACCTCTCTCCATATACGAAAATCAACTCAAAGTGGATTAAAGACTTAAATATAGGACCTAAAACTATAAAATCGTAAAAGAAAATATAGGGAAAACACTTCAGGATGTAGGACTAGACAAAGACTTTATGAATATGACCCCAAAAGCACAGGCAACAAAAGGACAAATAAGCAAAGGGGATTTTATCAAACTAAAAAACTTCAGCACAGCAAAAGAAAGAATTACTGAAGCAAAAAGATAACCTACAGAATGAGAAAATATTTGCAAACTATGCATCCAACAAAGAATTAATATCCAGAATATATAAGGAACTCAAACAACAGTAAAAAACAAAACAAAACAAAACAAAACCAAATTTAAAAAATGAGCAAAGCAGGTGAATAGGAATTTCTCAAAGAGAAAATACAAATGGTCAACAGATACATGAAAAAATGCTCAACATCACTCAGCATCAGAGAAATGCAAATCAAAACCACATTGAGATATCATCTCATACCAGTTAGTCTGGCCAGTATAAAAAAAAACAAAACAAAACAGAATAACAAACGCTGGTGAGGATGCAGAGAAAGGAGAACCCTCCTACACTGTTGGTGGGAATGTAATTGGTGCAGCCATTATGGAAAACAGTATGGAGGTTCCTGAAACAACTACAGATAGAACTGCTATACGATCCAGCAATCCCACTACTGGGTATATACCCAAAGGAATGGAAATCATCATGTCTGAGGGACACTTGCATTCCCATGTTTATCACAGACCTATTTACAATAGCCAAGAATTGGAACCAACCTAAATGTCCATCGTTGGACTACTGGATAAGGAAAATGTGGTATGTTTACACAGTGGAATACTACTCTGCCATAAAAAGAATGAAATTCTGCCATTTGCAACAACATGGATGAACTTAGAGAAAATTATGTTAAGAGAAATAAACCAGGGACAGAAGGAGAAATACCGCATGTCCTCCCTCATAAGTGGGAGCTAAAAAAATAAACAAATAAATTTAAAAAGAAAGAAAGAAAGAAAGATAAAACAATCACAATAACATGTTGAACTTTTCTGAGATTAACAGAGGTTGAAAAGGGAGGGGGGAGGGAGGATAAGGGAAGAATTGATAAAGGGCCATGAAAAATAATATTGTACAATATTGAATATACTAATTATCCTTAAATGATCATCACATATTGCACACAGGTATTGATATGCAACTCTGTATCCCATAGACATGTACAATAAATTATGTTTCAATAAAAAAAATGTTGCTTTACTTCAGAAAGAGTCAAATCAAAGACTTCAAATGATGTCATCAGGTATAGGTCTCTCTTGGATTGACTCTTTGCTTTTCTTTACCCCTCTAAATAGGTGTCTCTGTATTTTCTGTGTTGTCTTTACTGACAGGCAGTCTCTCCTTATGTGAGAGCAAGGTGCCCACTCAAGTTCCAGACTTAGGTCCTGTCACATGGGCAGTCTGGAGGAAGTAGGGCACTTCTTTCCTAAGTGATTCCATCCCAGGACTGGCTCTGATTTGCTCAGCTTGTGTCCAAGCAAATCTCTTAAGCTATTTGTAGGTGGAGTTCTGTCATGTGCGATAGAAAGAGATGGACTAATACAGAGTTTTCTTTCTGATGGACTGTTGTCTTACACCTTGGTATGTCAAGAACTCAAAGAAAGGAGGTAAGGTTACCAGGTAAGTAGGTAAGGTTGAAAGAACTCAACCCCAACTCATTTCTCTCATGTCCCCAGACAAAATCACTAGCTGCCTGATGCAGCATATGTGGGATTGTTCTGTCAAATGTTGTACCTGCCAGGTATGGTGTCTGCCTGCCTATGGTGGTCACATCGACTTGGAGTTTAAACATTTTGCAGAAGTTAATGACTGAGCATTGAGATTGATACCACATTGCCTCCTACTACAACACTAGTTGGCATTGCTGCTTTCATTATGTCAATGACCCTCTAAAAGTCAAGCACATTGAGTGGGAATACTAATAATTAGGCTTCTGCTGCATTCTTGTGACCCATTCTCATCTCTCAGTCCCTGTCTAGGTTGGATATTCCCATTACAGTTTTTGCTGCTGGACTGATATATTGGTCCCCCTCCCCCCCCAGGACTTTGTTTCTCTAGAAATCGAAACTGTGTTCTTGAACCCCCAGCCAGTGCTGGAGGGCTGTTGTGTACTGGCATTCCTAAAGATTGATTCTAGTCTGCCAGATTGGTGAAAGTCATTGAGACCCAAACTCAGTTACTAAACATCTCCGGGGCCCCCTCTAGCTCAACATGCCCAGATGTTGCACCAAATCTCTTCTCCCCAATCTGCTCTTCCTCCAGTGCTCTCAGTTTCAGTAGACAGCACCACTATCTATTTTCCCAATCCAGAAATTTAGAGGCCATTCTTGACTCTTTGCTTTTCTTTACTTCCATATCCAGTCACTCACCCAGTTCTATTGATTCTACTTCCAAATCGATTCTCAGGACCATTTACTCCTCCCTGTCTTCACTGCTAGCATTTTGGCCCAAGCCGTCAGCATCATTCACCCCAGCAACAGGTCTATCTGTTCCCATTCTTGTCCTGCTCCAGTCCATCTTTTACATAGCAGCCAGAACGATCTTTTCAAAACACAGTTGAATTGGGTCAACCCCACACATGTCCTTCAATTTTTCCCCTTTATTTTAGTCCCTGTTCATCCTCTAGGTCTCAGATTGAATGCAACTTTCTCGGGTCAGTTTTCTCTGATGACTTTCATAGCATCTTATCTTTATGATGTTTATCACAACCGAATGTAAAATTATTTGTGTTATGTTTTATATAATATCTGCCCTCCAAGATAAATTAAATATATAAACGATGGGCACAGTGTCTCATTTTCTCCCCATTTCCCCAGAACCTAGTTGCCCACATAGCTGATGCTCAATATTTAATGAATAAATTTATGAATGAATGTCACAGCACATCCAAGCAATGTCTAAGCAGAGCATAAATAGTCATTATTCTGGAATGTTGCAAAGAGAAATCTCAGCTGTGAGTGTTGGACTAAATAATTCTTAAATCTCCTTCAAGTAACACTTTGATTCTCTCTTAGAGTCTCATTGTCCTAATATTAGACACTGGTCATTATTGTTCAGCATTACATCTGCAAATGTAGAAGATACAAGAGCTAATCTCAGCATTTATTAACCTGTCATAGGAGGTACCACTGAATTTTATATTGTATTCATTAATTCATCTCATTTTTATTTCATTTTCAAGCCCTTTCTCCTAAAAATGAGGAAGAGGGACAAAATTCTATTGACCTGATTTATCATCATCCATACCAATTTAAACCTACCAATGCAATAGACCAGGGGATGATTTTAGGTTTTACAAAAGGATTCACCAAAAGGATTCCTTGAAACAGCAAGTTCTCTGAGGACATGTAAAATTGGATTTGATTTACAAAAAGTTTGATTTGCACATAACTGTTCAAGAACATATTGATTGTTTTAAGTGAGGTACACTGGGACATAACTACCTTTAATCTTTTATAAAAAGGAAGAAATTAAAATTTCTTTTGCTAAACAATTTTTGAAATTGGGGGTTCGATCTCTTTGCAGTCTTCCCTCCCCCCGGGAGACTCCCCTCTCCCCACACTTTTCTTCTCCTAATTACATGAGGTAGAATTCTTTGTAAAATGCAGTTGCTGACAGAATCACACTCTCAGATTATGGACACTGAAGAAGCCTAGCCAGGGACTTAATTTCATTTTCTCCTTCTTTGTTAATACAGTCCCTTCTCATTCTCACTTCTTGGAAGCATTGTTAGAGGGGGATCGATTTGTTGGTTATTAAAAAATGGTCAGTTACCATGGTATTAGCTGGACCTGTATTCCCCAACCACGTGTCATTTTTATCCCACAAAAAAAGTTTGCCCTTTGTGTGCATGCCTGTTTGTTTGCTTTATTTAGCTTGCAGTGTGTAGTGCCTAATAAGGAATCCTGAGGCTAGTCTGCTCCACCTCCAGATTGAATTTCTTTACAGATCAGCCTCAGTCATTCATTTCCCAACTGGTTCTGATCAATACAGCCTGACTCGGCTTAAGGTTAGAGAAGCTAATAAAACCGTGGTACAGATCGGGGGCCTCAAAGCACCATCTCCACAAAGGCTGTCTTTGATGGTGACCTGTCAAACGAATCTGCAGACTCCTCGTGGAGTCAGAGACTGAGCTCTGCCCAAGCCCCACAGCTGTCATTGTCTTGTTCTCTTTGATTCCATGAATCAGGAGGACAGAGAGGCTTCTACAAAAACAGCATGGAGTGAGGGGAGAATGAGCGATAGCACCTGAGGACACGTGAGCCCCAGCCCAGGTGTACTAAGATTGTGCTGTTGAGCTTCAGTGAGTGGGTCAGTCATTCTGAGATTCTGTTTCAGCCTCTGTAGATTGAGGCAGCTGGGCCTGTTAACATCCAAGGTGAGTTCTGAGGTGCTGAGATTCTGCGTGGAGGCAGAAAGCCCTATTGTATAATCAAGCACCTGCCTCATTTTCAACAGTGTGCCCAGAAATAACCACCATTTGGGTAAAGGGATGGAAAACCATTGTTTTCAGATTATGGAAAAAATACTTTCCCACTGCCACAAGGGTTCCAAACCGCGCTCTTATGCTTCCTAGCTGTGTGGCCTTAGCCAAGTCACATGATCTCTCCAGGCTCTGCATTCTTATCTGTAACATGGTGACAAGCAATTTTGCCCTTTATCCATTAAGGGACTGCAGTGAGGATCAAATGAGATCACAGATGTGAGAAGCACTTTGGAAAGTAAAACAGAATGTGTAAAAGGGACTGTTAATCAGGTGGCCATTGCAATGCCAGAGAACAGAGGTGTACACACCACCCTGGAGCTCCATAAATCTGGCTGTTCCTGCTCCCAGCTCTCCCAGCCTCCCCACTGTGCCTGTAATTCATGTTAGGCTAGAAATCTTGGCTTGTTTACAAGCTATTTGAGTGCGGAGACTCATTAGTGTAGGCAATGACACCCATCCTTGGGGACTTCTGTAGAAATTCAGCCAAGCAATTTCAGCCAGCCTATCCACCCCACCTGGGTAAAAGCCTTCACATGCACTAGACAACCAACCAGCAGCCAGTCAGTGCTCTGCCTAACAAATCGGGAGCACAAATACAACAGGGACAGGATCAACTGTGAGGACAAGTTTACCTCATATCCTTTCAGATTAGTAGTGGCATTCATAGACTATTCAGTGAAGTTCTAACAGGAGTAATGTTTTTTTTTTTTTTTTTTTCTAAAATATTACTGATATTTTTCCTTCAGCAGAGTGACTATAGACACTAGGATTGGAAATAAAATTATATTTAGTGGTCATTTCTTTTAAATATCTTTAATGTCCTGCTTCCTCACTCTGAGCCAAGTGTCGTACTAGGCACAATACTAAATGATCTCATTTTATACATTCTTTGCAACATCTCTTTGAAGTAGGTATTCACTTAGTAACATTTATTGAATGAATGAACAAAGTAATAAATTAATACAGTTAAATAGTGAACCTTTGTTGAGTGCTTTCTATATGCTAAGCACTATCTTAAGTGATGGAGATTCAGAAATAATCAAAATAGGCAAAGTAGCCGTTATCATTGAGATTATGGTCTAAGCATTATGATCCACATTTGTAAATAAACAGAGAACTCAGAAGATGAATTAACTTGCCCAAGGTCATGCAGCAAGACAATCTCGTGTTAAGGGATCAAAAGCAAGTCTGGCTCTGTCTGTTATGGAACAGACTTGACAGAGAAGCAGTCAGCACTCAGAGGGTTGGAGAGTCAGGTATTTTGTTACAGCAGTGGGCCCAGATGAGCTAGTGCTCCAAGACCTGAGCCCCTGGGTTTAGGTCTCACAGGATTTATATAGGCAGACTCTTCTGGGTTCTTTTAAATTTTGTTTTCTCAGCATTTGTGTAGCTAGTGCAGTAGCCCTTGTGATAAGCAAACACATTTACAAAAGCAGAGGTGTGAGCAGTTGATTATCAGTAAAGCTAACACAATAAGCAAGTTCTGTTTTAAAGGCAAAACAAGCTACTGAAAAAATTAATTTTGAATTTTCCCAACATGGCCACAATGGAATAACTGATACAAACTTACCTTCCTGAACCAAACAATGATAAAACTGTACAAATTGTGTGGAGCAAATGTTTTCAGGCATTGGATACCCACAAGAAGCACAGGACTCTAATCCTGGAAGAAGAGAAACACACAAGATAAGATACATATTTGTGCTGGCTTACTGCTTGGAAGCACTTTCCCAACTTCAATGAGAGAGGTGGTGCCCAAGAGAAATGGTATTGCCAAGCAGATGAAGCAGAGATCATGTTTGTTCAATAGACAGGAGCTTCAAGGGATACAGGCTGACACATATATATATAGGGGTCCCACTGCATGTGCACATGGCAAGACTACACAAAACTTAACAGAGACCAGCTACTGAGAGCTGAAAACTGAAAGGTAATTACAGAGGTCATGGAGACCTGAGAGATTTTGGAGTTCCATTCCAGACAGAGTAGAGAAACCTTGCTGAGCACCTCAAGCATTCAGTTGAGACTTCAAGGACCAACTTTAGAAAGGCCAAGCTTTAGGATTAAGGATCAATCCCTATGAGGGTAAATCTTTAGGAAAAGGACAAAATAAAAACAAACCAGGCTGAACAAAGTAGAAAACCAAGCCTACAAAGTTGAGAGGATCTGCAAGTAATTTGATACCCCAAACAGAATTTAATACAGGAAGAGAAAATGATTCAGATTTCCTACAATATATCTTTTCAAATGTCCAGGATATATTCAAAAATCGTTAAACGTGTAAAGAAGCAGTAAAATATGAGTCATAATTTATTTAAAAAGTCAGTAGATACTGACCCCAAGGTGACTCAGACATTGAAATCGGCAGGCAAGGACTTTAAAACAACCATTATAATTATTCAAAGATGTAAAGGGAAAGATAGACATAATGGTGGAAAAGATAGAAAATCTCAGCAGAGAAGTAAAAACTATTAAAAAAGAAAGGAACGTTTGGAAATTCTAAAACTGAAAATTATAACTAAGTAAAATTTATTGAATGACTTTGTGGTATAGTAGGGATGAGAGAAAAAATGATCAATAAACTTGAGATAGACCAGTGGAAATAATCCAATCTGAACAATACAGGGGGAAGGGAGGGACAGAAACTTGATAAAAGAAGAACCACAGTGGCATGTGAGATAATATCAAGTGTCTACCCTATGTATAATTGAAGTCCCCAAAAGAGGGGATAGGGAGAATGGGGCAGAGAAAATATTTGAAGAAATAGTGGTCAGAATGTCATAAATTTAATGAAAATGTTAGCCTTTAGATTCAAAAACCTCAGCAAACATAAAGCAGGATAAATAAAAAAACCTGGAGTGGAAGACAGGATAATGGTATAGATATTAAAGAAATTAAAGGGATAATAAGGGAATATTATAACATATTTTTGCCAGTAAATTAACAGCTTTGGCAAAGTGGACAAATTTCTTGAATGCATAATTTAACAAAAGTTATGCAAGATCTTTAGAAATCAAAAATTTTATTCTAAAATTTATATGCAAAAGCAAAGAACCTAGAAAACAAAATAATTTTGAAAAAGAAAAATTTGACTCATACTCTCTGATTTCTACATTTACTATAAAGCTACAGAAAAAAGTACAGTGTAGTATTTGCCTAAGGACAGACAAATAAATCAATAGACCAGAAGAAGAGAATCCACAAAGAGACATGCACATGTGGATCAATTGATTTTCAAATAAAAGCATGTATCAATTTAACAAGGAAAAGAAATTCTATTCAACAAATGGGGGGAAAAAGGAATTCCAACTCTTTCCTAATCAAACATTAAAATTAACTGAATGGATCATGGACATATATTTAAAAGCCAATACTAATAATCTTCTTTAAAACAAGAATATATTCAAAGAATATAGTCAAAGATTTCTTAGAAAAGACACACAAAAAACTAACTCCAAAAGAAAAAAAAATGATACTTTGTATTTTATCAAAATTAAAGACGTCTAGTCACTAAAAAAGTTATTAATAAATGAAAAGGCAAACCAAAAACTGAAAGAAGTATTCACAGTACATATATCTGACAAAATACTTATATTCACAATATAAAATAATCCCTATGCATCAGTAATTTTTAAAAAAACAACATCATAGTAAAAGGAGACCAAAACTTGAGCAGACACTTCACAAAAGAAAATCTACAAATGGTTAATGAACTTACAGAAAGTGTTCAACAGCATTAGTCATCAGGGAAATGCAAATTAAAACCACAATAAAATATAACCACACACCTACTAAAATGATTAAAATTTAAACCATAACCCCAAATGTTGGCTAAGATGTGGAACCTCCAGAGCCCTCATACGTTGCTGGTGGAAATGTAATGACTAATGACGCAAACATTTTGGATAACTGGGAGTTTCTTACAAAGTGAAACCTACGTCTATCCTATGAGATAGCCATTTCACTCCTAGGTATTTACCCAAGATAAATGAAAAGATGTGTTCAAGAAAGGTCTTGCCCAAGGATGATTACAGCACGTTAATTTAATAGCCCCAATCTGGAAACAAACCAAATGTCCACCAATGGGAGAACGTACGCACATATAATGTTATATTAACTCAACGAAATAGTAAGTAGCAGCAAATGCTATGAATTTCTTATAGCCACAGCAACATGAATGAATCTTAAGAACACTGTACTGAGTGAAAGTAGCTAGACAGAGTACATACTGAGCGATTCATTTATATAAAGTTCAAGGACAGGCAAAATTAATCTGTGATGATTGAAATCAGAACACTGGTTGCCTCTAGGGAAGTGGGGATTGAATGCAAAGGGTCATGAGAGGATTTCCTAGGATGATTGAAACGTTCTTTATTTTTATTGGTGTTTTTGTTAAAGAGGCATATGCATTTGTCAAAACTCATGAACTGCATGTTTAAAAATCTGTTTATTTCTGGAAGCATGCTCATTACCATAAATTGTGTTTGTACCCTGTGTCTTCCACCCAATTATCCCCAACATCCCTCCCCCTACCCTGAATCTGGCCCTCACATCTTGGGTGCAAGGGGTGATAATCAGCTCTGTATCTCATGAATATTCATAACCAATAAATGAATAAATAAATAAGCAGGTCACTGAAAGAAAAAATAAAAATAAAAAAGTAAAAAAAAAATCTGTTGGTTTCCCTTAAACCTCTCAAAATCTATTTATTTCCCTAAAAATCTGTTTATCTTAACTGAGGTAAAACTTACCTCAATTAACGTAATCTAGGCTGCCTGACTACAAAGACCACTCTCTTTCTACCACATTCTGCTGATTTTCAGGCAAAAGTTAACACCTGGGAACTTTGCTATCCTGAAATGGGGCACTACTTTGTGAACAGAAGCGAATGGATTCCTCTATCAAATGAGCATAAATGAGTGAGTGTTTGTAAATGATGAAGGTCACAGAAATATTTATAATTATTTTTTACAACTATTATTATAAACTGTTATGGTAATATTGCACCCCAGGGGCCTTGGAAATAGTGAACATTTGTATTAGTAATCTATTATTGCATGAGAAATCACAACAATTGGTGGGAGCTAAAAATTAATATATAAATTCACACACACACACACACAAACAAACCAGGGGGGGGAAGAAGATATAACAACCACAATTATTTGAAGTTGATACGACAAGCAAACAGAAAGGACATTGTTGGGGGGGAGGGGGGGAGGGAGAAGGGAGGGAGGTTTTGGTGACGGGGAGCAATAATCAGCCACAATGTATATCGACAAAATAAAAATTAAAAAATTTTTAAAAAATAAAAATTAAAAAAATAAATAAATAAATAAATAAAAATAAAATAAAATAAAATTTTAAATTAAAAAAAAAAATTTCCTGTCATTTCAAAAAAAAAAAAAAAGAAAGAAATCACAACAAAACTAAGTGGCTTAAAACATTACATTTCATTTTCTTATTTTCTATGGGTCAGGCATATGGGAGTGGCTTAGTTGGGCAATTTTGGCTCACGGTGTCTCACATGGTGGCAGACGAGCTGCCAGCCGGGACTGGAGGGTCCACTTCCAAGTTCACCCCATGGTTGTTGACCTGCCTCAGTTCTGCACTGGCTGTTGGCAGGAGGCCTTAGTTGCTCACCCAGTCAGCCTGTCCACGGACTGCTGAGTGTTCCCGTGATGTGGGCGCTGGCTTTCCCCAGAGCAAGCACCTCAAGAGAAAGAGCACAAGACCAAAATGGCAGCTGTGGTGCATTTTATACCCAAATCCTAGAAGTGACATGCCATCATTTCTGCATTGTTCTGCTGGTCACACAGGCCAGCCCAGGTACAATTGGGGGGACACTATTCCAAGGGTAAATACCAGGAGGCAGAGCTCCTCCAAGGCTATCTTGGAGACTGGCATCATTGTAATTTTTATCCCTGTTCCACAGCTCATTAGATGTGTGATCTGGCATAAGTTACCTTTTCTCTTTAAGCCCCAGTTTCTTAATCTAGGAAATGGAAAGCAATAATTATATTTACCACAAGGGATTATCTTTGCAGGTTCCTAGAAGGGAACATGGAATAGGATAAGTTTTCATAATGTTTCTTAAAACCCAAATAAATGAGGTTAGCGGTGGGGAATGTCTAGTATCATTCTCCTGGTCAGATAGCCTGCTTAAAACTCTTCCATTGACTGCAAAAATGGCACCTTCTTCTAACATGGACCCTGAAACTGGTAAATTCTGTAATCAACCCATATCCAGTAGCTTCTCCCTATCCCTGCTTTATTTACCCCGGGTGTTTACTATATTTTGCCCTTTCTTGATTGTGAGCTCTCTTGAAGAAATCCTGTGCTTTAATCTTCTTTAAATCTTCCACAGCCACTGTTTGAAGTTTATATTGATTTTCACATAGCCAGGGCTCAAACAGTGTCTGCTGGTTACAGACATTTTACAAAGCAGATTGTCCAGAAGGTAAAGGCAACTGTCATAAGGTACATCAATCCATTATTGCCCCAATAATAATGTATAAGAAGCTGCCCCAAATCTCAAAGCCATACAACAGCAACTACTTGTCCTCTTGCTCATAGGTCTGCAGGTCAGTTGATAACGGGTTGATCCTGGCTGGGCTTGGCTGCACGGCTCCTCTGCTTGAGGCTCCGATTCAGCTGGGCTTGGCTCCTTGCTGCAAGTTAGGTTCAGGTCTGTGCCACCTGGGTTTATTCAGGGACCCAGGAAGTTCTTCTCAGGTAATGGCAGAAGCACAGGAGGGCAAATACAACCATGTAATGCATTTCAAGCCTTTTCTTGCTTCATGAATGCTAATACGCCATGGGCCAAAGCAGGTTACATGGTGGAGCTCAAAGTCACGGAGCAGGGAATGCATACTCTGTTTCCAAAGGGAGGAATTTAAAATCATGTAGAAAAGGCATGAGCAAAGGAATAAAAAGGAGAGCCAAGAAATCTACTATGTAAAGCACAAAGTTATTAGAATCAAGTATTGCTGAGGATATTTGACTTCCTGGGAATATTTGAGTGTTCTTTCACTTCCAGAACTGGGGGACACTTAAGAAGTGAGTTAAACTGGAATCTGCAGGACAGTGATGTGATACAAAGTTCAGATTTAAAGACTCTATCCTACTTTCCTCCACTTACTGTTTGTGAGTCCTGTTACAGATCCTTTAACTTCTCTGAGCATTTTTTCCTGAAATGTAGAGAATAAAACCTAGTCAGGTTGTGAGTTAACATAAATGAACATATATGTAATTACTTGGCACTACTATATGCTTGTTCTTTGTTTCCCTCATCTGTGCTGCTGGAGTGGCAGGGAGGGAAGAGGAAGCTTTGACTTTCCAGCAAGGTTGAGAAGCCTGGAGTCATTCAAAAAAGGACTCAGGTTTCCTGACAGGATGAGAGGTAATGACAGAGAATCTATACCACGTTCACTCTCTTGCTGTTGAAAGACAAGCTAGTGATCAACCATCATTTATTTTGGGTACTGAAAGCTATTGCCATAGACACATAATTATGAGTAATTAAATGAAAGTATTTTCTGAAATCTTTTTGAATTAAAGTTTTAAATATCTACCTTTTCACTCAATTCATATAAGCATGTCAAAAACTGTAGCATATATCTTATTTCTTTCATATAAATTCAGTGAGTTATTTGCGGCAATTTTATCAAGAAGAAATGAATGAAATCCTCCCTAACCTTATTCTGGACATTCAACTTCCACCCTTTTCCTTAGGAAGTGGGATCTGGTTTACCAAAGCAATCTGGAATTTAATCTTGTTTTGCTTTTGCATCCCATTAACGGTCTATGAGCAAGTCAATAGCTGTTGAGAAGGATCTTCCAACAACATCAGAGTAAACCTGGACTCTCTTTTCTAGAAAATTGCATAGAAAATATTTTAAGGTTTGCAAGAGTCTTATGAGTTCTCTCATCTTTCCCTCTTTCTCACACTCTGCAATCAAGTCCCCTACCAAGTCAAAATACATCCTACACCCAAAATACATTTCAAACCTATCTGTACAACCCATTATCAGTGACCTAGGCTACATTATAGCCTCTCAAATGATCTCCCTGCACCTACTTTTATTCACCATCCCAATTCATTCTCATATAGCAACCACAGTGGTCTTTTAAAAACCCAAAATCATCTCACTTCTCACTCTGGACAAAGGCAAGAAAACCTTTCAATAGCTTCTCATTGTAATGAAGATGAAAGCCCGAGTTTGTTAAAGAGCTATCAAGGGTCCACTTGGGCCTGCAGGATCTTGCTTTAACCTGCAACTTAACCTCACTCTAGTTACTTAACCTCACCATACTGAGCTTTCTTCCAGCTCTTTAAAATTCCTTCTCAGGATCTTTTCATAGGTTGTTCCCTCTGCCTGGACCACCCTTTCCCCTCCTCCTTACATGTCCAGTTCCTTCTCATCTTTTGTCTCAGCTTAAACGTCACCTCCACAAAGTGGTCTTCCTTGATTCCCAATAGATTTTTTATTATTCTCTTCTACCACCCCTTTCATTTCCTTTACTGCTTACCCAATTTGTTATTATAAATGTATTTGTGTTTTGACTTATTTGGTGTCTGACTCATCGGATGTGGGCTCCATAATGACAGTAGTGTATCTGCTTGTTCACCATATTATGACAGCACATTGCCCTGTGCCTAACCCTGGAAGTTGTTCAATAATGACTTCTTAAGTGGGTGGATGAATAAATGCATGTATGAGTAAATGAAGGATGCTAAGTCATCAATACTTACCAGGAAACCCAAAATATCTCCAAAGCCCTCCCTGGAACGTTGCCTATGGAAACCGAGGGAGCCTACCTTGAAGTCAGGCAGTGTCTCCTGGAGGAAAAGGCAAGGCTTGAGAGTAAGAAAGCTTGAGGATCTTGTTCCTTAATCTGTTTACAATTTCCCACATAACGTTCAGAAAATTTTGGAGTTATTCTGAAGTTAAGATGAGGGTTTGCAAAAAAACCAGGGATGCTTAACTACAAGAACCATGGTACCATGTGGATGTCCATTTTATCTCATTTTAGAGTAGTTACCTTTCATCAAATTTTAAAGTGTTCCTGACTCTACAAAAGGGTAAGAAACATTGGATTAGGTAAACTCTAAAGTCCAATATACCTCTGCCAAGCTATGTTTCTATAAAAGGAAAGTCTGTGTACTGGTCAAGATTAGATATGGTTGCACATAACGAAGACCCGAAACAAGTGTCTTAAATAAGAGTGAGGTACATTTCTGCCTTTCTCTCCCTTAGTTCTGCAAGTGAACATTCCAAAGCTTGTAAGGATTCCAAGCATCCGGAAACTCAATCTCCTTCTGTCTTGTTGCTTCACCATCCCTTGGACATGGCTCTTGTGTGAATGGATATTTCACCACATGGATAGATGAATATTCCAGCCAGCAGGACAGAGGTGAGGGAAGGTAAAGAAGGGAATGCCCCCCTGTCTTTAAAGACCAAGGTGGAAATGTCACAGTGCTCTGCTGCTTCCATTGGCCATGTCTGGCTGAAAGAGAGCTCAACTAAAAATCAGAGATTCTAATACCTTGGAAAACCAGGAAAATAAAAAGTCTTTGCCAAAATCAGGGATTCAACATGAGTCTTAAGAGATGTGTCAGAGCTGCCTATTACCACAAGAGATATGCTAAGTAAAGGTAAAGTAGGCTTGCAGGCTGCCCCGCATAACCACAGAATTTACAGAGCTTGGAACATCTGATTGAACGTCAGTTTGCAAGGAAACTCAAGCATTGTATAACTGAGCCCTTTTTGTATGAATAAGGCCTATCACATCCATTGTGGTTTCTTCCTGAATTTAATTTACTTATGAAAGTATGTGCTTCTATTCTAGAGAAATGCTGTGAAACAGTGCAATTTGCAGCAACATGAATGAACTTAGAGAAAATTATGTTAAGTGAAATAAGCCAGGCAGAGAAAGAGAAATACCACATGTCCTCATTCATAAGTGAGAGCTAAAAAAAATAAACAAATAGATAAAAAAAGAAAGATACAACAATCACAATAATTCATTGAACTGTTGAAAGGAGAGAACGGAACAATGTCCAACAGTGGTGGAAAAGAAGGAGGAGTTGTTGGTGAGAAATTGTTAAAGGGCAACGAAAAAATTATTACATTGTGTCATGTTGAATATACTAATTATCCTGTTTTGAACATCACATATTGAACACAGGTATTGGTACTCAATGCAGATACATATAATTGACTATGTTTCAATACAAATAAATAAATAATTTTTATATAGAATAAACATTTATTGAGAATCTATTTCTACTGTGCATACAGGGACTGTGTCGAATGCTGTGTAAAGAGTACCTGCCCTCAGAGAGTGCACAGTCTAGTGGGGAGGCAGGCAACAGACCCTCCTTCAAAGGACAATCAGTTCTCACAGAGGACAGTAGGACCAGAAAGAAGGGTATCGTATTCAACCTCCTTGGGAAACTGATGGTTGAAAAAGGGCCTTCTGCAGGAGAGCCCCAAGCTGAATTTCAAAGGATAAGTAAGAGGCATAATGCCTGGCAAGGAGGAAGCAAAGTAGATATTCATGTCATCTCTGAGGGATGATGGATGGAAGGGAGGAAGGAAGGAAGGACGGATGGAAGAGCGGGAGGGAGAAGGAAATGGGAACATAGGATTTATTGCACTGAGAAAAAATCACCAAGGGTTTTCAGATTGCTGACCTGGTAACAATTAGAACTGATCTTATGCTTAAAAAATATATTGCATATAGTATTTTTATTATTGGAAAATGGTGGCGATGGCTTGTGGACCAAACAGGCTATGTTTCTCTTTTCATGCACACACCCGTTGTGAGAGGTGTCTGACCCGTTCTTCGCTTGTTTGCATGTCCATCTCCCCTCCAGATGGTGAGCATCAGAGGGCAGAGGTTGTGTCTGTTTATCTCTGTAGACTCAGACTCTAGCAGGGTCTGACAGAATAGCAGGATCAATAATTGCTTGGTGAATGAGCAGGTGTTAGCCTGATGAACGGGGCAGGCCTTCTAAGCAGAGGAAATAGCATCCGGAAAGATCGGGGGAGGTGGGACCGATTCATCTCTTTTGGAGGCCAGAGTGCTTACTGGGGTGGAGGGAGTAAAGGCAGTCAGGTGAGAAGACCACCACTCAAGTGTACTTTCTTGAATGCTACAGCCTCCTCCAAGCCCCCTACCATACATGAAATAGCTCAAGCCTTTCATATATGGTTCCAGTTACCATTTGTAACCATATAATCAAGAAGTAGTACATGGTTGTTAAGAGTGCAGCCTCTCTTCATGGGCACAAATCCTGGCACTGCCACTTCCCAAATGTGTGGGCAAGTCACTTAAACTCTCTATGAGGCAATTTTCTCATCTGGAAAATATAGATAAAAATGCCTATCTTGTAGGCTTGTTGGGAAGTTTAACTGAAAAAAAAATTCACTTAAAGTGATTAGAATAGCACCTTTAGTATTAGTGCTTAATAAATCTAAGCTATTATTAGGTAAATAGGTAAATGGATGGATAGATTAGATAGATAGATGATAGAGACAGAGATAGGCAGTAGATAGAGCTAGAGATAGATGGTTGATAGATGATAGATAAATAGGTAGATAGATGATCTACAGATGAGAGATAGATAGACAGGTAGATAGGTAGATAATCTGTGCGGTTAGTTGATTAAGGTATATCTACCCTACTACTTTATAAGTAAAGGGCAGGAACTATTATGGAGACAGCCTAGAAAAATGTCTGGAATAGAGAACGTGCTCAATAAATGTAGACAGGAAAGGTGAACGTTGAAGATATGACTGGAGAGGTAAGCAGGAACCAGATCACATGGGACCTTGTAAGCTGTGCTCAGAAGCATGCACTTTTCCCTGAGGTCGAGCCCAGGTTGCTGAAGGTCAATGAAACAATAGGATTGGCAGCAGCACAGAGGCTGACCTGGAGGGGAGCAGACTAGGGCCCGGAGACCAGTCACACCAGTTGAGTGAATGCTCCAGGCACCAACTGAGAGTCTGGATTGAGGAAGAGGCAGCACAGAAGGAAAAAAAGAGTTTTATCTTCCCTGGCTTTATGCAAGTTATTTAACAGCCCTTGATCTTAGTTTCCTTATTGGGAAAGCAGAGCTAAGAACACAATTCCCACAAGGTTTTTGTGGGGAATATATACACCGGCAATGAGTGACTCATGTCTACTCTGCGTGGTAGATAATCAACACATTACTCCACCTCTTGTCCCCCTCTTGTTCACTAACACGCCCCTCCCAGGACCACCTCCACTCCCAAACATACACGCTTAACTTTCATTGGCCAGTATTTAGGGAAAGAGCCTAATCTTCTAATCATACACTATTAAGAATGGAAAGACCCTTCAAGGTCACTTAGTCCTACTTAGAGATTTTCAGAAGTGAAAGAGACCCTAGACCACACCTGTTCCACAAATATATAGACATGAAGAATCAGAGAAGTAAGGTGACTGGCACACTGTTGCACAGCTTGTAGGCGTTAGAGCCGGTCTAATTTGTACCCCACTGTCACTTCCACAACCACCACTATTTCTCCCAGGTAGTTTGAAAACTTGCCCACTGTGCAATATGATATGACTGCCAACATCCAGGAATATTTCTGGAACATGTTCACAAATAGCAATGTCAGTTAGCCCAAGGTAAAATGAAAACTCTGGAGCAATAGTACCTCTGATGTGAAACACACAAACTGAGTTCCAGAGACTCAGCCACTTCCCTTCCTTACATTACTTTGTTTCATTCTCATTTATTCCCATTTTACAGATTGAGAAACCAAGTCTTGGGGAAGTAAAATAATTGCTAGTAAGTAATAAAATTAGAACGCAAATCCAATAACACATTAAAGAAGCCACACTAAGTAGTTAGCATCTGAATATTTATTATCTGCCAGATACTCTAACTGAATACCGGATCGGTCTGACTCCAAACCTAGCTCTGTCTTACTCCAAATCAGTGCCCACCCATGAAAAGCCCAGTTGAAAACACCATGTATTGAACTTCCAGAATTTCTCTTTATTGTTCTGGGTTTTTTGTATTGATTTTTAAAAATTAATTCCAACTATATTTTAAATGACATTTTTATTTCCTGTCCTATAGTGTGTCAAATTTCAAGTTCGTTTAACCCAATGAATGGTTAACTTAGTCACGACTATGTAAAAGCAATATGCTAGAATAAGGGATAGGTAAATGTAAAGATTAATAAAACAGAATCCTTGCTCAAAAGACGTTGACAATTTTGTGCTAGATGGTGTAAAGATTAAATAGAGGTACTAGACTGGGAAGGTGGAGGGAAGAGAAAATGACATTTAACGAAGGCCCATTCTGCAGTAGATACAGTTCGTTGGTGCTTCCTATACATTATCACATACAACCCTCATAAGAGCCTCTTCTCGTGGAAAACAAAAGAGCGTTGAGGGTTCAGAAAGGGTAGCTAACCCACCTAAGCTTGCACCACTAATGCTAGTGAGCAGCAAAGTAGGGATCCTGCCCCCAGGCTGTCTGCACCCCAAACCTGGACCCTATTCATTGCATTATCCCATCCCCTGGAAGTGCCCAGATGGGGGCAGAGGAGAGAACCGTAATTCTGATTGAGAAGTTCCATTTTCCTTACCTGTCCTCTCACCCCCATCTTGGACATACCATGTTGGAATTGGAAGAGGATTTAGAGATTATGTGGTTCTGGGAAGGCAAATATATTTATCTGATGGCCAGTGGGAAAGGCAACTCCAGCGAATGACTCACTAACCTGAGCTTCCACTTTATGAGAAGACAAGTCCAGAGCCAGGGAGGTAACGGTCTTTGTGTTTTTGGAGATCGTGAAACTAACCCAAGCACGCTGATTTACTTGCCATCCCCACAGATGTGGGTGCCCCTGTGAGCTACTGATACAAGGGTGACCCTGTTTAGTGCATGTGGCTGGAAAGGTGACAGGACAGGAATAGTTCCGTATGGAAAAAGCCTAGTGAAAATAGTTGAGATGAAGCTGCAGTTCTGGAACCAGATGGAGAATTCAAAATGGAGACATATCCAGTGGCTAGAAGAATGGTTTTAAGGGGATGGTCAAAAAACAGAGGCAGATAAGAAGACCCAAGTACTGGGGACGGACACAGAGGAAGGATCTAAACCTTGAAAATGGCCAAGAGTCATGAGACAAAACTGAAAGAAGTGCAGCTTGAAACCAAAAATGGGACCATGACATATGAGGTAGGTCAGTCCCAGAGCCAAGAGCAGAAGGAGCACTAATTGGACACCTTGCTGGTTATTAATTCATTTAATCCTCATGACTTCATTGGGGCAGGGTAGGTATTCTAAACCCCAATGCATAGATAAGAAAACTGAGGCTCAAAAAGGTAAATAACTTGTCACACAGTGGAAAGTGATGTTTTATTTCTAGTAAACTGATCTTACTACCAACCTAGTGGTTCTCAATTAGAGGTGATTTTTCCCTCCCAGGTGCATTTGGCAATATTTGGAGAGAATTTTGTTTATCACAACTGAGGATTTCTACTAGTATCCAGTAGGTGGAAGCCAGGGATGCTGCTAAACATCCTATAATACACAGAACAGCTTCCTGCCAGCAGAGAATTGTCCAGTCCCAAACGCCAACCATGCAATGGCTGAGAAGCCTTGTCCTACACTCCTGATGTCAGAAACAATATATTTTGAAGCAAATGCTTTGCATTTGAAATGGTGCATCCGTTCACTCTTCACACATTTCTTGAGTGCCCAGGCACTGTTTTAGACTCTGGGGATACAGAACTGAACAAAACTGTTAAAATCCTGCCATCTCGGAATTCACATTCTGATGAGAATACCATGGATAAATACATCAGCCAGCAGGTAGACTGTATGCAAAGCCGTAAAACTGAATGAGTTTATCTAATGGGAGAGTCGCAAGAACATTCTAATGGAAGAGGGAGAAGAACAGAGTCCTGAGCCCTCAACATTTAGAGATTAGAAAAAGGGACAAGGTCCAGCAATGGGGCCAGAGAGCAGCAGTCATGGATAGGAGAACCAACAGAATGTGAGTGTCCTAGAAACCCTGCAAAAAAACCTTCAAAAAGAAGGGAGCAATCCACTGAGTCAGTGGAAGTGGTTGCAGATTCCAGCCTCATCACTCCCCTCTAGTGAAATGGGTCACTAGCCTTCCAAGAATTTCAGTTTATCTCCCAGAAGCTATTTGTTTTCCTAAAAATAGAACCCCTGAGGGTGTTGTAAGAAAAAAATCAGTCAATGAATATGGAATCTCTTGGCGAATTGCTTTATGAATGAGATCATCATTGTGCCCTCCAGAAAACCTGTTTGTCCAGACTTTGCTTTCATGTTTTGTTTTTTCCACTTGGAACCATAACAAACTACTGATAAGAAAAAGAAAGATCTTTTCTGATACTGCACATCTCATAATGTACATCAAAAGAGTGGAGGGGGGGTTGTTTTTCCAAGTTCGTGAAGGACGTTTGGTCAGATATTTTTTTGTAATTCACTTTTAACAAGTTCACTTAATGAGCCATTTCCATGACATTAGAGTAGAGCTGATGTGGTCTACAATTATGCACTATTGTCATGTAAGGGGAGAATTTGAAGATGTTTCCCCAAAGGATATTTGGGAGCTTTGGGGAAAGGCAAATAAAGAAATGAGTGCTGGGTAGGCAGCCAAAAATACCCACTAAGGTGACGATTCGCCCTTTCCATGTGGGAGGAATCTCAGTTTTTAAAAAGAGCAATCGTTTACATTGTATTTACCATGCATCAAGCACGGTTCTAAGCATGTTACACTTATCAGTGTGCCAAACCCTTACAACAACCCATAAAGTGGGTACTACTGTGATCACCATTTTACAGATGAGAAAAGTGAGGTTGAGAAACTTACAGAGGTCAACCAGCTACTGAAGAACAGAGCTGAGCGTCAACACAAGTCTGTGCTGTGATCACCATTCTACCTTCCTTTTTCCTGTAGAGGTGAGCTAACAGAGGTGCAGAGAGGTGAAGGGACTCAGCCAAGCTTGGTCACTGGTCAGTGATGGGGCAAAGACAAGTTTTCAGTTTCTGTGTCTCATCAGCCAAAATGATCAACAGCCAATTTTTTTTTTTTTTATCATAGAAAGATTTTAGGAATTTTTAGAAGATCTATGAAGACATCTGTGAATTATGGGAAAGAGGAGTGGTGCTTGGGCTAGCCTCTACTCATAACTACTGGAAGCTGAAAAATACGATTCCTCTGTATGCACCACCCCTCATCCCCGGGATACCAGCTCTTGAGGGTGAATCAGCGGGGACAGCCCATCCCTCAGAGGTCCTGGAGGTCCTGTCAGCAGAGCTTTGATGTTTTCCAAACGATAATCAGCCTTGAGAAGCAAAAATCTGCCTCCAGCAATTGTGCAGTATTAGGATTCCTCAAGTACAGATTCTCTGGCCATCCTGTGGAATCAGCCACCAAACCAGACAGCCAGATAAATGTGTTTCCCTCTGGAATCCATACAGGCTACAAAAGAATTAATGAGACCAAATTAAGGGTGTCAGAACTTGGGAAAGTCAAGCTATTTTGTACCCAGGAGCAATCTGTTAAGATCATAGAGATCTGACCAAATAACTGGAAAGCACATCTCAGGGAACAATTTCAGACCAGTGAGCGATACAGAATGATCATCTGGCTAAGCCTTGTCCATCCCTGTCAACTCCCGTCTTATTTTTGGCAGGTCTCTGTAAAACCTATATATCATCTCTCAACAGGGTCCTACATTGGATCAGACTGAGGAGTTAATCCTCTTTCCTTTCTCTGTGTTTTTACACCTCCCGTTCTGTACAGGGAAACTCTGAGATGAATTCTGCAATAAGCAAGGCATTTCGTTTCCTACTGATTCTGATTTATCATAAACAAAGGATATGCATGTCTATGCTAGGTCTGACGGACAGAGTGGAATTGTCTCTGTATCTTTGACGTCGAAAGCATGTTTTTCCTGATTGATCTTGGAACTTACATGTTTTACTCATCAAGAAGAGGGATTTTTAATTTTAAAAAAAAATACATTTGTTGAGGAATTGGTCAACAGACACAAAGAGTGACTGCATATTGTAATGATGAATAAGCTAACTAATTATACTGATCTAACCACCACACGTTCTACACAATTATTGAAAATCAACATTGTACCCCACATGTATATACAATAAAAAAATAATAAATAAATAAAAATAGAGAAATAAATATACATTTGTTGTTCGTGCTTAACAATTCAACAAAGAACATCAGTGGACTTCTCTGCTTAATAAAACAAAACAAAACTTTGCCCTTTCTAAACTTTGTTTAACATTTACCAAAATACACATATAGATGAATGAATAGATGGTGAATGGATGGATGGTGTGTGGACAGGTACAGGGATGTGTGTACATTCAGCTTGAGGTTTACAGAGGTATTGAGGTTTATACTTAATCAGAGAAAAAAATTATTAGAATGCCACTAAACTCAATTACATTTAAGATTTACTGAGTATCTATTATGTGCCAGGCACTGTGCCCAAGGCTCTACAGGCTTCTTAGTAGCCCTAGGTAATTGGTACTATTATTGTACCCTCTCACAGATGATAAAACTTAGACTCAATAGAGATTGGGTAACTTGTCCAAAATTACAAAGTCTGTAAGTGCAGTGCCAGAATTTAATTTTACTCTTTACCTACCCACCCTTCCTAGCACAAGCTCTTAATCATGAAGTCATAGCATCTTATGCCAAGGTAAAATAAGTGTCTGTCTTACTAAAATACAGTAGATTGCATCCATCATGTAATCAGAGCCCTTGGTTTAGTGGAAAGAAGCATGAACTCACACTCACAAAACCTTATGTCCATATGCCAGTTGTGACAGTTACAAGGTTCAGGATCTTGGACGAGCCATAACCTTACTGAGATTTGCTCTTCCCATTTGTGAAAGGAAGGAATTGCAGCAGAAGCTCGGGAAGATCCCTTCTGTAGTGCACAATTGCACTGAATCAGATCTCATGCACCACCCTTGGCTCCCTGCCTCTTGGACCCTACTGTGGCTCCCAAGGTCAACTGGTCACTGGGAATACAGCCCCAGCCCCTTGTCCTGGCCATTTTACCATGATGCCAGGCTGATTAGTTGTACTCATTGACTGCTGGTCCTTTGCACCATTTCTAGACTGAATGAAATGCCACCACACCTTAGGATGAGGGATATGGCATTTTGAACATCCACTAAAGAAGCCAGGAGACACAACCCAGAAGGGCAGGATAGTTACCATCTAGCAGGGTGGATTTCGACTCAGTGGGAAATAAGAGGCAGAGGAAGCCTAGCAAATGCATGATCTCTGCATCCTCTCTGCCACGGGTTGCTCTGCCATGGGACTTCTCCACACAGCCCATCATCCCAGGATGACTCAAGTAGAGCAGAAACCCTGCCAAGCAACCTGCTGCCCCTCTGTGCAGCTCACTGAGATGCTACAGCCATCTAATGTCTGACTTGCACTGCTTCTATCCTTCTTTCTACTTTTCTCTCCTTTTCCTTGGTTTCATTGCCCTGGGGTTGCAACTTCCCAATAATAAAGCATCAGTACCTAATCCTTGTCTCAGGCTCATTTTTTCTAGGAAACTCAAGAGTAGATAACTTTCATAAATACCACATTTATATTTGCATTTGGTGTCCACCTGGTTATGACAACTGTATTTCTCACACCTAGCCTGGCAGAGACCCCCAGTAAACTCACTTTTCCCCTCACAGTGTGGCTCAGTGAGAAGAATGAAGCCAGCAGCTGGGAACTTTCAGCAACACCCCTCGTATCCACCACAGCTTCTTTGCATTCTCCAGTGAGTGGATGATCAGTAAACTGCCCCAGGAAAGGTAAAACCAGTCAGCACAAATTATCTAAGTTTAATATAAGGCCATACTCATCATAGTTTGTTGCAAGTTCTACTACAATAATTTCTCACCAGGCTGAAAGCTCCTTGAGGGAATGGACTGAGGATTTCTCATTGTTTAGATGACTGTGTAGCTCACAAGTGTCTCGCTCCCCCAATACCAGATGAAAGCCCAGTGGTCACACCTGTACCATATAACCCTGAGCCCCAGCCATAGCTTGGTGGTCCCAGAAAGAACACCTGGCCCTCTCTTTACTGGGAATTTGAAGGTTGGAATGGAAAGATTGAAACCAAAGAAACATTTATAAATTCTCTCTTTATCAATAACTAATGCAAAGTGTGATTGTATAACCCCACCACAACAGCCAGGTGGCAAGAGAAGGTCAATCATGCCAAATATGCAGGTGCTATGCTAGCAGCTGATGTCTGCATACAAGACATAGTCATGGTCTTCCGTGCTCTCAGTAAATACCAGTGGAAAGGATAAAGAAGTAAGTGGATGAATGAGCGATGGGCTTCTATGATACTCTGTTAAGAGGCAGCTTGCCTCCTCCCCTCTTACTCGAAGCTTTTACTTGGGGAATCAGCACTGTCCCTCAGACCCAAGGATTAAGGTCTCTCCCTAACCAGTCCATGACCTGGATTTTAGACCCTAGTCAGACCCTACAACATGTAGATAGATAGCTCTCAAAGTGAGCAGGTGGCTAGACTCCTGTGCACTGCCTGGATGGCTTCCTCTAGATTTGTCCCTCCTTTCTCTTTTGCCCTGTCCCCTGAACCCAATTTCCCACTCCCATTACACCCTCCATCTCCCCCAACTCAATAAATGACAAGTAACTGATCATTTATGGTTACACGCTGCCTTCCATTGGGTATGGTGCCTTGTCCAACACTTATTCATGCATTCATGTATTCATTCAACAAGTATGTATTGATCATCTACTGTGTGCCAGGCCACTGCAGGCAGAGCAGTTGACAAAAAAGGAAAAATCCTTTTCCTTTTGGAACTCACATTCTAGTGGGGGGAAGACAGGCAATAAACAAAAAAAAACCATAACAGTTGTGAAGAGAAATAAAGCAGGTAAGTGGAGCAGGTAAGTTACACCCATCATTCAATAAATAATTGTGCACAGTGACTACACAGGGATTCAAAAGGAAACAGAAATGTATCTGGACTTCAAGGGGCTCAGGGTCTGGGAGAAGAGAAGACCAAGGGTGGTGGGAGAGATTTGTGCCCGTTCAAGTAAGGGCAGAAGGAAGAAGTGGTCACTCCTATTGAGGACAAGGGAACAGCATAAGAAGTTAATGAAGTCTTTGAGAAGCAGGAGACATGTAAGCTGAGCCTTGAGATTTTCCCTGAGCAGATAGGGAGGGGGCTATATTCCAGGTTGCATGGTATTCTGATATACAGACTTGCTGTTCAAAGTGTGGTCTGCAGAGCATCTATGTCAGCATCACCCAGGTGCTTATGAGAAATTAAGAATCTCAGGCCGACCCCAGGCCCACTGCACCAGAATCTTCATTTTAATAGGATGTCCAGGTGACTCCTATGCAAATGAAAGTTTGGGAAGCATTTTTCTTGGTTAGTGGCATTCAAACTTCACTATACATTAGAATCACCTGGAGGAGATTTTTAAAATCCCAATGCCCAGGCCATACCCTCTGCCAATCTCACCAGAATCTCTGAGGGTGGGACCAGACATAATTAGTTTTAAAACTCCTGGAGTGAAAGTTCTGCTGTACAAAATTTCTCCTTACCCCTGACCTTTGTGTGTTGTCCTCAGCTACTCAACTGTCCACACATAGGGAATAATTTATGAAATAAGAAATCTTAACCCCAACTTTACAGATATGGCTGCCTTGGTCATAAACCCCTGAAAAGCTTAAGCAGAGAAAGGAGAACTTCCAACTGGTAAGTGGAGGAGGATGTGAAAATTGTCACTGAGTGTGAAATGGATTTCCCTGCCTGGTGACAAGTTGGCAGATCCGGCCTCCTGCAGATGGTGACGCTGTTGCCGACACGGTGCCGCATATCTGACACATACGTGTTGGGCTTAGCGTTCCTTCCTGAGCCAGAGCAGGCGGATTTGGGAAGGGAGGACAGCGGGTCTTCGGAGAGGAGAGCATTCTGTCCCAAGTCCTCATCGACAACAGGCTCTGTTCTTGAGAAGCAGCCAAAACACTTATTTCTCACCAAAATTGAGTCATACTGAAAAAGCAAGAAGTGGAGCCAAATGAAAACTTTCCTCCAGAACTTTCTTTGAGTTTGGTGCCATTTGCCTACGTGTATCCTTTGAGCCATTTCTCCCCAAATTTTCAACCCCCAGCCCTAAATCTATAGAAAGGGACCCCAGCCAAAAGCCAGGAGGAGTGGAAGGCACCGTGGACTGGAGCATCTGAGACTTAGATGTGAACCTTGGATCTGGCAGTAATTGCTTTAATCCTTGAAAAAGTGATATAAATCTCCGAATCTCATTCCTTGGAACATTGTAAAAATACAATTTCCTCCCCAATTTATACCCTCTGTTCATACTCCTGTCTCTTTTTCACTCACTGTTATCAAGGTTTGGGGCCAGAGACCTACTGTTCTTCCAAAGATGAGATAATAGATGTGATATAGGGCAAAGTCAAACGCCAGGAATTCCAGATTCTTCATGGGTTTAGTCGTGAGTCAGTCTGTCTCTGCCTCTCTCTAGCTCCTGGTTCTTTTATTCCTCCTCTAGTCGGTTTCATCTATTCTCATGGGTTCATCTATGTCTTTATCACAGTGGCTCACAGATTTACATCTCCAGCCTAGGTTTAAGCTCCTGATTCAGGCTCTCTGATTGCCTCAAATTCAAAACGTCCTCAGCTAAACACTGTGGTGTCCCTGCTCCACACACACACACACACACACACACACACACAAACACATGTACACACATTTGCACTGAACAGAATCTGAGCTTTTCAGGTGTGCTGCTCCAGAGAAAGTCACCATTAGTCATCATCCATTACTCCTCCTCAAAACTTGGTCCTCATCCTTAATTCTCTCCTCTTTCCCCACAACAAATTGATTGTCAGCTCCCACTGATGCCACAGCAGAAATGTGCCTCCACTTAAGTGCATTTGCCCTGCCATGATCCTAACTCAGACCGCTATCCTCTGTCACCCAGAGCACTGCCCCAGTCTCCCAGGGCTGTCCAGATCTTGAGACCCTCCCACATGCTCCATACTCTCTCTCGCTTCTGCAGCTGTGGACATGGCTGCATCTTCTTTTCTCCCAATGCTTTTTCCCCTGGATAAGTTTCCCTTCTTTCAGGTTTCAGGGCTAGCTCTGCTTCCTTCAGGAAGTCTAGCCACACAGAGACCGGGCTGGGTGCCTTTGCTAATTGCTCTCGTGCTCCTATAGAGCTTCTCAGATGTCGACTGTTTACTGACTGAAGCCTTCACTAGGCTGTAATCTCCATGAAGAGAGGGGCTTTGTCTGCACGCCCATGGTTCTGTCCTCAGCACCAGAGTAGACACCCACCAAATATTTGTTAAAAGACTGAAAGCCCCTTCTCATCTCTCAAAACCGCTTGAGACCAAAGTCTACTCAATCCTTAAATATTCCTCAAACCCCACTGCTGCTAATTTAGTTGAGACTCTTCTCATCTTTTAATCAAGCCCCTATTATAAGACCCTCCCAAGATGTTTTTCTGTCTCCAGTTTGTCCTGTTTCCTACCCAAAAGGCATCCTTCTGTTTCTGTGCCTTTTCCTAAAAAGCAGGTTTGATCATTCTCTCACTTGGTTAAAAGATTTCTGTAGATGATACCACGGTCTTCGGGATAAAATCTAACCACTTCAAAACAGCGCGCAAATCCCTTTGCACCTGACCCACACGGTCATGGCCCCAGCTTCATTGTTCACTGCTTTCCACCTTCCTCACATCTCATTTTCAAGTTGTCTTAAGCTCCTCATAGATTCCCAAATACTTCAGGGCTTCTGTGTGCTTTTTAAAATATGGCTCTTTCTGCTTGAAATGGCCTCTGCCTTTCCTTTTTTCTCTGTCCTGACTCGTAAATATCATGTGGTCTTCCAAGACTCACCTCCCCTCTCTACAAATATTTGCTGAGCACCTTGCCGCATGGCAGGGCTTGTAGCACGCACCAGGGGAGCAGTGTTGAACAAGACAAACATAGGTGTTTCCCCCAGAGAGTTTGGAATCTCCTGGGGCAAAAGGGCTGCTTGGGCCTCCCTTCCCCATTAAAGCTTTTCCTGATTCCCGCCTTCCCTACTTCTTTATGCCTTGCGCTATTGTCCACATGTCTACTATTGTATCTTTTATTGGCATGGCTGTCAGATCACACGGAAAAGGGACCATGCCTGATTCATGTTATATCCCCAGCATGAGCACGATACCTGCCACATGGTAGGTATTGAATAAATGTTTATGGAATGAATGAATAAGAAATTAAGGATTTTTTAGTTTTTACCAGTAACTGAGGCTCTGAGGGAACGGACACAAAACAGGGAAGTATAACAGATGAGATGGCAGAAAAGTGGTGTTTCTTGGAGGAGGGATGATGGGTCAAGTTGGCCATTCCCGTGGTAGTAGCTCTACAGTCAAGAGTCAGCAGAAAATTATTATGCAGTGAAAACGAATATTCGGTGGCTATGGCAGAATTGAGATCCCCCAGCAAATCTCTTGCATACGTTACATCTTGGGCTTGCTTGTTGGTGGAACAAAGAAGCACTTTTGGTTTTCGTGACTTAATCATGATTTAACAACCTTGAAATATGTTTCAAAATTCAACCTGCCTTTGCCACATGACCCATCAATACTTTGTCATGTTGTGCTAATGAGAAGCTGAAGGCAATCCACCACAGAAAGGCAGATAATACAAAGGTCCAGGAGATTCAGTATATTGTGCACACTGAAACAAAACTAACAGAATAAGGATTTGGACCCAAGCCTAGCTAGTTCTAAAGGCCCTTCAGTTTCTTCCATAATCACAAAATGACTCCAAGTTATCGAGCACTGACTAGGTTAACCAGTACACTAAGCATTTTTCTGCACATGTTACTCAATCCTGCCAATGGCACTAGAAGGTAGACACTGCTATTATCCACATGACACTTTTAAAAAATCAGGAACAGTTCAGTCAGGCTCTTGTCTAAGTTTGCACAGTTGACGAGTGCTAGAGATTGGATTCAAACAAGGTCTAGCCTTACCCCAAGGTAAGGCTTTTTGCCATTCCTCAGTAGTTCCTTAACCAATGTCAAAATAGATGACCCTAAAGATTTCTTTTCCATTGAAAAAAAATGTCTTGATTCTTATGGCTTTAAGCATTGTCCCAGAATTGAATGCACTTCTCAACTGATTCGGCTCCAAGAATTTATAGGTGTTGCATCATTAGAGGATTAAAGCTTTCTTGAAATCCATTTACCTTATGTGTTGGGAACTGAAGAAGAGAACACAATAGGAGTTTATCATGTTAAACTCCTTTCCCATTAGCAGGCCTGCAGATGACCACAGAAGAGACCAGGAGGAAAAAGTGGAGGGTCTGGTTTGTACTGGGTAGACAGTGGATGCAGAGAGAGTCACAGGTGCATGGCGTTATTGATTCAACAAGAAGGCTGCAAATAACAGTGTCTGGAAAACCGATAGCTACTTAGATAATTTCTATGTTGTAGAAATTCGAGGAATAAATGTGAAAGGGGATAATACCTCAGAGCGTCTTTCCCTCTGGGCCAGATGGGAGGTGGGACACATAACATACAAATGGTATGGTTGGCCCAAAATTGGGATGAGACAGGGGTTGCCTACACAGGTAGCTGAGGCTTGGTCCAAGACACATTTACCCCCAAATACATTTTCTCTGCCCTAATCTCCTTCAGGGACACAGGGAGAGTTTAGGGGATGACGTCATACAGAGGCAGAAAAAGTGATAGCCTGACTGATGTGATTTACTCCCTAATTTTCCCCACAGTTTTTCCATGAAGACTAAAATATTATCATTAGAAGTACAACTTGAGTTAGAAAGACAGCATTGTAAAGTGAAAAGATTATGATATGTCATTAAATCTTCTTTGCAAATATGACATTTAATGAATGCAAAATATTCCATTGAATATTTCTATTACTGGAAATAAAGATTATTTCCATTTTCACTCTTTTAATGCTACTATACTAATTTAATACTTTTATATACACATATCTCTATCAAAATCTATTATTTACTTAGGAGTGTATTCTAGAAGTAGATTTCTAAGTCAAAAATCCTGAAGCTGGTAGAGATGTACATTGGTAAAATTTTTGAAAAACATTTTTCAATCTCTGTGGTTTTGCAACGTTTTAAATACTTTGTATACAGGTTTCGATTAAACCAGGTCTCTGCATCCCCTACCTGTGCTATTAATTTCTTGTATTACTGTTTATTTAGCACATTGAGTTACCCTCACTACCATTATTAAATGTAACTTTATTAGTTTGAGTCCATTCCCACAATCTGATATTGTTCTTTATAGTGTTGCTACAGCCTCAAACATATGATCTATCCCATCCAAAATTGGTTCAAAAACAGGTACATCTTCTGAGCCTCTAGCTGGATCACAGTTGTGGTGCTGCAATGAAGTCTCTCTCTAAGTTGAAGTGAATCAGTTAATACACATGAGCATAAATGTTCACCCAGCTCCTAGTCTATGTCAGTCCATTAGGAGGCATGGACTGCCCAGGAGGGTGTCTGCAAAAATGATTTGTGACCGTCCCCTGCACACCATTTCAGTGACAGGTTCAGTAATGGAAAATTGCCTAACATAGAACAATTATGTTGGTTCTTGGCGATTAGCACTTCTATGCACACCCATCCCCACACACACATGCACACAAACCTGTAGAATACTATGTCATAGAATATTTCAGAGCAGGCAGTGATGCCCATTTAGAGGAGATGATATTTAAACTTAAGATGTGAATGACAAGGAGGGTCAGTCCCGTGAACGTCAGGGGAAGAGTAATGTGGAGGATTCACAGTCTCCCACGTCCAGGCTGAAGAACTGAGTGGTGGATTTCACAGAGAATTGCAAGTGGGGCCTGGAAGCTGTGGCAGGCGGAGCTGAGGGGGATACCAGCTGGCCGGAGCTGACAGGAGGGAGCTTGGAAGCAGCGAGCAGTGGGTGGATGCTGTTTTTATGACATTTTCTTCAAGTGGCTTTGCTTTCTGTTCTAAGATTTTGTTCTTCTTTAATCCAACTCAGAATTTGTTTTTTCATTACTGATGATGTTATATGTCATATATTTGTTTATTCTTTTTTGGCTTATGCCAGAAGGATCTTACCTACTCCAAACAAGGGGGAGTGTTGTGTATACGTGCGTTGCATGTGCAGTGCTCATTAAGAATATGTGTATGCCCCCTGAGGTCGGTTGGCAGATGGCTTGCATGTCAGGTACAGAGCATTACAGGAGGCCAAAGCTGCCCCTGGCACCTCTCTGTGTGGTAGAGAGATATTGAAGAGTCACGTGGGGCTTCAAGTTTGACAAAAGGTGGCTCCTATTACTAATGAGCAAGGATTTGGGAGTAAGGAGACAGGCTCAAATCCTAGCTCAGCCACTGTGTGCTCTTGACCAGCTTACTTTACCTCTACAGGTCTTCGTTTCCTTATCTATCAAACAAAGATTCATTAAAAGAGTCCAATAAACTCGCTCTTATGCCCGTCTTGGTCAATAAAAGCACAGCCACTGCTACAGCAGAAATTCGAGTCATCATTTTAAAACCCTTCTCCCACTCCTATCCCTCCCCTACTCTTGTCTTGATGAGACTCCACCTGAGTTCGCTCTGGTTCTGAGCTCTGGATTCTTCCCTGTCATAGCTGAGGCTCTGTCCACCCCCAGTTTTCACCATTTTCTTGATTCTCCCAGGCAGATGTACCAATTCTTTGGAGCTAGATTGTAGGTACCTCTCTGGCTAAAGGCAGCAGGGCAAAGGAGCCCTGGATGTGTTCTAGCTAGGGTTTGAGAGCAGAAGACCAGACCATACTCTAGAAAGTTTTTACATATTTCCTGGAGTCCTTTAGTTTTTGCCCCTTGTTTAACTTACTCTTTATTGGAGGTTTTTGGGACATTCCACTGCTGCTCAGCTGTGCTGTAAGCACAGAACTGGAGTTCTACCCAGGCATAAACTCAACCACTGAAGACAGAACAGCAGTGCCCTGGGACTGATGCTAGAGCAACACTTACGCCCATTCTTTGAGTTTCTACTTGATGCATTTCTCTGACCCACCTCCGACCCCAAGCTCCTCCTCAAGAGAACCCAGGAGAGGAAGTCGAGGATGAGTGAGAAGGAGAGAGGTTTCAGTTTATGGGCTTTTTAGTTGACAGTAGGAGAAATATAATTTTTTTCCTTCTTTTACTGGGTTCCTCAGCAAGGACTGTAAGCCAGGACTCAAAATTGGAAAAGTGGCTAAATTCCACATGCGCTACAGAGGCACTGATGTATGAGGGTTAGACCTTAATGTGGAAATGCTGGAGATGAGTGAACCAGCTCCTCCACGTTCTCAGAATCAGTCTCTCCCTCCTCCCACATCCTGGTACCTTAGCCCAGGCCATGGCTTGGATTTCAGAGACCCAGAGTGTTGCTTTATCCACTAACAAGTGGTGAGTGTCATCAGTGACAAAAACAAAAGCAAACCAAAAAGGGAGCAGGGTACCCTATGACAAAGAGTTAATGTCAACTTCTTGGGTTGAGTTAGAAAATAGTTTAGAAAAAGTTCTACAAATCCGATGGGCAAGAAAGATATTTAAGAGTTCTGTGCATGAAACACTCTTATTCTAAAATCATAGAAGAATTCAACTGGTTGACAATAAACATCAGATCTTCTGTCAAAGTGGGAAAGAAAAATGAAGGTGGTCAGGGTGATAAAGCCCAGGGAGAATGCAGGTGTCCTTTGCAGAGGTTGAAATCTGGTTTTATCTAGATGACCAAGAAGGTAAGTCATCAAAGACAAGCCATGCAGGTATGAAAAAGTATATACCTGGGCCTAACATCCTTAAAGATGGAGCCAAAGAAATCCAATCCAGAGAGAAAGAGACAAGAACTGAGAAAGCAGACTAGACAGAGCCTCAGAATGAGACTCCAGGTCCAGAAAGGCTAGAGACCACAAATGGAGCAACTCAACGACCCCTTCTTGGACTTAAAAACAGTCATGCCAAGTGGGTACACAGATTTGAGATGGGTAAACTGAGAAAGTTGGCAGTTTTAAGCAAGCTCAGGGGGAAGTGCCATAGAGAAATGAGCTCTAAGGGCAGATGCCAAGATAATTTACAGAATTAAGACCCAGAGGAGATGTGGCTATTACAGGGAAACAAAAAGCAATAAGAGATCATGTCAAGGCTTGGGCTAGATCTTGGTCTGTTGGAGAAACCCTTCCTAAGGACAATGTGCAACTCAGAGGGGCACATGTGGTCATGGTTTGTTTGAACTTTGGGTATGCTGTAAGGCCCAGCTCTTCTTGGCTACATCTATATTGCTGTGCTGTACTCACAAGATAACGTCTAGAGAGTGTTTGAAAACCAAATTCCCTTGTCAGTAAGACAGCAAATGAAAAGAAAAGAAAGATGAGACTCAGCCAAGGGAGTATAAACAGAAAGGAATATAATTAGGAAGCGAGTTAAGAATGTTAAAAATTCTGCCAAACTATTCTGAAATGAGTTTAGAAACGGGGAGAAAGTGGACCACCAGAGGCACATGTTGCGACTACAGGGAAATGCAGGACAGAGGGCGTATTCAGCTGCTCCCAAAGTTGTGCCAATTACTCAGGCCTGAGCAATTGCAAAGATGGGAAAAAGCAAAGCTCTGGGGGTGAGACCACAGCAGAGGCATCAGGACTCACGAGGCCTGGGGGTCCAGAACTTCAGCCCCCGCGGCATCTTCAGCTCAGGAGTCTGCAAAGCATGCGTCTGCAGCTACAGCAGAAGGCCGGCACAGGAGGTGGGCCTGGCAGCTATGGCAGCTCAAGCCTGTGGCACTGGACAAGGCTCACACTCACTGTGGCAATGGGGGCCAGGGTCACACCAGATAGGGGGCATGAACTTGAAGAGGGTCTAAAAGCAGCATGAGGAAGAGGAGAGTCTAAACGTATAACAAAAAAAAGAAAAAGAAAAAGTATAACAGAGGGTCATCACTTGCAATGTCAGGAATGTCAGCATTACGAATGGACAGGCCTATCTCAGCTGCCACCTTCTGAGAGCGCAGGCAGTGTGCACAGGGAGATGTGGTGAACGTGGCGCCAAGATAACCTCCTGACATGAGAATGCTTATTCACAGCCGAGGAAGCTGGGCAACTGGCTGAGACTAGCTGGCATCTAGAAACCAAGTGCTCCTCTGCCTTCCCTAAGACACCCCTGAGATTCAGCTCTGGCCTTTGACAACAGTGACTATATGGTTCCCAGGCCCTGGGAACATCATTTTTTCTGAGGATAACTAATACAGTTGTTGGGGCTTCTAAATCAACTGGAGGACGGGGACAGTTGGGAAAAGATTGGCACTGTGATGTAGTTTTATTAACTGTGTGGACTCTTTAAACAGTAAGATACATTTAAGAAGATAGCTGGATTTGAATTAACGTGGAGGTCTCCAAGAAGCTACACCTGTTCTAGTGAAAGGTAGCCCGGGAGAAAGCTGGGTTGTTGCCATGGGGTTCATATGTCCTATTCACCCTCCTTGGAGGATCTTTAAATGGACATTTAGTCTCAGTGCAGAACCTCTGGGGGTTTCCAGTGGACAATGTGCTGGGCATACTTGGAGATCTGGAGAGAATAAAAGGGAGTGATATTTTAGCCTAGAGTTCATGGAACTTCACCCTGGGGTCTTCTGTGGCAAAGGTTAAACTGCCGCCTGCAGTCCAGGGGGAAGAAGGAGAAAGGATTTGGGGGGAACTAAGAAAGTGGGGGTGTGCTTCTTGGATATCCTGCTCCCAAAGTGAGAGCTGCATCCCTGGCTGATCATGCCAATGGACCAGGAGGGCAAGAAGCTCCAGGTGAGTGTTAGAGGACAAGCTTGTCCCTCTCCACTCAAACTTCCACTTTCCGCTGCTCCCCAGCTCCTCAGTTTTTCTACCTAAAAGAGGAAGAGTGATTTACCTAATTGGGGAGACTGGGTGGAGGTACAGGGCATCCTGTTTCTCTGTGGGAGAAACTTTCCAGGGAAAACGCTGTCCCTGCAGTTTGGTACGGTCAAGTTCAGTTCACAAGGAGCTATATTAGAAAGCCCAGGTATATTCACACAGCTCATATCCATTCTCCACCCCTGCCTCTTCCATGACGTCTCTATTTTTTTTTTTTTTTAATTTCCCGGTTTGCCAACTATTGTAAACTGGTGTGATGTTATTGATTATGCTGCCTTAGACCCCCACAGCAGCCCACTGAATGTCAGGAATAATGTCAGAAAACGTGGCGGGAC
Source organism: Cynocephalus volans (assembly GCF_027409185.1). NCBI lineage: Eukaryota > Metazoa > Chordata > Mammalia > Dermoptera > Cynocephalidae > Cynocephalus > Cynocephalus volans. The sequence goes on from NC_084474.1 coordinate 88,253,320, forward strand.
CTTAAGAAAAGTGAAATTCAGGGGACGAAGCTGATGCTGCTTGAGCCTCCTGCTTCCACACCCATAGACTGCTTTTCCTTTCCTAAAACTTCAGGAACGCTGCAGTCTGATGCATTGAGAGGCATTCCCCTTACACAGAATAACATTATGTAATAATTTAACTATGTGTCAGGTACAAGACTACATGCTTTATCTTTCCACCCTACGTGAATCCTATGAGGAGGTTTTATTTTTATCCCCATTTTATAGGTAAGAAAACTGGCTCAGAAAGCTCAAATGACCTGTCCAAGGTTACGGTAATAGCAGGTGGCAGAGCTGCAATTCAGCCTTAGCACCGCTGACCACTCCACTCTAACTGTTTCCTGAAATGTTTCAACGCTTCATAGAGGGGAGGATGAGGTCTATACTCTAACCCCCAGAGCAAGTTCCATAGGACTTTTCAGCAAATACTGGAAGGGTGCCAGTGGCAGAAATTAAAAACAATGAAGAAACTCCATGTTATCAAGGACATGAATAAACAGGACTCACACACTTGTAGAAATTTAAGCACAATCTTTAAAGAGCTTAATTTATTGATGTATAGGAATTTGTTCTAGGGAAATAATTATTCCAGGGCACAAAGATATATGAGCAAAGCAGTTCTCTAAAGCATTATTTGTAACAGTAAAAAAAAAAAAAAAAATTAAACAACCTAAATATCCATCTCCAGGAGGACTGGTTATAACTGCATTAGAGTAAATCCATCTGACGCACTGCACTGTGACCATTTACAATGATAATATAGATCTATACGTATTGACTCAGAAATATGTTAACTGAAAATGGCAAGTTACACAAGAGTGTGCATAATAGCATCCCAGTTCTCTGAGAAAATAACAGAGTGTGAGCGAGTCTGCATAGACAAAGGCTAAGAGAATACAGCACTCAAGTCTCAGCAACGAGGCAGTCTGTGCAGTGCTAAGAGGACGCTGCAGCCAGGGGACCTGGATCCTGTTCTGGACTCTTGGCTGTGACCTTGGGCAAATTCCTGAACGCCCTCAGCCTCAGTTTTCTCATCTGAAGAGTGGATATCGCTATTCTTACCTTACAGTGTTGACTTGAGGATTAAATAAGATGAAAGTTATCTCAGCATAGACTGTAGCACATGCTGGATACTAAGTGAATGGTAGGTATTTTGGTTTTTATGTAGGTACCTGTTCCAATTATCTAGTGTGGTGTAACTTCCCCAAAACTTAGTGGCTTCAAGCAAAAATCATTTTTGTCACATTCCACAAATTAAGTGGGTCCCAAATTTGGGCAGGGCTTGGCTGATTTTTGCTCTCTGTGGCATCACCTGGGGCCATTCAAGGGTCGTTGGTTAGTGGATACACAGGGTGGAGCATCCAGAACTGCATCACTCACATGTCTGTCATCTTGGCGTGGGTGGCCGGAAGCCTGGATCAGCTGAGACTCTGGATTAGAGCACCAATATATGGTCTCTCCAGCATGGTGGCCTGGGGTAATTGGACTTTTTACAAGGGGCTGGCTTCCCCTAGAGCGAGTGTCCCCAGAGAAACTAGTGGAGTTGCCAGCCTTTTCTGACCTATCCACATAAGCCACACAGCATCACTTTGGCCACATGCTACTGAGTGGAACAGTAATAAGCACTTCATCTTTAAGGAGGGGACCTAGACCCTCCAGGTCAAGGAGAAGAGTATTAAGGTCTCATTATAAACAAGCAAGTGGGATGGAAGATATTGTTGTTGGCATCTTTGGAAAGTTTGCCACAGAACCTGTATCTGTATATCTTAGTATTTTGCAGATACATCAGACACATCTATAATCTAATGTATATCTCTACAGACGGAGCTATAGGCCCTCTTTAAATAACTAAACACATAAGCACACAAATAGAGACACGTAGAAAGATATGTATAAATTCTATAACAGCATTGCTTCTGCTGAGGAGACAGGCCTGCATGTGAAGTCTGAAATGTTTGTGCAGGCAAGTAATGGAAAGAGGAAGGAGACGCTCCCTTGTTGTATATATAGCGTAGGCTTTGCCCTTTACGATAAGATGATGTATTTCAGTTTGCTTCCCCTGTTGCTATGGTATCTGTCGCTTTATTTATAACTGTGTCTGTTCAGTTGCATACATGTACTTGAGAGGCTTTTCTGTTCTAAGGAAGAACTATAGTGAGCATGGGGGGCTGACAGGGGCAGGGGGTTGGGGGCGGAGGTCGGGGTGCTCTCCCTCGTTCTCTTTCACGGCCCTCCCTGAGCTGTCTCTCTACTTCCTCGGCACCCCGCAGGCAAAGAGTTCTTATCCGCATCCTGCACTGCACCCACAAACTGGTCATGCATGTCAGAATTGAGGTCTGCCCTGTGCTCGCTGTGACCTCACTGGCTGTGTGATCTTGGACAGGTTAATCAGTCTCTCTAAGCTTCCCTCTTCCCTTTGTAAAACAAGAAGCCTAGAGCAGGACTTACTAAAGCCCTTTTCCAATCTACAACTCTCCACGTTTCTTCTAGTTTCTGGACAATCCTAAACGCTTCCCACCTGATGACTTTCGCATGCCTGGCTGCCTCTGCCTGCTAGACTCTTCCTCTGCTCCTCGTCATCTTTACTGTCTCTTCTCTGAGGAGCTTTCCCAGACCTGCCCATTTGTAGCAGACATGTGCGGTGCTCCGCTCACAGACTCATGTCCCCTCAGAGCAGATCCTCTGGCCACCTTGTGCCCACTGGCTTCCTGGGTGTGTGTTCACTGCCAACAGCCAGCACTGGGTGTCTTCACCAGTGAGCCGCTTTCAGGCCACCAGAAGCTGCTTTGCCTGAATGCAAGGAGACCTGAAAATGCCCCTGACCCAGGACTGAAGGGCACGGGAGTGTAAATGCTTCAGCTCCCTTGTCGCTGATCTGGAAAACTCTGCCCTGCACCGTCTCCTGAGCTTCCCTGCCAGTTGAGCCACAGATGCCCCTCCATGGGACTTTGCTTGAATTCACTCACTTGCTTGGTTTCCTTCCCATCCCTGTCCCACTGTCCCACCTCCAGTCACCACGTTTCCCTGAGAATACTTCTCAATGCATCTCTCTCACACGTAGGCTCCCTTGGGGTCTACTTCTCAGAAAGCCAACCCGAGCCACTGTGAGCTAGGTCCCCCCACAGTGCCGCCCACCTCCGGTCCTGTCTGTTTCCAGTGCAGCACGTGGCCCAATTCACAAACACACTGTTGCTCTTGTAATGCCTCTCAGCACCTCCAGGTTGTGTGTTCTGCGAAGACAGAGTCTGTTTCTGTCCTGTGTAGTCTTTTGAGTTATAATATAGTTCTTGGGACAGGAAATGTGCTCAACACAACTGTTAAATGAAGAAATTAAAGAATCATGAGATGTTTATCCTTTTATAATGCCCACATTGGCACCTTTGTCTTGGAGTTGCCTAAGACAGCCTCACTACCGCGCTTCCGCCCCAATCCTTCCACTTGTTAAAACCAGTAAATACATGCTTGGAAAATGTCCAATCTCACTATCTGTCAAATGCAAATTAACACGAGACCAGATATGTAAAAAACTCTTACAGCTCAATACTAAAAAGACAACCCAATTAAAGACGAAATGGGTAAAGGGCATAAATAGACATTTCTCCAAAGATATACCAATGGCCAGTAAGCACATGAAAAGATGCTGAACATCATTAGTCACAGGGACATGCAAGAAGACCATTGGGATGAGGGAATTATAGAATGTTCTAGTTTATGCTTCCAGATTTTCTGTAATGTTGATTTATTCATTTCGTACTTTACAAAATATTCTGCAACTTCTCAAAACTCAATGCCAGTACCAACTTCCATCTGACGCTCATTCATAAAAATCCTCCAGACCACATCATTCTCTCACTTTTCTGAATTCTTAGGTGACTTATGGCTTCATGTCAAGGTCTGGCTTTTGATGAAGAATAATGTTATTAATAGCTACCATTTAATGAGTGTCCTCCAGGTGTCAAACACTGCACATACAGTATTTACCTAATCTTCTCAACACCCTGGTAAGCATGCAGGTACTTTTACACTCCACTTCTGGATGAGGCAACTAAAGGTGAGAGAAGTGAAGTAATGCATGCCAGGTCACACACCTGTTAACAGTGGAGCTCTGACACAACCCAGTCCCTGGACCTCTCCCCTTCAGCAGCCTGAAATGGCAGCTCCAGCATTTCTACAGGACAGACTGCAGCAGGCACTGCTGGGAATCCATCCATACCCCATTGGCGTTCACACCCCATTGGAAGGTTCTTGCTGCAAGCATGTGGGACTCCACCTGAGCCATTCCTCTGGCCTCAGAGCATAGTCTCCCTACGCAGAGGGCAGGCCAGAAATGTCAAAGAGTTGAAGAAGCCCCGGAGCAGCCCTTGACCAGTGAGAATGGAGGTGGTGGGTAAATACCCCAGCTGCCTGGCCCCTCGGTGGGACTTTTCTGAGGCGTGTTTGACCTGATCTCCCAAAGGTCCCCATGGGACTAGGCTTCAGTTGCCTACAGCAGTCGCCCACCCACTGATGCACCACGTGTTGGTTTCTTTCCCTTCCCTGGGTCTCCTCCCCCAAAACTGCTTCCTTAGATTAGCTCCCAAATAAACTACTTACATCACATCCTTGGGTCAAGTTCTGCCTCTATCAGAACTCGGTCTTCGATAGGGGCCATGAGGGACTTACATCTGGTAGGAAGGTAGGTCTAGGAGCCTTGCCCAGATGCTATTTTTACTTAGTATATTTTGATTACTGGAGGTGGGAGGTGAGTTCAGAGAAAAGCTAGCAGAGATTGTGAGGTGAGGCATGGCAAGCCAGCCATAGTGTCCCCGCACGGTGTACATATGTCTGGTAAGCCTCTCCTGGTTATCTCCTGCAAACCAGCCTCTGCTCCCCACATCATGAGCACCTGGACAGTAGACCAGGGTCTTCTAAGTCTTTGATGTCTCCTGCCCCTCAGCACCTAGTGTAGTTCTGACCACTCAGAAGTTCCAAACACATGGTCACCGAAGACCGATTTCACATGCTGACCTAATTCTGCTGAACCACTGGCTACCCGTAGGAGAAGAAAGAAGGCTTCAAGTTGAGAAACCAAATCTATGACCCTCAGGGAGGCCCACCACATGGAAGTGCAGATTTGTTTCCCCAGCAAGGCTGGGTGGGTGTCCTCCATCGCCCAGACCCAGAACTTGCACCTGCACTGCCTCATGGACTCACAGAGCACATCATCAAGTCAGAAGCATGTCCGAGAAGCCATTTGTCAGAAGGTGAAGGTCTAGTTCATCTCGAGCCAACCCCGGCCTGATTTATATTTTACGATTCCAGGTCTGCTTATACAACAGGTTTAGGAAGTGTGGGTGAAGCCCTTTGCTCTTTGGAGAAGACGGCAAACAGAATGGTATACAATTCCACCAGCAAGGATGTGCTTCCCAGAACCAATTACTGTCATTGAAGAAACAAGGTCTATAAACAAATGCAAACCAACTGACCCACATCATGGATGGCAGCCACGCCCAAGCGCTGCTCCCTAACTAATGCCTTCTCTTCACAGTGGACAACAAAGCAGTAAAATCCATTAACAGTGCAGGCTCCTGTTGGGCTCCCCATGCCCCATGGCCCCTCAGCCAAGCTCTGCCCCATCCTGAGAGAAAGCAGCCGGGAAGGGACCTGAGGAAGCAGAGCGGAGCCCGGGCTGAGCTGCAGGGCTAAGGGGAGGATGCCAGGAGCAGGAGCCAGGACTCAGAAATGCTCCTGGGTGCTTGGCAGTGCTGGGTTCTCCAAAACAGGGACCCTCCCAGAGAGGACCACCAGACCCCAGCAGCCGTGGGGATCAGCACTCATCCTGCAGCCAGGAAGCATCTTTTCACAGTGCTCCACCCCAGAGAGGTGTAAAGGGGGAAGGAGAAACAAGGTCACCAGCCTGGAATTCTCCAGGGACTGTCAAGAAGGGCCTGTACCCAGTGCCCGTGTCCTCAGGACTGTCTCCTCCCACCCTCTCCTTCTTTCCCTGCTCTTCCTGGTCTGTTTGTGATCTGCTGATGGTAAAGTTTCTTCATTATCGATGTGCTCAGAATGGTGCCTTGAGCCCTTGGGAGGCAAAGTACTCTGGAGACTTGTCAGATCAGTACACAAGGGCGAGAAATTGTCAGAGATTACAAGAACTGCTTTGCTCTGAACTCTGCCTGATGCAAAAGGAAGGGCCAAAAGGGAAATAGTTTACTTTGATATTAGTGTGGCTTTGCCTGTTTCAATGACAGCAACAGTTGCTGCTAGCCCACAGGTGACCCTTGCTTTTCCAACTGTGGACATCTCTTTTAAAGGAAAAATAGCATGCATTTGAGTTTTAAAGGACCCAAGTTTAATTCTCACCTCTGCCAACTAATAAATAGCTGATGAACCTGGGAAAGCTGCATTACCTCTCCAAAGATCAGGTGCTGCTATCATAAAACTTCAACTGTAATGATAACTAAATCATATGGGTGATGGGAGTATTAACTAATGCACATAAAAATCACTCTGAAATGTTATAACTATTTACATATTAGTTCCTTCTGTGATTTTTTTCTTATATTCATTATGAAGTTCCTGTTTGTCCAGAGACTTTTATCCCTTAATTATTAGTGATACCTCTAATTTCCAAAATCCAATCTGGAAAGAATAACAATAGCATCAAAAAATATTTGATGAATGAATAAATGAATGAATGCATTCACAAGTTAATCAATCAGCCTATAAAACTGAAGACAAGAATCCGGGAGTGGACTATAACGCTTCCTTTGGATTGTAGGACTGCCACCTGCCTGGAGAAACCTTGGTCTCAAACATGGAGAAGAGGTCTCTCCCTTGGAGCCAAGAAAAACATAAGGACCGGAAGAAACATTTGAATCTCAAGGTAAGCTAAACAGAGACCGTTCAGAACATAGGCAGAGATGGTAGATGAAAAGCAGGGTGGAGATAGAGAAAATGGAGGAAAAGAGGAGAGGAAAGGAGGAGAAAAACAAAGAAATCCAAGGAGCTCAAAGCCACAGCCCGCAGTCAGAGGATCTGGAGGTGGCACCAGGCATGGGTGAGGCCATGTGGGTGAATAGAAGGAGGAATGATGTAGAATCGATGGCCTGCATCTTTAATAGTGTTCCAAGCTCTGTTCCCATCACCTAACCTACTGCATTGGACATCAGGAGGAAGAAGTTGATGTTTCAAGTTCTTTTTAGAATAAAATGAGATGGAACATATTAAAATAAAAATAAAGAACAACAGAGGAAACAGCATCTCCGATAGTGCAAGGTTAAAATCTGTCATCTGAGCTACGGTGGGCTGTCCCTGGCAGCCACTACCTCCCTTCTTTACTGGATGACATGTCGTAAAGCCACTTAGGCAGAGCAGGGGCCTTCTGCCTATCAGCAGGTGACAGGTACCTGTGGTGTCAGCACTAGCCTTGTACAGTGACGGAAATGGGAATGGAAGCCCTGACCCCAGTCCTCTAAGGGCTTCCAGCTTAACATAGTATTAAACACAGCACACACAGAACAATCCAGATGTGTGGGCACAAAGAAATGATGTAGGAGTCACGGTTCCCCAAATACACCATCCATTTTACGTTTCTGTGCTGCCCATAGAATCTCTGCCTGCTGTGCCCCCTCCTTCATCAGTGGACAAATCTCACTCCTCTTCATGTTCCAGCAGCACTTTGTACCCACTCCCCCAGAGGACCTCTCAAATTGTGCGGTTGTGACCTTAACCCCCTGTAGAATGAGGGCCCCCTGAGGACAGAAGCCAGTGCACACAATGGCTAACTGGTTGCTGGATGAACGAATAAACGAATGAGTGAATGGGTTTCAGAGCCAACAGTTACTGGCCACGAACCCCTCAATGTGCTACTCAATCTCTCCTAGTCTTGGTTTCTTCCTATATAAAATAAGGAACAGGTAGAATTTATGATATTTCTAACCTTTGCCCCACCAGTCACAAAGGCTTTATCCAGATTTATTTTTACTGTGGCTTGTAGTGCCTAAAAAGTTATGTTAATTTTCTAAATATAACATTATATGATAATCTATAATATGGGTTTATAAACTGTACATGGCCCCCTCCCAGGCCATCCTTTCCCCTTGAGAATGACTGGATATTCATTGCTCCATCCTCTCAATCTGAGGGTGCCCACAGTTCTCAGGGTCAATTTTCATCAATTTTCTCATTCCAAGTTTACTAAGTGCCTATTATGTGCCAGTTGTCAGGATATTCTGTGAATAGAGCATCTCTGCTCTCATGGAGTTTGCCAGCCAACAAAAAAGGTAAGCAATGAGCAGGCAGCAAGGAAGTGTGCCATGGTTGTGACTGTGACATCTGACATTGCTTGTGAGCTTGTGTGGAACCAGGCACCATGCTAATGGCTCTACGTGCAGCATCTCATTGCAACCTCACAAGAGCTGTGTAAAAACAAGTGCTACTGCCATTTTTTGATTTACTATTGCTCAAACTGAGACTCAGAAGGGCCATCAGTATCGACAAAATAAAATTAAAAAAAAAAAAAAACAACCCCCACGGATTTGCCAATTTAAAAAAAAAAAAAAAAAAAAAAAAGAAGGGCCATCAGGGCAAAGCAATGGATAATAGGTGGTGGACCTGCAGTGAGACCTGCAGTTGGACCTGCATGTCTGCCTTCAGCCTATGTCCTATGTTAACCTCTAAATTAGAATGAGTTTCATGTTGGGCAAGTCCAGGGAGCTATGGCAGCCAGAGCCATGCAACAGTGTGTACAATGTCCCAAGGCACAAGAGCAAAGCCCATCTGAGGATGTTCACTATGGCAGGGGGTCAAGTGCAAGAGGAGGAGGGGTCAAGTCAAGACAGGACAGGCTGTTCTTCTCTGTTCCTCTACCTGGGTTTGGGGAGCCTCAGGTCCTGAACAGAAGCAGACCTTCCCTGGGCAGGCACAGCCAATTGAGCATGGCCATGCTAACTAATTGCCTAGAATCGCTCTCTTCTTTTTACATCCTGCCTCCTGATCCCAAGACCACTTTTAGCTTAGCAATTTTCCTCTCTTTAGTTTTTTTTTTTCCCCCATTTTTTATTAACCAGACCTGACAGGCACAAGGATGGAGCCACCACTTGTTTCCATAATCATTTGATGAGCACATAATGAGAATCGCTTATCAAATAAATATGCTGCAATTAGCCTGGAACCACAATGCCATCTGTGTTTTTTTAACACCCAAATGCAGTGGAAGTCGATGGCAGGAGCTCTCCTGATGATGATGTGCAGAGACAGGCAGGATGACACCTGGCGGGGGGGGCCCAAGGGAAGGATATGGCCAGGTGCTGAGGACAGAAGGCTACAGAGTCTGGGACCTCTTCTGGTGGCTCAGTTGGTAGGGCAGTGGGGTCAACTCTGGCTGGGGAGCTGGAAAGAAACTGTCACTTCTTAAGGTTATGGGCTCCTCAGGAGAGAAAGGTGAGCAAGACACATCTGTTCCTTTCTTTAATCACTTTGTTAATTGGCCCTCAAAGGGAATAAGTCTTATTTGATGGAAAGTGCAGTGTGTTCTTCATAGAAGGCACCCAATAAATATTTGCAGGATTGAACTGCATAGAGGTTTCTGTTAAGTCCAGAATGACTCTCTAGAAGTCTTGGGCAAGATGCCCAAGCTCAGAGAGTTCCTCCAAGTGCACTATCGGGGGAGTGACTGATCCGTGGGCAGTATCCACGTATCAGAAGTAAAACACATCCGGACTTGGATAAATGCAGTTTTGTTAGGCTTGTCTTGGACAATTAAGTATAAAATCAAATTGTACAATTCCCTGGCACCCCTGGGCAAAATTGTGAAGCTGATGAATTTTGTCCTTCGAGGTGCCCACTCCTCTGTTCTTCACTCTCACTCCCCCAGCCCACCCCTTCCCTTGTCTTGAGCTCCCAAGGCAATCCCTGGCAAGCCAGTTAACTGGTCAACAATGCCCACCTTTGTTAGGGCTGATGTTTGGCTACATATAATAAAAATCCAACAAGGGCAACATAGCCCAATGAGCATCTGAAAAGAGAGACATCCCACCAGAAATCAGAGAAATAAAATTAAAGCAACAAGGACTTACCTTTCCCATTCTGCAGAGTATTAAAGAGCTAATATTTGTGAAACTATGGAGAAACAGGAACTTTCATACAATATTGGCAGCAACGTAAACTAGAAAAACAGTAGGATAATATTTGGCATTATTTATAGGGGAAATGCTTCAGGACTTTGAGTTGGGCAAAGACTTCACGAATAATACCTCAAAAGCACAGACAACAACAACAAAAAATAGACAAATTACATCAAACTAAAAAGCTTCCACACAGTAAAGGAAACAGTCAACAGAGTGAAGAGACAACCTGCAGAATGGAAGAAAATATTGGTAAACTATTCATTTGACAAGGAATGAATATCCAGAAAACACAAGGAACTCAAACAACCAACAGCAAGAAAACCGATAAGCTGATCAAAAATTGGAAAATGAGCTGAATAGATATTTCTCAAAAGCAGACATACAAATGGCCAATGGGTATATGAAAAAAGGCTCAACTCCACTAATCATCAGAGAAATGCAAGTTAAAACCACAATAAGATATTATGTCACTCAAGTTAGAGTGGCTATTATTGAAAAAATAATAATTAATACTGACAAGGATGCAGAGAAAGAACTCTTATACACTGCCGGTAGGAATATAAATTAGTACAACCACTATGAAAAACAGTCTGGAGGTTCCTCAAAAAACTACAAGTAGAACTACCATATGATCCAGAAATCCCACTACGGATATACACCCAAAGGAAAGGAAATCAGTTTATCAAAGAGATATCTGCATTCCCATGTTTATTGCAGCACTATTCACAATAGCCAAGATATAGAATCAACTCAGTTGTCCATCAACAGGTGAATGGATAGAGAAAATGTGGTATACACACACAGTGGAATACTACTCAGTCATAAAGAAGAATGAAATCCTATTATTCCAGGCAAAATGGATGAGCTTGGAGGATATCATGTTAAGTAAAGTAAGCCAGGAGCAGGAAGAGAAATACCACATGTTTTCACTCATATGGAAGCTAAGAAAGTTGATCACATAGAAGTAGAATAGAATGGCAGTCAGCAGAGGCTGGAAAGGGTAGGGTGGAGGAAGGACAGTGAGAGGTGGTTAATAGATACAAACATACAGCCAGATATGAGGAATGCTATCTAGTGTTCTACAGCACTGTGGGGGTGATTATGGGTAACAGCAATTTATTGTATAGCTTTTATTAGGTAGGAAGAGAGGATTTTGAATGTTTCCAATGTTTCCAACACAAAATGTAATAAATATTTGAGGTAATGAAAAAAAAAATCAGGGGCTATCAGGATTTCAGGAGATGAAGAAGAGAGTGTAGCACAGAGGATTTTCAGGGCAGTGAAACTGTTCTGTAAGATACTATAATGGTTAATGCATGACATTCTGCGTTAGGCAAAACCCATTGAACTGTACAATACAAAGAGGGAACCCTACTATAAAATTAACAACAAAATATCAATATTGATTCATAAGTGTGACTAATGTAACACACTAATGTAACATGTCAATAACAGGATAAACTGTGTGTGCAGGTGGAGGGAGGGTGTGGGAATTGTATGTGCTCTCTGCTCAATTTCTCTCTAAAACTAAAACTGCTATAAAAATAAAGAAAAATTGTTTAAAATAATAGACAAAAGTAAAAGAGGCTTGACATTTTTATATGTACACACACACATGCACAAACACACACACGCACACACACACGCGCACACGCACACACACGCACACCAACACACACACGCGCACACACGCACAGACGCGCACACACGCACAGACGCGCGCACACACACACGCACACACACGCACGCACACACGCACACACACGTGCACACATGCACACCAACACACACACGTGCGCACACACGCACAGACGCACGCACACACGCACGCATGCACACACACGCACACACACGCACACCAACACACACACACATGCGCACACACGCACGCACACACACACACGCACGCACATGTGCACACACGCGCACACGGACACGCACACACGCACGCGCACAAACACACACGCACACACACGCGCACACACACACACAAACACGCACGCACGCACGCACACGCGCACACACACACACGTCTGGCAATGTTTAAGATGAGCGTGCTCCACAGTCCTGCAACTCCACTACTAGCAGTGCCCTGGGGAAACACTGCAGGTGTGCTGGAGCTGTCCTGGGGTGGTCAGGCCAGCTTCACTTGCAACACAAGTGAGAAAGAAGGAAAGGAGGGAGGGAGGGAAGGAAAGAAAGAAAGAAAGAAAAAAAAGACAGGAAGGAAGGGAGGGAAGAATGGAGGAAGGGAAACATCTATCTGTCCATCAATAAAGAAATGGATAAATAGTGATACAGTCATGTAATGTGATACTTAGCACTTAAAATCGATGAACTAGACAACTATTTATCAACATTTATTAATGAAAAGTAAAGTGCAAAAAGATTAATAAGTATAAAATCATAACAATATATATGTAAATGTTTTAACATTCACCAAGCAAAAATATGTATTGCTTCCAGAACCATACATGTGCAGTAAAAATGTAAAAACGTAGTTTGATAGGAAGTGCACAATTTTTAGATCCTAATACCTTCAGAGAGGAGAGTTGAATGGAGGGGCCTCCATGTTATTTATGTTTTATTTCTATTACTTTTTCATAATATATGAAGCAAATGTCTGGATGAAGGCTTTTGTTTATCATTTTCTGCACCGTTTGGTACATTTTATAATTTAAGCAATTAAAGAACATAAGCAGATGCTTGCATGTCTGGCTCTCAGAGCCCAGGCAATGGGTGAACTGGGTGAACTGCTGGTCCTTAAACGGCAGAGCCAGGAGGTCTCCAGTCAACTCTGAAGAGCGAGGTTTGGACCCTCCTCCTGGTTCACAATGTCTTCTTGGGTCTCATCTTTCAGATTTAAAACATAATCAGTGCCTCCACATCAGACTCCAGATGTTTCTGACCATCTCATACTTAATAGAACTAAGATTGCCTCTGGCTTCTAAAGACCTTGCTTTGCTCACTTTATATGCCAGGTGGTCTGGATTCTTAGCCAGGACCTTAAAAGCCTATACGCAAGAAAAGTAAGAGAGTGCAACAGAGGCATTCTACAACAACTGTGTGGAAGATTTAGAAGAAAGAAAAGGAAAAAGAAAAAGAAATGATTTTATGCAAGTATCTCGTCCCTTAACCTATTCTACCTATAAATAAAGTCAAATATCTGACATTATGGGGGACGGGGGAGTCTTGAATACTTCCTGCCTGTCTGCATAGCTTAATCCATTCTGTTTGAACACTAAACTTCCACAAGCATAAGCACAATATTCTCAGGACAGCTGATCGTGTCTTGCAGATGAACTGATTTGCATTAATATTCATAATAGCACCTATTGATATAGTCCTTTCCAATTGCCAGGCACCATGCTTGGCATTGTATACATTATCCCATTTAATCTCCACAACTGCCCTAGGAGATGTGTATGTATACTTTTATTTTATGGATGCAAAGAGGCGAAGAAATGTGTCCAAGGGCACGTGGTTGGTAAGTGGCAGAGTTGGGACTCAACACAACAGCACGGCTTTGCATGTTTGTGGTGAATATCAAATACATGTGCATACCTTGCTAACTGAGTAATGCCTGTTCATACCATCCACAGCACTGAGTAGACACTCAATGCATATCAGAGGAGAGAGGGAAGAGGTAGGGAAGAGACTGACCAGCCATGGCCCTGGCTGTTCTGACTCTGGAGTCCTCTCTCTGTCCCTGCGTCACATGGAATCTGTTAAAGAACCCTGCATGCTCCTTGCAATCTGATCCCAGCTTCTGGAGAAACAGTCTCAGAGTAACAATTTCTTCACTGTATAGGTCTTCACCAGCACACAAATAAAAAAAAGTGCCCTTTCTCTGCCCTGGGTAATGACCCCACCAAGCCTCACACTGTCTCCAGTCCACCTGACTACCAAACTGTACTTGCGGTACCACACTTCATTCCTCACGCAGCAATGTGCAGGAATTATAACATTTCCTGTGGATGCCACAACCCATGTGGATCCCACCAGAAGTCATCATGCCACTGGGAGAACTCCCATCATGTAACACTATCCTTGGATGTTGGATGTGTGTTCTGATTCCTCCCTAAATTGGCAGATGGTGAGTATTACTGACATTGTCTCAGGCAATTCAGCTTGCTACTCAGAGCATAGCCAAGGCACAGAGTCTAGTAAATATCTCTTTTGTAAATGAACTAAAACCCACCCAGTATGTGCCAGGTGCTATGCTATACATGGGAACACATATTAATGAGACGTGGAAAGAGCTGTACACAAAGTGAGAATAACGTTCAGCAGGAGCGCAAGGAAAGGATTTATTAATTCTTCCCAGGAGGAGATGTGTAAACAGGGTCTAAGGGATGTCTAATTTGTGCCAAGCAGAAGGGCAGACATCCCTGCTGAAAGCATGGTCCATACAAAAATCTGGAGGCTCAAACTGCCGAAGGATCCCTACAAACATTTTCACAATGTGCTCCTGAATTTGGTAGAGTCATTAGAATCATCCCCAATGTACAGATGAGGAAACTGAGACTCAGAGAAGTCAAATAATTTGCTCAAGGTCATTCAACAAATAAGTGGCACAGCCTGTTTTGCAATCTTTGTGGCAAGGTTTTTTGCGATCTTTTTAGTCATCTGGAATGGGTCTGCACATGTTTCTTGACCTTCTAGGTTTCTGTTCTGATGTCCAGAGCTTATAATGAAATGAGCTGAGTCAGAGAGGATGCTACAGCAGAGAGACACCAAGCCAGAGGAGTGGAAGTGAGTCATCTAAATTATCTGCTTCCTCAACTGGCATTTGATGAGGAGAAAGAGGTCTTTACAAGAAGCTTAAAATCCTGGCTTGAGCCCTGGTTCTGGCACTGGTTTATGAAGTATTCTTAGACCTACAAATTAATTGTCCTATGAGATACTTTTCTCATATAAGAAATGATTTTCTCATATGAAAAATTCTCCCATTAGAGAATTGACACAATAAACAAATATAATATTCTCTGTGACAGTATTTGTGTGCTTTGAAGAGTTGTACATGTGTTGAATTTATTACCGCATTATATTATTATTATATATTATATCATAGTATATATTATGTAACAACATACAATATATCATATTATAATTAATATTGTCATTAATAAAAACATTTTCCTAATTAAGATATGTTTTAGTAGGGGGTTGCATGGGATAAAATACCTTAGCTCAGAGTTCTTCAATCTTCAGGTAACAACCCATTAATAGGTCCTAAGAACAAATTAGCATTATTTTTGAAAATGTAAGACAATACAGTTCCTGAACAAGTGCACACATGTGTTGTGATGTAAAATTTATTATTGTCAGAGGGTCATGATCAAAAAAAAAAAAATCTCTATAATCAGAAAAAAACCTAGAGATGTTAGACACCAGTGTATTAGTTATTTGATTAAAAAGGACTTTGGTGATCATGTTCCACCAGACTGGATAGAAATCTGAAGTCCAGAGAAAAAGGTGGAGACATTGGGCCCAGGTTCTACAGCTATGCAGTAGCAGATGCAGGTACCAAAGCCCAGCTTCTGAATGAGACGCCCAATCCTCAGGGCTAAACCAGGAGGGGAGGGGCTTAGAAATGAAAGCTCTTGCCTTCTAGGAAGTTCATAAGAGTGTTTAAGAAATATTGAGCAACCACTCTGTGCCTAGCACCATGCCTTACTTCAAGGAGATGCTTACATTTTAATGAAAGAGAAAAATATTAATGCAAAAAGTACACTGGAAAATGAAGAAAATATTGCTGGTTGAGATAAATTCAATGAAGGAACTAAACAAAGAAAGAGATAAAGAAGAGTGTCTACTTGAAGGTGGTCAGGGAAGCCTGTGTCAATAGCGGACTCTGAAGTTGAAACCTAAAGGATGCAGGTTTCTGAGCTTGTCTTGGTCTTTCCCTCATGATCACAGGAAGGCTGCCACAATGAGAGCATTGTGCACTTGTCCAGGTCAGGAAGAAGGGGTAGGAAGGACAAATGGTGGTGACATGTGCTTACTTATCTTTCATTAGGGGGAAAAAATATTGTACCAGAGGGGAGATTTCTGGTTAAGTTTCATAGATCAAAACCTGTAACCTGGCTATGCCCAGCTGCAACGGATGCTCCAAAAGGAAGAATCTCAATTGAGTTGGTCACTTTGCTTCCAAACAAAAGTGGACTTTGATTATGAAAGAAAGGGACAATGTACATTGGGTGGGTGGCTAACAGCGATTGTTACATGCAATCTATTACATATTTCTGTGCATTCATTCCTATAATTCCTTCTACTCAGCACATGCTTTTTCATCTAATGAAAGAGAAATAAGCATATGGCATCAACCTTTTCCCTCCCCATCTCTTCTTCCTGACTTAAAAAGAGCATGATACTCAACATTACAACGGCCACCTTGTGATCAAGACAGGCTCAGAGACCTCCATTCCTATGTTGACAGGTACCTGAACCAATGCCAGCAACAGGAAACTTCCAGATGTCTTGTTTCGTGAGAGAAACAGGTGTGAACTTGTCTAAGCCACTGTGTGCAGCTTTCTCTTACGTGCAGCCAGATGGACTCTCAGCTGACCTGAGCACTGCAGTGTGAGGGACGACCAGCTCTCTGCACTCCCCAGGGCTGGCTCTCATCTAATGCTCCTTTGCTGGCCTGAAGACCCCAGAGGAATGGGGGTCAGCACCTGCCTGGGACTCGCTCCTATGCTGACACTCGGTGAGTAAAACGTGCAATGTGACATCAGAACCACCTCAGATCCAAAGTCTCTGTGACTGGTGCCGTGTGTCTGCTGCACTGTCCCCTGCCTGGCGGAGGGCCTGCTGCTGACCTCAGATCTTAGTCACTATGCCCCATCTGACATTGACCTGCTTCCACAGCTTTTTATTTCAACCCCATAAAACCCCCCACAGACTCAGTTGAATCCCATGTCTCATTCCTGACTTTGTTTCCCCTCTCTGCCTTGACTGACCAAGCCTTGGTTTCTAATTCTGTCTCAAGAAGGGTCCTGGAATGACATAACCATACATGATCATATTTTACCTATACCCTGTAAGATGGTGGACTTTATTTTTCTAATAAGCAGCACAATTCTTGATTCATAATCTATTACACATTATTAGCCCCGGCTTTTTGTCAGCATAATTGTTTCACGAATTGTAAGCTCCCACTTTAAATTAACTCCGATTGTGACTTACCCCAGGTGCATTATCTTACATTTATCTATATTAAATCTCATCTCATTTGCTTCCAAAACTCACATTCTTCTCTGTACTTTTAGCCTCAATGTCGTTTGGAATTTGGTGACATCTGAAATGTAATCAACTTGTCTTTCTAAATCAGAAATGAGCTTAGAATAAATGCCTCTAATATGTATAGAAGAGCCAGTATTTATTGTCCACTGACTAGGTATTTTAGCTGAGATTTCCCCAAAAACATAGCCTTAAATGAGGATTTGGTGTGTATCGTTTATGTGGAAGGAAAGCGAGGAAGCACAGTGAGGGAGTGTGAATGGCGGCCAGAGAATGGAGGAAAGGCAGAAAAGAGTGTCATTGAGTGGGTTATTAACAGTGGCTTCTGGGGTTCAGGCTGCTGAAGACCCTCTGGGAGATGTCATAGAGCACACCTACTTTCTCTCCATCATTACTTGATGGTTACTCCTTTGGCGGGGGGGAGACGATAGCTCTCTGGTGCTTACAACTGAGCTTGAGCCTAGCAAGCTCCTGTTGCCAGGAAAAGCTCTCAGGCAGAGATGCAGGTGCTAGAGTAGGAAGGGTTTTCATGAGCAAGATCTGTCCACAGGGCAGCAGGTGACCTCTGAGCTGGGCGTCTACTACAGCCCTCCCTCTGCACCAACCACTCAGATCCATTCTTGCCCCACATTAGCATCCCTTTAATCTTCTCCCTGGCTCTTCAAGTTGGTGTCCTAGATGTTCCTTATCTCCCTTCTCTACCATTTATACATGACTGTCCTCTGCCTTGGCTTGTACTTCGGCTGGTATAAGCTGCTTTCCCACTGGGGTAACTCATCATTGAGGCATATGAGCCCCTAATTACAATGCCCTTGTTACACCACAGCTGATGAATTGCTCATTCCAAGTTACCAGTGGCCATGGAAGCACCAAGAAGCACCCCAGTGAGTCTGCTGAGTTCCACACTTACTACTCTCTGTTCCCATTATAATCAGCAGTCCCATCTCTTCACAAGAATCAGTCATTTATCCTTGCAAGTATAGGAACTCCTTTTTAAAATTTTTTTCCTTCTGATCTATCAGCATAAGGAGTCAAACACAGTCAGCAACCATAACTTCAGGCTTCATAGAACTCTTAATGTATTGCCTGGCAGAAACATCCTTGTCCTGGGAACTAAGAACTTTAGTCCAGCAGGGCCAAGAGTTGTAGGTTTGGGAGGTAAAAAATTGCCCAAGAGGTTTACTGGGAGTAATGGTGACAGGGCCAACAAGATCAACACTCTTCGTGTCCACTCCTGTAGGTCTGTCCTCATGCCTCTTTCCTAGTCTTCCTTGTCTCCAGTCTTCCAGCTATGTTCCTCTAGGTCTTTATCCAACTAGTTATGCCATTCGCCACTGTATGTATCCTTTCCTCAGACCACTTTTACCTTCACACAAAGCTGATGGTCAAGTCTTCTCAAAGTTCTGTGTGCTGAGATCTCCTCTCAGCCTCATGGATGCTCCTGAGTAGGACTGGAGTGTGGCAGCAGACCACAGTCAGCACACTAACAAACTGAGCTGGCCCACCCAAGAACCAGGACTGGGATTTTCCTTCTCCATCACTGGTCACAGGGAACCCCATAGAATGCCATAGGCATGAATGGTGAGAGAGGCTCTGGTGCCACAGAGGAGGTGACAGAGGGTCTGGGTCACCTGTTCATGTAATTTACTGTGCCTTCCAGACCAGCCTGCACTTAATCTAGCATGGATCATTTTCACCATGTGATGATTGTTGCTGCACCTGCCAGGCCTTATGAGCTGGTAGACCTGACAATACCCAGTTCTTGAGGGGCAGGTCCAATTGCAGTCACTTAATGTTTCGTGCTCAGACATAAAGGTACAAGAAGCTGCTTTTTGAACAGTGTATAATTCTCTATGATAAAAGTACATTTTTGATCCAGAAATGTTGAAATTTCCCCACTGAGTTTGCCAGGCTCTCCACACTGTGTCCCTATCTACCTTGGATGGATCTGGCACCATAAGATCTGCCGGGTTATATGACTCAATGGCCAAGCAACATCTACTGCAGCCTGCACCTTTTGCAGAACCCTTTCCTTCTTTTGACTTCAACCAAAACTGGCAGACTTGTGAGTCATCCAACAAGTTGTTGAAGCAGTATTCCCAAATATAATATGTGCTGCCTTCCAGATCCAAAGAGGCTAGTCAAGCACCGTGCCCATCTTTTATGTGTAGGTAGCTTAAGATGTGATAATGTGCCCTGTAGTATAGCATAGTGCAGACATGCCACAGGTGATTAGATGCCTAATTTCACACAATTCTACCAGTGTGGCAATCGCCAGAATCTTCATGGGTTTATCTCCCACCCTCTAGCAGTGTCAAGGGCTCAGGAGATGACACCCCAAAGTATGGCACCTTCTCATGCAGAGTTCTTTAACTGAAGGAAATTGAAAGGGCCTCAGAAGCTAGGTCTGTTTGACCTTCTCCTGTCCTCCTTTCCTCCAGTTCCCTTTCTCCCCCAAGGCATGTCATAGAAACTAGAATTCCTCTCCCCCAAAGCAAACCATAAAACCTAGAAAGGCCACTCTCTGACCTACTTTCCCTGAAAGTAGGATATTAGACCCTCATTCCAGAGAGGTCCTGCCCCATACCCAGGGGGAACGAATGCTACAGAAAAAGGCCAAGAAGAAGCTGAACACACATGCCATGGTAGGTTCTGTCCCCTCTCCCCACTCCGGTTTATTACCATTAGATCACACCCTCAGACTTAGAGTAAAAACACAGTTTCCCCTGGGTCTTTGAGTCATTTTTGAAGTCTCCTGTGTCATGTAAAATTATGTTAAATTTGTCATGCTTTTCTCTTGCTAACCTGTTTTTTGTTTTAGGAGTGTCGGTCATCACCCTTATGATGGGTGAGAAAAAGGTATTATTTTTTCTCTCCTACAGCAGGTATATGAGGTTTTTTTTGTTTTGTTTTGTTTTGTTTTGTCTTTTTCATGACCGGCACTCAGCCAGTGAGTGCACCGGCCAGTCCTATATAGGATCCGAACCCGCGGCGGGAGCGTCGCTGCGCTCCCAGCGCCGCACTCTCCCGAGTGCGCCACGGGCTCGGCCCCAGGTATGTGAGTTTTGATGAATACGTAGAGTCTCTGACATATTCATGTATGGGCATATGTGTACGTACATATAATTGTGTAGATTTGTCAAACAGTTCATCCCAGGCTTTGAGCAGAAAAGGAGAAAAACAAGGACTATCCTCTTCCGTCCAAGAACATTTCACTTCTATTTACTGAGTTTCAGTAACACCCAAGTGCTCGATAGTATGGATTTAATGAGGTGAGAGCCCACTCACTGAAATCCAGAAATTAATGCAGGACTGTACAGACTAAATAAACAGACTTCAGCACCACTAATCAGGTTAGAGGAACTGGCAACACCCCGATCATTTGCATAACAGCAAAAACAATTCAAGGCCACAAAAAAATGAGAAATTAAGGAGGATATATGTATCACAAAGGGATAAGAAAGGCAGGAAACCCAGAAGCTTTAAAGGAGGAAAATAATGCACATAGACCACAGAAGAATTAAGAGCGTATAAAGCAAAATCAAAAAGGCAAATGAGAGATTGGGGAAAATGTTTGCAACTCTCATGATAGATAAAGGTTAATATAGAAAGAGCTCTTACAAGTTAATAAGAAAAATGCCAACAACCCAAAAGAAAAAATAGGCCAAGGATAGGCATGGTTAATTCACAGCAGAGATTATTCAAAAGGCCAGTAGACGTAACAGGTCCTAGGTAGCAGCTGATCCATTTCAATAAAAAGCCGCCTTTTCTGCACATTGGAGAACAATTTCACGCTGAATGAAATGGAAATAGAGTGGCTCAGCCTTTTGAAATAGGGACAAGAGAGTTGCAAACATGAGCTCCCTCTGAATTGAGCTCAGTGGAGCAAAACAGCTCCCAAGTGAATGTACCTGGAAGAGTTCCAGGCATCAACGACTTGCTGGAAGGACATAGGAAGGCACAGAAAAGCTGTGAGCCTCATCCCATTTTGGTGAGTAAGCATCCACTTCTTCATATGCAGACTCCATCAAGTCTGGAGAATGGAAAAGAGCAGATCTATATTTGAGTCCATCACTGCCATTTACTAGCTAAAAGGCTTTGGCAAGTGTTATAGATTGAATCATGCCCCCTGAAAAGGTACACGGAAGTTCTAAATCTCAATACTTCAGAGCATGACTTTATTTGGCAATAGGGTTCTTAAAGATGTAATTAGCTAAATTAAGATGAGGTAATACTGGAGGAGAGTGGAGTAGCGTAGGCTTCTAACCCAGTACGACTAGTGTCCTTATAAGAAATGTAGAAGAAACACAGAGACACACAGGAAAAGATAGCCTTGTGACAGCAGAGGCAGAGACTGGAGTGGTGCATCTACCTATAAGCCACGAAATGCAGAGGACTGCTGGCAAACACCAGAAGCTGGAAGAGGCAAGGAGAGATTTTCCCTTACAGGTTTCAGAGAGCGCACGGCCCTGTTAACACCTTGATTTCAGAATTCTAGTCTCCAGAACTGGGAGGTAAAAAATTCCTGTTGTTTTAAACCATCCAGTCTGTGGTAGCCCTAGGAAACTAAAACAGCAGGTCACCTGAATGAGCTGCAGTTTCCTCATCAATAATGGACAGGTAACACTCCTTCCCTTCCAAGAGTGGTGTGAAGGTGACTGCACTGTTAGATGTAAAGTGTCTCCCACATAGTGGCCTCTCCAAAACTCTATGTTCCCTTCAAGTGTTCATGTCTTCAAAGGAAGATACAGGGCTGACTTTGCATTCTCTCCCCATTAAGATATATATAGAATGCGTGTTACAAATAAAAAATGCTAGAGCTATGATTCCCAAATTGGATCTTGAAACCTGCATCACATTCACCTACTTTAAAATAACAAATTTTAGGGCCCTTTTCTCATCTTCGGGCTCTGGGACCCTGCATCTCATTACAAGGGACCCAGGAGATCTGACGCTGAGTCAATTTTGGGAATCACTGTGAGAAGTCAGAGGCTATGTAGAAACCTGAGAGGTACCAATGATCGTGGTATAGACCACAGAGCAATAGGTAGCAGGTTGCAATAGGAGCAATACTAGATTTGGAGTCCAAAGACCTGGGTTGAATTCCCAACTCTTCTATTTCCTAGCTGTCTGTCTTCAGGTAAGACACTTGTATTAGTTTCCAATGGCTGCTTTAACAGATTATCACAAACTTGGTGGCTTAAGAACACCCACTTACTTTCTTATAGAGGTCAGAAGTCCAAAATCAGTTTTACTGGGCTGAAATCAAGGTGTCAGCAGGGCTGTGCTCCCTCTGGAGTCTGGGAAAGAATCTGCTCCTTGTCCTTTCCAGCTTCTGGAGCTGCAGTCCTGGCATTCCTTAGATTGTGGCCCCTTCTTCCACCTTCAAAGTCAGCAGCATACCATCTTGCTTCAATCACCATACTGGCTGCTGCTTCTGTGGTCAAATCTCCCTCTGGGCCTTTGTGATTACATTTAGGCCCAACCTAAATAATCCAGAATAATCTCTACATCTCAAAACCCTTAGTTTAATCACACTTTCAAAGTCCCATTTGCCATCTGGGCTAACATTGACAGGCTTCAGAAATTAGACCTGGATATTTTGGGGACTACTACAACTTCAACCTCTCTGAGCTTTAGTTTCCTTAAAACTGACATAATGATGCTTACCTGATAGGGTTACTGATATGATTACATTAAACTATGCATTTGAAAGCATCTAGCACAGGGTCTGAAAATAGGAACTGAGTATTTGGGGAATCTTCTTGTATGGCATGTAGGCGGGGGCTGTGTGAGCATGGCTCCTTGGTAAATTTCTTTGGCAATGCCGCTCCTTCAGTAGTTGGCCCAGCGCCACCTACTTCAGCCAGCGAGAGATGCTCTTGGGTCAAGAATAGCATTCAACATCCAACACATGCCCAATGTCACGGTGTGCTGAATCAGACTCTTCTTTTCCTGAGTCTTATATGAAATAGATCTTTCAGATTCATGTTATCAAATAAAAATTGCTTTATCTCTCACTGCTCTTTCAACTTTTAGGGAATAGTTGTGCTATTTTTTTTTTTTTAAATCTCAAAACCTTTTAAGATGAATCTGTCAGCAGATATCCATGGCTTCAAATAACTCTCCATCACTGGGCCTCTTCTTTTACTTCTTTTAACAGTTTCTATCTTTTTCTCTCTCTCTCTGCAATAAATCTTCATTCTGTTTGTTTATTGTTGGTTCATTCAGGTAGACATGCTTTTCATACTGCATTCTTTAACCAGAGTTGTGCTGTTAACCTGTTTTAATTAGATCCCTGCTTACAAATTTTAGTCAGCACGTGAAATCACAGTCTTTATTGTATTTTTCCTGGTTTCAACTGGGATAGTAGCAAACGTGATCTATTTTTCAAGGTTGACAAATCAATTGTGAGAATCATTCCACCAACTCTGTAAAAACATCATGTGTCAAGACATTAAAGAGTGTTTCTCAAAACTGCAGTCAGCTTGATGGTCCGGCTAAGGCATCTGTGCAGCACAGAGAGGGGACACGGCAGGGTGTAGCCACAGGGGCCCTGCTTAAGCGTCCAACGAAGCTGTGCTCCAGTGTCGTTCTACTGTTTCCTAACTAACCGTGCAACCTTGGGCAAATGACTTAGCCATTCTTTTTCTCAGGTTCTATATCAATAAATGCAGATAAATTCACTTTCCGCAATGTTGCTGTGAAAATTAACCTCAGTAATATATGTATAGTGCCTGACACTATTCCAGAGATGTATATGTAGGCGCTCATCTATCTAGGTAGATAATAGATAATAGACAGATGATGGATAGATAGATGGATGTAGATGTGACATAGAAACAGTTCTGGTTATGGCTATAGACAAGGTGTAGATAATTGTTTTCTTCCACCACAGGGATAAGTTAATCATCACAAGACACATTAATGTACTCATCAGTCACTCCTTTCTCATTCATTTTCTAAGTATGTACTGAGTATTCATTGTGACCTAGACAGCTCAGGGAAGTGAAGACGGCAACACAATTTCGGCTCTCCCTCTCCAGCAAACACTGCTAGTTGCCCACTGCAGCGGATGCCCCAGTGCCACATGCATATCTCTTTCCTGTATCTTTTCTCTTCACATCGGCCTCACTTCCAACTGCTAGCACCTGTGTCTCTTTTCCTGAGGAATTCACCTCGCTGCTGGAGCCCTCTTTGCTGCTGGCATGGAAGGTAAAAGCACCAGGGATTTGGCATGCCCCTGGAAGTAGCTCTCAGCCAAGGGCTGACAGGAGCTGGTGTATCAATACCTCAGCTCCCTCAGCCCCCATGTGAGGTGACTACGAGGTGTGCATTTCCCAGTGAGATGAGCTACATTATATACAGTGGTAGATGAGTAGATATCACACCCTCTGTTGCCTGCTTTTCCTTTCTCTTTCCTATTTTCTTACAATTGGTTGCTTAGCAATCAAATCTTGCCTTAAAGTCTGCATCTGGCCACTTCCCACTAGTTGACCCGTGGTGGTCCAGCTTCAGCCATTCACATGATGCCCATGTGCTAGGGGAAGGAAAAGTCACAGAATGGGACAGACCTGGCCCCTTACTGACCTGTGGATCACTTGGGGCCACTTATATCTCTAGACTGCTCACCTTAGAACTGATGCATGAGACAGGAACAGAAGTAGAAACTTTAAGACAGGTGTCTTTGGGTCTGTTTGCTACAGCAGCCTAAACTTTCACCCTAATCAGTACACCCTCTAGGAGCTTTCAGTCTATATGGGGAGAAAAAAAATGATAAAAATTACTGCCTAATAAGTGCTAAAGTAAAATTATATTCAGATTGTCAGGAAAGCATATTTCTTTCACATATTATCTCAGATAATCATCCCGTAGCTTCATAAGATGGGTGATTAGCTCCATTTCTCAAATGCGAAAAGGACTTCATTCAGTCCTCGAATGTACCGTTTCCTTTTGTTTCCAGGCCTTCTGCCTGCCTGGCTCTTCTTTGACTGCGCACAGCCCACACCCTGGGCACAGCCCCTCACTGCTCCTGTGCATCCTCAGGTCTTGGCATATTTGCAAATCTCAGAGGTTCTTCCCTGACCTGAAGATTAGGCCGGCTCTCCTGATTCAAGATTCACAGACGCACTTTTGTGACAGTCATCACACTGTCTTGCTCACTATCCAGTAAACAGCTGGTGCTCAAAGAATATTTTCTGGATGAATTGAGCTCAGAGATGCAAAGAGAGTTTATCAAGTTGCAACAGGTAACTTAGAACCTACAAGAAGATTGCCAACTATTATCATTTCTGTTGGCATCATCAGAGCTGCACTCCTGGAACAAAACAGTTCCAGGACTCGCATTTCATTTCTCTCTTCCTCCTGATCCCCAAACTGAGCAGGAGGAAGCCTTCTTTTCCACTTCTTCCCATCTCTCTCACAGCAGTGGTCATATTCTGCCTCACAAGGACCTGTTTCTTAATTCCTCTGCTAGAAGTGAGCTCCTTGGGACAAGAGCTGTGCCTTACTTAACCCTATATCCTAGGACAGGTGTTCAGTAAAAATGTGTGGAAGGCAGGAAGAGAAAGAAAGAAACAAGTAGAGAGGGAGAAAAGAAGAGGAGGGAGGTATTAATGATGGGACATTTGTCCCCCTAGGTCCCATTTCTCCAAGTTAGAGAAATGTTCTCATTATAGGGTTTTCAAATCCTTTCTCACTTTAACTCCACAAACAACAATGCTGCTGTCAGCACAGCAGAGGGAACGAGGGAAGGCTTTGGAGCAAACAGACCTGACTTCGAATCTTAGCTGTGCTGCTTCTAGCTCTGTGACCTTGAGACCTCTCTGAGCCTCACTTTTCACTCTAATAAAATGAATGACCCTAGTGTGACTGTGGCCATTAAATACAACATTGATGTATAACATCTAGCTCGATGCTTAGAACACAGTAGGTGCTCTGTAATGGCTGTCATACTTTTTTGATCCCCCTCTCTGAGCAGCACTGCAAGGGTTGCAGCGTGAATGCAGCTCAGGCCCTGGTGGAACGGTCAAGTGAAGAGTTTGTACACAACAGCAGTTGTATTCATTTCCCATTGCTGCTGTAACAAATTACCACCAGCTTAGTGGCTTAAAACAACACAGATTTATTATCTTGCAGTTCTCCAGGTTAGAAGTCCAAAATGGGTCTCAGTGGGCTAAAGCAAGGTGTTGGCAGAGTTGTGTTCCTTTCTGGAGGTTCTAGGGGACAATCCGTTCCCTTGCCTTTTCCAGCATAGAGAAAGAAGCAGGCCACACTCCTGGGCTCACGATCCTTTGCATCAATCTCCAAGTCCAGAAATGTTATGTCTCTCTATGTCTTTTTACTGCAATCGTACCTTCTCTCATCCTCCTGTTCTGCCTCTCTCTGCCACTTTTAAGGACGCTTATGATTACACTGGACCTACTCAGATAATCTAGGATAATTTCCCTATTTTAAGGTCAGCCGATTAGCAACCTTAATTCTATCCAGAACAGAACCTTACTTCACCTTTGCCATGTAAAATTACATATTCATAGGTTCTGGACATTTTTGAAAGCTGTTTATTTTGTTGTTGTTGTTAAAAACATCAGCTCTGGAGTAACACAGACATGGGTTCTAATCCCAACCGTGCCACTTTCCAGCCCTGTGACAATGAGTCAGCTGTCACTTTAACTCCATTAAGCTTTAGTTAGATTCTTCATTTGTCAAGTTAGTCTAATAACAACGAGTGCAGAGTTATTATTAGAAGTAAATGAGATAATGCACTGCATCAGTTGGGTTTTTTTTGTATGACAAACCACCCAGAATTTAGTGGTTTAAAACAACATCCGTTTATTTATCTCTCAATTCTGCTGGGCAGTTCTTTTACCTCAGGGTCAATAGGATTACATGAAATAATATAAGGCATACAATATAGGACTTTGCAAAATTGTGAATTCTGTAATGTATAGATTGTAGCTTTCAAGATTATAGCAGGACAAGCCCTAGACTGAGAGTTCTATCTTTGACACTTATAAGCAAATTATTTCAACTCTCCATGTCTTGGTTTCCTCATAAATTGAGTGGAAATGAGTTAAAGAGAAATATCTATCTCACAGGGTGAGAGACTTAAATGAGGAAGCATGAGGGAATGACGGCCTTATATCAAAGCTTCCACTGTTGTAAGGAAAGGCTCCAGAGTGGGTGTCAGGAGCCCTGGCTGGATATTAAATCTGCCTTTACAAGCTGGGATACTTTGGAGAAAGCACTTCTCTGACAGCCTCAGGGACCTCTCTAATAAAGCAAGAGGGCCAGGCTCACTCATCTCTAACTGAACTCCAGATAATCCTGCTAAAGAGTTGACCGTACTGTAAACTGGCAGAGAGAGAGTGGTCTTGGCCCTACCCAACTCCTCCCAACTCTAAAGGATGATTAAGTCCTTCCCAGAAAGAGCGTCCAGCTTGTACTTCCTTGCCCGGGACTTTCCTGGTTTTAATAGTTTAAAGTCCCATGTCCTGGGGAACCCCTGTTCCTGAAATTCCTCAAGGCTGAGGATATGGAGGGTAAGCAGCCTCCTTGGAGACACCTGTAGACGTTCTGAATGAACATGGGTTGTCTGAGGGAGACATGAGGCCTGACCCTGTGTGGTGAAGTATGACACTGGTTGATTGTGAGCTTTGTGTGGGACACATCGGGACCACTGTTGGACTGAGCCAGCCAGGTGTCACTATACATGGAAGTGATTTGCCGACTCGCCGTGCTCTGCACAGTAAAGAGCCTGAAGTTGGGGTCAGGCAGAACCAAGCCCAGGTGTGACCCCCGCAGAATCCCAAAACCTCTCTGTCAATTGGGAATAATGATTTGACTCTGTCTGCCTTTCTCAGAGGTTGACATATGAGGATCAAATGCACAGGAAAATGCTTTGCTGACTGCAAGGGTCTGCAGAAATGACAGCACTGACATGTTTTAGGTAACTCAACAAACACATTTAAGTGAGAGTTGGGTGCGAGGTTTTAGATTTGTTTGTGTTTGTTACACTATTGACTTTAGTTTAGAAAACATAAACTGAGCTACATAAAATCAATCAGGAAACAATAGAAGCCTGGGAACAAGGGAGATTCTAATCCCTAAGAGAGAAAAAAATCTAAATCCAAACGAGGAGCAAAGTCTGTGTTAATGAAAAGGCTACAGGTGATTTACTCAGGCTGTCAATGTAACTTATCTAAGAACCAGGACCAGACACGTCTCAGAACATTTCTGCAACATACACCTGAAAACACCCTCGCTATTTATTTACATAGCCAATAAGCAGCATAGAAATCAATTTTACTCTAAACTACAAAAACTTGCCAATGTTATCTTAAACTCACAGAGTAAAATCTGAACAGGCCCTTAGAGATCACCCAGGGCAGGTGCGTGCTGTCACTGCCCCTCCTGTGCCACTTACAGAACAGTGCTGGGCTACCTTGTCTAGACAGAGCCTCAGAGTCCCTCTCAACACACTATTGAGAAGGTGTTTTCATTTCTCATGTGAACAAACCTCCCCAGCAAGATTGTATGACTTAACCAAGCATTTTTTCTCTTATGTAAGGTATGTGAACAAAAGGATCAAAGAAAAAATTTAAATGAACATAATATAGATTTATTTATAGTATATAGTTAGTCTAGCTCAAACAATTTTGTGAGAAAAAAAGAGTTAACTTCCCACCACTCCCAAATCTTCCCTGATCTTTATAAACCTACAAATTTACACTAGTTTTACCTAGCTGTAATCAGAGTGTACATTTCTATTTTCCCTCCTGCCCTCTTGACCTACCATCATTCGAAGCATGCAATTGTGCGCCCGCTCTAGCGACTTTATTTTAACAGCTGTATCTTAGTTCATTGCCCTGCTGTACCAGTCTTTGCTCTGTGATCATCTTTTCCAGAGCCTGCTGTTGAAAATTGCACAGCTTGTGAACAACTTTGTACAAATGGCTTCTACATTAGTTTGCTCGTGCTGTCATAACAAATTACCACAGACTGGGTGACTTAAACAACAGAAATTCATTTTTTCACAATTCTGGAGGCTAGAGGTCTGAGATCAAGATGTCAGCAGAGTTGGTTTCCCCTGAGACCTCTCTCCTTGGCTTGTAGATGGCTGGCACTTCCCTGTGTGTCCACATGGTCTTTCCTCTGTACCCATCAGTGTTCAAATTTCCTCTTTTTTTGAAGATAGGAGTCATATTGTGTTAGGGTCTGTATATGTGTTGCATATGAACCTACTTTAGCTTAATTACCTCTTTAAAGACTCTTTCTCCAAATAAGGTCACATTCTGAGGTCCTGCAGGTTAGGACTTCAACATATGAATTGGGGAAGGGGCACAACTCAGCTTCCTTCACATTTGGGCTCCTTCTCTGGATTTCAGACCTAGAGCAGACCTCATGTGCTTCCTGGATCTCAGCCTCTTGCATTCTGCCTGTTGGTGTCTCTGTGATGTGACCGGGAAGTATATGTACCCAGTGAGCAACACTTGTCCCAGAGCAATAGGAGCTGGGAGGGTGCTGGCAGAAGAATCCTTCTCCTTTCCCACCCCAATAAACCATTCCAAGATGTGGTGTCTGGGGACATCCCACACAGTCAAGAGCCCAGCTACATTTTCCTGTGAAACCATAACCATCTCAGCAATGGGCAACTTTGTGCTCTCCTTTCCCCTCCCCCACCTCCCTGTGCTACTCCCTGCTGTATTGACCAGATCTTTCTGACACTGACTTCTGGAGCATCCTACCCCAGGACAGACTGCCCCTCCTAGGGCTTGTCAATTCCCACAGATAGCAAATGACTCTTCTGCAGGTGGTCATATTCACACCAACCAATCCAGATCCCATATCCTGCCTCCCTCTGCCCTTCTGTTGGACTCTTACACTCAGGGCTGCTAGTCACCTGCCCCAATCAGCCCAGGGCCAGGTATTAGACAACTAGGGACAGCCCCTACACCCCAGAGCCTGCTGAAATTGTTCAAACTAGCCAATCCTAGACTGTTTTCCCAGCCAACCTGTTTCTTCCCACAGACACCACGATATAGGCCATTGCCCCCACTTTTCACCCCATGCGCATCTCCTACTCCCTCTGCTTCCTGACCAACCCTGGCGCTGTCCTGTGTAGCCCTAAACTGCATGGCATGTGTCCTCCTCTTGGAAACTGTGAGTAACCATCTTTCAATGGCAGTCATCTCCTGTTCTGTTGACCTCATCATATCTGAATAATAATAAAACCTACATTTTAAAGCACTTACCTCTTGCTATCCTGGTATTTTACTCCCCAATAAATATTAGCATACAAGCTACGCTTCAGGCTCCATTTTTCTAGGAAGCCTGAGCTAAGTTATTACACGATGAGATAGCTTCCTTCTGGCCTGAGTGCCAGGCAATGTACTCAGACCATCATTTATTTTATTTCATTTGAAGTAATCAGAAGTAATTTATACTAACACGAGAAAGTTGGAGAGCACTCTTACTTGAAGATAAAGTAAAGGTTCCTTTGAAAGTCTTTAAACTTATATTTATTTTTCTCATCCAAGAAATTTGATGGTATTATAAAGAAAAGCTTAACGAATAAGATGTTGCCTTTACTTCTCTATTTAGAGGGGCATAAAGCTTAGAAGAAATAAAAGTGAAAAAAAAATCCTACTGAAATAATATCAGAAAGCACACTGTACTCTTCCATTACTTCTATTTCAAGTCCAACTTTTAGAAAAAGAAATCACTATTTTGAGTACCCAAATATGAGAGTACTTCAAAAAGTTCATGAGAAAAGAGAATTAAAAGATAATACCAAAAAAAGAAGCAATTTATAAATTTAAAAAAATGTTTTATAAGTGTAGTTGCATATCACCTTGCTCCAGAAAGGTAAAGCAATGTACAACTCGTGTTTTCTTCTATCCCTGACAACATTTGTTTGCTACTGTTTATTTGATAGATGTTCACTAGTAAATTAGAAGCTGCTTGTATTTAATGTTACCTTAATTGCTAATGAAGCTATGCATTTTAAATAAGAGTTTTGTTGTTGTCGTTTTACTGCAGAGGAATACATCAGGCATAAACTTCTACCCCAACCTCAAGTCTAAGGACACAACAGACTTAAAGAAACTTATTTAGCTGTTGTACTAGAGTCAGGTTCTAAGAACTGGCCTCCCAGGAATAGTGGTAAGCTCAAGTTCCTAACCTTCTTAGAGGGGGAATGTCACACCCCAAGACCCTCTGATCCCAAGACTGTACGCCCAGCTAACAGGCCCTTTGGCGAGGTGAGGCTAATGTGGTCATGCCAATAGTTCTTCCTGAGCTCCATCCCTGGGCCAGGGACTCCTCTAACTATACTGGCTTCATGTGCAGCCTGAGATGTCAGTTTCTTAACTTGGGGGCCTTTGAGTTCCCCCTTCTGAAAAATAATGCTTGCTGGTAAAGTGCTTAGAGATTCTTCCAAGAAACCTAGTTTCTTGGGACAAGGTGTTATTATTTAGTTGAAGGGAAACAAATATCCACCTAATAACCGTAATTATATTGTCAAAACTGCTTAAAATATCTGCCCTGCTGAGACTGCCGTGATGTCAGGGAGTTTTGTGACTAGTAAATTGGAACATTATCATGAAATTAAAAAAGAAAACTTACATTACCAAGTAATTCATCAGCATGATTTGATATTTTGAGGATAACCACCAAGCAATTTCAGGAACATGTAATTATTTTTTCACTCACTGTTTTATGATGCGTTACTCAGTAGCTGTGTGGTTGACTGTGACTTGTAAAATGGAAGAATAATGAACAACAAGTCATTAACAGAGCAACGTCTAGGTGGGGCTACAGCTTGGGTTTTCTTGATCCTCTCTTGCTTTTAGAATTGGAAAATTCATGTGGTGACAGGCATTCTGAAATCTCTCATGCCAGAAGCAGGTGGCGCATTCTTGTCCATAACAGGAGCTCAGTAAACACTGGTGTGCTAGTGGTTTCCTCAGTATTTGATGTTCTTGCCAGTCTCTGAGCCTTTGTGCATGCTCCTTCTGTAGCTGAAATCCCATTTTTTTCCCTCTGGCAAACTCGTAGTTATCCAGCAAATCAGTTCAAGGACAGTCTCCTCTGCAAACCTCTTCTGACTTCCCTAGGTAGATTCAGGTTTCATGTACAATCTTAGATGAACACACAACCTCCTTGTAAGACCACTGACCCATACACACACCTCCATTTTAGACCTACCAAACTGAATAGAAATTGTCTGTTCCCTGTTTCTTTACCATATAGTAAGTTCCTTGAGGGCAGGAATTGCCTTCCTGTCTGACTACCATTAACAAATATTGACTACACCCATGGAGGGGTCAGGCGCTGTGCTAGGCACTGGGGATACAGTAGAAAACAAGCCAGACATGGCTTCTGCCCTCATGGAGCCCCTGGTTTAATGAAATTTTATTTGACAGAGCAGTCTGAGGTTCTGGCTCAAAACCTTCTCAATACATGTGTGAGGAAGGAAGAAAGATGGAAGAAAGGTAGGTAGAGGGAGAGTAGGAAGGAGGAAGATGTTGGAAGGATGGTCATCTAATAAACCATCTTGACTTTCTCAGATGGAAGAACTAGGGCAATGGCGGGAGTTATAGGGACACAGGATATCCCTGCCATTTATAAGAGATACAGAAAGAAAAAGCTGAAGAGTGTCCCATCGGAGATGCTATAAATGCCAGAAGATTGCTTAGCCCAACCTAAGCAATGTTCCCTTCCCTACAGAACCCTGTACATAGTAGGGAAGAAGGAAAAGAACAGACAGCCTACCTAAAACGAGCCCGCTGTTGTGGAATTGCCCAGGGACGACTGGAACAACTCAGCTCCAGCAGGGCGAGTAAAGGTGGTTCTCTGCTGCGGATCCAAGGCTGCTGATATGCGATCAGTCATTGTCATCGCTGTCCTTTATCACAGGTCACTCTTGCACTCGAAGAACTGTGTTAGAGAGATGTCTTCTGGTGAGGCTGTGCCATTGCAGCAGGACCATGTGAGATGGTGTCATGGAGTTAGCAAATGCCCACCTTGGTCACTCAGCTACTTTGGATGGGTGAACGGACAGATGGATGAAGAAGCCCACCCTGATACTCTAGACGAAAATGCCCCCTTCTCCATTGAGTTCCCTTTACTCCACTTTGCTTGTAACCTGTGTTGTGTTTTATAATGTAAAAAAAAAAAATCTAGTTCTAATAATTGAAAAGTGTAGAATAATTTTTGCTATTATTATTTGTTCTTAGAATTCACACAAAAAAACAAACCTCATAGTAATTCTCAGGACATCTCTGAAAAGCAGGACAAGCCTATGCAAACAACCCCCAAATTACATCTGTCTACAGGAGGGCAAAGAACTTGACCCTATGAACCCTACCTACCCCCCACCTCCCAACTGAAAACCTCAAGCTTCTCAGGGAAAGACCTGATAGTTATCAGAACAGTCTGGAGACAGATATGGAGGAGAAATTAGTAGCCCATGAAAACTCAGGGTGATTTGGACGGTATAGGCAGAAAGAATAGAAGTGAGTGCACCAGGGCTGACTGTGATGAAGACACCGATGATAAAAATTACATTTGCAGATGACATAGAGCTTGAAGAGGATCAAGCAATTCAACTGACAAAACTGGCATCAAAAAGATGAGGTAGCCTGGGATACAATCAAGATACAACAGAG
Source organism: Cynocephalus volans (assembly GCF_027409185.1). NCBI lineage: Eukaryota > Metazoa > Chordata > Mammalia > Dermoptera > Cynocephalidae > Cynocephalus > Cynocephalus volans. Next base: position 88,287,368 of record NC_084474.1, read on the forward strand.
TACTGGATAAAGGAGAGAGAGAAGATTCAATTCAAGCAAAGCCATGAGAGGCTGAGCCCAGGCAGCTGTGATAGGGTCCAGGCCAGAGCACAGACCACTTCAAAGCCCAGGTTGGGTGCACAGCAAATCTTTAGAGATTGCATGTCTAGTACCAGGATAGAGCCCTTTGTAGATCTGCTCACAGCTCTGCAAGGTCTCCTGCTTCCTGACTGTTACCTGAACTTGGGACCCTCGGTGACCTTACTGCATTATGAACTTGGCAGTGCACAATGATAGTCATTGCCATTTACATAACTTCATTTAATCCCCTCTGCAACTTTGTGAAGACATTATTTTAACCTAAATTTTCATATTAGAAAGCCAAGTCCAAAAATATTTAAATGAATTGGTCGAAATCATACAATTTGGAGTTGATGGAAAACACCACTCATGAGTCATGGGCCAAATTAAACAGTATAAATTCAATTGGGACAAACGTAAGACTTTCACTTGGAGTCCCAAAATATAACTGTAAAGCCTACAGGGAGATACAATTTAACAGAAGTACGTGGGGAACACAACCCTGGGTTTTAGTTTACTTCATGATCAACCAGCAGGGAGGACAATTCAACCCGCACAGGTATTCCCGTGATCTCAGGCTGCCTGGATAGATTTTCTCCCTGTGGTCATGGCGGATGTCATGACTGACTACCCTGAAATCACGGGTGTCTCACAACTACAACAGATGACTAAAAGAGTCAAAATTAAAAGAGATTGTCCAAAGTCAACATCAGGAGCTTGCTGCCTCTGAAGTTGAACCCCCTCCAGCGCCCTGGGTCCCAGGCTGTGGGAGACATGAGACAGGCGCCAGAGTGTTAAACAGGCTGCCATCCAGATTCACATCTGTTGTTCAAGACACCCTGAGTTGCTGGTTCTCTTTTACAGTTAGGTTTACATCACCAAGTCGGCTTGTCCTGATTCCAGTTCAGTCAGAGCAGTGATCCTGTCTCATGCTTTGCCCATCTGAACTTCAGCGCGCACACCACACAGCTCTGCTACAGGGTGGATTGTGTCCCCCAAAATTCATGTTAGGAGTCCTAACCCCAAGTACCTCAGGATGTAACTGTATTTGGGGACAGGGTCTTTAAAGAGGTAATTAAGGTTAATAAGGTCATATGGGTGGGCTCTAATCCAATATGACTAGTGTTCTTGTAAGAAGAGGAAATTTAAACCCAGAGACACACACTGAGAAAAGGCCATGTGAGGACACAGGGAGAAGACGGTCATCTCCAAATCCAGGAGAGATGCCTCAGAGGAAACCAAACCAGCCAACACCTTGATCTTAGGATCGTATGCTCCAGAATGGCAAGAAAATAATTTTCTGTTATTTAAGCCAGCCAGTCTGTAGTATTTTGCTATGGTAGCCCTAGGAAACTAATACAGGCTCCAGCGCTACAGGACATGCTTAGTCATCTCGCATAAGTAGTTCTGCTATTATCAACTTCATGGAAATTCCTCAGTATTGAATTTTTATTAATGACTTCCCTTGAAATCTCCACTACTTCCTGCCAAGGGCTGTACCAGGAATCAGATACGACCAATTCCCAACAGAAATACAATTTCTAGAAAATGGAAAGAAGGACTGTGCTCTTCTCTGGTCTGCTCAGATCCCCCTTGTATGGTGATACTTTTTTCTCGGGCTCCAGAATTTAAGTTGATGTGTTTGTTCTTCTTTCCCATTAAACTGTGAGCAACTTCAGTACTGGTGTTCTCTCAGCTCTCGCAGTGTGTGCTATGCCACACACATGCACACGCACATGCACACATGCACACCATACAGAGTTCTTGTTCAGTAAACACTGGCAGAGTGGATGAGTGTTCACCAAGCAAATTTACTGAGAATAATTCATTTTCCCAGGATCATATTGCTTGTGGAGAGAAAAACCAAAGGACAGGACCCACAAGTCCACTTGTAATCTGGGCTTTGGACAGGAAGCAAGCTTTCTCGTTATAACTTAATCAGTTGGTGTCTATTTGTCTGTCACTATGGTTTGCTTAGTATGCATCAATCCCCCTAGGAATGCATGAGCTCTGTGGAGACTTTCAGGATGGAAAAAGCTTAATAATTCTTAAGCTTAAGAATGCAGCTGACCTGAAATAAAACTTAGCTGTGCAGTGGCCTCTGCTCAGGTGCTCACTCCCCATCAGGGCTCACCAAACAAGCCTCTCCCTTTTCTGTCTCTTTTGTTGCCATAATTCACATGATCGTCTTGGGCTGGACACTGAAGGCAGGGACTTCCTCCTGCCCAGTTCAAAGCTCCAGTGTGCAGTCCGTCAGAGCTCAAATCCCTCAAACGTTCTCTGTGACTCTAACAATGGCTTTCAAAAGAATGTCTGGGAAAACAAGACATGTTTCACACCACTACTCCCATTTTCTTTTTCATCGTTTATCTTGCAATGGGCAACAGTGTTAAGGGAAGACGTGCCATTTAAAGTCTATAGATGCAGAGAAAGTTAAAAAAAAAAAAAAAAAGTCCTGTCTGGTACAGTCCATGTCCTTAGGATGTCTCACAAGCGTGACCTGGGTCCCACTTTCTGTCTCTCAGCCTCCTCAGCCCCATTTTCCCATGAGTTTCACAGCACTAGATACTCCTAGAACCTTGTGTCCTCCATACCATTGCAAGCTGTCTCTTCTGCCTGGAACTCCCTTTCTCCCCTCTCTCCTGGGCCAACCCTGCTTATTTTTCAAGGCAAAGACCTCATCACCTAAGAGAAGTTTTCCTAGTTTCCCTGCCAGCATCTTGATTGTGCCCCTGTGATAGAATTTGGGTTGGTCTTCATTTCTGAGTGTTTCTTCTCTTAGGGACAGAGATGGTGGCTCCTGTAAACCTACACCCTAGCATGGCATCAGGCACAGGGTGGGTGCTCAATGGATGTTTGGTGCATGAAGGAATGGAAGCCGAAGCTAACATGAGACACATGGGAGCAGGAGCCTCCACCTTGCTCTCCTTGAATAGTGCAGCTACACTTGCCTCTTAAGTCTTCTGAGGCTCTGGTCTGGGGGGAGGCCCCTGACCCATCTTTCTCCTTCCAGGTGTGAAGGGCCCATAGCAAAGTCTCTTTCCTGAGACCTCTGCCTACTTCACTTATGTTAACTCAACTCACTTCCCTGGGCTTGCTCCTCTCATTGGGTCTTTGTGCTTGGTATTTGTTCACCAGGCTTATCAACAACGTCAAGAATTTAATTGAGATGTATGGACTAAAAAGAAATTTACAGAATAGGCACATGTGTATGTTGGGGCCAGAGGTGGAGCCATCAGTCATGCCTGAAAACCTGTCAACAAGGTGAAATAACCAGATATCTTATTTTCACAAGTTGTAATTCTCTTCGCACAACAAAAAAAATGCTCCATCCAGAGATATGTTTTTCTTCCAACAAATATCCCCTCCAACTACAACTTCCACATAACAAAATGTACTCGGTGCCCTTGCTTAGAGCTGACTTGAACCCAACCCGTGGGACTTAGGAAAATGGAAAGAGGAAGAGGAAAGCGGAATTTCTGCTGGAATCAAGGATGACAAAACGTGATGTAGAAAGCACAATTTACCCTACGGAAATGGGATAAATCATAGCCATGTATTTCATGTGCTCAGTGGGTTGACACCTGGTCTGGTCTTCAGCTCTTATTCCCACAGATTTCACTTTTGGGGCACCTTTCAATGTGAACAGCTTCTAAAGGTTGCAGTAAAACATAGTGGATAAGGAAATATGATTTAGAATCAGAATTGACCGTGGGCAAGTGACTTAAACACTGTGAACTTCATTTTCTCATCTGCTAATTTTTCCTAGTAATGTTTATCTCTTAGAATTGTCATGGAAATCAAAAAGGATAATTCAGGAAAAACACTAAGCAAAGTAGCTAGTATGTAGTAAGCACATTATTATTATAATATAAAAGTATAAAATATGGAATATCCAATGAAAAATAGTTTACAACAGGAGGAAAATAACAGTACCATACTATAATCGAATTATGTCTAGTAAAGTAAAAAAAAAGGACTTTGTGGGTGAAAAGTAGAAAATTCAGGATTCTGCAGACATACAGACCTGAATTTGAGTCCCAGACACTCTACATTTTAGTTTTGCAAACTTCTCCTCATCTTTATACTCAATCTTTAAAATGGGTTTAATGAAATCCTCCTCATGGGGTTCATGTAAGAATTCAAGGAATAACACACAGAAAGTGCCAGGCTTATAGCCTGGTACATTTTAGGTCAAGGGCTTAAAATGTCATGATTATTAACATGTCATATTATTAATGTCATATTATTAACACCAATCCTTTTTGGTTTCTGCCAAAGGTACAGTAAGAAGAGGAACCCTAAGTTTGCACTAGAAGAAGAGTCCTGAGTTTGAGTCCTGGTTCTTTTACCAATAGGGGTTGGATATTTCATCTTTAGAGGTCCCAGTTTTTTCGTCTGAAGAATGAAGTCAACTGTATTATTTCATTTTTTGCTGCATCACCACTCCCAAATTTAGTGGCTTAAAACAATGGTTATTTATTTAGTATATACTCTGTGGGCCACCAATTTAGGCAGGGCTGAGCTGGGTGGTTCTTCTGGTCTGAGCTGGCTTCCTTCACGTGTCTGTGGTTAGCTGCAGGCTGGGCAGGCAGCTCTCCCCTATTGGCTATCACATATCCTCTCTCCTCTCTGTGTCTTCCCACTTCCAAAAGGCTAGCCGGGGCTGGTTCACAGGGGATTGGTAGGTTCCAAGAAAGCAGGAAGAAGCAATCATGGCCTCTTGAGGCTTAGACTTGGAATGGGCAAAGATCACATTATATTGGCCAAAGTAAGTCACAAAAACAACCAGATTCAAGGAGTGAGAAAACAGACTCCATTTCTGATGGTGGGAGCTGTAACATCACACTGCAAACAGTGTGGATACAGGAAGGTCATTAATTGGGGTCATCAGTGTAACCTACCACATTCTCCTTGACTCACATCTCTCAGAAACACCTTATTTCAATTCCCTTAGCTTTTGCCTTAATTCAAGCTCTTACCACTTTTCATGTGGACGATAACAACCACTTATACGATGTCCCTGGCCCATAAAATGTATTCTTTAGATCTATACTCTTAAAACATATAGCTCATCATTCCACAGTCCTAAATCAAAATCTTTAGTGACTTAAAGATGGAGCTCACATTCCTTCCCGTGGCGTTCAAGGTCTTTTGCTGTCTTCTTCCCCAATCATGTCCTCAATTGATTCTGCACCCCTCTGTATCCTGTGTTCTAGCTCACCTGTGGCTTCTGGTTGCTCCTCAAACAAGCTGAAGTGAACACCTTTGGATCATCTGCCCAGTACCCCTTCCTAAGAACTGACTGTCATTCATTCCAGCAATTACTGTAGAAAGAGCTCTGTTTATGCAACTTGGCCCAAGCCCTCCGTCCGCAGCTGTTATGTTCAAAGATGGACATATACATCAAGACAGCCCAATTAGAGTTAGTCTCTTCCTTGAAATTTTTTAAATACAGTCCATAAATAATTAAGTAAACAGTAGTTGAGGCTGTAAATTTAAGGGTGGTCTCGACATTTGAGTCTTGGGTTCCAGTTATTCTGGAGCAGCTTCCCTGGCTTGGTTAGTAAACCATTTTTTGAATTTTGTGAGCTAATTTTTCGCTTTTATTTCTTTCCTCTTTATCTAACTTAATTTTTTCCCCCTTTGTTCACTTGTAATCAGAAGAGTCCTGAGTAACGCTCAGGTCTGTGCCTTTATTCAATCCAGAGATGCTCCCTTCTCCATCATGGTCCTACTCCCTCTTCAGGGTCCAGTTCAGATGGCACCACCTCCACAACTTCCTGCTTTCCTAGAATGGCAGAACCATTGCCCCCTCTGCTAGACTCCCAGAACACTGCTGCTTCTGTGAGAGCACTTCCCACTGTCTGGGTATGTCAGCTTCGTCTTTCTCTTCATTAAATTATATTACCCATTTATCATTTATTACACAACTTAGCTTGAGTTCCCACAGAAAAGAGGGCCAAGACAAGGACCCTGTTCAGGCAAATTTTTTGGAGGGTAATCGGGAGGGAAAAGACATGAGAGTGAAGACAGGAAGAAAGCTGACATAGGACATGTGAATTGTACCACTGTGGGAAGTTTGGTAGATCTGTCTGGGCCTTCTGAGAGATGTATAGATTACCTCTAGAAATTGTCCCCGTGAGTGTGAATGGGAGAAATACTTATCTGTATGCACCTGTCTCCTGTTCATTCTGCCTCCATGCTTGCCCGTGAGGTTTATCCAACATCTGCAGAACTAGAGAGATCCTAAGGTAGCAAATTGAAGAAACACTGTGCATACATGGGATGATGAGTTCTCAGCTTGAAGTGAGTAGAAGTTTACAGGAAACTGCTGCAATCAAAGCTGAAACCAGAGTCTTAGAGGATGTGAGTCAAGGCACGAGAATTATCTGGTACCATCCACCTCTTGCGGCACTCAAATCTGCTTGTGTACTACATGATGTCCAATCCGTCACTGAGCCCGCAAGGTGATAGCTATGAACCTGATAGAAGTCTTCTGCATCAAGGTTAGTGGAACAAGTTAAAGTCTCCTCTGCTGAAACTGGTAGGCTAATATGCTGGGTCTCCTGGTATGAGTGTCAGCTCACACCAGTAGCCCTCAAATACTTTCAACTATGTACAATTACTCTGGTACAAGTCCTTTTAAGGAAGGATAAGAGGAATATTGGTTGTATATACTTGTGATGACAATGCATGTATATGAGGTGAGGTCTTCAGCAAATTGATGGAAAGATTCATATTACCTTTTAATTCTATTTTTCCATGAACTTTTGGAAGTACCCCATATGGGTTCTGAACCTATGAACTGGCTTAGATCTGGACACTAGGTGAGGAATCATGATTTTCCCTTACACTGGCCAGCTTTTGATTTCTTCTGGTTGTATAAGTAAAGCAACAACTCATTGGCTGCCAATCTGTCTTGCCACTAGGAATACTGTAATCTATTAGCCATTGTCCCAGTTCCCTGAGGGTCAGGATCCCCTGTTCGTACTCTGCTCTTACTGCTCATTAGAGTAATTATGACTACTTAGCCTCTGATGTTTAAGTGCTGACATATGACCTCTGCTATTCTAGAATTCAACCACCCCCATTGGCACTAGGGAGCCTAGTTCGATAATGGCATCTCCCATGGTGAACCCCAACCTAGAGGACAGCTACCACCGAAATTCTTAACAAAATTAGTGCCCTACTCCCAAGGCTTTCCTTACTGCCTAAATGAAATGCATTTCCTCTGGGCTGTCTCAAGGAATATAGTCAGGTGGTGGGTTCTCTATCCTTACAGAATAATCCATTCTAACACCCCCACTTTGTGAGCCTTCCCACCTCTTCTTTAATATTCTCCACCCATTTACTATAGCCAGTCATGGTGTCTAAACTTCATAGAACTATTCCAGCAGTGTACAGAACTGGCTCTGAGTATCTTTGCCAGGATGCTAAACCTTGAGCCGTAAGAGAGTACTCCTATCAATTCTCCGCTATCCAGCCTTAAATTCTGCCACCTCCAAGCCCACCCCAGCCAATACTTGCCCAGGTTTCTTCCACTTGGTGTATTGGCTAGTTCCTCTCATATTCTTTTTACATGTGTGATATTTCCTCCTAGCCTAATACTAGACTGAGTTTCTCTAGTTATTAACATGGAGGCAATGATGAGAGGCAGGTGGATCTTGAAGAGAACCATCATTTTGAGGGTAACTTCCTCAACTGTAATGTTTGCAGGGTCTCTAGACAAATAAATAATAAAATAAAATAAAATAAAATATTTATCACTCCTAACAAGGAGGGAGAGCTTCTTCTGCCAGCCCAGGGGTTTCATGAAAATTTAGAGGTTTAAGGTCCTTGGACTCATCCACCCAAATTTGGTGTCAGGGTCCTGAAATTGGCATAGGAGACCTGTTGAGGTTATGAACTGAGATTTATCTGCAAACCAACCATTCTTAAAATAATCCTGGGTCTGATTTTCAGTGCAATATTTCCTACAGCTGCAAGTGGTAAGGGTATCATTCAATGGAATATGGAAAATTTCTATTTTTTATGGTGGGCCTTGGTTTGACAGGTGGCTGTCCTGAGCCTGTTATTTCCTTTCCTCAAGGATGCTGAAGTAGTTAAGAAAAAGCAGCTGACTTCCAACTCTGAGATTACCATTGCTTCACTGGCTCTCACTTGGTCCACAATCCCACCTTCCCCCTGTGTGTCATTCTGATCCACTACCAGCGCGGGTCTTCGGGATTGCGGTGCTCCTGCAGGCCAGTGGTTATCACACCCCCACCTATTGCCTGTATTTCCACCTCACCAGCGAATTATCCAGTTCCAGAGCCCCATCATGAGAGACTGCTTCTAGGACCACTTCCAGTACCAACTCTTTTAGTTTGAGCTTCCCCTAAAACCTGAGCTTGAGACAAGGACATGTGAGCATGTCGTTTAATTGAGAGAGAACCCTGGGGAAGAGGAAGGAAGGGCCACTGAGAGTAAGGCAAGAAGAAAGAGCCCACACATGGTGTGTGATGGGGGTGACTGCTGTGGACAAGTGGGGCTCTGTCCTCCCCAAGCAGTGCTGAAGAGCGTCCACAATGCCTCTGATGGTTTTCACCCAAGGACCAGCCAGAAGAAGCAGGATCCCCACTGTTCAAGAGTTGTCCCTCTGGGCATTAATCCCGCTGTGTTTCCAGGTTGTACGTGGGGCAGGACCCAAGAGAGGATTCATGCCAGAGGACAAAGGGGTCTGACTCATAATATGTGGCAAATAATCTTGGATTGACTCATAATGTTCCCTTCCACTTCTAAAGATTTGATTTGTCTTACCTTGAGTTGATACAACAACAAAAACCAGGTGTTGAGTGAAAATGTCTTTTAGTCAAATATGTGATGACAGTTTTCTGAAAACATCTGGATGCTTGAAGAAATTTATATTTAATTTACTCTCTTGCTCACTCTCACACACACACACACACACACACACACACACACACTTACATACACATGGAGAAAGGGAGAGAGGAAGCAACGACCCCTGAGCAATATCAAGAAAAGAGGAAGCACAGCCCCCACCTGCCCTCGTCCCACATGTCTCAGTCAAACTCCTACTCTTAGGCCAGCCCTGGGGAGGAGATCCCATCTTACAGAGTCTATGGTATAGGGGAGAGAGGAGAGGCAACTACATATTGAGGTTTGACTAAGTCATTGTCCTAAGATCTTTGAAATTTCTCATTTCAAAGCTTTGAGAAGGTCTCTGTTATAAGAAGTGAACAACTGATTTCATCTTAGGGGAAAACCACTCCTTTGTCATAGTAAGCTGCCTTGCAGGTGGGAAAAGAGGACCACGGCCTTCTGAATGCACCCTTCTTTGCTGCTCATAGATGTGCACATGTGGAACAAGATTTGATTCTCAAGTGGAGAGGCTTCAGAGGCTCCGGATCCGGCAGCTCATCGAATTTGTATGAAAAGGTGCTGTGTCATGGATGGAGCTAAATGTCTGCAACTTGTGTTTCTTAGAGAAAAGGTTTTTCTCCCTATATGATTTTAGAACTAAATTTTTTCTTTTTTTCTTAGGTATGTGTGTATAGGGGTGTGTGTGTGTGTATACAATCATTTTATCACAGAGCATCAGGAATTGAGATCCTGAAGATGCAGGAATGACAGGTTGTCCTGACCACCATCTCCAGCTGTAAGAGAACCTACAATTAAACCATACTGGATTGCTGATGCTCCACATATAGAACAATAGAGTCAGGCAATTCCACAATAAAGTAGGTGCCTCATACTGCTTTGGGATGACTGTATTCTGTGGGCTTGTCCTGCTGGAAGACACAGCACAAGGCCAACCCATGTGAGGATGGGGCAGGGCTTCCACCAGGGAGTGGACTTTCTCTGGGAACAGCAGGTCTGAAAACAGAGAAGAGGCATCTGCAGGCAGACCTTAGATTAGGAAAGAGGAAACTTGGTCCAATGGAGGGACAGAGAGCTATTCAGCATCTTATGGAGGTGGTGTGGAGAGGAAGGCAGACTTCTGCCTAATGAGAGGGGCCAAGAGTGGTCACGAGGCATTTAATATAGGACCAGCCCCTGGAGAGAGGCTCTGCCAGCTGAATATGACAGTGGCTTTATCCAGTGTCAGTGCCTCTGAATCGCAATTCTCTTGTGTTATATTCAAGCCTGCAGGCGGGTTCTGTTAAGCATCGCAGAACCACACATCTTAGGATGGTGGATGAAAGGAAAGAGCATCCTTCCTTCCTCCTGAGAGCTGCTGACCCAAGAAAGGCTGGTGCTTTCAGAACTGCAGATGCAGTGTCTCACACAGACATCATTAGTGAAAACTAACGTAAGTGAGCAAGTGAGCTCCTCATAAGTGAGCAAGAGGTGGCCACCCCAGCAGGAAATGAGAGAGAGCTTCAGTGGGAAAATACCCTCACATAAGGACAGCAAAGGGGGGACGGGGCAGCATAGAATCCCTGCCACTACTCCAGAGGGGGCCACAGGAGCTGCAGTGATTTGGGTTTTCTTCTTTTCCATTCAAAGTATTTAACAGTCCAACTCCATTCATTACCAAACTGGTCTTTCCTTTTAAGTCACCTGAAACTCAGAAAGCCAGAGTTTCTCCAGAGCTATCTGATGTGTGTTGTTATCTTTCAGTAGAAAAAGGAACAGTTAATGAAACCTATATCTTGGTAAACTCAAGTCACATTTTTCACCCTTCCCATCTCCCTTTACCCCATGTAATAGAGAAATTGAATCTGAGATGAGTTTTTAATTAAAAATCTCATAATAATATACAAAATCTAGAAGATAAGGAAATTAAATATTAAATATGGATTTTCTTCCTTCTTTCTTTATTAGAATAAAAAGAGACAGTAAAGCTTTTAGCATAGTAAAGAACAATGCTGCAGGAGGTTTATTTTGGTGATGTGAAGGTCTGATTACCTTTCAACTCAGTAATCCAGAACCAGACCAAGGGCTGAGCACCCTCTCTTATATCTGGGGTTTGGAGGCCCCCAGCCCACTCTCAGCTTGCTAAATAAATGGCTGTCTTTGTCAGCTGAATACCTTGGGGGGTGAGGGAGAGGAGGGAAGGTGACAAGGAGGTTAAATGGACCATAGAGGGGAAAAGAGAGAGAGATTCCAGTGAAACTCTTCTCAAAGAATTTGTCCTCTGGTCATCTTATGTCTGACAGGTTGAAAGTGACACTTTGATTATGGGATCAAGCAACCCCTTTTTTCCATGATAGGTGATATAAGACTGTAGTTGCAGAAGAAACATAAAAATAAATCTTAAAATGTTTAGCTTTTATAAATGATGTCTATTACTTTGGTTCCAAGGAAATTCAAAAAATAAAAAAGATAATATATTTCAGTTTCATGGAAAATTTTGATATATTATCAAATTATTGATGAATAAATGACTTAGTCTCTTAGTTTGCATCCATAGATAAATAATTCCTTCAGTTTTCCAGGACTAGAACTTTAGAAGTAGGGAACACAGACCTCTCATTGACATTTTCTGGTGTAGTCATAAGCCAATTTATGACTGGTGTAAAGTCACAAGACCTTAAAATTGGCAATGTCAATCACTGGTTAAGAAAGTCATGTGGAATAACAAGGGTAGGTTAACTAATGTCTCTATGGGGGTTGGAGAGGAAACATTGATAAGAAAAGCTGGCGATACTTCAATGCTTGATACTGTGAATGCAGAAGGATGCATTTGTTTGTTGTGTGTTTAAAACCAACCTCATTCTGCAAATAATTTGAGGAAGTCCTTACACATAGCACAGCAAGATAAAAAATAAAAATAAATTAGAAAACTGCGGCAAAGAAAAAATAAGCTGAAATAATAAGATAAAAAATTTAAAAAAGTCATCAAGCCGAAAAACATGCTGTGAAGTTCTGCATGATTATTCCAGTTGGGCCACAAACTTATTTCTTAGCAGGATGCACTAAATTTTCTACAGGTGGAAGCACATAGGCCAGCCCCCAAATGAGCGTTTGGACTCATTTCTGTGCAATGGGTAAAGAAAGATGGAAACTTTATCCATATGTGTAGGGATTTGTCCTTTGTAGGAAAAGCCGCATACAGTCTTCCTTTTAAAAAAATCTTTTTTTTTGAAAGTATCGGTTTTTGATCTGGGTCCATGAAAAAATGTCAAATCCAGTTTGATATATTGTAGGTGGTGCATTCATTCACTCATTCAACAGTGATGTGTCCAGTACCTATTGCTTGCCAAGAGCCACACTAGGTGCTGAGGATAGAGGAATAAATTGTCAAGGTTGCTGCCCACATCACTCTAGGGGAGACAGACAGGCAAAAGGCCAATGACTTGGCAGGGGGTAGGTGCCAGTCACAAATGCACATGCAGCATGATATATATAAGTGTACAGATTTGGGGCTCACGACAGTCTGGGGAGGGGTAGCAGGGAAAGGGAAGTCTTAAAAGAGGTAGAAACTGATATTTCTTTGGCCTGTGTGGATCTCTTTTACTCATTCATTCATTCATTCAACAAGACCAGAGACCTACAGAGCCACATGTCCCTGAATCTTGTCAACTGGAGCATCTTTGCAACCTCATGCCTTATATGTTTCTCACTTCTTCACTCTCACTGTAGCTGCTATTCAATCACAAGGAGGGTGATTTCTATTGCATCATTTCTATCCCTGGGGGGAACAATTGCACCTGTTCTACTATCTGCTATTGTGGTATTACCACAAATACCATAAAGGGAAAAAATATCAGATTGGAAAAAGTTCCAGAACCTGAGAGCAGAGGATCTCTATTCAGGTTTTAGCTCAGATATTTGTAGTTGTGTGACATTAAACCAGTCAGTCAGCCTCTCTGAGCCTCAATCCCTCACCTGTAAAATGATGATTTAAGCAGTACCTACCTCACGGAATGAGAATTAAATGAAATAATGAATATGAAGTGCTTAGCATCCAGAGCCTGTTTCTCCTTGGGCTAGGAAGTGTCTTAGAGAAATGCTCCTGTAATCAATTCCATTTTTCAATGAACATTCATTTTCACTGTATGCCAAGCAGAGTAAAGGGTGTAAGAAGAACTACAGAACTCTGCCTACTAGAGGCATATCCAAATGTCCACTGGCTCAATGGCACCCACCTTCAGGATCATAGAATCCCAGAACCTCATTCCCAAATCCTACATGAAAATTGTTCCCCATGTAAAGGATCTTCACAATCTCCCCCAAACCAGCCTGTCAAATACAATCATTATCCAGTGTAATAGCAAGTCTCCAGAGAGGGCCCCCATAGATCATCACCTCCCAATATTTTTATGATTGTGTAAGTCCCCTCCAAAATTGAATCTGGGATTCACTGTGACTCACTTTGACCAATAGTATGTGGTAGAAGTGATGCCGTATAACTTCCCAGGTTGGACATTAAGATATTCTCAGTGTATCTCTTACTTCCTGGTATATTCTCTCTTGGAACCCAGCCACCATGCTGTAAGAAGTCCAAGCCACATGCAGAGGCCCCATGGAAAAGAAACAATGTCCTCCAGCCATCAGCTGAGTCTCTAATTGGCAGCCCACACCAACTGCTAGACATGTGAGGGAGCCATCGCAGATATTCTAGCCAGGTTCAGTTCTGGAACTCTCTTGTACCTACAGCCCCAGCTGGCATTACATGGAGAAGAACCACCCGTCAAGCCCAGTCAAACCATAGAATTGTGAGAGATACTGAAATGGTTGTTGTTTTAAGCCTTTGTATTTCTTACATAACAATAGACCATTAAAATAACTAGTGTTTGTCATGTTCTTTATCTCCCACTTGTCTTTGTTTAATGCTGGCAAAGACACTCAGAGAAGAGCCCTTGGTTCTTCTAAATATTTGAATGTCCATTAGGAAGGGGTACAAAACTAACCTATTTACTCTAGATGAATCATTGTGCAGTATTTGCATGTATTGAAACAACACACTGCACCCCATAAATATGTGGAAGTAAATGTTAAAGAAAGGATGCATACCTCTCTGGCTACTAAATTATGTTCCTTATGTGGGACAGCTGCCATTGTGCTCCCGTTTAAAGATTCTCTTCTTCACACCTTAGTACATATTAATTTATTTAATTTTAAATAAGCTAATAGATACTCACCCAAAGATAAGATACTTACCAGCTCAGTAAACTCACAATTGGACTTCATTTTTCTCATTTGCATAACACATGCCATAATAGCTATCAAGCAAGCTATTCTGAGGCTATTGTAACTTCATAAAGGATATCTGTAAAGCCTCTAACATTCTCTTCACTACACAGTGGGTGTTTAAGGAGAATAATGTACATTTATTGAGCACTTGCTATAGTACAAATGCATTGCAAGCACTGTACATATATTAACTCATTTAATCTTTACAGCAATCCTCCCAGGTAGATATTATTGTCATCATCTTCACTCTATAGGTGAAGAAAATGAGGCTAAGAGAAGTAACTTGTTCCATAGTTACACAGCCAATAAGTGGCAGAGCTGGGATTTGAACCCAGGTTGTGTGACTCCAGATCCCACCTTAAGCACAGTGCTACATTACTTTTTACCAAGTATACATATTAGCTATTAAAGACCCTAGGCTTTAAATGCAATTTTCTTTATGTGCATTCAGAGTATTAACATGCAAGAAAAAAAGGACAAACCTATTGTTTGTTTAAATTGATCTGTTATGTAGCTAGCTAACTATGTAAGCTCATCCCAAAGATAATTTTTTCAGAATAAGCCCAATAGCCAAGGATGAAATGGGCAAAGTAGCAGATCTTGGCTCATTATTTAGAAGGGCTTTCTACTAGTTGAAAAGTTCAACAATGAAACAGGTTGTTGAGCGATTTCTGATCATTAAGAGCATTCAAGCTGACACACATATCACTTGTCCTGGTGTTGTGGAGGGTTTTGTGCTTCCAATGGCTGTTAAACTGGAAGTCATTTAAGATCCCTCCAACCCTAAGACCAACAACACAAATTAGCTGGTGCTTACTACTTTAGAGTAGGAAACTGTGTTAATTGTGCCTGTTAGTGAAATACTACAGTCTCTAACACAGATTTTACCCTCCGCACACCTTCCTTCCATCCTCCCTTCCTTGCAGGGATGTTATCAAAGGAAGAAATAACGTGTATGATAGGCAAGTAGGACGGGGACTGTCAGAGTAGCTATTACGATGGAATCCGGGTGCTCACTTCCATGTATTGACCGCACAGAGGCAAACCTTTAGACAGATAAGAAGGTAAGGTCCCCTCTTATTTTTCACAAGGACACTCTGAGGTAGGTTTCTTATCCCTATGAGGTGAGGGCACTGAGGCTGAGGGAGGTGCCCAAGGTCACACTTCAGCCAGTGGTGATGCCACATCTGCCTGATTCCAGAATCCCTTTCTCCCTCCTCCTGGCAGCCTCTCAACAGAGAGCTGTTAGGTACCATGAGTCAATTCTTATCCATCAGACATCACGACACAAGATCTATACTAAAACAACCTCTCCTGAATTTTGTTAAGAACCACAGGAGGGACTTAATTGAAAGAAAGGGCATTTTGTGCTAAGAGAAGGTTGTCATTTTGTTCCTTTGATTATCAGCTCCTAAAATATATACATGATTAATGAACTCACTGAAAACATTGTTTCTCAAATTGTTTTCTCCTGAGTCCCACAGAAATTGTGATCACTTTATAATAATTGCTGCTGTGACACAAATCACCTTTAGCAAACATCAAACATGCTTCATACTTTCCCCAAGTGGAACAGATGCCTGTATAACACCCCAAATAGGGTGAGCTTCCCAGGGACAGCACTGGCTTCCACAGAGAGACTTTGAACAGCAAATACAACCCTGCCCAGGTGAGCATCACTTAGAATCAACTCGCATATTGAAATG
Organism: Cynocephalus volans; assembly: GCF_027409185.1. Lineage (NCBI taxonomy): Eukaryota > Metazoa > Chordata > Mammalia > Dermoptera > Cynocephalidae > Cynocephalus > Cynocephalus volans. The sequence goes on from NC_084474.1 coordinate 88,303,282, forward strand.
CAACTTAATATTAGCTGGACAGGTTTGGGGCTTTGTGGGGTATTTTTGGTTTTGTTTTGTTTGGTTTGGTTTGGTTTGGTTTCGTGTTTGGGGGTTTTTGTTTATTTGTTTGGTTGTTTTGTTTTGTTTGCCAAGGGATCTTTGCTTTATAAATGATTTTGCTTGATATTCTTCCAATTGCAATCCTGCAAAATGGTACAAAAGCCAATGGACTGGGATGTAAGAACACTAGTTCGCAATGCTAACCTTGAGCAAATCATTTAACTTATTTGGACCTCATTTTTGAAGAAATAAAAGGAGGAGGTGGAGGAGAGGGGTCAAGGGAAAGAGGGAGAGAAGAAAAGGAAGATGTGGGGGAGGACAGGAGGGAAAGGGAAAGAAGAGGAGGAGGAAGGAGAAGGACAAAGACAAAGAGAAGGATAGGAAGAGAAAGAGGAGGAGGGTAAAAGGAGAAGCATAGAGGGATTAAACATACCCGTCAGGCATCCTGGATCCAGAAGTCTGATTCTCTAGTAGCATGCAAGACTCAGTCTTCCACATCTGATTGGCACACAGTGTTCTCAGTAGCATATCTGTCCTTATACACACAGGCATGCAAATAAGCCAGGTGGCAATGCTGCCATCAACCTCAAAACTCTCTCCCATGTACACAAGGGCAGATCTATGAAATCTGACCTAAAATTGTGATCACTGGAAACAGTAGCATATTATACAAAATCAGGGTTAGAAAAGTCCCCTGATGAATTGACATCAGGCTTGGCCATGACATTGGCTGTGGCAGTGGAACATGGGTGGAAGTGACATGCACCTCTTCTATCAGCACCTCCGGTGGCAGCACCTGCTCCTTTCCCACTGCCCCAGAATGGCCATCCCTTCCTCCTGGTCCCACAGCAAAGACCACAGTAAGAGAGCAGCAGCCTGGACAAGGTCTGAGCTGACCCAGGAGAGGGGGATAGCAGGAATGAGAAAGAACCATGTTGTGTGAGCTGCTGAGAGATGGGGGTTGTTTGTCTCTACAGAATTACTGTGCTATTCTAGCACCTACTAGTTACAGGGAACCTCAGAGATGGGGACAAGTGTGGGGAAGTCACATGCTATAGGAAGTGGCAGAATTCAACATTGCCCCAAATGCTCCAGTTGATGCCAGGCTCAGAGCTCCTGACTCCTCCCACTGAGGGGTCCCTGCCAGCACATTTGTGCTCCCACTGTCCCTTCTCTTCCTCAATAGGCTCATCCAGCCTCGGCTTAGTGCCGGATCCTGCCCACAGGTGGAAGCCACACTGAGCTTTCTCCCCCTGGTTCTGTTCTCAGCTCTAGACCTGTAGAGAATACAGGGGAGGACTTCAGTGTGAACCGTGAACTTGCATACAGCACAAAGGACTTACCTGAACCCTGTGCTAAAAGACTCAAGCAAACTTCAGCCTGGCTTCTACCTGCACTAAGCCATGTCCCAAAGGTGTTCCCTGTGTCAAGTCTTTGCTCAAGAAAATGCAATGTGGCTAAACCTCAAAACATACACTGTCCCAACCAACATTGCCAAACCATTTTCAATAATTTTCCACTTCTCTGTAACCCCCCGGTGCCTTTTATGTTCTCCCTCTTCACTTCCTACAGCCCCTTTTTTCTCTCTGTTCTCCCTTTACAAGCCTCAGTCACATTTGTCATAGTTGGAGTTGAGCTCAGTTTATATGGAGTCTCTCCTACTGCAGTAGTCTAAATAAAACCTGTCTTGCCACTTTTAACCAGTGTCCAATGTGTTTCTCTTTGACATCAGGGACCCCTGATGGGGACCCCATCAGGTAGGTATTGTCCATCTCTGGGAACTCCACACTGGGATGTCTCCATTTCTTCCCTGAAAGTACCTTCTTTCCATCAGAGTACACCACTGCCTGGCATGCAAGGCCCTTCATCAACTGGTCCCCTCTGCCAGCCTCTCAGGCTCAGTCCACCTTCTTGCCTTTGCAGCCAGGTGCTCTCCTCTAGGAGAATCCTTCCTTTTCTCCGCCTGAGGAATAGAGATACAGATGTGCAGTGCCTAACCCAGCCTTGGAATCAGGGCTCTCATCCTGGGGAAGGAAACAGCCAAGCTGAGCATTAGCACTTGCCAAGTATTAGTAGGTGAATGAAAGGAGATGCAGATATTCCAGGCAGAAGCAACAGCTGGAGAAAAGGTCTGGAAACAAGAAAAAAAAAAAAGAAAGAAAGAAAAGAAAGAAAAAAGCATGCAAGTAGGAAAACGTTAAGACATTTTAAGAAAGGCCAGGTAGGAAATAAGGCTGCAGAGTTGAGGCAGGCCAGGCCCACAGGAGGGCTTTAAGCAGGTGCTACTCAGATGAGGGATTTAGAAAGACCATGACCTTCATCACAGGTTGGGGAAAAGCATCCATCTTATTTACTTCCCACCACTGAGCACTTAGCACAGTTCATGTCCAGTTGTTCCTTAGCTCATTAGCAAATGTCTAAATGCTAACTTTTCCTGAAAGATTACTCTGCCTCATACTCTGCTAGGAGCTCCATAAACATTCCCCGCTTTATCTTCAGAAAGAGCCTGAGGGAGAGACATTATACTTATCCTCATTTTGTAGAGGAGAAAGCTAATGCTTAACTCGGTTTGTTTTTAATTGACACACTGTAATTCTACCTATTTATGGGGTACACTTTCACTTTTCAACACATATATGTATATGTTAACTTGGTTTTAATTCGTATGGGTTGCGGAATAAGAAAGTGTTAAAACTGGGGTCTGACCCGCGGTCTGCTTTAAAGAGTTCACAGCGCTAACCCCAGTGTTCCCCAAGTTTCCTGATAAAAACTGATATTTACAGTTAAACCTCCAGATTACCAGGAGGTCTCAGATGGGGTCCCTGCAGTCTGCTAGTTTTTACTAGTCTGTTAGTTATTGCAAGAAGCTGGGTGATTCTTATCTTCAGGGAGGTTTGGAAAACATCAGGAAATAATTAATACTTGTTAAGAAGTGGCGGTGCAGAAAAGGACTGGGGAGACGTGCAAGTCCTAGCAGAAGGCAGGAGGAGAGGAGGGGGAGACCCAGCCCTGCCTGGGTGTCAGGGCTCCCTCCCAGACCCCTCCAGGATCTAAGAGGCAGGCAAGTTTCCAAAGAGTGAGAGAAGAGCCCTCAGTCGCCCCGAGTCATCACTGCAGACGTGCAGAACTGCAGGGGGGAAGATGCAGGAAGGGCTGGGGCGGCCTGGCAGCAAGTAACCCTCTGAGAGACTGGTGTGTGAGCCGTGTGCTCTGCTGAGGATGGGCTCCTAAGTCCTTCTGGGCACAGTCAAGCTCACTGTGCGTGGCTGTCCTTGGTTGTTCCTTGTCCAACCTGACCCTCTCTTTCAGGCTGCTCCGCACTGCCCCCATGGATCATACCCGGACATCAGGACGGCCTCTGCGATCGCGGGGCTTTGGTTGACGAAGGTCATCCTGGCCCTCTTTGCTTTGATCTTCTCTTCTTCCCTGTTCACTCTTGGTTTCATCTCCCATGTCTGGCCGCATTTCTGGCCTCTGACCTTGACAATGAATTGGAGTCTCCTCAGTTTGTGCTGCAGCATCTGTAAGGACTTTGGCTCAGACGCACCCTCTGGTTTCTCTTCCTCCTTGGTGAGCCCACCTCCTGCGCCCTGCCCTGCCCACCCCACCAGTGCCCCCGACATTCCTCAGCCAGGCCCTCAAAGGCCCCATTGGGAGAAGATTTGGCCACCAACCCAGGGCTTTCTCTAAAGGCCGGTTGTGAGAATGATTTGTGGGGCCCACAAGTGAGTGTAATTGGCACATAGTTTGCTAAAATCCAAACCTTTTTACATTTTAATGTGAAACGAATCTCCTGAGGAGCTCATTAAAATATAGATTCTCACCTGGGGAGGGTGTGGGCAGGTGGTGGACATTCTCCATTTCTTTCTTTTTTTATTTATTGGTTATGAATATTCATGAGTTACAAAGCTGTTTGTCACCCCTCATGTCCAAGATGTTTAGGCCAGACTCATACTGACAGCATGCCCATTACCACAAATTGCGCTTGTACCCCCTGTCCCGCACCCAGTTATCCCCAACCTCCCTCCCACTCCTCCTTACCCCCTCCCCCCCACCCCACTTTGTACCCTAAGGCATGTTCTCTCCCTCTGCAAGTCCAGCGCACCACTGTGGGCTTTCTTTCCTTCCTTCTTTCTCTCTTAGCTCCCACATACAAGTGAGCACATGCGGTATTTATCCCTCTGTGCTTTGCTTCTTTCACTCAACCTAAGTTTTCTCCAGGCTCATCCACGTTGTTGCAAATGGGAGAATTTCATTCTTTTTTACGGTAGAGTAGTATTCCATGGTGTATATATACCACGATTTCCTTATTAGCCTGATGATCTCATTGCTGAAGGTCCGGGGCCCTGATTTCGAGTAGGTAAGCAGCACTGCAACTCATTCTCAGGCAAACTCCATGGAGCTCATATCATGCAGGAAGCCCACCCACTTCCCACCTCCTGGGTTAGCAGCCCACTCTGCTTACCATTTCCATAGTCACTACCACCTGCATCAAAACCATTCACATCTCTTCACTAAACATAGAGCTCTTGGAAGGCAAGAACTGCGTCTCCTCCCTTTTCCATTCCACTCCCTGGAACTTTTCATAGTAAGCTTTCGATTTGCATGTGTTGTATGAATAAATAAATGAATCCATGAATGAATTGCAACATGTCTGGGTAGATAAAATTAAGTGCACCAAATGCCTAGAGCAGGAGTCTGCAAACTTTTATCATGAAAGACCAGACAGTAAATATTTTATGTTTTGCAAGCCATGTGGTCTCTGTCACAAGCAGTCACTGCCATTGTGAATGAAGGAAGCCATAGACAATACATATACAAAGGAGTGTGGCTGGGTTCCAATAACACTATTTACAAAACAGGCTGTGGGTTGGATTTGGTGCAGGGGACATAGTTTGTTGATCCCCTGGCCTAAAGAATTATCTTGTTAATTTGGACAAACTATCAAGTTTAATTATTTGTGTTTTAAGTTTTTTATAGTGTCAACCAGTTATTTTGCTGAGTTATCAGGCCTACAAGGATTACTGGATAATTTATCGAATCCTCTAAATGGGGATAAGGCCCATCTACCTCATGTCTCTTAATTCAGCTTCTGACACTCTCACCTAAAAGAAAGTGGTGTCCATCTGTGCTTAACCAATATTGAGACTGCAGCTTTCCTTGCAGACTTGGTCTTGGTTTACACTCACAGCTCTTAGATCTGCTTTTGGCTCAGAAAGTAACCCGAGGCCAATGCTTCAGTTCAGAGAAACCGGACTTCCTTTTGGACACTTTAGCCCACATCCAATCCACTCTCCCTCTCCATCAAAGCAAGGCTCAGGTAAGTGTAGTCAAGAGAGGGGCCCACAGCACATGCGAAGCACTGGCCGGCGCCTGACACCTGGGAGGCACGCTGCCAGCCTTCCTTCCCTCCCTCCTTCTCCTGTGGTCAGCTGGAAGAAACGCCTCACCCGCCAAGAAAGTGCCAATTGGAGAACGGTGGTGGCTATTAGGCAAGGTGTCTTGGCTTCCCTCAGAGAGTAACAAGAAATAAAACGAGCTCACAAATTGCACCTTCTTGTCCACCTGTTACTACCAGATTGGCTTCTCGCTTTGAAAGATTCCGCAGGCAGGCAGCGCAGGACAAAGACACCTTCGTGTTTCCGTGCCGACAGCCTCAGCTGCCATCCTGGGTTCTCATCTGACACTCGACACTTTACATGCTGTTCTTGGAGCCCTTCACCTACCCCAGTGTTTCCCAGACCTGGACTGGTGCAGATCTGTGAAGCTGTCACCAGTCTAAGGTGAAATGAGAAAAAAAAAGTGCCTGAGAGCCCGTCCCCATTACCACCACCATACGTGTAGCTCATTATTCCAATTTGTGTCCTTCAGAACACCTGTCAAAATCTTTAATTATAGATTCATGTGTATGCTTACTTATTCTTATTTTAATAGTTTTCTCCCTAGAAGCATGTACGTTCCATGAGGGAAGGACTGTGTTTATTTTGTTTATTTCTGTATGTTCAGTATGAAGGCTGATTTTCAAAATATGTCATGCTGGCATGGCATGGCAGACCCCAGGGACGGGTCACCGTTAGCATGTACCAGTGGGTTTCAACGGATTATCAGCCCTGCCCAAAGCCAAGAAGAGTGCCTGATGTATGCTAAATGCTCCAGCAGCATTTTTGGAATGAACAAATGAAGATAGAAAGTTTTTCATAAAACTAAGTTTATTTAAATAACTTTAGTTAATTTAAATAACTTTATTCTGAGTATGTCCTCCCTATTTTCTGATATCAAAATACTCTTTTAAAAATGATGGTGGTAATAGTAGGGTTTTTTTTTTTTTCTCTTAGCATCTTTTTTAAAAAACAAAGCAAAAATTGGCAATCCATGTCAGGCCCAAAATTATTTTGTGTCATTGAAAGGTCATCAGATCCAGGATTCAGGTAGACTCTGCCCTACGATATTTTTTATTGTCATTATTACTAAGATATAATTCACATACCATAAAATTCATCCTTTTAAAGTGTACAATTTAGTAGGTGTTAATATGTTTATTGAGTGGTGCGACCATCGGCACTTCCTAATTATACATTTCCACACCCCAAGAGATGCCTGGTGCCTAGTAGCAGTCAGTCCCAATTTCTCTCTCCTCTCGTCCCCTGAAAACCACTCATCTGCTTTCTATCTCTATACATTTGCTTATTCTGGACATTTTATAAAAATGGAATCACAGACTTTGTGGCCTTTTGTGTCTGGCCTCTTTGAATTAGCATAATGTTTTCAAGGTTCATCCATGTTGTACCATGTACCAGTACTTTATTCCTTTCTACGGCTTCACCTGCTGTAATAATATTATAATATTCACCGATAATAATATTCCATTGTATGCATGTACCATATTTTGTTTATCCACTTATCAATTGGGTTGTTTCCACCTCTGGGCTGTTATGAATAATACTGTGAACATTCATGTAAAAATTTTTGTTTGAAGACATGTTTTAAATTCTTTTGAGTATACATCTAGAAGTAGAATTGCTGGGTCATTTAAAATGCCCTATGTTTAATTATTTGAAGAGCTGTAAAAATCTTTTCCAAAGCAAATGCATCATTTTACATTCCCACCAGCAATGTATGAAGGTTCCTCTCTACATCCCCACCAACACTTGTTACTGCTTTTTATAGCCATCTTAGTGGGTGTGAAGTGGTACCTCACTGTGGTTTTAATTTGCATTTCCCTAATGGCTGGTGATGTTAAACATATTTTCATTTTTTTTTTTTTTTGCCATTTGTGTATCTTCTTAAGAAAAATGTCTATTTAAATCCTTTGCCAGTTTTTAATTGTCTTATTTATCTTCTTGTTGTTGAGTTGTAAGAGTTCTTTATGTATTGTTCATACTAGTCACTCATTAGATATATGATTTGAAAATATTTCCTCCCTTTCTGTGGGTTGTCTTTTAACTTTCTTGACATTGTCCCTTATGAATTTTAGGATCAACTTATCAGTTTCTGCCTGACACGATCTTACTGAGGCTTTGCCACAATTATGGATATCTCCAGACAGAGATAATAATTCAGGTCATGACCTGTAGCAGTGTGTCACTAAACTCAACAATAACCCTGAGTTCCCTTCAAGACCAGCTCCTTCCCTGGCAAAACTACAGAAAGGCTGGAGAAGCCTGAGTGGATAGGCTCCCGCACTAATAAAGTGCAGCTCTTCACCTTCACTTTCAATGTTACAGAGCCTCTGGTCCCTAAGTTTCCAGGACTTCTGCCCTTTTGGTCTCTCTGTGCAAGGAGAAATACCAGTGATTGATTATTAAAGAAACTTGCTACCATGGGTGCCCAGAGCACACTGTGGTGGTCTATCATGGCCCTCTTTGCACTATTATCATCGGTTAGTCTTTTTCTCATTTACCATAAGCCCCATGGGGACAGAGGCCATATCAAGTATCCTATGGACTGTTCCTGGCCCTCTCACCCAGCTTGACCCCCACTTGCTCCAAGCACTCACTGGCCTGCAAAGGTAAGACAGGGTTCCAGACAACTGCCCCAAACCTCCAGCCTGTTTCTGATAAGCTTGTACTTAAACCTAGTCTCTGACTGGACTTAAACTTGTGACTCAGCAATCACATCCTAGATCCCCTCTTCCCCTCCCAAGAAACCAGAATCAGTCTGTGCTCCCCCAAACTTCAGACCTCACCTCTCTACTGTACCCTTCCAGCTACCCTTCCAGCTCCCAGCTTGCCCTTCAACTCAGTCAAGCTCAGAGAAACTAAATCCACTCTCTAGCTCCTCAGTCAGTGTCTGGCTGGACCAGCCCCAGTTTGCTCTCCTGCCCCATGAAGGGCCACAGGTGATTGTTGTGATAGGACAGCAGTGAATGGAGGGACAGTGGAAGAGGGGAGAAGAGAGATGGATGTACCTGGGAGGGATCTCAAGAGAGAGCTAATGAGAATTGCTCGACTCAGCAAGGAATAAGTGGATTGTAGCAGGCACCGCGGTCTGGCTAGACCAAGAGCTGTTCCCACCCCCTTATTCCTCAACATCTTCTATTGTGGAAGCTGCAAAGCCAGATACTTTCTCAGCCTCTCTTGCAGCTAGGGATGACAACGAGATGAGGTGCTGCCCACAGGATGTATAGGAGGACTGTTGGGGAATTCTGAAAGAACTTTTGCTTTCCAAATGAAGTGTACATCACCGTTTGGCATTGCTTGTGTCCCTTTTTATTGCCTCAAACGTGGGTGTGATTCCTAGAGATATATCAGCCACATTGCAACCATGAAGTGACAGCATGCAAATGGAAAGACTCATGGTGACCTGGAAAGGTGAAAGAGTCGATTTGCTGTTGGCTTCTTTGAGGTACCAAGGCCATATCAACAATCACCTACTCTAGAACTTGTCTAACTGATCTATACATCCTAACAAGAGAGCTTGGAGATGGTGTCATCTGTGGTTCCCCGGCACTCTGTGCAGTTGCAAGCACATGGCAGGGACTCAGTGAATATGTGTTCAACTGATGAGTAGCTCCTTCCACCTCACATAGCACCCAGTACTCAATTAAAACAAAAACTGGCTGGCTTTCCCAGGCACTGAGAGGTGAGGACTTCCCCAAGTTGACAGGATTATGGCAGAGCTGAAAACAAAGTGCTTTTCACTAGCCGTGACTGTCCTTCCCAAGTCACGTCCTTCTCTGGGCCCTGGTGAACAGCAGTCACTCTTAATGTACAGCTGCATGCTTCCAAGGTCCCAGGATGCTGTCTTTCTTCTAGGAGAATGTAAGACAGTTATGGGGGGTGGGGGAGGGCAGGAAGTAATAAATTCACAGACTAACAGTGTTCAAAGATGTCCTTAAAACCACTCAGCTTGGTAGTATAAATTGGTGCCAACAACTTTAGGGACCCATTTGGCAACCTCTAACAAAGCATATGCATAAGCAATTTCTAGCCATCCACTTGAAGGTATACTACCCAGAGAAATTCTCCAATGTGTACACAGAAGACATGCACATAGAAGTTCATTGCCACAGGTTTCATGAAATCAAACACATTGGAAACTCCCTAACTGCCCTTCCATAAGGCAATGTATCAATGACTTGTGGTCTTGTGGTGCAATGGAATACTACACAGATAATAAAATAAATCCACTGATATGCAAATAGGAACACAGGTATGTTTCAAAGCCTATGGAGGATAAAAAAAAGCAAGTTACAGAAAGACACAAAAGAGGCCGGACTGCTGGCTTAGCCAATTCAGGCTGCCATAACAAAATATCATAAACTGGATGACTAAAACAACAGAACCTCATTTTTTCACAGTTCTGGAGGCTGGAAGTCTGAGATCAGGGTGTAGCACACTGGGTTCTGGTGAGGGTCCTCTTTCCATCTTGCAGACAGTCGCCTTCTTGCTGTGGGCTCCTCGGACTTTCCTTGGTGCCTGTGTGCAGAGACAGAGAGATCAAGCTCTTTCATGTCTCTTCTTATAAGGGCAATAATCCCATCATGAGGATTTTACCCTTGTCACTTAATTACCTCCCAAAGGCCTCATTCCCAAAGAGCATCCCATCAAGGGCTAGGGCTTCAGAATATGAATTTTGGAGGGACACATTCAGTTCATAATAAATGCCAATCCTGGTGCCCCACTCGGCAGATGGGACCAATTGGGACTCAGGCACAGAGAAGGTCATAAGCTTGCTGGTGGTGACCAGCCAGTTACAATACAGCAGACCTTCCCAGTCCCTGCCCAGTGCTTTCTCAGCCCCACCACGTGGTCCTCAGCAGCCACGCCCATTCCTGCCCGCTGCCATTATTATATTTATAAGAATTTGCTTGTTATTATTCCTTTCTTCCATAGTGCTGCCCTTTATCCTTCCCATCCCCACTCTACTTGCCTAGGATCCACTGAAAATTCTACTCTGCATCTCCTCTCCTATCATGGAAAGAGCCCTTTTAGGTCTCCTAGGTATGCCTGCAAGTCCCCGTGCCTTCTTTCAAGTGCTGTTTGCTCACGTATTCATTTAGTCCCCGAATGTTTATTGAATACCTACAACATGCTGGACAATACACCAGGACTAGGAATTCATAAACATGTGGTCTCAGCTCTACAGGTGTTTGGGGTTTAGCGGTAAATAGATGTAAAACCCTTACTATATACCAGAAACTGTTTTAAGTGCTTTCCAGAAACAAATTCATGTAATCCTCACAACATTATCAGTTTCCTTTTACAGATTAAGAAATTGAGGTAAAGAGGTTTAGGTATACTTCCCAACGTCATATAGCTAGCAAGTGGCAAAATCAGGATTTGAACTCAGGGAGTGTGGCTCCAAAGCCTAGCCATGACTTAGTATCCCCAATTGTGTATGCAGACAAGGACAGGACAGTGTGATGAGGACTGAGACCCAAAGCTCAGAGGCTGTGGGATCCCAGGTGGGAGAATGTTCAGGGAAGGCTGCCTGGAGGAAAGGGCCTCTAAGCCAAGCCATGAAGCTAGTTAAAACTTAGCCAGGCAAATTGGACAGATGTTCTCCAGACAAAAGGGAAGGCACCTGCAAAGTCCCAGGGGCTAGGGAGTAAGCATGTTCAGGGTACTGGGAGACATTTGATGAGGCAGGACCAGAAGGATTGGTGATGGTCAGGCAGAAACCCAGCATGCAGTTGGCACATTTCCAAATCCATGCCCTTTCTTTATAAGACAGCATAATATAGCTTAGTAGCTACCTGCCCAGATTTTGGACCCAGGGACTGCTCGGGTTCAAGTCTCAGCCCCAAAGCTTCTTAGCTGTATGAATTTGGACATTACCATGGCTCATTTCCTCAACTGTAAAATGGGGATAATGATGTACCAACCTCAAAGGGTTGGGATTAGAATTAAACTAGTTAGTACATGTAAGGCTCTCAGATCAGTGCTTGGTACATGGTGAGTACTCTTGATCACCATCACCACCACCACCATCATCATCATCATCTGGTTCTTTCATTGGTTTAGTACACCTATTGTGTTCCGGGGTCATGTGGTTGGAGCATGGAGCTATAGGGGGATGGGGGATAAGTCCTAAAGCTCATGTTTTGTTCTTCAGAAAGTGAACGCAAGGCTAGTGAGGAGAGGAATATGCTTCCAGCCTGTCACTTGGAGTAATGCAAAATGTCCCACATGTCCCTTTCTGATGACAGCAAGCAAGGCCACTGCTGAAAGACAAGGACTTCTATTAACAATGAGCACAAAGGAGCTCGGCATATTAACACTTACCTTTGCAGGAGAGACAAGGGCATTGAGTGGGCCTCAGAGTCAGATGAAGCCTCAGAGGACCCTAGTGGGATCACGGTCAGTAGAAAACTGCTCTCCAGAGGCCTCCAGCAGCAAGTGATCCTGGAGCCCACTGGAAGGACCCCGACAGTAATGATCACAACATTATGATTGCTATTTTTGACAATTACAGAGTAGGAAGGATCCTAACTTGCATTTCTAGGATGTTTTGCATTCAATGGACACTCATATCTATTAGTTTATTTGAACCTCACCATACCCTTGTGAGTGAGTAGAAGCTGGTCTTATATTTTCTAAATTATTGATTTGTGAACAGAAGACACTTTAAATTATCTGCTTAGTGGCAAATCTAGAATCATAATTGAGACTTTCCACCACTCAGGCCAAAGATCTTTTTACTGCAAATATACACCACCAGCCCCCAATTGTTCCTGAAGTACAGACAAGAACCAGGCTAGATTGGGTTCTCCTTAAGGAGGAGAACTCACCATCTGTGCCACTGAAGTTAGCTGGCAGTGCCACAGCTTCTGTAGCCTGAGCACCCTCCACTAGGGGTGCTGTGTGGAAGGAGAAGCCCTACTACGCCCCACCCTCGGGAGGCTGCACTAGGTCAGGGGTTCCCAGTCCTTGGAATTTGATGGATCAATAAAATTTCAAAGAATATTTCAAAGACAATCATAGGGTTGCCCATTTTGTGTTTTATAAAGTGAGAACATTAAAAAATAAACAATAAGAAAACTCTACTGTATAATATCACACAAAAAGAAATTTCAGCATTTCGCCCCCCCCTCCCAAAAGTAGGAAGAACTCTATATGAGATAAAGAACATTCCCTGCAAGACAGCAAGATGGGGACAAGGACCTGAAACTGATGCACAGTCGACTCAGGGCTGCTGTGTACAATCGTACAGGTTGTGCACTGCACAATTCTAGTGGTGGGGGTGCCATTTAGGAGGCAAACTGGCACATTGGATTTACTTCCAGCACATCAATTCTATAATCTGTAGTGCTCCAAGGGAATATAAGAACCACCTGGTCCAGAAACTTCAAGTTGTGCTTTGGTGATCGCAAGGGAATCCACCAAGTCTTCTCAAGGGCCACTTACTCTAAGCAGAGCATTAATTCCTTTTTATATAGTAGTCTTCCACACAAGCTTTTGTAGAAGAAAATGTTTTTGCAAAGATAGGTTTTTATTAACTAAAGTCCATACTTCATTCGAAATCCCCCAGTTTCTACTTAATTACTTTTTTCTCTTCCAGGATCCCACCCATAGTTTATCCCACTCAGATCATATTTATTTGTCATGTCTCCTTAGGCTTCTCTTGGCTGTGACAGTTTCTCAGACTTTCCTTGTTTTTGATGACCATGATTGTTTTGAAGAGTACTGGTCATGTGTTTTACAGAATGTTCTTGAACTGGGAATTTGTCTAATATTTTCCTCATAATTAGACTGGGATTATAGGTTTGGGGAAGGAAGACTACAAAGGTAAAGTGACACTTTCATCACATACCAGGGGTCTATACTATCAACATTATTCATCACTGTTGATGTGGACCTTAATCACCTTGCTGAGGGTGTGTTTGTCAGGTTTCCCTGCTGCAAAGTTGCTCTTTTTCTGCCTTTCCACATTATACTGTTTGGAAGAAAGTCACTAAGATCAGCCCACACTTAGAATGGGGTGTCATGCTTCTCTTCCTTGGAGGCAGAGTATCTACACACATTATTTAGAATTTGTCTGGATGAAGGTTTGTCTATTCCCCCCCCATTTATTTAAATGTTTATTCATTTATTTATATCAGTATGGACTCATGAACACTTAGTATATACTTTGGGCTACCATCCGATAGTACTATACTTTGTTTTGCTCAAATTCTTTCGGCTTTGGCCACTGACAACTCTTTTAGTCAGTTCCTGTGTTTTTTGATAGACCCTCATCATTGTGAACGTTTTTTGAAACACATCCTATTTTCTGGCGTTACAAATCTCATCTTGTAATCTCCTGCCCAGTCTTGGAATCAGCTTTTTTTCCAAGGAACTCTGGTTCCTTTTAGTGGAGAACAGTTTTAGCAACCAAGATCTGAGCACCGTGTGCTTGCTGCTACCAGGGTGTTATTGCTTCTAGGTCCTTTCAGCTGACAAACAAGGAAATATACGTGTGCATACTAATTCTTGTATATACACATATCTATAAATATTTCTAGTATAAACATCTGTATCTATATTCAGCTAAACGTCAGTTCATACTGCTGTGTCCAACTCCAATTCATTACCACGTCATTCTAGCCTTTTGCCCTGATTTACCTGTTACCTCCCTTTCCTACAGTGAGAAGCCTGGCTCCTGCATCCACTATCCATTGCTAATTGTTAAAATCCAGTGTTCATGTGGTGATACCAGAACAGTTAATCTGTACCCCCATAGGAAACAATTTTATCAACTAGAATACAGTGCTTATGTGCAGTTTCTTCTGCCTTTAGTCCTACAGACTTCACTCGTTTCTACTGCTGCTTAGGTCAGCAACTTTTCACTACTCCTTCAGTGAGGTTGTTTCATGTATCTGTAATACAGTTAGACTGTTTTGACATATTTTTCATTCCATCCTGTCATCTACTGACCTCCTAAATGGCTTTTATTAGCATACACTAAAGTTCACTTTTTGTGCTGTAAAGTGCTATTAGTTCTGACAAATGCATAGTGTTATGTATCTGTCATTGCAATATCATACAGAATAGTTCCACCACCCTAAAAATCCCTATGCTTTACCTATGTAACACTCACCTTTCCCTGTCTCACCAAGCCCCTGGCAACCCCTGATTGTTTAGCCTTCTCTGTATATTTTCCTTTCCCAGAATGTCAAATGGAATTATACAGCATATAACCTTTTCATACTGGCTTCTTTCACATAGCAATATACATTTAAGGTTCCTTCATGTCTTTCCACACTTTGATAATCTAATTCTTTTTATTGGTAAATAATACTCCATTGTATGGATGCACCACAATCTGCTTGTTCATCTACTGTTGAAGAACATCTTGGTTACTTCCAGCTTCTGAAAATTATAAATAAAGTTGCTATAAACTTTTATGTGCAGATTTTGTGTGGGCACAAATTTTCAGATCAGTTGGGTTATTTATCTAGATGCACAATTGCTTGATCACTTACTAAGAAACTACCAAAAGTAGCTGACCAGTTTGCATTTTCACCAACAATGAATGCCAGTTCCCATTGCTCCACATCTTTGCCAACAATTGGTATTGTCAGATTTTTTTATTTCAACCACTCTATTAGGTGTGTGGTGGTATCTGAATGTTGTTTAAATTTGTAATTCCCTGAGGACAAATAATGTTGAGCAGCTTTTTATATGTTTAATTGTAATTTGTATATCTTCTTTGGTCAAGTGTCTGTTCAGATCTTTTGCCCATTTTTTAATTGTGATATAAATATTTATATATATATGTGTGTGTGTGTATATGTATGTATGTATATATGTATGTATGCATGTATATATATATGTATGTATGTATGTATGTATATATACACAACATAAAATTTACCATTTCAACCATTTTAAGTGTATAGTGCAGTGGCATTAAGTACATTCACATTATTGTGCAATAAAGACCCAACATTCATTTCCAACATTTTTTACATTTTCCACAACTGAAACTCTGTACCCATTCAACAATAACTTTCCATTCCCTCCTCACCCCAGGCTCTGGTTACCAACATTCTATTTTCTCTGTGAATTTGACAACTCTAGAAACCTCATGTATATGAACTCATAAAATATCTGTCCTTCTGTCTCCAGCTTATTTTACTTTAAGGTTTGTTTATGTTGTAGCACGTATCAAAATTCCCTTTCTTTTTGAGGCTGAATAGTATTCCACTGTATGTATGTACCACATTTTTTTAATCCATTTATTATTGATGAACACCTGGGTTGCTTCCATATTTTGGCTATTGCAAATAATGCTGCTATGTACATGGATGCACAAACATCTCTTTGAGCCTCTGCTTTCAGTTCTTTTGGGTATACACCCAGAAGTGGAATTGCTGGATCATATGGTAACCCTATGTTTATTTTGGAGGGGAAACACCGTACTGTTTTCGATGGGCTGTGCTATTTTATATTCCCATCAACAGTGCACTAGTTTACCAGTTTCTCCATAACTTCACCAAATGTTATTTTCTGTTTGTTTTGTTTTTGGGGGTTTTCTTTTTATAGTAACCATAAACTGGGTGTGAGGTAATATCTCCTCATGGTTTTAATTTGCAATTCCATGTTGATTAGTGATACTGAGCATCTTTTTATGTGCCTTTGGCCATTTGTATATCTTCTTTGGAGAAATGTCTATTCAAGTCCTTTACCCATTATTTAATTAGGTTGTTTGTTTGTTACTGAGTTGTTTGCCCTTTTTCTTTAATTTGAGTTGCCCTTTTCTGTATTGTGTAGTTATAAGAGTTCTTTGTATGTTTTGGATACAAGTCCTTTATTAGACATGTGTTTTGTAAGTATTTTTTCCCATTCTGTGGCTTGAATTCACAATCTCTTAACAGTACCTTATGTGGAGCAGGAATACTTAATTTTAATAAAGTCCAAATTACCAAAATTTTCTTTCATGGATTTTTCTTTTGTTGTTTTATCTAAACACTCATCAACAAACCCCCCAAAATGGAGATTTTCTTGTAGAAGTTTTATAATTTTGCATTTACATTTAGTTCTCTGGTCTACATTGAGTTTATTTTTGTGAAGGATGCATAAGTTATGTCTAGTATTATTTATTTAATTGTATATGGACATTCGATACTTCTAGCACCATTTGCTGAAAATACTATTCTTTCTCCATTGAATTTTATTTACAAAATTTTGACAAAGATTAGTTGACTATATTTGTTTTGTGGGTAGATCTCTGGCCTCTATTCTTCTTTGTTGATTGATGTTTCTATTCTTTTATCAGTACCACATTGTTTTATTACTATAGCTTTATAGTAAGTCTTGAAATTGGGTATTATTAGTCCTTCAACTTTCTTTTTCATTTTCTTCTTCAAGAAGATGACTATTGTGTTGACTATTCTTGGTCTTTTGCATTTCGATGTCTACTTTAGAATCATTTTATTGGTATCTATAAAATGCCTTTGGGGGATTTTAACTAGGTTGCTTTGAATCTACAGATCAAGTTAGGAAGAATTGACACTTTCACAATATTGAATCTTCCAATGTGGGAACACGGAATATCTCTTTATTTATTTAGATATTTTTGATTTCCTTTATCAGAGTTTTATAGTTTTCCACATACAAACTATATGTGATCCTATACATGTTTTGTTAGTTTTATACCTAAGTATTTCATTTTGGGGGTGATATTACAAATGATATTAATTGTTAAATTTCAAAGTCCAATTGTTCATTATTGCTACATAGGAAAACAATTGACTTTTCACATGAATCTGTTGTCCTGCAACCTTGCTATAATCATTTATTATTTCCAGTAATTTGGGGGGTATTAGTTAGGATTTTCTACATAGACAAACATGTTATCTGTGAATAAAGACAGTTTTATTTCTTCCTTCCCAATCTGTATTTCTTTTCTCTTTTTTCTTTTCTTTTCTGTCTTTCTTTGTCTTCTTGCACTAGCTAAGACTTCCAGTGTGATGTTGAATAGGAATGGTAAGAGTGGTTATCCTTGCCTTGTTCTTAGGGGGAAAGCTTCACTCCATTAGGTATGGTCTTAGCTGTAGATGTTTTATAGTTGCTCTTTATCAAGTTGAGAAAGTTCCCTTTTATCCCTAGTTTGCTGAGAGTTTTGTCATGAATCGATATTGAGAAAAGCTTTTCCTGCCTCAATT
Source organism: Cynocephalus volans (assembly GCF_027409185.1). Taxonomy (NCBI): domain Eukaryota; kingdom Metazoa; phylum Chordata; class Mammalia; order Dermoptera; family Cynocephalidae; genus Cynocephalus; species Cynocephalus volans. The sequence continues at coordinate 88,320,914 of NC_084474.1, forward strand.
TATATGATCATGTAATTTTTCTTCTTTTGTCTATTAATATGGTGTTTTATATTCATTGTTTTTCAAATGTAGAAGCAGATTTGCATACCTGGAATAAATCTCACATGGTAGTGGTATATAATTCTCTTGATATGTTGTTGGATTCTATTTGCTAATACATTATCAAAGATTTTTGCATCTTTATTCATGAAAGATCTTGGTCTATACTTTTCTTTTGTTGTAATTTTTTTTTACTCTTTTTTATTGGTGGCGATGGTGGCTGGTTGGTATGGGGATCTGAACCCTTGACCTTGGTGTTATAACACCTCACAGTAAGCAACTGAACTAACTGGCCAGCCCTGTTGTAATTTCTTAATCTAGTTCTGGTATTAGGGTAATTCTGACCTCATAGAAAGAGTTAAGAAGTTGTCCCTCTGCTTCTATTTTCTGGGAGAGATTGTAGAAAATTGGTATAATTTCTTCCTTGAATGTTTATAGAATTCACTAGTGAACTTATCTGAACTTGGAGCTTTCTTTTTGGGGTATGTTATTAATCATTGATTCAAATTGTCTAATAGATAGATATAAGCCTACTCAGACTGTCTTTCTCCTTGTGTAAGTTTTGGTGGTTTATGTCTTTAAGAAATTAGTCTAGTTCATCTAAATTATCAAAGAAAATTATTCATAATTTTTTTTATCCTTTAACATCGATCAGATCGGCAGTGATGACCTCTCTTTCATTTCTGATATTGGTAATTTGTGTCCTTTCTCACTTTTTTTTCCCACTTGCTTAACTTGAACAGAAGTTTATTAATTTTATTGATCTTACTAGTTTTTTAAAAATTGTTCTCCTGCTTTCAATTTCATTGATTTTTTTTTTTTTGCTCTAATTTTTTTTCTTCTACTTTAAGCTTAAATTGCTCTTCTTTCTCTAGTTTCTTGTGGTGGAAACTTAGATTATTGATTTTAAATTTTTCTTCTTTTATGATGTATCCATATACCCCTATAAGCTTTCTCACAGCACCATTTTCATGGCATCAAACACTTTCTGATAAGTTTATTTTCATTATTATTTAGTACAAATATTCTTTAATTTTTCTTCAGATTAGGGGAGCTCTCAAGGTAAAAGCATTCTAGGTCAAGGATGCAGCATGGCAAGGAGAAGTGAAAGAATGTGCCATGTTTGCAGGATGCAGATTAATTTATATAGTAGCAACACAATGTGGAAGGGGCACCCAACAAGAGGAGAGACCGAAGAGGTAAGAAGACAGATCACCAACACCCTCACGTGTCATGCTAAAGAATTTAGATTTTATTTGGAAGTAGTGGAGAATAAAACTCTCTACTTATTAGTTTTGAATCCAGATATTGTACTTCAAACAGAACACTATGTTGTTATCTATAAGTTTTGTGACCCAGTATCTAATCAGTGTGATTTCTGAAGGCCAATCATCACAATATCCCAGTTTCAAGGAAATGTGGAATGCTGGTCTCTATGCCACAGAAGCCTAAGAAAAGGAAATAGCTAAGAGGAATATATTGCTTACCCCCCAGATTACGCTAGGTTGCCTAACTGTGCATTCTCATGTACTCCAGAGCTGCTCCTTACATAACATGCATCATAATTTTCTATGTCTGTCTCCCTCACTGAGGGTTTGAATGAGGATGCAGTAGATTCTCTGACCTTTTCTGCTCAGCTCTTCCAGTGACCAAGCAAGATTTTAACTGCCTGTATTAAGTCCCTTCCTGCTCAGAATACCTGGAGGGATTTCTCTTTTCCAGAAAAGCATCCTGTTTCAGTATTCGGTATATAAATGGATCCAAGAAACAGGACATCTGATGTGGGTTAGATTTGAAGGTGGTAATGGCCTCATCTTCAGTGGAAAATCGAATGTTGGGAATGCTTGGCTACTACTGGCTGTTTGACAAGGCATTACAAAAACAAGATGCACTCAGGGGACCATTAGCTAATTTACAAGCAAAAATGAAAGGGAATAGAGAGAGTTGAGAAATATGGGACCTTGGAGGATCAGAAAAGCTGACTGATTCTACACTCCAGATGGTAGAAAACAAGATTGAGAAAATCTTTGATCTAACTAAGCAGACAAAAGAGCAAGCAAGCAAGCAGTCAGACAAAACACTGTAGCAAAGATCAAATTAAGAATGTGGCCTTTCTACTTAACCCTGATAGTCTCTACCATAAAGTTGGAAGAGAAAGACGTGGGGGTGAAGAAGTAAGGTAGATTTGAAAAATTTGTCCAGCAAAGATATTTGGGAATGGTTATTGGCACATGGAACTGACTGGAAGCAAAGAGATAAAAGGTCTACTGAGGTTTGGGGAGGATTGTATTACCAAAGAAACCACACGTTCAGACTGAAAAGATCCTTGACAATTTGAGAATTAAAACAACCATTGATCCTCCAACCTTTGGTAAGCAAAAACTGTACAGCCCCCAAGGAAAGATTCTCTCCAATACCTATTTCACATGTGGTCATGGAAAATAATGAGCAGGAAAAAATTCCCCAGAGGATAAAGCCATGACCATTGAGGATAATAGACACAGCAGTTCTGCCCAATGAGCTAAATGAGGTCTAGGGTACCTCCCCCTCTGCCAGGGCAAAGAAGCTTCACAAGGTCTGCACTGCAGGGTTCCCATATTGCTATGGATCAGCGACTGTTACATACCTTCTTTTCTCTACTTTTGTGAATGAGAGATTTTACTGTGGAATTTCTGTTCCTGCTCCACCATAGTATATCAGGAGAAAGAAATAATTTGTAATTTTAGTTTATAACTCCCCAGATCCATAAGATGTCTCATGTGGTCTTCCATGTTCTTTCTCTCTTTCTCACCTTCAGGCTGATGATGGCAATACCCATTAGCCTGGGTCCCTGAATGACCAGGTGGACCAAAGCCCTCTGCTGACCAACATTGCCCATGATGTGAAAGAGAAATAAACATTTAATGTGTTAAGATACCAAGATTATGACAGAGTTGTTTGTTACAGCAATAGATTTAATTGCCCTCGCTAATACATGGAGCAATTATTTCAAGCCACATAGCAAAGTGAGAAAACAGCCTCCAGACCAGGTCTTTTGACCCTTGTACAGTAAGGTTTCTACTCTTGGATATGTCTTGCACTGAATTTAAAATGATAGGTCACTCCCTCAAGGCCTGCCTTTATTCACTACAATAATGACATGATCCTGTTGTTTGTCAGTCGACCATTCGTGTCTCAGTTAGCAAGCACGACGGAGGGATCAGTACATTGGAAGCATCATCTGCTGACACAATTTCTCTCTCTTTCCTGTGTGGAAGATTTTATGAAGGACTGTAACTACACAATCACCCTCCTCCTTTATGACCTTAGACAACATTCTCCCTGCCTTTCAGTACATTTACTGTCCTTGCTTGCCAGGGCACTTTTATGACTATGGGAACGATAGCCCCGCTCTTGAGAAACTCAAGAATATCCCTCAGTGCTTCATATAACTTGTCACAATATTTTTAACAGCAATTCTTCTTGTGTTTTTCTGTGAGAGCTTGTTGCCAGCATCTCCCCTGATGACACTGTGAGCGGCTGGAGGGCTCTGGCAGCCAGAATCATCCCTCCTGCTGCAGCAGAAGCAGCAGCAGCAATTTCCCAAGGCTGTGTCCACAGCTGGCCCCTCTGCTCTTTCCAGCTCACCACCCATAGTCTCCTCGTGAATTCCAAGGCTTGAGGTTGGGGTTTAAAAGTCTGGGGCCTTCTTTGAATGCATAGAGAAAAGAAACGAACCATCTTGGAATAGGCTCTGATGTTCAGAGGAGCAAGAGCAAATGTACAGCCTTGTACAGAGATAACTAACAACAATGATATTAATAGCAGGCACTTGTTTACAAAACACTTTCATCTGTAACCCATTTCCACCTGGTACAACAGCTTGGGAGAGTGGCATTATAATTTGGTACACAACCTTCAAGATTCAGGTCTTGAAGATTTTGCCACCCCCACTGCTACCCCCATTTTATTTAGATGCCATTGTCTTTCCTTTTTTCTACCATAATATTTGAAGCTTATCTCTCCTGCAATATTTATTTATTTTGAGAACAAAACAGCCATTTATCTCTGAATCCTGGACAACTTAGCCAGTGCCCAGTATATAGCAAGCAATCAATAGTCATTAATCCAACACTGGTTGAGCACCTACTATATGCCAACGCCTGTACTAGGAACAGGGGACACAAGGGTGAACAGTACACATAACGCACCTGATCTCAGGGAGGTTTAATCCAGGGGGAGACAGACAAGAAACACATTAAAAAATAAAAAGAAGGATGTCCAAGAATGATGGCTGCCATGGAGACAGTAAGGTGGAAATAGTCAAAGGTGAATGAATGGAGGAGGTGCATGGAAAGTAGGGGTGAAGAGCCTCTGGGAGGGAAGACATTGAACCGAAACCAGAGTGAAGAGAGAGGGAGCAGGAAAGAGCTGGGAGAAGAAGAGCCCAGGCAGAGGGAAAGCCAAAGTCTTGATGCGCTAGGAGAGCAGCAGAGGACAGTGTTGCCAGGTCGGCATGAGAAGCGAGAAGAGCAGCAGCAGATGGAACTGGACAGGCAGCTGCCGGGCCGGGCCAGCCTGGAACCAGGACTTCACTGCAAGAGCAACAGGAAGCCACTGGAGTGTTCAAGCAGGGAAGCAGCATGATCTGGTTCATGTGTTTAGAAGGGTCCCTCCAGACTGCTGCATGGGGAAGCGATGGCATTGTGGAGAGTGGCCACAAGTACACCAGGGAAGAGTTTGGTGCCTCCAGCAGGATCTGAGGCTTTGGATGAAGACACAGTGGTGGGGCTGGGATGGGTTTTCCAGGTAGAGCTGCGCAGAGCATAGTTTCCCCCTGAGATGGACATAATCCAATCCTTAAACACTATATGACATTTGTGAAGCACTATATGGCATGCCAAATGCTTTATCTTTGTTATCTCATCCTTGCATTTATAAACCATTTATGGGTCATCCTATGGGTCAGGCACTAGGAAGTAGGAATTGTAATCTCTACTTCAATGCTTAGGAAACTCCATGTCAAAAAGAGATTTAACCAAAGTCTCTGAGCTAGGAACAGGATACAAGTCTAACTCCAATGTCCATGCCATTTCCATTATGCTACACTGTATTCCCTCCCACAGTTCTCAGTGAGGTACACACCCCCAGGGCTTTATCTCCTTCCTGAGAGTACTATAACTGTGAGTAGTAATCATACCTGACATTTCCTGAACACTTACTGTGTACTGGGCACTGGGCCCAGAGAATGATACTCATCATGTCATTGAACTCTGACAACCTATACGGTACAAGAAAAAACTGAGGCTCAAAGAGCTAATGAACTGGCCCACAGCAACTTACAAGTGACCCTGCTTAACACAAATAGCAGAGAATACTTGCAAGAATCACTAAGTAGTAGAACCAGGTTTTAAAATCCAGCCCTATTTGGAGTCATCACCATCGAGACGTTCTGCTTCCAGTGATACACAAATGAAATTTGTCTTGTTTTTACTGTTCACAGTACTCTCTCAGAAGTCACTTCACCTCCTGTAGGATTTGGACTGTACACTACCAGCTCAGGCTTAGGCAACCAAATGATCTACAGGCAGAAGGAGGCAGTGCTAACACGGATGTCCACTGAGACTCCAGCTTGTTCTGCTGCCTTGTTTTCCAGAAGGAAACCAGCAACACAGGACAGGGTTCACCCATGTGGGTCAACTTCCAATAAGCACAACAAAGCACCTGACAATACATCCCAGACAGATCTGTTCAGACTGCCATAGGAGAACCACCCCAGATTATTGAAAACATTGCCAGTAAAAGTGATGAACCACTTTTGCAAGTGACCCAAGACTAAAACTTTTTTTCTTCTTCGCCTGGAACAGTGTCCCCTTCATCTGTCTTACATTGTAATCAGATACAACCTTGATAGAATGAAAGCAGAGGTCACACTGAACAAACCAGCACTTTACGTGCTCAGAAAAAGGCTCCTTTGTAACAGGGAAATTATAGCATTTCTATAGAGGGATTTTTCTTAAAAGGACAGGCTGCTTTGTTTAAATGGTGCTGATTTCAGCGCTCTGAGGAGATGGCCCTTTCAGACTGTCAACCTGCTGAAATTTGTGGGGTTCCTTTCGTTTGTGGAAACCTGCATATATTAAAGGCAGTGTATTAAAACAGAAACTGTAAACCATTGCTAGGCAATAGTTTTGCTTGTCTGAAAACGTCAGACAAAATATAAGATGGTTTCCACTTTACATTTTGCTTAGTATCTTATGTCATATGAGCACTGTATGAGAGGTTTCAACAGATCTCTGTGGGTCCTGAGTTATACTTTCTGTCCATAATCATGCTGATTCTCTTGGGAAATAGCTGACATTTTTAAGCAATAGTATTTCACATCACAGTATTAGACTTGCATTTAAAAGGAAAACAACAAAAACAATAACGAAACCAAACTCTTGAATTTAGATAATCTATAGGAAGAAAAGAAATATAACTTAGGCCTCTGGGACTTTGCAATCAGTTGGAACCAGGCCAAAATTTGTGAAATCATATTGCAAAGCAAAGTGTGAAAGTAAAAGATATGTTTGAGCTAAAAACCAAGGTTTTGTGCCAATCAAAATGCCATGCATGTCATGTCTCAACATGTAATGTTATCAAAAATTAAGCGAAGCGTTTCATTTTTCCGGTGTCAGTTTTAACACATAAAAATATTTTTGGCATTGTAATTACTGTTTTCATTCCATTAGGCCTTCTGTGAGGAGGAATGTTTTGTCTACAATTGTAATAATCACTTATACTTTTTATGAGCAGATGTATCGCTTCATTAAACCTGATTGTTTATAGCTAATAATAAAAGTTTTACCAAGCCTACTAAACCTTACAATTTGTGTTTCAAAAGTGTTTGTTTCTCACTCCCTTCAATACACTATGAATGAAATCAGTATTGTCATTTTTCATGAAACAGCTATCTTCGTGGTTGGGTAAAATGGAATTTTTAATCTCTTCTCCCAGGTATTAAAAAAGCAACATTCCTCTGTGATATTCTTTAATTTCATTTACAATGTAGAATGCTTTGCAATCTAATTCTGGGCAGGAAAGGGTTGCATCTCCTAAGCATCATGAGGTCACAGTATTATGTCCTAAGAAATAGGGGAAATCATGAATGTCTGTGCACACCAGACCAGGGTATGGTAAGGAAGAAAAAATCAGTCCTAGAGGTAGCAAGATGAGTTAGATTTAGATGTGCTAGAAGAGACCCAGCTACAGCCAAGAAGAGCACCCCATACTGTGTGCATATTGCAATCCAGCCTCAATTTGCCTGACCAATAAACTTTCATTCTGTTAAGCCACTAAGATTTCAGGGTTTATACATTACTGCCAGAGTCTAGCGTATTCTACCTAATAGATACATCTCCAGGTAGTCATGAGGATCAGATGAGATATATATGTAGAACACTTATGGCAGTGCCTAACATCTCACAAGTGCTCCTTAAGTGGTAACCGCTCCCTCACCCAAACTGCACCAATTGGGGCATGAGCACAGATGAGGACAGAAGGCTCAACAGTGGCCCAAGTGGCACGTTGTTCCTGCCTCAACTCTCTGAATGTCATGACAGCCTAGAAAATGTTATAGAGCCTATGGTGGCATATACAAATGAAGTGTGATTTATAGGAAATTGATAATAGAGCTCTCAGACCAGCACTGGTCTAAAAGGAGCATTTTGATACAAATATATGAAGAGGGGGTTTTCTCTCCCTGTCTTCTCTAGCAGAGATAATAAACATTTGAAGCAGGTTGATCCTGTCCCAGGGCAGTTAATTAGATATGGCATTCAGTGGAGGTGGGGTGGCAGATCAGCCCCTTGCTGGCTGTGGGCAGAGAAAGCCCTTGAGGTCCTACCAGGCCACTTGCTCTGACTCAAGAAATAATTCCACTGCCACAGGGGAAGCAGATTCTACCCTTTTGTTCCCTTCTGGATGTGAAGGGTGGGGTGCTGGGTTCGAGTCCCTTTCCTGCTTCACACCAGCTGTATGCTTTGGGAGGATTCTGTTCTGTCTAGGACTTTCTTTTCTCCCTGCACACAGGCGGATCAGAATGGAGAATGCTTTGAACTTTTCATGCAGCAACAGTAGAATCCACTTTTCAGGCAAAATCTTATGCAGGAGTTCAACATAAAGTATGTAAAAGTAGAAATGTCTAGGTTGAAATAGGAACAAGTACCAGGAGACACTCCCAACAGCCAACTCAACAGTCCTCAAGAAGCTCCACAGCATCCCTTGCTTTGTGGGATTCTGCTGAAAACTTTGGGCACAGATTACCTCTCAGGTCCTTTTGTGTCCAAATATTCTGTGACTTCCACCATTTCTTCACTGTGAAGTTTCTCTGCCCACAGCAAGGCCCTGAGCAGCATGCTCTTGTGGCTCTTGTTTTACAACAGTCTGTTTGCCTCTGGGTTTTCTCACATCTAAAGATGGGGTCTTTTTCTTTTACAGGACTGGAAAGGGGTCTTTTAACAACTCCAAACCAGCCCCTGTCCCTGGGGATCTACACCTCTCCCTTTTCCCACTTTGGAGAAACAAAAAGACATAATAATATGAACCATTTCCTGTATTTTTATAGTACTTGTGGTTTACATAATTTTAAAGACTTTACCCGTGGCTTTAAAAAGGCCCTCCCTCCTTACCTGTAAGAGGGTCCACAGATGCCCCTCAGAGAAGGACCCTGGGGCTGGAGAGGGGGGTGAGGCCCCTCTCCAGGTCCTGCAGCCAGCCTCCTTCCTTGAACCCTGTGTCTGCACCTCTTCTTCTCTTCTGCCCCAAGGCTGACTTTCCTTTCTCTGGATGTTGCTTCACTGGCAGAGTCTGCTTGACTCTCACTTCCAACTTTGCTCTGGCCATGCTCTGCTGTACGAGGATATGGGGTAATTCCACACACTCTCACAGAAAGCAGCCAAATCTGGCACCCTGGTCCTCCTTGGGACAGTTGCAGTAGGAGACCCCCCAAAATTCATCCTGGGCACCATGTAAGTTAGTATTCTGATGTCTCCTTACAGGCACAGCCTTTATCCCAGATCTGCAATCTCTGTCCTGCTCTGAGCTCTTCCAGCTACCAAAGTTCTGTGCTCTCTTTCTGTCTGGTTGGATGTACAATATAGAATGTACAAGACAATTACCTCTGAAAATAAGGTAGTTGGATAACCCCCTCCAATTTCAACTTTAATACCTGAGGTGAAGCTCTCACCTGCTTCTCCCTGATTCCGTCTAGAAGAAAGTGGGAGAATAAAAGGAAGGAAAGAAGGTTTTAAAAAAAATTGCTTTAAAGTGCCCTGTAGCCTTTGAGATATGAGTCTTACACATTCCTACTCTCTTGAAGAGAAAGTGGAAACTATGAAGAGGATAAGTCAGTGGGTAATTAAAACAACAACAACGATAACTGCTGACATACGCAGCACTCGCTCGGTGCCAGCCATCGCTCCGGTCACATGTGTTTCCTGTTGGATCCTCACAACGCTGTGAGGCACGCTCTGTTATTATGCCCAAGGGCATTTTTTTTCCAAGGTAATGTAGTGGGGTCTAGTGAAAGACTTACATGGACTCCAGGTCAGCCCTGTCACTTTTTGGCCTTTTGACCTTGGACAAGTCACTTTCCTTCTCTGAGCCTCAGTTTTCATACATGTACAATGGGAATAGTGATGCTGTGTGTCTCATAGGGTAGCTGTGAGGGGTAAAGGAGCTCTGCCCATAAATGCTTAGCACCATACAGGACATGTCAATAAATACTGGCTTTTTTCTTTATTCATAAATTTATTCAATCCTTGAGCATTACAGAAATTAACAAACCTCAGTGACAAACCTCAGGGTAAAATACATGAGTTAAATGAAAAGCCTCCCCTATCATAGAAGAACTACTGCACTTCCATGACCATACGCTAATAATCATATTCCTAATCAGCTCCCTAGTCCTTCATATTATTTCCCTTATACTAAACACAAAACTAACTTACACAAGCACCATAAATGCCCAAGAAGTAGAAACTATGTGAACAATTCTACTTGCTATTATCTTAACCCTAATGAACATTTTCTCCAAACCATATGGATCCCAATTCATTCATTCACTAAATGAATAACTATTTTCTGAGCACCAGTATGGGTCAGCCACCTTCCCAGGCACTAGGAATGCAGTAATGAACAAGACAGACAGGCCCCTCTTCTTGCAGTGCCTATATTCTAGTAAGAGAAACTGACAATAAACAAGTAAACAAATTATGTTAAGTGTTTTAAAGCAGATAAAGCAGGAACAATTTTATGTATCTCCATGTGTTAATACACGAGTTTACACACATACATGCACACACACATGCATGGACGCACGCAACACACGTGCAGTCACACGCACAGTTGCATACAAACTCACACACACTGCTTTGTGTATATGCTCTTTTAGTGCCTCCTTTTACATTATTTCTACCCTACTCAGTCAGAGAAGTCTGTTGCCGTAGAGAGGATTAGGGGACTTAAAGAAGGAACACTGAGAAAGAACCCACATGGAACTTTGGGTTTCCAAAATACACTCATGCGTCACTGAACAACAGGGATACATTCTGAGAAATGCGTCGTTAGGCAATTTTGTCATTGGGCGATCATATTGAAGTATGCTGCACAAACCTAGACGGTATAGCCTACTACACACCTAGGCTGTATGGTACAGATCATTGCTCCTACATCTTGTGCTACATTGTGATGGCTACGATGTCACTAGGTGATAGGAATTTTTCAGCTCCATTATAATCTTGTAGGATTGCCTTCATACTTGCACATGCAGTCCCTTGTTGACCAAAACGTCATTATATGATACATGACTGCAGTCGCCCAGAGTATGAAGAGACTGGAGGATGTCATGCAAGGGAAGTTCTCACTGGAGAAGAAGAAGGAGTGAAATATTTTCTGTAGCAGGAGGAGGTGAAGAGATCTGGAGGGTCCTCTTCCAGAGCGAGAGTTGCTGCCTTGGTCTCTGAAAAGCACCCTCTCCACACTCACATCTGGAGTCTCAGCCACAAGATGGGGCAATGCAACAGAATCCCGACTTCTCCACCACGCTCACAAGAAAGCAGAACTGCTAGAGCAGCAGCAGAAGAGTGAGGCCTGTAGATGGGTGGCCCTGGGATGCTGCTCCAATCTCCAGTCTTTAGGAGATCTAGAAGTTTCTATGTATCCTGATGGAGGGGCTGGTCAGTGAGATCCTGAGCAGACAGTGGATGGGCAGAGGCCTGAAGCTGGAGGAGGAGTCCACTGAGAGCTGAGACATCACGACTTGAGCAAAATGACAGCGATTTTAAAGCAGGTCCCACCATGACACCCAGGCAGGATTAGCCACATCTCACAGGATACTAGAACACACAACAGTGACCAAGTATCCAAACTGGCCACGCCACGGTGGAGACATCAGGACAGGAAGTACACAATGTTGTCTTCTCCCAGCACTGGGGAAGACAAAAGCCTCCCTAAGTATCTCGGCAATATCTGGGAAAACGAACGGAGAGGGGAGAGCAATAAAAGAAGGGAGGAACCATTCTGACACAGAGTTTGGACTTAAAATTGATGGGCTATTTTCCCCAAAGAGACTGAATTTATTTGACTCCTAGTTTAGATTGTTTTACATTGGAAGAAACTGAGCTCACATTCTCCCCACCACCTACCACCCATTACTGTTTCAACAGCTGTAATGAGGAGGCTCTGGGCAAGATGGTGTCACCTACAGGGAAAAAAAATGAAGCTATATTTTTTGCACCCCTGAGTTGTAGCGTGTAGATTTCAAATCCACTACATAACATTAAGAACAAGATGCTGAGAGAGAGAACATGGGAAAGGGAGGTATACGTTAGCTAGTGTGGTCAGGGCAGGTCTTACTGAGATGGCAATGTTTAAGCTGTGACCTAAAAGGCAAGAAGGAGCCAGACACACAAAGAACATAGAAGAAAGGGCTCCAGGAAAAAAGAACAACATACAAAATGTCCTTGGGGTGGAAAAGAGCTTGGCATGAGAAACAGGAGATGGAAGGAAAAGAGTGATGTGACTGGGGACTGGAGATGTCAACAAGAAGCAGATCATTTAAGTGCTCGCAAGCCATAGTAATGAGTTTAGATGGTCTATAACTAGAGAGGAAATCACTGAAGGGGTTTCAGTAGGACAATAGGATCCAATCCATATTTCTTAAAAGATCCCTCTGGTGATCCGTGGATGATCCTGTAGGGGAACAGGAGTGCAGCCGAGGATCTGTCAGAAGGTTATGGCCATACCCCATGCAAGAGATGACGGTGGCTCTGACTAGGGCAGTGGGGGAGAGAAGGGGAGGTATGAATGGACGTACAAATGCTTTGGAGGGAGACTCACTTCAGCTTTCTGATTGCTGGTGGATTGAATGTGGGGCTTAGGGCAAAGAAGAGATAAAGAGTGACTTTCAGGTTCCTGGCATGAGCAGCTGCTGTCATTTATTGAGATGATAGACACTGGTTGTAGAGATCTTAAAATGTGGCTGCAAACTGCTACCTCCCCTCATCAAGAGGTGGATTCTGTGTCCTCTCCCCTTGACTCTTTTCACTGTGTTGACTAATAGAGTACAGCAGAAGTTACTCTCATTTCCGAGGCCACGTCATAAGAGACCAGGAAGCCTCTCTCTTCTTCACTGGAGCACACTGAGTTCCTGAGCTGTCACTGTTCCAATGATGATGGCTGCAAAACAAATTATGCAAAATTTTAGGAGTGTCAAGCAACCATAGGAGGGGTCATGGAAAATATGCATTATGAAAAAATTATGCATGAATTGCAAAAATTTTTGCACCAAAATAAACTGGTACTAACTTGTTATAACATGTCTGAACAGAATCTAGTCTGATGCGCTAAGAGGGAGAATACATCAATTAGAACAGAGCCCCTATCAGAGCAACATGAATTCTGCTAAAATTGAAGCAACAAGCACCTCATTTATGGTGAAGCTTGGGTGGAAAAATGGTGACATCATTGATGCTTTATGAAAAGTTTTTAGGGACAATGTCCCAAAGAAATCAACAGTTTACAAATGGATAACTAGTTTTAAAAGGAAACTAGACAATGTTGAAGATTAAGTCCACAGCAGCAGAATATCTACATACATTTGTGATGAAAAAAATTAATCTTGCTCATGCCCTAATTGAAGAGGACCAACCAGCTAACAGCAGAAACAGTAGCCAACACCATAGACACCTCAATTAGTTCAGCTTACACAATTCCGACTGAAAGATTACAGTTGAGCAAACTTTCTACTCCATGGGGGCCAAAACTGTTGTGCCCAGATCAACTGGAGATAGGAAGAGAACTTTTTTTTTCCCAAATAATTACTTTATAAATTTACTCATTTTTTAATTTATCAGTACACAATGTAGTTAATTTTCATGGCCCTTTACAAATTCCTCCCTTTCTCCTTTCCCTCCCCCCACCCCTAAGAACAGAACTTTCAATGATAATTCTAAGCAAGTGGAACGAATATCCTGAAGCATTTCTTCAATGAGTTGTAACAGGAGATGAAACATGACTTTACCAGCATGATCCTGAAGACAAAGCACGATCAAAGCCATGGCTACCAAGAGATGCAAGTGGTCCAGTTAAAGCGAAAGTGGGCTGGTCAGGAGTAAAGGTCATGGTAACAGTGTTTTGGGAGGCTCAGGAGTTTTGTTTGTTGACTTTCTGGAGGGCCAGAGAAAGATAACATCTGCTCCACCTTCCCTCTAGGACACAAGAAACAGAATAAACTGAGGCCCAATATGAGGATGGAAAACCTCATATCCCAGTGTGGCATTAATGAAGTAGAAAAGATGGCTATTAACCTAACCCTAACCCTAACCCAGGATAATACCTTGAAAAAGACCTTGTCCTAAAATAAAATTTCTAAATAAAATTTGAAACATCCTGGTCTCAGGTGACTTCCCCTTCTTGATATAAACAACCAGGAAACCCAGGTTAATTTTTTTTTTCTTTTTTTAATCAAAACACCTAGGGGGAAAAAACTTTTTCTTCCTTTTTACTCCTGAACCATATTCACATCCCTCCCTCCCCAAAAGGACATTTTTCTTTTTTCATTTGCAACTTACAAAAGTGAAGAGGATCCCCCAGCCCACCCCCCACGGGAGACTTTGTTTAGGAATAAGAAGGAATGAGGGCCCTGCTGTGTCCTCCTTCTGTCTCAGTCTTCTTTTCTCTTTCTTTTCTTACATGGGGTGACAGAGAGAGGAGGAAAATTACACTTCAGGAAAGGCCCCGAATGCAAAACAGAAAGCAGACACACTGAAACCAAAGCTAGGGTCAGCAGCCTTCTTTCCAAATTGTGTCTTCATTGGAGGGTGAAAATCAGGGGAGCTGATTTATTGAAATTCTCTCTGGCCTCTGGGGAGCCACGTGCCATTGTCATCTTCACCCCTCACCCCGCCCCCCAGTCTCCTCACCACCCTACAAAAGAATTCCTGTTGTAAAAAAGCAAGATAATAAGGCTGTAATTGTTGCTTTCCTGAGGTAAGCAAAACATGTTAAATGTATGACTGGCGTTTGGGAGAAAGGGAGATCTGGCCCGAGGCCCTGAAGGGTGGAGATGTATGCTAATTGTACGTCTTCTGTTAAATCCTCCAGGTCCCTAAACTCCCCCTCCTCCCTGGTAGAACATCACAGAGGTCTTGGAGGCCGCTTTGAGGCTTTGGTAGAGACTCGGAGACAATCCTTTGAAGCTCAGGTATGATGATCACTGGGTTTGTCCCGACCCCATGGTAAGGGGGCCAGGCCAAGCCTTTCTTCTACAGGAGACAAAGGTGGTGACTATGGTGGCAGGTGAGGTCACACAGCGGGCCGGCCAGCAGCCACAGGAGGTGCCTGCTGCAGCCAGAGAGCCAGATGCGAACCTCAGCCAGAGCTGTGGCAAACGAGCTCCCCTTAGCCTGGTGCCGACTGCCCCACGGCGACCAACTATGGGGGGCTTTTTGAAGCAAGACAAATGTATCTCCCAGTGGTCTGGGATGGAGGACGGAAAGGTACAAAGACTAATGTGACAAAGCACACAGTTGAGAGCTGCTCCTGCTGGTCTGGCAAAAGGGCGGGTGGGGAGGCTTAGGGAGGGACACAGCCCTGCGTTTTAAAGCACCATCAGGGAGGTGACCTTGCTATAGTCATGGTGCATGGAGGCATGGAAATGCAGGGTTGAAGGGACCTGGAAGGCAGCTTGTGCAAACCCCTTCTCATCCCACCATGGAATCCCACGCTGCTGCCGCCCCACCGCATGTCTGCTTGATCCCTTTACAAAAGGAAACATTGCCTCCTGAGGCGCACACCCCAGATTTCCAAGGCTCTGGCAGATGGCACTGGTCCTCCCCATGCAGCCCTTCGGACGGAGAAAGGCATGTCTAAAACCTCCCCCACCTTCCTCCCAGCACGCTGTCTTCTCCCGGGGATACCATCATGTCACACCAGGCTTGGCTTTGGAGGGCGAGCTCCTGAGAAGGATGAAGTTGTTTTGCATCCCATTCACAAGGAAAGCACTTCCATCTGGTGTCTGGAGTCTGGGGTCTCATCCAGCTACCCTCTGGCTCTGCCGCTGGAGGCAAATTTCTCCCCCAGTGTGAACCTCCGTGACCCCTCAGTCAAATGAGGGGAAGGACTGCCCTTGCCCCTCCCACCCCTAGTGAGCCTCTCTCTACCACTTTCTCGGATATTGGGCTGATGGGTTCCAGCCAGCATGGCTCCTCTGATGCCTGTAGGCTTGATGTTTAAGGCAGAATGAAATTATTATTCTAGAAGGGCTCAGAGCAAATGAAAGCACATCACAAAGAAAATAGGAAGTAATTCCTCGGAGACCAAAAGCAAGGAGCTCTGGAGACAGAGAGCTGGATCCGTATGAGTTTCCTGTGGCTGCTGTAACAAATTGCCACAAGCTCTGTGGGCTAAAACAACACAAACTTACTACCTTAAAATTCAGAAGGGTCAGAAGTCCAAAGTGGGTGTCACTGGGTTGAAGTAAAGGTGTTGGCAGGACTGTGCTCTTTCTGGAGGATCCAAGAGAGCAACTGCTTCCCTGTCCTTCCCAGCTTCTTGCAAGGCCTCCTGCACTCCTTGGCTTGTAGCTGCTTCTCTCATCTTCAGAGCCAGCAGTGTAGCATGTTCTGATCTCTCTCTGACTTTGACAATCACTCTTGGGCCTCCTTCCTCCACATTTAAAGGACATTGTGATTACGTTAGGTCCACCCAAATAATCCAGGATTTTTTTCATTTTAAAGTCAGCTGATTAGCAATCTTCATTCTGTCTGCAATCTTAATTTCCCCTTGCCATGTTAGATAATATATCCACAGGTTGCAGAGATTAGGATACAAGCATCTTCAGGAGGCCACTCTTCTATCCATCATACAGATCCCAGCTCAGCCCCACAGGCTGTGTGTTGGACATGTCAAGAGACTGTCCAGGCCTGTGGCCTCATCGGTGGCCATTGACCCCATAGACCAGGGGAGGTCTTCCATTATAGACTCCCATAGCCCCTCCCTTGCCCATCACGGGACGCCATGATGCTTAATTTTATGTGTCAACATGGCTGGGACACAGTGCCCAGATATATGGTCAAACATTATTTTGGATGCTTCTGAGAGGGTGTTTTTAGATGAGATTTATATTTAAATTTACAGTCTTTGAGTAAAGAAATTTGCCCTTCATGGTGTGGGAGAACCTCATCTAATCAGTTGAAAGCCTGAGTAGAACAAAAGGCTGTCCCTACCCCAGGCAAGAGGAAATTCTCCAGGAAACTGTCTTCAAACTTCAGCTGCAGCACTGGACTTGAAGTACAGCTCTTTGCTGAGTCTCTAGCCTGTTGGCCTCCCCCATCAGCTTTTGGACTTGCCAAACCTCCCCTATGGCATGAACCAATTCCTAATCTTTATGCACACATACACATACCCTATTGGTTCTGTTTCTCAGAGAGTCCCAACTAATACAAACTCTAACAATTTATTATAATTATTTTTCTAATATCCGTGTTTCTCATTAGATTGTAACATCCATGAGGAAGAAAACAAGATCCTTTTTGCTCAATCCCAAGCACACAGTGTATTAGTCAGCATTTGCTGTGGTGTAAAACAGGCCCCCAAACCTCAGTGAGTTGCAAAGCTTTATTCATTGCTACAGAGTGGATTCAGGTCTGTTCCACATGTTTTCACAGTGGAAGATCCAGACAATGGCAGAGAAGTATAATCCTCTTACAGGGAAAAAAGCAAATAATCGAGAATAATATAATGTACGCCATCTATGATAATGCCTGTCCCAAATACTATGTATTGAATAGATAAATAGATAAGCTGCATCCGTAAAAGAGAGAAGAGTTGGGAGTGGTTGGGCAGGCTCTGTACATTACCATCTCTTTTAATCTTCATAACAAGTCTGCCAGGAAGGACTTGTAGTTTCTATTTTGCAAATGAAGCAACTGTGTGCTGGAGTGAAAATTAAATCCGATTATCTTTGGCTCTAAAGTCCATGCCCTTCATCTGATCTTTTTTCTCTGAAGACTTATTGGGAGGATAGGAATACTTAAATGTTGTCTTAAAGGATTGACATTTACTTTATAAGAACAAATTATTGTTAGTGGTGGGGAGTTTGATTAATGTGAATATGAACTGCAAAAGCAATAAAAAGCTGGTTTATAAAAACTCTCAGGTCCTTTTTGTCTTAAGAACATAAAGCGATGCTTGAAGCGAGAACTAGAATCCAGGTTTCCCCTCCATTCAGATCCCTTCCCATTACATCTCTCCAGGCCAATGCTCTTTTCTCTATGGCAACATGGAGTAGTTGACACATAACTGGTGAAAATTACATTTGTTTTTCACCGTCTACCAGGATATGAGAGTCAATGATCCAGTAAACCAATTGCCCAGTGCCAATTTCATTTGACTTAATTGCTGATAAAATCGGAAAGAAAACTTCAGCAAATCTGAAAACAGATTATGGCAGAACTCAGTGGCACAATGGGTTGATATTAAATATTGTTTCAGGGCTTGGGATCAGACTTCATATTGAATCTAGAAAAATACTGGGTCATGGGATTTGGATTAGAGCCAGGCAGAGCCAAGTCTCACATCATTCATGGGACAGGTACCTGAGTGGGAAGCCAATTCCTAACGCAACTTACCTGTCTCCACCTCAAGTTCACAACCATTAAAATTTGGGTTGCAGAATAGCATGACCTGAAATTAGAGTAATCTTACTGGCTACCTATACAGTCATGCCATCATTCATAAGCTTCATGTCCTGGGAAGTGGATGTTACTTTCCTCATATAACAAGTAAGTATTGGATTCTTGCTCAGTTTCATACCGATAGTAAGGTACAGAGTTAGGATGCAAAGGTGATTTGTTCCAAAGGATTTTATCATCCCATTGGACCACACAGCTTCTTGATATGTTCTAAATGGTGGTAGCCACAACATGTAATTGAGGGTTAAAATCTACCTTGGATAACCTTATTTAGCTTTCTACACTGATTAGTTTAATTATATTATTGCCACAGTCCAGTTCATAAATGCTGCATAGAGAAAGCTGAATGTAATTAAAATAACCAACTATTGAAACAGATGTGCTTTTGCAAAGTGAGCACAAATTGAGTTTTTAAGCAACATATCATATTTTACATGCAAAAACATCTCCATTAATTTGTTCATTCAACAAACATTTATTAGTGCCATGATGTCAGCAGGCACTGTAATAGACCTTGGAACACAGAGATGAATATGAACCTGTACCTGTTTTGAGAAGCAGAGATCTAGGTGAAGGGTGCTGACCAAGGAAGTTGTGTGACGGTGAAGATCCTCCTCAGTTTCTCTTCTCCTCCCCACCCTAGACCACCTCTCTCACCAGGCTCCTACTCCACAGCAATCTGGGGTTCTTTCCCATTTCTTTCTCTCAGCAGGGACTGTCCTTAGACTGTGCCTCCATGAGCTCATTCTCATCCCCTCTACAAGGATCCAGACTAATCCTGTTAGTCTTCTATAGGCTTCTCTTCCCAAGTTACTCAGATGTCAGCTCTGGTGCCCTGACTCCAAGAGATCCAGATACAATAGCATCAGACACATTCCTGCTACTTCCCTGACCCCATGAAAACCCATCACTCGTCTGTGCAATTTCTGCTAAGGCCAGGAGACTCCCTTTCTCAGAGCTTCTTCAACCTCATAGGCTCTTACTTGTGTATCTGTCCTACACTATGATGAATCCAGCATGAAGGCAAGCTTGCCCCCCACTTTTACATGCACACACAAACACACACATTTACACACTATGATGGTTGCTTTTATGTGTCAGCTTGATTGAGCTAAAGGGTGCCCAAATAGCTGGTAAACATTATTTCTAGGTGTGTCTGTGAGAGTGTTTCTGGAAGAGATTAGCAGTTAAATCTGCAGACTGAGTAAAAAACATCTGTCTCACCAACATGGTGGGCATCATCCAATTTGTTGAGGGCCTGGATAGAACAAAAAGGAAGAGAAAGGGCAAAATCTCTTTCTCTGTGCTTGAGCAGGGACATCCATCTTCTTCTGTCCTCAGACATTGGAGCTCCTGGTTCTCAGGCCTTTGGTCTTAGACTGAATTACACCACCAGCTTTCCTGGGTCTCCAGCTTGCTGATCACACATTGTGGAACATCTTGGCCTCTGCAATTGCATGAGCCGATTTCCATGATAAATCTCCTCTTATATATGTCTATATATCCTGTTCTGTTTCTCTGGATAATCCTGACTCTCTCTCTCTCTCTCTCTCTCTCTCTCTCTCACTCCACTCACAACAAGAACTCATGAGTTTGGTAAATTTTACTGAAGATCTAGGGATACATGGGGGGATTGCATCACATATTACACTGCCTAGACTCTCTCGTTTTCCCATCTCCTCTCCTCCCTGCTATCTACTTCCTACCAACAGCCCCCCAGGCTTGCTCTGGAGTGCCCCAAATCCTCCTTCTTCTTTTATTCAGAATAATTCAGCTCCCACTCCCTGCATGTCCTCACAAACTTATATGTTCCAACTCATCAAACAGAGCACAAAATCCCACTTAACGCTTTGACCTTCCATACACAGCCTTTGTAATTTTAGATTTAAAAATCTTGTTTTCCTACCTGCTACACTCAATTATTCATTCACTTAACAAATTCACTGAATACTTGCTCTGTGCCAGCTCTGTGCAGGGCTCTTGTGACATAACAGTGACTAGAATACTCAGTGCCTGCTTGTTCCCAAGGATGCCATTGTCTGGCAATTACGGCACTCAACTCCCTTGGCCAGCCCACTACAGAAGGGAGCACTAGGTGTCCCAGAACTTTCCATAACCAAGGTGCTGTCCTCATCTCAGCCTGGCCCTCAGAACAAATAACTTTTCACATACTCTGTCTCCTCCTGCTTCTGGACAAAGCAGTCCTCGGAGTCCTCAGAGTAACTTGCAGGTGCCCAGGAGGTCCACTGAGAGAAAGAAGCTGCAGACAAGAGTTGGTGTCAGAGGTTCTTGCATAGATAGTAAGACAGATGGCTGGAGATAGTGACAGGGTATCCTGGAAGAGGCAGGCAGGCAGCCTCAGGAAACCCACCACCACCAAGCAGGCCAGAGGCCACAGTGGAAGCATCAAGCTGCCCGGCCTAGAGAGAGGCCGGAGGCAGAGGCAGCGTGGACCCCTGGCAGGGCAGGCTGAGCACACATCTGTGCACCGTCCTACCTGCACAGCATGCAGGGCCTTTCCCAGCATTTGTGCTCATTCCTGGCACAGAGGCAGAGTGCAGAGGGCATTTTGCTGTTTCAAGGATGTTGTGGAGATTTATTTGCAAAATAAATCTGACATTGAGGATGGGAAAAATCACTCCTGAAGGGATCCAGATTTGGACCTTCCTAGAATAGACTTCTGAAAGCACATCTACTGGTTTCTTCTAGAAGGACAAAACTGGTGCTTGCAAAGACAAGAAACTTCAGGAAACTTCCAGGGGAGCCAGGCAGGAAGCAAGGTGGGATGGCTTTTGGTCCCAGGGAGGAGGAAGCAGGCTGAATTAGTGCCCTCCAGGAAAATGAGAAAATGCGTATATCCACCCCTGCATGTTAGGGGTAGAGAGCAACACTAAGGGCTGACATTCACCTGCACAGGTGAGAGGTGATTCACCGGCCCAGGCGTCTCCTGTGAATTAACCCATTTAATGCTCACAACAACCTAGGAGGCAGGTGTGGGGCCAAAGGACAAAGAGAGACCCTCCCTTCTCTTCCTATCCTTAGTCTGCCTCTCATCACAAGGGTCCACACAGTGTATGGGCTCTCTAGTCACAAGTTCAAACTCAGTGCAGAAACCTGTCCCAAAAAGTGGCCCCTTGGCAACCCACCAGGCCTAGGAGTGTCACAACATTATCTGCCCTTGAGAGGATAAACCAAGGAAGAAGTCCTCGAGGCCCTGCAAGAGGATGGGTTAAAGGTTGCTTGGGCAAGGAATCTTGGAGTCTCTCGCACCTGGATCGTGGTCTGGAAGGGAGTGTGAAGCATTCCAGTGGAAACTGCCCTTGATCCCTGGGAAGAGTACGGCTGGAAGAAGCCAGAGCAGAGCTCTCCAGAGTACAGTGCCCAGGTTGCCCCAGTCTAAGACAGTATAGGTTACTATCATTGTCTCTGTTCTTAACAGACGAGGAAACTGAGGCACAGAAAGGTTAAGTAACTTGCCCAAGGTCACAAAGCTAAGAAGAAGCAGAAGTAGAATTTGAATTCAGGCAGTCCCAGGACTCTTAACTATTATACTATACTGACTCTCAAAAACAGGGTCCTCCTTCCTCCAAAGCTCAAGAGCTCAAGATAATTGGTGTGTGTGTATGTGTGTGCATGTGTGTGCATGTGTGTGCAAGCACATGAATGTGTGCATACATGTTTTAAGCAATTACTGCTCTGAGTTCTGTGGGCCACATGCTAGTACAGAAGGAAGCAAGAGGATGGCCCAGAGAACCCCAGACCTAACTATCCCCAGGGAGACAGGATAGGTAGGAGGCAGTCAGGGAAGTCTTCCCAGAGGTCATGACATGGGGACTGAACTTTAAGGGGAAGTTAGACACCGTGTAGGGAAGCAAACTGAGACAGAAAAAAATAGCATGTGCAAAGGCTCAGAGGCATGAGAGCAAAATTCTATATTCCTAGACTGTAACAACAATAATTTATATTTACTGAGCCATTTACTATTCAGTCCTCACTACAGCCTATGAAGGAGGTACTGGTATTAACCCGATTGTAGAGAAGAAGCCTGAAACTGAAGTTCAGAGATGTTGATTAAGCCAGCCATTTACAGGGTCACTTCAAGATCAATCAGTCAGAAGAGGAAGCAGCCCAGAGCCTGCGTTTTTGACCCCCCTGCAATGCTGCCTCCAGCTGGCCACGACACATTTGTTGAAGTGGGTGAGTCGGGTTGAGTGGATGCCATCTACTTGACTTGATCAGGGAAGGTGCCTCTCAAACCCTCCCTTTAAGTTCCTCTTAGGGGGAGTCTGTGGGCTCGGGACCAACAACCCACTAAAGTGGGAAGTGTCTTTGAAATGCCAAGTTTTATTTTAAAAATTCAAAGTTTGCACACTACACCCAAATATCTCAATGTTTGCTTTAACTTAACAATAATGTTAAATTCATTAATATTAAACACAGATCATACCCCAGGAGGAGGTCCTGTGTTTGGCTGGGTACGCCCAGTACACTGCTGAGCTCTCCCAGTTGAGATGAGTGGTGGAGGCCCAGAAGATGGCATCTAAGCAAAGATATGCAGGAAGTAAGCACAGGCCCAGTAGGTTCTGGCAAAGGAGACTGGAGAACAGAAGGAAGGGCCTGTGCAAATGTTGGGGACAGAACAGCACTGGATGTTAGGAACGGGGGCTGGGGAGGAAATGGAGGATGGAGGGCCGGGTCAGAAGACTGTGTAAGCCTTGTCAGGACTGTGGCCCTTCCATGGAGGTGGAGCCGTGGAAGGTAAACACAGTCAGACTTGCTAGCTGCAAGACTTGCTACTTTGCAAAAGTGTCCGCTGGCTGCAGAATTGAGAACACCCTCGAGGGAGCGAGGGTGGAAGCGAAATGGTTCCGGGACTGGCAGCAATTCACTGTGCATTCAGGGTGAGATCATGAGGCGTGATCAATTCTGGATTTAGTTTAAAGGTAAAGGCAACATAACTTTCTGATGAGCTGGGTGTGGAGTATGAGAAACAAACAAACAAAAAGAGGACTATTGTTAAACTGAGATGGGAAAAACTGCAGGAGGCACAGGTTTGGAGGGCAATTCCCTATTCCTGATTATAAATCAGATGGTTGTTACTGAAAGGAGTTCTGTTTGGGAATTGGAATTGGGTTCTGCCTCCTACTAATGGTATACATGTGATCAAATCATTTAACCTCTTGAGCCTTCATTTCCTCATCTATATAATGGGAATAGCAGTAACTACCTTGCAGGTTTGCTGTACGGATTGGCAGTAATTTGGTAAAGCACCTTGCATGGTGCCAGACACATACGAGATGCTTGGTTAATGTCAGCTGTATGAGTGCTTGAAGGAAAGAATGAGTGAATAAGTGAATGACTGAAACATCTGTGAACATGATAATTAAGTAGGAAAGACCAGAATTATGTCCATTGTGGGTTCATTCATTCCTTTTTCTACTCTGCATGTAATGACAAATGAAATTTGTAGGAAGCTGTGATTTCTAGTTCAGCCAGCTTTTCACACAAAGTTGTACTGCTTTGATGGTAGCTTTTAAACCTGTAAGAAAATGGGAAAGTAGTTGGCAAATTTTTTGTCCTACCTTGTTTGGCGATGGGCCATGAAGACAAGGCAGCAGTTGTTTTCATTCCTTAACCAGTGTTCCAGACAGAGAAGACAGGTTCTTGTACTAAACTGCTCAAAACCTTCTCTTCATTGGCATACAGGGGAGTTTGCAGCTGGCCCAGCTTTTTAACCAAATAATGAGATGGATTAAATGATCTATTCAAACATAACCATTACTTCCTTAAAGAATAGAGCTTTGTCTTAGTTTTTTTTTTTTTTTTTTTTTTTATCCTACATAGCGGCAAACCTGTGCAGGTAGAATAGGTACTTAACAAAAACATGGGTGAAATTTTGTCCGCTCAGCAAATGTGTCAGAGAACAATACCAAGCTTTGTAGTTACAACTTACAACTTTGTACTCCAGGCAATGGAGGTAATAATATTCTCACCAATTGTAAACCTGTATTGGGCACCTATCATATGTCAGAACCTATGGGAGACCTGTTCATGATTTTATCTCCAATCCTTACAGCAATCCAATTATCTCTATTTTAGAGAAAACACAGAGGCTATGAGAGTTCAACAATTTGCCCAAAGTTCCACCATTGCTATAAATCAAAGTCAAGATTTGAACCCATGTCTGTCTGACACTTTTATCACATCATGAAAAGAGAAGCCTCATTCCCATTTAGGGAATGGTGAATGGTTTAGGGAATAAACATTTCCTTCACCAGCGAGATGCATATATAGGGACCAGACTCCTTAAATTCCTTAATTTCCAGCTAGCAAGACTGAATCTAATTTAGTTCAATTAGCTTCATTGTTTAAGCAACTAGAGGGTGCCAGGAGCTGTTCTCACGTTGTGCAGAGGTAAGAAAGAGACTAAGACCCTTCCACGGCTCTCCGCTTGTCTGTGTGAGTGGGAGCCCTAGCGTTGTCCTGAGTCCTGTAAGTGGTTTGACAGCTCCAAGCAGATAACGGAAGGTCAGAGGTGGGGATAGTTCATCACACTCCCTTCTCCTATTTCAACCAGGAATGTTGAGATGTTTCAATATTTTGGGTGGGAGGGACACTGAGACAGAAAGATGAAGAGATAGAGGGAAGGAAAGGAGGAAAGAACAACGGAAGGAAGGAAAGATGGACAGATGGAAGGAAGGAAGGAAAAAAGAAAGGAAAGAAGGAAGGAAATTGTGAGTTAATTCTACAGTGGAATTTCTGTTTGGTTTAAGACAAAGCCTTAGATACAAAGAATGAATCCACCATGGTGAAATCTCAGAGAACAGTTAGTGAAAGAAGACAGTATTTGGGGATCTGAGACAATATTCCCGAGACAACTACAATTTTATTATGAAGACTATCCCTATTTTAAGAATTTCTTTGCAGCCAAGTACCATAGAGGGAAAACAGAGGGATCAGATGCATTATGGGAAAAGCACTTTGTATTAGAAATATAATGGTGTTGATATCCTTTCGACAGATCTTTAAATACAATTTGTCCCTTTGCTTAGTTAATTACAGATTGCAGAGAACTTATTCTGTAACAAGACTTTGTTCTATTGACGCTGCTACCCAATGAAATATAGATTATTTTAGACTACTTCAGAAATGTCTTCTGTATATAGATGCTGATTATGTAAATACTAAGGCAAGCATGGATAACCTGGATATTTTTCTTTCTCTAAAATTTCCCCTCATGGGTCTTCAATCAATTGTTTTGTTTTGAGTCTGTACCTGTTAACACAAATTTACATTTCAGAGTTACATTATGCTGCGGAAGAATCCAGTTTTTAAATATTACAAGAACACACACACACATACACACACACACACACACACACACGATAAAAAAAGTTCTCCCTATGGAATCATCATGATTGGTTTTTGTCAGTGATTCTTAATAGGAACAGGAAAAAAGGAAAATATTCAAAGGGTGTCTATTTGAGTGGATTTAATAAAATAAGTTCATAGACTGTTGAAGGTAGAAAGACCTTAGAAATAACCTAGCCTTATTCCATCTTTGTGAAGATGAACCAATTAAGTGAGGGAGGACTGTGACCCGCACACAGTGAGCTGGAAGAGACAGCATGAGTTATGGAGAAAGAAGACTTGAATTTTACCTCATTTCTGTTCCTGGCCTTCCACAGCGAGTCATAAGCCCTTAGCCTCACCTACCTATCTGTAAAATGAGGACTCAAGACAAAGTGATCTCCCTCTAGCCTGTCAGCTGATTCAAGTGGGCCACCCACTGTTCTTGGTTCAGAGCATTTGTCACCAGTTGTGATTTCCATATTCTCATATGAGCTTATTTAATATCTGTGTTCCCCAGGAGAGAAGAGGAAGACGATTCCGTGAAACCACAGCCATTTCCCTTTAGCTCCTCAGTGCTCAGCACGTGGCACTCAATGATTTTCAGAATGGATAAATGAGTGAATGACTGAAACATATTCTGATCGTAATGGAGGTAGAAACGATAACCTGGATTTCCTGAATACCACTTAAGGGAGGAAATTAAAAAACAGCTTCTTTTGGCTCTCATAGATTTCGATGTTATTCAAATGGATGTGGAATTTTTTTTTCTTTTTTACATAATTGGCTTTCTAGGCCTAATGTATAACAAACTATTAAGAAATTTCACACTCTTTTTCACACTCATAGCTGCTAAAGCCCTAAAACATGATGCTTCTTGTGAGTACAGGAAAAGAATGCCCTGTATTTAAAGCCCTCCCCACCTCTATCTCCCTAAAAAATTCTCCAGATAATAACTATCGGCTTTTTTTTTTTTCTAAATGCTGAAACTGGTTATTCGTAACTAGTTTATCTTTTCTTTTGTATTTGAAACAACCACAGTTCAGAAAGAATCAGCCCAGTATACATTTGTTAGATATGAAATGTATGCAGATGGTTAAGTAGCTCACATTAAAATGCATGTTTTTTTACTTAAACCACAAATTCATGGATCCAACAGTGTCGAATCATTTATCTATTCAGCTACCATTTCCTGAGCACCTACGGCCTCTGACTTCCTGGAAAACATAGCCCAGTGTGTGTTAGGGGGTCGGGGTTGGATAAGGGAGCAGTAAGTCACCAAACGGAGAAGAAGCCCAGTGCTCTGGGTGCCCTACAGATGGGGGGCACTGCATCCAGGAAGCACAGGCCAGCAAGAGGAGTCCTCAAGCATGTATGTTAGGGGGTTGGGGGAGGAAGGAGGGAGGTGTGATGTGGGCTGGGGGACAGGAAAAGCGATCCTTTAGAGTGTAGGATGAGGGCAGGAAAATGTGCTGTCCCAGATCTTGGAGTACAAACGTGAAACAGACAAGCCCCTATGCAGCACACAGTGCAGGGGGCTATGGACAAGTCAGAGCATTAGCACATACCCAGGAAGGCTCTGAAATGTGATGAGAAGTCACGTTCATATGTAGATCCAATTTAAATGACCAGTTATATGGACCTGGGAAGAAAAGATATGAGCACATCTAGCAATAATTCTCAGGAGAGAAAGTTTTACCATCTAGTTCAATGCTTCATCAGCTTAGAAGCTGAATAAACTTTGGCCTCAGTTTATCTATGAAATCAGAAAAATATTGTTCAAAGGATATTGCACCAAAAACTAATTTCAGCTACCTCCCCAGCCCCCAACCAATCCTTACAATTTCAATGTTTTGACCTCTTCACATCTCCTCAGCTTCCGTATCAGAAATGTCCTAATTTCTTATTCCAGAAAATATGTCGTCTTCAGGAAAAGTACTGTTTTAATTCAGAGATTATTCAGACATAACTTCCAGCTGTGAGGAAATAGTGCCATTCACTCATGCTAGAGTTGCCGGAGTTGTCTTTCTCTCACTCTTCCTCACCTCTCATCCCGTGTTGTCAGGACTTGCCAACTTAGCAGATCCTCAGACCTGTGCAATGCACAAAAGGGATAAGGGGAAAAAGAACAACAGAGGAGGAAGGGAGGGAGGGAGACAGATGCAATTTTAGCCCCTTGTAAAGGTAAATGTTTTATAAGCTAACAAGAGATCTAAGCCTAAGTGTGGCCAAGGTCCTGACTTTTTCAGATTGGTTCAGATCACTTTGGCCTGGAGTGATCCAGTACCTTCCTGAAAGAAGTGAACATTAATCAAGAGCAGCATTTAGCCGGATGGATGTAAGGAGCCTGAGAACACAGGGGAAGCCCCGGCATGGGGCAGGGGCCTGGAAAACAGGCTGAGGACGTCCTGGGCAACCAACTCATTACTGGACAAGTTACCACATCTTTGGGTCTCTCTCTCTCCCTCTCCTGTAAAATGAGGGAAAGGACAGAATCCTCTTTACTGAGATATTGTGAGGAGTAAAGAGAGAATGCATGAAAAAGGCTCACATCAGAATAAGTATTCCAGCCACCTGTTAGCTATTGTGGTGATTCTGGATTTGACAGAGTAGTGTAATGGGAGGGACCCAGGATTTGGAGTTAGATCAGCATGGCCTTGAAACTTGACTTATTTGTTATGTGAGTTATTGGTTATGTGAAGAGGCAATTGTTAATTCTGGAGGATGCTTAGCATGGGGAACAGATGGAGAAATAGAGAGCATTTATTAAATGCCTACTGTGTGTTAGAATCTGCTTAGTGATTCACAGGAGTTATCTTATTTAAAATCGGCTATATTGACATTATGTTATTTATTATTATCCTCATTCTCCTGGTTATTCACTTGTATTTTTCATTCTGTAGATGAGGAAACTGAGCCTCAGAGAGGTGATGGAGCTGGCTGGAGGACACACAGCTAGAGAAGGCACTTGAGCCAGATCTGTGTGTTGAGCAGACCCGTGCTTGTTCTGCTTCATCCCAGCCCCAACCCTCTGCCTGGAGCCCTCTGCCTCTACTGATTGTCATGGCCGATTCCTTCACATCTTAACAGTTGTCTCTTCAGGGACTTCCCTGATCACTCCGCCTAAGTAGGCCCCCTGTGTCATTCTTTATAATGGCACCTGGACTCCCTTCAGAGAACTGATCACAACATGCAAGTCTACATTACTTTGTTTACGTAAAAAAAATATGAAACTATCATTTACTGGAGACATATATTATCCTGCTTTATTCTAAGCACTTTTCTTATATTATCTCACTATATCTCACATCAGTATTATG
This sequence comes from Cynocephalus volans, assembly GCF_027409185.1. Taxonomy (NCBI): domain Eukaryota; kingdom Metazoa; phylum Chordata; class Mammalia; order Dermoptera; family Cynocephalidae; genus Cynocephalus; species Cynocephalus volans. The sequence goes on from NC_084474.1 coordinate 88,349,838, forward strand.
AGGTCAGCACTAAGCAATTGACATATGTTATTTCATTCCATGACAACTCTGAGAAGATGACATTAATATTTTCATTGTGCAGATAATGGACTTAGGACACAGGGAGGTTAAGTAACTTCCTCAAGGTCGAAGAGCTAGTAAGTGTTGTGTCTGTTTCCTCCACTAGACTTTATACTTTATTAGGGCAGGGACCCTGTTCCAAAGCCTGAAATAGTGATGAATACATAATATATACTCAGTAAACACTGATTCAATACAGAGATGAATAACAAGGGAAAAGAACACAAAAGAGGTATAAAGTTGATGATGAGATTTTTCTTTTGTGCTCAGAAACAGCTGCAGTATCTCTGACTACATTGATTTACTGAATGCTTTTCAAGTGTCCAAGCACTGGTTTAGGTGATATAATCTGGGGAGCAATGTGTGTGTGCATGCATATGTTCTCATGCGTGTATATCCATGCATAAATGTGCATGAGTATATGTATGCAGGCATGTGCATGTGTGATGAGCTGATGGGTTGAGGTTTTGGAAGGTCAGTTGACTCTGTCTTGGTTCATTACCATGACATTCTGGCAGAGGAACCAGAACCTAAAACTGTACTTCCTATGCCACCCCCCAGAGAAAGAGCCCAGCTGTAGAAGGAACTGTTCTCTTTGTGCAAAGGAAGAGTAGTATGGGTGGGGGAGGGAGAAATAATGGAAAATGTGTTAGTAGTCCAAGTCATAGGAATATTCAACTTTGATGCTAAGAGCAAAAGGGAGCCATTGTAGGTTACGAAGCACCATTCAATTCATGCAGGGTACATCCCCAAACTAAAGACCTATGTGGCTGGAATGAGATTAGTAGAATCTGGCAAAGCAGGCAAGGCCACATCTCACAGGGTCTTGCTGGCTGGATACAGGATTTGACCTTCATCTATACCAACAGTACTGGAGACCCTTGAAGGGTTTTACGTGAGGAAGAACTAACCAGACTTGCATTTTTTTCCCTTAATTTTTATTTTTCAGTAAACTAAATTTACTCACAAAAAAATTCTACAAATATATGATTTTTCATTTTTTACCAAGTATAATAAAACATAAACACCCCTAAAACAGAAGACTTGACATTTACAATTCAAAATCAAATTAATGTGATATTAAATATTTACAAAACTATCTTTTAGAAATATTTATAAAGTTCCATGCAATTTTGTAGAATTGACAAAAGAATAGCTCAAAAAATGGGAGAATTGTCTTTCATTCCTACAAAGAAAATATGTCCGATAGAAGCTGTGAAGTTTCTTGAGTACACAAGGTTTCCAGTTTCAGAAGCAAAGCCTCGTGTTTTTGTGCATGTAAGAACTTACACACGTGACAGGTGCTGATACAGTGCACATGAGGCTGGAGCTGGGAACTGATGGCCACCGCTCCTCTCCCTCGGTTGACAGTGTAGTTACATTGATCTCTGGCCTCAACCAGCACACTATATAGTTTTGTAAATATTGCGAGCGTTGATTAAAGATGTTCACTTTCATTCAGATCATTGGGACTTTTCAACAATTCAGTCTTTTCAGAACCCACAGCTTTAAATGTTACCTGATTCATTCTTTGGGAGCCACCTTCACTTTGGAAATGACCTGCTCAGCTTGCACAGGACCATCCTCTGGGACAGGTAGCTGAGCTGAGCAGGTAGATGGTTTCCCTTACAACTTTTAAGACTTCATCACATAGTTTTCAAAGGCCAGTCTGGTACAGTGCGGATAATGGGCAAGAGGGAGGCCAGAAGGTGTGAAACCAGAAAGAAGACTGCAGAGAAGAAGGAGGAGGGAGAGAGAAGGGGTCGGAATCTAGAGTTATTTAGGAGGAAATGTCAACAGGGATTGCTGGCAGGGTCACTGCCAGGGTGATGGGGAGGGCAGTGGTAGATTTCCAGAATAATGGAGAGGTGGTTCAATGAGATAGAGAACACTAAAGGAAACAAGATTTGGGGGCTAGGGGAAGAAGAATTTAAAAAAGCTGTTTGTAAGAGGAAGGACAACTATTTTATGAAAGGCAAAGGTACACATGCAAAACAAGACCATAATAATCCTTTAATCAGAGATTCATTTGTTTTAAGGGCTCTTAGGCTAATTTAAGAGGGCTGTTATAAGAGCAAACTTGGCATCTTGGGGAAACTGTTCGATGACTAACAACCACCCCTCTACACACAGCCTCAGATCCTTAGGTAATTCTAAGGCCTGTTCAGAGGCAACTTTTCAGCATTAGCGTCTGCTTGGACTTTCATCGAGGTAAATTGTCCTTATGACATTAAATCTTAACAGCTTCTTCAACAGAAGTGGCATTATTTCCTTATAGTATAATGTGTTATTCCTCCCTATATTTTAGGAAATCTAGAAAATAAATCATCAGCACAAGAACAAATTCTTCAGATTTTTAAAATCTACTTTACACAGTCTGTTTGATTTGACGAGAAGCCTCATTTTATTTCAAGGGGCACATGAACATACTATCACAGTTATCACTTACTAAGCCTCTACTGTGTGCAGGCAATGTATATACATAATATTACTTAATCGATCTCAATATTTCTGTGAGAAAGGTATTTACAATTGAGGAAACTGAGGCTTAGAACAGTTAAATCACTTGCTAAAGGCTATCACACATCTTAGAGTTGAAAAGCTCAGCTCCGAAGTCCGTATTATTCCTGCCACGCCTCTGTGATATTAGCCTTTTTGTTCAAAGCAGAACAACGAAGCCTTCTTTCTGACTAGCAGAGGCAAAAAGCACCTTGCTTGGTTAGGAAAAACAAAAACAAAAACAAAAACAAAAACAAAAAATCCCTGCTGGACATTTGGTGACAAACTTGTTAATGCTTAATTAACTGCTTCCATCTGTAAAATTCAGTCCCAAACTAGTTCTTTCTTAGACTTCCTCAATATTCATAGGCTTTCAAAGATAAAAGGTAGAAGGAAACCACTTCCATTTACTGAGTAAATGCTATGTGCCTGCAGGAAGATTTGACATAGGAATTATCTCCATTTCATAGATGAGAAAAAAGAGGCTTAAAGAAAGGTAAAATAACTTGAGCAAGTCACACATACAAGCTAATAAGAGAAGAGCAAGATCTTTTGTTTCTGTCTGCTAATTCTATTTTCAGTGATCATGACAGGGCTTTGTTTTGTTTAGGAGATAAAAAATAAGTCATTCTCAGGCTATAGAATTCTAAAGAGTAAGTCTGAGTGACATATCAATGAATGGTCCCTGGATTTTGCTGATGTAAGCATTTTCTGTCTCTTTCCTGGACAAACAGTTTTTATTTGATCTCAGTACCCATGGGAGGACAGTGTTGCAAACCAGTACTGAACACTAAGGAAATTAATTGGAAAAAAATTGCAAACTGTGATTATTTACTTAAGAAACCTTTATAAAGCACTTACTATGTGCCTGGTCCTGTTCTAAGTGCTTCTAAATATTAACTAATTTCACCCTCATAACAACCTGGTGATGTAGGAGCTATTCAAATTGTTTTTTTAAATTGAGGAAACTGAGGTACAGAGATGTTAAGTAACTATCTCAGGGTCACGAAGCTAGAGAAGCTGGCTCCTTGGGTTATGATCTTAACCACTATACTAAATGCCCCTATACTTGGATGAAGCTCAGTTATTTTTTAAGCAGAAGTGTAAAGCTGTGGCTTGTGTGCTCTCCTTCTGCTGAGGACAGGGATCCCACTCGTGGGCCCTGTTGTATCCTTCTTTCCTGCTAAGATGCCCCCAAATACTTGCCTTTCTTGTATCTAACAGTATAAACTGAGTAATCCCTACTCTTGCTCTGCGAGAATCCAGGCAGGGCGCTGTCCACATGTTTGGTGCTGATCACCCTCTGGACTTCCCTTACAGGAAGGAAGAAGGGAGTTCACCATGTATTGAGCACACACTGTGTGCAGCTTGTTGCTTTACGTGCAGTGGGGGAAATTGAGTGTCAGTAAGTGTCACACACCTTCCCAATCAGGTTTCATGTCTTAGTTCATTTAATTATCACAACCCCCATATGTAGTGGGGACAATTTTCCTCTGTTTTGTGAATGAGGAAACTGATATGCTAAAAGGTTAAGTAATTAGCCCAAGAGCATAGAACTTAGAAATGGTAAAGCTGGGGGCTGGCCAGTCAGCTCACTTGGTTAGAAAGTGTTGCTGATAATACCAAGGTCAAGGATTCAGATCCCCATACCAACAGGCCAACTGCAAAAAAAAAAAAAAAAAAAAAAAACAGTTAAAAAAACAACAACAAACCGTAATCCATAATCCAAGAAATGATAGAGCTGGAATTTGAACCCACACGTTCTACACTGAGAACCTGAGCTCGCAGCCACACCATCTACAGCTCGCATAGAGTAGCAAAGGCATGGGAAAGACCTGCCACTTCATTTGATGTTCACCACCAGCTAGCAAGGCAACCACTTTTCCCCCTTGACACTGATTAGAGAGCTCAGTCCAGAGTGACCTGCTAGCTTGCCCTGCATCATGTGGCTATTGAGTGGGAGAGGCGTGGCGTGAAATTCTAGGCAAGTCCAGAACCTGTGCTCTTTCTATGGCACCATGATGCCTCTCTTGTCTCTGGACTCTCAACCAGAAGCCATGTGTACACATGACTTGAAGGAGGATACCAAATACCACAAGGAGAAAAGAGAACTAACCAGAAAGTAGAAATCTAGTAAGTCGGTTCCCGATATTTAAGGTGAAATCTTTTACTATACCACATTGCAAAATGGCTTGTCATTCTCCTTTTGCCCCTCTGGATTTACTCTCTACTTTTTCAACCTCATTATCTGCCCTGGGAGGTAAACTTCTATGGAACACCTCAACTGGGCTCCCCTGACCAATGGGTGGCACCTGCAAAGCAGATGGTGGATGAGTGAGGACAGGGTGTTGGTGTTCAGGCCCCTTCCTGGACACACCAGTGTTTGACAGGCACTGTGTTCTCTATCTTCAGCCACAGCTCCTGTTGGAAGCCTTCTCCTACCTCTGCAGCTCTCGCAGGTCCTGGGACCTGCTCTCCCGCTTGCCTCTTCAGACATAGGATGGCAAGGTTTCCCACTTTTGGCTCAGATGGCTTAACTCCTCCCTCTCAGTTTTCCTTTGCCCCACTTATACCTCATAAATACCCTCCTTCCAAAAGTCTCTTTAATGACTTATTTTTGAGTGCACTATTTGTTTCTTGCCAGGATTCTGACCAATGTATTAAGTGATATGGTGGATAAAAGAAAACACAAAACTCACTATAACATGACAAGACAAAACTCAGAATAATATTTTATTGAGCACTTTCTATGTGTTAGTGCTTAGTTCAGCATGTATTAGCCCATCTCATCTTTGCAATTGGCCTATGAAGTGGTTGTATTTTGGATCACATTGTGAGGCTTAGATCTTAAGTAATTCTCCAAGAACAAACTGGGTCATACGCCGATGATACTGAGGTTGGTGGTACGTCTGTTGCTGTTCAGTGATGAGCAGGGGCACAGAAAGGACATCAGGGCCCAGAAAATAAGCATCTCAAGACAGATCTCCAAGCTACAGCTGAAGACATAGAAACATCTTTGGTGCCTGTAGGAAAGAAGGGCCCTGAACAGGGAGCACACACTTGCCTTCCATAGTCACCCTGACACTTGCTTAAGGCAAGTTCTCATCCAACACTAACTTGAGCCATAGCTCTAGCTCATCACCACAAAGGAGGTGCTTCCTGTCCAAGCCACACCTTGTTCTTCCCAGAAGACTCTGTTTCCTCCTGGTGTCCACAGCCCACGCAGGAAGGCAGTCCAGGCCTCCTGCCTTCCCTTCCCTGTCTGTCCTGATTCTCTGGGCCATATCCAGCTGAATTCTAAGATGTGATGCCATAAGGGGAGTTTTGTTTTCTTTAATCAGCCAACAAACAAACAAACAAAACCACAAATCTATTATTTAGTTTTATTTCTTTAAAGAATCTATGTAAGTGCCCCTTGGAGATCATCCAAGTGTTTGGTGGTAGTAGCGCAGTACAGTGGTAGTAAAAGCAGTAGCAGTATCAGTGATAATTGCAGATGCCACCTCTGATAGGGGCTGTCAGTTGCTTGTTAAACATTCATCGTCCCCTCGTCCCCTAATATTAACTGAGAAACTCCACTTTCATTGGAGGTGGCGATGTGCCCAGGTAAAACACTACATTTGCCAGCTCTGTTCCATGCAAATAAGGTTAGCTATGCATGATATGGTTTGGTTATTGACACTTGAGCAGAAGCCATTTTATGAGGCTTCCAAGAAAGCACCTTAATAGCTGAGCAGACTCAACAGATGCTGGTTATTTTTCCTTCAGTTCTTCCTCATTTCCCCTATTCCTGCCTGGAATGAGGCTGTGATACCCAGGTGGACTGGGTACAATGCATTTTACCTCCTTAGAGTTGGTGGAGCGGAAAGATTGAAGAAGCCTGGCACATTAATGACATCTTGTGGTCACTGTGCCAGCCCTGGGCAGCCTATTTTTGGCCTTCATGTGGGGTAAGTCAAGGGCACATCTAAAGTAGTCTCCCCTTGTTCATGGTTTCACTTTTCATGGTTTCCATTGTCTGTGATTAACTATAGTCCAAAGATATTAAGTGGAAAATTCCAGAAATAAAGAATTCATAAGTTTTAAATTACATGCCATTCTGTGTAGTGAAATAAAATTTCATGCCATCCTGCTTTGTCCCACCCAGGACATGAATCATCCCTTTGTCTAGTGTATCCATGCTTTATATGCTACCTGTCCAGCAGTCACTTAGCAGCTGTCTTGGTTATCAGTTCAATTGTCACAGTATTGCAGTGCTTGTGTTCCAGTAACCCTCATTTTACTTAATAATGTCCTCAAAGCACAAATTTAGTGATGCTGAAATATTGCTATAATTATTCTATTTTATTAGTAGTTATTATTATTAATCTCTTACTGTGCCTAATTTATAAATTGAACTTTATCATAGATATGTACGTATAGGAAAAATAATAGTGTATATAGAGTTTGGCACTATCTGTAGTTTTAGGTATGCACTGGGGCTCTTAGAACATAACCCCATCGGATAAGAGGGAACTACTGTATTTGGTTAAACACTGACAGCTGGGGTTTTTATTCCTCATCCTCGAATCTCTTCTTCTAACTCTTTACTGCACAGTATCATAGCCACTAGCTACATGTGGCTAATGAGCTCTTGAATTAGGGCTAGCATGAATGAAAAACTGGTTTTAACGTTATTTAATTTTAATTAATTGAATTTAAATTTAAAATAGAAGCAGTGTGAGATAGTTTTCCATTAAACATAACTTTATAATTTTGGTAGGACCACATTTTACTTTTAACCACTGAAAATTTTGCATTGGATTGAGATGTGCTTCAGGTACACACTGGATTTCAAAGACTTAGTATTAAAAAAAGGAATATCAAATCTCATTAATATTCAAAAATTATTGATTATATGTTGAAGTCACATTCTGGATAAATTGGGTTAAATAAGGGGTACATATTTACAGTTAGATAGGAGAATAAGTTCAAGAGGTCTATAGTACAGTACGGTGACTGTAGCTAATGATGAAATATTGTAATCTTGAAAAATGTTTAGAGGATATATCATTCTCAGAAATAACTATATGAGGTAATGCATTTGTTAATCAGCTAGATTTAAGTGTTCCATAGTGGACATAGTAAGTCTTCCATACTTCTAAAAGTCATGTTTTATGCAATAATACATATAACTTTATGTCAATTAAAAAAAATTTTTTTTAAACCTTATTAAAATCAAGTTCACCTGTTTCTCTTTACATTGTTAATTGGCTTCCACAAAGTTTAAAATTACACACATGGTTCACATTATACTTCTGTTGGCCAGTGCTGCTCTGCTGTTATTCCACTCATTCCATGCCCATTGTGTGCACGGCTCTAGGCGAAGCACTTTGCATACACTTTAGCTCATGGAGATCTTACAGCAACTGTTTGTGGGGAGTGGTATTGCTTCCTTTTGCAAATGGGGAAAGATGGACTCAAAGAGGCTGCCTTGCCATGTAGCATCCGCTGATTAGGGGTAGGCCCATGCCTGTGTTTTGCTACTCGGCAGGTAGCCTAAACGGCTTGCTACCTGCTGAAGGGTAACTTACTGTGTAGAACTGTACATGGATCACTGTGGTTTGTACATCTTAGTTGCTGCTGCTTTGAAGACCAATCACTAATGAGTATGGCCAGGAAGACCAAGAGAGAATTGATTTTCAGGGTAAGATTTGCCAGAGGAAGCTGTAACGTTCCTGCATGCCAGCTGTCACCTGAGGCAGGAGGAAGTCGATCAAGGTTGCCTGGGTATATCAAGTACCCTACCTTTTTCCTCCACTAACAACAAGCAAATAATTTTGAGGTGTTATATATCATCCTGGTATAAATCCAGACAGCAATGATGAGGGCTGAGATTTTTGGGAAGGCTTGTGCCATGTTATGATGAACCCAGAGGATGAAATCCACAGAGACACTTAGGGAGTTGGCAGATGGGTCGCTGACAAAAGTCTACCTTTGTCTTGAAAAGAAATGTTTTCTCTTGTAATTCAATGATCTTTCATGAGTACACAACTTCAAACTTATGTCTGTTCTCTTTCCAAGGCCACTTTTGTTAAGCTTACCTCTTCATGTTTTAACTAAAGAAAAACATAAGCGTGAGCTGGCATTTTTATATCAGACCTGGACATGTTCACTTTTGCAAGTGACTAAAAAAAACTTTATCACCCCCTTGTTAGCTGTTTGGATACTAAGGGTAACTTGACACTGCCAAAAATATTTTGTTTCGGGTTATTTTGCCAAACTCAGATATGTGCAGTTTTACTGTAAAAAAAAATTCTGCTAATGTGGATGGGATTTTTTTGAGTGTAGCTCTATGCATCCTGACAAGAAATAGTGGGTTAGGAGATGGACATGGATATTTTTACTACTGTGGCAATAATGTTTTACATTTCAACAGCGCTTTTCAAATCACAGCATCTTACAAAGCACGAGAGGTGGTGATAGCTTGCTGCATTGTTGAAATACAGAAAGTACTTCGGCAGTCCAGCATCACATATAACCTTTAGACCAGGACGCCAAGGATGGAGGCTTGCTTCAACACCTAGGAAAATAATAAAACCCATTTCTATGATGGTTATATCCCAGAGCTCAGGGCACTTTTCAGGGTTTTCTCAGCACATCTTTATTGTTCTCATCAGATCTCAATAAACTAGAAAGAGAACAACTGCTAGTAGCTGCCTTTTACAAGCTGAGAAATAGAGACAGAGAAAGAGCTGGATTTTGAAGATTACCAAGTCGGGTAGTGGTGGGGTCAAATGTGGGTTCCGCAGGCCCTCTTACCCCTGGCTTCTCTGCAGCCCCCTGACTGCTCCAGGACGGCCAGCTGACCCTGGACATGTCGAGTCTTGATAATTTCCATTGCTATTTTCTTGTGATTAACTTTGAACTAAAGAAAGGCTTAGTATTTAGAAACATCCCTCCTTTAAGGTTCGCTGGTTCTCTTGATCTCTCCTATTCTGTATATTTCTTACTCTTCCCTTTGTTCTCCTCTATTTGTCCTCTTTTTCTCCCTTCCTCACATTTTTTCCCTTTTCTCTTTTCTTTACCTTCTTCCTTTTTCAGTCTTTCACCTAAGATCATATTTCACTATCCTTCCTCTTAGAATGGAGTTACAGTCCTATTTAGGATTCTTTTTCGCTGGAGACCTGCTCAAACCCAACGTGGACTTTTGGGGGTATGCGCTTCCACACTTGGCCGCTAGGGGGTGTGTGAGCAATATCTGTGGGCTTTTTGGTTGCTGGAGGACAGAACCAGAATGGCTACCCTCTTTGGTGGAAGAAGAGCTTTGGCAAGAGGAACTGGGCTTCCCATCCACCAGATAACGAGAGGAGGGTATAGACTTGCAGGGCACATGGATACAAAGAAAGAAGAACAGGTGTCTTCAGGTTTGTGAGCGACTGGAGTGGAATGTCCGATTCCATCCAGCCTTCCACAGGGTGGAATAAGGGTGTATGTGCGTGCGTGCGTGCGTGCGTGTGTGTCCACTTATTCTCCACTTATAATTCTCCACTTATTACCTTTGGGCCACTTAAATTTCTGAGCAACAGTTTCCTCGTCTCTAGGAACTAGTGGCTTATGAGCTACTTTATTTGTGAGTTTCTTTCTAGCTGTATTTCTATACATCGAATGAAGGAGGTTTTTGGAAGGTTGGATAAAATAGAAGAGAGCCATTTCAGACCAACTAGTTGTCAGAGAAAGCATTTCAGATCTACGCATGGGCTTTGAACTTTGTAAAGGCTTCCAACTTTGAAGAGTTTCTCTCTGTCCTCCCCCACTTGTGTTAAGCCTTTTCAGCCATTGTCACAAGTTTTGAAAATGTATTTCCTGCTGTAACTGACTGGAGTCAGAGATCAGAATGAACCTTCTTGGTGCTTTGCTCCCCAACACATAAATGGCTGATTTCTAAGTAAGGGTGTGCTGTCTTTTGGTTCCTGTCTTACATGACACACTCACTTGTCTCAGGTATCTGTGTAGCAGAGCTGTTTGGAGGCAAAAGGTTCCACAGGTGACCAGGACCTGATGTGTTAAGTTTGAGCAGGAACATAAACAAGACAGGTGGAGTGAAGAGGAGGGACAGTTCAAAAGCTTTAAAACACACTTAGTGCCTGTGATGAGCTTAATCCCTCATTTTAAATCTCACAATGCTCCTGAAGATAGTAGGTATCCTCTTCTCCCTGTGCTCAGACATAGTGAGTAACTGACTCAGGGTCACACACTAATAAGCAGGTCAAACTGAGGTCTCTCTAGACCTCCAGGCAGTCAGATTTGGATTTCACACCCACGGCACCGCAGAGTTTTGGAGTAACTGGGATAGGGCTCATGTTTCTTAAACAAAAGGAATGGGAAGCTTGTAGTGTGAGCAGCAATCCTGTGCAAATATGAAAACTACCTCATAGACTCAACCCCTTCATTTTGTGTATGCTCCTCTGATGGCACGTTGCTGTAGTAGTGTCTGACTTACTGTAGTTAGTGTCAGAAAAGCCAGATGATGTCTTTTTCTCCCCAGAAGTGAGTAGGTGGGGTATGGGGGAGGATGCAGGTGGGGATTCCTACAGCCAGTGCCATGGTGGTGGTTGGCTGAGGCTGCAGAGACTTGCTGTAGTTCCTGGGATGGCCTGGTGGTGTTGAGTTAGGTTGGTTTGGGAAGTGCCCCTTCTGTCTCTGGGGCTGAGAGGTGAGTTGCTGACCTGGATCTGAGGAGAAAGAGTAGCCAGAACTCCTTACCACAGCTTAGTGCCTCCAGTCCCAGGCAGGTACAAACTGTGCAGATGGATAAGTGGCCCTAGAGCCCCTGGACTGAACTGGTTGTGGAGAAGTCTGTTTTGTCCATGGCTATTTCCCCTGGACCCAGAGAAGTTTGTGTACATAGCGTGTACTCAGTGAGTACTGGTGTATTCTGGAGAGATCTCTGCCCTGGAAACCCAAAGACCTGAGTTTGAGTACTACCTGCAGCTGCTTACAGGAAAATCACAGCCTTTCCTAAGACTGAGTTTCTCATTTTCAGAAGGATGAGAGGGTTAGTGCCCACAGGATGGTGATCTCATGAAGGCCAAAAGATTGTGCAACAAGGCATGGAAGTGCCCCCCTGCCACAGCTCAGCCAGATTGGTGGGTGGGGACAATTTCCTGAGCATCTCACAGAGACATTCATCTCTTTCTTCCCTGGAGGACCTCGCACGGGCACTCACAGTGCTGGACACCTGCCCTCTTGGAAGTTTCTGTGAGAAGGATGGTCCAGAGCGGAAGATTCAGTGCCTTTGCTGTCAGCTTCTCGGTATACAGACCTCCTCCCCAGCTGCTGGCGGAGGTCTCTGCCAGCTGCTGGGGGTGGGGGGCACAGGGGCAATGGAGAGCCAGTTATTAGTGTTCCAGATTGCTACCTGGGAGGCAGAACTGGGAAGGGAAAGAAAGGGGGCTTTAGAGCCAGGTGGGCCTGGGATCCCCCATTAACAGCTGTGGGACCTTAGGCAAAGTATTAAACTGCTCTGAGCCTTGGTTTCTTGATTTGTAAGTACTGATAAATAGAATCTTTGCATGGTGTTGAGAGAGCCATAGTGAACGCAAAGCTTCTAGCACAGCACCTGGCACTTCGTAAATGCTTAATAAAAAACAGTCATTCCTCAAGGTGTGGACTGTTACTGGGGCAGAATGTCTGAATGGAAGATGCAGAAGAAGAGCTGTTGGAAAAGAGCGAGTCTAAGACTAAGTGTTCAGAGGGGAGCAGCTGAGCATCTGGTCCCCATGCTCCTCTCCAGGGGCTCATCCCAGACACTCTCCACCCTCCTTCTACCTTTTACAAGCAGCCATCAGGGAATCACACCCTAGAATGTAAGTCCTGTGATGCCGGAATATAAGCCAGAGGTATTACTTCCATTCAGATGTAAAAGGAGAAAACAATTCCTCATGAATCTTTCCAACTGCTCTCCAGAACTGCTGGCATAACCCAGGTTTTGGAGGTGTGGACTCTGACGGTCAGACTTAAGGTTCATTTAGGGCACCGCCACAGGGTGGTGTTTGCCAAGTGTTCCTGGGAGCTACAGGTGAAGGCAAGGTGAGCGAGGTTCAGAAGACCCAGAGAATAGCCATGTAGGGGGGAAAAAAAACCAGACAAAGTACAGCTAAGCATTTATTACATCCTGGCTGTTGTTTTGGGTATTTCATTATGAGTTAACATATTTAATCCTCATGACCCCCTTATGAAATAGGTTCCATTGTCATCTCCACTTGACATATGAGGAAACTGAGGCACAGAGAGGTGAAGTGACTTGTCCAAGGATCACAGCTAGTGAACAGTAGAGCCACAATTCCAAATTCAGGCTGTCTGGCCCTGGAACCCATGCATTTAACCATTTTTATTTTACTTCCTCTTGCAAGTTTAGACCAAAGGGAGACATGAGGAAGATTGTTATTAGGGACTCTGAAAGGGCACCTTACCTGGGAGCCAGGTTATTCTACAGGGGGAGAAGGGGTTGGGTTGCTTGAGAGTGAGGGCAGTTGGATACTAGGGGCTGGGACTTAGGGCAGCTTAGAGCTCCTCAGGTTTCCCCTCCCAACATCTCTGGTTCTGGAGCTGCCTCCATTTGCACTGAGTACAGGGGATTGCCTGTGGGGACTGTGAGGCTATTGGCCAGAGAAGTGGCATGCCACTGGCTTATTTCTTCCACAAACATTTCTGATGCCTCCCCAACAAGTTCCATGCACCAGGCAATGGGGACTTTTCCCCCAAAACCAAAACTCTAGCTCTACCCATACGATGCTCATGTTCTAATGAAAACAGAATTGCAGCTGTGAATGACCTCTAATCATTGCTGGGGGACACAGAGAAGTGAGCAGCTTTGCTGCGGAAGCCCTGGAAGGATGTCCAGGGAAGGTGACGTTGTGTCCAGGACTTGAGGTGGAGCTTAAAGGCAGGGCAAGGTCTCAGGAATCTTAGGCCCTCTGAGGGTCATTTACTCCACAGGCCTAGGAAATCTGAAAACGCCTGGGGGAGCATTTGTTGGGGGCTGGGGTGGGCAGAGAGGGACAGAGGACATCACCACCCACGTGCAATGTGTCTAGGGGACCTCTTCTGGAGGGGACTGGCTGGGGCTCGGCTCTCTCTTTGGCTCTCTCATCCGTCTCCAGGCACAGCCCTTTTAGGGCCTAAGAATGACAACACAGTGGCAAGTCTGGATGACAAAGACGGCCTGAAGGGCGCGCTTTTATGTAACCGACCTCAGCGCCAAGGGTCTCAGGAGACCGGCGCTCAGAGCCCGGGCGCGCAGAAGGACGGCGCTCCTGCCTAATTTTCTTGCAAACATGAGGGGACGGCAAAGCGACATAAGTCAGGGAAGTCCAGGGAGCTTTAGAGAGCAGGTGGGTTCTCCCGGTTGCCTTTCCCCAGGGCCCGGCTGGGGCGAACCCTGGGCTCCCTTCGTCGCTCGGCCCTCGTCTGGCCCCTCCTCCCGGGATCGCTCGCCAGGTGACATTGGGCGAGCCACTTGACCTCTCTGGGCCTCAGTTTCTCGTCTGGGCATCTGCCAATGCTGTAATAACGTCTCAGTCCCCCCTCCCCCGTCCCCAGGGCCTGAGGAGGGCACGGGGCACGGGGAGGCGGCCCTGGACGCCCCCTCCCCGCTCAGACCCGCGAGCCCTAGTGGCCGGTCGGTAGCCGGGGGCGACCCCGGGAGGCGGTGCGCGCCGCGGCGGTTGGGCGGCAACGCGCAGGCGCGGCGGGGCGGGGCGGGGCGGCGGGCGCGGGGCGCTCGGCGCGGCCGCTCAGAGTGCGCGGGGCGGCGCGCGGCGTGCGGCTGGCGGTGGCTGCTCGGGCGTCGGCGCTGGCTGGCTGGACTTGCCCCGGGCTGCCTCAGGGTCGCCGAGCGCGCCGCCCGGCCTGGCCTGAAGGCTCGTCTGGCCGCGCCCGCCCGCTCCCGCTCCTCCTCGGCCCGCACCCGGAGCGCGGGGGCCGCGTCCCGAAGACAGCGGCCGCCAGCGCGGGGTACTCAGCGACCACGGGGCTCGGGGCTGAGCGGCCGGTTCCCGCCCCCGTGCCGCCGCCGCCGCCGGGGCGACCGCCGGGCTTGGCCGCCGCCGCGGCGTCTGGCTCCGGGGTCCGAGTCGCTGGGGGCGCGGGCGGGGTCGCGCCTCGAGTCCCCGGGCGGCCGGCGAGCATGGAGGAGAAGTACCTGCCGGAGCTGATGGCGGAGAAGGACTCCCTGGACCCGTCGTTCACGCACGCCCTGCGGCTGGTGAGCCAAGGTGAGGGCGCGCCGGCCGGGAACCGCCGGCCCGCGGCCGTGGGGGGGACCGGGGACCGGCTGGAGATGCGGGCGCTGGCCGGAAATAGGCATCGGGGACGGAGGGGACCTGGGACAACGTGGGACGCCTGGGGGACGACCGAATTGTTTGGACTTGGGAAGGAAGGAGGAGGCTGGGGCGTTTGGGTGAGACTTGAAAGAAATCCTTGGGGACTCTGGGATATCCAGGGGAAAGTTCTGGGTGGGGGACAGCGGACGTCCGGAGGCTTCGTTGGGAGGAGGTAGAATGATCTCAGTGGAGGGGAGAGAGAGGGGGCTCGAGGAACTGGGGTGTTTGGTTTGTCTGAGGAACTGGAGAGAGCTGCAGGAAGATGGAAGGACCTGGGGAGAAGCGGAAGCGGTGGAGGGAACAGGTGCTCGGGTGGTTAGTGAAGTTCGGGCACCTCGGGAGAGGTTGGGGGTCAGACCCCAAGCGCCCTAGAGGAGAAGGACGCAGCAGTGCCCGGGTGAGAGGCTCGCTCCCTCCCCGGCACTCTGCTTGTCCCGTGTGCAGCCTCTAGCAGCCCTGGCGGGGCGGTGTGTCCTCCCTGGGCTGGGCACCTCATGCCAGGCCTGGCAGGAGTCAGGTGGGAAGAAGCGGCCGGCCAGAGGGCCTCCTTCTTGGCTTGCGTCTCCTCTCTTTGGGAAGCGCTGGGTGGGCGACCCTCATTGGTGACTGACGTGGGGTTCAGAACATTGGCCAAGGAGTCTTTGCCGCCCGTGCCGTTTTCACACTACTCCAGCCAGCTCAGGGTGTGAACGGTCCTGGGAAAGACTGGCCAACAGGGATACAAGGGTTTATGGAGGCACACCCGCCCAGGACAGTATTCCCCTGGCTTGCTCCTCCGCTGGCTTCCTGAATCATCTGCCGGGATGGACGGTAAATTAAGCCTGCATTTTTGGGAGCAGTCCTCTGCTCCTGTATCTGGGATATGTGTTCCAGATGAAGATGGGTTTGGGGGCCACTGGTCTGCTTTTTCTCTGGGAAGTGGCAGAAACATTATCTGGTCAGATCTGTTACCTTTTGCGTGAATCAATCTTGTGCGGTGACAGTCTGTGGTTCCCTAGTTAAATCGGGTCTGCTGCTCTTAGTGCTGGCCCTGGCTCTTTTATTGTTTGAAGTGAAAGATGAGGCAGACATATTCTATTTGTGTATAGATACCTATGTTTTAAAACAGCGACCTCAGGTATTTGCCTGTTGTAACCAGTTCTTCGGAGTAGGGTGTGTGTGTTGTCGATTCGTGGTGGTGGTGGAGAGACTCTTACTGTCTCCAAGAATTTTGGCATATTTGAATTATTGAGTAGAAATAGGTATACAGAGCTCCCCATTTTATTTTAATTGTAGGCTTATTTTTATTTCTTTAATAAAATGGTCTTGTGAAAAAGCAGTGGGCATGCATTCCTAAAAGAGAGGAAAATAATTTAAATTTCATTCCCATGCTCTTCTGTTTTACAGTTAGGTTTGTACTCTTTGCTCTTTATGATTTACATATATCTTTGTTGCCTGCTGAGCTGTCATCTCTGTGAAAGAAAATTCTTTGTACATTGTGTGAGATCAGTGGTATTAGAAACATTCTGGACTGTGGCATCAAGTGCATTTTTCCTAATAAAGAAGCTGAATCAAAGTAATGTTGTACTCAATTAAGGAAACAGTTTAACTAAAAGTGTATGAGTTCTTATTTTAAAAGTCAGAGTTATTTTCTGTGTATGTTCTCACAGTATTGTGTAGCGAATACATTCACAATTCTTTTGGTTTCTGTGTTTTTACTAGTGTTATTGGCTTCCAGTTACTTGAAACAGAACATTGGAGAAGTGTTGCCTTTAGTGTTTTTCAGATGTTAAACTTGATTACCTTACTTTTTATGCAAAATGTAATTCTTGTAAGAAGTATATTTCTCACATGTGAAGGAAGAAAGAGGTGCTACTCAGATGCTTAAGTCATAGGCTGAGATATTCAGAATGCCAAGCCCTGTCTTTTAAAATAATAATTATGCTCTTCTTTGTAACTCCAAAATTACAAGTGCCTTTCTAAAACATGGTGTCTTCACTCTGAATTTGAACGTTAGGAAGCTTTGATTTTAAATCCGATAACCATTTTGGTATTGGCTATATGGAAGCATTTTTATTCTTCTTTATCTATATTTTTAACTAATTGCCTGTAAGGAAAGTATTTTTTTCAGAGGTTCTTCTGAACTCTTGACGCTGAAATCGGTATTCCGGCACGAAACTGTGCAGTGGTGATGGGACAGCATTGCAAACCATTATTTAGTTGTAGCTTGTCATGTAATAGATATATTTTATGGTTAACATCTCCAAGTGCTAACAATACTTTCTGTTTGCATAGTGTTTTAAAGTTTCAGGGCACTGTGAGGCACATTGTTTTGTTCCATCCTCACACTTGTATTCCTGTAAGGCAGATGTTGTGTCTCCCGTTTTTCAGGGAGGGGGCTGAGGACTCAAGCTATACAGGTTTGCAGGCAACTGAGATTTAATTTGAACTCCTGTCTTCTGTTTTAAGGCCATTGTTCTTTCTGTTTAATGCCTTCCCAAAAAGATGGAAGGAAGCACTTTTCACATGTTAATTTAAATTCCTGCAGAACTCAGTGTAATTAATATGATTATTTCTGTTTGAAATGTAAAGGAAATAATGTGTCCTTTAGGAAGACTTATCCTGATTTTATTAAAAAAAAGTTTTTTCTGTACTTGTCTTCTTTGAAAGAAGCAAACATTCATGGTAGACTTACCTTTCAGGATTTTAATGCTCAGGCCAGGGAGCACCTTTGAATTAAAGCCCTCCTGTGACCAGTATATTAGTTTAATAATCAACACATTACAATAATGCAACAGTTTATACATGAAGTATAGCCATTTTTTAAAAATTCCATACTCATAAACTATTGATCAACTTCCGAGCTGAATTACTTTTTTTTTCCTAGTAATTTTTAAGTAGTAACTTGAGCTGAGATGACATCAAGAAAGATACTCTTATCTAGTGTAGGGTGGCTTTTATACTTTTCCCAGACTTGTGTTTCATAATGGGTATCAGTTGCTGATTTTATTTTACTATTTTTAGGATAATTGGTTCTCTTCCCCTGCCCCCTAATATTGAATTTGTTTCCCTAACAAAAATAATGGGTCATGTTTATTTGATGTTAAAACTGAATCGAAGAAAATAGTCTTTGGAATCTCCCCGCCCTCCCCCCCCCCCCCCCTCCGTAGTGCCTATAGGGTGAATTGACATTGCAGTTTCTTGCCAGGGAGATTAATTGGAGATGAAAGTAGTGTTGCATGTTTTATATTATATTTGCTAGTAGGGGATATGCTGACTCTTACCAAAAAACATCTTCAGAAATGTCTTACGCATTATAATTTAATCCATCTGTCCGGTATGGATTTGGATGGTTTTCAATTTAAGCCAAATAACTATTAAATACGATTATATAACACTATATTTTAAATTATCTGATAGAATGTGTGGATTGGTGGCTGGTTCAATGCCAAGTTATACTTAGTTGTTGGTTGCAAGAGGAAGTGGAGCAAAGGATTCTAGATTAAGGTGGTCTGTCTGTGTCCAGATTGATAAAGTTCTTTGTTGGTATTTCAAAATAATGATTTTTCATATTCCATCAATTTCTCAAATATTAAAATTCTTAGCATTACTTGGGATATATGTGGGGGATAAAAATGTATAAAGGGAGGATCATTATTTTACCCTATGTACATCTCTTTTAATCCACAGACCTGATGGCTTAAAAATTCATTTTTGGGGACCCCTTTTGGAAAATACTTTTGATTTGGCTGAATGTTATCAGGCCTGTAAAGTGAGAGAGAGTAAGAATAAGAATTGCAGAATTACATATAGGTGTGGGGTCTTCATGCTATAGTGTGTGATTCTCTGCTTCATCCAGAGGAAGATATGGTTATTTAATTTTGAATTGTTTTTCTTTGTGTTATCAGTTTTTTGTTTTGTTTTTGTTTTGTTTTTGTAAGAAAATGGATGTGATGACTCACAGTTTCAGATAAATCATGTCTGAGATTTATATAGTGTATTATGATTCCAGTGATTGTGAGTTAAAATGTTTTGGTATTTGGACATAACTAACATGTTTTTTAAGAACTTACCATGTCAAGTACTCATATTTGTGCTGAGTCCTGGAGGTAGTGAGGGAAAACACAGCCTTCGTTGTTCTGACAAACTCCTGCTCTCATCTGTGTTAGTTTAAGAATGAGTTTTAAGTTTATAAATGCACTTAGTCCTTCAACTATGCTAATGAAATATTTAGTGACTGCATGGCTTAGATATAACTAAGTCAGCCCATGAACATTTTTAAGGCACTTCTCTGGCTGGGTAATGTTTGTAATCTTAGTGCTGATAACATCCCAGAGATGGAGAGGTTATTAGCCCATTTTTTCAGTTTTAGAAACCAAAGATAAATTTTATAGCGTCAGTTTTTATTCTTCAACCTTTAAATTTCTGCTCTAAAGAGATACCTCCTCTGACCACTTCCTTTTCTCCAAAATGGGTTAGATTTTCCATTTTCTGGTATCTCATAGTACCTGGTAGTTACCTTTCTTAGGGTACGATCTTCATCACTATTTTATTTGGATCTCTTTGTCTTCCTTGGTAGAGCATGAGCTTCATGAGAGGAAGGGCCTGGTCTTTCATCTGTTTGTGTCTTTAGCACTTAGCATACTTCTTGGTACATAGCCCTGGTGAACTCCAGTCTTCCTTTTATTTTTAATTGTCATAAAGATAGAAGAATTAGAAAGTATATTTGGAATTCTGCAGTCTGTAGAGAGCTCCTTATCACTTTAGAGCACCTGAATTGTAAGTGGGGATGAAGTCTTAACAGCTCTGCACATATCAGGGAAAGAAGGTTCTAAGTGAAATGCAGTGTTAAGCAGAAGAACATCCCAGTGCTCTTTAAATGTGGTAGAACAGTAGGGGCCCTTCTCTAGGAGATAATGAGAAGATGTCAGAACTGCTTTGAATCAGATGTTTATTTACTTTTGTTCTTTCTTGAGGAACTTATTTAGCCAGTGTACTCTAATACAATTGGTTCTCCTTGTCTAAACTCCTAATGAGATTTCTTATGACAGATTAAAATCAGAATTTTGGAGGCCCTTGTCACATCCCAAATAAGCCTTCTTACCTGAAAGAGTTTATCTGCAATCTCAGATGCCAAATGGAAACCCAAAGCCTGAGGAGCAATTGAAATTGCAAACTCAGTGCCAACAGCAACTTTGATATCAAAAGCCCCCCTTTGCATGCTGTCACCAATCCCACTCATTGAAGATAGAATGGCTTACGTTTTTTGCCCAAACAGATAGATGTAGTTTTCCTTAGCATTGGAGATATTGATTATAACAAAAGCTGCCAAGTTGAGGGCCTCTTCTGTGCCAGGTGCTTTCCATGCATTATCTCTCATCCCTGTAAGACCTTTTAAGTTAGGTGGTTTTATCTCCTCCCTGACTCGTAGTGCGTTTGTGTAATGAGGCATCTAAGGCTCAAAAATGCAGTTTGCCCAGTCAAGGTGCGCAGCTTGTAAATAGGCTGAAAATTTAAATCAAACCTGTAGTGTTTTGATAGGCTACTTTAAGAGATAAAAGGATAGACCTCAACAGTGTTGTCTGTTTTTAAATGAAAGTTTCATTTTAGTAGAAGCCCCTTAGGACTTGGTGATGATGAATTTTTAAAAGAGGTTCCTGAAAATATGTTTTACCAAAAAGGCAAGCTTACTTTTTACCCCTGTGTTCTCCAGCAGTATTTGTCAGTATTGAGTAGGGACTCAAGGTAAGAATTTAAAATTTTTTATATATTTCAGGGGTCCAAGAGGAAATAGGAAAGCATTCTGTATAGAAAGTAAGTAGAAGTCTAGCTAAAGGTCTATCTTGAAGGAACCTCTGAGGTGCACAGAGCTCTTTGTATTTTAATACTTTGTCTATCATATCACAGAAACAATTGGTTGAGAATATGATATCAGGGATTTATAGTCAGTTTATGGTATATTTAGAAATTCACCATCCTCAAAAAGAGTATTGAGAATGTACAAGAACATATTACCACAGAGAATGGTTTTGGCTCTCTGGAAGAGGGGAATATGTTTAAATATATTTGCCTTGCAATTGCTAATAATAGCAGCTACCATTTATTAAGAGCTTTTTCTCATTTACATGCTTTATGTTCATTATTTAATTTAAGTCTTCAACAGTCTTAAAAGAGTAAATCATTTTACCTTATTTTACAGGTGAGAAAACTAAGGTCAGGAAGGTCAAATAATTTGCCCAAGACCACACAACTAGTAAGTGGTGAACCAGATCCTTATCTGCCCAACAGCAGGGCACTATGCAGTGTACCTATGGGCACCAGATAGAGCTAGAAGCTTTCTCTGTATCTGGTTTTTCATGTTTGACTTTGTGTGGGGGAATTTCAGTCATGCAGCTCTTCAAATTAACTGTCTGGATGGGTGATTTGGTGAACAGGGCAGATTGCATACTGTACAGAGGGACAAGCAGTGGTATGGCAAAATGGTGTATGATAGTTTTCTCATCCTAGAAATATTGAACGGAGAAACTCATTCTTTAGGATGTTCCTTTCATTAATATGTACAAAATTATCAGGACATCCGATTGATTTTTATTGTGCTATTCAAGATATAGCATCTGAAGCTTAAATTCACAAATGAAGCTTCCATAAACAGTTTTGTGACTGCACATCTTAACATGTCACAACATTCAGTAGTTTCTCTCTACAAACGTAGAATGTCTTACTGTGAATTGGTAAGCTGTAAATTTCCATAATTTTTCACCTATCAGCCTCTGCTGCTATTTTAAGGATTTTAAAAGATGACCCTTGCATATTATTGATGCTATTCCTTGGTATGATAAAGGGCGTGCGTATGTGAGAGCACCCTTTTTGATATGTCTTTTGGATAGAAATCTTACACTTGTGGTCACTGTTGGTTTGAGCTACCATGGTGAAATTAAAACGGAGAGGAAAAGTGGCAGTTTTCATTCTCATTTTTTCTCTACTTCGGTATTTATGCCACGTGTGCTCTGGTTTTTTTCCACTAGATGGCGCTCCACACAGCTAGGTTACCCTCTTCCGTCATCCACACTGGTAGCTACTCCTGAACTGAAATTAGTCTTGATCAACAAGCTTGCATTGCTTTTGATTTTCATGCATTGGTATTAATTTTTCGTATTTCTGATATCTTAAGAAGGATATTTTCTAACCAGTACTTGTAGAAAACCATGACTTGTTTTTGTTTTTGTTTTGTAGCCACTGTTTCTTTATTGCCTGAGGTGTGCACGGAACTGTTACTAGGTTCTTTTTCACACATTTCTTCATTTGATCCTGGTGATTGTGGTGTGAAGTTAGTTCTGTTGTTTTCATTCTGCAGACAAAGAAATGGTGGTTAGAGGGATGTATAACTTGTTTAAGGTCATGCAGCTAACTTATATTTTAGGGATCACTGTACCCTAAAGAAAAAAAAGATTCCAAAGCATTGAATTGAAAACTTTTTTCAAGGATGGTGAGGATGGTCTGACTTGTGGCTGTGGGCCATTGCAGTCTGTATTTTGGTAGGGAAATTATAGTCTTCACAGTTAATTTGCATTAGAGTGTAGGTCAGATTCTTTCATTTGTGTAAGGAAACAAACAGTAGTAACAAAATATTTGTCAGCTGGTGTGGAAATTTCTGCTTCCTCTTGCCTTCTGTTGTCTACCGACTTGAGTGGTTTAAGGGACTTGATCAGTACCAGCTACAAAATGTGGGAAGAATTTTGGACAAAGCTGTGATTATATTTTTAGTAGTATTTAGCAGGGCTGAATACTGGATCAAGAGTCCACAGGTCTTCAAAAATTTATGCTGCTGAGGTTTCTTTCATTTTATTTGTTTATTCAACTAATATTTGTTGAACTGCTAAATTGTGTGCCCTGGACCGGTTACTTTACTTCTCTGAGCTGCTGTTCCCTCATCTGCAGATGGCACTGATGCCTGCCTCATTGGTTGTCATTCAGATAAAATGACAGTACTTTCATATTTGTTCAAGTTTATTATAAGTGTTAATGTATTAGAATAATTTGTTATACCTAATATGGGATTTATGTACATTTGTATATTTCTGTTCCTCATATATTATTTTTTATATCTGGATTTCATACCTCAGCTCTTGGTTATCTCCCAGTGAAGTAGATTATCTGCTGGTAATTTTTTTTAGGGCTAGTTTCTTCTACCACCTGTGTCTCCTGGATCCCTTGCTTTCAGTTTGGGTGTACTCAGGAAGTATAAACAGAAGCAAAACACTTAGAAAAATCATCTCATCTTTTGTTTGCTTACCATGTTTCATCTCTGTTACAGTTCTTCAAAGAAATGCTTCAGGATCTTGATCTCACTTGTTTAAAATTTCCATTGAAAATTCTGTTCTTTGCAACTGATGTGATGTGGGCACAACAGCTTTGGCACCTATTGAGTGGAAAGTTTGCTCAACTGTAATTTTTCAGTCACAATTTTGTACGCTGAACTAATTGAGGTGTCTGTGGTGTTGGCTATCATTTCTGCTGTTAATTGTCAGTACTCTTCAAGTAGGGCATGAATAAGATTGATTTTTTTCATCGCAAATGGACCTAGGTGGTCTGTTGCTGCAGGATTCATCTTCAAAATCATCTCGTTTCTTCTTAAAACAAGTTATCCATCTGTAAACTGCTGATTTCTTTAGGGCATTGTTCCCTTAAACTTTTTTAAGGCATCAGTGATTTCACCATTCTTCCACCAAGCTTCATTTTAAATTTGATGTTTGTATTTTCTTCAATGTTAGCTGAATTCATGTTGCTCTGATCGGGGCTCTTTTCAAATTGATATCTTATCCTTTTTCATGCCTTAAACTAGGTCCTATTCAGACGTGTTATAACAAGTTAGTACGAGTTAGTTCTGATGCAATAAAATTTTGTAATCCATGCATAGTTTTCTCATAATACGTATTTTCCACGAACTTTTTGAAGACCTCGTGTATATGTGTTTTCATAACTTATATGAGAGTAAGGTGTATTTATCATGTTTCTTTACCCCTAAATACTTAAATACCTTGGGGTGTATTTCCTAAAAGTAAGCACCTTCTAAGGCTGCAGTATGATGATCAAAATTAAGTTTAACAGTACTATCTATTCTGCAGATCTTATGCTCATTTTGCCAGTTGATCCAGTTTGTCTTTTATAGCATCCAGTTCAAGAGCATACTTTCAAGAACATATATCGTATTTACTTGTCCAGTCTCTTTAGTGTATTTGTTTGGAATAGCTCCTGCCTTTCATGATATGCATTTTGGAAGACTACACAGGTAATTTTTTTCTAGAATGTCTCTCAGTTTGTGTTGTGTGATGTTTCCTTAAAATTAGATTTGTTGTATGCTCTTCTTTATCAGGAATGCCACTGAGCTGATGGTGTGTCCTTCTCAGTACAACATACCAGGGACATATGACGTCAATATCACTTTGTCCGTTCGTTGGTGGTGTTAAGTTTGATCACTTGGTTAAGGTGGTGCCAGTTATCTCCACTGTAAAGTTACTATTATCCTTTTGTAATTAATTAGTACTTTTGTAATTAGGGAGATACTTTGAGACCATGTAAATATTCTGTTCCTCGTTAAACTCTCCCTCACAAATTTTAGCGTTTATTAATGTTTCTTACCTGAATTATTACTATGATGGTTGTAAAATGGTAATTTTCTAAGTCAGTTATTCCATCTACGTTTATTGGTTGGCATTCTACTGAAAAGGAACGTTTCACTTTTTAAAAAAATCTTTTCTCCTTCCTCCCTTTCTTACTGTCTTTTCTGTCTTATCTATTTTATAAATTCATGGATTATTTTTTAATGCAATTGGTTATAATCCTTTACTATCACTATGACACTCAAATTGTTCCAGATTTGGCCTTTGGGAGCCCTTTGCCCTGACTCGTGGGTCCTTTTGACAAGACCATCCCATAAGTTTTTAGAGGTATTTTTGTTTGTTTGTTTGTTGTTTCCCTTTCTAAAAACAAGCATTTTGTTACTTGCTTTGCCCTGGCCCTAGAATCAGCTCTTTTTTTTTTTCCTGTTTTTTAGTGTGGAATGCTACTTAGGAACCAAGATCTGGACTCCAGGTGTGTCATTGTTTCTAGGCCCTATCACCAGAGAGCTAGGAAATAGACATGTATGTGTGGGTGTATCTCCTTTGTCTTTATGCTAAACTCTAAGCTTAGGGCCCGCAAACTTTTTCTGTAAAGAACAAAGAGTAAATACTTTGTCACTGTACATTCTGCTCAACCTCTGCTGTTGCAGCAGAAAAGCAGCCATACATAGTACGTAAATGAATGAATGTGGTTGTGTTCTGATAAAGCTTTATTGATAAAAACAGGCAGTCTGTTGGATTTGGCCATGTGCTGTTGTCTGCCTACCCTTCCCTGCTTGCAGTGTAGAGACTAGAGACCACGTTTTATTACCAAGTTTAGAAAAATTCTCTTTTATCAATGCTGTCCACAGTAGGGGCACAATAAAAGTTATTTGGGTGAATGAATTAATGATTGTGGTAGGCTGTTTTTATTGCAGACCATTCATTTCTCTCGTATAGATTTTTTGGACATCAGTTTCTTGTGACTTGTGTAATTTGTTGATCCTTATTTGCAAAATGAGAGTCTTTTAAAAACTCTCTGAATATGAATTTTCATATTCATGAAATGCAAAGTAATAGTGAGAAAAATAATTTCATAAACTTGTGAGGGCATTTTTCTCGCCATGATAAAATAGTTACTTTTTTCTTAGTCAAGGCATATCTCAAGGCAGAGCCACACGTGCAGGCATCGGCACAAGGTCCCTGATGTTGTCTATAGCATTACTCCCATTCCACATAGTCTCAGCTGAAAGACAAGACTCCAGAACCTGTCGGTTATTGAAAAATCTCATAATTATACTTCTTTTATTGTCTTAGAATAGATGTTTCTTCACAATCTTTAAATGTAATTTATCGCTCTAATTTATTCAAAAAAGGGCTTTATTACACAGTAACAAATGGATTTTATCAGGGAGTGATCCAATTATCAGTGAAAAGTATGTCATTAGGAAAGACCACCTATTGTTGAAGCACAGTGACTGCCATCAAGGTAATGTTTGACACTGAAAAAGAAACCAAGCACCAGAGTACATCACTGCAAATATCAATAGCTTAAACATAAAGATGCAAATTCAGTATTCAATTAATTTAAAGTGTCTCTGATGACTCTAAAATAAATTAGGCTTTTAATTATTGCTTACATTTTTTTTAATTCCAAAAATTCAAAAGTCGATTTTAAACTTGTTGGAGAGCAGTTTTTCTGTTGTCAGCAAGCAATCCTATTGTTTATTAGAAAAAGCATGAAGTTTTGCTCAATCCTTTCTCTACAATCCAAAGAAGTGGTTTTAAAGTTCTGTGTCTCAGAATAATTTGTGGTTCTGTGGAACATAAATTATGGTCTGTTGATAAAGGTGAAACTGAGCAGGATTTCTTTCCCCACTTGGCTTTTATTTTCTAGTTCTAGAGATACCTTATACGATTTTTATTTATTTAATAAGTTTTACTGTTTTCTTGTTGTTGTTGTTGTTTTAATATGAAAAGTACTAAGGAAATTATTCCTTAGTGTCTGTCTGTATCTCTTTCTCTTAAAGAGATATGTGGAAAAAGGAATTTCTCCACTTTTTGATCCATTACCCATCAGTTAGTATACCGTCAATTCAGAAAAAATAGGGAACCATAATTCCCTGACCTATATTTATACAGTCTACAATAACTTAGAAGAATAAGGGAATAAGAAATAAAAAAAACTCATGTAATTTAGCAATTGATTATATTCTGGATTGTATTTTTCTAGTTTCCTCCCCCATGCTCCTTCCCTGGGGTGCATTACTTTTGGAAATAATAAGCTATATGAGCTTCAATTTTTTTAATCTATAAAATGGTCATGAGAAAATCTACATAAAATGCCTGGCATATTGTTAGGTGCTCAAAAGTTAGTCACTTCCCTCCCCCCCAAAAATTAAGTAGGCTATCAGGACATATTGCCCAGCACAAAATGCTAGGAGAAGAGTGTGTGTGAATTCTTGGCTCACCTGTCTTTGGTAGAGTACCAATAAAGGATTCATAGCAGAAAATAGTTTTTTTAGGGTTGGAGAACGAGTGTTAAAGCAAAGGAGTAGCATAATCCACTATTCAGACCTCAGACTCTTTCAGGAAATCACTAGTTAGACTTTTGGGGGAAAAACCTTTAAGAGAAGACTAGTAGGGTGTACACCTCTCTACAGTCTTTCCCTGTAGACTGGAGGAATGTTGACTTCTTCCTCTGTTTATTCTGTAAAGATCACGTGCTTAGGCTGGACTAAGTGCTAGGATACAGAGCTGGGTAATACTTCATCCCTGCTTAAAGAATTTTCAGCTCAGTGGGGACGCAGCGGCCAAATTAAAAGACATTTATATTGTAGGGTGGTAAGTGCTGTAATAAAGACAAGTGCACTGGGTACTATTGCACTTCATAGGAGCAGTTCGTTATCCCTGTTGGGGGATGGAAGAGGACTTACGTGTGACTCCTGATGTAGTAGTAGAAACATCTTGGGCTCCAGAGTGTGGCATAACTGTGATGTAAGTTAACTTCTTGGAGTCTCTTTCCTCTCTATGAAACCATGCAGGGCTCTTTAGCATATACTGTGCAGTGAATGAGTTCCTGTTCTCACATTCTTTGCATAGTGCCCTCCTCCTTTGCATCCAGAATTGCATTTATTACACTTAGATCATAATGATTGCTTGGGAGTTATCTCTCCAGTGAGAATCCAAGTGCCTTACAGGCAGGAGATCTGACTCATTATCTTTGATTCCTTCCCCCGTACTCAGCATAGTGGCTGTGAGATAGTGGGCACTCAGTAAATGTTTGTAGAGTGAATAGCCAGTTGGTCTCAGTTTCTTCATTATGGATTAGAGCAATGAATTCATTCTCTCAGAAGCTTTAGTCAAGGAAGATGAGTGTTTTCCTTTCCTTTAAGTTTCTAGCTGCTGATTTTGAGGAGAGGTCTGCTATTTCTCAGTTAAGTGTACCAAGTGTGTGCACTCTGGCAGTGTGGGCACTTGTCGGGTCTGCCGCTGGCGACCCGAACAGCCCTAGGCTCATTCCTTTTGGTGGGTGAGCGAATGGCCTGGATTACTCTTTCCCTCCGGTCCCCTTTGGAAGGAGACAGGGGAAGAGAGCCGTGAAGAGAGGTGAGCACAGCCGCCGGCCCCAACTAGCCCGATTTAAAGGACACTCAGACACGGCGGGGGTTCTGTCGAGCAGTTCCATTTATTATCACACAAGCACTTGCTTTTAAAGGCAAATGGGGAAGGGAGGTTTTTTACATAATCCAATCAGCTTAAAGGTCAAGGGCATGCATCCTGTCTCAATGCCTAGCTATGGCAACCACGCAGTGTTCACGAGCGTGGAAGCGCTTATTTGGCCAATAAGGGCTAAGGCAAAGTTCCCGCAGACACTCCCACCCTACTTCCTCCTGGCGCTGTCATAGGCTGCCACTTTTTTTTTTTGTCTTTTTGTGACCGGTAAGGGGATCGCAACCCTTGACTTGGTGTTGCCCGCACCATGCTCAGCCAGTGAGCGCACTGGCCATTCCTATATAGGATCCGAACCCCGGGCGGGAGCGCCACTGCGCTCCCAAGCACTGCACTCTCCCGAGTGCGCCATGGGCCGGCCCAGGCTGCCACGTTAATACGCCCTTGTGGGCCCATAATGGTGCCGCTTATAATGTCACTTAAGGTGGCATTAGTTTTTAAGGCCCTACAGGTACTAGCCTTGAGTCTGGGACTCAGACCTTGTGGGAATTCCCCCTCTTGCCACTAAGAGTTATTGCACCTGGCTACATACCTTTACCTCTCTAAACTCCAGTATCTTAGTTTGTAAAAAAAAGGCATGATACTAACTACCTCCCAAACTTCTTGTGAATCAAGACTGTATGTGACTAGACTCCAGGTCTCCTGAGAGCTTGGGCTTTTATTCCCTGCTGGATCTTCAGTGCCCAGGATTGTGCCTGACATACAGTGGATACTCAATATTTGTTGAATGAACAACGTATTTGAAAGCACTTTCTAGAAGTCTGTTTGGAGTATAACGTGAAAGCAGGAATGTGTAGAGAAATGGGGCAAGAGGGGTAGGTAGGGACTAGAACATGAAGGGTCTCACAAATAGCTAAAGAGTATTGCATGTATCTTAAGGTCCTGGAACACAGTTAAAGTATGTAATACAGGGGAATGTCATGATCAGCTGTGTGTTTTAGAACGATCATTTGGGATGCTGAACAATGTAGCTTGAAAAGTTTTGAATTACGTGAGTTCAGAGTTATATGTGGTGTTTCTGGACATCTCCTTTCACTAAAAGTGCACACTGCCCTGTATTTGAAGTCCTGATTGAGGATGATATCAGCTACGGGGTGTGAGGAATCGAAAGAGAAAAGGACAAAGGAAGGAATCCTTGTGGCTATATCAACACTGAAGGATTGGGCAAAGGAAAAGAAAACCTCAGTTATTTTCTTACTTAAGGTGGCTAACTTCATAAAGGTTGTGTATCTTGCCACTGTAAATAATGCTTACAAATGTTTATTTTTAAAGCTTGTGTGTTTTCTTGATAATGCATTTATTTTCAAGTAGACATCTTAAAATTTGTTGTTGCCAGCGATGCTTAAGCAAAGCAGGGCCATTGTAAACTTCTTGAACCCTAAGCTGATAAGAATTTGGAAGAGACATGGGATAGAATAGTCAGTTTATCACAGGCTTATTGGAGAGCTTAATAGCTCCTGATAATTTTTCTTCGTCAGTGACCACAAGTCTTCCAAATTAACTCTGAGTTGGTTCGCACTTTCCCAGTAGACTTTAAATGTAAATGACATGTTTCGTGGTTCCCAGTCCTCACCAGCATATACAGGTTGCAATTGCTGAATGTTTCATTGTGAATGTTTTTGGTTAGTGTTGCTACATCAGCTGAGTGGTTGGGCCCAGATCTTCTTGTCCTTGAATGTGAATCCTGCTGCCTAAAGGGCCTATGTCATGCCTCAGAGGTTCTCTGAGGATATATGTAGAGTGCAGAGAACATTCTAGGCAGATATACACTTATTATTAAAGAACTTTGGCCATAAAAGCCTTTGATGTATGAACTGCAACAGATTTTTTCCCTCCCACCTCCTTTCATTTAGGGCTTAGGGTAGGAGCAGACCCAGTTGTCTGCTCATGTAGTCTTTTTCTTGGGTTGTACCCTAATTCATTGGGGCTTTTTTGTTTTGTTTGTTTTTTGGGTTTTTTTTTTTTTTTTTTTTTTTTTTTGAGTGGGGTTGGGAGCCTCATCCAAATTGGGTGGGGCTCTGGGGCTTTCTCATTGCAACAGCCACATGATAAAAATAGGCCAAATGGAGAGTTACAGGAGAAAAGCCCAGAAAAAGTTTCCTTTTCAGAAGAGAACTCTTTAGTTCCTTGCCTACATGGAATCTCTACCTTCTAGTACTCTGGTCTGATTTGATGTCTCAGAGGAGTTTATTAGAATGGCCTTAGTTCTTTCTCACTGGTACTGGTGTTACATGTAGGGATCTTTGTTATCCTCCAGAGACTTGAGTATGTCACTGACATTTTTTTCAGTTCCTTTGCCTATAGACCTTATTAGGAATTAAAGAAGTGTCAGTTCATAGTTTATAGTCTCATAGTTAATTTAATTCACTTTAAAGTTTTCAATTTCTATTGGAGTAACCTGTAAAAGTCCCCTTTCCAGAATAATTTTGCCATCTGTTTGAAAAATATTAACGATAAACTTTTCTAAGTATTCTTGATTTGGATTCCTCGTTTGGAGAGAAAATATTTGTCTTAACTGATGCCACATACACATAAAGGGAATGGTATTTCTTCTGATTAAACAAAATCACAATGTTCAGAAACCATAAACTTTGCCTTGAAACCTAATATATGCAGCATGCTTGAAGCTAGCCAGATGCTCAAGGGAGGTATGCACTATGTCTTGCTTACTTTCTAATAATTCAGACTTCAGTTGAGTTGGCTGTTCCTCATAACCTCAGGTTATGCTATGTCTTATATCTTAATTATTTTATTTAACACTGTTGGTTTAAAATTGTAATGAATCAGTTTATGTTGCTTAATATTCTCTAAGTTCTTTATGGCAAGGGCCTGGAATCAAGCACTATTAAGAAGATCACTCATTCAATTTAGTTCAGTAAGAAGTGATTTTCTTTAGAGGTTTCATTTTAAGATGAGGTGCATCTGTGTAAAGAAAACAGACTAGAATTGCTTTTTCTTTTTTCAATTTTTAGATTCAGATGTTCTTTAAGACCTATCTAAAATAAAACTGAAAAATTGGAAGGAAGAACGTATTAGTTTTTTATGGCTGCTGTAACAGATTGTCATACATTTAGTGGCTTTATTATTATGAAATCCTAGAGACTGGATGTCTGAAATAGTTTCCACTGGGCTAAAGTCAAGGTGCAGGCACTGCTGTGTTCTTTTCTGGAGGTTGTAGAGGAGAATCTGTTCCTTAACTTTTCCAGCTTCTGGAGGCTGCCTGCATTCCTGGGCTCATGGCCCCCTTTCTCCATCTTCAAAGCCAGCAACGTCAGGCTGAATCCTTTTAAAACTGCCGTCTCTCTTTTTTCTCTCTGCTCTACCTTTTCTTCCATTTATAACTGCCTTTGTGCATTGTGCTTGTCCGTATAATCCTGTATAATCTCCCCATTTTGAGGCTAGCTGACCAGCAATCTTGGTTCTATCTACAACCTCAATTCTCCTTTGCCATGCAATCTAACATTTATAGGTTCTGGAGATTAGAATGTGGGCACCTTTAGGGGAGCCATCATTCTGCCTACCACAGAGGAATACAGGAGGAGTGTGTGTGTGGCAGAAAACCGATGTTTATCAAGTGCCTACTGTATCTTCAGCCTAGTTTTAGAGATTTTCATATATTATGATATTTCAAATTATACATCAGAGGTTCTAGAGACATTAAATGATTTGGCAGTGCCATGTAATTGTTAATAATAATGAGCTATTATTTGTTGAATTCTTGCTAAGTATCAGCCACTGTGCCAGGAGATTTACAGGCTGTATTTTTCCCAATCCTCAGTACAGCCCTCTGAGATGAAAGACATAAATTCCATTTTATAGGCAAGAAGACAGGCTCTCATGGAAGTTGTGACTGACCCAATGTCATATGGCTAGCTTATAACTGAATGCTTTAGACTTCAGCCATCTAATTCACAAACCCATTCTCTCTTTTTTAAAAATTTTATTTAAATTTTATTTTTAAAATTTAAAACCTGTTAGATTCATTTTTTTTTGTATAAATGTATTTGTGTGTGATTGTGTGTCTATGCAGTGTTTCAACACATTTACATGAAATCAGTTTCCCAAACTGTATTTTCCTATAAGATCTTAAGCTATTCAAAGTGAATTTTTCTTTTCTTTTCTTTTAATTTATCAATATACAGTGTAGTTGATTTTTGTATCCCTTTACCAATTACTCCTTGCCCCCCTCTCTTAGAGAAAATGTTAAGTGAAATAAGCCAGGCACAGAAAGAGAAATACTGCATGTTCTCACTTATTTGTGGGAGCTAATAAATATACAAACAAACAAATGGTGGGGGTTGGGGGGAGAAGACAGCAATCACAATAAGGCCTTGTTAAGTTACTCTTTAAGTTACAGTGGATTAAGATGTAGGGATCTTATAGAGTTGATTTCTCTTGCCTCCCACATCATAATGAAGTTTTATCTGGATAATATTCAGAGTACCTGTCAGGTATTTGCTATCACATGTCAAAATGACCAGGTAATTGCTAAGCTGACTTTACAACTTTTATCCTTTTTTTCCTTCTCTTTACCTTCACACTTTTTATCTATTGGTAGACCATACCAGTCTTAGTATTTATTGTGCTTCTCCTTAGTAACTGCTTTTGGTTTTCCCCGAAACAGTCTTTTCTAATCTTAATATATTGCAATTTGTGAAATGGAAATCAGAGTCCTTAACTTTATAGGAAATCTGATCTATGAAATGTTTTCAGGTGAGTAGTTTCCTATCAAACCAAGTGTATATTTCTCCCTTGCTGTTGCTTTGCCCCCCACGGATTTGTCACCCCACTTACCCTGGGTGATGGAGCCGCAAAGGATTACTCAAAGCCCATCTCTTCTGAGAAGTGAGAAGCCCTGAAGTGGTTAACTTCCCCGGAATCCTCAAGCGAGAGGCATCCCTTCCTTGGGAAATTAACCCCGAATTGGGGTTCTCTCCCTGTATTTATTTTCCAGAACAGGAAGTTATAGGAAAAGAACATAGGTAGGGTTATAGTTTAACAATATAGACTGGTAACTCTCAGTAAAAACAAGTCAGATGACATTCCCTTAAGACAATTAAGCGATCCATCAACAAAAGCTTGATCTTAGCAAATATTCCTTCTCCTCCCAGCAATTTTCCAGTATCTTCACATATCAATCAGTAACCTGTCTGTCCTTGAGCCAGCAACCTTGCTGTGTTAGAATTCTTTATCTTGTACCAGAGACTTTATAGCCTGAGGGAAATTTCCTGTCCTTTGCAAGGTCACTATTTGAAACTGCAAGGCTTTGGAAAATCAGGTGCTGTGAAATACATATGCTTTATAGTATATTCCACACCTTGCTGTTTGTGTGGTGTCATAGTAAATTTTTATGTATGTAGTTATGTGGTATCTAGGGCTTTTGCACTTGTGTTTTCCTCTCCCTATTCTGTGTTAGGTGCATCGCATCATCTGATGTTCACAACATCCTCTTTTAGGTAATACTACTGTCACAGTTGAGTAGATGGGGAAACTGAGCACCAGAAATGCTAATAAATGACTTACTCAAGGTTATGCAGTATATGGTAGAACCAGAACTTCTATTATTGTCCATTTGGTTTCAAAGCTCTAGAGTTCATGGCCTCAAAAAATTAGCACATTAGTTAGGTAAATAGAAATAGGTAAAAACAGAACAAAAGAAAGAAGGTAAATGACATTTGAAGATGACAGTAGGGGAAATGTTGAAAGGAAGTAACTATTTGTCAGGTGAATTATACCAGCAATTAATATGGTAGGGAAGTTCAGGAAAGATCACTTTAGGCTGTGTGTAGTTAGTGATGGCTTATGAAAGAAAAGAGATTATTTTCTTCTTTCTGTGTAATTTGTTCTGGGATGTTCCATAGGCAGAAATAAAAGATTTAATAATGATAGTGGTTGCTACCATTTATTGCACATATAATTCTAGGATCTATTTTCCAGATTTTTTCATACATTATTTTACTTAATCTTTGCAACAGCCTTATACAGATAGGTATCAATACCCCCATTTTATAGGTAAGGAAACAGATTCTGTGAAAGGTTAAATCTTAGGGTTTACTAATCTGTAGCAGGGCGAGATTAAAACCAAGTCTGTTTTGACTTCAAAAACTGTACTCTTTGCTATACTGTGAAAGGTGTATCTTATGCACAGATTTTTGTTTCACTTTTGCATATTCAACATGATCATTTGAAATAATTTTATAAAACATGGGAATATGGAGAAAGAAACTGAAAATGATTGGCATAGTAAATAAACAGATAAACAATGCTCAAAGAACATAAGTGTATATATGTTAAAGTAGGGCTAAAGTGTACTTGGCTTATATTGATTCTGATGAGCTTGGTGACATGTAATGAACTAGGACTTGATTAAGCAATTTGTTTCAAATTTGATTTAGCAGTTTGTTTCAGTTAATGTCTGTCTGTGGTAGGCTGAATTTTGGACACCCGGATGTCCATATTGTAGTTCCCACAACTTGTGAATGTTAACTGTATCTGACAAGGGGACTTTGCATATGAGATGAAGTTAAGAATCTTGAGATGGAGAGATTATCTCAGATCATCCAGGTGGGCCTGGTGTTATCACAGTGGTCCTTATAAAATGGAAGTGCAGGAGTAGTCTGAGTCAGACAGAAAGCAGCATGATAATGGAAGCAGAGATTGGAATGATGTGGCCACAAGCCATGGAATGCTGCACTCTCTAGAAGATGGGAAAGAAGAGGAAAAGGATTCTCCTTTGTGGAGCCTCTAAAAGGGATGTTGCCTTACTTATTACCCTTTTTAGATTTTTGATCTCTGGAACTGTAAGATAATACATTTGTGTTGTGTAGCCACTAAGTTTATGATAATTTGTTACAGTGGCAATAGGAAACTAATATAATGTCCTTAAATAATTATGAACAGTTTAACAATAATAGTTGGAGACTTCAGTACGCCACAATGGATACAGCAACTAGGTTGAAGATTAGTAAGGAAATAGAAGACTTGAACAACATTATAAGCCAACTAGACTTAACAGACATCTGTAAAACATGCCCCAGAACAACTGTAGAAAGTATATATTTTTTCAAGTGCACATAGAATGTTCTCCAGGATAGACCAATGCTAGTTCATAAAACAAGCCTCAGTAACTTTTAATGGATTGAAATCATGCAAAGGATATTCTCCAACCACAGTAAAATGGGATTATAAATCAACAACCGAAAGAAATTTGGAAAATTCACAAATATGTGGAAATTAACAGACTCCTAAATAACCAATGAGCCAAAGGAAATTCGAAAATATTTTGACATAAATGAAAATGAAGACACAGTGTATCAAAACTTAAGGGATGCAGCAAATCACTACTTAGAGAAAAAGTTATAGCTGTATGCTATGTCAGAAATAAAGATAAATCTCAAATTTACCTAGTCCTCCATGTTAAGACACTGGGAGAAGAAGAGCAAATAAGCCTAAAGCAAGCAGAATGAAGGAAAAAAATACAGACCCGAATGGAAGTGAATGAAATAGAGAATAGAAGAAACAGTAGAGAAAAGTCAGCAAACTAAAAGTTGGTTCACTAAGATCAATAAAACTAACGAAACTTCAGCTATATTTACTAACAAAGAGAAGACTTCATGTCACTGAAATTGGGAATGAAAAAGGGGCCATTACTATTGACCTTTACAGAAACAGAAAGGATTGTAAGAGAATACTATGAACAAATATATGCCAATAAATTAGATAACTTAGATGGAATAGACAAATTTCTAGAAAGGCACAAAAAACTGAAACTGACTCAAGAAGAAACAGAAAATCTGAATAGAGTGAAAAAGAGATTTAATTGTTAAAAAACTACTCACCAAGAAAAGCCCAAATCCAGATGACTTCACTGGTGAATCCTACCAAACATTTAAGAAAAATTAATATGAATTCTTTACAAATTCTTCCAAGAAATAGAATACAAATGAATGCTTCTGTCTTAGTTGTTTGTGCTGCTATAACAAAATGCTTTAGATGGGTAATTTATAAATAACAGAAATTTATTGCTTGCAGTTCTGGAGGATAGAAAATTTGAGATCAGGGTGCTGGCAAATTCAGTGTTTGGTGAGGGCCTGTTCCTCACAGATGCCACCTTCTATGTGTCCTCACATGATGGAAGGATAGAAGAGGCAAACATGCTCTCAAGCCTCTTTTATAAGGGTAATAATCCCATTCATGAAGGTGGAGCCCTCATGACTTAGTTACCTCCCAAAGGCCCCACCTCTTAGTACTGTCAGCTTGGGGGGCAGTTTTCAACATATGAATTTTGGGAGGACATAAACATTTCAACAATAGCAGCTTCCCAACTCATTCTTTGAGTCCAATACCCTGATTCCAGTATCAGAAAAAGACATCACAGAACTACAGATCAGTATCTCTTATGAATAGGGATGCAAACATTTTAAACAAATTTCTAGCAAATCATTCAGCAATATGTAAAATGAATTATACACCATGACCACATGGGATTTATCCAGGAATGCAAGGATCGAAAATCAATTAGTAATATATCAAAAGAATAAAGGATAAAAATCACCTGATCATTTCAATGGATGCAGTAAAAGCACTTGACAAATCCTAATACCCTTTCATGATACAGCAAAACAAAACAAAACAAAAACACCCAGCAAACTAGGAATAGAAAGGAACTTCCCAAACCTGATAAAGTGCAATCTGTGAAAAATCCAGAGATAACAAACATACTTGTGAAAGATTTTTCTTCTAAGATCAAGAACAAAGCAAAGGTGTTTGCTTTTAACACTTCTATTCAACATTATGTTGGAGGTTCTAGTGAGGGTAGTTGGGCAAAAAAATAGAGTAAAAGCCATCCAGATTGGAAAGGAAGAGGTACAACAAACTCTGTTTGTAGATGACATGATCTTGTAGAAAGCATTTATTTGGCAGACTTTCAGCCTGTTACCTTTTATGAATACATGATAGTGGAACGAAATGTGCCAAACTAGAAAATTGGAAGCTTGGTTTTCCATTTCCTATCCTGGTATATGGTTGCTTTTCAAATATAATTTGTTGTTCCTTGATATTGTTATATTGGCAGAGAGCTTTCTTTGGCACTCAGCGTAATGATCAAGACAGTAATAGGCATACTGCCAGAATAAATGCTTTTCAGAATTTGGAGAAGTTCTTGGAGAAGCAGTTCTTTCTGGTTTCTTTCTGGCTTTGCAAAGTTTTAAAAAAAGATGTTGCTAATGTCACTGGACATTACTAATATATAACCTCAGAGTTGCTGGTTGGGCTGATGAACTCTTAGTAGTGTCTAAAGTTGTCCATAGGCAGAGAGAAAAATAATTAGCGATGACGTTTGTAGTCTTTGGATTTGCATCTGCTAAAACGTTCAGTAGAAGTACAAGTATTTTTCAGTGCTGCCCTGGAAACAGGAAACAGTTTAGACTTCCTTTTATAAGCCTTAGTACTAGAAAAGATGGAGGGTAAAAAGGAGCTCTTGGTTACAAGTCTGGTTTCTGGAAGAAACCTTGTGTCCATGGCTAAGATAATTCTGTGTCAGTTATATGCACAGATTGTCTTTATACTTCCATAGACTCAAATGCACCTGTGTGCCATCTTTTTTTCTAATCCCGATTTCTTTTTCTAAGTTTTTGGACATGTATGCTTGTGCGTGTGTGTTGAGGTGCATGGAAAGTGGAGTTGACTGGGAGAAGCTTGCTATTTGAGATTATGATTTCATTGTTTGGACAAGTAGTCTCATAGAGTAGATATCAAATGGGCTGTGGGTAGCTATTAGCTGTGAGGACTGGGGCAAGTTAATTCACCTTTGCCACACTTTCTGCGTCTGTAAAGTGGTATACCACTACCTACCTAGGGATGTTGGGAAGTGTGTGTGAACGTCAGTCGTAGTAAATAAAGTTGTGAAGAGTCTAATTATATTAGTGCCTGGCATGTGGTAGGTGTACAGCAAATACTCCTTTATTTTTCATAAGGCTTTTCTCATCAGAACATCTAGAAAAGAATTATGTACATTGAATAGCTGATGATGCTTTGTTACTGTTCTTGTGTTTATTCCTGAGGATGATATCATGTTTTGGGTTTTTTGTTTTTTCCTTCCCATAGCATTTCTAGACATCAAGTCTCTTTCCTCCCTCGTCTCTCCCTCTCTCTGTACTCCCTTCTCATTAAAAAGAAAGGTCAAAGCTAAAGGGTTTTCTCTATTGAAATGTATTTACTAACTAAATACTCTTTGCACCTGGCCCATGTTTGAAAGCTGCTGTTTTCCTTCACATTAAACATGTGGCACAGTGTCCAACCTGTCTGAAGATATCTTCTTCTCAAACCTGTAATTATTATAGTTACATTGTTTTACAGCACCAAACCCAAAGCATGATGGATTATGGCAAGTAAATATATTCAGCTGCCATTAGTGCATTTGTTGTGGTTTGCAGCTGCCCACACTGGCTTGTAATTGCTGTCAGATTGTGGTGTAGTAAAATGTTCTCATGGAGGCTGTGGGGGAAGGTGGAGGGCATTTTCTGTACTTTGGAATCTTTGAAGCCAATCAATCTTTGGAACTAAATATAATAAAAAGCATATGAATCAGATTGATACTCTAAATTTACATGATTCTTTTACTTCTCCTTTATGAATGACCATGATATGAAGGCATCATGTTTAGGTGCCTGATTCTGCCATCTGTCTGGTTTCCTGCTGCTCTTCTGCTGTCTGTTGCAGAGCTGAGCTTCCTCTGTTTGAGACCTTAGAGTGTTTGATGTTTGAATCCAGTCATGACCACTTATTCTCTCTCCCTGTCCAGGGCTGTTGGGACTCTGTTTCTTGGCCTGTACAAGACCTTTTTAGATGTATTTTAGAGCATAAATATAGAATCCCAACTTGTCTTGATGTTAGATGACTTTGAAAGTTCATTATTTTTGCAAGACAGTATTCCATAGTGATTAAGAATGCAGCCTCTGGAATCAGACTGCTTAGGTTTCAATCTTGTCTCATCACTCCCATTTACCAGCTGTGTGTCCTGGGGCAAGTAATTTGCACCCCCTCCCCCTTACTTAAATTTCCTCAGTTGCGGTAAAATGTGGACTATAGTAAAAACAACCACCTCAGAGTGTTGTCATGAAGATTAAATATGCTAACATTTGTGAAGCATTCATTGCCTGGAAGGTAGTAACATTCAACAAATGTTAGCTATTATTGTTACCGTTTTACAATTATTTGTCAAGTGCTGTGCTAACTGCTAGGGATGTGAAGATGAATAAGAAATAGTCCCTGATGTGAGAACCTGCAGTCCACTAGGATGTATACAGTGGAACTGTATATAATGTGATAGCTGCTGTGCAGAAGAAAAACCCTCTCTTCATCTCGATTATCCTCCTTACTCAGTTCAGTTTTCTTCAGAGCACGCCCTTACCATCTGACATATGCTTTATTTATCATCTGTCTCTCCCTACTAGAATATAAACTCCATGTAAATATCCCCAGCACCTTAACAGCGACTGACGTGTAATAAGTATTCAATAAAAGATAGTGAAGGAATGCTGAAAGTGCCATGGGAGCACTGATGAGAAAACAGTGAATTTGCCTGGAATAAGACAAGGAAAAAGTACAGAGAGATGATACTTTTTAAGTTGGACCTTGAAAGATGAGTAAGAGTTTGGCAGCTGTCTACAAGGTGGAGAAGAACATTTTAGCCAAAAGAGCAGAGGTTTAGACATATGAAAGTCTGTGGCATGAATGGGGAGAATGGGGCACACCTGTTATGACATCAGATAATTTGAGGGCTAGTTTACGAGACTATAGGAATTCGTTTTTCTGTTTGTTTTCTTTTTGTCAATCTCATGTTCTCATCTAAAGTCTTGCTTTGGTATTGCAGGAAATGTATTTTTATGTAAGGTTTCATACGATAGCTTCATCTTTTTGAGTGAAGTTAATTTCTAGAATACCAGCTATTCCTCAGTGATGTAATCAAGTGCAAATAGGACTAAATAGTGAGGATAATCGTAGCATTTGCAAAGCCCTTTACAGTGCTTTTATCAAAGCATTTTCACTTGTTACTTCACTTGAGGCTCTTAATAGTACTATGAGGCTCTTAATAATACTATGAGGTATGCAGGATTTATTGGCATCCCTAGTTTTGATATATTTTTTTCATTTGCCTAGGCCTTCAAAATACATAAGTTTACAAAAGAATGCCAGGCAATTCTACCAGAGGCCTTAGCTCCTGAGTCCTATTTGATGTCTTATGGACTTGCGCTAGGCAGTAAGGCAGTCCTAGACTCTGGGCCCAGAGAGTGGGAGCAACATGCAGGGTAGGCAAGTCTCAGCCCAGTTTTAAGCGTCCTTTTGAAAAATTATGCTACCCTCAACAATAGAGAGGATTGAGAAGTAGTAGAGGAAGCAAGTCTATTGATACTTATAGAATGGGTTTCATATTTGATTTGGAGTTTGGTTGTTGCCAGGAGCCATAGAAAGAGCCCATGTTCAATTCGTGGCTACTAAAGAACAATATAATTTGAATATAGCAGTGTAATTTAAGTGGAAAGAGGACATGTCTTGATTATTACTGTATTCTCAGCACATAAGTAGTTCCTGCTCATAGTTGATGCTTAGTAAAAATTTTCTGAGCAGATGTTGTTGAGTGTTTGTGCCCAGCTAATCCAGGGTTTATAACCCAGCAGTGCTGGTTATTAGCTGTGCAATATTAGATAAGTTATCTTTTTTTTGTTGTTGTTGGCTGGCCATTATGGGGATCTGAAGTGTTACTTAAGTTTTTGAGCTTTCTTTATTATTCTGAAAATTAAAGGAGATATCATGTATAGAAGCCCAAAAAAGTACCTTTCATTAGTGCATGCCCATCCAATAAATGGTAGCAGCTATTATTATGATTAATATACTAAAATTATTATCAAATTATAGCTAATAATATATTTAGAGGACTGCTTCTTATTTTATTATTAAGTTGTTTTGGTAATTCTGTCAACCCCTTCCCCCAACTCCTTTACGAAGTCTGTCTCCCTTACTAGACCATAAGCTCCAAGAAACAGGGTCTGTTTTTCTTTCATTCAGCCCTGTATCTGTCATGGTGGTGGACAGATAGCAGGATTCCATTCTATTTACTGCCCAGTAGCTGTGCTGAATTTCTGTGATGGTACCCTGTTCTTTTGGCATGTCTTTCCTTGCGCTGGTCTGCCCACTGCTGTCTTCCCAGCTTCTTTCTTCCTGCATTTTAAGCCTCAGCAGCCTTCTCCACATGCACTGCCTCAGTTAAAAGCTTGCTTACTCCTTGCTGTTTTCCTAGCCACTTAGGCTGAGAGAGTGCTCCTTGTAGTTTCTCTATGTTTATGGCAGCTCTTTTCTGACTATGCCACTTACTAGTTGTATGATCTTGGCCAAAATGGTATTGACAAAAGGTTTGTTGTAAAGATTTTTTTTTTTTTTTTTAGTTATTATAGACATTAATACCATAGATGCAGAAGCATTTCAAAGTTTTATGGTTATAGAGCACTTATAATGGTCCCAACCCTTGAGATACATCAGCAGTGACCCTTTATATCTGGAGAAGATTGGGCTTCTCACTTGGGAGAGAGAAGCCATAGATTCGTATCTATAGGTAGAGGGGAAGTGCCTTATAATCCAAGGTCAATGACCCTTTGTTTTTATTGCAAAGATGAAATAAGATAATTACTGTAAACTGTTTTGGGCATAGGACATACTCAATACTTGCTTGTTGGCTAGTGGTATGATACTTAGGTCTGGTGCGTGTCCTGTCCTATTCTGAAAAAAAGGATGTCTTTTGATATACGTTGTCTACGATGTGGATTGGTAGCTTTTTGCCCTAGGAAATTGATTACCTTTTGTTCAGTTCAGTGTTACGGTTCAGGAAATGTTATATGGAAGAAAATGTCCTCCCTCTTCCACACCTGCATGGAGGATGTCTGATAGTGTGTAGCCTGCCTTTGAACCTTGTGAACTCTGACAAATTATTTCCCTGCTCTCCTCTGAGCTTCTACTTGCTTGTCTTTTAAATGGAGATAATGGTGTCTAGCTTGCTCACTCCTTAGAGCTGTAGGGTAAGGTAAAATGGAAAAATGAAAAAGACTTTTCAGTTTGTAAAGTGTAATAAAAATTCAAAGTATTATTATCACCGTCATTGTTATTCTTGTTAAGGTTATTGAAACAGAGATGTGGAATTCAACATTTTTTTATAATTAGGTTTTGAAAAGTTAAATAATATGAAAGTGAGTAAATAATACAAGACATTGTGTAATCGGGTGTTAAGAGGAATGCCAAGGAGGGGAGTGAGGCCACATTCTTTAGAAAAGGAAGTATCACTGGAGGTTGAAATTCTTAGCTTCACTGTCTGCCATATTAGTAATGAATAATGGAGAACTGTTTTCCGTTTGTTTTTTTCCTTTTTTTGTGTTGGCTCTTTTTTAAAGCACTCCTTTGCTTAACACTTTTGGGTTTAAAAACATATTAAAATGGGTAGTAATAATAATAGCATTGGAAACACATTTAGCATTTTATTTACTTATCTAATATTTATTCGATATATGCTTTATGCTTCTTGGTAGGCGTACTTATTTTGAATTAAATTTTAGAACTAAATAAGTAATTTCTAACATTTTATCTACATCAGTTCTTAAAGAAAACTAAATGTATGGTAGTGCCATTTTCAAAGCTCAGGAATGTAGGAGGAAGTCAGCTGAGACAGGGAAGATTAGTTTGGGACATGTTGGGTTTGCATTGACTACAGCATCTAGGTGGCCTACAGCTTGGCAGTGTAGTTTGGTAGACACAACTGAGATTGAAGCCTCTTCTGCACTCTTTCACTGGTTGTGGACTCTTAAAGTGGGTATATCAACTTCCCTCTGAGGGTTGTTGTGAATAAGATAATTACTGTAAACTGCTTTGAACCTAAGAAGCACTCAATAGATGGTGCTCTGGTGCTCATGAAAGGAGTCTGACCCAGTGAAATGGTTTGGGGTCACCAGCACTTAAGTGAGATAGATTGTGTCTGGCTAGGCTAAGGCCTGGAATCCTGCTCACAGTGCCAATTGAAGAGCTCTTAATCCTGTTCGTGACACCAATTTGCTTACAAAGAATGCTGACCCCCCTCCACTTTTTTTGAGTTTATTCTGATTGATTTTTTTTTTTTTTTCTCGGTTTCTGGATAAACCACCCTTCAGGGGACAGGATAATAAAACATGTAATATTTTTAAGAAGGAAAAAAAAAAAAAAAAGAATGCTGAACCATACCCAATTGGACCCGAGGTGAGGGCCCTGACCAAACTATTCTGTTTTCCCAACAGGTGAGATCCAATAACAAACTATATAGCCCCTTCACCCCCTGAAATTTTTAAGGAGATTTTCTAGAAATAGTGTTATTTCTTTAAATGTTTGGTAGAATTTTCCAGTGAAACTCTCTGGGTAGGGAGCTTTCTTTTTTAAATGGTTCAGTTTTTTTTAAAGGACTATCCTGTTTATTCTTGGATGAGTTTTGGTAGTTTTGGGGTTTCGGGATACCAGTTTGTTTCATCTAAGTTGCTGAATTTACATATGTAGAGTCATTTCTACTATTCCTTTATCCTTTTAATGTCCATGAGGTCGGTGGTGATATCTCCTCTTTCATTTCTAATAGTGGCAGTTTGTGTTTTCTTTCTTTCTCACCCTCCCTCTTTTTTATTTTTTATTTTTGGTGAGTGTCTGTCAAGAAGTATATCCATTTTATTGATCTTTTCAAGAACAGCTATCATTTTATCGAGTTTTCTCTATTTTTCCGTTTTCAGTTTCATTGATTCTTACTATTATAGATAGGTATTATAAACTTTCTTTTTGATTTGGGCTTATTTTGTTTTCT
The DNA here is from genome assembly GCF_027409185.1 of Cynocephalus volans. Lineage (NCBI taxonomy): Eukaryota > Metazoa > Chordata > Mammalia > Dermoptera > Cynocephalidae > Cynocephalus > Cynocephalus volans. Next base: position 88,393,931 of record NC_084474.1, read on the forward strand.
TTTTAGTTTCTTAAGGTGGATCTTAGAAGTCAATTATGTTGTCAGCGGGGGATATGCCAGAAATTCTCCATAGGTCCTAAAGGTATGTTTCAAAGGGTATTCTGAAAAGAAGGTATGTCTTGTGGCCTCAGCAGCCCCACTTTTCTGCATATCATTTTCTCTTCTTAAAGCTACATTTTACTGGCTGTTTTGTGGTCTTTTAGGATTTGTAAATGTTTACTTTCTGTGTGAAAGTACTACTTTATTACTTTTAACACAAGCATTTCATCACTTACTAATAGGAAGCGACATACCTGAAAGGTCTTTGAGCAGGACGGGGGAGTCACGGGCACAACTTGTAAAGTTATTAGGACAAATAAAGTGATATATGAAAAGAGATTGATAATGTTTTAATATAAATGTTGTTAAAATAGCAGCCATTAATGTCTACTGTGTGTCAAGAACTGTGTTTAGTAGGTGCTGTTTTTTGCACTGAGTTCATTTAATTTTTTCAATAACTATAAAAACTAAATAGTATTTTCTCTTCTTTTACAGATGAGTAAAGTGTTAATCAAGCGAATAAGTTACTTTTCTGAGGTCATAAAGCTAGAAGTTGGACATTCTTTTTGTATTATTACATATGTTTTCTCAAAAATATATAATTGGGTTACTCTCAGACAATTTACATGTGATGGTAAAACTGGAAGCAGTACTGTCTTTTTGCACTAAATCACCATGGCATGACTGTAACTTCCTTCCTTTTCTTAGGCTGCCCTGTGAACCTAGGTTTGTTGTTTGATTCTTATGCTAATATGTTCATTTAAGGATATTGCATGGCTCTGTGTGAAGGGGATGAATGGGCTTGGCGATGTTAAAAAACTCGAAGATGAAAAAAAAAATCCAGTTATGTTCTATCTGTATTGCATTTCTGTAAGGGATTGAAACTTCAGTACATAAAACACACTTTCTTTAGGGAATTTCTTGGGATGATAAATAAGAGAGCTCTTAATCATAGTTAAGGAGTGCCTCAACAGCATTCTCTAATATGCTTTACCTGTCCTACTGAGTTGCTGCTTACTTGACAGATCCATCCTCCCTAGGGCAGCTAGAGTGACCTGTTATCAGCCAGTCCTGATCACATAATTCTTGTGTTGAAAACATTTCAATAGATCTTAGTTTACATAACCACTCTTTGACCCTGAAGTGGACTGGATTGAATCCTTTTAATATCTTTTTATATAGTCTTATGCACTTACTGGTTAAGATCATTCATCACCCTTTGCTATAATTATCTCCCTAATGTCTATCTTCTCTGCCCTACGTTTCTTGATCACCAAAGCTGTGTCTCTCTTGTTTCTGGAAGAACTTTGCAGCCAGTGTAATCCCCGTCATGTTAGAGGCATTCAATAAATAGATGAATTAAAATGATTTTCAAGTAATGGTTAAAAGTTAGTTTTCTTCTTCTCCTTCTCCTTCATATACATAAGTCATACAGTCATTCATTCATTTATTCAAAATATATTGAGTATGCACTCTGAGATACAGAGGATACAGAAGTGAGAAAGCCTTTGATCTGCCCTCCCGACTCACAGTCTGGAGTGTGAAGACATGCAGTTCTGCCTGTGGTAAGTGCTATCGAAGCATTGTACAGCAGACCTATCCTGCACAATACTGGGTACCATTGTTTTTAAAAATCTTTGTTGAAATTTGGATTAGCTCTGTTTCAGAGTGGTTCTGTTCATTGTGTATGCCCTTAGAATTGACTTGCTTTTCATATTTCTTTTACTCTACAATCACAGGTCAGTTTTAGTGCCTAGTCTAGAGGGCGGGCACCTTATTGTACAGGTAAAAGAGGTGGAAGATGGCAAAGATCATGACAGTTGTAGTTGGTATGGGTAGCTTTTTTTTTTTTTGGTGTCACTTTGATGTGCATATAGGAAATATAATGACAATGTTATTAATATTAATATTACTAATATAGGCTTACATCAGTCCTGCATATTAGGTGTTATTATCCACATTTTGTCAGTAAAAAAACCAACTGTCAGAGATTAAGTAATTTAGCCAGAGTCATACAGCTGCTAAGTGATGGAGTTGTAATTTAAGCCCACTTCTGCCTATTCTTAAATCAGTCTTTCTACTAATCCACTTTGATGCAATTAAAATTTCTGACAGACTTGACTATAGCTGCTCCTTTATCTATAGAAGATGCAAATTGCAACTCTTTTCTTACCTGGAACTTGGTCTTTCAATATAATTTTCTCTTTTTGAAGATAAAAAATCTTAGATATAGGATATAGCCAGAAGGTCATATTTTTGTTATTGCACATTATCTAAACATTTTAGTTCTGTCATTGCATGTTGTAAGTTACTAATTTTTATGTGTAGAAACAGATTAGAGTGTTTTAAAATCAATGTCTCTTATTTGCTTTCTTCTCCTGAGTTTTTAACCTCGCCAAGGGGAATAGATTTATTCTGGATCTTTATTTGATCAAAGATACTTTTTTATTAGGTGGCAATGAAAAAATATTTTTAGAGAATTTCATTTTCCTTTCATCTGGTCTTTCTAATGCTAGAGTACTTATCCCCTTCTACCACCACAAAATTAAAATGAAATAGAAAAATAATTGTTTTGTTATATTTAAAATAAAGCTTACAGTTTTTAGTCCTATTGTGTAGTTAAAACTATATAATGGCTACAATTACCTTCGGGATTTTTAAAATAAAAAATCATGTTCTCATATTTAATGATTCTGTATCTCATTACTTAATGAAAGACAGATATAGCACTGATCCCAGAAAATCACTGCAGCTGCTGACAGTCAAACTTAGCCCTAGACATATGGAAAAAAGAATTTCAAGAAGAGATGAAAGTCCAGTGAGAGAAAATTCAATTAATTGTGAGGTGTTTGTAAGCCGGAATCTGGTAGTTGTGTGTGTGTGTGTGTTTATGTAAATAAAGAGGTTAGAAGTAATAGTATAAGAAGCACTTACTGTCTGGAGGATACTGTACTTCATGTTGTGTCTCTTAAAGTCCTTTGTTTCCAAAGACTGGAAACTGACTTTGGCTAAACAACAAAACTTGCATTTATCATAAGCATTCGAGGAGCTCAAAGGGTTGATGGAAGATTATGGTAGTAGGTTTTGAAATGGACAGGAACAGAGGCCACTCAGAAGAGGAATTGTCTGGAAAGGAAACAGAAGTCTACCTCACTCTCTTCTCAAAAGGCAGTTCTCAGCTGTAGACCTTGGCTGGTCTGGGGTAGGAAGAAGTAGGGAGCTCTGGAAATATTTTCTACAAGAAATGAAAAATAAAGCTCAGAAAACTTGTGGTTTAGCTAAGGTCACCTAACTAATTCATGGCAAAAACCAAAAAGGAACTCAAATTTTATGATTGTTTAAGATTCTTTCTTATATTCGTTTATTCATTTAATACTTGTTACACTCGAGGCACTATCCTGAGCACTGGAGGTTACCCATGTATAAGGCACATCTATGCAATTCATGATAAGCTACAACGTAGCATAGGATCAATGCTTTTGAAAGATGAGTAAAATGATTAACTGGGGATTAGTGGAAGCTTATACTGAGTATATCGGACTTAAATATTTTCACTGAAGAATGCAGTAGCCAAAAACATGGATCTTTCATCAGATATAGATTCAGTACCTACTGCTTGCACTTATTAGCTTGATAGGTAAGGAAAGACCCTCCTGTATTTGTCTACCTCCCTTGAAGATTAATTAAGACAGTATATTTAAAAAGTGCCTAAAATATGTTTGTCTCCTGTTCAGTATGCTCTCAATAAATGCTGGTTCCCATCTCCTTCTGTCTTTAAATTATATCCAGTAAAGTTTACAGCTGAACAGGTATTTAATTTATAAAGCAAACAGAAACAAAACTGGCTGAATTCTGAACTCTTTTTTTCTTTATTCTGTATTTTTTTTTTTCTTAGAATTTAGAGCCTTTGATTATATCCAAATGTTTACTCAGGAGCATACATAATGATGCCTTGGTCTTCAGACTTGTAGAAGTCCACATATAATATCAGTCATAATATGGTTCTTTTTTTTGGCAGAATTCTTCCTTTTAGCATGTTGTTTTTGTGAATTATAAAAGTCATTTCCTGAAGAATCAAATGTAGCTACTGAGTAAGGAACTAAAAGGTTTCAAAGAATGCTTAAGAGATCTATCTGAATGCATTTGAAGGAAATAGAAATGAATTCAACAGATTTTGTGCTGGAAATAATATTAGAGCAAAAGAAATATTAAGGCATACATTTTTACCCATCCTTCAGTAAGATTTCTAACTGTTTTACCAGTGGTCTAAAAATGTAGCTTATCAATCCTTTTCTTCCTGTCATATAGAAAAGTTGGAGTGTAGGTATTTTTTTGTTCTTCTTCTTTCATAGATATCATATCATGGAACTTTCTTTAATATCTTATTTTTATAATCTCAGAGTAGGCTTATCCTTGTAAATTGACCTTGTAATCACAGGAAGACATTTTGGGGTGCTATTGTGTAGTAATTCTCACTTTTTGCAGTCTTCAGCCTGCCTGTGGCCTTAGATTTATCATATAATGCATGAATTTTTTCACTAAAATTCCTACCAGCACATCTTGTACTTTTTGTGTGAATTATTGAAGTCTTTTAATTTGCTTCACTCTTCTGATGTGTAGGTAGTTACAAGGGCCTGTAGAGGTCTGAAAATCACTTTTTAAAAACTATGTATTTTTTATTCCTGTACAGCCTTTTCGTGTCATCTTTGTTTATTAAAGTAGTTTAACCCTTAACACTAATAGTAGTGGACACTAAAGCATCAGAACAGAACAATCGTAGGGCATTGCTGTAAGAAGCAGTTTTTCTCTTTCTGAGCATAAATCTCTTTCTGCTGCCCTGTATAAATGTCTCTCTAAGCTTCCCAGTCCTATCATAAAAGAGCTTCCCAATCTGTCTTTAGTCTGTCTACCTTTTCAGCTTTGCTCCCTCTTGTACTTTGTTTTTTTTTCTTACTCTGCTGCTCTGTACTCTTTGAAAACATTGCCATGGATATGTCTACAAAGTTTTGCTCATGTTCTTCCCTATGCATAGGATGCCACCTCCATATATACAAGCCCATTCATTTCGGCTCAGCTAAAATACCACTCATGCTGAAGTTCCCCTTGATTTTTTGACATAGAAGTGTTTACTGTCTCCTATCAATTTTATAAAATTTCGTTTGTGCTTTTCTTAAAGTGCTTAAAATGCATACTTTACATGGTGAATATCCACATGTAGTCTTTACTAAAATGTATGTTTCTTGAGAATAGGGTCAATATCATGTTACACAAAACATAACTACCATTTATTGAGCCCAGGGCCTCCTGTCTCCAAAGTCCATGTGTGCTTTTTCCATTCCATCAAACTGCTGCTTAGAATCATTATTAGGGAATATTGGTAGCATGTTGTAAGCACTCAGTAAATTCTTAAGTGAAAGAGTAAGTGTCTGAACTTCATGGCATCTCTTTTTGTTAGTCACATGTCTTTTTCACTTCCTTTTTGGTTTTTAGCTGTATTCTAGATGTATTGTGTGGTAGCCTCTAGCCACTTATGGCTATTTAAATTTAATCAAAATGAAATAAAATTAAAAATTTAGTTCTTCAGTCACATTAGCTGCATTTCAAGTGCTCAGTAGCCACACATGGCTAGTGACTACTATATTGGACTACACAGACTTAGAACATTTCTGTCATCACAGAAAATTCTTTTGGAGGGTACTGGTCTAGGTAGTTTTGATTGCCCTGTAAGTAATCCCTGCTTACCTTTGCGAGGCACGTTTAGGACAGTAATAATAGCATAGTAGACAAACAGCATCATATGGAAATATACCTGTATATCCTGTAATAAAATACTTCCCAATTTGGCATTTTCTTGCTCAATTATTCCAGAAGCACATTTTCCTGTAGAGATTGTGCATATGCATAATTTTATTAACTGCTTTAGGGAAACTGCTTTATCCAGCCTTCTAGCGTTACTGTTCTATGGAGGGAAGCAGACATGTTTTTCCTCAGAAGTTTGAGCTTAAGAGAGCTAGCTAAGCTATAAAGGCAAAAGTGAAGCCTAAACCCTGGTTTAGCTGCACAGATGCCCCTTGACTTATGATAGGGTTGTGTCCTGATAAACCCATTGTAAGTTGAAAATATCGTTGTCAAAAATGCATTTCATACAGGTACACCTAACCTACTGAACATAATAGCTTAGCCTAGCCTACCTTAAACGTGCTAAGAACATGTAAATTAGCCTATAGTTGGGCAAAACCATCTAACACAAAGCCTATTTTGTAACAAAATGTTGAATATCTCGTGTAATTTATTGATATTCTACTGAATATATGTTGCTTTTGCATAATCATAAAGTTGAAAAATCACAACTCATGAATCATTGTAAGTTAAGGACCATCTTTAGTTGGAAAGACTCCTTGTAATGACTGATCATTCCATCACTTATTTCTGCTGTTTAGATATGGCCTCCTGGATACAAATTGTCTCAGGAATCCTTCTATGGCCACACTGATGTTTGAGGAGATCTTTTAGGTTCAGAATGTTTTCTTTTACATAGTCTCGTACCATTTCCATCTCAACTAAATGAGGTAATAAGTGATCCCTGTGTTATAGATTATGAAACTACTTTTCAGAGAGGATAAGTAACTCACCCAAATAAACCATTAGCAAGGGGTGAGTTACGACAGAAGAGTTCTAGAACCTCCAGTCATGTTCAGAATTCTAATTTTCCCATGTTCTTGTCCTTTTTCAATGGTGAGATTACCACAATTGATTCATTTTCGGACAGCAAGAGACTTTAGACTTATTATGATGCTACCTTAATCTTTTTCTGTGATCTTTATTTTTAATTCTAATTATATTAATACTTAAATTTTCATTAAGTTTTTATTAGCCTTCTCTTGAATATGGGGATATCAGTATCCCTAATTGTTTGTCAAGGGGACAGAGAGCCCTCTGACTTGCTTCCCCCACTGCCCCAGCATAAGTTGGAGTTGGTCTTTGATTTGGATCCATGTTTTTATTAGTTTTTATTACCTTTAGTCTTGCTAAATTAAGCTCCTCTTTCTATTTTATCATTAATTTATACTCTCTTATGGCAGGTGTCAAAAAGCTATTCAGTTGTGCTTGTCTGGAGGCTGTAAGTTAATATATAGTTCTGGAAGTGCCAGAAGCAAAAATAGGTGACAAAACAGCTCTATTAAACATTCACTTAGGGCTATTTTTGCATTTTCCTCTAAACAACTTAATTTTACATTCATCTTATGCTTATGCTTTGGCTTCATTTGTTCCCAAACTTGACATCATGGAATTTAAAGGACTTGGCTGGTTGTAGCATTTGTATGTAATACCTTCAATACAATTTCTTTGTCAGAGGCATAATTAACAATATGATTTGTACATCTACTGCCTTCTGGTATTCACAACACAGTTTGTAAACTTAATTAGTTCTTGGAATAGCAAATGTTTTGAAGATGATAAACACTTTCCCTCTGAATAATGTGTTGAATGGTTGTATATTCATAGAAATTTATTTTATACTACTCAAATTAGAATGCTGATAGGTATGCTTCTCAAGGTAAACATCACCTGCAGTTGCATATTCCCAGATTATATTGTCTTCCTATGCTTTTCACAGGGGAAATCACAAATTTAGCTCAGGTAATTTAGCCTCCAGGAATATTCATTATGGTTCCATTGTATAGAGAACATCTCTGCTAATGTCATCACATAGATGAAATTTCCCCAAACTCTGATGGCGATCATTATGATATATACTGGGGGTGGAGTGGGTAATAAACAAGCAAATCACTATAGCAGTATTTTAGTTATCCTCTGCTCTCAGCTCTCCAAGACATAGTTGATACCAAGAATATAAGCAAGAAAACATTCTTAGCAGCTAAAAGAGATGTTGCAAAAATATGCTGTATACCCAGGAAAGCTTGTTTGGCCTTTTCTTTAGAGCTTTATTGCCATTAATAATCACAGGTCTAAAAAAGTTTCATTATTTGCTTTTCCAAGCAATACTGAACTAGAACAATCAGATTATAAGGGCCTTGATGCCATTAGATTAGAGACTCCCAGCCCCAGTAGTTGAGAATGGGTCACACATGCCTATATTTCTCTCCATTTTTGTGCATGAAGAATCTAGAGTTCAGTGCAGCTAAGTGACTTGCCAAAGATTCTTAGCGCTCAAGTTCAGTCTGCCCTTCCAACACCCATGTTCTGTCTAACACTGTAACTGCCCTGTTTGTTGTCCATTGAGACCTTTGAGGGTCCTCCTTAAGGCCTAGCATGGTACCTGGCACATAGTAGTTAAGATCTCCAGCCTGCTGATTCTCAAATTCTTTCTTCAATACTTTAGGAATTTACCAAGAGGGTATCAGTCAGGGCCTAGTCACTTGAACAGAAATCATTCCAGATTTTAATAGAGAGGATTTAATATAAAGAAATGATTAGATAGATGCCAGATGACTGAAAAAGCAAATGGGTAATACTGAAGTAAAACAGAAATTGTAATACAGGGACTGTAGTAATCATCCTTGAGGCTGGAGGAACAAAAGGAAGCAATTTGGAAGAAGTTCTCCATGAAGCTGGAACCAGAACCCATTTAGTATTGTTACCTCAGGAGGTTAAAAAAGGGACCTCACAGAGTGAGGACCCAGACCTCTGAGGGAAGGGTCCTGGCTTGCTGAGGAGGTATAAGTTTGGTTCTGGGAATATGGAGGAGGGAGGGATGGGGACACTATAACTGCCAGGATTTAAACCATTGTTCTTTTATGCTGCCAGGAACTGGAAACAAAATGGGGAGGAACCAGTCCCCTACTTTAGCATTCCCAATTGGCAGAACCTCATAGGGAACTGTTGGCACAGGTGTAACGTGGTTTTCAGAATCCCTGCCCAGCATTCTAGAACAGTATATATAGATCTGTTGACAAAGAGCTAAGCAACAATAGCTTAATAACTGGATAGATGGTTTGTTTATGGAAATGAAAGCTAAATGGGTGACTTCCATTTTGGTTAATTCAAACCTTAAATATTCTTAAGTGTTCAAGCCTCACTGTGCCTTTCCATGAAAAAATCATCATTTACTCTCATTCACTCAACAAATATTTTCAGAATGTATGTTATATTCAAGGTACAGTATTAGGTACTGGGGATATGGTGATGAATAACAGTTTTATGTTTCTAAGAACTAGCTAGTCAGTGAGACAGTTGATAAAGATGTGTGTTGTCAATGTCAGGGTTGAAAGGAACCTTAAAATTCAACCTGTCATTACGTGGTTGAATCCTCTCTGTAACATTCCTGCTAGACTGTGCTAAACATGCTTCTATTGATGAACTTAAAAATTTCTTTAAGATAACTAGTTCTATCTTTGGCAAATGCTGTTATTAGAATATTCATCTCTATAGTTTGAGTTGGAGCTTCTTTCTCTATAATTTCTATCTTTTGGTCCTATTCTACCACTGGTCTTCTTACTGACCATATCTAATCCCTCTTACGTTGTTATGGAACGGAGTTGACAGAGAAGCGGTTGGCACTCAGAGGGTTGGAGAGTCAAGTATTGTATTATGCTGGTGGGCCCAGGTGAGCTAGCGCTCCAAGATTTGAGCCCCGAGGAGTTTAGGTCTTAAAGGATTTATATAGGCAGACTCTTCCGGGTTTTTTTAAGTTTTGTTTTCTCAGCATTCAGGTAGCTCGTGCAGTAGTAATTTTCGTTTTCTCAGCATTCACGTAGCCAGTGCAGTAGCCATTGCGATAAGCAAGCATGTTTACAAAAGCAGGAGTGTGAGCAGTTGATTATCAGTAAAGCTGATACAATAAACAGGTTCTGTTTTAAAGACAAAGCAAGCTACTGAAAGAATTAATTTTGAATTTTCCCAACAACATGATATACTGAAGTATTTGTATGTAAGTTTTATTCTCTCCTGAATCATTTATCCTTTGGGATAACTATTTTCAGTTATTTCAGCTGGCTTTCCTAGGCAGTGCTTTTCAACTTTTTTCTATTATTGCCTCCTCTGCAGAGCCATTGTGGACATATTTTTTTTCCTAATCACCCCCTGCCCCTGCCCCAAAGAAATAGTGATACCTCAGATATATTGTACATATGTTTATGTGTTGTTGCCCTTTGGTAAGCCAGCAACCATGGTTACTATAATTATTGAAACTGATCTAAAGCAACAATTCTCTGGATTCCTGGCCATGTTATTAGTTTTAGTGTTCTTATCTTAGTTGACCACTCATTCGTAGCATAGATCATCAAATAATCCCACCACCTATGTATAGAACAAGATTATAGAAGACAGCCAGACATTCACCTAAGGTACTTATTATTAATTTTTTGTTGAAGTTAAAGCTCTGTATTTATTCTTTGATTCTGTCTCATTTGCCCATACAGGCCAGATGGTGCAATTCTGTAAAGTAACAATCTGTATATTCAGCCTTAAAGTAGATCAGTCTATTATCAGTTAAGTTTGGCAAGTGAAACCCAGTAGGGTGTGTAATTGCCAAACTAAATACTTCATAAATACTTCATGGGTTGAAGGACGAAATTAAAACAAATGAATGCCATTGACTGGCCTTGGCACAGTTTTTTTTTTTTTTTTTTTTTTTAACAAGATCCATAGATGTTTTTAATGTATAAATTGATCTCGAATGTGAAGATCTATACTTAACTTGACAATGTCCCTTAATGAAAATCCCCAGTGGAAATTTCTACTGTGAAGACATAGCATCTGACTCATAATATGAAGCAATATATAAAATATGACTGGAGAATGACCTAGTATGGCTTTAAGTTGACACGAGACAATATCCTCATTTTCAATAATTCTGTAGATCTGTTCTGGGATGGTTCATGTCCACAGAGGCTGTGACTGTTAAAGTATATGCAAATTGATTTTTTATCAATGGCTTAATTCTCTATCATGATTGAATCTGAGTGACAGAAAGTATGTTTCTGCTGCAATTGTATTTTGCTTTTAAAAACTGTTTAATGCCTGTTTGGCTGTTTTTAGGTGGGCTTAGAAGGACAATTGAGTATGAGAGAAGTATGGTATTTTTAGGCATCGTGAATATTTTGTACTAACATTAAGCTGCATTGATTGTTGTTGTTTGGCCATTTTCATTGTGCTAGCCTATCTCATGGTTTTGTTGATACATCTTTTAAATAGCACCAGAGTAGATGTGTTCTTTTGTGTTCTTTGGGAACTAGTTGCAATCCCTGATTACGCTATTTATCTTGAAAATTCTTTTTGTAAAAGTTGACCTTTTTAATAATATCACCACACAAAAAATGTAATTTAATGTTGAAGGTTTTTTCCACCCTTCCCCAGTTTACTCTGACTCTTTGCTACGTAATAAGGACTGATTATGAGACTGACCTAAAAATGTATGGCCACAGAATGATAAATCCTACTTTGCATTTATTTTAAATAGTTTGTCACTGTGTATATATATGGATACGTATATGTGTATACATCTTACCAATAGAAAATACTCATTCATGGTCTTATTAGATATGAAAGTAATAGAGACTAAAATGTTTGTATTATATAGTTGTTATAGAATAAAATTAGTACTGTCATATTTCTATCTCAAAGTGTGATAATGCCAGCAGGATAAATGAGAAAGACATTGGATCCTCACACAAAGGAAATGGGTTTTATAATGAGTGCAGTCTGAACAGAACTAATCTCTTTCTTGGATCATTACTTCACCTAATCATAAAACCTTTTTTAATTCAAATCCTTGCAGGGTTCTAATTGGTGACCTCTGGAGCCTGATAATTGTTTAAGGTAGCTGGTCTTTTGCAGTATACTTAATGATGTTTGCAATTAAAAGTGAGAAATGTGGTTTAACCCTTAGGTATAACTAAAAAGTAGATTTTTCTTTTTTCAATCTTTAATAGTTATTCCCATCCCCTCCTCCTAATAGTTACTGACTTAAGTCATTTACTAACTTCTATTAGTCTGTGGGTTTACTGAATATTTATTTGATAAATGCATTAGATTGTATTAAGAGTAATCCTCAGTCATTTGGAATAGCCAATAGGATTGGTCTGTTTGGGAAGACGAGAACTCCTAGCCTCTTTTCCTGCCTGTCCTTTTGAGTGATTTAAGTAGAAGCAGAGCCAGTCTTCCCTACCAGTTTCGATAAATATTTATCTCAGAACTTTCCTTACTACAAGATGAAAATGGGTCAATAGAAAAGAAATTTGCCAGTATTCACCATTAGGACTGATAAAACTGAAGGTAAACCTGAGCCCCAATCATTTGTCATATTCACCACTGTGCATAACAGTATAATGGAAATTAGTTTGCACTGTTGTACATTTATTATGCTTTCAACTTACTCTCTTACTGCCGTTATATTTCCCAGAAAGTAGCAGGCATTCAGTGAATGCACTTAACTGCCTACCCCTATAAAATTCCATATTGTTATTGGAGGTGAAATTTAATCTATTTTGTTTACTTGTTGCTTGGAAGGTTTCATTTTATTTTGAAAACCAGCATTTTGTAGTGTGGCATTTCAGGAAACAAGCATAACTTTTGAGAGTCAGGCAATCCTGGGGTGAAACTTTAGCTTTGCCACTTATTCACTTTTAGGTATAAGAAAAAGGGGGTGATAATTCCTGTCCAAACATTCTGCGAAGTTATGATGACTAAATATAAAGCTTCCAGTATAGTATCTAGAATATGATAATTATTCAACTTGTTAAATTCCTTCTGGCAGTTTTAGGGAACATTCTATCTCTAATTTTGACTCCGGTTTTTATTGTTTTCAAATTTTAACAAACCTTCTCAAATTTACAAATTTATATTTAAAATTGTCAGAATTTAGTACTCAGATCCATTTAACTTTTCATTACTAAAGGCCTTTGAGTATTTCCCCTTGTTCGAGGGATAAATTTATATTTCACGGAGGCAATCGCAAGACCATATTTATCTTTGTGTTTCTTTTTTCTGCCATAATGAATGCCTTTTGTTTGGTGAATAACTACATATAATCAAGGAGAAATTAAGGTGACAGTACACTGGAAACATTTGTTTTCTGAAAAATAACAACAAAATTTTAATAATTCTGGGTAGTGTTTGGAATTTTTTATTTATGTGGATTTAATTCGTCGGGATCATTTTGGTCCCCAAAATTTTTCTTGAAATACATTCTACAATGAGATATGAACTGTCAAAAGTTAAACTTAGACACATTAAAATTTTAATGAATTTATTTGAGCAGAGAGTGACTCATGAATCAGACAGCACCAGAGGTCGGGTGGTTTAGACCTCCACCAAAGGGGAGACAGGGGCAAAACTTTTATAAGCAAAACAAACAAAAGAACATTTGATTGGTTAAAGTGGGAAGTCCCTAGTTCGAAGTTAGTTGGTGGTTTCTGAATGGTTAATCTTAAGTTTCCTTTTCCTAGGCTATGATCATTTACTCTGAGTTAGGTTTGAGTTTGCTTCCCTAGGAACTCAAGGCTCTGGAGTCATCTCAGTCTAATGGCCTCCCAATTAATTTTTTTTACAGTACAAATAAACCATACATATTAAGTATTATATTAAGTAACCAATAACAACTTATATTTGCATTCTGTGTTACAGTGTTCAAAGCTCTTTGAAGAACATTTCTTTTGATACTTTTAGTAACTTGATGAGTTTTCCCTAAAATGTAATAATAATCCAAAGCATTTTTTTCCTCATTCAAAATCAAGATCCCTTTAGTGTAGTAATACCAAGAAAGTAGAGGGAGCATGGATTTAGCAATCAGATAAACTGGTTTTGGGATCCTGGATCCTGGGTGTGGGACCTTAGCTAAGTCATCGGATGTCTTTAACTAAGCATTTCCTTTCTGTACAATGAAGATTGAATCAGCTTTGCAGCAGTGTTAACAAAGATTAACTACCTAGAAGATAGTCATTAAATAAATTACAGCTGCTATCATTGTTATATTTTTGTTAATTTTCCATGATGGTTAGGATTTATTAACTAATTCCTTCCTCTTTTCATCCTTCCTTACTCTTCTTTTCCTACTTTCTTCCTTCCTGGAGGAATTTGACTGTCATTTCCTTGTGTGTATGTTTTAATCTTATGCGATGTATGTATATTGAAGGATATTTTATTTACAAAGGTTTGCTCTTTGTTGATAAAAACAGTTTACTTCTTAGCATTCTTAATATTCAAAGTATTCACTGTTTCTTTCTCCCGGATAGTATATTTAGGTGTATATATCATGAGCTTGTTTGTCCTTATTAGACAGCGATATATATATTTGTTTATGGAACTTTATTTGGAAGATAGCTGTATGAATCTGTCTAGTTTGGGAAGGTTTTTGCGTATTCAATTCTGATTTGAATGTAATATGTGTCCAGTTATGTTTGGATTGCTTATATAAAATAATTCCTTAGTGAAAACATTTGTCATGTTGGAAGTTGAAAAATTTCTTTTCAGACCAGCAGCTACAGTAACATTTTAATAATCTGTCAAATAGAATTTACAATGGCTGTGAACACTCTATATCTTTTAATATCAATACAAATCCTCCATCCAGACTGTTGTATATTTTGAAATAAATAGATTTCTGAATGTTGAGTATTATCATTCTTTTTACGAGTTCTCATTTTATTATAGATCCAGGCCAAGACCCCTCCCTTAATTAAAGTTCATTAACGTTAATTAAAGAGTTCAGGGGCTTGAAAAGGGGGTGAGGGGGTTCACGACTCTATTGACTATATTAATATCCACACTAGTACTTTATTCTGCAGGCTGATTTGCATTATTCAGTTATACTTTTCTGACCCTTTTATGAATTTTTATGAAATAGCTTTTAATAAACTAGTGTTATAGCTCTTAGAACACTTCAACAGTGACAACTAGTTCTTTACAAACTCACCATACTCATTTCAAATAATTTAAAACATTCTTTTTTTTTTTTTAATTAAACCATTTAGTAACCATTTATGGAGTACTTCCTAAGTAACTGTGCTAGATGTTGGAATATAACAAAGTTAAATAAATAGAGTTTCCTCCTTTCCATGGGCCCTCAATCTTGTTGGGGTTTGCTGTGGATTGATTGAATTTGTGTCCCCAAAGTTCATGCATTGGAAGCTTAATTCCCATTGTAACTGTTCAGGGTAGGAAATCCTATTATGGTAGTTGAAAGGTGGGGCCTCGAAAACGTGATTAGATTGTAGGACCATGTTCTACTGAATGGATTAATAATGGTGGTTAGGGGTGTGGTTCTGAGGGCTTTAAAAGAAAAGTATGTGAGAGGTTAATCTCTCTCTGCTCCACTATTTTCTGCTATGTGAGACCCCTGGGTCACTGTTGCCAACCAGGACCCTCATCATATGTGTTGCCTGGATTTTGGACTTCCCAGCCTCCAAAACTGTAAGCAATAAATATCATTTTCTTTATAAATCACCCAGTTTCAGGTATTTTGTTGTAAGCAACAGAAATGGACTAATACAGGGCTAAAGGAAATGTGAACGAGTATAATAAAGTATACTCTACTGTGGTACAAGTTTTACACAGCACAACAGGGCACTGTGGAGGGTATGCATCATCCATTTTCCTGTGGTGGCAAAGGGAAATTAATGGGATTTTTTTTTTTTTTTTTTTGTGACCGGTAAGAGGATCGCAACCCTCGGCACGGTGTCATCCGGACCATACTCAGCCAGTGAGTGCACCGGCCATCCCTATATAGGATCCGAACCCGCGGCCTCGGCGCTACCAGCGCCTCACTCTCCCACATGAGCCACAGGGCTGGCCCAGAAATTGATGTTTTAATTAAGTGTTGGACATAGAGTTGCATTTTCTATGTTGTTCAAAAAACAAAAAGTTCAATTAGACAAGATCTCACCCTTCAACTGATCCTTCAAGAAGTTACTATCTAGTATGGGAACTTACATTATTTGGCAAATGCTTGTATAGAACCTACCAGTACCTGGTATAAGTACTGTGCAAATCTTAAATTATTTAATCCTTATAACAGCCCTATGGGATGAGTGCACATATTTCTACTTTCTTTTATTTTTTTGGTGAGGAAATCATGACAAGTTGCTTTTTAACGGCCATATAACTATTATTTTTAAAGTGAAGCTATTTTTTTCATTGTGAAATATTTACATACACAAAAAAGTGCTCAAAATATATACAGTTAGTTATTTTTTAAAAAATCATGTTACCATAATTGACATTAAGGAAATTTTTTTTTCAACACTCCAGTAGTACCTTGTGTGTATTGTCTCAGTCATGAAATACTCCCTGCCCCTTAAAGGTAAAGAGTAATTACTTCCCATCATAAATTTGTTTAGTATGACTGCTGCCTTGGCATCCATGTTTAGGTCTGGTATAAGTTATTTGAAACTCAGTTGCACCTCATCACATTTGGCCTTGTTAAAAGTTCCCCTCCCTGTGCAGTTGTTTGTGATATAGCCTGCTTATTTCTCATCTCAGTGACTCAAAAGCCAACACATCCCACAGCTGCTAAATATGATAAAACCTAGCAGTCAACAGTGGAGTCATGTAAATAAGTTCCCCCTTCCCATGTGCTCTCTAAGTTAGCCAATCCACACACCTCATGGGAAAGCTTAGGCCACAGTCCCACAGGTTCTCTGTGCTCTCTTGAATGTGCTCTCTCTCACTCTGGAGTACTCTTAACAGCCATATAACTATTAAGTGCCAGAGTAGGGATTCAAACATAGGCTCCATAGTTGGAGTCTGGCTAAATTTTTTCCAAGGCTCTTTCTCTCTTTGAGATTTCAAGTTTTAGTTTCTTCTTGGAGAGTTATTATTAATCAGCAGGTAAGAATACAGCAGTCAGCAGTGTATTAGATGTCTTAAATGAGAGAAAGTAGACCCTTTTACTGTCATTTCTATCTTTCTAGGTTTTGGTCCAGAGTGTAAGTTTTTGCCTTACCTTAAAACCATGGAAATTGACCTGTTGCATTATGGGGACCATGCAGGACCTTGGAGTACTTTGAGTTAATCTCAGCCTTCAACATTTATCCATGGCTTAGAAGCTATGTTAATATTCTCTCCCCTCTGACCTTTTTTTTTTTCTTCAGCAACTACATGCATAGATTGCTTCTATGTAACTCCCTTGTATTCATTTAACTCTGTAATTATTTTATTTTGACAATAACAGAATCTTGCTTTAGTTTTTCTTTTGGATTTGGGACTTGAACTGTCCCTGATGTCACAAAAATTTCCTTCAGCTGTTCTTTAACTCCACTTTCAAACTTCACTAAAAATCACGGAGATTGAGTTTCTATAATTTCAAACTGTTCTCTTTACATTGAAGCAGTGCTTCCCACAGAAGAACTTTGTTGTGGAAGAATAAAGTGGAGAGATAAGCAGATGTGGCTACGTTAAGAAAGCCTAACACTTATACCTGTAATTTATAGCTTTCAGCACATTTTCACATTTCACTTCAGGAAGGAAAAGAAAAAAAAAAAGATATAATTAATAGGTATAGTCTTTAATTAGTCACAGTAGCTAAGAGGTGGAAACAACTCAAGTGTCCTGACCAATGAATGGATAAACAAAATGTGTTACATACATTTGTTACTGAATGGCACTTCCCAGGTTCTTGGTCAAACAGTGAGGAAAAATCTTTCACAGGATCAAGTGGAGTCCACATCATGGTGAGCACCCACTCAGAGAAAGAAAAAGGAAGAGGGAGAGACAGATGTAATGTTTAAACAGTAGGACTTTATTATAAAGTGAAAGTATGTGCAGAAGTGTGTGCGAGCATCCCCAAATGAGGCGCACCTCCAGATTCTTGGGGAGGGTTTATTTGTTGTTCTGGGACAGGGCTGTTTCTCTATCCTAACTTGAGGGGAGGAATATTTGGCTGTGGGGTAGGATCTAGGGTAATTAGGCACTAATAGGGCAACGTGAGGTTGCATCAGCTTCCTTTCATGCCTCGCTGAGTTTCTGAAGTTTTCGGTCATATGCAGTGGTGTCACTTTTTTTTTTTTTTTTTTTAAACTTTGTCCTTTCTGGTTTAGTCTCATGGATAGAAGGTCATGTAGTGGTCATCATCACTTTTCTTCCTCCTAGTGCATAGGTGCAGCAGTTTTTGTAATCTGCAAAGTTCCAGGTGAAGCATGCTGATTAGTAGGGTGTTTAAACTGTCCTCAGCTCATTATGGGTTCATTAACTGCCATTCAAGAAGGCGGCTTGTGCTGAAACAGAATATTTATGAGCAGCCTCCCTGGGGCACATCCCTATTCTGTCCTGCCTCACATACAATGGAATAGTATTCGGTCTTAAAAAGGAAGGGGATACTGTCACCTGCTACAACATAGATGAATCTTGAAAGCATTATACTAAGTAAAATAAGCCAGTCACAAAAAGACAAATGCTGTATGATTCCACTTATATGAGGTTGCTAAAGTAATCAAATTCATGGAAACAAAAACTTAGGATAGTGGTTACCAGGGGCTGGGGGGAGGGAAAAGTGGGAGTTGTCTAACTGGTATAGAGTTTTGGTTTTGAAAAATGAAAAAGTTCAGGAGATCTATTGCACAACAATGTGAATGTACTTAACACTACTGAACTGTACACTTAAAAATTGTTAAGATTATAAATTACATGTTATGTGTTTTTTACAATTAAAAAGTAAAAAAAGAAAGGAAAAGGTGTGGGTTTGAAGACAGATATCCTGACTTCACTACTTACTAGCTGTCTAACTTTTGGCAAGCTTCTTCACTATTTAAATCCCCAGGATTTTATTCTGTAAAAATGGAGGTGATAGATCATAGATTTTGTTAGGATAAAGAGATAATTTAAGTCAAACACACAGCCCTATGCTTAGTGAGTTATTGTCAACAAAGTAATAATTTCTTCTATAGTACTAGTATAATAAATGATCTCTAAAACAATTTTTATTATTTTTCAGTTTTGCTATGTAATTTTATATGAGGTGTGCTCACATGGCCCCTTTTAAATGGGAGGCCTTCAAAAAGTTCAGGAAAAATACATATTATGAAAAAACTGCATAGATTGCAATTTTTTTTTTG
This sequence comes from Cynocephalus volans, assembly GCF_027409185.1. Taxonomy (NCBI): domain Eukaryota; kingdom Metazoa; phylum Chordata; class Mammalia; order Dermoptera; family Cynocephalidae; genus Cynocephalus; species Cynocephalus volans. Next base: position 88,412,980 of record NC_084474.1, read on the forward strand.
AATCAAAGTAAACTTGTACTAACCTGTTATAATGTGTCTCACTGAACAGGATCTGGTTTGAGGCACTAAGAAGGATAAAACCACAGTTTGAAAAGAGCCCCTATCAGAGCAACATGAATTCCAAAATTGGAGCAAGAACAAATATATTTATGGAGAAGCTTGGGTAAAAGAATGGTGAAATCATTGATGCTTTATGACAAGTTCATGGGAACAGTGCCCCAAAGAAATCAGGATCAAGTGAGAAAAGCAGGAGAGACTACTATATAGCAGGTGAAGCTATACGCAAGTGTGTTGTTTGTGATAATGAGGCAGTATTATCACTCATTCTTTCAGTATGTCTCTGTGGAGCCCTTACCACATTCCAGGCACTATGAAAGCATTAAAAAGTGGGTAACTAACAATCTGCTGGAGAGGACACATTAAGTAGAACCTTACACCCATGGTATAAAAGAATGCTGCATGTTTTTGGTTAAGTGGTCTGGGAATTTAGAGACAGCCTTTCTAGGAAGTGGGATTTAGGTAGACACCTCAGAGAGAAGGATATTTTTAGGCAAAAACTCCACAGAAGTGTTCCAATCTTGGAGAACAAGTTTAAAAGCCTCAGGAATGGTGAGGGTGGTGCTTTAGAACCCATGGACAAAGATGGGTCGTGTTATAGGACAGAGAAGAAAGGAAGGGCAAAGGAGCACATGTGTGTCCCTGTGTTTACTATAGTAGGATATTCAGTAAAAAAAGGCTTGATGCTTTAACTATGAAAGGTTTGCCTCCTTGATAGCTTTCTCATCAATCTTCTGTCAGCTTCTAATATAAATAAACTCTGGGGTTCATCCCTCATTTGTTGCTCATCTGGGCAGATTTTTTTTACCTATCCATCAGTGTTTTAATCTGCTTTATCTCTCTCCACATTTTATACATTCTATTTTCATCTGCCAGATTACCTTAAGAATGTCTCTCAGCTAGCAACTTTCAGTGACTTCCTGTTTTTTACTGAACTGTATCTCATTTTGACATTAAGAACCTGGCCTGCCTTTTTATGCTTCTGTCCTCATTTCTCTTCTCTGTCAGCCAAACAGAACTACTCCTCTTCTCACCCTGAATCTGTCCCATCTTTTTGCAGTAACCCAGGACTTGGGATTAGGAAATGGAGTTGAAGTCTAAACTTGTTCACTTACTGACTTTCAGAATGCAGAATTTTGTCATTATTATTTGCTTGATTTGTTCCATTATGTACTGTTAAAAGCAAAAAGGGAAAAAAATAGGGGTTATGATATTTTAGTAAAATTTCAGATATCAACTGTGCAGATGAACAAATGTTAACTAGTGTTACACAAGGCTGCTTCACCAGAGAATTCATTTATTTTGCTTAGCAATCTCCATTCCTTATCTTTTAAGAATATAATACATATATAAAGCTACACGACTATGCCAGTTGTCGGGTTAGGGCTCAGACCCTTCAAACTCATTGAACAGACTGGGTCCCCAGGCCCCTCACACGCCAGTCTGGGTCCCCAGACCCCTCACACGCCAGGCTGGGTCCCCAGACCCCTCACACGCCAGGCTGGGTCCCCAGACCCCTCACATGCAGGTCCATGCTAGATAATTGGGAAAGATCCCGGGAGCCGTTGGCAGAGGACACGAGCTCAGCACTCAGCAGCAGCTTACAGGTTCAACAGCTTACAGGTTCAGTGGTAGCAGCGGCAGCCTCTCAGGGCATCTCAGGGACACTGGCAGTAACAGCTTGCAGCAACAGCCTCCAGCAGCAGTGGTGGCCTGGCCTCTCCGTGCACCCTCCCCCTGGAGGGGCATCCCAGGGGCGGGGGGCACCGTGGATCAGAGCCACTCATCCTTTATACTTAAGTCCATAACCCAGGACACCTGGGTGCACATGCTCAATTACATTAGACAATAACCAAGGAACACCTGGGCGCATGTACCTTATTTACATCAAATGCTTGGCAAAATTCTGAACATCTGAGGAGTCCTGACCATTTTCCTATATTTTCCCCAACAACATATTTATCAGCTTTTAAAATAATTTTGTAAATTCCAAAGCTGTCCTTTTTTCTGCAGTACTTTATACAGTATATAAAATTTGTCTTTTTATATGCCTCACACTCTCTATATTCTATTACCAGCGCCTAGTATAGTTTTTTCAGTGTATTCAGAATTTAATTAATGGTTTTTGGATAGATGCCAGTATTTTCTCCCCTAGGTGAACCCTATTGCATTTAAATATTATTAGATTCTCAAAATAAAATGTTTTACGTATAATTTTCAGAAACATCTGTTCTTCAAGTGAGATAAGCATTCTAGGTAAATTCGCCATCATACTTTGAGTGAAAGAGTAAGGAAGAGCTTAAATGAGTGATCAAGAGAGAGTAAAGTTTTTACGTATTTTCAGCCAATCTGTAAAATACAAGCATGGCCATCTGTGTATTAATTTTTTATTTTAATATTTTTAAAAATTCTATAAAATCTTTAAAATTTTTAATTTTGCATAATTTTTAAATGGGTAAGGTATATGATTCAGAAAGTTTAACTAATGTTAAAAGAGATTAAGTAAAAAATCTCTTTCCTTTTCCTGTCTCATATTCACTTTGTTCCTTCCATGCCAAATGGATAACCCCTGTTAGCCATTTCTTATATATCAGTAGGGAGATATATTCTGCATGTACAAGTGAATATGAACGTGTATTTTCTTTTCTTATACTGTTTTACACTGTGTGCATCTGTGTTAATTTAATAGCATATTTGGTAGTGACCTTTTTGTATCAGAATATGAAGAGTTTCCTCATTGTGTGAAGCAGCTGCATGCTGTTCCATTGTTTGGGTGTGCACTAGCACATTTCCCTGTTGTACACATTTAGGTGGTTTCCATTGTTGTTGCTATTAAAGACAGTGCTATAGTAGATAACTTTGTACGTAATATCTTACATTTATACAAGTAAATCTGTAGGGTAAGTTTCTAGGAATGAAAGTGCTGCGACAAAGGAAGAAAACCAATTTAGGTGTGTTTGATTCTGTGAGAGCAATTAAAGTCTAAGAAGAAATTACATTAAAAATTTTTATATGGGAAATTTAACTCATGAATATATCCAGAGATTATTTGGCCATTTTTTAGAGGCTTAGAGGAGTTAAGTATATTTTGTAGGCGAAAAGGAAGCTCTGTACTGAACCAAGGCAAAAAAAAAGTTAAACAAAAACATTATTACTGAAACCAAATTTCTGGGCTGACAAATTTGGTGTCTGTGGTTTTGAAAACAGCATTTTTATCCCCTACATTATCTAAAACCTTAATCACACATTTGCTTGTTATTTCTGAGCTGGGAGATGGTATTTGCTGTATTAAGCTGTATGGTACCAAATGTAATCTGGGGATTAGTGAAAGTCAAATCTCCTATGCATTTGACTTTGAAAATCTGATTGGATTTTCTCTATTGGTTGACCTTCCTTTGCTGTAGTTTACTAAAGGGTCACTTTCATCTTGGTGGATGTCAAGTACTTTCCTTCTCCCAGGGCAGATCAGAGGGGGTACCGTGGTAGCATGGGTTTTGGAATACAAAACTCCCAGGTAGGGACAGGCATAAATACTAGACAGCCATCTCAAAATTTTATAGATCATCTTGTATAATTCCCCATTTTTTAACACTGTATTTTATTGAATTTCATGTAAACACTGAGCTACTTACAATCCTCAACCAAGTAGAAAATACAAAATTGTTGATTAAACAGCATGTATTAAAAACAATACAGATTTCGGAGGGCAGAAGGCCCTCCAAAAATACAGCAGCCATGGTTTAAACCAGGTCTGTTTGACTTCATGACAGGCTCTTCCGTTGCTGTGTGGTGCTTTAGGTACAGTAAATACAAGCCTACACGCTTTTAATGTGGCATCAGGTTTAAACATTTTTAAAAAAATCTTAAACAGTGAAATTTTATATTCCAACATGATTCAAGCCTTAGGTAATGCATTTTACATTTGTGAAGCAGATTGTGTATATCTAAAAAGGAAATTAGGTATTTTATATAGATTTTCTTTTATTTTCCTCTTTAAACTCATAGGTGTCTTTCAAACTTAATATATGGTGAAATACATATTTTTTTTCCTTTTAATCTTAACTTAATGACTTTCTGTTATTTCAGAATGTTAAAAGTCACTGATGCAAAGAAGATCATTTGGAATTCTGATTTAATAGGATAAAATACGTAATTGTGCAGCTGGTGTGAGTTTTCAAAAGTTATAAAAATGCTTTGTTACTTGAAAAGAAGGTAGGCAGTTAAATCTGTTTTGACACACAAATACATGAAAAAGAAATTTTTTTGAGGAAGCTTCAGTGTACTTAATTTTGTTGAATCTTCTAACTCTGCCAGAGGTATTTCCAATTATAGAATAAATAGATTTAAAAAAGAGGATGCAGTTTACTTCTAATTAAAGCCGAAGTCATGAATTGTTATACTTGATGGAGCAGCTGATGTGACTTATAGCTCTTTACTGAGGAAAACAAAACCAATTTAGCTCATTTATATCACAAGTTCTACAGTGTTCAAACTGTGTGTGTGTGTGTATGTAGTTCTTTATTCAAGGAAAATTTCTGAAAGAGTGTGTGAAATTGATTTTTTTTTTCTTTTGGCAACTCGCTGGTATGGGATCTGAACCCCTGACCTTGGTATTATCTATAAACAGCTGAGCTAACTGGCTGGACCAAAAATTGATTTTAATTACTTCTGGAGTACAAGTGATAGGAAAATGTTTTACTTTAATTTTATATCTTGTTATACTGTTTTAAATTTTTACAATGTGCCATCTAAATTTTTATAGAAAAAAGTCAATAAAAATTAAAGGTACTCTTCTATCTTAATGTAACTTGTTCCCATACAGATTCTATTTAGAATCTGTTTTCCAGGATCAAAATATATTATAGTACAAGAAAACAGAAAAAGTGACTAATTAGTTTGTTTGGTGACTTGTATTTATCTTTCTTAGAAGCTTTGGTCAGAAGCTGGAGATATAATTTGCTTTTCCTTTCAGCCATCCTATCTTCTCTTTAGGTCCTTTCCTCTTTCCCTCCATCTCCCTCTCTATCACTGTTAATCCCTATTGTGTAGTGTTTTCTGACACCAATGAGTTTTTGACTACATCTGGGTATCCACCAATTGAGTTCTGAAGGTAACTGTAGTAGTTAGTGTCAGACCCACCCTCCCTCCATGCAGATTAAGAGCTCAGTCCTCCAAGGGTGCCCCCACTGCAGATGCCAGCCACAAATGTGTTGTGCAGGCTATCCATATTTCTGCCTGACTGTTTACAAATTTGGGGGTTTCACAATCTCTCCCTCAGGTTCAATAAGTTGCTATAATGACCCACAGGACTCAAGAAAGCACCTCGCTTACTATTACTGACTAGTTGGTTAAAGGAGAGATAGTTTTTGTCAGCATCCATAACTCACATAAGATCTTAAGTTTTTAGAACCAAATCCTTTGGATACTCTAGATTAGTCTCTTCTTTTAAACAAGAGGAATCTGAATCTTAATGGATATACTTTTATAGAATCACCCAGAAATCAGTAGCAGATCTAGGACTAGAATCTTGAAATCTATATGTCCTATGTGGTGTCCTTTAAATGGTAACAATTCCTTGTTGTTCGTTCGACATCTATGTGTTTAATAGACAATAATTTAGTAACAAATGGGAGGCAACATAGTTTGATAGAGCAGAAGTTCCCCAATGGTATTATGAGGCCCACTGGCTTCTTCAGTGGTGACTGAAGCCTCCAGCTTCAAATACACCCTTCATTAATCCCAAGATGCCATAAAAATCTTATTTTCTGTCTGATATAAAAAAACAGTGGGAGAGACCACAGTGGCACACTGTCTTTAGAGTCAGACAAACATGGGAGGTAAATCCTACCTTTGCCATTTATTAATAAAGTCACCTTCTTGAACCTCTTCTTTGTCATCTCTTCTGAGGACTGAATTATGTCATGAATGTGAGTTGCCTACTACAGGGATGGCACATATTAAATTATTAAATAGCAAAATGAATAAATACATGTTTCTCTTTGTACAACTGATGCCATCTTTGATACCTTCTCTGTGCTACTGTTACCCTTATCTGAATCTAAGTGTCTTGTGGTTGGTCTTTGGACATAACAGTTCATGTATTCATTCGTCCAGGAGTCACTCAAGCACCTAATTATGTACCTCTTGTACAACCAAATGCTACAGGCAAGTGAATGAAATAATATACTAATAATTTCTAAGATCTGGAACTTGCACATGGTAGGTGCTATGTAGTAGATGTTTGTTGAATGAAGAAATAGATTTTACCTGAGAGAAATTTATGTCAATCTAAGGATAGTAGTAAAGTTGTTCATAAAATGCTTTGTGAATATCAAGATGGGAGTGATTGATCCTCCCATTCCTTACCACCCCATTGAGGAAGGGAACAATTACACAGAAAAAGTGAGATTTAATATAATTGAGTCTTGAAAGGAGATGAAGGTGAAATCATCATAACCACATCATAAGTGGAGCAAAGAGTATTGACAAAGACAATGACATATAGTTGATATGTGTCATGTGCGAGAAGGTAAGATTTGGTTGGGAAGGTAAGCTGTTGGAAGGTTGTCCTGAGGTGTTAATGCTATCTAAGAGTATTGATTGGAAAGCCAGGCAAGATTGATACGTAGGGATGTCTCAGTGCTTTGTGACACTGAACTGAGAATGCTTTCTGGCTTTTCTTTGTTATTTGATCATTCTTTCTCTAGGTTTTCAGAAGGCCCTGAATAATTTATTTTTATTTTTGTTTGTTATCTAGGCTATTGCTCCCCTCCACTAGCATGGACAGTTAAGATTTTACTTTGTAGAGCCATACTATATACATTTTTTTCCATTTATGAAGAATCATTGATAAAACATGAAAGTGTCATTACTTGAACAAATTATAGCAATTTAATAGTTCATATTTCTGTATTTGATTTCTTGCCGCAACAGAGCTAACCAAAGCTTCCAGGCTCTGCAGTTCTGAGACATACACTTCATGGTTATCTTTTTGCCTCCACAGAAATAGAAAAGTTTCAAAAAGGAGAAGGAAAGGATGAAGAAAAGTACATTGATGTGGTGATTAATAAGAACATGAAGCTGGGACAGAAAGTGTTAATTCCTGTAAAACAGTTCCCTAAGGTAAGACAGTGAGGTCTACACTGCAGGTGTGTTAACCTTAATCACAAGGGAGTAGATGTTTATATTCTTTCTGATGTTTTCTAGAGATGTTTTCTCTTAGTACCACCCCCCCAAAGTTAATTAAAAATTTTAGTGAATCTAGTGATTCTGTCTTTTCTGTTTGGCTTGGTGAGTTATGGAGCCCTAAAAAATAGCTTATGAGTCATATGAGTGATGTGACTTTGGGCAATGTATTTAAACTTCTTTCCGCTTCAGTTTGCTTATTTGTAGTATGGAGTTGAATGGTTAAGAATTAACTAAGATTATCCCTGTTAAATGCTTAAGTGCAGTGCTTGGCACATAAATATTTAAAATTTTTGTTTTCCTTTTTCTTTCTTTTCAGTGTTCATTTACATGATTCATACATACTGTTGTATAAATCAGTAGTCCATTTCTTTTTGTTGCTGAATAATAGTTCATTACCTGAATATACCACAGTTTATCCATTTGCCAAGGCAATTTTCAGTTTTGAGCTGTTATAAATTAAATTGCTGTGAACATTTTTTGTTCAAGTTATTTTGCAACCATATATTTTCATTTCTCTTGGGTAACTACGTAGTATTGAAATTGCCATGTGTTTAGTTTTACAGAGAATTGCTATTTTTTTTGTTCCCCAAGTGGATGTACCTTGTAATATTTTTCACAAACAATATGTGCAAGTTGTGGTTGCTTTATATCTTCATCAGTATTTGATGCTGTGAGTCTTTTTTGTTTTAGCCATTTTGATGGTTAATTATCTTTTTCTGGTGTTAATATGCATTTCCCTGATGATTAATGATTTTTTATGATTCTTCAGGTACTTATTGGCTGTTCATATATCTTCTATTATGAAGTGTCTGTTCAGATCTTTTGCCTATTTCTAAATGGGCTGTATGGTTTTTTATCTGTATTGTAGGAGCTTTTTATATATCCTAGATAACAAGTCTTTAGTTAGATATATATTTTACAAATATTTTGCCCAGTCTAGGGCTTGCCTGTTATTTTCTTAATATTCTTGGATAAGCAGAAGTTTTTAATTTTGATGATATCTAATATATCAGGTTTTCTTTTATGGTTATTGCCTTCTGTGAACCAGGAAATCTTTGCCCACCTCAAGGAAATATTAGAGTTCTTCATAAGTTATGAAGATATTCTCCTGTGTTTTCTCTAAAACCTTTATCATTTTAGCTTTTACTTTTAGGTCTATGATACAACTTAAATGAGTTTTTGTGTATGGTGTGAGATAGAGGGTCAAATTCATTTTTTTCCCCATATGAATATCCAGTTTTTCCAGCACTATTTGTTGAAAGATGTTTTACCCCCACTGATTATTTTGTCACCTTTGATGAAAATTAGATGACCATGTAAGTAGGGGTATGTTTCTGAGCTTTCTACTTTTCTCCCTTAATATATTTATAGATCCTTATGGCTGGTATCACACTGTCTTAATTACTATGGCTTAAATTAGTAATGTAATCCCTCCTACTTTGTTCTTCTTTTTCAAAGATTGCTTAGATATTCTTCGTCCTTTGCTTTTCCATACAAATTTAAGAATTTGTTAATTTTTACAGAACTATCTGCTGAGATTATGATTGCAATTGCATTGAATCTGTTGAAAAATTGAGGGAGATTTGACATCTTAACAATATATTAAGTTTTCCATCTCTTGAATATGGTATATCTGTCCATTCATTTAGATCTTTTTAAAGTTTTATCAGCAGTGTTTTGTACTTTTTAGGGTAAGGATCTTATATGTCTTTTGTTAAACTTATTCTTAAATATTTTATGGTTTTTGACATTATTGTAAATTGAATATTTAAATATTTTTATTTTCCAATGTTCTGCTTCTAATACAAAATTATTTATATTAACCTTATCTTCTGCTACCTTGCTTATTTTACTTATTAATTCTAGTAAGCTGTTTTGTAGATTCCTTAGGATTTGTTACGTACAAGATCATATCATCTGCCTAAACTTTTACTTCTTTTATGCCTTTTATTTATTTCATTGTATTATTGTATTGGCTGCTATCTCCAGCATAATGCTGAGTATGAGTGGTGAGAATAGGAATCCTTTCTTTGTTCCCAGTTAAGGAGGAAAGCATACAGTATTTTAACCATGAAGAACAATATCAGCTGTAGGTTTTTTGTAGATGACATTTATTAGGTAAAGGAAATTTCTGTTTCAGCCTTTTCTCTTTTTTTTCTTTTCTTTTTTTTCCCCAGCAGCTGACTGGTGTGGGGATCTTAACTCTTCACCTTGTTGTCCTAACACCATGCTCTAACCAACTGAGCTAACTGAGCTAACTGGCCAGCCCTGTTTCAGTTTTGCTGTTTTGATCCTGAATGGGTGGTGAATTTTGTTAAATGTTTCTTTTTGCATCTATTGAAATGAATATGGTGTATTTACTCCTTTACGCTGTTTATATAGTGCATTTTAATGATTGATTTTCTTAAATCTTTTTTGTATTTCTGGATTAAACCCTGCTTGGTAGTGACATATTATCCTTTTTATGTATTGGTATATTCGGTTGCATCTGCATACATGAGTGATACCTAGGGGCCACCAGCCATCAGTGAACTCAGTAGCATATGAAAAGGCAGCACTGTGTACTTTTGTAAGTTTTTTTTTCCCCCCCGGTCTTCAAATAATTTCTGTTGCTGTGTCTTAAACCCATTGATTCTCATGTCGTCTTCATTTTGCTATTAACCCATCAGGTCAATTTTTTTGTCAGGTATTGTAGGTATCTGTTTCAGAATTTACATTCGATTCACATAAACATGCGTGTGAAAAAATATTTCTCTTTTGGGATTTTCTGTTTTTTTATTCATTGCAGGTGTTACTTTTCTTTATGTCATTAAGTACAGTTAAAGTAGTTACTTGAAAGTTTCTGTCTTCTAATTTCAAAATCTCAGTCATCTTAGGTTTATTCTGCATGGATAGTGTTTTATCTTGATAAACAGTCATTGCTCCAGTTCTTTTCATGGCTAGTAATTTTGGATTGTATTCTGAATATTGTGAATATATTCTGGATATTGTCAATGTTGATATTTTTATTTTAGCAGCTAATTAATGTGGTCGGATTTAAACTGCAAACTCTGTCAGGTAGGGAGTTCAAATCTCAGTTCAATTCTTTTCTTAGTTTTACTTTTATATTTAGTTTTTGGCATACATGATTCAGTCAGAGGTCCTACAGAAATTTTGGCAGATTTTATATGCAGAATGTGGGGATCCCTAACTCAGACTCTGTTTCCAGTATTCCTCCCTCATATTTCAGCACTATGGTTGCCTCAAACTCTGCCAGTCAGGCTAAAAGTTTTAAAATTGGCAAATTCACCCCAGGCTATTTCCTTGTTTTAAGTATTGATTCTCTTTCAGAATCTGCCTATTTTTGTTCACTCTTCAGGGCTTCAGGTAATTGACTTTTATATTTTGTTTAGAGTTTAAGAGTGTATAGTTGCTGGTCCTCCTGTTAGCTTATTCAGCCATACCTATAGAACTGGAGCTTTTAGAGGTTTTTTGTTTTGTTTTTTATGATTTCAATCCTTTTAAATTTATTGATTTTATTAGTTTTTATATGTATTCTTATTGTCTTTATTTTCTATTTTCTAAATAGTCTGTCATTCCAGAAAACTACATTATGAACATCATAGACAGACTCATTACTAAACAAAGCACGACTCATGGAAACATTTATAGAGTTATTCTTTATGCTCAATATGTTCTGTATGCTCAATATCCAATAGATGGAAAGATGAACAGATACAGCCCCTGAAATTAATACTTCGTTGTATATGAGTTGTAATGAATAAATGTATGAAATAAAATCTAAAATATTGTTTTTATTTGTCAGCCGTGTCAAAGTAGGGGAAAGCAAATTATAATTGCTATATCTAACAGAGAGTAGAGTCCATTTCAACTACTTACAATGTCTGAACTAGGCCTCTTAAAAATCCACTGCTTTCAGAATGCTGAAAAAGGATATTTCTGCTTAGCATAATAGAGCATTCAACTTTCAAGCTAGGTTTTATAAAAGCTTATATTGCGCTGCCATCAGTTCTAAGAAAAAGCTTTCATGCATGTGTCAGTTAATAGACTGAGTTGGAGGAAGGGCTTGCCCCTCTGGAATAGCTGTGAGTAGAGTACTGCGTGGTGTGGTATTGATGCTGACCGTACACTTTCAACTTCTAGGGCAAGGGAGATCTACCATTTGTAAAACTCCATCTAATGAAGTGATTTCCATTAGTCGATCAATTTCTCTTCTGTCAAAGAATTATTTTTAATACTTTCAATGGCGTAGCATTGAACATATGAGTTGTTTAGTCTTCAAACCTTAATATGTGTTTTACTCTCTTAAGCTATGTATCTGAACTTGTAAAGTGTGAAACTTAAACACCATTGAACATGGAATCAAGGTACCTGATTCACCAGCTTTGAGATTTAATGTCTTCCCTGCTGGGTTTTGGACTTGTCTGGGACCTGTTACCCCTTTCTTTTGGCCTATTTCTCCCTTTTGGAACAGGAATATATAACTTATGTTTGTCCCACCATTGTATGTATCTTGGAAGTAGATAACTTGTATTGATTTCACAGATGGGACTTTGAATTTTGGACTTTTGAATTGAGGCAAGTTAAGACTTTGGCGGTGGGATAAATGTATTTGTATGTGAAAAGGACATGAGTTTTGGGGGGCCAGGGGCAGAATATAGTGGATTGAATTATATCCCCCCAAAACTCACTGAAGCTTGAATTGTCTTTCAAGTTTTATATATTAGAAACTTAGTCCCCACTGTGACTGTTAAGAGGGTGGAGCCTTAAAGTGGTGATTGGGCTGTAGGACTGTGCAGTAGTGGATGGATTAAAAATGGTGGTCAGGGGTGTGGTTCTGAGGGCTTTAAAAGAGGAGGAGAGTCTGTCTTCTCTCTTTCTCTCTCTCTCTGCTTCCTCTGCTTTCACCATCTTGCAGTGTGAGACCCTTGGGTCACTGTTGCCAAACCCCAAATGGACTTTGGACTTCTCAGCCTAAGAAACTGTAAGCAATAAATGTTATTTTTCTTTATAAATCACCCAGTTTCAGGTATTCTGTTATAGCAACACAAAACGGACAAATATACCTAACATGTATTGAGGGTCTTCTCTGAGCCTGGCATTATGCTAGGAAAACCAAAATAATTGACATAGTCTTTGATATCAATGAACTCTCAGTTTTGTGGGGAATGCAGATGAATACATAAACATTTATAATGCAAGGTGCTCTGGAAAAACAGAGGGACGGTCATTTTGACACACTTGGAGAAACCTACTGTGAAGAGGTTGTCTCTAAAGAGGCTAGCTGGGTAAGGGGTCCCAAGTAAGACAGGGTGAGATTGAGGGGTGGCCATGACAGAGGAACACTATATATAGGGTGGAAGGCATTTTATTTGGCTAAATAGATTAACTTCAGTAAGATGTGCAGATTTTTAAAGAAGACAAATAAGGTGGTAAGGAGGCAGAGTATGGGGTGTGGTTGGCCAATGGAGGCTGCAAAGTTAGAATAAAAAGTGACATTTGAGCTGTTTAGAAGATGAGGTAGGCTTGTCCAGGTGTTTAATAATGGGAAACTTATGCATCATTTAAAAAAGTGAATTGTAATATGAAATTTAAAAAATTATAACTCTGTACAATGCTCTATTGTAAGATGTCTATATTACATTGTTAAATGAAAAACAAGGTATAGAAAATATAGGATCCAAGTTGGGGAATTATTTGAAAAAATAGTAACTAGAATTTTAACACCACTTATTTTCTAGAGGGTAGGTTTATATGGTATTTGTTACTTTACATGTTTCTATACTTGAATGTTTTAACAATAACATATTTTCTCAATAGGATAAAAAATGATTTCCATTTTTGGGGGAATATGTGCCTGAGGTTGACAATTTAGGAGATGCCTTTGTACTGTGATTATGACTTTCAAGATTTAGTGTACTGAATTAAATTCTATAGATTTAAATTAGGTTTGTGAAATTTCTTAATTTGAGTTTTTTAAATCTCTAAACATTTTAATGTGTGTACATACCATTTGCAGTAACTTTGTCCTAACCAAAAAAGTTTTTCTATTATATGAATAATGAAAATGTGATATATTTGCTGTCTTCACAGAAACTCTTAGGTTAATGGTCTTTGAATGAGAAGAGAGACATACTGATAAAATATGCTTGCTCCTGGAGTTTCAGGAAACTATTATTTTTTAAAGTTGACTTGCATTCTTTCCTTGCAGTGTGTTAAAGACCATTTTAAAGCCCATGAATTGACTACTTGGTAGAAGCCTATTCCATGGAAATCATCAGAGATTTATAAACTTCCTAGTATAGTAAATATTTTAGTCATATAGATAATGTTAAAAGTTGCTTTTTCTGTGGCTCCTGATTGATTTTCAGAGACATGTATTTTTTCCAGAGAATTTATGTGAAAACAATTATTATATTTGGTGTTCAATTGATAGTTTACCTGGAGAAATAAAATAATAATGTACTTGTAAGTTAGTTCTTTCTATCTAAACTGTCATCACCAAAACTTGTATGGCTGGTATCTTAGTCTGTTTGTGCTACTCTAGAAAAAATACCTAAGACTAGGTGATTTATAAAGAACAGAAATTTATTTCTGCTCTAGAGGCTAGGGAAGTCCAAGATCAAGGTGCTGGCATTTGGTGTCTGGTCAGAGCCTTCTTGTTTCCTCCTCACATGGTGGAAGGCAGAAGGGCAAACATAGGGGACAGACTGTACCCTCACATGGTGAAAGGCAGAAGTGCAAAAAGAGCCTAAGCTAGTTCCCTCCAACCCTTTTATAAGACACTAATCTATGAGGGCTCTGCCCTCATGACTTAATCACTTCCTACAAGGCCCCACATCTTAATACTACCACAATGGGAGTTGAATTTCAACGTGATTTTGAAGGGGGCACGTTCAAAACATAGCAGCTGGCTAGCAGGGATTTTGAAACTCATTGACATCAAGATGTTGTCCCCTTCTACTTTAGACCTCTCCACTCATTTGACATCCTACATCTTACAGTAGGTATTGAAGGGGAGAGAAATTATAAGTAGCAGTGGGAGGAATTAATCTTCAGAAGCTACTTTTGTTCTGTTCTCAGAGGTCTCTGGGCTTTTGGGATCTCGTGACACACAGTACCTGTGTCATGAGAATTGGAAAGTAAAGTCTGTGATAAATATTGTTATATTTAACTCTTTAATCACATCTTTGCTTACTTTTTAGAGATATGGTAGGGGATAAATCTCTAAGTATGTTGGTGAGCCAAAAAGTAAAAACATTTTCAGTGCTTTAGCAATATATTACTGGCTTACATGTCTTGAATATTGCTGTCTTGATTATTTTGGCTCTGAGCCCCTTAAGGATCACTGAATTGGATCAACTGAAAAATGTATGACTATACTGGTATTGGAGATAGGAAATATGAACAGAATTTAATTCCTCTTTTCTAGGACTCAGTCTGTTGGAGGAAAGTGCCAGAAATTCATGCCATAGACTGAACTATGAACTTCTATCAAAACAAGTTAATATATATTTCCATGAAACAGGGGTCACATACTATGAAGGGAGTTTGAGAAGGATGGTTATAGAGTGAAAAGCAGTCAGATCTATGTCCACCTCTTCTGTTTACTAGTTTTCTGGCATTGTTGTAAGAAAATAATCTAAGTGATTCGTTTTCAGAAATGACTTATCTGAAGGTGTTTTAACTGATTCAGGCCCAGCCCAAAAGTTGTCTGACTGGTCCATCCCATTCCTGTAGGGTCCGAACAGATAGAGTTCTCCTAGAGGTGGTAGTTAGTTACTAGCCCCCATTGTTTTCTTCATTCCCTGGTGGTGTTTCTCCCTTCACAGGGATTAAGCAGGCCTTTTTCGTGGGCTTCTCCTGAGCCCCCAGACAAAGGAATTCCTTGCAAGGGGGTAATAAATTTGAGGCATTCATCGGGAAGATTGTGTACCCCACAGTACTCAGCCAATGAGGAAGTTGGAGGAGGGGCTTGTGCACTAGGGAATAAATTGCTTGCTACAGCCCTTTTCCATGTGCCTGCCCTTCAGACACCCAAACCTTATAAGGCCATAGTTAAAGTCTCGCTTTGCTGTACCTCGTGTCTCCATGTCCATCCTTTGGCATTGGATGGGTGAGGGCATTTCTCACATGTGTGTTACCTGGCTCTCTCCTGAGTTTCAGACCAAATGCCTGGTAAACATTTCCACTTGGATATCTCAGACTTCTTAGATTTGACCTGTCCATAACCAAACTTCATATCTCTTCTTGGCTGACCTAGACCTTTTCCTGTGTCCCTTATTTCAGTGAATAACAGACAGCACAGTGTACTTAAGTGCCCATGCCATCTTTCCTCATTGACCTCCTCCTGCTCCATTCTTCAAATACCATTCATTTACTTCCTAAATTAATTATCTTCTGTCTCTTTGTGCTTCATTGTTACTCCTTAAATTAGAACAGTATCATCTTTCACCCAGTCTATTGTTATAGACTCATATTCATATCAATTTTTTGCCTTTGGTTTTAAATCCATCATTTCATTCTCCATACTTGTAGCTAGACTATTGTAATCTGGGATTTTCTGGATTAACAATTTCAAACAATTTATATATGGGCTTCAGAGCTTGTTATTTTATTTGATTATCCTCTCCAGAATATCCAACCTTGAGCAAAAGGAGATAGAAAGTACATAAAGTAAATTATTTCAGATTGTATGTTGAGTGTGCCTGTGCATGCGTATGTGTATGTTTATTTTGCCCATGTCATTCCTGGAAAAGTTACTTGTGCACTTCATTGATTTTTAGAATTGCTAATGTGTAAATAATTTGAGCTGTTTACCATTTAGAAATATATGTTAAAATTACATTCAATGGAGCAACACCAAATAATCTCAGTGACTGTCGATGATAGTGATTTGTGGTTCAAAAATTAATGTATTTGAATAGGGGTATTTATCTATAGCTTTAATATGTTGCAGTAATCTCCACAGCAAAGAAAATCAATAAAAACTTTGTTG
The DNA here is from genome assembly GCF_027409185.1 of Cynocephalus volans. Lineage (NCBI taxonomy): Eukaryota > Metazoa > Chordata > Mammalia > Dermoptera > Cynocephalidae > Cynocephalus > Cynocephalus volans. Next base: position 88,429,223 of record NC_084474.1, read on the forward strand.
AGTAGTACCATTTGATTTTGGGGGGAAATAAGCTTTAATTCCACAAATATTTATTGAGAAACCATTGTGTAGGAAAAATAGTGAGTCAAATGTGGGTCTTACTTACTTTCGAGGAATTTATAATTGTATTGATAATGCTCTTACTTGACAGCAGTCAACACAGAAGACTCACTTCTGTGTCCCAATGTGTGGGGATTTCTCCCTACTAACAAGCACACAAACAAGCATTTCTCCAGCAGACACCAGCTGGGTGTTCTCTAATTAAAATCCAACACTGTCTACCTGAAGATAGTGTCAAATCCCACAGATTGAGGCTCAGTCCCTAAGACCGCCCCCTCCACTTGAGATGCCAGTAGTAAGTCCAGGCATTTGGAACTTCTGACCAACTGGCTATAAATCAGTGTTCCCACAACCCCCGCCTTGGACTTGATTAGTTTGCTTGAGCAGCTCACAGAACTCAGGGAAACACGTACTTACATTTACCCATTTATTATAAAGAATATTACAAAGGATCCAGATGAAGAGATGTATAGGGCAAGGTGTGAGGGAAGGGGCGTGGGTCTTGCATGCCCTCCACTTACATGCCACCGTCCAGGAACCTCCATGTGTTTAGGTATCCAGAAGCTCTCCAAACCCAGGCCTCTTGAGTTTTTTTGGAGGATTTATTACATAGGCATGATTGATTAAATCATTGGCCACTGGCAACCAACTCAGCCTTCAGCCCCTTTCCCCTCCCCAGTGGTTGAAGAGTGGCACTGAAAGTCCTGTCTTGGTCTTTTCTGAGATCAGCCACCATCCTGAAGCCACCTAGCAGCTGCCAGCTATCATTAGCATATGAAAAAACCCTTATCACTTTGGAGATTCCAAGGATTTTAGGAGTTATATGTGAGGAGAAGAGGATGAAGACCAAATATATATTTTCACAATATCACAATAATCTAACAGGGTAATAAGCTTTATTAAAAATGTAAGATAAAGATTAAATTAATATAAGAGAGGCAGAAGGACATTGTTGGGAAATAGAATAGTTTAATCCGGCCCCCTTGCCTCAGGTCCGGTTGGGTATGGTGCAGCACATTCTTTGTAAACAAATGGTGTATGTGTGGGTGGAGTCAGTACACATGTGCACCAATGTATCTTTTTTTAGAATTGTTACTATTCTGGTTTGTTCTTGAGTTGTGTGGAGCAGTGACCCTGAACTGCTGGCGGGCAGAGAGCTCGCGTCTAAAAATAGAGCATGTTTACTTTGCTGGCAGCTGCTCAGTTTTTCTTTGGACTTTATTGGTAGCAGTTAAGTTTTGAGTTTCTCTTTGGACTGCCTAGCTCCTAGATGTGTGTGTGTATTTGTGTGTGTGTGTGTGTGTGTGTGTGTGCGTGTGTGCGTGTGTGCGCGCGTGCACGCGTGCACGTGCAGAAATAAAGACTACTCTTTCTTCAGCCAAGGCTCCAAGGACCTTTCTTCCCGTTACCTACCTCATAGACCTGCATGTGGAGGGTTTGTGACCCAGTCTGGACAACGGACTTGAGGGGTCTGTGAGCTCCAGACCCAGCCCTAGCTCTACAGACATCATGGAAGAATTTAAAGGAGTGATGGGGAGTTACTTCAAGAGAAAGAATTACTGGTGAAAATAAATTTAGTCCTTAAGAATAAATTTAGGCTATTAATAAGTAGGGGTCAGGGAGAAGGACAGAATAACTATTGATTTAATTATGAGGAACAACAGATTGTAGCATTCATCGGAATGATAAGGAATAGGAGAGTCCTTCAAAAAGTTCATGGAAAGGTTTGTATTATCTTTTAATTCTGTTTTTCCATGAAGTCTTTGAAGAATCCTTGGATATTCTGGAATGCCTTCAGTAGGCATGGAATTTTAGATAGCCAATAGAGAGCCCTGAAGTATTTATAACATTGAGTTAAATAAACAACTAGAATATATGGTAGAGTGTATTCTGTATTATAAAATAGTTTTTAAGCCCTTCTAAAATTTAGGAATGATTGATTTAAACACAGGTGTAGAATCACTTATTCCTAGGAAATTCAAATACCCACGTAAAAAGTGGTTGTTATTTTTAGAGATGATTATTGGAATCCTGAAAATTACTATCAGTATTACAAAGGTTGACTCAATTAGTAGCTATCCTAAGAAACAAGTGTTTTATTTCTTCAGAGGCCACTTGATTTCACAAGAACACAATGGTCCAAGTCTTGTTTGTATTGTGGGAGTCTCAAATCTGAAAGGGCACTTGTATAGTGTTTGCCTATTCCAAAGAACTCACCCGGTTCAGTAGGTAGAGACATTGGTTTATTAGACTAAAGGGAATTGCTGACAGCGGCCGCTGGAAATCCGCAGCACCACGGGGTACATACTGTAAGATCTGCACACCAAGCACAAACTCCACACATTGGGATGGCTCACCTCACAAAGACCATGAGACAGAGACCGATGCAATCAAGCAAGAGGAGTTTATTCCAGCATGCTGGGGTCACTCAGTCTTCAAGACAAAAGCGACCCCGAGCTCTTAACACTAGCACTTTTTATACAGTTTTTTAGGCAGATTTTTGCAACAGGATGAGTTGTATACTGCTTAGGGTTATCTGAGGTGACCTTTAGATTTATGGGTGCTCTTTAGCGGGCTGGCACACTGATAAGGAACAGTATATTTCCTACCCATTTATCTTTCAGGCCAGGCGGCCTCTAGATAAGGAACTGGTCCCTGGAACCGGGTGGTATTTCCTCCCTTCCTGGAATTTAGTGTGTCTGGCCCCGCCTGCTTGGCGCCTTAGAAGCTGCCTTACTTGAAATGGCATTAGTTATGTTTTCTTGTCAGAAGCAAATTGCACATGTTAAAGTTATATTTTATGCTTACAATACAACAATTATATAGTGAACAGATCAAAGTACATGTGTAAATCATTTGCATGTGTATGCACAGACCCTCACCCAACTCAGTGCACAGGAGATCTGGCTGAGTAGATAAGCTAATCCACTCGCCATTCTTCTGGCCAGCATACTTTAACACCATCCTGCTAATTTATTTATGATCTCTGCTTCCTCCAGTCTTCCTTTTGTCTTAAAGGGGACATTTGTCTTAAAGGGGATGTTTGTCTTAAAGGGGATGTGCCTTTCCTTGGGTAACTACTTTTGCTAGGGGTAGTTTTCTAGGGCAGGAGGGAACTCTGGTATGCATGGGGAGTGGGAATAGGTCTATGTTCAGTATTTACCTTATATCGTTGTTAGGCTTATTACTGTGTGAAGTTTGGCATTTAAGACATTGGTTTAATTTAAATAAGATCAGAATTCTGAATACCAACTAAAATGTGGCTTTATTTAAGTAATCATGTTAGCGTTTAAGTTACTGAATGTCCCATTGAGCTAATAAAGGTAGTGATCCTGGTCTTTTATTTCAAGAGAATAAAGGGAAAATAAACATTGCTAATTCTCCCTTTGTATTCTTGCCTGTGGGCAGGAAATAGATGAGTGGAGATTATGAACTAAAGATGTTCTCTGAGAGTTTCTTTCTCCCCAGTAGGGTGTAGAAAGCAGATGCTTGAGTGATATTCTCCGAAGAGACATATGCACAGTCCAGTACATTTGGTTGCTAGAAAAATGTGTTAGAACTTCTATTTATGTGTGTAGACTTCTATTTATTTCTGTGCGTGTGTGCGTACATACACTCAAATCATATACCTTTCTTTGTGCCAGGCAATGTCCTAAGCACTTTACATGTATTAACTCATTTAATCTTTACAATTTTATGAGTCAGGAATTATTATCTCTTGTTACATATGAAAAAACCGGAGAGCAGAGAAGTTAAGTAACTTGCTAAAAATTACAGTTACTAAGTAGCAGGCATTTGAAACCCAGAAGTCTGACTCCAGAGCCTTTCTCTTAATCTGGAAATTGAACTTTATTAATTTGTGCATGGATCAATACTGGTACTATTACATTGTTCATATAAGTGTCCTACAGTTATGTATGCTTTGAGAAAGTGTACTGAAGTTAAAGGAGGAATTCCGTAACGCAGAATGTCTTACAAAATTCTAGTTACTCATTTGCTTTGGGTGTACTGGGGCATATAGTTGTTGATATGTGCCTGGTTACAGATTTATGGATTTTATTACCTAGTTTTAAGTAAACTTGTCCTTAAATTGCAAGGATTATTGCAAAGAGATTATTGCAAAAATTACTGTGAATTACCTTTAATTCACACTGTGAACTAAAGGTCTGCTACAAATACAACCTAAATGATCAAGAAAATGACAAAGTTGATCCTTCTCCTGTGCCTAGTACAAGCTCAGCCCTGTAACAGGGTAAAACAACTGTGATCCAGTTGGATATGACAAGAATAGTCTTCTCAATTGGAACTATTTCTGTACATCCAGTAGTGTTTATGATGAATCTCTTGCCCTAACCAGTGATAGAACAAGTATAATTCTTGTATATATATAAACAAGAATTTATATATATACATGTATATGTATTTGTATACACACACATACACACATACACTCTGAAGGTGCAAGGGTGTGAAGGTGCCTAACTGAAGAGCTTGGTACATTTGAGGTAATAACCCATAGGGAATGTTTACATTTGCTGTCACCGGGAATGCACTGATGGACTCTTTCCTTTCTCAATTTTTTTGCTGTTAAATTAATTTGAGATATATACTTCATACTGTATCCAATTTTTTTTTTTTTTTTTTTTTTTTTGGGAGGCTGGCTGGCACAGGGATCAGATACTCTGGACCTTGGTGTTATCAGCACTATGATCTTACCAACTGAGCTAACCAACCAGCCCCCAAACATTTTTAAAAAATTTCTTTATACCCTCTCTATTTCAGACCTACTTCAGATCCGCCTGTAGAGAAATGAATTTACATTGTTTATCTAATACTAATATCTGTTATTTTGCAGTCATTCTCAGATGTCTTTTTACACATTTTTAATAAACATTTAAATTGTTTAAGATGCTCAGTTATAAGATGCTATTGGCCTGTTAGGACCCATATACAAGAAATCTCCTTCCTTCCATCTGTGTCTGTGTGTAGTGTTGTAGGGCTTGTTTTAATTAACATCCTGGGTAGTGATTAATACATTTTGGACCTTAATTTTGGTTGGCATTCATCATTAACTTTTGTATGCATGAAACATTGCTTGCCAATTATCAGGTAGGTGCCATTCTAGGCAGTCATTGAGGTACTGAATAAGACAGGGAGAGCTCACTATCCTGCTTTCCATTTAGGGAAAAGAAGGCAGGCCAGTATATAGCCAGGCCTTAGAAAAGACTGTGATGTTTGAGGCTATTAATTAACTTTGTGATAAATGACTGCTTTGGCATTTGTATCTATGGTAGAGTATTATATTGTGCTCCACCCCCTAATGGCCACACCTGCACACATTCATGCTCTGTTTAGTGCCCCTCCCTTGAGTCTGTCCTGACCCTGCATCTTGTGTTAACTGATAGCCTGTAGCAGAGCTGACACAATGCTAATTCCTAGGTCTGAGCTTTAAGGAGGTCTGATAGCTTTTGCTTTTCTCATCTTGGAAGCCAGACACCGTGCAAAAGCCTGTCACTCTATTGCCACCATGGTAAGTGGAAGGCCATGATACCCAGGTGGAAGAGAATCAGTGAAACCAGCTAAAACCAAGTTCCCGCTGACAACTTCCACTATCTTATGAGCAATAGGAATAAGCCATCTTAGAAGTGGATCCTTCAGCCCCAGTCAATCTGGCTGTTGCCGCAGGTCACAAATACAAGCTTAGATGATCTCCCCTCCCTGCCAAGACACTGAGTTGTGAGCAGATGCATAAAATGGGTATTGTTCAAGACTATTAAGTTTTGGGGTAGTTTATTATGCAGCAGTAGATAACCAAGATAGCGTTAAAGTGGAACTCTTGTATTCTTAATTTTCTCCTTGCCACTCAGGTAAGGCTGTGTGAAAATTATGTGGTTTCCACTTTTGCTTGCAAGTTGGGATTCACTATCTCTCTAAAATATAGTTTGTATAATGTTCTAAAAAAAGTTTTGATATCTCTAATTGGACACAATTTTATGGTATTGTCCATGGAGTATAATAGTTGTTACATATTTAATATGTGCATTGGATCAAAAAGTTTAACTCCATTTCAAAATGCTCTATTAAAGATAATCTGTTATTCTGTGGGCCACTTTAATAGTGCAGAACTTGACTTTTTTTTAATAGCAGAAGGTTTCTAATTTCCTTTGTGCTGCAGTAACAAAGAGGGCAATTCCTCTTTTATGTGTATAGATGTCAAATAAACCTAATATATATTTTTTTTAAAACTGCTATTAAGCAGTTCATGTTATAGTCAGAAGAAAGACTATATAACATTTTGGAGCATTTTTGTCTTAGTCAACAGTAGGACTCTACCATTGAGAGGACTTTTATGTTTTGAAATTATTTCTTGTACAAAAATATTTTTATATAACATTTCATATTATATATTATATATTGTTATTTATTTCTTGTTTTTTATATTTTATGGTTTTACCTGTATAGTTGTGGCTTTCTCAAAATAAAGCAGCAATAGACAGGACACTAGGTTCCTGGACCCAAAGTTTATTAATTTATTGTTGCTTTTGTTGATTTATTACTTTTTTTTTTTTTTTTTTTTTTGGAGCATCACTATGTGCCAGACTGTGTATTACAAATGGAGGAGATTGAGATGTGGAGATTTCAAAGATAAATAGAACACATTTCCTTTTCTTAAGAATCCTCTTTAAAAAAGGGAATGTCGGGGCTGGCCAGTTGGGGGCAGAGAATTAAGAGATGAAGTAAGAGTAGAAGACAGAGAAACAAATCCAGTCAGGCCACACAGGCCATCACCAAGAGTTTGGATTTAAAATATACATATCATATGGGTGGTTTCATTTTCTCTTTATATTTTGGTTACTGCTTAAGTTTTCCATATAATTGTGAATTCATTTTTTTAACAATGACACAAATTTACATTGAAAAAAAGAACAAAATCAGTTGTAAAAAGTTCATGCACAGCCCAGTCCTTTCTTACAGCTCATTCACAGTTTAACAGGCTCCGTGGATTTCTCCTCCAGACCCCTGTTTTGACGTTCTGAATCCATACTTACTCTCTCCTCTTCCTACATTTCTCTTGTTACTCTTTCCAAACTGTATTTTAAGATATTCCCTTTCTTTCTTCTTTATCCCAGCCACAAAAAATAAAAAAAAGAATGTCTCTTCCCCTGATTCACTCTTCTCCATCCAAGCTGACTCTCTTTTCTTGTTTCTTAGAAGCTCCTTAGTACCAGAGGGCTTTTGCACTTGCTGTTCACGTTGCAAGAAATGTTCAGTTCCCAGATCCTTGCATAGGGCACAGCTCACATGTAACCATTTCAGAGAGGCCAGCCTACTCTGGAGTTGTTCATCCACTCAGTGAAGACCCGTGCAGTCTGTAGTTGCTTTCTGTCTCTATCACTAGAGGCTTTCTCGCAATTAACAGACATTTTCATTATCATCTACAGGGATGTTTTACTTGTTTATCATCTGTCTCCTACAACTAGAAGGTAAAAACTCAGCAAGGACAGGTTCCTTGTCTGTTTTTGTTTACCAGCCAGCATCTAGAATGTTTGCCATATCACCAATGTTGTAGTAGTAATAACAATTACTGAGGGCTAGGCACTGATCTAAGTACATGTTTTGTTGAATTTGTTAGTGTTTTAAAAAAATAAATAAAATGGTTTTGTGGCCCTTCTTCCTGCAGACTAAAGCTTTCGTTCATGAGGGGGACAGAGGGGAGCTGGTGAGGTAGAAGAAAGCAGCCACTGCTGGAATCTGCCCAGACTCCTCTACCCTGTGCCCCCTTCCTGAAGTGGTTTCAGTATTCTCCCTGATCTTCTCTGGGAGCACCTGAGGGATAGGGGTGACTCCTGCAGAAAAAGGGTGTCAACCCTTCTAATTTGGGGGCTTCCAGGGCTTTATACTCTTATGCTAGCCCACCCTAGATAAGCATATGCATGAGTTTTGTTTCTCCTTATGGGTGCCTCGATCCAGATGTGGGGTTAGTGTTTGCCCTGGGACTTCAGCATTAATTGAATTCTGTCCAGCTTTTTTATTGTTTTAAGAATGAGAGCAATGTTCTTTCTAGCTTTCTACATCTGATTAATGGGCAGTTCTTGCAGCATGGTAATTTTGAGAAACTGAAAGAAATTCAGAATGGCTAAAATTAAAAGCAGGAGTATGGTAAGGCAAGAACGTGGGCAAGAGCTCACTCCCTGAGGACCTTTTACAGCAATAACAGGATATTTGGACTTAGATTCTAAGTATAGTTTAATAGTTGTATTTTAAGCAGAGATGTAACGAGGTAAACTTTGTATTTTAAAAAGACCTCTCTGGGGCTAGCCAGTTAGCTCAGTTGGTTAGAGTGTTGTGTTACAACATCAAGGTCAAGGTTTAGATCCTTGTACAGGCCAGCTGCAAAAATAAAAATAAAAAGTCCTCTCTGCTGATTGAAAAAGGCAGAAGTGGACACAAAAAGGACACTTCAGTGGTCTAGGTAAGAGGGCGTGAGGGCCTAGACTAGGATGATTGTGATAGAGCTGAAGAAAATGAACAGGTTAAGAGATGTTTAGGAGGTAAACTTAAGATATAGTTAATTAATTCATTGAACATTTATTAAATGCCCTCTCTGCACAAGTGTTGGAGTTAATGCAGGAAACACAAAAAGCCTAGGCTCTGCCTTCATGGAATAAGTGTCAGGCTTCAGACTTGAGTCACTGCATGGATGGTGGTGCCATTTGCTGGGCTAAGTGACTCTGGAAGAAGAACGTGCTTGAAGCTGTGGTGGCAGAGGTTACAAGTTTTGAATGTTGAGTTAGAGGTCAATAAAACATCTCTTTGGTAGACTAATCAACTTTTTGGTGAGCACCCAATTAAGAGAAACCTTTTAATGTAGACCATGACATGTTCTTGAGGTTTAGTTGTTTATGAAATGACAGCTGAATTGTAATTGTTCCCCAAGGAATAGTGTCATGTCACAAATATAGTTTAGATCAATTAAAGGTAGTTCAGAAAGGCACTTGGTCTTTACCAGTGGAGAATATAATTATTGTGGCTTATACATTATGTAGTGAAACTCAAATATACTTACTATATATTGGTTTACCATCTTCATAAGCTCTTAAATTTTTCTCTTTATAATTGTGACGTTTGTTGTGTGCATGCATGCAATAAAATAATTGACATCTGGAGAAAAATCATTGGTATTAGAAATGGTAACCCTTTGACCTTCATACAAATGAAATTATTAATACATGACTATTTTTTAATGAACAAATGAATTTATTTCAACAAATGAAGTTATCTATAAAGGTAAATCTTAAAATGTATTAAGTTCTTACTGTCTATCTTGCAGATATAGTTGTCAAATAAAAAATAAATCTGTACTTAAATGAGGAGAGACTATTTGAAATGATTATCGTTAAGAACATAGAAAAGGGCAATTGTACTAGGGGAAGGGTGATTATTACACTAGAGAGAATTCGCTGACCATGAGACAAGTAAGTTACATCTTGGAGGTCAAGTACAAAAGGGCTTTCCTTTTATGGGGTGAAGTGAGTGAGGCTAGAAGGGTGTAGGGAAGTAGGATGAATGGGTGGCAGTGACAGGATGAGACAGTAATCAGAGAATGTTCTACCCTGATCTTGGTCTGTTTTTCAGAGGAACCTTTTAGAAAAGCTTGTGTGCTGGCTCAGGTTGAGGGTATATCAAAGTTCAGGGGCCTTGGGGAAGGAGAGAAGCTGAATTAAGGTTTAATCAATCAGGGTGTGGGGCTTTTTCCGATTGATCAGTGGAGGTAGATAGTTCAGCTAATCTTTTATGGGTCAAAGAATGGGAATTTGGAATGTCTGTGTCTGGTTTTGTTGTAAGTAAATAAGGGGTCGTTCAATCATATGGAGAAGAGTGGTCTTTTGCAGTAAGCTCTTTCCAGGAACACAAAAGTGTGGGGGTATTTCCTAATCATCACTGATTTTGATGATTACAGGGCTCAGGTAAAATTCAACATTGTCACAGTGCTCAGCACTTTATCTGATTTTTAATCTTCATAATAACTGAAGTGTAATGACTTATAAGCCACACTGTGGTGAATATGATGAAACTGAGGACTAGAAAGTCTAAGGAGTTGCTGTGTTCACACTGCTGGTTACAGAGAGCGCTAGTGACTCTCCTTCAGAAGTGCATAGCAAGTGGAATATCAGGAGGTGTTGTAGGACTAATGCCAAATAAGAGAACTTTGGTTGTTTATTGTTTATATTACCTAAAGAGTCCAAGATATATATTTAGTCCATCTGTTACTTAGGCCTTTCTTGTTGTGAGTACTGACTGTGGCTAGATTAAGGGATTTACTTTTTTGTCTTGTTTTTTAACTACATTAGGATAATTTATAGAATCCATAGAGGACTTGAATTTACAGACTAAGAAAGGGCAGTATAACAAGGGCTCCAAACCTAGGAAATAGAAAGTAATCCTAAGTCTGTGTCTCTTCTCTCTAACAGTATTTTTTAATAGGAGCACAGTTGACATTTTACACAGGAACATCCTCATTGTGAGGGACAGTCCCATTCATTTCTGATGTGTGACATTATAGCCTTTGCCCACTAAATCCCAGAAGTGCCCCCTAGTCATTGTGACAACCAAACAAACATGCTAAATATTTCCAAATGCCACCCTAGGGAGATGATGCAATCTACAGTTTGAGAACCTGACCAGGCAACCAAGCATATTGCCATCATTATGACTCAGCTCTAAGGACATTCAGTGCCTACACAATTTGTTCTAAACCTCAGACTCCCTTGACTTCCAGTCAAAGGTCAACTTCTTGACCAGTTTAGATGTCCTGGGCCTGGTCATGTTTCAGTATTGTGACTCACTTGGTAGCCTTGTGGATGAAGGTGGATATTGTTCAGATAAAATTACACATGTCTAAAATAGTTAAATCCATCCGTTTATAATGTACTAATTTGGTACCAAGTGTGCACAGTTTATTGCCTGTCTGGTAAGTGATTTGTATGCATGTTCTTACTTAATTCATATACCAGGCACCAACAGTAGGTAGAATGATCCCTATGTTGTGAAGGTTAATTTGACCAGGGAGATATAATTGATACACAATATATAGTTGAGCAGAGTTAAGAAGAACAAGGACAGGAATAAAAGCGTTTCTGATTGTCAGAATATTCATTTATATACTTTTTGTGAACAAAAGACTAATGGAAGTTAAATGGAGAAAGAAACCCCTAAAGATATATAAAATTATATAAAATGCTTTTCCTTCTTATCTAAAATTGTTTTATCAAATAACCTTCAATATGTTTTAGCAAATATGTTTTGTCAAAATATGGTTTATCACATAACCTTGAATGTCATATCACTGTGTGGACTTTATTTATAAAATTAGAACAGTTTCTTTAGTTATAAAATTAGATGTGTAGACTAGATGATTTCTAAAGCTTCTTGTTATCAGTTGGGAAGTATTTGACTATTAAAGACATGATGTAAATACGGCCATTTGACTACAGAAATTGATTTTTATTCCATCCTTGAAACCTGCTAAAATGAATACAAATAAAAATGGCACAAATTCATGAAAATTAAGAAAAAAAAAAATGGGCGAGACAACAATAGGCAATTATGTCAGTGAAATTTTGGTGTCTGCAAAATAAGTGGATAAATGGTCATGACTCAGGAAACCAGAGAAAGCAGAATACTGAGCTTGCTTGGTGCGAGGAATTCAACCAGAAACCTGCTCATTAGTATGAGAAAACCTTGAGAAGACTCAGAAATTATAGATATACTTTACTGTTAAAGGTGGATTTATGTGGTAGAACTGAAAAGAGTAGACTTGGTTGATTGTTTGTATGAGAATTAGATCACCAGATGTTCTTCCCATCAGATAAAACCAAGAGTCTGCCCCTCCACACCCTCGCAAAAGACCAGAGGTTTCCTGAAGAGGTTGAAAAAGAGAAACGTTAGGCTCTAAGACACAGATAGATACAGCTGAGGGCTAGAGTGAAATGTCACAGTAGAAATGAGGGAATTATTTCCTTTAAGTAAAATTATGCATGCTTAATGTTGGGACTTCCAGGGTTCTGGTGGCCAGGCTTATACCTCCTCTTAGGAGATTGGAGAATTCTTCAGGGAAGTGCCTAGCCCAAGAGAAAAGAAATACAGATACTGATATCTGAGACGCTCTTGATGAAAAACTTATCTGCCCTGTTTACAGTGAAACCTACCAATTGTCAAGTCCCATGTATGAAAGCAGGACTTCCAGTTAACGTTTAGAGCCTGAATCTTAACTTTTTACAACTGGTGGTTAGAGGATTACCAGACATCTGAAGAAAGCCTGTTATGTAGAAAGAGACCAACTCACAAAACATGAAAGGGGAAACTAGGAAGAAGCAGAACCTGTAAGATCCAAGACAGGGAAGGACTGCTATCATTAATATCTTCAGAAAAATGAGAAAATTATATTGTTTCCACAAAATATAAAAATACCACTAAAAAAGGAACAAATATAAGAAAGTCTGAGTAGTAGTAAAAACATTTGATAGTAGAAATGAAAGAATCAATAGATAAATAGGAAATGTAGTTAAATCTTTCATAAAGTAAAACAGAGACAGGAAAAATAATAGAGAAACTTAGAGATTCAACTCGGGAATTCCAATATTCAAATAGTAAAATTTTCAGAAAGATAAAGCAGAGAAAATGGGGAGCAAGAATAAAGTAGGGGGTGGGTGGCTCAGGTCACTGATTTTTTTCCCCCACCTTGTAGTAGTAGTTGATGCTTTAAACTCTGTAAGTATAACTTTTACATTAAAAAAAATTATTTAAAATGAAATTTTAAAAAGCAAAAAATAGCATGTAAAGGTTAAAAATATATAAGTTTTGATTGAAGGCCAATAAAATTTAAAGTGGGAAGGAAAAAATATCATTTTGATTTCTTAAAGTGCTAACTACTTATTTCAGGAAAATTACTTTAATTGCCATAGTTAGATAAATTGAGGAACAATTTTTGCTAGTAAACAGCAGCAGCACAGCAGCAGCATAGTTCATGGAGGAAGTGACAACTACATGAGTTTGTAATCAAGAATCTTGCCAAAGAGAGCAGTTTTCTCTCTGCTGATAAAGAAGTATTCATGATTTACCTTCATTATATAGTAAGGCTTTTAAAAGTTGTGTGAAATTCCAAATAATAATTCTTTTATTCAGGATGTATTTATTGGGTGCCTATTATGTGCCAAGCATTGTTTTAAATGATTTACTTATGTTGACCCATTTAATCCTCAGAACAGCCCAATGAAGGGTAGGTCCTATTTTCATTTCTATTTTACAGATGAGGAAACTGAGAAAGTTAGGTAACTTGCTCAGGTTACTCAGCTGATATTTATTCTGGCAGTTATTTTGGAAGAGATAAATGGATTTTGTTGTAAATCTTCTTTCAGCCACTGAATGCTTAAAAACTGATCTAAGCCAGTCTACTCCTTGGTTGAATAATGGACTCTAAATGCTGACCTAGTAAAAGAACCTAAGTACTCCATGATGACCATCCTAGTGGATATTACAGTACACGTGGTGTCCTTTTTCCTCGCCTACCTTCTAATCCTACAGGTGTTCATGGTTGATATTTAATGTGTGTTAAAATTGTCCGGATAGCAACCTAAGAATTCTGGTTTAATTCAAAATTTGTGAAATATAGCTGTCACTGAAGTGATTGGTATGAAGAAATGTAGCAACTTATTTTACAGTGTTTAGCTTCATTTTAGGTGTTCATGGAAAACATCACAGTGTGATGCATGTAGCAGGAACTTAAATATTTGTCATTAATCAGTGATGCGTAGCATACTACAGCATTTCCTAAGGTTCAGTATTAGTATATTACTTTCAGATATGAATGTTACAAATTTGGTTGGTTTGTTTTTCCTAGTTCAACTTTGTGGGGAAGCTTTTGGGTCCACGTGGCAATTCTCTGAAGCGTTTGCAAGAAGAAACCTTGACAAAAATGTCCATCCTTGGAAAAGGTTCCATGAGAGACAAGGCAAAGGTAATATTCATTATTGACGGTAGCTACTTTTTTAGTCAAGATATGTACTTTTAAACCATCTATCGTATTATATATAGTATATAAAAGGTAACTAGGCTCTCAAATGGAATTATATGAGTATATTATATAAGGTAATATATTTATGATATTGTGTAGAAAACTGAGTCACTCTTGCTAATCTCAGAATATGTGAGATCTTAAAACTGCATCTGTAAGCTTTATATTCATACATAACATAAAACTTCAGTACTTGTAGTTTTGATTTGAGATGTAATATGTCACCTTGTGGGAAGTATTAAAATTATTATGAAGAGAAATAAAAGTTATTTATAGTCTCACAATCACTGCATTTTAGATTAATTACTTTGGATCATTTTTTCCATACATATGTTTCATATAGTTTAGTTTATAATGTATATGCTTTTTTTCTTCTTTTTGACCTTTATTTGTTAGTATATGCATTTTATTGAGCTATTAAAATTGATTCTACATGTTTTAATAATTGCTTACTGTTCTGACAAATAGTTGTTCTACTTGGCAATATGACGCTTTTTAAACAGGCTAAAAATTACTGAGTTATTTTTATTGATAATTTTCATAAGTATACCTATTCCGAAAGACATTTTTATGTTTCATAATGTGTGTCACTTAACGTTGTTCTCTAATGTCACTGTTCTCTCATTGTTAAAAGATTTGTATTACTGAGAACCAAGTCCACATTTAGTGATCACTTACCATGAAATGTTGAGCACAGTGATCATTTTAGAATTGAAAGTTATTTAGATAAAATTCAGCCTCCTCATAAAAAATTTCATCTAAATAATAGCTTTTATAACGAAATAGCCACTATTTGTTTATTGAACAGCACTGTGAGTCAGGCACAGTGTGAGACATTTTGCAGGCATTGCTCCATGTTATCCTTGGAAAAATGATGGAAGATAATATTTTCCTTATTTTACATGTAAGGAAACAGATTCAGGGAACTTGAGTATATTGTGTGGGTTAATCAGAGAAGTTCATTGTATTGTTTAGTTAACACAGTCAATAAAACCATAGTTTTCTGACATCAACACCTGTATGTTTTATACTACAGCAGTGGAAAACATGATATGTGTCAGACTCTATGGAATACTGTTTAAAAAATACAGATTTCTATATCCCAGCTTGTTTAAAGTCCTCAAAAATGCATTTTCAATAGGTGTTTGAAGTGATTCTAATGCACAGCCAGGTTTTACTAACTACTCACTAAGCATTGCTATCTCAAATGATGTTTCTTTGATTACCTGACTCATCTTTCTGGTAGTGGAAGAAAATGAAAGCATGTATTAGCCAGTTGGTGAGAAATTATGTGTATCTTGTAGGACAGTACTCCACCCATGCTGAGGCCATCTGGTAATGGGCTACATGATATGAACAGTGAAACCGATGAACAGGTGTCTATTGTCCTTATTTGTTGTTAAGAGAGTTTCTTGGTCAGAAGCAATGTTTTGTGTAATCAAGGCATCCATCAATAGTTTTGTAGGTGGAATAGAAGCAAGAAAGGCAAATCTTTATCTAGATTGTATCTTCAAGTAACAGCAAGTGCCTGGCTATCCATATATTGAAAGGGACCCTAACTATTATTAGCTTCCTATTAGGGCTTGGTGATCTTTCTAGATTATGTTGTCATATCAAGGGCTTGTGGTGGTTCTCTGCTGTTGGCATGTTGGGCACTCAGCAATGACAGTAGCCAGTAATTTTTGTTGAGGAGAATCTGTATTAGGAAGTAATGCATAATTTCTGTTCTTGTCACTATGGTCACTTAGTTTATGAACACTTTGAGAAGCACTGAAGTGGTTGAGGAATGAGGTGCTCTAACTTTTGCTGCCATGAGTCCTCTTGACTACCTGGCTGAGTGCCTGCTCTGCATTAGCATAGAGCACTCTGTTTTTACACTCTTGGGACTCTTTTTCAGACCACTTATCACCCATTCAGTAATCCTCTCATTTCCATGTCTTTGATCACATGGGTCAGCTAATCAATATGGGGATTCTGCAAGTGGCTGATTATTCACATTCCATCAAGACATCCAGGAACTGGAGGAATAGCAAATGTATTAGTTAGTTTTTGTGGCTTATAACAAAATACATGGAACTGGGTAATTTATAAGAAAATGAAATTTATTGCTTATAGTTTTTGAGGCTGTGATGTCCAAGGTCCATTTGGTGGTAGCAACAGTGACCCAGGGGTCTTACATCTCAAGATGGTGGAAGCAGAGAGAAACAGACTCTCCTCTTCTTTTAAAGTCCTCGGAACAAGGCCCCTGACCACCATTTTTAATCTATTCACTACTGTACAGTCCTTCAAGTCAATCACCTCTTCAAGACTCCACCTTTCAATTACCATAATAGGATTTTCCACCCTCTTAACAGTCACAGTGGGGGCTAAGTTTCTAATACATAAAACTTGGGGGACACAATTTAAGCTTCATTGAGTTTTGGGGGGCATAATTCAATCTGCTACAGCATACACAGTGGAGTTACAATCAACTAAGCCCACTGTCAAAGGACTAGGCCCAAAAGTCCATTTGTTTCTTGTCTCCATAAGCCCCACTGTGATTGGGGGATTTCAGTGAAGCACCATTAGCTCAGAGTCAATTCTATTAATTCTCAAACTATCTAGGTATTTCTTCACCTCAGTGACAGTCACTCTAGTAAAAGGTCCCAGATCCTTACTGGGATGAATAGGAGGAAGTGTCTCACACTAGGATAGATGTTATGGTTATTATATGTGAGCAGCCTTCTCCTCTAGATTTAATTTAGTTCTCTTATTCTCTGCATCTATGGGGCAAGCAGAGATCTGATGGTAGGCCAGGGAGATATAAGGAGTAGTAGTAATGAAGAATGAGAATTGTCATCTTCTTTCAAGGAATACCTCAGCTGTTCAAGCAGCGTAGGAAAGGGCTCACCAGATAGGCTTTTGCTGATGTAGAAGGCTCAGTGGGGTTTTAGCATTGGGAACTCAGAGTTATTTGAATCCTGCCAAATTTTGCCAATCCAGTTCTCAGATTTTCACTGTTATCCGTTGTTCTGTGCTCGCAGAAGAGAGGGCTGGGCATCTGCATTGTCATTCAGCAGTATACAAGCTTGAACTCAGCATCATTCTGTGACTACAGGTAGTAAAACCTCCTTGGATACTTCTGGATTTGCAGGCATTGAATTGATAACATAAAGCCCTGAGTCTGTTATTACCTTCTTTAAACTCTTGAGTACAGGAAAAAACAGCCCATTTCACTCCACCCCACCGGCCTTATCTTTCTCTTGCCTGCTGTCACACTGTGCTGTAGCCTCTGCCACATGGCCCATCAGTTATACCTTTATAAGCATTTCACTGAAGGTGTCCACAGGTGATAGTTTAAGTAACAGGTTTACTACTTTAAATGGATACTGCCAATATCCCATCTGCTGTGTTGTAATCAGATCCACACTGCCTGAACACTGTAATATTGATTTCAGTTGATCCTTTTTACTACTTTAATTTTAGTCTACAGAAATTGTCAGTTAATAATATGTGTGTTTCTAAAGAGATTCTCATTTCTTAGTATTAAAAGCTCATCCTTTTAGACTCTCAGAGTGCTTGCTCTTTAAGGACTACTGCAAACTTTTTTTTTTTTCTTACATCGATGAAATTATGGGAGTGATCACTGATATGTATCAGCTGGTAATGTAACGTAATAATCATGATAATTCTATGGTCTGTTGAGCCTTTAGTTTGTACCAAACTTCATGGTAGATATTTTGCTCACATCATCTATAGGATAGAATAATATATTATTTAATACTGTAGTTATGTAATAATAGGCGTAATTCTAAAAACTTTTTGTGTGTGTTAACTCCTTTATTACTATAACAACCTTATGAGATAGGTACTACATTATTGTTATCTTCACCTGAAATTATCCTTTCAGGATGAGGATAATTTAACTTGCCCAAAGCCATAAAGTAAATATTGGATTTTGACTTTGAATACAAAACTTCAAAGTTTGTGCTCTTCCCCAAACATCACATTGCCTCTCATCATTGATCTATGGATAGTCTGGTGATAACGTCTCACACTATGGAGTTGTACAATGGCTACAGTTATGATGAGAAATCATCTCTATCCCACCTTAAGTTTGGGATAGAAATGAAAATGCTTAAATATGAACCAATAATTAGAATCTTTTGTTAAAATCATTATTTTGGTGCCATTATTAGAAAAGGATTAGAAATGTTTGTTTCAGTAGTTCATGCTTTCAGAGATGAACTGCTGTGCATAGAATCCAATTCTTAAAACTGCAGCTAGGAAAGACAGAGTTTCAGATCAAATGGTGGAAATGTTCTGATTAGAACGATGAACTGTTAGTTGGCATAAAAGAATGTGCCTTTTATACTCAAGACAAATTTCAAAGGAAATGTATAGGATAGCTTATATTTACTCTCCCTTATTTCAGATATTTTTTCTTCTTTTCTTTGTTTATGACCCACTTTCCATAAATGTGGAGGAGACTAGCATTTATTGACTACCATATGTTAGGCAATGTACTAGGCTGTATATAACTCCTTTTGCCAGATATTTATATAAAGATGTACCTTGAATTCTCAATGATCCTGCATTAGTATACATGTGTTAACACCAAATTAATTTTGCAAATTAAGGCTATATATAATCTGTCTAAACTCACACAGCTCATGACTGGCATAGCTAAGATTCAGGTATATCTGACTAAATCCTTTTTATGCTCTGTGTGTTAGTCTTCCTTTTCTTTGGAAGAATTCAAATCAATTAAGTAACAGAAGTTGAAACCTTAGAGAGTGAGTCAAGGCTGTATTGCCTCTAGCATTCGCGTCACTGGGCTGCTGGCTAATGGTGGAATTAAAAGGGGGGGATGTTGAGACTTCCTGGGTTTACCTCTCTTTTGGGATAGGTTTTCTTTTTTTTTTTTTTGACCGGTAAGGGGATCGCAACCCTCGGCACAGTGTTTGCACCACGCTCAGCCAGTGAGCGAACCGGCCATCCCTATATAGGATCCAAACCCACGGCCTCGGCACTACCAGTGCCGCACTCTCCCGAGTGAGCCACGGGGCCGGCCCGTGCGATAGGTTTTCTGAAGAGGCTAGGAAGATTTCCTACCTTTTGGAAATCATTTATGCACAGATTCCTACTAATCTTGATCTGTCTGATTTTAATGTTGAAACTAAAGACTAATAGAAGACCCAGATTCTGGAGATCACGTTTTGTATGGTTGAAAGTTAGAAAAAGGTAATAGAGCAAAATCAGTAGACCCTTAACAATCTGGTTTTTCCCTCCTTCTAATTTTCCCCCAAATTTCATTATGTAAACCCCTGATAAAAGTTTAAAAACCTTTGTCATAATTATTAAAATCATGTAATAAATCTCATTTATTTTATTCAGTTTTGTCGTTAGACATAATATAGTGTCTAACATGTAAAAATGTTTTTGAATGAATATGTGAATGAGCAATTGAACATAGCAATGAATGAATAATTTTTAACCATTCATTCCACAAATATTTGTTGTGATCTACTATATACCAACCACTTTTCTAGACCTGGAGAATACATCACCAAATAAGGCAATACAGTTTCTGCTCCATGGTGATTACCTACGGTCCAGTGAGGGAAAATTTTAAAAAGACAATTAAAAATTAAGGTATTTTAGACATTATAGATAGTGATAAGTGGTTTGTAACAGCATCACAGTTACACAGCGTAGCCAGTGCAGGAGTGAGCTTGGGAGCTTAGCCAGCTTGAGAAACACAAAAGTGGTCTGTGCAGCAGCTGCAGTGAGTTGAGCAAAGGTGACAGGAGAAGGCAAAGGAGCTGGAGCAGGGGATAATGGGTAGTTGATGGGATTCTTTACAGGCCAGCTTCAGGAGTATAGACTTTATTCCAGTGGTAGTAAGAAGGCTTTGGAGTGTTTATAAAAGCTCGGGAGTGACAGGATCAGATTTTTAGTTGAAACCTTCTTCCTCAGGGGCTGATGTTTGCTGTTGAGAATCTCCTATGATAAATACATGCTATATAAGCTTTGAGTAGTTTTTATTTTCTTCTTCTTTTAGTGACACATTTCTAAATGTTGTTTTTCTTTCTTCAGGAAGAAGAGTTAAGGAAAAGTGGAGAAGCAAAATACTTTCACCTGAATGATGATCTCCATGTTCTCATTGAAGTGTTTGCCCCGCCAGCAGAAGCTTATGCCCGTATGGGACATGCTTTGGAAGAAATCAAAAAGTTTCTCATCCCTGTTAGTACAATTTTTCTTGATAGTTAACTTGCACTTTAAAGTCCTTTATTTTAATCCTCGATAATTCTTGTCAGTAATAGTTATTTGCATAGCTCCTTATCTGCTAAAAAACTTTCATATACATCATGTCAATCAGACATCATAATGTCCCTGTGAATTATTTGGCATTATTCCTTCTTTATACATTTAAGCAATAGAGTTTTAGAGAGATTAAATGACACTACTAATGTTACATGGCTAAAAAACTTAGAGAGCACAATCACTAGTTCAGGTTTTGGGACTTCAGATCCTAAGATTTTATGTGACACTGAAAACACTTGACAAATTCATTGTTCTCCAACACAAGCCCATTAGTGACTTCTGTGTGCCAAGCACTGTGCTCTGTATGCAGACATGAATAAAAGCAGTTTTCACCATCAAGGAATATGTAGTTTAGGGGAAAAGAGAAACATCAACAGATGATTTCAGTACAGCATGATAAATACGACAGACATAACCATAATGAGCACAGAGGAGAAAGACCATTTAGCTAGCTTCTGCCAGGTGTTTATGTTTTGTTAACAATTGATAGACTGTTTTAACCCTTTCAGATACCTTGACATTACTAAGAATGTGATTATTAATATATCTCTACCTCTGTTCAAAAATTACTTAAGTTTTTTGTGTGATTTGTATGCTCTTGATAAAAAGAGCTTGTGTGTGATTTGCATGCTCTTGATTAAAAAACTGAAGCATTCAACACTTTGGTTCTGTAGACAGTTTATTTTAAAGAAGCTGACACATCTGCCACACAGCTGTCGGGGTAAGACTGTGTCTTCAGTGATCCCAGGCTAGCTGGTGGATTGACTTATATGCTGCAGCACATGTATTGTGATCATATTATCTGTAAGAAAAACAATTATTTTATTTATAGGTGAAGATATTTTAAATCACAGTTGCCTTCAGAAATTCAACACATGGAATTGCACTAAGTATTTAGTAACCTGGGAACTGAAAATAGTTAATATATTTTTTGGTTTCAGCAAGCAAATGATAGTCCATTTTTATTCATTTTATTCATTTAATTTAAAAACAAATTTTTTAAGTGCTTGCTGTGTGATAGATACATGTGAGCTAATAAAAGACATGATTCCTGCCCTCATGGAGTTCATGGTTTAATGGAAGAGTCAGATATGAGTCATATATTGACTATAAATTGGAACTATAGCATGACCACAGCTAAGGAGAGGTTTATATCTTAGTGCTCATGCATCGTACACCTGTCAGTGCTGACCTAGCAGGTGGAACAGATTCTATTTTCCAAAGATTGCTGCAGTAATACCTCCCATCTCATGACCTTTATAGTCCTTCACCAAGAGGTAGGATCTGATTTCCCTTACCCTGAATTTGGGTTGTCCAAAAGAACTTTTTGCCTAACCTAAGGTCACAAAGACTTTCTGCAGTTTTCTTCTAAATGTTTTATAGTATTCTTTCATTTGTCTGTAGTCCATTTTGAGTTTATTTTTGTGTATGCTGTGAAGTTAACATCTTAATTTGTCTTTTTCTGTATAGATGTCCAATTGTCCTAGCACCATATATTGAAAAGACAGTCCTTTGCCCATTGAACTGCCTTAGTACCATTGTTGAAAATTAACTACGGAAGCTGGCCAGTTAGTTCAGTAAGGTGTTCGGATCCCCATACCAGTCAGCTGCCAAAGAAAGAAGAAAAAAAAAAGGAAAAAATTAATTGAACATAAATGTAAAGGTTTATTTCTGAATTTTCAATTTTTTTCCATTGATTTATATGCCTGTACCTAATACCAGTAGCATATTCTTAATTACTTTAGCCTTATAATAAATTTTGAAATACAGGTTGTGTAAGTTCTCCAAGTTTATTCTTTTTCAAAATTGTTGTGGCTCTTCTGGTACTTTTGCGTTTTTATATATATTTTAGGATCAGCCGGTCAGTTCCTATAAAGAACTGTTAGGATTTTTATATATACTATATTCAATCTATAGATCAATTTGGGGATAATTTCCAACTTTACAATTTTGAGTCTTCTAGTCCTTGAACATAAAATATGAAATGTTTCTTCACTTTGTTTTTAAAGTATTTTATAATTTTTCTCAGGAATATTTTACACCATTAATAAATAGCGTAAACATGGGTGTTGAATTTTGTCAGATGCTTTTTCTGTCTTTTAAGATGATTGTGTGATTTTTTTTTTTTCTCTTTTATTCTGCTAATAATAGGGTTTTAGGGTACCAGCTTGCATTCCTTTTGTAAAATTTATTTCTAAATATTGTATGCTTTTTGATGCTATTGTGAGTGGAATTGTTTTTAAATTTCATTTTCAGATGATTACAAATATGTAGAAATACAGTTGATTTTTATGTATTGATCTTGTATCTTGTGACCTTGCTGAATGTGTTTATTAATAAATTCTAGTGTGTTATTTTTAAAATAGAATTATTAAGATGAGTAATTGGAATTCTAATTAATCTAATCCTAATTAATGGAATTATTAGGATTCCATGACATGTGACCTTGTCATCTGTGAGTACAGTCTTACTTCTTCCTTTTTAATCTGGATGCCTTTAATTTTATGTCATGTCATGTCATATCATGTCATGCTATCATATGCTATTATATTGACTAACAAGAACCTTTAATGCATTGTTGCTGAAATTAGAAAGAAAGCATTGAGTCTTCCACTATTAGCTGTAGGTTTTTTATTGCTGCCCTTCATCATGTTAAACAAATTCTCTTCTATTCTAGTCGTTGAGAGTTTTTGCCATTAATAAATAGCGTAAACATAGGTGTTGAATTTTGTCAGATGCTTTTTCTGCCTATTGAGATGATCATGTGATTTTTTTTTCTCCTTTAGTCTGTTAATGATAGTGTATTACATTAGTTGATTTTCACTTGTGAAGCCAATTTTCATGCCTAGGATAAATTCCACTTGGTCATGCATGGTATGTAATTCTTTTTATATTTTGCTGGATATGGTTTACTAATAGTTTGTTAGGGATTTTTGCATGTGTAATCATGAGGGATACTGGTTTATAGCACAGTGTTTTTATAGTCTTTCATATTAACCCACATATTTCCATTTCTGGTGCTCTTCATTTCTTCCTGTGATTAGAGTTGCCATATGGTGGTATTTCTTTTCAGCCCGAAGAACTTTCTTTAGTCTTTTTTGTAACCTAGATTTGTTGGGGGAAAAATTATTTAGTTTTTCTGGGAATGTCTTTATTTCACCTCCATTCTAAAGGATAGGTTATATAATTCTTGGTTGACAGTATTTTTTTCCCACTAGCACATTGAATATGCCACTCTGACGCCTTCTGGCCTTCATTATTTTTGATGAGAAGGGAGTCATTAATCATTTTGTTGTTCTCCTGTACACAATCTGTTATTTTTGTCTTGATGCTGTGAAAACTTTCTCTATCTTTGGCTTTCAGCAGTTTGACTATGATGTTTATCCTACTTGTTGGCTAAGCTTTGTGGATCTATAGGTTTATGCTTTTCTGTAAATGTGGGGAGTTTCCAGCCATTATTTCTTTAAGTTTTTTTCTTTCTCTTTCTCCGTCTTCCTCCCTGGATTCCTATTGTGTATGTTGGTACATCTGATGTTGTCCTGCTGATTTCTGGGGCTCATTTTCTTCATCATTTTCTTCATACTGGATAATTTTAATTGACCTGTCTTCAAGTTCACTAATTCTTCCACCATCTCAAATCTGCTGCTGAGCTCCTCCAGTGAATTTTTCATTGCAGTTAATTTTTACTTTTTAAATCTCTTTTTTGTAAGTTCAACATCTGGGCCCCTTCCAGGATTGTTTCTTTGTACTGCTTTTTTATTTCCCTTTGTATGTGTCACACATTTTCCCGTTTCTTTGCATGTCTCTTAGTTTTTGTTGAAAACTCTACATTTAGATAACACGTTATAGCAAACCTGCATTCCGATTTTTCTTTCCGGAGAGACGTATAGAATATAATTTATTCTATAATTGCTGGGGGGGTTTTTTTGTCTTCCATTTCTTTAATAATTTAGTTGGACTCAATTTGTGAAATCTGTCTCCTTCATGGTTTATAGCTAAAATGTTTCTGTTAATGTTTTTCTCTCTTGCTTTTATTTTTAAGCCTGGCCTGCTAGGAGTTTTCTCTGTATCAACACTGCTTAGTGGTCAGCCAGTGATTGGTCAGAGATAGTGCTCACTCTTGTTACTAAGTTGTCCACCCTCTGCTGATGGAACCATGTGTGTGTTGGAGTGTCCACAGTAGTTTGTTTCTTTGTCTGCCCCCACTTTTACTTTCCTCTGGGATTCCTTGTGTCTCCTCTGCATGTGCACAGACTCACTGTCAGGCAAGGATGTATGGAGAGCTTTGGCTCTCTCCATTCTTTGCTATACATGAGCCTGTCTTCCTTCCATTCAGCCAGAGATGTGTGGAGAGCTTATCAAGGCCCTCCATGGCTATCTCGTTTCCTGAATCTGTCTGTTAAGTTTCTGGCTAGTGAGTTGCTTGCCCCACCCAAGACTCTGTTAGGCTTGCTGATTCACCTGTCTTCCCTATTCGTTTGTTACCAAAATTGCTACTGTTATTGACAGTGCTGCTGGGCATGGGGTTTTTCATACTTTATTCCAAATTGAGTGAGTCTACTTCTACAACAAAGCTACAGGTTTTCATGGCTTTCCCTACCCTAGTGGAACTAATGGACCAACTGGGCTGGAGAGGAGGGATGGTAGCATCCCCAGGCAAGAGTGCCACAGACTCCCATTTTTCTTACCTGACATCTGGCAATTTTTTATGAATAAATTTGTTGTATTTTCAGTTTACTATATGCCTTCAGTCAGTTTCTTAGACTCCTAAAATGATTGCTTTGAACATTTTATCAACTTTTTTGTCGTTTTTTATGGGAAAGCTTTGCTAAACTCCTCACTTAGCTAGACCAAAAGCCCCATGTTTTAATTTTTTTTAAGCTTCTGTGGTTTTGCAAATGTCTATATGAGTGTATGCAAAGTTTTACTTAATTCATTTTAATATCTATATAATATTTCATTACATGCACATTCTATAATTTATTTAATTGGTTCTCAAATGATTAACACAGATTATTTTTATAGATTATAATGCAAACACTGATCTCAGGATTAACCTTGGACATAAACACTGAAATAATTTGGCAAATATATCTGAAGTGTACATTCCTGGCAGAGAAACCACTGAATTTCAATAAGTTACTTTTGATGATCTCCTTAATTTTTTTCCCCACTCTTCAGGCTAACATACATTTAAAATAGATTCTAAGCCCACAGGATAGAAAAAATTTTTCCTACACATATATAATTAGAATTCTAATAACTTTTCCATTGTTTGCTATCGATAGTGATGTTAATATTAATGTTGTAATAATTTCACTTTTCAGATGGTTAGTTAAAATAACTTCAGATGTAAAATTATAAAAATAAGTTAGCTTGTAAACTACCATGTATGATTTGGTCTCCCTACCGATTTAAAAGAATTATTTTAATGATCAGGAAATTGTAACTAGAGTGATCATATCAGTAGTGTCCATCTGACATCAGAAGAAACAGTCACCTAAAATTTTTAAAAATTGTGTAAAATTATAGCTGGTAAGTTCATTGGTTAAATTCAGGCTTAACCTCAGATGTAATTCCATTTTTTTTTTTTTTTCTGCTACACTGTTTATTTTGAAGTACAGTTTTCCAAAAATGATATTTAAAATGGACTGTAATTATAGTTTTTGTGACACCATTGTAATCACCTAATATTAGAGCAATGCTTTATTTATTTTTTTAATTTGCTAATGATGTTTTTGGATAAGGCCTTAACCATGTTTTCTTGTAAATCTGTTTTTAAACACATTCAATTTAGTATTACACCTCTAATGCTTTTCAACAAGGCAAATATATAGCTTTTATGTAGCACATTTTATTTAGAATGTGCTTTACAAATTAATTTATTAATCTTTATACATTTTTGGTAAAATATTTGAGAACATAGTGGGCTTATTTTAGAGATTAGAATAATAACAGAAAGATTCAGACGTCTCCTCTGAGGTCACAATACCCCAAATAAGTCAGGGAAAGAATCTATATTTACAATAAAATAAAAACCCCTCACCCTTAGCTTTTCCTGTTAATTACAATGACTTTCTATTGGTCATCATTTGCCTTTCCTTCCTCCTACTTTGCAGAGGTTATTAGTTGATTACGATTTCAACTTCCTTTTTGACTGGTGTTCATATTTTTACTTTTATTCTACAGTGCCTTCTGCTATAAC
Source organism: Cynocephalus volans (assembly GCF_027409185.1). Taxonomy (NCBI): domain Eukaryota; kingdom Metazoa; phylum Chordata; class Mammalia; order Dermoptera; family Cynocephalidae; genus Cynocephalus; species Cynocephalus volans. Next base: position 88,455,868 of record NC_084474.1, read on the forward strand.
TTTCAAGTCATTTTTTGTTTATGCTTTCAAAAGTAAGGAAGAGACCATGTATTTTTTTTTGTGTAAATTTACTAAATTTCTTTAAATTCTAGTTGTAAATAATTCAGGAAACAGTCTCCTGAATCTTCTTTGTACAGTCTGATAAGCCCTTCTTTTTTCTATCTTAAGATTCTCCTTTCCTCCCTTCAAACTATGATCCTTTCTCTTTCTTCCTCTTTGTAGCCATTCAGCTGGAAGAATCTGCCTTCCTTGTGCTGTCTGTGACTCCCATTCTCTCTTCATCCCACTGAAATGGATTCCTGCTCTACCCTTCACCACCTATTTCTGAAGTCAATATTGGCTTTATTGTTAGTAAATCCATGGAATTAGGGTTTGGCTGTTTGGCAGAATGTGATTACAACACTGACTTTCTGTGGCTTTTATAATATGATAATCTCTTTATACTCAGTTTCTTGGCATACCTTTTCAGTCTACTTTTTGAAGATTTACTCCTTATGTTTTTTTTATTTTTATGTGACCGGTAAGGGGATCGCAACCCTTGGCTTGGTGTCGTCCGCGCCGTGCTCAGCCAGTGAGCGCACTGGCCATCCCTATATAGGATCCGAACCCGCCGCGGGAGCACTGCTGCGCTCCCAGCGCCACACTCTCCTGAGTGAGCCACGGGGCCGGCCCTACTCCTTATGTTTTTATCTAACAGTTTTATAGTTTTAGCTCTTACATTTAGGTCTGTTATCCAATTTGATCTAATTTTGGGGTATGGCATGAAGTAGGGGTCCTATTTTTTATATGGATATCTAGTTGTTGCAGCACCATTTATAAAAGGGACTATTTAAGTCATCCGTAACTTATGTCTGGGCTCTCAATTCTATTATTTCATTGATTTTTATGTCTATCCATTATGCCTTTACCATGCAGTCTTGATTACTGTAGCTTTGTAATAAGTTTTGAAATGGGAACATGCCATTCCTCCAACTTTGTTCTTCTTTTTAAAGATTGTTCTGGCTATCCTTGGTTCCTTGCATTTCCATATGAATTTTAGGATCAGCTTGTTAATTTCTGCAAAAAAGCCAATAGGGGTTTTTGATAAAGATTTCCTTGAATCTCTAGATCAATTTGAGGATACTGTTATCTTAACAATATTAAGTCATCTTATCCATGAGCATTGGGTATCTTTCCATTTATTTAGATCTTTTAAATTTTTTTCAACAATATTTTGTAGTTTTCAGTGGACAAATCTTTTATTAACAAAATTGTTAATTTATTCCTAATTATGTTATTCTTTTCAGTGTTACTTAAAATGGACTTGTTTTCTTAATTTCATTTCTGGATTGTTCATTGCTAATGTAAAGAAATACAACTGATTTTTGTATATTGATCTTGTGTCCTGCAGCCTTCGTAAACTCATTTATTAGCTTATTTATTTATTTATTTATTTATTATTTATTTATTTATTTATTTATTTATTTATTTATTTACTTATTTTTATTTTTATTTTTTTTTTAGGATTCCTTAGGATTTTCTGTATATAGGCTTAGGCCATCTGTGAACAGAGATTGTTTTAGTTCTTCCTTTTCAGTCTGGATGTTGTTTATTTCTTTTTGTAATGTAATCATCCTGGCTAGAACCTCAAGTATAGCGTTGAGTAGAAATGGTGAGAGTGGACATCCTTGTTTTGTTCCTGATCTTAGGGTGATGCTTTTATTCTTTTACTATTAGATATGATGCGTGCTGTGGGTTTTCCTAGTATGTTGAATGTTTTTATCATTAAAGTCAGATTCTTCTGTCAAATTTTTTTGTTGTTGAAATGATCGTGTGATTTTTGTCCTTTATTTTATTATTATGATATTACATTAAGTGACTTTCAGACATTAAGCCAGTCTTGCACCCTGGGATAAGTTCTACTTGATTCTTGTATATAAATTTTGCTCCTGTATTTGGCTTCTAATTTTTTTTTTGGACAGCTTTAATATCTGTATTGATAAGGATATTTTTCTGTAGTTTTCTTATCTTGTGATGTCTTTGGTTTTGGAATCAGGACAATACTGGCCTCATAGAATGAATTAGGAAGTGTCCCTTTCTATGAATTGTTATTGAAGAATTTGTGAAGGATTAGCAGTAACTGTTATTTAAATTTTTAGAATTCACTATTTAAATCATGTGGGCATAGGCTTCTCTTTGCAGGAACATTTTTAAATAGTAATTTAGCCTCTTATTAAAGAAAAAACCATTTTTCTATGCACAGTACTTCTGACACCAAATGTGTGGGGTTTTCCCCCATACCAACCAGTTCTCCAACTTTCTGTACACCAAGTGGGTGTCCTATAGTTTCTCACAATTCTGACACTACCTGAAATTAGCTTCAGACCTCACAGGTTAAGGACGTAGTCCCACGAGACTGCCCCCAGTTCAGGTGCCAGTTGTATTTCTGATAAACTTGGCTGCAAATCATGGGTTCCCATGCCCATTCCTTGGGTATGATAATTTGCTATAACAACTCACACAACTCAGGGTAACAATTTACTTACAATACTGGCTTATGGGGGCACTTCTGAAAGTTTGTGGGAAAATAGAATGAAAAGATAATAAAGATCTTTCTGTGAACTTTTTGAAGTACCCTCATAAAGGATATTATAAAAATACAGATGAAGAGGTACATAGGACAAGGTCTAGAAGGGTCGTGAGCATAGAGGCTTCTATCCCTGTGGGGTTTGGGTATGCCGCCGTTCTGCAATATGGATGCATTCACCAACGTGAAAGCTTTCTAAACCCCATCAGTTAAGGTTTTTATGGAGGCTTTATTATGTAGGCTTGGTAGATTAAGTCATTGGCCATTGAAGATTAAGTCAGTCTGCAACTCCTAAAGGTCTGGGGTTGGGGATGAAATTTTCTCATCTTTTCATACGAACCAGCCTACTCCAGGTGTTACCTCATAAGCATGAACTCGGGCATGGTTGAAAGGGGCCTATTATGAAGAATAAAAGATGCTTCTCTTTCCTCCTTCACTTAGGAAATTCCGAGGGGTTAAGGCACTTTGTGTCAAGAACCCAGGGCAGAGATCAAATTATATATTTCTTACTGTGATATACGTATTATTATCTGTTCAGATTTTCTATATCTTCTTGAGTCAATTTTGGTAGTTTTTGTCTTTCTAGAAATTTATCCCTGTCATCTAAGTTGGCATACAATTGTTTATTGTATTCCCTCAAAATCCTTTTATTTCTTCGAAGTCCAAGTGATGCCCTATTTTTATTTCTGGTTTTAATAACCTGAGTTTTCTCTTTTGTTCCTTTCTTGGTCAGTCTAGCTACATGTTTATCAATTTTGTTAATCCTCTAAACTAATCAACTTTTGATTTTATTGATTTTTCTCTTGTTTTCTCTCATTTATTTTTGTTCCAATTTTATTTTTTTCCTCCTACTTTGGGTTTACTTTTTTTTTCTTCTATTTTTAAAGGTATGGAAGCTTAGATTATTGATTTGAAAACTTATTTTTTAATTTGAAGTTATAAATTTTCCTCTGAGCACTGTCTTTGATGTATCCTGTGTATTTTGGTGTGTTGTGTGTTCATTTTCATTCTTGGGGTATTTTCTAATTTTTCTTGTAATTTCTGTTTTTTTTCTAATGGTTATTTTGATTATATTCTTTCATTTTGAAATATTTGTGAATTTCCCCAATTTCTCTCTTTAATGAATTTCTAATTTATTTCATTGTAATAAGAAAATATACTTTGTATGATTTGAGTTCTTTCAAAATTATTGAGACTTGTGTGATGGCCCAACATATAGCCTATCCTTGATAATGTTCAGTATGCACTTGAGAAGCATGTATGTATTGGGGTGTGATGTTTTATTGATCCTTGTTTTTGGGGGGTGTAATGTTTTATTGAGCTCTGCTTTTAGTCTTATGTCATCTGTATCACTAGTTCTAGAATGATCTTTCCAGAACACAAACATGCAGCTTACCTTCTGAAAATCATTAAAGGCTTTTCAGCACCCTTAACTCCAAACATTTAAAGTCATCTTTAAAATGACTTAAGGCTTTGCATGATCTGACCTTTGCTTTTCCTCCCACCCACCCCAAATTGTTACATTTCTTTCTCTTCCCTCGATACAACATTACTTTTAGATCTTAAGATGTTTTTCCTTCTGTGTGGAATATTCTACTAGTTCTCACTCATCCTTAAGTGATAACGTCTGGTAGAGAACCTGCTCTTACAGTCCACTGTTGGGTTAAATAACTTTCCTTTTTGATTGCTTAGACCTGAACTTTTTTTTTATTGTAAAACAGAGCACACTTTTATTTCTTTATTCCATGTCTCTGTTGATTATTTCTGAATTGAGTTGAGTGTGGTAGGGAAGAGGGAAGAATCAAGGATAATTCCCAAATTTCTGAGTTGAATATTTAGACAGTAAGGTGAAAGATGAAGAATAAGTTTGCAGGAATAAGTTTATGTTTTCACTTTTGGAAATGTTGAGTTTCACAACTTTTGCAATATCTAAATGGAAATAAATGTACAAAAGGAATGTGTACATGTGGTTCTTAATTTCAGAAAATCTGTCATGTTGTATATGTCTTTCTCCTTTGCTAGACTGAGTTCTTGGCTTCTGGGATCCTGGCTTCTTTTGTTTTTCTGGTACTTAGTACATCCTAGTTTTGGTGCTCAAAAACTACTAGTTGAATTGAGTTGTAAATGACAATGTCCATATATTATATGTTATTTTAATATTATTGTAAATGTTTCACTTGGAAAGTATGCCCAGGGAGGGAATTTATGGCTGATTATAGAAAATTTTAGCTCAGGAAAAAATACTCTGGGCATTTTTTCCCTTTTTGCAAAAATTTATTAAGAAATTTTCATTTTAACAAACTCATATCTGATTTTGTGAATTCAACTATTTTTCTAACCTTTTTTTTTAAAAAAAGTTTGCTTTTTATTCCAAGTATTTTTGTATTTTTAATATGAAGAGAATTACGTTTTCTTCGGTCTTTTGTGCAGGACTATAATGATGAAATCAGGCAAGCACAGCTCCAGGAATTAACATATTTGAATGGTGGTTCAGAAAATGCAGATGTCCCAGTGGTTCGAGGGAAACCCACCTTGCGTACAAGAGGTGTACCAACCCCAGCAATAACGAGGTAGGTGTAATTAATTGACTCTTTTTTTTTTTTTTTTTAAGGTTAGGATCTCATGGCAATAGTTTAAATGTTTTTTTAGTAATAGCTGAAAAAGTTCTGTCAATATATCTGTGCAAATTTAGTGGCTGATAACAATAGAAATTTATTTCCTCATAGTAATTGAAGCCAGATGTCCAAAATCAGTATCACTAGGCCAAAGTCAAGGTGTTGGCAGGGCTGCACTCCCTTCTGGAGATTCTGGGGAATATCTTTTCTTTGTCCCTTCTGGTTTCTGGTGACTGCCAGTATTCCTTGATTTGTGGCCACATCACTGTGAATCTCTTCCTTCATTTTCACACTGTCTTCTCTTCTGTGTCTGATCTCCCTCTGCCTCCCCTTTATAAGGATACATGTGATTGTATTTAAGGCCCACATAGATGATACAGGATAATCTTTCCGTCTCAAGATCCTTAAAAACATCTGCAAAGGCCCCTTTTCTAAATAAGGTAATGGACAACATAATTTTGGGTGGCCTAATATTATTTAGCGTATTACATTTTCCATGTTAGTTTTGTCTTTATTATGATGAGAGCTTGTGCCTTTTCCCAAAATATGCCAAATACAGTAACAAACTTTTTCAAACATCTCCAAACTTGTCCTGACCCTACATTACCAGTTTATATGTTCGTTTGTACATGTATGAAGCATATAGTGTGTGTTCATAATAGACTAGGTGCTTTATTGATGCCATAGCAGATACCTCCCAATCAAGGAATTGTCTCTGTACCCCTTTGAAAATCAGACGTCTATCTTTGGATCTCACCCAAAAGATGAACAGAAAATGCATATAGATAAGTAAAAAGAGAAAAACAGAACATTTGTATTCCAGCATTCCTTTCTTTTTACTTTTTAGTAATAGAGACAGATGGATATCTCTATATCTCTATATCTGTGTGTGTGTGTATACATACATACATATATATATATATACACATTTTCTTTTTAGTGATGTATATAATCTTACTAATGCAACTAAGGTTAGTATACAAAAAGTTTGTTAAAACATTTATTTGATATATATCTCTATGTCTTATCTATCTGTAATAAAAGTAACTCAGTGTTACTTATTTCACTTAAGATTAAATTGCTCTTACCTATATTCTCGTTGAAAAATCTAAGCACAGAATAAATATTCTTTGGCTAGAGAGTATAGAGAATTGAACACATGCAATGCCATTGTTTAGGGGATGCTGCGTCCCTAAACCATATCTGCCATTTTTACTGAAGACAATTTCTAATTTTGTTGCCTGTTTTTAAATTAAGTTGGAAATGTTATAAACAGATGAGGAAAAGAAAAGCTTTGTTTCTTTTTTTGGAATATAGTACCTGGAGGAACATCTCCATCTTCCCAGATGAAAAATATTTCCTCTTGATTATAGTATTTACATTATTTGTCATATAAAGCCATTTCATTGTCTTGATGGTTACTATTCTCTGATAGGATTGTTTTTAAACAATTTTAATTGTTAACAATTTTTAACATTTTAATTAGAATGTTTGCTTTTTTAATTTGCTAATTTTTTAATCAACTGTTTTAAACATTGGATGGTTTAGTGCTAGAGTCCAATGTCTTTATTTGCATACTTAAAGACACCATATGTTTACTTGAAATCATAAGCAGCTCATATGCTACACTGGGTAGAGCACTGTACACATACCCGAGTTTCTTTCCTCTATATGGTTATAGATCTTGGTGCCAAATCACTTAAATACCCTGTTTTTCCATACTCCTAGAAGAGGCATTCAAAGCCCCTCTGTGTTTTTCCTCAAAACCTGTTTCCAGTTTAGTCTTTACTGGTTATGTTGCTGTGTTTCCAGCGCATTTTAACCAGCCCTGGGCTAGAAACTTTGTTTTGTAAAGCTTATTGTCTTCGTTCATGTTGTTTCTTCTGTCCACAATTCTGTGTTTCTGCCCTCTACCCTCCAACCTACTTTAAATCCTACTTTTCTTTACATCCTGTCTTAGTCTGTTTCTGTTACTTATAACAAAATACCTGAAACTGGGTGATTTATAAAGAAAAATGAAATGTATTGCTTACAGTTTCTGAGGCTGGGAAGTCCAAGGTCCATTTGGTGGTGGTGACAGTGACCCAGGGGTCTCACATCGCAAAATGGTGGAAGCAGAGGGAGAAAGAGAGAGAGAGACTCTCCTCTTCTTTTAAAGTCCTCAGAACAAGGCCCCTGACCACCATTTTTAATCTGTTCACTACTGCACAGTCCTACAATCCAATCACCTCTTCAAGGCTCCACCTTTCAATTACCAGAATAGGATTTCCCACCCTCTTAACAGTAACAATGGGGCTGAAATTCTAATACGTAAAACTTGGGGGGGGACACAATTCAAACTTCAGTGAGTTTGGAGGTGACATAGTTCAATCCACTACACATCCTAAACTGAAACTTCTTTTACCAAACACCTACATAGGCCTACTGCCTACTGCTGATTAATGTTAAGGACTTTTCTAAGCACTTAACAGATATTAACTAAGTAAAGCCTCATAACAATTCTTTGATGTTGGCACTATTTTGTTAACATCACCATTTTACAGATGAGGAATGTGAAGCCAGAGAAGTACCATCTGTTTGATCCTTCCCTTGTGTTTCATCCAGGATAATTTTTTTTCTCCTCTCCATTGACCTACTCTAAGTCTCGCATAGAACTTTCATTCTAGCACTTTTATTATATTTTTATTATAGCATATAGTAGCACTTTTTTTTTCTTTTTTTTCTTTTCTTTTATTTTTTTTAAATTTTTTTTAAATTTTTTTTTTTAAAATTTTATTCTGTCGATATACATTGTGGCTGATTATTGCTCCCCATCACCAAAACCTCCCTCCCTTCTCCCTCCCCCCCTCCCCCCCAACAATGTCCTTTCTGTTTGCTTGTCGTATCAACTTCAAATAATTGTGGTTGTTATATCTTCTCCCCCCCCCCCCCGGTTTGTGTGTGTGTGTGTGTGTGAATTTATATATTAATTTTTAGCTCCCACCAATAAGTGAGAACATGTGGTATTTCTCTTTCTGTGCCTGACTTGTTTCACTTAATATAATTCTCTCAAGGTCCATCCATGTTGTTGCAAATGGCAGTATTTCATTCGTTTTTATAGCTGAGTAGTATTCCATTGTGTAGATGTACCACATTTTCCGTATCCACTCATCCGATGATGGGCATTTGGGCTGGTTCCAACTCTTGGCTATTGTAAAGAGTGCTGCGATAAACATTGGGAAACAGGTATACCTTCGACTTGATGATTTCCATTCCTCTGGGTATATTCCCAACAGTGGGATGGCTGGGTCGTATGGTAGATCTATCTGCAATTGTTTGAGGAACCTCCATACCATTTTCCATAGAGGCTGCACCATTTTGCAGTCCCACCAACAATGTATGAGAGTTCCTTTTTCTCCGCAGCCTCGCCAGCATTTATCGTTCATAGTCTTTTGGATTTTAGCCATCCTAACTGGGGTTAGATGGTATCTCAATGTGGTTTTGATTTGCATTTCCCGGATGCTGAGTGATGTTGAGCATTTTTTCATATGTCTATTGGCCATTTGGAAATCTTCCTTAGAGAAATGCCTACTTAGCTCTCTTGCCCATTTTTTAATCGGGTTGCTTGTTTTCTTCTTGTACAGTTGTTTGAGTTCCTTATATATTCTGGATATTAATCCTTTGTCAGATATATATTTTGCAAATATTTTCTCCCACTCTGTTGGTTGTCTTTTAACTCTTTTAATTGTTTCTTTTGCTGTGCAGAAGCTTTTTAGTTTGATATAATCCCATTTGTTTATTTTTCCTTTGGTTGCCCGTGCTTTTGGGGTCGTATTCATGAAGTCTGTGCCCATTCCTATTTCCTGAAGTGTTTCTCCTAAGTTTTCTTTAAGAAGTTTTATTGTTTCAGGGTGTATATTTAAATCCTTAATCCATTTTGAGTTGATTTTAGTATACGGCGAGAGGTATGGATCTAGTTTCATTCTCCTGCATATGGATATCCAGTTATCCCAGCACCATTTGCTGAAGAGGCAGTCCCTTCGCCACTGAATAGGCTTGGTGCCTTTGTCAAAGATCAGCTGACAGTAAGTGTGTGGGTTGATTTCTGGATTCTCTTTCTATTCCATTGGTCAGTGTGTCTGTTTTTATGCCAGTACCATACTGTTTTGGTTATTATAGCTTTGTAGTATAGCTTAAAGTCAGGTAGTGTTATGCCTCCAGCTTTATTTTTTTTGCTCAGCATTGCTTTGGCTATGCGTGGTCTTTTATTGTTCCATATAAATGTCTGGATAGTTTTTTCCATTTCTGAGAAAAATGTCTTTGGAATTTTGATGGGGATTGCATTGAATTTGTATATCACTTTGGGTAGTATGGACATTTTCACTATGTTGATTCTTCCAATCCAAGAGCATGGGATATCTTTCCATCTTCTTGTATCCTCTCTAATTTCTCTCAGCAGTGGTTTGTAGTTCTCATTATAGAGATTTTTCACCTCCTTGGTTAACTCAATTCCTAAGTATTTTATTTTTTTGGTGGCTATTGTAAATGGGCAGGCTTTCTTGATTTCTCCTTCTGCATGTTCACTATTGGAGAAAAGAAATGCTACTGATTTTTGTGTGTTGATTTTGTATCCTGCTACTGTGCTAAAATCATTTATCAATTCCAGCAGTTTTTTTGTAGAGGTTTTAGGCTGTTCGATATATAGGATCATGTCATCTGCAAACAGGGACAGTTTGACTTCATCTTTTCCAATCTGGATGCCCTTTATTTCCTTCTCTTCTCTGATTGCTCTGGCTAGTACTTCCAACACTATGTTGAATAGGAGTGGTGAGAGTGGGCATCCTTGTCTAGTGCCTGTTCTTAAAGGAAAAGCTTTCAGCTTTTCCCCATTCAGGATGATATTGGCAGTGGGTTTGGCATATATGGCTTTAATTATGTTGAGATACTTTCCCTCTATACCTAACTTATAGAGGGTCTTTGTCATGAATGAGTGCTGAACTTTATCAGATGCTTTTTCAGCATCTATAGAGATGATCATATGGTCCTTGTGTTTGAGTTTATTAATATGGTGTATCACATTTATTGATTTGCGTATGTTGAACCAACCTTGCATCCCTGGGATGAATCCCACTTGATCGTGATGAATAATTTTTCGTATGTGTTGCTGTATTCTGCTTGCTAGTATTTTAGTGAGGATTTTTGCATCTATATTATTCAAGGATATTGGCCTGTAGTTTTCTTTTTTGGTTATATCTTTACCTGGTTTTGGTATCAGGATGATGTTTGCTTCATAGAATGAGTTTGGGAGATTTGCGTCCGTTTCAATCTTTTGGAATAGTTTGTAAAGAATCGGTGTCAATTACTGTTTGAATGTTTGGTAAAATTCTGCTGTGAATCCATCTGGTCCTGGGCTTTTCTTTGTTGGGAGCCTTCTGATAACAGCTTCAATCTCCTTTATTGTTATTGGTCTGTTCAAATTTTCTACGTCTTCACGGTTCAGATTTGGGAGCTTGTGTGTGTCCAGAAATTTATCCATTTCCTCCAGATTTTCAAATTTGTTGGCGTATAGTTGTTTATAGTAGTCTCGAATGATTCCTTGTATTTCAGATGAATCAGTTGTAATATCGCCTTTTTCATTTCTAATTTTTGTTATTTGAGTCTTCTCTCTTCTTCTTTTTTGTTAGCCATGCTAATGGTTTGTCAATTTTATTTATCTTTTCAAAAAACCAACTTTTTGATTCGTTGATCTTTTGAATTGTTTTTTGGTTTTCAATTTCATTCAGTTCTGCTCTGATCTTAATGATTTCTTTCCGTCTGCTAACTTTAGGTTTGGATTGTTCTTGTTTTTCTAGTTCTTTAAGGTGAAGTGTTAGGTTGTTCACTTGCCATCTTTCTATTCTTCTGAAGTGAGCATTTAATGCAATAAATTTTCCCCTCAATACTGCTTTTGCAGTATCCCCCTGGTTTTGGTATGATGTATCATTGTTTTCATTAGTTTCAATAAACTTTTTGATTTCCTGCTTGATTTCTTCTTGGACCCATATGTCATTAAGTAGAATGCTGTTTAATTTCCATGTGTTTGTATAGTTTCCAGAGTTTCGTTTGTTATTAATTTCTAGTTTTAATCCATTGTGGTCTGAGAAGATACATGGGATAATTGCAATTTTTTTGAATTTATTGAGACTTGATTTGTGACCTAATATGTGATCTATCCTGGAGAATGATCCATGTGCTGCTGAGAAGAGTGAATATTCTGAGGTTGTTGGGTGGAATGTTCTGTAGATATCTGCCAATTCCAATTGGTCCAGAGTCTTGTTTAGATCTTGTGTTTCTCTACTGATTCTTTGCCTAGATGATCTGTCTAATATTGACAGTGGAGTGTTCAGGTCCCCTGCTATTATGGTATTAGTGTCTATTTCCTTCTTTAGGTCTAATAGAGTTTGTTTTATAAATCTGGCTGCTCCAACATTGGGTGCGTACATATTTATGATTGTTATGTCTTCTTGATGGATCAGTCCTTTTATCATTAAGTAGTGTCCCTCATTGTCTCTTTTTATGGTTTTTAGTTTAAAGTCTATTTTGTCAGATATAAGAATAGCCACTCCAGCTCGTTTTTCTTTTCTGTTTGCATGGTAAATCTTTTTCCATCCTTTCACTCTTAGTCTGTGTGAATCTTCATGGGTGAGGTGGGTCTCTTGTAGGCAGCATATAGTTGGGTCCTGCTTTTTGATCCAGTCAGCCAGTCTATGTCTTTTAATTGGGGAATTTAAGCCTTTAACATTAAGAGTTGTTATTGAAAGGTGTTGATTTATTCCTAGCATTTTATTGGTTGTTTGGTTGTCTTAGGTGTCTTTTGTTCCTTGTTTTCTGATTTACTGTTTGGTTTCTTTGTTTGTTGGTTCCTTAGGTTGTAGATAGTGTTTTTGTTAGCTTGTTTTCTCTTCATGAATGCCATTTTTATTGTACTAGCGGGTTTAGATTTTTCTTGGGTTTTTATGGCAGTGGTAGTTATTTTTCAGGAACCAAACCCAGTACTCCCTTGAGGATTTCTTGTAAGGGTGGTCGTGTGGTAGTGAACTCCTGAAGTTTTTGTTTGTCTGGGAAATATACTATTTGCCCCTCATTTCGGAAGGATAGCCTTGCAGGGTAGAGTATTCTTGGCTGGCAATCTTTGTCTTTTAGTATTCTGAAAATGTCATCCCATTCCTTTCTAGCTTTTAGGGTTTGTGATGAAAAGTCTGATGTTAACCTGATTGGGGCTCCCTTATAGGTGATTTGACGCTTCTCTCTTGCAGCTTTTAAGATTCTCTCTTTGTCTCTGAGTTTTGCCAATTTGACTATGACATGTCTTGGAGAAGGCCTTTTTGGGTTGAATACGTTTGGAGATCGTTGAGCTTCCTGGATCTGAAGATCTGTGATTTTTCCTATACCTGGGAAGTTTTCTGCCACTATTTTGTTGAATATGTTTTCAATGGAATCTCCATTTTCCTCCCCTTCTGGAATACCCATGACTCGGATATTTGATCGCTTATGGTTGTCTGATATCTCTCTCAGATTTTCTTCAATGTCCTTGATTCTTTTTTCTTTCTTTTTGTCTGCTTGTGTTATTTCAAACAGCCCATCTTCAAGTTCAGAGGTTCTCTCTTCAACTTCGACAAGCCTGCTGGTTAAACTCTCCATTGTGTTTTTTATTTCGTTGAATAACTTCTTCAGTTCAGCAAGTTCTGCTACATTTTTTTTCAGGACATTGATTTCCTTGTACATTTCCTCTTTCAGATCCTGTATACTTTTCCTCATTTCATCATGATGTCTAGCTGAGTTTTCTTGTATCTCATTCAGTTTCCTTAGAATTATCACTCGAAATTCCTTGTCAATCATTTCAAGGGTTTCTTGTTCTATAGGATCTAGAGTTTGAGATTTATTAACTTTTGGTGGTGTACTTTCTTGATTTTTTGTATTTCTGGTATCTTTTTTTTGGTATTTATTCATTGTGGCCGGGGGTTTCACAGTCCACCGGTTTGAGACTAATGACTAACTAGGATGTTGCTGTGGTTGCCAATTTCGTATGGCTCCCTCCGTGACTGCTCAGTTGGCCTCTAGTGCCTTGTGTGTGTGGTTGCCTCGGGTCTTGGGCTTCTCCGGGGAGCCACCTTTCTGGTCAGCTTGGACTCTGCTGGGCTGGTGGATCACGTACCACAGGGTGTGTGATCTCTGTTGAGCTTTCACTTCCTGTGCAGGACTTCTCCCTGTTCCGTGTGCTCTGGCCCAGGCTGTTAGATCGTGCAGTGGCGACCCCACCGGGTGTGTGGTTTCTGTCGAGTCTCCGCCTCCCTGGCCGCACGTCTCCCCCCTCTGTGCGCACTGTGCTGGGCTGGGGCGTGTCTTCTGCACCCCTGTCTATCAGCTGGGCCTTCAAGACCCTGCTCGGCACCGCCTTGCCCAGGAAGTCTACCAGGTTTCTGCTGGGCACAGACGACCGGTCTCTCTGGGTGCCTTTGTAGCACTATGTAGATCTTTCTCGGGTCTTGTTCACCTTTGTATCCTCCCAGTATATACCGAGTCTAGCGCCCACCTGCAGCCTGGTCTCCGGCAGGTTCAAGCAGACCTGGGAAGTCTCCTACCACACTATTCCCAACCAGAAATTTGTTAGGCTTTTTTTCCAAACTGGTGGCCGCAGAGATGGTATCTGCCTCCCAGTAACAGGGAGTTTACCTGGGGCCGGAGTCTAGGGTATGGTGGAGTGACAGTCGGCCCGCCCGTACTTCCTTGCCCTCCCGACACTGGCCCGGGACACCCCCTGCCACCAGCCCCGCCAGAGAACCGCGGAGGGAGTGGGAGCGGAGGCCGGTCCGCAGGCTCCGGAAAGCCCGGCGCCAGGCCAAGCAAGCGGGAGGGCTCAGTGATGGCCGAGCAGGGCGGAGCTGCCCGGACCTGGGAAAATGGAGGCAGCACCGGGCGGTGAGTGGCCTAGTGGTGCAGGTGGGAGCTGCGTGGGCATCCACCCCCCGAACAGAGCTGTGCCAGGGATCACTCACAGTGCTGTGCCAGGTCGGGTGCTCGCTCTCTGTCTCTGGTTTGCCGCCTTTCCCAGTTCTCGGCTGCTGCCGCCTCGGGCTGTTCAGTCGCGGCGCGGCTCGGGCGCTCCCAGGAATCTTCTTTAATGCCGGCCTGAAACCTCGAATCCTGAATAGGGCAGCTGGCCGCCTTCAGCGCGGCCCCGGCCTCCGGGATCCTGGCTGCATCCACAGCAGCCCTGGCGCCGTGTTCCCTGTTTCGAGACTCGCTTTTGCAGCTAAAAAACAGTTCTTTTCCTGCTCCACACTTCAAAGCTGTTGCCTGTAAATGAGGCAGCCTCTCCTGCCGGGGGCAAAGTGGCGGTCACCCCCCCACGACCGGTCAGCAGCAGCAGTCCTCCCTTAAGAGATGGCGAGAGGAAGGTCCACAAGTTTCCCGGCTGCCTGAGGCCCAGTGGCCACCTTTTCCACCTCAGCTACTCCGCGCCAGCCGCCACAGCCGCCGCCATCTTGAAAAAACCCTATAGTAGCACTTTTAATATAAGGTATGATAAAAAGGCTTATATTTATTTACTACTTTTTCTCATGAACTCACATGTGCTAACTTACCAAAGTAAAATGGTTTATCTAACAGAATAAACATAATAAAAAGTAAAAATTAATTGATGTGGCAGTTTGGGTAGGAAATTATAATCCACAAGGGTAAAGTTAGTACACAAAGATGTACATGTTAATAACATTCTGTAGAGCTGATGAAGTCAGTCTTGAAATTGTCTCTCAGTTTCCTAGTGGTCAAAGCTTAGGAACACTTGGTTACAGAATTCACAGTGTCTAAATGTCTAA
Organism: Cynocephalus volans; assembly: GCF_027409185.1. Classification (NCBI taxonomy): domain Eukaryota; kingdom Metazoa; phylum Chordata; class Mammalia; order Dermoptera; family Cynocephalidae; genus Cynocephalus; species Cynocephalus volans. The sequence continues at coordinate 88,470,885 of NC_084474.1, forward strand.
ATATAATAACAATACAAAAAAAAGAAAACCATCCTCATTGAAGCCTAGTACTTTCTAGTTCTGAGACTTGGGATAAATATCTCCAATGGATAGTCATGTATTGGTCTTCATATGATGTAATAACATTTTAAATAACATTCCTTTTCGCCATATTCAATTCCTCAGTAAGTCATTTTGATTGTGCCTCTAAAATAAACCTCAAACCTGTTTTTTTAATCACCTCTGCTATCCTTCCTAATCTAATCCACACTACTAGTTTTTATTTGCAGTCACAATAACCTTTTAAAGTTAGATTTGATTATATCTTTCCCCTACTTAAAATCTTTCCATGGCTTCCTTTGCAGCTGTAAGAAAATCCAGATTTCCTGATACAAACTTGCATGATCTGGTACTTTCCTCGCCTTTCTGACTTTATCTCATTCCACTTTTCCATTTTCTTCATTCCAGCCATACTGGTCTCCTTTCTTTTCTTTAAACAGGCCAAGCTCATTTCTTTCCCACTCCTTTGCCTTCACTCCTCCTCCTCCTTGGGGTGCTTTGTCTCCAAGTGTCTGGCTTCCTACTCCTCAGCATTGTATGCTCAACATACGCTGGCACCTTGTAACAGAAGCCTTTGCTGATCACCTGCTTTCAAGGAGCCATTCTCTAATCCAGATCTGGTTCATAACACTGTCCTGCTTACTTAGTAGCATTTATCAAGCTGAATTTACCTTGTTAGTTCACTGTTTTAATTGGTTATTCCTCATTATAATGTAAGTTCATAAAAGTCCTGTGTCCCTAGTACCTGGCATATGGTAATCACTCAGTAACTAACAAAGGGAATAAAGTATAAAAACACATTCTTTAAGCTCTTTCTGATAAAGTGTTGACCATTAAATATTCTTTTATTAATGTCGTTCTTATTTGTCAAATAACTGGATTGCGTGGGTATTAGCTTTGGGAATGGTCACATGGATATCGCCACTTTGGAATTTCACAGTGGAACAAGTTATTACTGGAATCTTCATGAATGTGCCCTGCTGTTATGACTTCAAGAGCCCTTTCTGCTACAGGACGTAAACAATCTAAAATTAAGTCCTCCAGTGAGAAGTAATAAATGTTTTAATAAAACCTTTTTATTTTAGTTTCAAATGAGAGAAATAAGATTATACTTTTTTAACTTAGGAGATAAGAAGTTTCTACCATCTGTCCTGCACAGTGCGTCTAAAAAGCATTGCTTTGAAAATGTTACCTTCCTAACTCCTTCCAAGGCCCAGGAAACCCCGGCAGAGAGAGAATTTGAGAAGCAACACTGATGTAGAATTGAGGCCAACCAGGCAACACACTTTTTGCTTTGTTTTATGTTTTTCTCAGTTGGTCTTTCTCACACTTGCCTGCTTCTTTGGTGGTCTGGACTACAGTTTTGAATGCCAAAAGATGTTCTCTTCTATTCCTCTTTTAAAAATAAATGGTTTGTTTTGTGCTGCTTTTCTACTGGCCTTTACTCTGGCCCTTCTGGCCCTTTCTTCCAAATAGAAGTCAGGCTTATCTCCCTACATTTAATACCAGAAGCAGCAGTAAGAGACATGAACAAAGATGATTAAGCCTCTTTCCAGCAGGAAATACACGTTCACCAATAAAGGGTGCTGAATGTGGTGGCTTTGTGTTAAAGTAGGTTATTAGGCAGACCCAGTCACTCAGGGTCTTTTATCAGCTTTCATCAAATTGGGGAAATGTTTAGCTATTGTTTCTTTAAATATTTTACTTGCCCCTTTTTCTTTCCCCTTTTTTGGACTGTAGTTACACATGTAAATCTTATGACTCTATTTCCCAGACTTTATGCCAAGGTGCTGAGGCACTGGAACAAACTCACAGTGTTGCCATGGGATAGTTTTAAAATTTCATAGGAAACACAGTAATAATCAGTATCTTTGAGATACTGCAGTAATTGTGAGGTTAGGGTATTTTTTTCAACATTAGATCATGCTCCACTGATTTTAATGATAGCATATCTATGGGAAGCTGGTATTTCTGCAATTGCTGTTATAGTATGCATCATGTGAAAATCAGTGTGGATTAGGAAATGAGAATGACAGTGTCTTATTTGGTCCCATGGTTTAAGAAGTTATGTGGTTCCCAATATGCTTTGTAATTGTGGTTATTTAATAATGAAATATTTCCTTTCAATTTATGTACATGTATATTTTCAAACAGCTACAGAGTTGTTAGGAAGTGAATGTGTAAGTTATGCAGACCTCACAATTCAATTATCAGAATTGTGTTGCTCTCTATTTTGGCCTGGGGGAAATAGTATGAATAAATTACTGAGACACTAAGTGCATTGTGAACTGAGAAAGCTTGGGAAATTCTAGCCTTGTGATAGTGCCCCACAGGCCTTTGAGGCTCTGTTCATTTTCCTTATCATTTTTCTCTGTTTTCCAGACCAGTCAGTCTCTCAATCAAGCCTCAAACTTCACTGCCTCTTTCCTTTGTGTTTTTTTTTTTCGGGGTTAAGCCTGTTCATTGATATTTTTATTTCAGATACTGTATTTTTTCAGTTGTAAAGTTTTCATGTTGCTTTGCCTCCCATGGATTTGTCACCCCCTTTCCTCTGCATGATGGAGCCACCAAAGAATACTCAAAGCCCATCTCTTCTGAGTGAGAAGCCCCAGAAAGGGGTTAATCTCCCCGAACCCTCAAGAGCAAGGCATTCCTCCCATTTGAGAAATTAAATATGAATTGGGGTTCTCTTCCTGCATTTATTCTTCAGACCAGGAAGTTACAGGAAGAGAACACAGGTGGGGTTTTTGCTACGTATCCTTTAATAAACTTTAACAGTAGTTGGTAACATGCAATTAAGTCAATCCACTAACAAAAGCTTTATCTAGCAAACATTTCTTCTCCCTCCAGCAGCTTCCCAGTAACTTTACCTATCAGTCAGTAACTTGTCTGTCTTTGAACCAGCAGCCTTGTTGTGTTACAATTCTTTATCTTACAACAGAGACTAAATGGCCTAGGGAAAAATTCCTGTTTTTTGTAAGGTAGATATTTGAAACTGCAAGGCTTTGGAAAACCAGGCCCTATGAAGTACATTTGCTTTATGCATACTTCACATTTTCATTTGATTATTAATCATTTTTATTTTTCTGCTAAGATTTATTTTTTCATTACCAGCATATTTCCATTTATACATTAAACATTTATGAAAGCTATGTTTAAATTAAGCCTTTGCTAATTAATCTGGATTATTTAGGAGTACATGTTATGTTGTAAAAATGCTAGACTTTGTTATGTTCCTCCAAAAAGTGTTTATTTTATTTTATTTTGTTAGAATGTTTGTTTTAGCAAATAGATTGATCGGATTCAAACTGCAAAGTCTGTCTTAGTGTATTAGTCCATTTTGTGTTGCTATAACAGAATACCTGAGACTGGGTAATTTATAAAGAACCGAGATTTATTTGGCTTATGATTCTGGGACAGCTGCATCTGGTACAGGCCTCAGGCTGCTTCTACTCATGGCAGAAAGTGGCAGGCAGCCGTTGGGTACAAGCAGATCACATGGCAAGAGGAAGCAAGAGAGAGAGGGGAGGTGCCAGGGTCTTCTAAACAACCAGCTCTCGCAGGAACTAATAGAGGGAAATCTCACTCTGGCCCCCTTCCTGCAGGGAGAGTATTAATCCATTCATGAGGGATCCGCCCAAACTGACACACTGGGGATGAAATTTCCGTGTGAGTTCTGGGAGGACAATACATCCAAACTCTATCGCTTGGTAAGCAGTTCAAGTCTCACTAGAGATTGTTCATTTTTTTCAGGGATACTTGCAGTCTGCCCTATGCATTTGTGGTTCAGTGGTCACAAGAGATTTGGCTAGAGTTCATAGAATTTGTGGCTTCCTGCCTCTGGCTCTCTTCTTTCTGCAATTCCCTCCTCACTTTCCAGCAGCTGTGGTTGGCCCCATACTTTGACCTCTGATTCTTCAGGCCGCAAAGACTATGGGCCTTCAGTAAGAGTTTTAGCTGCTATGTATGCCTGCCGCAGCCTGTCCTCATGCTAAAAGCCAGAAGTTGCCATGTCCAGGTGCCATTTCCTGAATGTCAGCAGCCCTCTAGCATCTGCCCGCTTCTAATCATTACCTAGTATCTTTAAGTAATTGTTTTTTGTATTTTACCCAAAGTTTAGAGTTGTTATCTTCCCAAACATTGGTTTGGTTGGAGCTTATATAGCTATACTGGAAGCAGTGGGACCTTCTGATGTTTTTTTGAGAACACACACATGCCAGAAATTTTATATATGTGGCCCTTTTAAAGCCTCACAACAACTGTGTATAAACCAAATATTATTCTCACTTTATAAATGATGAAAGTAAGACTGTAAATATAGAACTTATACTTCTTCGAATTTTGTGCAGTTAGTTTCTGGTGGAGTCAACATTTATATCCAACTTCCTCAATCCAGAGTTCATGCTCTCTCTTCTCTTGTTGCTTTTATGTTCTTATATTTGAAAAAGAATACTCCAGATGTTTGCTAAAATTAATTTATTATTAGCAAGCATTCTCTCTGAATGTAAATGTAACATTAAAATTTAAGTCATGCACAATAGAGGAAGAAATAATCTGAAATTCTATATAGAAATGTCACAATACATCAAAGCCAAATTAATCTTTATTATTCAATCACTGTAATTCAAGTTTTCCAAACATGTAAAACTAGAAACAGTAGAGGATGCAATTAATCAGTTGGTGAAAGAAATACCAAGACAGAGAGAAATGAAAAACTAAACCTTTAGTATTAAAGTTATTTTAATGTTTAAACCTAGAAAACTACATCATCAATTGGTAGTCTTAATCCAAACACACTAATTCCAAAGCCACTTCTTTGGCTGGTAGAGCACTAAACAATTTAATAGAAGGAACAGTCAGACTTATTTTTGCTAAAGCAAACAACACAGATCCTTTAATGGGCCCCAAGTGGTGGTGATCGTCATTGACTGCATAATTACTCCTAAATGCCTCTGAATGAGCTGCCTGCATATTAACTCCCTTGGACACACCTGCAACAGCTGGATGTAGTTGGAGTTGACCACTAGTCAGTTTGATGAGGATGTATGTTAACTGCTGTGCTGAAGAGCTTTGGAGCTATTCCCCTCTGATTATTATAGTACTGCTAAAATTGTCCAGTACAGAAGACTCTGGGTGCAATTGAATAAAACTTTATCCTAGATATAAAGAATGAAGAGGTTCTCAGATATTAAAAAAAGTCTGTTCATACAGCACTTTCTGAAGGCCTCAGAAGGATTGCATCATATACTTTTACATTAGTTAAGTATATTTCCCCTCTGTTGAGTTCTTGAAATATATTATTCCAAAAGTATGTAATAACTCCAGCTTGGTACTGCATTTCTTTTCTGACTGTCTCACACTCTGTGCTAACCTCTGCTGTTACTAGGACCATATGGCAACGTAATTACCGTACTACATTTGTTTAATTCCAGACTATATTGGGCTCATATTAGAGAGGAGATAAGCCTTTTGTCCTTTGTATTTCTGGATCTAAACCCAGTCATGGAACTCAGTGTGTGTTCAGTAAATGTTCAGTGAAATAATAAATGAATAGAAATCAGTTTTTCAAAAATCTTAAGAAATTCCTGGTTGCTCCTATGGCAAGAATGCATTTACCATCACCCCAACACCACAAGTTTTGTGTTCCATAGGATCTTTCTATCACCCATAAAACTAAAAGCAAAAGTACTATGAATTTAGTGTTGGACTAAATAATGCTTGCCAGTTTAATTTGCATGCTCACTTGCTGCTGGGGTTGAAGGTTTCTATTTTTGCCCCTGAAGGGTGGCACATAAAGAAGAGGGCTTTAGAATCAGATAGAAGTAATTTTAAATGTCACTGCCACTATTGATTATTTAAGTAGCACATGAGGGCTACTTCACTTCTCTACATTTCAGTCAAATGGGGTCAGCACTGCCAGTTTTACAAGTTTCCCCTGAGGAGTAAATAAAATACCATATAGAATATGATTACTGCCATACTTGGCACACACTTAGCCCTGAACAAAAGCTACTTCTTATCTTTTCTACTTCTCTTACCTAACTTTGAATTTAAAGAATACTAACATATTTCAATTCTTTTTATCATCTTGATTCTGAAAATTATATTTTCTGTAAAAATATTTAAAATCTTAATATTATTACACCTTTATACAGTAAACAATTATAAGCATAATAGGCTGCTAAAATTGAATTTGTTTTTTTAAAAAGAACAAAAGATAACTCACTGGTTCTTGGCTTTTGGGAACCTATGGAACTTTTCATAAAATAACTATCAAAAGACTCATTTCCAGAGATGCTTGTTCTTGTACCTTCCTCTCCCTAATATTCTACTAAATGACTGAAAAAAACCTTTTAAAGTCTATAGAAGTGCTGCAAATTATTAAATTAGTAATATTAACACATTTCTGGAAGTGTAAAGCTAGGCTAATGTCAGAATCCTGCACTGACTATGGCAATTGTAGCGCTCTTATATCTGCCCGTAATCCTGCCTACTGGGCCAATTGTCAAGCTAGGGCTGGGTCTAGAGCTCACAGACCCCTCAATCCTGTTGTCCAGATTGGGTCACAAACCCTTCACATGCCAGGCTGGGTCCCCAGACCCCACAAACGTAGGTCTGTGAGCTCAGTAACCTTGGAAGCCATAGGTTAGAGAGCATAGCTGTGAGCAGCGGACACCCAAGGCAGACGCCAGCCAAGGTGGTGGCGCCGTGCATATGCGCTAACTTCAACCCCACACGTACAACCTGCTTACAAAGAATGCACTGCACCACCCCCAGCCAGGCCTAAAGTGAGGGGCCCTGATCAAACTGTTTTATTTTCCCAACAGGAAGATAAAAAGTGATGGGATTAAAATGGACAAAAATATCAAAGTGAATGCACTATAAAAGGCTGCCAGGGAATTAAGAGTCTTCCTAAAGGAGCCCCAGAGAAACTCTGAGCTAACAGAATAAGCATAGGAAAAGAAAACTTAAAATGCCAAGAAAACAAATATACATGGAAGCCATAGTTTGAACATGAAGGTTCTGAAGAGCTAGTGAAAGTAATGAACATGCTTTCTGAAACAATAAATGGAAACTTCGTACAAATAATTGAGGAGGGCGAAGAGGACTGACTAGTAATCTGAATTTGTATAAATTCTCTTTGGGATTATTCTGCTTACCAACTAATGAGTAATCATTTCCCTGGCTTGAAATTAGGGTGTGGCCCTGTGGGAAAATCAGAGGCTCTAGAGTCACCCTGGTTCTCACTAGCTATATGACTTCAGGGAACTTTTCTCTAAGCCATAGTTCCCTCATCAATAAAGTGGCGATAGAAAATTGAGCGCACACTCATCTTCATCCTACTTGATTTTTTAAACGTCTCGTTCAGGCCCAAACTGTGCCATAATCCCTTTTCTCAAAGGAGAAATGATCATTTACTCAAAATGATCTCACACTAAAAATTGAGTTCCTGTAGAACAGGTTTTTGATTAGTCCCTCAACATAGGCCCTTGAGCAAATTGCTTACTTCTCTTAATCTCCTTTATATCAATATTGTTCTCAGGAAGAAAACTTGTGCTACATGTTCCCAAAGGCAGAAATAGAACTGATAGTTAGAAAGGATAAAGAGTTTATTATTTTAAATAAAGGTAAAAAGTAAAAACATGCTAACAGGCAGAACTGGAAGACACTGAGTGACACAGGCTTCAGAGTAAGGAATGAGCTCTCTGTCATCAGGGGGCCACATCACTGGATGAAAAGAAAAGTAACTTGCTCTTTATAAAAGCCTGCACTTCTTCACACACTGTCTTTTATTGTCAACGTTACTAATAAAACCAGTTTATAACTTGTTGGAAAAGGAACAAATTGCCTTGTATTTTTTGATACTCTGTACAATGTAGGTAACAAAGCAGTTACTCAGTTAAAAAAAAAAAAAAAGTTGTTTTAATTACTTTTATAAGTGTGGGGAAAAACTTCCTTTCATCCACTGAAAGTTTGCTGAAAATGAAATGAAAAAAGGCAGATTAATGGGATGAAAAGGCATACAAAGTTTATTTAACATGCATAGGAGAATGGCAGGAGAATGATGACCCAGTAACTCAGTGAGGTCCAGAAGCTTATATACATACCCATCTTCATAGGGGAAAGGGAGAAAGGTTTGTAGGAGTAAATGGTTTTTAAAGGAAAAGAAAGAGCACAAAGAACAATGGCCTGGAACAAAATACTTCTGAGCGATGGGGGAGGGGGCAGGAAGGTGAAAGGCAAAACTTCAGTGTGAACAAAGGTTGTTTTATGCAGACAAAGCCTCCCAAGTAACCTGCTGGCGCTACCTTCAGGAGAATAGCTGAAAGTCTTGTCTGGGCATGGTGGCAACTCCTACTCTCTCTCTTCTCAGATGGTTAGTCTTTCCTTAATGTTTTTTAAGATTCCTCCGGAGGGGGCCTTAAGACAATTGCATTTCTTTTGGAAGGAAGCTTTCTTAGATAAGGAATTTCTAGAGAGTACTTCCTGAAAGAGGATCAGAGAAAAGGAAGCAGAGGAAGGTCAGAGAGAGACCTTGGTTCTGAGGCTTATTTTGGAGGCTTTTAGTTTTCTTTGATTCAAAGCAATCAGCATGCCAAAGCACCATATTTTGGGGTGTCATTTTCTGCACCCCAGTACATTGAAGATTGGATAGAACACAGAATAAAGAAATAAGCAATAAATTTCATAATAAGGCTATAACCTCTGGATCTAAAACTCAGCTCATCAAAAGACGGTCTGCAAACTACCAGTAGCAGCGCTTGTTAGAAATGCAGAATCTCATTGCCCAGCCTAGACTTGCTTACTCAGACTCTGCCCTGTAACAAGGCCCCCAGGTGATGTGGATGCACATGAACATGTTAGAAGCACTGCCCCAGAACCACATGTCAAGTGATCTGTAAAGGTGCTCTGTTTAGAAGTTTCTGTATTCATCAGCTCTGACAATTTCTTATGTATGTGCTGAGGGGATTGTAACTGTAGGCTACTTTCAACTTTTCCTTTTGTCTGTCGTTTCATTCGCCTAGGAACCTTAGTCAAGTGAAAAAAAATTCTTAGTGTGATTGAGCTTTATCCTTAGAAAAGCACTCTCATAGAAACGAAGAAAGATTGTCAAAATTACCCCTCAGGTTATTGCAGCAGGACTTGGACCTCAGATAGATATGTGTAGGTTTTTCTCACTGTGATACCAATAATATCAGACTGAGAGTCTGTTTCTAGATCCTGCAGACATCCACATTGTAGAGAGAGATCACTCCTGCTCCTCCTGAGCCTCAGGAGTCAACTGTGTTTCCCAAGGTCACCAAATTAGTAGTGCTGGAGCTAGCTTGAGTGGTTGGGGCTTCTGCCACCAAATTCATGGTTTAGGTTAAACCGTACTTTGTTACCTCTCATAAAATTTATAGATAAAAACCCAGTAATTTAGTATATGTTTATAAACTTTTACTGTGCCAGACCACATTACTGTTGCTAAATGTATAAAATGAAAATTGACGTGAGTTATACTTTCTGTCTGCTCTCCCTCCTCATCCTTCGATAAGCAGCTAAAAGGAAAGTGTCAGGACAGAGAAGTTTATGTAATAATTACGTAACACTTACTAAGTGCCTGTTGTTGGCTATGCGTTTTACATACCCTGTGTTTAATCTTCACTATTCTGCAAGAGATAGCTGATATTAACCCTATTTTATAGATGGGAAAACTGAGACTCAGAGATTAAGTGACAGAACTAAATTTGAGTATGGTGTGTTGGAACCCAAACTCACATCTTAAAACTTGTATTAATCTGTAAACTAAATAATTAGTTCTGATTAATTAATGATTTCTTGTATTTGTTCATTCAAAACACTGTTCCCACAACATGGCTGTTCGTTACAAAAACCTTTTTGGATTTTTTTCGTATCTGAGTTTCAAGACCAGAAACCATGGTCACTATGGTAAAAAGTGCAGTCAGAAGGAACCATTAAAATCTATCTATCCATTCATTTGCTTTTGAAACTTCCTATGCAGGTGTGTTAGCTTCCTGTTCTTCTGTTATACTCATTGTGAGCAGTGTGGCACCCTAGTCCTGCCAATTTGAATCTGTTTTTCAATTAAAAAAAATTAAATTCCCATTAATTATCATTATAAGTCTCATCTAACACACTCTTTCTGTTCTCATCCCCCTGTTATCAATCCAGCTGTTCAGCTTTCCCCTGAACCTCATTTGTAGCATTCAATAACTACTTTGCAGTAAGACAAGATTTTTATGTTAGCATTTCACTCTCCATCATGCCTTTCTCCCACCAGAGTATCACATCATCTACAGCAATATTAATACTATGCTACTTAATACTGTTCCCATGGAATTTCAGATGCTTAAAAAAACAATCTTTAAAGCATCTTCTATAGATAAGTATTCAGAACTACCTGATATATCGAATGACTTGTCTAAAATTGTCTAAGATAATAATATCTTAGTATGAGTCCATATACCCAGTGGGCACATAACCAACAATATTGATGGTTATGGGAACAAATTGTAAGCTGTTTAAACGTAGAAATTTATGCCTTTCAATTTGATGAAAGGCATAAATTTATATGTTTAAGAAGCATATTGAATTTTTTGTGGTCCATATAATATTTTGGATGGCAGTGATGTATTAGATAAGGAAGCAAGAAGCCTTTATTAGTTTAAATATACAATGATTAATTGAAATAGCACAAATGAGTTAGATGTTGTACTGTAACTGCAATCTATTCTTTAATCACACTGAAGATTTTTCTAGATATATACCAGAGATACAAAGATAGTAAGACATTACAGAAATTATAGTGTCTGTCAGTAGAGTTCAGAGTGATTGAAATTTATATAAATTCTTGATCTTTGTTGAGTCAGGAAGCATTGTAAACACTGAAATGTCTTCTCTTATTTTCATCTCACAGAAGTGTTATTGTGTATTTATCTCCATTTCACAATTGAGGAAACTGGCTTGGAAAGTTCAGCCTCTTGATTAGTTTGGATGTTAACTGGCAGGTAGAAAAGCTAGCAAGTACATCAGGAATTAAATTCAAATCTCATTTCAGTGCCCTTGCTCTTGACAAGTAGTTTTACTGTACTAATTTTTATGGCACAGGATGAAACAAACAAACAAACAAAAACTAATGATACTCATGAAAAGGGATAATATAGGTTTCCTAAGGGTGAAGTTTATTTCTGAGAAAAAAGTTGTTTTTCTTTTTATTGCTTCAGGTTTCTTGTATTAAGATTAGGTTCAACTGCTGATACCAAATATCCACTTTCAGTGGCTTAACCTAGTAGAAATTGTTTATCACCCTTCTCCCCCTCACTTAGAAGCCTATATAATAACCCCACACTGCCATGGGGATCCCTGCTCCCTCTAGCTTGGCTACCCTTTTCCTAGCCTGTCACTTTTGCCCTCCAGCTTACTGCTGTTACAACCATGTCCACGTCTCATGCAGGAAGAAGAGCTTTCCCATAAGTAAGTGCTAATGTCTCATTGGCCAGAACATGATCACAGGCTACGCATAGCTATGAGCAAGCTGCAAAATTGAAGGGGTTTTTTTTGTTTTTGTTTTTTTAAATACTTGGTATTTTAGAGCAGTTTTAGGTTTTTTATGGAAAGATTACAAAGATAATGCAGAAAATTTCTGTATACCCTGCATTCAGTTTCCCTAATTATTAAATCTTATGTTAGTATGGTTCATTTATTTCAATTAATGAACCAATATTGATACATTATTAACTATATTATTAATACCTCATTAACTAAAATCCATTTCACATTTCTTTAGTTTTTACTAAGTGTTCTTTTTTGTTCCAGGATCCCATCTAATATCCCATATCATATTTAGTCGTCATGTCTCCTTAGGCTCCTCTTGGCTGTGATAGTTTCTCAGGCTTGCTTGTTTTTAATTACCTGGGCAGTTTTGAGGAGTATTGATCAAGTTTTTTGTAGGATGTCCCTCAGTTGGGATTTGTCTGATATTTTTCTCATGATTAGCCTGGGGTTATGGGTTTGGAGATTGAAAACCCCAGGGTAAAATGCCATTTTGATCACATCAGGTCAAGTGTACATTCTTTCCACATGGCTTATAACTGTTTATGTTACTTTGCTAAACCTGGCTGAGGTAGTATTTGTCAGGTTTCTCCATTGTAAAGTTATTTTTTCCCTCTTTTCATACTGTACCTTTGAAAGGAAGGCATTATGGGCAGCCCATATTTAAGGAGTAGGGAATTATAATTCACCTCCTGGAGAGTGGAAAATCTACAAAAATTATTTGGAAGATTTGGCTCTGCTCCCCTATTTGTTTATTTATTCAATCAGTTACATCAGTTGGACTCATGGATATTTATTTTATACACTGGGTTACAATCCAAAACTATTTTGTTGCTCATATTGTTTCAGCTTTAGCCACTGGGAATTATTTCAGTTACCTTCTCTGTTCCTTTGACATACCCCGTAATTAGGGGCTTTTATTTATTGATTTATTTTTTTTAATGCATTTTTTTTTCTTTTTGGCACTGTAAGTTGTTCCAGACTCATCTTATATATTTCTTCCTCCAGTCTTAGAATTAGCCTTTTCTCTGGTGAGCTCTGGTTCCTTTTATTTGGGACTTGTATAAGAAATTAAGATCGGGTGCTAGTTTTGCTCGTTGCTACTGGAATGTCCCTGCTCTGGGCCCTCTCAGCTGACAGCGAGGACATATATGTTTGTGTATTAACCCATGTATATGCACATATCTATGCATATTTCTTTGTTTAACCACCTGTATCTATAGAAGACTAAATATGAGTTCATAATGATGTCTCTAATTCTAATCCATTACTGCATTGATTATTCTAGCCTCTTCTACTTGTTTGTCTAGAACCTTCACTCCAACATGAGAAACCTGGCTTCCGCCATCCATTTATTTCATTGTGGAGTTCTAATATACATGTATAGAGGTATCAGAATGTTAATCAGTACCCACACCCCTTCCTGTAGGAAATTACTTTATCAACTACAACAGTGCTTATAGACAGTTTTTTTTGTTTGTTTTTTGGGGTTTTTTTGCCTTTAGTCTTATAGGCTTCACTCATCTCATTCAGACTTTACTTTTCCCCCAACCCTTTTAGTAAAGTTGTTTTCATATGTTTTAATATATTTAAACTGTTTTTAAGGTAGAGGGATAGGGAGAGGTTGGCTAATGGATAAAAAAGTACAGCTAGAAAGGAAAAAACATATTCTTGTGGTGTACGGTAGTGCAGGACATCTATAAATATCAATAATTTATTGTTATGTTCTCAAATGTCTAGAAGAGAAGAGCTCAGATGTTCTCATCACAAAGAAATGATAGATGATGAAAATACTAATTTGATCATCACATATTGTATACACGTATTGAAATATAACGCTGTACCCCATAAATATGTACAATCAATGGGTGTCAATTAAAAATAATTAGCTCAGTTGGTTAGAGTATGATGCTGGAAACACCAAGGTATAGGGTTCTATCTCTCTTTGGGCCAGCTGCCTCCAAAATTGTTTTGTCACAAAGAAAAAATGTTTTGTCACATTTAGCATTTCCCCTATTTCCTAGATAATAAGGTTTTTTTGTTGGTTTTATTTATTTATTTATTTATTTAGTTTCCATATATTAAAGTTCACTCTTTGTGCTATAAAGTTCTGTGGGTTTTTATAGATGCTTTGTGTCATGTAGCATGAAGAATAGTTTCATCACCATAAAATATTCCTTATGCTGTACCTATTCAACTTTTCCTTCTCTCCTGAACCCTTGTCAATCACTGGGTTTTTTTTGTTTGTTTGTTTTTTACCACCATCTCTCTACTCTTATTCAGTATTTCATATAGTTGAAATCATAGAATATTTAGCCTTTTCAGACTGGCTTCTTTCACTTAGAAATATGCACTTAAAATTCATTCATATCTTTTCATAGATTCTTAGCTCATTTCTTTGTATTGCTGAATAATTTTCCGTTGTGTGGATGTACTCCAGTTTGCTTATTCTTTCATCTGTTGAAGGGCATCTTGGTTGTTATAGTGACTATGAGTAAAACTGCTATAAACATTTATGTACAGGTTTTTATGTGGACATAAGTTTTCAAATCAGTTGGGTAAATACCTAGTAATACAGTTGCTGGATTGTATGGTAAGACTATGTTTACCTCACCAACCACTGATATATTCATTTTTTTTTTTATTTTAGTCATTGTAATAGGTGTGAAGTGGTATCTCATTTTTGTTTTAATTTGGAATTCCCTAATGACAAATAATGTTGAGCATCTTTTCATTTCATTAATTAGTATCCATATATTTTCTTTGGTGAGCTGTCTGGATATCGGCCCATTGTTTAGTTGGGTTTTTTGTTTTTTTATTGTTGAGTCTTAAAAGTTCTTTGTGTGTTTTGCAAATATTTTCTCTCATTATGTCTTGTCTCTTTATTGCTTAATAGTGTCCTCTCAGAGCAGAAGTGTATGATTTTAATAAAGTTCAACTTAATTTTTCTTTCATGGACTATGTTTTTGATATTGTATCTAAATACTCATCACCAAACCAATGTCACATAGATTTTCTCTTGTGCTTTCTTCTATGAGTTTCATATTTGTACTTGGATCTAAAATTCGTTTGAGTTAATTTTTGTGAAAGATGTAAGGTCTGTGTCTAGGTTATTTTTACTTTCTTATTTTTTGCTTGTGACTGCCCAATTTTTCCTGCACTATTTGTTGAAAAGATTATCATTTCTCCTTTGAATTGACTTTACTCTTTGTCAGTGATCCATTGACTGTATGTCTATGGGTTGATTTCTTGGCTCTCTAATTTGTTCTATTGATTTGTGTCTGTTCTTTCACCAATCCCATGCTGTCTTCATTACTATAGCTTTATAATAAGTCTTCAAATTAGATATTGTGAGTCTTCTGACATTGTTTTTCTTCTTCAGTAACGTGCTGTCTGTTGGGTCTTTTTTCTTTCCATGTATACTTTTGAATATATTTGTTAATATCTAAAAAAAGTAGCTTGCTGAGATTTTGACTGGGATTGCATTGAGTCCATGGATCAAATTGGGAAGAATTGGCATCTTAACAATACTGAGTCTTACAACCATGAACATGGTATGTTTCTCCTTTGGTCTCTTTCATCAGAGTTTTGTAGTTTTCTACAGAGATTCTGTATTTATTTAGTTAGATTTGTACCCAAACATTTCATTTCTTTTGTTGCTTCAGTAAATGTTTTTGTGTTTTTTTTAAATTTCAAATTCCAATTGTTTATTGCTGGTATATAGGAAAGCATTTGACTTATTAATCTTGTATTCTAAAGCCTCGTTTTGCATGCTTATTAGTTCTAAGAGTGTCGTGTTTTGTTTTGTTTTTTCTTTTTTTTTCTTCTTTTTTCTTTTTGGTGGATTCTTTGGGATTTTCTACATAGACAATGATGTCACCTGTGAACAAAGAAACTTTTATTTCGACCTTCAGAATTGGTGTAAGTTTTATTCACTTTTTTTGTATTATTGAAGTAGGTAGGACTTCCAGTACAGTGTTGAATAGGAGTATTGAAAGGAGTAGCTGTTCTTGCCTTGTTTTCAGTCTTAAGGGGAAAAGATTCAGTTTCTTACTATTAAATAAGATATTACTGGTAGGTTTGTTATAGATGTTTTTTTCCTCCACTTAAAGAAATCTTCTATTCTTAGTTCACTGAAAGTTATTATGAATGGGTGTTGCAATTTGCCTAATGCTTTTTCTCCTCTCTATATATGGTCATAGGATTTTTCTGCTTTAGCCTTGTTGATGTGGTGTATAACATTGATTTTCTAATATTGAACCAACCTTACATACCTGGAATAAATACCACTTGATTGTGGTGTAATATTCTGTTAACACATAATTGGATTCAATTTGCTAGTATTTTTGAGGATTTTTGCATCTGTGTTCATGAAATATATTGATTTGTAGTTTGCCATTTCATAATATCTTTATCCACTTTGGTTATTAGGAGGCTTCATTCTCGTTCCTTCTTGGACCCTATGTCTCAACATGGGGAAGTTAGAGAACATCTGGGTTGGCCCCAAGGCCCGTACCCCCCACCCCTGTCCTGGATAGTTGTAGCCCCCAGAGGGGGACTTAGATAAGAATTTTGGGAGGTACCTGCTATGACAGGTCCCCACCAGGGCTCAAGGCCAGGCTGAGGCCAGTTATCTCTGACTAGTAATGTAGAAATAATTCTTAGGAGGCAGTTCCAATGTCCATCCTCATAGAATGAACTAGAAAGTGCTCCCTCTGATTTTATTTTCTGGAAGAGATTCTAGAGAACTGGTATCATTTCTTCCTTTAACATTTGATAGAATTAAGTGAAAACCATTTGGACCTGGTGCTTTCTTTTTTGGAAGGTTCTTAATTATTGATTAAATATTTTTAATAGGTGTAAGCCTATTCAGATTATCCTTATGTGAGTTTTAGTTGTTTGTAAGTTTCCGTGAATTAGTCCAGTTCATCTAAGTTAAGAAACTTGTGGGCCTGGAGTTGTTCATAGTATTCCTTCATTATTTTTTAATGTCTCTGAGACCAGTAGTGATGAAATCCTCTTCATTTCCAATATTGGATTTTGTTGGGTTTTTTTTTTTCCGTTGTTCAGTCTGTCTAGAGATTTATCAATTTTATTGATGTTTTCAAGAATCAACTTTTGGTTTTGTTAATTTTCTCTGTTGTTTTGGAAAATAAGCATTTCACGATGTATTGCTTCCAAACACACCGAAGAAGGAGAAAATTGATCTGTAGGCAACCAGCATTATCAGCTGTAGTTCTTCTTTGGAGGACCTTGTCCAGGTAAGGTGAATCAGGCTGTGTCTTTATTCTCTGGTGTAGCCACACTTTTCTGTCCTCATTTTTTCAAACAGGATTTGCACATTTTCTCAGGTTTTTGCTTATGCTGATCCATTCTTGATGTAGCCACCTCCTTCCTTCCTCTGTGACTAAGTCTCACGTTTTACATTAGAAATGCATGAATATGTTGAATTTAACTTCAGAAAATGTCTGTTTATTTAACCTAAGAATGCTACTTTATATTATTATGTAGTTGATACATTGAGAAAATATATTTTATTCTCTCTCTTATGGAATGGTGGCATATGTTTGGCACCTGGCTTTGCTGTTTGTGTGTGTTCTTGGCCAGTTTTAAAGTTTCTTTAAGCCTTGGTTTCCTTGTCTATAGATAAACAAGATAAAGCCCACTTCACAGTGTTGGTATGAAGTTTGGGTGTGATCCTGGCATGGCATCATACGGAAGTCTTCAGTGGGTGCATTCTCTCCAGATCAGAGCCTCCTACTCTGTTTCCTACTAGCCAGAAATTGAGTCTGGACACCATATTTATTGTTGCTAGATTAACTGCCTAAATGACTTGACCTTCGTTTCGTAGATACCTGTTTCTCGTTTGCTTTAGTTCTTACTTTGCAAGTGGTTTTCTTATTCCTTTTTACAGAATTATGGAACAGTGATTTTTCTGAGATACAGATATATATAAATGATGGAATGTTTAGAGAATATGACAAACATTGCTAATTTGACTCTCTTGCTTGCAGGGGAAGGGGAGGAGTCACAGCCCGGCCAGTTGCAGTTGGTGTACCACGAGGGACGCCAACTCCCAGGGGAGTCCTTTCCACCCGAGGGCCAGTGAGTCGGGGAAGAGGACTACTCACTCCCAGAGCAAGAGGAGCCCCCCCAACTGGGTACAGACCTCCACCACCACCCCCAACACAGGAGACCTATGGAGAATATGTAAGTGCAAGTGCCAAACAGGAGCTTGGTTGGTCAGATTGACCCAATCCAGACATAGTTCTGGATGTTGTAAACAAGTACCTCTCTCACCTTGTTTTAGTTCGTGAATATTCTACCTTAGTTCAGCAAACATGTAGTGAATGCTGAATTAGTACTTGATACTAGAGGTACAAAAATGACATGACCTCTTTCATCAAATTGCTTAAATCTAAGGTATGGAAGAAGAATTTGAGTGGTGAGGAGGTATAAGATTGCAGTCAAGAAGACAGTTATTAAGCTCTGATAGTAGTTTAACATAGTATTCTTTCATATTCCACTCCAGATTGCTTTTTAGTAATGCAATCATTTAGAAAATAATTGCCTGTATATACCAAGACAGTTTTATCCTTAAGTGTTTCTTTTTAAAGCTATGCTACTAAGTAAAGATTCTTAGTGGAAATTCTTTTCAGTGAAGAAAACAAAAGTTTCCTATATTTTAATTGATGCAAATCATTTTTTCATTTACCATTTGATAATTCTTTGATATGATTCATGGACTTACTTAACATAAAAGAAAGAAGTATAACTGTGAAAATTGGGGAGTGGGGGAGATTCTTTAGAAATACAACGCCCCTAGGATTCTTACTATAGTGTTCTAGTTTACCATAAATGAAGAAAATAAGCAGCAGTTAGATGATTCATATAAGTCATGAAAGTGTTAAAGTAAGACTATATGAACTGTAGTCAGTGAAGGGGAGTAGTGTTGGGGATAAAATTAACAACCAATAGATGTTCATGTTTTACTTTAATGGACATCTCTTACTGGGTGCTTAGCACCTCTCTGCAGTTTCTAGAAGGCTGCAGTAATCCCCTGGGCCACTGACAACCTCTTCAGCTTCATCTGCATCCACTGGAAAGATCAGTATGTCTTGAGTATAATGAACATTTTGTAATTACCTGAACATGCTCTCATGCTTCCAGACCTTTGCTGACACCACCTGCTCAGTCTAGAATGATCTTCTCACATTTCATCTATCTCCTATTTGTCTCTCTAGACTTAGGTCAGCTAGGGAAATTCAGGGGAGGTAATAGCTGACATATGGAGCATTATTACAGTTGTTACATGTCTCTCTCCCACCTTGTCTGTGAACTTCTGGAAGGGTAAGAATGGATAGCTTTTATCTCTTTACACTTGACAGAGAGTGCATACCAGGAGATCAGTGAATTAATTATATTTAACAAATAAATCTCTTAATAAACAGTTTCACCATTTTTTTATTTGGTTGGGGAAGGACACAGCCCCTCTTTTTTTATTCCTTACTGTTAGACGTTTTTCTATCTCCTGATATTCTTAGCAAACTGACAATAATAATCATGCCTCAAGATCTTCCACAAATGCTGAATCTCCTGAAAGTAGCAGGGACTATAAAGAAGAGGAATTGTTGTTAAATTCCTGTTTGGTAGGCCCATGTCTTATTTCCACCTCTGCTTACCTTGATTTGGCTTAGGTTTAGATTTAACGTAGATGTTGCTGGATCTTGTACTGAAAATTGTCAAGCAGTGGCTGTGGGAAACTTGGATCTTAGGCCCCATTTTACCATAAACTTGGTATGAGTCAAAGTATTTAACTTTTTTGCCTTCACCATTCATGTATTTCAGAAAGAGCTATTGCCTTTTTTACATGTGTTAATTTTTTTTCCCACTCAACAAAGATTGATTGAATTCCTGCCATGTGAACCAGACACACATGTTCTCTGTCTCAGCAAGTATGCAAGTCTACAAATAAATTGAATGAGTAAAAATAAAAATTTCTTGAAAGGGTAAAGTTCTGGAGAGGAAAAGCAAAAGCAAGAGAAATACAAAACGCTTGGTTTTGGTACTTGTAGCTCTGGTTTTTATTGATAAATTATGGGAAAAGCATTAAAATAATTGAATTGAGAAGTATTCTGTTGAGTTTACTCTCTCTTCCATCCACTACCATGGATAATAGGATATTCGCCCTGTAGAATACTACCTATGTTTTTTTCAAAGCAAAGGTTTTAGAGTTCTGAAGAAGAAAGGCAACCTGTATGGTTTGAGTCCCACACTCACTCACGCCTGGCACTCTTCCTGGCAGTGATTTGTTGCTGCAGCTGCTGTTTCAACATAGGGCCACTACTTTTTCTGCCATGCTATGGTGTTGCTGTCAAATAACTGATGGCCACATCTGACATTGTTTTATTTTGGCTGGAGTGCAGCATTAGCAATTTCATCAACGTCATACAATAACAACTTTTGCACACATTAAAAGATTCTGTGCTTTCCAGGTAGGCTTTAGGTGGTGTAGTGGGATGCAAAAGAAAAAGAAATATTATCATGGGTTCATCTCCTTCCCCAAGTTGAATTAAAGGGTTCAGATTATAAGTGTTATAACCTTCCCATTTAATTTAGTATTTATTATTCCTAGAAATACCTTTTAAAAGTAATAACCAAGAAGAAGGATTTTTCCCATTTAGCCTTGCATTCTATAAGCTTTTGTGACACAGGAAAAGCTTCAATACCTGACCACTGTGTATAACATTGTTGGTAGCTGGTGTAAGGGGTAGATAAAATGCCCTTGCCTCACTTACAGTGGCTTGCCGTCAGTAGCACTGCCTTTCAGGTATACCCACCACCCTTTTGACCTCATCTTCCTCTCCTGATCCAACTTTAATTGAATTTCCTACTTCCACCCTCTCTAATACAGCTTTTCAGTCTCTGGCATCTCTCCAGACATTGCCCATTGAAATCCTAAATATTACACAACATGCTTAGCTTTGTGGCATGGGAAGCAGGGGGGTGGGGTGAAGCAAAGCTTTTTTTTTTTTTTTTTAAATTTTTATTTTGTTTCTTTGTTTCTAGTATTTTAGATAGGATGAGTGCAGTACAAGATATCCGATTTAAAAAGCCAAGGATCCTGTAACACAAAAAAATTGTTATTCATCCATGTATCAGGTAGTAAAGTTGGGTCTTAGAATGTGCTAAAATAGGGCCAGCCCCGTGGCGCACTCGGGAGAGTGCGGCGCTGGTAGCACCGAGGCCGCGGGTTCGGATCTTATATAGGGATGGTCAGTGCGCACACTGGCTGAGCATGGTGCAGGCCACACTGTGCCGAGGGTTGCGATCCCCTTACTGGTCAGGGGAAAAAAATATATATATATATATGCTGAAATAATTGATTCTAACGTACATGAGGGCAGGGACTCTACCCCATTTATTCGTCTTTTTATTACCAGCAACTAGTATAATGCCTAACACATAGTAGGTCTTTAGCAAATATTTGCTAAATGAATGAATGAATATTCTCAAGATTGAGTTTTTAAAAATTGCCACCTGTGGAAAACCCAGCACAGATGCCTTCTGTGTGATTTTTCATTTCTACTCACATAGCAATTTATATATAACATAAATATCTAGGGAAAAGCACTTTATCTCTTAATTAGTTTAAAGTCTAGCTGCTAGCACAGTTTCTTGCACATTGTAAGCACTTGGTAAATGTTTGCTGGACTAAACAACCCTACACAGAGACTTGTTTAAGTTTTCCCAATGGAAGTTACCATTGCTTTTTATTTATTTATTTATTTTTTAAGAAGTCATTATAAGAACTATCTGGTGGGAAGAAATATGATAGTTGGCATTTGAAAAAATAGCTTCCCCAAATTATCATTGTCTTCCAGTACTCAAAAGGCAGTCACAGATTAGAAATAAAACTAATTCTGTGCCTAGAGGAAACAAAGTAACATACTGTAAATCTCTTCTCAGTATAAGAAGGAACACTCAAGAAGAGCATAATATTTAATGAACAACTACTCTCCCCAAGGCATTTTCATGTATGTCATACTATTCTCACAACCACCCAGTGAATTATGATGAATTCTATTGTACAAATGAGAATTTAAGGTCAGAGAGGTTAAGTGTCTTGCCCAAAGTCACATGGCTGATAAAGAAGGAGCAGATGCAGGATGCAGAATTCAAGGCCTATGTTCTACCTTGAAAAACCAGTGCTCTGTTAACAAAGAACCAAAAACAGTGTTCTACTAGCTGAGATTATAAAATCTCTTCATCTTCCGAGAAAGTGCAGCAGGTGTTGTATATTCCCCTAATCAAGAGTTCTCTGAAAGGAATTACAGGGGATTGTATTAAATCACCTCTGTGTCCTTCATGATTCAGTAATTCTCTGGTTTTAAGCTACCCTAAACAGGCAAATAGTAATGAAGAACTTTTAGGAAGAATAGGAAGGGGTTAGGATTAAAAACATAAAAGAACAAAGCACTGCTATCACATTTATTAGCAAAAATAAAATAGCAATTTCACTTTAAGAATTGCAGAGCATCTGTATTTCTGAGAATTTGTTGTTCCTTTGGAATTCAGAAATGTAATTTTTAAATATCTTCTAGAAACATTTATAGTGATAAATATTTTATTTCTATAGAACCTGTTTGGTTATATCTAACCAAATCGGTTTACTCTTCATTTTAACTTTTACTTAAAATTTACTATCTGAGGCCGTTATTTCTAAAATAAAAGATGGAAAAAAAAAAATCACATCAGTTGCTTATTTAAATAAAAAGGGGTAGAGGGGAATCCTGTTCTTTCACATCCTGCCACAACTACTATTTTGAAGAAAGTATACATTCCATACCTTAGAAATGCTCAAAAGGCTCCAGATTATGCCTATGTAAATAAAAGTATTCTAATATAGTTTTAGGCCCAAGAAACTCAAGTAACGATGCATGTTCTAATCTTTTTTAGTAAATAGTTATATTATGCTTATTAAAAGAATGTGCTTTATTGGCCCATCTGAGAAAATCTGGTAATTCACGGCCATTTCCTTGTCAAAATGTGCCTTTTGAAATGTAACTGATTTGCTCAGGGTGGGTTGGTGAAGATATTTGATTATTTATAATGTCATCTGAGCCAGCTGTTCTTCATTGGAGTCACTGTTGCAAAATACTCCCTGAGTGTGTGTCACTGAGAAGAACATCTGTTAGCAAATCTATTTTACTGTGAGATTATTCTTACAAGAGTACCTGTGACATGCACTATAGCCATTTGAGTAGAACAGTCTAACCATTGATAAGACCAGATCCTTCCTTAGTGAATTTATCTTTTAAGAAAACAAGTCAATTCAATGTGATTAGCCTTTTTCCAAAAAAAAGAAAACTGATAATGGATGTGTTTTTAACCATTTAAGTATAAATTGGAAGCTTCTGTTTACTTTTCACTTAGTAAAATTAGACATAATTACAGTAACTCGTCTGGTTTTTAAAAAATTTTTATTAATTTTTTTGAGAACAAGAAGTACCTCTTAACCAAAATGACACTGATTTATTAGTTATATCCAAATAATTAAATAACTAATTAGTGTAACCCAGTGTACATTGAATGAGAGCACTTTAACAATTATAAATGTTGGTGTAATTATTCAGAAAGACATGCCTGATGTTTCTTGGTGGAACACAATTTACATATGAATTTCTAAAGTCAAACCATTTTTGATAAATTGCTTTAGGGGTCAACATGGCGAAAAAAACAGGAAGTTAGAGTGCGTGTGTGTACCCCTAAAACTCAGTACAGTCGTTTTATTACTGTCTGTGAAAGATCTTGTCCATTTCTATCACTTCACCTAAACACATGCTAATAACTACTGAAAGGAAAACTCATGTTTTCTCTTTACTGCTACTCTGGATACTTGACGTCTGCACCATATGTGTGGGGTTTTTCCCATACCAAACAATTCTCTGAGGACACCAACTGGTGTCCTACAGTTTAACTCAATTCTGACACTAACTACCTGGAGTTAGCACAGACCCCACAGGTAAAGGGCTCATTCCCACAAGACTGCCCCTCCCCCCTTCATATGGTAGTCACAAGTAGTGAGTCCCCAGGCTAAAACTTGTGTTTGACTTGGGTACAAATTGGAAATTCCCACAACCCCCTCCTCAGGTTCCCTAATTTGCTCAGCTCAGGAAAACATTTTACTTACTATTATTGATTTTGTTATAAAAGGATACAACTCAGGAACAGCTAGATGCAAGAGATGAGATTCACAGGGCAAGGTATGGGAGAGGTATCTTGGAGCTTCCAAGTCCTGTCCAGGCAGCCACTTTCTCAGCAGTGAAAGAAAGTGAGCCAAGATGCTGGGTACCGTTCAAGCTTTATTAAAGAAAGAAATCTGCCAGGCTGTACTCAAAATGGAGGACAGCTGGGGCTGCCCTGAAAAAGGGACAGCACCAGGTGTGGGGGTGGTAGAGCTTATATTGGTATGTTGGCGCCAAGAGCTGGCGATGTAATTCCAGGGTGGTGATTGAGTTAGGTCATGGGGATGGAGAGTTCTGCACCTATGGAAACGCTGAAAGTTTCATTTTCTCCAAAACCATGAGGCTTATTGTAAGAGATAATGGGGGAGGGGAGGGGAGGAGGTGGATGGTGCTGTTTTGTACTTGGGCTTGTCTAAGATGGCGCTGGTTATGTTGCAGATCTATTAAGCAGCTCTGTGTGTTCATCAACCAGGAAGCTCTCCAAACTCCTTCAGTTGGGGTTTTTGATGGAGGCTTCATTACACAGGCATGGTTGATTAAATCATTGGCCATTAGTGATTAACTCAACCTCTAGCTCTGTCCCTTCCCTGGAGCTCAGGGATAGGGCAAAAAGTTCCAACTTTTTAATCCTGTGCTTGGTTCCCGTGGCAGCCAGCCCAGTTCTCCCCACCCCCATCCTTAGGGACATTTGGATAGTTACCTTATTAGCATAAATTTAAGTGTGGTTGAAAGGGATTTGTTATGAAGAACAAAAACCCTCCTTTCACTTTTATCACTCTTATCACTTAGGAAATTTTAACGGTTTTAGGAGCTCTGAGCCAAGGGCTGTGAAGAAGACCAAAATAAGTATTTCTTATTATATCAGAGTAATACAACTACCAAATCTAAATCTCTAACTCTGTCTGGTATCACCTTCCTATGGCCCTCTCTCCCTGAATGCCCTATAAGCACTTTGAAAGCTGTGATGTAGACTAATACGAAGAGCCTCATTCTTCCTCAGAGTTCCCTTTTAAGGTGAATGGCTCCGCCAGGTTGCCAAGATTTCATTCTTCTGTCATCTTCTTTCTATGTATTCGAACAGTTGCTAAGTCTTCACTTCTTGCTCATGAATAACTGATCTCCATTTCATTACATTGCAATTGCTGCAGTTATGATGCTTATTCTCACTAGTAAACCTTCTCCCTGATCCCCTAGTGTCTAACTCATGTGCTCTGATTATGTACTGTCATAGTACACCACACCATTCACGATTTGCAATTGTTAGGATATTTGTTTTCATGTCTGATTTCCCACTAACTTTAAATCTTTGTTCACGCTTTTATTCCTAGCACCTAACATATACTAGTCATATGTAGCCCAGCCCCAGTTCCTTTCCTTAACTAATATATTCTTCATACTGCTCCTAAATGTATTTCTAGTATCTAAAATCTGATATGCTATTGTTGTACACACTACCCCCCCAACATAGGTATAGAGAACTAGTTTAGAATTTTAGAAAGTTCTTAGTCTCTTCAGGATAAAGGTGAAACTCTTCTTCTACATGTTGTCTGAGGGTCTTGACTGTCCCCTTGTCTGAGTGACTGACTGGTCTCTTTAGCTTCTTGCTCTCCCCACATTGTCATTTTGTTACTGACAGAACCGGCTCAACTTGCCCTCTCGCATTAAAGAAATGACCTGAAAGTCCAAAAGTTGGTGCAATGATTGGAAGATTTATTCAGATTACCGTACTCAAGTAAATGTCTAACCAAGCAAACAAAGAGAAAAGAGGAGCAGTGGGGTCCAGTTTATCCTAGTCCCAATCAGTGGGGCCAGCCTAGTCCACTGACAGTAGTTGATAAAAGCAGTTCTCCCCACTGTTGTCAGCACAAAGAAGAAAAGTACCAACTAGATTTAAATCAGAGAAACAAAGCATAGCCAGGAGCACTCAAGGGTGCACCTACATAATAGTGGATACAATCCAACCAAACAGCAGAAGAGGGCTCAGAAAATCAGAATAAGGTAAAGGGAATTTTAGCAGCTTCTGGACTTCCATTCACTGTGCGGCATGGGAATGAATATCCACCACTCTCATGAATCCCCCATCAGGAGGAACTTGTTCAAGCAAGATCTTCACAGTGTAGGAGTAGCCTTCCCACCTCTGCTAGTTATCCATCAGGGCAAGCTGCTGCTGGCCAGAGGGAGCAGCTTCTCACAGGGTGAGAGGAGTTTAAGCTGTAGTTGTCCCACAACCACTTTAAAGAGGAAGAAAAGGGGAAGAAAGGAGAATAAAAGAGAATAAAGCATTGCCTTGTCAGAATTTAGGCTGGGGACTCCAGGAGAGACTTACCAGCAGTAGAAACGTGGGAGCAAAATAGTCCCAGTGGCCACTTGCCTCTTGCAGCTAGAGTCTTCTCTGGTGCCCAAAGCTTTTCAGTTTTCGCCAGTGATTAAATTAGGCTCTTGGATTCCAAAGTCATAGAAATGAACAATGTACCCAGCACTAAAGCAAGCAATGCTTTATTAAAAGAGGAGAAAGACTTATGCATAAGGGGGGTACCAGCAGTAAAGCTAGCCTCCTGAGGGGACCTGTTCAGGGTCTTTTATAGGGAAAGGAGTTAAGAGGTACAGGCCAGTGTCACTGGAGGTAGTCCATTCTGTTCTTCCTGGTTGTGTCATGGGTGCATGCTCAGTAGGTCCAAAATGGCAGTGGTGCTCATCATTGTCACCCCAGGAGGGTCATTGTAGCAGTTACCTTGATGCTTCGTGGGCAGGTGGAAATTACTAAAGGGGTCTTAAGGTTAATCTGTAACTTTTACAATTATGGTAAACAAGCCTTGGGGGGGGGGGGGTTGCAACTCAGTACGTATCTGTTTCCTCTCATCTCAGTCTATTTTGTCAGGGCAGCCCATGGGGTAATCATTAGCCCTGGGGGGTCTCATGACTGAGGAGTGGAAAAGTAACGAAGTGTCCTCTGCAGGGAAAATGGAGTCAGTTTGGTTCACAGGCCTAGCCTTACTCTGTTTCAATTTCACATTTCATATATAATAAATGCAGTTCCTTAAACATACCTGGGACTTTAACAATGCATCTGTTTCCATGTGCTGTTGGTTCTCTTTGAATGCCCTTTCTTGTTTTGTTTATGCCAATTTGTTTTTACTACTTGCTCTTCAATTGTGAAGACTTTCTGGTCCTAATCAGGCATAGTTAGCATTTTTTGTGTCCTTTTGGCACTTTGTACCTATCTCTATGTTAACTTACTTGTCTTTCTCCCCAGTAGATGTGGTTTCCTCTAATGCAGGAACTGTGTCTTTGTTTTATCTTAGTTTGCCCAGAGCCTATCACAGGGCCTGACATTTTGGAGATATTAAATATATTGTGTGGAGGATGGATAACTTGGCCTTTATTAATGCCATCTAATTCCTATGTCATGTTATGCCATGGGTTAGGTACACTTTTCAGAATACTTAATGAAATAAAATTGTTTTAGCAAATATGACATGGTTCATTTAGTGAGCTAATAAATATGAAAGACAATGCAATTTAATAAAGAGAATATTATTCTGAGAGGCAAGATACTTGGTTTCTAATCCCCCTTCTCTTCAGTATGCCTGTCTATTGTGTTCTTATGCAAATTATTTGATTTTTCTGAGTGTGAATCTTAGTGTTTTGTTGTGTTTTTTTAATCTGCATAAAGAGCAGATGGTGTTCTTAAACCTCTTTCCAACTTAGAAATACTACAGTGGATTGAGTGTTATCTGTTGAAACTTGGTTTCCACAATCACCCTAAAGATAGTTTTTATAATAAGAAACTATTTTTATCAAGTAGAAACTTTGCTATTTAAAAGATAGTCAGAATAAACAAAGCAAACATTTGAATGATAATAGAAGAAAGCTAAAAGTTAGTGGCTCTGAGTCTTTTGAATTCTAAAAAAAGTTTTGAAAAATGTTGTAAAAAGTGAGATTAAAAAAAAAATACAGACTCGCAGTCCCTTAAGATGTAAAAACTAAAATTGTCTTCAAAATTCTAATCAGATTATTCTCCAACTCATTTAAATATGATTGCATCAGCTATCTACTCATAGGGTGTAGTTATCATTCGCTAATATCTCTTGAAGAGAAAGAGAAATAATAACCATCATGTAAATACCTGAAAATATAAAACTCACTGGTAGAGGAGACAAACAGGAAGAGAAAGAAATCAAACCTCAAGGGTAAACATTAAGAGAGGAAGAAAGGAACAAAGGATACACAAAACAATCAGAAAACAAGCAACAAAATGATAGGAGTAAGACCTCACATATCAATAATAACTTTGATTGTAAACAGACTAAAAGCTCCAATTTAAAGACATAGACTGACTAAATAAATAAATAAAATCAGAAATGCAAATGGAGACATTAAAGCAG
Source organism: Cynocephalus volans (assembly GCF_027409185.1). NCBI lineage: Eukaryota > Metazoa > Chordata > Mammalia > Dermoptera > Cynocephalidae > Cynocephalus > Cynocephalus volans. The sequence goes on from NC_084474.1 coordinate 88,499,113, forward strand.
ATAGCACCATAATACAAAGTATCATCAGAGATTATTATGAACAACTATATGCCAATAAATACTATAACCTAGAGGAAATGGATAAATTCCTGGTCACATATGCCCTACCAAGACTGAACCAAGAAGAAATAGAAAACCTAAATAAACCAAAAACACACAGGATTGAATAAGTAATAAAACATCTTCTAACAAAGAAAAGCCCAGGACCAGATGGCTTTAATGCTGAATTCTACCAAACATTTAAAGAAGAGCTAATCCCAATTAAACTATTCAAAAAATTTAAAACTTAAACCATTTCAGAAAATTGAAGTGTATAGAATTCTTCCAAACTCGTACTATGAGGCCAGCATTACCTTGACACCAAAACCAGGAAAGGACACAACAAAAGAAGAAAACTACAGGCCAATATCCCTAATGAACACAGATGCAAAAATTCTCAGTAAAATACTAGCAAACCAAATCCAAAAGCACATCAAAAGATTATACACCATGATTAAGTGGGATTTATCCCAGGGATACGAGGATGGTGTAACTTAATGCAAATCAGTAAACATAGTACATCACATCAACAGAATGAAAGAAAAAAAAATGATCATCTTGATAGATGCAGAAAAAGTACTTGATAAAATTCAACATTCCTTTATGATAAAGACTCAACAAATTATTCATAGAAGGAAAGTATCTTAATACAATAAAGCCTGTATGTGACAAACCCACAACTAACATCATACTCAACAGGGAAAAGCTGAAAGCTTTCCACCTAAGAACTAGAACAAGACAAGGATGCCCAATCTCACCACTTTTATTCAGCATAGTACTGGAATTCCTAGCCAGAACAATTAGGCAAGAAAAGGAAATAAAGGGCATCCAAATTGGAAAGGAGGGAGTCAAATTTTCTCTGTTTACAGATGAAATGATTTTATATAGAAAGAAAACTAAAGACTTGACCAAAAAACCCCTAGCCCTGATAAATAAAGTAAAGTTGCAGGACACAAAATCAACATGCAAAAATTAGTAGCTTTTCTATACACCAACATTGAACTAGTAAAAAAAGAAATCAAGAAATAGAAAATCCAAATATGTATATGGAACAACCAGAGACCCACAAATAGCTAAAGCAATCTTAAGCAAAAAGAACAAAGTGGGGGCAGGGGGTCATAATCACACTCCCTGACTTCAAAATATAGTACAAAATGACAGTAATCAAAACAGCCTGGTAGTGGTACAAAAACAGACACATAGAACAATGGAACAGAATAGAGAATTCAGAAATAAATCCACCTACAGCCAACTGATTTTTGAGAAATGAACCAAGAACATACCTTGGGGAAAGGACAGTCTCTTCAATAAATAATACTGGGAAAATTGGAGATCCATATGCAGAAGAATGAAACTAGACCCCTGTCTCTCACCCTATTCGAAAATCAACTCATAATGGATTAAAGACTTAAATATAAGTCCTGAAACTATAAAACTTCTAGAAGAAAACAGGGAAAACACTTTAGGACATAGATCTGGGCAATGACTTTATGAATAATACTTCAAAAGCACAGCAAACAAAAGCAAAAATTAACAGTGGGATTATATCAAACTAAAAAGCTTCTGCACAGCAAAGGAAATGCCTAACAGTGAAAAGACAACCTGGAGAATAGGAGAAAATATTTGCAAGCTGTGCATCCAACAAGGGGTTAATATCCAGAATGTATAAAGAATTCAACTTAATCTTAAAAAAATCAAATTATTGATTAAAAAATGTTCAAAGGAACGGAATAGACATTTCTCTAAAGAACACATACAAATGGCCAACAGGTACATGAAAAAATGCTCAGCATCACTGTCGTCAGAGAAATGCAGCTGAAAAACACAAATGAGATACCATCTCACTCCAGGTAGAGTGGCTATTATCAAAAAGACAAAATAACAAATGCTAGTGAGGACGTGGAGAAAGGGGACTCATATACATCATTGGTGGGAATGTGAATTAGTACAGCCACTGTGGAAATCAGTATGGAGATTTCTCAAACAAGTATAGCTAGAACTACCATGCGATCTAGCAGTTCCACTACTGGGTATATAGCCAAAGGAAGGAAAATCAATAAGTTGAAGGGACGTCTGCACTCCCATGTTTATTAGGGCTCTCTCTATTCACAATACCGAAGAGCTGGAAACAACCTAAATGTCCTGCAGTGGATGATTAGATAAAGAAAATGATGTGTGTGTGTGTACACACACACACACACACACACACACACACACACAATGGAATGCTTTCGAGCTAGGGCTGGGTCTGGAGCTCGCAGACCTCTGAAGCCTATTGTCCAGACTGGGTCACAAATGCTTCACATGCAGATCTCCGAGCTAGGTAACTGGCAAAAAGGTCCTTGGAGCCATAGATTCAAGAGCATGGCTGCGTGGAGCAGATGCCCAAGGCACTAAATGCCAGCCAGGTGGCAGCACTGTACATGCACACTAACTCCACCCACACAGCTTGTTTACAAAGAATGCGCTGCACCACCCCCAAACAGACCTAAGGCAAGGGGGCCTGACTAAATTATTCTATTTTCCCAACAATCCACCCCTTCAGTGTCCCTCGCCATACAATCTACACATTCCGAATCTTTCTTCATGTTCCCTTAGTGAGGATAAATGACCCTTACACTTACATAACCTATTGTCTGTTCAATATGCCTTAAGGCTAGTAGTTCTGTCCTTTTGACTCTTGGCCGCATGTGTCCTGTTAGTAGTCACCATTGGTGTGATCCTCCATGGGAATCCTGCAGTCATACTGATGGGCAGTTCAATACGTATTCAGTAGATGATCATGCCAACGTACCTATGTACCCAGTCGACTCTGGTGCAGTGCCTCCAGCCAGAACGCTATGGGCCAAAAGACAGAAGAGTTATTGGTACCAATAGGGGAAGTTCTCGCCCCTCTGGTAAGGTACATGCCAGTTTGCCATCCTGAGAAAGGATGGTTGCAGGAGTAGGTATCTTACCTGGCTTATGTTAACATACTTTATCTGCTAACACTGTTGGATCTGTGGGTTCTACATGTAACAGTATAGGGGAACTCATAATTGGCCATAATGATAATACAAATGTGCCCTTTGGAATAGAGCGCTCATCTGTTCCAGGCCATGTTACCTTTACTCGAGGAGGCCAGGTACTTGTCACCCAAGGTGAGACTTGCAAGGCTTCCTCTAATCCTTTTCCCCAAGGCCCTATTAAACCTACCCAGCATATATGGGGGCTTTTATTCACCAAGGCCATTCCCATTGTACTGTCTGTCCCTGTTGCAAACAGGTTGGGGCCAGTAAGAGAAGATTTCCATTCTTGCCATATCCTGGTTTCAAAAGCTTATCTTTAGTAGTGATTTGCAGCTGTATAGGTGCTGCAGCCTCATGCAACAGAGCTTCCACTGGAGAGGGTCTATCATTTAGAATTCTGTCAGACATAATCACCGTGTCCACCCCTTCAGGGATGGGGGTTGGGTAGAAATCCTTAGTCCCTTTTTTAAAAGGCCATTGTACCGTTCAGTCATTCCCAGTGCATGGGGATGATATGGCACATGTAACTTCCACCGAATGGACTACTGGGAAGCACACCTCTGAACCCCATGTCCAGTAAAGTGGGTTCCGTTATCACTTTCTATTATAACTACAGGCTGAACATACACAGCCATAAGGCTATTCAGTGCCTTCACAGTGTTTATCTACTCTGGGGCTTTACAAGGCCATACAAAGAGACCAGTAGCCATATCAACAGCTGTGAAGATATATCTGAAATTCTCTGACCTTAGCAGTGGTCCGACAAAGTCCATTTGTCATCGAGTCAGGGGCACCCTTCCTCGAATTATTTGCCCATCTGTATGGGGCACCTGCCGAGGGTGTGGACTCTCTTGAGCACACACTGAACAAGCACTACAGGCATTCACTACATCTTCCCATTTTATAGGCAGGGCCCATCTTTGAGCTGACATCCACATGGTTTTACTGCCAGCATGTGCATTCGTCGATGTAACCACTGGACTACATCAGTAGCTGGGGCTCTCTCCAGCTATCTTACTTTAGCCAAGGCATCGGCTTATCATTTCCTGGACTGGCTAAGGGGAAGAGTCCTGTGACATGGAAAAGAGTTACTTCTTTCTCATGCCCCAATTTCCATAACTCTTGCCACATGGCTTGTCCCCACAGGGGTCATGGCCTACTATCCACGGTTGGTACTTCCAAGTAGAAATCCAAAGGGTTAAAGCTTTGTGCACAGCCCAGCTGTCAATACAAATCGTTAATGGCCCAGGCTCATTTTTTATCACCGTCCATATTGCTCTCAGTTCAGCCCATTGACTGCTTTCTGTTCCATTTTCATACCACATGGTATCTGTTAAAGGCTGGACAGCAAGTGCTGTCCACGATGCTGAAGTTCCCATGCTAGAGCCACCTGTATACCAAGCTTGCTCTGTGATGGGTCCCTGTCCCTCATAGAAAGGTGTAGCCTCTACTTCCATGGGTAAGGGTTGTGCCAGTGTTTCCTCCATGACCTCTACTGGGCCTAGCACAGTTTGCATCTCTTTGGACCGAGGACTCGTTGACAGAGTGCTCCTTTGTTCTGTATATGCTCCCCATTTAGACAAAGTGGGAGTCTGAGCTACACCCGTTTTAGGGTTGGTTGCCCACATACTCAGCCAACCTGTTATGGGGTATGTTGTCCTTACTAGGACTTTGACAGTTCTTGTGATAGCTTCAGTGGCTATCAAGGCAGAAACACAGCTGCTGACTGCTTTTCTATTAGGTTGTAGCACACTTCAGTGCCCTTCCAGAGCTGAGACCAGAATCCTACTGGTGTTCTGCATCGGTCTTGTCTCTGCCACAAACCTCATCCTAACCCGTCCTGGGTTATATTTACGTCTAACTCAAAAGGCTTAGTGGGATTGGCCACTTGTAAAGCCTATACTTGCTGTATTGCCCTTTTTGTAGCCTGGTAAGCTTGTTCTACTTCCTCAGCCCAATCCCAGAAGGCTCCTTTCTTTGTCAACGCATATAGTGGGTGTGCCATTTGGGCCATGTGGGGTACAAAAGCTCTCCAATACCCCAAAAGTCCAAATATGTCTGTAGCTGAGCTACATTTGTGGGTCAAGTGTATGCCTGTATCTTGTCTACAATAGCTTCTGGGATGATCCTCATCTTACCTGACCCGACCACTCCAAAGAATTTGACTGACAGCCATGGTGCTTGCATTTTGGCTCTGTTCACGGCCCACCCACATTGTTTCAAGTGACTTAGCAGTTTTGGAGCTTCCTGGGTTAAATCTGCAAGAGAGTCAGGGTTAACAACACATCCTGTATCCACCAAGGCCAAAATACTCTGCACATTTGTCCTTGACCAATATATTTACAATTCAACATGAGACCTCCAGTCCTCACCTGCTCCTAAAAGATGAGCACCTTGGCCCGCTCCCTAATCGAAATGGAACATTTCATCCACCTCCTCAGGAGCAACCAAAAAATCTTTTAAATCCAGTGAGCATACCTTGCTACCTGTTTCCAGACATTTGGTGAAATGCTGTTCAGGGCCCAGTTGTTGCCACGAGGCAAACAGGACCGCATTTGGCTGCCAGTCAATTTTCTTTTTATCAACCCCTGCTGCAAGCAAGTCAAGCGACATCTGCTTATGGCTAGTCTTGCTTGGTGCCTTCAGGATAAAATCCCGGGCATTTCTTGCGGGTTTGGTATTAGCCACCTTTTGGCCCCCTTTTGCTTGCCTGCTGTCCTCTACTTCACCCAAGCCGGCTATCATGGTCCTTACTTCGTATATAGGATGACCATTGTATGGGGCCAGTATGGCCATCAGTGACTCAAAGGACGTTGACGGTATTTTGAAGCACTGTGTCTCATGTTGCCTGTAAAATTTTCATTGTCCAGGCCACGGTTGTTCAGATTAAACATGGACTGCCGCATCCCCAGCTCTCGAATGATTTGGACCAGCTCAGCATACGTTTGCCATTTACTAACAATCTTGGGCAGTTCTCCAGCATTTGCCCACACGGTTCAGGCAGCTGCATTCACCCAGTCCATCAAAGAGTAAGCACCTTGCCCTTGTGCATATCTGTGGCTATTCTGTAGCTGCTGCCTCAGGGATGAGTGTATGGTAATAGAGACCAATTTCTACATCTCCTCACCAGAGCACATCACACTGTCCACCCCTAAGTCCATAACCGTAACAGCCAAGCAGTCAGGGTCTCCCCATGTTTCTGCCTAAACTGTCTCCCCAAGTCAACCTGCCCACTGGTTGTCCGTCTGGTCCCATAGGCTGCTTGTGTCTCATTTCTCGTGCATAACAGGTTGGGCCTGGAGATGCACGGTCTCCCCCAACTCACCACTGGGTTTGTCGTCTTCCCTGGTGTGACGGGCAGGAGTGGCCAGTCAGTGCACGTCATCCTCCAGGATAATCATCCGCGCTTCTGACAACTCTGCTTTCTGCCGCAAATCTCGATCAGTTTGCAGCATAGTGAGCAGCAGCCAGGCTCCGGTCAGCAGAAAAGTGGCCACTGGGCACCACATGCTCAAGGATAGCCAGGTTTCCTCCCCCTCCCAAGGGGTTTTCTGCTGTAGTGCCTGGTCTATGCTGCCTTGCAGTACAGTGTGCAGCAACCAGATCCCAATCAACAAGAAAGTGGCCATAGGGCACAACATGTTCAAAAGTAGCCACATTTCTTCCTTCTTCCAAAAGCTTTTGGCTCCTGTGCCTGCTCAGAATCCTGCTATGACTATGCCAATTGTCGAGCTAGGGCTGGGTCTGGAGCTCACAGACCCCTCAAGCCCATTGTCCAGACTGTTTCACGAAACCCTTCACATGCAGGTCTCTGAGCTAGGTAACCGGCAAAAAGGTCCTTGGAGCCATAGATTCAAGAGCATGGCTGCATGGAGCGGACACCCAAGGCAGTAAATGCCTTGGTGGTGGCGCTGTGCATGCGCACTAACTCCTCTCACACACAACTTGTTTACAAAGAATGCGCCACACCATCCCCATCTGGACCTAAGGCGAAGTGGTCTGATTAAATTATTCTATTTTCCCAACAGCTACTCAGCCATAAAAAAAAAAAAAAAAAGAATGACATTCTGCTATTTGCAGCAGCATGGATGAGCTTGGAGACAATTAAGTACAATAAGCCAGGCACAGAAAGAAATACCACATGTTCTCACTCACACATGGAAGCTAAAAAAGTTAATCTTGTAGAAGTAGTGAGTAGAATGGTGGTTACTAGAGACGGTAGGGGAAAGAGGAAGGGCAGGATGGAGAGAGAGGGTGATCAGTGGATACAAAATATTAGAGAGATAGGAAGAATGGGATCTAGTGTTCTGTAGTAGCATAGGGAGAGTAGAATTAATAAAGTACTTTGTATCTTTAAATATACAAGATATCAAGATGATGTTGAATGTTCTAACACAAAGTAACAAATGTTTGAGGTGACAGATATACTAAGCACCCTGTTTCGATCATTGCACACAGTATGAATGTACCCAAATGTATTGTACTGCATATATAAGAGAAAGAGAGTAGAATAATGGTTACCAGAGGCAGGGAAAGGTAAGGGAGAGGGGCAGCCAGGAAAAGGTTTACCAACTGGTTCTTAGTTACAAAGTTACAGTTAGATAGGAAGAATAAGTTCTGGAGCCCTAGGGTGACAATAGCTGATAATATTGTGTTGTATATTTTGAGATAGTCAGAAAAGAGGATCTTGAATGTTATAACCACAAAGAAATGATAAATGTTTAGGTGATAGATATGCTAACTATTCTCATTAGATCATTATATAATATATGCATGTGTTGAAACAACAGACTGTACCCCACAAATATGTACGAAGAGAAAAATAAATTTAAATTTAAAAAATGATTTTTTTTTAAAAAAGTAACCAACCAGCCAGTACCATCCAGTGACTTACATGGATGAAAATTGACTGACATTTGATACCAGATTCTTGGACCCTAAAATTTTTATTCTCAGCATTCTAACTTGTTTAATGTTGTGGGCTAGAAGAAATGAGAAATTAAGTAGTTGTGGAAAGAGTACAAAAGTTGGAGCAAAAGACAATTGTGAATGTTTAAGAAGGCATAACTGGTCATGGACCTTTTTTCCAAACTGATGCCCTGGTATATCTTACTCATGGAAGAAGATCCTGTGCTTTGTGACGATTCTTTGTAAAATCATCAACTGCAGTTGTAAGGCCAGTAGAAATGTTATTGCTGTAATTTATTATAAGTTTGGGTGGGCAGTACCTCAAGCAACTGTCATTTGGGAATCATCACAGAATTGTAGACCAGCCTACTCCTAGCTGTTTAATAATATTTTTTCTAATTCAGTAATCACAGAAAAATGATACACTCTTCAACTTTTTTTAAGTTAATGGAAGAAAGGCAGCTGTCATGTGGTTGTTTATTATGTTAAAGTATTAGTGTGATGGGCACTTTTCCTATATGATCTCATTCAGTCCTCACTTCAACTCTGTAAGTATTACCGTCTCTGCACAACTGAAGCTTAGAGGGCTTAGAGAGGATAATAATTTTCCCCAAATCATGCTTCTAGTACAGAAGACCCGTGTGGCCTTACTTCCTGGCAAGCACTTTTCAAGCACTTCACATTCATCCTTAGAACACCACCATGAGGTATGTAGCTTTTCAAAGTCACACGGCTGATTAGAGCAGAGCTACAACTTAAAGCCCAACAGTCTGGCTCCAGAACCCATGCTCCAGCATCCTGTCAGTTTCATCTAATCCCAGACTTTGTGCAGTTGGCCCTTTGTATCCATGGGTTCTGTGTCTGTGGATTCAACCAACTGCAGATTGAAAGTATTAAAAAAATAAAACGAGGGGTCTGGAACATGTACAAACTTTTTTTCTTGTCATTATTCCCTAAACAATAGAGTATAACAACTATTTTCATAGCATTTACATTGTATTAGGTATAATAAATAATCTAGAGATGACTTAATGTATACGTGGATATGTATATGTTATATACAAATACTATGCCATTTTATGGGACTTGAGCATCCTCATATTTTGATATCCAAGAGAAGTCTTGAAACCAATCCCCTGCGGATTAGAAGAACTACTATATTTGCAAATGGAGAAACTGACAAGTGAATGAAAAAAATTATTTAATCTTTTCAGGCATAAAAGTTTGCTATGCAGAATCAAGAGCAAATGCTACATGATTAAGGAGTAATTGGTTTTACCAATCCTCTGCAACTACTGTAGGGTATTTCCTGATGTGACATCTGCCATTGGTTAACTTAATCCACATTTAAAGAGTCAAAGAGATGGTTTTGAATAGCACCACAGATCTAAAACCTTGTATTCTGTGAGGAGATGTGCCTCCTCTGCCTGTTCTCTAGCTTCATGACTCATTAAGGCTATGTAAGATGAAAATTGTGTAGAAGAAAAACACTGCTTCTACCACACGTGGTATTCTCATCTGTAACATGGGAATACAGGACCACCACTTCCTCCTTTGCAATAAGCAAAAAAACTCTTCCGAAATTTTGATGTCTGAGGACACTGATGAAGGCCTTTAGGGAAAACCAAATATATATTTTAATGTACATGTTATTCTTTAATGTAGATTTGTTTAGAGACTCAGTTAAGTCATAGTATTTCTCATTCTTTTGAAAAAGCTAGTGCTTACCTGAAGCTTTAATTATATGACTAGTTTGGGGATTTTTGTACAGATGAGGATTGCGCTGATAGCAAATTTTCCCAATTCAGTGACTTCTGGCATAAGTTTTGACAGTTAACTAATCTCTAAACTGCTTCAATTATCTTGTTTTCCATAGTGAGAAATTTAATTAAAACACTGTGCAGATTGTGAAAAGGTTATTTATGAAAATGCATTTTAAATATGAATTGAAAAGCCTAGGGACACCTTTTTATTTTAGATAAAAAGATGAAGGCTTATAATTTTTTGTATTCATTTTACCAGAAGCAAGGATAGGAGCAATATGCAGTTTACTTGAAATGTCTATCAGGAGTCTCACAAGTCAGTTGTTTTCCTGATTACCTGAAAGGTTGACTTATGTTAGAAATGTAAAACTTCAGGAAATAATTCCAGATTTTAAATATATGAGTATACAGGGTTTTTGGTTTTTGTTTTCCTTTCCTCTTCTCTTCTCTTCTCTTCTCTTCTCTTCTCTTCTCTTCTCTTCTCTTCTCTTCTCTTCTCACCTTAAACAAAAAAAAGCAACAACAAAAAAAGTGCCTTATCAAAGGAGTGGAGGACTTTAAAATGACAGTGTTGTTAAGGCATGGGAAGCAAATTTTGCCTTTATAATTAGGCTTTTCCATCCAAGTGAGTTGAACAGCGATGTTTGTGTTTGAGCTGATGTGACAGATATATGGTATTCATCAGGTGAATTAGGGCTAGGAGCAGGGTGAGGAACTTGTGAGCCATTAGATTAGGCCTTTATATATAGTGGATTTTCTACAAGAACCCACAGTCTTATTTTCATCGTTTCCTATTAGCATTTAAGCAGCATTCATAGAACTCAGTCTCTTCCTTCAAGTAGGTCAGCTTCTAGGAAGGAACACAGTGTAGGAGAGGGAAAATAGTTTTCTTTCTACACTTCTGAGTTGGGATGGACCCCTGTAACAGAAGAAAAACAAACAAGTTTATCAGTATGTGTACTGTCGGTCCTCACAGGTTCCACATCCATGAATTCAACCAATCACAGATCAAATTACTCAGGAGGGGGAAAAAAAAAAAAACAATACAGCACTAAGAAAATACAAACAAAAAACAATACAATGTAACAACTATTTACATAACACTTACATTGTATTAGGTATTATAAGTATCTAGAGATGATTTAAGGTATACTGGAGGATGTGCATAGGTTATATGCAAATACTATATCATTTTTTATAACGTACTCTAGCATCCTCAGATTTCGATATCCATTGAGGTCCTGGAACCAATCCCTGGTGGGTATCAAGGGACAACTGTATTTATATGTACATGGGAGATACCCAGGGAATGAGTAAATCTCAAAGAGGTGGCTCTGGAACTCCAGCTTACATAGCATCTTCAACAAAGAACAGAAAATTTTTAAGAAGTGACTAGGCAAGGGAGAAGGATTTTGAGTCTCTAGGGGCTGCAAATTGTGGAAAAGCAAATAGGAGTTTGTTATGTAAATTCCTCTGGTGCCATCTCAGGCTAAAGAGTCTAAAGTTGTCTTCAGTGATCAACTTTTGTCTCTCCTGATAGAGAGGGGAGGAGGGACACCTTTGCCTTTGTAAATTTATGTCTTGCTCTCAGGCAAATGGGGAAGAGCAGAGAACTTTTCTTGAATCTGCCTGTTCTCAGTTGCCTTCGGCTTAAAATAATCCTTAACCTAAAGTGACGTATTGTAGGATGGCCTGTCTGCTCTTCTACAGCAGTTACCACCATTCCTTTGAATACTTTCTTAACCCCCTATATGTTTTAGGTGGTCAGTATGGATCGTTGTGTATTCATCTTATTTAAGGTACTTATCTTAGAGTAATGTAAGCACTCATTTGTCTTATTATTTCCCATTACATTTTAAGTTATTTTGATGTTAGAGGCCATGATTTTCTATCCACAGAGCCCTGCATATAGTAAGTGCTTAGTGTTTGATTTCTTAATTCAGAGATAAAACACAACTAACATTCAGGGTAAAAACACCTGTAATTGACTTATATGCAAAGAATATTGTAGGGGGGTGGCAAAGCGAGAAGACTGTTAGATGGAATGTGGAAAGACTTTCTCGAGGAGATAACATTTAAACCAAGTGGTAATGGGGACTGGTAGTACGCAGACCAGGAGAACTGAGAGTACTTTACGTGGAGATTCAACATGATATTTCAAAGTCATAGACACATGGAAGGTCTTAGTATACTGCAGACAGCCAGAAGAATTTTGGTGGTGGTATGTTATTGATGAGGCTTATTATTATATTTAAAAATTATTTTATTTTATTTTTATTCTATTTAGTTTATTTATTACTGTATATGTAGAATAGAGTGTGAGATACATAACAGGGCATAGAATGTTGAGACACTTCAGGGCTATAGCCGTTTAAAATAAATACAATAAAAAAGCAGTTTCAAATAAAACCACATTGTCAGTGACATTGGGTAATATAAGTGGAAAGCCAGGTGGCCTTCCCAGTATTTCCTCATAGTGTGACATTATCCCGAGGAGTTCACTACAGTACAGGGTCTGGCCCTAAGTCATATAGGGACAGGCAGTATATCGCAGTGGTTGAAAGCAAAGCCAGGGAGCCAAACTGAATAGTTTCAAATCCTTGCTGTGCCTTTAATTGCTGCATGAACTTAGTCAAGTTACTTAACTGCTCTGTGCCTCATTTCCTAATCTATAAATGGAAATATTAGTGCTTATTTCATGAGCATGTTATGAAGATTAGATAAATTAACATACGGAAAGTACGTAGAGTAGTGTCTGACACATAAAAAGTGATGCATAAGTATTTTTATTCTTGTTGGTTTAGAAATCTTCATTCTTCCGTTTACCAATGTAGCTCTATCTATTTTTCAAGGAAGATTCTTGCTGTTACTTAGACATTAGTATACGAAAAGCATGATATCCAGTGCTTTTCACACCCACCAGAATGACTAAAATTAAAAAGGTGATTTTAAGTATTGGCTAGGATGAGGCACAATAGGAACTCTCATATACTGCTGTGGGAATGTAAATTGTTACCACTTCGGAAAAATGTTTGGTACTATCTGTTAAAGCCCAGCACATGCTTCCCCAGGATTTAGCAGTCCTGCCCCTAGGTAACTCCTCAGCAGCAAAGCATACGTAGGTGGATGGATAGATGGACCGGAAGACAAAAACTAGAAAGAAGCAAAATGTCTGTCAACAGTAGAATGGATAGATGTATTGTAGTAACTTGTATAATCATATTGAGCAATACTTTAAAGCAGTGAGAAGGAACCAGTTGTTGCTACACACAACAACATGGATGAATCTCAGAAGCATGATGCTAAATAAAAGAAATCTGGCACAAAATAGGAACTACTTTGATTGCATTTATATAAAGTTCAGAAGTAAGTAAAAACTCATTGGCGGTGTTGAAAAGTCAGGATAGTGGTTACTTTTCAGGGGAGATAGTTGGGAAAGAGAACAAAGGGAGCTTCTGGGGACTGTTGTTCTATTTTGTGACCTGGATGCTAATTACTCCAAATATGTGAACAGTTGCAGTTGTGCTTACTTGGTGAAAATTCACTAAGTTGTGCAGTTAGGATTTGTACTTTATGACTTATTTTATGCTTGAATAAAATGTATTAAAATATGATCAATTTGTGAATTAATGGAATTGTACTAATAAATAGACCAGATTTTCTCATTTATAACAGAACAGCACATCTTTCTTCAAGGAGATCTGCTATTAGACAAGGTGATAATCTGAAGGTTTCTCAGTGAGTCTAAAAGCTGAAAAAAGAATAAACTAAAATTAAAAACTCTGATAGCCTGGTGCTTACATTTTCATTGTACAGAAAACTATGCACTGTGAATCAGATGTGCATTTTGGTAGACCGGGAGCCCTTTCCTCATTCACAGTAGGATAAAAGACACTTGGCATCTCTTTTCTGGCCAGTAATCATTCAGATAGGAGCAGTTTTTCTCAAAGAAAAACACTTGGAGTTATGAGTCAGTATAAACCCATTACCGGCAGTCATTCATTTATTCAGAAAGTGTTTATTGAATGCTTATTCTGTGCAAGTCACTGGGAACACAGTAGTAAACAAGACAGATGAATATCCTGTTCCCATGGAGACTACGTTTGTAGTAGGAGACATGAGTAATAAACAAATAAATATTGAGTATTGATGAGAATCAGCACCTGAGACCCTCTTGCTGAGAATAACTACAGAAGATGAGACAAAAACAACTAATAAACAAACTACCTTTGAAGGCATAAAAGCTAACTTAGTTTAAAAAATAAAATAAAATTACTGGGTGAACCAACTTGGACGAAAATTAAAGCCAAAAAGGTAAGTTCAGCATTTCTGGCTGATTTTCTTTTGGGGCATCCTTTCTCAAAAGGGATTCTTCATCTAAATCACATAACCTAAAAAATGATTTATGTGACTGTTTCCTTAATTGTCCCCAAAATGGCATATAACTAGTGTCATTCTAGATTCATAGAGAAGTTAACTCAGTCTATGTATAGTGGACTCGTTGGAGCATCAGGCTTTGTTCCCTGGTGGAACCCAGGTTGAGAAAGGCTGCTGGGGGTTTCTGCCAATTCTTAATTAAGGTAGCTGAGAAACTGAATCGAGCCTTAAAAGAAATTCAGAGTTTGGAAAGGTCTAAAAAATAGAGTTTAAGGTGTACCGAGTTTGGTTGAAGGAGCTGATAAATAAATCTTCTAGGCTTTGGTTTGGAACCTTCTGTATTCCCAGAGGAGGGCACCGATGTTCACCTTCTAGTCATCTCACTCCATTGTGGGATTAAAAAAGAACTTAGCAGATAGGTTTAATAGCAGATTAGACATAGCTGAAGAAAGAGATCAGTGAAGCACAAAGACAAAGTACTGGATGGCACAGAAAATACCATGAGACACAATGTTTCCAATGGCCATGTTCACTTAAAACCACAAAGGCCCCACATGATCTGGCCCCTGCACCTCTCCCCCAGCTTACTCCTCTTTTATGTCTTGTCTTAATTCATCCCTGCTACTATAACAAAATACCTTAGACTGAATAATTTATAAGTAATAGAAAATTATTTCTCACATTTCTTGAGGCTGTGTAGTCTAAGATTGAGCCACTTGCAAATTTCGTGTCTGTGTGAGGGCTTGCTCTTGCTTCAAGGTGCCCCTCACTGTGGAAGGGCAAAAGGGATGAAGGGACTGAAGGAGTGGGCGGTTCTCTAAAGCCTCTTTTATAAGGGCATTAATCCCATTCACCAGGGCAGAGCTACATGACTTCATCACTTCCTAAAAGGCCCCACTTCTTAGTACTACCACAATGAGCATTAAGTATCAACATGAGTTTTGGAGGAGCACAGACGTTCAAACCATAGCACTTTTCTACCTCATGGCCTTTCTACTTGCTGTTTATTCTATCTGAAATGCTCTCCCTCTCTTGCCCCCCAAAATCTGCATGGCTGGTTTCCTCACTTTTGTCACATTTGTATTCTAAGTCTCTTGCTTGTAAGCACTGTCCTGGCCACCCTGTCTAAAATCTCAACCTCCCCCCCCCGCAACACTCTGACTATATTACATGCGATATATTTTGATGATTGGTTTTGTTCATCTGCTTCTCCACCAGAATGTAAGCCCACAAGGACAAAGATTTTTCTTTTGTTTTATTTGTTAAATGCTTTATTTCCAGTGCCCAGAACAATGCCTGACACGTAGTAGCATTTGACAAATATCTACCTCTCAGAGTAAATGGAAAGATTGATATAAAAATTGTCAGGATGATGCCAGGTTAATATGGACTCACTAAAATTTAGTTATTTCCCTTTTCCCTCTTCTTTGTGGGATTTCTGGTTTAATTTCATCTTCTTTAATTTTCCATTTGCAGTTAGTTTCCCTTCCCTTGTTTGTGGGATTTCTGGGTTAAACTTCATTGTTATTTTATTTTCCTTTTACTATATTTTTTAGCATACTGGCAAATTCAAACTAATGTAATTCTACCTCAGTTCAGAAGAGAAGACATTCTGTGAATAATTGACATAGGCATATTTTTAAAGACTATATTCAGCTGTGGATAGAACGGTAGCTAATCTTGGTCAGTCATTTCTTTATCTAAAAGCCCACAATAGTTAATACTAGTATTTGCAGAATGCATATGCAGATATTGAGTTTTAGACAAAATATTAAGAATTCATCACATTCTACCAAAGACAATTACCCAGATAGCTTTGATTTTTTTCTGGCCTAATAGCTTGAGTGTGTTAAAAGGAATAGGTCTCTAACTAAGATGAAACGACCTATATTGGGTAAGAACTGTGCCAAACAATTTTCACATGTATTTTTTTTGTTAATCATCCCACAACCATCAGAAACAGCCAGAAGGTGTATTATGATTCCCATTTTGCAACTTATAAAATTGAGTTTCAGAGAGGTTAGTGATCTTCCCCTAAGCCACACAGCAGTGCTGGAATTTGAACATAGTCTTCAGACTCCAAAGACTGATATGAAAAAGTTGTGTTAGTCTAGAAGTCACATAACATGAGGGTACTTCCAAAAGTTCATGGAAAGATTCATATTATCTTTCAATTCTATTTTCCATGAACTTTTTGAATTACCTTTGTATATTTCTCACAGTCATAGAATAAACAACTGAGCATGTGATTTGAATAAGTAAATGACATTTTACTTAATGATATGGGAAATATTCTTATTTAGAATTATTAATATTGAGATTTTTGTTCTAATTAAAGTGAAGTATTATATAGCATAATTATCTCCTTTGAAAAGGAGTAAAAACCGAAGCAGTATTTTAAAATCACTCTTCTATAAATTCTTCTGTATGTTTAAAATGGTTTTTCCCAAGTTTAAATGTTATGGTTGATTTTACTTGTGACAGAAATAGAATTAAATAGGTCATGCTGTTTCCTTTATCCTGGAAAATCTCTTCTTTTCAAAGCAAGATTTCTCTGGTATTTGGCCATATGTCGGTTTGAGTTTTATAAGCCAGGAATGACAAAGGAAGAATCTCTACCTGTATTTGAACATGTTTGTTCTTACTGTAGCCTGGCATCCACCAAGAATCCAAGTCACTATCTTCAGTTCAGTGCCTTTTCTAAGCTAAGAACTCAGACATGAAGCTTGATGAATAAGCAAGTCTTTTTAATGAAGCAAGAATGTATGAGAGTATATACATTTATTTCTTATTCATGTTTGTCCACAGTTTTTGATAATGTTGTTCCAACTTTCAGAAATAGAATAGGGTTTCAAAGGGTTATTTTTTTCTGAGAGCAGGGAATATAAGACTATTTAATGTTTGACAAAAATTAATACAAGTGAAATCTTTTTATAAGATTTTACAGTATTTTAATTAATACTGTGTTTTATTCTACATTATCTCCTCATTTTGCATTCATCTTTAAGAAGAGCTTATCACTTTCTTGCCGTTTGGTCTGTATTCATTCATTCAACAAACATTACTACATGCTTTGTATGTTCCAAATGTTGAGAATATAAGAGAACAAGACCTGGCCCTTGCCCTTAAGGGCCTTGCAGACTAGTGAGAGAAAAAGGAAGCAAAAAAATAATTACAGGTGCCATGTATATGTAAGTTGTTAGTTATCATGGAAGCACAAAGGAGGAAGTGATAATTCAGCTTGGAATCTTCTGGTGACCAACCAAAAAGATGATGTCATAGAAATTACAGCATGAAACAGCAAAGCTGCTTCAGGGACCTTAACAAGGTGCTGAAGCATATAGTGCAAAGCTGCAGTGGCAGGCACTGTTCCTACGTAAATTGCTAAGGGCAAGACTGTGAAAGGCTTAGGAATTTGTTCTTTATCTTGTAGGAACCAAGAGAGAGGAATGGAAAGTGGAAAATTTAACTAGGGAAGCCACAAGATCAGATTTGTGTTTTAGCTAGATAATTCTGGAGGACTGGTTAGATGAGGAAGCACTAGAAAGCTAAGGAGACCAGTTAGGGTATATTACTAGTTCCGTGATAATTTTTTTTTTTTTTTTTTTTTCTATTGGTGGCTGGCCAATATGGGGATATGAACCCATGACCTTGGTGTTATAAGGTTGTGCTCTAACCAGCTGAGCTAACCAGCAAGCCACAGCTGAGAAATTTTGAATGATTCGAATGAATGTAATAATTGTGAATGAATCTAATGATTCACTTTGGGAATGTAGAGGAAGGGATGGGTGTGAGAGAGATTTAGGAGATAAAAAGTATACTTATTGGTTAGTTGGGTTGGTAAAGCAGAAAGCATTAATTCTATCCAGACAAAAGTGCTTTATAGGTTTGTGTAGATTGATGAATCTATACCATTTTATTAGAGATCTCATGGATCTCCAGTACTGCCTCATTCATAGGAAAAGGACCTTATTTTAAAAGTGCAAGGTAGGGTATAAAACATCTTTGCAATGCATTTTAACAACATAAGGGAGCTCTTTTAAGCTTGTTCCAAAGGAAATTCAATAGCTTGCTTAAAATAAGTTTATAATGCCCACTTTCCTCACTTTTAGTCATCTGAGGGATGCCTAGATGTTCTGGAAGTATATAGACCAGCTAAGGAAAATTCAGGACAAAGTTGAGAAGAGTAGTGTTCCAGACACTGTTATTACCCTGTGCCTGATATAAAAGAATAAATAAGGTACAGTCCCTGTTCATAATAGTAGGTGGGGCAAAAAGCAAATCTTACAGTGTATGTATATTAGGTTTATTGTTGGTGCAGGTATGATAAACTGTTTTTGTGGGCCCGAGAAGTTAGAACTGAAGGCTCTCATTTGAGCTTCATCTTGAAAAACTCACTAAGCAAAGAGGACAAGCACAGAGAGTTGTGTAGGAAACAGCGTTTGAACTGGAAGTAGCTACTGCATTTGAGGCACAGAGAACACACAGCAAAAAATGAGGTTGACGTGTAGATTGGGGCCATGTCACAAAGGGGAATGTTCTCTAGGAGAAAAATATAGAAATGTCAGAAATTACACAAATATTTCAAGTGTAAAGAAAATGTATCAGCAGGTCTGACCAGTGCCTTCAGTGAGGTATAGTGAGTTCTCCACTCCAGGTTCTGGCGAGCTTTTTAAGAGTTGATTGTAAGCTTTGATGTGTGATTGAACGAAATCTTTAACACCCCTGTCTATACGATATTGTATGATTCTACTCAATTATATGTTAAATTGTAGCAAATAATGCATTCACTATTTTTTAAAATTTCTACCCTAGCCTCAAAAAAATCTAAAGAGGAATTTTATAATGTAAAATTCTGTAAATAAGAAAAAATGGGCAACCACTTGTTGAGAACACTGGAAGGTAAGAGAATTAGAAACTCTCAGCTTACCAAAGGTCACCCAGTTCTCAGACAAAAGAAGCCCTAATGTTTAGAGGCTCTTACCCAGCTCTGCTACCCTCTGCCCTTCCTCATTTTAATCATTTGCTGAGTCATTTACTGATTAATCTCCCCGTTGTTCTCATCCAGTGACCTCGTCTTCTACCTTGCAGTCAAAGTAGATGATCAACAAGAATTCTTTCTACTCCCTGCCTAGAAACTTACACATTTATTTGCTGTCACATTCAGCTTTTCCCCTTTTCTCCTGTCACAATATTCTTTATGCTTCCCTATATTTTTCAAGTGTTGTCCATTGAACAAATAATACTTGTTATAATGGGAGGAAGTACAAAATATTCACCCCCATGGCCAAATCCAACTGTGAAGTCATGGAAAGAAATCTCGTGAGAATTGCAAATTTAATCTTTTAAAATCTTCAGCATAAAAATATTGAAGTCAATAATTCAGTGACTTAATTTGAAAATTCAGACAAATTGCTAACATTGTAATATCTGGCAGAATAATTGAGCAAGAAGTAAATGGCATAACTATAGAATTAAAATAGTGTAGCGCTTAATGTTTTAGTTATTTTAAAAAGTTCTAGTCATTTACAATCTTGATTCTTTAAATAAGCACGGAAAAGTAATTCTTCATTTGAAGAAACCTTATTCTCTTCAGGCTACTAACAAATTAATAAAGAAATCATGATCTTTGCATTTTGCCAAACTGGATGCACAATGCAGTGACCTAGTTGCAAATCTAGCCCTCTAAATTCCCCCTTTCTATTCCATGCCCACACACTATTATCAGAGAGATATTTCTAAAACACAAAGTGAATCATGTCACTCAAAATCCAAATCCACATTCCTTACGTTGGTCCTTCATGATCTGGCTTATTGGTGTCTCACTTTCACTGTTCCCCTCTCTTCCATTTGCATCTTACAGTGGACTTGCAACAAGCTATTCGCTTGTCTAGATGAGAAGTGTTTTTGTATTTGTGCACCTCATTGTTTTCTGTACCTCCATTGTTTTGCACCTGCTGCTTATTCTGCCTAGTTTTATTTTTTAAAACTTTTTGTCGAGCTGGGGCTGGGTCTGGAGCCCACCAACCCCTCAAGCCCATTCACAGACTGGGTCACAAACTGTTCACATGCCAGGCTGGGTCCCCAGACCCTTCACACGCAGGTCTCTGAGCTAGGTAACTGAAAAAACAGGTCTTTGGAAGCTGTAGGTTGGAAAGCATGGCTGCATGGAGCGGACACCTGAGGCAGATGCCTGCCAGTCTGCCAGCCAAACCGTGGTACCACACATGCACATTAACTAACTCCACCCCCCACACACTATTTGTTTACAGAGAATGCACTGAACCACCCCCAACCAGACCCAAGGCAAGGGGAGCCTGATTAAATTATTCTGTTTTCCCAACAATCCACCCATTCAGGTTCCCTCACCATACAGTCTACACATTCTGAATCTTCCTCGATGTTACCTTAGTGAGGATAAATGGCCCTTACATTTACATAACCTATTGTCTGTTCAATATGTCATAAGGCTTGTAGTTCTGTCCTTTTAACTATTAGCCACATATGCCCTGTTAGTAGTCACCATTGGTGTGATCCTTCATGGGAATCCTGCAGTCATACTGATGGGCCGTTCAATGCATATTCAGTAGATGATCATGCCAACGTACCTATGTACCCAGTCGACTCTGGTGCAGTGCCTGCAGCCAGAACACTATGGGCCAAAAGACAGAAGAGTTATTGGTACCAATAGGGGAAGTTCTCGCCCCTCTGGTAAGGTACATGCCAGTTTGCCATCCCGAGAAAGGATGGTTGCAGGAGTAGGTATCTTACCTGGCTTATGTTAACATACTTTATCTGCTAACACTGTTGGATCTGTGGGTTCTACATGTAACAGTATAGGGGAACTCATAATTGGCCATAATGATAATAGAAATGTGCCCTTTGGAATAGAGCGCTCATCTGTTCCAGGCCATGTTACCTTTACTCGAGGAGGCCAGGTACTTGTCACCCAAGGTGAGACTTGCAAGGCTTCCTCTAATCCTTTTCCCCAAGGCCCTATTAAACCTACCCAGCATATATGGGGGCTTTTATTCTCCAAGGCCATTCCCATTGTACTGTCTGTCCCTGTTGCAAACAGGTTGGGGCCAGTAAGAGAAGATTTCCATTCTTGCCATATCCTGGTTTCAAAAGCCTTTAGTAGTGATTTGCAGCTGTATAGGTGCTGCAGCCTCATGCAACAGAGCTTCCACTGGAGAGGGCCCTCCCTTGCAGGGTCTCTCATTTAGAATTCTGACTGTTGGCCATAATCACCGTGCCCACACCTTCAGGGATGGGGTTGGGCAGATACCCTTAGTCCCTTTTTTAACAGACCATTGTATCATTCAGTCATTCCTGCTGCCAGGGGATGATATGGCACATGTAACTTCCACCGAATGTACTACTGGGAGGCCCACCTCTGAACCCCATGTCCAGTAAAGTGGTTTCCATTATCACTCTCTATAACTATCGGCTGACCATAGCTGTAAGGCTATTCAGTGCCTTCACAGTGTTCACTTGGTCTGGGCCCTTACAAGGCCATACAAACAGAAGTCCAGTAGCTGTACTGACAGCTGTGAAGATGTATCTGAAATTTTCTGACCTTGGCAGTGGTCTGACAAAGTCCACTTGCCATCGAGTCAGGGGCACCCTTCCTCAAGTTATTTGCCCATCTGGATGTGGCACTCTTTTCTTGGGTTTGTATGACACCTGTCTGGCCATTGGGTTTAAGTGGCACTCTCCGAGCCTTTTGCCTTCAGACAAATGCAACATGTTTACTGTGTCGTCTCTAGAGCATGTTACACCATCCACCCCTAGGTCCCATAGCTGTAGCAGCCAAGGGCTCTCCCTGTTTGTGCTGCTTTACTGTCTCAATTTCTCGTGCACAACAGGTCGTGCCTGGAGACGCACAGTTTCCCCCAACTCACCACTGGGTTGGTCGTCTTCCCTGGTGTGGGAGGCAGGAGTGGCCAGTCACTGCATGTCATCCTCCAGGACATTTATCCACGCTTCCAACAACTCTGCTTTCTGCTGCAAATCTCAATCAGTTTGCAGTGTAGTTAACAGCAGCCAGGCTCTGGTCAGCAGAAAAGTAGCCACCAGGCACCACAAACTCAAGACAGCCACATTTCCTCCCCTTCCCAAGGGGTTTTGCATTGTATTACCTGGTCTGCGCTGCCTTACAGTACAGTATGAAGCAACCAGATCCCAGTGAACAGGAAGGTGGCCATAGGGCAGACTAACTCCAACCACCTCCCCACACACACAATTCAGAGAATGCTCTGAACCACCCCCAGCCGGCCAGGAGATGAGGGGAGCCTGATTAAATTATTCTATTTTCCCAACACTTTTTCTGGCAACTTTTGCTTTTCTGTGCTTTGAAACCAAGTTCTGGCATTGACACTTCATGGAAATTTCCTTCCTCTTTCCCTTTCCCAACTGGGCTAGTCTTTCCCACCTCGGTGCTTACCTGGGACACAGAATTTGACATGTTGAATTATAGTCGTCTCTTTAGTTGTCTGTCATCTCTCTCCCACTTCACCTCATGCCAGTGTACTCACCAGACTGTGAAGTTCCTTTTCATCCACGGTGTCTAACAGAGTGCCAAAAACAGGAGAGGTGCTAAGTGAAAAAAAATTTTTTTTAAATTTAGTATGAATGTTCTTTTTGTTAGGTGATGCAGGCTTCTTTTAATTTATTAATTCATCAGAATTATTAGTATGTCTTCATTTTGCTACTTACCTGATAACGAAAATCATCTCAAAATTTTTGTTTTCTATTTTTGTCTGATAGCTTTTTCCTCCTTTCATGGGCCATTGAAAGATCATAGCCAAATTAGTAATCTACTTTTAGTTATTTTGAAGAGGAGTATGGTTTGCATGTTGTCGTGTAACCACATTCCCAACTTTTATTCTTCCTTTGCCCTCATTTAATGACTGTTCATATTACATTCTATTATACGTCTCCAAAGTACAGAAGCCTTATTCTTTTCAAGCTACTAATATAGAACACATAGCTCTTTGACAAGTGTTCAGTTCTTCCTTTGTGAAAAAGACATTTTAAAACTAAGGTGATCATGTGTAAATTATGTTTTACTCCTACAAAGACAGTATCTTTTCTTCATGTTAATATTTGTTTTACAAAATTAAAACCATTGCAGTATAACTTCCTATTTAGATATTTGTATTTTCCTAAATCAAATGAGGTCTCATATTTAGTAGATGCTTTTAAAAAGAGAATAACTAAGGTAATCACTTTAAAACCATTTGTATGTAGTGGCTTCTGATGTTCTTGATCTGTGAGTTGTATTATTTTAAAAATCCAGAAGAGGGGTCTGCATGGGTAATGTCGTACTACAATATAAGCTATCCTTTATAAAGTTTTTAATTTGTATCTGGCACTGTGCAAGAATATATGTAAATTTTCGTCCCTTACAAAGATACTTACAAAGATTCACATTTTACAGATAATGAAACAGATTCTGAGAAGTGAATGAGCTTGCTTAATGTTACTGATAGTAAATTACAGAAGCCTATCTGACACTTGACCCTTTTTCTTGCTCCTCAACCATATTTCTCTACTTTAGGATGTCTTTTGCATATTCTGTAATCATTAAATTGATTAGTATTGATAATACTGATGTTCCAGGATACTTGTCTTAGGTGTTATTTCCAAGCTCTCATTTAAATATTAAGTAAATACCAATAAAAGTGCAAAGTCACTATGTAATTGACTTAACCATGGAAACTTAGAAATCATTTGTAGGGTAAGAGTCACATTTTCATGGACTTAAATATCATTGAGTAACACACATCTGATTTATATAGAATGATTACTTTTCTTGACTTTTTTTAATGTTATGATATTTTTAAAATAACCGTAGCGTGCTTGTTATCACATCTTTGGAATGTTCTCAGTTTGAAGTTTGTCCTCAGTAGAACTAGGAGGATGCCTTGTGCTGTTATTGGGCTATTATCTTTTTTAATGTTGACTTGTAAGAGTTCTTTATATGTTCTGGATATTAGACCATTATTAGATACATGATTGGCAAATATTTTCTCCCATTCAGTGTATTATCTTTTCACTTCCTTGTTTTAGTGTTTTTTGAAGGATAAAAGTTTTTAATTTGGGGGAGTTGGTGAGAAATTGGTTAACAGACACAAAGAATGCTTTCATTTTGTGGTGGTGAATCTGCTAATTACCCTGATTTGATCATCACACATTGTACAAAGGTATAGATATTCAACTCTGCACCCCACAAACATGTATAATCAATTGTTTCAATAAAATTTTTTGCTTAATTTTTTTTTAAATTTAATTTTAATGAAGTACACTTATTTGTATTTCATCTGTGCTTTTGCTGGCATATCTAAGAAATCAATGACTGAGGATTATGAAGATTTGCACCTATGTTTTCTTCTAAGAGTTTTATAATTTTGCTCATATACTTATGATATGTATATGATGCATTTTATATTACTCTTGTATATGGTATGAGGTAGGGGTCCAACTTAACTCTTTTGCATGTGGAAATCCAGTTGTTCCAACACTATTTATTGAAAAGATTATTCTGTCCCCCACTGAATTGTCATGGTAACTTTCTTGAAAATTAATTGACTTTAAATGTAAGGGTTTATATCTAACTCTCAATGTTATTTTGTTAATCTGTATGTCTCTGCCAGTGTCACACTGTTCTGATTACTGTAGCTTTGTAGTAAACTTTGAAATTGGAAAAATATACTGTCTGTCCTGGAGAGAATGTTCCATGTACTATTGAGAAGAGTGTGTAATCTTCTCTTATTGGGTGGAGGGTTCTATAGATGTCTTTAAGGTGTAATTGATTTGTATTGTTGTTCATAAGATGTACAGGTTGAGCATCCCTAATCTGAAAGTTAGAAATCAGAAATACTAGAAAATTAGAAACTTTTCTTTCTTTCTTTTTTTTTTGTCTTTTTCATGACTGGCACTCAGCCAGTGAGTGCACCGGCCATTCCCATGGAGGATCCGAACCCACGGCGGGAGCGTCGCCGCACTCCCAGTGCCGCACTCTCCCGAGTGCACCACGGGCTCGGCCCGAAAATTAGAAACTTTTTGAGTGCTGACATAACATTCAAAGGAAATGCTCATTGAAGCATTTTAGATTTTGTATTTTGGGGTTAAAGATGCTCAATTGGTATGTGCTCTGCGGATATTTCAAAATCTGAAAAAGTCTGATATCCAAAACACTTCTGGTCCCAAGTATTTTGGATAAGGATTTCTCTACCTTTATTTATTTATTACCTTCTTTCTAGGTATTCTACTTATTATTGAAAGTGTGGTATTGAAGTACCATACTATTATTGATGAATTGTCTATTTCTCCCTTATTTCCATTAGTTTTTGCTTTATATATTTTGAAGCTGTTATTACATATGTTCATATATATGCATACATGCTTATAATTATTTTATCTTCTTGGAAGATCGATATTCTTACCACTTTTATAAAATGTCTTTTCTCTTGTAAAAATTGTTGCCTTAAAGTCTGTTATTAGTATTGTAGTCACTCTTGCTTTCTTTTGCTACTTCTCCATGGTATATATTCCCCCCCCTTTTTTTTTTAATTCATCCTGTTTTTATCTTTGAATCTCAAGTGTGTCTTTTGTAGACAGAATTGATTGGATTATTTTTTATTCTGTGATATCAATTTCTGCCTTTTCATTGGTGTGGTAAATCCATTTACTTTTACAGTAATTACTGATAAGGCAGGATTTACATATACCATTTTGTTATTTGTTTTCTATATGCTTTATTAGTATATTTTTTTAATAGACCATACTGGCTTCTTTTTTATTAAATAGATATTTTTTTACTGTCCCACTTTAAGTCCTTTGTTGCTTCTTTTTCTACATTTTTTAAAAATTATTTTCTTTCATTGCAATCCCCTGGGGATTACAATTTACCTATACTGGTGTTCTTTATTTTTTCATGTAGATTCAAGTTACTGTCTAATGACCTTTTATTTCCATTGAAGGACTCCCTTTAGTGTTTCTTATAGAGGATATCTGCTATTAATGAATTCTTTCAGATTTTGATTGTCTGGGAATGTCTTAATTTCTCCTTCATTTTACTGGATATACAATTTTTAGTTGACAGTCTTTTTCTTATAGTATTTGCAGTATACAATCCCATTGTCTTTTGGTCTCTATAGTTTCAGTTAAAAATGAGCTGTTAATATCATTAGGTTCTATTGCATGTGAAAACTTGTGCCTCTCTTGCTGCTCTCAAGATTCTCTTTTTGTCTTTGCTTTTCAACAGTTTGATAATGACATATATAGGTGTGGGTCTCTCAGTTTGTCCTATTTTGAGATTGTTGAACTTCTGGGATGTGTACATTAAAGTTTTTCATCAAATTTGGGAAATTTTCAGCCATTGGTTTTTAAAATAATCTTCCTACTTTCTTCTCTCCTCTCCTGATATCTCATTGTGCATATTTTCATACTTTTTTTTTTCTTGGCAGCAGGGGAGCTTACTGATAAGGGGATCTTGATCCTTGACCTTGGTGTTTCAGGGATCAAATCTGATTGTGTCTCACAGGTCTCTGATACTCTGTTCCTTTACTTTCATCATTTTTTTTTCTCTTCCTTAGACTGGATAATCGCAATTCATCTGTTTTCAATTCGACTGATGTTTTTCTTCTGCCTAGTCATATCTGCTGATGAGCCTCCCTAATGAATTTTTCATTTTAGTTATTGTACTGTGCAACTCAGTTTCTTTTGGTTCTTTTTTATATTTTTTATGTTTATATTAATTCTTTCTTTGGTGAGGTGTATTGTTCTTTTACTTTTGGTGTTTAGAAAGAGTATCATTTAGTTATTTAGCTATATTTAAAATAGATAAGACTTAAAGTCTTGTCTAATAAGTCCAGTGTTTCACCTTTCTCAGGGACAGTTTTAATTCACTGCTTTTTTTCTTGTGTAGGGACCATACTTTTGTGTTTCTCTGCATGTCTCTATTTTTTGCTTAAAACGGGACATTTAATATAATGCATCATTTCTGGAAATTAAATTCTTCTAGGGTTTCTTGTTTGTTTTTGTCCTTTGTTTAGTGACTTTTTCCAAACTAATTCTGTAAAGTCTTTATCTATGAAGTCACCTCTGTGTTAGCTTAATGATGATCTCATGATTGCATAGAGATTTCAGTAAATGCCTGGAAACTTTCTGTTCTTTGCCGAAGACCCCTGAGTGCGTACAAGGACTTGTCTTCAACACTCACCCAGTCAGTTTACAACAAACTCTGCCTTAGCCTTTCATTTCCTGCTTGTGCTGAACCTCAGAGTCAACCAGAAGAGAGAGCTCAGGTTCTTCTCAGGTATTTCCTGGGCATTGACATGATATTATGCATGGCATTAAGTGTGGATGTGCCTTCTAGAGTCCCAGGAATATTTCAGGGTTTTCAAAAAAGTGTGGACATCTCCTTCCTCACTTTTCCTTTTAACCTCTTTGATTATCCTATTATTTGCCCAGGGAGTTTTTCATCATTTCAGATAGCTGAAACCTTAAATAATTGCCTCTAATTATTTTCTTCATGTACCTTCAGGAAAAAGGCTTTTTGCAATGGTTAAGCTCCAAATCAGGTTAAATAAAAATAGATCACTGGAAATGGGGTTTTGAAAGAGCTCCCACCCTGTTCTTCCTCCTGCAGTGGCCTCCAGACTGCTGGTAATTGTGGCTGTTGGTTTTCAAGGCTCCTGTTCAGCTTTGCGGAGGGGGAGGGGCCAATGCAGATAGGACAAGCTAAAATAGCACAAAGATTGTATGTTCTTACAGGATTCAGTCATTTTTTAAAAAATAAGTAATCTCTAGATCTCTGCAATCCAGGGTTCTAAAAGTGGTGATTCTGACAATTTTTGCCAATTTCTCTTTGCTTTTGTAGAAAGAATGTTTGGAGGTTCTTAATCCATCATTTTCACTGAAGTCACTCATATATTTTTCTTTATACTATGGACATATAATTAAATGCTAGTTGAATTAATGAAAATTCTCTAAAAAACAGAGTACTTCTTTCTTTCCAGAAACTTCTCTAAATGTTATTGTACTTCTCCTGTTATATTATAGGACTATGATGATGGATATGGCACTGCTTATGATGAACAGAGTTATGATTCCTATGATAACAGCTATAGCACCCCAGCCCAAAGGTAAGAGTCAGTCCTTATTACAAGACCCACAGCAGACACTTGTGCCTTGCTACATTTATATACTCTGGGGAAAATACGGTAATCAGTTAGTGAAGATAATTTGGCTTGCCCTTTTTGTTTTTTGTTTGTTTTAATTGAAGAGGCACTCTCAGTCCTACCAACTACCATGTGTTACCCCACCCAAATTTACTTTTAAGTTAAAGCAATCAGGCTTGGGAAATAGAAATTGAAATTTTATCTATTCTAAAAATTTGATTTAAATGTTCATTATATTCTGAAGAGGAATAATGTCCTCAAATTCTGTGACTAAGCAGTCCTAAGGCCAAAAATTACGTCAGAAATGTGTAAATATCTTGTACTGTCAGTGCCTGGAGAAGAAAGTGCCAGAAGTTTTATTTCCTATTATAGAACATTTCAGCTTCTTAGCAGCAGTACTCCTGTTTTCTAACTTCAAATTTCTACTTGTGAATAATGAGTTAATTCTGATTTATTTTCTAAAGAAGTATTTACCCAGAAATAAATGAATGTTAGCAGAGTCAAAACAGAACTAAATGGTTATCTCTTCCGATAACTTACGTTGATGTTCATTGATATATGAAATCAGTGTTTATTATGTTCAAAATGTTTTCCTAAATACCTAGAAACCTTTTGCTTATGCTTAAAATTCTAACTAGAGGACAAAGATAGACATAAATAAAATGAAATATTGGCTTTAGAGTGATTATGAAGCATAAATAAATATGGACCATGTGGTTATTTTGATGAAGTATAAATTCACTTTTAAACTCATACTGTGCCAATCTAGGTTTGGACACGTCGCTTCTTTTATTTGTTAACTGATACTGAGGTAAACTGGGATATAAAAAAAAAATTATTTTTGCTCATGCCAAATTATTTTCTTGTATAACTTGTAAAATTAATAGACTTCAAACTTTGGCTCTCAACTGGTCTTTTTTAGTAGAAGCCTTGTATATCATGTTTGTATCCTTTAGTGTGGTGGATAGAAGCACTCCTGATATCGAGCCCGGTAACAGGCACATAGTGAATGCTAGGCAAGACTTTTCATAAAGTATCTCCTTTAAGTATCCCAGCAACTCATGAGGTATGTGGCACTGTTCTCTATTTTTATAAATGAAGAAAAGGAACCCAAAATAAAATAATTTGCCAAAAATTGCATAGTAAGTGGAAAGATAAAAATCTAAGTCAGATCTTCTAACTCAAAGGTTTGTGCTCTTTATAATAAGTCCTTCTCAGATTTTGTTTGAAAACATAAATATCCACAAGTACTTCAGTTTTCAATCTAAATATCCTGGCAAAGCAGGTCTTCCACCCCCACAACATTTGCTAAGTATATACTTTATTTCTGGCACTGTTTTTATAAGTTTCATAAGGCCTACAGTCTAGGTCATATGAACACATCACTTCTAACAACAATCCTATAAGGCAGATGCTGTTACTATAGAAGAGGAGACTGAATAAAAGAGATTGTGGTACTTGCTTATGACTGCACAGCTGAGAAGCGGTATGTCAGACTGAATGACTGCCAAGCACATGTTCTTAACCCTGGTATATTTCTAGAGTCTCACTGCACTTTTCTGTTAATTCTGTCCCATATTTGTTACAGTATGCAGTGTGTTGTCTTTCAAATGCAGGTGTATTTTATTGCTTGAACTTATGCACAGTTTAGTTACGTTTGCAATTTGATTCATTCCGTGGAGAAAAGAGAAGGATCTAATACTTACTGAGTATCTAACATGTTCCAGATACTGTGCTAGTGGTTTTATATTTGATTTCAACTGATCTTCAAAGCCATCAGTCCAACCCTATGTAGTAAAAATGATCACATCCAGTTAATTGATGTGGAAATCAAGATGTAGCTTTCTAATGAAGCGCATATGCAATACAAGATAATAGTCCAAATAAGCTTTTGTTTTTTGATATTTGGTATGAAGAACCAAATTTAAAGCATTTATCCTGTTAAGTGCTATGCTCTTTCAAAGAGAGTGATGTCATAGTATGACTCCAGGTGAACCAATAGAGAATAAGAAGTCCATATTTATTTAGAACCTACTTTAAATCAGGCATGGAATTTAATCTGTTACTTCCAACGTATCATTTAATCCAATATGACAACAGCAAGAGTTAATATACATGGTGAAACAGGCTCAGAGTGGTAAATAACTAATCCTGAATGTGAACCCAGACATATAAAGCTTGCAGTCTTTCCACTTTAAGTTATGATCATAATATGATTGATTACAAGCATTTATTCCTTTGGTCATTTATTTAATCAGTATTCATTGAATGTCCATTTTGTACTAAGCACTGTGCTTGATGCTTGGAATACAAAGATTAATTAAGATAGAGACACTATCTTAGCTTACTGGCTACAAGGAAACAAATATATATATATATATTTAAATGCAGTGTAATATCCTAATTATTATGAGAGGTCTCAGGAGAAACTTATTGTTTCCCCAAGAAGACAGTGCTAAATTCTGGTTGGGAATATTGGGGACATTTCCTTGAGAAAGGGAAGGATACATAGCAGTCACAGTTGACAAACAGGTAAGGGCATTTTACAGAGCAGGACTAGCAAGGCACAGAGCCATGAAACAAGTTTTTTGTGGCAGCTACACATGCTTTTGTAAGGCTACAGTGATGCGCACAGGAGGAGTTGGGAGAGAGAGATGGGGCCGGAGGAGGAGTGACCGCATGTTCTCTACTCAGGATGCTGAGACCTAATACTTTAGACAGTTGTAGGAAGCCATTGAAGGGTTACTTGCAAGTGAATGACGTGTTCAGACTTAAATCTAGAGAAGTTAATTAGATGACAGTGTAAAGGCCAAATTGGCAGATGGTGAGCCTAGAAGCACAGACCAATTAAGAGGCTGGGTATGTTATAAATTATAAGACCTTTAAATACCAGGAAAGACTCACTAAAAGAAACATCTTGCATGACAGCCAGTCTACCTTCTTTGAAGTGATCTTTTCAGTGCTACAACTTGTCTTACCTGAAGGAGTGCAGAGAACTTTGTGAGAACTGCACACATGGGCAAATGCAAAGGCCATTGTTAGGTATTCTGAATGTTCATTTAATCCTCATAACTAATGTGTGAAATAAACATCTGTCCCTTTTAAAGCAGAAAACAGTGGTTCTCAAAAATTAGGTAACTTGCCTAAGATCATACAACTGACTGTAAGCATGTATCTTTTCCACAACGGCACTCTCAGACTACACTAAACCACTGCTTTGTTGTAAATTGAAATAAAGCAGCTGTGGAGTGGAGTGAAGAAATGATTTTATGCATTGTTTTAGTTTGCTAGGCTGCCATAAGAAAATACTATAGTCTGGGAAGCTAGAGGTTCAGGATCCAAGGTGACAGCAGGTTTTGTTTCTTCTAAGGCCTTTCTCCTTGGCTTACAGTTGGCCACCTTCTTAGCCTGTCCTCATATGGTCTTTCCTCTGTGTGCATACATCCCTGGTGTCTCTGTGTATCCAAACTTTCTCTTTTTTTAAGGATACCAATCAGATTGTATTAGAACCTACCATACAGGCCTCATTTCAACTTAGATCACTTCTTTAAAGTTACTATCTTCAAATACAGCCACAATCTGGGGTCTTGGGGATTAGAGCTTCAACATGTGGATTTGAAATGGGTATACACAATTCAGTATTATAACATGGATTTAAGCACAATACTATTCAGAAGTAGGAATATAGTATAAAACCAGTAAGAATAGCATATTTTCAAATCATCCCCACTACCAAATTTTAGGTATTAACGGGGAAATCATCATCACCATCATCTTCAGTTATTTAGTGTTTACTGTGTCCTTGGCACCATTCCATGGACTTTATACAAACTCTCTCTCCCCTCTCAGCATCCCCTGCAGTATTGCTAAGCTCACGTCATTCCCTTGCATGTGGGTTCAGAAAGGTTCTATTGCTCATCCAAACTCTATTGCTTGTACCAAGCAGTGGTACAAATCCCCAGACCATTCTCTTCTGTAGTCTGCTCCATTGCCTTTCAGCTGTACTTTCATCATGATTTTTATTTCAGTTACTGGAACTAATTCCTGTTTGTATTTCTCATATACAGTATTCAAAAATCTAAAGCTTTGTGATGCTTTTAAATCCGTTAGGAATTGTTTCACTCTGAACCAGAAGTTTTGCCATATGAGGCTTGTACTGCCTTAATCAAATATAGAATTATTTATGCTACATATTAAAGTTATAGGCTAAGACTAGTTAAATTAGACACTTAGCTTTTCGAATTTTACATTAGATGCTTTCAGCAAATAACATTCACTGACACTGCTCTCAAGGAGCATACAGTCTTCATATTCACCAGAAGATAATACTGTGTAACACTTGATGTCTGTCT
The DNA here is from genome assembly GCF_027409185.1 of Cynocephalus volans. Lineage (NCBI taxonomy): Eukaryota > Metazoa > Chordata > Mammalia > Dermoptera > Cynocephalidae > Cynocephalus > Cynocephalus volans. The sequence continues at coordinate 88,531,749 of NC_084474.1, forward strand.
AAAATTTCTTGATTGTGACACTTCAGATTCTATAAAATTAATTTCATACTTCAATAGTTCTCTCGACTCAAAATTTGAAAGTACATACTATGTTGTAGTTATAATTATGTATTACTACAAAATTGTTTACTTGGTCTCCTTTCAGAGTACAGTTATGATGTTAAAATTAATTCCATCTGTTTCTTTTTACTTTTTGTAAATGTGGTTCTCATTTTCTTTCTCTTAAACACTGCTGAGTTAAATGATCCTGGCTATGTCTGTCTCTGACCTCAGCATAGTGTACTAGTCCCCGTATTAAGGGCATACTCACTCAGGAGTGTGCAGAAAGAGAATTAGAGAGCATCAGCTCATATTCATACTTTTTACATTTCTATTTTAATGTTTTGTACTTTAAGACAACTTTAGTAACATTATTGTACACATATTATACATAAGCACATTACAGTTACAAATTCAAAAACATTTTTCTTTCTGATGCAGATGTATTATCAAAAACATTTGGAGAAAGCTGTCTGGTTAACTCGGTTGGTTAGAGTGTAGTGCTCTGGACAGCAAGGTCCAGGGTTTAATCCCTATACTGTCCAACTGCCAAAAAAAAGTGGGAAAAGAAATAAAAATGTGGAGATCCATTCCACAGTGATGAAGAGTCTGACGAGCCTGTGTTCAGAGCCTAACTCTAACATTTACCGGCTATGTGATTTGGGAAGTTATTTAACCTCTCTAAGCCTGAGTTTATAAAATGTGTAACTATTTACTATAGTATTTACTATTTACTATAGCAGTATAGTTACTGCTTTAGAGAGTTGACCTAAAGGCTGAACAAAACAGGAAGCATATATTCTCTGTAAACTGTGTGGAGGGAGATATGTCGTCCACTCTGTTTTCTCTGCTAGAGGACTGAATGAAATAACTTATGTAAAGTAGCACATTCTGGACAATGAGTAAACACTAGTTCCTGCCCTGCTTCCACAGTTCTAGATTACTTCTGGTTCTCATTTCATACAAAGTGGCTGTGAAACACAGGTACTAGTAAACCTGGAAGGACTCTTCAAGTAAATGTTTTAGAATGAGAATGAGAAGAGAGAGGAATACCTTGCAAAGGGCTTCTCTCCATGTGGATGGATGGTCAGTATCACCATTTCCCATAAACCAGGAGTTATTAGGGTGAACAATCATAGCCCACTTGAAAACACAGTAGAACAAGAAGAATGGTATGGCTTTCCATGGGGTATTAGCTGCAGTGTGAAAGGGTTTCTTTCATTTATAACTTTAAACTTCATAAGTCCTAATCATTTTATGACACTCTTTTGTTGCAGAAACAAGTTTCTTTCTCTCAGGAGGTTTTACAAATTAGGAATTTTTTCTCCCAATTTTCTAATACCTTGTATTAAAATTAGAGTACCATTAAGAATGCCTACTGATAGAAAATTCAGTATAGTTCAGCTACATTTCCCCAATGATTTTTGTAATGATCTTGATAATACTAATATTATAGTGTAAAACAAAGCTTCATTTATCTAACTTCACACTTTTAATGAGTAAAAAGATATCAACACAATTTTTGTGAAGAGAAATATAAACTGTTCTTTATAATATTGGAATTGTTCTAATACACATTGGCTGAAAAATAGTTATTGTTTACTTCCTGTGGATGCACAGCCACTGAATAGCTGTTGTGAATAGTGGTTGATAAATGGCCTCAGCACTCAGGGCCCTGACCACTGCCCTGACTTGACTTGAGCCTTCACAGATGTCATAGTTTTAACTACTGGAAGCGTCTTGTAATTGTATCCATTTAATTCTAAACTAAGTGGAATTTGTTTGCATTCAGTGTCTTATTTATAATCCTAATAACAATCGCAGTATATTTAGCTCCTGGAGTGATCATAAAGTAAGTAAAACAAAAAAGGTCTCAAAAAAATGTTAATATATAACCTCCTGAGGATATGTGGATGACAGTGTAGTAAAAATAGTTTGCTTATGAATGGGTTTAATACTGATATACTAATTTTCCATAGCCCTCTGTGGTTTAGACTATACTTTCAAGTAGTTATTTCATTTTATCCTTCCAAATCTCTATGATCTTCATGAAAACAAATTATTGAAAAAGGAATTAAAAATTATATCGAAAAAGGAATTAAAGGATTAAAAATCATTCTTAGTTTTGCAGAATCTATTGAGTCTAGGACCCAGCTATCTATGTCCTTTATATGCATTATCTCCAATTTTCATAAAGACTCTACAAGGTAGAGTTTTCCATATGAGGAAGCTGAGACGTTTAGCAACTTTTTCAGAAATACACAACTGAAAAGTACTTGAGCCTATATTTTCATCTGATTCTTAAAAATTATTATCCAGCTAAGAAAAATATTTTAAATTATAAAATTATTGACTTGTTTTCTGACAAAACAACACCTAAGCCCCTTTGTCCAAATAGGCAAAGTAATGAAAGCTGTCAGAAACTGTGAACACTCTTAGTGTGTTTTCAAATGTCACACCCAAGGAAAGCAAGCGGTGAGACAAAAATTAATGTTGCCATGTGCCTGTTGGCAGCTTTAGCATTATGTGTCCAAAAATGTCTTCTCAAGAGCTAAACTATGGAGGTCTGAAAATAATTTGGAATTTTCCTTTTGGAAATGATGACCTGTGGTTTAACTTAGATGTAACCATTTTAAACATCAGTAAAACTTTCTTTTGGAAAATAATGTGTCCTAATGTGTCAAGATTTGGACTTTTAAAAACAGTAATGATTTTGGGGGGGGGGTTAACTGTGCCTTGTAAAATTTTCATCAAATATACTTTATATAGATTGGTCCTTTGGTTTTATGGCTCTTTGCTGCACAACTACTGAAGGAACCTCTTAGTACAAATTCAGCATTATAAGCTATCAACAGACAAACACTTCTAACACAGTAATATGTAGACATTGACAAAAAAACAGAGATACAAACCTAAATTATACTGTAGACCAGTAAATACTTTAATTCTCAGTCAAGGACCCTGTAGTAAGAAAAAGAAAAAGGAAAAAGGAGGAAGGGCAGCAGTGAGAAAGTGAAGCCACGACCCTCTTAAAGTTACCCAGTGATGCTTGTTAAAGCATGGCAAGGAAGACTTTGTTCAGGACCATTGTGATGGGTTCAGGGACCACTGCAATGGGATTTTGCAGTGGGGGAGAGAGATTGGGCTCAACTCCAAATACAGCGTGGGTGAGTGGGAATTTATAGCCAAGGAGTAGGGGTGGGGTCAGTGGATGGAAAATCACAGAGAAGAAACATCAGGGGTAAGGTGGATTCTGGATAAACCCACCTAACAGGCTTCTTGTCGAAGACAGGCCAGGGTGATCAAGCATTACCTGGGGGATAGTGGAGGATGATACTGAGGGCAGTTAGATATCATGAGTGGGAGGTTTTTGATAAACTGACTTAGCAGGGTTCTTCACTAAAACTGGATTTTGCAAGAAAGTACACAGATGGGCCTAGGAGAAGGTTTAGGAGCCTGACCATAGTTTAGCCAAGCCAAGAATCTTTGTCAGCCCTGACAGAGAAAGGGGAAGGAACAGCCCAAGGCTAAAGTGTTAACATTTATAAGTATTACTATTTATAATAATTATTATGTATTGGCCATCTACTGTAGTGTCTCAGTCCCATTAGTTTATCAGTACACACACATACATATCCCCCCTGTGATCTTAATTTTAACCTTAAAAGGTGGGTATTATCATCCTCATTTAATTCTTGAGAAAACTGAGACTCAGAGAGAGGTTAAATAAGTGACCTGAATTACACACTTAGTCAAACACTGTTGATTTCAAAGTCTTTCCATTATACTTGTGTTTTTCAAAGAGTAGTACACATATCATTGATGTTTTGCAATATGATTTCAGATGGTACATGGGCAGATTTTTTAAAAATTGTAATAATTAGATTTTCAAGTTATTAGAAAAGTTTAAATAGCATTATCAGACACATGGTTTCATGAATGTTACTGTTATTATTCAATTATAATAAATTTATTTAAGTTAGAAGAAAGTCAGTATAGGGAGTAGTATTAAGTCACTAATAGGATAAGTTTATCCATGGATGGCAGATGTCCTGAGAGTGGTCCATGAATGGCTGAGGTTTGTTTCATATCACCAGGTACTGGGCCAGCTATAGTGTAACATTGCTTAAATGGAAGCTTTGATCACATGAATTTGATAATCACCATTGGGCTTCTCGCAAACTTAGAATTCTCCTTCCACTAAACTTGATACCTTGATTGTATTGAAAATAATCTAAGAGGTTGTGTAGTTAATCAGGAAATTCCTTAGAATTAAATAAACAAACAAAAAAAGGCATTTTTTTTTCAAGATTTTCAAGTTAACAAACCTTGAAGGAATCAAATATCTATTGAGTTCTAACTCTTGGTTACTGTATTATCATTTCATTTAATTCTAAAGAACCTCTGTAAGATTGTCAGTCCTTATTTATTTATTTTATTTTTTTGCAACAACCAAGTTAGAAAAGTAAATTTATAAAAAGATATAGATGCTCCTGTTTGGCAAGTTGGCAAGGGACATTGCTAGAAAACTCAAAAATTTAATGAGTGATACCAGATGTGCCTGTCCTAGAAAAAAGATGCCTGATACATCTGTTGGTTTTGTTGAGAAGAATGGCCTCTCTGATATACAAGGCAGATATCTTCCTACACCAAGTGTTGAAGACATTTAGGTTTTCAGAATCCAAATTGGTGGCAGCCACTAGTCCTTTGGACTGATCATCCTTTGGGGGATATAACCTCCCCTTCGGCTGACTTGCTGCAATGGCAAACTCTAAAACTGCATTCCAGCACTCAGTTCTCAAAACCTCCATAGAAAGCCAATGCGCCTGGTTCCAATACTCAGCTGCTGGTGATCATTAATTTGCAACCTCGTGGTGGGATGCTTCTCTTGTCTTCAGTACTTGGTATCTGAATCTGCCATCTCCATGACACCTATAGTGAAACAAAACAAAACAAAAACCAAAAATACCCCACAGTCCTTAATGTTACAAATAAGGAAACTAATCCTCAAAGAATTTGAGCTTAACCTAAGTCACCATAGCTAATTAATGTCAGGCTTCATTCTCATTTCTCTTTAAGAGAAAAGTTCTTTTGCTTGAATTTAAAGCAACTAGTAAAAATAAGTAAATAAAAAATAATGTTCCTATAATTGTAGAGAATACCAGAGCTCCTATACTCACCACATGGAATCTTCACGCATGATCTCTACAAGTGTATGAAAACACAATAGCAGGGCAAAGACATGCTAGTAGTAATAAATCAATTGCCACTGTCAGTTCACTCTTTAATGTTCTTGAGAATACATGAGATTTATCACTGAGGAATTGTAGAATAATGGTAGTATATGAAAACAAAGTCCACCAGGGAGATGTACTACATCATTTGGATTTAGCACTGCCATCTGCTTAATAGCATTGAGAAGACTACAGAGGTACTTATGATCAACCATTCATAGCAGTGACAGATGCTGTGGAGAGTGAACATACCAGGGAAAGAGGTTCATTACTAAAATGTAGATTATGTGACAGGGTTTCTAAAAAGTAGATATGTTGGCTATCACACCCCCAATTTTAAATCTTCACTAGAATTTTAGATTCTGTAAGATAAAGAGCTACTCAGTAAATCTCCCCATGTTCTCTTTCCCCATGTTTTCTACATTTTTAAAGTGTATTTTTGATGTTTAAGAGAATTAACCTTAAAAATTGTATATATACAGTCTTTTTTTAGTGAAGTAGAAAAATATGTTTTGTATAATTTTATGACTATTAAAGTTAGGCATGATTTAGTAAAAAAGACAGTGACTATAAATTCACAGAAACCTGGATTTTTATCCCAGCTCCATTTTTTCAGCTGTATGATTTTGATCAGGTTCCTAAACTTGAGTCTTCTTCCACCTGTAGATGATAATAATATTGGGTATAAGATTGTGATTAAACGAGGTAGCAGCTATAATGTACATAATAGCTCAATAAATTTTCTATAGTAGTGTGTATGTAGTAGGTGCTACACACTGTTCTAAGCATTTTGCAGCCTTATAAAGGTAGGTACTATTATTATACCATTTTACAGATGAGGAAATTGAGGCACAGAGATTATGGAACTTCCGTAATTTCATGGAGAGTAAATGCTAGAGGGAGCATGTGAACCCAGGCAGTCTAGGCATTCTGCTCTTCTACCTCTCTGTATAACTGTCGTTATGAGTTTAGTTATTGCATGTAGAAATGTACAGTCTTTTCTAAGGAGTCCCCAGTCAATAAAATCCCAACAAATAAACAGTCTTCATAAAATTATGTATGCCATTTTGATGCCCCATTTGTGAAATAAAAAGTTGTTTAAGACTCATCTAATTTAGATTGTTTGGAGTCCTAAAATGTGTTAGAAGCACAGAGTTGAGGTCAGAGCTTAAAGTTACTTGTTGAAGGATGATTTATAATAGAGAATGTCAGTGCTTTAATTTCTCAGAATCTATTCACATCTCCCTTATAGTACTCACAGCTTTATATACTGAAATAATTCAGACATGTTGTAGATTGTATTTTTCACTTTCATTTGTTATTGTGAAGAGATATGTTTATTTTGCAAAGTAATTTATGAGCATATACCAGGAACCTTAAAAATGTAACGGGTCAGCCCCTCGGGAGAGTGGCTCACTCGGGAGAGTGCAGTGCTGGTAGCGGCATCGGGTTTGCGTCCTATATAGGGATGGGCGGTGCGCTCACTGGCTGAGCGTCGTGCAGACAACACCATGCCGAGGGTTGCGATCCCCTTACCGGTCAGAAAAAAAAAAAAAAAAATGTTTGTAACTCATGACGCAATATTTGCACAATAAGTGCCTGAACTTACAACAATGAGTGTTTGGCACTGTAAATATATTTGAGCTCTTTAAAAAGAATAAATGGTTTTTGTCAGGAAAAGGGAGGGACAGATGATGAATCTAATTTCTCATTTAACCTGTTGGGTGGATTGTTATAATTAATTATGATGGGTAATAAGATTTGCGGGAAAACATTTAATAAGTCCATCTAGGGTATGTTGAATTTGGGCTGTCCCCAAAATTTTAAAAATTATATTAAATAATTGATATGGAAATATTTTATATATTAATAAATCACTATACAAATGGTAGTTATTATTCTGTCCCAATTTTTCTCAGTAATTACAAAATGTATTATTATAATTAGATTTTTACCCCAATTTTTCAAGTAATTGAGTTGTAGTTTTATTTTTGGTATTCTCTTTTATTAGTGTCCTAAAGTTTGTGTAACTCAGTATTTTTACGGAGGGTAGGATTGATCAGTTCCACAAGTATATTAAACAAAGTAGCGTGAAAATATTATACACTTAGGAGTCAGGCAGACCTGACTTCTGCTTAGTAGCTGTGTATATGATCTTTCACTAACCCTCAATTTCCCCATGTACAAAATGGGAATAATAATAGTACCTACCTAGCAGGGCAAATGTAAGGATTAAGTGTGAGAATATACTTGAACAGTTTAGGATAGAGGCTGCCACATAGCACTCACCATTTTTTTTACATCGTGTTTTATTATACTAATCTATCATTGCTAGGCATTTTGTTGGTTTTCAATTAATAATAGTGACTTATGGTGGCATGATCATTAGCATCTTCATCATCACTATGTAACAGATTGGTTCCAGATCACCTCATGTCTGATTATTCTCTGTACAAAATATCACCAGCTAATTTGGAGCTCACTACAAGTTTAAAAGAAATAATTGTTTTTACTTTTTTGTTGGTTGTTTCTTACTCTGGTGCTTTTGTTTGCGTTCTGTAAAGGACCAAAATAATAGATATATATATAGGAAAGTAGGGAATTAATGATCAAAACTTCCATGTTTTTCCTAAATCTACCATTTATAAATGGATTGCTATACCGCATGAAGATGAATTTATGTTGTTTATAAATTTACAAAATAGAAGTAGTTATTTAATCCAATGGCAACCTTTATTAATTGGTTGGTAAAAAGTATTAGATATAGGCTTAGATGTTGCTAAATTTTAGGTACATTAGATGTAAAACTACATACAAGAATATAGCCTGATAAGACAATTTTAGATATAGGGGAAAAAAAAAAAATCATGTTAACATAGCCAGAATATAGATAAAATAGTGTCTCGATTAAGGAAACACTTGGTTAATAAAAAATTTAACAAAAAATTTACTGCCTAGATTTGAATCACAGCTTTGCCATTTGCTAAACGTGTGACCGTGAGCAAGTTATTTAACCTGTGCTTTATTGATAATAATAGTAACTACCTTATAGGGTTGTTGTAAAGTTAAATGCGTTCATATGTGGAAAGCACTTTGATGCCTGACACAAATGCTGTTGTTAAAATTCTATAATCCTTTATCTGAAACCGTTAAGGCCAAATGTCTTAGAGTCACAATTTTAGAATTTTGGAAAGACAATATGGTCTACAAGTATATGTTGATACTAATCCAGTGGAGTCTATTTGTGCTTCTCTGGGATAGTGATTGCCCCTTGGAGTGCTCGAAGTTTATGGTTCAGGAAAATTTGATAAAGAGAAATGAAGGTTTGTATGACAATTTGAAAAACAAAACAAAGGAATTTCTGAGGAGGGGGATGTGTGGTATTTAGCCTTGGCAGGTTATCATTCCACCAAGTACAACAATATTACTAATGCTAGCAATTAATTTTTAAATAGAATGGATTAACGGTTTAGGATAGGACCATTCGTTCTATTAAAAGTCATCACCTTAACAAGGCCTTTCTTGATCTGGCCCCAATTCTTTCTCCAGACTCATCTCAACTCACCCATATATATAAGGTATAATCTAACCTTATCCTGAATTGTTCACTCGTGGCTCGTTTGTAGTTTGCTAAATTACATATTAAAATCTAAAGCATAAGTTGTGAAGTAAGTTTAATGTCATCAGAATCTTCATGGCTTCTTCACTTATTTTCTTCACATATACTTTTAAAAGACATTGTGGTTTAAAGACATTTTGTGGTTCCAAAAATGGTACAAACAGGACAATTTGCTTTTCTTTACATTTTAATTATTTTCGAATTGCTTGCAGCAGAGCTACAGTTCCTTGGGTCAGTAGGTATATCATCTGGCAACCTTTCCTGATTCTCTTCTTCTCACATCTCCCTCCTTCCATGTTTTGATAAGTGCTAAGTCAGTCTTCTGTGTTTCTAAAATACCCTATGTTTGTTCTTGCCTCTATTCCCTGGTATTAATTGCTAAACTGTTGAGAATCTCTCTCCTTTCCCTCAGTGGCAGGGACCCTTTTGTACTCATCTTTGTATTCCCAGCCCCCGTACAGTACTGATCAGAAAAGTGATCTATTTGTGTTCTTCAGTCTGCATCTGTTTTAAAAGTTTCTTTATTGGAAACAGTAAGAAATCTGGTACCATTGAAAGTCTAATATGAAAATGGACATAGTCCTCGCCTCTGGCTGCATAGAAGAGTAGCCTGTGCAGCCTTTTGGGGGAAAAAAATGGCGCCCAAGCAAATCTCCTCTTCATTTAGTATTTTTTAATCTGGGTCTTGGTGTAGCCTAGCTATCTGTAAATTTTTTAAACACTGCAGGTAATTGTGATAAGCAGCCAAGGTTTGAACTACTCTTCTTGAGTAGTAAGTACTATGTAAACAAGGTAATATATATTAAGCACTTTGCAAAGTGCCTCGCAGATAGTTGCTAAATAAATATTTGTGTCCCAGAAAAGTAAATTATTGGCATTTCTTTAATGTCTTTTATTCGTTCATTCAGCAAACAACTGTTGAGTATCTTTTAGTGCCAAAAACCACCTTATGTGCTTAAGAAGTATCAATGAACAAAAAGGATAAAAATCCCTACCCTTATAAAGCTTAAATTCTAATGGTGACTGTTTTTAATATGTTAGGCATGTTTGGCTTCTTGGAGAACATAATTTAAGATTTGAAGGAGGTTTCAGGGTTTGCCTTAGGGGATATCTGTGGGAGTAGGAGTCTGTGCAAAAGCCCTCTGATGAGCGTGTATCTCATGTATTTTGTCATCTTTAAAGTTATAATTTTCTTTCATTTGAATTCATAATTTCAAATTCTTTTGAATAGAAAACTTCAAATTTCCCTTTGGAATAAGATATTTTTGAACAATTTGGAACAAAAAATTAGCTTTTCAAAATAGCATCTTCCTATCTAAAAATAATACCACTATGCTTGAAAGAGCTTGCAAACTTAAAACTATTACAGGAGAAGACTGTTGCCCATATACACTGATAAATGGCTTTCAAAGATGTCCACATCCTGATCCTCAGAACCTGTAGATACGTTATTTTACATGGCAGATGGGACTTTGCAGATGTGTTTAAGTTAAGGACCTTGAGATGGGAAGATTACTCTGGAATATCTGGGTGGGTATATTATAATCACTAAGGACCTTAACAGTGAAAGAGGAAGGCAGAAAAATCAGAGGAAGATGTGGCTGTGGAAAAAAGGCACAAAGAGATAGATCCAACACTGCTGGTTTGTAAGATGGAGGAATGGTGCCACAGGCCAAGATGTGGTTGGCCTCTGGATGCTGGAATTGGCAAGGAAACATGTTCTAAACTAGAGCCTTCAGAACAGAACATGGCCCTGCCAACACCTTGATTTTAATGCAGTGAGATTCATGTTAGCCTTCTGTCCTACAAAACTGCATGAAAAGTAATGTATGTTATTTAAGTTGCTAAGTTTGTGGTAATTTGTTACAGCAGAAATAGAAAGGGAATTCAGCAACTAACAACCAGACAGAAGAAGAACTAGATCCTTTACAGTGAAAATCTTATCTTAATTTCTCTGCTCTTTTTCATAAAACATCCAACATTCAATAATACCTTATGAGATGAGAAAATATAATCATCAAGAGAGGGGATAATCAGTAGAACAAGACAGCCTGGATATTGGAATTGGCAGACAGTGTCTTAAAAATTGACATGATAAATATGTTAAAATATATTTTAATTAAATAGATTTAATTAAAAGATATTTTAATTTTTCAAATGGGAATTTCAGCAGAGATGGAAATTCTAAAAGTCAAGTGGAAATGCTAGAAATGAAACATTGTAATACCAGAAATGAATAATTATCTCAGTGGGTTTATTAAGCAGATTGTACACAATAGAAGAATAATAAGAGAACTTGAAGACAGATTAATAGACAGTATCCAAATAGACACACAAAAAGAAGAGGGAACATTGAGTCTGAGGTCTGAGAGACTGTATAAAACAGTCTAACATGCATTATTAGAGTCCCAGAATGAGAAGAGAGAAATTACGGGACAGAAGAAATACTTGAAGAGATAGTGTATGAACATTTTCCAGACTTAATGAAAAACATCATTACACCTATCCACAAAGCTCAGAGAATCCCAAGGAGGATAAATATAAAGAAAAATAGAGCAAGGCAAAGCATATACAAACTGCTAAAAAAAAAAAAAAAAATCTTAAGAGCAGACAAAGAAAAAAGGACAAGTTACATTGAGGCAGAATAATAAGAAAGATGGCTGACTTCTTATCCAGAGCAATTGAGGCCAGAACACAATGGAATTTTTTTTTTTTAGGTTTGTATTTATTTATTTATTCTTAATTGTACATATCTGTAGGGTACAATATGTTGTTGCAATGCATGTATGTATCGTACAGTGACTCACTTAGGGTAGCTAGCATATCCATCACCAAAACATCACAAAAACATTTATGTTTTCTTTGCAGTGATTACATTCAGTATGCTCTTTTCTAGGTATTTAGAATACATGATACAATATTGCTAGCTATAATCAGCCTAGAACACCGTAATTTATTCTTTCTGTCTATGGCTTTGTACCCATTAATCCACCTCTCCCCCCACCCGTAAAAATAATGTGATATATATATACACAATGGAATACTATTCCACTGTCATTTGCAGCAACAGGGGTGGAACTGGATACCATTAAGTAAGCCAGGCACAGAAAGACAAATACTGTGTGAACTCACTTATACGGGAAATCTAAAAAAAGTGGTTCTCATAGAAGTTGAGAGTAGAATTGTGGAACATTGTCTTTAAAGTGATGAAAGAGACACCTATCATGTTAGAATTTTGTAGAGAGAAAATATCCTTCAAAGAGGAGTGTGAAATAAAGACATTTTCAGACCGAAAGAAAAGTTAAAAGGGAGTTTGTATCCAGCAGACCTGCACTACAAGAAATGCTAAAAAATGTAGGTTGAAGAGAAATAATACTAGATAGAAGACTCATTCTATCTAAAGGAATGAAAGACACCCACCTGAAAAAGCAAATATGGAGAATATGAGACCTTTAGAAAAATTCATGTGCATTTATTTATATTTAAATCTTTTAAAACTTAACTGTTGAAAGTAAAATTTATAGTAATTTAGTATGGAATTTATAGCATATTAGATATATTAAAGTGAAATATGACAGCAGTAGTATAAAGGCTGAGATGAAAGTTCTTACACTGTTTGTGAAGCATTTAAATATTTATTGGAGATAGAATGTAAGTTAAAGATGCATACTGCAACTTCTAGAGCAACCTCTAAAAACATAAAACACAGGCATAACTAAAATGTCAATAGAAGAGATAAAAATAAAATGCTGAAAAATCTACTTCACTCATAAAAAGGCAGAGGAGGCTAAACAGAAGAAAAAAGAGCATTTTAGAGAATTAGAAATCAAATACTAATATAGTACACTTGGGTCAAAGTATATCAATCATTAACAGACTAAAAACCTAAATTACAAATCAGATACTGCCAGACTGAATGCAAAGCAAAGAGCCAACTATATATATTGTTTAGAAAAAATATACTTTAAACATAAATATAGAAAAACCTTGAAAATAAAAGGATAGGAAATGATATATCATGAAAATAGTATGCATTAATAAGTTGGTGTGGGTGTAGTAATGTCAGACAAAGTAGATCTCAAGATGAACGGAATTGATTACAAAGTGCTAGAGATAGTCATTTCATAATGATAAGTGGGCATTTCATCAAAAAGAAATAATGTTAAATGTACATGCACCTAATAAAGCACAAAAATGAATAAAAAATGGAAGGACAGAAAAAAATCGTAAGCATATAAAACTATAAAATCAGTAATCTACTCTTTCATCTTAAGAAGTTACCAAAGGGGCCGACCCCGTGGCTCACTCGGGAGAGTGCAGTGCTGGGAGCGCCGAGGCCACGGATTCGGATCCTATATAGGGATGGCAGGTGCGCTCACTGGCTGAGCGTGGTGTGGGCGACACCAAGCCTAGGTTTACTATCCCCTTACCGGTCACAAAAAAGAAAAAAAAAAAAAAGTAGTTACCAAAGAAGATCAAATTGAACCCAAAGTTAGTTGAAGAAAGGAAATAATAAAAGTAAGACTAGAAATTAATGAAATAGATGACTAATAAGAAAAAATTTCAGTAAAGCAAAATGTTGATCTTTGAACAGATTAATAAAATTGATAAACTAAGACTGATCAAGAGAGAAAAAAGAAATAACTCAGATTATCAATATTAGGAATTAAAGAGAGAATATCACTACAGATTCAGGTCACAAGAAAATGTAATGAGAGAATATTTTATGCCAGTGTATTTTACAACTTACAAAAAATGGACAAAATCTTTCAAAATCATAATTACGAAAACTTACTCAAGAAGAGATAGAAAACCTGAATAGCTCAGTACTCATTAATGAAATAGATGCATAAGTAAAAATCCTTCCCCAAAAGAAAACTTTGGGCTAGATAGCTTTATTAGTGAACTCTATCAAACCTGTAAGGAAGAAGTAATGTCAGTACCACACAAAGTCTTTTAAAAAATAGAGGAGGTGTGACCATTTTCCACCTCATTTTATGAGGCCACCATAACCTTAACACCAAAATCAGAAAAAGACATTACAAGGAAAAAAAAAACAAAATTGCAAACCAAGCTCTCTCATGATCATAGATGTAAATTCACACAATGTATTAGCAAATCAAATATAGTAATGTATAAAAAGGATAACTTAACATGATTAAGTAGAGTTTATCTCAGCAATGCAAGGTTTATATTATATAGCATGAAAGTTAATGAGTGTAATTTACTACATTAAGTAATGAAGAAAAATCATATGATCATTTCAGTATAGCTACAGAAAAAATATTTTATAAAACTTAAAATACATTAATGATTAATAACAAGTAGAAGTCTGAGAAAACTGGAAGTACAAGACAGTTTCCCTAACTTGATAGAAGATAGCTACAGAAAAAAATGCAAAAGTGAAAAACTTACAGCTAACATTGTACTTAACTGACATATTTAATGCTTTCCTCTTAAGTTGGGAACAAGCCAAGTTTGTCCACACTCGCCACTTGTATTCAGCATTGTACTGTCACCTAATCAGTGCAGTAAGGTGAGTAAAAAGAAATAAGATGTACACAGATTGAAAAGGAGGAGGTAAAATTATATGTATTCACAGGTGACATGATTTTATAATTGAAATTCCTAAGGGATCTACTAAAAAACCACTCAAAGTAATAAGTAAGTTTATGAATTACATAATATAGTCAGTATACAAATCATGTATTTCTGTAATAGCAATTAACACTTAGAAGATAATCTTGAAAGAGACCATGTACAACAACATTAAAAAACATAAAATACTTAGGGCTGATTTTTTAACAGCTTCATTGACATAAATTTTACATACCATAAAATTCACCATTTAAATTAAAAGTTTAATGATTTTTAGTAAATTTACAGAGTTGTGCAACAGACATCAAAATCTCATTTTGGAACACTTTATCCCTCCAGTGAGTTCGTTCATAACTGTTTAAAATTAGTTCCTTTTCCTAGCCCCAGCCCCAGGCAACCATTAGTCTCATTTTTGTTTTCTATGTATTTCCCTTTTCTGGACATTTGATATAAATGTATCATACAATATATGATCTTCTACATCAGATATTTTTCACTTAACATTACATTTTTGAAGTCCATCCTCAGTGTAGCATGTATCATCACTTTCTTTACTTTTTTTGCATTTTATACTCATAAAATGGGATACTGCATTTTGTTTATTTATTTACCAAATGATGGATACTGGGGTGGTTTCTACTTCTTAGCTATTATTAAATAATAGTACTATGAACATTTATGTGCAGATGTTTGTGTGGAATTGTAGTTTTTGTTTCTCTTGGGTTAATAACCAGGAGTGGAATTGCTAGATCAAATGATAAATTTATGTTTAGCTTTTTAAGAAACTGCCCAACTGTTTTTCAAAGTGGATGAACCATTTTAAATTTTCACTAACAATATATGAAGATTCTTAGGGTTGATTTTAACAAAATGTGCCTTTTCACTGACATCTATTAAAAGATGCTTATAGAAAGTAATGAAAATCTAACTAAATGGAGATAGCCCATGTTTTTGGATTGGAAGACGCAGTATAGTTAAGATGTCTATTTTCCTCCAAATTATCTATAAATTCTTTACATACTCAATCTAAACTCCTGCAGACTGCTTTTTTTTTTCTTTTAATGACAAGCTAGTTCTAAAATATTCTAGTTTCATAGAAACTAGAATAGCCAAAATAAGAAGAACAAATTAGAAATACTCTACTGACTTTCAGCTTATAAAACCACAGTAATCCAGACAGTGTGGTACTTTGAATATATAGATAATAAGTAGATTGATGAATGTCTGGAAATAGACCCACACATAATTACTTTCAACAAGGACACCAAAGCAATTTAGTGGGTAAAGAATTATCTTTTTAATAAGTAATGCTGTGACAATTAAATACACGAGGGTACTTCAAAAAGTTCATGGAAAGGTTTATATTATCTTTTACTTCTATTTTTCCCTGTAGTACCCTCCTATGTGAAAGTGGGAAAATCTTTGACCCTCCTCCCGCATACATACACACACTTCATACCATTTACAAATGTTAATTTGATAATTCATGACCTGAAGATAAAAGATAAATTTATAAAGCTCCTATGTGAAAATATAGAAGATTTTCTTTTTATTTCTTTAAAGAGAATATAGAAAACACAAATCATAAAAGAAAAAAATTATAAATTTGATTTCATCAAAATTTTAAACATCTCTTCATCAAAAAATATCATTAAAAAATAAATAGGTAAGCCACAGTTAGGGAGAAAATATATGTGGCATATATATCTGACAGAGGACTTTTATCCAAACTTTATCAAGAAACTCTATAACTTGATAAAGAATATATAACCCAATTTTAAAAACGGGCAAAAGACCAGAGCAGAAATTTCACAGACTTTCAAAAAGTTAAACATATATATCTACCCTATAAACCAGTAATTTCACTCCTAATAATTTTATCCAAGAGAAATGAGAATATGTATCCAGAAAAAGCTTCATGTAAAAATATTCAAAGTGGTTTCATTTGTATCAGCCAAAAGCTGGAAACAGCCAAGATGCCCATCAGCAGGAGAATCAACCATGAAGTATTCATACAATGAATGGAATGCTGCTGGCAATAAAAATAAACGTGATTGTGGTAGCTGCAGTAATATGGACAAAACTCCAAGGAAATTTTGAAAAAGTACTTCCTGCAAAGCTCTCGATCTAATGAGTGAGTTATTGTTTACCCTAAACTATCATTAATACAAAACTATGGTTAAAATAGATCACCATTTTACCAGGCAAACAGGAGAAGGCACAAACAATACATGCAGTGGTCCTGTGAAGGAATCGATATGGCATGTGCTGGTAATAACTAGATTTTATGGAGGCTACAGTCTAGCATGCGTAAGGAGGTGTGCATAGTGTCTAGAAAGATCAATAGGGGCCATTTTGTGATGGCCCTAAAGACCAGGCTCAGGTTTGTGCAAGTTTTGGGTTCTTATAAATCAGGGTGCTCTCCATAGCCATTACCACCATGCTGGTCCAAACTCAGGTCATCTTGCTTGTGATACCAGTAGCCTGCTTGCTGTTTGCCCTGCCACTCATGGGCTCTTTCCTATCATTTCTCCACACTGCAGCCAGAGTGGGGTTTTTTTTCCATATAATTATATTCTCTCACAATGCCAAGTAATTTTCCTTCATAACTAAAATTCAATATTGAAGTGATTCTTTGATCAATATCTGTCTTTTTAAAACTTGTTTGCTATCATACCCCCAGCATCCAGTGCAGTGCTGAAACATACAAAGTGCTCAATAAATATTTACTGAATAAATACAGAGGTAAAATTTTACTTGACATTAGTCATTTTAATAAACAATAGGCATTCTTATCTCAATTTCTTAACACTGAGTTTAAATACGGTGCTGTGGGTAGTGTAGTTTAAATTATTTTGATTCTGTGTATGTGAAGAGTGAGGCAATATAATTTGATAAGCAAAGTGATGCAAGGTAGTGTACTGCCAGATTCTCCAGAAGCACTGAAAACTATATGCTAGTCTAACATTGTTTCACCAGGATATTGATAGTCCCATAAAAAAAATCACGAGGCTTCCTTCCAGACTTAACTATTTCTCATATGTAAATATTGCAGATTGCAATGGGTGTTTTCTTAAAGAGTAATAGATATGGCTTTGAAATCCAGATATGCAATGTATTGCATATCAGAAATCTGCCCCAAAAGCTTCCTCAGTATAGCAGGTGGAAGGAGTGGCTGCAAAAACAAATCCAAGATTTAACATAGGATCCAATGAAGTATTGTAAACTGGCTCATAAAATATTGATAGACCAGGCTGGCTGGTTAGCTCAGCTGTTTAGAGTGGGGTGTCGATAACACCAAGTTTTAGGTTTTGGTTCTTATACCAGCCAGCCACCAAAAATAAATAAATAAATAAGAGAGAAGTCGATAGACCATTTCTAATGCTATTGGAAGAGGCAAGGAATCTAATACCAAAAAATTACATGCCTTAGCACCCAGAGTAGTTGGACTTGGGGAATCAAAAATAGAAATATGAATAAAGAGGCTTAATGAACCCATCCTTGATCTGTTTTTCTCTCCAAAAAATGTTTTTATGTGTTTAAAACTTGTAACTATATATTTCATTCTTTTGAAACTCATTCTCAACAACCTTCCCAGCCTCCTCCTCACTTGAATACTAATCCCTGACCCCTTTCCCACTCTCAAGACTTTTCCACATTCCCAGTCTGTAGTGACAGACAGTTCTCCTTTTAACATCTTCCTGTTACTTCACCCCGGTTTCTAAAGTTAAGTTCTATCAAATTCTAATATATAGTTTTAATACTTAATGCAAAGAATTCTCATTAAAATTACTTGTGATGTCTAATTACAGTATATGTGATTGATAATATTTTTAAAATCATTCTTTGCCAGAAAAATAAGTGGATGTTTCCCTGTGTTTCTTCATAAGAAATCTTAGTTCTAATGTTAGTGTTTCTGAGAAATCAATTAATTGTTGAAATTAACTAACAACTATAGTAGAAATACTGAAGCTTGAGTCAAAAGACAGGTCTGAAATTGAATTTCAGCCTTGTCATTTATTGTGTGACCTTGGGCAAGACACACAGTAAATCTTATGAAACCTTTTGTTTAACTAATAGAGTGAATGAACAAAATATTACTCACCTCCCTGAAAGTTAAATAAATTATGAAATTACAGAATATTGTGCAAATATAAGGAAACTGTTATTGTCGATATTTTCATTAAGGCTTGTATCACTAAAGATAAGTTCCTCACTCTCTTAGTCAAGAGTGAGTATTTGCTGAGTAGTAGATTGTATGACATCGGATAAACACTGGGGAAAATATTAGTTATTTAGAAAGGACCTCTGCTTTATTATTAACAACAGCTGTCCTTGAATAAGAGTTTGATATATGTATGTAACATGTTATTTCATTTAAGCCTTACAGCAGTCTTATTAAAGATATTAATTTAAAACCGACCATCACATTTTGTACACAGGTATTAGTGTTCAACTCTGTACCCCACAAATATGTATAATCAATTATGTTTCAATAAAAAATAAATCTCTAAAAATAAATAAAATGTTTAGTTCTTTAAAAAAAGAAATAATAAACAGACAATTTTTACAGATGAGAAAATTGAATTAACTTTGCCTAAGCTTAGACAGAATAAATGGTGAAGCCAAGATTCTGATATACAAGAGATCTTCAAATAGTTCATGGAAAGATGCATATTATCTTTTAATTCCATTTTTCCATGAGCTTTCTAAAGTACCCTTGTATGTTTGTTTCCAAAGCCTGCTTCTTAACTGTTAATTCTATATAATCTTCTAAAATGATTACAGTAAGATGGAGAAACCTGCTTAAAAATGAAAATATAAATGTATAAGGAAAGTGAATTTGGCATTATGGTCTGTGAAACATACACCAATTATCACTGAGACTGCTTTGGTGACTCAGGTGTGTTGCAGGAAGAAAAAAAAAGCACAATTGAACTGAGGATATTCTTGTAAACAAAATCTTGCTTTCTTTTTGCTCTTCAATTTTTCTTGAAATTTAATAAAAATGAAGATTTTTTTTCAGAACCATCTGCAACCCTTTAAGCAACTTTTCTCTTTTTTTAAAATTGGTTATGGGTATTCATGAGATACAAAGCTAATTGTCACCCCTCGTGTCCATAAGCAACTTTCAGTAGGAAGGAGTAGCACGATAGAGCTGTTTTCTGTTAAAATAAGAAAACATGGTTAGATATCTCTGTATCAGAAAAATATAGTGATACTCAGCATCTCTTCTTTCAGAATGTAGTGCTCTGTCTTTTAGGACTGGGTTAAACTCTGAATTAACCATAAATTTAATCAAATTAAAGGTTTATTTTTCTCTCATGCAAGAATGTAAGCAACTCCAGGCTATTGTGACAACTCTCTATAGTCACTAAGGGTCCATACTTCTTCTGCCTCTCTTTCACCCTCCTCAACCCTGGCTTGTATCCCAAGGCTCATCTCAGTCACAGTGGCTGTTGTAGTACCAGCCACCAACTGGGGATTCAGGCAATTAGGAGGAAAAGTGGAAAGTCGTGCCTCCTTAGGTGAGTTAGTCTTCAGTTAGGACATTTCCTTCACTCCTTTCTTTAAGACTTTCATTAAGTGTTATCTTATTTCCAGTCATTTTCTTTTGTCTCCCTAAATTACATGGCTTTTTAAAAAAGTACCCAAACATACATATTTCTTATTATTCTGAGAATATAGTGATTGATAATTAAATTAGATGGTAGTGAAAAGCAGATGGTGTGGAAAGAATCTATACTGAAAGTCAGAGTAACTAGGCATATCCTAAGTCCATGGCATTCTAGCCATGTGATGTTAGATAAGTTACTTTACGTCTCTGATTAGCTGCTTTATTACCAAGCCAGATTAAATGCTATTCTGCTTAGAATGCTTTATTTTCTTCATCTTTGTCTAGCTTTTCTCTTACTTGTCAGTTTAGATTTTTCTTCTGCAGGAAACCTTCCCATGTGCCCCAAAATTGACTCAGGCACCCCACCTCTGAGTGCCTACAGGATTCTGGATTTCTCCATATTATAGTACTCCATTTACCTATTAACACTTGTTTAGCCTGAACACTAGACTAAACTAGTGTTATTGCAAAGACTAAATCTTCATGGCCACCTTTCCGAGGAATGGCACATAGTAGATGCTCTGTAAATATCTGAACAAATATTTAATGAAGAAGATGGTATCTGAATCTCCTAATTTTCTACCAAGATTATCTTGCAAAAGATAGTGTAAGAGGTGAGAGTTTACATCTTCTTAAATGGTAGAAAAGTGTTGTTGGTTTTTAGCATAAAGTTATAAAACAAAGATACTATCTGTACTGCAAGCTTGTTTTAAAGATGAAATAAAAGTTGTGTAGAATACCTAGCACAATTCATGGCTCAAAATAGGCATTTAATAAGTGGTATCTACTTTTAGTGTTGTATTAAATCTTTGTGTCCCTTGTGAGTGTGAACTCATTGTCTTTACATGACCAACACCTAGCACCAGATAATAGTTACAGTTACAATAGGTCCTCCTAAATTAGACTTGCAAAGAGCTCCCAGGGCACACGCCTCCTTATTGCTTTCTCTGAGTAATCTATCTTCCTGAGTCGTCTTATACAGAAGGTGGTACTCTCAAGCTCTGTGGAGAACAGAATAAGAGAAGAAGGATTCTGAGTGTCTCATGGGAGATTAAGGTTAGACATAAAACAAGAACTTTCTGGCAGGCATGTTCGAGTGTGTTACTATGACAAGCTATTCAGGATTCATCTCTGGAAGTCTTTGAAAATGGAGAGATAATCATTTCTCTCAGATGATTAAGATAGTTTAACCCGGAGGCCAGCAGATGGGCCATATGACCTCCCAAGGTCAACCTCTTGCCTTTAATTCAGCGAAGTACCAGTAAGTTCTTACACTTTATAGTGGAGATAAATTTAAAAGTATTTCACAGTAGAGAGGGGAAAGATCAGCTATAAAAGGCAAACTCACATCTCTGATTCTCTGGCAAACATATTAGCATTTAAAATCTTTTTATTTGACAAAGTGATAGTTAATCTGAAGTGAAGTTTTACAAACAAAACAATAGGGTTAAGAATAATAGTCAACATTTATTTTGTACTGATTAAGTGGCAGACCAGTCAAAAGTGTTTTGTGTATGTGAATTCGTGTAATTATTCCTCATTTATTATCACCCTGTCATATATGACACAGACGCATTAATCACTTATTGGGCAGTAACTGTAATCCACGTATTTCATTTATTCATTACTTTCATTGTTTTTATTGAGTACCTTTTATATCTGAGAAACTTCTAGAAGCTGGAACTCAAAGATTTTAGCTGCCTGCCCAAGATTATAATGCTTCTAAATGGAAGAATAGTATTCAAAATTAAGTGAACCTTGGGCCGAGCCCGTGGCGCACTCGGGAGAGTGCGGCGCTGGGAGCACAGCAACGCTCCCGCCGCGGGTTCGGATCCTATATAGGAATGGCCGGTACACTCACTGGCTGAGTGCCGGTCACGAAAAAAAAAAAAAAAAAAAAAATTAAGTGAACCTTTAATCCAAAGCCTGAACTCTTAGTCATTATGTTATACTGAGTCTCCATAATAATAAGTGACTTCATTAATAAAATGCTTTCACCTAGAAACGTAGCTGATCCTCCAGCAGCCATGTGAAGCAGGTAGAATATGAGATGGAGAGGTGCAACTCGCTGTTTCTACCTGGTCTCTTCCCAGTTTCTCCTGAACCTGATCGTTTTGTCCCCACCCTGCTACTGAACAACTCTTTTCGGGGTCCTCAATGACCTCCACGTAGCCAAATCTCAGAGCCAGTTCTTAGTTCTCCTTGACCTCTCAGTACCTTTGCCACAGTGATTAGGGACCCCTAGCTTCTGGGAAGCCACTGTGCCCTCACTTCACTGGCTGTGTACTCCAGCTCGCTTGCTAGTTCCTCCTCTTCTCCTTGCCCTTTACACTTTGCAGTGCCAACCTGACTTTCCCATTTGCACTTATTCCCTGAGTGATCGTTCTTTCTCATGGTTTAAAGTGCCTTTTATATGACGGTGACTCCCAAATGTATATCTCTGGTGCAGACCTCTCTCCTGATCCCTAGGCTTCTCTTTCCAACTGCCTCCTTACTCTCTTCACTGGGATGTCTTAGGCTTCTCACACCTAACCTGTCCCAAACTAAACTCCTGATCTCTCCCAGCCAAACATGGTTTCTGCCATACTCTTTCCTTTCTCAGTCAATGACAAATTCTGTGTTTTCTTGGAGCTATAGAAACATTGAGAACTTTCCATCTCAATTAGGATAAAAACAAGTAAAAAAAAGAAGCCAAAGCCTTTCAGAGGCCAGCATGATCCTATATGATCCACCTTGCCTTCTGATTCTGTTGCCCTTCCCCTTTTCCCTTTTGCTCCAACTGCACTGCATTTCTTTCTAAGTCCTCAATTGTACCTATAATGTGGCCTCCTTAAGGACTTTGACATGTGGTAGTACCTCTGCTCAGAATACTGTTCCCCCATATAATATCTGCATGACTCCTTTAATTCCTTCAAATCTCAGCTCACTTGACACCTTATTAGAGAGGGATCTCTGACTAGATTATAAAAGAACAGCCTTATTCCAGTTTTCCCAGTCTCTTTCTGCTGGTTGTTGTCTTATTCTCAGTAGCATGTCATACCGTGTGACATTATTTATACATATAAATTGTTTATTGTTTCTCTCCCATTACAAGGTAAGCTCTACAAAAGTAGTGAGTTTATTTTGTTTCTGAAATATTTTTGGATAAATTGAATCCATGAGTGATGGTTGAATGAATGCATGAGCTTGTTTGGCTTATAATATTTGATTTAGTAAATGGCCACTGGTTGATGCTGCAGTTGGTTGGTAAGTGTCAGAGCCAGGACTCTGGGCCATGTCTCTCTACGTTAAATGATTAACTGTTTCTACTAAAATAATGATGAAACTTTTAATAGGTGAATGTACTTTTTTTTGGCAGAAATTATGGAAATGTAAACTGACATTAATGTCACAGTAAAGCTCATATTTTAATAGCCTCAATTTTATAAAATAAGGTGACTATTAAATATTTAAATAAAACAAATTTCATATTTTTAAATTACTAATTTATTAGTAAAGGAGAAAAGGATCTGTTATTTATCATTTTAAAATCCTATTTGTCTCTGGAAAAAAATAGGGGATGAGATTTCAGTTATAATTTTTTTAAAAACTTTATTTTGTAGAGCAGTTTTAGATTCACAGCAAAACTGAGAGGAAGGCACAGAGACTCCCTACTCCCACACATACCTAGTCTCCCCTACTCTAGTGTGGCATGTTTTTTACAATTGTTGAACCTACACTGACCCATCATTATCACCCCAAGTCTGCAGTTTACCTTAGGGTTCACTCTTGGTGTTGTACATTCTATGGGTTTGTATAAATGTGTAATGACATGTATCTACCATTATAGTAACATACAGTGTTTTCACTGCCCTAGAAATCCTTTTTGCTCTGCCTATTTATCCCTCCCTCTCCCCAATCTCTTGCAACAGCTGATTCAGTTACAATTTTTAAAATATTTTTACAGTATATGTACTTAATATCAGCCCATTTCTTAAAATGGAATTCTGTTGTAAACTGGATTTTTTGTTAACTCTTAATAATTTGAATGGGAGCAGGAATCATTTCTCAAATTATTTTAAGCCCTGCTTTCTGCTTATTCTTTTTACTAAATCTTATTTCGTAGCTTAAGAAACAAGATAAAATTATTTTCTAAATTTGCCTTTGTTTTATTTTCCCTTGTCAACTTTATGATGGATGTTCTCCTGAGGAATGAAATGTCTAACAATCAGGTTAAGAATATCAACTCTGAAAGGTCTATAATTTAGAAAATTAGACCTTCAATTTTTATGAGCTGATAGGATGGCTGAACCTTGCTCTTCAAGATAGAGGGAGCCTCTGATTAAACTATATATTTCATCTGGCCTTTTAAATTGAAAATTAAATATTCCAGTTGTTGTCAAATGTATGTGGGGTTTTTTTCTTAAGAAAATTATTTATTTCAAACCTAGGTTTATGTTTCTGTTTCTTACATTCTTGGCACTAGTGAATAATACATACCAGTTAGGGAACTGAAACTATTCCTGTGTTAAAAGTGTTCCTGATGATTTGGGGGGAATCTATACATTTACGTTGCTTTGATGAAATCCTAGTTTCTCTCTGACTTTTTTTGTGTATCTGCCTCAAAAGACAGGGGTTTTTAATCATGGTATTGTGTGAAATCTGATACCAAGCAGCCTGTGATACTGAGCTCTCTCCTGGCTAGCTTGTGAGTACTTCCTCCCTCATCACTGCATGGAGAAAGAGACAGTTTGCAGATAAAGGAATCATTCTCCAGGCAAGCACATAATACTCAATCTGCCTTCCTCCTAAAATTTACTACAGCCATGTGTCTTAGGCCAGTGGTTCTAAAAGTTTTTGGTCTCAACAACCTCTTTATACTCTTAAAAACTAATGAGAGCCACAAAGTTCTTTAGAGTATATGCGTGTATATATTAATATTTACAGTATTAGAAATTAAAACAGAAATGTTTAAAAATATTTTAATAAAAAAATTATTAATCATTAAATATAACAGTATTCAATCCATTGTTTCTTAACAAATCTATTTTCATGAAAAATTGCTATTTTCCGAAACAAAAAAATATTAGTAAGATTTGTGGCATTGCGGATTCTCATATCTACTTCTGCATTCAGTCTGTTGTGATATGTTGTTTTGGTTGAAGTAGTTGGAACAACAGAAAGGTAGTTGAAAAGGGAATAATAGCCTTTTCAGGTAATTGTGAATAGTCTTCTTTGGTAGGGTAGTTTCTTAAAGGTTAGTTGCAATGGAGGCTCTGAAACAATATCAATAAACTTTTCATATTCTGTTACATTAAAATACCTTGGTCTGTCTTACACACTTGATGGATTTTATGACGTCATGCACCTGTCATTTGAAATATATTGGACCACTGAGTTATGCATGTCTTCACAATGCTATTACACATTTCATTATGCAATAATTAAAAAAAAATATTTATGATCACCACTGATCTCTACAAAGACGTCTTTAATTATTGGCTTGCTTTTAGTTTACAGAGGCAAATACTTGTTTTCCCAAATCGCAGTTTTTAACTTGAAATCTCAAATTTTGGCATTGGTTACAAATACTGTCAGTTGTTTTCTTGAAGTGACAGGCTCACTTTATTTGTTTTTGAGAAAATGTCTTCCACATACTCAATTCTGAATAACCATAGTTTGGCGCCATTCATTCTTTCAAGTAAAAATGATGTTCTGAGAAAAAAGCAGTTGGTTGGGCCCTCCAAGTAAAGAATTGTCCAGGTGCTTTTCCAGGAGATCACCATTAGGGGTGCCCCAGAATTGCTCTAAGGGTGTTTTTCCTGTCATCATTCAGAATAATTAAAAAGTGTGTACTTAATAATTGAGATTTAATAATATCAGTAAAATTTACTCCTTTATCAAGGACGTTCTTAAGTGAAAATGCTTCTTTTAAAAAAACTACTAGTGTGGTTTGGTGCCACTGCCTTGGTTCTTGGTAAAGCACCAACAGTTTTACGCACCAAATTTGGTACAAATGTCAGCACAGTGAAAAAGACAAATAACATCTGAGTATTATTGTGAAAATATTTTGACTTAGTAGATGCCCTCAAGGGTCTGAGGGACTCCAGGGAGTTCACAGGCCACGCTTTGAAAACCACTGCTCTAGGCCATTTTGAAGATGTAATACTCACATGTATTAATGCTGTGGGAAAGAGACAAATTAGTGACGGATCCAGCAGAAGAAGAATAAGGCAAGTTATCTACAATATTATAAACCTTGTGTAGTTTTCCCATCAAATGAATTATCCTCACATCATAGGCTCCTTAAAGGCAGAAATATCATAATCGCCTGCCTGTCACATAGTAAGTACTCTGGATACTAAGTGTGCCTAAGAAGAGAGGCTGAGCCTTTGCCTCACACATCAAAACTGGCCCCATCTAACTTTGGAATTCTCAGGTCAAGAAGAACAAAAGATTAACATTCATGTATTTAATCTGAACACATTTAGCAAAACACAGAAGACAGGAATGCAGCGAAGTTACTGCATCTTCTTTTCCCAGATTAGATGACAGTAGTCGTAGTAGCTGAAAAGCTCCCAGTAGGAGCTCTAGTGAACAGGTATCACAGAAGGGACAAAATGTAGCAAAACCACAGTCAGATAACTAGACTTTGGCTGTAACTCTTGTTCTGTCCAACTTGTACAACCCGAATCTG
This sequence comes from Cynocephalus volans, assembly GCF_027409185.1. NCBI lineage: Eukaryota > Metazoa > Chordata > Mammalia > Dermoptera > Cynocephalidae > Cynocephalus > Cynocephalus volans. The sequence continues at coordinate 88,558,532 of NC_084474.1, forward strand.
GAAACTACTATTCAGTATCTTCCTGAGGAAATACTGTTAAATGTTATGAAAGAACTATTAGATAAGTAAGGCTCTTAATAAAAGCAGATTGGAATTTTTTTAGCCATCTACCCTGAAGGAATTTGAAATCTTCAGTTATCTATGATAATGGCAAAATAAGAGTAGTCCCAAAATTTTATTTTAAATATTACTTTTCATTCAGTGTTCATGTTAGTCTTTCATTTATGTTTTTGGAGTGCTACTATATGCTGGGTTATAAGCACCATAGAGCAGAAATATGAATTAGACCTGGTTGCTATATTCTGCCTCAATTTTCTTATCTGTAGAATTAAATAATGTCCACTTCAGAAAGGGATTTTGAGAATTAAAAGATTATCTAAATGCACTGTAAACTAAAAAGGACTTTTAAAAAGAATGGAAGATAAATCAAGAGGATAGATTTAAGAACCTGTTCCACTCACCCTTCCTTCTTAAAATTCCATGAAGTGACAAAAATAAGTTTTGAAAGATTCATAAGAGGAAGGAGTTGAAACCAGATCTATGAAAAAACCAAATCGGACAACCCCCCATTCAGAAGATGGGTACTGTGATGGTAGAGTGGTTTAGGGAAGATTTAACCCCAAAATCAATGGCTGTAAACAAGGAGTGCCAAGAGGCTCAGCGCATTCTTCTCATAAGTGATCGAAGATCTGCCTTTGGAGTAACTAGACTGGTCTGGTCCTGCCTATAACCTAGTGGTGCTCAGCAGTGCAGAGTAATTCCCAGATTAAAGCTGTAACAGTGCAAGGCCAAACCGCGGTAGTACCACCCTCTAGGGGGAACCAGGAGCCCCCAAATGCAGAACATAAATGACTTATGTATCCCACCCAATAGTATATTCTGTCCCTTTTCCATAACGAACAGAAGAAAGGTATTTTAAACAAGGGGTGGCTTCCACAGACAAGCAAACTGAGAATCTCAAAAGCAAAAACTACCACACACCCAAAATTTACAAAGCGTTTAATAAACATCAGACTCAGCAAAATGAAAAACTAACACCTTGAGTAATCAGAGCTCAGAGGAAAGAAGATGATTATAAAATAAGTAATTAAATCTTCAGATGGATAAGAAGACATGGAATCTATACAGGCCAAACCAGTTATGGAGTTGAGAAGATAAAAAGTTGATAGATGGCTAAATAGGCTGCTGAATAGTAACCAAAGGATGAAGAGCTAGATATAAAAACTGAGAGAGATGGAATATAGAGCCCACAACTTCAAAAGTAACCTAACTGGGTTTACCAGAATGGGAAAATAAAGTAAATTAAAGGGTGAAGAGAGAATTTTTAAAAAGAAGAATAAAAATTCATGAGCCAAAGAAAGATGTGGGTTATTATTCAGATTGAAAGGGCATAGTAAGTGCCAAAATGTGAATGTAACTGGTTGTATACCAGGAATAAAGAGAGATGAAATAAGGGGGTAAACAACAACAACCCAGTGCTATGAATAAACAGACTTTTGTAGCTTTCTTGTCAAAAGGATAAACTCCAAATTTCTTAGCCATACAAATAGGAGTGGGGAGGGGGTGCCCTGGTGTGGAAAACAAAATCAGCTCTAGCATCAGACAGCCCTGACTTACAGCCTTGACCTTACTTGATCATCCTTGGATAGTTCAGTTAACCTCTGACAGCTTCAATTTTCTTATATATAAAGGAGATAAAATATCTATTTCACAGAATTGTTATGAGGTTAAATGAGATTTTATACATCTAACTACCTATTAAATATAATTATATTTTAATATAATTATAATCTATAATAATTATAGATTATATATATATAATTATAGACTAGCTAGCAGAGCCCTGTTTATACTAAGTGAATTAGTAATTCCCCTTCTTCAAGAGTTCATGAAATACTTTGCAGTCTGACCCCCACTCACATCTTTCTTTTCTCCTCTTTCAGTCCCTCAACCACTCATATGTTACCTTTATTGATTAGCCTTCTTCTCCATACCTTCTGCCCACCTCCCAACAAAATTAGACTCTGATCCTAAGATAATTTGGGCATACCTCTATACTCATACCATATTCTACTGAACTACATTTGTCTTCATTAGCTTCCTGAGAGCAGAGCTCACACCTTGTTTGTTTCTATAGCTTCGTTTTCTAGAACAGTATCTTGTACGTAGCAGTGCCCAAAAATGTTTGCTGAATGCATGACCACACTTGGGCATAGTACTTCATTTTACGTTATTTTCCAAGTCTATTCAGCATTCAAAAAATATTAAGTACCTTTGAGTCCTTCCATCTTATGCCTTTAAAATTGGGGGTAGCAGGTGAGGGGGTAGTCTCTTGTTCACCTTACCTACTAACAACATTTTGTCTTTTTCTAAATTGCCTGGGCACATAGTTTTTCAACAATTTTGTTGTAATTCATTCAGTCAGTGTATTTAACACATATTTACTGAGTTCCTACTGTGTCCTGAGTGTTGTTCTAAGGGAGTTGCAGTATATCAGTGAATACACACAAATCCTCCCTTGTAGAGCTTACATTCTCATTCTACTAAGAGGAAATAGACAATAAAGATAATAAATAGGTGTATAATATGTATAGAAGGTGGCAAATTTTACAGGAAAAAAAAAATATATATATATATAGCATAATAAAAATGTCCAGAGTTGCCAGGGTAGGGGATTGCAGTTTTCATCTGCGTGGAGCTTATTGAGATGACATCATTTGAGCCAAGACTTGAGAAAGATAAAGTCAGCTATGCAGATATTTGGAGGTAGGAGATTCTAGGCAAAGAGAAAAGTCAGTGAAAAGGATGACTTCAAACTTTTTGTCCTGAGCAAACAAGATAAATTTGCTGTCAACTGACACGTAGGAAGGCTTTGGCATAGGAGATCTAGAGATAAGATGAGAAGTTCGGTGTGGTTTTGGCCTTGTTAAATTTGAGATGTGTGTTAGAAGTTGAGATACAGTTAATACATGAATATAAACCTTAGGAGAAATACCTGGACTGGAGATAGAAATTCGAGAGTTTTTGCTATTTAGATTTTTTTTAAAGCAAGAGACGAGATAAAATCACCAAGGGATTTGTGTAAATAAAGAAGAAAAGAACTGAACTCTGGGATATTCCAACTTTAAAAAATCTGAGCGAAGAGGTAATAGGCAGGTCGACTGATAAGCAGTAGTCAATGAGGTAGGAAGGAAATGAGGAAGAATAGCATCTGGAAGCCAAGTAAGGAAGATAGACTATCAAGGAAGAATGAGTGATTAGCTGTACCAAATACTGATCACTCACAGAACATCAGGACCGAGAACTGACCATCATATTTAGCAACTTAGAATTCATTGGTTATCTTGACAAGCGATAAAAAGTTTAAAGGATGTATTGGGGGTGATTGCAATGGATTTGAAAGGATAGTTGGTGTAATACTAGAAACTGAAAGAGAGGAAATCATAGTCAGAGAGTGGGATATATGAAATTCAAGATTTAAATTTTTGTTAATGACAAGATCCTAGGGTGTGACATGGGTGTGAACGGCCAAAGGAGGCAAGATCAGGGGACAAGAGGAGTCCAGGGAAGAGGGGATCATCTACCTATATACTGAAATCACCAAGACTCAGGACAGTGATGCTATTGGGGAATTCATAGCTTGGGTATTTGTACAGGAGTGAAGCATGATGGTCTGGAAGTGGCTGTGGTGTGTAGGTATTAGGGGACAGAGTTAGTGAAGAGAACATTCACCCTCCTTTCCTCTAGGACAAGTACCTCAGCTGTGGGAGATAAAGAAAAAACTGGAGAGGGCTGCCTGGGAACAATTATCGCTAGAGGTGAATCAAGTTTTCATTGAGTGAGAAGTTTTCAGAGAAGATATTGAGACTACATAGGGAATTTTGCCAGTGATAGGCCATGCATTCCAGTGGGCACAGTAAGAGAATTGCAGTTGGGCAGGAGATTAGGACAGACAGGGGATGTGCAGAACTTTAGGTGTGCTGGAGTTTAAGAGTGACCTAGTGTTCTAGAGCTTCTTTAGCTGACATAAGTACAAGCAAAGGGCCTAATGAGATTAGTCCCAGCGGATTTAAAGTAGAAATTGATGGTGAGGCCCAAACAGGTTGAAGGTACAGAGGAAGGATTAATAATAGGAATTCCTTCTTCATTCTACTCATAGAGATGGGCGGATTTCATTTCACTTGGAGTCCCTGCTCAGAATTTGTGGTCCTTTTCTTTATGGCCTCTGTAGATGGAGGACAGAAGGCCTCGGGAGACGTGGACTTGATCCCAGTGCTACAGTTGGTTTTCTGCCAGTGCTAAGGGCTATTTCTTGTCTGGGGTTGATGGAATCAAGAACCTCTGGTAAAGACAAAAATTATGCTGAGTACTTGGACTTCCTTTGACCCCTTGTAATGGGGCAGAGCGTGAAGGGAGGGCAGGTGGCCTGGGGACATGTGGTCATTAGTGCCAGTGAGAGAAACCTGCTCTGGATATGTTGAGGGAGGGGCTCCCCTTGATCCTTTTTGATGGAGTTGAGGAATATTCAGCCTAATGTGTTTCTTGCCTATTGTTAATATTATAAATTGTATCCATAAATGAAGAGATTTTTAGTGTTCTTGTTTTTTGTTTTGTTGTGTTTTGCTTTGTCTTTGCCATATGTTGTGTTTTTAGTTTATCCTTGGGAAATAGGACACGTCTTTGGTTAATAGACATTTGAGGTGCACAGAATGAAATGCTGCAAAAGCAATTCAGATGGAACTGACAGGTATGAGAATGGGGCTCAGCTGCTGCTAGCTTCTCACTTGATGACAGTCTTGCAATAAATGATCAGAAACTGGATGAAATGATAGCAAATGTCAGTTTTAAGTTTTCACTTGTCAAAGCTAAGGTTGTCTTATCACCAAACCTTTGCTGAACCAAATTATGTTACTTTTTATCTTCCTGTTCATTGGAAAATATTCTTTACTGCCCCTTGTTTTTATGCTGAACTGTTAGAGTACTTCACAGACAAATTTCCAATCTATACTGATGTTCATTACTGCTCACTTCATTTAATAAAGCAGGCTTAGTTTGGTCAAAAAGCAGTTGTTGGACTCTTCTGTTTATTAGTCTCAGTACCTGTCATTTACTGTTCCAAGTTAAACAATTGGGAACTGTCTTAATAAAGGAAATTCTTTACAGTTTTATGAAGAGATTACTCTCATTTTTATTTTTGCAAAAGACAAAATTTCTCAAGAACATCAAGGTTTTATTTGTCTGAGAAGCCATCATGATGTAAGTTTTGACCTTTGGGGAGAAGATTGAGGTTCATTTAATTTAGTACAGAGAAGCATTAGCCAATTTATTTTCAACAAAATGAGAAGTTCTGTTGACTACTTTGGGGCAGATGCCGTGAATGAGCCATGGAGAATGGTAGGGCTGCTGGGGGATCTGAGCAGCATCTAGACCAGCCCTTTGATTTGACAGATGAAACACAAAGATACAGTAAGCGGAGTGTCTCTCCCAAGGTTATACCGCAGATGAAGGCCCAAGTTTAGACACAGATATCTTGACCGCTCTTTGTCACTTTTTATCAAAAGGTTTGATTGAGTCTGAATTTCTATTCTCAAGACAAAGAAAAATATTCTCCTTTAATAGCATTCTCATATTTAAGGCTGTGACACTTTAAGAACTAGGAAAGCCATAGTTTCTTTTGTCTGTGCTGGATTTTTTTTTTTAATCTTTTTGAATGTAAAAATTTCTCTTCTCTTTCTTCAGCTAGTCCCCCTTATTTTCTTCTCACCATAAATATATATTATGCCTTGAGGGAAAATTAGGACTACAGAAAGGGAGAGGAGGAATTTGAGACGAGAGAGAGAAATAAGGCAGTTACAAGTCGCTGTAATCAAGTGGCAGTGTTTCACGTGGACCCTGACTTCTGTTTCTGAGCGTAAGGAGGGATCAGGTGAACCCCAGGGGGAGCCAGTAAGAGAAATTCTGGAAGAGCGACAGGGTAGGTCAGAGTAAAGCAGGAACCGCCTTCATAAGATGGCCTGCCGTGGTGAACAAGCCCACGTCCTGCATGTGTGTTCAGCACATGGCAATGGTAGTGTCATAAGCTTAGAGTATAGGTGCTGCCATTTAAGTTGTGTGACCCTGGACAGGTGGCTTAGCCTCTCTGAGCCTCAGCTGCCTCATCTATAAAAGCATTAGAGGGGTTTTCTTTAGATTAAGTTGTGAACATGAGAAGCTATCAGTGTGGCAGTGGTGCAGCTCACAATATGTAGTTCCATTCCTGTCACAGTTCCTTCCTTCCTTTCATCTAGGTCCTCTAGGAATGCCAGCCCTCAATTTGAAGGCCATTTTTAAAATTTTTAGGGCTACATGTGCCTCTGTGGAAAAATTGCACATTGCACTTGGTGTAGTAGGTCAGCAATAAAAGTGACTCTTCTGTTCCTGGGTAACATTTAAAAGAGCCAGTGGAGCTTAACATAGCACATTCCAGAGAGCTTATGTTATACATAGAGCTCACATCACAGCCAGTATGATACACTGCATTGCATTAACTAGTAACGATGTGATGAAACCACTATAACAAGGTGTAGTCTATATTCTGTATGTGGAGGAAGCATTTTATACTGAAGAATATTCTGGCCCAGGCATTTTATCAATACTTATTAACTCTATTTGATGGAACTACTTATAGACACTCAGATTTTTCAACTTGTTTCCTGCCTCTGTGCTTTGCATATATTGTTCTTTCTGCCTGGAAGTTGCTTGCTGCCATTACCTTCGTTCATTCCTTCTCTTCGCCCTTCATTACCTCCTGGTCTTTCAGAACACTGCGCAAGCATTACAGTCTCTAAGAAGCCATCCATGACACACCAGTGTGATAGAAGTGCCCCTTCTCCATATACCCAGTCACTCAACACATGTGAACATACAGATCTGTTCCAGACCAGGAGGAGGATGAAAAACAATGGACGTGCTGTAATGGGAAACCTGCCTAACCCTGGGAGATTGGGAGGGTTCTGTGTGGAAGTGGCATTTAGGCTAAAGACTGAGAAGGAAGTAGCTTGGAGAAGAAAGAAGAACATTTGTGGCAGAAGAAGTAGCACATCTGAGGACCCATCCCACATGCTTGATACAGAAAGGAATGTAACTCCCACTGCTTATGTTTTTCCTACTAGGAATGGCCATACTGTGCTATAGTCATTGGATTTGATGAGTGGTCTCTAGTGTCATTTACCTGAGAAAGGAAACATGGGGGGGAGAGCCAAGTGTGTATATAATCAAAGGTTGTGGTCTTTGTAGTCAGATAGATTCAGCTGTACTATTCTCAGTGAGATTTTAGACTGGTTTCTTAAGCCTTTCTGATCCGCAGTATCCTTATCTATAAAATGGATATGTCAGTTCCACTTACCTCAGGCCGGAGGTGTTATGATGACTCTTGGTGGGACCTCAGCAGCTAGCATGCAGTGGGCACTCCCAGCATGGATTGTGTTCTTCATGTTGTGACTTCCTAAGGTGTTAAACAGCTAAGCTGGATCATTTTCCATTTTGGTTTAAAAAAAAAAAAAAAAAAAAAAAAAACTTCTTACTTGATTGTATGAAGTTGGAATACTGGGGATGTTTATTTCCGTGACAGTCCAAGATAACAAGTTCAGGATTATTGTTTTCCTACAAAATTAAGTCGAATGGGAAAGAAGAAAGCCTGAGAGGGTGAATGGAAGCCCTTCCTCAGGTACTGAAGATGCTTATGGTTTAGTAATCTGGTTTTTCCACAAGTCTATTTCTATAAAATATTATTCTAAGTTCAAATATGTTATCTGTATGTTGCCTGTTTTGCATTATCTGCAAAATGGCAATGATAAACTCTCTCCCTCTTGCTGTCTCAAGAATGTTGTGCATTAGAATGTAGATTGGCCTGTACTTTGAAGAGATCCTCAGCCATATGTAACCACAGACTTGTGACTAGACTGCAGAGCTCCATTCACCTGCTCTCCTGTTACATATGGCAGTGGTGCCTTGTCAACTTTTGCCAGCAACGTCCTGGTGGTAATGCAACAGTGCTGATGAAATTAAACATTTAATCTGAGTACTTGTTTATAATTGGGGGATTAAGAAAGAGGACTTTGATAATCCTAAGGTCTAAGGCTTCTGTCTTAGAGCTCTGCCATCTCGGTGGGAATTTCTTTCAGATTGTAGGCTTGTTCTTTATTAGTTATTGAACATGATTTAAACTCACAGCTGGGGCTGGCCAGTTAGCTCTTGTTTAGAGTGCCATGCTATAACACCAAGGTCAAGGGTTTGGATCCCTGTACCAGCCAGCTGCCAAAAAAGAAGATCTAAACTCACAGCCAAATCATCTTTTCCTGTGTTTTGTTTTGTTCAATACAGTGGTGCTGATTACTATGATTACGGACATGGACTCAGTGAGGAGACTTATGATTCCTACGGTGAGTGAGTGGCCAGAATATATAGAGAGAGGAGTAATGACTGTAGAAAGACCTTAAAGTTCTTAATTGGAGGGGAATTCATAAAGACTTTTTTAGAATGAAACAGTAGCTTCCTCTCAGTTCATTTGTGCATATCTAGCTATTTTCAGAGGCTCCTTTAATATTTAAATTTAATATTTAAAAAGGACTAAAGACTTTAGAAAATTGCATGAATTCAGAATCTGAACTTAGATTTTCTGTTTGGGTTGATTGCCATGTGCTGATTTTTTCTCTTATAGAATAGTTTGCTAAACTGAAAACATTTGATAGCTTGGGTCTTTCTGAAGTGTCTTTGCTTCTTGACAGTAAAGGGAAATGAAGCAGTTGAGTCTATAGCTCTAAAGTGATTTCCCCACCCCATCTTTATATTTTAATTCATTTCTAATCTCAAATCCTCTGAAAAAATTGCACTGGGAGTCTTTCTATAAAGGTTGCAAAAGCACTGAGCCAAGGAGGAGATTACAAAGATCTATCAGGCTTACAGGGAGACAGCTAAGCCCTCTTAATTCAGTGGGAGCTGGTATAGATGCTGGGGAACCCATGTCCAGAATCTCAATATGCAAAAGGATGACAGGTTTAATTAAAAGAATTGGCGGCAGTAACATAATGATAGTAAGAAGCGCCTCTGCCTCCGGGCAGAGATATCAGAGAACACGAAGCTTCAATCAGTTGTAGAGCTCTGATGAATGCCTAGTACCCAGTGCAGGGAATCAGGATTGTGGTTAATGGATGTTATGACATTTCCCTGAACATAACTGAAAAAACATTTTCCAGTGTTCCTTTTGAAGTGCATTTTGTTGTATCACCTGCCCTAAGCAGTGATGACTGTACCTTGGATTTTTTTTTTCATAATTCACAACAGACACTTAAGAGAAATGTATTGGCTTGCTGAATGCCCTCTACTTAAATTGATGCAAGTTTGCTTGAGGGAATGACGTTGATTGCATGTTTGTATCAAAAGAAGAGGTCATTTTAAGCATTTTTCCTTCACAGCTTTTTAAATTGGTCTCTGTGGACACATGGCTTTTAAATTGCTCTATGTTGCAGCAGGGATGTTAACTGTTTGATGTCAAAGACCTGTGGATAATGTGAAAGTTATCTTCAGGCTTAACAGGCGTTTAATTTCAGGAGATAAAGATGATAGAATGTCCTTTGTTATTAATAACATTGTCCAGTATGGATTTTATATTATGATTTCTTAAATTTGACATTATATCATTAAGTTATTTCATATTCACAAAATCTTATTGAGTTGTAAATTTCCACCAAATGCAACTTTCCTTTCGTCTTTCTATGAAAGGACCTATGAAGAGTGAGGCAGCGTTTCTCATTTGCAGTCTGCCCATTCCCATTTTGCTCTCCAGTTTTTTCTCCTGTTGTCTTTGCTTATTTTTATCTGTGTTTTCTTCTTTGTTTTTGCTGTTAGAAGAAATTTAAGTCATCCTTTTCCCATTCTCTTTCCCATTCATAAATGTCTTAATGTTTAGCAAAAGGCAGTTCCATTTGTTACTTGACCTTGTGAGCTTTTGTTAAATGAGTAGCCAAGAGGAAAGTTCTTGCAAAGTTGGTTGCCATATAAGATACAAAAATCATTTTTCTTCGCATGATGATAAGTTTTGCTAGTGAGACAATTGTTTTCCATTGTTTTATAATTTTTTTTAAGTAAGTTCCCTTAGGTGTTCTTATAGTATGAGAGGGATATATATCTTCAATGTGATGTCTACCATTGGTTCAGGGATAGATTAATTCTGAAAAGTGAAGACAGTGGGATCCATGGCAATGATCTAATTGTGATTTATCTTACTGATTTTAGGTCAAGAGGAGTGGACTAACTCAAGACACAAGGCACCTTCAGCGAGGACAGCAAAGGGCGTCTACAGAGACCAGCCATATGGCAGATACTGATTGTACTGTCTGATGTTGTGAATAGCCAATCTCCACCAGTCCTGTATACTGTTCAAAGTAATTTTTTTCTATGAACAATCCCTTTTTAAATAAATCAGAATGCTTTAAATCTGAATGGATGGAACTTAAAACTACTTTGTTGAAACATCAACCTGGGCAGAAAAAAAAGACATGTAAAATTTTGTTATTTCCAATCTGTATATGAAAAAATAGGTGATCAAAAGGAAAAAAAATAACTTTGATTAACTAGTGTTAAACAAAAAAATAGGTTTACTAAATATGTTAATCTATTCTTTTAACACAAGCCTCACCTTTCATTTTAAAGGTTTCCATAGAATTTAGTTATTTTATCTTTCAGCCATATGCTAGTTTTTTTTTTTCCTCTTGCCAACATGCGTAAAAAGGGAAGCCAATTACAAGTGCAAATAATGTGGTATTCTTTTGTAACTCAAGTCTTGAAATGTTCTGTAGTGTTAAGCAAAATCTTCTCTTGCTTGATACTAAATAAACTTTTGAAAGAAATTTCGTGTGTGTGAGCTAACAATTTCATGTTTTTCTTATTTAAAAAGGCCTTCATAAATAGTTGTAAACAGGGAAAGAATTCATTTAACAATGCTTGTCATAAAAGGGTCACACTAAACATTGTACAACTTACTTTAAAAATGGTATAAAATTAAATGTACCATTATACTCACCGTAGATTTAAATGCTGTTTAAAGAGTCCAAATGGTATCAAGCTGCTTGAGTGGCACGTTAAAACTATGCAAAACCAAATCTTGTTTAAAAACTGGTTTTAAAATAACTACTGGATTTTCTGAAAAAGATGTGATCAGTTTTCATCTTGTTAAGCGTTTTTTCACTAGTGCAACTTTGGATTTTTTATGAGAATTTTGGTACCTTAATGAACACCTCGCTCCATGCTGGAAGCAATAAGCACAAAGCTTTTAAAGACATTCTGACTTGACTAATTGAGGTCGCACTCGCCAAGGCTGAGGATGTGTAACCCTTAAACGGTCTTCATTTTCAAAGGTAAATAAATCAAATAAGATTTTAATCTCACTTAATTTATCTTAATATAACTAAAAAACCAGGGAGATTACAACTTAGCAAGTTTTATTATCCATTTTAGAAAGGTTTTAAGATCACCTAAATTCTCATTTTAAAAAGTTTAATTTGTTTTAGTAATCTAAAAATCCTTAGTTTAGTCAGTTTAATTGGGGCCAATTATTCCCTATTAAACAAATGTAAAACCTCATAACTAGTTATTTGTAATACATTATTTGGTTAGTAATGGAGGGCACTTCTTAAAACTGACAAATACTTAATAAAGTTATTCTTTAATCATTTGGCTTAAGATTTTTTTTAATTGTAGATTATGTAAAGTGTTTAATGTTTATTTCTTGGGGAATTTCCTTCTCTTTATTTTGAGTAAAAAGATCTTTTCTTTTGTTAGGAAATGTCAGCCATCTTGGAATTTCAAAGAAACTGGTTGTGCACCTAGACAAACAAAGGTAAGAGTCTTCTTATTCCAGTGATTCCAACTTGCTGTGGAAGATGAAGACAATTTCATGCTTATCTAAAGACAGGGAAAATTTCCCATGCTGGTTTACTATTACCAACCGTAGTGATTATGGCAGATTAACTTCTCGAGTTAGAAAAGCAGCCTCCTGAATATAACAAGTCAGACCCAGTAAGCTTTATTATAATCTGCAGATATCAGAGGCTCAGGTTCTAACAATATTTAGATATTGAGATTACTTTCTTCAATGAAAATATAACAGTCTAGTCAATAACATGAAAAAAATTTCAAATTATTAAGTAAAAAAAGCAGTTTGCCAAACAATGTGTAATATTCCAGTTTTTTTTATATTTCTACATATAGATATATAGGCAAAAAATTACACAGGTATGGTGGAAATTTTTAGTGATAATTATCTTAGTCTTATGGAAGTATGAATTTTTGTGCTCCTGAGTTTTGCAAAACAAATTATTACTTTTATAGGTTAAATATTATAAAATATGTTTTATAAAATTATTTCATAAAATTTAAAAATATGTAGGGATCTGTGAGGGAAAGGTATTAATTTGGCCTCACTTTTCAGATATTCTTGCTTTTTTTTCCTAAATTATTAAAAAACACTATTTAGTCCCTGATTTTCTAGAGAGTCTTACTTTTAAAGTGTTTTATTTGACCTGTGCCACTTAACTGTGTGACTTTGGGCAAATCTCATGTTCTACATCAGTACAATGAAAATGATGTTTGTCTTGTCCCATGTAATTGTTATAAGAATTACGTGAGATAATCTTGTGAAAGTGTTTTGTAACCTGAAAGTGATACAGTTGTGAAGTTTGTCAAAGCTGAATTCACATATTTACTGATATGAGAAATACATGAGCTTGTTTTTTCTCAATAGCCAAATTACTACAAAACAAATAATGTGTCTTTAGAGAGAAAATAATTCTCTTCATCATTCTCATAGATTAAAATAAAATTCATTGTGTTGGGGTGCGGGAGGGACTTCTTTCCTTACACAGAAAGGGAATGTGAAATACACCACATTTCTTTAGTGCATGATGTTATTGAAATTTTTCACTATTTTCTTTCTTTTATAAATAATTTTTTTAGGAACTAGCATATCAGGTAATACATGTAGGCTTCTTAAATCAGGAATTATGGATAGGTAGAGGGTCAACCCCCAGCTGGTCTTCAGAGCTAATTCATAGGAATTATTGTGCAATTTTATGTTTATTTTCATTTTTTAAAAGAATCCATGTCTTCATCAGACTATAAGAAGGGACTGCGATCCAGAAAGGTCAGGAACACTACTGAACAGGAGCTTTCCTGCTTGATTTTCTTTTTATTATTATTTCTATTTTTTATTTTTTTAATTTAATTGAAGTGTGTTGACTGTATATATTTGTGGGGTACAGTTATGTTTCAATACATGTATATGATGTGTAGTGATCAAATCAGGGTGGTTAGCAAATTTATCATTGTAAAAATGTATCATTTCTTTGTGATGAGAACATTTAAGGTCCTCTCTTCTAGCCATTTAGAATATACAATAAGTTACTGTTATAGATGCCTAGCTCTAGTGTACACCACTAGAACCTATTTTTCCTATCTAGCTGTAAATTTGTGTCCATCAACAAACCTCTCATTCTCTCCACCCCATCTTTCCTACGTCTAGTACTATTCTCTACTTCTAAAAGTTCAACTTATTATTTTTTAGCCCCCACATATAAGTGAGAACATGCAGTATTTCTCTTTCTGTGCCTACCTTATTTCACTTAACATAACTTCCTTCATGCTCATCCGTGCTCTGCAAATGGCCAAATTTCATTCCTTTTTATGGCCTAGTATGCTATTTGTATGTATACCACATTTTCTTTATCCATTCATCCGCTGATGGACATTTAGGTTAGTTCCAAATCTTGGCTATTGTGAATAGAGCTGCAATAATCACGGAAGTGCAGGTATCCCTTCAACGCGTTGATTTCCTTTCATTTGAGTATATACCCAGTGGTGGGATTGCTAGGTCGTATGGTAGATATTTGTATCTGTACTTATTTAAGAAACTTCCATACTATTTTCATAATGGCTGTACTAATTTACAGTCTCACCAACAATGTGTAAGGGTCCCCCTTTCTCCACATCCTTGCTAGCATTTATTTTGTTTTTTTGATAATAGCCAGTCTGACTAGGGTGAGATAAATCTCATTTGTGGTTTTAATTTGCATTTGTCTGATGATTGGTGATACTGAGCATTTTTCCAGATACCTGTCAGCCATTTGTATGTCTTCTATTGAGAAATGTCTATTCAGCTTCTTTGCCTATTTTTTAGTTGGATCCTGCTTGGTTTTCAAGGTCTTTTCTTGTCTAGCCCATAATCTACCAAGCCTTACTTCTTCCTATTTCAGTGTGAAGACCCTGCTGTTGACAAGCCAGTCTTCTCGTGTTCCTCAGAGCACATTGCATTGTTCTCAAATCTCCTTCTACTAGCTTTTTCCCCCACTTGGGATTTATTTATTTTCTCATATGACAACATTCATCAAGCATGAGTTCTATACTAGACGCAAAGGAGGCACTAGAAATATAGAGATCTATAAGATATAAAAGCCTACATTCAGGCAACTCAAAATCTCATGGAGGTGATAGACTGATAAACCACCACTCGCTATCCTATCTTCCTCTGCCCAAAACAATACACATCCTTTCAGGACTTGGCCTAATCCCTCTCTGCCATTATGTCTTCAGTTAAACCAGGCCACGATTCTACCACCCTCCTTGAAGAGCATGTTTAGTTTATATTTCTTCATTTTAGTATTGATAACCATAGGATTTTTATTGGTTGCAAGTTACCATAATGACCAAGCATGTGCTTATCACTTTCTATAGACTATTTTACTGAATCCTCACAACTGTAAAACGGGATCATCTCCATTTTAAAAAGGAAGAAATTTAAGCTGCAAGAGGTGAAACTTCACACTTAGGTTAGCTCACATACCTTGTAACTGGTGGAGCCAAGTTTTGAACCCATTTGCTTCTATCCAGAGCTTTTGGTCTTCACCATGTTGTTACACTGTCAGTTCAGTGTGCTACAATAGCTTCCCCATTAAAGGCTCCTTAAGAGCAGTAGCCTTTAATTTTTGTTATCTTGTATCCCTGGCAGTAACTCACACAACACTGAACATTGGCTAGACAGTATGATTGATACTGCCTTCTCTGTCTCTGCCCCACCCTTGCCCCAGATTCCTTCATGGAGAGATTCCTTGACTTTATTTAGGTTCTGAATCTTCTTATACTCAAGATATTCCAAGTCAAGTCAGTATCAGTGTTCACTCAGATACATTTACTGAGCATCTGCTATGTTGCAGACAATAAGAATATAGTGATTGAAGGTATAATTCCTGTGGTTGGAGGGACCACAGTCTACTGGAAAAATGGGCAGAGAAGGCATCAATAGGACTCTGACAGATATGCATGTGGTGCTTTATAGGCCCATGGAAGGGGGATGCATAACCCAGGCAGATGGTTAGAGATAGAAGGAGGTGCCAGTGGAGATATTAGGACCAGTAGAAGACAACCACATAGGGAAGGTATTTTTGGAACATTTATAGCGTAGCTCTACTTTAGCTCTGTAATCTTGGGCAAGTGACTTAACCTCTCTAAAGTGCAGTGTAAACTGCAATTTTTCCGCCCATAAAATGGCATGATAATGATATCTACCATAGGATTGCTGTGAAAATTAGAAGAATGTCTGGCACAGATAAAGGTGTTTACGCTTATTTGTTGCTGTATGTAAATATTTGGAGTTGTAAGAAAACACAATCATCTAGGAAACTTCTATTAGATAATTAGAGAAAGTAAGAGATGATGCTGGCTGAGTAGGCAAGGGGATACATAATGAAGGCTCCTGTAGGTCCTGCTTAGAAGCTTAAATACATGACAACCATTTTCAAATGTAATATCCTCTTCACCTTTTTTAAGCTTGTCCTGATGCATTCTCCTAGGCAGATATAGTGTTTTTTTTAGTCTGTGTTCTAAAAAAACTTTGTGCAACCTCTGTTTGCACTGGCTAGTGGTCCTGTAGCCAGATAGTGCCTTAAAAACCAGGGGCCCTAACTTTTCGTCCTCTTGTTCCCATCTCTTCACACAGTGCTTGACAGAGTTAAGGGTTTAGTAAATCAGTGAATGAAAGGCATCATCAGGGTGATGTATATGATTTCAAACATGCAGTGTTAAGAACAGTTAGCAGAGACATGCCCCCAATACCCCACAAAACATCACACTCATGTTAACAGTATTACAATTCAGACAGTCTAGCTCTCTCATTTTAACTCAAAATTAGAGTCTTGTGACTGTGTACAGAGATGGGTCCCAGAATTTAAAACTGATGATTTGAAGAAAAAATAAAAAAGGTACAGTCAAAAGTTTAACCAAAATATAAGCCATTTTATAGATTATTTGTGGCATATAAATAATAGAGCCTATTAATTTCTATGCAAATAATATCTATTTATATCAATATTCAGTATTTTATAGGGACAGAAAGGAAAACATCCATTATTATATTTAACGTAATCTATTTTATGCTTGATTCTGTTTTCATCTTTGATTGAGAAAGGCTGTGGATCATTTTTCTATTTGAATGTCACCCTCCCTTATCTAATAGAAACTCCTATCCAGTTGAAGGGATTCTGACTAGGATTCCTATTTCAGCAATCTTGGTTATTTCTTTCAGTGATTAGTACCCATTGCTCCAACTGTTTTGTGCATCTTGGTATGATGAATTCCTCAGTAGCTCCCAGTTGCTTTCGGATGAAGCTCAAGCTCCTTGCTCTGTACGTAAAGCCCTGCGTGACCTGCTGCCTGCCTCTCCTGCTGCCTCGGGCCCAACACTTCTGTCCACCCTGCCCTGCTCTGCTTCAGCCCTGCCATACTCAGTACTTCCATGTCTGTGCCAGTCTCTGCCCTAAATCACATTTCCTTACCCCACGCACCTGGCTCAATCTAGCTAGTCGTTCCTGGTCTATCTAAACTTCAAAGTGAAACTTGGAGCATCTCCTCATCCAGGAGGCCTTCCCTGGCCCACTGGCTCCACGTCTAGCCTGGGTGTAGAATCCCTACTTGAGGACCCTCATGTTACTCTATGTATTCTGCAACACAGTATCTTGTGACTGGCTATTTATCCTCCTCTCCCCTATCAGAATATAAACATCCTTAGTGCCGATGCCTTGTCTTATGCCTGGTAAGCAGTAAATGAACAAGGCATGGAATGTGTGAGTAAGATGAATGAGATGGCTCAGTTTCTTATAGTACAGGAAAATGGACTAGTACTTCTTTGGCCTTATTGGATGAAGTTAGTCATCTTTCCATTCAAAGAGGACTTAACAGGTTTTTAGGTACTCTCATGGGTGTGTGGGTGTGTGATAGTATTTCATTTCACCACCACTACTGGCAGGATTCATATGTCTGCTACCTAATACAGTTCCTTGCACCTAACAGACATTCAAAACAAGGACATGGAGTAAATGAACAGATACCCCCGTGACATGTGCAGGGCTGGTGGTGGTATCCTGAAGGTCTGCTTTACTTGTTGAGTGCTTGTGGTGGTATCCTGATTGTCTGCTTTACTTGTTGAGTGTGTGTCTTTCTCCAGACTGTAAGACTTTAGATTCTGTAAAGATGGAATCATGTCTTATTTGACTTGCACTTCCAAATGCTAACATAGTGCCTGGCACGTAGAAATAGCAGGGACTGACAAGCTGTGCAGTGAGAATGAATGAATGAACAAACTAACCTGTAATTCCTGAAAAATTAACACAGAGCACTTTTTTAGCACAGATAGTCCCTAACTTACAATGGTTTAACTTAACAATTTTTCAACTCTAAGATAGTGCAAAAGCAATGTGCATTCGGTAGAAACCATACTTTGAATTTAGAATTTTGGTCTTTTCCCAGGCTAGCAATACGCCATATTATACTCTCTTGTGATACTGGGCAGCAACAATGAACCAGTCTGTTTCTTTCAGTACAGTATTCAGTAAATTACATGAGATATTCAACAGTTTATTATAAAGGAGACTTTGTATTAGATGATTTTGCCCAACTGTAGGCTGATGTAAGTGTTCTGAGCACATTTGAGGTAGGCTAGGCTAAGCTATGACGTTTTTGTAAGTTAGGCATATTATATGTATTTTTGACTTATGACGTTTTCAATTTGATGATGGATTTATCAGGACATAACCCCATCATAAGTCAAGAAACCATCTATGTTAGTTTGGTTTCTCAATGGAAATTAGGTATTTAGTTCTGTAACCATTGGCTTTTGTCAGTGGGAAATGTGATGTTGGAAAACCAAAATACATTCTTTAATAGGTAATGTGTGTGCTTGGTATAAAATCCAAACTTCCAAAAGAGTATACAGTGAAAAGTTGGTCTTAGTTCCTACCTCTATCCCCAAATAAACACAGCTGCTGTTTTTTGTGTGTATATTTCCAGAGAAAGTCTGTACACAGGTAAAGCATATATATTTTTTAAGTTGTCACTACTTTTTACATATAAAGCATTTCATTGTTTTCTCTCCTCCTTGTTTCACTTCAGAGTTTATTTTCTATTATTTTATATTATAAAGCTACCTTTTTCTTTTTATTGTCTGAATAATATTTATATATGAATGGGCCATAATTTAAACAACTACTGTCAGACATGTAATTTGTTTCCAATATTTTGTTCTCATTAATGTCTGTGCTAGAATGAAGCCTTGCATCTCTTTTTTTTTTTTTTTTTGTACACATTTGTATACGTGTAGAATAAATTTCTGAAGTAGACTTATTGGGTATTGCATTTTTTTTTTTACAGGTACTACTCTGTTATTCCCCATAGGGGTCATGGTGTATTTTAGAATGCTTTTCTAAAGAAACTTTAACTCTAAATACTATATGTATGCATTACTGTATGCAGTGATTAGCACCAGTGGTTACACAGAAAACTCTGTTCAAAAGTGGGTTTACAATGGTCTTTCATACACAGCACAGCATCTGGCGTGTGGTAGGCTAGATACCTGATGAACAAGTGAGGAGATGCAGGTGTGTGGAGCCAAGTAGGGGCACCTCCTGGGTGCTCATCCCTGTGTCTTCTGGGGGGAGCTGAAAGTCCCATGACTCCTCCTCAGACTCGTGTTTGTCTCATCTCACTCCCGGAACCTATTTGCTTTAGCGGATGTGTTTTAAGGGCTGCTCCATTGTGTGGCAGACTTGTGCTAGCACTGTGGGCACAGCAGGGTAAGGGAGACAGCCTCTGTCCTGAGGACCCATGGTATCTCTGGGGAAGCAGGTGAGACCCCCACTAGCACTTCCTTTCACAGCACCTTTGCCCACCGTTTCCTCTTCTCTGGTCATCCAGATCCTTCCAGGTCTTCAGGATCTTCTCTCTCTCCTACAGCCAAGCAAGCCCTCTCGTCTCTTCCTCCAAGAATGGTGGCGATAACACTCCATTGGCAAATACCTAATTCTGAATTGCTAGTGGACATGTGTGGGGTGTCCTGCATCCCCCAGTAAGCTCTGTGAGGGTCACAAATAAGTCTGTTTTATTTTATAGACCTTAAAGTACTTATCCGCAAGCCATTCAAGCAATAGTCATTGGTTAGTTAAAGCAGTACCCTAATCAATAGATTTACTATACTAGATATTTAACTTTTTAAAGTATTAGCCTTTGGCCGTCTGCATCTAATTTGTCCTAGCAATACTGATGCTTTTTGCAGGAAAGACTGTGATGCTCACTGTGTCTCAAGTATTCTGCATTAATAAAAACCTAGCTAAAGACGGGTGGTTCTGAGGAAAAAGTGGTCAGTTTGGTTTGAGGAAGGGGGAGGAGATGAAACCTGAACACGGTTTTGAAAGTCGAAATCTTGCAGGCTGGATGGGAGCAGAAAAATGTTGGACATAACAGGCTGTTGCAAGGGGGGAAAGGGAGTGTTGGCAGGCATCAAACGGCCTTGCTCAGTACCTCAACACTGAAGAATGTGTTTGGGAACACACAAGAAGTCGCTAGAGATTAGGTGCTGGGAGAGAAATGCAGGAGATGCATCTGCAGAGATAGGAAGGGCTGGGTCCCAGGGAGCCATGGAGGACAGACCAGTGCTTTGGGCTGTACTCTTTGGTGTGTCAGGATCCCTTAGGATGGAGCATATATAAACAGAGCCATGAGAAGTAAATACAGCAATGGACCCTTCAGTGTGATTGGGGAGTTTTCCTTTCGGTCGCCACCTAGTTTTTTAAGTAACAGAGTTTAGCTGTGGATAGCACATCAACATAAGTTCTCCAGTGTTAGTTCACTATAAAATTTTTAAATATATCTGAAAGTTCAGTCTCTTATCAGATGACAAGAATGCAAGGACTGCGCCAGGGTGGACTCATAGGAATTCATTTAATGTTTTCATATTGGAGGTTTCACGTAAAACACGCATTGCCATTCTGAAATCAAACCTGTGTCATAATGGCTAGAACTGTAGCTTTCATCATACTAACTAATCATTCTTCTGTCCTTACTGATCACAAATTTTTTATGTCCTTAATTTTAACGATTCTGTTGTGCGTTGTTTTCCATATACATTAATATTTCTATTAAATTTCTACATGCCTGCTTCCTTCACCTAAATCCTGCCATTCCCAACACAGCATATAATTATTAATTTCTTGATGAATAGAAATATATTTCATTTTCCTCTCTTTCAGGAACTTTCCTTCTGTTTATGGACTGCTTTTAAGAATAGTCAACTCACCAATGTGCCTAGTCAGTAAATGAATCCACTTGGGAACTTGAAAATCATCTTATTTTATTTTTATTTTTTTGCACAATTTTGTATTCTGTGAAGTGTTTTATTAAATGGTATGCTTTTAAATTTGGAAAGCCTGTTTTTTAAAAAGAGGAAAGAAAATCGATCTTATTTTGTGTCTCCTAATAACAGAAAGTGTGATTTGTATAGTAGTTAATAAAGCCTGTCTGTTGAAACTCCTTCTACTTTAATATAAGCCTCGAAAAACAAAGTCTTGTTATTTCAGCCCAGCTCTAAATTTTGCACACTTGAGAACCATACACAGCTGCAGCTCACTGCAGAAAGTCAAGAGTGTACATGTATTCCACATTTGAAGATGATTTGTCCATGTCAGTTATGGACCAATAAGTATGAAAGTGTTATGCCAAAAGTATTCTGTCACATGAAAGATTAATTATAAAGGCTTCTGAGGCGAGTGGCACTGACAGAATAGAAACCTGATTTTTGTGCTTCTCTGTCATTTGTTATGGAACATAAAGGTCATAATCCCTGTGGACAGTGTTACTGTGTTCATTCTCTTTTCCTAGTTTACTGGTGCATTGTGATTTTAATTCAGTATGCTCCAGGAGGATCTGTTTTATTTCTTCTTCTAGAAGCTCACACATGTACGTTTCCTTGTCTTCGAATTTCATGAACAGTCTCGCACATTGTTAAATTGTCGCTTTTTTACCTCAAAGACACATTTTCTCAAGGCATTCACTTTTTACAGTGGACCACATTTGGAGCATTGTGTTAACCACAGAAAGACTTCAAATAGTTTATCTTTTTCTTATCTTCTTATGATGCATCCTAAAACACAGTTCTCTACTCCTGCAGTTCAGACCTTTAGATTTGTCAAATACAAATTTTTCCGTCCCAGAAATGCATGGAATACAAGCCAGTGTGTTCGAGGGAGCAGCAGTTCTCTCAGTGAGCAGGTCATGCACAAGTAAAGGGCATGGGCATCTGTTACATGGCACGCTCCAGAGGGCTGTGGTAGCCGAGGAGCAGCTCGGTGTATGCTTTTGTGTGGAATTAATTTTAAACAAATAGGAAAAGAATTTTGAACTCTCTTTGCTTGCATCTTAATTCATTAAACATACATTTATTGGAAAACTCTTACATGCTGAGCCTATCCTATGTACTAGGCAGAGAGCAGAGAACAAAACAGAGGGAGTCTTTCCTGGAGAAGCTTACATTCCAGTGGCAGAAGACAGGCCATCAGCCACAAAAGGAGAGTGTCGGGTGGTGATAGAGTGAAGGAGAATGTTAGAGCACAAAAATGCAAAGAGGGGTTAGACTTTAATTTGGGTGGTTGAGGAATAATAAGGTGACATTTTAGCAGGGACCTTAAAAAGTAAAACAGTGAGCTACATTGAGAGACTAGCAAATACAGAGGTCCTGAGGTGGGAGCATGCTTGAGTGCTTGAGGAACAGCAAAGATGCCAGTGCAGAAATAATGGAATGAGCAAGGGACAAAGAACAAAATGAAATCAGGGAGCTGGCAGGACCAGGGCATATGAGGCCATCTTTGAGCTTTACTTTCATGGGAGTTATTGGAGGGATGGGAAGAGGAGTGAAGCAGAGGAGTCATGTGATCTAATATATAGTTTAACAGAATCACTCTGGCAGTGACAACGGAGAATAGGCTATAGTGGGGCAAGGCAGAGAGACCCGCTAGAGGCCACTGCAATGAAGGTAAGAGGGAATGTTAGCATAGTCCAGGGTAGCAGTGGTGCAAGTGTGGAGAACTGGCTAGACTTCAGATATACTTAAGAAGAAGAGCTGAGAAGACTTAGTACACAGATTAGTTGTGAGAGCTGGAAAATATAAAGTTCGATGATGCCAAGATTTTGATCCAGAGCCATTGGAAAATAGAATTGCCTCCTGAGATTATCTGGGAAGACTATAGAAAGAACTGGTGATATGTTGAGATACAAATCTGGAGGAGGTGGGGTGGGGGCAGAAGATCTCAGCTAGAGATAGAAATTTGAGAGCCATTAGAATATAGAATGTCATTTAAAGCTGTACTGTAAGTGTGGAAATGAAAGAACAGGACCCATGGAATGTTACAATGCTTGAGTCAGTGAGATGAGGAGAAACCAGAAAAGCAGACATGGAAGGAGCTGCTGTTAGGTAAGAAGAGAAGCAAGAGTAGTGCCCTGGAGAGTATATGAAGAAAGGATTTCAAGGAAATGGGACCTGATCCTTCACTGCAGATAGACCAAAAGTGAGATGAGGACTAAAGATTGGACAGGGCAGTAACACCAAAGAGGTCATTGGTGGCCTTGAGATTTACTTCATAGAGTGAAGGTTTGGAGCAAATTCAAGAGAGAATTGGAGGAGAGGAATTTATTCAACTTTTTCAGTGATCTTGCTTTAAGGAGTTGCTGGAGAAGGGTATAGAGCTGAGTTGAAAAACTTGAGAGTGTAGGAGAGAGAAGATTCCTGGAGAAATGTCCATGAGCAGGTGAGAGGTATGTATAAGCACTGTCTAGTCAACAGCAATGCAGAAAACATAGGTGCAGATGTAGGAAGGTGGGTGCATAGCATAAGATAGCCCAAGAGAGTGGCTGCTACCCCAGTCTACAGATCTTCTACTTCCACAGCTGTGTAACATTGCTATTAAATGATGCATGTCCCACCATGACCACAATCCTCAGGAGCTCCCTGACAGCTTCCAGGCTAACTTGGCAACTCCTCAGCTTATTACCCAAGTCCTTTCATGATTTGGCTTCTACCTGTGTCTCTAGCCTTAAATCCCTACTGTGATAATTATTAGGTAATTTCTAACTTCTGTGTCATCCTGACATTGCCATCTGTTGTCTTTTTTCATTTGAGATTTTCCTGGTCTTGGTAGAATGAGTGATTTTTCAACTGAAGCATGGACATTTGGGGTATTATGTTGGGAGATTGTGGATCTTATATAAATCTGTTTTAGCTGTCCTCCTTAGACACCGCTTTGATGAGAGAAGGGAAGTGCTGTCTTATTACTGCCTGGTGGAGGTAGAAGTGGTCCAGGTTCCCCACTTGGCCTCTGTTGACAAGGGGAGAGGGAAAGGAGGGTCTCTCCACTACTGCTAGGCAGAGTTGGGAGCTCTCACAATGTGTCTGCCGACACCACCATTGCTGCATTGGCATGGTGAGGGACGTGGTTGCCTCTTTACCACTGGGCAATGGGTGCTAAAATCCTAACTGTCCACTAGACCTTGATACCACACCAGCAGGGAGGAAGTGGGGCACCTCCTTATTGCCAGGTGGGGGTGAAGGTCGAAGATCCTCACATAGTCTCCACCATACCACAGGGGGTGTTGTTGCTAACAAGTGGACATGAAAGTCCTGGCTCTCCACTTGGCTTCTCTGACACCATGCTCCATACCGCGACACACATATTCTTCACTGAAGCCACTGAAAGCTGCTTGTAGCTCCTCAAACTGGCTGGACCTTCCTGTTTACACCTTCAGATGTATCCTTAGCCAGTCCACCTCACTCCTTTGATTCCTCTAACCCAGTGCTTCCCAACTTTTTCAGAACATGGCACCTAAAGGAAATTGTATACAGAACTCACTGGAGTGAGCAGAGGAGGCCCAGAGATACCCAGCCCTACAGAGCTTCCCCAAAAGCTGAGGGAGATCAGTATCTTTGTACACCTGAGACCCATTCACAGCACAGTGATTTAGAAGTTCCAAGATTCTACATAACTTATGCTTGTCCTTTGTGGCTTAGCCCCAGAAACTAACTCTAACACACAGCACTTTATACCTACATCATTACACTATGTTATAGTCATTGGCTTCCTTGTCTGCCCTGCTATGAGGCTTTACAGCCCTTAGCCTATTCAGGCTGCTATAACGGTGCACTCTGCACACTTGTGGAGATGGCACTGTGTAGTCACTGCCAAGATTTATTGCTTGCACCTTCAGGAGGGATGGCCTAAGCCATATTTGGGCCCCCTGGAGCCACAGCTGGGGCAGCCAAGGAGCACTGCACCAGAATGCAGTGAATGGAGGTTTCAAACTATTCTGCTCCCAAGGCCCTGGTATTCTGGGCCTGTGATGTGTAGGGCAGCCCCCAAGATCTCCAAAATGCCTTCAGGGTCATTCTGCCGTTGTCTTTATGAATAGCACCAGGCTTCCACCCATACATACTAATCTTCTTATCAAATGGTCACTTGGCCACACCCTTGGTGTGCTCTTCTGAATTCATTTTCTCATTCTCTACAATATGGTCAGGCCGAGAATTTCCCAAATCTTTAATTTCTGGTTCCCTTTTGATTATAAATTCCATCTTTAATTTGTTTTCTTGCATCTCTTACAAACATACTTCCAAAAGTATTCTTCACTGTGCTTTGAATGGGTCTCAGGTATACAAAGATACTGATTTCCCTCAGCTTTGGGGGAAGTTCTGTAGGGCTGGGTAGCTCTGGGCCTCCTCCACTCCAATGAGTTCCGTATGTATTATAATTTTCTATATGTACCATATTCTGAAAAAGTTGGGAAGCACTGGGTTAGAGGAATGAAATGTGTAAGGTGGACTGGCTAAAAGGATACATATGAAGATATAAACAGGAAGGTCCAGCCAGTTTAAAGAGCTACGAGCAGCTCCCAGTAGCCCCAGTGAAGAATACTCCTTGTGTTTATTACAAGCATACTTCTAAAGTTTGTGGAAAAATAGAATTAAAAGATAATACAAATCTTACTATGAAAGATTTGAAGTACTCTTATATAAGTAGTCAAGAGGAGCATCCTTAACACTTTGCTTAGAGATTTCTTCTGCCAAATACCCTATTTCATCAGTTGCAAGTTCTACCTTCCATAAAGCACTAGGACACAAGCACAAATCAGCCATGTCCTTTGCCACTTTATATCAAGGATGGCCTTTCCTCCAGTTCCCAATAACAATTTCCTCATTTCCAAGACCTCATCAGAGTGGGCTTTACCATCCATATCTCTACCAACATTCTGTTCATGACCATTTAGGTAATCTATAAGAAGACTGAGGCTTCCTCTACAGCTCTCCTTCTGAGTCCTCAGCAGAATCACCCTTAAGGTTCTTTTCATAGCAATGTACCTCAAAACTTCCAGCCTCTGCCTATTACCCAGTTCCAAAGTTGCTTCCACAGTCTTAGGTTTTTATTACAACACACCCCACTTGCTACTAATTTCTGTCTTAGTCCATTCAGACTGCTATAACAAAATACATTACACTGGATAATTTATGAACAATCGAAAGTTACTGATTGTAGTTCTGGAGGTGAGAGTGTCCAAGATCAAAGTACCAACAGATTCAATGTCTGGCGAGGGCTTGCTCTATGCTTCAAAGATGGCACTTTCTATGTTCCCTAAGACAGCAGGACGGGACGGGGGAGCTCCCTTGAGCCCCTTTTATAATGGCACACTAATCCTATTTATGAGGGTGGAGCCAACTAATCACTTCCTAAATGCCCCACCTCTTTACACTATCACATTGGGCATTAGGTTCCAGCATATGAATTTTGGAGGGACGTCAACATTTAGATTATAGCAGCCTGCTGGACAAAGACTATCTTAGATGACTGTATTCCCAACTCTTAGCCCAGGGTCTGACCTATAGCAGGTGCTCATAGTTGGCTACACAGATACACAATCAACCACCCATAGCTTTGGGGGAGAAGAGTGCAAGAGGGAGTTGTTCAGCACAAGAATAACTGAACAAAAGAAGCCTTTAGATTTGAAATGCAACTGTACTTTTCTCTGGCTAACTAAATTTTGGTCCATCTTAGAGAACTAGGGTTCCTCTTTGACATTTTCTTTCTTGTTATCAACAGTTTTTCAAGCATGGCAGGTTGAAATAACCATTCTAGTGTTTAATTTTAAAGGATCTGAGCATCTTCATGTGGCTTTAAAAATAACAGCCAATGGCTTTTTCAAAGTGTATTTAACAATATTAGACCCCCAAAGCTATCTTTTTAAAGTGTTGCCTATGGAGTTGTCAAAATTATGGTTGCTGCCATGCCAAAAGATTTTCTACTTTCTGGTAATCTGAGAATTCTGCCCTTCAGCGTGGCTAAAATCTGCAAAGTGACCCAGGCCAGGTTGAATAATTGGAGGCTCTGGCAAAATAATGCTTTTATGCATAACCTAACGGCTCCTCTTCCCATGCTGTTGCTCAGTGGTGACTTATATCATATTCTTCACTGTTGACCCTGCACTGGCTGCTTACTTCCGACCTCCTTCCTTGTGCCAAGTTCTGTGTCCCCACCTAACTTCCTTTAGACAGCACTAAACGCTTATGTTGGCAGTTCCCACTCAGCCTTCCCAGTTGTTCATTGCTCTTCCCTTGCCCCATGATGCCCTTCTTCCAAATGCATTCCTTATCTCGTGGAGGCAGTACAGCACAGTGCTTCGGGTACAGCCTCTGGAATCAGATTGGTACTAACTAGAGCTGGTATCCTGGTGTATTAGTTATCATTTGCTGTGTAGCAAACTGTTTCAGAACTTATCAGCTAAGAGAACAAATATCTGTGATGTCATACATTTTCTGAGGGTCTGGAATCTGGAGTCATTCTGGTGGCCCAGAGTCTCTCACAAGGTTGCAGTCTAACTGCTGGCTGGGGCTGCAGTCATCTGAAGGCTCTCCTGGGGCTGGAGATCCACTTGCGACCTCACTCACATGCCTGCTGGCCAGAGATCTCCACTCTTTGCCATGTGGGCCTCTCCATAGGCTGCCTGGGTATCCTTACATGACAGCTGGCTCCTTCTGAGCGAGTGAGTGTTCCTAGAGAGGGAGCATCCATGAATGAGAGAGTGCACAAGACAAAAGCCATAGACCTTTATACCCTAATTTCAGAAGTGACATAGCTTCACTCCTACCACACCCTATGGGTCAAACACACCACTCCTGGTACAGTGTGGGAGGTGGGGAGCCACAGGGGCCATCTTGGGGGCTGGCTCCCATCTGGGCAAGTTACATCTCTGTGTCTCTGTGTCTCACCTGTGAAATGGGGATAGGAGTGCCTACTCAGAGGGCTTGTCAGAATTTAGTGACATACATGCCAAGTCTTTAAAGTGAGACCTGACACATAGCAAGCACTTGACATGTATTAGTTCTTACTGCCATGGTAATACTTCCCTCTCTCCCCACACTTCCAGTTTAGAAGGTAGAAGCCAGCCCTTCCCCTGCCCGCAATTCCATTGCTCCACAGATCCATCATATCCATGTCCTCTACCCTGCTTTAGCTGGAGACCACATCACTTCCGCAACATAGTTGTGGCAGAAGAGATCCTTCTCAGGGCCTCAACTTCAGTCTTAACCCCTCTGTAATTTGCCTTTTTCCGTGTGGCAGTAGATTAAACTTTCCTAACCGCTCACACCCTTCCGGTGCTGCCTAATCGGCTCCAGGGTAAAGCCCAAGCTCCCTGGCTTGGCCTTCGAGGCCCTTCCCTATGGGCCCAGCCTCCCTCCCCTTTCCCCCGACCCCCACCCTCCACCCCCACCCCGTATTCTGGCCACTTGCCCTGCACGCCTCCGTGCCCTGCGCTGTCGCGCTGCAGTTGGGACCCCACTCACCTGCCGTTTCACTGTCTCGGACGCTTGCCTGGACCCTGTCCCGACCCGCTTTCAGAGCCGCCCCTTTCTCCTGCTCCCCAGGAACCTGACGCTCCATCTGGTGGGCAGTTTCACTGCCCTGAAACGCTGGCTTCCCAGGCCTGACCCTCCCGCCAGGTCCCCCACTGCAGCCGCCCTGCCGGGCACCGCATCTGCATTGTGAAGGTGCTTCCCGCTGTCCAGAGGGAAGGTGGGCATCGTGGGGACGCGGAGTGCTGACTGCAGGGTGCACGACAAGACCCACTGCGGTGGGAG
Organism: Cynocephalus volans; assembly: GCF_027409185.1. Classification (NCBI taxonomy): domain Eukaryota; kingdom Metazoa; phylum Chordata; class Mammalia; order Dermoptera; family Cynocephalidae; genus Cynocephalus; species Cynocephalus volans. The sequence goes on from NC_084474.1 coordinate 88,587,057, forward strand.
CATCTTGCCCAGCACTACACAAGCTAAGCATGTGCATGTGCATGTGCATGTGCAGTCTCAACTTGAAGATGCAGGACGGTCTGGTGCTGAAGTAGCCCGCCCTGAATCTCACCGGGAGCTGAAAGGCGGAGAGGTCTGAGCCCAGACCCGGCCGACTGCAAAGCCCCTGCTCACCTGCACGGTGTTCTGGGAGCGTCACCGCCGTCAACAGCAATGCAGTCTAGACACATTTTATAGCACACACACACAAAAGAACGCTTTTATTAACGTAAGAAGCCTTCGTTGACAAAAGAAATGCTTCCTGGGTTCCCTGAAGCCATCTAGGTAATTTTACAGAAGGGAGAAACGTTGCAACTTCGGATATAGGCGATGCTTACTCTGCTCCGAATCCCTTTCCAAACCCCGACCACCGTCGCCAGTGGAAGGGTTCGGCAGAACGGCTTACTCGCCAGTAGGACGTGGACATCTGCTGACCGATGTAGGAACCTCCGAAGGCTGTTCTATTCAGGGGGCACTTTGGGTATTTTGATATTATTCTATGGGGGTAACAGACAAACGGGGATGGAGAAATAAAATAGTTGCATCTGAGTACATAAAATAAAAATTGCTGGCGTCCTACCGTGGGCCACACTGCTAAGCGTTTTCTCAAATGTTACCGCATTTCAGTAGCTGCTTTGGAGTGACCGGGGATGTAATGAATCCAGCATTCACGGTGGGGTCGGATGTGGAGAGCTCTGCTCGCTGGCACCGAGGGGGCGACGGGGCGACGGGGGTGGCGAGGGACCCAGCGCGGGGATCTGCGCGGGCGCAGTGTGGCCTCGCCTGCTGCCTTCCCTCCTTGGTCCCGTGGTGTGCGCCGATCCATGCCAGGAAGACGTTTCCTTTTGAAAATGCCCCTCCTGTCCTGGCAGGTACCTCGTGTTCCCCTCTGGCGGAAGTTCCCTGCGGTACCTCCTCCGTGCTGAGCGTGGCTGCGGGGTGCAATGCCTCCCCTAAGTCACACAGGTAGTGGGGGCCCATCTCTGCTACTGAACCCTGCCGGGCACGCCGCTGGTTTCTGTGGGTATGTCCCTGAGCTCTCAGTCATCTGCAATGGCAGGATGAGGACTCACCCCTCCCCGTCACCCACCCTTAGCACCAGCAGGAGCTGAGTGAAACGCTGGCTCAGCGAGGGGTGCGCCCTGCTCGGTCCGGGAGGTCCTGGCAGCCTCTCCCCTCCCGCCCGCCAGCAGGTGTGGCCTGGAGTCCGCCCCGCCGCCATCTGCCTTGTCCTTGGCCTGCCTGGTTGGGCTTTTGCCGCCTCACATCATGCGAGTCACAGCCTTCCCTTAAAAGTTGCTGTCCCTGCCGGGGCTTTGGCCTCGGTCTCCTTGGCTGATTCTCCATCTCTCTCCCTGCCGGTTCCAGACCCTCACTTGCCCAAGGCCCTGGTTCTCTTCTCGGCTTCTTCCCTCCGGATCCTGGCCCCCTCTGGAGCCAGTTGGTGCCTCAACTGTGTAACCAATAGGAACCAAGAGGCCGGCCCAAGAAGTTCTTCTGCCTGTTTCTCCCAGTATTGGCCACTTCAGCTTCAGGCAGAGTGTGTCCTGGCAGGTGTCTGATGGCCTGTCACTGGGACAGGTTCTCCCTAGCCAGGCTATGGTCTCAACTTCCCTTCCTCATTAGCTAAGCTATGTGAAAGATCTCTTTCTCTCTCTCTGAGCCTCAGTTTTTTCATCTATAAAATGGACAGACTTCATTAACTACATTAGGACTTTGTTGAGAGTCTCTCAGAAGCTTGAAGTTGGTAATGATATAGATGGACCATGGACAGGAGCAAAGTTCCAAGGAAAGCATGCAGCTGTGGCTCACATATTCATTCATCGAGCATTGGTTGAGCACCTGCTGTATGATGGGCCTGGGCTGGGTGCAGAAGATGGGAGGAAACGTGCACAGAGGGAGGGGAGGAGAAAGTGGGCCGGAGGATCACAAACACACACCAGAAATGTGACAAAGAGCGTTTAGATCTCTAGTCTAATGTGGTATTTCAGCTGAACAAAATTCAGAACGATCTCCACAAACAACATGCTCTGATGTGCTAATTCGCTGTCTCCCCTGACTTCCAAAACCATGCCTCTGGGGAAGCAGCCCGCAGCTCTCTAGGGGAGATCAGTGTCCATACCCAAAGAGAATTCATCCCTGTGATGAAAACAGAGTGCAGACAAAGGGATCACATCTTCCCTTTACAGGCAGAAGCCAACTGTAAATTCATGATTTCCAAAGATGTCAAAGATAATCGCAGAGGCAAGAGCAGAAGTCCTCAAAAGAGGGAATTGAAAGGCAGCAGAACCCAGGCAGCTGAGTCCCCTGCACCCTGGACAGAGCTTGGCTGCAGCAGCAAGTCTGTGACACATCTGTAATAGGAAGCTTAAAATCCAAGGAAGCTCAGGAGTGCTGGGCCAGCATGGGTCTCTCCACCTGGATACTCTAGACTGTGAGGATGCAGTGTTCGCAATGGAAACCACAGCCATTTCATGGGGAAACACGTGCTGCGTTAATCGTGTGTGAGTGGATCCTTCCCTCCTTAATCCTCCTTCTTGAACCAACCGGTGCAATCATATGACAGAATATTTATTTCCCTCAAAACTTTTCTTTCTTACAAATCTATTATACTGAATAAATGAGATCAAAATTAGATACTTTAGAAAAAAACACTTCTTTCCCATTAGACAATATTAAACGGTGAGCCTATTTCTCTGTTGCCGTATAGCCAACATGTTTCCTTTGGCCCACACAATGTTTTAGATTATTTTCATGTATTGTCAGGTAACTCCACACGAACATCTAGATTGCTGGCTTCTCTTGGTAAAGCAGATGGTCTGCATCTTCAGATTGCTGCCCACAAGCACACAGTGTGCTGGGGCATGGAGCAGTGCCATCGAGGCTCAGCCCTGGTCCCCACTGATCTCTGTCACCTCCCACTCAGCCCACTTCAGGCATTTGGGGTAATTCTTTGACCTCATTTACCATGTGCATTTAATGTACATAGTCTAAGCAGCGAGGCCTTGGTAACTCTATTTTGTGGCTCAGAGCAGTCAAATTAGCTAGAAAAAGTGGCAGCCCAGCCCTCTCTCTCTGTACCACAATAGGATGGCTGTTTGGACCACTCAGCAGTACCTCCAGCTCACGCCTGCCTCCTGCTTCACTGTGAGAAGAGGGGCAGGAGGTGGGGCCTCGACTAGGTTCCCTGGGTGGGCACCTGACCTCCCCTCACTGATGACCTACCAGCAGATGACCCCTGACCTGAAGGCTGTCAGGATCATCCCCTACCACTCCTCACTGGGGCAGCCCTTGCTGGTGAAAAAGGAGGGGCCCTACCACACTGGCCACAGGTGACAGGAGAAATTCCACCACCTGAGCGAGAGTCAAATGCAAAAAGCCGACCCCCACCCCCAGCCACCCAGCATCCCCATTTCCCTGACCAGCACAGCTGCTCTGGCAGCTGAGGGCCTTCGGGCTGCTCTCCCACTCTCGTGCTCGCACCTTGCTTTAAGGCTGTAATGACCAGCACTTCTGTGGACACAGGACCTTCTGGGTCTTGGGAACCTTTTCCACTCACTGGTGCCCCAGGCTTTCTGCTCCCCTTCATTCTCAGACTGCACCAGAGGCATTTTCCCTGATCCTAGAGTGCTGGCCTCTATCCACTGTCCAAAGATGCTAAGAGGCATGTGGCAGCTGTGCAAAGCACACTTGGTGAGCGAGGCAGTGAAATCCCAAGCAAAGAGGCCTATTCTGGTGGGCTAGGACCGGGGATCCTGCCAAGCCTGGACACCCTGCTGTGGCATGGAGAGCACGTGGAGCACAGACCCACCACTGCCTAAACTGTGTCCCCGCCGAGTAATGTGGCCACTCTGGGCCTGAGTCCTTGTTGGTAATATCTAGACAGGCAGGAGGTTGTTTCTAGAACACAGCAGGTCCCTGGTGGCTGGTTATTGTTACTGGGGAAGAGGAGAAGGAGGCTGGGGAGAGGGAGCGCCATGAAAGGACAGTCAAGACGAGGAATAACCAGAGGGCCGGAGCCACAGCATAATTCAGATCTGGGCATTAGTCTTGCTAGGCCATGACACAACCTGTGTTCAGGATGGCCTCATCTCGCAGAGCGCTCTGTCTTCTCTCTGCTGAGAGCGTGGCCACAACGCTCTGTGAAACCAGCAGGCCCAGCGGGTACAGCTCGGGAACCAACTGGGGCAGTACCACTGTGGGGCTGGGCTCACGGGAGATGGGGCCCCACACTCCTAGGCCGCTGTTCAGGTGCTGGTCACATTTGTCTCTGAGGATAATCCCCTTGTGGACATGGTGTGGGGCAGTGACACCCAGCTCAGCTCTGCCACCTCCTGGCTTTGTGATTTGGAGCAGCCCCATAGCTCTCTCAGCCTCAGTTTCCTCAACTGGCAAGTTGGAATGTAGCCTCGTGGGTTTGTGGAATTCGAGGAAAACTTGGGCAAAGCTGGCACAGAGTGAGCATGGGGATGGAGGCGCTACTCCATGGCCTATGGCCTGTCTCTGAAAAGTGCCCCCAGTCCCCACAAGCTATGGGCAGTGGTGGGGAGAAGGGGGAGGGGTGGAGTGCAGAGAAGCATAAGCAGGAAAAGGAAGGAAAACAGAAGCCATCTCAGCTCTCGAAGGACAAGCACAGACACTTGTCTGCTCCATAATGGCTTTCTATTTTTAGATGGTGGCGCTCTCTGTTTGTGACCTGCTTCGTAAATAGATGCTTTACAGAAACAGATTGGGGCCATCCTGTGGGGACGAGAGGAGAGTTGGGGAGCACAAGGGGCTGAGCCCTCCTTCTGTCTCCCAGTGAGGAGCTGCAAGGAAATCAATTAATGGAGGAGCTACAGAGTGGCAGCCCAGGCTGGCCCCCTTTCCTGGGCCATTTCGAGGGCATTCTCTGCACAAAAGTTATTTGCTCAGTCTTATCAGAATTGAGGTAAATGCAGCCAAAAAGGTAGGAAAGAGAGGGCAGCTGGTCACGCCAGTGCATGATAAAAAGGGGATCAGACTGAGATCCATGAGAAAGAGAAGGGACTTCATCTCCATGGGCACCTCCTACAGGCCAGGTGCTGTGCTGGGCACAAGGACCCATGATATATGCTCTTACCCACGATTCCATTCCTACAGTAACCTGAGAGCTGGGAACCATGTCCCCGTTGGATTCCTGAGGAATCTGACCAAGATCCCAGAAGGCAAGGGACTGAGTTGGGCATAGATGCCCCTGTCTGGCTCCGAGGTGGGGACAGGTGTTGCTTCCCCTCCCATGTACCGTGTTAGTCCTGATGGGCCACAGCACATGCTCCAGCCCTGGCATTGGGCTCTCACCAATGGCCAGCAAGGCATGGTGGCAGGTGCCACCTCCCAACCAAGGCACTCAGGACAGTGTGCCTTCTGTGACCCAGCTTCTCCCCACAGTGGCCTGAGGCGAGAGGACAATGCCACACATCAGGAAGGGCCTAAATGGCTTCCAGGAGTGTCCCCCCCTGCCCTGGACCACAATGCAAATGAAAATAACTTTTCGTGGAGCCATCACTGAGACATGAGAGCTTTCTGTGTTTGGTTTGGCTCTTTTGATAGCCTGTCCTTGTTAGTGCAGGCTCCATGTCTGTGTTTCTCTCCACTACACCATGAGGTTAGGGGCTGTAGGAAAGTTCTAGGTGGGTCATGTCCACTCTCTGAGCCTTAGTTTTCTCATGTGGAAAATGGAGGGATTGCTACACTCCCGTCAAAATCCATTGTACCTTATAATTCTGAGGTTCTCAGGACAACTCTGCTTCTGGCTCAAAGTCATGGGACAGGCATGGAGGTAACAGGGGAGGTGGGGACACCAGGTCAGTCAGGGCTGGTTCCACCCCTCTCTCTGGATAGATGCCAGGGGCCCCAGGGGCTCCTTCCTCCCACCCTCCATTTTTTCTCTTGCTCTCCTTCCTCACCTTTCTGCGACAAAGTCACGTAACCAGGCTCAGTTCCCCCAGTGCAAATCTAGTAGACACTGTCAGTGGCCACCTGCTGTGCCCCTGGCCACTCCTGAGATCATCAGAAGCTTCCAGCCTTGAGCATCACAGTTTTCTCTGCCTTGAGTGTACCCATGGAGTCAGTACCAGGTAAATAAATTCACCAGGTCCGTTGCCTCTTGGTGTGAAAATTCAGAAGCCAGTGTCTGAGAGGGACCACCATGGGGCTGAGCCCCAGGTGTCTTGGTGGTGACAGCTCTTTAACACCCTCTCCTGGACGTTCTCCTTCCCTCTCAACTCCCATTCTCTCATGTGCTTCCTGGGATCACCTCCTGAAGAAACTGTTTGGATCCTTGTCTTAGAGTCTACTTTTGGGAAAACCCAAACTGTAGTCAACAGAATAATGCCCCCTCCAAAGCTATCCTAACCCCTAGAACCTGTGAATAGTTACTTTATGTGGCAAAGAGAATATTGTAGATATGTTTGGTTAAGAATCTTGAGATGGGGAAATGATTCTGGATTATCCATGTAGACCCAATGTAATCACAAGCATTCTTGTAAGAGGAAGGCTAGAGGTTAGAGAGAGATGTGAGGACCGATCCAGAGATTAGAGTGATGTGCTCTGAAGTGGAGGGAGGGGCCCTGAGCCAAGGAATGTGGGCAACCTCTAGAAGCTGGGAAAGACAAGGAGACAGATTCTCTCATAGAACCTCCAGAGAGGAACAAAACCCTACCAATACCTTGGTTTTAGTTCAGTGAGACCCATATTGAACTTCTAACCTGTAGAACTTCAAGATAATAAATTTGTGTTGTGTTAAGCCACTAAATACGTGGCAATTTATTACAGAAGCAACAGGAAACTAAGACACAAAATGGATGTTTTGTGATCCTCGGGTGCAATGGAAAGAGCTCACGTTGTGGAGGGAGGCTGGCCTGCTTTGAATTTCCCGACCAGCTGGAAGCCTTTAGGTGAATTATGCAAACTCTCTAACTTGTGATTTTCTGATCTGACCTTCTGATAGATCACTGGCATTGCTTAAGAGAAAACCCAGCAGGAGGCAGGGAGTAGGAAGAAGCCAGAGCAATTTATTTTTTATTTCCCTTAAACACCAACAACACTTTACATTCTGTGCGGAGAAAACACACCACCTCATTATCTCTCAGGAGAAATGTATTGCTCCTATTAGTTATGTAATTGAATTCAAAGAAGATGGTAGGTTTTTGTCACTTTTATTTACTGATTTTTGTGCTCTGTCTCATCCCCTATGAGAGGATTTGGGGATGGTTTCCTGCAATGCCCACACACTACACATATGGAGAAAAAGAAAAGATGAGCACATGTGGGGAAAGTAATTGGGGTTGAGGCAATGAGATGCAGCCAGAGGACGGTGGCATTGGAGGGCAACTTGCACAGCATAAGGCCCCAGACGGGCCTGTATTAGTCTGTTTTCTGTTGCTTATAACAGAATACCTGAAACTGGGTAATTTATAAAGACATGAAATCTATTACTTAGAGTTTTGGAGGCTGGGAAGTCCAAGGTCCAGGGGGTGCAGATGGTGAGGGCCTTTTTCTGGATGGTGACTCTCTACAGAGTCCATGGTGACACAGGCAATGACATGGAGAGAATGACCTGAATAAGAGAGCTAGCTTTCTCACTTGCTCTCCTTATAAAGCCATAAGAACCACACCCATGACAGCCCATTAAACCATCAACACATTACTCCATGAATGGATCAATCCATTCAGGAGGACACAGTCCTCACCATCCAATCACCTCTTAAAGGCCCCACATTTCCATCACCACACTGGGGGTTAAACTCCAACATGAGCTTGAGGGGGTCATTCAAACTATAGCTGGGCCCTGAGCATCCTGGTAATCAAGGCAAAAAGAACTGAGGGTAACAGCAAGGCTCAAGTGTCCACAAGACGCATCCTTCACGGTGTGTGGAAGAACACACAGGAGCACCCCTCAGCCTGAGGGGCACAGTGGGAGGGAGCGTCAGGGAGGAAAGCAGAAGGTAAGACCCGGAAGCCTCCTGGAAGAGTCAGTGCCTGAGCTTGCTCTTGCAGATTGAGGAGACAATGAATGACAGTCCAGGCAAAGAGAACAGCATGAGCAGTGCCTGATGGAGAAAGGGAGAGTGACAAGCAGTGACATGCACCTGGAGGAGGGTGGGGTGAGGCCGGGAGGTGGGCCAGGGCCTCATGAAGAAGTCCAGGAGCACCTCACCGCCTTGCCAAGGACCTAGAACTTGACCCAGTGGGCAGGCAGTGAAGAGCAGCTGGGGGTTTAGGTTGGGACAGTGACAGCATGACAGCCACATTTTAGGAGGAGTCAGCTGCTGCGTGGGGAAGCTGGGTGCAGGACAGGGATCCCTGGCTGACGGGAGGCAATTTCGGGTTCCAGCAACAGTCCTTGTGAGACATAACACATGCGTCTGAATCCACCGCTGGCTCCTTTCCCACTGCCCCGGGCCGGGTGCAGGGAGGACCAGCATAGCCCATAAGGCCCAGGTTCTCCCCTGATCCCCACTCATCAGCCCTCCTGTCTTCCCAGGTTTCAGAAGCCCCAGCTTGAGGCAACAGGTAGAACCTGAAACGTGTTCGCAGCAATGTGGAGGGACACTTTGTCTAGCAGTGGCTGGTCCAGAAAGCCTGGGCTGCCTGGAAACCCCAGCCTGGGAAACCACAACCACCTCATGCCTGGGAAGCTCTATCCACTTTCCTCCCTCTCTCCAGTCTCCACAGGGTGACCAGAGGCACTTTTCTAAGACAGGCCAACCTCCTGGTGGGCCCCAGGATGGCCCACTCATCAAGGCACTCACTCCTTCCCCTTCTGAGCACTGGGCAGCGTGAAGCACCCGTAGCCCCTGACCCCTTCCTGCTGCTCTCCCCGAGCCTCCCTCCCCCCCGCCCACCAAATGTTGCCAGCCCTGGGAAGGTGAGTCCCCAGGCCCTGAACAGAGGAGATGGGCACACCGAGGGGAGGAGAGGCGGGCAGGCTGGCGCTTCCTGAACAGGCGTGGGCTGGGCAGCATCAGACTGTCTCCAGGATTTCTAGAGCGGCTCTTTCCACTCTTCTAGTTGATGGCCTCTGCTGCTGCCCTGGCCAGCCCTGGCACCCACGTCCTTTCTCAAAAACAGGGAGCAAAGTCTTCGGGGGCCAACAAGGTGCCCAGCACTTTGCACATGTTGGGATGGGACAGGCTTCAATGCCATATTTTGAGATTTGTGTCAGTTAGGAGCCTTTTGTTTGCAAGTGTCAACAGGACCGTGAAGAAGCTGGCTTTCAGCCACAGGAGAATTATTGATTCAAGTAGCAGAAAAGTCCAGAGGATAAAGCTAGCTTGTCTCTTAGATTTGGTCCCTTGGGGCCGGCACTGTCCCTGGACTGGCTTTGCCCTCAGGCTCTCAAGATGGCTGAGTGTCCTTCCAGGGTGGCATCTGGTCATCCCAACACAGCCAAAACTCTTCATTCTGATTGGACAGACTTGGGTCACTTGTTGCCAGCCTCTCAGCCAATCACTGTAGCCAGAGAAAGAAGATGCTAATGGCCCGGCCCAGGTCTCCTCTTCAGCCCCGGGCCACTGCCGATGTGGGGAGCCCTGGTGCACCAGAAGTGACGTGGGCACAGAGGCCATTTTGGATGGCTGTGGGCTAGAGTCACAGGGAAGGCATGGAGGGGGCCACAGATTTCTGAACAAAGCAGGGTTAGAATTGGACCAGAGGACAAGGGCAGGGAGAGAAGAGGATGTCTCAGGTGACAGTCACAGATGGGCCATCTCTGCATTTTCTTCAAATCACATCCTTTCTCAAAAATGAGTGCAGCTCATCTGAGAGTCTGGAAATGTGGTGCCTCTAGGCTAGGGTTGCCAGATTTAGCAAATAAAAATACAGGATGTCCACTTCAATTTTAATCTCAGATAAGCAACCAGTAAGTCTTTAAGTATGTACTTTGCAATATTTGGGACTTATTTTACAAAAAAAAATTATTTATTGTTTATCTAAAACTCAGATTAAACTGGATGTCCTATATTTCATCCAGCAACCCTACAGTCTAGGTACTCTCTTTATTTTAAAGCATCCTCACACCCTTCAAAGAGAGATTAGACTTGTTCTGTGTGAATCCGGGTAGAACTCACATCCGTGGGCATCGTTCCCTAGGACAGGGATTTTCCAGCTCAGTATGACAGGCATCCTACAGAAGTCAAGGTTGTCCAGTGGCACAATGAGCCAGTCCCCCAGAGGGAGGGAAGCCTGTCTCACAGTGGAACCCTAACCCCCTACCCCTTACATTTCCAGGAGAAAGGGGCTTCCCTGGACTGTCTCAGATGGGCAGAGCTCATCTCATCGCTCTCTACTCATATCTAGTTGGGACCAGAGGGAAGCAGAGGTGTGGGAGATTATGCCATTCTTATGATATCAAACTTTTCCTTGGGGAGGGGCAGCTGTCCCAAGTTATAAACTTGGGTCTTGGGGAAGAGGCAAAAGTGTGGACAGGTACTTTGTGCTGTGTAGCTAAGTCACATGCCCCTTTAGCCAAGCTTCTCAGCCAGGAACAGACTTAGTTGAATATGACAGAAAACTACAAATAGTTGTGATTTTACAAGATAGAAGTTTGTTTCTCTCACATACAAAGAATGTCCACAATAAGTCAGATAATGTAGAGCTGGTACAGTGACTCCACAGCCTTCCTCTCCATCACCCAAAATGCACCCTTTCACCCTAAGAATAACCTCATGGGCCAAGACAGCTGCTGGGGTTCTAGCCATTGCCTCAACCTTTCACACTGGTAACAGGAAAGATAAAAGTCATCCCCACCCCAGTGGCCAGTACTTTTGGCCAGTACTTAGCAATCACTCCTGGTTGCAGGGGAGGCTAGACAATGTAGTCTTCTAATGGAATACATAACATGCATGAAATGATATTTCATGAGGAAGAAGGGGGAAAAATATTGCATAGTCACCAACATTTGGTGCCACTTTGATCTCCACACAAATGAGTTCTGAATTCTCAACTGGCTCTGATCTTGGATGGGGTGGGCTGGGTTTTACATCCACTCGTGAGTTCAAGCAGGTGCCCGATGCTCCCTCTGGCCAGGAAAGGGATTCCTGCCATTATGCTGGTTGCATGAAGCCAGCAGTTTTCTAATCCTTTCTCCTAACAAAAATCTTACCAGTATGAACAGCTGGTGCAATTGAAACTGCTCTGGTTAAGGCCAGGCCCTGGAGCTTTTCCACAACACTCTCCTGTGCTGGGCCTGGTAAACCCCTTGGAAAGCCACCAGACCGGTCACCCTTGGAGGCCCTTCCTGTTCTGACGCCCTATGACTCTCAGGCTTGGTGACCCCAGGGTGTCCTTTCTCAGAGGTGACCTCAGATACAGACCCACCAGCTTTCTGGAAGATTCTATCATGAGGTGCCCATAGGGGATCCCTTAAATCTCAGCTTTGAATTTGAGAATTCACTGTTGCCAAATAGAATGCCATTTGAGGATAAGACCCCAGAGGAGAAATCAGGACTCCTTCTCACCCATAGTCTGGGTCAAGGCCAAAGACAAGTTGAGCACAGCACTGTTGGTGGGAGGTATCTGGGTGGCATCTGTCCCTGCTGTGAGAAGGGAAAGGGCTTCAAGCCACGTCTCCACTGGGGCCCCCCACTCACATACGTTCTCTAGCTGCCCTGTCGTCAGCCCTGTCTCTCTGGTCCCCTCCAGCTCGAGAGAGGGAGGCCTCCCCACCCACTTGAAAACCAGTCAGGAAGAAGGCGAAGCCTGGCACTTCGTGTCTGCTTCTACGTGGTGTCTTTCTGGTGCTCCCTAATTTAGCCCAGGGGTGGCAGCCAAGCCCTAGTGGGTGGTCGCATCTGTCTTCATCTGGTTTCCCTTGGCCTTGGGCATCTCAGTGGGCTGGTGGAGGAGGTTTATAGAGCACACACTCAGGGACCCTGGAATCCCAGCCACCTGTAATCTGGTCACCAGAAAAGACCCACCGGCAGGGCCGTCTAGGATTGACTCCCCCACCCCTTCACATGCACATGGCAGGAGAGAGCTCATCATTAATGGCAGCCGCTGCCTCCCCAGGGAGAGCCTTCCCTCCCATCTCAAGTGGCTGCTGCCGTGTCTCTGGCCACCTGTGTATCCCAGACCCCGGATCTGGGCACCCATGTATCCCAGGCCCTGGAGCACCGGCACGTAGTAGGTGTTTCATACACACTGTGTGAGCAAAGGCCCAGAAGGGTGAATGGTTGGGGCCAGATAACGAGCACTGCAGTTGCCTTGAGCGAAGGACACCCAGGAAGGAATGAAAAATTGCTTTGGAAAAGACATTTGTGTCTTCTTTACTTATTAATGTGTTTATTCATTTATCACTTATATTCTGTCTACTCCTTGAAAAGGACTTGAGCAGTCTTACAATATTAAAACACATATAAAAGAAAAAAAAAAACCTTCGAAATAAAGATCATTTAAAAGCAGAAAAAATATATAGGTTCTAGGTTGGGCTGAAGTTGTTTCTGCCTCTCAGCTATTAATTCAGCTCCGAGCTACCTGGAGGTAAAGCAGGAAGGGACGCGTGTTGAGTCACCTGGGCTGCACCCTCAGTGAGTCAGGGAGTGACACAGGGGCGCCCTCGCCTCTCCCGCCCTCTGGCCAGCAGGGATCATGCCTGCGCCTCGTCCTTGGCTTCATGAATCCCGAGAAGGATCAAAACTCTGCCCACTCCATAGCAGACATGAACTGCTTTCTCAACTGTTGTCACAATTGGCTACGGGGAGCACATGTCCCAAAGAATGTGTGTCTGGTAATAGTTTATATGTCAGAGTTCGTCAATGTACTTGCTTTCCTAAAATAATTGAGAATGGCTTTAGAGCATCGCAGTAGCTGCTGCCAGGGGCAGTGGGGAAGGGTTGCAAGGCCTTAGGAGTCTGGCAAAGGTTCCTTGTCTCAATGTCCCTGGGAGCTGTCAGATTGGCCCATTCACAAATGCACCGCCCCGGGGGACAAAGAGGGCAAGAAAGGACGCCTCAGGCGCTTCTGGTGGGAGAGAAGCAGGAGGAAGGGATGGGAAATTAGCGAGGAGGAGCCATCTGGGTAAGGATCCTCCAGGCGCTGCGGAGAGGGCCTCTCCCCTTGCCAGGCCTCCAACCCCACAGCTGCAGGAAAACCGTGGGAACCGTCAGGGAGCGATGAAGATGGGACGCAGGGCCCCACAGCAAGGAGCAAGTGAGGGGCCCTCTGGGACTGCTCCCAGTCGGGGGCCCGGCCACCCCGAGGACAGGAGAGGGAGCAGGGACGCTGCCCACCTTGACCACAGCCCTCCCCCATTGGAGTCTCACTCAGCCCCAGCCCTCCTCCTAGAACAGCCCCGACCAACAGTCCTGGCTTGGCCAGTGCAACCCTCCCCAACGATGGGGCACCCACATCTCCCCCAGGCAGCTCTAGCAGGATGGCGTGAGAGGTGCAAGACACAGGCTGCTATGGGAGCCAGGGGACCCTGAGGCGGGGCCATTAGCCCTGCCTTCCTCTGCTGGACCACAGGCACAGGGAAGGCGGCTCAGTATTTACATCACCAGCCACGGACGTGGTGCTCGGTACATGCTCACCACACACGTGCCCATGGAAGTGGGAGCAGGAGGGAGAGAAAAGAAGCCGGGGCAGAAGAAAACTAGTACTTCCTTATATTGACCTGAATCTTGCTTTCCTGTTGCTTCTACCCACTGGCCTTTGCCTTGAGCTTTAGGCCACAGAGAACAGATCCAACCTCTCCTCCACCTGACCACACTTCCAGAATCTGAAGGTGACAGTCACCCTCTGACCCCCAAAACATGTTCCAGGCTAAGTATCCCTAGGCCCTTGACTGCTCCTCTGCTGCCTGATTTCTACCCCTGCCCTTGCTGGGCCAGGGGAATGTGGAGCAGCCACAGCAGTAATAGTGGACCAGCCCCCGGGCCAGCTGCTGGTCTGAGCCCTGGACAGAATGAACTCATGGGCTCTTCACAGTCTCATGGGTCAGATGCCATTATCTCCACCATATCACATGTATTAGTCACTTTTCTGTTGCTGATAACAAATACCTGAAACTGGGTGATTTATAAGAAAATGAAATTTATTTCTTACAGTTTGGGAGGCTGGGTAGTTCGAAGTCCAAGGGGTGTATCTGATGAGTGTCGCCTTCTGGTGGGAACTCTGCAGAGACCCGTGGCGATGCAGGCAATCACAGGGCGAGGGCTGGGCGAGAACACCCAGTGAGCTCACCTGCTCTCCTTAGAAAGCCACCAGTCCATACCCGTGACAACCCATTAAACCATTAACCCATTACTTCATGAATGCATTAATCCATTCATGAGAGCACAGTCCTCACGATTTGATCGCCTCTTTAAGGTCCCACTTTTCAACATTGCCACATTGCAAATCACGCCTCCAATGTGAACTTTGACAAACCTTCAGACCACAGCATTACAGGTGAGAAAACGAGGCACAGAGAGAGTGAGACAGGACCGTAGGTCACAAAGTGTCAGAGTGGGATTTGAGCCCAGGCAGCCGGGCTCAGGGAGGGGCAGGGCAGGAGCTGTTTCCAGTGCCAGGCTCTTGGCTTGTCTTCAACTCCTGACACCTCGGGGTGAGCTGGAGACCCTCATTTAGAAGGTGAGGAACTAGAGGTTCTGAGGCTAAAGAGCTTCTCAAGACACCAGACAGCTGCTTCGTGGCAGACCTGGGACCTCTGCCCTCCTCTCCCGGTCAGGGCCTGGGCTTAAAGCACAGAGCTCCCATCCAAACCACCCCGGGTTCTCCATCCTGGCACCACAACTGTGCAGCCTTTTTGGATGCATGTGCCTGGGCTTGTCCGGAAGGTTCCCGTTCAGGGGTGTGACCCAGGCATCTGTAGTTTTCTAAAGTTCCCTAAATGATTCTGATGTGCCATGAGGTTGAGGGTCCATCTACCCAGCGCTGGGAACACCTTGATGGCAACTCTGGTGTGTTCGTCCAGTCTTTCCTTGAAGACCTCCAGCTCCCTCTCGAATTGCCCAACCCCTCCCCGATGCTCTCATTCCACTGAACTCCCACAGCAGCTTTTCCCCTTCTGCCCCAGACCCGTCCTGCACTCTCCTCTGCCCTGCTCTGTCCCCTGGGAAGCTGACCTCTATGGTTTCTGGTTGCGTTCCACAAAAGGGAGGCCCGGCTTGGCTCCTGGAGTATCTGTTCAGCGTATGGGTCCTCCATCCCCTCCTGCTGGGCAGTGATCTTGGCATGGCCACGCTCCTCTGCCTCTGCCACTGCTCCCATCTGGCACCCTATCCATGGCTGTTCTCACCCCCGCGTCCTCCGGCCTCCACAGGCTGGGCTGGCAATGGTTTCCTACCACTGCGAGTACCTGGGGGTAGCTCGTTGGTGCCTCTACTCTGCCCATTGTCTGGCTAGGGGGTGGCTAATGTCTGAAATCCTATCGACATAGCCAGTTGCAGAGCTACTTAATCCTGTTCGTGACGCCAATTGTAAAGCTACTCAACCACGACTACATCAGTTGTGGTGCTCCGGCTAGACGACCATGCCAGTTGTCAGGCTCTTTTACCTGCCAGTAATCCTGCTGATTGGGCTGATGGTTGAGCTAGGGCTGGGTCTGAAGCTCCCAGACCCCTCAAGCCCATTCACAGACTGGGTCATAAACCCTTCATATGCCAGGCTGGGTCACCAGACCCCTTCACACAGGTCTATGAGCTAGGTAACTGGCCAAAAGGTCCCTGGAGCCATAGGTTGGAAAGCATGGCTGCATGGGGAAGACTCCTGAGGCCGATGCACACCCACCTGCTTCACCAAAACTACTCCTCTCCCTCCTCTCTCTCTCTCTCTCTCCCCCCCCATCTCTCTCAAGAACACAAGAATAGCAAGAAAACTAAAAAGATACATTGGTGCACAAATGCACTAAATCCACACACACACAATTTGCTTACAATGGATGTGCTAAACCACACCCAACGGGACCGAGGGAGGGCCCTGACCAAACTATTCTATTTTCCCAACACAGTCCCTCTATGAAAGTAGTTTTAATTAGGCCCTTTGAGTGTGTCCTCAGCAGAGATGCAGCAGTCCTGCTGGGGTAAGTCTAGTGCCCCGTCTACTGGGCAGCCCTTCAGGCATTTGAGGATAGCCACTGTGTATCTGCAGGACTTCTTCCCACCAAGGATCCTAGGCCTTCCAGCAGCGCCCTGTCTCTTCCTGCGCTGCTGGGTGGCCTTGGGAGAGGCCCAGGGCAGCTTCCATTTAACAGACAACTCGAGGCGATGGTGTTGACATGGAGCCCCACTGTCTGGAAGATGAACACGATCACAGTAATTTAAAAGCCTAGTACCCAGAAAGCACTCAGTACAGAGCAGCTATCATAATTTGTACGTTTTGAATGAGCTCCTGAAAGAAGTTAAAATTTATATTGCATCTGTTAGCTTCGCAGGAACCCGAAAAATGGATTTAAGCAAATTAGCTTTTTTCCTCTCATAGTGCTGGCCCTGCAGGTCACTGGTCCAGAGGTGGAATGAGGGCTATAACCACACAAGCACTAGAGAATGCACATTCTGCTGGAGGCTCCCTCTGCAGAGGAGGAAATGTCACCCAGAGAGCCTGAGCAACTCACCCAATATCCCACAGCAGAGCTGGGTTCTGGCCCCAGGCAGTCGGGGTTCAGTGTTCCAGAACATGCACTGTGGGCATGGCAGCTCTGCTGTGCTCTGGGTCCTTGGCAGGTGGTTTCCATTCTCAAGGTGGCCACAGAGGGCCACAGCTGCTTGAGCCATCATGTCTGGTCCATGCAGGGAAAGGAAGAAAGGCTGGAGTTTTCCAAGAGCTTTCCCGGAAGCCCCACCTTGTGACTTCTAATGAGTGTTCTTCAGCCAGAGCGTGTACCTGACATTCCTCACTGCCCGGGAGACGGGCACAAGGCAGCCCCACACACTGTTTTTAAGCGCCTTGGTTTGGATCTCCCCATGGCAGAGCTGCAGATGCAGGCTTGGCTGCAGGTCAAGTATCTGTGAGGGAGCAGAGAGAATGAGACAGAGGAGGAGAAACAGCAACAAAGTGTGTGTTACTGCCCTCGGGCTGCTTGGGTTCAGTCTGAAAAGGAAGCCTCCTGTAAAATAAGTCTGGACTGCATGCTGCCCAGGGCTCTTCCAGCTCTGACCTGACGATTATTTGCACAAGGGGCTCAAAACCTGGCTCAATAATGCACTGAAACTCATATGCATCTCTCTTTCCAGTCTTCATATCGGAATTAGCTACTGAATTTTAAGAAAAAGCTTAGAGAGTAAAAAGAAGAAAGAAACGAGAGACTGCCCAATAAGGGAAAATTCCCAGCAGGTTTTCCTATATTACATGCCGCATGTTCCCATGGAGCGCTGCAGCTCTCCACAGAACCTGCAGGGCAGGCCAAGGCTGGGGATCTGCCCAGGAGTAAACGAGGTCAGAGGCTCTCAGTGCCAAAACGCACTGCTGGGCTCACCTCCACAAGTTGGCTTCCAGTTCCCTGCAAACAGAAGTTGAACAAGGCCACACATCCCAGGGCCCCTCTATAGCAGTTTAGCCAGATGCTTGCGTGAACTTGGGCATGGAGCCCTCACTCAGCTGCCTTTGAGTCCTGCCTCCCACACTCTGCAACTGGGTCCCAAGCAAGTCACTCAGTCTTCCAGACTCAGCCCCACCCCCCACACGTGTAAATGTAATGAACCTCAGGCTCCATTTACCCAGTATGCATTTGCGGCGCACCCCCAAGAGGCTTCAGTAAAGTAACATGGTGGGATTATTGTGACAATGATTATTATTTTGTCAGCAGTAACACAGTCTACAATAGCTGAAGTTATCAATTTTCATCATTGCTGATTTTCAACCCTAAATCCCCCGGGAGCTGCTGGAAGCTGCTGCGTGAGCTTTGTCTCCACTCGCGCAGGAGGCGGCTCTGTGGGTAGCCTCCAGCGGGCACTTCACACTTTGGAGCTTGTCTTTTCACAAGTCACAGGGTGGCTAATTATGCTCTTCTACAAGACTGGTGTGAGGACCAAATGCAGAAGCTCACGTGAGGACATGTCATGCATCACTGGACACCCGAGCAGAGACGAAAGGTCGATGGCAACACGGCTGGGTCTCCACAGGCCTCCTCGCCTATGTTGGCCCGAAATTTGTTTCTCCTTTCTAAATAAAATGTGTTCAGCCCCGATTATAAGCCAGGCACCAGGCTAGGAGCTTTCTGTGAATTTTCTCACTTGGTCCTGACTATTCTCTGGGTTTAGTAGAATCACTATCATCCTCTTTTTCAGGTGAGGAAGCCAAGGTCCCAGAGCTGGCAGTGGAGAAGCCCAGAGTCACCCTTGGGTCCCATCCCCTGGACACCTCCATGGTCACAGCCTCCCTGGCTTGCCATGTGCTGGGGACCTGCCCCAGGTGCCTCTTACCAAAGGCCCAGCTGTGTGCTCAGCACAGACCAGAACGGATGACTTGCCTCCCAGCACCGGCCTCGCTCCCGCCCGTTCTCTCTGCAGCTCTGGCTCCACTCCCCGGTTATGAAGACGCATGGGCTTGATGAGGCTGGGCCCAAGCCCCATTCATCATCATCCACACACCTTTCAGAGAACCCTGTGCGTTTTAAGAAGACAGACTCGGGGCCATGCAGCGTTACTCTGATTACAAAGAAAAAGGCAAGGCTGTAAGATCAGGAATCCAGCTTCTCCCAGCAGCTTCCAGGGCAGGGCTGCAGAGGGTGGGACACCCAGTCTGTAATGAGGAAGGATGACCTGGCCTGCAGCACTGGGCTGGGGAGTTTTCAGGGTCTGGAGGTTCTTGTTGGTTCAGTGAGATTCTGGCAGCTGAACTCCCTTCCCGTGTGGCATCTGGCACTAAGGAAGCATCGCAGACTGGAAATAGCAAAGATTCTGGACTCTGAGTGACCAACACGTTAATCTCCTCCTGGAACACCCTCACAGACACACCTAGAAATAATGCTTTTCCAGCTGTGAGGTATCCCTAATCAAATTGACACCCCAAGTTAACTATTGCATGACCCTCAGGGGATGAAGGGGGCCACAGGAGGTCATGTTTGCAGAGCTCTCAGCACATTTCAGGTGCCTTGGGGCTGCTTGACATCAGCCTACAAGGGATGAGCAATGTCCTTCCTGGCCTCAGAGTTCCAGTTCCAGCTGACACCCACAGGCTGGCATTGACACCCACATCACATAAGCATCCTCCACGGGTGTGATCTTGCTAGAGCACTGTGAAGTCATGGGAGATTCGCAGTCCCCAGCCTGAGTCTGAGCCGGGCTGATTTTCAGTAAGTGTGCTCTGAAGAGCTCAGTAGGTGAAGGAGGGACTTGGCCACAGTGGATTTTGAACTCTTGAAGGTCCAGACTCACACTAAATCATTTCAGTAAGCTCCAGCTGTTAATTGTCCAGCATGGAAGACGTTGCTGAACATCACGCAGTGCTGGAGGCCTTGGCAAAGCTGTGGCCCTGCTCCTGTCCCTGGGTGAGTGACCTTCTTTAACTGTCAGAGCAACCGTGCATGATAGAAAATTGGGCTCAGAGAGGTTAAGAGACCTACTGGGGATCTCATAGCCAGGTCAGAACTGGGATGCTGAGCACGTCAGTCAGCCTCGAAACCTGCTGCTCTTCTCCAGAGGCCACTCTGACATGTGCTGTTCTCCGCACAGATGCTCATGTGCAATTCCCATTTCCACTGCTCGGTAGAGTCTTGGAAGGCAGGCTTCCTGTGAGGTCCACTCTCTGAGAACCATCTGCAAGAGCAGCACTGCAGTGGGTGAGGGTTGGAATTGAGAGCGTAAAGCCTCCAGCCCAGTCACTGGCACTAGGTGGGCATTCCACAAATGCAGGCCTTGATAACACAGTTTTTTGTGTTTGTGTGCCACGCTAGTTCTGTGACCTTGGGGATGTCCTTCACCCCTCTGGATCTCCATTTCCTCATCTATAAAATGCACGTGATCGTACAATTCGCACGTCCCTTCGAGCTCCAACATTGTACGCTCCCATCCAAGAGGTAATGTTGATCTTCCCTGTAACCACAAAAGCAAGTAGGGCAGATGGAACCACAATTGAGTAATTACAATCATTATAATTGAAAAATCACCACAAAATCATGGAAAAATATGATTGCCATCAGGTTAATACAAACCTGAGAATAGCATTTCAAAGCAAATAAAGGGAGTCTAGGAAAATCGCATTACATGTCGAAGCTGTTTGCAGACTGTTCAGGTAAATTATCTTCATTCATTGCTGCAAATTGGACCCTCCTATAAAATTGGCAAAGCCCCCAAACAGCATAATACTTCTGAAACAGAGAGTGACAAACAATGGTCTACCTCCTAAATCCAGTTCACAGTCTGTTTTTGTAAATGAGATTTTATTGGCCACAGAGCCATGTTCATTTGTCTACGTACTTTCTACAACTGCTTTGTGTGACGCAGACCATGTGGCCTGCAAAGCTTGAGATATTTACTATCTGGTCCTATACAGAAAAAGATTACTGACCCGTGTTCTAGAAGACACAGAATTAACTTAGTCAAATATGTATCTCATACATGAAATTGTGTCTTCTAGGCCTGGCCTCAGTGGTGTTTTCTGAGATTCCTCTACTTATACCTTGAATTTCAGGCATAAGAACCTACGTACTTTCATTCCCTGAACACTGAAATCTCTGCACCTCTTTGACTTTGCTTGTGCTGTTCCCTGTTCTAAACGCTGTTCCTCACAGCCTTTCCCAACTCTTCTCCCACTTGAAACATTCGGTCACATTGCCCAGGCCATCTCAAGCCCTGGAACCCACTGAATTTGCCTTTTTGGCATTTAATGTCCTGTGCTCAGCATAGAATTACTTGTCTCACTCTTCCATTAGACTGTGGGCTCCTGAAAGACCAGAACCTTGTCTGTCGAGGTCACCAAAATTTTCCCATGTCCCAAACAGTGTCTAGCATGTGGTAACAGCTCAGTAGATGTGAACAACTGTATGAATAATGGTACCCCACTCAAAGAGGAGCACTGGATTAATTCTAAAGTTTACATCAATACTTACATAGGACCTTCACAAAGACTGTGTTATACTTTTAAAGAGTTAAAAATATGCTTGCCAGCAGGTTATTACAAACCTGCAAATAGCATTTCAAAGCAAATAATGAGAGTCTAGGACAATTGCATTGCACGACTGCACAGCATATAATGAACTGAAATAGCCCGGCCTTCATTTGGCATCAGAAGGACCTGGGTGTGTACCAGGAAGGGGAATCTCAGGGGCATTTTAGAAGTCTGTCTACCACAGAAGAGCAAGAGGAGGACTCCCAGTTAATGCCAAGAAAAGTTATAGTGTTTTGTCCCAAATAATTTCTGACACCTAAGTTATTAAATCTTTGAGAATTTTCGAGTCCTAGAATAGAAGGGAAATTAGAGGTGTTTTAGTATTTCTGAGGGGTCCATTTTCACGCTCCTTCACACACAATGAAAATGTAATCCTGGCTACCGACCCCCTCCCTGCACCATCCAGGTGGATTTGCCATCCCTTCTGCCAAAGGGTTACTAGTGTGTGTGTGTGTGTGTGTGTGTGCACGCGTGTGTGAAAATCATGTCTTTGCTTTACTTTATACCTTTTGTAATTTATTTATGTATCTCCAAACAATATATCATTTAATTTTGCCTTTTAAAAACTTTACATAAGTTCAATAATACTGGATATATTCATTCTTCTGGAACGTGTGTCTTCTACTCAACAATTTTGTATTTTAGTTTCATTTGATTTAATGTGTTTAGCTATCGTACCACCATTTTCTCTTGTGGATATTCAATTGTATAAATAAACCACAATGTGTTTATTTAAAAAAATAAAGGTGGCTTTGGATTCTGTAATTGTCACGCAGAGCTTTGTTGGGGATCTGGTGGGAGTGACTCCGGGCATGGTCAGTGGCTGGTCAAGAATTCGGGATTCAGTCCCCTCGCCGTTCCTCGCTTGATGGCTTCAGTCTCATCAGAGACACGCTGAACAATATTTGTCCAAGTAGAAAGGAAGTGTTTGTAAAAACAAGAAGAAAGAAAAACCCACGTGAATCTCTGCTGGCCTGGAAAGACCAGTGGTCGAGGCATGGCCTGTGTTTCCTTTCCTACTTATATTACAAAGTCTTTCCTAAGACCCAGTCCTGCTCTGTAGGACCTTAATATCTAGGACATGTTATCAGTTCAAGTGGTGCCCCAAATGAACTCGGCCTCTCTCTCTGTCTTGGAAGGTATTAGAGTTTTGTGCAAACACTTAGAAAGAGCTCACAGAGGTGCACGACACCTAACTGGAAGATGAGAAGCCGTCCTTGGACAACCTCCATGCAAGGTAGTTGCCACCACCATGAGGCCCCATCCTTTCTCACACTCTTCTCTCCTATTCCATTCCTTCCAGTTTTCTGCACAGTGTCCCTTCAAGAATGCCCACGTGGCTCCTTGCCCAGGCATGCTGAAGGATGTCCTCTGAGACCTCTGCGCTTGCCCCTGTCTGCTGGAAATTTGCTTTAGTGCTGGAGTGGCCACGTGGAGTCCCACTTGCTTATGTCAGTGTCAGTTGCAATACATCATCATTATATTGACCAACTGTTGGAGGGGCGGGTTGGAGGCAGGTGGGGGGAGAAACCCATTGAATGCTAGTTGTCAGGAAATGTCAGAAAAAAATTCGCATCAGCAGAAATAGCCGGGGCACATTTGGAGATGTACTTATTTATTTATTTTCTTTCGCTTAGCTCTGATTGGAGTTTCCAAACTCACTTTTCAATTTCAATCTCAACATTAGTTGCAACACATAAGATGTAAGGAACTAAAGGGAAAGTCAGTGTTCAGTGAAGTTTTTGTACGTACATGTGCTTTTACTTTAAAAAATGACAAATTCATATATGGGGGGAAAACACCCAAAAAAACAGGGTAAGATTTTTGATTTGAGCATTGGGCAAATATGTCAGTAATGATCAGGGAGAATTCTCAGTATTGGTTTATTGCTCAAGCTGGGAAAGTAAGTGTGGGGTTTTATGAATATTTATCACTTTTAGGTTGAACCATATGAAAGTATTGGCTTTATAAATTAAAATGGATTAATACTGGCATTGTCATATGATTCAAACTAATATACATTAATTTGCGTGATTGACTGATTAATGTCTGTTTCCTGTACTGATCTGAGAGTCCAGTGGGAATAGGAACTATGTCTGGTTTTTGTTTACTGAAATTAGCAGGATATTTGGTAAATAGTAAGTGCTTGTTAAGTATGTCATCAAAAAAACCCGCAAAATCACCTGAGAAGAAGGAATCACAGGCCTATAGGGGCTGTGAGTAGGGGCTGGTGTATGAGTGAAGCCCAGTGTCAGGACTCCAGGGTGAATGTGACAACAGTCTGTGGGATAATCAGCATGTCAGGCAGAAAGAGGCCCTTGGTGTGCACATCTCAGAGGGACAAGGGTGGGGGATTTCGGCAGGTGTCGCTGGGCAGCTTCCCTGGGAAGCAGACCCTGAGATGGACGTGAACGTGAACGTGCAGAAAGCATGCTAGGGAGTGCTCTGGAGGCCGCCCCTGTGGGGGAAGGACAGGAAGAGGGAGTGAACAATGGGAGGAGCTGAGGGGTCAGTCACAATACACCTGCCACCAATGCCACTGGGAGCTCTGCAGCTGGGATGCCCCTCAGAGTTGTTCTGACTTGGAGAAGGGAAGCTGGGCTTTTAGGCTCCAGTTATTTACAGGTTATTGGATATGGACTGACCAGCAAGGTGACATGCCCTCTGACAAGGTGACTCTCTTGAACTAAGGCAATTGCTGAGGAGGACTGACAGCTGACAACACTCCCAGCTTAGGGAATAGATCCTTCAGTGCTGGAGGGGTTCGCGGTGGTGCCTCACAGCATCCACTGCAGGCGTGATGAGAAGGTGGGAGCTGTGCAGGTGGGTGGTGGAGAGGCGCCTGCAGCGTACCGTGTGTGTGAGTGCTGGGGGAGGCCGGGGCCCAGCTCCAAGCCACGCCAGGAACGCCTGAACCTCCCCAGACCTAAAAACCCATTCGCTCTTAGGAGCATGGTGGGAGAGCTCAGGGGATGGAGATCCCAGGACTTGATCCTGCTCTGAGCAGAAGAATGAAATTGGTCAGAGTTGGAGTTCCAGCACTTCTGCAGGTGGGGAAAGAGCCTGAAAAGTTCTCTTCTGATGCTTTTGGGGTAAAATCCCATTCCATACCCGGCACGTGTTCTATGAAACATGACAAAATTATGATTTAGTGTTTATTTTTCATCATGAAAAAAATACATATCTGTTTAAGGAGGTCACAAAAATACAGAGAAGTAGAAAAATGGAAATCACTTACAGTCTCCCTAATGAGAAATAACCATTAACATCTGGGAATATTTTCTCCCATTCACTTTTATTCTCCCCATAGATACCTTCCCTGAATTATAATCACACTGTTCCTGTAATTTTATATCTTGATTATATACTCTAACATAACAAACCATTGGTATTACCTGCATGTTATATTTCATTGAGTACCATAATTTCCCTACCCAAACAATTTGATTGTTTTCCTATTCTTCCTATCATAAACAATGACGTCAATTTTTTGTGTGTAAATGTCTACATATACATCACTAATGACATTATTAGTAAAACCTTCCAATATGGAGTAACTTGATTGAAATATGTGAGCCTTCCTGGTGTCTTTGCTTGGAAGCTGCTTTGCAATGCACTGTTTACTTCCATCCCTGGCGGCACATGGAAACGTGGCTCTGGATGGCACCACAAAGGCTCCGCGATGCTGTTCATTGTCCCTCTCCCGGCCTCGTCCCTAAGTTCTCACCGTCTCATAAGGCTCAGCTCCGGCCTTCCCTGCCTCCTGCAGATGGAAGTGGTCTGAGCCTCCCCCGGAACACCCTTCAGCGTTACCTGGCTTCTGCGCTGCCATTCCCGGTCCCCGTCCTATGGCAGCGAAGAGGGAGCACGCGTGAGTCCTGAGCCTTTACGTCGCTTACCCTCCAGTGGGGACGGTCCACACACACAGTGCACCGTTGTCTTCTCAGTCATCTTTCCATTATTAGTGAGGTACCTTACGCTTTGCAACTATCGAGAAATCATAATGCAATGGACATGTTCACTGTTAGGTCACTGATGCATGCTTTCTGTGGAAGCCCATTCTCTTTGTGACACAGTCCATGCGAGCCTGAGGACCAGGTGGTGTTCAGGAAACCCATGTGGGATAAATAAATGGATGAAGGAGTGAATGCTGTCAGAGATTATTATTTTGTACAAAGTTTGCTGAGATTCTCCTATGTATTTCCCAACTTTGTAACTCATCCTTTCCTCTGAAGACTTTCAGCCTTCAGAAGGATGACTCTTTTCTTCCGCCTGAGATGGTTCCTTCGGAATTTCCCTCAGCGAGGGGCTGTGGGTCATAAATGCATTCAATTTGTACTTGTCTGGAAATGTCTTTATGGTGCCCTCTGTCTTTAAAGATTGTTTCACCAAATATACCATTCTCGGTTGACATTTTCTCGTAGCACATTGACGGTATTACTCGACTGTCTTCTGGCTTTCGTTGTTGCTGTTGAGAAGTCAATTTTCCATCTTTGGTCATTGCTATATTCCGTCTCTGGATGCTGTTAGAATCTCCTCTTTGTTTTTGCTGTTCTTTGGTTTTATAATGGTCAGAATGGTCTGCTTGTGATGTGTTGGGCTTCCTGAATCTTCATCTGTCTTTCATCATGTCAAGAAAATCCATAGACATGTCCTCTACACAG
The DNA here is from genome assembly GCF_027409185.1 of Cynocephalus volans. Taxonomy (NCBI): domain Eukaryota; kingdom Metazoa; phylum Chordata; class Mammalia; order Dermoptera; family Cynocephalidae; genus Cynocephalus; species Cynocephalus volans. Next base: position 88,612,826 of record NC_084474.1, read on the forward strand.
ATTCCTCCTTCCCCATTTTCACTGTTCTAAAAATTTTTGTTGAAAAAAAAATTAAAACTGTTCTGTCCTAAGACTTTGATTATAGAAGAGTAAGTCTTTTCATAATAGTCTCCTTGTCTTTTAATCTCGCTTTTATACTTTTCACCTTGGTCTCTCCATGCTACATTCTGGATAATTTCTATAGAACTATCTTCCTATTCATGAATTCTCCCTTTGTCTGCAGCCAGTCTGTTCTTTAACCCCCCTATTGAATTTTAAATTTCAGTTATTTTATTTTTATTTGGAGAAGTACCACCTTTTAGGTCTGCTTGTTCATTTTTATTATCTCCTATGCCTTATGCATGTGAGCAATTTTCCTTTTTTTATTCCTTTAAACATTAAATGCACCAGTTTTATATTGTACCCAATTATTTGTGGTCTGATTCTACATTCATAGTGTGTTGTTTCCTTAAGTGTTCTGAGATTTTTTTTAAATGTTGAACTCATGTTCTTTGGATATTTACCTGCAGGAATTCTTTGAGTACTGAAATAAAGTTGTGTTCTTCTAGAAATGATTCATATTTGCTTCACTTTAAAATAAGTTCTAAGCTTGGGGTCTGCTATGGTCTGAATGTTTGTGTTCCCCCCAAATTCTTACGTTGAAGTCCTAACTCCCAATGTGACTGTATTTGGAGATAGGACCTTTAGGGAGGTAAATAAGGTTAAATGTGGGCCCCTAATCTGATAGGAATGGTGTCCTGATAAAAAGAGGAAGAGACACCAGAGATATCTCTCTCTCTCTTTTTCTCTCTCTCTCTCTCCACATGTGCACAGAAGAAAGGCCATTGGAAGACACAGGGAGATGGTGCTTTCTGCAAGCCAGGAAGAGGGTTCTCACCAGGCACCCACCTTGCTGGAAACTTGATCATGAATTTCCAGCCTTTAGAACTGTGAACTGTGAGAAAATAAATTTCTGTTTAAGCCGCTCAGTCTATGGTATTTTGTTACGGCAGCCCAAGCACAAAGGGTTTTTTGAACCACACAAGAAATAATAGTTTGGTCTGCACATATGTGTGAGAGCTGGTTGGTGGTTATGAATTCTAGGGGAGGTATTGCTTCTCTCTACTCAGTGCTGAGGTAGAGATGGGCAGATTTTCCTGCTGCCTTTCTGCAGGATATGCTTTTAATTTCTCTTTCTAGTTCACACATATGGAGTAGATTCTAACCCTCTGGGATTCCAGCTTGGTTTAGAATCTCTGTCAGATGCACCACCACTGGCCCATCCAGTTTTTTCTCTGCATGGTATGTGGCTATCACTGGGGTCCAGACGCACTGGGGCCCAGCAGACGTCCCCCGCAGAAAGCCGACTTTCTCACGGCTTCTTTCTCTGGCTTCCTTTTTCACTTTGTTTTTTGGCCTCGGAGAATTTTTTGAATTTTCATCTGTGTTTGCATTGGAAACCCTATAAAATTGTGTTCAGTGTTCGCAGGTGTTTTTCAACGAGAGGATAGTTCAGGGTGTTCAGTCTCCAATACCGCCAGAGACAGAACCTTGCTTAGCTCAGGACCACGTCTGGTGAATCTCTGCTTCCCCAGCACAAAGCCCAGGCCAGGCATTGGGAGGGAGACATTTCTGACTGTTTTGGGGAGGACTGGCACACAGGCATCCGGAAGGAACCACCGTTCCTGGTGTTCACTCCCCATATCATGTCGACTCTGGGTTTGGCCACGGGGCTTGCTTTGGCCAATAGGACATTAGCAATCATGATGCAAGCAAAGGCTTTAAAGTGCTTGTGTATTGGGGCTTTTCCTCTTGGGATCCAGTTGCCCTGTTCTAGGGATGCCCAGGCTATTGGCTGACAGGAGAAGCCACATTCAGAGGTCTCAGAAGACGAGACACCACATGGAGAACTGGGCTGCTCAGAGGAGAACTGAAGCTCCGTGGCCAAGCACGTGGTTCGAGGCGGTGGCCTGTGCGAGCCAGCCGACCCCACAGAGACTGTAGCGCTGCTGCCCAGCCAACGAGAGATAGAGCCCCCCTCAGCCTAGGACCCGGTGCTGGGGATCTCTGTGCCCCATACATGAAGCCCCGGGCACTGAGGAGGATTCATGCAGTGCTGAGGAAGAATTATGAGAAATGGTGAACTGATGGTGTTTCAAGCCACTAAGCTCCGGCTGGTTTGCTAAGCAGCCTAGATAAATAAGCCAGTGAGGACTGACCTTTGTCTCCTGCCTCCGCTGGGCTCAGGTCACACATGTAGGAGAGTTAAAGGAGAGAGTGCAGGCAAAGAATCCCATCTTGACTTTTTATTTTGCATCCTCGTGTCTTCTGGAACCATGAGGCATTGGTGCTCACTTGCTGGGGACTTAAGTGGGCCTTGTCCCCGCTCGAGACCTCATTTTCATCTCTGACATGAAGGACTTGGGCCAGTGGTTCCTTGAGCTCCTCAGACCTTTGAAAATCCAGACTTCAGTGGTCTAGACACCTCTGAACACCTTTGTATGGGGACCTCAGGGAGAGATGAGCAGAAATAAAAAGTACCACCTCTGGCCATGTGACTTGGAATCCCAGTGGGGGTGCGCCTCACATGCACTGACGGGAGTCACATGATGGAGCGGAAGCCAGTGGCCCCTCTGAGGCCCTGTTGCCTTTTCCTTTGGACTGAGCCAGGGGGCAGGTGTGAATCGCCCAGCAGGTATTCACCCTTCCTCTTTCTGCCTGGATATAAGCTAGGTTCTGGAATAACAAGCAGAGGGGTGGGCAGGGCTCTCTGGGGTGGTTCTTTGCAGCTGAGACCTGCAGTGTGAGATGAAGTTAACACCTGTACAGCCGGGAAGTTTCTCCAGACAACAGGGTTCTGAGCACAGAATGGGTTTAATAGTTTCAGGAAGGGAAGGATGACCACTGTGGCTCTAGGATGGTGAATGGGGTCAGAGTGACAGGACCCACATCACGGAGGGTCTGGTAAGCCACGGGGGACAGTTAGGACTTTGTTCCTGATGGTGATGAAAAAGCAGTGAGGAGTGGCATGTTTGTTTCACGTTTTTGAAGATCACTTGTCATTGCTTTTGAGAGGCAAGAGTGGGAGCCCGGATCTAGGGGTCAAAAGGGGGCAGGACAACCACAGATAAGGGTCTCATCTGGGCCATGAGCCACCAGAATCAGGTGAAACATCCATCCCGCATCAGTCCACCCCAGGCAGGAAGAAGGTGCCTCAGCGAGTGTTGTGCCAAGGAGCGTAAAATGGGAATCCTGGCGTCTGTGGGGGTGGGAGGAGCCGGGCAGGCAGGTCTGGAGGCCCTCATGAGTGGCTTAGCCCCGTAAAAAAGGGCTGGAGGGGGTCCGTCAGAAAGGCACCCTCAAGGGTTGGACAAACTGGAGCTTGTGGAAAATGCAGGAAGCAGAGCCATGGAAACGTGTCCCCTCTATGGTCACTGCTGCCTCTGCGGACCCACTGCCCAGTGCCTGATGGGGTTCTCAGACCATGGTGGTCAGCAAGGCTGGCTGTGGTCTGCCAGGCAGCTCCGCACCTGTCCGTCCTGGAGAAGAACGTCCTCTGCCTCCTTCCTACCTTCCAAACCACACACACAGCTCCTCTTTTCTCCAGCTGTCCCTGGCAGCCACTTGGGAGGGAATTTAGGGGCGTGTAGACCCTGCTGCAGATAGGAGCATAGAGCCAGGGTGACGGCACCAGCCCAGCTCCTGCTTCCCCCAGCTCCTGGGTTCATTTGCAATCACTGAAAATTGGCTTCCTTCCCACAGTGGGAATTTTGTTTGCTTTCAGCTCTAGAGCTTCATGTCCTGTGGCCCCATCTCCAGCGACGTCTTGTTTTAGTTGAAAATTCCTGGGGAGGAGCTCTGGTGAGCCTGGATCCAGCTAGCTTCCCAGACCTAGAAGAGGGGGCTGGGGGCTGCAAAGTGTGGCTCCAGTGAAGACTCTGGAGAGGGATGGGGGTGGGATGGGCAGCTTCCAGGGGTATTGGGCAGGGGATGTCCTGAGTAGATAATACCACAGGTGTTACCTGCTATGGTTTGTATGTCTGTGTCCCCTCAAAATTCACGTTGAAACTTAATCCCCAGTGCAACAGTATGAAGAGGTGGACCTTTACGAGGCGATGAGCACTCCATCCTCATGAATGGATTAGTGCCTTATAAAAGGGCTGGAGGGACTGAGTTTGTCCCTTCTGTCCCTTCTGCCATGTGAGGATACAGCATTTCTCCCCTCTGGAGGACGGAGCAATGAGGCACCATCTTGGAAGCTGAGAGCAGACCTCACCAGACGCTGAATCTGCCGGCACCTTGACCCTGGACTTTGCAGCCTCCAGAACTGTGAGAAATAAATTTCTATTGTTTATAAATTAACCAGTCTGTGGTATTATGTTATAGTGGCACAAACAGACTGAGGCATCACTGTATCACCATTGAGCCCAGGGGACTTCAGCTGGGGGAAGTGTTTTGCTCCTGAGAACTATGGAGCAAGAGACTCATGGGTGAGTTCTGAGAGGAAGAGAACCAAAGGTCTGATTTGGAGAATCTAAATCCATTATCAGCCAAAAGAGCAAGTCCAAGGTCAGGGTCAGGAGATGCAGAACTAATTAGAAAGCTGAGTAAGTGGTGGGATGAGCTGGAGGTGAGTGTGGGTACCAGTTGTGTGTCTTTGAGGTGGTCTGGGTGGGCCGATTCAGATGGTAACTGCTACAGCAAGCCTGGAAAGGAGAGGTCAGTGGGTTGTCCCTAGAAGCTGGGAGGGCCTCCTGGAGGAGGCGAGACTCTCACGTGGCCCTGGTCATCCTACTGACTTGAGTCTGCTCTGCTTTCCTCAGGGCTGGTTTCCTCTGTGTTTGTTCATCATCACCTCTGCTTGTAAGACAGAGTGCAAAAGGGGTACCTCTGGGTTGATGACAACCAGCTCTGCCGAGCTCTTACTTCCTGTGGCACTGCAACCATCACTCCACATGTGACTTAATGCTTCTGCTTTCCTCTGATATTGGTATTTTATAAAATAAAAAAAAAAAAAATTGGGCCGACCCCATGGCTCACTCGGGTGAGTGCGGCACTGGGAGCGCAGTGGCGCCGAGGCTGCGGGTTCGGATCCTATATAGGGATGGCCGGTGCGCTCACTGGCTGAGCGTGGTGCGGATGACACCAAGCCAAGGGTTATGATCCCCTTACTGGTCACAAAAAAGAAAAAAAAAAAAAACATCTCTCAGCTTCATTGAGGTATAATTGGCAAATAGACATTGCACATATTCAAGGTATACATCATGATGTTTTGATATGTGTGCACATAATTATCTTTTTTTTTTTTTTTTGGTGAGAGCACTTAATATCTACTCTCTTAGCAAATTTCAAGTATATAATACGTTATTATTAACTGTCGTCTCCATGCTGTACACTTGGCCTCCAGAACTTATTTATCTTATAACTAAAAGTTTGTAATCTTTAACCAGAATCCCCCCCACCATTTTCCCCTGCCCCCAGCCCCTGGTAACTTCCTTTGTACTCTCTGTTTCTATGCATTTGATTTTAGGTTCCGCAGACAAGTGAGATTATGCCGTATTTGTCCTTCTGTGTCTGGCTTATTTCACTTATAATGTCCTCTAGGTTCATCCATGTTGTCACAAATGACAGAATTTCCTCCTTTTTTTAAGGCTGAATAATATATATTCCATTATATTTGTATATAAATATATAATATATTATACATATAAAACATATTCTTTATCAATTCATTGATGGACACTTAGGGTGTTTCCATATCTTTCCTATCGTGCATTATGCTGCAGTGACCAAAATATACAAGAAACTCATATAACTTGCTAGCAAAAACATAAATGAACCAATTAAAAAATGGGCAGAGGACCTGAAATTTGTGTGATTAAGCCATTGTATAGAAGAGAAAGGGGGGCTCAGAAGGAATAAGAACTTTCCCAGGTCTCCCCAGCCCGTTAAGTGTTGTGATGACAATTCAGAAACAGGTCAGCCTGTGCCTGTATCTCTTGGCTGTGTCACTCGTGGGAAGGAGACCTCACCTTGTTGGGAGCAGAATCTTGCCCTTCCCTCCTGGGATGAGCAAACCCTGCAACCACTGTGGCAGGTAGCGATGTTTTTTCTTAGCCCACATCAAGAAGATCAATTAGCCAATCTCCACAGCTCCACTCTTCACAAGCTCGAGTCATCTGGCAATTATCAAGTCTTCCAGCCTGGCAATTACTTCCTTGCTAGGTCTGTACTTTCTCCAGTTCCCCTGATGACTTTGTTTGAGGTAGGGACAAAGTAACCTGCAGCAATATTAAATGTCATTTCTCAGGTGCTCTGGGGAGGTGGGTGGGGACACGGATGGAAACACAGTTGAGATCTCTGAACTTTGAGAAGGAAGGGCAGGCCACGGCATGCCAAGGGACCCTGGGCGAGAGGCAGAAGAGCCAGCTCAGAGTCCCTGCTCTGCCTCTTGGTCCCTGTGGACATTTCTTCATTTGTAAAATGTTGATGACATTCGCTACACAGCTGCCACACAGGAAGCTGGGAAGAGCTTACGAGGTGACGGCTGTGGAATAGCCATGTAAGTTTGGAGCTTTGCTCAAACTTCAACATGTACACAGATCCCCCCAGGATCTTGTCAGAATGAGGCTTCGTTCTGAGCCAATAGGTCTGGGGTGGGTCCTGGGACTCTGCATTTCTAGCAAGCTCCAGGGGATGCTGCTGAGAAGGGGACTACACTTTGCGTAGTGCGGGTGTGAGGCATGGTGAGGACGGCAGGGGCAAGGTGAGACAACGAGGCCCAAAGCACAGAGAAACAGAAGCGCAAGGCGGGGCCCCAGTGGAAGAGAGAGAAGAGAAGTGGGGGGTCCTGGGCTCAGTGCAGGAAGCAGACACGCCCACAGGTTGCGGTTGTGCAACACTTTCTAAGCTTCCACCATGTTCCAGGGGTTGTGGCAGGTGATGCTCTCTGAACCAGGGAGGGAGACGCTTTCATCCTGTTTTTCCATTGACCACAGTGGTACCAGCGAGATTAGGGGCCCTGCCCAGGGTCGCACTGCAGCAAGGGATAGGGCCGGGGTGGGAGCCCAGGCTGTCTGGCCCCAAGCCCGTGACATTTCTCAACTAAAATGTGGGGGGCGTGGAAAAGGAGGCAGTCATGACAGAAAGCACTAGCACTCCTGGGGACACTGGGGGATGGGAGCCCTGGGTCTCCTGGTGCTGCCACCATTCAGCACTCTCTTGTCTCCTCCCACCAGTCCTGGAATCTCAGCTGTTTTCCTGGCTATTCAGAGCAGCCATCAACCCCATCTCTCTGTGGTGCCCCTCTGCCCGGGCAGAACTGGCTTCAGGGTGCCATGCCCCACCCCCCCAGCAGGGCCACAGGCCATCTCAGTGCAACCTTCATACTGCTCCCCTTGGAAAGAGACCAGACACCAAACTCACAGAACCAGCGTGGGGTGTGGTGGACGACCTCACTACCCCACCCTGTGTCTCTGTTCCTGCAGGCCATGCGACAAAGTTGCAACCAACTGGTCTGAATGGAACGTGCGACCTTCAGGCCACGTCTTTTAAAAGGAAATTGCTTGACTCCCAAGGCCTAATTTCCCAGCCCCACCGCCCCTTTCCTCCAGCTGGAACTCCAGACGGAAGAGATGAACGAGCTTCATCCACACAGGGGAGGGCGGCTCCTGGAAGCAGGCAAAGCAGCAGGAGGGGAGGTGCCTGGGCCCTGGGATTCCCTGTGCAGGTGAGCAACGACCTGTCCAGGACTAAGAAGGCATCTGGGCCCACAACGGCCATCCCAGACACTTGTAATCATTCTTCAGGCTGCATGTCAGGTGTCACCTTCTCTGGGGCTCCTCCCAGAGCTTTCCTGTAACCCCTCTGCATAGCTCCACAGGGGCACCTCTTCTTGTTTCCTTTTATATCAACAGCTGCAAACTCACAGGAGGCTGGAGGTACAAACACATTTCTAGAATCATCTGAGAGTCTGTCCCTGACCTGCTGCCATCACTGTGAGCACTGTGGAGTGTGTTTCCGTAATCAAGGACATCCTCCTGCATAAGCGCACGGCATCCATCAAAACCGTCCATGCTCAGACCCACCAAGTTTCTCCAATTGTCCCAGTAACATCCTTACAGCAAAAGGACCACCTGTTTCCTTCGTTGTCACATCCCTTTAGAGTCCTTTCCCTGACTTTCTTTGCAAGTCACAAGTGTTTCATGGGAAGATTACATTCAAAATATGTAAGTATCCCCTTCCTCAAGGAATTTCAAATGCATTCACTCATTTATTTATCAGGATAGACTGTGGTTCCCTATTCTATTCTACAGGTTATGATCTATTACCCTCATTCTGACGGCCTGATTTCTCTGCCTCGGCCATTGGGACCCCTTTACACTGGTGAGGGCCTCCTCTGGGCATGTTCGCATCGATCTTTTAACACTATCATGCTCTCTGGTCCAAGATATTCCAGCCTCGTCTTGTACATTTTCTGCCTTAGCCCTGAAAATAGCCATTTCTCAAGAATCCCTGATTCTTTCTAGAAGAGAATGGAATCGAGAAGCCAAGATCTGGGAGTGAAGTGTGCTTGTTATCAACGGAGCGTGGCTGCGGCCAGGCGCTCCCATTGCACATTTGTGTCTGTCTGTCTCTGTTTCTATCTGTATATATTGAAAGTGTGAGTTATCCTGAGCTGCCCGATGCCAGTCCTTCACCAGCGTTCATTCTGGCTTCCAACCCTTCCGTGTTGCTAAATCCTTCTCCAACAGTGGGAAATCTGGCTTCCTCCCCACTTAATACATTCACTCATTGGATCGTCCTTCTGTGCATAAAACCTCCCCCACGCAGAGGCCTCCTGCTCCCGCTGACCTGCCCCCTGCCTGGCTGTCACGCCTCGTCCCGGGCTCCCCTCCTGGACATGCTCTCCTCCTGCACACATGGCTTTTTAATGATCTCTTTATGTATTTGTCTCCCCCTGGGATAGGCTCCTTTTCAAAGCTTGGAATGTGTCTAATTCTTATTATTATACACCATTACCTGCTCCTGTGCTGGGTACACAGAAGGCACTCAATAAGTGCTTGCTGTGGGAGTGAAGGAAGGACACCGTGGGTAAAGGCACAGAGGCGGGACGTGGAGGAAGAGAGTCTGTCCCCACTGACGGAGCCGGAGTCCAGGAACAGATGGGGGCATGGTGGCTGGGGAGGAGGCCAGGGTCACATCACAGAGAGCTCAGAATTCCACGGGAAGGAGCCTTTCCAGTTCCTTGGGGCAGTGGCGAGTTGACAGCCATCTTTCAGCCTGAGAGGGACAGGTCAGACCCGTGTTTCTGAAGCAGTCCTTTGGCTGTCCCAAGGAGGAAGCGCCAGAGGGAAGGGAAGAGGAACCCGATGGCCACCGTGTGGCTCAGGAATGAGGCAGCACCTGTGCGTGTGTGTTCGCGTGTGTGTGCGCATGTGCTTGGGTGCACACAAATGCCACGTCCAGTGCCACTGTGACCTCTGTCCCCTACTTGTAGTCCCACAGTTACTTCTGCAAATGGAAGTGCAGCTGGTCTCAGCTGTGATATTTTTGATGTTCTCATGTATAAATGCATAAAAGAAGAGCTTCTTTTCGTACTTCATCTACTTTCTTGTCTGTCTCGGCTTCGTTTTCAAGTCCCTACTTCAGTGTCCTGATTTCCTCCGTGACGGATTGCTTGAAGTCCTTGCCTTCTCGCTGCTGAAGGAAAGCAGCGTGGCTTGCGTTCTCTCTCTTTCTTCTTTTTTAAATCCTAGAACCAGCTGGGAATGTGATAAGTTGTACAGAAGGTGGGATCCAGAATCTGAGATCTGTTTTCAGACCCCACGTAGTGTCCTGGTTGGTCCGGGATGGGGCTGACCTTTGGACTTTTGAAAGGAAACTGCGGGATGGGAGCCAATGTTTGCTGAGTGTGCACCCCGGACCTGCATCGTCCTATCCGCCGGGGGCATTTCTCATCTCTGATAACCTGTGTGCTTTCTTCTTTAGAAAAATGGTCATTATTTACTCTGCTGTTTTCTATTTTTGCTGCTTGGGTTGCTCGGGGCTACAATTCCACCCAGCTGTAGCAGTCACACTTCCGTTTACAGAGGAGGAGACTAAGATGTTAAGTGACTCCCCCAGAACCACAGCTAGGGAGTCACAGAACTGGGCTGGCGTGAGAGTCTCACCTGCTGCAGAGTGCATGTGCGCCCCCAGCCTCGCTGAGGCTTAGTCCCGCTGTAACTGTGGAGGGTGGAAATCCTATTATGGTAATTGAAAGGTGGGGCCTTGAAGAGGTGATTAAGTTGATGGTTTAATGGTGGTCATGGGTGTGGTTTGGAGGCTTTACAAGGAGAGCATAGGAAGAGCGCTCTCTCTTTCCCTCTCTCCCTCCTACCTTTCTTGAAATGTGATACCCTGTGTCACTGAAGCTACCACCAAGGAAGACCCTCACCATAAATGTTCCTTGGACTTTGGACTTCCCAGCCTCCGAAACTGCGAGCAATAAATTTTGTTTTCTTATAAATTATCCAGTTTCAGGTATTTTATTATAAGCCACGGAAACAGACTAATACGTCATCCTATAGAACGGTGGATCCCTAATTTCAGAGTGATCAGAATGATTTTGAATCCCAGAAGTTTTGATGCAGTATTTTGGGAGGGGCCAGAGCAGTCTGCTTCTTAGCAAGCAGCCCTGCCATCTGTTAGCGCCTGTGACACAGGAAAAATTACTTAGTTTATTTGAGTTACAGCTTCACCATCTGTAAATTGGGAATCTGTTCCTTCCTCACTAGCTGTACCCTCTGCCTGGAATGCTGTCCCCTATGTATCCTCAGGGCTCCATCTAACCATCCGTGACACCACCCAACTAATGCTGTCACCCGTGCCCCAGCACCTCCGGTCCCTTCACACTGCTGCCCAACGTTCCCCATAGCATCGATGACCTTCCACCACGCACTTGCTGTAGGAATTCATTGTGCCAATTCATTGTGCTGATCGCACGTTGTCTGTCTCCTTCCTCTCAGATGTCAGCTCTGCCGGCCAGTTTTTTTCAGTGGTGTGACCCAAGCATGTAGGAGATGCCCAGACATCTCCTAGGATTGTTTTGGATTAAATTGAACATCGTCTTTACACACTTAGCACCATTCTGGCTGTGTAGCAAGCTGCTCTGTAGACAGTGTTTTATTAATTCCCCTGGAGCTTGCTTCCAGGCTCCCATTTATACATCTTCCCTCCTACCAAGGCTGTCCTGAAACACATTTCCACTCTTGGGCACCCACTTGTGCTCTCACTATTTTGGTTTTACACCCAGGGTTGGCAGGGCGAGGCACACACTTTTCTTGATGGGCGAGTGGAAAGACTCCTCTGGAGAAGTTTTGGGGAGAGGAGTGGTAGCACCCAGTAGGGCTGCACCAAGCACACAGCCTGCTCCCTGGGCTGGTGGGAGCCCGCATGGGAGATGCTGGCCCTGCCTGGCTGCTCTCTTGTTTCTCTAGAGTCAAGGGCGCATCAGGGAAAGGGCTGCCCGGCAGGTGGGAGAGCCTCGGCAGCATCTCTAAGAGTGGGCAGGTGAGCTGCTGAGACTGAAGACCTAGCAGGGTTGTCTCAGGGTACCCGGATAAAGAACTGTTATGGACTGAATGTTTGTGTTGCCCCAAATTTGTATGCTGAAACTGTACTCCCTCATGTGATAGTATTTGGAGATGGGGACTTTGGGAGGTGATTAGGTCGTGGGGGGTTGAGCCCTCATGATGGGATTAGTGCCCTTATAGGAAGAGACTGGAGAGAGCTTGCTTCTTCTCTCTCTGCTCTCCACAATGTGAGGTCACAGCAAGACGGCAGCTGTCTGCAAACCAGAAAGAGAGCCCTCACTGGAACCTGACCATGCTGGCACTCTCACCTTGGACTTCCTAGCCTTCTGATGTTTAATCTACCCAGGCTATGGTGATTTGTTATGGAAGCCTGAGCTGATGAAGACAGGACTTTCCCATAGGGCAGTGGGCACCTCAGGAGGTAACTGGGTTGAAACTGCCTTGAAGGGACCCTCCTTAGAGGGCAGCCTTCCAGGTGAGTGTCCCGGTGAGGAATCAGGGGCTGTGCTGCCAGGATGGCTGATGAGAGGGAGGTCTGTACCAGGTCGGGCAGGAAATAGGTGTCTTCTGTGTCAGGAGCCTGGGCCACGTGGAGCACCCTAATGGGATCTCCAATGAGTCTATGAATGTGCTCCAAGGAAAGCAGTCAGCTTTTGAAGCTTACAAGACCAGCAAGCACAGAACGTGATCTCCATAGAACCAAGCAGGACTTTCTAAGGCCCACCTGCTTCCCTCTCGTCCGCTTCTCCATTCCCTCCCCCAACACAGAGAGCTGGGCTGGGAAGGGAAGGGAGGAGCCCAGGATAGAGAGGTGAAGAATCGGACCACCTGGGGTGGGCAAGGTTTTACTTAAATGAAGTTGAGAGTTTTGATTGTAAACTAATCTGGATGCTTTAATTCGTGTTGAGTCTGTTCTTGGAAATAAGAGTTATCAGGAGGGCAGACTCCTTTTCTACTATCCAAGGGTGATAAAATTATGGGACTTGCCTAAAACTTTATCCAGGAAGCAGGGCAGAGAAAGTTCACAGGGTGCTTACAGGGACAGTAGAAGGGACGAACAAAGCTATTTCGGTGTGCACTTCGTGGAGTCACACTCTTTAACCACAATATTTATAAAGAAATAAATCTCAGTTAACTCTTGCTACAACTGCTCATATGGTAAAGTTATTCTATCTTATGAGGAGGACACGAACACTGGGAAAAGTTAAGAAACGAGCCCAGGGTTGTGCAGTTACTGAGTTTGTCGGCAGGTACGTCTGGCTCCAAAATCCAAGCTTACCCTCACTCCCAGCCCTCTACAGTCTAGAAGAGTGACCTGGAGCCAGGAATCCTGGGGACTCTGTCCTGGCTCTATCACTTTCTAGCTCTGTGACTTGGGCTCAGGCCTCAGTTCAAATGCCACCTCTTTAAAGAGGTCTTCCTCTCTGCCTGTCTAAAGCACTACATGATCGCGATCCCATTGTACCTCCGCAGGTCTCTGCTGTATTTCTTCACTCTCCCCTCCTCCCAACATTCCTTCATCTCCTCCTTCCTCTCACTTTCCCCTCCCTTCCTTTTTGCTTCTGCTTTTTCTCTCTCCCCTCGGTAGCATTAGATCTGTTTTGTGAACTGTGGTGTCCATAGAAGCAGATCTGGCACACAGTAGATGCTCAATCAACAGCTGTGGAATGAGGGAAGGGGACTTTAGCCCCATCACAGCAGAACTAACCTGATGGTTTCGGGATTTGAGCCTCCAAGAAGGAGACCAGAAGAGCTAAATAGGAGGAGGGCAGGGACCAGCTAAATGGGACGGAGTTCTGGGCAGACTCTTGAGGAAAGAAACTACAGTCTGGGAGACCGAATGGAGCCCCTGATGGAGGCTGAGTGACAGACAGCCTACAGTAACCTCGAGGCAGTAGGAATCTCCGGTCTCTTTCCTACCACATACCAAGCCCAGGGCAGCAAGATGGACAAGCAGCTTCTCCCACCTGGCCAATGGACTCTCTCAGGGATGCTCTGCTGTGGCCAGGACTCCTCAGGAATGACGATCCTCCAGTGACTCCCACTGAGAGGGATTAAGAAAGGAATATACGGGAAAGTAAGGTTAATTCCACCACTACTGGTTCTATTTACAGGGCACCTACCGTATGCCAGGCTGTATTCTCTCTCTCTTTTTTTTCTTTTTCTTTTTGTTAACATATGTCAATTATGACTCTTGGTTGTTAGCAACTGAAACTTGACCGGAAATGGCTCGGGCCAGAAGCGTAATTTATAGTCTCATAAGACTTAGACATCCAGGGGTAAGATATGGTTTTAGTCATGGCCATATCAGACTTTCAGATGATGTTCCTAGGATCACGTTTCTCTTTCCATCATTCTTCACAGCTTCCTCCATGGTTCTTCTGTTCCCACACAAGCTCTCTTCTTGTTGGAGCATGGCTGCCGTGGGCTCATGTCCTTGCAGGGATAGACAAGGTCTCAGTTCAGAATTCCCAGCAAAAATCTTGTCTCGTCCCACTGGCTCCAACTGGCCCCTGTGACCATCCCTGGAACCCTCAAGGTGGATGGTGGCCACAGTGAAAGCTTTTGGCCTTGGTCATGGGGATTGAGTCAACTCTGCCAGAATCATGTGCACAGAGGGTGGAGGCAGGAATAGCCCCCACCCCACCCCAGGGGGAAAGTGTGGTTAGTTAGCACAGGAGCAGGAGGGATTCTGGGTTTGGGAAAGGCAGCAGAAGCCCACTCAATACATTATCTAATTGATCTTCCTGTCAGTCATGAGTGGCAGGAATTATTATCTCCGTCTGACAGAAGAGTCACAGAAGTGAAATGACTTGCCTGCAAACACACAGCCAGCCAGTGGCTTCTAAAGGATTGAAAAGGCTTAGCCTCCTGAGGCTGTGAGATCCTGAGCAAAATAACCAGCTAAGCTGTGCCCAGACTACTGACCCAGAGAAACTGTGAAATAATAGATGTGTGTTATTTTAATTCACTAGTAACAGATTAATTTGTTAGGCAGCAACAGAGAATTAATACACAGGCATTCTGTTTCTTTGAACAAAATTCATTAAAATTGATACACCACAGAAATTTAGATAATAGGCTCTGGGACCCTAAAGAAAGGAGAGATAAAGGAAAGCTTCATGGAGGAGGTCGCATCTGGGTTGGAATGTACCCATAGCTGCTTTAAAAGTTAGGATGGGATAGAGGAATAAGCAGAGAACTAAACCAAGCCTTTTCAATCCTTTAGGAGCCACTGCCTAAGATGACCCCTAATGAGCTATTCCCTTGTGCGGTCCTTTCCCCTTGCAAGTGGAACCGTGATTTGCTTCTGACTAATAGAATATGACAAAGATCACATGATGTCACAGCGTCGATTCAGCCTTGTAGTATAAGAGCCCTTCCTAGCAAGCTGGAGAGAGAGATTCTCCTGCTGGCCTTGAAGAAACAGACAGCTTTGTTGTGAACTACCTATGGAGGCTTTAGTGGGGGAAGAATCTGCTTCCAAGCTCACTTGGGTTATGGGAAGAATTCATCTCTTTGCACTGGATGACTGAGGGTTGGCTTTTAGCTGGCTGGAAGCTATCCTAAGTTCCTAGAAGCCACCAACTGTCCCCTGCCATGTGGTCCTCTCCATAGGTAGTTCACAGCAGAGCTGTTTGTTTCTTTGAGGCCAGTGGTGTCATCTTAGGGTGTGT
Source organism: Cynocephalus volans (assembly GCF_027409185.1). NCBI lineage: Eukaryota > Metazoa > Chordata > Mammalia > Dermoptera > Cynocephalidae > Cynocephalus > Cynocephalus volans. The sequence goes on from NC_084474.1 coordinate 88,628,058, forward strand.
CCATCGCAGACCGACTAAAACTGTTTTAAAGCATGAGACTTTACTAACGATTCTCACAAAACACAAGGTCCAGTGTCGATTCAGCAGCTTAATGATGCCGTCAAAGACCCAGATTCTTTCCTTCCTCTTACTCTGCCACCTTTAGTGTGTCCTGAAGTCTCTTCAATAGTCATAGGATGGCTCGCCTCCACACATGACAGAATAGAAGTCAAGATCAGAAGAGAAGGGCTGGGGCTGTCTCCTTGTGCACCTGTATCTTCCCAGCAGAGAGAGAATGTCGCTCAAGTCTCATCAGATTTCCCCTTCACTCCCGTTGGCTGGCATCAGGTCACATGGTCTTTCTTGGCCATGGGGGAGTCTGGGAACATGAGGATCTGGCCTCTCCAGACTCTCTTACTGGAGGGCAGGTTTTGTTGACCAAGAAGGGAAAGAAGAACGACCACTGGGTCGCAAGAGGCGGTAAGTGACCCGGGAGTCACTGGCCACCCCGACCCCACCCATCTCAGGGACAGACTCTTCAAAGAGGTCCACCTGATGGGGCAGATGGGTGTAAGCATGGGGGGGACACCCTCTCTCACCTTGTCTCACTTTTCTCCCTCTCACTAGAATGTGAGTGCCACATCGTTGCCTCCCCAGTGCCGAGGGCATTCTCTGCATGTAGTAGGTGCTCAGTAAGTATTTATGAAATGCTCAAGCCCAGCTGAAAATGGTGACTACATGGGAAAACCCTTCTAGGGTCAGACAGGGCCAGGAAAATACCTTTTGATACTGACTTTGTTCTGGGGAGATATTTGCCACAAGGTCCAGTCTAGATGACCAGATCAAGGGGCACTATTAGTTAGTGCCCAGAGAAACAGAACCAATAGGAAATATACAAAAATGTTTATAAGGGGAGATTTATTATGAGAACTGTCTTAAGTTATTATGGAGGTCAAGAAGTCCCATGATATGCCATCTGCAAGCTGGAGACCCAGGAAAGCCTGTGGAGTAGTTCAGTTTGTGTCCGAAGGTCTGAGAACCTTGTTACAATGGTGTAATTCCTAGTTCAAGATCAAAAGCCTGGTGGGGAGGGGGAGAGGCAGGTGTTGGTGTAAGTCCCCCATCCAAAGCCTGAAAACTAGGAGCTCTGAAATCCAAGGGCAGAAGAAGATGGATGTCCCAGCTCAAGAAAAAGAGAGAGTGAGAGAGGGAGAGGGAGAGGAGAGAGGGAGAATTCACCCTTCCACCACCTTTCTGTTCTGTCCAAGTCTTCAATGGATTGGATGCTGCTGCCTGTGTTGGTGAGGGCAGATCTTCTTTACTCTGTATACTGAGAAAACTTCCTCCAGAAACATCCTCACAGACACACCCAGAAATAATGTTTTACCAGCTATCTGAGCATTCCTTAGTCCAGTCAAGTTGACACATAAATTTAACCATCCCAAGGGGACAGCTGGGGATATGGGACAGAAGCCTTATCAGATATTCCTTGGAACTCATGGGATTAGAGAACCAGTGGGGTGCAACATAGAACATTGGGTTCAAATGTGGCTCACTCTTTATCCAGCTGTGCAACCATGGACAAGCCACTTAGCCTCTCTGAGTGTATTGTCCATTAACAGTAAGATGAGGATAATAACATCCTGTCTTTCAGAGCTGTTTCAAAACTTAGTACATAGCTATATAGAGTGCTCAGTACATGGTAGGCATTCAATAAATAATAGTGGAAATAATAATAATGATGATGATTATTATTCCTTGTTCTTAGATAGCCATCTCACATTTAACAAGTGTTCAATAAATTATTCTGCTTGAGTTAATTTCCTTCCAATACTCAAAAACACAGAAATGTCCTGACTACAAACAAAAAGGCTCACTCAATTAACTCCATGTTTTGAAGTGTCAATAAGGGCAGGGAAAAGGCCTTTCTTTGCTTCATGTTTTTATGATCTCATCATCTGCTATGGTTTTTAGATGGGAAAATGTGATTGTCAATTAAGAATGTGAAAAAGAGTTCCCTTTATTAAAACACACACACACACACACACACACACACACACACACTCACACACACAACATAAGCATCATATTTCACGCAGAATCGGAGCTGCTGCCGGCTGGCTGAAATTTACCGCCTCTTGTCCCAGCAGAGAGAATTCGCAGCTGGATTAATGCCCCTTTCTCTGGTAGTAAATCAATTTCATACATATGGCCATATTTTCACCCAAGTGACAGGCAGCAATGGCTGCTATTTTGTAGTCACCGTAGGAAAGCCCAGGGATGACTCCCAAGGCACTTTGAGCCTTCTGCATGAACAATGTAGAATCATGGAGTTTTCCCGGCAGAGGTACTTTAGAAAGCTCAGCCCTGTCATTTCAAAGGTGGGAAAACTGAGGTTGAGGCCTCAGTGGAGCACATTTCTCCTCTCTATGAGACTGAATTCCTCACTGTGGCTTCTGAGAGTCTCTCTGGTGACCCTCAGGGTGAAAGGGGAGGGGTCTTGTTGATGTCCAGGTTTCTGATGCTTGGATTTCCTTAAACATTTAGTTTATGGCACTTGTCAGTGCTTATGGTTAGCTTATTTTAAAATTGAAGGAACGGTATTTTGTTAGAAATAATGGAGTGTGAGGCCATGCTGTTCTCTATTCCCTGGCACTGCGGCTCACCAGGCTCTGCTTCCTTGACCCTGTTCTAGGCAGAGGACTTGAATCATTCCCAGTTCCTGATGAGATTTACGTCCCCAGGCTGTGGGGCTGGAGTCTTGGCCCTTAATCTGCTAGATAGACCCTTCTCTGCTTGGCCTGAGAGCTGTCTCTGCGCCTTCTTTTTCACATAAGCTGGGCTGGCCAGCGTGATGCATTTGCCCCTTGGTTGCCTGTCCTTCATCAGCCTGTGGCTCAGACTCTCCTGGAGTCCTGCACTGGCCCTGGTCAGCCCAGATGCACAGTCCCTGAGAGGCAGTGGACTAATGTGCTGGCCACCCTGTCCCCTGCCCTGTCCCTGCCTACTCCTGGATGCATTTCTTCCTTCCTCCTGGGATCCCGGTCATCTTTGGCCAAGCGCACCAGAGGCACATTGGTCTCTGGTGAGAGCTACCTGAGAAAGAGCCACCTGGGACAGAGTCTTCTGGTCACTCCACCATGCCTATGCCCCCCTTCCCTAACTACAAAACAATAAAGCCCCCATTGTGGTAGAGGAAGCAATGACTAGCTGGGGGAGTCCATTTCCCAGCTACCCTGCCGTTGGGTTTGGCTGTGTGGCGTGGCAGAGGTAAGCCGATGGGATATAAGCAGAAGTCGTTGGGTGGTCTTCCAGAAGTGCTACTGCAAAAGAATCTTATTCAGTGGGGACTTTCCTTTGCCTTTCCCCTAGTCTCCTTCCTGCTACATGGAATGGAGATGTGGTGGCTGGAACCCCAACATCCATGTCGTGGTAGGGAATAAGTGACTCAGGACCCGCTGTCAGCTGCAGTGTGTTCTCCTCGTTTTCTTGGCATCTCCAGGTTTCCATGTGGGTCTCTCACATTCTTTCTGGCACTTCGGTACTTTTCTCGGCTTTCTCCTGTGAAAGCACCTAATTTTTCTCTGTGCAGGATCCTTGGCCAGTTGCAAACCTGCATGAGATGTGCTGGCGCTCTCAATTCCCTGCTTCTGCTTTGCTCTGAGACCCCTGGCCCTGGCTCTCACTTTTGCCATGGAAGTCTGCATCCTGCCTGGACTGGCAGAAGGAGCAGCCCAAGTTGTACCAGGTACCATGCCAGGGGTTCTCACATATTTCGGACCATGCACTCATAGAACAAGTCCTGGAGATAAGCTTATTAGTCACCTTTCTTTACAGATGAGAACAAGGCATCAGGGAGACGCTCTGACTTCCCCAGCATCACTGCTGTGTTCACTCACCCAGCAATTGTTTGTTGTGTCCCTGCTACGTACTGAACACTTTTCTCATTGACAGTGAGACAAATAGGGACTAGGTAGATAATATCCCTAGCACTATGGAGTTTACATTCTAGGGAAGGGACATAAACAGCTGATAAGTTAACAAACAGTAAACAATCAGTAATTGGTGTGACCTAGACAATTAAAATAGGCTGATGGGACAGAGAATGGCTGAGTAGTCAAGGAAGAACATTTAGATTGGGTAACAGAAAGGTACCAGTTCTTTGAAAATCAGGGGGAAGAACGTTAGTTAGAGGGAACAGCCAGCACAGAGGTCCTTGCGTGGGAACTGACCCGGATGGCTGGGAAGCAGGTGTTCCACCTGGCGTTGGGGCTGGGCGAGTGAAGCCACGTGGGCAGAGAGAGGCAGAGGAGACTACGGGGCTCTGCAGACCTGGCTGGCAATTCAAATTTTGTTCTAACTGCAAGAGAAAGCTTTTGATATTTTAAAAAAATTTTATTTAAAATTAATTTTAGATTTACAGAAAAGTTGCAAAGACAGTATAAAGAGTTCCCATCTACCCTTCACTAGCCTCCTGTCGTGTTAACAGTTTATGTAACCCTGGCCCATTTATCTCAGCTAAAAATTAACACTGATGCAATGCTCTAAACTAAGCTACAGACTTTATTCAGATTTTGCTAGTTTGTCCACCAATGTCCCTTTTCTGTCCCAGGATCAACCCACGCTGCATTGAGTCAGCATGTCTCCTTTGGCTCCTCCAATCTGTGGCAGCTTCTGGGGGTCTCCTTGATTTTCATGACCTGATGCTTTTGAAGAGTAGTGCTCAGGTATTTTGTAGACTGTCCCTCAATTTGGGTTTTTCTACCATTTTCTCATGACTAGTCTGTGGCCATGGGTTTAGGGTAGAAGACTTCAGAGGTGAAGTGTCCCCCCAGCTCCCATCATGCCAGAGTCTGTGATTTCAACAAGACCTAGCAGTGGCGATGTTAACCTTGATGCCTTTGATAAGATGGTGACTGTCAGGATTCTCCACTGTAAAGTTACTGTTTTTCTCATCTGTAACAGCTTCTAAGGCTGTTGTAACAAATTGACATGAACTGGAAAGCTTAAAACAACAGAAATTTATTCTCCCCGGGGATGGAGGCTGGGAGCCCCAAATCAAGGTGTCAGCAGGATCGTGCTCCCACGGATAGCTCTAGGGAAGGGTCCTTCCTTGCCTCTTCCAGCCTCTGCGGGTTGCCAACAATCTTTGGTGACCCTCACTTCAATCTCTGCCTCTGTCTTCACGTCACCATGTCCTTGTGTGTCTCCACGTGTCTGTGTCTGCTCTTCTTATAAGGACACCAATCATTTTGGATTTGGGGTCCACTCTCATCTTAACTAATTACATCGGCATAGCCCTAATTTCTAAATGAGGTCACAGCCACAGGCACCAAGGGTTAGGACTTCAATATATCTTTCTAGGAGACACAGTTCAACCCACAACACCTCCTTCGATTGATGTTTAGCAATGATCACTTTGGCCACTGTGCAGGGAATGCTCTATTGAGGGGAGGGGAAAACAGGAAGATCGATTAAGGGGCTGTCGCTGTCATCCAGGTAAGAGACCCTGGGAGTCTGCACCAGGGTGGGGGCAAAGGCAATGAAGAACAGGGGCTGCACCCTGAGTACATTTTGGAGGTAGAGCAAACAGGACCTGCTGGTGGTGTGGGTGTGTGTGTGGGCAGATGCTGAAAGAAAGAGAATTAAAGGTGATCCCTAAATGTTTGGCTTGAGCCACAGTGGGGTTGCCACTTGCTGATGTGGAGAAGACCAGCAGAGGGACATGCTTGGTGGTGCTTTGTCTGCGTCATGTTAGGACATACAAGAGGGCATGTTAAGTATGCCGCAGCATGCGGGGGCTCCCAGCAAAGCAACGACAGCGTCAGGAGCAGAGTGCAGCTCTCCTGTCCCCAGGTGAGGCTCTCTGGAATCAGAAGGGGCTGTAGGGGAGACCATGAGAGGACCCTTCAGGTCTGGCTCACTTTGAAGATAAATAACAAGTTCCCTAAGGGGATAAAAGGCAAAAACTTTCCAACCATCTAAAATGAAAGATCTTAATCTAATTTTGTACCCTCCTGACAGCTGTGGTTGCATGTGCTAGCCTTGTCAATGACCACACTGTCCAATTTAAAAAAAAAAAAAAAGAGTTTTCTGTTCTCTTTTCAGAAAATAAAGTCTCCTCGGGCATCATGAGTTCTGCGTGTGGGGCTGGGGCTGATTCTATTGAATGCGCGCGTGCCTTAATGGCCCTGCATTGATTGGAGCTATCGACCTCTTGGTTTCAAATAACTGACACGGTTTCCAATGGATCCAGATAATTAAGACTTCTCAAAAAGCAGCTTACAATTTGCATTTGCAGTGTGGTCATCCTCAGGAGCTTGGGGGACCCACACTCGTGAGAAATGAAAGAAAAAGCTAATCCTGGTGATCATCTGATCCTTGCTAATGGAGTCTTAGAAAAATCATTTCACCCTCTTGACCTGTCTTACCAAAGTTATCAATTGACCTAGAGAAGTTATTTTCATTTATTGGAAAACACTTGGGCCCGGCTCACGGCACTGGGGAGCATGGTCAGGTTTTCAGGTTCATTCCCTGCTCTTCTTCCTACCCAGGGCCAGGCCTCGGGGCTCCCAGAGGGTCTATTGCAAGAGGTCTTTCTGTGTCCAGCCCCTACCTCCTTGAATCCATCCTTCACATCGTAACCAGTATAATCTTCCCAAACCCAAGTCTGGACCCTCATTCCTTTGCTTCCACACTCCCACTGTATCCAGAATTCAAGTCCAGATTCCTGTGGGAGATGGGTCCCAATTCTTTGCACACTCACATTCTAAATCCACATCCCTGCATAGACCCAAGGGGATGCAGTGAGTGTAGATCACTGGAATTTGGGCTTGGCCATGTGAATTTCTTAAATTGCTGGAGCATTAGTGGGTGAGTCCTGAATGGAGTCCTGAAATGTGCTTGTGTGGCTGGGCTGTCCCTCTTGAGCTCTGGTGATCCGCCAGTGAAAAGGCCATGCAGACAATTGCTGGTCAAGCAGGATAAGAGACCTGTGCAGCAGACCTGGACCCAGCCTGGATCCTGGAGCCCAGCCCAGCCACACCCAGTGTAGATGGACCAGCTGAACCGTGGCCCACCTATGGAACTCTGCAGTGTGAGAACTAGTGCTTCTTGTTGGAATCTTGGAGTTCTGAGGTGGCTTGTTACACAGCACTATTAGGACAGTAACTGACAGATAATAACCCAAGTTGGCTCAGAGTCTGCTCTACAATAGGTGCTCAGAAATTGTTTGTGCAAACTGAAATAATTGCTTGAGAGGCAAACAAGGAAAGGAAAAAAAAAATTTGGAGGGGGGGTGGATTGTTTAAATCACATGTGTAACAGTGACAACAGCATTTATTTATTGAGTAAAAACTATGCAACAGGCAGTGTCCTAAAATGTTAAATCCATTTTCTTATTTACTATCATCGTCCTTGTTTTTCAAGCAAGGAAAATGAGGCCTGGTGAGGTTAAGGGGTCTGCCCGAGGCACACAGCCACTAAGGGGAATTGTTTTCAGCTTGTCTGTGCATTTCTTCCTTTCATCACACAGAGTGGGGCCAGTCTGCCCCGCCCCGTGGGGGTGGGAAATGAGGCCATGAGGTCAAGGAAATTGCTCACCAACTGGGACATGGTGGAGCCCGGATTTGAACTGGATTCTATTTGCTTCCAAAACCATGCTGAGGTGGGTGTGCAAATCTCTCTCAGGGTAGAATGAGGGAGAGACAGTGCTGAGTGCTGGGACAGTGAGCACTGAGACTGTGCTGAGGGCAGGGACGTGGAGGGGGAGGAGGCTCACGTGGGCCTGGGGAGGAGCAGATCATGTTAAGCAGGTGGGTTTGTTCTGTTCTCTCCAGGTAGATGAAGGCTCTGGCTCCAAATGTGCAGAGCAGAGGGGATAAACTAACCACATCGTCAGCTCCTTTTCCCCTGGAATCTGTCTGAGCCAGCTCGGTCCTGAGGCCCTGGTGCCCGGCTGACCTAATTTCCTGGACTTTCATTCCAGGTCCTGCAGCCAGTGGAAGCTCATCTTTGCTGACGAGCCTGCTTCCCGTGCTCTGTCTTGGTCATCGTGTGTGCCCAGGGCCCAGTGTGCTTCTGTCACAATTGCAGACTGTTACTGAGCACATGCAGGTTCGGGGATGAGGGTGTTCCCCATGATCACTCATGACATAGGACATAGGAGCTGTTACCATCCCCACTCTACAGAGAAGGAAAGCGAGTCACAGATGTTAGTAGCTGCCAAGGTCATGCAGTTAGTAGTTGGGGGGGTTTCCAGGATTTGGATCCAGGCAGTGTGACTACTGAGACCAGGCTCTCAACCACCAAGGCACACTTGCCAAGTGAATACAGGGATTCCCTCTGCCCCCCCAGCTCTCCTCTGCCTCTCTCCGCCCTTGCTTCCCCCAGAGTACACACCTGTAGGATGCCTTTTTGTGAATTAGGATAAGTCACCCTTCCTGTTGGGCAGAGGCAGCCCCCGTCAGGGTGCAGGTCTTGGTGAGTGGACGTGGGCTGATCTCAGCTTCTCTGGACCCTTGTTCAGGTCACAACCTGCCCCCTCCCTCTGCTCTTATCAACTGATGACCCTCAGGTTTGGAATTTCAAGCGTGGCTGGACTCCAGGCTCCACCCAAATGGCTGTTGATGGCGTCTGCTGTTGTCCCACTCGTGGTAGGGGCAGTGAGCAGGGAGGACCCAGACCCTTCTCCCCAATCCTGGCCACCTGGGCTGCTGCACAAGGGGCAGCCCTGCTTGGGGACAACTGGGGTGAGAGGAGTGTGGTGAGGAAAGAAAGGATGGGATGGGGAAGGCTTTGATTTGTTTTTTGATTATGCTGGAGTTGGACAGAATTAAATTTAACTCCTGACCAGCCCCTCTACTGGCCCAAGCAGAATCTTTTTGAGAATAAAAAATGCCACCCGTTTTTCAAGACCTCTCACTTCCATCTGCTGAGAAAGTGTCCCAGACTGTGGTGATGCACTCCTAGATCTGTGCAGTGCACAATTTGTGCAACTGTGCATGGCTGCCTTCATCCTGACAAGTCACAATGTGGTGAACTTTGTTATCTTTACCTATAACATGGGATTTTATAGTCCTTACGGAAATTGGTCTGTACTTGTAAGTGGTAACTATTCTTATATTATTATTGTTGCTATCAGATTTCAATTCCGATAAAAATGATTATGATATTGATGAAGACATTTGGTATTTATAGAGGATTTATACTTTTCCAGTGGGGCTTCAAATTCATTTTCTAGTTGTCTGGTACAGTCACAAAGCAGTCATTATATCCATTTTACACATCAGAACATTGACTCATGTATTATTCAACGGCTCATACAGAACAAGACAACCAGGAAAATCAAAGGCAACATTTCACCTCCCCTAATTCCCACTCAGGTTTTCATCATGCTGCTCTGCCCTCGTGAAGCGGTGGTGATGACGGAGAGGCGGACAGTGCTGCTGCTGCTGCTGCTGCTGCTGCTGGTGTGTGTGTGTGTGTGTGTGTGTGTGTGTGTGTGAATATGCGTGCATGTGTGTGTGTGTCTCTGTGTGTGTGCGTGTGTGTGTGTGTGTGTGTGCTCCCATAACTGCATGAGTGTGTGTGTGTGTATTTTCACAAAGACTCTGTGTGTGTGTGTGTCTCTGTGTGTGTGTGTGCGTGTGTGTGTAGTGTGTGTGTGCGTGTGTGTGTAGTGTGTGTGTGCGTGTGTGTGTAGCGTGTGCATCTCTGTTCAAAACGTACCTTTGTTGCAAAGCCTTATTAAGTTGCCTTCTGTCATTGTCCCAGATTTATTGCTTTAATTTGTTTTGACTTTTTATACACAGGAGCTGCATTTTCCTTTGTTCTCCCTCAGTTTGAACCTGCCTGTAGGGTATAAAAATATATTTTTGTATTTCACTCTCTATAGTTTTCTTCTCTGGTGACCAATGTTAAGCAAGAAAATGATTTACTTTGGACTTGAGAGTCAGCAAACTGTTAAGTCATTAGTATCTGTAGCACTCGGATATTCGTGGGTAAGAACTTGTAGACGTGAACCAGGACCACTGGAATCCTGCAGGAGGAGCCAAGACTTTGGGGGGAATTGTGGTCTCTCTCTCCATCAGCTTATCTGTCTCACTACCATCTCACTATGTTTCATCTACCCTGGGACGATTTTCCTGCAATGCTCACTCCCCAGGTGGGGTCTCCGGGACCTCTGTGGAGCCCTCTGGGCTTGTCCCCCAGTCCTGGCCATGCTCTCGCTGGGTCCCACGTGAGCTGGCCCTGCAGAGGTAATGTCCCCGCACACGGCATCACGGAGGAGGCTGCTCGCTCACTGATCTGTTGCCTCTGGAAAATGAACATGGTACCTTGGGACAATGTGTTAGTCGAAGCTTTTATAAAGCACATAAATAATAATATTATAGGTGAAGCCACTGGGGGAAGGAAGAAATGAAAAAAACGAAGGAGGGAGAGAGGGAAGGAGGGACGGAAGGGAAGAAGGGAGGGAGGGAGAGACAAGCTGCCAAGCATCTGGGCTTTGAGAGGCGGCAGTCACGCGTCCCCACTCTCGCTCCCGTCCCTGAATCCTCCTGAGCAGACGTGCAGACCCGTGTGTCTCCCTGTCTTTTCTGGACAGCAGTCTGCTGGCATCTCCTGTAACATGACTATGTCCCTGATGCCTTTCTCCTCGTCTGACACCCTCTCCCTGCCACCCCCAGCATCATCTGGGCCTGTCAGGCTCCAAAGCATCAGTTATGACCCCTCACTTGCTCACTCCCATTTCTAATCCATCCACAAATCTCATTTTTATTCTCTTATGTCCACGGCCCTGTCTCTCCTGCAACTGCCTCCGAGGCAAAGCTCCCACCGCCTCCCCCAGGCCCATGCCCCACCTGCTCCCCCTCCGCGCACACCTGTCTACACACACCCACCTGTTTCCACCACTCCCCTGCACAGAGCCTCCAGGGCCCCCCATGGCTCCTAGGGCAGAACCCAACCTCTTGCTTCCATCTACAAAGCCCAGAACAGTCAGTCAAGGTTCTTAGCTGCAAACCATAGAACACTCTGCATAGAAAAGGAATCTATTAGAGCTACAGTGAGAGCATCTCCAGGAGGGCAGAGAATTCAGTGTGGGGGCTCTGCCTCCAGGGGCCATGTCCCCACCACCAGGCATGGTAGCTTCCATGAGGACAGCCACCCCTCCCAGGATGGGAAGTGAACTCCTGGTTTCTAACTTGGGGAGATGTAGACTCAAAATGGGAAAGACTCAGACACTGGCAGGTATTCTACAGGTGTTGAGACAGCCATGTGTCCACAGGACAACTGTCTGCACCTGCCCTGCCCGACTCAGTTGCCTCTCCGGCCATCCTTGCACCTCGTGATTCTGCTTTCCTTCCCTGCCCATGTCCTCCTCCTCATCCTCCAGACTTCTCTAACGGCCCCTGTGGCAGGTGAGTCTCCCTGTCACTCGCCCCCACCCCTGCCTTCTGCCTTTGCCTTCTCAGCACCTCTGGGCCCCTGTCCCATGGCCTTTCCACTTCTGATTTCATCCGTGGCCTGCTGGACATTTCACAACACTCAGACGTGCCTCCTGCTGACTCTGGTGGGGCTGGGAACCTGTCCGCTCCTCCAGAGCTCACTTCCTGGAGAGCAAGCACACAGGGACTTTCCCTGTCCACTTCTCACATGTCCCAGCTCTTCCTGCTGTCATCGTCTGCAGCAACCTCACAGAGACATCCTCATACTGGCCTTTCCTGCGTCCCTGCCTCACTCTCTCTCTTCTGCTTTCTGGAATTGCCTTCTGAATAAAATTCATGCACTCAACTCCTTGTCTCGGGTCTGCCTGGGGGGAATTGAAGCTAAGTCGGCACTATTCTCGGGTTGTGATTTCGTGTGGGCGGCCGATTTGTTAAATGTTTGTTTCTCCCATGAGTCCCTGAGCTCCATAGGTCTCCGTGTGTCACCATATTCTGAACACAGTTCCTGGCACATAGCAGGTGCTCAAATACATACGAAATGAATGAATGAATGACCACTGTGTGATGGGGTGGTGACGTGTCAAGGTGACGACAATTGTCCCACTTCTGAGAAAAGCAGTTGCAGGTGTGTCCTGCTGTTTGTGTTAGTGTGGCCTGGCTATTCCAGGTGTTAGGGACTAAACCTGACCCCAGATCAGCTGTCTGCGGCCTGACAGAAGAGAAACCAGAGTCCTAGAGCTCTGGTCAACAGACCCACCCCATTCTAGAGAACATCAGGTCCCAGAGGGAGTGTCAGTGTCAGTGGAGGGGAAAGAAGAGCTGGAGACACAGAGATTGGGCGGAGCTGGGAGCCGACAGGGTTAGCGGACACTGCACATCCTGCCTACCCCCAGAGTAAACAAAACACACACACCTGGGGTGCTCTAATCCCCCTCCCTGGTTGGACCACCCAAGAGAAACCTCCAGTAAGTTCCCCTCAGCCTCAGGCTGTGTGAGTCAGGCTGGAGATGCTCCCATGTGAAGGTGCCTGGGCTGGAGATGCTCCCACGTGAAGGTGTCTGGGCTGGAGATGCTCCCACGTGAAGGTGCAGGGGCTGGAGGTGCTCCTACTTAAAGGTGCAGGGGCTGGAGGTGCTCCCCCTTAAAGGTGCAGGGGCTGGAGGTGCTCCCACCTGAAGGTGCTTGGGCTGGAGATGCTCCCACCTGAAGGTGCCTGGGCTGGAGATGCTCCCACGTGAAGGTGCAGGGGCTGGAGGTGCTCCCACGTGAAGGTGCCTGGGCTGGAGGTGCTCCCACTTAAAGGTGCAGGGGCTGGAGATGCTCCCCCTTAAAGGTGCAGGGACTGGAGTTGCTCCCACCTGAAGGTGCCTGGGCTGGAGATGCTCCCACATGAAGGTGCAGGGGCTGGTGGTGCTCCCACTTAAAGGTGCAGGGGCTGGAGATGCTCCCACGTGAAGGTGCCTGGGCTGGAGGTGCTCCCACGTGAAGGTGCAGGGGCTGGAGGTGCTCCCCCTTAAAGATGCAGGGGCTGGAGGTGCTCCCACCTGAAGGTGCAGGGGCTGGAGGTGCTCCCACCTGAAGGTGCAGGAGCTGGAGGTGCTCCCACGTGAAGGTGCCTGGGCTGGAGATGCTCCCACTTAAAAGTGCAGGGGCTGGAGGTGCTCCCACGTGAAGGTGCAGGGGCTGGAGATGCTCCCACTTAAAGGTGCAGGGGCTGGAGTTGCTCCCACTTAAAGGTGCAGGGGCTGCAGGTACTCCCTTCTGTGGGAGTGACTGGGAGGGGTGTTTCCTCTTACTCTAAGCCAGGGGTTACAAAAGTGTTTCTTTAAAGGGCCAGATAGTGAGTATTTCAGGATTGTGGGCCAGGTCAGCAGGTCTTGGTTGCAACTACTCAGGTCAGCCATTGATTCAGGACATTACATGAATGAATGAGCATAGCTGTGTCCCATAAAATCTTACCTACAAGTGAGCAGATTTGGCTCACTGGCCCTTATTTGCTGCCTCCTGCTCTAGAGTCACCTCTGATGGGTAGGCAGGTGTTACCTCTGCCTGGGGACCTGTGGCATCTCACCTGGAGCCATCTGGAGGGGTGGACTCTTAGCTGAACTCTTGTTTTTGACAAGTTGCCTGAACTTGTTCTATGTGTACTTTCCTGCCTCCTTTTCCCTCATCACCAGAGCAAGAGCTCTGTGAAGGCCATGACCGTGTCCTGCGGGCTGTGGACTCTGGTCTTAACCCCTTCCCCCACACTCCCCTCCCATTTTTGACTGTAGGCCTTTCCGGAAAGGCCTCGGCCTCTCTGAGCTGAGTTCACCTGCCAGCAGGGAGCACCGAAAGAGTTATTGAAGCCAGCCCAGGGGTGCAGAGGGAAAGAACACAGTGGCTGGCAGGATTTAGGTGAAATATGGAGGAAAAGTGCCCAGGCAAGGGAAACAGCATCTGCAAAGGTCAGGTGGCATGAACGAGTGCACCTTTCCTGGAGGAATTGATTCTCTTTATGGAACATTAAAAACAAACACAAAAACCTCTTCACTGATATCAGTACGTAATTTCCTGCCCACCTCTCAAGGTACTTGTGAGGCTCCAAAGGGGTAGAGCACGTGTTGCTGGCACCCAGGATGGGCAGAAGCTGGAATTTGGCATCTGGCTTTGTCTATTGAATCCAGGAGCTCTTAGCCCTTTGGGCATTTGATTTCCTTGAGTTAATTTGCCTGGGGAAGGGGAGGGGGATGAAGGGTTTTGCACTGAAGCCTGGGCTGGAGGCTGAGACCCCACAGAGATTTCTCCTCCCAGTTGTGGACAAGGTCTGTGTCCTGTGTGGACCGGGGTGAGTCCTGAGTCCTTTACATTACAAACTCCAGAGGGGTCCTGTGGAGACTGGATGGGCTTGTGTCTTAGGGGGCAGGGGGCCATGTGGCTGGGTCCTGCTGTCATGGCAGCACAGGCCTGGCCCAGCCTTGGATGTCTTTGCCATCGGAGAATGTGAGCAGGATGTGGCAGCAGGAAGGTTTGGCTCCTGAGCCCTCAGGTGGCACTCTTGCAGCCCCCTGGACATATCAGGGGGAGTGCAGAAGGGGGTGGTGTGTGCACTCTCAGTTACGCAGGTGGGGAAAACAAGCCAGTGAAATTTGTTACTAAAGGGTCAAACCTTTGACTGGGAGGCCCCGGGAAACCAGTGAGAAACCCACTGTAGAGATGGGCTGTCCATGGCTCTGGCCCTCTAGTGGGAGTATGTTTCCTAGGACTGATGTAACAAATTATACAAGCCGGGTGGCTTAAGACAACAGAAGTTCATTCTGTCATAGTCGTGGAGGGCAGAAGTCCAAAAGCAAGGTGTTGGCAGGTGCTGCGGGTTGAATGTCCCCCAAAAGTTCATGTGTTGGAAATGACCCCCATTGTAACAGTATTAAGATGGTGGGAAATCCAATCATGGTAATCAAAAGGTGGGGTCTTTGAGAGGTGATTAGATGGTAAGGGCTGTGCCCTTGTGAATGGATTAATCCATGGATGGTTTCATGGGTGGTCATGGGCGTGGTTCTGATGGCTTTGCAAAGAGGACGAGTGAGGAGCTGAGCTCTCTCTTGCTCTGCCATTCACCATGTGATACCCTGTGTCGCTGTAGAAGACCCTCACCAGATGTGCGTCTTGGGCTTGGCACTCACCAGCCTCTAAAACTGTAAGAAATAAATTTCATTTCTTTATAAATTACCCAATTTCAGGTATTCTATTATAAGCAATGGAAACAGACTAATACAGCAGGGCTGGTTCCTTCTGGAGGCTCTGAGGAAGAATGTGCCCCACATCCCTCTGCTGGCTTCTGGTGGCTGCTGGCAGTCCTCAGCCTTCCACGGCTTATGGCTGCATCACTCCAGCCTCTGCCTCTGTCTTCATGTGGCACTTCCTCTCTGTGTCTCAAATCTCCCTCTCCTTTCTTTTATAAGGACACATGTCATTACAATTAGGACCCACCTGAAATCCACATGATCTCATCTTGTGATCTTTGACTCAATTACATCTGCAAAGACTCTATTTCCAAATAAGGTTACCTTACATTCACAGGTACCTGGGGGGTTAAGACTTGGACATATTTTGGGGGGGACACAATTCAATTCACTACAGTGGGTGTGGACACCATGTAGACACCCCTCCCCCGCATTCTCCCCCAGGTCTCCTTTGGACACCACCCTCTCTCCAGCCAGTCCCCGCAGGCCTGACCCTAAACCTCTCTTTGGTTCCTCTTTTGGGGTCTTGCTCTGTGGGTTTCCTTGGGGAGAGTGAGCAGCAGAAATAATGTGCCCTTTGTCTGGTGGCCACAGCATAGTGTCCTTTACTGAGCTGGAGAAGGTTCTTAATAAGGCTTGGGGGATGTGGGGCTGTCAGCGAGGCCAGGCCCAGGAAGCTGATGAGATCAGAATCCATTACCGCCCTGTAATTCTCTTGCTCCGAAGAAAGATTTTTCTCTGGGAGTGAATTTTCCGAGAAAAGATTTTTAAGACAATATCCTAAAAGCTCTTCTCAAAAACCACACCTAAAAACAGAAGCCTTCTCTCTAGCCATCTGGACTCCTGACAAAGAAAAAAATAAAAAAGGCAAAGAAAAGTCGTGTAAGCCGAGAAGGGAGTGTCCAAGAGAGTGGATTCTCTGGGCCAGGCTTGTCCTGCGCCTGCGGAGCCTTTTCCCATCCCTCTCTCTTTGTCTGGACTGGTTTGATGCTCTCTTCTGCCTTTTTAGAGGAAGGGGCAGTGTTGACGGTACTCGGCGTTCCTGTAGGCCTGGAGGTGCGTGCGGTGGGCACTTTATGCACCTGTCACTGGCTTCAGGGAGTTGCAGTGTCCAGTCTGGGCATTAGCCTCCTCTCTGAAAAGCAGGAGAGATGAGAGCTGCCCCGCAGGACGGTCTAGAGGGTAAATATGATGAGACGAATGAGGGTCGAGCACGGCGCCTGGCACCTGAGACGTGCTCAGTGCTATTTGTTTGGCAGCGTCACTTACCGTCACGAACACTGGATGGAATCGATATGATTCTCTTTCCCGCAGGCTGGAGCGTCCTCTCACAGAGGTTACATTGCTCGTCCAAACTCATCAGCTGGGAGGACAGAGTCTGCACAGATCCCGTCTGTGTGATTCCAGAGCCCTCTGACCTCCTGACTGCCCCCAAGTCCCGTCCTGCCTTCATTCCCCTCTTTCTCGACCCATCTTTTCTTCAGACTTCATCTCTCCCAGCTCTTTCCCGTCTCCATAAAGCCAGGGTTTATGATCAGGATTGGGGCTGATATGGGGCAGAGGAGGTGTTGGGGGGGAAATGCTGAGTGTGGCCTCAGGACACTGGTGTCCGAGTCCAGACTGAGTGCGTAGTGGAACCTGGGCCAGCGCCTGCCTTCCTGGCCCTCTGTCCTCACCTGCAGCCAGCCGTGACCGTAGCACCTGCCTCTCTTTGGCTGCAGTCAGGTCGTGGAGGCAGGTGATAGAGTCTATTCTGTGCACAGAAACTTAGTGTTCAGTCCCTCATTTCAAGCCCAGACAGGGCTTGTCAACGCACCGTGTAGGAAGCCTGGAAATAGCCCCACCCCGTGTCCCAGAGATGCCTTCGCAGATGCAGTCGTCCAAATCCCCCTCACTCCTGACCCAGCATGTGCTCGGCTCTGCAGAAAGGGCTCACAACTCAACAGTTTTTCTGTCTCTTTTTCCCTGATAGCAATGGAAGGGATTAGCTTTAAAAAATTTATATTTATGTATGTGTATCGATATTTGTTTATTTAATGTTTCTGAATAGAGTCAATTTTCCCAGAGAAGGTGCACTTGTTCACGCCGCCTGTCCCTGTGGGTGTCGTTCCCTCTGTCTGGAGCACCCTTCCCCCTACTGGCCCACCAGTCCTTCAGCACGTGGCTCGGTCCCACGTTCTCTTCCTCTGGGCCCCTGGGCGGGCTCTGGCTTCCCTGCTTCTGCCCGGTGCTCCCACGGGGCTTTCATTTCCTGCTTGCCCAGGACTCTGAACTTCACCTGGCCGTGCCCGCGTTGTGGACCAGCTCCTAGGTGTGCAGCAGAGCTCTGTGTCAGCGGGGCCAATGTCTTCTCCATCTCTCTGTTCTCAGTCCCCACCACGGCGTGGGTGACAGACTGAGAAACGGAGATGTCACCCACCTGCCTCTGCCCAGTCAGCCCCAAGGACCAGCCACGGAGGCTCAAAAATGCAAATCAAATGTGTTTGCTTCAAATTAAGCCCGTATTCGGGTCTACTGGGGAGTTGAGCTGTTTCTTAGCCAATAAATATTAATAGGAAAAATAAACCAATCTTTTAGGCTTCTTCCCTCCAGCCGCCACCCCAGGGTTATAAATTATGTACTGCCTGAGTCTGTTTTGACAGCTGAGATAAAGTGGGTTTCAGTCGGGAGAGCGTTCCTGCTGCAAGAACACACCATTGTGTATTTTCAACACAATCGCCACTGCCTCCCTGCCTCCTGTCTGGGAGGAAGATTTGGCTGGAATAGCTATTTTTCTACTCTGGGGCCTTCTCTGTCACCTCTTTGCCACAGATATTGTGATTTTTTTTTTTTTTTTAACTTCTTACTGTTATCACAAAAAGTCAGACAGATTTTAAAGGACGTAAAGAGCAGCCTTCCTTCCGTGATGGGTGTGAGGGTGCGATGGCACCTGCTTCCTGACCCGTCCGCGCCCATCTTTATTGTCCGGGACCTGTTCCCTGGTCTGGCCACCAATTCTCCCCAACATAATCCAACCCATCAGGAGGCCCCAGTGAAGCTCCTGCTTCTTTTGGACTCTGCCAGCTTTTCACAATGTCTTTCTTGGCTCCTGTATCACCACAGTCAGGACCGAGACACACCCCCGAATCTTCTCTCGCCTTCGCCTGGTTGATTTGCAGTCCTGCTCATTCCATCGCCCCAGTGGCTGTCTAGCCCCCTCCCCCATCCATGGCAAGTGACACCCTCAGGCTCTCCCGCCCCGGGCTTGCTCTCTCCTTCTTCAAGGTATTACTGGCCTAGGGTAAAGTGAGTGCACACACCCCAGGGGTCCCTCCGTGCATTTTCACCTGTGTCTGCACCTGTGTGACCTCCAGATCAAGATAGAAGAGAGCCCAGCACCCGGCAGCTGTCCCCGTGCCCTCAGTTGACAACCAAAGGTGCAGTGACCCTCACCACTCCCGTCACGGTGACTTTCCCCTGTTCTTCAGCTTCTTCTGAACAGAACCACACAGCACACACCCTTGTGTGTCCAGCTTTTTCTTCTTCTCACCCTCATATCTGAAAGAAATCCACTTTGATGTGTTCAGCAGATTTTTTTTTTCATTACTAAGAAGTATTCCAATAAGAGGTGTGTGTCCATATATACCTAACATGGGTGATTTATCATTTCCAGCTTTTGGTTGTTAGCAACAATGCTGTGAACATTCTCGTACCTGTCTTTTGGTGGATAGAAGTCTTCATTTCTCTCAGGGACAAAGCCAGGAGTGGAATTTCCAGGTTACAGAATATCTATATTTAGCTTCAGTTAATACTGATAAATAGTTGAACCAATTCACGGTCCCACTAGCAAGATAGGTGAGTTCCAGTCATCCCATGTCTTCACCAACACTTGCTATTGCCATTAGGCTTGCGGGTTTTTTTTTTTTTTTTTTTTTTTGGTTCATTTGAAAATTGATCCATCTGTCTTTGATTTGCAAGAGCTATTTATAGAATCTGGATGTTAGTCTGTTTTCAGACATGCGTGCTGCCAATATCTTTTCTCGGCCCATGACTTGTTTAATCACTGTCTTAACGGTGTCTTTTGATGAATAAAAGCTCTAAATTTCAATGAAGTCCAACTTGTCAATCTTTCCTTTTATGGCGAGTGCTTTTTCTGGCATGTTTAAGAAATCTTTGCCTACCCAAGGGTCATGACGATATTCTCCTATGTCTTGCTCTAGAAGCTCCATTGCTTTACCTTTTACATTTAGGTTTATGAACCATGTCGAATTAATTTTTAAGTGCTGTCTGAGGTTCACCTTGACTTTTGAAGTAGCCTCTTTCCCAGTATCCCAGCCTCCTCTCTTTAACTGCCCTTTTTTGTAGCCAGCATGCTTGGCCATTCTAACGCTCGATCCATTTTGTGTTTCTCTGACCATAAAGTCTAAAGTCCTTAGCGTGGTTGACAACGCCTTTCAGGATCAGACAGTGACTTATCCTTCTAGCTTTATCTACTGTTGATGGGTGTGGGGATAGTACACTCCAGCCACTCTGAATATCTGCTGTTATGGGTTGAATTGTGTCCCCTCCCTACAAGAGATACATTGAAGTCTCAACTCCCTGTACCTCAGAATGTGACCTTATTTGGAAATAGAATCTTTGTAGAAGTAATAATGTTAAAATGAAGTCATTAGGGTGGCCTCTAATTTAATATGATGATGTTCTTATAAAAAAGAGAAGTTTGGACACAGACACATCCAGGGAAACCACCCTGTGCAGCCAGGGGCAGAACTGGGATGATACATCTGTAAGCCAAGGACATGAGGATTGCCAGCAATCCACCAGGAGCTGGGAGAGAGGGATGGAACCCATTCTCCCCTATAACCCGCCAAGGGGTTAGAACCAACCCTGCCAACAACTTGATCCCAGACTTCTAACCTCCAGAGCTATGAGCCAATGAAAACATTTCTGTTGCTTAAGCCACCCAAATTGTGGTACTTTGTTATGGCAACCCTGACAAACTAATACATCTACTTCCACACTCCCACACTCCTACATCTTTGTGCTGGCTTTTCCCTCTGCGTGGAGTGTCCTTCCTGCCAAAATTTCTGGTAAACCCCTACTCAACCTGCAACCAGTCTAACAATCTTTGATAAAGATTTCCTGCCCTGTCCACAGCAAATGCCAACCAGCTCACTCTCTTCTGCCCCTCCCCTTGTTCTTTATAACCAGGGCACATACCTCCATTGTAGCAAGATCGGCTGGACGATGTCGTTTGTTCCTGAGCACCTATTCCCGCTCCCTTCTGTGTGCCTTCTTGTATTGCAGAGCTAGGAGAGCCAAAATCTCCCTTTCCTGGGCTTCCTTGCAGTTTTGGATGCCAAAGGGGCTCAGCCATTTAGAGCACAAGATTCAGAAGGCAGAGGAGAGGTGAAGGCTCTCTTTCTGCTTTTCTGAGTGTGGAAATGTGTTTAGAGGCAGTTGAAGCTGCTGAATTCAGCTACTCAGTATCTGGTCTCCAGCTTTGTCTTAGTCCGTTCTGACTGCTACAACAAAATACCATAAACTGGGTGGCTTATAAACAACAGATTTTTTTCCTCACAGTTCTAGAGGCTGGGAAGCCCAAGATCAAGGCACTGGCAGAGTTGGCATCTGGTGAGGGCATGCACTCTGGGTCTGTGTCCTCACATGGCAGAAGGACAAGGTGGCTCTCTGGGGCCTCTTTTATAAAGGGACTAATACTATCCATGGAGGCTCCACGCTCATGACCTAATAGCCTCTCAAAGATCACAGCATCTCACTGGGCATTACTACTTAGCATATAAAGTTTGGGGGACACAAATGTTCAGACTACAACAAGCTTCAAGGGTGTCTGGGGATCTTTGCAGCCATTAAGAGGATTGAGCTCAGTGTCTTAATAATTAAATTATGGGCAACCAGAAGTGTGGCTGTGGACTTATCCCCCACCTCTCCCTTCATACCGTTCCTACTCCAGGGGAGGAAGTAAGAAGTTCATCAGGGCAGTCTTTCTCCTGTCTACAACGTTCAGCATGGCTCTGGTTTCAAATAGCTCATACAGAGTAACAAACTGCCCCAAAACTTAGTGACTTACACTGATAGTTTGTTCTTACCTCTCAGGGTTCTATGGATTAAAAGATCTTAACTGAGTGGTTCTTGCTTTGTCTTTCATATGGTTGAAGTCAGATGGCAGCTGAGGCTACAGCTGTCTGAAGATTCATCTGAGCTAGACACCCCAGATGACCTCTTTACTCATATTTGGTTGGGTGGGTAGGACACTGGGGGGCTCACCGGGCCTCTCTCTTCATACCACTTCTCCATCTGGCTAGCTTGAGCTTCCTCACATCATGGCTGTCTCAAGGTCATCAAACTGCTTACATGGAATCTTATTTACCCAAAAGTAAATGTTCCAAGAGACCAAGGAGAAAGTGGCAATATTTCTTCTGACCTAGGCTCAGAAGTCATGCAGTGTCACTTCCTCCACATTATTTTGGTTAAAGTCAAAGCACCAGCCCAGTTTCAAGGGGCAAGGATTTTGCAAGAGTGTGAATATGGGGAAGCAGGGTTCATTAGGACCCACTGAAAGACTAGCGATGACAGCCCTTTTTTGTAACCTCCTTAACTGTGGGCAGAATATCTTTTGTCCCCAGAAGGCTCTAATATGAGTCATGAAAGATCATTAATTAGATCAGTAATTTATTCTGCAGTGAACTTCCTACTGTAAAAAGTACACCCAGCCCTGATATCTAGATTTATAAACATGAGCCTAAAGTATGACTTAAAACTCCTCCTCCAAACACTGAAACCTTAACAATGCAGACATGCCTCACAAATGGCTATACAACACATTGCACTGATTAATTAATGACCTGTGAGGGTGTATTAAGAATAATACTCAGAGTACATTTTGAAATATAGAAAATAGAATAGCTCCCAGATATTACCTGGGAATTTCAGGCTAAGAAGCACCAAAATAGATCTCATTTTAATCTCATGGTGACAATTAGTATTTTCATTACACCCAGCAGTGCTCATCAAAAACAACCATGTAATGGAACTAAGATGTATTATACACATTTTATAAAAGCATAGATGGAATTTCAGAGAAGGAGACAGATACACCCTAGGGAACAACTCTTCTATGGGTGAGCTGAGGCTCAAATCTAGATAGTGTACTTTAGAGTTCACTGTTCTTTTGACTGTACTAGGTACAGCAGGTGTGTGTCATGCACGACATTACTTCCTTTCCCATGTTTATACAGACATCACTAATCATTAAAGGGTATCTATTCTGCTGCATCTAGACATTGATTGGCTCCTAATCCTTCTCAACCCAGCACCCTCCCAACCACTTGAGATTCAAGATAACATCTTACCATTCTGATAATTTACTGTGTTGTCTGTCTGGACACTGAACAAAGCCCCGTGGCATCTTAGGCTATGGTTTGGTGACTCTCTCCACAATGGAAAAATTGCTTCTTCTTTGATTAAGGAACTTTAAAACATGAGCAATATTCTCTATTTACTCGATTTTTTTTTTTTTTGTCTTTTTCGTGACCGGCACTCAGCCAGCGAGTGCACCGGCCAGTCCTATATAGGATCTGAACCCGCGGCGGGAGCGTCGCTGCACTCCCAGAGCCGTACTCTCCCGAGTGTGCCATGGGCTCAGCCCTCTATTTACTCAATTCTAAGATGAACATTCCCGTTCCTTCTCCCCACCACATTTTAACATTTCTGACTTTGGAGTGTATCTTACAGTCAATGTGGTGATTTTTTTCTCCTCTGAACAATCACTGTTGAATTGATGGCACATTGTTCAACTGACAGCATCTTAGAATACAGGAAATATATCCACTCATTGATTTATGTATGCATTTGTCCAATAAGTATTTATTTGTGGCCACTGTGTGTGAGGCTGGGTACTGGGCAGTTAGCCCACATTAGTAAATATGGTCCAGACTCAGTTTGAGAATAGGGTTTCTCAGCCTTGTCATGATTGACATTTGGGGCAAGATAATTATTATATTTTTGGTGGGGAGCTGTCTTGTATATTGTAGGATGTTTAACAGAACTTCTAGTCCATACTTATTCGATGCCAAAGAGCAACTTCACTCCAATTGTGATAACCCAAACATCCCAGACATTGCCAAATGTCCCTGACTGGGGGTGGTGGTGGTACAAAATCATCCCTGGTTGAGAACCATTGCTCTAGAAGTTAATTCCCTAGGTTGTCATAATATTTTGTCTTCTGTCTCATGTCACTCATCTGTGGGCTAGAGCTTTTACCCAAATGTGGATCCATGCAACTTTTTCTTTCATCATGTGCCTTGGGCATTAGGTAATAACTACTGCTTTTAGGGTACTTACTATGTGCTGGACACAGGATTATGCCCTTTAGATCCCCTTAACTCATTGGATCCCGATGTGGAAGCGCTGTGGAGTGTGAGGTGGGGTTAATACTGTGGGCTCTAGCACCACCTGTCTTAGTTTAGTGCCTGGCTTGTCACTGCCAGCTGTGTGTTATTGTGAGTAAGGTAACTATCCTCCCCCGCCTCAGTTTCTCCATCCATAAAATAGAAGTGCTAATAGTTGATATTATAAGAATTGAACAGTTAAAACATTTCAGATATTTAGAATAATGGAGGGTACATAAAAAGTAATAGTAAAACATAGTTATAATTCTTAAACTCAATGATGTAGGCATTATTATCCCATTCTTCAAACAAGGAAATTGAAATTAGGGAGGTTAAGTAAGTTGTCCAAGATCACACAACCAAGTGAGAGGCAGAGCTGAGATTCAAACATGGTTATGACTGATTTTAAAGCCGATGGGAAAACTCAAAGGAGCATGTAGCTCTCCTCTGGGCGGGCGGGGTCCTGGTGAGGTGCAGGTGCATTAACAGGCAGCTGGAGTGGGAAGCCTGTCTGCGCTGTCTTATTCACTCAGGGTCACTGGGGGTCACGGGTTAGAACACCCGGGGCAGCCCTGTGAAGCAAGGTAATAGGAAAACACTGTGGACTGTGACCAAAGTAAATGAGAAGCACACAGAGAGAAAGGTGGAAAATAACAGATGAGCGCCAATATGAAGACACACACCGGCACAGAGCCGGGGCTTAGCAGGTGGCTAAAGTCAGCATTTCTTATTACAAGCTTCTTTGTGCACTGGTTTGAGGCCAGGTGCTGCCTGAGTTTTTCTGAGTCTGAGTTCACTCCACTCTAGCCATGAGTCCCCTTCCTTTGTGTGTGCCATGTTTTCTGGCTTATGTGTCCCTTCCTGCTCTGGGTGTGGAGGTGCTTACCACTGGGGCTGTGCCTTATTGTCTCTGAGTTGCCAGGGTGTAGTGCCCTGTGACGCTTGATTATTGCTTGTGTGATGGAGGAACAGATGATGGCATTTGATTCTTATGGAACTTCTCTGACTTAAAGTCTCATTTCACAGTGAGACAACTGGGCAAATAAGATTAAAGCACTTGAGCCTGGGGGCATATGGTCAGTGAGTGTGGAGACTGGATCATCCAGCCCCACTACTCATTCTGTAGCTGTTCACACAGATGGACAGATAATGTATGTCCGTAATGTAGGATGCACTCATTCATTCACTCATTCATTCACCCATTCATTCATTCATCTGATGAAGTTGTTGACTCAGTTTGTGCCAGCCACCTGCTGAAATTCTTGACCCTGTCTTATCTGAACAACTCAGTTTAGCACTTGAGCCAGGTTCCTTGTGCTGTTCATTCCTTCAGGAAATGTGTATTGTGTACTTGCTCTGATTCAGGAAGAGCTTAGTTGTTGTTTATCCATGAAGAGCCTAGACCTGGTCCTTCCCTCAAGGAACCCCCCGTTTAGTGCTTGAGACAGACTGGATAGTAGTTATTTCATCTGACAGTTGCTAAAAGCTCCACGAGGCACTTGCTTGAGGGTAACTGCTTGTTGATTGCTTTTGGATGTGCACCGTCCTTCCTCAAGTGGATGGTGAGTCCTTTGTAGGGGGGGATGCTTCTCTTGCATGCTTCATGAGCCCTACTGATGGCAGCTTAGGGCTTAGAACAATGTGAATTGATCAGACCCAACTGGTAACCCTGCCAGGACCTCATCTGGGGTCCAAGGAGAGAAAGTGAATGAATTCAGGAGTTGGTGTGGCCCAGGATGAGCAATGAAACTAACCAGATACTCAGCTAGGTTTAAAGGGATCTGGAGATCTCAGCCTTTTCAGGACTGAGTTGGCATCCAAAAGGTCCCAACATGTTCATGAGGTTGTTTCAGTCAGCTATGAATGTAAAGCAAACACTCCCCAAACTCAACATCTTTGCTGTGGGTCAAATGTGTCCCCCAAAAGTTCATGTGTTGGAAATTTGATCCCCACTGTAACAGTGTTAAGAGAGGGGGAAATCTGATTACGGTATTTGAAAAGTGGGGCCTTTTAGAGATGATTGGAGCATGAGGACTGTACCCTGATGAATGCATTAATCCAGTCATGGAGTAGTGAGTTATCATGGGTGTGGACTGGTGGCTTTATAAGGAACACATGAGAGAGCTCTTGCTCATGCCCTATGACACCCTGCATTGCCACAGGACTCTGTACAGAGCCCCCACCCAGAAGAAGGCCCTCACCAGATGTGCCCCCTGGACTGTGGACTTCCCAGCCTCTGAAACTGTAAGAAATCAATTTCTTTTCCTTGTAAATTACCCAGTTTCAGGTATTACCTTAACAGAAATAGAGAAAACGAACTAACACAATCTTAAAGCACTAACTGCTGCTAATGGGTTTAGAGGTCAGCTGTGCTTTTCCTCGGCCTGGGCTGGGCTCACACCTGCATCTGCAGTCAGCTGCAGTTCATGTAGACAGCTCTGCCAATGTTGTCAGGGCTGGCTCGCAGGAATCGGCTGGCTGTCAGCTGGGCTAGGATGGCCTTGGCTTGGACAGAGCTTTCTGTCACACATGAACGCCCTCCTCCCACCAGGCTGTCCTTTACAGGTCTGGGCTTGGAACTGGCACAAGGTCATTTGGCTGCATTTTATTGACCCGAGCAAGTCCCAGGTCCAGCGCATATTTGAGAGGTGGGAAATAGACTCCACCCTTAGTAGGAGTTGCTGCAAAGTTGCATTGTAAAGGGTGTAGACACAGGGAGAGTTGGAGGGTTAGGGTCTTCTTGCAATCATTTGACCACAGGGGCAGAGTGAGATGTGTCAGCTGGCAGATCTTATTTCTGGGAGACTCACTTAACCTGGAATGTGGCCCAAACCAAAGGCTGGGAGCATGAGGCTTAGGATTTGACCCCTATGAGAAGAGACCAACTAGGGCCTCACAAAATTGCTTGGGCCTCACCCAGGCAAACTGGGCTGCAGAACATGGTTCTAATTTTAGTTAGAGTGTCAGTAGGGCAAGAAGCCAATACAAAAACCTGTTTAATCCACTGGTCAAATGCAGCTGGATTCATAGTGGCTGCGTTACCAGGCCCAAGTCCAGCTTCCTGACCCAAACAAAAACAACTTGAAAGTCAAATGTTGGTGTTTTATTCAGGAACACCGGTGACCTGAGGAGAGATGTTGGGCTAACCTGTCTTTCCAGTTAACCTAAAGGAGAAAGGCCAGACTAAGGCCATCTCAAACACTCAGATTTACTCAGGTGTTTTAAAAGAGGGGGCCAAGGAAATGGAACATGGGAAGTGAAAAGCAGGAGGGAGGGGAACGTGAGCTGCGGGAGCTTTGTGCAAGGAGCCAGGTGCAAGGTCTCACAGAGGCTCCGTCTGGTTTCTGTTCCTGTCCTTGCTGTTATCTCAGGGTCCTGCTGGAGGGGTGGAATCAGCAGAGCTGTACTGATGTCTTTTTGGTTTCTCAGCATCTGGATAGTATGTGACTCATGGCAAGTTTTCAGCTCCAGGCTGGCTGGAAAACAACTTTACATTTATGTAAGTAATGTCATCTTTCCCTGTAACCACGGTTCAAAATATCAAATAACCACAGGAAAACAGGGAACTCAGAGAAATGCATACTAAAAAACAACCGTGTCTTTTAAAAATTTGCCTACAGCCCAGGCAGTTTTAGGTCCCAAAATGGCTTTAGTCTTGTTAATTTCAACAGCTGCAGCAATTTAGTGGCCCAGGCCTGCTTCCTGCATAATGGTCTGAGGCAGCATGGTAACTCCCCTCCAAGCCAGTGGTGGTGAGAAGGTGCCTGATGTACCTCTTCCTCTGCTTAGAATTTGTTTGGGCAGTGGTATAGGGCTGAGATCACACCTAAATACTTCAGTACCTAGTGCCGAGCAGGCCTGGGGAAAGGAGGATCCCATGTGGGGTACGGTGTTTGTGTACATGCAAAGGTCAAGTGGAAATAGATGAATCCTAGCTCTCTTGTATGCTAGCCGTTGACCTTGAGCTGGTGTCTTAACCTCTCTGAACCTCACTTTCCACATCTGCAAAATGGACACAGTGAGTAGTGACCTCTACTCACTGTAGTGAAACTTAAATGAAACAACACATATAAATGTCTAGCACAGTGCCTAGCAAAAGTAAACATCCACAAAATGTGATTTCATTTACAAATACTGTAGCTTTTCAGTCATTTAATTACTCTGGCACCAAAATGTTGTACTTAAAAGAGCTTGGGCTTTGGAGGAAGGTAAACCACAATGAAGGACTAACTCTGTTACCTGACTCTGATTTGTTTGAATGGGATTAGCATTTACTTTCAGTCTCTGGGAGAATAACCACATTCCCATTCAACCCTAATCCTGCTTAGCCCACATGGTCTGTGTGGGATTAAATTCACTGAGCTGCTGCCTGGTCCTGGGAGCCTGTTCAACCTATTCTCTGGCCACTGTGATGACTTCAGAGTTTTGCAAGTGACCCAAACAGGGCCAATCAGATTTTTCCTTGAGACTTTATCAGTGCAATCAAGAAAGAGTCTTTTTCCTTCTATGGTGTCCTGTGCCCCAAGGACCATGTAGATGTAAAGCTGCGGGGGCCATTGTGCCACTGTGGAGACAGAGACTGTCTGAGAATAAAGCCCAGAGAGGCAAGCAGTGCTGAAGGATTAAGACAGACAGAGTCTTGAGGTGACAGTCAGACCCCTGGGTCAAGCTTTACATAAAGTTAGTACTACACTTGGACTTCCTATCTTTGTGATCTATTTTCATTTTTTTGTTTTAAATTTATTTGAATTGGGAGAAACCTTCAAGATGGCAGGATAGACAGTCTCCAGTGTCACTCTCTTCCACAAATCAACCAATTTACATCTATAAAAAGCAACAGCTGCCAAGCTGGGGCTGCTAGAGCTCAGGGGAAGAGGAAGAGAGACCTATGGAGAGCATGAAGGTGGAAGAAGCCATGTTGAGAGAAAGAAAAAACCACTCTGACCATTTTGTACCATGGCCACTTTAAGGCTGGAGCTGCTGAGCACATGGAGCAGGAGCTGGCAAAAGCTGCAGCTGTGCCCTTTGGATGAAGTTGCTTGGAGGCAGCAGGGGAGAAGAGGTTCTTTGGTGGCCCCCAGGACAGTAAGACCACTAATAGGGTTCCCGTGGATCCACATAGGCGTGAGGAGCCACAACACCTGAAAAAAAGGAGCCATTCAGAGGCTGGTGAGTCGTTGCAAGGGACTGACACATGGCCCATCCCATGGGAAATGTTTGCAGCATGGTTGGTGGGGGACGAGGGCCTACTGGGAGAACACTAGGGCACAGCACGGACAGCTGATCTGCCTCCCAATCAGCATAGGACAACTCAGAGGAGACTGGTCAGTAATATAGAACTGCAGGGGCTGAAGTTTGATGAAAAGACTCAGGCCCAGATCAGGGTTTCTATACAGTCCAGGTGCAGTGGGTCTCTGGAGAGCCAGAAATACCTATAAAGTCAACCATTAAACCCTGAATTGCACAAAAAGCCTTCCCTAGGGAATCAGCAGCAAAGTACCAATTTAGCTCAACCACACAGCTCAAGTTCTGGTCCCCACAGGAAGTTCCCCCATTTTAGAAGTAAGCAAAGGACAAATCAATTAGTTCCGGCCTGGGCACACTGCCAGTGCCTCAGGGCCCACCCAGGGACCTGAGCTATGGAGCTAGGGACTGGACCCCCCCCCCCCCCAACCAGGCATACTGTCAGTGCCTTGGGGCCTGTCCAGGGTCCTGAGGTATGGGGCTGGGGACTGGACCCCCCCCACAACCAGGCACACTGCCAGGGCCAAGGAACATGCCAAAAACATCACCTCCATGTGGGTGGCCCACTATAGCCACCACAATAACCACAGCTGCCACAAAAGCATCTAGACACCACAACCACCACTCAGATGGTCCACCAGCCACCAGAGTGCATTGACACAAGGAGAATCACCAGCAGAGATAAAGAAAAGAAGAGGATGTCCCTCTCCACAAAGCCCATTCCAGAGTGACAGAAGAAGCATCTGCTCTATGATAATATTGGGGGACAGGATCACACCTCTCAGCATTGGACAGATCATCTAGCAACAAGTCAACAGAGTAACTATTACTCTTTCAGAAGGAGAGACAACATCTAGGGTTATCAGTGGTGGGAGGGGGAGGGAGGGGGGATAGGGAGAGATTGGACAAGGGGCATAACGAGTAAGTATGATTTGTAACAATATATATGCTAGTAATATTGATTTGATCAACATATGTCAATGTCGAACCCCCAAAATATGTATAATCAATTATGATTCAATAAAAATTTTTAAAAAAATTTTTTATTTGGATTGGTTTTCTATCTGTTGCAGTAAAATGATCCTAAATAACATGTCATATAACTTCTCTGAGTTTCAATGTTTTCATCTTTAAAATATGCAAAAAATAGTACCTATTTCTTAAGGTTGTTTTATGGATTAAATGTATGTCTGAAGGGGTTAGCAGAATGCCCAGAACTGGAAGGGCTGGCATGGGCCAGATCTAAAAGGGCCTGGGATACCATGCTAATTGGTTAAACTCTTTCATTCCTAGTGGGATGCTGTGACAGTCTTCCTCTCCTGTTGGTAGTTGTAAAACCTCCAGTTTCCATGGCCCATTGGTGGTTGAGAAAGTTCAGAAAGTTTGCATATATCAAAAGAGAGAAAAAAGGGGGTAGGGAGGAAATGAATTTTAAGGGGGAAAAATTGAAGCAAACAGCCTCTTTAGGCTCCCAAGACTGCCATAATCCCTGCTCATTTTCTACATGCTTTCTCTTTGTTAAGCATTCATCTTGACTTGGGTTTCTCAGGACTGTCTGTACCAGATGGTACTAAATTGCAGTCACTGAATATCCTGTCTTCATTTGCTGAGTGGCCATTCGAGGACTGATTATGCTTAAAGAAATCCTTTACTCAAGCTTGATTGCTGCACAGCCCATCGCCAAATGCACAGCTGTGATTTGTCCAGACACGCGTTTGTGGAGGTGAGGCTGTAGCAGATCCTTGCTTTTTGTGTATTTCCAGGGCTTCATTTTCATTTAACCTTATTTGAACAGTATTTGTTGAGTATCTATTATGTCCCAGGAACTGTGCTCAGCATTGGAGGAAAAAAGATGAATAGGTATAGATGGCTTAGACTTCCTAAAATATTTAAAATGCAGTCAGTGGAAGAGACTGTGGATAGGATATTTTCACAAAAATTGAATTGTTCCCACTTGTTGAACATGTACTATGGGGCAGGTGCCATGCTAGGTACTTCACAGGAATTATCCTCACTGCTACTCTGGAAGATTTATATCCCCATACGAAGAAATTTAGGGTCAGAAAAGTAGAACTGACATCCAAAATGCTGCAGAGACTCCGAATTTCCTACTCAGTATTTATTCCCCCGTCTTCTTTAGTGACGAGAGTTCTGTATTAGATTGCTGGGTATGGCAATGTGTCCAATGGTGCAAGTACGTTTTCCATTCTCTCTTGCTGACGTGAATGGCCAATGGAATGCATAAGAAAGTTGTTGGTTGAGGCTTCTGGAGGGATCTCTTTAAAAGGAGATAACTTGGCTTGAGAAGCATTCTTTTTTGTGTTTCTACTTCCTCCTTCTTCTTGCTTGGGACAAGGATGTAATAGCTGGAGCATTTCCAGACTTGGGGACCATGAGGTGAGCTTGAGAATAAAAATCATAGGCTGAGAGTGATGGAAGAGAAAGACAAAGCCTTCAAGCCCTTATTACCATGCAGCCAGCAGCATAGCCCTGGATTGCCTACTCCAGACTCACTTTAGTGACAGAAAACAGCCACTATCTCATTTACTCCATGATTTAGGTTTTCTGTTCTACACAGCCAAGACTGTTTCCTAAAGTCCCCCAGCTAATAAGTGGTAGAGCTGGGATTTAAAATGAGGACTGTCTTAGGTGAAAGCTCATTTCATTAACCGCGATGCAGTTTATTTATCCGGAAAACATTGATGTGTGTTCTTACCATGCCTGTCACTGTCCTAGGTACTAAAGATGTGAAGATGAATAAGACTGTATGACACTTTAGTTATAACATGCACTGGAGGCACACGAGAGAGAATGACTTGACTACCTGGGTAGCAAAAGGAATTACAAGAGCAGGCAACATAAGCAGAGATTTAGCAGAGAGGACGAAAAAAAGGCATTTAAGACAGAGGGGTAGCATATTCAAAGCAGCTGTTGATTCTGGGTTGTGTTGAGGTTGACAGAAGGCAGAGCTTCGTAACAATTATAACTGTCTTATGACAGTTGCCTTTTGAATAGACAGCTTCAGCTTTGTGAGGGTATCAAACCGCCCCATAATATAATGACTTAAAAGGATGAACGTTACTAACCTGTGCTCAGCTGGGCAGTTCTGCTCTTGCCAGACTCTCCGGGGTCCTGAACGATGGCATAAGGAGCTTGCCATTGCTCTAGTGATGTGGTGTTTCCTGGCGGTCCCTATGTTAGAAAAGTAGTTTATCATTATGTTTTCTTGTTAACCATCTCTGAAAACTCAGTTTGTCTTTTTCTTGTCTTTCCATGGACCTACATCTAGCATCTGTTGTAACATGTATAGATCAATAATTGCAAATTACTTAGGAAGGAGGGATATTCTGAACAGTGGAGCAATGGGAAAAGCATTTTGTAATGTATTAAAGTTCACATAATGGCTCGACATTTTTACCCAAAACTCATATTTTCATGGATGTTCCCCTTGGGTCTTGAATTAAGGTGTTGTTTTTATGTATGAGATATTATCACTGCTCTTAAAGTTCCTGAGATTTTATGAAACGTCCCCAAAACTTGAAGAATCTTGCAACACAGAGGGCAGAGAGGTGATCATGCTGACCTCAGAAATGCTTTGGAGGTTGCCATGGTAAGCACACGGTCTCTATCAAGGTCAGCTTTTAAACTTTCCATGAAGATGACCATTTTCCCTTTCCACCCATACTATCATGTGACCAACTACCAACATGAACAAGGTGCCCTGGGGAATTGCTGAAGGAAGGAAGGAAGGATGCTGGAAGAGGGGAGGGGGACTGGAGAGCACATGATCACAAGCATAAACTCTGCAAGATGTGGCCACAATTAAAAGGGGATAAGCCTTTTGATTTCTTTTTGTTTCTTTTATTTTAAAAAATTTTTTTCTTTTAATTTTATTTTTTAATTGACAAGTAATAACTGTACATATTTATGGAGTACAGAGTAATATTGCAATGCATGTATACACTGTGTGATGATCAAATTGGGCCAATTAGCATATCCCTCACTGCAAACATTTATCAATTGTTTGTGATGAAAACATTTGAATTCCTCTCTTGGAACAATTGAAACTATACAAGTTATTATTTTTTGTTTTTATTTTTTTATGGCTGGCCAGTACAGGGATACCTTGATCTTGGTGAAATTATGGTTAATGATAGAGACCTAACTCTACTACAGAACAGTAGAACTTATTCTTCCTGTCTAGCTGTAACGCTGTTAACCAGTCTCTTCCCTTTCTCTTCCTAGCCTCAAGGAACCTCAATTCTACTCCACTTCTATGAGCTCACTTTTTTCTATCTTCCACATATGAGATCATACGGGGGACAAGGCTTTTTATGTGTGATCTGCAGGCTATTAGTGGGATGTTCAGTAGGCATTTGGTTCCGGGAAAGACCAGAAATTTGGGCTGGGCTTAGCTGGGCTGCTTGTAGTCAGATCCAGTGGTGAGTGTGTGGGGACATGTTCGGGAGCTCTGGGTAGAGCAAACAGCAGACTTAAAGTGAAAGCTAAGAAGTCCAATGTCACTGGAGAGGAGACGAGGCCCCAGCTCTCCAATCTCTGCAAAACCCCAGGTCACACCCAGGTCCAGTGGTCCCTCCCTCTTTGGAATGCTCTGTCTTCTCAAGGATCTGTGTCATTTTCTTTGTGCTGTTAAGCCTAATAATAATAATCTGTTAGCATTTTCCCTTCTTATAGGTTTGCTGAAACAGTGGATATGAATAGATAATGTGAGTGTCAAGGTTATTCCCATTTCCAAGTGAAGAAAGTTGGAAACGCTAGTGGCTATGTAAAGGTGACTCAGTAGGTAAGGGGACGAACTAGAACCCGAATCCAGGCCTTCAGTGTTCTACCCACTGTCCCGTCTGGTGCTCTGGCTGCGTGTATGGGCAGTTATATGCATCCAGATCTGCTCAGATCTCTTTACATTCTCTGATTCTACAAATATGTGTTAAGTGCCTAATGTATACCCCAAAGTGCTCTAGGCAGTGCAGATACAAACATCTCTGCCTTCATGTGGCTCTCCTTTCAGTCAGAGACAAAAGCAATGGGTAAATTACCAAACAAAACAGATTCATTGTTTTAAGCAGTTCTATCTGCAATGAAAAAAACATAAACCAAAGGCAGGGGGACAAGTATTGGGTGGGATTTCAGCACAGTGGTCAAAGAGGGCATCTTTGAGGAGGGGGCATTCGAGCAGGGTCTGCCTGGCCCTCTGTGCTTCATTACCCTGCATGAAGGTGGATCTGGGTTTTGTGGGGCCTAAAGATTATACAACTTTGGTGACTCTCTTTAAGGAAAAACATACAGGATTGTGAACAGAAAATTAAATTAAAATAAATATTTATTTAGAATGAGAAAAGGAATAACAACTTATATATATATATATATTGAAAAGCTACGAAATCCAGAATAATCTCACAAAACCCAGAAAAATATCTTAGTTTTTAAAACTAGCTTCCATGCATACCTCTATAACATGTTTCCCCTAAGATTTTGGGTGCATATTTTTTTATTGGCTCTTCACACGATGCCACTTTTGTAATAATTTCTAGTGAGAGAATACAAAGCTCATTCAGTCTTTCTTCTAGCGTGGTGGATTAAAACAGTTCTTACAGAGAAGAAAACATGGGCCCATGGGCCAAGCCCGTGGCGCACCCGGGAGAGTGCAGCGCTTGGGAGCGCGGCTCCCGCCGCGGGTTCGGATCCTATATAGGAATGGCCTGGTGCACTCACTGGCTGAGTGCCGGTCACGAAAAAGACAAAAAAAAAAAAAAAAAAACCAGATAAGAAAACATATTTTTAACATCCGAAGCCATCAGTGGTCATGCGATATACATTTTTAGGTTTCTTCCCATCTCCGAGAAAATTCTATCAAATTTTTGCCATACTCATGTATGAGCTGTAAGGTTTCAGGACATTTAAAGTTTTCTTGTGTAATGACTAAATATTAAAATCATCTTTGAATTACTGACACTCCTTAACCAGCTTGTCAGTAATATTCTTTTGTAGTAGTGTACTGTGAGTTTTGTATGACCTCCGTCGATGTCAGCACTTTGTATCAAATGAACCAGAAGAAATCTGAATATTGTTCCAATATGTTCAGATGGTTCATTCCTTTACATTGATTGAAATATCAGACAATCTGAGAGTGTATGCATCATTTCTATGAGGAGAATCACTCTACCTTTCGATGAATTACCACATTCTGTGTGATCTGAATAGTGTCTTATTATAATTTGCTTCTAAATGTCCAGACAGTTTCTATTGTTTTTTCTCTTATATTTTAATTTTGTTTCTATTAATTTTTAATTGAATTTTCTCTTATCTCCTTAATACATAGATTTAATGATGATAAAAGAATGTACCTTTCATAAACATCCAATCCAGGGGCCTGCGATTTCTTATTCATTTTATGGAAAAGTTTCAGAATGCCTTTTCACAGTTAAAATGGTGTTTTGAAGTTTTATCAACTTTTTCAGTACATTTTTTTAATATTTTGTTCATGCTTAGATTTCTCTTCTGAGTTTTCAAAACTATATGTCAGAGTCCTTTAAATGTCTTTAAGCCCAGGCTCATCTTGAATAGCTTTATAAAGGCCAGACCATTTTTTTCACCCTGAAAATCTTTAAAGAAAAATCCAAGTTGGCATGTGTGTATAAAATAACACATCTACAATTCCAACCTCAAAAGAAACATTTAATATAGCTGAATACCAAAGTTGTCAACAATCCCAGCGCTATGGAGGTAGCTTTTTCTTCATCAGGTTTAAGGGAATGAGATGTCACTACACACATCGTGACATTTTTAAATGTTTTAAAAGAGCATGCAGAGCTGTTTGTTCTCCATTGTAGCAGTGTTTTTATATGACTGACCATGAATGACTCTCAAGGGCCAGCGGCCGTAGTTCAAACATTGTTTCACTTTGTTGAATAAAGTCATGGAGAGCTGTGTGCTGGCAAAAAAGTTAAAAATTTCTCATAAGGTTTTCTGTTAAAAAATTAGCATACAGTGTTTACCACGAATCAATGTTTGTTGCATCCAATGCAGAATCCACAATAATGGAGTTGTAGTTCATGTCTGGTTCACCTGATGTACCACTCAATGGAACAGTTTACAACTAAAACAGCACCAAGCTGTTAGTCTTCAGATAGGCCGGCCACCATCTCAGCAGCTGGGCCATTATTTATTTTTAAAAAGCACCTGTTTCAGAAGCACCTTTTCTGTCCATCTTACGTCCTGTTTGATTCTTTGGAAATATTACTATGATCATGATATTGGGGAAACAAAACAAAACAATTGTTCTTTATGGAAACAGATATGAATGAAACTACAGCTCACTGTAACAGGCCATCACGAAAGATCATAGAATTTATTCAAGTCGACGAATTCTGCAAAGGGAAGCTGCTGTTGACCCTAGACCCAGTTCTGTCCATCATACAAATTGTGTTTTACTTTATTCTTATTTTCATCTGTTTTCTGCTTTTGGTTTCTGTTTGGAAGTGTGCTGATTCTCACGATCTTTGTTATCTCTTTAGCTGTCATTTTATTTTTGTATTTTATGCCTAACGTGCTTCACTTCCTTCTCTTCCTGACTCTGGCCATCAGCGTTTTAATTTCTGTTGTGATATAATAAGGGTTTTTGACATCTTGAAGATTCTGCCAGGGTCTGCTCATTTATTTAGTTAGTTAGTTAGTTTGGCTTCTACTAAGATGCTTCATTCCCATCACATTTGAATTTTAATATGACCAATAATTCTGAAAATGTGTACAGTTAATTTGAAATTAAGACAACATGCACAAGAGTAATTTAAATGCTTTTAAAAACTGCCACTACTTCG
The DNA here is from genome assembly GCF_027409185.1 of Cynocephalus volans. Taxonomy (NCBI): domain Eukaryota; kingdom Metazoa; phylum Chordata; class Mammalia; order Dermoptera; family Cynocephalidae; genus Cynocephalus; species Cynocephalus volans. The sequence continues at coordinate 88,664,678 of NC_084474.1, forward strand.
GGTTGAGCTACTTAATCGTGTAATCCAATTACTCTAACTCCACATCCACCTACTCACTGGTGAGTGTGCAGGAGTTTGCCACTTGTTTCTTCAGACTGTTTTGCTGTGTCACTGACAATTTTGTGTTCTGTTTCATTTGGAACTAGTAGACTTCCTCGGGACAAAATGCACTGGATATGCTGGATGCAACCCAATATTCTGGGATGTAGAAGGCACAGAGCTTCTCACATAGACATACTTGCTGTTTACTGTTCTGCTGCAGGTTTGTACTCGTAGGGATTCTGATAAGTCCTATTTTGCAGAATTCCCATCATTAAAGAAAAACATGTAGAGCACATTTAAAATTGGACCTGCTGAGTTGTGAGCATATTACTGACAGGAGAGAACTTCTGTGTTGACTAGAAATCAATAAGAACCAAACTTATAATTGGGCACAGCTGATAGAGAATCTTCCATAGACTGGCTGCTGGCGCTGTACATTTCAAACCTAGTTTCTCTTCCTCTAGCCACATTTGCCTATTACCAGGTACTAGAGGACAGGTTCATATCATGATAAACCTCTATATCTTCAAGTCACTGTGCAGGGTGAGTTGGCACAGAAGGAGGGTAGAGACTTCTGGAAGCTATTTCTATACCAGAATGGCTAGCAATAACTCAACTCTAAATGGCAGTGATGGCAAACCACATAAATATATCTTAACAAATTCCCAGTAAATGTATCCCCAACCTCTGCTTAACCAGATCCCCCAAATGCACACTGCCATGTAAATGCCATCCACCATGACTGCTATTTAGTGGTGGAAACAACAGAATGAAAGCAACTGTGGTCCTACCAATTGAGGTGACAATATCCGGCTTTTGTGAATTTCACACACATCTTATTGCAGAAAGACATTGCCATTCCTCCTCTCCAGGGCCTTGGTAGGGCCTATGAGAGAGAAAGATCCTGAAGTTTTAGCTTCATTAGCTTTATGGCCATTTCAACCTTGACCTGCCTTATAGTATACTTCCTATAGATAGTAGGAAGTGGATTCATGTCTGGAAGGTTGTTCTGGTCTGCTGAGATGATGAGCTTGCACAGGCAGTTGACTCCTACCCCACAATTGGCCCTAAATTCTGAGAATTAACAAAAACCCCATGAGAACCCCCTAGGGAGACTTAAAACTCTCTTGAAGAGTGTGTGTGTGTGTGTGTGTGTGTGTGTGTGTGTGTGCGTGTGCGTGCATGTGCATGTGCGTGTGTGTGTGTGTGTGTGTGTGTTGAGGGTGAGAGTTAGTGCCTGAGGACAGGGACAGAGGTAGTAATAAGAAAAGAAGTCTGAAGAGAACTTTTAATGTATTGCTCCTGCCTTTCCCCACGTTACCTTGGCACAGGTGGCACCTGCCTTCTCATGGCAGGAATTAAGAGCAACGGTCCAAGTCACCACAGCCATGGTCCATGAGTTCATGTCAGGGCAGCAAGAAAGTCTTGCTGAGGTGAGAAGCTGATGGAGACAGACGAGTTCTGACCCAGACCCACTGCACTGACCTTCAGCTCCTACTTCTTCCTGTTCAGGATCACGGGGGGCTAAGTGTGAGGACAGCCTGTGATGCTTCCCCATAAAGGTGTAAATGTGCAACCTTGAGGAGAGGGGTGGCATGGGGAGTGGGCACTGGTGGTCTGGGGTGCCTGAACCCTGTGCTCTGGGGGTTGTCCTCTTCTCTCCCCATAAACACACCCAAATCCATTCAGACTAGGGGCTGACATGGCCTTTCCCTTCTACCCACAACCAGACAGCTTAGGTGACACCACAGAGAACAGGAACTCACAAGTTCTGAAGAGTAAAAACCACAAAGAAACACTGGACACTGGACAAAAACACCTTCTGAAGCACAAATGCTGGGGGTAAGGATGGGGGCAGGGAGCAAGGGTAAAATAAGAAAGATAAATATGCTGCAGGAAACAGATGAAGCCATTGATAATGGGAAGCAAGGATTTAAAAATAATAAATAAAAGCCACATACTAGGAACAAAGTAGAAATGTTATGTATAAATGTCTATGTTGTTCTGAATTTAAGAACCTGATAATTGTTCCCAAAGACTTCCATTGATAAGGTGCAAAGGGAAACAGAAACCTCAGATGAGTGACATGCCAGGGCAAGGGGCCTGCAATGGGGACAGTCCTAGCTTAGATAGCATGTCCAAACTCTTCTGCTCAGACTCAGAAAATAATATCACTCTTAAGCAAATTGAGAGCAGGTCCCAGAATGCCTCCCTCAAAATATTTTGGTGGCTCTCCCTATTTCCTGGTGGACAGGCTGAGCCTGGATTGCTTAGGATAATGATGTGCATCATGAAAACACTAGTGTGCAAGGAGGGTGTTGAAGTGTGAATGTTCTGAAGACTGAAGAAGGAGGTGGGCAGATCCATTCAGAGACATACAAAGGTATTTATTAATCTGGGTGACTTACATATAGGAAAGCTGGACACATTGAAGAATCAGACATCAACAGATCAGAGCTCTAGCTTTCTGCAGGTTAGACAATGTTTATATAGCAAAAGCCCCTGTTACTAAAAATAACTTCAAGGAAACATTTTAAGAAAAATAAATTGATAATATTATTCACCAGTCCTCTGATTCATGAGGTAGGGGGACTTATGATGTAATAAATCATCCACTCCCTGAAAACTATGTTCCTTTTACAGCTTGCCCTAAGGTCAGTGAAACAAAGGAATGAGGTTAAACAGAAGACAGAATGGCAGGTGGGGTACAAGATGGTGTTGATTTTGTTCACCTTCTAACAGGCTAATCGTCTCCTCTATTTTAAAATAAGAACTAAAAAAATTAAATTTTTATTTTTAAACACACACATGTATAGAAGATTGTGTAGTGTTCTCAAATTGCTTCCATCCAGAAGGCATGCCCCTTTCCAGTGTGATTTTAGTCACTCCTTCCACCCCAGAGGAGGAGTCTATATCTCCACTACCTTGAACCTGGCCTCACCTCGGAACTTGCATTGATCAATAGAATGCAATAGAATGTTGAGTAAGTAGAAGGAATGTTCAGCAAGTTCCAGAGCCTCTGCCCTGAGGCCTTGCAATGTTCATCTTGCCTTTTTGGTGTGCCTCTTTGAGACCCCCATATGGTGAAGAAGTCAGAATGAAAGACAAAGTGGAGAGAGACCCAGCCATCCTTGCTGCCTCAGCTCAGCCTTCCTGCTCACTGAGCCCAGCCACAGCCAACCCACCAGCTGATTGCAGCCATATGAGTGACACAGGTGAGACCACGAGAACCACCCAATCAGTTGGTAAGAGTTGCAGTAACACATAGCTCACTATTATTTTAAGCCACTGATTTAGGGTGGTGTGTTACACAGCAATTATTGGAACTACAACCATTATTGCCTTCTAATAACATCTAAAAGTGATGGCATATAGATTACTGACCTCTTTGTTCAGATGCAGAATGAAGTCTCAGGGCATTTATGTACCATGGCACAGTTGAATAGGTAGGAAGCAGTAGGATGGATAGGATTGCTTCAAGGAAGAGAGGGATGAGGAGCTGGAGGCTGGCATGGGGGAGGCAGGTGGGGTCAGGTGTGGGAGGATACTGCCTGATGTGTGCAGCCATTTGGCTTTGCCTTCCCCTTTTTCCTTCTTCAATTGTTGGATGTGTGTGCACTTTCTTGGCATAGAAGTCTTGGAATCAGACCAATGAGGATTGATCTCTGGTCTCTGCCACTTACTTCCTGGCTGGGGGACCTTGATCAAATGATGTAGTTTCTCTGAGTCTCAGTCTTTTCCTCTGTAAAATGGAGCCATAGTATTTTTCATTGGGGCCTCCCAAGAAGATTTTATGGGATAACATTTGTGTGTGACTAGACCCCATATCAATACACATTAGGTGCCCAATAAATGTTTATTCACTCTATCCATCAGCTTCATTATACCTCTCTCTTTTGATTGCCTCTTCTAGAAAATGGATAAAACATAGTGCTTAAGCTTATAGCTATTTTTTAAAAGATAAAATAATTATGGCAAAGTGTTTTTTTAAAAAACAACTTGTAGAATGGCATTAACATAAATCTTTGAGACCAAGGGACAAGGTCAGGGTGGGAATAGAGTATTGTGGTTAACAATATGGGCTTTGGCATTAGAGAAACCTAAATTCTAATCCAAAGATCCAGTCTTACCAGCTATATAACTTTGGGTCAGTTAATTAACCTCTGTATGGTTCATTCTTCTCATGTTTAACTGGCAGATAGTAATAAGACCTACCTCAAATATTTCTCATAAGGATTAAATGATATTAAAATGTTAAATATTTAGCCTGACATCTGGTAAATACTAATCATGCTGTTGTAAGAATAATTAGTCCCCTCTGTCCACAGTCAGTCTTCCACCCTCATCTCATAAAGAAGATGGGAGCCCCGCTCAAGAATCAAACTTCTAATTTTAAAGAAAGAACAAGACTATAATATCAAAATTTCTATCAGTACCTTGAACAATGTAGGGCAAAAAACTAGAGTCAGAGGCTCTTTGCTTAGCAGAGTGCAACTGATCTCCCTCCAGTCACAAAAATTCAAATCTTTCTGATGTGAAAAATACAAAAATACATTTATTCTTTTTCAAAGACCCCCCAAATCTCATCATTTTTACAGCAGCTTGAAGTCCAGGATCTTATCATCTCATCTGGGCCAAGCACAGATGAAGCGCCTCAGGTTCCATTCCTTGTGTACCTTTTCCTCTCGGTCTGAAGACCTGTAAACCAGAGATATGTTAAGTGCCCTCCCTCATGGCACACACAAATCTAGCAATCAATACCCGGGTGGGTACAGAGTAACTGATATGGACATTCTAACTAGATAAAGGGGAAACCCACCCAGAGGCACACACCTCACTGGACCACAGCAATTCTGAAATCCACTGGGAGTGTGTGGCCAGTTTCTGCATTAGCACTCAGCATTTATCATGGCTCTGCTCCTGGATCCTCGATTCTACTTTCTACCTCATCCTTCATCTCCCTGAAGGAGGGACACAAGTTTTTTTCAAGGGAGTAACCTTCTTAGCCTGCTTTATGAACATAAAGGTTGAGTGCCCAAAGATGAGTTTTCATTCTGTATCTCTATTTCACTCCAAAGAGATACAATTATTTTTAAAATTTTGTGAGCTTCAAGTGTATTAATTTACAACTACTCCATCAGACAAACGCAAGCCACAGCTTTCTTTGAGGTACACGTTTCTCTCCCTTGGACTCCCAATGCAATTGCTTGTGAAGAAGCCCCATTATTATTATTATTATTTTTTGCTATTTATGATAATATTTACTTATTTTTTATTAAATTGATTTATTTATTAATATTAATATTTTGTTACATTCTAAGATGCTGTTGCAGAGCAGTTGCAAGGATGGGGAGAGGGGAAGAGGGAGGGAAATAGGGTGGGAGGAGCAGGAAGGGGGGATATGGTCGAGGCCCGTGACACCCCCCTCATCCCAGCAGGGGAGACCGGGGTATGAAGCCCCATTTTTGATGGAGGTGATCTGTGAGAAACCCCCTTAAGATTCTTAGGAAGGCTTTTATCTGCGTGAAAGGGGTTACGGAGCATCACCTTAGAGCAGTTGGCAACTTCCCAGAGGATGCTATGTTCTTTCTTTCTCTCTTTCAGTTTGAATTTGGTCTTTGCTCACAGGTCCTTTTTTACTTTGAGATTCTTCTGCTGAGAGAGATGGGGGGTGAGAAATAGTTTATTTTCAAATCCAGCATGACTTGGTTCCTCTCTTGTTTTCCAGAATTTTGCTTGAAATCTGAACAGTTTAGTTTTTGCTCATTCTCATCCATCAACATCTTACCATACACACCTAAAGGCAACCAAGGGGCTCTTTCAACCTGGTGTTTTGAAATATCCTCATATCAGCTCATCATTTTGTTAGTTCTAAAAAAAAATTTATTTTCTGTGTCACTGTAGGAGACAGTGTTGCCAAATTTTCTATGTGTACATAATAAGGGTCATCTTTTCTTTTTTCCTCTAAAATACAAGTGTTCTCCTTGTCTTTCTAGCGCACATCAACAGTACCCTTGAGATCTTTCTAACATTCACTGAAAACTCCTTCAGGCCCTTCCTGCTTCTGCTGTTCATCCATCTCCCTGGCCAATACTACATGTTTTAGGGTTTTGGTACGTCACTCTTTACTCCTACCCTAGTTCTGACTACGAATCATGCCCTATCTGAGCCACAGGTAAGTTTAAACATTGAATACATTTTGGAAATTAACCAATGATGTATGTTTTGGATAGTGCTTGCAAAAAAGTTTAAATGGTGCATCAAATTGCCTCTGTATTGGTTATCTATCACTGTGTACCAAATCAACCTAAAACTTACAGACTTGAAACAACAACTAATATTCATCATCTCTCACAAATTCTGTGGGTCACACATTTGGGGCTGAATTAGAAAGATGGTTTTGGCTCAGAGTCATTCTGAAGGTTGCAGTCAAGATGTTGGCCAGGACTGTCGTCATCTGAAAGCTCTACTAAACTTGAAAAATTCACTTCCAAGGTGGTTCACTCACATGACCAGACTGCTGATTCAAGTTGTCGATGGGAGACCTCTTTACTCCCCTTCTTGGCTTCTCCACAGAGCTGCTTGAGTGTCCTCACAACATGGTGGCTGTTTCTCACAGGGTGACTGATCCGGATGAGCAAGGCAGAGATACAATGCCTTTTCTGACCTAGCCTTGGAAGTCACACACCATCACTTTCACAATATCTTAGTGTGACACAAGCCAGCTCTGATTCAAGCGGGAGGAGGTAACACGAGAGAGAGAATGCCAGGAGGTGGGGATCATCGGGGGCCATCTTGGAGACTGGCTACCGCAGCCTGGGCCAGAGATGTCCCAGCAGGGCTGTTTCATTAAACATTCCATATCTGGAGAATTTAGGAAAGGAAGATGGCCATAGGGAAGAGTAGCCTTAAAAGATGTCGTATGAAAAGAAATGCTATATACAATGGAATAGGACTCAGCCATACAAAGAATGAAATTCTGCTATTTGTAGCAACATGGATGAGCTTGGAGAAAATTATGTTCAGTGCAATAAGCCAGGCACAGAAAGAGAAATACCACGTTTTCACTCATACGTGGAAACCAAAAAAGATGATCTCACAGAAGTAGAGAATAGAATAGTGGTTACTAGAGGATGATAGGAGGGGGGCAGGGGAATGAGGAGGGGGTGGCCAATGGGTACAAAATTGTAGTGATAGGAAGAATAAAATCTAGTGTCTATAGCAATATGCAGTCAGGTGACTACAGTCAACAACAAATTACTGTACAACTTCAGCTGGTTGAGAGGGTTTTGAATGTTCCCAACACAAAGAGGTGACAAATGCCTGAGGTGACGGAGATACTGTACACCCTGATATAATCACTGCACACTACAAAAATGTACCCAAATATGACATTGTACTCCATAAATATATACAATTATCATGGTGAACTAAGAAAAAATTAAAAGAAAAAAAAATTCCATAAATATATACAATTATCATGGTGAACTAAGAAAAAATTAAAAGAAAAAAAATATTCCAAGCCAGAAGTAGATTAGAGGTTACCAGAAACTGGGGGGAAGAAATAAGGAGAAGTTATTGATTAGTGGGTGCAGAGTTGATGTTTAGGATGATGAAAAGGTTTTGAAAATAGATGAAGATCGTGGTTATACAGCATGGTGAATGTAATTAATTCCATGAAATTGTATGTTTAAAAATGCTTAACATGGAAATTCTTATGTTATATATATTTTGTCACAATTAAAAAAAGGCACAAGAGAACATGGTATGTTTGGGGAAGTGCATGGTACTGCTGCCTTTGAAGCAAGAGGCGTGAGCCTCAGGAGATAAGACCAGAGCACTTTAATCTCCCAGGTTTCAGTTTCATCATCTGTAAAATGATGCTATGGTTTGAATGTTTGTCCCCTCCAAACACTCTTGTTGAAATGGAATTGCCACTGTGACAATATTGGGAGGTGGGACCTTTAAGAGGTGTTTATGTCTCGAAACAGCTGTCATGAATGGCCTAATACCATTATCACAGGACTGGGTTTGCCCCCTCTTGCACTCTCTCTCTCTCTGCCTGCCTCTCTCTTACCTTTCCACTACATGATACCTTGTGCCATGTTATGACACACTAGGAAGGCCCTCCCTAGATGCTGGCCCCTTGATATTAGACTTCCCAGCCTCCAGAACTGTGATAAACACATTTCCATTCATTTTAAATTACTCAAGTCTGTTGTATTTTGTATAGCAGCACAAAATGGACTAAGACATAACCAAATGCAAAAAAAAAAAAAAAAATATTTTGAAGTTTATAAGGAATCAGGGGGAAGGGAAGAGTAAGTACCTTGTAAAGCAGTTATAATCATAGTACTAATCTCATAAAGTTATTACAGAGATGAATGGGGATATGTATAAAGTGTCTAAAATAAAGCAAAAGCTCAGCAAACATTTCATTTCATTTTATTTTCATTTTTTTTCTATGTCCAAAGAACAGAGAGAAATGAAAAAGTAGTCTCTGCTATTTGATAACTCTGGGGAATTTATGTCATGGTAAAAAGGAAAAATTATGACATCCCCAGAAAGATCTCAGAGTCCTAACTACCAAATGTCTTTTATGCATAAATCCCCCAGGAACAGGCAGAATATAACTAAACTATGGCAAAAGCCATGATGCCTAGAGATTGCAGGGTTTATGTCTCTTTACAAGTAAACACATATATGGCAGCAACCCTACCCAATCAACATTTAAACTCTGAGAATGTGATACCCTTATTTTTTCACTAGTTCTCCGAGTTGTCAGTTCCTGATGAAATGTCTACTGATTTTACTCAGTATACAACTTTTTAACCTCATTAAATAACAACAAGCAGTGCTAGGCATAGTGATGAAACCTATATAGGAGAGTCAAACCAGAAATAGATGTACCGGCTGGTCATTGCACTACCTGGCAGCCTAGGAGTTGTCTTAGAATAAAGTAGAAGATGCTGTGGGAGCCCAGGAGAGAAACATGATTCAGATTCGGAAGGCTGTAGGAAGTTCTCAAGGAAGTTTTCAAGCTGCTTCTTACAGGAAGCCTTCCTGGTGTTTAATTAATTTCTCTTCTGTGCTGCTTCTGGACTTTGTACCTGGTTTTGGTTTAGATGTTGCAGAATAACATTGTATGTTTGAGCTGGGATTTGAATTGAGATTTGTCTGATTTCAAATGCCACAATCTTTTACAGTTCCTCTGGCTTCTTTGTGTATATTTCCTAGTTGAAAAAGAAGGTACAATACTTTGGTGTTAATTAAATAATAAATAACAGTGACTTATAGGTTAAAAATAAAAGGGTGAACAAAGTGTACCAGGAAAAACAAACAGAAAGCAAGGGATGCAATATTAATATCAGACAATGTAGAATTCATGGTAAAACATATCACATGAGGCAAAGAAGGGACTAAATAAAGTCAAGGGATGACTTTAGCAATGAGGGTGTAAAAATAATGAATGCCTCTGCATCAAATAATACAGCATAACAGCACTTACCTTCATAAAGCAAAACATACAAGAGACGTAAGGAGAAATAAGCACACCAACAGGAGGAGTCATCAATAACAGGAGAGTTAACATTAATTTATCACAGTCCAAGAAAGTCAAGAGAAAAAAAAAGTCAAGATTATAGAAAATCCAATTAAAATAACAATGCAGTTCTAATTAATATATTAAAATTTGTATATTGAAAATAAAAAAGTTACATGGAAGAGTCAGTAAAATTGAGCAAATACTAGTTTTTAAAAAAATTCAACAAATTATAAAAAGTTGGAATAATACATATGTATTTGACAACAATAATATAAGCTAGAAATGAACAAAATCAGAAAAAATATTTAATTCTTAGAAGTTAAGAATATATGTCTCAAGTAGCTATAGGTTCAAAGAGAATCTGCAAACTCAAAGGGTAGAATATCTAGATATATTGCTAATGAAACCACTGCATATCAGACCTTACAGGGCACAGTAAGAACAGCATTCAGAAGAAAATTCATAGCCTTCAATACTTACCTCAACAAACAAGAAGGAACATAAATATGTGAATTAAGAAGCAAAAGCAAGAAATTAGAAAGGGATAATAGCAGCAATCACAATTACAAAAGCCAGAGGAAAGCAGAAGAAAAAGAAAAATAAAGATAAAAGCAGAAACTGATGAGTTAGACATATCACAGGTACATTTGAGACACGCTTCAACCATCCCAAAGCAATGCTATTAACAGGAGTACATGCGAGACTGAGAGGCTTTTGTTCTGTAATATGTCTCATAGTTGTGATTCCCATGAAGCAATTGGATCAGTCAACTTACTGAGTAGATTCGGCATGCAATGCTTTAACTACCGTGCGTTACAGTTTCTTCAAGATGCGTCTGCATTCCCCACTTCCTTGGGAACAGAAGGAATATTTACTTTTTAAATTTTATATTCCATAGATATTCATTAACTTAGTTCCTAGCATGCTGGTAGGTACTCACTAAATATTTGCAGAATTAAAAAAAAAAAAATCAATGAGTTAGAAAATGGAAAAAGAGAAAAATCGATCAAAAAAACCCCAAAGATGATTCTTCAGAACAAATACTGTGAGTTAATTTAATTAAGAATAGATGGTGGGATTAAGTGCAAATACACAATATTTTAAAAAGAGGAAGAATAACAACAGAAAGGGAAAAAATTAGAATCATTAGAGAATTATCTGCTCAAATCTGTGCAGAAAAATGAAAGACTTGAATGAAATGCCATTTTTTTTTCTAGACAAATACATATTTCCAAAGCTGACTAGGAGAGACGAAAAGGAATCTAAATAGGACAATTTATATGAAAGAAATAGAGAAAATTGTCAAAGGACAACCTCGTCCACAAATAAAACACCAAATCTTGATGGCTTTGCAGGGGACTTTGGCAAAGATTTAAAGACCGGATAGTTCCAAGGCTTTTTAAACTTCTCCAGAGTATCAGTAAAGAAGAAAAACTTCCAAATTCTTTTTATGTAATGATTGTAGCATTGGCTCCAAAACATTAAGAAATTTTATTGCACAGAAGTCAAACTATAGAAAGTATCATTTACGGTAACAGTACAACGTCCTAAATAAAATATTAAACAATCCAATAGTACATTAAAAGAAGCTCAGCATGACTATGTAGCATTTTTTCTGGTAATTCGAGAGTGCTTCATTATAAGATGATATGTTTAATCATCATATCAATATATTAGAGGAAAACATTTTTATGATAATTTTCATAGATTCTGAAAAGACATCAGACAAAACTGAATATCCATTCTTTAAAATGGTTAAATTTTAGCTCAATAAAACAGGAATTCACAAATATTTTCCTAACTTGGTAAATGATATCTCTTTTGTCCCAAAGGCAGTTTCAGGGTGAATGAGTACTAGAAACATTCCCACGAAGTTTGGGAAAAGACAAGGATTCACACCCATCACTGCTATAACAGTTTATCGTTATATTAGATGTGCTAGTGACATAAAGAAATTACATGTACAAAAATTTGAAAGGAGGAGGTGGAACTATCACTAGTTAAAAATGATATGATCATATACCTGGAAAATTTAAGGCAATAAAACAAAAATGAATAAAAATAGTGAAATAATTCAAGAATGATTCAAAATTAATATATGGAAAGTAATAAATCAATTGCATATATACACATACACGCATATGTCTACTACATACAATAAGCTATTTCACTATCATATATAATGGAAGAAAATAATTGGTGAAATATGACTGTCTAGCTCATTCCTGTTTCCCAGCACTTTTCTTCTGCTAGTTTCTGGGAGACAATGTCATCAGGTAGCCAGGATTCCCAGGAGCCCAGATTCCCCTCAGATCAAACTCCATGATTGCATCTGTCCTGGCAGCAGTTCTGGACGTGCACAGAAGCAGAAGTTCCAGAGCCAGGAGAGCACAGAATATCATAATGAGGACCCTGGGCTGAAGGTAATAAGCAACATTTAAATAGCTTCTTCATGGTGAGTCTTAAATCTAAACTCACTGGCGGAATATAAAAAATGGGAGATATCCTGAGCTGGGTGGTGGGGGGCCTCGGGCCTTGGCCTTGCCCTCCCCCAAACCTGCAACCAGCCCAGTGATGACCACTGAGCTGCTATGGGAAGCACTCCAGGCTCCCGAACTGGGGTGGTGGGGAGCTGAAGGCTTCAGCCCTACCCCCTGACATCTGCAACCAGCCCAGCAATGACCAAGACACTGCTGGAAGCCCCCTGGTCTCCGCTGCAGGAATGAGGAGGGTTCCATAGGCCTTGATCACGCCCCCCTCCTTCCCCCTTCTCCTCCCCCCTCCCCCCAACTGCTCCACAACAAAATCTTAGAATATTAAATATAATAATATTAATAAAAACAAAAATAAAAAGTGGGAGACAAAAATCAAGAGTGATGTCCTAGGTGGAAATTAGTGTGATAGATCTGGAATGAAATGTAGAAAATTTGAGAAATTTCCACAAATAGCTCCAGAGTATGTTGAGCTCAGTTTTACCAGTCCCTGCCAGCATGGTGTATCGGGGTGCTTTAAAAATAGTGTGTGTTTTTTCATGAGCATAGGACAATATTAATTACTTTGGGAAGAAAGGAAAAGGAGTGATAGGTGTATTTTCATGCTTGTTTGCACAAACGCATCAGAGTGCACTTTACATTATTCAATGATATTTTATGAGCAATCACCTGCTCATTGACTTGTAAGCTTATTTTTCCCAAATGAACCAGTCAAGATGGGAACCACGATTTAGAAGAATATAGACTGAAGTTCTTCTTTAGAAAGTATCAGTAAACTAGCACATTAAAAAAAAAAAATTGTTCATTTGGGAAGCAGATTTTCACAAAATTGGAAAACCTTTCCAATAACTTTTTAAAGTCCTTAATACCCAACCCTCAACTTTTCTTTTTGACCAGAGTTTTACAGTCAACCCAGGCTGGCAGTGTAGTTTATCGCTGCTGAACTTTGCCACCTGGCTTAATTTCCCATTCAACCTGGCTTGGTAATAATATCCGCCTAATGGAATCTCATCTCCAGAACTTCTAGCCGTCCCTGCATTGCACAATGGATGAAGCTAATCATGTTTTAAGGAGACTAAATATTAAAGTGACATAAAAGAGTTCATTATGTCTTAGGAATATTAAACATCTGTGACCTGGGAGAGGAAAAGTCAGAGATTAAGTTTGACGTTCGAGTGAAAACTGGGTGATAAAAACAATTAGGACATTAATGGAGGAAGATTCTGTGCTTTCAGTATCATTGACCTTTCCAAGCCCACTGCCCCTCTTCGTATCGTCTCTTTGATTGCCAAGTCTCCTGAGAGGTGAAAAGGATAATTTAGAGGAATGAATGAAAATGTATTCTTATTTTTTTTTTTTTGGCCAGGGATGGCTGCTGCTCCACTCCATTTCCTGGGGGTTGGTAGCACTGCAGGCTCATTTCCTAACCAGTGAGCCACGGAGCCTGCGGGGCTCACATCTCTGCAGCGTGAGATCATGAAGATAGCAGGGTTGGACGACCTGTGTGACTTTTCGCCCCCACTGATGCATTCGCTTGGAGGGTTTCACAGACCAAGCCAGAGGGCTGGAGGAAAGAGCAGACTCAATAGTGAGACAGAGCCGGTGTCACCTCACCCTCCTCCGTTGCTCGCTAGGTGCCTGTTTGACCTGCCGCAAGTTGAGTAACCTCTTTGAGCCTCATCTCCTCACCTGTGCGAGGTAATGATATCAAAGGTTGTGAGGTCAAAGGAGTATGTGAACAAAGCGTCTGAAATAGCTCTCAGCACAGTGACAACTCAGCTAAGTCTTCTCCTCTTTGCTTTCTAGATTCTTTTGAAGAACTCTTTCTATACGAGGACATGTGTTCACTTACTCATCCTTCCCCTACATTTACACAGCACAGACAATGGTCCAGGAACCTATGTGCTGGGGACTCAAAGATCACTAAAATGCATGTTATCTTTAGTAGGTTCAAGTTAAGTTGATCAGAGAATGGAGAGAATACAGTCAGATTTATAACTTTGAACTGAAGATGAGTCAGTTAATTTTGTTCTATATTCTTGCTTCAAATGATTATAACAGTAACTGATATGTAATAAGCCCCTGTTATATCCTGAGTACTATACTAAGTATTCAAAATGCCATTTTTGTTTTCACTTTTTAAATATTATTTTCTAATTACATAACACAGATTTTTTAAGATTATGAAAATCTAAGTCTAAAAATGAAGTTAGGGATAAATTGAAAAACGTGTAATGGTTTAAAACATTTTTTTGCAAGGACCATTGCCTAAAGATAAAGACCATTAGCATTTGGGCGTAGAACTTTCTCTCTGTAAATATATATATATATATATAAACCATATAGTAGTTTATTTGTGTTTTTATATATATTAGAAGATGCAGAATTTTGAAAACAAAAATAGAATCACATGTTAATTTATACCATATTTTTCACTCAACAGTATATTATGAATCTCTTTTCATGTTCTATAATTTTTAGCTGATTGTTTCCAGTTTTATACTATAAGCTATTCTGAAATAAATAGTTTTGAACATGTATCCTTCTGTACTTAGCCAATAGCTCCCTTGGGATCAACTCCTAAAACTAGAGTTCCTGGGTCAGCTTTTTAAATAAGGTGATTTTATGTCTAGAGTTCAGTTTGTCTAAAGCGCATGAAACGTTGTGCTAACTTCCATCCTCACCTGGAATACATAAACGTGCCTCTTTTCAACTTCACCCAGACTTGTATCATTCTTTTTCACCCCTTTCAACTTAATAGCTAAATATATTTTCTTATTTTAGTTTTTATTTCTTCATGTTCTGGCTAAGTTGATCATTCATTGGCCATTTATGTTAACAGGCAGTTCTTAACACAATTTAATAAAGTTTGAACTACTTTGCCCAGTTTTAAAATAAGAAAATTGGCATCAGAGATGTTAACATGAATTAACTCAGGTTTGTGTGGCTCACGTGTGTCAGGGCTGAATTCACACTCAAATCCATCTCATGCTGGAGCTTAGATCTTTCCCCTACAACTTACCTCCACCCATCTATGTGGGCGACCAGTTCCCAAATCCATGATGGGTACAAAAGAGACTGGAAGACATACTTGATGAATTTATTTGCTCCTTTATTTAACAGACATAGCAAGTGCTCTCTGCCTGCAGAGCCCTGGGTAAGACACTAGATCATGGAGATTCTTCACGACTGCTCTGTTTGATAGAGACTTGTATGAGCAATTTAGGCTGAAAATGTTAAACCCAGGAAGTAAACCTCGGAACTTAGTATGAGAAGAACATTGGGAAAAAAACAAAAAGCAATGATGTGGTATGTATGCATTGTTTGGGGGTCAAGCCACTCCGCATGGGAGCAAACTTGAAGGTCGAGTTGCCTGCAGCTGATAAGGAGATGATAATGGAACTTTGCAGAGGATAATGGAACTTTGCAATGCTGACACAGATCCATTTCCATCAGACCGTGCCTTCCTTATACCTGTTCCCCCAGCCTGAAGACAGCATCCAGCATAGAGTTTGCTCTTCTACATGTTGGTTGGAAGAATGAGCCAGAATAGCCTGTGTCCTTTCTGCCACCAAATCCTACATCCACCAGTATCTAGTCTGACCTCCACCATGAAAGATGTGACCCTCTTCTTCCCCAAGGCTGTTGCTTTGACCTGTGCTTACAAGGGAAGGTGCTGTCACTGCTTAGGGACCTCGTGTCCCATCAGCCTCTACTTTCCCTGGGTCTTTTACCTTACACTCTATCCATTTAAATGGACTTAAGTTTCTTCCAGCTTAAAGGAGTCCCTGCCTCCAGCATCGCAGCTTATCTTCTACTGAATTTCCTTCTTTTCCTCACTTTCATGTTTCTTTGAAAGAATGGGATATGCTTGAGGTCCCACTTCCTAAGTGTTGTCATCAGCACAGCGACATCCGATTCTGCCCTCACCACTCCAGTGAGGCAGTTCTTGGGCTCATCAGTACCTAAACCCAATGGCCATTTTTCACTGTGTATCTTACTTGGCCTCAGAGATTCCCAAACCTGCCTCCCTCATTATAAAACCCTTTCTTTGCTTCCTTACTGCCACGCCATCCTGGTTTACCTCCTGCCTCTCCTGCTTTCTCTCAGCGCATCCATGTCTGTACCTTCCATAAGTGTGGGTGTGGCAGGCTGGGCTCCTTAGGAAATGGACTTTGAAGCAGATGTTTGTGTGAAGGAGGGTTATGGGGAATGCTCCTGGGAGATACACCTGAAAGGAAGGGAGGGAAAAAGACTGAGCCGAAAGGCAAGTTGAAATGGGATGCAGTTGCAACTGGCACGTCTCTCTCTCTCTCTCTCTCTCTCGTTTGCAAAGACTGAGAGCTGAGATGGCCCTTCAGAGTTAGTCCATGGTGAGGCGAGAGGATTGTGCCTTTATTACCCCTCTCCGTTGATCTGTCACTGGATGAGCGTTGTCACCAGGAAGGGGATATGACCCTAGGTTAAGCGTCTCTCTTTGGACAAGGGTAATTCCAGGGGAAGGATCAGACGCTGGACAACAGGAGCCTGAGCCCCGAGGACAGGTCTAGGTACAGGAGTGTGACATCCACTGCAATTGGTGTTCCTCGAAATTTTGTTCTTGGCCTCCTCTCATCTCACTCTGTGAGCTCCGCCTAGGTGAGCAATCGCCCTCTGAGGGTTCCATTACCTTCCAGATCCCAATGTCTTGTTTCTCCAGCCCAGTACTGTCTCCCGAGTCAGCTGTGTAACTTGCCCCTGAATGACTGCAGTCATCAGTAACCTCAACCTTGATATGTCACATCAATAATAATGATGCAGCAGTCATTATCGTTCTCTGCAAACACCTTTTACCATCCCCGAACAGTCCGGAAATCTGGATACCACATGGACCACTTCCTCTGCATCACTTCTCAAGCCTATAGATTCTACTTCTCCAATGTGTACCATGGCTATCAAGGTCTCCTCGTCCCTCCTGCCTGTGCTACTGACAGCCCTGTCCCCTCTTTGCAGCAGCCACACTCCCAAACGGTTTCCTTATCTCTCTCCAGGTATTCTTATTTGCAACCTATTCTTCACACTGAAGGAAAGTGATGGTTTAAGAATGCTTAAGTATGTTATCATTCACCAACTAATATAGACACTTCTTACTGTTGACTTATTAATTCAGCAGCTAGTTAACTGAATGCCTGCTATGTGTCAGGCACTGTTCTACATGCCGAGGATGCAGTAATGACAAAAAGTAAGTCACCAGACTTCTTCCTTACGGTCTACTGGACAGAAAGAGATAATAAAGACATGCATGCATCAGAGTATTAGGTGGTGATGAAACAGGACAAGGACATAGAGAGGGGCATCAGAAGGTGTGAATGCTGGGGAGAGACGTCATTGAGCAGAGTGAGGATTTGGATTTTATTCTGATTGAGCTGGGAAGAGGAGAGGGTGTGGACAGAGAAGTAAAATGATCTGACCTACATTAAAAGGACTCCTTGGGCTACTGTGTGGAGAATGGGCTGTACAGGGGAAAAGGCGGAGGGCAGGTGCCTCAGTACGAGATTACTGTGACTATGCAGGTGAGAGACAAGTGTGCTGAGGGTCAGTCTGAAAGTCATTCAGATGCCTTGGAGGTCCCTCTTCATGCCAGCTCTGCTTTTCGCCAAGGTCCTGGGGAGCAAGGGTCTTGAGAGATCTACTAATGAAAACAGAGCCAGTGCCTAACAGGGAGCATGTTGGTGAATTGTAATCGCTTGATACACAAATGACAAGTAATTTTAAAATAGCAATGTGAAACGGTGTAATCTTTGGTAGGAAAGAGCTCTCTGATTAAAGGTATAATTTAAGAGTCCAACCCAACAGCCCATCAGAGAAGCTACTTCCTCCAAGAATACATAGCTGCTCCCCTCAATCATATAGGATTAAAAATATAAACTTTTATTAGATGAATACTTGCACTTATGATAGTTTAGAGCAGTGGGGTTCTATAAAGATTATCACAAAAAGCAGCACTCTTCTGCTCCACCTGTCCTTGTTCTCAGTTCTTGCTTTCTAAAGCCAATCATATTCTACCCTTGACTGTTTCTTCTTCATATCACCTCCCTTATCTCTAGACAAAATGCTTTACTACTACTTACTGATGTTTCAGTTGTCGGTTATAACTATGACAGATGAGAATATAAACTCTCTTACACCCTCTCCACTCATGTAAATCTCTGAAAAGAGTCATATCACAATTTTGGTTAAATCATTCAGTTTGGTTGACATTATCACTATGGAAACATTTTTCAAGGATTATTTACTCAGCAGAGTTCAATTACTATATCTCATTTCTAACCTTTTATTTTTCCTGGAGTTAATAAATATCTTTTACATTTGTTTGCTTAGTTTTCTATGTACCTACCACTAAGTCATACCTAAACTCTCAAAAAATTCTCAACCACCTCTGCATCTGGTCAAGTGCATTGTGTACTATGTTATTTCCCTCTTTCCCCTTGCAATGCTACTCATGGCCCTCTGGGTCTAGATCGCTTATGCCTGCTCTACTTTGATACCTCTGGGTCTGCTCCACAGCCATCATTCAGGGACTTATCCATCACCATGACATTCCCTTTGCCTCTGTCTACTCTTGAGGGCTTTGCTTCCTCAATGTCTGTGAGTCTGTTAGGACTGCAGTCTACCTCAAGCAACAGAAACCCGAGGACTGAAACCAATAATTCCCCCTCCCCCCGCCCCACATACAAGAAAGTCTGAGGTTAGCAGTCGCAGCATTGGTGCAATGATTTAAGTATGTCAGAGTCAGTGTCTCTCCAACTTTTTTGATCTTTCCCTCAGGATTGCAAAATAGCTTATGCAACACCAGCCTTCAAAGCTACATTCCAGGCAGAAAGAAGGAGAAAGTGATGATTCCAGCTGTGTGTATCTTCTGTATTAAAAAAACAGAATAATTCTCAGAACCAGCCCCAGGAGACTTCTGCTTCAGCCTTATGAGGTAGAGCTGGTGGCATGGCAGACCTCTCCAGGAGAGAGGCTGGGAAAGTGGAGACCATGGCTGTAATTCTTGGATGGGACCAATGATGGCCTACTGCTTGGGTTGGCATGTTGCTGCTCCAAGCCAAACTGGGTTCATTATCAAGCAAGGAGGGGAGTGTGTATTAGATAGCCAACGAGGAGCCCTTGTTTCCTGCTGGTGCCCCTCCTGGTGGCTCAGGCTGTAGCTTACCTGCTTGGACAGGTCAGTTACCCTGTACGTTTGCTTTCTGTCATCTAAAATTCTATTGCCCCTTGCAGGTGCTGCCATCTCCTCTCTCACCTTTCTTGTCTTGTCTGTTTACACTTAATAAATTATCTTACAGTCATCATTGCAGCCTTTGGAGAAGAGGCTGTTTTTAGCTGGAAATCCGGACCATAATCTTGACTTGCTCTGGACCTTCAAAGCTCTTCTTTTGTCCCCTGTGTTTGACAACACATTTTCCGGAGACTACTTTACACATTCCCTGAGAGCAGGGAGTCTTCCTGCTCAGCTTCTTCCCTTCCATAGCTCAGCCACGTGCTTTGCGTGCTGCTGGTGCAGAGGACATTTTTGCTCAATCCAGCTGCACTCAGAGAACAAAACCTTATGTCTTATTCAGGTCACCCATGGGACAGCATCAGCCAGTTTCTTTCCTTCTTGTTTCTAGCCTCTATAAAACTGCAAAATGGGGAATCCTGTTTTTCAAGAGAAAGTAAGGAAAGTAAATGAAGCTTCTGGGGCAGAGTTTCACAATCCAGAGCCAGCAGAGATGGATTTCCAGTTGGAGGCTTCTGAGGTGGCAGATCGGAGTTGCAGCTGGAGGGGAGGAGGCAGCATGGCCAGGCATCCGTCGCTGCTCAGTGGAGCTGTGACAGCCCTCACAGGAGCCGGCTCACAACAGGTGGTGTGAGATGAACTTCAGGACGTCAGATCCTGGACAGGGCCTGAGAGGCAGGAGAGTGAGCTACTGACTGTGGGAAGAGTAGCCAACAGGCATTGAAACGGGGTGGCTCATTGGAGTTCTGAAGGGGACCGACCACTTGAGCTCAACCATTTGGGGCATCAGAATCTTGACTTTAAAAATCATCCATCCATCTGTCCCCATATATTGTATAAGAACATGTAAAGTGTTCTTTTAACTCAGACTTTGTGAAAACCTCAGCAGGATTTGTTGAAAGAATGGCCATGACGGCACTCTGCAATGAGACGTGGCCATGGTTTGCTTCCCACATGTTGGGAAATAAATACAAGTGGGATCTGATATGTCCCTACACCTTGAGAACCCTTAACAATGTTAGTTTTAGGAAAATGAAGCTGCTCTCTCTCTCTTTCATTCTAACAGCTTTACTGAGGTATAAAGGACATACAGTAAACTCGGCATGAAACAGTTTATTGGTTTTATTGCACGTACACTCCATGAAACCATTACCACAATCAACATAGTGAACAAACCCATCAGCTCCCAAAGTGTCTTCAGGCGTCTTTGTAATCTGTCCCTCATCACCTCCCCATCCCCAAACAACTGCAGATCTGCTTTATGTCACTATACAGCAGCTTGCATTTTCTAGTATTTTATGTAAGTGGAATTATACACCATGCATTCTTTTCTGTCTGGGTACTTCCATTCATTAAGATTATTTTGAGATTCATTCATGGTTTAACTGCTGAGTAGTAAGTATCCCATGATCTGAATACACCAGAATTTGTTCAGCCATTTATCTGTCAATGGACATTTGGGTTGGTTCCTGTTTTTTGGCTGTCACAAGTCAAGCTGCAGTGAGCATTTGTGGACTTTGTGAGGACTCTTTGTGTCGCTCACATTACTTTACTACCACACTGGTGAGTGGCCATGTCTTGCTTCATAACATTTGTTACTGAGTCTCAGTCTTCTCTTATGCCACTGTTCACATTGCAGACTTCATCCTCTGAGTCTTTATTAGCAAGTTGTTCTGGAAGCTTCTGCATCCCTCCCAATGCTGGCTGGGGCTGAGCAATGTTGCAGCTCTCTGTCTAGCAGGAACTCCTGGGGTCTGAACGCGCCTTCTGTTTCAGGTCTCCATTCAAACTGGGAGCAGCACTTTGTCAGTTTGCTGCAGCAATGGGAGGACACATTTTAAACCTTGTTGGCAGCAAGAATCATTTCCTGCTGGGAGTCCACACCAAAAATTGGCTCCCCTTTGGGCAGAGATAGATATCAAGACACTTTCTGTGCAATTGTATTAAATAATCTTCCAGTAACAATGGATTGGGAATGGCTTAGAACCTTATGATAAACTCGAGATGGCTAATCACTTAGGATGCACCATAGTATTATATCAAAACCTCTGATATTTCCATTTCTGAACCACAACATGGGTTCAGGCAAAGTTTTTGAGGACCAGCTTGGGTAACTAACAGTAAATTAACAGTGTAGATTCCCGTTATTGTCTTTTCCAACTTTCCAATTCCTATTCTTGCAAGGAACTAAGGGACTTTTTGTATTCTCAGCTCCTCATTAGCATCATGGCTGTGTTATTATTTTTATTTATCTGTTTAAATATCTCTCTTTCCCCACAAGCCTATAAGATGTACAGGCCAGGGCTACAATATCCCTGTCTTCTTCAATATCCCTGTCACTCTGGGGTTCATTACACTGCTTGGCTCAGTTACCATTTGCCAAGTGATAAAGAATGAAGGAGTCGAGTCCCAGCCACGTGCCTGGATTAGTCTGCTTGGTCTGCATTTTGGTCCATTCAGGTTGCTATAACATAATACCATAACCTGGGTAGCTATAAACAATAGACATTTATTCCTCACAGCTCTGGAGGTTGGAAAGTTTAAGATAAAGGTACTAGAAGATATGATGTCTGGTGAAGGCCTGTTTTCTATTTTCTGGTTCATAGAAGCATTTTCTTGCTGTGTCCTCACATGGTAGAAAGGGAATGGGGTCTTCCTTGAGCCTCTCTTATGAGGGCACTAGTGCCATTTGTGCCATGATTGGCAAGGCTCAATCTGATGCAGAAATGATAAACCTCTCCGTGGGAAAGAGTTAATGGTTTATGTTTTATTTGATTTCTTATTTGATAAAACACTTGTACTGTTTATTCTACAGCACAGCTATATAATTGTGATTTAGCTAATTTTATGCTTTAAAATATTCCATGCTTTATCACTTAAAATATTTTATTTTGGGGATGTTGGAATTATATTGCAATGTTGGCTTATATGCGTGTGTGTATCCCGTATGTCATGACAACTTCCTGTCAGTGTCCCTTAATTTGGGGTGCTTTTTTCCTCTTCCAGATGATTTTGGTGATGCCACACACTTCCAGGTTATTAGAACAGTCCAGTGATTTTCAGCCAGTTGAAGACCTTTTCTGCACATTTTCAAATTGGCGATAGATGAGGAGTGGTCTTTTTCTTTTTAATCAAGGATTGCAAACATGTAGGCCTGGGGCCAATGGCAGCTGTTTTGCCTGCCGCGTGGAGAAGGCTTGACTATAGTAAGGTAGAATAAAGCAGTGACCAATGGCAACCAGAGATGAACATAAGTGGACAGAAAGATGGAGTGCTGTTGTCATGATCTGAGCTCTTGTATACAGCTTTGCCTGAGGCCAGCTTTGTCCCAGGACTTGCAAGTTGCATGAGTCAGTAATTCCCCTTTATTGCAACTTGCTGAGCCAGTTGGTCTTAGAATTCTATCATTTCTGACCAAAATTCTTTACTTAGGCAGAGTGGTTTATAATCTGAAGTGCATGAAGAATATTATGCTTGGAACTGGGTCCCCTCCTACCTCTTATCCCACTGCACCTTATAGTGGAGAGGGGGTTCACTATGGGGTCAGGCAGACCTGGGTTTACTATCTGTTTTTATCACACGTTATTGTCATGGACAGTTTGTGAGAGAAGTATCACGGTGTCAGGGTAAGAATGTGTGTTTGAAGCCACTCAGACCTGGGGTTTTAATCCTGGCTATGTCACTGTCTAGCTTTGTGTTATTGGGCAAATTTCATAATCTCTTTGAATTATGTTTCCCCAATATAATATGGGAATTATACCTCCTAACTTTTGAAGTTATTTTGATGACCAGGAATGATTTGCTTTGCAAGTTTGATAAATAATAGTTATTTTTTAAATACCTCTTCAGTTTCTCTTATTCCTTAAAATCAGTCTCTTAATAAATTTTTCCAGAGGTTTTTGTTATTATTATTATTTGCAAAACAAACAAATGAAACAAAAACATTCAATCTGAGAATCTTTCTCTGGTAATTATCAATCTAGCAAACAGCAAATTGTTGATCTAGCAAACAAAATGTCATAGGACATTTTGTCTTGGTTGTTCATAATACAGTTTTCATTTTTGCGCTCCTAACAAAAGAACTGAAGAGTGAATGTTTATGTTCATTGACCTGTACATTTATGGTCTTAACAAATCTAATAAGCCTTCTTGTATACAGGAGTACTGTGAGACACTGGTCTTTTTCTCACAAAATAACAAAAAAGAGAAAAAAAAATGTTTTTATGCCCCATTTACCCCACATTCTGTAATGAATCCTTCACATTACCAAAAGCAGATCTGAATACTCATTGAGAAAGGGAAACAGCGTTA
Organism: Cynocephalus volans; assembly: GCF_027409185.1. Taxonomy (NCBI): domain Eukaryota; kingdom Metazoa; phylum Chordata; class Mammalia; order Dermoptera; family Cynocephalidae; genus Cynocephalus; species Cynocephalus volans. The sequence continues at coordinate 88,688,328 of NC_084474.1, forward strand.
CTTGTGCACAAACTGTGTGCCAGGTATTTTGTATTATTTTTCTTCTAACTCAGCCTTAGCATTCTTGTGAAGCGCTGAAGCCACTTGCTGCAGGAGCTGCAGAGAGGAGCTTCTCTGCTGGCAAAATGGAAAATGGAAAAATATTCAAAGGGTCCAGCTCTGTTTTTTTTGTTTGTTTGTTTTGTTTTGTTTTTGCATAGCTGGCATTGAAGGGTTAATTTGCAGTTGAGAGACAATAAATTTATGAATGACATACTGGCAAAAAATTATAGGAGGTTCTTAGCAGAGGAGAACAATTGGTACCAAGAAAAAGACACTTGAAAGGGATTTACTTTATAAAAAAGAAAATCTCATTTTAAGTGGTATAGAAAAAGAATTTGAATAAGATTTTAATTTGGAAACATGAAATTAGAAACTTTGGAAGTGCACTTTTTAAAAAAAATAATCATAATCAGGCAATAATTAGAACTATGATTGACATCTCTGGGCTTCAGTTCTCTCATCTGGAAAAAAAAAAAGGTTGTAATAATAGAACTTACTTAGGGTTGTCATGAGATACTTAATGGCATATCACACATAGCAAATTTAGACTAGTACCTGAATGTATTACATGATCAATGAATATAAGCTGCCATTTTTAATTTTTAGAATGTACAAATTGACCAAGTATTTATTCTGCTATTCAAAATCATACCATAATAAACATATTCAATCATTTCATTGAATGTATATTTATTGGACAGCTTAAATGTACCCCTGGAGAAATTTAAGGTAGATCAGTAGCCAGAACAGGCAAAAATCCCTAACAGAGCTAATATTCTAGCATGTACTACATAAGCTTTCATAGCCTTATGAGGTATGCCTTGAATTTCTCCTCTCTTTCCTTTCTACCTTTCAAATGAAAAGAGGATGAAGCAATATAAGAAAATTGGGGAAATCACAGCCAGTAAGTCATATCCAGTCCACCACTTATTCTTGTAAATCTAGATTTATTGGAAGACAGCCACGCCCATTCATTTATGCCTTGTTTATGGCTGCTTTCATGATACAATGGCAGAATTGAGTAGCTGTGGCAGGGACCAGGTGGCCTGCAAAACTAAAACTGTCTACTCTCTGTCTCTGAATAGGAAAATGTTGCCAACCCCTGGTCTAGAAGATGGCAGAGCTACATGGATGGAAGGAACTCTGTGGAGCAGCAGCCCCCAGCCTTTGCTCAATGATCCACTCATATTAGACTGAGTCTTGAGTGGGAAACACACTGAGTTTATGTCAAGCTTCTGAGATTTTGGGGTGGTTTGTAACAATAGTTAGCTTATCTTCAAATTCTCTGAGGGATTCATTGATTTTACCAATAACTACCCCTAATTCTTTAATTCTCAAACCATCCTCTTTTGAAGAACTTGTTCAGGTTATAGATTTTGTATTTTTCACTTGATCGCTGTCTATCCTAATTTGTCAATGGGTATCCTATGCTTTAAGCAGTTCTCAAACATCACTTTCACTGAGTTCATGAAATTATCTTTGAAAGAATTACAATTTCATTTTGAAGACAGTTTTTATGGTATTTGTATAACATTAAAAATATTTGACATGAATAGAATCATCAACAGGAACACAGATCTGATGTTGGGCATAGAGTTTTGTGTTACATCAGGAACTCTTTTTTTTGTTTTTATTTATTTTAACAGTTAGTTTATTTACAATTATTTTTGCATTAGGTTAATTTTGCTTCTCCAGTCAACTCTGTAACTGTGTAGAATAGATGCCACTACTCATATGAGGCCCCTTCTTGTATGTGTAAAATGTCAAGGGAACAAAGAGTAGGGCGCATCTCAGCTCTCCTGGGAGAGCTGAAGAGGTATCAATAGAGGATGAGACATTTGAGCTGGGTGTTAAAGGGTCAGTACGAGTTTCCCCGGGGAGAATGGGGTTGGACGTTGTATGGTTTGTAAGCAGATGTTAACATGCATTGGGGCAAGGGATTTTAAGATGTAGAGAGTTGTCAGTGAAAACATTAGGTGCATACACAGGGCATGTCAAAGGTTGGGCAGGTAAGGAAGTAGCAAGATTGCAAAGGCCTTCAGTGCCTTTCCATGAGTTTTGTTGACTTTTTTTTTGCAGAGGGGGGTGGCAGTACAGGGATCAGAACCCCTACCTTGGTGTTATCAGCACCATGCTCTAACCAACTAAGCTAACCAGACAGCCTGACTTTTTTGTTTTTTTAACAGTCACCTACTGGTTTTAAAACTGTGAACCTGCCATGTCAGGTTCCATGTCTCTCCTACCCCCTCAACAGAGTCATTTATAGACTGAAGAATCCCTGTGACCTGGTAGACCCCAGTTTGAAAACCATCGCAGAAGAGGGTGGGATGTTATTGAGGGCTTTGAAGCAGTGGAATGACGTGAGGAGGTCTGTGTTACAGCAAGACCATGCTGTTGTCATGTGATGATGGACTGCAGAAGGAGAAACAGGAGCCAGGAGAACTTTTAGGAGAATTACTTCACTGCTCGCAGCAGCTAAGTTCATATACAGGCACCTTGTAAACATATCTGAGTTGAAAAAAAAAATCACTTATAACTGTTTTAGGAATAGTTGGGTCACCTGTTATGTATCTTATTTGAATATCAAGAGTCTTGTATCATTGCTTATTAATCAAGTATCGTTGAGATGAAAGTTCATGGTGTGTCTTTTGGAGGCAAAAGCGTTCAGTTGAAAGGAGGGATGCTTGCTCCTCTCGAAGCAGTCCTGATGGGAAAATGAAAGATCTGCGATGATTCTTGGCCATAAAGAGTAGAATATGGGAACAAGCAAGGGCTTTGCCAGTTCAGCCAAGTTCAGTGAATAAATGCTAAACCCAAAGCTGAACAATCGAGGAGCTCAATGTCCTCCATGCCCATCTGTGCAAAAACTTAATATGATGACTTCATGGGTGGTAAACCATACCAACTGCAAACTCATATGGCCAGAGACTCCAGTGTCAGGATAGTAGAAGTATGGGAACATGCCCTAAGCAAAAATAACAGATGGCCTAAACGGATAAAAGGTGGTGCCCAAGGGCAGTTAAGGGGGAGGGCTAGGCATAGAGAGGCAAGGCACGTGCACATTTGACCTTTTCAAGGATTGGCCTAAGCTTGGAAATTCCCGCCTGCTAAGCATATAAATATGATCTTTTGTGTTACAATAAACGGAACTGCCTGACAGAACCCCCACTGAGTGTGTGTGTATTTGCTCCCTATCTGGGAGAGCAGCGGCGTGCTCACCCATCTCTTGGAATCTTTTTTCGCCCCGCATCCTGGGGCGGAGAAAAGGGCAATCCCTTTGGCCCCAACCCTCTAGGGAAGGGAAAAACCTGTTGGGGTCCCGTGCGGCTGCTGGAGACGCCCAGCAGTAGAAGTATAAAAGCAATAAAATGGAAGCACTAACAGCAGTAATATATATTTGAGACTAGCTAGAGTATTATAATTATTAGCTTCCATTTATTTCTGGAAGCTGGACCCAGTGTCTTGCTTATGTTACCTACAAACTTTACAAGCACCTGCTTGCTTCGGTTAGTTTAATCCCCAGACATCCTCTAAGGTCCAGTTCACATGCCACTTCCTCCATGAAGCCTGCTCTTATCCTCCGGCAGTAGCTGCTCTCCAGTCTCTGCTTCTAAAGGTGTTCTCCAAACACCCCTCATCGCACTCAGCACTTTGTCTAGGATTTCTGTTAATTTTGTGCTGTTGCTATTTCCTCTTCTAGACTCTTCTTGACAGCAGGATCTGTGCTTGGCTCACCCCTTCTTCATTAGCCCTTGCATTCTGCAAGAAGCTCCTGTCATTCACCCACTCCGTCAAAATGTGATAGTAGGAGCAGGAGGTACAAAGTGAGTGGGCCTGGCACTTTTGAAGAGTGAATTTCCACTCTTTTGGAGGAAGCAAACACTTAAACATAATTTCAGAGTGCCCAGAGTCATCTCAGACCCAGGCTGGGTGCTGAAGGAATGAGAGGGTAAAAACGTGGGCAAATATTTGGAGGTGTTGGGGTCAACATCATGTTTATGTTTGGGGGGCAAATTGCAGTTGGGATGGTTGGCGTATAGGACAGGGGGTGGGGAGGGAGGGGCGCTGAGTCTAGGAAGGGAGTTTTGAAAGGCATGAGTCTGCCACACCAGTGCAGCGGCTGTGACACAATAGGTACTCAAATGTCTGTTGACTGTCTTGCTTTCGCTTGCACACTGCATTTCTTAAAGAGCCCTTTGATACCTCCTGTGTGATATTTCAACACAAAACTTTGTGAGATGCGGGGACAGAATAAGAAAGCAATGTTTTGAAGAGCCGTGTTTGGGATTTGATTTCCTGGCCCTTTCTGGCCTCTTCTGCTTTTGTTCTGGCTGAGAGCCCTCCTTGAAGTCAGCAGAGAGTTTGGGTTCTTGGTGGGACATAAGTTCAGGTCCTTAGACATTCTATTTTTAATAGACAGACATGGTTAAATTTTTGTAAATGAAAAAAATCAATAAGGCTTTGATATAAAGACTTCGCTTTTCAGTTTATTCTCTCTTTTTTTGGTACTTTTTTTTTTTAAGTCAGGAGTGAAAGTCACTCTGTACCAAAAAAAAAAAAAAAAGTCCACAGATGAAATATGTTTTCACTGATGTTTTTTGATCAGCTCAAGGCATACCAAGTGCTTTCAGGGACTCAGGATCCTGCCAGAGCTGGGGCAGGCATGTGGAAACTGAATTTGTGCATTTGTTGGCATTTTTGTGGACTCTTTGATTATTTTAAGGTGTCTGTTGGAAGTCAAAGTTTTCATGGTTTATTTTATTTAGAAATAGAGAGGCCACTACATAAATGGAGCCTCCCATCTGCATGGCAGGAACTCTTTTCCCAGCCCTGGTCCTTGCCAATTATTACACATACCTGGTGTCCAACCCTGATGGACAACTAATTGTGTCACTCCTTGGAAACCTTTGGTAGGTCTTTATTGTGTACAAGACAAAGCCCAGATTCCTTAGACTGTCCTCATGGCTCAATACAATTTTGCATCAACCAAAAGCTCTTGGCTACAAATTGAAAAATCTAGTTTCAAGGTGCAGTGATGCTGATGACTGCCCATGTGACTATGGAGGGAACTCTATGCCTCCCTGAGTTTCAAAACTACAAACAAATTCAAAGCAATTTGTAGGGCAAGATGATCTCTAAGTTCTCTTTTGATTTTTTTGTCTTAGTTTGAACATTTTTTCCTGTGTCTAAAATTTTCAGACTTATCTTTCTCTAGTATTTACCGGGTGTCTACTATGTGCCAGGAAATTCCAATATTTTGTTCCTTTTGTTCTTTACATGATGACCAAAAAATTGGCATGTTAGAGGAAAGGCAGCAGAGATCCACAGACACACAGCTGAGACGTGGAAGAATCATGGCAGAGTAAGGGTTCAGGTGATGTTTTATTTTTTGAAGCAACATAAAAATAATATGTAAGGACAGTTTTGCCTAGTGGAAATAATCTCGTGTTAGCAATGAGGACAGAGATTTTGTTTGTTTTACATGCTCAGTACACATTGAATGGCCTATTTTTTAAACCAGAATTCAGAAGCCGTGGGCATTATTTTTATCTCTATCACTATTAAGATACTTATTACTACCTTAGTTAAGTGGAATCAAATTCTAAGAACACAGTTTTCTCATTAGTAAAATGAGGTGGCTAGACACCGGATAATTCTCTCTTATTCTCAGATTCTAGGAAACAATGAGGAATACTGCATTAGTCCAAGTTGGATCTGAAAGACTTAGAAATAATACTTGATCATCTAGAACAATCATTTTGTCTGAATAGGCTGGGGGCTAAAGGCAGCTGTCAGCTTGTCCAACTTCCAGCTAAAAGGAGAGGGGTTAATTACTCCCCGCTCAGAAAGGTTTTATTCTGTCAACTCAAGGCTGCCCTTGTATTTTCAAATTCTCTTTCCACTCCCTTCTTTTCTTCACCCTATTAATATGTTTAAGTTTCTGCATCTTTTAAATGGATCATTTATTCGAGCCCATGCTTTTTCTAGTTTCCTCTCCTTCAGGCATCAGCTATGAGCTATTCCTATAATAGTCACTCTGACACCCGGGATACGTCGGCGTCGGTCCTCAACGCTCCACTAACATTACAGTTCCCGTGTTTCCAAAATTGTCTTTGTTGGTAATTCCAGCGGCCTCTTTCTGGACTTCTTTATGGTATTCAGCAGGGTTACCTTCTCCTTAAAGTGCCACTCCCTGGCTTCCAGGCTCCCGTCCCTAGATCTCCTGGTGTGTTTCACCCCACTTCTCAGGTCTTCCTTGTGGGCTCTGCTTTCCCTGCCCATTTCAATGTTAATATTGTGCAGGGTTACGCCTTCGGTCTTCTCATTTACACACACTATACCCAGGTGATCACATCTTTCCCCAGAGGTGTAGCAGATGACACCAACATCTGTGTCTCTGAATTTCTGTCTTCTATCCAACAGCCTGCTGCAAGTGAGTATCTCTGACATCGTATGACTAAAGCTGAATAATTTCCCTGCCCCAAATCTCCCCTTACTCTGCTCCCCATCTTAATAGAACATCACTAAATTCCTGAGCCACAACTGAGGCTTCATCTCAGACGATAGAAATAACGGTTAATACTATTTAGTTGTTTACCACGTCTGGCACTCTGCTAAACTGTACATGAAGTGGTCCATTTAAAAGTCACAGCAATCTAACTGTAAGGTTTTTATTATTTTAATTTCATGGATGATGTTTTTTCTATCTAAACTGTTATCTTTTCCCCAAATTTCACTCTTAGATATTTTTGTTCCTGCCTAGAAAATGAAAGTTTTGAACTACACGACTTCTATTGTACCCTAGTGCTCTAATGAGCATCTTTCCTTTTCAAGTTTGAATCAGAGGCCCATCCTCTCCTCTCTGGCGGGACCCTCATATCTGCCTCTCCTCATGCTCGTGATGCTCTGTTCTCATTTCTCCCTGACTTGTGTGTAGCCCCATGAAGTGCAGGACACTTCTCTGCTGTTGTGTCATTTTATCCCTGGCATCAAACACGGTATTTGGTATGTTCTCCATAAATGTTTGTTGAAAAAAGTAATTAAATTCTTATTTTAAACTTTCTTATACATTTATGATTGGCTTTAACTCAGCCTATCTGCATCGGAAAAAAACTACCCATTGGCTTGTAAAATTAAACATTCACACACCCTGCAGCCCAGTAACCGCATGCCTAGGTATACAATGAAGAGAAACTCTTGCACATGTGTGCCAGGAGACACATTTACAGATGTTAACAGCAGCACATTCATAATATGATGCAATTAGAAACCACCCAAATACCCACTAAAGGAGAGAAGATGAAGACACAGTGGTAATTCACACGGTGGAATATTACGCAGGAGTGGAAATGAATAAATCATCACCGCACACAACAGCAGAGATAAATCTTATTAACACAATATTTGATTAGAAAGCAAGACCCAAAAGACTACCTGTAGTATGATAGCCTTTTTGTAAAGTTACCAAGTAAGCAAAACTAAATAATATATGTAGTTTAGATATATGTGCTTGTGTGTATACATGTCAGTATGTGCTGAAACTTTTTTTTGAAAAAGCAAAAGTTAAAACCCCCAGAAAATTTAAAGTCATTACTATCTTTAGACTTGTTTGAGAGTTGAAGGCAAGGGGATGGGCTGAGGAGTCTTAGATTAAGTAAATGGTAATGTTCTTACTCATGGGTTGGGTGATGGATATAATAGACGGTCTTTACATGATTAAATTATAATAAATAAAATAAAAATAGGCACGGACCACTGGTGATAGCATTTCTTGAACCAAGAATTGTAATTATCTACTTACGTGTGCTGACCATCCACAAGATAAACACAAAAATAAAATTCTGATTTTATTTTCCTGTCTCCCACGTGACAGTACAACCCCCCGCTCCTCTTTGCCTTTCTCAATTCATGTTGGGATACTGCTAGAATTCAGAAAGGGATGTGTAGGGTCACGATGATCTCTCTGTGGTATATATTACAAGGAAGGCACTTTCTACCTATCTGTCATCTCTCTCATCCGTCCATCCATCCAGCGTGTCTCTCTTTGCCTTTTACTCTTAGGTAACTGACAGATTTAAAACTTGTTTATGAAGCACTTCAGGGCAGCGGCCACATCTTTCATGTTTGTGCTCGTCCCAGTGTCTTGCCTCTAGTAACTACAAAAGGTTTTGTTATATAAAAAGAGTAAAAAATAGGTAGGTGTATTTATGTAACACACAGTTGCCAAGCAATGGAAACAATCATTTTCTCCCTAAACGGGGTGACATCGTTCATCCTAAACAATTCATGGATGAGAAAATTGAGACCCAGATGATTTAATGAACCTAATCACGTTCACATAATGGATAAGGGCAGCTCCTGGAAGCGGCAGCTGTTTCTCTAGGCCAGTAGTTCTCCAACCTGGCTGCAAACTGTACTGCAAACATGCTTATGCCCGGGCCCTGCTGCCAGATGTTATGATTCCATTGGTTTGGGGTGGTGCCTAGAGGCAGGGCCTTGAATGAACTCTCCCAGTGATTCTAAAGACAGCTCCTGACTCTCACATCCAGGTCTCCCCTAGAGAACTCCTGGGGGTTGGGCTATGCACAGATAGAAGTAACATGCAAGGTAAGAGTTTCAGGCTCCTTGTGAGTCTCCCCTTGTGAAGTTTCGCCAGCTCCCAAGACACGGCTGGAACCAGACGAGGTAAAGTGTTACTAAAGCTACAGGAGGAAGAAAGCAGATTTGACAGATCCAGGAAGAGCAGCTGGAGTCTCCCTTGAACATCACAGCATTTTGAAGAATGTAACTCATGCCTGACCTTTGTTCTGTGCTCTGGTGTAATTATAGAGAGAGATTCTTCAGACATCTTCTGTTTCAGTCAAATGAACTTCCAGGGATGAGAAAACTCTAAAGATTGTGGTGCTTTGAAGATAAGCCAGGTGTTCTATCCTCCCTCTCTGCCCTTCTTTCCTTCCTTCCTTCCTTCCTTCCTTCCTTCCTTCCTTCCTTCCTTCCTTCCTTCCACGCACTTATGAGTAAGGACATGCAGTATTTCTCTTTCTATGTCTGGCTTATTTCACTTGACAAAATTTTTTCCAGGCTTATCCATGTTGCAGCAAATGGCAGAATTTCATTCTTTTTTTATTGCTGAGTAGTATTCCATTGTGTACATATACCACATTTTTCTTATCCAGTGGTCTGTTGATGGACATTTAGGTTGGTTCCATGTTTTGGCTATTGTAAATAGAGCTGCAGTCAACATGGGAGTGCAGGTATCCCTTTGACATGATGATCTCCATTCCTTTGGGTAGATACCCAGAAGTGGGATGGCAGAATCTAATGGTAGTTCTATCTGTAGTTGTTTCAGAGACCTCCATACTGTGTTTCATAATGGCTGTACTAATTTACAGTCCCACCAATAGTGTAGAAGATTTCCCCTTCCTCCACATCCTCACCAGTATTTGTTTTTCTCCATATTTTCAATATGGGCCACTCTAACTAGGGTGAGATGAAATCTCAGTGTGGTTTTGATTTATATTTCCCTGACGATTAGTGATACTGAGCATTTTTTCATGTATCTATTGTCCATTTGTATATCTTCCTTTGCAGAAGGTCTATTCAGCTCCTTTGCCCATTTTTAAATTAGATTATTCATTATTTTAATGTGAAGTTGTTTGATTTTCTTATATATTATGGATATTAATCACTTGCCAGATGTATAGTTTGCACATATTTTCTCCCATTCCATAGGTTGTCTTTCCACTCTGTTGATTGTTTTCTTTGCTGTGCAGAAGCTTTTTAGTTTGATATAATCAAATTTGTTTAATTTTACTTCTGTTGCTTGTGCTTTTGGGGTCTTATTCATAAAGTCTTTGCCCAGTCCTACTTCCTGAAGTGTTTCACCTATGTTTTCTTTTAGTAACTTTATGGTTTGGGGTCTTATACATAAGTCTTTAATCCATTTCAAGTTGATTTTGGTATATGGCAAGAGGTACAGGTCTAGTTTCATTTTTCTGCACATGGCTGTCCAATTTTCCCAGCACCATTTATTGAAGAGGCATTCTTTTCACCAATGTATGTTCTTGTTGCCTTTGCAGAAGATCAGTTGGCTATAAGTATGTGGGTTGATCTCTGGGTTCTCTGCTCTGTTTCATTTGTCCAAGTGTCTGTTTTGGTTACTATAGCTTTGCAGTATAGGTTGAAGTCAGGGAGTGTTATGCCTCTGGCTTTATTTTTTTGCTCAGCATTGCTTTGGCTATTCGGGGTCTTTAGCTGTTTCATATGAATGTTAGGATTTTTTTCTATTTCTGTGAAGAATGTCATTGGTATTTTGATGGGGATTGCACTGAATCTGTAGATCACTTTGGGTAGTATGGACATTTTCACAATGTTAATTCTTACAATCCAAAGATGTGGAATATCTTTCCATTTTTTTGTATCCTCTTTCATTTCTTTCAGTCGTATTTTGTAGTTCTTATTGTAGTGAGCTTTCACCTCTTTGGTTAAATTGATTCCTAGGTATTTTATTTTTTCAGTGACTATTGTAAATGGGTTTGCTTTCTTGATTTCTTTTTCTGCTAATTCATTATTGGAGCATTAAAATATTACTAATATTGGGGCATTGATTTTGTATCCTGCAATATTACTGAAATTATTAATCAGCTGTAAGAGTTTTTTGGTAGAATCTTTAGGATCATGTCATCTGCAAACAGGGACAGATTGGCTTTGTCCTTTCCAGTCTGGATGCCCTTTATTTCTTTCCCTTGCCTGATTGCTCTTACTAGTAGCTCCAATACCATGTTAAGTGGGAGTGGTGAGAACGCATATCCTTGTCTTGTTCCTGTTCTTAAGGGAAAAGCTTTTAGCTTTTCCCCATTCACAATGATATTGGTGATTGGTTAGTCATATATGGTTTTTACTATGTTGATATACTTTCCTTCTATACTTAATTTGCTGAGAACCTTCATCACGAAGGGATGTTGAATTTTGACAAATGCTTTTTCTGCATCTATTGAAATAATCATATTGTTTTTATCCTTGATTTTGTTGATGTGGTATATCACATTTATTGACTTCTGTATGTTGAAACATCCTTGCATCTCTGGGATGAATCCCACTTGATCATGGTATATATATTTTTTGATGTATTCCTGTATTCTGACTGCTAATATTCTGTTGAGGATTTTTGTGTCTTGTTCATCAATGGATTAGGCTGGTAGTTTTCTTTTTTTGTTGTATCTTTTTCTGGTTATGGTATCAGGGTGATGCAGGCTTTATAGAATGACTTTGGGAGACTGGCTTCTGTTTCAATTTTTTGGAATAGTTTCAAGAGAATTGGCATTAATTTCTCTTTAAAGGTTTTTTTAGAATTAAACAGTAAAGCCACCTGGTCCAAGTTTCTCTTTGTTGGGAGACTGCTGATTGTTGATTCAGTCTTGCTGCTTGTTGTTGGTCTGTCCAGGTTTTCTATTTCTTCTTGGTTCAGTCATGGTAGTTTGCATGTATCAAGAAATTTATCCATTTCCTTCAGGTTTTCATATTCGTTGGCATATAGTTGTTCATAATAGTCTAATGATTCTTTTTATTTCTGTGGTATTTCTTGTAATGTTTCCTTTTTTGTTTCTGATTTTTGTTAATTGGGTCTTCTCTCTTTTTAGAAAAGCCTTACTAATGGTTTGTCTATTTTATTTATCTTCTCAGAAAACCAACTTTTTGTTTCATTGATCTTTTGTATCAGTTTTGGGGGTCTCAATTTCACTTAGTTCTACTTTGATCTTAATTATTTCTTCCTATCTACTACTTTTAGGATTGGATTGTTTTTGTTTTTCTAGTTCTTTGAGGTATAATGTTAGGTCATTTATTTGAAGTCTTTCTCAGACGAGATTGGGCACATTCAGGGTGGTATGGCCGTAGACTATTTGAGGTCTTTCCATTCTTTTGATGTAAGCATTGATTGCAGTATTGCTTTTGCAGTATCCCACAGGTTTTGGTATGATGTGTCATTATTTTTGTTAGTTTTAAGAAATTTTTTGATTTCCTGTTTAATTTTTTCTTGGACCCATAGGTCATTCAGGACCCTGTTGTTTATTTTCCATGTATTTGTATAGTTTCCAGATTCAGCTTGTTACTGATTTCCAATTTTAATCTTTTGTGGTCTGAAAAGATGCTTGAAATGATTTTGATTTTTTAAAATTTGCTGAGACTTGATTTGTGACCTAACATGTGGTCTATCCTGGAGAATGTTTGATGTACTAATGAGAAGAATACGTATTCTGTAGTTGTTGGATAGAATGTTCTGTAGATATCTGCCAGGTCAGATTGGCCTAAAATGTATTTTAAGTCCTGTGTTTCTCTGTTGAGTTGTTGCTTAGATGATCTGTCCAATGTTGAGAGAGGGGTGTTTAGGTCCCCACTATTATTGTATTGGAGTCTGTCTCTTTTTTCAGATCTAATAGTGTTTGCTTTATACATCTGGGTGCTCTGGTATTGGGTGCATACGTATTTATGAATGTTATATCTTCTTGCCAGATGGATCCCTTTATAATTATATAGTGGCCTTCCTTGTCTCTTTCTATAGTTTTTGTTTTAAAGTCTATTTTATCCATTATAGGATTAGCTACTGCTGCTCATTTTTGGTTTCCATTTACAAGATATGTCTTCCATCCTTTTAGTTTTAGTCTGTTTGTCTTTATAGGTGAAGTGAGTCTCTTGTAGACAGCATGTAGTTGGGTCTAGCTTTTTAATCCAATCAGTCAGTCTATGACTTTTGAATGGAGAGTTTAATCCACTTACATTTAGGGCTGTTATTGACAGGTATCGTTTTACTCCTGACATTTTATTGCTTTTTTTAGGTGTTTTAAATATCTTTTGTTCCTTCTTCCCATTTTATTATTTGTTTTCACTGTTTGTTGGTTTTTTGAGGTGGCATGATTTAGTTTATTTCTCTTTCTCCTTTGAATTTTTGTGTATCAGCTGGTTTTATTCTTTCTTGTGAATTCATAGTAATGATTATTGTTTTTTGAATTCCAGATACAGGACTCCCTTGAGAATTTCTTGCAGGGCTGATTGTGTGATGATGAACTCCTGCAGTTTTTGTTTTTCTGAGAAATACACTATTTGTCCCTCATTTCTAAAGGACAGCATTGCAGGGTATAGTATTCTTGGCTGTTTTTTTTTTCTTTTAGTATTTTGAACTTATATCCCCATTTTCTTGTGCCCTGTAGAGTTTTAGTTGAAATTTCTGCTGTTAATCTGATTGAGCTGCCTTACAGGTGACTTGACACTTTTCTCTTGCTGCCTTTAAAATTCTCTCCTTGTCTTTGAGCTTTGCTGGTTTGACTATAGTGGGTCTCAGGGAGGATCATTTTGGATTGAATCTGTTTGGGGATGTTTGGACTTCCTGGCTCAGAAGGTTCGTGTCTCTCTATACCTGGGAAATTTTCCGTTATTATGTCTTTGAATGGGTTTTCCATACCTTTTCCTTTCTCCTCCCCTTCTGGAAAGCCCATGATTAGGCTGTTTGTGTTCTTAAGGTTGTCTGCTAATTCTCTTAGATTTTCTTCCTTTTTAAAAAATTATTTTTTACTTTTTTGTCTGTCTTGGTTATTTTTTATTTATTTATTTATTTATTTATTTTTTTAAATTTTATTTTGTCGATATACATTGTGGCTGATTATTGCTCCCCATCACCAAAACCTCCCTTCTCCCTCCCCCCCTCCCCCCCAACAATGTCCTTTCTGTTTGCTTGTCGTATCAACTTCAAATAATTGTAGTTGTTATATCTTCTTCCCCCCCCCCGGTTTGTGTGTGTGTGTGTGTGTGTGTGTGTGTGTGTGAATTTATATATTAATTTTTAGCTCCCACCAATAAGTGAGAACATGTGGTATTTCTCTTTCTGTGCCTGACTTGTTTCACTTAATATAATTCTCTCAAGGTCCATCCATGTTGTTGCAAATGGCAGTATTTCATTCGTTTTTATAGCTGAGTAGTATTCCATTGTGTAGATGTACCACATTTTCCGTATCCACTCATCCGATGATGGGCATTTGGGCTGGTTCCAACTCTTGGCTATTGTAAAGAGTGCTGCGATAAACATTGGGAAACAGGTATACCTTCGACTTTATGATTTCCATTCCTCTGGGTATATTCCCAACAGTGGGATAGCTGGGTCGTATGGTAGATCTATCTGCAATTGTTTGAGGAACCTCCATACCATTTTCCATAGAGGCTGCACCATTTTGCAGTCCCACCAACAATGTATGAGAGTTCCTTTTTCTCCGCAGCCTCGCCAGCATTTATCGTTCATAGTCTTTTGGATTTTAGCCATCCTAACTGGGGTTAGATGGTATCTCAATGTGGTTTTGATTTGCATTTCCCGGATGCTGAGTGATGTTGAGCATTTTTTCATATGTCTGTTAGCCATTTGTATATCTTCCTTAGAGAAATGCCTACTTAGCTCTTTAGCCCATTTTTTAATTGGGTTGCTTGTTTTCTTCTTGTACAGTTGTTTGAGTTCCTTATATATTCTGGATATTAATCTTTTGTCAGATATATATTTTGCAAATATTTTCTCCCACTCTGTTGGTTGTCTTTTAACTCTTTTAATTGTTTCTTTTGCTGTGCAGAAGCTTTTTAGTTTGATATAATCCCATTTGTTTATTTTTCCTTTGGTTGCCCGTGCTTTTGGGGTCGTATTCATGAAGTCTGTGCCCAGTCCTATTTCCTGAAGTGTTTCTCCTATGTTTTCTTTAAGAAGTTTTATTGTTTCAGGGTGTATATTTAAATCCTTAATCCATTTTGAGTTGATTTTAGTATACAGTGAGAGGTATGGATCTAGTTTCATTCTCCTGCATATGGATATCCAGTTATCCCAGCACCATTTGCTGAAGAGGCAGTCCCTTCGCCACTGAATAGGCTTGGTGCCTTTGTCAAAGATCAGCTGACAGTAAGTGTGTGGGTTGATTTCTGGATTCTCTATTCTATTCCATTGGTCAGTATGTCTGTTTTTATGCCAGTACCATACTGTTTTGGTTATTATAGCTTTGTAGTATAGCTTAAAGTCAGGTAGTGTTATGCCTCCAGCTTTATTTTTTTTGCTCAGCATTGCTTTGGCTATGTGTGGTCTTTTATTGTTCCATATAAATGTCTGGATAGTTTTTTCCATTTCTGAGAAAAATGTCTTTGGAATTTTGATGGGGATTGCATTGAATTTGTATATCACTTTGGGTAGTATGGACATTTTCACTATGTTGATTCTTCCAATCCAAGAGCATGGGATATCTTTCCATCTTCTTGTATCCTCTCTAATTTCTCTCAGCAGTGGTTTGTAGTTCTCATTATAGAGATTTTTCACCTCCTTGGTTAACTCAATTCCTAAGTATTTTATTTTTTTGGTGGCTATTGTAAATGGGCAGGCTTTCTTGATTTCTCTTTCTGCATGTTCACTATTGGAGAAAAGAAATGCTACTGATTTTTGTGTGTTGATTTTGTATCCTGCTACTGTGCTGAAATCATTTATCAATTCCAGCAGTTTTTTTGTAGAGGTTTTAGGCTGTTCGATGTATAGGATCATGTCATCTGCAAACAGGGACAGTTTGACTTCATCTTTTCCAATCTGAATGCCCTTTATTTCCTTCTCTTCTCTGATTGCTCTGGCTAGTACTTCCAACACTGTTGAATAGGAGTGGTGAGAGTGGGCATCCTTGTCTAGTTCCTGTTCTTAAAGGAAAAGCTTTCAGCTTTTCCCCATTCAGGATGATATTGGCAGTGGGTTTGGCATATATGGCTTTAATTATGTTGAGATACTTTCCCTCTATACCTAACTTATAGAGGGTCTTTGTCATGAATGAGTGCTAAACTTTATCAAATGCTTTTTCAGCATCTATAGAGATGATCATATGGTCCTTGTGTTTGAGTTTATTAATATGGTGTATCACATTTATTGATTTGCGTATGTTGAACCAACCTTGCATCCCTGGGATGAATCCCACTTGATCGTGATGAATAATTTTACGTATGTGTTACTGTATTCTGTTTGCTAGTATTTTAGTGAGGATTTTTGCATCTATATTCATCAAGGATATCGGCCTGTAGTTTTCTTTTTTGGTTATATCTTTACCTGGTTTTGGTATCAGGATGATGTTTGCTTCATAGAATGAGTTTGGAAGATTTGCGTCCATTTCAATCTTTTGGAATAGTTTGTAAAGAATTGGTGTCAATTCCTCTTTGAATGTTTGGTAAAATTCTGCTGTGAATCCATCTGGTCCTGGGCTTTTCTTTGTTGGGAGCCTTCTGATAACAGCTTCAATCTCCTTTATTGTTATTGGTCTGTTCAAATTTTCTACGTCTTCACGGTTCAGTTTTGGGAGCTTGTGTGTGTCCAGAAATTTATCCATTTCCTCCAGATTTTCAAATTTGTTGGCGTATAGTTGTTTATAGTAGTCTCGAATGATTCCTTGTATTTCAGATGAATCAGTTGTAATATCGCCTTTTTCATTTCTAATTTTTGTTATTTGAGTCTTCTCTCTTCTTTTTTTTGTTAGCCATGCTAATGGTTTGTCAATTTTATTTATCTTTTCAAAAAACCAACTTTTTGATTCGTTGATCTTTTGAATTGTTTTTTGGTTTTCAATTTCATTCAGTTCTGCTCTGATCTTAATGATTTCTTTCCGTCTGCTAACTTTAGGATTGGATTGTTCTTGTTTTTCTAGTTCTTTAAGGTGAAGTGTTAGGTTGTTCACTTGCCATCTTTCTATTCTTCTGAAGTGAGCGTTTAATGCAATAAATTTTCCCCTCAATATTGCTTTTGCAGTATCCCACAGGTTTGGGTATGATGTATCATTGTTTTCATTAGTTTCAATAAATTTTTTGATTTCCTGCTTGATTTCTTCTTGGACCCATATGTCATTAAGTAGAATGCTGTTTAATTTCCATGTGTTTGTATAGTTTCCAGAGTTTTGTTTGTTATTAATTTCTAGTTTTAATCCATTGTGGTCTGAGAAGATGCATGGGATAATTGCAATTTTTTTGAATTTATTGAGACTTTATTTGTGACCTAATATGTGATCTATCCTGGAGAATGATCCATGTGCTGCTGAGAAGAATGAATATTCTGAGGTTGTTGGGTGGAATGTTCTGTAGATATCTGCCAATTCCAATTGGTCTAGAGTATTGTTTAGATCTTGTGTTTCTCTACTGATTCTTTGCCTAGATGATCTGTCTAATATTGACAGTGGGGTGTTCAGGTCCCCTGCTATTATGGTATTAGTGTCTATTTCCTTCTTTAGGTCTAATAGAGTTTCTTTTATAAATCTGGCTGCTCCAACATTGGGTGCATACATATTTATGATTGTTATGTCTTCTTGATGGATCAGACCTTTTATCATTAAGTAGTGTCCCTCATTGTCTCTTTTTATGGTTTTTAGTTTAAAGTCTATTTTGTCAGATATAAGAATAGCTACTCCAGCTCGTTTTTCTTTTCTGTTTGCTTGGTAAATCTTTTTCCAACCTTTCACTCTTAGTCTATGTGAATCTTTATGGGTGAGGTGGGTCTCTTGTAGGCAGCATATAGTTGGGTCCTGCTTTTTGATCCAGTCAGCCAGTCTGTGTCTTTTAATTGGGGAATTTAATCCTTTTACATTAAGAGTTGTTATTGAAAGGTGTTGATTTATTCCTAGCATTTTATTGGCTGTTTGGTTGTCTTAGGTGTCTTTTGTTCCTTGCTTTCTGATTTACTGTTTGTTTTCTGTGTTTGTTGGTTCCTTAGGTTGTAGATAGTGTTTTTGTTAGCTTGTTTTCTCTTCATGAATGCCATTTTTATTATACTAGCAGGTTTAGATTTTTCTTGCGTTTTTATGGCAGTGGTAGTTATTTTTCAGGAACCAAACCCAGTACTCCCTTGAGGATTTCTTGTAAGGGTGGTCTTGTGGTAGTGAACTCCCGCAGTTTTTGTTTGTCTGAGAAATATACTATTTGCCCCTCATTTCGGAAGGATAGCCTTGCAGGGTAGAGTATTCTTGGCTGGCAATCTTTGTCTTTTAGTATTTTGAAAATATCATCCCATTCCTTTCTAGCTTTTAGGGTTTGTGATGAAAAGTCTGATGTTAACCTGATTGGGGCTCCCTTATAGGTGATTTGACGCTTCTCTCTTGCAGCTTTTAAGATTCTCTCTTTATCTCTGAGTTTTGCCAATTTGACTATGACATGTCTTGGAGAAGGTCTTTTTGGGTTGAATACATTTGGAGATCGTTGAGCTTCCTGGATCTGAAGATCTGTGATTTTTCCTATACCTGGGAAGTTTTCTGCCACTATTTTGTTGAATATGTTTTCAATGGAATCTCCATTTTCCTCCCCTTCTGGAATACCCATGACTCGGATATTTGAGCGCTTGAGGTTGTCTGATATCTCTCTCAGATTTTCTTCAATGTCCTTGATTCTTTTTTCTTTCTTCTTGTCTGCTTGTGTTATTTCAAACAGCCCATCTTCAAGTTCAGAGGTTCTCTCTTCAACTTCGACAAGCCTGCTGGTTAAACTCTCCGTTCTGTTTTTTATTTCGTTGAATAACTTCTTCAGTTCAGCAAGTTCTGCTACATCTTTTTTCAGGACATCGATTTCCTTGTACATTTCCTCTTTCAGATCCTGTATACTTTTCCTCATTTCATCATGATGTCTAGCTGAGTTTTCTTGTATCTCATTCAGTTTCCTTAGAATTATCACTCGAAATTCCTTGTCAGTCATTTCAAGGGCTTCTTGTTCTATAGGATCTAGAGTTTGAGATTTATTAACTTTTGGTGGTGTACTTTCTTGATTTTTTGTATTTCTGGTATCTTTTTTTGGGTGTTTATTCATTGTGGCTGGGGGTTTCACAGTTCACCAGTTTGAGACTAATGACTAACTAGGATGTTGCAGTGGTTGCCAATTTCGTATGGCTCCCTCCGTGACTGCTCAGTTGGCCTCTAGTGCCTTGTGTGTGTGGTTGTCTCGGGTCTTGGGCTTCTCCGGGGAGCCACCTTTCTGGTCAGCTTGGACTCTGCTGGGCTGGTGGATCACGTAGCACAGGGTGTGTGATCTCTGTTGAGCTTTCACTTCCTGTGCAGGACTTCTCCCTGTTCCGTGTGCTCTGGCCCAGGCTGTTAGATCCTGCAGTGGCGACCCCACCCGGTGTGTGGTTTCTGTCGAGTCTCCCCCTCCCTGGCCGCACGTCTCCCCACTCTGTGCGCACTGTGCTGGGCTGGGGCGTGTCTTCTGCACCCCTCGTCTATCAGCTGGGCCTTCAAGACCCTGCTCGGCACTGCCTCGCCCAGGAAGTCTACCAGGTTTCTGCTGGGCACAGACGACTGGTCTCTCTGGGTGCCTTTGTAGCACTATGTAGATCTTTCTCGGTCTTGTTCACCTTTGTATCCCCCCAGTATAAACCGAGTCTAGCGCCCACCTGCAGCCTGGTCTCCGGCAGGTTCAAGCGGACCTGGGAACTCTCCTACCACACTATTCCCAACCAGAAATTCGTTAGGCTTTTTTCCAAACTGGTGGCCGCAGAGATGGTATCTGCCTCCCAGTAACAGGGAGTTTACCTGGGGCCGGAATCCAGGGTATGGTGGAGTGACAGTCGGCCCGCCCATACTTCCTTGCTGTCCCGACACTGGCCCGGGACACCCCCTCCACCAGCCCCGCCAGAGAACCGCGGAGGGAGTGGGAGCGGAGGCCCCCGCGCCAGGCCAAGCAAGTGGGAGGGCTCAGTGATGGCCGAGCAGGGCGGAGCTGCCCGCACCTGGGAAAATGGAGGCAGCACCAGGCGGTGAGTGGCCTGGTGGTGCAGGCGGGAGCCGCGTGGGCATCCACCCCCCGAACAGAGCTGTGCCAGGGATCACTCACAGTGCTGTGCCAGGTTGGGTGCTCGCTCTCTGTCTCTGGTTTGCCGCCTTTCCCAGTTCTCGGCCGCTGCCGCCTCGGGCTGTTCAGTCGCGGCGCGGCTCGGGCGCTCCCAGGATTCTTCTTTAATGCCGGCCTGAAACCTCGAATCCTGAATAGGGCCGCTGGCCACCTTCAGCGCGGCCCCGGCCTCTGGGTTCCTGGCTGCATCCACAGCAGCCCTGGCGCCGTGTTCCCTGTTTCGAGACTGTCTTGGTTATTTTGAAAAGATCATCTTCAAGATCTGAAATTCTTTCTTCTGCATGCTCCAACTTGCTGCTTAAGCTCTCAGTTGTATTTTTATTTCATTAAATGAGTCCTTCAGTTCCAGGAGCTCTGCTACATTCTTTTAAAGGTATTAATCTCTCTGTAAATTTCCCCCTCATATCCTGGATACTTTTTAATCATTTCATTTTATTCTCTAATTTAGTCTTCTCTTATCTCTAAGTTTTCTTAAGTTCACTGGTCAGAATTCATTTTCAGGCATTTCAAGGGTTTCCTGCTATATGGGTTCTGGTACTTGAGAATTACTATATTCCTTTGATGATATCATCTTTTCTTATTTATTTGTATTTCTGGAGACACTAGATGCCTGATCATCTGGTAAAGAAGTTGTTTCTTCTATTAATCTGGAAAAGGCTTTGAGGAGAAAGACTTCCTCCTCTATTTGCAGACTCCACTGGTGATTCTCCTTTTGTTGATGCAGTTGAGTGTGCAGTGGGCTGCCTGCAGGTCATCCTGGCTGTTACTGTCTTTGCTTTGGCAGTGGCTGTGGTGGACCACCTACATGGAAAATGTTTGTGGCACTGCCTGGTCACAGGATGATCACTCGCCTCTTGCTCATGCAGCAGGAAGGGAGGATGCTGCTGGGGGATTCTAGCTGGGCACCCATTTGTGGGACATTCTGTCACTTCCTGGCTAAGTTGCAGGAGGGCACAGGGTGCTGGTGGCTTCCAGCTGGATTCCTGTTTGCAGCCAGCTCTTATTTCAAAGCCATCATAACCACACCCATTACTCCATGAATGGATCAATCTATTCACTAGGGCACAGTTCTAACAATCTAATAACCTCTTAATGGCCCCACCTTTAAATTATCATAATAAGATTTCCCACCTTCTTAACACTATCACAGTGGAGATTAAGCTTCAATGAGTTTTGGGGGGGACATTGAGTCTACAACGTTATACCCTTGCCTCCCCAAAACTCATGACATATTCATATACAAATAACATTTTTCCATCCCCATAGTTTTGTCTTGTTTTAACTCAAAAGTCCAAAGTCTCAAGGTCCCAACTATGAAATGAAAACAAGTTATCTACTAAGATACAACTATGAAATGAAAACAAGTTATCTATTAAGATATGAAAAGAATACAAGTTATCTATTTTGGTGGGACAAAAATAGTGTACACATTACCATTAAAAAAGGAAGAAATAGGAAGAAAGAAAAATGTAACAGCAAGTCTGAAACCCAACAGGGCAGGCACCAGATCTCAAAGCTGGTGAATCTTTTACCTTGACTCCATGTTCCATTTCTGTCACTGTGCAGCAGAGGGTACCAGTTAACAACATGGAAATTTCCAGGCACACAATTATTTCTCCTGCCTAACATGCCACTTAGATAGCCCCTTCTAGGAAGAACGATCCCTTTGGAAGATTGGCCCTGGATTCAGGTTCTAGCCCCATCTCACCTCTCCTTGATGAGTAACTAGTAATATTCTGGGAACTCTAACTCTGCCCTAATGTAAAGACAAGACTGTGGTAGGTTGATTATGAGTCCTCCTTTCTCCTTGAGTAGTTTTTGTGCTTAGTGTTTCTTTTTGTAAGGATAGGAAAAACCAAAGCATTTTTTTTTTCTTTTTTTTGCAGTCAGCACATTACAGAAAACTTCACTTCTGGTCACCTGAATGTGTATGGGGATTTCTCCCTGTGCACAATCAGTTCTGCAGCAGATACCATGTGGATGCCCTACAACTCAGTTCAATCTGACACTATCTACCTGGAGATAGCATCAGATCCCACAGGTTGAGGGTTCAGTCCCCACAAGAATGCCCCCCACTTCAGGTACCAGTCACAAGTACCAGGTGGTGGCCTATTCTTCTGACTAACCAGCTATAAATCTGGGTTCCCATGACCCCTTCCTCGAGTTTGATTAATTTGCTAGCACGGCTCTCAGAGCTCAGGGAAACACTTCACTTAAGCTTACCCATTTGTTATAAAGGATATTATAAGAAACACAAAGGGTGAGATAGGTAAGAAGGGGCAAGGAGCATCCCTTCAGCCATCCTCCAGGAACCTCCTGGTGCTCAGCTACCAGAAACTCTCAGAACCCAGTCCTTTTGAGTTTTTATGGAAGATTCATAAAAGGAATGATTGACTACATCATCAACCATTCCTGATTAACCTAACCTTCAGCCCCTCTCCTCTCCAGGGAGGTCAAGGTGGGGGACGAGGTTTGGGTCTGAAAGTCTCAACCCTCTCATCATGCCTTGGTTATTCCAGTGACCTGACCCCATTCTAAGGCTATCTAGGGATTCCCAGCTACTGGTCATTAGCATGCAAAAAATACTCATCACTCTGGACATTCCAAGACTTTTAGGAGTTGTATGTCAGGAAATGGGGGAAAAAGACCAAATATGTATTTCACAATATCACATTTTGCTCTGTTATCAAAGTTGGGTCGACGGGCTTTGCTGTAACTCTATGGGGTAGCAGCTATAATCCTTGCATGTAAACAGGTTTTTTTTTTTTTTCTGTCTTCTATCCACAATACTGTTGATAAGGAGACGTTGGGTAAAGTGGGAAGCCAGGGCTTCGCTTATTCTGCACTCTAGTTTGCTGGCTGGAGGCACCCTGTTTTCTCTTTGCCTTGAGTTCTTTCCAATTCTAACTCAATGCCTCTTGGTTTAACCCATGTCAACCCAACTCAACTCATCCCAATTTAACCCAATTCAACTGACATAATGAACAGGTGAAATCCTATATAAGTCACAGGAGAGAACCATATTAATTAATCAAACATTTATTGAGCACCTACTGTGTGCTCCATTAGTACAAGACTGGAATAAATGCAAGCTATTTATGGAGGTAGTACATTCGACCCAAACTGGGGAGGTTTCCAGAGAACTTGATATTTGAGCTTTGTTTTAAAGGGTGATTCAGAGTTCTCCAGGCAAAAAGAGAAGGAAGACAAAGACATTCTGAACAGAGAGAAGAACACAGACAAAGTCTCAGAGATGACAAAAAGTGTGGGGCATTCCAGACACTCCAAAAAGTCCAAGGTTACTGAAACGTGGGATGCAGGGAGATGAAAAGGTGGGACTGGTATAAGGGGATGAGGTGGGGAAGTTGGGAAGACGGCCATGCTCAGATGAGCAAGGCGTGCTGTACCACACTCAGGAGTCTGGGATTTACCACAAAGGATCTGACCTTCCGAAGCTACTGTCTTATTCTCATGGCATTTCCTGGTGTTACACTAAACCTCGGATCAGAGCTTAATGTTCCTGTCCATACTTTGGCCAAAGACTGCAGCCCTCGCTTGCGGTCTGCCTCTTCCTCCATTCCCCTCATCTTTTGGTAGCTTCTTGATTCCCACCCTTCTGGACTGAGTGTTTCTTTCCAGAGTTGGCAAGCGGATGATATAACCTACTCCTTTCCTGGAAGCATAGGGCCATTTTGGATCACTGATGCTTTGTGTCTGATGGTGACAGCACATGGCTACACCTTCTAGTCTTCTTATGTATCCATGATATACAGGACACATATTTATATTTCAATAAAATCAGAGCTCCTTGTCCTCCTATTTTTGGTGCACTCAAGCATTCTAATGCAGAGAAGAGATTTGACAGGGATCTGCCACAGGCAACAAAGAAATAAGGTACAAAGCAATACAAACACAAGCATGTAGGGATATATCTGGAACCCCCTGCCTTCACTTCACCCAATTTTGAGAGAAGTAATACCAGTGGTAGAGGGGGCAAAGCTAGGGCCAGAAAACAGGTCTCCTATTGCCTGGACTTGGGCTCCTGTACGGTGCCACAAGATGGGACTATAATGTCTGTGGGAAAATAATGCCCCGCTGATATTAAGAGAGAGTTCTTGCATAGTTAAAAGCATTGTGCCGCAGAGAATTCCCACAACCTGGGTCGTTCTACCCTGAATAATGTCTAATTACATATTTCCATGGTTACTTTGAGAGATAATAAGGAGTCCCCCAACCCCCACAAACATTACAAGGACTTTAGGAAGCATGTCGATGGGAGAGCAAAACAAAACCACACAATTATCATATTCAAGCAAATAATCAGAGGCGAAATTGGCTACCGAGGCATATTATCTCTCACTAATTATCATTTCAAATGATGAAAAACTCAAAATGAGTGTTACTTTCTCCACCCCTGTGCTACACAGAGCGCTCCTTTTCCCATCTCCAGGAACTAAGGGCCTAATTATTTGCACTTAGTAGTTCAGCCCCATCTTCTTGGCACAAAATTCCATTTGTTGTATAAATGGGGGCTGCACTTCTCACAGAAAGTGCAGTTGTTAAAAATAAAACCTTCACTCTCCCTGCCTCCCTCTCCCACTTCCTAGCATGAAGAACTGCTATAATTGAGAACAGCCCAATTAGAGGCTCTAATTCAGATTCCTTTGATCCCCAAACCTGCTGGGAACCCTTCCTTTTTGCCTTGAGTGAAATGTCATTCCCAGGGGAGTCAGATTCAGACATGCAGTCCAAATCACGTTGGGCTTAATAAAACTTTATTTTCCATATCTCTTGTCATGCATTACCAAAAGGAGTTTAAATTCAAGTGATAATGTGACCTTCTCAAAGGGTACCAAGTTGTTGTTATTTGGATGGAAATGAGATATGGTTTGTTTTAATCACATCAGTGATTCAGTGCCTTGCTTATTAATAGAGCATTGGATTAGCACCTGTCATGTGCTAAGCATCCTGCTAGGAGGTGGCTCTTTACAGAGGAGCATCCGACATAATAGCTGTGTTCATGTTGCTTAAGGTCAAGCAGAGGTAGGTGGATTCAAAGTGGATGAGGTACACTGTGATATCTGCAGTAAGAGCTAGGTAGGTTCTGTAGTGGGTGAGGACACAGATAAGGGTAACTTTGTAGAATGCTGGAAAATAAGTGCACTTTCCTAGGTCCAACTTTGGAAGATTAGGTCTGGTTTGCAACAGAGTAAATATTGAATTGCTATTGTTGCATACTTGTAAGGAGAAAGGAACCATGAAACTGAGCCCCATATAAAGGATTTTCAAGGCATTTCATGCTCTGCCGCAAATCTTCTTTTTGGCCACATTTTCTGTGTTAGTCTACATTCATGCTCTGCTTTGGCCATGCCAGACACTCTGTGTTTTCTGATACAGTAGACCTTCACTCCTTTGCCTGTGTTATTTCTTCCCCCAACATCCCTTCCTCTTGTTCTGTGTCCATGGGTTTCTGAACCATCTTTTGAGGCCTGTTTGAGGCAGCATGCTGTCATGGAAGAAATATGGGCTTTGGAGAAAAACCCTATCTTTAATATTGGCTCTGTTATGGGCAAGTTGTTTATTCTCTATGAATGCAGTTTTCTCATATGTATGCAGACAGGAATGAGGATCCCTATCTCAGACATCTGTTGTAAGGATTAAGTGAGAAAGTGTAGGAGATTCACAAGATAAGGCATATGGTGGATGCTCCATAGTTGCTACTTTCTTATCTTCCTTTGTGGAATCAGATTGCAGTTAATTAGATTATAGAAAGAAATGAGGAACTCAAGTCCTATCAACAAAAAGATATAAACCACTTCCTGTAGTCCAAGCACCAAGCCAGCTGCTACAGGAAGGCAGGAACGTGAGACCTGGAGCTTTCGTGAAGGCACGGTGGTCCAGGTGTGAAGAGAAGACCCACTACACACACGAAGCAAACCAGGCCAATACTGTGTTGTAGGGTCTACCGGTGAGTAACTTGAGTTCTGGGGGTATTCATCTTAATGTCCATGACTAGAATAGCGCCTTTTAATGAATGAATGAATGAACGCATAAATGACTGAATTGAATGAGGAAATGAATACACATACTTCTATTTTGGTACCTTTCACAGAAACTAGTTTAAAGTATGTGCCTAGTAAATGATTATCGACTGTTTGAATTGATGAATGAATGGTTTGCATTATGAGTCATAAGCAATTTATGATTTAGAGAGGTGTGTAGGAAATTCAGGATCAGATAGAATTAGGTTATATGTTACATTTGCCTACCACTTACTCTCTGTGTAACTTTCAGCAAGCCAAATATTGGTAACTACTCCAAGATCTGGAAAAGCACAGGTCACAAAAGGGCAGTTCTCTCTCTATAAATCGCTCAGAATGGATTTATGGTGTACCACGGTCTCCTCCACTTCCTGTTGTAACACTTTCCACCTGTAGATCAGTTGCTTAGGTAAAACCACGCAGCATCTTCATAAAGAAGCCCATGCTTGAGCTCTAGAGGATGAGTAGGAGTTAACCAGAAATTAATGGGGAAGAGGGAGTAATGATTGAGAGATCCTGGTTCATTCAGAGAGTGGGGGGATGTGTGCTGATAAAACAAAGAAGGTTGTGTTGGGGCTGGGAGGGTGGGTTGAAGGTAGAAGGGTAGTTGGAGATGAGGACAGACAGAGTTCATGAATCTGGAACATGCAGTGTCTTGCAAAACACTCTAAGGGGTCTTGGTTCAGCTCGGGTAAAATGAAACTATTTAATGAAGTCCTGTTGATGCCAGGTCGGGGCCTCATCCCCACGTAATGATGGCTGAGGAAGATGTGGTTCCTCTGCTTGGAGCACACAGTCCCACTGGGAATGGGCAGATAGGGAACAGAAAATTTCCATATAATGTGGTGAATGCTGTAAGAGAGGTAAGTATGGTGGCTGGATAGCACAGCAGAACTCTTACCACTGTCCTGTGATGTAGCTACAGCTCTAATTACCATGTTATAGATGGAGAAACCCAGCTTTGCTTGACTTCCAAGCTTGAGCTCATTCTTTTGCACAAGACATGGCAGACAAAATGCCAGCAACGGTGGCTGTGTGCCAGGCTGTGCCTCTGATGTGGAGTCTCTCTTATTGGCTTCAAGGCCACAGAGATGCAAACTCACCTCTCACGTTATCCCAGCTGTCAGGAGAGTGGGAAGAAGGTAGGTGTCCAGAGTGGGTCTCTGCGTGTCCTGCAGTGCCCAGGCCTTGGTTCCTTTTTTCGCCTTCTGTCTCCCTTTGCCCCCTGACATGCTGCCAGGCAGTTGCTTAGCAACCTTTTCAGCAAGACGGTGCATCCTGGCATAAATTGCTATTATGCACAGACAGAGATTTCTCCCTCCTCTCTCCTGTGTTTTAAGCAAAGAGACATCCTAAAATAGGGCATTTTTTTCCTATTCCCCTTTTCTTTTCTTTTCTTTTCTTTTTGACTGACAACTTCTATGTAAATGTTGAAATCTGTGTTGTCTGTCAGGAGCAGTCAATCTGAAAACTTTGCTTAATAGAATGTATATTTAGTAACAGATGACAAAAAGAGGAAGACATTGAGATGTCAATTATTCTGGGTAATTAATACAAAAGCTGGGTATTTAAATCAAGTGGTTTAGGGAAATGAGAAGGAAAAAAGAGACAGGCTCAGTACAAATCCTTGTATTTCAGACCGTGCAGGACTCTGTTTTGTTTAACTCCATTTGTTTCTAAGGATGTCCACAGTGTCAACCTAACCCTAAGAGTAACTGGGAGAGCACTTATGCTGCTAAGCTGATGCTTACTCTGGGGCCTTGCAGTAAAAGGTGCTGGATCTGTAAGCAAAGAGGCTGGATTTGAGTCAGTGGATTTTCATATTTGGACCCTGGTATGAAAATGCCCTTTGTTAAAATATGGAAAATTTCTGAATAAGTTGGTAAATAGCCTGCCCCTGCCCCTGTCCAGTGCTCTCCAGACCTTCCCCTTGGACCCTCAGAAGCATCCACTTTCTGCACACCCACCTCTGCCCTACGGCACAGCCTGGGGACTCCAGGACCCTATTCCAATGCTCTTCTGCATGGTCAGAAACAGGCTACCCAGTGCCACCCCTATAATCCTATGGCAGTGGATCTCGCTCAACCTGGGGCGATTTTGTCCCCAGGGGACATCTGGCAAACTTTGAGATATCTTTCATTCTTACAACTGAGGGGTGAGGGTGCTATTGGCATTCAGTGGGTCAAGGCCAGAGATGCTGCTAAGCACCCTGCTATGCACAGGGCACCGCCCCACAGTGAAGAATGACCTGGCCCCGAATATCAATGGTACTGAGGGTGAGAATCCCATTCTATGGTGACCATCAGAGGGAGAGAACCTGGTTAAGTCACGTTTGCATCTCCTGGCCTTATATAGTGCCTATCATGTACTAGACTACCCAGAAAATAATTCTTTAATGAGTAAATGGCTACGTAAAAGATGAATGCACCTAACTATTGGGCCAATATTTTTCTTCATACTTTCAGAATGCAAAAACTGAACACTCTTCCAACTGCCCGGTTGGTGTATCATTTTATGTCAGAGTTATTCTGGATGTCAACTATATTCGAAAGGAGTCTTGATGTGACTATGTGGAGTAAATTTATTATTGAGTAAGAAATGATTGGGCATAAAGTGTCTTAACTAGCTTCTTGGGCACAGTTCTGCATTTGGTCTATAGTTTGTTGGTGCCCATAGAACTTTGTCTGTATCTCTTGGGGTGGCTTTCTAGTTCCCAGTGTCCTCTGTGATTCAATCTCAGCTCACCCTGACCTTAAATGATATTCTGATGGTTGGTTCTTTATTCTGTGCCTTTAACACATGGCACAATAGGCCCGTGAGAGTCCGCGTTTGCACATCTCCTGAGTAGTGAGTTGAATTGAGTTCCCCCAAAAGATATGTCCAAGGCCTAACTCCCAGTAAATGTGACTGTGACCTTATTTGGAAAAAAAAATGGTCTTTGCAGATGTTGTGAAGTTCAGGATATCCAGATGAGATTATCCTGGATTTAGAATGGGCCTGAATCCAACATCGCATGTCTCATAAGAGAAAGGCAGAGGGAGATTTGGGACACAGAGGCACAGAGGGGAGAACACAATGAGAAGATAAGAAGCAGAGACTGGAGCGACATGTCTACAAGCCAAAGAACACCAAGGGTTGCCAGGAGCCAGAGAATCTAGGAGAGAGGTGTGGCACAGATTCCCCCTGTGATGGTTAATTTTATGTGTCAACTTGATGAACCACTGGGAACCCAGGTATCTGGTTAAACGTTATTTGTGGGTATGTCTGTGAGGGTGTTTCTGGAAAGATTAGCATTTGAATTGGTGGACTCCGTAAAGCAGATGTCCCTTCCTGAAGTGGGTGGTCACCATCTATCCCACTGGGGGCCTGAATAGAACAAAAGGTAGAGAAAGGGGGAATTTGCCCCTTTTCCTGACTACTTGAGCTGGGACACAGGACTTCTGCCCTCAGGCTGGGATTTGCACCATCAGCTCTCCTGGTTCTCAGGATTTTGGACTTGGCTGGTGCTATGCCACCCGTTTTCCTGGTTCTCCAACTTGCAGACAGTGGATTGTGGGGCTTCTCAGCCTCCATAATCATGTGAGCCAATTTCTCATAATAAACCTCTTATATCTACATATATCTATATTTGTTTCTCTATCTATGTATCTATGTGTATCTTTGTATGTATGTATGTGTCTGTCCATCCATCCATCCATCCTACAGGTTCTGTTTCTCTGGAGAGCCTTGACTAATACACTGCCTAAGAGGCTTCAGAAAGAACTACCTCTGTAACAACTTATTTCAGACTCTGACCTCCAGAACTATGAGAGAGTAAGTTTCTGCTTTTTTAAGCCACTGGATTTATGGTAATTTGTTACAGCAGCTTCAGGAAACTAAAGCATCCGCAAACCTCCTCCTGTTCTTGGGTCCCATCTCCTTGGATGGCATCATTGATCTGCCAGTTGTCCAAGTGCAAATCATGTCCTGATTCCATTTCAGTTGGACCTATGGCATCCAGCCAGTGAGTTCAGCCAGTTCTACCTTCTTAGTAGTTTTCTCCTCTTTCTCCTCCACTATATGCGCCATTGCCACTGCTCTGTTTGAGGTCCCAATAATCACCACTCAGCTCACTGCTGCACCTTGCACCCACCCCGACCTGTCTCCCCATGCCTGGCCGGTCCACCCTCCATCCTCTTCTCTGAGCTGCAAAGATTGGCCAGATTCTGCTTAAAACCCTTCATATGGCCCTCCTTGCAATCATGAGTCATGTCTTTTTTTTTTTTGTGATCGGTAAGGGGATCGTAACCCTTGGCTTGGTGTCACCTGCACTGCGCTCAGCCAGTGAGCGCACCGGCCATCCCCATATAGGATCCGAACCCGCGGCATCGGAGCTCCCAGCGCCGCACTCTCCCGAGTGAGCTATGGGGTTGGCCCGAATCATGTCTTTCTTGATTGTCCTTTTATTAATTACCCTTTTCTATTCTTTTTTATTATTTCTAAAAACATTTAATTGGCCCCTACAATGCACCAGTCCTTGTGCCTGACTCTGGGCATACAAGGATGAACAAAATCAGACAAGTTTTCTGCCTCCTTGGATCTTATGCTTGAGCTGGGGAGAAAGATACAAATAATGATTTCATCCCAATAGAGATAAGCAAAGGATGAGAAGTTATTGGTGTTATGAGAGCAACTGATGGGGGGTGGGCTCACTAAATTGCTAACCTAGTTTACGGACAGAGAAATCTTCCCCTGGGGAAGTAATGCCTTAGCTGACAGTGAGGAGATGAGCTAACAAGAGGATGAGGGGTGAGATCTGGACCAGGAGTGGTATGACTTGGGATGAGGCATGGCATGTCTGGGAACCCAAGTGGAGGTGGGTGAGGCTGCAGTGAGCCCCCAGGGAGTGAGTAGAGAGGCATCAAAAGCTCCAGGCAGATGCGAATGGACAGAGAGGCAGAAATCAGGTAAGACATGCCAGATGGGAAGGAGGGACACCAGACAGCATATGGGTCTGTAACCAAGACCTTGCAACCTGGGGAGTGAATGCATCACCACAGGGAATCCTTACAGAGCCAGCAGGACCCTGAAGTAGGAAACATTGTAGCCTTCGTAACTTTATAGTACAATTACATTATTTTTTAAAATAAGTACAGTGTAGCCTAAGTGTACATTGTCTATAAAGTCTACAGTAGTGTACAATAATGTCCAAGGCCTTCACATTCACTCATCTCTTACTCACTGACTCACCCAGAGCAACTTCCAGTCCTGCAAGCTCTATTTAGGGTAAGTGCCCTATACAGGTGTTCTATTTTTTATATTTTGCATCATACTTTTACTGTATCTTTTCTATGTTCAGGTATGCAAATACTTAGCATTGTGTTACAGTTGTCTACAGTATTCAGCACAGTAACATGCTGTTCAGGTTTGTAGCCTGAGCACCGTAGGCTGTACAATATAGCCTGGGTGTGTAGAAGGCTGCACCATCCAGGCTTGTGTAAGTACACTTTATGATGTTCACACAATGACAAAATCACCTAACATGCACTTCTCAGAACATATCCCCATCGTTAAATGATGCATGACTGTATGCCCTAGAAATCATGAAAACCAGAAACAGCAACACAATGAGACTCTAGTGGACATACTTTTTAGAGCAAAGTTTCCTAAATACTGGTCTGTGGACCAAGACTAAGATGAAAATGAAGTTTTGAATATTATTATTCAAATATTAGAATTCAGTTACCTTGTTTCTTTTCTTTTCTAAGGCAGTCAGCCTGGATTTCCAGAATGAAAATGAAATTTCTGTCAATGAAATGTTGCCGACTTACCTATTTTGGGAAGAACAATCTTTCCTTTTAAACTGATGTTAACTTTTTTAAAAAAAATGATCTGTATTAGCAAAATGGTAGGTTAGTTTCCTTACTTGATCATTTAATTATTGTTATTATTTTAAAAGTCTGAAGTATACAAAAGTTGTATTATCCACTGTCTTAGGGTACTCTTCATTTTTGAGATATTGAATTTTAGTAAGTGCTAAAGAAACCTCAAGGGAAATAAATTGAGCTGGAAGTATCGGTCTGCTTGCTCTGAAACTCTGTGGGGTTGTGAGTAGAGTGAGAAATAATGATTTATTAGGCTTTAGCTAGAATGAACCTTACAAGTTTTCTAAACCCCACATCCTCCCCAAGAGATGTTTTCATGCCCTCAATAATATTTCTAAAAACTGTTGTCCACTTACAGTGACCAGATATTCTCCGACTTCTGAGATGGCCATGCTGTCATTGAACAGTTGTGACTATTAGGATAATTTTCCTTAAAAAGAGCCCAAACCCATTTTTACCTCATTCCACACATTGATCCTATTACTCCTATAAGATCCCAGAGAACATTTTAAATTTACTCTTCAAGGTGTTATTCAAATATTAGTATTCAGTTACCTTGTTTCTTTTCTAAGGCAGTCAGCCTGGATTTCCAGAATATACATTTAAATGAATCTGAGCTGATACCGTCTCCATTTTGGTGGCTCTTTTCCATCACAGCCTCCTTCCTACCTCAGGATCCTGCTGGCCCTGTAAAGATTCCCTGTGATGATGCATTTACCTCCCAGGGTGCAAATTCTGCGTTACAAACCCATATGCTCTGTCTGGTGTCCCTCCTTCCTGTCTGGCATGTCTTCCCTGATTTCTGCCTCTCTGTCCATTTGCATCGGTCTGAGGCTTGGCTGCATTATCTGTTTACTTGATGAGTCGTGGCCCTTGGATGCCGACTTTGCTCAGGTCCTCAGGGTTCTCTGAGATGAAGATTTGTGTGGGGGTGATTTATGAAGGAAGTGCTTTCAGGAGAGTCCACGTAGAAGCAGGCTGAGCAGCAACTGCACAGCTTTAGGAGCAGCCCTCAGCAGAGCTGGACCCCATGGGGAGCTCTGAGCTGTAAATTACGCCTCAGAGTTTGTCCCACCTTGAGCCAAAGGATCTCCCTTACCCTCACTCTAATTAATTGCTGATGGACTGCTCCAGGGTCTTAAATGTTTAGCTTTCAGTTTGCCCACGTGAGGTGGCTCCAGTAGCACAAGGATAGTCTTGCGAATAAAGTTTCAGGTGTGATGCCTTTGGAGAGAAGCATGCAGAAACTAGGGAGCGGGCAGAAGAGCTGGGCAGAGCGCCGTGAGCCTCTGCTACAGCTCCTTGCTCTGGAGTGTCTCCCAGTTTCCTACTGTGCAGTCTCGCTCCATCCCACCAACTCACTATTGAGGAGTCCAGTCTGAGTGTGACCCCCTGACCCCTCTCTTCTGGCTGAGCAGTGTCACAGTGTTCTGAGCATGCTTCCGGTTGCTGATTCCTTTCCCTAAACATATGGTTCTTAGGCCTGAACTGGACTCTTGGTGCACTTTGACCAGATGAAAGCAGATCCGAGTAATCGCACCCCTTGCTCTCCATCCATCAATGCAATTACAATGAAATTGTGGGTTTTTTTGAAAGGGATGTTTTGATGGCCTCACCTGTTGGTGAGGGAGCAATCCCCATCTTAAATAGTACGAGGACCAAGCACACAACATCCGACACTGGACATATGAGACTGATGGCCGTTTCTTAGTCACGTTCCGTATACTCAGAGCCGGGAGAGGAGGATACCTCATGCTTTACAGGGCCATGCGGAGCTTATACTTGGGAATAAAGTGAGCCAGCAGGGGCTGTGGGAGACAGGCTTTGTAGTAGAAAGAGGATGAGGTGACCTTCAGTTCCTGTGGGGGGGTGTGGTTGGCTTGTTTGAATAATTTCATGGCTGACAGGGAAGTGAAACCTGTTCAGGTAGAGGATTGGGTGGAGTGCACCTGACCTGGCTGACAAGGAGCACTAGCTGGGTGGGGGGTTTTCCTCCTGGGTGGGGAGCATACCTGGGGAGAGCAGGAAACTCATGGTTAGGCCTTTGGGTCCCTCAAAGATGTCACGGCATCACGTGATATAGGCCTTAGAATATAGGGGGGCAGTCTCATTTTGGGCTTCCTGTTGACTAATACATCTGAATATTTTACCACATATGCTGTGGCTAAACCACACCCCCATCCATCCCTGGGTCTCCTGTGGCTGGCCAGGTGCAGTTGCCCACTCACTGCAGGTTCTCAGCAGTTCTACAGGGAGTGTAAGTGAACGAAAGGCTGTGGCCTGTGGGCTGGGGAAAGGGACAGGCAGAGGGAACAGAGAAGAAGGAAGTGGCCTGGATCCAGATAAGTTTCCCACTGGAATGAGCAGCAACGCCAGCTACTTCAATCCTCTCCTGCTGTCGTGGTCAGTCAGGGAGGCCCATGGCTGGCCTTTTGCAGGGACCAGTAAGAGAAAAAGAAGCCCAACATGCACCAGGCCGACGAACCACTGCTCAGTCATTTGGGTGCAAGAGTCCATTTATATCAATAAAACAGTCCTGTAAGCACAATGCAAATTTCATTGTTGGTACATCAGGCCAGCTGAAATGCTTGGGTAAATCGTTAAGGAGAACACTGTTATTATGTCTGATTTGTGATTTTACAGCCATGGAGGATAGGGGCAGGGAGTCAGATTGGTTTTTTTAACATTGGCTTGATGGGAAAGGAAACGAATCTTACAATGCACATTATCATCTTGTGTTTTTTAAAAAATGCAAAATATAATATGTAAGAAAAGCCTCGATCTGCAGGAGACATGAAACTGAAGTGAAATAAAATATGCTCCATGCCAGGAGTGCTCATCTCCAACATGGGTAATGAGCTCTGCCCTGCACACATATTGGAGAACAGTGAATTGCTGACATGAAGGGGAAACACAGGCTGTGCACAATTGACTTCATTTGTTTTTTTGCCCAGTACTATTCTCCAAGGTTTGTTTGTTTTTAATTCCAAGTATTCCCTTGGAATCTCTTTAGGAAAATGTGTGATGAGAGGTTAACCTGATTTTTAGAAACCAAAGAACCTGATTTGTATTGTTAAGGTAAATGAGCTGGCCTAAAGATTAAGAAAAAAATCTAACTTTGAGAATATTGGGCTTTATTTTGGAGTTGCAGACAAAGTACAGGGACCCTTGAGTGGTGGAAAGAGCAGCATTTTCATCTGACTGTCTGAGTTGGATCTTGGCTCCCTTTCTTACTAAGCTGGTGGTGTTAGACAAGTTGGTTAACTTCTCTGATCTTCAGTTTTCCTTCTTTACAAATGTGGACAGAAGAGCCCTGATGCACAGGGTGAAGAATGAACTATAAATCAGAAAATGTATGTGAACATGCAAATGGCAAAGCTCTCTATAAAAAAAGCTTATTATTATCATCTCTGGGCCTCAGTTTCCCTACCTGTCAAGTGAGAAGTTGGACCAATTTCTAAGGCTGCTTTAAGTTCTAAGATTGCCAGCTGAATGACGGGGCACACTGCTTACTTTATACAGGGTGCACGGGATGGCCTCTGTAACTTACTAGGCCCTGCACTGAGAAGAGAGCAGGACCAAGATGAAGAGGACACAGTGTCTGCCCTCGGAGCGGTTCACAACATAAAGAGGAAGATGGTCATATAAATAGATTGACCCCAGCAGGAAAGGACGTCCTGGTCAGGGAAGTGGAGAGCTGTGTGTGCAGGAGAATGTGGACACCAGAACCAATGCACAACAGCCTCACCTCAAGGTTCCCCACTGCAGTCAGTGCTGAAGCTTTTGACCTTGGTATCTCAGATTGACACATGGGGGTTTCGGAGGCCCAGTTTTTAAACCCCCTTTTGGTGGAATCGTAGGATGTAGGAGTTACACAACGGGAACGAAAGATATGGTCCTTATATCTTTATCCTAGCAGCAGCATTCCAGGTGCTGTTTTTGCCAAGTCCCCTGGGTATGAAGACACGTTAAGTGTCTTATTTAGAGTTGGGCAGATGGACTTTTTAGAGAACATTTAGTCCATAGTGGGAAGTAGAAGATCTGGGGGTGAGGACTATTTTATTATTGTGAATCTGTCTTCTCCAAACCTATTCCCTTCTTTTCATCATTTAGGTCAGGTTCACAGTCTTAGCTGCACCCCAGAATCATGTGAGACTTAAAAAATCCCAGGCTGCACCCCTGACCAGTTAAGTCAGAGTCTTTGAGGATTGGATCAGTCTTCTTAAAGCTCCCCAGACAAACCCACCATGCAGCTCCTGCCTTCCCCACAGTGCGCAGCAGGGCCCCCCATCTCTGTCCTAAAGACTAACCATGCCCAGTTCCTGAGTTGGTGCTGACCAAGGTAGGCTCACGCCAGGGGCTGAGGTCCAGATGGGTCTCTTTGCTCTAATCTGGTACCTGGGGCCATCTGAGCCTATCTCTTTGACTTCATCTCCTTGACTGTCTCCCTTGTCACTCTGCTCCAGTCCACCTGGCCTTCGTCTTGTTCTTTCAGCACACAAAACCCATTCTCACCTCAGGACCTTGGCAGCTGCTCTGCCCTTTCGCTGGGAATTTCTTCCCTCTGACAGTGGAATGGAGGCTCCTTTTCACTATTCAAATCTCAGCTCAAAATCACCTCCTTGACTCTTTCTCCACTCTCCCCTTACCCCCATTATTCTCAATCAGAGTGACCTGATTTCTTGTTGTGCATAGTTCTGATTACTCAGTGAAATTATTTTCTTACTTGCTGATGATTCACCTCATTCCACAAGAGGGTGTGCTGTATGGCAGCAGGGGTCTTGCTCTTTGGGTCAAGGGTTAGCTCCAGGTGAGAGTAGTAACTCTCAGGGGTCTTCATAAATATTTACAGACTGGTTGATTTCTTCTGCTCCACACAGGCTGTTAACTGTGTAGTTACCTCTGATCCCTTTCCCTCTTTATCCATCTCTCTATCTCCCATCGTCATCCTCCATCCATAGTGTTACACACACAGTAGGTGGACAGTCACCAGCTTGGTGGGATCTACAACATTTTCAGGCACCAAGGGCTGGACTCAGAAAGTGTTAAGTGTATAGAATCTGCCACTCCCTGAAGCAATGTATCCTTTGAAAACATTTTCTTTCTTCCTGCTGCATTATCTCCAAGTTAGGGAAAGAAAAAAATTGGACCAAAATGTTTTAGTCACGAGCTATTTGTATGCTCTGCTACATTTCTTTCCTTGAGGGGGTTTATTAACTTAAAATGGAAACTCTTCCCTTGTGAAAAGCATTTAAATGTGTT
Source organism: Cynocephalus volans (assembly GCF_027409185.1). Lineage (NCBI taxonomy): Eukaryota > Metazoa > Chordata > Mammalia > Dermoptera > Cynocephalidae > Cynocephalus > Cynocephalus volans. Next base: position 88,725,406 of record NC_084474.1, read on the forward strand.
TTCAAAACATGTTGGGATGCAGCATGTAGGTCAGTCATAACCGGGTCCCATCCCTTCTCTCTGTTTTTCTTGGCCCTTACTACAGGCTCTTCAGAGCCCTGGGCCTAAGTTTGAAGCTTGAGTTGTCTTGGTCACAAATTAGAAAGGCGCAAAATAAAAGGAACAGGAAAGAATTTTCCTATGGACAGGGCTACAAGGAATGGAGGCAGAGCCACCTCATCCCTGGACCAGAGCACAGTAGATACAATTATATACAGAATCAATAATGTCCACCTGCCCTGGACACACTCCCCTATGCAGAAGCAGCCTGAACTCCAGATGTTTCTTTTGCATCTGTTTAGTTACTTGTATAACTCTCTCTCACATCTGTTCTCTCATGTGACCCTCAAAATATTGTGAGCAAGGTGGCTCCAACACCATAATAATTTTTTGCCTTGGGATAAGAAAACCACTGAAACTCACGATGTCAATGTGACTTGCCTATGGTCACCCAGGTGATGGACATGTAAGCTGTGGCTCAGATCTGCAACCTTGGCAGTGCTGGTGCCAAGACTGATGTGTGCCTTTGAGTGCACATTGGGGCCATAGGTGCCTGTGTTCTGGCAAAAGAAGTAATGACTGAGAGTCACAACTATGAGGTTCAACTCCTAACCTTGCAGAGCACCAGGTGGATGGCCTTGAGCAACCATTCCCCTTTCTCACAAGCAGCTCTTTATTCTGTAAGCTGATGAGGTCAGAAGTGCGGGCATCTGAGATTATGTTCTCCTCTCTTATTCTGTGTCTCTCTGACGCTTGGTACACCATTCCCCAAACCATTGTGATCTTATGGTTAGAGTTGCTTTTAGGGGTGAAAAAGAATATAAATATGAATATAATAATAATATAATACAATATAATATAATATAATATAATATAATATAATATAATATAATATAATATAATATAATATAATATAATATAATATAATATAATATAATATAATATAATATAATATAATATAATATAATATAATATAATATAATATAATATAATATAATATAATATAATATAATATAATATAGCATAACATAATATAGCATAATATAATATAATATAAATATGAATGCCTAAATTATAACCAGTTATTGGTGAGATTTTCCTTGGATAAAGCACCTCTCTTTGCTGGGACTCATTAAAAAAATAAATAAATAAAAAATGACAAAGAAAGTGAAATCAGAAGTCTTGGGTACCATTCCTGGCTCTATTTCCACCAACTAATAACCTCTCAGAGGAGGAAACCTTCAGTTTCCTCATCTGTGAGCTCTTCAAGGTATTAATTCCTTCCACCCAGGGTTGTAAAGAGACTAAACAAAACGATGAACATGGAGGTGTTAGACACAGGTGCAGGAGGGATTTCCTTGCTCCCCTCAACTTGGTGCCCCCTTGCATGTTGGGGAGCCCACTGGATGTGACACTCTGTCCAAGGCACAGCAGTGACCTCTCTGATTGGAGGATTGACAAGATTAACCTGGGCATCGTCAGCTCATCTTTGACCTTACTTTTCCTTTAAAGAACAATCTGTATGAAGAAAGCACGAGGCTGAGGGCTCTTCCAGGGCTCTGTCCCTGTGTGTGGCAGGAAAACTGCCCTAGAACATCATTGACTGGGAGCAGGGAACAAATTGGCCTAATTCTGCAGTTTACTTAACAGGTCCATTTGGCCCTCACTTGAAGCCATGTCCATCAATTTTTTTTATGAAAAAGAAAAAAGAAGGTGATATTTTGACCTCCGTCTGCCTTGCTATTCATCTTATTTCTCAGTTTGCTGAGAACCTGGGTAGGAAAGTGTAATTTATTCTGCAGTGCTCCCCCCCACCCCCCATCCTGAGACTCCCAACCCCGACTCCCAGTTGACTAGGCCTGGATTCGGTCCTCAACATCTGACTTTGAGAAAGACTTTCCATCTCCTTCCCGGTGATCTTTGGGGGAGCAGATTCCACAGCCTCATCCGTCTCTTACTCCGATGTTTCATAACGCTCCCTGACATGTTCTCCTTCTGGAACTAACCTACATTCCACCCGCCACCATTCATTAAGCCCATTCCCTCCAGGCTCATGGCACCCAGCGCTATTCAAGGAAAGATGAATACCTTGTCCACAATCACTCTCTCCTTCTGTACAAAGTCACCCTCTGCCTGTTATTGTTTCTTATTTAGACAGATCTCCAGTAATGCAGCCTTTGTTAGGTTATCTTTTCGAAGTATGATTGAATATCAAATTCACAGCCTGCCAGAATTTGGAAAGTATGCTGGGCTCTTCTGTCCAGATGGTCTTGGTCTCCTTCTAGACACTGAGCACTTGAAGATGCTAGAGGTCAGCTTTATCTATTCATTTGTCTGATGTGGCCAGGAGCACATACAAGCTGTTCAATCTATTAGAGGTATGCACGGTTAGATACTCCAATGCCCCCTATAGTGGATTGAATTATGTCCCCCCCAAACTCCCTGAAGCTTGAATTGTGTCCCCCAAGTTTTATGTATTAGAAACTTAACCCACATTGTGACTGTTAAGAGGGTGGGAAATCTTATTATGGCTATTGAAAGGTGGAGGCTTGAAGAGGTGATTGGATTGTAAGACCGTACAGTAGTGAATGGACTAAAAATGGTGGTCAGGGGGGTGGTTCTGAGGACTTTAAAAGCAAAGGAGAGTCTCACTCTCTCTGCTCTCTCTGCTTTCTCTGCTTCCACCGTCTTGCAATGTGAGACCCCTGGGTCACTGTTGCCAACACCAGATGGACTTTGGACTTCCCATCCTCAGAACCTGTAAGCAATAAATGTAGTTTTTCTTTATAAATCATCCAGTTTCATGTACTTTGTTATAAGCAACAAAAATGAACCAATACACCCCCTCTTGCTAATAAACCAAGCCTTCCCAGATCAAACCACAACGTTGACCACATCACAAAATACTCCAGGTCTGGAAGTTGCTGGGGCATAAAAATCTGCATGTATGTTTTAGAGGTATTTAAGGGACCCCTGGTCATAGTCTGGTGACCAGCTCTGAGATCTGGGCCCTGCATTTAATTCAAGACAGTTTCAGCTCATGATCTCATTGGTTTCTCCTCTGACCAGAGCCATTACTTTGGAATTGGATTTTTCCTTCCTCTCTCATTAAAGCTCACTGTATCAGTCAAGATATGCTGGGTTGTGCTGTAGTAACAACAACCTCCCAATCTCAGTGTGTTAACATGTGTCAGCAGGGAGGGCTTTGCTCCCTGAGGTCATTCAAGGGCCAGGCTGATGGAGCATCCATCATCTTAAATATTTTTGAGATGCCAATTTTCATGTCAGAGGGAAAAAGAAAGGGAGATAAACTGTACATGGATCCTTGAACCTATGACTGAAGGTGAAACGTGACACTTCGGCTCACATTTCATGGGCCCACACAAGTCATGTGTACGTGTCTAACTTCATCAGGAGCGGAAATAGCCACCCCACACCTATCTGCAAGCAAAGCACCAGAATCAGTTGGTAGACAGCACTAGTGATCTCTGCTTCCCTGATTTTCTTTCTCTTTCCAGAGGGAAAAAAATTCTACAAGCCATTATTAAAATAAAGGAACTACCCAAGCATGTACAGTACTCTAATTTACTCAATTTAAAAAGGAGCAAACTTTGACCCAAAGAGAGAAAATGGTTTTCCCAAGATCACACAGGGAGTCAGTGGCACAGTATTACTAGAAACCAGGTCTCCTAACATGTCCTCCCCTCCCACTTTTGAACCACAATATCATGTATATACATTGTTTGTTGATTTATCCATGTGTCCATCTGGGTTTCTGAATCAATAAGGTTGTGAGTAATTTCAGCATGAATGGCTGGGGGGTGGTGATACTGTGGTTGACTATCCGCAAAGGAACTATTTAAGTTGATAACCCCATGGGGTTGTAAAATGAAAAATAGGATGTTTTTCTTTGTGGGAATAGGCACCTGTGTCAAGCAGCGGTTCTGCCTGCATCCCCTGTCAAAATGCCCAGTCTCAGAGCTTGCACCACGTGAACTGAACACTCACTAATAGTCCAGCCCAGAGCCAGGCACTTAAGTTGGAAATACAATTGCACAATTAAGTTGGACAATAAGAGCAATAGCTTTGAAAGTCTTCTTGATGCCATGCACTGTGCTACTCATGTTTTTATTAATTCTTTTAATCCTCGTGCTAACTTAGCAGGTAGGGATTGGCTGCCTGTATTAGTTTGTACCTATTGTTTATAACAGAATACTTGAAACTGGGTAACTTATAAAGAAATGAAATTTATTTCTTACAGTTTGGAGATGGAGAAGTTCAAGGTCCAGGAAACACATCTTGTGAGGACCTTCTTGGTGATGACTCTCTACAGTGGTGCACAGTGTCACAAGGTGAGAGAAAATAGCATGAGAAAGAGTGAAGTGACCTTGTCACTTGCGGTCCTTATAAAGCCATCAGAACCATGCCCATTACTCCATGAATGTATCACTCCATCCACAAGGGCACAGTCCTCAAATCGGATCACCTCTTAAAGGCCCCAGCTTTCAAATACAATCATCAGATTTCCTGCCCTTTTAGCACTATTATAATGAGGGTCAAGCTTCGATGAGTTTGGGGGGGCGGACATTCAATCCACAGAACTGTCACAATTCATAGTTAAAAATATTGATGGTCACAAATGCTAATTAAGTAGCTGAATGGCAAAACTAGTGAATAGAGAGAATTAAGTTTATCATTTTCACCTTATTCATTTCTTTTGTAGGGAATCCAAGCTTGAGTTTATTGTGGTCATGTATTTATTGTTTCTAGTTAGTCTTCCTCGGCGGTGATGTGTGTACACTCTGAGTGCAGGGACCTTGTCTGTCTCATCACCACCATGTCCATAGCTCCTAGTATTGTGCCTGCCATGATATAGGTGCTGCATAAACAAGAAGTTCTTATTATTACAGGTCTGAGTCCTGGGTCCCAGGCAGGGATGTGAGTTTAACCGTCTCCTTGGGTTTAGTCACTTTGCCTTGGAAGCTGGGTTTGAACATCTGTCACCTCCTTTTCTCCATAAGCACCTCCATTTCTTTGGAGTATCTTTGACTTTTGAGCAGTAAATGTTTTAATTTTAATATCTTTGCCTTTTCCTCCTTGTTCTTGCCCTCATTCTTGCCCTCTCCTGCTCTCACTCCCTTTCTATCTCCTCTTTTTCTTGCTTTAGTTCTTTACCTGTTTTAATAGATATAATCTAATCAAGATATAGAAGTACCAACTCTAAAACTCACATCTGTAGAGTGGCTCATTGCTTGGTGGTTTATTCTGAAATGAAAACATGTACCTCAAGTGCAGACCAGAACCCACTCTTTGATGTCGTGTCATGCAATCTCATTTAGTATCTCTGCTCATTAGTGCACTGAAATTTTCTTTAATTATTTCATTCATCCAATTTCAATTTGTAATTTAACTGTGGAAGGTAAAAATTGGATTTACTGTATCCAGGCCTTACTGAAAATTAATGTAGGCTGTAATATACTTTCTGTTTCTGGGTTGTACAGTGACTTGTCAATTTAGTAACAATGCCACTAATTGGTTAATTTGTCAAGTGCATGTTGAGTGTCTGCTGTGAGCCAGATATTGTGCTGCTTATGGTGACGTAATGAGTAAGACATGATGTCTTCCAGAGAAAAGCTCACAAATCAGTGTTTCAAGGAGAGATGTACAAACAGAAAATCACCATGATCCTGAAACAAAGATGAAGTTAGAGATTTGCCTGGGACAATGAGAACGTAGAGGGATCCATAATTTAGCCTTGTAGGCTGTGGCAGATAAACTCCGAGATGGTCCCAGTTACTCCCATCTTCTGTACTCATTCCCTTTTGTAATTACCTCCCCAGAAGGACCTGCGACTTCCTTTTAGCCAATAGAAAACAACAGAAAACTCCATAATTAGGTTATATAAGAATGTAATGTCTGTCTTGCTAGCTGTGATGAAGCACGCAGCCATGCTGTGCCATGAGAGGCTCATGTAGAAAAGAATTGAGAGTGGCCTCAAACCCCCAGTCAGCAAGAAAGTGAGGCCTTCAACTCAACAGTCTGCAAGGAAATGGATTCTGCCAGCAACCACGTGAGCCTGGAAGCAGATGCTTCCCAGTCAGCCTTGGGAAGAGAACTCAGCAGTGGCCAACACCTTGATTGCCAGTTTCAGAAAACTGAACTAAGTCATGCCTGGGCTCTTGCCTCGTAGAAACCATGAGATAATAAATATGTAGTGTTTCAAGCTGCTGAATTTGTGGTGATACAGGTCGAATATTTCCAATCTGAAAATCTAAAATCCAAAATGCTCCACAATTTGAAGCTTTTTGAGTGCTGACGTGACGCTCAACAGGGATGCTTATGGAGAATTTTGGATTTTGGATTTTCAGATTAGGGATGCTGAACTGTAAGGATAATGCAAATATGCCAAAATCCGAAAAAAATCTGAAATCTGAAACACTTCTGGTCCCAAGCATTTTGGATAAGGGATACTCAACCTGTATTATTATATAGCAAGAGCTAAATAATCCAGTGCTCAAGGAAATCTTCCAGGAGGAAGCGATGTCTGGACTGCACTTTAAGGAATGTGTAGGAGTTAGCCGGGCACCTTAGGGTGGAAAGGTGGTGTGGCAGGGAGAAGGATTGTAAAACAGGGCGTGCAGCCTGGGGGAAGGTTTTCGGTGAGTAAAGGCCTGAGTTTTAAGAGGGCTTATTAGATTGAACCATATGAAATTGCTGCTACTCCACATATTTTTGCCTTGCAAAAATGGCAATTTCATTAGGTTCAACCCCATATAAACAGCCCAGTGCTGCCAGAACTTCAATTTTGAGATGAAAGAGGCCCTGTTAACACTCACTTTGACTCATCTAATGTTTTTTTGACTTAAAAAAATTAGGATGATCTGTCTTCATAAAATCCTCTTCATCTCCTTGAATTAATTTAAAATGTTAGAGTCTCTCCAGTCGCGTCTGAGCTTCACAGACTAGCATTTCCCACGGTCACGGTGGAGGAGGCTTCAAGGATGACAGAGTGCTCTCACAGCCCCGAGCCCGCTTCCAGCTGCAAATACATGCTCTGCATTTGGCAAACGAGAACACCGAGAACACCGTAGCTTAGAGAAGCTAATACCTGGGGACCGAGGTGAGCATGATCTCAGTGCCTGTCACCCTACCTAGAAGCTCAGCTCCGTGCACACCCTGCACAGCATCTCCCTCTGAGGCTGTCATTTTCCTCCTGCACAGGCCAGCCTGCTGCCGCCTCTGCACATTCCCACCAGCAGTCGCTTCCTCCCTGCTGCCCTTGACCTTTAGTTCCCTCCTGACGATTTCCTTTAAGCCTGCAAAAATGGCTAAGCATTTCCAGTTCTGAAACGACATTCTCTCTTGCCCCTGTGTTTTCCAAGTTCTGCCTTTGTTTTCTCTCTCTCCCTCGCGTCCTTCTCCATGGCGGCTCTGGGGTGAGTGGTGAATACTCCCTGGTTCTTTTCCCTCACCTCCCTTTTCCTCCTCCATGCACTGTGGTCTGATGGTCTGACTTCCCGTCCTCCCTTTCCTCATGAGTTCACTGCTGTGGCCAGTTACAGTGTCTCTGCTGCAGGTGACACGGTTGCCCAAGCCCACGTCGCTCTGCAGCTTCCTTTGCCCCTGGCTTCCATGTCAGCACCTCCCATTGCTCTCTTCCTTTCCTCTGATTGGCTTTTCTCTCCCTCCTTTATCTGTCCCTTCTCCATTCCCCATTCCTCCCCTTAATTACATGTTGGTGGTCCTCGGAGTCCAGCCCTCCCTCCATGTGTTGGGTGGATACTCTCACCTTCTCTCCTGGATTTAGCCTCCAGTGTAAGCAGATGCCATCAGGACTGTATCTCCAGCCCTGGCCACTGTCAACCTTCCCCTTCAGACTCACTGCCTGACACACCCCACACTCTGAAGCTCTCTTTGCACAAAAAGTTTCCTGCAAACACCAGGGTGCTGGGCCTCCCTCTGCCCTTAATTCCTGCCAGTGCCTTGGCTGCCTTCCCCTTCATCCTCCCTCCTCACCTTGCTCATTCCTACTCATCCTTCAAGGCTCAGCCCAGGTGGTGGTTTCTCCTAGAAGACTTCATAGGCCTCTGGTGGGGGCTCTCCCCCTATCTACCCATATTCTCACTCTGGTGACGGTGCCTTTTTGTGGCTTTCTGTGGCCTCTTGTTTATCTGTAAGCTTCTATAAACACAGGCCCTTGCGTATATCTTTCTTCTTCACCCTTGTACACCCAGAAACTGTCACTGTGCCTGCCATTCATCCATCCATCCATCCATCCATCCATCCATCCATCCATCCATCCATCCATCCTTCCCCAAAGTAGCAATATGGCACCTACTGTTTGTTAGATAAACTCCTAGGCATTGGAGATCCACAGTGAACAAGGGATCCTGTTTATGCCGAGCTCACAGTGTGCTGGAAGATACAACATAGAAGTGACAACATTCTGGGAGTCATTCTTGGTGTGGGGTAACATGGGACTTTGGAGAAATGTCACCTAATTGACACAGGGTGGTCAAAGAATGTTTCCAAAATGTGAGACCTGTTGGAGGGAGAGAAGATTTTGTGGCTCAGATGGCAGCCTGTGGAACAGTGGGAGAGGGTCAGAAAGCTCCTAGTAGCCCACTAGGAGGCTTTGCATCAATTCAAGTGAGAGATGATGGTGCACAGTAGTTTCTAATTAAAAAATTATTAATCTGAAACAAAACATTTGTCAAAGGTGTGATGGATGACAAGTGGCAGAACCAGCTCTTGAACTCGGGCTTCTGATTACGCCACAAGGTCAGAATGCAGGACTAGGCAATGCTATTCTTTACAGACATCATGACTAGGACACGTAGACATCTCATGTGGGCTCGTGCCAGTGTGCGGTTTCCTTCTTAACGGAGGCTGGGACAATGTTTGGATGCATAATTTTGTTACTGGGCTCCCTGTATTTGGAATTTTCTTTTGCATTGGTTTTGAGTGACCACATTGACCACAGTGGATTTTTTTAGCTTTACGTGACAGAAAGAGAACAGATGTACCTGCCTTGCTTTTCTCAGTTTGCTTTGATCAGAAGCAATCAAGGTGATGGGTCGCTGCTGGGATCTGCGGGGAAATCAAGCTTCCGCTGGCCTTTGCACTGTCTGAGCTGAGAAGCCTGAGCATGGCTGAGGGCCGTCTGCACCCCATCTGGCCCCAGTGCAGCCTTCCTGAGGAGGGTGATAATGGCAGGCTCAGCAGGACAACTTAGGAGTAAATTAGTCTGTTTCTGGAAGCATGGGAAAGAACGGAGAGAAATGGTATTTATGACAGACGTTACCCTTCCCTGTATTTTCTTTCCAAAGTTGTGATAACTTGTGTGTGTGTGTGTATGTGTGTGCGTGTGTGGGCGCTGCCTGAAGAGGCACTTCCAGGCTCCTCCCGCAGAAGAATGTGACTTTGTGGAGGAGGGGCCCATGGACAGAAAATGACTTTTCTCCTTCTCTAAAAAGAACTTCCATTCACATCCGTGCTCTGCTCACCACTCTGCCATCACCTCTTTTACCCCCTGCCCCAACCCCAGCCCCAGCTAGCTGTGCAGACTGTGCCTCTCTCAGGGCCTTTGCACTTGCCGTTTCTTCTGCTTGCAGGACTTCCTCCCAGGTTTTTGCTCTGGGGGCTCCTGATCACTCTCCTGTCACAGCCAGAATAGTGTCAGGGACAATTCCCTGCTCATCCTGCCTGAGGTCTCGCTTCTCCTTTTTGTTTCTCCTTCCCCACTCAGTTGCTTTGCCCTGTTTCCATCCACAGGACTTGTCAGCATCTGCAAGTGTCTGATTTATTTTGCTTCCTTATTACTGCATCTCTCTGCTACTAAAACGTGAACTCATAAAGGGCAGGGACCTTGCCTGTCCTGTGGATGGCTCTAAGCCCAGAACCTGCTTCACAGCAGCATTATTCATAACAGCCCACAAGTGGAAACAAACCAAATGTCTATCAACTGATGAATGAATTAACAAAATGAGGTATATCCATAAAATAAAATGTTATTTAGCCCTAAAAAGGAATGAAATACTGATACATGCTACAGTGTGAACGAACCAGAAACAAACTAAGGAAAGCAAACCAGACACAAGAGGCAACATATTGTATGACTACATTTAGATGAAATGTCCAAGATAGGCAAATCCATGGAGACAGAAAGGGGATTAGTGGATGCCAGAGGCTGGGTGGAGGAAGGAGTGGGAAGTGACTGTTAATGGGAACAAGATTTCATTTTGGGGTGATAGAAATGTTCTGGAATTAGATAGTGCCAATGGTTGCACAACATTGTAAATGCACTAAAAGTGACTGGATTATACACTTTAACATGATTAAAATGGCGAATTGTATGTTACACGACAACCTCCTCGTGAGTGGATCTCTACTGAACGGAGAGCTGAAATGAGTCTCCTGGAGTCCCACGGCTGGCTAGTGGCAGAGTCAGGAAGCAGTCCTGCTCTACCTGGTCACAAGGGTTTCTGAGTCCACCTGCGTTTGTCCACTCTGCCTGCCTGGCCTCGGGTTCAATTTTCTATCACTCTTGTTTGGACTGTCTCTTGGCCTTGACCGCCTCTTCCACCCTGCACCACAGTGATTTTATGGGGAAAGCATGTGCTTTCACGCTGCTTTCACCCTCAAACTCCCTTAACAGTTCCCCAGCGCTTCACTCGAACAGTTAACACCGTCTCCTTCTAGCAGCAGGGGCTCCTCATTTTAAAACCATGTTACCTTCTCTTCTCTCCAGTCTTCTTCTCCTAAAAACCTGTGTTCTCTCCACACTTGGCTATTCTGTTTCATAAAGGTTCTTCTACTGTCTCACTCTGGGACTATTCTCAAGGCAACCCTCTCTCTGGAATCCCCTTCCTTCCTCTCTTAACTAGGGAAAGTCTTCAGCCCAAATACCACCTTTCTGGGGGCAGGAGAGGGGTTTCCTTTCTACCATCCATTGGAATCAATCTTTTTATTTCCTGCAGTGACATGTCTCCCTAGGTGCACCTCAGCCAAGCTCTTCTCATCTGTCATCTAGAGCTGGGTGTTGGAGGCGTGGAGGGACCTAGTTAATAACCCTGCCCTTGACAGCCTGAGAATACTACAGGAAAGGCAGGTGGAGGCCAAAATGTCTTTATCGTTTATTACTCTGATATTGGAGAAAGTGGCTTATGTCTATGTATGGGCAAGGACCCTTCCTGATTACAAGCCTCAGAATTAGGCAAACACAGCTGGACTCCGGGGAAGCATTAGTACCCATCTTGGAGGCCAGAGCTTGGTCATTGGAGGTGTAAAACAGAATTCATGCCTCCTGCGTGGATCTAGCTCCTCTCAGAAGGGACCCTTCAGACCCAAGCATGGCTCGGAACTTCGTAGATGAGTTGCTCCGCATGTGCTGAGCTGCAGTGACACAGTGAATGGGACAGAGGCAGGAACGACGGATGACAATGTCATGCCAGTGTAAGAAGCATCACACGCTTGATGTGACACTTACTTGTGTCTGTCCAAAGACTGGTGGGGATTGGAGCCACTGAAGTGTGTTGTCATCTTGCTCACCTGGCCTTCATTCTGTCAGAGATGTGGTGCTATCTGAAAAATATTTTGATTTCCCTGTGAGCCCATGAGCCACTTCAAAACCCTTTCCTGTTTCCTTTGGCGTAGACTCTCCACCTCTCTTTTTTATGAAGAGGGAGACACAAGCCTTGCATTGGAATGACTAACATGTTACAGCCCTTGCTGGATACCAGGGCCTGTGGTCATGGTTTTGCTGAATTCACATAGGTACTCCTCACAACCAGTCCGATGTGGGGGAATACACCATTGCTTCTGTTTTGCAAATGAGTAAACTGAGCCTTAGAGAAGTTAGTGACTTGCTCAATGAGTTATGGTCCGTTTCTTATTTACCTTCCCTAATCTTGTCTCCTTATCACAGGATAAAGGAAAGGACTTTTCTAGGTCCTGTGCCATCTGAAAGGTGGGAAGGACAGGGAGAGCTGAGATTGGGATGTCACTGCAGAGGGGAGTCATGCCTGAGCTTTGTTGCTGAGGCAGCCTTCTGGGTCATGGTGATTTCACCTTTCCAGACTTAGGTGGGGCAGTTTCCTCATCTTCTGTTAAGCAGAGAAAAATTAAAGGATTGTTTGAGTCTTTAGCTTCTTGTCTCATGTGCTCCTTGAATGTAGAAAATAGCAAGTGCCAGAAGGATGTGCAACCTTGGGGTGGCTAGAAGGGAGCAGAAAGGTGGATGCAAAGAAGGGAATGGGCCTCAGCAGCACTGGGAGTTCGAGTTCTGATAAAAGTGGACAGAGGCCTTTCAGGGCCCAGGCTGACCAAGTGAATGGGTAGAGGAGGCTTGTATACTTCACTCCCTTAGCCCCTGGCACATTCTACCCTAGTGAACCTCTTTATTTCTCTGAAGCCTCCTGGCATCTGACAACTCCAAAGCAGGATTTCACTCTTTCCTGTTCCCTATTGCATTTCTAAGGCTTAACAGAGCATGTACACAATGCACATATATTAATATGAGTTATCTCGACTAAGAGTGAATCACTCCTGTCTGTGTGTGGGGACATGGATGTGAAATTGCAGAAAGGTACAGAAGTATGGCACTTAGCCAGGGCTGTTTCAAGAATCCCAACCAAAATGGCAAGGTAGGAAAGGAACTTTTGGGGGTCACATAAAGAAAAAAAACCCTAGGGTTTGGACAGGCTCTAGGCATAGCTAGATTCGGGTACTCAAAACTATCTCCAGTGTTCTGTCCCTCAGTCTCTTTACTCTGCTTACTTTGTAAGGCAGGGAAAGATGACCACCAGTGGCTTCAGGCTCAACTGGTCCTACAGTCAGAAACCTGAGAAGAGGAGGAAGCATTGCAGTGGATTAAATGTCCCCCCAAAAACACTGAAGCTTAATGTCCACTGTAAATGCTGAGGTTGAGAAATCCTATTATGGTACTTGAAAGGCAGGGCCATGCAGAGGTGATTAGATTGTGAGGACCTTGCCCTAGTAAATGAATTAATAAGTTGATGGTTTAATGGTGGTTGAGGGTGTGGTTCTGAGGGCTTTAAAAGGAGAGCACATGAGAAGCTCTTTTTCTCTGCTCTGCCATTCTGCCATGCGAGACCTCTGCACCCCTGTCACCTCCAACAAGGCTCTCACCAGATGTGTTCCCCAGACTTTACACTTCTCAGCCTCCAAAACTATAAGCCATAAATTTCAATTAACTTTTTTCTTATAAATTACCCATTTCCAGGTATTTTGTTATAAGCAACAGAAATGGACTAATACAAGCATGTTGCTCTATAGTTCAGACAGTAGTCCCCTGGAAGGCTCTGATTGGTTCTACTTGGGTCATATGTCCATGCCATTAACCAATCATAGTGGCCATCAGATGGTATCCTCTGATTGGCTAAACAAAGATCTCATGCCCACTGAGGTCAAAGGGGTGTGGCCATGCACAACCACATAGACAGAGCATTGCTCCCCAGAATGGTTCAGGATGGATCCCCAAAAGGAGAGGTGCTGTCACATAAAAACACATTTCCATTTCTGACATTTAACAGGCTTTCAATCTGCATTCTGGAGCTAATTAATTAATCAATTAGTTGATCAGATTAATCTGGATTGGCATTGATTTGGCAGAGCACTGATGCTGAAAGCCACTCGAAAGTGGAGAACTCTAAGTCTACAGGGCTGGCCTGTTACTGTAAGCATCTCTGCTAGCCTCACAGGCAGACGAAACATGAGCAATTGAGTGACAGGAGAGGGGAGTGAGTATGGTAGTACGGATGGATGGTAATAGGGTGACTATTTTGACTTGAATAAAAAAGATGTAGGTAGGGACAAAGTTGAGTAGATCAATGTGGCCCTGTTATAAAATGCAGATTGAAAGGGAAAAAAAAGAGAACTATTTATTGATCACTTATTGGATGCTTAATTGTGCTGTGCTTCATTTTCCTCACCTACAAGAAATTATTATGAATATTAAATGATACAGTAACTATAAAGTTTATCTTGGCATGATGTCTTAGGTTATTTGTACTACTTTAACAAAATAACACAGATTGGGTAGCTTATAAACCACAGAAATTTACTTCTCACAGTTCTGGAGGCTGGAAGTCTGATATCAAGGCACCTGCAGATTAGGTGTCTAGTAAGAGCTGGCTTTCTTGTTTATAGATGGAGCCTTCTAGCTGTGTCCTGACGTGGTAGAATTGGAGAACTTTGGTCTTTTCAATCCCACGTAAGGGTAATAATTCCTAGGGAAGGGGTGAGGGGTTTCTCTCAGGCCTCTTTTATAACAGCATTAATCCCATTCATCAGGGACCTGCCCTCATGGCTTAATCACCTCTCAAAGCCTCTACCTCCTAATACCATCACACTGATGATTAGATTTCAACCATGAATTTTGGGGGGACACAAACATTCAGACCATGGCACACATGTTAAGTGTTGGGGGGAACAGTACCTCCTTGTTTTTGATGTTTCCTCTCTGGAGGAGGACATTCACTAGTGTGATACTCCTGCCTGACTTGTAGGCTGGGGACAGGGAATGAATTGCCTACTTTAGCTGAGTTCTTACTGCCTTGTTTTAGAGTAATGGTGTCAGTGGTGAGGAGAGCTCTGTGCCTCCATGCTCTCAATTTTACAGCAGTGGCGTCTTCATGTAGAGGGCGGTTGGATGGGTCTTTTGGTTCCAGAGTTTGGTATGCGGAAGCACAGTTGCTCACAGATACAAGCCACATTTTCCATTATCAGATTTTATTAACAAAATGAAGGTGACATTGTGACCACTATTCATCTTATTGCTTTTTTATCTCTTAATTTGTGCTTAAATTGGGTGATGATTTGAGCTATTTATTAGGCCTCTTAAAATTACAACATAACTTGGCTTTGTAATATAATAGTAATTATTATTATTTTGCATCTCAGTGTTTCTCGAAGATTGATACTTTGAGACACCTTCAGTAGCATGACATGCAGTATTGAGGGTGCTTATGAAATGTAGATTCCTGGGCATCTTTCTAGACTTAGAATTTCTGGGGGTCCACAATTTTTCATTTTTAACAATCACTTCGGTGAGTAGGCAAACTAGAATATGAGAGCCACTGCATTTTCTTATTTAATGTCCACTAAAATCATGCAAAGAATAACATTTTTTTCCTTTTAAAGTTGAGGAATCTCAGTTTTAGAGAAGAAAATTAATAATTAGCTGCCCAAGGCCATGCTGCCAATAAGTGGTGGGGTTATGGCATCTGCATATCAACCAAAAGCACTTGCCCTGCTCTTCCCATATTTGGGCTGTTCTATGTCCTTAGGACTGTGTAAAGCTTTGGGCTTAGAAGAAGTATAAAAATGAATCATCAATTTACACTGGTTATAATTTAATTGAGACGTTGGAGGCACATACATGAAAGGGGAACAGAGAATATGGGATATGGGCACAAGTTCAGAGATAAGGGACATACACAAAGAATTACAAGAGTTTGGAGGAAGGACAGCTAATCTGGATTAAACTAGAGGAAATTCCAGATGGAGAAAATTCTGAGATGCAGGTGGGATTTCAGATTGATCCCTGGAATGCGTAGACTGGTATAGATAAGGGGCAGAGGAGACGAATATTCCAGGTGGGAGGAAGAGCCTCAACAGAGATATGGAGGTAGGAATGACAAGCAAGTTTTAAAGCCTTCCAGCCTGGGCCACATCAGTTACCCAGCTGGCAGGCTGTAATGACTGAGTCCTGGCTTATTAAGCACATTTGAAAATTGGGTGAATTGCTAGATTTGGTAAAAAATTACATGGTACATTTAATCAGGCCTCCTTTAAGGAACAAATGTCATTAAACACCACTTAATTAGTTGCCCCTGCAGCCTCACTGGGCGAAAATTATATCCTTGACAAACTACCAAACATTTTTAAGGTCAAATATGGAGAATAAAAATACCACTGGATGCCCTTGGGTAATAGGGCCATAAACGCTTGCCTCCTTTTCATTCATTGAAAAGATTCATTCTGGATTGCAGCTAATAAGAACTTGATGGGCCTTCTTTGAAGCAGAATCTTAAGACTCAGGGTGTGTTGGTCTTTGTGCTGAAGGAGTGAAAAATAAAATGCCTGGAAATACAGACACGTACACATTTAATAATGCACTTGTTTCTCAGTCTGCTGATTTGTTATAGGAATAAAAATGTCTACTTGCTCTATTAACCCAGGATACTGTGGTATGTTATAGTGATCTGGGCTCTGGCTATGCCCAGGACAGAGAAAGCAAATCAGAGAATGTTAAGGAGATGAAGTGAACGGAGTCATTATTTACTTCACTGCATTTAAAACAAAACAAAACAAAACAAAAAACAAAAAAAAAAACCTTCTAAGTGGTGTACAATATTCACATGGAAAAGTGCACATATCATATATGTACACTTAATGAAATTTTATAAACTAAAATCACCCTCGTAACCAGCTCCACCAGATCAAGAAAAAGAACATTTTTATTATTAGAGGGTCTAGAAGTCCCCTTATTCTTTCTTGTCATGATTTCCTGCTCTTCCCATCCTGTAGGTAATTGCTATCCCCACTTCTCTCAGTAGAGACTGTTCTTCTCTGCTTCTGCTCTTTGTGGGAATGGCACCCTACAGCATGCATTCTTTCATGTCTGGCTTCTTTCGTTCATCGCCATTTGTGAGATTCATTCATGTTGCTGTGTGTTCTTGCAATTTTTTCATTCTTCTCGCACATATAATATATGTGCATTGGGTGAATATGCCACAACTTATTCATATATGTACACTTAATGAAATTTTATAAACTAAAATCACCCTCGTAACCAGCTCCACCAGATCAAGAAAAAGAACATTTTTATTATTAGAGGGTCTAGAAGTCCCCTTATTCTTTCTTGTCATGATTTCCTGCTCTTCCCATCCTGTAGGTAATTGCTATCCCCACTTCTCTCAGTAGAGACTGTTCTTCTCTGCTTCTGCTCTTTGTGGGAATGGCACCCTACAGCATGCATTCTTTCATGTCTGGCTTCTTTCGTTCATCGCCATTTGTGAGATTCATTCATGTTGCTGTGTGTTCTTGCAATTTTTTCATTCTTCTCGCACATATAATATATGTGCATTGGGTGAATATGCCACAACTTATTTACATATTTTTTGACTCATGGCTAGTTGGGCAGTCTTTTTGTTTGTAGCTATTATGAATACTGCTGCAATGAACATGCCTGTTGTTGAATGTATGTTTGCTTATAGGGGTCTATCCATCCCTGAGAATCCTGTGGCTTAGTGTATGCACATGTTTAGCTGGAGTGTATATGACCTCATTGCTTTATGATATATACAAAGCTATTTCAAAAAACTCATGGAAAATTATTTGTATTATCTTTTTTTTTTTTCAAATGCTAAACCAATATATTTGGGTATAAAGGAATTTTTTCACATATATTCTGGACCTTCTAGTAACCATAATAAATTTCTATTAAATTAGCATTTTAATTTTTTTCTAATTTTATTCTTTTAGTCTTGAGTGATAAAAATATCTCTTAATTATTTTTTTCATGAACTTTTTGAAGTACCTTTGTATACATACAGACATATATGTGTATATATAGGTAAAAAGCATTAATATATATTTTCAATAATACATATTATATATAATATGTACACATACATATATACACATGTAAACATGCACATATATACATATATCATGTATATTATATATACACATATGTCATATAATATATAAAATAAAAAATATATGTTAATATATTATAATAATATATTAAGATATTTTCAATAATAAATATTATATATACTGTGTACACATCTACATTTATTATATACACATACAATATATGTACATATTATATATAATATTTAAATGTATATAATATGTACATATATATGTGTATACACAAACACAGACAAACATATATAACCTATCTCTATATTCCTTTAGACCATCAGCTCTTTAAGTGCAGAGACTGGCTTGTCATTATTTTGAAAGTTTTAAAAATTCTTTAAAAATTTTAATTGATACTTAATAATTGTATACGTGTATGGGGTACAATTTCATACTAAGGATGAGTGAACTGGTTGGCACAGAGAAATCCCAATATAGTTTTGTTTAACAAAAGAATGAGCACAGATCTCAGGTGGCCTAGATTTGAGTTATTTAGGCTCTAAAGGCCTCAGTTTCTTCATCTTTGTAATGGAGAAGATTTATTGTTTCAAGACTGCTGACCAAGGGGGTTTAGCTTTCTTCCCAAGGAAACCATACAGGAGTGTTTACCCCTCCTGCCTCTTATATTTACAGTGTGGGGTAGTTGATTCTTATTTTTCACCAGACTTCTTATTAAAGACAGAATCTACTTAACTTAGATTGGGATTCTGACGTGATATCCTCCCAACGGAGAAAACGTTCTAATTGCAATCAGCAAAATTAAGCCATAATTAAATGCTCCAAATTACGTCAGTGAAAAAGCATTTTGCACCTCTTCTGGTCATTGTCTCCTCATCCTGCACCTCCTCTCCTACAGAAGTCTGTACCGGCCATTTTCTCTTGTTTCACTTCATTTTTAAGTATTGACTAAATACATTCTTCTGTATATTTAAGATAAACTCTAATCCAAATGATGTAAACTAGAAAATATAATTTGAACAGTTTCTCTTTTGAAAAAATAGAGTACATTTCAAATGATTTGCTCCTATATTTGATTCCCCCGCTGTGTTTGTAAAATGGGGAAAACAGGACTTCCATGGACAGATTGTTCTGTGAGTTAGATCACAAAACATCTGCACAGAGCTCGGGGACTTCATGGAGTAGTTTCCAAGTATTGAATCACTTTTAGGGCTAATCCCTTTCCCAATCAGAGCTGGCATTTTTGGCCATACACTGGCTCTGCATCAAAAGTGGTCAATATCTTGTCAGGCCTTCAATTTCTTATCTATAAAATGGAGTTTTTAGGTAAAATTATTTCCAGCTTTTACAGTATTCTGCAAATTTGTAAATATTTTTTTAAAAACTAGGGGAGGGTGAGTTAGATTGCATGTTATTCCTGATTTTTTCACGCCTTCCTGTATTGTTGGCTTTAAGATCTAGCACTTGGATACACTAAGGGTAGAGGATATTGCCCCACTCCATCTAAGCGGGGCATGGCCTTGTGACCTGCCTCAGCCTTTGAGATGTGGGTGCAAGTGACAGAGTGCCAGTTCCAAGCCTGGACCTTGAGAAGCACTGTGTGTTTCCATTTCCCCTTCTCATGCTTTCAACCTCT
Organism: Cynocephalus volans; assembly: GCF_027409185.1. Taxonomy (NCBI): domain Eukaryota; kingdom Metazoa; phylum Chordata; class Mammalia; order Dermoptera; family Cynocephalidae; genus Cynocephalus; species Cynocephalus volans. The sequence goes on from NC_084474.1 coordinate 88,744,712, forward strand.
CTTATGAGAACACCATGCTCTTGGATATGGCTGCTGCCCTTAAAATCTGGACCCCAGAACGAACACATATATAGCAGAGCATCTTCAACCTCCACACCAACTTGTGGGACTGAGAATCCACAGGTGAAGCATGTCATTTTTTCAACCAGAAAAGCAAAGGCTAAACATATCCTTGCCTTGAGTGTCCACTCTTGGTAGGGAAAGACAAAGGATGAGATGACTGTAAAAGAGTGGAAACTTGTCACAGGTAATGATAAACATTGTTAACATTCTATATAAAACTCCTTGTTGAGCTGATTACTTATATAATTTCACTTATTCTTAATGACAACCTTACGGGAAGTGTGATCTTTGCCATTTTGTAGAAGATAAAACTTATGCTCAAAATCAAGAGCCTTGCCCAAGTTTACATAATCAACAAGTGGGTGAGATAAGATGCAATACCAGGCCAACTTTAACCACTCTGTTCTGCCCCTTTTCAAAAATGGGATGTTGAGCGTGAGTGGTCAGGGATGCTCCAGTATGTTCTCATCAAAACCTTGTGCATAGGCACAGGTCATGCAGAGGGTGCCAGGGGTAAAGTTCAGACTATGAGAGAAAGGTTGGGATCACACTCCTGGACCATGGGTGTGGCAAGACTCGGTGCTCACCGAGTATTCATGTTCTCCTCTATATTTCCCAGCCATCGTTATGGTCATGTTGGGGCAAAATGACTAGGTTCTGGCTACTGAGACATAAACAGATGTGATATAAGCTTAGCCCTTAAAAACATCCCATGGGATCCTCCCCAGAAGTTGTGTGTTCTAAGTGTTGTAGGTACAGGATGGAAGCAGGCTGCAACCCTGATTTGCCACTTAGAAGAGTCACTAAAAGCCACCTGACCCAAGTAGGACTGCGGCAGGAGTGAGAGACAAGCTTCTATTGTGTTAATTCACTGAGGTTTGGGAGTCTCTTTATTCTTTCAGCATAACCAGTTCCATCCTAACAACAACAACAAAAAAAGTGATTTGCCTTTTCAATAGGGTGAAAAATTTTGTTTTTCATTTGGAATGGATACCAAAGATATTCTAGTTGCTTTTGACAACAATTTATGATGAGTTACAGTCAACATGACATTCTAGATTCTATGGTCTCTCTGCACATCAGTTCAGAGGCACATCTGTGCTTTATTTATTTATACCCTCTGGATCAAGCAAAGTGCCTGGAACATAGTAGGTGTATATCAAATACAAAACAAAATATTGAGACAGATGAATGAAAGAAAGAAAGGAAATTGGATGAAATATACCTGAGAAAATACTCAGGGTTATGATGTGAGCTGGAAGGGAGTTCCTCGTCAGGATGAAGAGCACATCACCATAGGTCTTGCCCTTCTGTCCTGACTTTAATGTCAGTGACATCTAGGCAGGAGCAGTTGTTTTAGTGGATGACAGATATCAAGTCTCCAGCATGTCTGATTGTCAACCATTGACTCTGAAGAAAGAGCTTACTAGCTTTAGGAGCTCACACCTACCCCTAATCCAGTGGGAGCTGCTTCTAGACAATACTGTTATTCATGGCTTTAATCTGAAACATTTACATTCTTTGGGGGTTTCTGTCAGGAGAGCTTTTAATAAAGAAAGATCTGTTTAAAATAAGCTTACTGTTTTTATTTTTTGCTTTTTTTAAAAGTCCTTTTCTTTTTTCCCCCCTCATCCTGGCAAACTGTAGGGTGTTCATAATTAATTTCTCACACCTCTTGTTCATTGAACATTTATTGAGGAAACTTCAAGGAGAGTTTTTTATTGTCCCTGGGGAAAAATAATAAAGTCTGGAATATTTTTTTTAATTTTAATTTATCAATATACAATGTAGGTGACTTTCATGTCCCTTTACCGATTCCTCTTTCCCCACTCTAGAATCTGGAATTTAAGCAGGCTTGGTCATGGGAGTAGGAGGAGTAGGCAGAGATCCAGAGTGTGTCATCTGAGGGCATTCTGCAAGGGGCCTGGGCCAAAAATACCTCCTTTGGAAAAAATCAAGTATCAGAGAAACTGCACTCAGAAAGTTCTCCTTTGGACCCTTGTAGGCAGATGCTACTGGTTTTTACACAGATCTGAATGAGATAAACAAGTGTAGATTCTCTGTAATCTTGGCATATAGAGTTGTAATGGTAAAACGTATATAGTCTTTTATATCTTCAAACCCTACCATTCATTTGACCTCAATTAATGCACAAAACAAACCTACGAGTCAAGGCTCATCATCTCATTTTATGTGTGTGACTGAGGTGTAATTTATCATGTTTGGGCTACATACGGATCTTAAGCTGGTTCTAGTCAGGGCTTTTCAAGGATGGTTCAGAGGCTTTCCCTTTCAAACCATTATGATAAATACCACCCACTGCTCCCGCCATCAAAATCATGTCTCCACCACCACTATGACCATCACCACTACCCCAGACTGTAATCATTACTACCACAACCAACACTACTGTCATTTCCACCACCACCACTACCACCATTACTGTCACTATCACTACTACAACCAACCACCACCACCATCTCCACCACTAGCAATACCATGAATACTGCTATCACCACCACTATAACCAACACCACCATCATCTCTACTTCCAATGCTATGGGCACTACTACCACCACCATATTGTCACCATCATACCAATGTCACCATCATCTTCATTACCACCAAACTTGGTACCCAGAGTTCTATTGTCTCATTCTAGGTGCTTACGAGTATGCTGACAACTCAGGTGATGGTAATAATGGCAATTTTTCTATATGGGGTAGGTTGCCTGAAGGTGGAACAATGTTCTAGCTAGGATTCACTAGTTAGCAGAAGGAGTGCTGCTCTGTTCAAAAAGTGCTTACTAGACAACCTCAGGAAGGAGAATGGGAAGATTAATTTTACAGGTCAACTTGACCAGGCCATGAAATACTCAGATATTTGGTTAAACATTATTTGTTGGTATATTTGTGAGGGTGTTTCTGGATGAGATTTAAATAACATTTGAATTAGTAGACTGGGCAAAGTAGATTGTCCTCCCCAATGTGGGTGGGTATTATCAAATCAATTAAAGACCTGAATAGAACAAAAAGTGGAGCAAAAAATAATTCTTTCTCCATATCTGACTATTTTCAGCTTGAGACATCAGTTTTCTCATGCTTTCAGACTCAAACTTGGACTGTAACTTACACCATTGGCTCTCCTGGTTCTCAAGCCTTGGAACTTGAACTGAAATTATGCCATCAGCTCTCTTGGGTCTCCAGTTGGCTGACTGCAAATCTCGAACTTCTCAACCTCCATAATCATGTGAACTATTGTGTGTGTGTGTGTGTGTGTGTGTGTGTGTGTGTGTGTGTGTGTGTGTTTCTTATTGGTTCTGTTTCTCTGGAGAACCCAGACTATACTAACACAGAGAGTTAGCATTGCTCCTTATGCAATGATTCACCTGAGGGGAAACTCAATGTCCATGTAAATCATGGGCACAGGCATAAATGGTACCGTAGGAGGGAAGACGGAGCTATCTGCATACTCTGGCTCTGCCTCTCTTCCCATATCTGTCAGTTCTGTCTCTTCAATTCTATTTTCCACCAATTTTACTCACTTCTCAGGAACCTTGTCAGAAGTGCTGGGCAGCCCCTCCCACCATCTGAACAGAAGGCAAGTGCATGTCTTGAAAACAGGGATCCAGCCAGATGCCCTGTGAAGCCCTCCTATTGCTGGAACACAAGGCAAGAACATGCAACAAACACTGCTTCTATGTAGGTGGTCCATCACAGCCACTGCCATAACTACTGCCACCACAAGGATGGCTCACTGCCACAGTAGCAATCCGGACCACCCTACAGGCATCCAACTGCAACTCAACTGAATTGGCAGAAGAAGAGTCACCAGCAGAGCTTGTAATTAGAGGAGGAAGTCTTTCTCCTCAAAGCCCACTCCAGAGTAAAAGAGGAAACAACTGCTATACCAGAGGACCAGACATCAACTAAGAGATAGTAGACGTTTGAATAAATAAGAAAATATGACGCCACCAAAGGAATACAGTAATTCTCAAGTACCAGACCCCATAAAGCAGGAAACCCTTGAGATGTCTGAAAAGGAATTCCAAGCAACAATCTTAAGAAAGTCAAAGAGGTAAGAGAAGACTCAGTAGAGAACACAATGAAATGAGAAAAAATATCCAGGATATGAAAGAGGAAATTTACAAAGATGAATGCCTTAAAAAAGAATGTAACAGAACTCATGCAAACGAAGGATTCATTCACTGAAATAATAAAAAAAAAAAGACAGAAAAAAACACAGCCAAAAGCTTAAGCAGCAGTTTAGAGAAAGCAGAGAAAAGAATTTCAGATCTTGAAGATGGTCTTTTGAAGTAATCTAGGCAGACAAAAAGAAAAAGAAAAAAAGAATTTAAAAAATGAAAAAAATCTAGGAGAGCTATCAGACAACCTTAAATGCACAAACATCCAAATTATGGGTGTTCCAGAAGGGGAGGAGAAGGGAATAGGCATGGAAAAGTTATCAAAAAAAATAATAACAGAAAACTTCCCAGATATAGGATTCTCAGACCTTCAGATCTGTCCCCCTCCCCAGAAGATCCCCAAACAATATTCAATCCAAAAAGATATTCTCCAAGACACATTATAGTGAAACTGGCAAAGCTCAAAGACAAAGAGAGAATTCCAAAAGCAGAAAGAAAAAAGTGTCAAGTTGCTTATAAGTGAGCCCCCATTAGAAAACAGCAGACTTCTCACCTGAAACTCTACAATACAGAAGAAAATGGGATGATATATTCAAAATGCTGAAAGAAAAAAACCAAAAAAACCTGCCAGCCAAAAATACTATAACCAGCAAGTCTATCCTTCAGAAATGAGGGAGAAATAGTGTATTTCCCAGGTGAAGAGAGTTCACCACCACAGGACCACCCTGCAAGAATTCACAAGAGAATACTATATCTGGAATACAAAAAAAGATAATCACTACCACAAATACACAGGAAAGAACAAAACCCACTGTTAAAACAAAACTGCAAATGAGAAGAGAAAGAAACTAAATCATACCACCTCAAAATCAAACAATAAACATTGAAGATGAATAATAAAAGAGAAAGAAAGGAACAAAAGATATTTAAAACACTAAACAAAAAGGAATAAAATGGCATGAGTAAAACAATACCTGTCAATGACTCTCCATTCAAAAAACACAGACTGACTGATTGGATTAAAAAGCTAGAACAAACTATATGCCATCTTCAAGAGACTTATTTCACCTATAAAGAAACACACAGACTAAAAGTGAAAGAAGGGGAAAAGATATACCATGCAAATGGAAACCACAAATGAGCCAAAGTAGTGATTCTTATATCGGATAAAATAGACTTTAAACCAGAAACCATTAAAAAAGACAATGAAGGCCACTATGTAGTGACAAAGGGAACTATCCAGCAAGAGGACATAACTATGATAAATATGTATGCCCCCAATACCGGAGCACGCAGATATATAAAGTGAAGACTATTAGATGTAAAGAAAGAGATAGACCCCAATATGATAATAGTGGGGGACCTGAATACCCCTCTTTCATCATTGGACAGATCATCTAAGCAACAAACCAAAAGAGAAACACAGGACTTAAACTATACCTTGGACATATTAGATCTGACAGATATCTATAGAACATTTCACCCAAGAACTACAGAATATACATTCTTCTCATCAGCACATTGAACATTCTCTATGTAAGACCACATGTTAGGTCACAAATCAAGTCTTAGCAAATTTAAAAATATCTAAGTCATTTTGTATATTTTCAGATCACAATGGATTAAAACTGGAAATCAATAACAAGCAAAATTCTGGAAACTACACAAATAAATGGAAGCTAAACGACACGCTTCTGAATGACCTAAGGGTCCAAGAAAAAATTAAATAGAAAATCAAAAAATTTCTTGAAACTAACAAAAATAAAGACACATCATACCAAAACCAGTGAAATACTGTAAAAGCAGTACTGATGGAAATTTATTGCAATAAATGCTTACATCAAAATAATAGAAAGATTTCAAATAAACAACCTAGTACTACACCTCAAAAATCTAGAAAAACAGGAACAATCCAATCCTAAACGTAGTAGACAGAAAGAAATAATTAAGATCAGAGCAAAACTAAATGAAGTAGAGACCCAAAAAATGGTACAAAAGATCAATGAAACAAAAGTTGGGTTTTTTTTTTTTGAGAAGATGAATAAAATAGACAAATAATTACTAGGTTACAAAAATAAAAGAAGAGAGAATACCCAAATAACAAAAATCAATGAAAAAGGAGACATTACAACCGATAACACAGAAATGCAAAGAATCAGTAGGGAGTGGTGTAAAAGACTATATGCCAGTATATATGGAAAGCTGGAGGAAATGGCTAAATTTCTGGACACATACAAACTACCAAGATTGAACCCAGAAGAAAAAGAAAACCTGAACAGACCATTAACAAGTAATGAGATTAAAGCAGTAATCAGCAGTCTCCCAACGAAGAAAAGCCCTGGGCCAGATGGCTTCACTGCTGAATTCTATCAAATATTTAAAGAGAAATTAATACCAACTCTCTTAAAACTATTCCAAAAAATTGAAACAGAAGCAACTCTCTCAAGATCATTCTATGAGACTAGCATCACCTTGATACCAAAACCAGACAAAGATACAACAAAAAAAGAAAGTTATAGGCCAATATCCTTGATAAACATAGACACAAAAATCCTCAAAAAAATATTAGCAGCAGGAATACAGAAACACTTCAAAAAAATAATACACCATCATCAAGTGGGATTCTTCCCAGGGATACAAGGATGGTTCAGCATACACAAGTCAATAGTTGTGATATACCACATCAAGAATATCAAGGACAAAAACCATGTGATTATCTCAATAGACACAGAAAAAGCATTTGTCAAAATTTAACATCCCTTCATTATGAAGATTCTCAGTAAATTAGGTATAGAAGGAAAGTATCTCAACACAATAAAAGCCACATACAACTAACCAATGACCAATATTACCCTGAATGAGGAAAAGGTGAAAGTTTTTCCCTTAAGAAGAGGAAGAAGACAATGATTACTGCTCTCACCACTCCTATTTAACACACTAGTGGAAGTACGAGCCAGAGCAATCAGGCAAGTGAAAGAAATAAACGGCATTGAAAAGGCCATTTCCTATAGACTGGAAAGGACAAAGTCAAGCTGTTCCTGCTTGTAGATGACATGATCGTAAATATTGAAAAACCTAAAGACTCTACCAAAAAGCTCTTAGAACTGATTAAAAATTTCACTAATGTTGCAGAATACAAAAACAACACCCCCAAATCAGTCACGTTTTTATACTCTAATAATAAACTAGCAGAAAAAGAAATCAAGAAAGCAAACCCATTCACAGTAGTTATCAAAAAAAAAAAAAAAAAAACCTAGGAATCAATTTAACAAAGGAGGTGAAAGATCTCTGCAATGAGAATTACAAAATAATACTGAGGGCCGAGCCCGTGGCGCACTCGGGAGAGTGCAGTGCTGGGAGCGCAGCGACGCTCCCGCCGCGGGTTCGGATCCTATATAGGAATGGCCAGTGCACTCACTGGCTGAGTGCCAGTCACAAAAAAGACAAAAAAAAAAAAAAAAAAAAAAAAAAAACCCCAAAAAACAAAATAATACTGAAAGAAATTAAAAAGGACACAAAAAGGTGGAAAGACATTCCATGCTCTTGGGTAGAAAGAATCAACACTGTGAAAATATCCACACTACCCAAAGTGATCTACAGACTCAATGCAATCCCTATCAAAGTACCAATGACATTCTTCACAGAAATAGAAAAAAAACAAAACAAAACAACAATCCTAGCATTCATACGGAAAAACAAAAGACCACAAGTAGCCAAAGCAATCCTGAGCAAAAAAATAAAGCTGGAGGAATAGCATCACCTGATTTCAAAGTATAATACAAAGCTTTTGTAACCAAAACAGCATGGTACTAGCATAAAAGCAGACACTCCGACTAATGGAACAGAACAGAGATCCCAGAGATCAACCCACATACTTACAGCCAACTGATCTGTGACAAAGGCAACAAGAACATACATTGGGAAAAAGACTGCATCTTCAATAAATGGTACTGGGAAAATTAGACATCCATACGCAGGAGAATGAAACTAGACCTGTACCTCTCACCATATTCTAAGATCAACTCAAAATAGATTAAATACTTAAGTATAAGACCAGAAACCATAAAACTACTAAAAGAAAACATAGGAGAAACACTCCAAGAAGCAGGACTGGGCAAAGACTTTATGAATAAGACCCCAAAAGCACAAGCAAAAGAAGAAAAAATAAACAAATGGGATTATATCAAACTAAAAAGCTCTGCACAGCAAAGGAAACAATCAACAGAGCTGAAAAACAACCCATGGAATGGGAGAAAATATTTGCAAACTACACATCCAACAAATGATTAATATCCAGAATATATAATAACTCAACCAACTTCACAGTAAAAAAAACCAAATAATCCAATTAAAGAATGAGTGAAGGAGCTAAATAGACATTTTTCAAAGGAAGACATACAAATGGCCAACAGGTCTATGAAAAAATGCTCAACATTACTAATCATCAGGGAAATAAAAATCAAAACCCAATTGATATCATCTGACCCCAGTTAGATTGACCATTATCAAAAAGATTGAGAATAAAAAATGCTTACAATGATGTGAAGAATGGGGAACTGTTCTGCACTGTTGGTGGGACTGTAAAATAGCACAGCCATTATGGAAAACAGTATGGAGGTCTCTGAAACAACTACAGTTAGAACTACCATGTGATTCTGCAATCCCACTTCTGAGTATATACCCAGAGGAATGGAAATCATTATGTCTAAGTGATGCCTGCACTCTCATGTTGATTGCAGCTCTATTTACAGTAGCCAAAATACGGAACTAACCTAAACGTCCATCAATGGATGACTAGATAAAGAAAATGTAGTATATATACACAATGGAATACTACTCAGCCATAAAAAAGAGTGAAATTCTGCCATTCTCAGCAACATGGATGAGCTTGGAGAAAATTATGTTAAGTGAAATAAGCCAGACTCAGAAGGAGAAATACTACATGTGCTCACTCATCAGTCGGTGCCAGGAAAGAAGGAAAGAATGAGAGAAAGAGAGGAAGAGTGAAAGGAAGAAGAAAGAAGGAAGGAAAGAAGGAAGGAAGGAAGGTAATAAATAAATAAGTAAGTAAGTAAGTAAGTAAGTAAGTAAGTAAGAGACCATGGTGGTGTGTTGAACTTTCAGGAGAGAAAAGCACTGTAAATAAACTTGGAATTTCAAAAATATTGCCACAGGGTCAGGAGACCAGAGGCTCAGAAGGACGATTAATGCTTCTTATCCTACTGTATGGGAGATGATAGAGCACAAATGGGACCCTGGACTTTTGACTCTGAAGCTTGAGTTATTTCAGCTTGCTGCACATCGTTGTCCAGGCCAGAACAAAACTGTTTTGTGCTCCAGAATGTAGAGCATGTAGGCATCCCTACACAGGGGACAGCCACATAGCATCAGGAGCTGGAACCCAGACTCCAGTGGAAAGTCAACGCTAGTCATGGGATGTTGGCATCAGAAGAATCCTTCAGCAGCATCGCTCCCATCTGATTCTTCTGTTTCTCAGAATCCTGGTTATTTTATTCCTAGCTTACATCACTGTCTCGCGTTATTTTATTTACTATTTATTTAATTATTATGGCTCCTCCCTCTAGAACGTGATTTCACGAGGCTATGAATCATCTCTGTCTGTTCATTGCTATATCCCCAGCATTGTCGTACAGAAGGTGCTTGATAATCATTTGTAGAATAAATAAATGTAAAAAAACTGAAGTCCTAAGAATGAACATAATTTATTAACATCATTTGTTCAAGTCACAAAGGCAGGAAATTGTCTGCCACGAATGACCCTACATGTGCAGCCCTTGAAGGCAGGAATTATTATTCTTGTTTTTCTCATAAGGATGGGCACCCCAAGTGACAGAGACAGTTAAGAACCTAAGATCCTTCCACAATTACTTGCTCTCCCTGCCATAGTAAAGACTTGAATCTGGGTCTATTGACACTTAAGTGACTTTTTAGATGCAGTAAAACAAAAAGAAAGAAGGGAGGAAGAATTTGTTCATCTATACTGAGCATAAACTCCGTATTAGACAGAGACGGAGACATTTTCTATGCATTATCATTTTAAACCTACCCAGCAACATTATGCAGATTAGGTATTATTATCTCAGATTTTTACTGAGGAGTGAAACGGCAAAGAGCTCTTGTCTAGAAAGTAGCCGATACATGTTTTGAAATCAAAATTATTTTATTCCAAATCCTATGTTCTTTATAATATATCATTTTGTCTTCTCATTCCTTTTTATTTCAAGGAACTGGTTCCTGTGACAAACGATTCAACAAAATCTCCATTTATTTTGGCTGAAGTTTTACCATAAGAAAAACAATTCAAAAGTGGAAAGCTGATTTCGGGGATTTATTCTAAAGCCATCATTTTTATGTTTTTCCATCGGCCTGTGTTGGCTCAGTCTCCTGTACCTTCTCCATCTGCCTCAGGCCCTTATCCCTTAACCCTAGTTGGATTCTTGGTTTGCAAATAAGGTCATCCACGATCTCTATTCTTTAAGTCCTTAGCACCAGAGCTTGTCTGATATATTTCAGAAAGATTTTCAATGAGTGTTGAAATTGAATTGGGATTCTGATGGACAATCAACCAGTTGAATCTATTTTTCTTCATGGGAGAGCATGAGGTTTAGATTAGATGGACTTGGGTCTGAATCCCAACTCAGTCACATATTAGCTGTGCCATCTTGGGTAATTGGGTCATTATTGCACTTCTCAATTCTTCGTCTTCCAAGTGGTGGAAATACCTGGCTCAGAGGGCTGTCTTGAGGGGTAATTGCTCTGATGTGCCATTCCCTCTCCCACGCCCCTCCTCCATGAATTCTGGCTCATTGAGATTTGCCTGGTTGAGGATTACACAGTTTTGGTAAAAGGAACCAGGTGGACTCCTAAAGCTCTCGTATTCTTAGTAGAGATGCTGCCACCCATGTGCACAAAAATAGAAGATAAATGGGACATATGAAGAGTAAAGACCTCTCCCTGCCATCTTATAAGAAGTGATATATTTGGATGAAGATGCTGAAAAAGAAAGCCGGCTAGCGATTGCCACTATGTTCACTTAGAAAGAGGAAGCTTTCTATGCAGCACAAGTCTGTGAGAATGGAATCTTTCTGTACGGACAGACAATAAATATGTTTTAGCAAATCTTTAGAAGAGGCAACCATGGCAGGATCCACATGACTTAATCAAATGATGAGAGGGTTAGTGGGGCCTTGAGCAAAGAAGAGCAGAGAGGAGAAATAGGAATTGTGGTCACATTAGTTTGGAGTGTACTTTATAGAGTAAGAACTCAGTTCTTAGTTACAGGGTAAGAGCTAATTTAGACTGGCCTAAAGATTGTCCACGACACAAAGGATTGTTAAGCAGAATGTAAAACATTAAAAGACTTTAGAGGTGAATGTGGGTGAGAAACATTACGTATTTTTTATAATTTCCAATTTATTTGTAATGCCGTTTTCAAATAGTTCTATGCTAATATAAGCAGAAACATCTTTTTATTAAAATAGATCAAAGAGAATATGGAAAAATAGTTTAAGGTAAAAAGTACTTTTGCTTTCAAATATACACAATGATTCAAAGTTTTTGCTAATCTGCTTCCAATTACCCTATGTTCTCAGAAGTACAAGCAGCACATTTTCTTGATTAAAAATGTGAAATTTGCACTTTTCACTAACTCAGACTGTTGTCCCTTGGGCAGTCTCAATTAATGAAGTTTTACTCAACTTGTTACATAGTAGCTAATTTATCCACTGGAAAATCAACAGAAAGACAATCTGGGGCCTTTTAGAAGTAATGTGTTCAGAATTGCTATGGAATTCTAATTGCTGGTTATAAAACGTATAGTCTTCTTTCATTACTGGGCTGATGTGGTTTTGGCCTGGGTGTCAGGGGAAGGGAAGCGGGGGAGAAATACTGCTGGTTAATAATTCTGTTTCACAGACAGACTCTTTCACGCCAGGCCCGGTTGATTTATCTTCCCAATGCCATGTTGAAGTCTGCTTTGGATTTACAGCTGATTTATTTTGGCTGTGTTAATATGAGCAACGTCACTGGACCTAATGATTAAGTATTCAAAGTCGGCTATAAATTACTCTTTCTTTGCTGTAGATAATAACAGATTATTTTTCACCACTTCTGAGTGTGAATTATGAAGGACAGTTTCTTCTTTAATCTCCAGCACATCTCACCATGGAAAGGTTTGTGCATCTAATTCTCCCATTTCAGAGAAAAGGTAGGCTTTTTTTTTTTTTTTTGAGGTGATAAACTTGAATGAATGAACTGTTGCTTCCAAAAATGTATTTGGAAAAGAGCATCAGAAAAGAGCATCTTCCCAGAATCCAGGGGAGGAAAAGATTTCTAGAAGGAGGATGTAGCCAATAGTTTCCAGTGCCTGAGAAGATTCAAACTAGGACTTAGCAAATGTAAACATTGACAGACTCAGTGAAAGTAATTCCCAATGGTGGGCTATGGGGTCGGGAAAGAGCTCCACGTCTCTGATCAGATTGAGACTTACTGAAATCGCTTGCTCTGCCCATGGCTTGCGAGTACAAGTGGAGATGTAGACATGGTGGGAGGGCGCAGGGCAAACTGTCCTTCCCGAAGGCACAGCATCACCTGGAAGGGCAGCACATCATCTCTGAGATTTTCTGTGCTTGGAAACTCATCACACGGCCACACCCAGCTGCGAGGAAAGTCAGTAGATGACGTATTTTCTCTGGGTGGTTATTGGCCCTGCTAACATCAGGGGCTCCTTATGCAAAGAGAACAGGAGGATGAGCATTTAGGTTCAACCAGCAGCTCAGTCACAAGCCCATCCCACAGTGAGACCTACCTAACACCCTTCAGGTCATGTTTTCAACAGGTTTCAGCCTCCATAGGTCTCAGTCACTGCTCTGTCGTTTATAAGTTGTGAGAGCTTGTGTCAATTACTTAAGCACTCTTTGTCCCATTATTTTTATTTGCACATCAAGGATAATATATATATATATATATTTTATATATATATTTTGCTTGCCTCATTGGGATTTGTTACAAGATTCAAATGACATAAACTCCCTTAGCTCAAGGCCTACCAGAGAGCTGTTTATTATTATTATTCTTAGTTGTCGATAATTACTATTCTAATAAAATACACACCATGAAAGTTTTATTAATGCTTTAAACTACCATTATTAAGGTTTTACTCTCTGTTAGAGTCTGTGTTAGCCACTGAAGATATAGTTTTGCCTTTGCTGAATTCTCTTATTTCTAAAAGAATAAAGTATTATGATGGAGAAGAAATACAAACCACGAAACACAATTACATATTATAGGCACTCTGCCATAAATGAGTAGGCAGTTTTTCTTCATTGATTTATTAACATAAAACAGGGTTCTTTCAATTGTTTACTTAGTCATAATGATTATACTTAATCTCCTTGGCGTGATTACCTCTATCACTATTATAATTACTGTTTGTTCATGCTATTATAAAGGGGGAGAGAGAGAGAGAGAGAGAGAGAGAGAGAGAGAGAGAGAGAGAGAGAGAGAGAGAGACCACATTAACATGACATTGAGGAGGTCTTACTCAAGGAGACATGGGTGTAGATAGGTTGTCCTGGGTGTTCTGTTTTCTGGCAATTAGTGACTCTCTTCTTGTCATATGGAAGTCAGTGGTGGTTGTCAGTGGTGGTTGTTTTTAACAGGCGTGAAAGCTAATTTGACAATTGGTCTCTGGTTACTTGTAAGTGGAAGTAATTTTTCCTCAGCATTGGGATATTTGTTTCCATTTTAATTAGAGGAAGAAATTTTTTAAAGTATGGTCCATTACAATTTCAACTAACATCAGCTAGATGTTCTTTCTCCTCAAATCTATTCAACTCATGAATATTCAAATACCATAAACCAGAAGATTACTTACTATCCCTCTATGTCTCCTATATTGAATGGGTTTGGCTTTTCATTTTTATGTTTTAAAGAGAGTAGTACATATATTTAGTGAACTGAAACCAGCATAAACAGAAAAGAATTATTAGTAATGTAATTATTAGTTGGGTTGCCCCTCTGTCGTAATACACAACTCACAAGGTGCATAAAACATGGTTTAGAATCTTTTTCTGTTAGTTTATCACCAGGCAAATATCATGAGTGTTAGATGCAGCAAATGGTTTCATGCAAAGAAAAAAAGTTTTACAGGGAGTAAAGTCAGGTTTCAAGCTCAGAGCCTTCCTGACTCTGAATGCTGGACGTTTGTGCCTGCCCCACCATGCTTTCTCCAGCTTTCCTGACTTTCTTGTGAGTGTCTTTCCCCAAGTACAGTGTGGCCTCTCTTGCATATTTGACTTCTTGGTAGCACAGCAATATTTTTGCACTTGTTCTTATCTCATGGTCATGCGCATGATTAAGCTGATGAGTTCATCTGAAGTTTGCTTAGTCCTAGGGGATTTCCTTCAAGAGGGTAAATGCCACCTTTGCTGCAAAACCCTCAGGACTTTAGGTAGTGAGAAAACCACGTTGGAAAACACATTCTTGTAACTTTAAAAATAAATTCTTGTCTGCCAACTAGAAACAGCCTCCTAATGTGCCACATCCCACATGCATTTGGGTTTAATTTGTTTGCTTTTTCTTGGTGATTGCTCTTTAATTATTGCAATGTTGAAACAACTTGCTCTGTCTCCAAAAATATGCTGCAGTAGGTGGGGGGAAAGATGAGGGGGCAAAGAACAGGCATCCTGAATGCTTGGGTAACAGCTTCCCAAGAGTGTTCCAATGCTTGGGGGGCATTTGCTCAGGGCCTTTCAACCTCACTGCTTCACCTTCCAAAGAATGGGTCACTGGTGTCCAAAGGGGACTTCCTGGCTGTCCTTACATGGTCTTTTGAAAAACTGCAAAGTCATTTTTACAAAGATATGATGGACTAACCTGAGATAAGTTAAGCAGGCTAGAATATGTCAGCAGCAGCAGGAAGGCACAAATTCTACTTTGTTCAAAATCAAAACAATGAATTTCAAAGCATGATGTTTCCCTCTTGCCTTTGCCCTCCCACATCTACTTTCTTGAGATAAAATGGTGAAAGCTTGAGCTCGTGTTGGACTATCAGGTTCTTTGTTAACACTGTGAGACTGTTTCATAGGATCAGTGTACACCCAATCCTACCTTTCACAGTCTTTGATAACAGTGATAAACAAAAACCATAATAGTTGATGATGTGATTATACATGAATTCATGAATTTGAATGGCTTGTTTCCACCCGTTTTTACTGAGGAACAAGTTCAGTACTTTCCCAAAGTTACATAGCTTGGAGCTAGTTTGAACCTAGGTCTATCTATCTCCAAAGTCTGACTTCTTTTATTAAAACATGTAACATTATAGGTTGAGTTTCCAGGCACTACAAGCTTTGTGTGTGGTCAGCTTGTGGGGGAATGCTTTTGAGAACGGCGGCTTCTCATCTCCTTTAGGGAACAAGAGAAGCAGGAATGAGCGGAGACATTGAGCTGTGGTGCAGCTGCACCAACCAAGCCCACAGGGAGTTCTGGAGATAGGGTTGCCTCAGAGCTAGAACTGAGGGGACCAGGCTTTGTTGCGAGCTACCCGCAGGGAAGATGACGCTGCTCCTTGGGTTGAGGGCAATTCCTAGAGACGTTCAGCTGTGAGACATTCAGCTGTGAGGATTCAGCAGGTACTACCTTCCGCTGCTGGAAGAATGAGTGTTTTGGTCCAAACTGGGGATGCATGTGGGGGTGAGATTTGGAAAGTGGACTCCATCGTCCACTACAGCCAATCTTCTGCAACACTCTGATCCCTTTGTTTTGAATATTATGCTTGCCTCATTTGAGAACAGCTCCTCTAGGATTTGATTCCTGTTGGTCTCTCTGCCTTGGGAACGTCATATGAGGAAAGTTAATTGGACCAACTCTAGTCCCCTGACCCCTGCTGCAGCTGGTCTTGAGGCTGCAACTGCCACTCGTTGCCTCCCGGCTCTGCTGCCGACTCTAGATCCCTTCTCCCCCAGTTAGCGCATCTATTGGTCTAAGAGACTTACAGTGGTTTCACCCAGTCCCTCACCCCTGAAGCCCTTGGCTACTTTGCTTTTGGGGATGTGGATGCTGTATGTGTCCATTTGCTGTCAACAATGGGCCAGAAGAATACCAAGAGGCACCCTAGTGGATTACTTAGGTGCCAAATATATTTTTCCTTTTTTCTGTGAGTAAGACAAGCCCTATCTCTTCTGGATGATCAGGACCAATTACACCTGCCATGATGGCGACTCTTTTCCTTGTCTGCTGGACTCTTGGCACAGGGAACCAGAAGTTATTGGGCTTCAGCAATAGCTTAAAATTGATTGGGAATCTCACTGTATTCCTGATGCATTCATTTCTCATATGGGAACCAGACCTTCTAGAATGACAGAGCCTAACATTTTGGGGACAGGAAACAGTGCATCGCTGAGAGTGATGGTAAGAGAGGCTGTCCTAATTCGACCCCTTGGTTCCTGAACCCATATATTCTATAGATTGGGGACACTGCAACATATAACAGGTTGCTTTGGTTTTCTTTTGCTTCATACCAAATTATCACACATCTAGTGGTTTAGAACACCTATTTATTATCTCACAGTTCTGTAGGTTAGATGTTTTGGTGGATTTGGCTGGATTCTCCTCTGAGGGTGTCACAAGGCTGAAATCAAAATGTGTACTGGGCTCTTATATGGAAGTCCTAGAGAGGAATGTTTCCAAATTCATTCATATCGTTGGCAGAATTCATTTTCTTATAGTTGTAGGACTATCTTTAACCATCTCTATGACTCTCTGCAGGTGGGGATCCTCTGGCTGCCATTCTGACATTGCCTCCCCTTACAATAATTGCACCCCCCTTGCTTCTAATGGTCAAGTGTGTCCATCTGGCATCTATCATATCAGAACTCTAATGTACCCACTGCTATCCATTTTGTGATGGTGTCTCCCATCGTCTGCCCTTGGCTGTGGAGGGCAGCCACACTGAGCTTCCCAGCGATGCTGGTGCCCCTCTTATCAGCACATTCCTTATCACTGTGGTAAGTGGTTTATCCTCCACTGGAACACGGAACAAAGAGCTAGCTGGTGGGTTTTTGTCCCTATTTGGTATATAAATTCTAGCGGGCTCACTCCACTAAGCCTTTTTGTTTGTTTTTTATTGAAACATAATCCATTGTACACATTTGTAGGGTACAGAGTAAAACTATCAGTACTTGTGTACACTATGTGGTGATCAAATCAGGGTAGTTAGTATACTCATCATTACAAAACGTGATCATTCTTTGTGTTCATTAACCAATTTCCCCCTCCCCGCTTCCCACCTCTAGTAACACAGCTCTGTTCCCACTCAGCCTTTTGAGCCTTCTTTTTGCCATCTGCCACCGCAGGACTGGCATTTCTACCTCACTTCATATCAACTGCTTATTTCCATGTCTCTAAGAGCTGTCTTCATGTGTGAGTGTTATTTCCTTGCCAGGTTATTGACCTCTTGTATCACAGTATTTAACACGTGTATGAACTTTCCCTTACCCATCTCTGTGGGCTTCCCTTCTCTCCTTGATCCAGCACCTTCAGGATCCAGGCCCTCACGTGCATTCGCACATGTTGGTTTTGAAAGCGGGGTCTGGGCAGCACACCACAAGTAGGTCCTACAGGCTCTTGATTGGTTTCCAGGTCTGCTGTGGCCTAAGACCTTACGTAGACCACGTTTTCTTTCTGTTTTTCACTTTCTTCTGACACAAAGTAGAAGCTGTATGTTTGTGAAAACTGGACTAGATAACATCTAAAGAACTCTCTTTCCCTTAAATATGAGTGAATAATTTTCTTTGAACTTTTATGACCAAGCCTCTTGAGATGAAACATGATAGAGTCAAAAAAAATCAACAAGTGTCAGTTAGAACAGTCTTAAGATCCTTTTCTGTCATTCAAAATCTTTGGGACTTTGAAGTTTCACAAACTTCTCTGTGCCTCAATTCTTCCATCTGCAAAATGGAGATACTGATACTGAGTCATGGGATTATTCTGAGGCTTAAATGAAATGACTTCCTCTTACTGTTCCATCTCCCTCACTTTCAACAAATACGAAGTTCTGAAGACGTTTGTTTGTAATCTTCTGATTTATTTTAACATAGAAGTTTATTTGCATCATAGTCAGCAGACCACGTAGCTGATGTATTTGGTAAATGTCCAGCCATTTTTCTATATGTAATTGGCAGTGAGAAAATCCACTTGAGGAGATAGAGGACAGAGGAGGCGTCATCCAATCAGAATAGTAGATATTAGTGGCGTTTGGGGAGATTGCAGTGCAGGTCATGCTTATGAGGTAGGTTATCCGGGCATTTTGCCTCCATCTTGGTGATGAATTGCCCTGACACAATCATCACGGGAGTATTTCCCTGATAGCATATCACTTCGTTATTCTGCTTGAGTGACTTTGTTTGATGAAACACAGTCCAGTGGCATGTCCTCAGAGAGCAGCATTCAGGTGGAGCCAGGACTTAACTTCCAAGAAGGGGAGGGCAGAAAGTCACGGTGGGAGGGGTGACAGGCTAAAAGACAAACTTAATAATCTTTTGGGGGGCAAGGAAGGCACATTTGTAGTGATATTTACACAATAATCTTGTTCAGGAGAAGAAGCATATGCAGACACTAGAGTGGAAGAAAGGATGGCTACTCACCTCAGAAGGGCATTTCAGACCCAGAAAGGCTCTTCACTTCAGCTCTTTCCTTTGGCTGTGACCATGCAACCCCCTATCTGAGGGCACAGATGTGCTCCCAGAACTCTCTAGACTAAGCAATGAGGTTCTGAATACTTGAACCAAATTTGAGTTAATGATAGAGTGGAAAGAGCACTTGCTCTGGCATAGAATAGAACTGACTTAGAATATCTAGCTCTCTTATTTACCGGCGGACACTTTAGGGGAAATTATTTAACTTCTCTGAACCTAAGTATCTTTGGATATTAAATAGAGATAATCATACCTACTGTAAAGAGATGCTGTCAGAAATAAATTGGATCACAATACAAAGCATATGGAAAACAGCAGATGGTCAATAACCTATATCTTTTATTATGAAGCCACACCGGTCCCTTCCTCCTGACCCTTATCCTGGGAGAGCCTCTGTCTTTCTGAGCTGTAGCCTTGATCCCTTTCCCCAAGTTGTTAGACCTGAGTCCTGTCAATGAGTGCAGTCCACCCTTGCTTTTGCCGTTCCCTTCTTATGGAATTGTGTTTCTGAACGTTCAAGCCTATGGACATCTATCTGGATTTGAGTAAAACCCAGTACCGATGCCATCTGCAAACTGGAGACATTGCTCATCTTGGCTGTCAGTGTTCTGTTGCCCACTTTTATTACAGTTACATCTATGGCCCTTGTGCTATGCCTTGCCTGTCACACTGAGCTGCATTTTACATGGTTGGGTTGCATCCTTCCTGTGTCTTTTCTGTCTGCCTCAGTGGGTGGATGCAATTCCAGGCACGTCTTTGTCTTCTTTTCCTGCTCAGGAAGATGAAGCAACGTGGACTGTAGAACCAGAAGACCTATATCCAGATCTAGATTTTACTATTGTACATCTGCTAAGGTTGTTGTAAGGATTAAATGTGATGGAAATAATGACGGACTTTTTCTTGAGCTCTTATTTGCTATATGCCAATCATTGTGGTGAGGTCATTAAACAAATTACTTAGTTTAATCCTCATAACATCCTAATGTCCTCAATAGACAAAATATTATTCCCATTTTACAGATGAGAGTGAGAGTGAAAGTGAGGACGGGGGAGAGAAAGGCAGGTGAGAGAAAAGGGACATGTAAGGAAGGGAGAGGGGAAAAGCAAAAGAGAAAGAACAAGTCTCCAGAAGAGGAGACACGAGGGCAAATTGCAGCAAGAAGAACTTTCGTTTAAACTCTCTGTGCCTTCTGCTTTGTGAGCAACAGCACTTGCTGAAATCTGAATGTCAAAAAGAAAAGAAACGGAGCCACAGTCAGAGTTTGAACAGGACAAATGATTCATTTGTGCTTTTTCTGAATACCTAGAGCCAACATTTTTCAGCACCCTCAGAAATCCAAACCAGTCTGAGTATTTAGTTTGTTTCCTCTAGTGCCTGTCTAATCTGAGATTCCGGAGTTGATACTTGGTAGGTTGGTGGTGGGATACAGCCTGTTGGTGGAATAATTTCAATGTTCAGAATGCCTCATTCACTCAACCAATATTTACTGAATGTATTGCATGGAGCAAGTGTGGACCAGGCTCTGGGGATAAATCTCCGAGCTGGTTGTAGTTCAGATATGAAGGTTTTCAGCCTTGGCTTTATTCTTTGTCTTTGGGATGAAGAGTAGGTGGGTAGGCAGACCGTAGAATCTACAATATTTGGAAGTAAAAATGATTTCACTTACAAAACTCTTTTCTTTGATTTCAGGTCCACAAAAATAAAGGATTTGGCTTAGTTATGATTCACGTAATCCACGTAGATCACTTTGGATCATCTGCAATTTTTAACCTTTCTCCATAGTTAGTAGTCTTATTGAACCTGATTCTTATCTATAGAAAGGACACCATCATATTCATATCTATACCACAAAGGCATTGCTAGTGTTACCAATGTCTTCTGTAAATTATACAGTGACACACACATACTCATACTTTTTTTGATAAAGAGCTTTCTAGTTTATAAAACAAATTTATATCTAACAGTTAAAACAATCTTCTTCAAGTGGCTATTTCTTTCCCCTCTTGATAGATAAGAAGTCTAAGGCTGAGAGAGAGAAGCTGTCTGAGCAAGCTGACACAGTTTAGCAGATTTCAGGAGGAGGGCTCAGACATAGGCTTAGGTTGCAAGTCCTGAGTTTCAAGATTTCAGCTGCCTTTTAAAAATCTCCTATTTAGCATTCATAAGTGGGAGGTCTTTTATGAAAATATTGTAGACCATGCTGAAAGGAACTTGCTATTTTTGACATGTTATCAGAAAAAAGGGTGAAAAGAATCAGTGTTAGTTGAGCACCTATCATGGTCTGGGCATTACTTGATTTAATCTTGCAACACTTCTGTGAACCAGAGGTTATGGTCTTTGTATTACAGATGATAAAGTGGAGACACTGGATTTATTTCTGGCTCATGGTCATATAGCTAGCAAGTCACAAAGTGTGATTGGAGCCTCCCGTCACACGTTGGCATCATGGCCTCCTCTTTGCAAACCCTTCTAGGTTCTCTGGGCAAAACAGTTCCTATCTCTGAACTATTTTCATGATGCTTTGCATTTGCATTTTCTGATCAAAACAGCCCAGTGGGAATATATACTAAGAGGCAATTTAGCCAAATATCCCTTTTAGTAAATGATTTATTTACCGCTGCTAGGACAGCATTTTCTCCTAATCTTTCTCTCGCCTTCTTTGTTGCTTCCTGTCTTTCTTGCTCATTTCTCACTAGAAAGCCTCTTATCTTTGCTGATTTGGGACTAGAGCATCTTCTCCTCACAGTAAATCTGAGGCTAATGGGCATTCAGAAGTAAAGCAAGGTTTAAATCCACTCAGAAACACAACTGTCTCTGCCTGTAACAAACGTGTTATTTTTTCCCTTAAATCCCTAAATGGGATGACTCCCAGTGACCTTCCTTCACCTCATACCACCTACTTTTTCCTCATATATCCATCCTTCTCCCAACCAAGGAAAAACTGAACAAACTTGGATTATTTCAGGAATAGGAAATAATTTTGGTAAAAATTAGTGTACCCTTGGTATTTGCATAATGCCCTTGGTATTTGAATACCTGGGACATTGCATTTGAGAGGAAGGATGCCATATTAGAGGCTCATGAAAAAGAGAAGGCATATCGTGGCCTTGTGCTTTGAGCTCATGGACTGAATACTGCTACCTTCATCTTATGCATTCAGAGGATCATACCGCTAGTCAATTGTGAGGATGAAACCCAAATTTACTGAATGTCTTGGATGTTTTCCTCTTCATCATACAACCTATCAAGATGAGAGGTATGACCTTGCTTGTAAGGTTTAATGGTGGCCATATGTTGAACAAGATGCTGCCCATAGGACAAGGCCATTCCTGCATGTTACCGTGGCTTGCTCCCTCACATCCGTCAGGTCTTTGCATGAATATCACATTCTCAGTGGGGTCCTCCCTGTCTACCCTATTTAAATTGTCCCTCCAACACTCTCTGTCTCTGCCTTCTGCTTTATATCTCTCTGTAATATTATCACCATCTGACACATCATGTATTATATTTATTTATTTGTTTACTGTCTCTCTCCTTTGCTAAATTGTGAGCTCCATGAGGCAGCAATTTTCAACCATTTTGCTCACTATTGCACTCCCAGTGCCTACAAGAGCTCCCGGTCCCTAGCAGGTGTGCAGTGAATACCTGATGAATAAATAAATGAATGAATGGAGGAAGGGCGCTCAGGTATCTAGTGGTGAGACTTGGGAAATAATGACAGAGAAGTGCCTACCTAAGGAAAGACAGGAAATAAAAAAATTTTGAATGAATGACTGAACTGCTACATCCAAATTGTGATAATTACCAAAACCGAGCCTCTAGAATTTAGTTGTCTTACGGGCCATCCGAGGTGCCAGCAAGTTTTGTCACACACAGTTGTTTCCTCTGGTGTTGCTGAGTGAGTCTGACTTGATATCCCTGACACACGTGTGAATGTCCATCTTCACGTGGTTCTCTTACCCAAAGAAGGCTATGACTGCCAAGAGAAAATGGGGTTCCCAGTGCTAAGTTTGAGAAGTCTTCATAATGAAGCAAAAAGAGAGAGACCCGAGTTTTAACCCAAGGCCTGCGCTGTCCTCTGAGAACTTGGGAAGTTTCCTTGATGCGTATGATGATACAGAAATCCAGTTTCATTCTAATTCATCAGAATGTGTTAGAAGCATCTCCCTGGCTAAAGAATGGTGGAAATTCATGAGATAACCTACACTATGTGCTTTGAGAGTATTTTATACCACGTGAAGGAAACATGAGCAGAATGAAGCTTCTGAACGCTTGTCAAATGCAGACACGGCAGCATTAAGACATAACAGGTCAGTCTTCTCAGGACAATAGGAGAGAATAATTTTGAGTTTAACTTCCAAAATAACTTGCAGTGAGTCTGAAGCAGAAAATGTTTAAAATGTTTAAGTGAATTCTTTCTCTATAAATTAGGTTAAACACACAAAGAATAAAAGTAATTTTCCATTTTGCTACTTTCTGGAGGATATTTAACTATTGGGAGTTATGACTATGTGGACCCTCGGGCTCATGAAAGATGTGGTCATTTGCATTTTAGACCTTGGAGACTTCTTCCATAGCTGCTGCTTGGCACATACCCTCAGGGTTGGAAAAAAACCAAGTTATTCTGGGTCAAGCAGGTTGTGTTTGTAAGAAACAAGAAAATAAAAATAAAACAAAGCAATAAAGTAACATTAGGCTGAAAATCAGGTGATGTAGATACCTGTCTTAGCTCTGCCTGCCAAAAGCAGTGCTGCCTTGAGCCGGGTGAGGGGAAAGCTGCCCAGGCTGGCTGCGTCTTTCCTGGCTCTGTCCTTATTCATGTCTGAGCCTGCAGCACCTGACAAAAAGGGCTTGAGCGACTTTCTGCTGACCAGAGTGTTTTTCCAAGCCTCACCTTCTTCCTTCCACTTTAAATGTGCTCCCCACTCCAAGGTGTCCTGGATTTTGTCCGACCAGCCTGCAATGAGTCTCCTCTGTCTACACCATAACTTGGATGGGTGATGTGCCTCACTTTTTAGGTAATTTTCTCCCCAGATGCTGCTCTCTGATTGCCCTTCCTGGCTTCATACTCTGCAGGCTCCTAACACATGATACTCTGTCTCAGCGCCCAAACTGGGCTCTTGGTGGTACTGCCCAGTCCTATACCGCCTAGACCCACATTCATCTTGGCAGCTGGATTGTCATCTTTCTGTTCAAGTTCTACCTGCTTCAGGAAACATGCTCAATAGCCTACAGTTGTAAATATTCTCTCCTTCCTCTGAAAGCTAATCATACTTTTTCTCACGTGTAGAATTTAACACACTTTCAGCCATGTCTTTTCTCCTGTCTCTGTTATGAGCAAGGTAGGATGCACAGGGTAGACTCAGCAAGGTAGGATCCATATATGATTAGTTTTGCATTTTCTCCCTGCCAGTTCTTGGTGGCAGCACTCATCAGATGCCTCTGCTAGCACAGCATCCTCCAGTGGAGTCAGCACTGGAACCTCTACTCATTTTCATACACTGAGCTCTTGCACATGTCGTGTCTCTCCGGGAGGCTCTTCTCTTCCATGTTTGGGTAATTCCTACTCATCTTCTGATTCTATTGCAATCACGTTTCACTCAGAGACACTTTCTCTAACAGCTACAAGTCCTGGCCTATCACTCTCATGTATCTGTCTTTTCACTTGTCCTAGGTGTACTTTGTCCTCTACTGTAAGACTATTAGCTCCATGTTGACAGGAGAGTAACTGATTTTGCTCACCCTATTTTCCCTAGCATTTACAACAATGAGTAGCCCATATTTTATTTAAAGAACAAATAAAATGAATGATGTGCAAGTGAACAACAAACTTTTAATAAATGAATGAATAGATAAATAGTTGCAAGTTTCATTATTTTCATCAGTGACTATGGCAGGGTCTTTCCATCTTGGTCACCCAAGGAGTTTTGGTTCACTTTGGAAAATACAGCCAAGACTTGCAGAGTTTCCCAGTTCCTGCAGCCTCCTGATGTTAAAAAATTGCTCTCCCTGCAATGAAAACAGCAGGCATCAAGTCAACAAGCCTGTACATAAAGGGATCCATTATCCCTTGAGCCAAATGTCACTGCTGGAATGGCTTCCAAATGCTGCCAAAAAGAACATTATTAATAACAGTAATGATAATAATAGTGATCATAATAACACATATTAAATTTTAATTTATATGGCACCCAAGTTTCACAGTTAGGGAAGGGAATAATTCTCACAGCAAAGGGGAAAGAATAAAGCAAAACTCCAATTGAAAGGAAACGTGATACAATTTGGGCCCAGAGCCAGGCTTTAAGCTGCTTTGTGAGGCTAGAAAAAGAAAAGGACCTCACCAGGGTTCAGACTAAGTAAGGCTCAGCATGAGAGTTCAGAATTTCAGGGATCCAACAGAGTGGTGGAAACATATGTACTGTTCTCATTTTGAGATGAATACTCTTCATCATTTGAACTCAATGCTTGTAAAATATGTCCCTGGACTCCCCTGAAGGATGTAAGGAGGAGGCCTATCTCAGTGCAGTGTAAACCTATGTCTGCACTGGGATGCTATGAGAAACAGGATTGAATGGGTTGAAGGGTCAGTGGCCCAGGCTATGTCTACAGACAATGGTCAAATATTTGAGGAGTAAAAAGAAAAAATAAAGAAGGTGTTTTGTTGGTTGTTAGGACACTTGAAACATTTTCACACATCTCAGAATTCAATGATTCTAAAATGGTAAAAAGATGTATAGCTTTAATCTACTGTGGCAACACTGTAATGTTGACAGTGTGGGCACTGGAAGTCAGGCAGATTGGGATTGGGACCTGTTTCCTCTGCTTATTGTGGGGTCTTGAATATGTCAAGTAAATTCTCTAAACTTCTATTTCATATTATTAAATTGAGGGTAATATTTGTGTGTATCAATCATAGTTTTTTAGAGAAACAGAACCAACTATATATGTACATACATACATGTATATATACACACATGTAAAACACACTAGGCTTGTGTGTATTTTTTACTTATATAAAATAGAGATTGGTTCACACAATTATGGATGTAGAGAAGTCCCAGGACCTGCTGTCTGCAAGCTGAAGATCCAAGAAAGCTGGTGATGTAATTCAGAGTCTAAGGGCCTAAGAACCAGGGGAGTTCATAGTGTTAGTCCTGGTCTGAGTCCAAAGGATTGAGAACCATCTATGTTTGAGGACAGGAGAAGATGAATACCCCAGCTCAAATGGAAACAAATTCTCACTTCATCCACCCTTTTGTTCTATTCAGGCCCTCAACAAGTTAGACGATGCCCACTCACACTGGTGAAGGGAATTCTGTCTACTGATTCAAATGCTAATCTCTTCTGGAAACACCCTCACAGACACACCCAGAAATAATGTTTTATGAGCTATCTGGGCATCCCTTACCCCAGTCAAGTTGACACATAAAATTAGCTGTAACACAGTTTAATCACATAAGTTAAAAAGTGTTCAGTGAGTGTTAGCATCTTCCATTCAATTAAAGTTTATTGAGTACTATGAATTAGTTCATACCCGAAGCAAAATAAGAAAGTAATTCAACAGACTTCCATATATGTAAGACTTAGATTTAATAAACATTTGCAAGCAGGTCTGTGTAACCATTTTTAAGTTTAATAGATCTGTAGACAAATTGATTTTTGAGACTGAGAACTTGGAAGACAGGATTCTTGTCTGCTTGATATCTGGGTATGGTATGAGACTTGGGAGAGCAGCCAGAGACAGATGATTAATTACCTTAGTATTAATTATTGTGTACCCTTCATTCCCAGGCTACAATCTCCCCCAGGCTGAATTATAATTTAGGGTGTCATTTTTTTCTGGGTGTCAATATCTTTTCATTAGAGCTAGAACTTGAATCCATATTCTGATCCTAATCTATTGCAGTTAAAGAACATAACATATTTTAAACAATAAAAATATAATATGCACATATCCTAAAAAATTTATACTGTCAAAATGATATGCAATTAAGTTGTCTTCCTTTCTCACCAAGCTTCTGGTATCCCTCCTCACTAGCAATTAATAGTTTCTGGTTTATCTGTCCATATTTTTCTTTTTTAAAGTTATTTTAAAACTTGATTTAACTGACAGGACTACATACATCATAAATACCTTACAAGCTGTCAAAATATGTTGTAATAATAAAATTTAATATTATTGTGCTAGTCATTTTTCTAAGCAGGTTATATGTATCACTACATTCAGTTTTCACACAACTGGTTTAAAAGCTGTGTGGCTTAAGACCAGTTCCTCAACTTCTCTGAAGACTGACAAAAGCTGTTTGGCTCCTAGGAACCCGCTGGAGGACCCTGGATGCTGTTCTAAGGGGTTTGGGTTTATTTGGTTGCAATGGGGAATGGCTAATATATTTGAAAGCAGAGAAGTGATATAGTTAAATTTATATTCTACTGAAATAAGTCATTTTTTTAAAACTTTACTATGTTGATTTCTTTTTTTTAACCAGCTTTTTTTACTCCTTATTAAATATGGGATGTATACTCCCTACCTTAAAACTGTTTCCGACTTTCCACTCACAATTCCAATAGAATCCCAAATCCTTACTACAGATTACATGTTCCAACATAATAGGCCCCTAGTTACTCCACAGACTTCATTTCCTTCCAATCCCCTCCTCACCTGATCCACGCAACAACACTGTTGCTTATAGAACATGCCACGAATGTTTTTCCTCTGAGGCCTTTGCACTTGCCTTGTGCACTGACGTGGGCATCCTTCCCCCAGTTGTCCTCAGGGTTCACTCTCTTGCATAATTCAGCTCTCTACCCACATTTTAACTCCTCTGCTAGGCCATTCTTGTATTCCTATCTAACACAGGATCTCTGCCCCAGGATCACTTGCTACACCTGTACCCACGTTTTTTTTTCTTTTTAAAAAATCTTTGCTCCTACTGCTGCTGTAGCAAAGTACCACAACTAGGTGGTTTAAAACAAGCACATGTATTCTCTCACAGTTCTAGAGGCCAGAAGTCTGAAATCAAGGTGTTGTTGGAGCTGTGCTCCCTCCGAGGGCTCTAAGAAGAATCCCGTCTTGCCTCTTCCTAGCTTCAGGTGGTTACTGGCTATACTTGGTGTTCCCTCGCTTGTTAATGTGTCACTCCAGTCCCTGTCTGCATCTCCACATGGCTTTCTTCCCTCTGTCTGTCTGTGTCTGTGTCTCCTCTCCCCTTCTTCTAAGGACACCGGTCATTAGAGCGAGGGCCCATCCTAATTCAGTATGACCTCCCTTAACTTAACTAATTACATCTGCAAAGCTCCTAATTCAAATAACTTTACATTATGAGGTTCCGGGGAGATGTGAATTTTGAGGGGACACTATTCAACCCACTATAGGCTTATCTATATTTGATAATATGTGTTTTTTAATAATAGGTTCTTTTGCTTTCTACTGTTTTACTCGACTGAAATGTTAATTCCATGAAGGTAAGAAATTAATCTCTTTTGTTCATTGGTGTATCCATAATGCTTTGTGGACGGATAATTAATATCTGTTGAATTAAAATCTATCTTAAGTTTAAATATTATAAACAACATATTTAAGCAATTATATCTAAAGATCCAATATTTATTGTGGTTAGGCAGATATTTGGAATTATTCCTACACTTTATCTTGTATTTAACTTTTTTGCATATTTAATATTTTTATTGCTTTGTTTTTCCTCTTTTTCTAACTTTTGCTAGAAAAATCAAATTTTATCTATATCTATTTCCCTTTTCTAGTTTTGAAGTTAAACATCAATCATTGTAACCATTTCATGGCCCCCTTCAATTGTGGTAGGCATTCTTACAATGTCTAACATTAATCAATACTTTTATTTTTCTTCCTTGTAATACAAACTGTGTAAGTCCCAAATTGTTTTTAAAGCAATCAAAATTATCATCCTCATAATTTCTATTCTTGCAATTAATGCTTTAAATAATATAATAAAATAATAATATAAAATAATAACATAATTAAATTTATCTTATATGATATGGGATACTGAGTATTTAAAAGAGTATAATTGACAAAACAAACAAACAAACAATAAACATTACCAGGAAAACAAATCCAAACCATGGTTACAACACTTTCCTAAAAAGAAGATAAATTTGTAATGTATCTCACTAGAGAAAGAAAGAATGTGTGGTAGCCTCGTACCAGACAATTTTACCAATTTTATTTGCTTGATTTGGCTTATTTTATTACACTTTTTCTTTCTGCCTTCAAATCCCTTTATTCTGAAATGCGTTTTTTAATATAGTACTTTTGAGTAACAGCCTATGAGAATTGACCCAAAAATGTCCTTATATTGCTCTCACTTTTGAATGGTGATATATCTGTCTCTAGAATTCTGAGTTGACAGTTATTTTCCTTTGAAAATAGTTTTTCATTTTGAAGATATTATTTCATTGTTTTCTGGCATCTGTTGTTGCTGAAGAAAAACTCGCTGACAGTCTATTTGTTGTTCCTACAATTAATCTGTATTTTTTTCTGATTGTTTTTCTTTGATGTTCTGCAGTTATGTTTTATATTTTCAAGGCAAAACTGAATTTCTTTGTGTTTATCTTGTTAAAAATTTGTCATTCATCAAACTGGAGACTCATCTTTAACGCTGCAAAGCTTCCATCCCGGTTTCTTCACGTGTGGGCTTCTCACATTCTCTGCATTCTCTTCCTTTGAACTCCTCTTAGATGTATGTTGGACTTTCTTAATCTCTCTGTTGTTAATCTTCATTTTTATCTCTCCTACATTCACAATGATTTTATCAGATATTTCAATTTGAGATCTCTCTTGTTGAAATATTATTTCAATAATGTCTAATTTGGGTTAAATCTATTCTGTTTAAATGTAAATGACTATTTGTTTATTAGAGAAAGTTTTATTTTGAACATTTTCAGATTTGCTTGTTCTTTTCCAAATTATATTATTTTCTTTTTTCTTTTGTTCTTTCATTTTTTCATTTAATACTTTAACATTTATTTGTATGTATTTTTTGGGTACAGCACATTGTTTCAATACATGCAAATACTGCACAATGATTCAGTTAGGGTAGATGGCATAGTTTTGTACTTATTAGATTTTATTTATTTTTATGTTTCTACTTTAATCTTCTCTATCACTTTCAATATATTTCTATAATATATGTTTTTTAATTTCTTTGTTGTTCTTATTGTTATTTTCAATTCTTGAGGCATTAATTTGCATATTCTTTGTACCAAATGATTCAATTTTAATAGCTCGTTTCTTCATGTGGTTGTGATTGTTTTCAAACTTTTTTTTAATCAGTTTTTTTTCTTATTTTTTTCCCCCATGGGGGCTACTGTGAGGAGTTTCCTAATAGCTTTTAAAGGAGCCTGGGGTTTTCAATACTATTAGTTTAGTTTTTGAATGTTAATTTATGAGCTTAATAGTTCAGGACTGAGTTTCAGTTTCTCACCAGTGCCTTTTATCCACATCCTATGCCCTTGACAGAGTCAAGCACCTTATTCTTTCCCAGACACTGAGCAGAGTTTTCATGGCAGGAACAATGCTTCAGGAATGTGGAATTTATGAAACGGCTCTGCTTACATGTACCTAAAAACATATCACCTGTATATTCCTGAAGAGCAGAACCCTAGATATCATCACCTACAACACACACCTTAGTCTAAAACCCTGAGGGTCTTTACAGCTTCAGCTTGGGCTTATCTCCTGGCTTCACTTCTATGTCAAACAGTTTGTTATATTTTCTCAACATATATATGTGATTTTAATAACAGGAAGGGGCCTATCTATTTCATTTTAGACTGCCTAGGTTGTTAGAAGTGTCGCTTATATTTAGTGACTTACACACAATACTCATGCAGAGCTTACTACATCTTGCTTGAGAGCATCAGGAAATGTAATGAAAAGCATTCCTTGGTGGTCAGAGAGGCCCCATAAAGGATAGTTTAATGAAAAAAAATATATATTATGTATATGCGTATAACATATGCACATATATTTATAATGTTATAAAAAATTTCCTGCTTTCTCATTGTTCAAATATTTTATGATACAGTGGTTTAAAATATGTATGTAATCAAATGTGTCCACATTCTTCACTATGATCTCTGGCTTTGATGTCATGCCACAATTTAACTAGTTCTCTACTGTTAGATATTTAGCTTATTACCAATTCTCTCCTATTATAAATAAGGCTATAATAAATACTACTTTGCCCCCAAATTGGATTTTTATTGTCTTATTTACTTTTTGTATTACTTTATTTTCTATGTTATCTGAAATGAGCAAAGATTATTTTTGAAACTGTGAAAATTGATTTAATGTAATGAACACAAGCAGCAGGCAAGGAGTGATATCCACAGGACTGGGAGGCACTGTGCAGCATTTCTGCCCTTGTTTCTCATGCTGACTCTGTTCTCTGCAGCGCTTGGATTTTTATGTTGGAACAAAGCGACACCTGACCCTCAGTTTTTCCCTCATTTCCACTCCCTAAATCTGGGATGAGATTTGACATTTGGTTCTTCTTCACTGAAGCATCTGTAAGAACAAAAGAATGGAACTTTCAAAAGAGGGGCTGTTTCCTCTGAGCAGCATGGATGAACTGGCAACCAGTCTTTGGGTGGTTTCCCAGAAGCTGGGTTTCTGGCATGCCCAGCTCTTCTCTCCTGGAAAATGCCTTGGTGTTTCACCACGGACGGTAACTCCGTCTTCCCTTTTGCTTGCCTGGCCAAAGCCCCAACAACATCATTTGAAGAAGTGTGAATAGCTGTACCAGGTGTGTCTCTTAAATGAATCAAAGTGAATTCCTGTTTTAGAAAATTTTATTCAAAGTGTGAAATAATTTGAACTCTTTCTCATCGAACCAGGGAAGCTTTCACCAGCTAGTGTGGAAAGGCAGGGAGCCCAAAAGTGCCCTCACAGTTGTGTAAACAGTTTTTGTGCTATCCCCTATTTTTTCAGAGGGGAATGAAAATAAGTTTAAAAGACTCCATGACATTTGAGAAAAACATTTAGTGGGTTCTATAAAGCACTAAGGTTTTCTGTACCCAGCAGATGCTCTAGCTGGTTGCCCTGCAGTCCCTAGGATGGTTGCTACTCTCAGGATGTACCCCATTCCTTGTCCCAGCAGAGACTGAAATTTGAACTTGAATATTTATGCTTGTATTCTTCATTTGGAACCACATCCACCCAGCAAACTTTAGCTGAATGTGTTCTTGTCATGAATAACACTATATTTCCTATTCTCCCATGCATACTAGCATAGCCAAATGACCAGGTTCAGGCAAATGGCATACAAGCATGTGTGATTTGGAGGAAATATCTCCAGTGAAAATGTGTTTGTTCATGCTCTCCCTTTTCGCTGGCAGACACAATGGCTGGTACTTAAGCAGCCGCTTTGGACCCTGAGATAGAGCTAGTGCTGAGGGTGGCAGAGCAGCAAGGTGGAAGGGACCTGGGTCTTACCCCTGCACTGCCAACCTCCACACCGCTTTTATGAGAGAGGGAAATACACTTGTATCTTGTTTAAGTGTTAGTTTGGACACATGGCCATTCTCAGATGGGCTTTATCTTAATTGATATACCTTCTTTTTGTCTTGCTCCATTTCACCATTTAACAATGTTTAAAACAAAGTTCCCAACTCTACCACCTCTTACTCCTCTAAGAAATTCAAGAAATTGTTCTCTAGGTGGATCATGCAATACAGAAAAGCCGGCACTCTTGGACTTTGGAATGCTGGAATTATTTCAATGTCAAGGTCGCAATGCGATTTTTAAACAGTTATTGAACACAGACATTGTGCATTTTTTTTATCCCCTGCCTTCCTCATTACCTTTTTTTGAAGTACAAATAGCTAATTAAGTTAAAGTAACACAAATTTAAAATATACACTCCATTAATGGGGAGTAGGTCGCAATGAAAATTTTACAACTAATTTGGAAAGAATGCCATTTTGCGAACCATTTGCCAAAGTTTTTTCCCCTTACTTGACTTTAGACTGGGGAAAACTAACACTTTAATTACAAACTAGATAAATACAGTCTATGAAATCTTGTTTAGTTAGTTCAGATATAATGAGCTTTCAGAAAGCGGTGAGAAGGAAAATGATCATTTATTTATATGGGTTTTGCTTCTTGGCATTTTGTGTTTGCATTTGCTTGGCATACTTTATTTAAAGATTTAAAGGCACTGTTTTCAATACAAGCCAGAAAGATGCCAAGAGGTCAATCCTTGTGAAGAGTATCCCTACTGCTGGACTGGGTGCAGTCTCTGTCCCAGCATCAGGGAGCCAGGATATCGTAAAAGGCAATGCAGTCCCCAGTGTTCTTTCTTGTTGCTGACTGGTGAAGACCTCTTGTTAATAACAGCCAATGTACTGCCTGGTGAACATTCAGCTAGAGATGAGACTCGTCTCTGTCCCACACTCTGCTCAGCCCTCAATGTGACCTGCTTGTGTAGTCAGTACCTTGTTCAGTTTCTTTCTTTTTTTTTTTTTATACATACATGTGGGGTACTATGTTGATTTTCAGTAACTGTGTAGAATGTGTGGTGGTTAGATCAGGATAGTTGGCTTATTCATCATTACAATACGCAATCACTCCTTGTGTCTGTTGACCAATTCCTCATTAGCACCCCCTTCCCCTTTTCCACCTCTAGTTTTTTAAAAGTTCCGCGTATTACTGTGATTATTGTTTCTTTCTTTCTTTCTCTCTGTCTCTCTTTATTGATCATTTGTTTAGTTATGGATTCAGCTCCTAGTCTTAGGACATTTGTAATTCCCTAGGAATAGAAGCTGGGACCGGGACTTCTGGAGGGGTAGTGGTGGCACGTAGGGAAGGTTTTCCTATTTCACCAGGTGGCCGACTTAGGATCTCCTGTCTAGCTGTGACAGTGGCAGACGCTTACCCCAATGCACTGGTCTGTTGTTTCTCTTTTCTTCTAGACTGTATGTTCCAGGAAGACAGAACTATCTCTGTCTTGATCACTGCTCCATCCTCAGTTCCTAGCACAATGACCAGCTCATAGCAAATATTCAGTAAATATTTGTCAGAATAACAAATGACCCCTTTATCTTCAGAATGAAGTTTGGGTTCTTTTGCATGATGTTAAAGATACTTCAAAATCTGGCTTTAATCTTTTTTACTGGCTTCATTTCCTACTCTTCCCTGACAGTTACCCAACAACTGTATTGCAACCATCCTAGTTTTGCCAGCAGCATGGGCTTTTATACCCTGTGCACATGCTAAGAGTATCCTTGATAAACTTTTTTTTTTGGTCTTTTTGTGACCGGTAAGGGGATCGCAACCCTTGGCATGGTGTCGCCCGCACCGTGCTCAGCCAGTGAGCCCACCGGCCAGTCCTATATAGGATCCGAACCCTCGGCGGGAGCGCTGCTGCACTTCCAAGTGCCACACTCTCCCGAGTGCACCACGGGGCCGGCCCCAATAAACTTTTAACATAGAGCTTAAACATCATCTCTGTGCAGCTTCTCCCAAACCCAGCAACTGTTTGTGAAATGAATTTAATAACAAATACTATGGATCAGCTACTCTCCAGGAACAGCCCAAAGTTCTGAGGTGGCTGTCACCAGTACTTGAGGGTGGGAGGATCCTAGGATGGAACAAAGGAAGAGAGGGCAGAGCATGATGGCCAAGGGTCAGCTAAGTCCACATTGGAAATCGTTCCTATTCTTCAAGAAGAAAGGGTGAGCCTGGGGAAAAACAATAGATCTAATGGCTAGTTGCTTTGTTCAACAAGGCTTGCCTAATTCTTGCTTCCTCTCTCTATTCTCTAATCACTCTGGGTTTCGACAGCTCCAGCTGCTGTGCACTCTCTGTGCAACCCATCCCATCTCTGACCTTGGCCACTGCTCATGTTCTCCGCTCTGGCTGCTCTATGCCCCTTCTTTACATCTGCCTGGCCAACTTCTACTTGAATTAGATCAGGAACCCTCTTCTAGGAAACTTTGCCAGTCTCCTCTTTAGTTTGGATTAAATGACCCTCCTCATGCACATGTCTGTCACTGCTCTTACTATTTACAATTATTTATTTGTGAGTCAAATCTGCCTACCCACTTCCCTCACCAGCCACATGGCAATCTCATTGAAAATGCCAGTGATATAGAATCAGACCATTCAAGAGTGAAGCCTGGGAATTTGAATTTCAATCTCTTCCCCAGATGACATTGTACACATTTAAATCTATTTCTTTGGACTATGAGTTCTTTGAGGCTGGGGCATCTCCTATTAGCTTTGTGTGCTTGGTAGAGTGCTCATTTGCTGGAGATGGGCAACTCAGGATCGTTCCCTGAGTGAGTGCGTGAGTGAATGACAATGCCTGGGTGAATGACAATGAAAATCAAGAACTATCTCATCTCTCCCTGTCTGCCCCAGGTGGTCCCTTTAACCCCCTGCCCTGCCTTATCTAGTCTCACCTCTGAATTCTAACCTTTCATAACTGCATCTGCATTCACCTTTTATCCTATCTTAGCTTTTAGACTCTTCCTTAAGATTTAGTTCTTTTGTCTATGATAACATGCTACACAATTTATTTATTTCTTAGGTTTTTTTTGTCTTTTGTCTTTCCCACCAGAATATAACCTACATAAACACAGGGACGCTTTGTTTAGTTTTTTTCAGTGTTAGACTTCTACATCAATTACCCAGAACAGTGTCTGGCATGTATTAGATGCTCAGTTAATAGTTGGTGAATGAATGAGTAAATGAATGAATTTCCTGAGATGGATCGATTTTTTGCTCAGCCTCTACTCTTGAACTTAATTTGTGCAATGGCACTTTCTCCCCTGTTGATTAATTTCTGCCAAATAATCCTGCCACAATTTTATCCACCTGCTAATCTCCTTGCCGAACATCCCAGTTCTCAGGCTCTTTAGATAAACCACTATTTCTGCCACACCCAGAATGGCCCCTCTGAAGGATTTCAAAATGTCATTGCCCATTCCTGACCGCCAAGTGACCAAATAAGTATCCCTTGTTTTAAAATAGTACCACTTCCATGAAAGCCAAGGTCCCAACTGCTGTCTTTGATTTATTCTAAGGCTGGGCAAGGAAACCTGTGTTCCCTACTTGGAATGCACAGAGCTGCCCCTGAGAAATAAAGATGACATGGGTTAGATTCATCACCACAGATGGCACCTGCTGCCACATCCAACTAAATGATTCCACATTTGGGCAAGCCAGTTGGGGAAGAATGGCTGGCTTCAAAGCCTTTCTGGCTTGCTGATGAGCTACTTGGCTGAATCTTTTTACCTTGAGGTCACTGGCTTGAAAACATCCCAGATTCCTGGTGATAAAAGTGTTTCTGTTTGACAGATGGGGTACAGTGTGTCTCAGAGATGATGTATTTTCAGACCAGGCTTTAGTGAATAGTTGTTTCTCATTCGTACAGTGGGCACAGACTCAACCCCAACCCTGTCCCTTCCTTTTCCATGGGCATGGTCCCTGACGTAGGAGCTAGCCATTTGGAGAGGTGGCCTGAGACCTTTGACTGATGGACCTGAGCATGTCTACACATGACTGGAGACCTCAGGGAAATAAGGAAGTCAGGGGCAAGTTATTGAGTGGGGAAATGAGGTAGGGAGGCAGGCAGTGGGGTCAGCAAGGTGCTAAAGCAGAGAGAACACCAGGGTGGGTTTCAGACAGGCATGTCTTCATGTTCTAATGCCACTTACTACCTGTGTGACCTTGGGTTAGTTAAGGAAATGAATTAAAGACACTATTTTCCTAATCTGTCAGATGGAGATAATAAAGGCTATCTTATGAGGTTCTCATATGCATACAAGTTTTATATAAACTGTAAAGTGCTGTAGAAATGGAAGTTAGCATATCAACTATGTGAGCCTTTACCCTCTTCCTTGAGGAGTGCCAGGTCCTTTCTCTTCTTTTATCCAAATTTTACTCTCAAAGGCAAATCAATTTTTCTCTCTTTGACTCAGAGTTAGAGAATTTTATCCAGAGATCATCTAATCTAACCAGCTGTGATGATTAGAGACCGCCATCTGGGGATGCCAGCTGACCTGTCTGCTCAAGCTGGTACATGCACAACTGGCACACACAGAGCTGGTACACACACAGCTATTGCATGTGCAGCTGTGACATGAAAGACCTGCTATTCCGGGTCTTTTGGAGTCTAAACATGCGGTTTTCCCCTTGGGTACTAGCATGACTGCTAGGATAGAAAATTAGGAGAGAAAAGGAAATGAGAAAGCATACTTGAGTCAAACATTAGGACAAACTGAGCAGCATTTGTTTCATAAATATGGTTATTCATTTCCTGGAACCTCAAGGAATATGCGAACTTACTTTCTACAGGAGCCTCGATGAACTCGCTTTAATTTAATTCATTCATTCGATCATTCAACAAATGTTTATTGAGAGCATAGTATATGCCAGATGACGTTCTAGGACCTGGGATACATGGCATAATGAGTTGGTCAAGGTTACTGCCTTCATAGAATTATTGGGTAAAAGGTAAAGAATTTTCTGGGCACAGATGTTTTTACATGGAGTAGCACTCCTATTGGGAGGATTGAGCTCAACTGCAGGAAATTTTAAAAAGTAATTCTACCCCTAAAAATTTATTTTAAGAAAAAAATTGCATAATGCACAAATATATATTTTTAGGAATATTTTTCACAGCATTATTTGTGGTAGTAAGCAAGAAGAAAACTACCTAGATGTCCATTAACAGGAAAAAGTTAAATCCACTGAATGACACATCGTGTCTTCTATTGTGCAGTATGTACAGTATCATCCCAATTTAATGAAAAACTGTGGCTCTCTATGCGTAGGATAAAGACAGGAAAGATATGCTAGCTCCAGGTTATTAGCAGTTTTCATTGTCTTTTTTGGTCTACAGCAGATACTTGGGTTTGAATCCTCTTTTCTTGTGCGTGGCCTTAAGAAAATGACCTAAATCCCTTGAGCCTTCTCTCTAAAATGGGAATAAAGATGCCCTTTCAGGGATGTTGTGAATTTTAAATGACATAATGTATATTAAAGTGTATGTAGCACAGAATTAGAAGAATTAGAAGTTAATAACTACCTGTTTATCCATATTATTTTCTAAGGTGTCTACAATTAATACATATTACTTTATTAATCAGAAGAAAACCCAATCAATATTATAAAGAGAAAGGGGGAGAGGAGCCTGACAGGTCTTCTGACAAGCAAGCAAGACATCAAAAACCCTTGCTAAATATCTGCCATGTGCTGGGTACTGAATATTGGCTTAGCAACCACACAAGGACCATGTCATGGAAGGAATTGTAAGAAGTTTTATTTTTCTCTGTAAGAGTCTTCAGAAGAGACTTGAAAATATGTCCAAGAGGGATTAGGATTAGCTGACAGAGCCCTAGCCAGTCAACAGGCTTTGTCAGTTCCAGCTAGGAAAGGATGCTGCTGCAGAGGATGCCTTGTGAGGCAGTGAGCTCCGCATCTACTGCACTTAACCTAGCCAGGGGTAGGATCCCACTTGTCCATTAAGTTGTGGGTAGAATTGCTTAACTGGGTGGAGGTTGGATGGGTTCTCTTCCATCCTTGTGATGCTTTGAGTCCATGAAATACTAAAAGGGATTTTATTTTCCTTTGTATCTTCCTAGGAACTGCCACAACATCTGACTCCTTCCAACATTACGAATGTGGTAAGTCTGGTTTTGGGCACCTCCCACTCTTGCCCTGCTCCCCCCGCCTCCTGCAGGAGTGTGGTAACCTTGCTCTGGATGCCATTCTCTGCCACCCAGAGCAGGTTCCTCGGCAGCGTTTCTGTTACTGCAATGTGGAGAGCCAGCTGGGCTCTGGCATGGGAAGTGCTGCACTTGTACCTTGACCCCTTTACCGGAAAGAGAGTTACCTGCGACAAGGTTTGCAAACTCTTTGAGCTTGGTTTTCCTTATCTGTAAAATATAAATGAGAAATCATTTATCATGGGCTTCTTAAAAGAATTAGATGAAGACCAACTGGGAAAATGTGAAAAAGAATGTCTGTGAGGAAAATAGAGTAGTTTAGTCAGGCCCCCTTACCTCGGGTCTGGTTGGGGGTGGTGCAGCACATTCTTTGTAAACAAGTTGTGTGGGGGTGGAGTTAGTGTGCATGCATGCTCATGTATTTTTAGCTTGTTGCTATTCTTGTGTGTTTCTTAAGAGTGTGTGAAGCAGCAGCTCTGAACTTCTGGTCAGCAAAGAGCTGGCATCTAGAAATAAAGCCTATTATTTCTTCACCTATGGCTCCAAGGAGCTTTTTCACACGGACCTGCGTGTGAAGGACAATGGGCTCGAGGGGTCTGAGCTTTACAGTGTCTTACACAGGACTGATCCTGCCTTTCCTTCCTCCTTTTTCATCTTCCTTCTCTTCCTGCCTCTTTTTTCTAATTTCCTTCCTTACTTTTTTCTTGCGGGTTTTTCTTTTTCCTTTCACTTTCCCTAATAACAACAAAAATCTCTTAATTTTGTCTGGTTCCCTTAAATTCATAAATATATGTTCTTATGCTTTCTCAGTTGGCCCTCATCAAAAAATAAACAAGTTTGTGAAGAGCAAAGGGAAGCGTAGGAAGAAAGAAAAAAAGGAAAGAAAGAAACAAGTGAGCAAAACTCACTCTTGGGACAGGTAGCATCATTTCGATGTCACAGGCAAGGAAACTGAAGATGCAGGGCAGGAGGGAAACTAGACCCGTCCTGTTACCTCAGGGACTAAGGGAGATGCCGGCCACTCTCATTTGTCTGAGGTTTCCACCAAATTAAAAAAGGAGAAAAATATCAAAAGATGGTTTTAAAAATGGGTTGTACTTATAAGTGACTGCTTTTAAAACTTACAAAATACATGTAACAATTTATACTGTGTATATTATTATTTGGAGAAAAAAGGTTAAAGTCTAAGCTTGAAGATCTTCTTGAATGTCCAGTTGAGGCCGAATGTCCTTTCCCAACTCGCCCCTCCCTTCGCTGGCCTGTTCAATCACTGTGGGCTAGCAGGGAATATTCTGGTAGGAAACCCAATAGGAGCTGGCCAGATGCTTTGGCAAAGGGCAGTGGGTAGGCGTTTCAATTAAAGTAAATCACAGTGATAGAGTTGTCATACGAGCCGGGGTCTTGATGGCAGCTACAGGAACATGCTGATGTGTTTTGAAAGGCTGGTGCCTCATTGTGTGCAGTAGGAGGGATGAAGTGACTTGGGACCAGCCCCCTATGGGCTCCAGAAGCTGCTGGAAAGGTGCCATCACCATCAATAAGCAGGCCTGAGCCACAGACACAGTATTGTTCATTGGGCCTTGGACCAGGCAGCTGATTGGATTATGATTTGGCAGACGCTGGGTCTCTGAGGTAATTTTAAACCTGCCCCAATCACAAGTGAATATCAAGCCATCAAATGAAAGAGCTGGAAGGGCAACTGTTCAACCTCTTCATTTTCCAGATGAACCAACTGAGACTCGTGAATGCGTAGGAAGAGGAGGTGTCGGAGTGAGCAGCCTGTGTTGGGGTTTTTGCCTGTCCCCTTGCTGCTCATATAGCCTTGGGCATGTCCCTCAGTGGCCCTGGGACCCTGTCTCATCATGTGCCAAAAGACAACAGCGCTACCTCCTTCACCGAGTTGAGGGGATGGAAACACTGGAGGTAACGTCCTGAGAGAGGGCCAGGTGCAGAGGAGGAACTTAATATATGGCAGTTGGAGCAACTGGCCCAGGGACACACAGATTGGAAATGGCAAAGCCAGGGCTTGGGTTGTTGTCATTGACTCCAAATAGGGGCTCTTTCCATGACCCCCTCAGCCTCACAAAATAAAAAAATACAGAACTACTGTGACTCCATTGTGTGGGTGAGGTAGCTCAGGGAAGAAACATGGAGGAGGAATGTGTGGGGAGGGAGGCCATCATAAAACTGTTAAAGGTCAGGCTGGGAAGGGGCTTTGGGGCTGTTTACTCCAACACTTCATGTGATAAACTCAAAAAAGGGACTCAGTTGTCCAGCGTTCCTGCCCACCATCTCCAACCCCTTCTCTACCGATTCTGACCTTTTTGGACCTGCTTTCAGAGAAGTGCTGGGCTGGGTTTTCTTCACTGATGTTCAGTTGAGTGATTACAGCTTCAGTGTATCCCCTCTCAGAAAGCCTTGCTCCTTAACTTGGTCATGACTTTAAGCTAAGAGTCAAATGCTAATGGTGGAATTATAGGCTTTAACCGACCAGCACGAGAGTACTGAGAACAGAGATTTATCTATAGCCGAGAATTAGGCCAGCCTTGCTCCTGCGGTTTTGATGATCTTCTGGAATCTCTAAAACCCTGTTTGTTTCAATAAACACTAAGGACTCATTCATTTAATCACTTATTTCGTTTATTTTGTTAGTATATATTAAGGTTCTACAAGATTCTATATATAGCTATAGACTTAACAGAGAGACAAGAAGGAAATAAAGCACTCCAGCTAAGTTGGGTAGAGCTGTGACAGAGAACCTAAACCTCTGTGGGCATATGGAGGTTGTGGACATCATGCCTGGGGACATCAGAGGAGGAATTACAGAACAGGTAAGATGGTGGAGGTCCAAAAGAGGAGTTTTCTAAGTGTCCTGGGAGGAAGGACATTCCGGATGGAGATAGGTGCCTGTGTAAAGGCAGCGAGTTTGGAAACTTTATAGTATGTTTCAGAATTTTAAGTCCT
Organism: Cynocephalus volans; assembly: GCF_027409185.1. NCBI lineage: Eukaryota > Metazoa > Chordata > Mammalia > Dermoptera > Cynocephalidae > Cynocephalus > Cynocephalus volans. Next base: position 88,786,310 of record NC_084474.1, read on the forward strand.
TTCATGAGGATGGAGGATAGGATATGCAAGAATTCTGAATACAACCAATAAGAGATATATATCTATATCTCTGTATCTATCTATCTATCTATCTATCTATCTATCTATCTATCATCTATCTATCTATCTATCTATCTATCTATCTATCTATCTATCTATCTATCTATCTATCTATCTATCTATCTATCTACTGAGAGAGATTTACTATAAAAGATTGGCTCATATAATTATGCAGGCTGAAAAGTTCAAGATTGGCAAGCTGGATATTCAAGAGAGTCAATGGTATAAATTTCAGTTTGAGATCTAGTTCAAAGGCAGGAGAAGACCCATGTCTCAGCTCAAAGACAGCCAAGCAGAGAGAAAGAATTCTTTCCCACTTAGTCTTTCATTCTCTTCAGGCTTTAGCTGGTCGGATGAGGCCCACGCACGCCGGGAGGACAATCTGTTCTACTCAGTCTGATTTGAATGTTTATCTCATCTAAAAACATCCTCAAAGACACACCAGAAATAATGTTTAACCAAATATCTGGGCATCTCATGGCTCAGTCAAGTTAACACATAAAGTTAACCTTCACAGGTATCAAGCTGCCCCAATATTCAGTGATTAAAACCGAAATTATTAATTATTCCATATGTGACTGCAAGTTGGGTGGGGTACGGCTGATCTGGGCTTGATTTGGCTGGTCTCTCTCATGTGTCTGTGGCTCTGCTGGAGACTGGAGAGCTGCCTGGGTTGGGCAGCTTTGTCCACTTGTCTCTCATCCTCTCCCTGGTGGCCCAACCCCACCATGGTACTGACAGAGCAACCTGGAACATGAAGGGCTACTTGAGGCCTAAGCTTAAAATTGAAACAGTGTTGTTTCTTCCTGTTGCCATTGGCCAACCAAAGTCACAGAGTGGAAAGTATTGTCCTCCCATGACGAGGCTATGCCAAGAGTATGGAAAACCAGTGCCAACAATTCAATCTACCATATCCAATATTGTATTTCCTTAAAAAAATTCGGATTAGTATAACTTGATGATGGATTAGATAAAGGTAGTTGAGGTCTAAGACAATTTCTTATCTAATTTTGAATTTTACTCTGTGCTCACATATTGTAGGTGCTAGACAGACATTTATTGTACAAATGGATGGATGGATGGATGGATGAATGGATGGGTGTAGGGTGAATGAATGAATCGATTAAATAAACTATGACCTGTATTTATTTTTTAATGAGATCAATAAAATAAATTTAGTTTTTGAAACTTTTGAGACATAAAAAAAGAAAACACATTTTTTTACCATGTACTATGTACTAGGCATTATGTTACACACTTTCACTTAAATTATCTCATTTGATTCTCACAGACCACATGCAATTCAGACATTTTTACCATTTCACAGATTAGAAAGTTCAGATGCAGAGAGTTTAAGCTATTTGTCCAGGGACAAAAAGCTAATAAGTGATAGAGCTGAGATTCAGACAACCTCTGGGTGACCCAAAGCCTGTGTTCTCCCTGCTCATTGCATGGTGTGACCAGGGTATATGTGACAAGAGTGTGGTGAAAAATTAACTCATCAAGCTGATGAATGGGACTGTATTCACTCCCTGCTACTTTAGAACTTGGGACTTTGAGACAGTAGATTTTTTTCCTAGATTGTGATCTTGGATGCAAGACATTTAATCGCTTTGCATCTAATTTTAACAGCCTCTGTGTTTAGGGTTTAGGGCCAGACAAATTATCTTTTAGCTTGTATGGTCCATCAATCTGTTCACCATGTGGTAGTTTGAAAATGAGAAAAAGGGGTTCAGAGCAGAGAGTAAACTGATGGCACTTTGAAGCTAATGGTTTTTCCCAGCTGGTCAAAATCTGAGGGCCAAAGTCTTCAAACTGTCTGCTGTAAGCATGAGGTGATTGAAAAGTGATTAACTGGGCGTGAGGAAAACTATGTTCGTGGACTATCTCTGTTGTACCCCATATAATGCAAGGAGCACCATCTGGAGCCAGCACCCTATTAGATTGCTAGAATGACAGACAAAGCTTCTTGACGTATATGGGCAACACCATCTTGTCCTGTTAAATCCCTTGAAGCACTAACATCTCTGTAGCCACAGTTTCTTTTAGCCTCTGTTAACACAACTGCCAGTTATTTCCTCCCAGGTTGTGATAATGCTCATGATAACTCTACTCATCTCTTCCATGGCCAAGCCCTCAAGGTGCTCTTGCATTCTGCATACACGCAACTTAAACAGGTGAACACCTGGGGTGCTGCTACTCTTCCTCGGCAGGTTGGTGATAGCCTAAGCACTTTTCTTTACATGGATTAGGCAACCAACCAGTCCAAGAGAATAAGAAGTAACCACAGAAAAAGTGACCACAGTAAAGTAAGCCCATAGATTGTCAAAGGGCGATTCAAACTGGGGGAATATGGTGCACAAGTGTTCATCCATGCAGAGCCTAGCGGAGCATTCTCTGCTGTACTGGGTGATATGACATAAGAGAAACTTTTATTAAGTGAGTGCTCGGTATGCTGACTGTCGAGGTGAATTGAAATATTTACTTATGTCTTTATAATATAATATTTATGAGATGTACAGCACTAAAATTAACAAATACTCTGCAGGGCAATGCTGAGAGTTGCAACTCTCCTTATTGGGTACCATGACCAATCCCATCCTCTTACAATCTTGTTTTTCTCAATGTGGGAAGTTAGAAGATTTGACTAAATGTTATGTAAGATCCTTTCTGATTTGACTTTTCTGAATCTAGGTCTAAAAAAATGCATAAATTCTGTAGTTGGGCTTCATTTCATCTGTACACAGTGTCATTTACCCTCCTCTATTCTTGGCAGGAGGATTGGAGATAATACTGCAAAAGAGCCAAGGACGCTCCCCAAAGATGGGATTTGGCAGGAGCAGCTGTGAGAGTGAGCCTGTGGATCCCTGGCCAGGAGGGAGCGAGATGAAAGAGATCCAGGACTGTCATAAATGCAAAGTGCTGCAGCAAAGGGGTTGGGCTATGTGCCTCAGGAGTCCCAGGGCTCTCAGATTTTTTTGCAGAGAAGTGAAAAGAGAAGAAGGAAGGTCCTGGGAGCTACATCTCAAGTTGTAAAAGCATAATAAACAATTATTTACTGAGAACTTACTAATGCCAAGAGCTCATCTTGGGTGAAAAAGCAGAAGGTTGTGTGAGAAACATGATCTGAGTTAAACCTGTTACCATCCTTTGAAAAAACCTTAGGGTAGCATCAGCCAAGGAGTGAATGAAAATGAAACATCGAGAATCAATGCTAAGAGCAGAATGTGTTGTAGAACACTCCAAACTCTGGGTTTCAAATTGTTCCAAATTGAAATACTAAAATTACAGTGCTTGTGTGGCTATTTAAAAATCTCCTGTCACCCCTGTGCTCAGCATCAATATCCTGCACTATTCATACCGGTGTGAAAAAAGGTTAACTTTATTTGACACTGAATGTTTCCATAGTAAGAAGGGAATATTCTCCTTTCTCCAAGAGGAGAAGATATGAAATGAACAATCCAAGGGCTGAAGAAGAAATAATTTAACTAATTGATGAATTTGAGAAAAGAAACTCAGCACATCTAATGCTATGACTTCTATCCCCTCTTTCTCTGTGGATCTGTCTGTCCATCCACAGAGAGGGTGAATTTCCAATCACCCATGGAGTAAGTTCACCTGGGGCAAATGGTAAGGAATAGGATGGTATTTCAATCAGAATAAGCTAGGACATGCTGCCATAACAAGTGGCCCCAAGGTTTTGGTGGCTTACAAGTGCCAAGATACCTGTCCATTACAAGGTCTTCACTCCTGGACCCAAACTAATGGAGAGCCTCTTTTTGGAACATTGCTGGGTGCTACAAACTGAATTGTGTCTCCCCAAAATTCATTTGAAGCCTTAATTCTCAATGTGATTGTATCTGTAGATGGGGCCTTTGGGAGATAATTGGGTTTAGATAAGGTGATGAGGGGGAGCCCTCATGGTAGGATTAGTGCTCTTATAAGAAGATTCCAGAGAGCTCTCTGTCTCTGTCTCTGTCTCTGTTTCTCTCTCTCTCTGTCTCTGGCCATGTGAGGACACAATGAGTGAGAAGTCAAGGAAGAGAGCCCTTAGCAGATGACCCTGCTAGCACTCTGATCTTGAACTTCCAGCCTCCAGAACTGTGAGAAAACAAATATCTCTTGTTTAAGATACCCAGCCTATGGCGTTTTGTTATAGCAGCCTGAGCTAAACCACCGGTCTTGTGGCCGAGGGATTAAAAGACAACGCAAAGCACCCTCTGGCTTTGGAGATTCTACTCAGAAGTTTTATTCACCAATTCTGCTTGCATTTTCATTACTACCAAAGGTCATGTGATCAAGCCTTGGGTCAAAGTCGTGGGAAATTATAATCCTCTCTCAGGCCCAGAAACGTTTCTGAAAATTCACGCAGTGTGCTGGAATTGGGGTGTGGGGTCCTGCAGCAGTTCAGCCATACTAGTGGCAGGTGAATGGATCTAATTTGCAAGCCAACTTACAATTGAGCTTGTTCAATCATTAAACTGATACTTTGATCTTCATTTCTCTATTTTCTGTTTCTTAATAGGTTCTGAACTCAGGAGAGGAAGAAAACAGTGCTGTATGCTGATCTCAAACCCAGATATTTTGGTGAAGAAAACTGAACAGAGAGGTAGAAAGAGGAAAGAATGCGGATAAGGGAAGAGAGGGAAGCATCCCTCCCTTGCATGCCAGCTGAGTGTACAGCAGTCTGCCCGCTGCTTTATTTTCTCTTAGAAAATCTCTATAAGGTGAGTGTTACTATTTTCAATTTACAAGATAGGAAATTGAGGCTCTGTGATTGTATGTAAGCTGCTGAAGGTGTAAAGGAATCCAAGCCCACCTGGAGCTATCTAAATCTGTCTATAGCTGGTTTGTTAATCCCAGGATAAAGACAAGGTACTGTATAGTGAAATGGAAATAGCATCCTGCTGTCTTGGAGGACCTGATGCTAGGATTTAGTCATGCCTTATGGAGAAAAGAGTCCCCAGAGTTGCTCCACCATCCATTTATCCATCCATTTATTTATGAGTCCACCTACTTATTTACCCAGCCAATATTTATTGAGCACCAACTATGTGTCCAGCGTGATGGTGAGTTCTTGGAATATAGCTATAAACAAGACATGTGGATCCTTGCTTTCATGGCCTTAAAGACTTTCTAGGGAGACAGATGTTGACCAAAGAACTGCAAATGTCATGAATGCCACACAAGGAGAAGTGTGGGAGTTAATTCCATCCTGTAGGTCAGAGAAAGCTTCTCAGAGGGAGAGATGTTTGCCATCTGCTGGTAAATCACAGTTGACTGTCCTGACTTTTCCTTGGAGCTTCCATTTCCTGGGGCATCACTTCATTCCTCGGGTGAGTTGCATTTGAGGAGCTGTGTGTTGGAATGTTCTAGTGGGTCTGAAGTCTCTCTCTAGCCCTCATCACTGCTCTTCATAGGGTAGCAGGGGAGATGTCAGACTCTCAGTTCGAGTGAAGTGGGTTTTCATTCTAAAATGCTCAGTGTGCGTCGCATAAGTCAGAGACCCTGGGGCCAACTGGGGGAGTGTGAGAGACGGAGCAAGTAGTCAAGTTACTCCAGGGCTTCAAGTTTCTCTTCAGAGATTCCCGACAGTCCCTTCCATCCTCTGCCCTCCCCTGTGCCTGGCTGGCTCCAATTTCAGGCCTTGGCTCCCCTGTCACTTCCTCCAGGCAGCCTCTGCTCTTCTCTAGGGTGGTGCTGGGGATCCTGCAAGCCCTGTGCTTGCTGCTATGGCAGTGCCTCTCAACACTGGCAGTGTACTGAAATCACCTGCCGAGCTTTTAAGAAATGATGATTTCTAGGTCCTACCTCCAGAGATACTGAGTCTAATGGTCTGGGATAGTCCCTAGACACCATCAATTTTAAGAACTTCCCAGGTGATTTTTAAATACTTCCAAAGTTTGGACCCATTGCTCAGCCCATATTGCGAGTTTCTCCCTCCTTCTTCATATCCTCCCTTAGACCAGAAGCTCCCTGAGCATAGAGTTCATATGCATACTTGTCTCAGATTCAACATCTGTCGAAGGGGTGATGAATGATGAGGAACGACATATTCCCCTAATGCCCATAATGAGGCTGCCATCCTGATTTTCCACACGGAAATCTTTGAGATTTTTCTCGGCATCCTCCCTCCTTCATTGGATACTTGATCCAATCTCTTGGCACCATCTGGACTTTCAGCTTAGCTTGAACTTGCCGAGGCCTCCAATCAATGCTGCCTTTGGGGAGCTGCCCTATTTTTCCTTCCAGATCCTACTTTCCTCTAGATTTCATCTTGTAGAGAAGCTGATTAACTCATTCTCATACAGCTGGGAGCAGTTGGCAGAGCCCTGGCAGTAGGAATGTATGAGGGTATTTCAAAAAGTTTGTGGAGGGCCGGCCCTGTGGCTCACTCGGGAGAATGCGGTGCTGGTAGTGCCGAGGCCGCGGGTTTGGATCCTATATAGGGATGGCCGGTGCACTCACTGGCTGAGTGTGTTGCAGACCACACCGAGCCAAGGGTTGTGATCCCCTTACCAGTCACACACACACAAAAAAAAGTTTGTGGAAAAATAGAATTAAAGATAATGGGAATCTTTTCATGAACTTTTTGAAGTATGCTTGTATGTGTACAGCAGAACATAGGGACTGAGTTGGAAAACTGAGTGCTGGTTGTACCATTTACTAAAGTGACTTGAGGGATGGAAAGTGAAAGAATAAAAAAAAATGTAAAGAAACTAGTGGCATGGATGGACCTCGAGAGAATTATATTAAGTGAAACAAGTCAGGCACAGAAAGAGAAATACCACATGTTCTCACTTATTGGTGGGAGCTAACAATTAATATATAAATTCACACACACACATACACACATACACACACAAACGGGGGGGGGGTAAGAAGATATAACAACCACAATTATTTGAAGTTGATACAACAAACAAACAGAAAGGACATGGTTGGGGGGGAGGGGGGGAGGGAGAAGGGAGGGAGGTTTTGGTGATGGGGAGCATTAATCAGCTACAATGTATATCGACAAAATAAAATTTAAAAAAAAAAAAAAAAAAAAAAAGAAACTAGTGGCAGCCAAGGAACCATTCGTCACTGCATGCTCCTATGTTCATTATTTTGTTTACTCCATACAAGCACCCAAAGAGGTAGAAATGGACATATATTCACTAAATGGTGGACCTGAGTAAGAATCGATTTGTATGTATGTAGACCTGTTTATCAACCTCTTAAAAGCATGTTGTTTATCAGCAAGTCACTTCCATTCTCTAAGTCTTGGTTTTCTTATCTGGAAAACTGTACACCCATATAAAGAAAAATGAAACTAGACCCATACTATTTACCAAAATCAACTCAAAATGGATTAAAGACATATATAAGACCTGAAACTACAAAACTCCTAAAAGAAAACAAAGGGGAAACATTTCAAGAAGTAGGTCTGGACAAAGACTTTATAAGTAAGACCCCAAAAACACAGGCAACAAAAGAAAAAATAAACAAATGGGATGATGTCAATCTGTAAAGTGCTACTAATGCAATACTGTCCCATGTTCCTTCCCTGCACGGTAGTTGAGAAAGGTGATCGAGTAAGATGGTGAAACACATTCACAGAGTTTGGATGTGTTGTCCCTCCAAAACTCATGTGGAAATCTGATCCCTAATGTGGCAGCATTGGGAGCTGTTTGAATCATGGGGGCAGGTCCCTCATGGATGGATTAATGCTCTCCCTGGGGTGTGGGGGTAATGAGCTTGTTCTAGCTCTATTAGTTCCCAGATCTGGTTGTTTATAGGACCCTGGCACCTTCCGCCCCTTGCTTCCTCTTGCCATGTGATCTGCTTGTACCTGCCGGCTGCCTGCCACCTTCTGCCATGAGTAGAAGCAACCTGAGGCCTGTGCCAGATGCTGCTGTCCCAGAATCATGAACCAAATAAACCTCTGTTCTTTATAAATTACCCAGTCTCAGGTATTCTGTTATAGCAACACAAAATGGACTAATACACACATAGATTCTGGACTTAGGCTGTCTGTGTTGGAGCTCAGCTTCCCCACTTGTTGCCTATGTGACCTTAGCCAAGTGACTTAACTTGTCTGTGTCTCAGTTTCCTCACTGGTAAAATGGGGACAATATTAGTGCCTACAGCAGAAGGTTAATGTGAGTTTCAAAAGAGTTGATTTGGGTAATTAGGACAGGGCCAGACACAGAGTAACTCTGTCAAAATATTAGCTGCTATTAATATTAGTAGTTCAACCAAATTACTATTAAATTAAATTTAAATTGGATTAAATAATATTACTATTGTTATTATTATTATAAGTGCAAGGAGTTTGTCAGCAAGAGCAGAGGGTTTTGAACTGTCTCTGGTTAGGGCAGGCATGCTCTGCACACTAAAATTAGTCTAGCAGGTGTGTGAAGCCCTGAATAATTCAACAAACACTCCCAGAAACAAGGCTAAATCGGGATGAGGAAAGCTGGACTTTTTCCCTCCTGCTCTGCCATTCATTCTCTGGGAGACATGGACAATGACATACCTGCTAAGAGCTTCATCTACAGACCGGGCACATCCTCCTTCTCCTTACACTGCAGGGCTCCTGCAGGGGTTAAATGAGGTAAATGAGCAGGTGCTTAATGCATCCTAGTTCCTTTCCCTAAACTAGGTGTGTGCACATAATATTTGTTGTACACTAATAAAGCACCAGATGAGATGTATGTGGAAGTCTCTTTCTGTTATAATATTCTTGGCTTCTCAAGAAGCTCACATATTCATGCAGCAGTGGCAGCTGCCGCTTTCTGAATAGTTGAAGATTTGGCTGAGGAGGTCACAGCAGGGCAGATGGGATAAGGGAGCCATGAATTAACAAAGGCATGAATGAGCTATTCAGCTGTGAGTGCGGTTAGGCAGTGAAGGATCTGGGCTCATTTGTTAACTTTGCCCAAAGGCTCTATTATCTGTGAAAGTCTTTGTAAGCCAACCGGAATACCCAGCCCCCTGAATAGCAACAAAGAGCATTTTCAAAGTTCACTGACAAGGATGAGTGAAAGGTCTCAGAGTCATAGACACAAGGGGGACCAGTGTTCTGAAAGAACTCAGAGATCGTCCAGTCCAAACTCTAATTCTGAAAATAAAAAAAGCTAGACCTAAAGGTCATGTGACTCACACAAGGTCACTCTGTATTTTCATGCTTTCATTCATCTGCAATTTACTGAGCACATGCTATATTCCAGGTTTGGGGCTTGGTGCTGGTGACAGGAAGATGAGCAAAACAGTCTTTGTCCCTTGGGAGCTGCAAGGAGCAAATGAGTGAATTGGTGATTACAAGTACACTTAACTATCTCCAACTGTTTCCTACCATGCATCATGTCTAGGTCTAGTTGGTTATAAAACATTTAGCTTTTACTGTGATGTTGGACATTTATGCTTTTCAAGATTTGGATGAAGAAGAGTGTGCTGGGTAATGTCTATTGTTCTCTCCAATTTTGCTCTCCAGCTTGCTTGCTGCCCTGGGAAGCTGACCTGTATAGATTAGGGCAAATGACTCTTACTGTGCTCAGCCAATGGGAGCTCCAGTAAGATGTGGGAAGAATGAAAATGAGGTCAAGGTATTTATTCACTCTCTTGCTATAGAGGCACATCTCAGTTGGGCTATATCTTCAGACAGAAGACCGACATGGCCTTCATCATAAGACTTCTGGATTCTGATAATTATTCCTTTTCCTAACCCTTCAGGCCTATGGTTATAGCCCCACTGTTGTTACCCAGAGTACTTCATTGTACTTGTGGTCTTCTTATACCCTGCCCTGACCTCTGTAAATAGACTGTTTATTAAACCAGCCTTAGATTCTCCTATTTTGAATGTGTCATCTGTTTTTGGCTGGGACTCTCAGTGACACAATGTGGAAAAAGCAAGCTGAAATATTTGGAATGGTGTCTGATAATGGCAAGGGAAAAAAAGAGAAGGAAAGGAAAAATGTAAGGGGGAAAACCCTTCAAGTTTAGGATGCAGCTGAAGAGAGAATTAGTGAATTAGGAGGTAGCATGGCATGATTTATTATTAATACAACACAGATATATATGAGATAACAGGATAACCAGGACCAGATATTTTTATTGATGAATTTTAAAAGGAGAGATAATTTACACTGTCTTCTGGAGAAAAGAAAAAGAGGAAAAGTCACGTAATTATTTTTATGTGGATAGTAAAACCTGATTTTAAAAAAGTTGAATGGACAGTATAATGAAAAGGATAATTGTTGACCTATTTCATAGTTTTAAGAAACAAATAAACTGTGACTAAGTGAAGTTTATTCCAAGAAGGCAAGGATGGTTTAATATCAGAAAAACCTTCAGTTACATTTATATTTGAAACATAAAAGAGAAAATATTTGATATTTGATATTTTGTACCTTCCTAATATGTTCTGGAAAAGTTCCTCAATCTTTTCTTATTTTCATAGTTTTAGACTAAAGCTGATTTTACCTTGTTATTTAACCATCTATTTTGTAGTGTTTCCTTTCTTCAAATATTATGTCTTCCATACCTAAACTTACTTTTTATTTCTTTTCTATTACTATTTTAAATTGTTTTCTGTCCTTGTTTCATATATTATTATCTTCCCTTGGCTCCTTATATATTTTGAGTACCCTTATTTTAAATTCTTGGCCCATTGCTTCATTAGCTTTAGCTGGTGTGTGTCTTCTGGTTCTGGTTTTGTTTTTGAGGTAGTTACAAGGGTCTTGTCATTTGGAGCCCATATTCCCCTGAAAGTATTTGCTACTCTGTCTGTAAGTGGGTATTGGAGAAGAGTCTGAGGCCAGACCTTGGTCTTATTCTCTCAGTCCCTGGGGAGTTGAAGGAGAGGGGAGGAGATAGTCCCTAAGGTGAAGAGCAGTGGTTGACCTTAATCACTTCTGCTTGGGATGGGCTCCTGGGCTGTAATCCATCAGCCCTGGGAGTTACAGAGGGATAGAGGCTACTCAGCCTGCACCTCCCTTTACTGACTTCTTAGCCCTGCAGGTTTTGGGGTGATCACCTTGTAGTTTACTGGTCTATAATCTCTTGCTTGAATCCATTGAGGGGGGATATATTTAAAAATTCAGATGTTTCTGGATTTTAGAAAGGCAATATTATGCATATACTGGGTATTATGCATCACCCTGTAATCAAACCTGTTCATATTTTGCAGTAAAACATATGAATGGTCAAGTGAAATGGGATTAATAAGGCTACAAATGGCCTCACTTTGGTTCAGGTAAGGTTTTGCCACCCAAGAAGTTCAGATCAGGTCAGATTTTGCCTCCAACTGTGTTACCAAATCTTTCACCTTTCAAATCTTTTTGGATTTTGGCATGGGGTAAGGAATTTTCACCCTGTATCCTGAAAAGCTAAAATCCAGAGGCAGCTACTAAAACTTTTGTTACGTGATCTCCCTCACCCCAAGGGAGGACTGACTAATTAACATAGTATATGTCAGAAATAAGTTCTTCTTGGTAAGACAGGTGACTTGTTAGTTAGCCTGATAAATATTTTAAAAGAGCTCTTTTGATAAAAGTAAAGATATTCAGAATTTGTTCCTGACTTTTAGAAACATTCTGTCCCAGATGAAGAAGTTGTAAGCCTGGTGAGGCCTGTACCCTTCACTCTTAGTGATGTTGGGTTAACTCTGAGGATCCTGTGTCCCTCTGAAAGTGCTGGATTCTGTTGGTTGTACATAAACAGAGCCCTGTACCCAGCATACTGATGTTTGCCTCTCTTGTGCCTTTTATCAAGGAGCGTTCATGGTCCTTGAAGGACCATGGGAGGAAATGCCTAGCTTTCCTCCAGCTTTCAGAACAGGCCATATGAACTATTGGTGCAATGTTTCCCAGTGAGTGGTGCTTTAATAATATCTTACCTTGTGATAGGTTTTGGTCTGAGCTTTCAATATAACCTAATGGCAAGACTGGGGAAGAAGCTAATCGTCATCATTTCAGGGGTTACCAAAAGCCACTGGAGATGAAGACCTTGGTGCTGTGCTCCACTGGCTTGGGTGACTTCACAACAGCAGAGTAAATGCTGCTAGCTGCGGAATCCGGCCTGCTGGGCAGGAACCCTGGGACGATTCCAGATCTAAACCTATTCTACTCAGTCTTCCTCCCCAAAAGGAATTAGGGAAACTGAGGATCTTGGTGTTCCAGCCTAGAGCTTCAGAAGAAGAGCCCAAAGGCTCAGGGCAAGTCTCTGCAGCCTTATCACAAGAGATTATTTCTCATTTCATGCAGCAGACTCTGGGTAAGGCAAAAGGACTGGATAAGAGGCTGGTGTGGCAAATGCTGTGGGAAAGCAGAGCCCACAGTTCTCTTCCAGGCTGAGGAGCACACAGATGTCTACCCTATGGGTTTCTTCAGCACGTAGAAGGGACACACCAGAGGACTTAGGAACACAGCTCTGGCACAGAGCATAAATGGTGCCCATTGTATTCTGAGTTCCTGCAGACAGTTCACTCCTCACAGAACCCTGGCTAAGCAGGGGCAGAGCAAGAGGTCAGGAGTAGAGCAGGGTCCAGCCAAGTGGGCAGCTCTGAGGGTATGTGCACGGCAGGTTCAAGTTATAAAGAGGGAGCCAGAGGAGCCCAGAGGAGTTGACGGAGCCCCATTGTAGATACTTAGCCCAAAGGGCAGGGTGGATGGGAATGGCCACCCAGCCAAGGCCCACCATCTCTGGACCCCTGCTGCAGGGCAGAGGCTGCTGATGCTTTTCTGGTGCTGTCTTGAGCTTCAGGGACCTGAGTCTGAGGGTGGAGCCCATTGGCACCTGTGGCTGGCTGGCTCCCCATGACTGCAGGAGGATCTCAGATTACTCTGATTGGTATTCATTTTTCCTGTGAACTTAGTTTTTGATACATCCCTTTCTACCCCACGTGTTAAAGTGATATCAAGTCCCTCATTTTAAAAATGAAGAAAATATCTAACAGCAGAGTCATAAGCACTGGCCTGGCACATAGTAGAAGCTCAGGACATATTCACTGTCTTTCCTTCCCTCTTTCCCCTGAAGGTATCCAACAAAGAGTTGTTGGATTGAGTCAAATTTAGCATGAATATCTTGTCTTCCTGGAAGCCTCTCTTCCTTTCTTCTTGTGAATTGCCTGCTGTCTGGTATGTATTTGCTTCCATTGGGGGCTTTAAATTCAACTGAATAAAAGTCATTGTGGGAAACAGTGCTGCCTGGAAGAAACTGCAGGAAAAGTCACAGCTGAGATCCCACTTGTCCACCGCAGCTGCCCAAGAAGATGAGAAGGTGAAGAAATAAAACGTCTCTATTTTCTGAAACGCACACAGAGGAAGAAAACTAAAGTGGTGTGCGGCCTATCTGTAATAATTTTCAATTTGAAAGAGGTGGTGACCTGTAGCTGGCTAATATAATGGGAAAATTTGATTATGCTGAATCTGGAGAAAAAAGCCCAGAAAAGTTGTAAGTGGGTAGTTGTAATGGGGCAGAGGTTGCTGTCATCCGGCAGCAGGACCACATGAAGGACCAGATTCAGAAGTGGGGTGCACAAAACATCATTACTATTGATCCCTGGTGTCAGTGAAACAGGCTTAAGAGGTGGCTTTGCAGGGCTCAGTCACAGAGAATGCAGGGAAAATCAGGGAACTAAATGAGCACATAGTCGGTCCCCTTATCTGTGGGGAACACAGGCCAAGACTCCCAGTGGACGCCTGAAACTATGGATAGTACCGAACCATATGTACACTATGTTTTTTCTTATATGAACATACTCATAAGGTTTAATTTATAAATTAGGCACAGTAAGAGATTAACAATAATAATTAATAATAGAATAGGACAATTACAGCAATATAATGTACTAAAAGTTATGTGAATGTGGTCTCTCTCTTTCAGAATATCTTACTGTACTATACTTTCAGACCATGGCTGACCACAGGTAACTGAAACCTCAGGAAGTGAAACTGTTGACTGGGGGACTACTGTATGGCATAGCAGTTAGGAGACTGGCTTTGGAGTAAGACAGACCCAGTTTAAATTCCAACTCTGAAGCTTACTCTCTGGGTGAACTCGAGACAAGCCAACTTTCTTACCTTTCTGAATCACAGTTTCCTCAGCTGGAAACACTCTAATGTCTATGCTGCAGAATGGGTTTGAGGTTAAATGTGATAAAGCAAGTAAAATAGCTTATTGCCTGGAGCATAGAGTATGCTCAAGGGATTGTACATTTTAGAGTTTATTCATCACAGAATCCTGGACTCTAGATATCAAGAAACTGGGAGAGAGTAGGATTAAGGTACCAATCACGTTCAAGTGTGTCTTAAGAGCCTCTAGTTGCATGTCAACTAAAGTCCAGGTCAGGTTCCTGGAGGATGCCCATTCCCTAGGGAATATAGTGTTATTGATGGACTTTTGTCTACTTCAGAAAGGTAAAGCAAGTTTTTTTCAGGTAGGTTGTATCACACATTCCTGGTAAAGGAGAAGGGATCGTGGCCTTTCTGCCCTCTCGACTGTGTTTCCAAGCCCAGTGGAAGCTAGACTTCAATTAATCCAGGAAGACCTCATTATGTATTAGAAAGAACCTGCATTTTGAGGTCAGAAAGACAGAGATTTGTATGTGACTCACCATCTTTTAGTCTTTAATTTAACACACAGTTTTGAGGCTGGCCCAGTTCAAGGTATGGGGGGAGCGAAGATGGGGCTGTGTGAATACAGGGATTGATAAAAGCAATCAGTACCTTCAGGATGCTCGCAGTCCATTAGAGGAGGAAGAGCTATAAGCATATGCATATAAAATGTTGTGCAAGCTCACATGAAGGGATGCACAGGAGACTATGGAGTGCTTAAGGGGCTATACCATAGGTTTCCTGAAAGAAATAACACCTGAACGTAGTCTTAAGGGATGACGAGGATTTGGGGTTAGGGGTGGGACGATTTAAACAGTCAGAGGCATTATCTTCTTGGAGCTTCATTTTCCCTGAATACGAAATAGAGATCACATCTATTTAATGGGGTCATTGTGGGACATTCGAGTGCATCAGAGATTCTGTTGCATCAGCAGAACTTCAGCAGCTGTGAGCATTAACTTGAAAAGACTGTGATAATTTGATAGATAAGATGATATTTTAGTGTTGTTATATAAATGCATTTTATAAATTAGTGCAATTAAATAGCTTTCATATGATTATTACCCATTTATATTTTTAAACTGTGAACTTCCTGGCACCTAAAATCTCAAGCTTTAGAAGTCATTGCATTGCCTGGGAGAGTGATACACAATCTGAATTGGGATGGAAGGAAGTGTCAATAGTCATAAATTCTAGATGATGAGAAGGCTTTCAGAATTGGACCAAGACATGCAGAACTACATTTCTGTGAAATATCATGGATTTCCTTAATTGGCACAGATTTTTGGAATTTTTTTTCCCCTCACCATGACAATGATCCTTTAACTCTAATTATTACACATTCACTCTTTAATGATTTGCTCGTGTCTCCACGTTGAAGTCCTGCTGTGGCCCTGGAGACTTAGAGATGACCAAGGCATCATTTATGTCCTTAAGGATCATATTGTGATAAAGAGGATCGACTTGTGAGCAGATCTTTTTAGTATAATATAACTGCAAAGACAGGGATGTTCCAGGGGCTGCAGGAGGAGCACTTGGCACCCATCGTGGAGGTTCAGGAAGATCTTTCTAGAGAAGGAGTCAGTCCAGTCTTCCACCTCAGACTTGCAGAAATTATTACAGGAAATAGATTGTTGCATGGTTTTCTTTACTGGATTTACTCTAAGTAAATCCTTGTTCTTCATGCAAGATTCCTTACTTTCTGATCAGAATGAGAAATGCACACAGAATCCTTGGAGTTTATCGATTTAGTTTGGATACCCCAAGAATCATCAGTGACTGAACACAAAATTTTTGCCGATGGGAAAAATCCACTGTGAGCACCCACATTCTGTGTGTGATGGAGATAGTGTGCTGTGCACAGCTCACAACTGGGGCACAGATCCCAGGATTCAGTCACTACTAACTTACGGTGGCATGTTAGATAAGATCCTTGTCATTCCCCCTCTTTGATCTCCATTCATTCATTCGTTCAAAAATATTTACCAAACACTTATTGTGTGGCAGGTTTTATTCTGGACTACAGGTCAGCAAAAATTTTGTGGAAAAAACCAATAAGTAGACATTTTAAACTTTTCAGGACAAGAGGCAGAATCCAAGATATTAAATATAGGTACTACATAACAAGAGAGAAAATAAATATCTTAACATTTTTAATTGATAAAATTAAAAATATACATTTATCAGATCAAAAACAACAAAAAAATAAAATAATACTTGACTACTTTAAAAAAAACAGAACTACTAATGAGAAGAGTGGGATTACTTTTCTGGGTCTATGGTCTGATTGTTTGTGTCCCCCCCAAATTTATGTGTTGGAATCTAATCCCCAATGCAATGGTATTAAGAGGATAATTTGGTTTGATTTGGAGGTAATAAGGTCATAAGGGCTTCCACCTTCACAAGTGCCATTAATGCCCTTATTATAAAAGAGGCCAGAGGGAGCTTGTTCACCCTTTCCACTTATTTCAGGATGCAGCAAGAAGGTGCCGTCTATAAAGCAAAAAGCAAGCTCTTACCAGACACCAAATCTGCTGGTGCTTTGATCTTGGACTTATCAGCCTCCAGAACTGTTTATAAATTATCCAGTCTAAGGTTTTTTTTTTTTTTTGTAGTAGCCTGAATGGATTAAGACACTGGGGGATAACTTTCACTTAGTTGATGTTCAATATTGGTGTTCTCTATTATCAAATCAGACATTAATGTTGACCTCTAAAAGCAATTCTTATCTTGAAATCCTATACAAATAGGCAGTGAGCTGGATTTAGTTTGTGAACTGTAGTTTGATAACCACTGTTGTAGACACTAGGATGTAGTTTTGAATATGTGAAGAAAATCAAGTCAATTTCCTCTTGGAGCTTGCATTCTTCTGGGATTGACAGACAGCCAACAATTAAAAAGTATGTCAAGATTTTAAGAGACATGACATTTAAAGAAGGTACAGAAATGACTAATAAGCACATAAAAAAATGCTCATCACCAAGGACATATAATCAGAAACCCCATCAGATCTTACTTCAAAAGCGCTAGAAGGGTTAAAATTTAAAAAAGGATGACAACACCCAGCTGGTGAAGTGTCGAGCCTCTGGAATTCCCATACATAGCTATGAGGGTATAAAGTGGAACAATTGGTAGTTTCTTTTAAGTTCTTTACAATAGCCAAGAGTTGGAACCAGCCCAAATGCCCATCATCAGATGAGTGGATACGGAAAATGTGGTACATCTACACAATGGAATACTACTCAGCTATAAAAACGAATGAAATACTGCCATTTGCAACAACATGGATGGACCTTGAGAGAATTATATTAAGTGAAACAAGTCAGGCACAGAAAGAGAAATACCACATGTTCTCACTTATTGGTGGGTGCTAGAAATTAATATATAAATTCACACACACACACACACACACACACACACACACACACACACACAAACCGGGGCGGGGTGGGAAGAAGATATAACAACCACAACTACTTGAAGTTGATATGACAAGCAAACAGAAAGGACATTGTTGGGGGGAAGGGGGGGAGGGAGAAGGGAGGGAGGTTTTGGTGATGGGGAGCAATAATCAGCCACAATGTATATCGACAAAATAAAACTTAAAAAAAAATAAAATAAAAATAAAATAAAATAAAATAAAATAAAATAAATATAAAAACAAACAAACAAACAAAAAACCCCAACAATCCATGTACCCTATGATCCAAGAATTATACTCTTAGGTATTTAGCAAAGAAAGACAAAAATGTACATTTACACAAACCATTGTATGAGATATAGCAGCTGTATCCAAAAGAGCTCCAAACTGAAATCACCCCAAATGTACATAAATGGGAGAATGAATATCCAGTTCTGTGTAGGTGTCCTTTGATCCGCTCTGACAATCTCTGTCTTTTCATTAGTGTATTTAGGCCATTCACGTTTAAAGTGACTGTCAATATACTTGAGTTAACATCTGCCATGTTTGTACTTTTTCCATTGTGGCATTTGTTCTTTGTTCTTTTTTTTGTCTTCTGTGATTTTAACTGAGCATTTTGTATGATTCAAGTTTATTGGCTTTCTTGGCATATCAATTATAATTATTTAAAAAAAATTTTGGTGATTATGTTAAGCTTTACAACATACATTTTTAACTAATCTAAGTTTGTCTCCAAATAGCACTATCTGCTTCATGTGGACTGCAGGTTCCTTAAAGCAGAGTATTCCAAACTGCTCCCGCCCATCCCTTAGGACGTTGCTGTCACTCATCCCACTTACATGCTGCAATACAGCTCTTCCAGCTGTAATCTGCTATTGTTATACTGGAGCCCTGTTGATGTGGTGGTAAACTGGGAGGAAGGGGAAGTGTTCTGTGAATCTTACGAATAAATCTCAGTCTTTTAGTGGGCCTGTGTTGCTAGGCTGTGATATTCATGTGTTCTCCTCCACCCCTGCCCCCAAACTTGGATGAAACAGAAGGACTAGAGGGGCTTAAATGAAAGAAATGTCTTTTCTCTCAAGTGGGATAAAGCTCTGATAAAGTTTTTCCCCCTAAAGTGCAGGGCTGTGCTGTGGACACCATCCAAGGGCTACTGCACAAGAATTAATCTTCCCGTCCCCCTGCCATGGCCACAAAGTGTTCTTTCTTGGCTCATCATCAAGAGAAACTGATGGGTTTCTGGAAGTGAAATCCATAGAAATTTGGGGGCTGTCCTAGACTGTTAGGTTAGTCTCACTATGACTCCAGAAATTTGTCAAAATTACTGTTTAAGTGTTTCTACCAATTTGTGGTTTTAGCTGCTTCTGCTCCAGGTAAGCAGATCTCAGCTATGACTCTGTATTCACCTGTCTCCCCAGATTTGGGGGTGGCAGTTTCCCTGTGACTTCAGTTCTCTGATGGATACAAGAGAAATCACTGATTGTCACGTTCAGCCTTTTCTTGTTGTAGGGATGGGAGTGACAACTTATAAGCTCATCACCTGTTGAGCTGAAACCCCTTTGTGCCATATTTGTACAGTAGAACACTATTCAGTAATAAAAAGTAATAAAGAACTGATACAATAAACAGCGCAGTGTGAATCTTGAAAACATTATGCTGAGCAAAATAAGGTAGAAGCTAAAGAGAACATGTATGATTCCATTTATATGAAGTTTACCCATAGGAAAAACTCATCTATGACAGTAAAAATCAGAATAGTGGCTGCCTGTGGGGGAGGGTCAGGAATTGACTAGAAGACAGTATGAGAGAAGTTTCTGGTATGAAGGAAAGGTTTTATATCTTGATTAGGATATTGGTTACAAAAGTACATATATACACTTGTCAAAAATCATATAAGTGTGTACTTAGATACATGCATTTCACTTTGTGTAATTTTTACCTTAATGAAAAAAACATTGAAAAATAGATGTCATTTGAAGTTGTGGGAGTGCAGGAGGTCAGCTAAAGAGGGAGTGTGATGAGCACAGAATGAGTCAGAGGACTGAGCCCGGGGTGCCCCAGGCTAAGAGGTGAGTAAGAGCAGAAAGACCCGACAGGGACCCGCAGGAGGAGCTGCCCAGTCACGTCCCCTCTAAAGTGAGGGCCGTGAGTGAGACCAACATCAAGGTGTCTTCCAGCTTCAGCGAAACAACATCAATAAAATATTGATCAGGCACCGCTCTAAGGAACCCGGAGTCCATATCAGATCATGCTGGTTTGTACAATTCTCCAGGATTAATGAGGGGTAGGATTTCACTGCTTCCTCTGATTAGCTTCCAGGGGAAAAGAAGATAGCAAAATACAGTTTTGGGGAGAAATCATTATTTTGTAAGAAGTGTCACCAGAAGAAGTAGGGGCTGGGCTACGAAATGAATAGAAGGAGGTGAAACAATTTTAGACCTCAACAAGAGAAGGACAATGCAGGTAAGAAAAGAGACTGGAACAAAGTAGAAATAACCTTTAGTGATGCTTGAGATGACAAGAGAAAGTCAAAGTTTCAGGCAAAATAAGGAACAGGATCAGAGTGAGGAAAGAAGACAATCCCAGGAGTGTGCGTTTCAAGAGTATGAGTTAGTGGAGCTTGCAGAGGGCTGATTCGTGGAGAAGAGGTTAACTGGAGGATGCAGGGTCACGAGTAGAAAGTCTGAGGTTACGGGGTATCAAAGGTCAGATCACATACTATGTTGTATATTCCTCTCTACATGTTGTCCAAAGATGAACTTCAGCCCTTGTCTGTAAACAAAGATTGACTTTCAATCCAATTCAATTCAGCGGCTATATATAGATTGACTGCTGGGTACAATGCGATGTTCTTAGGGCTGCAGGAATGAAGACGCATGAAGCAGGGAGTTGGCTTACCCGGGTAAGTAACTATTACAAAACAGAAAATAAAATGAGAACAAAATAAGCAAAATAGAGTGACCAGCAACCCTCTGTGAGCCATCCTTCAGGAAGAAAACTTTAATTCTGATTTGGCAGACTTAAGGCTTAGGGAAAGCTCCTGAAAGGGGTGTTGTTCAACCTGTTAGGAAAGTTGTGTCTGCAAGGAGCAGAGGGGTTGGATTCCAAGGAAGGGAAATGACAGGACACTGTGGGGTTTGCTCAGAACCCATCCATCAGTTATTGTGACATCCTTCAAGGCCAGGGAAAGGTGGCTTTGCTGATGGCCCTCTCCAATGGCACCACCCGGATGCGTCATTCTGTCCCTCTGCCTCCCACGTCACTTTTTCCATAGGGAATTTCTCCGGCGGTGGCAGTAATAGCACAGTATTGACATTGTCTACTTGTTTACTTCTGCATGTCCTCATTCAGAATTTTTGCTTCTTGGGATCAGAGACCAGGCTCCGTTGACTCCTTTATCCTCTGATTGGCGTGGTTCCTGGCATGAGCTGGTGCTTGAGGATTCTGAGGACAACCATGAAAGGCAGGCAGAAGAATTAATCCTGCATTCAGTAGGCAATGGTGAACCATCAGAGGTTTTGTGTATCTTTGGAAGGTATCATGGGTGGCGGGATTAGCTACCATTTACATATAAGAGGAAATGGATAGGGTGTGGAGCTAGTTGTCCAGAGAAGAGTCATGATGACGCAAGCATAGTGGGAAGGAGAGCATTGATAAAAATTATTTTTGTTCCTATTTTTTTTTTATTCACCACTATACAAATGGAGGAGGGTATCATTTTGACAGATGCTGTACATTGCTCTAATATTTCTGGTCTAATAATTCTGAAATTAAGTGAATAGACTGAAGAGTTTTGTTTGTATTTATTGATTAGACTAAGCCCAAATAAGTTTACCTTAATAACTGATAAACTTTTGTTTCAGCATAATTGAGCACATCTCATAAGTAACGAATATGCATACGTACTTTTTTTCTATTACTAATAAGTAATAAGTATCAGAAATGCTTGAATTTCACAAGCAGCTGTTACATTTTGGGGGTTAGTTCCCATGGGGTGGTGCAGTGGTCATGTCTGAACCTTCATCCCCCACAAAGCACCCATCACTACCCCAGGCCACACTTTCATGTCCTTGAAAATCCTTTAGACATTGTGACTGTACCAGTGTTTTTGGAAATGGGCTGGAAGGAAAAGGAAAGGTCATTTGGCTAAATGTTTATTTCACAGTAGCAAACTGAGGATCTGATTTTGTACTCAACTTCTGTAGTGGTAGAACTGGACATAAAAATGCAGTGTACAGACCCAGTCATTTGAAACACTTCGTCGACCAATAGGTCTTCACTAAACAACGATGACAATGGTGTTTAATTAGGTCAAAATATAATTTGAATAATTGCTTCTTGAAAAAATGCGCATGTTGTATAATTTATTAAGATAATTTGTTTAATAATTTGAATGATTGTGTAATTTGTGCATGCATTATATGCTATTGAAGATAGAAAAAGGCCCCATGCAGATGACATTTTCATGTGAGAGATCATATACATATGCATATATATGTATATATTTATATACATTTATATATATAAATTTGTAACTTATATTCAAAGGGAGGGAAAAAGGGGACTTCTATGGACTGAATTGTGTCCCCCCAACGTTCATATGTTGAAGACCTAACCCCCAGTGTGATGGTCTTTGGGAGATAATTAGGGTTAGATGAGGCTGTGAAGGTGGGGTCCTCAGGGTGGGATTAATGGTTTTATAAGAGGAAGAGAGCTTGCTCCCGCTCTCCATCATTTGAGGACACAGCAAGAAGGCAGCTCTCTGTAAACCTGGAAGTGGGTCCTCAGCAGGAACAGAATCTGCCAGCACCTTGACTTTGAGCTTTCCAGCTTCCAGAACTGTGAGAAATAGACCTAAGCTGTTTAAGCCACCCAGGCTATGGTATTTTGTTATAGTAGCCCAGGCGGACTAATACAGGGACTGACATTTTGGCCACCTGTGTTATGCCAGACAATTATGTTCGGAAAGTTAGAGACATTGCTTTATTACTACAACTACCCTTTGAATTGGACTTATTTCCATTTCCAGGAGAAGCGAATGCTTAGAAACATTAAATAACTTCCCTGAGATCATACAGCAGCATGCAATGGAGGCAGACCCAAGTTTGCCAGATTCCTAAAATCTCTGTCTGCTAGATCACAGCTTCTGCAATGTGTCATTCAGGTGTTAAATAATAATCCTTCCTCACAAGAGTCCTAACAAGTCTTGAGAGAGGGTTGCTGGCTCTGGCAGGTTCTGGTTTTGTTTTTCAGGCTTTCCCTCTCTTCTGATGGTTTTCCAGGCTTTCTCTTGGCTTGTATTTCGTGGTGCTCCTGTTGGTCTGGAGCAAATATGGGCTTCCTTATAGCTGGGCTGATGTTCCAAGAATTTAAAATTCTTAACCTGCAGTGATGTAAAGTTTAACCCTAAATTTTTGTGCCTGAATTTGCCATATTTCAAAGGTTCTGTCTGTTCCTATTTGTGACACCGCAGATGTACACAGATGTCAAAGAGGAGGTGCTCACTTGCTTTTGACACAAGGTCTTCAGCAGCTTCCTGGGACAAAGCCACACCATGCCTCCTTTTCTCAGCTGATGGAGTGAGAAGAGTTTTTCAATATCTCTTGCTCCTGAGGTGAGAGAAATGACTCTCAGCCACAGCAACCCATTGCCGTGCCTTTACACAAATGTTTTTCCCTATGACATCCATTCTGGGTCACCTCGCTGGTCCATCCTGGCTAAGCATTCCAAATGCAACATTTGGGTCTTGAAGTTTAGATATGGGTCTTCAAAAAACTTGAGACATAAATATTTCTGATAGAAAATAGAAAATGAGATAATGAGTGTGAAATCATTTTATAGCTGGTGGGGTATCAATTAGTTACTGCTCTTGAGGACAACGAGTCTGATCATTTCAGTCCTCTCCAGAAGTTTTTCTGTAAGAATTCACCAGTGGATTAAATTACTTTTCTTTGAAGCTTTCAAAGTACTTTTGGAAGTGGGCCAGTCAGTGAAATGAGGGATGGTGGATTCTTGTTCACAGGAAGGCAGGATTGTACCAGGAAAGGGGTGCTCACTTCTGAATTCAGACTATAATTGCCAGTGGGCATTTGATTGCTCAGACTGGTGGTCACATTTGGCAGTGTGATGCATGAGACCCCAAACTGCAATAAAAGGAAAGAAGATTGCAGCTCACATGGTCAGCTGAAGTTAATATTGGAGCATGGAAAGGTGGTGGAGTGGCAGACAGCCAGGGGCCTGGGGATGACATAAAAGGAAGCAGCAGTCACCTGCTGAGACTAGGAGGAACCACAAGACCTCTGCTTGCTTTTCTTCTACAACAACAGAAATCACTTTAAGAACTACATCACAGAGCATCAGAATTGAGTACAGTGGGATAATGGAAATCACCCAATATGCTTGTTTGCCAGTAGTATTTCACTGAGTCTTTAGGTCCCCAAGAGCTGCCTTGGGACAGTTGTAAGGTAAAGGGAATGCAGACAGAAGGGGCTTTGGGTCCCACCATTGTCAACAGAACAGGTGACTTGTATCCATTTTGTATACTGTGGTTCACAGTAAGGTTTTGCTTCATCCAAAAAACAGTTTCTGCATCTGTATTATTCTGTTTCTGTTGCTTATAACAGAAAGCTTGAAACTGGGTAATTTACAGAGAAATAGAATTTATTTCTTATGGTTTCAGAGGGTGGGAAGTCCAAAATCCAGAGAGCACATCTGGAGAAGGCATTGTTCTTGTGGTGTCCCTACAGCAACACAGGGCATCACAAAGCAAGAATAGCTGAGCAAGAGAGAGAGCTAACCTCTTTATTCACTCTCCTTTTAATGCCATCAGAGCCACACCTGTTACTCCATGAATGGATCGATCCATTCACAAAGGCATAGTCCTCAAAATCTAATCACCTCTTGAGGCCCTACCTTAATTACAAAATTGGATTTCCCCACCCTCTTCATGCTGTCAAAGTGGGGATTAAGTTTCTAAAACATAAACTTTGGGGGACACATTCAACCCATATCAACATCTGAAGACAGTTTGGAAACTACTGATTTTGTCTAACCTATACAGAGTAGCTCTGAAACTTTATAGATGTTTCCTAAACCTGCAAAGTATGCTTATATTAGAGGATTGCTAGGATGGGAGGGTCTCCCTTGGGTACAGTAGCCTAAGGACAGTCCTCTGAAGAAGGTCATGGTGGTAAACAGAGGGCATCATAGCACACAGAAACTGGAGGGTGGGCACTCAGATTTGCAAGGGGATTCGAGGTGATTTGGTTGGGGGGTACCAAGAAGTGCCCACTATAGGCTACTTGAACTGTGTTCAACCTGGAAGCAATAACTACCTCTCTCTTTGCTCTGGATCAGTCCATGTTACGTGCTGTCTCTGGAAAAAACTGTAATATTTTCCTTACTCTTTAACTCCTTTCTCTTGTTCATATTCAGCTCAACATCTCCAGTTAACCTATCTTTCTTGCAGTTGACCTTTATGCTTTGTTTCTGTATCAGAAAAGCAGACCAGTACTGTAAAAAATTGGCTTGTGAAATTGAAGGCCTGGCTAAGCAAGTCTGAAGTCCATAGGCCAGAGTGTCAGGAACTCAGAAGGAAAGATGAGGGTCATGCATGAACCCCAGGAGCAGAGATGAAGTTTCTTGCAGACAGGCGGGAGTTTCTGAACTCAGGGAGGTCTAAGCCTTCTTTTAAAATCCTTACAGCCAATTTGCTCAGGTCTACCGAGAGTAATCTCTCTTTTGATTAACTTAAAGTCAGCTGCTTAGGAGTCTCAATCATCTATGCTATAAAATCCCTTTACAGCAGCACCTAGAGCAGGTTCAGTTTCCTGATCTCTGAAGAATGGCTCTCCCTCCTGGAACAACACACTTAGAGATTCATGGCCTGGCAACCGTCCTTTCAAATGGTCCTCAGTCCTCTCAACTGTGTATTGCCACCACTCCTGCCACATACCTCCCTGACATAGACAGCCCTGATTCCAGATGTAAAGCATTGATCTTAAATAGGACTCCTCATTTAGGAGATATTAAAGCCTAGAGCAGTGCAGAGACTTACCTTGAATCTGCAGCACCTAAATTAAACTACTGGATCTAGAATCCTCTCCCTTTTTAGGCCCTTGATATACCCATACAGCTGGAGGTCCAGGTTGCTATGCAAACAGCACAGCCACTTGGGACACAGAACACAGGTGGTCCTAAGATGCCATAGATAGCCGTGGTGGATCAGGATTCTGCATGGAGTCTCCTGATATTCCTATCATGGTATAGACCACTAGGCCTATGGAATATATAGTTATGGTATAGACCTCTAGTGTGTGGAGCAAGACAATGCCTTCAGTGACAGAGAACTATTGGCTTTAGAAAAAGAAGCTTCTGGTGGCCTCCTGGCCTCTGGTGGAGACTTATAGCTCGATGACAGGACATCATGGAGCAGGAAAATATGCAACCAGAACTGCCCATGATGAGCTGGATACTGTCAGTCCCACCCCATCATAAGGTCAGCTGAGCACATCAACAAACCATCATTCTATAGAGATGGTAAATTGGGATCAGAATTGGGCAGGCCTGGAGGGCAAAGGAAGTTAAAACAGGAGGTAGTCCAGATCCTAACCACTTCCTCTACTGCACTAACACTTCTCTCCTCAGCTCTCACCTATGGCCTCATCCGTGGGCCATTCCTTGCAACAAACTGACAGAGGAGAAAGCTGTTCTGGCCTGATTCACAGATGGGTCAGCTCCATATGTTGGTTATATTAGAAACTGGAAATTGAAAATTATTTCCAAGTGGCCCTGAAAGATAGTTGTAGGGTAAAATCTTCCCAGAAGGCCAGGCTGCCCATAGTACATTAACTTGGTGCTATGAACTGAATGTTTGTGTCCCTCCTAAATTCATATGTTGAAGCCCTAACCCCCAATGTGATGGTATTTGGAGATGAGGCCTTTGAGAGATAATTAGATTTAGATGAGGTCATGAGGGTGAGCCTCTCATGATGGAATTAGTGCCCCTATAAGAAGAGACTCCAGAGAGCTTGCTTGCTTTCTCTTTTCTTGCATGAACGAAGAAGAGGTCATGTGAGGACACAGCAAGAAGGAAGCCATCTACAAGACAGAAAGAGAGTCCTCACCAGATCATGAACTTTCAGCCTCCAGAACTGTGAGAAAATACATCTCTGTTGCTTAAGCCACCCAGACTATAACATTTTGTTATGGCAGCCTGAGCTGACTAATGCACTTGGTGCAGAAGAAAACACGGCCCAACTCCTGTGCAGACTCCTAGGCAGGAAGAATGGCTTGGCTGGTTGATCAGAGGCCTGAAAGAAGCATGGTTAGAAGATCAAAGACAAGGAGGTTTGGGAAAGAGGGAGGTGATGACGCTGTGGTGGTGGGCACACTACGTGCTGATCTTTGTGCATTACGTGGTAGCTCACAGAGAGTATTCACCATGGAGGGGGCACTCAGCCACCACACAGGCAAGACTCGTCATGGAATGTCAGCCTCATCCTCTATCCTCAGTGTGCCCAGTGCCCAGTGCCTGTAAAATGAGTCTTAGAACAGCTGTGCATGAGCCCAGCCACAGGGGCTCACACTCATCAAGGTTTTTCTAGGTTCTGTTGCTGCTTAATATGACTTGTGAGCTGCAGAGACCAATGCTGAGCTCTTGATATGCCACCATCCCATAAGGAGACCAACCAGCTATTTAGTGAGATCTCATTTATGTTGAATTTCTTGTAGTCTGGATGGAGTAGCGATTTGTCATTACTGGGACTGACACACATTCACCCTCCCTGCCCTCAGTGTCTCTCCAACATTGTCATTCCAGCTTTACAGGGGGCCCACATGATTTGATTCAGTCTGAGACCCATTTTATGCTACGGAGTTGCCCCAAAGGGCACATGACCATTGCATCCACCAGGCCTAATACCTACTTCTTTGCCCACTATTGGCCAGCCCAATGAAATGATGGAGTGGCTTATCAATGCTCAGTTTGTGCCCACTTTGGGGTGACACTAGTGGTTTGTGTTGCTTTCTTCCAGGATACAGAATATGGACTAAACATATTTGAGCCTAATGATCATTAATTTGACAGTGGCTCCAAACTACATGGTTATGCAATTTTATCAATTCAGAGCAGCCTGTGTGAAGGGGTAGATAAAAAGACATTTGGAATGATCCAAGGTCAGGGTTGATATTCATTTGCAATATCAACTATCTTCTTTGCTACAGAAACCTGAGATACTTTCCTTTTTTTTTTCCTTTTCATATGTACATATTTGTAGTCTATACAAACAGCACCTTTATTGTAAAGATGAAGAGCCAGTGGTCATAACGTTGATAAATTGTAAAGTGTATTTCTCACCCTTTTTAGCTCTTGTGTGCCCCTATGCACCTCTCCATATTCACTAGCCCACCGAATTGATCCTAAGGAATAGCTCAGTGGAGATGATGATTTGATGTATTTGAGTAGCCATGCATTAGTAGGTGGAAAACTGGGTGCCGGTACTGTGTGCTGTGCACAGCATTAAAAGCTGCAGGCTTCCTGTGTGAGGCATGAGGAGAGTATGGAGAAGCTGTGCGGTGCTATAGCTTGACCACCCATCCTTGAAAGAGGCCACTCATCATTGTCCTGAGCAGTCTCTTTAGCCACTGCAGACATCTGTTTTCCCCATTTGCAGAGTGGGATGATCGTGTGGCATGATCTCTGAGGACCCTTTGAGCCTTGAGTTTCTTTGAATCAGCTGTTACGTAAGGGTGTAGTTCCCCTCCTCCTGAAACAGTGGCTTTATCTTTATATCACTTACTGTACAAAAGGTGCCTGAGGCTTTCCAGTGTATAAGGTGCATTTCTGGGCACAGTGGGGATAAGGAAGGTAACAGGGAGAAAGCAAACATTTATGTTGGGCTTTCACATTTGTTACTTCGTTTAATCCTCACAACAGCTTACTAGGTAGCCTACTACTCTCGTGCTCCCAGTATGTCTGGCACCACCAGCTTGGGGCACAAACACATTAATATTTCATACATTTTTTGAATTATTGCTTTAGGATCTACTACAGTGATTGCAGAAGAGTCAGTGTCTTACTCTTGAGGCATTCCTATGCCCTAATTTGCTAAATGTTCTGGATCCAGCAGGGTGAGTCCTGCCTGCAGATGCCAGGTAGATAGAAAGTGGAAAGTCAGATCCATCCAGTTGTACAAAACTTCAGGCACTGCCCTGCAGAGATGGCAAGACAACTTAGTTTCTCACTGGTGTATGGATGTTTTTAACAACTTGGTGATTGCTGTGATGTCCAGAATGTTCTCAGCAGAGCTATCCATTCTTAGAACTGCTTAGTTCACACTGGCATGCTAGCCACTGGTCCCAAGCAGTGTCCCTCTACAGTGGTAGGGTGTTATTGGGCTCTGAGTCTCAGTTCCATACTGTGCCTGAACCAGCCACCCCCATAAGCACTGGCTTTTGTATTTCACCCCGGTCACCTCTCCTATGCCCTCTTTCACTCCACTGAATTTCCCTTTGTGGCTCTTGCTCCACTCTCTTGCAGTGGTGTAGGCCAGGCCCACCCGATTTCTCCTGAAAGGTGTTCCCGCCTTTTAATCTCAGGCTACTTGTGTTGTAGTCTTAGTTACTTCCCAAAGGACTTCTGCTCCTTTCAAAAATGGATCCCACCTTCTCTAAGGTCCTGTGTATCCTGAGGCATCTAAGTGAGGGGTGGACTTCATGGAACTATGGAAGGTTCTGTTTAACTTTCTCTCCAGTCAGTGGGAATCTACTGAAACAGCCCCCCCGCCCCACCCAGGCAAGTGTCTTCTAAGTATTGCTTTGCTGCCTTTACCTGCAGAGAAAGAGGTGACCAGAGTAATTTTTGAAGTTCTCCTGTTCCCTCTTTACACATATATTGTTGATGCTTAGAAATATTAAGTAACTGGCGCCAAATATTACCACTAACAAGTGGCAGAAGCAGAATTTGAATTCAAGGTTTTCTGAAGTAAATGTGCATACTCTTCATGCATACTCACGTGCAAAATTACAGCATGTGTAGACAAAGAATGAGATACAACGATCGTTCTGGAGGGAGTCACAGGTTGATTGCAGAGTCAGGGATACCACCTCAAAGCATGGCAAACAAAATTAGATAGGGTGAGTGTTGATTTAGTCAAGTCACACAGCTAACTTCTACCAGAGCTAGGAAATCAGTAATAGTGACTAACCTCTGTATAGGATTGTTACACATCATATCCTGTTTGCTTCTCACTACAACATGTGTGGTAGCTCTTATTATCCCCATTTTTTTTTCCAGATAGGAAAATTGTGACTCAAGCATGTTAATTATGACTGATGTTTTCATAGTCCCTTAAAATTTACAAAACACATTTCATTTTGTCTTTACCACATCCTTGTGGATGGGGTGCCCAAGGAAGAGGACCTTCAATTTTTTTCTTTCATCAGAATATATTTTGAGGTCACTGACAATGTTTGCTTCTTGCAGTCTGAGAACATTAATTATCTTTTGGAAAATTACCATTGATTTCTTTTAGTTACACATCAGTAAAACAGAAACAGACACCACATATTGTTCTGCTGAGCTGAGCTCTTGACTGGCCCTTGAAGAATTACTCCCCTCTCCATGTGGATTTACACTGCACCCTTGGTGTGCTCAACAGTGCTATTTAAGATTTATCAACTCAGACTCTGAGAAAAAAATGCCAGGACAGCCATTGCCCTGCCTGTCCCTGGTGATCTGACTCTGCCCTGTAAGTGGAAGGAAGACCGGTATGTTTCCTGAAGAAATGGGCTCTCCTACTTTCTCTTATTCCAGGTCAGAAAAGAAGGCAGCATTGCTCTGAATGTGGGCAGGGACTGGGGAAAGGACTTTCTTTCTGTGCACCAAGGAATGGCTGTCTGGTCTCTGAAGGAGGAGCTGCTGGAGATTTTTTCTTTGGTGAGTATTGGATGCCTCCTCCACTTGGAAGCCTGCCGGCTGCAAACAGAAATCCTGAGACTGGGTTAATAGCTGTGAGGCCCATGAAAAATCTTGGAAGCAACATGAGCAAGCATGGATCCCATGTAACACTGAGGTATTTTGAGGAGAAGTTAAGGGAAAGGACTGAACCGTAGTTTAGAACAAACTGTGGTGCTTTCTACCATAAAAAAAACCCTCAGGAGCAATGGGTGGCTGGAGAAAAAAAAATATGCAGCCAGTGTGGATTAGTTGAACCTAAAAACAACGTTTGGGCAGTCACAGAAATTTGGGGAGAGGAAAACCCCAGGAGAAAGATTAGCTACTCTGTCGATCTATAGTCGTCAGGGGGAGGCGTTCTTCTGATTTGATTATTAAAGGAAATATGTCTTTAATCTGTTCCCTGATAGTAAAGTGCAACAAACCAAGAATATTTTTGAGTTAGGAATAACAATAACAGTGCTTATTGTACACCATATGTTTTGTTTTACATTTATTAGTTTATTTAATCCCCATAACAATCCTGTGGGGAAACTGAGGCACAGAGAAATTAAATGACTTTCTGAGAGTTGTCAATGATCAAGGTGGGAATCAGTTCCATGTATAACTATTTTATTCTATTATAGATGAAGATTCTGAGTCCCAACTTGTTCGATAAATTACTGGAGATGAGCTGGGATTCAAGATATGCTAGGATTCTGATTGTGACTTCAGATTTGTGCTCTTTTCAGTCTTTTGCACAAAGAAAGAAGCAGGTGGGATTGGGTTCTTCCAGTTCCTGTCCTATGCACGCTTCATTCTCAGAGGGTCTTCTGTCTTGTCTGTGCATCCTAGTCCCTGTCGCCTTCCCACTCCATGTAATTCAAACACACACACAAGCACATGCATGCACACACATGTATACATATATACACACAGATATGCGCCCAGTTGTACATGCACGCATGCTTACATGTGTACACATACGTACATGTGTACACACATCCACACACACATCCACGCACACACACCTCTTTTCAGTGCTGAAATATCACTGCCTGGGCAGTGATACGGAAGATAGGCCCACCTGCATTGTGGCTGATTTTGTTAGTTTTAGATGATTTTGAAAGGTATGAAAGAATATTGTTGGTTACAGGTATACGTTTTTAAAATGTCAAGTCACTCTCAAAATGGATGCTCCTCCCTTAATAGACTTAGGCCGATCGCTTAAGTGCTGCAGTTCCTCCCACAGACAGGCTCCCAGCTCCTGCTCTAGATATTTCAAAGGCTGACACGGGCTGACGTCTCCCACAGAGACAGTATTCCAGTGACAGGGTTTTCATGTAAATTACATGGAATTAATGACTGGCAGAGGGAGAGACTTCATTACTCAGAAATAAAACAATCTACCAAATAAATTTAGGGCTGGTGTGGCATGGGGGCTGGGGCTGGCCCGTAGTTTGATAGATGTGGACTTGGACCTCAGTTCTGTGCTGGAAGAGTGACCTTCAGGTCTTCAAACTTGAGATTCCTTGCCGGAGAAACATGGGGTAGGATGACTCCTTTCTGCAGATGGAGTGAGGGTTAGCGATGGCAACTGTTGGGTTAGCCCAGTGCAGAGGATATAATTAGAGCTCAAAATATGGTAGCTTTGAAATGCAGATATTTATGCTTTTTAAAATTGAATAAAAATGATATACACACCCATAGGCAGGTATTAGCCAAGTGTCTTGGGACTGTGAGAAGATTCCTGCCATCTCCTAAAAACCCTTTTGATCATTCCTAGATTTCAAATCAACTAGTATACATTTGAGCACTTATGCTATAGGTAGACATAGTGTGAGTCCCATCTTCCTGTAATATCGAGTGGGCAATTGATATCCCCTTTCTGCATGACAAGGCTCCCATCGCTTGTTCCCATGCTGGTGTTTGGAAAACAGGATTTGGTCCTCTGGTTTTCTGAGTCTCATCCAGGTTCTGGATTGCCCAGTATAGTCCTTACAGGGACATCTGAACTTCTTTCGACTTTTACTTATTCCATTGGTAGCGGAGGTGGAAAGTTCAGGATGTAGGAATGACACACAGTTTGGGTTGAGGGCAGAAATTTGCAACCCTGTCTACATATCAGCATCAACTGGGGAATCTTTAAAATTCCCAAGGCCCAGGCTGCAGCCCAGACCAATTCAGTCTAAATTTCTGTAGATGGCACTAGGGTGGCAAAGTTTTAAAAGCTCACAGGGGATTCCCATGTGCAGCCAAATTTAAGAACGGTGGTTTGGATCTCTACAGACGTCATAAGCACACCATTAAGTCTATCTCTGTGTTTTCCAAACTTAAGGGATCATGAGAATCGCCTAAAGTATTTATTAAAAACACTGATTTCAGGGTCCTTCCCAGGAGATCATCATCCTTTCTGTCTGGGGTGGTACCTGAGACTCTGAGATTTTAACACTGTGAATTTGGGTGATTCTTCTGCTGTGTCAAATTGGGAAACCCAGCCTTGGACTGAGGGCTGCTCCTCAAGGGCATGGTGAGTTGCTGTTACTGACAGTTTACTTAGTGGCTTAAATAATAGGATTATAGATTGTCTTTTAAGGAAAGCGTCTTGGGGATCACTTAGTCCTACACTCTTATTTTATACATGAGTAAACTGAGGCACAGAGGGAAGTGACTTCTCAAAGTTCACATATTAATGAGCGCAAGAGCAGGCTGAGAAGCCAGACATCCTGTTCCCCTTCTGTTCTCTCTCCCCTGGGGTAGGATCAGCTCTGCAAACTCGGCATCATCAAACAGCCAGAGTGGTCAGCGTTTCTGAGCAGGCAGCCAAAATTGCTTTACCCTTAATACATCGTTATGACAAGGTGGTTGGTGCTAAACAAGGTCCCCAGGGGAACATAAAGCAGCACTTCCCTCAGGGCCCCACCCTATGGACTGGGCTAATCCATTTTGGTGGACAGTTAACCTCTGCTCAAGCACCCGAAAACCTTCATCTTCATTATTAACTCATTAATCACCTTAACAAGCGGTGGCACCTTGCAGCCCCGAGGAAAGGCAGCCAAGTAGGATAACACTGAAGTTAGCTTGTAAGTGCTTTAATAAATATAGTTTGAGGGCAGTCTCCTGGTTAATCATTAGGGCTGTAACTTAGAGAATGTCTGCTTTGACGGCATGTGGAATCCTCACTGACACTCTATGAGGATGGAAAGGTTAGGATAATTAACACTTTTGACTGAGGAAGAACTAGGCAACGTGAGCCTGCACGGGCAAGGGGAACATGGTGAAACTTATATGTTTACTGGATAGAATTGTCAATAAAGAGTTCAAGTGTTAGATCTCATGCTTCCCATCTCTGATCCCGAATTTCTTCCTTTTGGAAAACTGGTCTATTCTAGGCACCTTCAAGCAGTTACTTGTGGGGATAAATCAGACAGTGAGGTGAAAGGACTGAGCATTTTTCTTATGTGGAAAAGGCTGTCATCAGGCCTGACCAAGATGTGTCCCCTTCAGTGCAGACTGATGACCTGTCACCCCTTCATGCTGCTATTTACTGAATATATACTTAACCATTATTAAGCAATAGAGTTGCTTAGTAATGAAAATAATTAAGCAGTATCAGGCAAAGGCTCAGTCTTCCCTTAAGGAAAGGTGGAGAAAGGGGCCTACCGGTGTAGTGCTGGGTTCTCAGCCAGGGCCACAGAGAGCTCAGCCCCATCCGACTTGCTGTCTCACTCTGCAAGAGTTCTACAGGACCTGACTTTATTCTCTTGGGAAGACCATTCAGTGGCTGTTTGTGCTTTTAGGCTCCTTGAGCATGGTTGACTCCTCGTTGGCCCTCTAAATACCTTCTAAAAATACATCTTCCCACAGCATTTTGATAAACAACATCTTCTTTTATTTTATTTCTACTGATATTTACTTCCCCTACAGGTTCTCACTGGGCACTGACTGGGTGACTCAGCCCTTAGCAAGGCCCCAGGCACTCAATAAGTACAGTAGATCCACAGATGGGCCTTATTTCTCCCTAGGCACCTTGTCTGGCTCAAGAATAGCACGTGATACAATCAGAGGTGACAAAATTTTGTTCAGACTTCTGGAAAGGAACTCCCTGTTTATCCACCGTATTTAATTTGAGAGGATGCAAGGTATGAAGCTGCTGCAACCTTCTTGTGCCCTGTCTGAGGAAGGAGCCCATGTGCAGGGAGGCAGAGCTGAGGGATGGGGACAGGAAGTGACCAGGCCATGCCAAGATCAGGCAGTGCCTGAGACATTCTTTTGAAATATTCAACTACATGAAACCATTGCCTGAGTCATTTGGGTCAGGATTTCTGCCATTTGCAACTGAGAGTCCTAACTGAGATAAATCAGCAACCTTCTGATTATTATGGTGGTTTTCCCTGTATCTCAAGATTGGGAAAGCAGAATGTCTTGGGTAAGAAACATAAGGATACTGGTTGCTAAAATGAAACATTTACTGCGGATTAATATGTTGTTATTCTCCTGTTAATTTAGTCAGTGTCAGGCTAACATTCATGTTTGACCATCTCTCAGTAGGCTGAGAATATTTTTCTTCTGGATCTTCAAGGCTGTGGCCCAGAACTACAGAAATAAAACAATCTACCAAATAAATTTAGGGCTGGTGTGGCATGGGGGCTGGGGCTGGCCCGTAGTTTGATAGATGTGGACTTGGACCTCAGTTCTGTGCTGGAAGAGGTGACCTTCAGGTCTTCAAACTTGAGATTCCTTGCCGGAGAGACATGGGGTAGGATGACTCTACTTGCTAAGAGTCTTTCCCTCGTGACAGTGTCTCCCAGCCCATATCCACAAAACATGCAAATATATATATACACACACACGCTTATATATGCACACGTGTGTGTAAATGTGTGTGTATGAAGTTGTCCTATGCTAAGTACGTGAATCATTATTTTAAACTTAGAACAGGCATTACCCATATTTGTATGAAAGTTTTATGATCGTTATTTGTAAAGCCTGTGTTTTAGTATATAAAAGTGGGTGCTTTGGCCTCTCCGGCTTGGCCCTGGAAGTTGGCTCCCTGGGTAGCCACAGCTCCTACAACTGAGGCCTATCAATCCTTTCGATGACCTTGAGGGGCTGGCAGGTCATCAAGGTGCTGTACTAAATCTGGATGTTTTCTTACATTTTGTGGAAGAGGTACACAGGACAGCTCCAAATCTTTCAGGCTCAAAAATGTGTATTTTCAGACTCTTTTACACTCAAGGAATCTGTTTCATGTTTTCTCCCTCCTGAATGGTCAATGAAAATGGTCTTTTTTGGCAGAAAGACCTTCTATACATTGAATTTGTTTGACGCTAAAATATCTGCATGAAAGATGTAAAATCACCTGATCTTTCTGTGATTGTTTTTATGATGCCAAGGATTCAGATGTACTATTTGCGAATCTGAAGCAGAATAAGTGGATTTTTTTTCCCTTTTAACCTGACTGTTTGGCATTTAAAAACCTGTCCCAGAAGCACAGACATGAGACAGACTCCCTGACTTCTCTTCTTCTTGCTCCAAAAGGCCTTGTGTGTGTGTGTGTGGGGGGGTCCCTCCATTATTTAAATACCTTCACTGACTCCAACTGAGCCCAGAAACTGCCAGGATGAAATACTGTGAGCACGACTGGTCTCTCATTTCCTCCAGTTTCAATAGAAAGCTTTGGAAGTTAAAGATTTGTAACTATCTCCCAATTCAGAAAGTTCACATATATTCTTAGGCTTTGGATTTTCATTGTTGGTGTTGCTATTGAGCTCAGACTAAAACTCTTATAGCAGATTAAAATTTCATTGTCAACAGTTTTACCATTTTAAAAATCACTTATGTGACAACTCCAATGGCCAGGCACTGTGCTAGGCTCTTCAAAGATGAATATGTCAAGGTCCCTGCTCTAAAGACCTCCTAATATTGGGGGCGTGCAAAAATTAGTTTTAGTGAAACATAATGAAATAAGTGTTTAAAAGAGGCACAGGCCAAGGGTGTGGAAGTCCAGAGGAAGAGGTAAAATTCTGCCTGGGGAAATCAAGGAAGGCCTCCCAAACGTAGTGGTTTTTGTGTTGAATCTTA
This sequence comes from Cynocephalus volans, assembly GCF_027409185.1. NCBI lineage: Eukaryota > Metazoa > Chordata > Mammalia > Dermoptera > Cynocephalidae > Cynocephalus > Cynocephalus volans. The sequence continues at coordinate 88,822,908 of NC_084474.1, forward strand.
AAGGGTTTCAGAGAATAGAACGAGTGAGGAAAATTGAAAATTCAGGGGATGTCATCAACAAGGCTTGGAGACGTGAAAACAGATTTCACATGTGAAGGTAAGAGGGCAATAAACCCAGAATGATCCTGGAGTTCATGCCAAGCAAGAACAGTGCAGAGCATGCCCTCTCCTCGGTCCGCACAAGTGTGCGTTCTGGGAGATGTGCAGATAGGAAAAGGAAAAGACATCTCTCGGTTTTCCTTTCCTATGACTCCAGCCTCCCCCACTCACCCCACAACCTACTACGCATGCCCACTTGTGTTCCATAAGATTAAAATACCTAACCTTCCTTGTCCGTTGCCTAGTCTTTATGCCTTCAAGTTTGTATATTATTTTTTTTTTATTTTTTTTATTTTTTTTAAATTTTATTTTGTCGATATACATTGTGGCTGATTATTGCTCCCCATCACCAAAACCTCCCTCCCTTCTCCCTCCCCCCTCCCCCCCAACAATGTCCTTTCTGTTTGCTTGTTGTATCAACTTCAAATAATTGTGGTTGTTATATCTTCTCCCCCCCCCCCGCCCGGTGTGTGTGTGTGTGTGTGTGAATTTATATATTAATTTTTAGCTCCCACCAATAAGTGAGAACATGTGGTATTTCTCTTTCTGTGCCTGACTTGTTTCACTTAATATAATTCTCTCAAATGCTGCCTTCTTCTAGCCTTTTTACCTGGATGAGACAATCCTCTCACCCCTTAAGATTCAGGTTGAGACCACCATTTCTGGGAAACTCATTATTTTTCTGTGAGCAACTTTATGTTCCTCATCCCCTGTGTTCCCATGGATCTATTTATATACGAACCCTTCTGGATGTAAATGACAGAAACTCAACTCAAACTTGTGTAATCATAAAAGCAAATTGTTGGCTCATGTAACTAGGATATGGAGATGATGGGAATTATTTTAAGGCTTAAATGTTATAATTAGGGCATTGGTGTACTTTTTCTCTCTCTCCCTTTTGGCTCGGCTTAACCCAGCTTTAATCTTAGCAAGATTTTTGAATATTGAGGCAAATTGGCCCTTGGCAATGCCAAGTCTTCATTGCCCTACATGTCAGAATCCTAAGTAGAGAGACCCTTTCTCTCTTTCAGTGTATAAATACTAGATATCATGGTGAGCCCTTGGCTGTCCTGGCAGATTTATATGCCAAAACTTAAATTATCTCTGTGGTCAGGGGAACAGATTTGCTTGTTTGCTTGGCCAGACTCAAACCACATAGAATGGATTCCCCACAGGAAGGAGAGCTTCGATTATCAGGAGAAAAGGGAAAAGGCAAGCTAAATAAGCAAAAGAAAACTGCAAAACACCCATGTTACCACTCTATTCCTATAACATTTATCACACTGACCTGATGGTTGGTTTACCAGTCTGTCTCTTCCTCTAGACTGTGACCCTTGGTGGCAGAGACGGAGACTGACCCATCCCTGTGGCAGGGGGCCAGGTGTGTAGGAGAAGGGGCTCAGTAAATTATGGTTGAGTGAGTGAGTCAGTCAGTGAATACGGGGATGGATGAATAAACCCGCCAGTGACATAGATGGATCAGGTAATGTCATTTGCATGTTACACTTTTATTCCATCATGTCTAGCCTGGCCTACCTTAACAGACTTTTAATTATTCTCCATATCACCAGTCTTTGCCTCCTCTAATCCATTTTTTAACCCAGCAGCCAAACTGATATGCAAAACATGCAAATATGATCATTTTATTCCTCTGCTCAAAGCCTTTCCTCGCATTCGGGATATTGAACCAACATTGCTGTAGGATGTCTAAAGTCCTTTATGATCTGGCTTTGTCTGCTTCTCCAACCCCATGTCTTGCTACTGTCACCTCCCCTGATACCAGTCAGCACCCCCACCCCATTGCCAACTGCAGACTCATGTGTACTTTACAGTCTAGTCAATTTGAATTGTTTTTATTTACTCAAAGACATCAAGTTTCCAAATCTTCATTCCATCCCCCTGGGGTTTTCTCCCTCTTCCCTCCCTCTTCACCTGGCTAACTTCCACTCGTGCTTGAGAGCCCAACTTACACATCACCTCATACGTGAACACTTCATGGCCCTCCTATGTGCTGCTGCAGGACCCCCTTCTCCCCACAGAGACACGTATCATACTCTGCTGCACCTGCTATTTCCTTATTTCCTTATCTGTGTCACCTGCTGGCTAGACTGTATGCTATAAGGACGTATAATACATCAGCTTTATTCACTACTGTATCCCTACCACCTAGATAAAATCTGGCACTGAATGAATGAATAAATGAATGTATTTATCGAGTCCCAACAGTGTGCTAGGCACTTGGTATGAAATGAATCTTGAGGGGTGATCATGATACAGTCCCTGCCTGGAAAGGGCTTCTTGTCTCTATACAGAACAGCTGAGGTTCAGAAAGGCTGCAAGTGGCAGAGCCTGGCACTGAATCCAGTCCTGGCACTGAACCCAGTCCTGACTCCAGATGCAGGCTCTTCACTTCACTTCACTTCAGCTGAATCTGTGTTGATACCCAGCTTGCATCTGTTTGGATAGAGCTGCTCGTGGTTGGGTCTATCTTGAACTAGATTTGGATGGTGAGGAAACCCGAGAATCTCATGACTGAGTCAATCTCAGTGAATTGGTATTTAGGCCAAGAGCCATGGTCTGAATAATTGTTTTCCCATTCATCTGGAGAGAGGACTTGTTGACAGTGATTGGCTTTGGAAAACACATTGGGACTAACACCCATTCCTATTTTGTGCATTAAAGCATGGGCCTCAAAATATACCTTAGTGAATAATGAAAGCTGCCTTCAAAGCTGAGCTGCTGATTTGCTAGTCGCTCTTGCTGGACAGGCTTAGATTGTAGCAGCTACTTCTGTAGTCATTCTTGACAAGTACTTAGAAGATCCAAGTTGGAGTTTCAGCCTGACTGGTAGGCATTTATGTGACCTTTTTTTAGTTCCTGGGGTAATCAATCTTCATTGATCTAAAGCTGCTGTGGGAATTTTATATTCTTTGTTAGTGTTTGGTTTAATATATAACTTAATTCTGCCTAATGAGACATAAGAGAAAACCGTGCAAAGAGCTTCATTTCCAAATACATAAAAAGAGCTTTAAGAGAGACAGCATTTAGCACATCCTCCTCTTTTCCTGAGAGGTTTTTATCGACAGGATATGAGCCTGAAGTTGGAGAAGCTCTCCTGTAATCCTAAGGCAATGAACAATGAGGGGGAAAAAAAAAATCGTCAAGGCTCTAAGGACAGAAAGAGTTTCAGTCTTTGCTGAGCCCCAGAACAAAAGCTCCAGTATTCTGGTTCTGTGAGATAATTTAAGGTCTTCCTTATTGCTTAGAGCCACTCTAAGTTGGTTTTTTTATTACCTGCAGACAAAAGCATTCCTAATGAATACATATGGTGTCAATTAGGTTAGAGTTGTTATGTTATACCAAAGCAAAAACGAAAAGGATCTGCTGATTGAAGCAAATCAATAACCATACCATGCCTTTCTAGATTTACTAATCTGTCAAATGGAGAAAACATAATTGATCTTGAGAAATGCCAATGAGGGAAAGATTGTGTTAACTTTTAGGACACCAGGAGTGGTACTTTAAATCTCTGCATTTGAAATGTATATGTACATACCATTGTTCATTCTATTTCAGGTAGATCCTACTTGAAATTCATTTTTCTAGACAGTCTGTCATACAGGGAGAAGAGCAAGGACATTGGAGTTATACCTGGGATTGTATCCCAGATTCTGCTTGACAGGTCATATGGCCTTGCCCTTGTCTGAATTTAGGAGGCTGTGCTTGTAAATGGAAATGACAAAGTCTACCTCTAGGGGGTTGGGAGATCAAATCAGCTAATATAAAAGGGCACAAAATTTTAGTTAGGTAGGAATAACTTCAAGAGGTCTATTGCACATTATGGTAACTATAGTTAATGACAATGTATTTTATTTTTGAAAATTGCTAAGGGATTAGATTTTAAGTGTTCTTATCACCAAAAATAAGTATGCCTATGTTAATTAACTAGATCTAGCCATTCCACAATGTATACATATTTCAAAACATCATGTTGTACAATGTAATAAATACATACCAAAATAGTATCAGCTAATATATGTGAATGTGCCAACTCAGACCCTGGCATGTGATTGGCATGCAATAAATTTTAGATAACTGTTATTTCAATGTGTTCCATGTAAGGTAATTTCATAGTTTATAAAATATCACATCTTATATCACACTTTGAAGGGCAACATGTTATTCTTTTGGTGTAACTTGCTTGTCCATGAGGAGTATTGCATTTATGGTGATTAAAACTTCATTTAGCTTCATCTTGAGTAGTTGATTTTGATTCTCATGTCTCCTGAACCTCTATCTGATCAGTTGCAGAACTAGTCATTCTTTTTGTATTTGTTTTCAGAAATGGAGTTTGGTTGGAGCATTGGATAAGTGCAAGACAGTTATGTGAGGTGAGGCTGATGAGGGTAAGCTGAGGCTGAGGGTGAGGAGCCTCTCATGAAGTTAAAGAGTTGTGGTTTTATGCTGTGGACACAGGGGAGTTGTAGAAGAGGCTTCAGAAGCAGAAAGGATTTTGCATCAGAACAGAGGGTGCTTGGACAGAAGGAGGGCAACAGTATAGTTCATCCATCTCCTCTCTGCTTTATAGACACCAGCAATCAGCACACTGACTCACATGAAGCTCTCTCTGGTTCCATAATAGGCCAAAGAGCTAAAAGACTAAAGAAAATTTCAGCATTTCATTTGGGAATTTTGAAAACAGGAATTCTTTGGGGAGTCAAAATGGTTAGTCACAGGCAAAATTGGAACTTTTGGAAAGCTTTTTCTTCTTTAAAATATTTCTTTTCGTCACACTTGAATATACAGTAGGAGCTCTGAGTGTGTCTTACAGGAAGAGACCTGGGTTTGCTGAGTTTGTTACTGGAGAGAACAGTGATGGGACATCTAGCAAATGGAATCCTATTGGCCCACTAAACATTAGAGGTAGGGAGGACATTAGGGATCTTATGGCTCATGCTTTATTTTTATAGATAAGGACACAGAAGTCCAAAAGGGGGAGTGACTTGTCACCTCTTAAACACAGCCGTGTTATGCTTATTAATTTTTCAATGTAAAGTGGTGGAAAGAAGAGTTTAAGGCAAATTTCAGGTGAGAATTGGCTTAGTTATTACAAAGTTTCATTTCTACTCTCTTTTGTAACTTTATTGAGTATTATTTGTGAGGATCCATAATGGATTCTGAAGATACAGAAATCTACATGGTATGACCCCTTCAGACATGCAATCACACAATTACCCCTTTATGAATACTGATTTTGTAGAGCTTCCTTGGAATGACAGAAAACTACATTCAAACAATGTCAAACTCCAGTCTCCCCATGCAGCTGCCAACTTATACAAAATACCACAAGAGAAATATATGAAGGAGACTTTCTGGAAAAAAGAATAAAAAAGAAGCCACCAGTTGTGACTGTTTGGCTCTGGTGTATATTTCCTGTTGAGCCATTCCAGAGCTGGGGAGTCAGTTTGGGTCAGAAGAAATACCTGTGAATTGCATGTGGCCCAATCCAGGTCACCGAGGAAAGAGACCATTTCCCCCTTAGACCGCAGAAGACAGCAAAGATCTAAGAAGCCTGTTGAAGGGCACTCACTGCCCCTGGGTCTGTTTCCTGCTAGTTCTTTCAAGGCATGAGTGAGGCTCCTTCCCCTCATGGTTCTTCATGCTTCAGCAGAGCCCAGTGTGGGAGAAGAGAGAAAAATACATTTCAAAGAAACAGAAGACTTCCCCGGGAAAGACCATGCCACGCAGATGCCAGGGCCTTCATCTCACTCCAAATCCCTCCTCTTCTCTCATCACAGACACCCAGATGGCCATGCCCACTCCCCAGCTTGGTACCCTAGTGGCATCCTTGCTTTGATCCATATCCAAAACTCCTTTTCTGGCAGATGTTGGCTAGGGGATATTGGAACTTTCCTGGAGGCCAATGTTACTAACCACAGCAAGAGGACCACCTCTGGCTACAAAGTAACTTAGATTATCCTGCTAAATACTAAACTTGCCTGTGGTTGGAGTTTCAAGGGAAGAACCTCATGATAGTTTACTTAGTTGCTTTTGCATATAGGATTCATTTATTGACTCAACAATGAAATCATTGAAGTCCTACTGTGCATCAGGAATATCAGAAAGGACAGTTTGTCCTTTTATCCATCTTGGAGAACTATGTGCTATCATGGAGATTGGTTTCTAGTGGCAGAGATGCATGGTGAGTAAGAAAATGATCATCTTTCACCAACTCGAAGATATCATTGATTGTAGGATGCCCCACTGTTTCATGGGCCACTGGGAAAGAAATTTAATGCCAAATAAACTAAGATATGCCAGCTTAAGTAGACACTTGTGATTTCAGTGAAGGTGCTGTGAACACCTGCATTCAGAGTCCTGCACGCCACATGCACCGTGGATATGTATCATGGTGAGGTTTTATCTGCTTGACTACACGGATGCCATGAGAGGCTGCTTAGCTGAGAGCACAGACAAACTCTAAAGTGTGATTGACTTAATGACACTTGGAGATGAGTGCTGATATTTAGGACCCCAGACCCAAGCCTGTTCCTTACGGGAACACAAGCCAGGATGCACAATCAATTGCAAGATACATCTTGATTTTGAAGATGTGAAAAAAATATATACATATATAAAATTATCTTACAAATAATGAAATATGATAAATAGTGTTAATAATTATTGCTAAGGAGAAAAATTAGCAGGAAAATTTTAGACAAGGTATGCAGAGAGAGATGATTTTTGAAAAAATATTGGAAGGCAGCAAGTCTTATCAATATCTGTCAGAGGAGCCTTCCAGGAAGGGGAAACAGACCATACAAAGGCTTTGAAGAAGGGGTGGGTCTGGTCTGTTCCAGGGACAAGGAGGAGGCCAGTGTGTCTGAAGCATAGCAAAGAAAATGACAGAAATACAGAGAGAGGAGAATGGAGGTTGGATTTTGTATGGACTTTTGGCCATTTTAAGGATTTTGGTTTTACTCTGTGGGAGACAGGAAGCCATGTGAAGTCTCCTGGCAGAAGAGGGATGTGAACTGATTACATTTTCATGGGCTGGGTCTGATTGCTGTGCCGAGAACAGGCTGCAGAGGAGTAAGAGCAGAAGGAGAGAGACCACTTAGGAGGTGACTGCAGATCTGGAAGGAGAGAGTAGTGACCATGAAAGCAGTGGAAGGTGGGCACAATATGGAAATATGTTGAAGGTGGAGCTGAAGGATTTTCTCAAAGACTGAAAGTGGAAAATGAGAGAAAGAAGAGTCAACAATGACTCCAAGGTCACCATTTTTATGATATTTCTCTGTTCCCTTCAAATAGGTTGTGTGAGCTCCCTCTCTCCCTCACCATTTACCTTCCTGTGCAGTATGCATAAAGCAAATGTACTTCACAGGGCCTGGTTCTCCAAAGACTTGCAGTTTCAAATACTGACCTTGCAAAGGACAGGAAATTTTCCCCAGGCTACAGTCTCTGTTGTAAGATAAAAAATTGTAGCACAGCAAGGTTGCTGGCTCAAAGACAGACAGGTTACTGATTGATATGTAAAGATACTGGGAAATTGCTGTAAGAAGAGAATGTTTGCTAAAATCAAGCTTTTGTTAGTGGATCAACTTAATTGCATTACAGAATGTCACCTTACTGAATGTTACCAGCTTCTATTGTTAAACTTGTTAAACTGTACTTAGCAAAAATCACACCTATGTCCTCTCCCTGGAACTTCCTGGTCTGGAGAATAAATGTGGGAAGAGAACCCCAATTCATGGTTAATTTCCCAAATGGAAGGAATCCCTCTCTCTTGAGGGTTCTGGGAGATTAACCCCCTTTTGGGGCTTCTCACTGCTCAGAAGAGATGGGCTTTGAGTAATCTTTGGTGGCTCCATCACCCAGAGGAAAAGGGGTGACAAATCCGTGGGAAGCAAAGCAACAGCTTCATGCTTCTAGAACATTCTGTACTTCTCTGGATCACAGATCATATTCTTCCTGTATCTCAATTTCTTTATCCATAAAATGGAAATGAGATTAATAATGCAGACCTCATGGGGCTTTGTGATGATTAAAATAGATAATATATGTAAAGTAGGCATTATATGCCAGATACTTTTCAATACATGCTTCAATGTTACTTCAATAAATACTGTCCATTATTTCTATTAACTTGTTTTATTATCTCTATGTGCAAAATTTTTCATGTTGGTTACCGTGCGTGGGTGAGGTGGGCTCTCAGCCATCTGCTCCTGCCTGGGCCTCTGCCCACTACTACTACTTCCTGACAAGCACATGTGTCAAGGGAGGAGGAAAAATTGGATTATCAGAACCCAAGACAAACATTGGGTAACCTTGGACCAGAGGTCGGGTCTGTCTGCTAGAAGGGCAGGAGCCCATGTTTTTCTGTTTCTTTCTTTTCCTCCTTCCTGTGCCCACATGGAAAGTAAGTGGATCTAAACATGGCTTATTTTCTTAGGTCAGGTCAAGCAAAGGTGCTCTCTGCTCATGGTTCCTTGTAAATGAGAGAGGGAAGGATTCAAAAGCCTCTTGTGACCCAGTCATCTCTTTTTAGCTCTCTGGCTCAAATACCACTGTTCTGAGAAGTCCTTTGAAAGATGTGATCCAGCCACATTCTGGTAGTCAAGCCAGAGAAGCTCAGTTAAGGCTGCATGAGTTAATTATGGGATGTTGTGGGGGGGGGGAATCTAAGAGTCCATTATTAACAAGGCCCTTTATTAAGTGTGCTGAGGGGCTTACTTGGATGAATAAGACAGCTGCTTACCTTTGCTCCAGAAATAACTTCTCATTTAGGAGGAGAGACAGGTGTATCTTTGTGCAGGTCCACTCTGAGTATTTCTCTGATCTTCCTCTCACAAGGTTATGGTAGCTTTAGGTGTGATACAGCAGCAGCACTGTCAGTTTCACTCAGGGACCAAGGTTCAGCTTGGGTGGGGCATTGCCACATGGCAAGAATTAGCCCCAGACTGGAGTGAACATTGTCACATCTCTCATCAGAAACTGAAATTGCAAATAGACTTCTCTGACACAGAATTCTCTCTCTCTCCCTTGCTTTCCTTTGCTCTCTCCCACATCTCTCTCCTTGCTTTTCCCCAGGTAATCTTTTTCCAGAACATTCCATCAGCATCGGAATGGTGGAAGTCCTGAGGGGTAAAGGGCTGAGGCATCTCTGGCTGGAAACCTTACGTGCCTTTAGCCTGTGAGACATGCAGCTCATGGCCCCTAGAACCCTTTGGCTGCTCTGGGTTAGTTTCATCACAGCTCTTTGACTAGTTAGGTTGACATAGCTCTATGCCCCCAGGTGACTCACTTAACTTTTCTGGGCCTTAGAGTTCTTCCATTTAAAATAGGGTAGAGGAAGGGCTTGGGATTCAAAAGTACTCAGATCTCTCCTTGCCTTGAAATCTTGTGAGTTGAAGCCATCTTTTCTATCTTTGTGCCTATTACCAGGCACTTTGGTGTCTAAATATTTTCTATGTTCTAGCTCAAATGGACTGGGCAGAGGTGCCACAGTCTTCCTCAACGGCCCATTCTGGATTTTTGTTTACCTCACCACTCTGAGAAAACGAAGTTGCTCTTTCTCATGCTTAATTAAGATCTCTCTCGCAGACAATTTCCTCTGAGTAGATTTCATGAATATAGAGAACAATAACTAAACGCCCTTTTCACATAGAGCATGTCAATGCTCACATATACAAGTTAATTTTCTTTTACAGCCCTATATTTAGCCCCATTTGGGCCTCATTTCCATGCATTTGCATGCTGATATTCATATTTATGTAGATATATTCCTGGATTCAATGGAAAAGAATATCCTACACAGAAGGTTGGAACTGACGATTTGTTCACAGAGCCTGAGCCTAAGATTCAGGAGAACTTCTTTGGGCAGGACTGCCAAATTAAATACCAAGCTGCTTTTTCTGTACTGTGTGCAAATGGTTATGAATTATATTTTCTCATTTGTCTTCTGTCAACAGGAGAGCAGAGGTAGAAGCCACACACAGAAGATGTTCCCCCGGCCAGACAGTTCTGACGAATGACATAGGTCTCTGAGATGTGTCAGGCATTTGGGAAGAAATGGACCACGTGGGTGCCAGAAATGTCAGTCCCTTGCCAGGTAGATGCCACTCCTAACATGTACTGTACTTGGCAGCCACCACTGATCCCTTCTATCATATGGCTTCCATGTCTAGAACTTAAACAGAAAGTAGCAGCTAGGGAGGTCTAATATTAGGATATGCACAGCTCTCACGATGCCTGTGAGTTAAGACCCCAGACTGGGAAAGCTAATATTTATTGACTCCCTATCATGCTAAACAGTGTGCTGGTTCTTTATATGTTGTCCTTTAAAAATGGCCTATTAAACAGACATTATTGTTTCCATTTTTCAGGTAATGATACTAAAGTTCAGAGAGAATAAGTGACTTGGCTGGGCCAAGTAAATGGCAGAACCAAATGTTGAAATTAGGCCTGTTTGATCTCAAATATCATATTTATTTCTGCTTAATCGGGTCTCAGTAGTTTGGAATGAAGAATACCTTGGCCGCCTTTGAGGTGAAACACTTTGAATAACCTCTCTGATTGTTCTCTTTGGCTAAGCCTTCCTCAAGATTAATGTTTCATCAGGTTGTCTTTATTTTCTTCTGCTAGAAAATAAAAGCTGAGGTCAAAATAGCATTTTAAGGCTTTACTGGGAGGGTAAACCCCAGGGTAACAAGAGAGAGGGAAAAGGAGAAGTGAGTTTCAGATGGAGAAAAAGCAAATACCAGGGGCAGGTTACCGAGCTGGAAGGTGTTACAGGAAAACATAGCTGTATGATTGGCACAGGGAAATCTTTAGGCAGGGTAAATGGTAGCACTTCACTGGTCCATAGGGTGATAGCTCATCTGTACTTCCAGGTGGTGTTGCTTAACCTCTCCAGGTAGCCACCGAGAAAGCCAGGCCCATGTCTCACGGTGAAGTTTTACATCTAGAATCAGAAGTGGTGGAGAGAATTGGGGCATCTGTGGTCCAAGTGGGTTGTACCTGGCTGCTGGAGGTACAGAGGCAGGTACATCAGAGGACGTGCCAAAGTCCAACACTCAGCCAGGGAAGGACATGACAGCAGGGTTAGGACGGGAGATGACAGGAGCTAGTGTCCTAAACCTGGGGGGCAGGTGAGCCTAAGGGAATCTGAGGAAGTACAGAAACTGAGGAAGTGCATGTAGATCTACCTCCTATGCCACTGAGATCCACTCATTGTCTTATGCCACGAGAGCAAATGGATTCATTTCTTCCACTTCTTCCAGGTGGAAGCCAGTAGCAATCTCCTCAAAAGACTCACATAGGATCAGCAAACCTAGCTACAGTCCCTGCAATGGTGGCAGCATTGTAGATAGGTCTAAGGCTAGCCTTCACCCCAGGGACTTTGAGATAGTGAGCCACATTATAAAGCAGTGCTAGGGTTTTCCAGCATGCAAGAGGCTAAATAAATAATTAGAGGTACATTACCTGGGTCTAGTTTGCAGGGTGATAATGAAAGTGACTTTTATCAGCTTAGCACCTCCTGTGAAAACTTCATACCAGAGCACAGAAGCTCTTAGCAGGACACTGTCACCCTACTATGGCAGATGCCTCTCACAGCTGCCCACGTGTCTGAACACCAGCATTTCTGTCTTCAGCAGCTCCTCTTCTGCCAGCCACATCACCTCTCTTTCTCCTCCCAGCCCTCAAATTGTTATTTTTCCAATAATTAAAAATATTCCCTATTACCTGTTGACTTAGTCCCAAGAGTTTTAAATAAGAAATAACTGTTAGAATAAGAGCATTTACCCTTCAGATGTTTTGTGAGTATTCAATTAGATAATGAGCTGAAATTGCTTAGCAGAGTGCTTGAGACATAGTAAGACCTCTGTTTCCAATATTAGTTACTAGCATCATCATTTTAGAAGTTGCGGAAAATAACGGCTGAAAAGAAGACTCTTTCCATCTTAGTAGAGATCTTTGCTAAGGCTTCATGCTGGCTTGTACAGAAGCAGGTCTTTGAACAGTTTACAAATCTCTGGACCCAGGATTGTAGAGAATTCTGTTGACACTGTCCCCCGCCCCCTGCAGTCTCCCAGCTGTTTTCTCCCAGCCACCCCCTAGCACTTACATGTGTTCAGATGTGTGGATCACGTCATCTTTTCCTCTTCACCTAGCAAGTTGTGACTCATTCTTCAAAGCCCAGTTTGAGTTTTAGTTCCTCTCTGAAAATTTCCTACCTACCCTAACGAGGCTGAAATTTTCTTTCCTCTGTGGCTCTATTGAACCTTGTCTATCACCTCATTACATTGCATTAAATTTATTGAAATTCTGTCTCCTCTAATTTGTGAACTTTAAGACACAGTGATATATCTTAATGATCTTCAAATCCTCAAGGAATAGCAGAAGGCTTGACATAAAGTAGGTGCTTATTAAAATTTGTTGAATAAAATCAGTGAATGAATTTATGATGCTGTGTATGAGTTTACGACATTCAAGGTATTATATTTTTTTCTGCTCAGAAATAGGGATAAGAAAGAACTCTATCACAACCTGGGGTATCCCCACTTTATCTCAATGGAATACTAAGTTAAAATGACAAACCAGGCCATTCAGGTCCAGGATATAATTTGACCCTGACCCCAGGAAATAGAAGGGGAGAGGAAGAGATGCTGTTTCTTTCTAAGGTTTTAATCAAAAAGAGAGAAAGCGAAAGAAGAGTCTAAAATCACTCATACGTGGTCTTTATTTCCTTGGACCTGAAGTCACTGCTACACTACTTACTTGGAACTTGGCCTTTTCATTGACATTCTGACATGTCAGCATATTCTGAAAGACAGTATAGAAGTTTTCCAAGCAGTGAGTTGTGTGTCTATCATGGAGGGGACGAAGAAGAGCAAATGTGGGTTTAGAATCCATGCAGAGAGATATCTCCAGGCCCAGATACGCAGAATTTCTTTTTTTAAAAAAAATTAATTAATTAATTATTTTAAATTTTATTTTGTCGATATACATTGTGGTTGATTATTGTTGCCCCTTACCAAAACCTCCCTCCCTCCTCCCTCCCCCCTCCCCCCACCGATGTCCCCTCTGTTTGCTTGTCGTATCAACTTCAAGTAATTATGGTTGTTATATCTTCTCCCCCCCCCCCGGTTTTTTTTTTTGTGTGTGTGTGTGTCTGTCTGTGTGTGTGTGTGTGTGTGTGTGAATTTATATATTAATTTTTAGCTCCCACCAATAAGTGAGAACATGTGGTATTTCTCTTTCTGTGCCTGACTTGTTTCACTTAATATAATTCTCTCAAGGTCCATCCATGTTGTTGCAAATGGCAGTATTTCATTCGTTTTTATAGCTGAGTAGTATTCCATTGTGTAGATGTACCACATTTTCCATATCCACTCATCTCATGATGGGCATTTGGGCTGGTTCCAACTCTTGGCTATTGTAAAGAGTGCTGCGATAAACATTGGGGAACAGGTATACCTTCGACTTGATGATTTCCATTCCTCTGGGTATATTCCCAACAGTGGGATAGCTGGGTCGTATGGTAGATCTATCTGCAATTGTTTGAGGAACCTCCATACCATTTTCCATAGAGGCTGAACCATTTTGCAGTCCCACCAACAATGTATGAGAGTTCCTTTTTCTCTGCAACCTCTCCAGCATTTATCGTTCAGAGTCTTTTGGATTTTAGCCATCCTAACTAGAATTTCAATATGTCAGAGTACACTTCCTGTGATTCTGCATGGCTGACAGGTAGGCTGACAGGAGGAGAAAGGGAAGAGAGACTGGTGGATAGGTGGAGAGGGGCTGTATAAGCAAAGTCCTTTCCCAACATTCTAAATAGTTTGGATTTTATCCCAAGTTTAAGACCGGGAGACATACTGAAGGATTTATAAGTCAACCAGCAATAGCTTGGATATCAGTGGGGAAGATGAAACAGAGAAAAATGTATCCTAGAAATCTGTGGATGCAACCACTCACCCCTCCTTTCCTTCTAAGGTTCCACCACTTCAGAAATGGACTTGAAAATCCCAGTGCAATATCACTTATTGGGCCAAATCAGTTCCCATTGTGCCTCAACCTTCGGAGCTCCCTGCTTGAGCTAAAGCCAAGAAGGCAGCTTGAACCCAGTTAAACTGACGCTTTCTCCTACCGCCCACCAGCTCTGAAAGACAGATCCCATGTGGTGAGAGCATGATCTACTGCTGAGGAGACATTGTTCAGCCCTTGGAATACAAGGTATGCCCTTGTCCACACGTCTAGTGTCTGGTGGAGCCCAGGTGGGAGAGTCAACGTCCAGGCCTGCATTGGCTTTGCAAGGCAGTGGCTCCACCCTTTGTTCATGCAGTCCAGTGTGTGTCAGGCTCCAGAGGGGTCACTCCTGTCTTCTTCGGGAGGAGTCGGGGGTGGGTGGGCTGGATGACTGAGATTTTTATGTCAACTTTGCTCCCTTCTGGGAGTAAAATGGGGGTCTCCTCATTCTTATGAAAACTGAGCTGTGGGGAAGAGAAGAGAGAAGAAGGATGGGGGATAGGTAAGAGTTCCCACCTGACAGTGTGTCTACACCCAAGAAGGCAAATAAAAAAGATATGAGATCAGTATTCTGCATAAGAGATGTTGAATCCCTAAGTGAGGAAAGTCATTGAACAGAGAAGAGGGTATTAGATAAAACAGCAGCTGTGTACGTTCATGAAGCATCATCCTTAGAAACCGCTTTCCTGGATTACAACCCCATTCTTCCATTTATTCATCATGGGACCAGTGGCAGCTCAGGCCATCTCTCTTAGCCTCAGTTTCTCCATCTGCACAATGGGCAGGTTAGAGCTGATCATACGTAGAATCCCTTTCCACAAACGCTTCAGCTTGTTGACACTTTTTCTCTGAGCCAAACTTTTTGAATTTTCTTCTTCTATCAAAAACTGCACAGCATAAAACTTAAATGAACAAGAACCTATTAAAAAAATTAGTAGTTGCCACCCTAAGGAAATGAAAAGTTTAACAGGAGTGCAGCCAGAGCAGGCATTTAAATAGGGAAGAAGCATTCACACAGAACCCTTAATTGGTAACTAGGGCAGCCGAAGTTAGGCAGCTAACAAGCTAAACAATTTTGATGACATAAAATTAACACCAGGACATGGGGAAAGCTTGTTTTATTTGCTATTTTATGTGTTATGTGACAATTTAATTAAACTTTGAAGGAATCCAAGCAGTTAATTCCCTAGAGAAATAAACCACGAGTGACATTCAGGCCTGTCTCCTAAGGAGTTAGGCAAGGGAGTACTATTTTCTTTTATAATGCTATAAACCCAATTTTTACCTTGAAATTAGTAAGCATGATTAAATAGCTTTGGCCTTGCCTACATCCCTTCTCTTTTCTCCTATGAGGATTGACTTGAGGCCATTTGGGGTCTCCAGATAAAATATGGTAAAGGCAATTTGAATCACACCTCATGGTCCATGTAATGGATCTTCAATATATGGTGCATTTCAGGCTCAACCTGGGCATTTATTTTATCTCTTCACAGACACTAGAGAGGATGGCGTAATGTAATAACAATAATAATAATCACCACCACGACAAAAAATAACAAACACAATATTGGCCGAGAGAGTCTAGGCTATGCTGCAGTAACAAACAACCCCAACATCTCAGTGCTTCAAATAAAGAAGATGTATTTTTCACTCCTACTTACTATCCACTCAGGGTTTCCTGGGGATTCTGCTCAGGTTGACACCTCTTTAAAACTCACACAGACGGAGCCACCACTGTCTGGATCATTGCTGGTCTTGGTGGTATAAGAAAAGCAAGAACATTGAAGGAAGTTCCAGCTATAAAAGCTTCCCTCTGATACTGACACATGTCAATTCCACTGACATTTTATCTCCCAAAGTCAGTGACAGGTTCACCCAAGGCCTAACTGGGAATGCAGGGATTTGTGCTTCTTCCAAGTGCCTGAAGAGAGAGAACCAGAAATATTTGGAGAACAGCATGTTCTGTGTGCCAGGCTTTGTCCTAAACAACATATGTATACACATGCTTGTGTATGTATATACACGTATACCTCCATATATACATATACATTCATTTATACATATACAACATATGCATGAATATATGTAATCTGAATAATACAAAAATGTCTGTGTAGTAGATTCAAAGACTTTGGAGTACAGCATTTCAGTATGTGCCAACATTATCCTTTCTCTGCTGTGTGTCTTAGGCAAGTAAATTAGGTTTTAGTTTCTCCATTTCTCATTTGAGAAATGGGAAAGATCAAATTGCCTACCTCACAGGACATTGTTTCAGAAATGATCAACAGTGCTAGTTATCTGCAAGGAGGCTTCAACATATTATCCTAATAAAAACAAATAAATGGACACTGATCAAAATAAAACTTTTTCTGCTCTGGTCAGAAAAAGTAGCTAGGCTTTCTTTGGGATAAATAAAGACTTGAATTAATTTGCTTTAAGCTTTGTGTATACTTTACCTGTACTCTAAGTCTGCATGTCTGTCATCTCAACTTCTGAGTTCTCTTTATGTTCAAGCTGTATTTTTCTCTGCAATTCTATAGCATTTTTTTTTTGTCCTGTTCTGTCGGGTTTTAACAGTGCATGGTTTGATATTGCAGTTTAATAAACACTTGAATGAAGGTATGCATCTCTAGTTCAGTTTTTTTTTTCCTTTTTATTTTTTTGGTGGCTGACCAATATGGGGATCCGAACCCTTGACCTTGGTGTTACCAGTACCACTCTCTCCCAAGTAAGCTAAATGGCCAGCCCTCCAGTTCAGTTTTAAAACCCTAGTGAGTAGCCACCAGGCCCAGGGACTTGGGGGTGGGAAGAAAACTAGTATCAATGGAACACTTACTATAAGCTTAGTAAATATTGTACTAAGCTTTATAAATATATGATCTAGTTTTATCCCAACAATGCTTCAATGAATTATATATGATCACTTTTTGCTATATAAGAAGACTGGAACCCGATACTCAGAGTTTACAACATAATAATGAAAACAGCTACTACTTTCTGAGAAACGATAATGAAATGAGCACTTACTATTTATCAGACAATGTAATAATCACACATACACACAAATGTATATCACTGAGCACAGTGCCTACACTCTAGCCACTTACAAATGTGAAGAGCTGGGCTGGGAAAGAGCACGGAGATATTTGAGCAAGAGGCCAAAGAGTTGGTGCTGACGTCTGCGCATCAGCAGTACAAACTGGCAACTGTATGCAGGATAAGGGGTAGGGACGGGAGAGACTGGAGCTCGAGAGATCATTTCAGAGATTGCTGAAACAGTCCGATCAAGTGGTAATGGGCACCAGGGCTAACTAGGAAGATGACAGTGGAAATACAGCCAGGTGGGGATGAGGCTTCAAAAGAGATGCTGTAAGTCGGTGTTGAAAAATAGAAATAGACATAAGGGCCAAGAAGGAGAGAGATGCCCAGCGTTCATCAGCTGCACATGATCCTCGCAGGATAATGGTGCCATTTCTAATAATTGAGAGGCCCAGAGAAACAGCTAGTTTGGGAAGAGACAGGGAGAGTTAATTTCTAGTGCATTGTATTTGAAGTTCAGACAAATAATCAAATGGAACTAGCCAGCAGATGTTGGGAATTCCAGAATCTGGAACTTGGGAGAGAGAATTGGCGGCACCTGGACATTCGCATATAAACAGCAGAGGGTTGAATATTGGAGCATAAGGAGCGAGGAGGTGGTGGGGTAAGTCGATGCAGAGGTGAGGATGTGAGTGCAGCCTTTGGAGGAACACGGGTGGGGGCAGTGGGATCTAGAGGGGGTGGCAGGAAGGAGATGAGGAGAAGCCTCTGAGGTTGGGAGGAAGACAGGGCTCGGACTGCACAACCTGGATTCAACTCATCAGGCTCGGGTGAGGCCCTGAAGGTCTTTTATTAAGGGGCTGTCATGAAAGCTGAAGGAACATCAACGACTAAGAGTGAGGGTGTGACTTAGGATACGGGTGCGCAGAGCCAGGGAAGGTTCTGAGCAGGAAAGTTGCGGCCCGCAAGGAGCTCGTGTGGATGTCTGGATGTCAGGGGAAGAGACAGTGAATGTCTAGGAATAGGGAGAGGAGAGGTGGCCTGTTTCTTTCAAGACAAGGAAAGCCTGAGGATTTCTTAAAACCGATGAGGAAATTCCTAACAGGGGAGAAAGAGAGTAAAGATACGGGAGAGAGACAGAAACAAATATTGCAGGTGGCACAGCACGCACAGAGAAGGGCATTGAAAGTGTGGGAAAACAGCCCGTTTAGCGTTGGTGACAGAGAGGGTTAGAAGAAACAGGATGGCGCGCGGTCACGTTCTAGCAGGAGGGAAGGAGAGCTCACGCTGCTGCAGTCTCAGTGCCTTCACCTACTCAGAGAAGTAGTAGCCTTCAATTAAAGTGAGGGGCTACCTGCACAATGCCAGCAGCAAACTTCATCTGGATTTCAGTTTTGGTGGGGTCATGAGCCCATAGTAGCACTAAGTACATAGAAGCTGAATCGAATCCAGGATCTTGCACGTGGCGAGCATGCAGCAGCACTCAACAAAGGTGCAGTCAATACATGCTGGTTTTTAACATTATTTGAATTTGACTTTTACCTTGTCTCTATCTTCCTCTCTTTACTAACTCCCAACTAGATGCTAAAACAAGAGAGATGAAAATTATTTCTGAAAATCCTACTCTGTCCTATGAATTTATGTACCTTATCCTAGACCCCACTACTGGACTCAGAAATTTTCTGAATTCTCCTCAGAGTGACATGGAGAGTAAGTGGCAGATCCATGATACAGACCCTTCACATATCTCTAAAAATTTTGTATGTTCTCCCTAGTGTGAGGATACTGTGTTATTTATTTTAGTGGTTAGTGCACTGTCTTACATAGTTGGTACTTAATAAATGCTCTTCACTGAACTTGAAGCTCTTTTTCTCTTTTCCAGGTTTGTTCTCGCTCCCTCCCTACCCTCATCCCAATTTTAATTTCCTGCATTTCCAGGAAGAACTGACCATGAATCTATTACTGGTGTTAAGAATCATACTGTGTCAGCAGGCGGATCTCTCTCTTGGCTTATCAAATAAAAACAGAGTTTATTTTTAATACCAAGGATAGATTGGGATGGTAAAAAGAGACACATGGAAAAATATGGATGGCAGGAAGAGATAAGAGTAAAAGAGAGTTATGAGGAAGATGAGAAAGGACAGAGGGAAGAGTGAGAAGGTGGGGAAAAGGCCACGTGCATTGAGGGTAGGAGGGACGTGGGGGAGGGGAGAGAAGTGGAAAAGGAGACATGAGAAAAGGGTGGACAGGGCCACAGACAAGTGAGAAGGGGAGTGAAGGATCAGCATTTTCAGCAGGGTTACAGCAACATCATCCCCATCACTGTGAATTTTTGCTGCCTGGGAAGCCCAGCAGACCAGGTCTGTGAAGATAGGAGACAGTCTGCTGGACGCTTAATGATTTATAACAAGTACACGAGAATGCCATTAAAAACTAATTCATCACCAACAGGCTAAATGATTCGCAAACATCTGCTCTGTAACAGAACCCTCTTGGGAAGGGAATTTCCAAGGGTTGAAAAGTTCTTCTAATGTAGATATTGCATATGGGAGTTAAGACACAGACACCGGCATTTGGGTCTCCAGCTCTCCATCCAAAGTGATTAATTAGAGTGATGCTTAAATGTCACTTTTGACCTGCCTCATTCATGTGCCAGAGCTTTCTCTATAGCTGGTTACCCTCCAGAGTAATATGCAGATTAAGATATGGCTGTCCCCTACCCTGCAGGTTTGCTTCTCTGAGATGACTAAGTTTTTTAGAAATGGTAGGTTTCCACCTTTAAATCTGCTGATGTGACCTTCTATCAGACAGAAAATCCCAGTACGAATGAGTTCTCAAGCTAAATATGTTCACATCTTTCTGCTTTGGACTTGCCTCGTATTTTGGGGGGACTGGCTTTGGTTTCCTTCTCCATTTTTCAGGCAATTTTATTCCAGAAAATCCTTAAATTTATCCCTGCAGGTAAAAACCTATAGCTATGGATATCTTGCTCTTTATGCACTATGCTTGACTCTGAATTAACCTGCAGCTACGGCAGACAGTTTTCGACTATCATAACAGCTTCCCATCTGTTATGTGTTGAACTGTGTTCCTCAGGAAAATGTGCTGAAGTCTTAATAGCCAGTACCCAAGAAGGTGACCTTATTTGAAACTGAGGTTATTGCAGACGTAATTTGTTAAGATGAGACGATATCTTAACTAGGAGTTAAGGTAGGTCCCTGCCTATATTAAGCTCTGCAATCACAGCCACAAGTAGCCTTGTTCTTGCAATCAGCTCATACATCTGGAGTGAAAATCTGTTTTCCTCTTATTTTGAATAGTCTTTGTGTCTTCTTCAGGAATCAGCTTTCAACCCATGGTGTCCCTGATGCCTTCTATAGACAACACAGCCTACAGATATTCTGATGATTGCTGAGATTTGATGGAAGTCAGTGAACTTCAGCTGGGTCAGAGCAGCTCAGCAAGTTGGAAATAATCACAATCAACCTCCCTCATTTTACAGATGACAAAGCTGAGTGTCACAGAGGTGATGTGACTTGTCAAAGTCACATTGATCAGTCCGTGGCAATATAGAGATGTGGGTAAGAGCTTGGGATTGAATCCCAGCCCTCTGCATTCACAAACTGTGTGTCCTTGAGCAAGTTACTCAAATTTCTTGTGCTTCAGTTTCCTAATTTTCAAAATGGTACAAGAACAAGTATCTTGGTCATGGGATTATTATACTCTATGAGGTAATGCACTCATGACACAACCGTGCCTGGCAGAAGGTAAATTCTCAAAAAATATTCATTAATCCTTTACTGAGTGCCAGGTACTGGCCTAGGTGCTAGTGTTACAGAAAAGAATAAAATAGACAAAGTCCTTGCCTCCATGTAGTTTATACTCTGGAAGGAAACAGACCATCCATTACAAAAGCAAATACATGTAAGTGATAAAGTCAGGTACTATGATAAAAAATAAGGTAGGATAAAGAGTTAGAATGATGGATGTGCTATCTGGATAGGTTGGAGAAGGTCTGTCTGAGGAGGTCACATCTGACCACAGACAGGAATAGGAGGCATTGTCATCATTGTCATCATCATTGTCATCACCATCATCATCACCATTATCTTCATAGTCGCATTTGGGATTGAACACGGGCTTTTGAAGCCCAGGGTAACACTATTTTAGCAACATCATGCTGCCTCCCAATGACTGAGAGAGAATTTACCAGCAACGAACTAACAAAACAAGCTAATGTCTAAGAACCTAGAGTCTCTTCCCTCACCCCAGTGTCCAGAAAAATCTACAAAACTAGGTCAGTAAAAATAAATTCTCTTCTCAGATTATATAAAATATTTTTAAAATATTTGGAAGAGTGGCCATTTCTGAGTCCTCCAGCTATTCAGCATGATGTAGCTTGCAAACACCTCTCCAGATTTCTTTCCTTGATGGCTGAAAATGTGTGTGGGTCTCCAAGGGTAGGAGTCACCAAAGACCAATCAACAGCATGGTGGTAAGACACAGGATTTGGAACCAGAGAGAATTAAATTTAATCCTGGTTCCATACCTTTCTCACTGTGTGACATTAGGCAGGAAAATAAACT
This sequence comes from Cynocephalus volans, assembly GCF_027409185.1. Lineage (NCBI taxonomy): Eukaryota > Metazoa > Chordata > Mammalia > Dermoptera > Cynocephalidae > Cynocephalus > Cynocephalus volans. Next base: position 88,844,666 of record NC_084474.1, read on the forward strand.
GTTGAAATGTGAGCTCCATGAAGGCAGGTCCTACTCACCTGAATGCAGTGGTGCTCACATGGTGGAGGTGCTCAGTGGGTCGACAGATGAGTGACAGAATGGATGCACCTCATGCCTCTAATATTCAATTTCCACATTTTAAAAGTGGGAACGATAATACACAGGTCAGATGTTTGTGAGTTAAATGAGATTATGATTATACAACACTTAGCACAGTGTCTGACACACAGTAAGCAATAAATTAACTGTAGCTTTATCACCCAGTGTTTGTAGAATGAGTGCCATTATGGATAAATGAAGACCCTCTATCCTAGTGGAAGATTATAAACAGGAGGGCTACAGCTAGAAAGATCTTTGGAAATAGTGTAAAATAAAACGTGGACCATGTTCAAGGAAACTAAGTCTGAGGTATTTAAGAAAGATCTATCAAGTCTGCAGGTGAAAATAGATCAGACTCAGGTGGCGTTTAGGGAATATTATGTGTACTCATATATTCCAGGAACTGTACTATGTGTGTTTATACCAATACTTAAATCAAAAATATCATAACCCAATTGAATGGGTATGGTTATGGTTAAATTTATAGATGTGATAGAGCAGAGAGTTAGGGACTAAACCAGATCTTTAACGTGGAAGGTGAAGGTGATATTATCTTCTGGAGCAGATCAGTTTCATGCCAATCTTTCAGAATGAATGTCATATCATGGATTTAGCTAAGACCTTAGTTGTCTTCACTTTGCTCTAAGTTTTTCTATTAACAACCTACCTCATGGGTTTCCTCATCCATCAAGTGGAGAAAAAGAATAATGTGTTCTGCCTACCTCTCAGAACTCTTTGGAGAACCAAACAAAAATAGTAAAGCATTGTAAAGTTAAATACCCAAATGTAATATTATTGTTATAAGACAGAGATAATGATGCATATCCCTTGTGATTTTTAAGAAAGGTATTGGAAGATAATTTTTGTACTGGCTTTCCCTCCCCCTGCAAAGCATATCATGCACACAAATTTGAGACTTCCCAGCACCTGTCATTCAGTTACAAGAAGTTAAATATCCATCAATAATCAAAACATCCTTATATAGGCTGTGCAATTTCTGAAGGGCATTCATATCCATTTTCTTACTTGTAATTCACAACAGTGTATTAAGGAGTCACTAGGATTATTTATACGAGCAGGTGAGGAAATCAAGATGGAGAGAGATAAAGTGATTGACCAAGGTCACATGCTCCTAAGGGACAGGAAGGTCTCAGTCACAGCTTTTTTAGCTGTTGCCACCATGGCTGCTGTTTTCTCTGTGCTGCCTCTCTTGGGCTCAAGGTGCTTCATTAGAACAATTATTGGTAATGTCTTTTTACATTATTTCGTTTGCTATTTTGTCCCAAAACATATATTCTGAATGCAGATATGAGGAACAATGGCCTCTTTTCATTTGTTGAGAAAATAAAGCCATGAACCCTTTAAGGGCTTAGTGATCTGAATGCATTGTGAAATTACAGAGCTTTGCAAAGATATGACCATGTCAATTGGACTACAAAGGATTTGGAGGACTTAATCAATGGGCTTAGTAACTTAGTTGCTAAAGTAACTCCTTACTTATTGCAAATTAGGAAAAGTTGATCACAGTGTAAGAAGTGAGTGTTGGGCGCTCTCCTTTAGCTCTTCCCCCCTCCCCTGCCCCACACTCTATGCCCTGGGAAGCTGACCCCAAAGGACTGCCTCAACCTCACTGCCTCACCCTCCTGCTTTATGTTGGCTTTAGCCAATGGGATGTACCAGCAGCAGATGGGAAGGGTGAACGGTTGGAAGGTTTGGAATATTTATTCCCCTGGGCTGTAGGTGGTAGTGGAACGTTCCTGCCTAAGTCTACAACTCCTATCGGGGGTACTTCCTTACAGCTACAGGACAGGTGCAGCTCTCTCTAGGTCCCAAACTATGCCCTCCCCACCTCCTTCTCCTTCAGGCCTAGGGTGGCAGCCACTCCTGTATCTGTTGTCGTTAGCTCAGAATGTTTCATCATTCTTTGCTGGCTTTCCTGACTGACCATATCTTTGTAATAGTTCTGGCAATCAACATTTCTCCATCCTCCCTGTGGAGTGTGGCAGCTGCTTCCTGCTGGGAATAAGTAGTGATGGTGGTAGATGAGAGATGCAAAATTTTCTTGCCTCAAATACCTCAAATATATATGCTCTGACCTAGAAAAGTTCCCCCTTCCCCAATTAAGGTGAATGGACAATGGGAACTGGAAGCACATGACAAATAGCAGAGCTTGATCTATTCATTTGAATGCACTGGTGATGGACTGAGTATCCACTTGAGGCAAAGCTTCCATCAACAATGCTCAGTTAAAAAGACAGCAGGAAGAATGTCCACAAGGACAAGCTGCTCATACCTGTCAGTGACTATCAACAGTCTTGGAGCCCAGAGCTCTTCAATCTAAAAGCACACGAGGTTAGAGGAAGTTATAAATAATCCTTGAAAGTGGAAAGGCAGCCAAGGATTTAGTTAAGTAGTGACTGAAAACAGAGTAAGGGGCAAAATTCATGGCTACTCCTACTTTAAAATCTCATTATTTACATATATCCTCAACTATACTTGTAAATTGTTTTGTGCTTAATAAAATAGTTTCTGTTGTGATTTTAATGGATATTAGAGAGGTAAAAAAAAAAAAAAAAAAAGACACCCATTCGTTTCTGTGGTGCTTTTGTAATGTGTCACTGGGGTCAGGATGAGCTCCATTGTTCAGAATCCTCTTTTCCATATGTTTCAGGTAAGAGATTCCTATGCAAGGTTTAGAGGCAAGGTGACCATCCATCTCAGTTTTCCTAGGACTGAGGGACTTCCCGGGACATGGGACTTTCAGAGCTAAAACCAGGACAGTCCTGGGCAAACAGGGACAGTTGGTAACCCTACTGGAGGGTGGAAGTGAGGCAGTAGCTCATGCAAGTTGTCACTTACCTTTTGGCTTACCTTGATGGTGCAAGGCAATGGTGGGGCCTGTGACGGCTCTGCCTCTGGGGCACGTGTGCCCTTAACTCCCTGAGTTCTGCTTCTCCTCCAGACACTCACAGCCTCAAGATCTGCCAGCTCACTCTTGTGGTTCCAGCCTGTCCTTCCTCTGGCCCACTTTATGTTCATCTTTCCTTCCTGAAGGAACCACCTGCTCTGTGGAACTCAAGTTTCTAAATCAGATGCCAAAACAACAGAATTACCAGTGCCTGCAATTGCACGAAGTCAAATTTCTACAAAAAATTCATACAGATACTCGTATATCCTATATCTACATGAATATACTTCTGGGTTCTGTTTCTCTGATTGAACTCTAACTGATATAGTTTCTTTTCCTATGTTTCAGGAAATTCACTAATTTCACTTAGGAAATTTTCCATGGTTACTCAGGAAAGACCCTTCCAGTTGGGCCACACAACTGCACCACAGCATCATTTCTCACCTGTTGGCAACTGCCAGCATCACCGCTGTAGGCCTGGAAGGCAGTTATCCAGGAGATGTGCACAGTAACATTGTAGCAGGTGAATCAAGGAGGGCAAAGAGGCTCAGAATCCAGAATAAGTCACTGGTCAAAATGTAGTATTTCCTAAATATCTACAAACCTAATTCCTTATTATAAATGGCAGTGCCCCTTAAGATCTCACCCTCCCATGTCTGTGCCACCTTTTCTCCCTCCACATTTGTCTTCAGTGTTTGCACCAATGACACAGAATAACTTGCTATTCTTTCTGCATCTGTGACTAATTCTCTGGGTGATCTCAGCAAAAAAGAAACAAACACCAAACAAAAAAAGCTCTCTTGCCCTTAGTTGCAGTACCTGCTATAATACAAATTGTAGTAATCACATATAACTTAGCTGTTTTCTCTTCTTGCATTGTTTTCCTCTAGCCTGTCCACCTGCTAAACTCCCTTAATGCCTGTGAATTAGCCTTCTCTGAGTCTGGAACTTTGTGGTTTGGAGAGGTTAAAGAACCGTCTAGGACCTCAGATGCTCGGAAATATACACCTGGGGTCTGAATGCATCTGATCTCCGTGATCCAGGTGACGACCCTGGCTGTCTATCCTGGATCACACTGCTCACCCTGTATCGCGGCTGTCCCTTTGCATGTCTGTGCCTCACGTAGTTGTTGAGTTTCTAGAAGGTGAGAAGAAACCATGAGTGTTCAGTTTAAACAAAACTGAAACACTCCAGCCTTTAATATCATGACTGTCATAGGTAGGTGTTTAATAAAGTTTTGCAGAGAAATACACAAATGAAAAGGTAGATGAGTGGATAACTGGAAATGGCTTGAGAGATCATTATGTCCCACATGACGTCCCCAAGGTGACTCAGCTTGGCAGAGCTAGCCTGAGACACCACACCTCTGGATCTCTGAGACCACAGCACAGTCTAGCACGAACAAAAGGAATACAGGAAGTTTGTACATACCACAACATCTGAACATTGCAAATATCAAAAGAAAGGGACAACTATTCTGGTACTTTCCCCGCTTCTATTTAATATTTTATGGCCCCAAACAACTTTTTAGTTTAACACACAATGCAAAAATATGTGCTGACTTTGATAATTAACCTACTGCTTTCAGCTATATGCTGCATCAAAATGTAAGAAGAAAACACATGCTGGGATTTTCCATTTTTCCTTTATTGTTATGCTTTACTCTTACTGAAACTTGAGAATCAAATTATCTGCGTTTTCTATCAAGCAATAAAACATTTGTCCAATTAATCTCTGCCCTGAATTTTGTTTTTCTTAGTCTAAATCCAAGTCTTTATGCATCATTCAAATCCTAAAAATGCAATAAAGTGGAAACTGAAAGGTATTTCAGCCCCCATTGATCAACATAATGATTTCTAAATATATTGAATATAAAATAATTGTGACAATTTTGCTGGCTCTTCATTTTTTACTTACAAATAGGGAAAAACCAAGTGCCTCAGGGGAACTGAAATTCTACAGTTTTTGCATTTGAAACACATAAATGACCCCACACTGCCTGGCTAGTAAGAATACTCAGTCTCTGTCCTCTGTATCAAGATTTGCAAGTGACCATGGCAATGCCAGGACCAGGAGCTGGCGGATTAAAAGCCAGTGGTAATGAGGCTTTGTTTATTGGTTTACTCTCCAAATATATTATTTTTGCCACTTTATTGGATGTCACAGACAATACTCCATTAACCAACTGTTGGGCAAAGTGCCGGTCATGCAGTTTCTTGGAAAAGAGCACTGTACGAGGAGTCCTAGTACCTGCATTCTAGTTACCTGCCACTTAGTAACTGTGTGATGTATAAAAAGTCATTTATTTTTAGGGCAACCTCATGTTTGCTCTCATGGTAAAAGTAAATAAACATAGTTATTAAAAACCTAAAAAAATGGGATCTGCTTCTCTATAAACCAAGGGAGCTGGACTAGCGAAGTGTTTCACGTTCTGTGGCCCACTGATCTCCTGGGATTTGAGAAGATATTCTGGGAGTGGTTGAGTACTCTGTGAGAATTTTTAAATTCCATGTTTTTATTTAGATGAATATTTATGAAAAGCTGAAAGTGATAGTTCAGTCATCTGACTAACAACAAAGTTTTCCCCAATAATTTCTAGCATCAGCATTTGTATTAACCGTCTCAGGTTAAAGCCTTAAGTGATAAAGTTTGAATTTTATTGCTGTATTTTTTTTAAGGGTCCATAGAGATCTTAAGTTTGAGAATCAAAAGACTGTAAAGCACTTCTTTCTCTAATAACATTTGGTGATTTTCTGAAATAACTGAGAGTGTTAGATTTCATTCATTCATTCATTCATTCATTTACTTATTCATTCGTTCATGCTTATCACGAGTTTTATTGCATACCCACAGAAAGCCGGCACTATTCTAGCCACTGGGAGTCAGAATGAAGGAGAATCTCTGTATGCTTCTGGAATCTTACAGCCTGGTTGGGGAGATACATATATCCATGGAGAATTACTGGACACGTGATTTTAAATTGAAAATACCTTTAAACTGCAATATGATAAGTCGATCTGTTTACCTAGCATCACTTAGATGCTAACTAACCTCTTGGACCATTCATTCTGAATTCACAGAGGCTATGCAGGGTCTGAGTGACATGAGCAGTTTCTTCACCCACATTCAAAGATTGTCATGAGAATAAAATGAGATACTCTGAGTAAAATGGCCTTAAAAACAAAAGGTTTTATGCTTCCTTGAAGACAGGAACAACTTCCAATAACTATTTTTATTTATTAGGTTATGTTTTTCTGAAAAAGGACTTAAGGTGGTTTACAACCAAAGCCAAACACTAAAATAGATCTGATAAAACCAGGAAAGGAGAGAAAAGGAAGAGCATTTGTTCTGTCTACTGGCAAACTAGGCTTGGGGTATATTGCAAAGTGCCTCAGTCTTGGAGTCCTACAAGCTATGTCTTATCCCAGCTCTAGTACATGCACCTCAGTGACTTAAGGGATGCTTCTTCACCTATCTAAACCTTAGTTTCTTCAACTGCAAATTAATCTAATTATTTCTACTTCAGGAGACCTGTGAGGATTAAATGGTATATAGATATAAAACCTCAAAGGGAGACTTCTGGTTTCTGGTTCCACGTGTTAGAAGTTGTCAATCCATCTTAACAAGTAAAAAGGTGAAAAGACTGAAAATTCAACAATGCTTCTTAGATCTGTAATAAAGGTGAGGACACAGGGCAAACCAGTGCCCCTAAGATTAGAGAGACAGACAGGTGAATACAGGGTGTCATGGCTTATCAGAGCAGAGACTCATGAGCAGAAACCTCTGCAGGAACTAGTGCTGGGGCAGGAAAACCTGAGCTGTAATTGATGAATTGCCAGAGGCACAATGCGGACAATTCTGAGAGTTAAAAACTCCAGGGGGATCTAGTCATGGGAGGTAGGGGTTATGCCTTTGTGAGTTTTAACTCCAGGAGATATCCCAGCTTCTCACACAGTAAATATCAGAGAAAAATCCCTTAGTGGTCTCAGCAGGGGGAGGGGAAAAGGAACCATTTTGAAATACTCCAGAGAATTCTGTTCTTTTTAACAAGGCCTAGCGTCAGAAGAAACTGGTTAACTAGAGACTCACCTGCTGGATATTATCAGAGCCACACTCACCCAGAAGGAGGGAAACACCCAACTATGGCCCACTGTAGCCATCCTATCCCACCTAAGAGAGGAGAATAAAACTGGAAAGCACTTGTGAAGTTCACAGTCTAAAGGTATTGGCTTACTAAAAGTCTGAGATCTTAATTTAGAGCTACAGAACAACCGCCCCCCCCCCCACCTTACCACCACATTACTGAAGGGTTATGTTTACAGCAACTACTTCTACCCAATACAGCATCTCTGGCTATCAAGAAAAAATTGCAAGGCATACTAAAAAGCAAAATATTAAAACACACACACACACACAAATTGAAGAGATAGAGTAAGCATCAGAATGAGATGTGACAGAGATGTTGGAATTATCAGGCCAGGTATTTAAAACAAACTGTGCATAACATGCTAAGGGATCTAATGGATAAAGTACACAGCATGTAAAAACAGGTGGACAATATTAGTAGAGAGAGGGAACCTTAAGAAAGAACCAAAAAGAAATGCTAGAGATTAAAAACACGGTAACAGAAATGAAGAATGCCTTTGATTGGCTCATGAGTACACTAGACTTGGCTGAGGAAAGAATCTCTGAGTTTGAGAATGTCTCAATAGAAACCTTCAAAACTAAAAAGCTAAGAGAACAAAGACTGAAAACAAACAAACAAACAAACCAAACCAGAACGAAATATCCAAGAAATGTGCCACAACTACAAAAGATGTAACATATGTATAATGGGAATACCAGAAGGAGAAGAGAGAAAGAAACGGAAGAAATATTTGAAATAATAATGACTGAGAATTTCCCCCTAATTAATGTCAGATACCAAACCCCAGATCCAGGAAGCTCAGAGAACACCAAGCATGATAAATGCCAAAACAAAACAAAAACAAAACTATAATAGATATATTATTTTCAAACTACAGAAAGTCGAGGATAAAGAAAAATTTATGAAAGAAGCCAGAGTGTGGATAAAACCCCTTATCTAGGTAAAAATTATATCTGACTTCTTCTGAGAAATTGTGTAAGTAAGAAGAGAATGGAGCAAAATATTTAAAGTGTTGAAAGACAAAAGCCACCAACCTAGAATTATGCACTTTGTAAAATTATCCTTCAAAAGTGAAGGAAAAATAAAGACTCTCTAAGACAAACAAAAACTGAAGGAATTTCTTGCCAGTAGACATACTTAGCAAGAAATGTTAAAACAGTTCTTTAGAGAGAAGAAACATAATATCGGTCAGAAGCTTGGATCTACATAAAGAAAGGAAGAACATCAAAGTGGGAATAAATTAAGATAAAATAAAAACTTTGTTTTTCTTATGCTCAATTGGTCTAACAGAAAACAGGTTGTTCAAAATAATAGCAATAATTTATTCAACTTATGTATACACATTTAAGTCTGCTTATGTATAAGTAAAATAAATAACAGCAATGATACAGTGATGGGAGGAAAGAATTAAGATTATTTTGTTGTTGTAAGGTACTAACATGACACATGAAAAAGTATAGGGTTATTGAAAGTGGACTTGCATGAGTTGTGAATGTATATTGCAGAGAGTGATGTCATCAATATAGTGGAATAGAAGATCCCCAGAATTGCTCCCTGCCACAACCTATCAATTTACAACTATTAAAGTGCAAAACTGCCATCCTGAGATCACTGGAGCTTGGGGGAAGAGGAGGAGAGGCTCCTAGAATTTATGAAGTCAGTAAAGGCTGTGGTGAGAGGAAGTAGAGACCATTACAGCCATTCCAAGCCCTGGCCACTTCAGGGCTGACATGGTACAAGGCAAGGAGCAGCTGCAGCACACAGATCAGCTACCAGAAGACTGGATTGCCACAGTAGTGCCTTTTGTGTGAAGCCATCTGTAGCCTGCAGTGGAGAAAGGTGATTTCCATTCCATCTTCCAGGCCACCAAAGCCACTAGTAAGCTTCCCCTGGATCTGCATAGGAGCTAGGGACCACAACTGATGGGAAGAGGAAGCCACCCAGAGGTTTGTGAGTCTTTGCTGGGGAATTGTTCATGGTCTGCTCCATGTAAAACATTTGGAGTGCTGAGGGTGGAGGGAGGATGCTGACCCATCAGCAGAGCATTGGCGTGCAACACAAATAACTAATCTGCCTTCCAGTTGGCACAGGTGCCACACAGTGGAGATCAGTCAGAATGACAGAACTGCAGGGAGTGCAATTTACAGGAAAGACAGTTCTGAGCTGGAATTTACACATAGCCCAGTTGTGTCTATGGTGACCCCACAAGATCCCGAAGTGACTAAAAGGCTGACAATTAAAATCTGATCCACACAAAAGGCTTTCCCCAGTTGGAGAAACAGCAACAAAACAGCAATCTAGGTCAGGCACAGAGCTCAAGATCTCATCACCATGGAAAGTTTCCCCTAATTTGGAAATTAACCACAGGACAGCAAATTAGTTCCAGTCAGAGTTTAAGTAGTGGTGATAGGTATTAATCCACCACAGAACAACAAAACAAAACAAAACAAACAAGAAAACGCACAGACCAGAGACAAAGCTCTGATATTAACCAGTAAAGGTCTAGCACCACCAAAGAACACCTATAAAATGTACATAAGACAGACGTCTCCTCACATGCCCAGGAATCAACATAAAGACACAAAGATCATGAAAGAACAGAGAAATATGACAACACCAGAAGAAACAAAGCACCAGCAATGAACCCTTAAGAACAACAGATTTATGAAATATCTGACAGAGAATTTAGAATAACCCTCTTAAGGATTTTCAGAGAGTCACGAGAAAAATACAGATAGAAAATTAAATGATCTCTAGAAAACAATTCAGGAACAAAATGAGAGACATGACAAAGGAATAGAACCAATTAATAAAATAGAAATTCTAGAAATAAAGAATGGAAAAACTCAGTAGAAAGCTCCAACAACAGACTTCATCAAACAGAGGAAAGTATCAGAGAACTCAAAGAGAGAACATATAAAATTATCCAATCACAGGAACAAAAAGAAAAAAGAATAAGAAAAAATGAAACAGAAACTGCAATTATGGGACTCTCTCATGTGAATAAACCTCCAGATAATGAGTGTGCCCAAAGAAAACAAAAAAGGAAGATTCCTAGAAAACATATTCAAAGAAATAATGACTAAAAATTTCCCAAGTATGGAAAAAGTTGACAACATCTAGGTACAGGAAGCTCAAAAGTCACCCATCAAATTCAGTCCAAAGAGGAACACACCAAGGCACATCATATTCAAATTATTAAAAACCAAAGACAAAGAAAGAATACTGAAAGCAGCAAGGGAAAAGAAAAACAAACCTTCAATAGGGTTCCAATACATCTCTCAAAAAATTTCTCAGCAGAAATTCTACAGGCCAGAAGAGAATGGGATGATATATTCAAAGTGCTGAAGGAAAAAGACTGTCAACCAAGAATACTATATCCAGCAAAACTAACCTTCAAATATGAAGGAAAAATAAAGACTTTTCCAAACAGACAAAGGCCAAGGGGATTCGTCAATACTAGACCTGCCTTATAAGAAATGCTAAAGGGAGTTCTTCAATCTGAAAGAAAATGGCATTAAAGCATAGAAAAAAACATTCAAAGGTACAAAATTCACGAGTAAGGTAAGTACACAGACAACTTCAGAATATTCCAGTGCTGTAAGGATGGTGAAAACTACTTATATTTTTAATATGAAATCTAAAGGACAAACCTAACAAGACGATAACAAATACAACTGTATGAGAGATAGGCAGTATTAAAAGATATAACTTGAAACAAAAAAGTGTCAGAATATGAGGGAGAGGGAGGAGGAATGACACCAAAGCATTGAGTTGGCTTTCAATCTTTATTTTTTCTTAGAAGTGAAAGTTAAGTTTTTATTAGTTTAAAGTAATCTGTTATAACTATAACATGTTTTTTGTAAGCTTCGTGGTAAGAATAACACAAAATATATGAGACATACTAAAAATAAGTGATAAGAAATCAAAATATTCTGTGAGAGAAAACCACTCAACCACAAAAGAAGACAGTAAGAATGGAAAAAAAGGAAAAAAGAATCTACAAAATAACCAGAAAAAAATAACAAGATGGCCATAGCAAGTCATTATATATCAATAGTAACACTAAAGGTTAATGGATTAAACTCCCCAATTAAAAGACAGAGTGGCTAAATGGATTATTAAAGAAAAACAATATGCTGTCTACAAGAAACTCACTTCACCTATAAAGACACACATTGTCTGAAAGTGAAGGGATAGAAAAAGACATTTTATGTAAACGGGAACCAAAAAGGAGCAGAAATAGCTATACTTATACCAGATAAAATAGACTTCAAGCCGGGGAAAGTAAAAAAAAAAAAAAAATTAGGAATGTCTTTATATAATGATACATACACCTGATTCTGGAGCACCCAGATATATAAAGCAATCACTATTAGACCCAATGGGAGAGAGAAACTCCAGCACAGTAATAAAATTGGGGACTTTAATACTCCACTTTCAGCAAAGGACAGATCATCCAGACAGAAAATTAACCAAAAAACATCACAATTAATCTCTACTGTAGGTGAATTGGATCTAACAGAGATTTATAGAACATTTCATCCAACAGCTATACAATATATATTCTTTTCAGCAGCATATGCAACATTCTCTAGAACAGACCATATGTTAGGTCACAAAACAAGTCTCAAAAAATTTTAAAAAATTGAAATCATTTCAATTTTCTTGCCCAACCACAATGGAATAAAACTGGAAATCAACAGTAAATGTACAGTGGGAACTGTAGAAATACATGAAAATTAAACAAGATGCTCCTAAACAATGAATGGGCAAAAGAAGAAATCAAAAAAGAAATTAAAATATTCCTAGAGACAAACAAAAATGAAAACACAGCATACCAGAACCTGTGGTATTCTGAGAAAGAAGTTCTAGGAGGGAAGTTTATAGCAGTAAATGCCTACATCAAAAAAGAAGACCTCAAATAAAGAACACAACATTACACCTCAAGGAACTACAAAAACAAGAACAAACCAAACCCCAAATCAGTAGAAGGAATGAAAAAGCAAGGATTAGAGCATAAATAAATGAATTAGAGATTAAAAAACAACACAAAAGACTGGTGAAACAATGAGTTGGTTTTTCGAAAGATAAACAGAATTGATAAACCTTTAATTAGACTAACAAAGAAAAAGAGAAAAGCCTCAAATAAAATCAGAAATAGAAAAGGAGACATTACAACTGATACCACAGAAATATAGAGGATCATAAGAGACTACTGAGAAGAATAATATGCTACCAAACTGGAAAACCTAGAAGAAATGGATAAATTCCTGGATACATACAACTTACCAAGTTTGAATCACAAAGAACTAGAAATCCTGAACAAATCGATAATGAGTAACAACGTTGAAGCAGTAATAAAGCCTCCTACTAAGGATAACCCCAGGACCAAATGCTGAATTCTACCAAAGACTTAAAGATGAAGTAATACCAATTCTTCTCAAACTCTTCCAGAAAAGAAGAAGAGAAGGGAATACTTACAAATTCATTCTATAAGGCCAGCATTATCCTCATACTAAAACCAGAAAAAGACACAACAAAAGAGAAAACTACAGATCAATATCCCTAATAAACACAAGTGAAAAATCCTCAACAATATACTAACAAACAGAATCCAACAGCACATTAAAAATATCATTCACCATAATCAAGTGGGATTCATCCCAGGGATGCAAGGATGATTCAACATAAGTTAATCAATAAACACGATACATTACATTAACAGAATGAAGGGGGGAAAAAACCATGATCACTTCAACAGATGCAGAAAAAGCATTTCATAAAATTCAACACCCCTTCATGATAAAAACACTCAACAGATTAGGTGTAGAATGAATAAACCTCAACACAATAAAGGCCATATACAACAAATCCACAGCAAAAATCATTGTGAAAGTATAAAAATCAGAGACTTTTCCTCTAAGATCTGGATGGAACAAGACAACATGCCTACTTTCACCACTCCTGTTTGAGATGGTACTGAAAGGTTTAGCTGACACATTAAAGGAAGAGAAAGCTATAAAGGGCATCCAAAGTGGAAAGGAGGAAGTCAAGCTATCTTTATTTGCAGATGACATGATCACATACATATTAAACCCTAAAGACTCCACCAAAAAAACTACTAGAACTAATAAATGAATTCTGTACAGTGGTAGGATATCAAATCAACAGACAAAAACCAATAGGGTTCCTATACACTAATAATAAAATAGCTGAAAAAATCAAGAAAGTAATTCCATTCACCATAGCTACCAAAAAAATGAAATACGTAGGAGAAAATTAAACCAAGAAGGTAAAAGACCTTTACAATGAAAACCATAAAACGTTGGTGGTAGAAATTGAAGAGGGCATAAAGAAATGGAAAGATATCTCATGTTCATGGGTTGGAAGAATTAACATCATTAATATGTCCTTGTTACCAAAGGAATCTACTCATTCAACACAATCCCTATCAAAATACCAATGACATTCTTCACAGAAATAAAAAAAAAAGACTCTTAAAATTTGTATGGACCCACAAAAGTCCCTGTATAGCTAGAGTAATCTTCAGCAAAAGGAACAAAGTTGGAGGCATCATACTACCTGACTTCAAAATATACTACAAAGCTATAGTAACCAAAAGAGCATGACTGTGGAATAAAAACATCCAAATTGATTAATGGAACAGAATGGAAAGCCCAGAAATAAACTCACACACTTACAGCCAACTGATTTTTGACAAAGCTGCCAAAAATATACAATGAGGAAAGAACATCCTTTTCAATAAATGGTGCTGGGAAAACTGGATATCCACATGCAGAAGGTTGACATTAAACTTCTATCTTGCACCCTACATAAAAATCAACTTAAAGTGGATTAAAGACCTAAATTTAAGACTCAGAACTATGAAACTACTGGAAGACAACACAGGGAAAAAGCAACACAAAGTAAAAATAGGCAGTACTTATTTGGACAAGGCTACAAATGTACAAACATATAAAGCAAAAATAGACAAATGAGACTACATCAAACTAAAAAGCTTCTGCACAGCAAGGGACACAGTCAACAAAGTGAAGAGACACCCCACAGAACAGGAGAAAGTGTTTGTAAGCTACACATCAGATAAGTGGCTAGTATCCAGAATATATAAGGAACTTAAACATAACAGCAAAAACAAACAAACAAAATCCCAAATAACCCAAATTAAAAAATGGGCAAAGGATGTGAACAGACATTTCTCAAAAGAAGACATACAAATGGCCAGCAGGCACATGAAAAAAAAAAAATGCTTAACATCACTACTAATCAGAGAAATGCAAACTAAAGCAGCAATGAGAAATCATCTCACTCTAGTTAGAATAGCTATTATCAACAAGACAGAAAATAATAAATTCTGGCAAGGATGTGGAGAAAAGGGAACTCTCCTACATTGTTAGTGGGAATGTAAATTGGTACAGCCATTGTAGAAAACAGTATAGAGATTCCTCAGAGAATTAAAAATAGACCTACCCTAGGACCCAACTACCCCACCACTGGGTATATACCCAAAGGAAATGAAATCAATATATCCAAAGGACACCTGCATTCTTATGTTTATTGCAACACTATTCACAATAGCCAAGAGATGGAATCAACCTAAATGACCATCAATGGATGAATAGATTAAAGAAAAAAAAAATCCTGTGGTATATATACACAATAGAATACTGTTCAGCTATTAAAAAAAAAAAGAAAGACAGAAAGAAAAAGAACTCCTGTCATTTGCAGCAACATGGATGGAACTGGAAACCATCATGTTAAGTGAAGTAAGCTGGCCATAGAAAGACAAGTACTGCATGATCTAACTTGTATGTGTAATCTAAAAATAACAAAAAGTGGTTCTCATAGAAGTAGAGAGTAGAATAATGGTTACCCGAGGCCAGGAGGGAAGAGAGGACAGGGAGAAGGAAAAGTTGTGGATTAACAGGTACAAAACTATGTTATATACCCCAAGAGAATCATTATGTAGTGTATGCATGTATTGAAACAACACACTGTATCCCAGGAATATGTACAAGTAAATGTTAAAATAAAAAATTAAATTAAAAAAAATGTATGTTGCCAAAAAAAAAAAAAAAAGGAAGTGTAGCTGATATGCTAAGGAGAAAGAAGGGAATCATAAAGTACTCAATTAGAACCACAAAAGGCAGAAAACTTGAACAGATAACTTTCACAAGTCATCATGTTTGTCTTTGACTTTTTCTTGTTCCTGGCCTTAGGGATAATATTTCTCTGGGGTGGCCCTTTGCATTCCGTCTCTCTCATGGTCTTCTTTTCATTCCAATCCACAGATCCCTGCTAATCCAGAGCCTTCATGGACTTGCTCCAATCCCTGCTAGACAGGATGAGCGAGTCAGAATTATTGAGGTAAAAATGAACACGTGAACAAATGAGTAAATGAATATACATATAAATGTCCTAATTTTACACTTGGGAAAATTATGTGTCATCAGTGCTTATGTCAGACAATCATCAGACAAGGCTTCAACCCAGAGACTTTAGTTCCCTCTCCCCTTGTCTTATCCTCCCCCACCTCCTCTTCCCCCACCTCCTCTTCCCCTGCCTCTGATGGTCTCCTGGAACTTCCCAGATCCAGTCTAGGCCTGCTTTCTTCTCTTGACTTCTGCCCTCTCTAAGCATGGACTTTGTCTTCTGCTCACATTGGCTTTGGAATGGGACGTATTCCCCAAAGTTTCTCACTTCCTTCTGCTTCCCTGATATTCTCAAAGCTAAGCAAAGAATCTACCTTTGTATAAGTGACCCCTATGGGGAAAGAGATAAGTAAAGAACCAAAGGCAGGCTTTTATACCTCTCTAAGAGCATGTATCATAGGATTTCTAGAATCTTACAAAGTTCTCACTGTCATTGTCCTGGATGGTATTCCTGGCTCTCTCTTTTACAGTTTCTAGAATTTGCACTGGAATTTTCTTCCCTTAGTCTACGATGAATATTCAGAAGCCTTTTCCCTTCTCTAGGTTAAGGTGAACATGTCTGCCATGAAACCCACTTAGAAGGTAAAAGGATAACTGAATAACTATGCATTTTCTGTGTGCCAGGCTATTTTTGAAATAATTCCATATATTCTTTATAAAACCTTACAGGCCTAGTAGAATGAGACTGTTTTGAAGGCAATCAATTATAACTTATTTATTTCTTTCAACTAATGTTTTTGTTTTTTCTCATGAGCCAGCATTCACTGAGTGGAAGAGAAAGATATTTTGTACAATTTTGTTGGCAAACCAAGCCTGAGCCCAAGGAAGATATATAAACATCCTCTCCAGCCCACTCAGTCTCTGCCTGTTTGGTTCAGGTGCTTGTTTGGCTGACAGATCTCACCCCTGCCTTGCTTCTGGTGTAGAGGGGATTTGGTTGTATGAAAGGGTATGTGGCTATGTTGACCTTGTACTTGTTTAAAAAAAGGGTCCACATACTATCCCCTAGTTTTTGCTACCCCATGGTACACAGAACAGTCCTCCAAATATTTTCATGCCCTAATCCCTGAGTTCTGCGAACAGGTTATGCTACATGACAAATGGGACTTTGCAGATGTAATTAATGCTGTGGACCTTACAATAGGGAGCTTATCCTGGATTATCTGAATAAACTCAATCTAATCACAGGAGCCCTTAGAAACAGAAAACATTCTCCAGCTAGAACAAAAGAGATGTAGCAAAGAAATTCAAAGCCTGAGGAGGACTCAATCCCCACTGCTGGAGGAAGCACACATGCAGGCAGCCTCTAGGAGCAAAGATTGGCTTGGCTGGTAGCCAGCAAGGAAATGGTGACCTCACTCCTACAGCCACAAAGAGCTGAATTTGGCCAACAACCTCAATAAGACTGGAAGTAGATTGATCACCAGAGCTTCTAGGAATGAAGACAGCCCTTCTGACACCTTGATTTTGATGTTTTGAGACCCTAAGTAAAAGGACTTAACTGAGCCATGCTGTATCAACAACTTAACAACTGTGAAATAATAAATAAATGCTGTTTTAGGCATGAAATTTATAAAATTCTGTTATGGCAGCAGTAGACAACCAATATGCTGCCTCACAGCTGGATGGTCTGCTCTGTAGTCTGGGAGCCACCCTGCTGGGCTTGTTTTTTTGCAAAGAGGTCTTGGCATCCACTATTGGAGACTGTAGTCATGGCTATTTTCTCTCTTGGGTATGCTAACAATTCTAACCTTCCTTAACGATCAATAGGTAGGAATCAGTTTAAGCAAATACCAAAGGGAAAAAACACCTTCATGTTTCAGAATATATTACCCCACTACCCAGATAATCGCCATATGTATATTAGGTGCCATTGAAAAAAGTAGTAACAGAAGCATTTAGAGAGAAAATGTGTGTGTGTGTGTGTGAGCACACGTGCATGTGTGTATACATGTGTAGGCACCTACATATGTATTTGTGTTGGGGCAGGGGAGGGAATGCTAAGATGTTAGGAAAAGTTCTCCAATAGAATTGGTTTCTAAGATGAGACCTAAATTTTGAGACATAAAGCAAAGAAAATGCTGAGCAGAAGAAACTGCATGGGCAGAGGCCTGGCGGTGAGAGCAAAGCAAGAGGATTGGAGAGAGCAGGGCATGGCTGGAACCCTGAGAGCTGCGTTAGAGCACTAGGACTTTATCAGAAGAGGAATATGACATCAGCCAAGTGTTTTGTGTCTGGAGAGTGAAGTGATCAGATGGGCGTAATCACTTAGCATGATTACTCTGGTGACAAAAATGGCCTGAAGGATAGAGAGAGTAGAATGAGGGAGGAACATTATCTTTAGAGGACTGTTGTACCTTTTTTAAAGAACGCTGGTTTGTCTCCTACAGGTGTTATTGCAACTAGGAGCCTTTGATTACTGCTGTCATTTCGTGGAACTCAGGCCCCATCTTCCCACAAAGCTAAAGCTCAGGTCAAAACTGAAAGCAGGTTGTGCTCATTTTCGTTTCCCTTTCTTCATGGTAAAGACAGTGTAATGGTGGAAGAGAAAAAAAGAAAATATATCCCAAATCACTCTCCATCTCATCACCCTAAAACAATGATTTTCGTTCTTGTAGGTTCATTTCTTGGCTTATCCAAATGCCTAAATAATTTTGCACCATTACAATCATGCTGGATGCAATTTTCCATCTCACTTTGGGAACTCAGCATGATAATTTTTTTCAGTTACTGTAACGTGTTTGAGAGCTCATTTCTGATGCCTACCTAATATCCCCCAGGCAGATGCTCAATAGTTCTAATGAAATATTCTCTTTCTGTTGGACATTATGTTCCTCCCAGAGTTTTTGCTCTTATAAGTAACACCTTCAGCACGTAGCATCTATTGTTTGGGGGGGCTATTTTCTTAGGATAGATTGCTTCCAGTGTTGTTACTGGGTTGAAGATGAGGAATGTGTTTAGCTCCTGACACCTATTGCTAAATTGCCTAGAAGGTGCCTATTACAAAAGTCACTATCATTGCACATCACCGGGGGTCACTGGCGGATCAGGAAAAGGAATTACCTGTTACTGAGCATGCACCATGTACCAGGCACTTTGTGTTCATTAGCTCACTGAATCTTTACAACCCCATGAGTTATTTTATTTATTAAGGTCTTACTTCATGCAGGGAGCTTTGTTAAGTGCTTTAAACTCTTTACTTCATTTAATCATCAAAAGGACTCATTGAAGAAGATGCTCTGCTCTGTCTCCATTTTACGGATTAGGGAAACTAAGATACAAAGAGTTTAAACAACTACTCAAATCAAGTGCTTAAGAAATAGCAGGGCTTGTATTTGAACCCTGGTTTAGCTGAATTCATAGTCTTTAATCTTCACCACTACACTGTTAAGTAATATATCTTCCCTTTCTGTGTATCATGAGGTTCATATTTTCAGAAGAGTTAAGAGACATGAGCAGCAAAAACATCCTAAAAATTGAAGAGTAGAAGATGGCTGGGAGCCCTGAGCACCGAGTTACAACTCCTTTTGACAAGTCATAATTCCTATCTGTTGCTCAGCCTGGATCAACAGATGTTGGGACCACTGTCTGTTGTTTATAAACTCTATCCAGAGAGTAAATTCCTGGGAGGTCCATTCAACAATTTCAACAGCATCTGTGAGAAAGAGTTAGGCATCCCTGTAAGCCTGGGCAGACTGGCTCCTGTGGGCTAGTGCAGATGACAGGGCACAAGGACATCTATCAGCATAGGGAATCTCCAGCCTCAGAGGAGAGTCCACAGCGGGCCAGGAACATGAACAATTTTTAGCTTGGGGTGGGAATTGTGTGAAAATAGCAAGTGCCTGTAATTACATTGTGACTGGAATTTGCACTGGATTCAGACTTTGGAGGAAGCAAAGGGTGCTATGTAATCCATCTGCTGCTGTTTAGCTTGCCAGAAAAAAAAAAAAAAACCAAAAACTATGCACAGAAGGCGAGAGAAAGGAAAACCATGGGGACTTGTGACAAATAACCTCCTGTTGCTGTTTTGCCTGATGTCATGACACTTTGGTAAAGACTAGACCCTTGTCTTAGGAAAATACAATAAATTTGTAACGATGCAAGCTTATTTGCTTGTAAGTTTGTCTAATTGCTTTGTATGTGTTTGAGGTTTGTTTTTTGAATGTATTTGAGGAACAGTGTCTTCTTTCCCGCTTCAATCCAGTGCACTTCAACCAAGTGACTGAGCATATATTCTGTGACAGCCACTTTTGCTACATGCTGGGATTCTGGCGATAAATACAACAGAGTGATAGGTGCAGTAGTTTGAGTATGAGCAGAGATCAGAGGGGCATGAAACAAGGGTGGTTAATGCTTCCTAGGACAGAAAAGGGAGAAAGAGTAAGCTCTCAACAAGGTTGCAAAGATAGGCTTTGAAATTTTCATAGGGATTTGCTAGGGAAGCAAGGAGGCCATAACACCCTAGACAGAAGAAAAAGCCTTTGGAAGGCATGGTTTGTTTGAGGTATTGCAAGTCTTTTGGGGTGTTAAGTCTAAAATGTGCAATGCTGGTGAGAGTCTGGAAAAGGCAAGGGTGGGAAATGGGAAAGAAAACAGGCTGAGGAGTGGGCCATGAGGTGGTTTTGTAGGCAGGCACCCTGGTATGACCTTTGAAGAAAGATTTGACCCTACAGTGCCACCCACTCAGTATTATGACATTGCACTATGACCTGGAAGATGCACGCACTAGGAAATCAGGTTAAAGCCCAGAGGGGCTAACTTCTAGCCTTTTTTGTCTTGTTAGAAAAATCATTTCTTCTCTTTTGAGCCTCAGTTTTCTCATCTTTTAGCTCAGAGCATTAGTGTTTATCTTATAGGGTTGTTCTGGTAGATTAAAAAAAATCCAGTAGCAGGGAAGAACTCAGTAACCATTCCTGGTACATAAACATTAGTTATAAATATTAGTATCTTTCCCTGGCATTTAGTTAGTATCTTTCCCAGGCACTAGTAAATTTGGATGGAATACAATTTTATTAACAAATATAAACAAATTCAAGATTATCATGATAACTGGTAAAATAAATAATGTGGAGAAAAATTTTATTACTTAAGAAGAATGTGTTCTAAGAAGCACAAAGAACAGAAGGGGAGGCAGGAGTGGAGAGGATAAAGAAATTAAGCACATGCATTTCATGGCAGGTAATGTTGACTCAAACAAGGGAGAGCTTCAGCTCAACTCCATGCCGAGAGACCTACTTAATAGAGACCCAATCAAGCAAGTGTCCTTTGTGAGGTGACCCTCCTGGATGTGAGAGAACAAGTCAGAGCCTCTGTCACAGGTATCTGTATTCATGCTTTTTCTCTGTCCCCCTGAGTCAGGGAGCAATAATTCTTTCTAAGCTGGCTCCTGAACATTCACTTAATTTAGATCTATTGAGTTTACAGGGATTACCTTGCTTCCTTTGTAGTAAATAAAGCTATAAACAGCTGGTGAAATTGATTAATGGCTCCGGGAGAGCTATAGCATTTAATCAATGACAAAGCTGTGCATTGGGTATAGTCTAGAGAAGAGAGAAACCCAGGACAAGGACCATAGCCTTGAGGCAGCCCAGAGGAGCAGACTGACACTTCCAGGAGCTTCGTTCGGCACTAGATTCTACTTACCCGATCTGGATGATGTCCTCGTGCATTTCCTTTTTATTTTTTGTTTGGCTTGAGAACATTATGTGAATTTCTATTTTTTTAAAACTATAATTGCATAGGAAATATAGAGAAATGCAAATAAATAAACTAAAAAAGCTGTATTCAATCAAAAACAGATCAAAGTACTTTTTTTTCTTATGTTTGTATCTTGTCACTGGATGTGTGTATATACCAGGTTTGCACTTTTACTGAGCTCCCTTATAACCCAGGCAGTGAGAAAGATCGCCTTCACATGGAAATTTGATCATGCTATGCACTGCTTATTCCTTTCAGGAGCTTCTTCTGGGCCTTCAAATCCTTAACAAGCCCTTGTCATGCACTGTCGGGCCCTGATCATCTCTCCGACGTCACCTCCTGGCGACCTCCTCCTTACTTACTGGGTTCCTGCCACACTCATCTACATCTGTCATCTCAGACATCCCCTGGGTTTTCTCTCCATGCCAGGTCTGTCCTGCTTTACCCTTTTTCTCCAACACACATCCCCACACTCATCGCGTGATGATTCCAGCATATCCTAGACGTGTCAAAGACTCTTCCTCACCCAACTCTCAACTAGATTCTCCTAATTAAACTACATCTGAATACTCTATAGTTTTCTCCTTCTACCTCACTGAAATTGTTACAGCTGGGGTGATTTTTATTCCATGTCCTTCTTTCCCATAGACCTCAAACTCCACTTGTATATGCAGTTTCTGGCTGAATACCTGCATCATTGTTGAGTCATTGTTGATGATTGAATTTAATTATAAAGACACAATTTTATATTCTACTCTTTTCATTTAACATTACATCGCAAACATTGGACCACAGTGATGTATTTGACTGGTTTCTTACTGTTCTTTTTACTCTATCATCTTCTTGCAGTTGAGTTTGTAGTTTTGTTTGTTATTTCATGCTTATAAACAATGCTTGCTTTTAAAACCTTCTGTGGCTGATACATTTAAAAATAATTTCCAGAAAAATATGCTAAATTGGATGGAGTATTTTCTTTGTTAAACAGAAACATAATCCTCAAAATGCCTGTTACACAGCATGCTGGGAATCCCTGCCTGGAGGAGGTACAAGTGAGGTCAGAGTGGGGACAGGGAAATTTGGGAAAATGGCAGGGGGGATACCAGGTAGCATAGCTCTCTCAGTCTTGTTTCCTATATCCCAATGAGCTGGGACAAAGTCAGACTCTGACTAAATGGTGAAAGCCACTGTAGACAGTATATAAACAAGAAGGCTTTGGCTATGTTCCAATGAAGGTTTATCTACCAAAACAGGGGCAGGCTGGACTTAGCCCTCAGGCCATAGTTTGCCAACCACTAGTCAAGAGAATTAAATCAGATACTATTCATAAAGTTCAATGACTGGAACATAGAAAACACCTAATAAAATAATAGCTTTCATTGAGATTATGATAATGATCATTACGACTGACATCTGCTGGTCTACTGAACTTGGCCACCTGCCATTATACTGAAGTTTCCTGCAGTCTGACATCCCTAACAGACTTTGGTGAATCTTCCTGCTGGTACCGTTTTGCAGAGCATAAAATATCCCTCAACAAAACTCAGTAACTCCCCTCTCCTTAGGTATATTCTATTATCATGTGAGAATCTCTAGAGTTCTTTGCAAATTCCAACCCTTTCAGTGGGACACATTAGTTTAAAGCATATAATTACTTCTAATTGGATTCACAGTCAATGCGCTGCAGTGCTATTAGAGGCATAATCAATAATCACTCTATAGAATAATTCTAGCTCAATACCATCTCCTGCCCAAACCTTCTGATGAGTTGAGATTTGACCACATATTAGATAACACCCAACAAATGAGGTCTGTGGCTTTGCACTCAGCCTGTAATTACTGCCTTGGTTTCCATCTGCTTCAGTGGACACTTGTTGGTCACGTACACCCAGAGTTACAACTCTCAGCGAAGCATAGAAGTGCAAGAGTTGATGCCCATCTTTTGGATCCTTAGGGCTCCAGAAGCAGACAATAACTTGAGTGCATGAGACAGGAACAGACAACAGCTATATGTAATATGTATTTAACTCAGCACACCTGGGGAAATCACTTTAAGGTTCATCTGGGGGTATTTATAAACCCATCCATGAAGCACCAGGATATTTAGTCTTATCCTGGCTCAGAAAATTCCATGCCAAAGGAGAGGGAATCTGGATCTCTTAGTTCCATTAGCCGTGATTTAGAAACCTCCCCACACAGGGGCTAAGAAGGGAGCTCCTTGACTTTCTCCTCATCTATTCTAGCTCTGTTATCCTCTAATTTTTCTTTTTTCCAACTATTATTTCTGAAACATTACCCACAGAGAACTAGAGCAACAGACAGAGGAAAGAGGATGAAATTCTGACAAACATTAGCCAGTCCTGCGGCCTAGTTAATGAAGAGCCCTTTAAAAAAAAAAATTGTATTGCATATTTGTAAGGTGTACTACATAATGTTTTGATATACGTGTGCACGGTGAAACGATTACTACAGTGAAACAAATTAACATCCATCGCTTTCCATTTTTGCCTTATTTTATTTTTATCTACTCAGCAAAGTTTCAGCATATAATACAATATTTTAACTATTGTCTTCTTGCTGAACATTCTATTTTATAGATAAGAAAACTGAGACTCAGGCATGTTCTGTAACTTCTCAAGGATACATTATAGGAAGTCAGTAGTGGAGTCAAGATTAGATGCAGAACTATCTGACCCCAGGGCTGTGGTCTTTGCCACTGTCCTGCAGTGCTGTCCTGCCAGTTGGTGGCATGAAGGCTTGACGACTCAAGCTTCTGTGGGCCTCGTGACTGACTCGCCCTGAGGGAATCTGGTATTTTTCCTGAAGACCTGCCATATGGTGTGGCTCCTGCCTTGGCTCAATACCATCTCCTGCCCAAGCTTTCTGATGAATTGATATTTAACTGCATATTAGATAACACTCAACAAATGAGGTCCGTATCTATGCATTCAGCCTGCGATTACTGCTGTAGTTTCCATCTACTTCAGTGGAAAATTGTCGGTCAGTTACACCCTGAGTAACAACTCTCAGCAAAGTTTAGAAGCAGGAAGGTTGATGCCGATCTTTCAGATCCTTAAGGTTCCAGAAGAAGACAATAACTTGGGTGCATGAGAGAGGAAAAGACCACAGGTATATTTAATTATGTATTTAACTCAGCACACCTGGGGAAGATATTTTAAGATTCATCTGGGGGTAATTATAAAACCCTCTCTGAAATCCTTTTTTGAGATTCTCCAGTCCTTCACCGGGTCAGAAATTTTCACTCTGAATCCACTTAGCTGTCTAGAGTCTTGGACAATCTGCCTATTGCTTGCTGATCGTGTTTCTCTGGCTCCCAGCTTGTGGCCTCTGGGCCAGCTACACCTGCATGAGGTCAGCTACTGAGAGGTTGGTCAACCCAAATTCATGGGCTTGGGAGGAGCCCACCTGCTCCATCTGTATTCCTTTCCTATTCCCACTGAGTCTGAATCATTCTCGCAATCAGGGCCACCCGTCGTTATGCCAGAGCCCCCACATACCTCCCTGGACACTCTATGCTGGTCTACTGTCCACTCAACTTGGAGACCGTCTCCAGAGGAAGGTTGATTCCTTTGACTCTTAATCTCTTACTCCATCCCCTCTCTGTTCCAACAAACTTCACAGCATCAACAGTCAGAGTCAGAAGAAAGATTTTTGTGCTCTTTAAATCACATATCCTGGTAGGGCAGAAAACGGTTTTGGAGTTATTTAGTAGCTGTGGGATCGTGGGCAGACAGCTTGCCCTCTCTGAGTCTAGCTGCCCCATCTCTGAAATACCAACACCTTCCTCAGAGGGTGGTGGCGAGGGTGAGAGGTAAAGGGTGTGGAGCTCTTCATTCATGGTGGTTGCTTGGTAAACAGTGGCTTTATTGTGGAGGTGGTTGTCATAAATCGCTCTTTGACAGGGTGTATGCTGCTTTGCTGTGGTGGTGGTCATGGTGGTGGTGGTGGTCGTGGTGGTGGTGGTGGTGACCTCCTTTACCCTTTCACTGCAAAGTCAGCCTTAATCTTCTACACTTCCAAACTTCAAACTTCCCAAATTTACACAGACCCAAGGAAACAAGTCTGGTATGCACATAAGTTAATTAAGAAAATGAAACAGATCAAAGGAGGCAGAGGTAGTTAGGAAAGAAAAAAGAAAGAGAATTGGGTTCAAAGTGTGCTTGTTAATTACTTGCTCTGGATTTATAACGCCAAGAGGGCACATCAACCAGAATGCAGAATGAAGGAAAGAAATAAATTAACAGAGAAACTTCGCCTTGTGTTGACTCCCTGTAATAGGCCAGAGTCCTTATGAGAAATTAATAGCAGGTTAGGAAGCCAATTTACTCAGCAATTAAAGGAGTCTTTACAGAGACCTTTTTAAGGATAAAAGCAGAGATCACGGAGAAAACTGGGAACTACGTCACAGGAATGAATTGCTGTTATTCACTCCTGGGGGAAGCCATGCTTTGCGGGGTGGGGGCGGGTAGGGAGGTGTTCATTGACAAGCAGGATTATTATGGACCTGAGGACAGCATAGAACTGAGAAAATGTAATAAATGAAGATCTTAAGACCAGAGATGGGATCCGAGTTCTTCCCCCATTAGCTCCGTGACTTTGGAAAGTCCACTAACCTCTCTGAGCCTCACATTTTTACTCTGCAGGTGAAGGACAATGCATACATCATCTAACCCTCGGGACGCTTGTGAGGATCACATGGGAGAAAGGATTTTGTTATTTGTGAAGAGCCTTGAGGTCTGAAAAGTGATGACGATGATGATGGTAATCATGATGGTGATGATGTTGAAAAGGATTCAGGATCAGGCTAATGTGAAGTTTAAGTTGATTCCTGGGTGTTACAACCCTAAAAGTGATGCCAGTTCTTATTTATCTACTGCAAATACCTTTGCACTGGCTCTCTGGTGCCTTAGCTGGGTACTTGGTCATAACATATACACTCCCTGAGGGTTATTAACACGTTTTCTTCCCTTTCATTGCATTGTCATGTTTTCTAAACATTAATCAATATCTCAATGTATCATTTACAATAATGCACTCCAATTTCTTCTGGGTGAGTGTCGGTGAGTAAGGGGAATGGATCTGCTGTGGGTTAAATTTGTTCCCAAAAGTTCATGTATTGGAAACTTGATCCCTATGGTGACAGTGTTAGGAGGGTGGAGAATCCAATTATGATACTTGGAAAGTGGGGACTTTAAGAGGTGATTAGATTGTGAGGACTGTGCCCTTGCGAATGGACTGATCCATGGGGTAATGGGCGTGGGTCTGATGGCTTTAAAAGGAGAGCAAGTGAGTAGCCCAGTTCTCTCTTGCTCAGCCCGTTTTCACCATGTGACATCCTGGTCACCACAGGACCCTGTAGAGAGCTCCCACATAGAACAAAGCTTTCACCAGATGTGTCCCCTGGACCTTGGACTTCTCAGCCTCTAAAACAGTAAGAAATAGAGATCATTTCTGTATAAATTATTCAGTTTCAGGTATTTTGTTACAAGCAATGGAAAAGGACTAATACAAGACCTAACGTGTTGAGCTGTGTGCAATGCCAGGAGCTGTACATTCCTCATGTCACCACATCCTTTCAGCAAAACTGAGATATCTTTTCTTAATCCAATTTTGTATTTAAGAAAAGTGAAGCATGCCCAGAATGATATAAATATTAAACAGAGCCCAGAGTTAAGACCAGATCTGTTTAATTTCTTTTTTGATAAATAAACTGTCTTATATGTTTAATCTTGTTCTTTTCAGATAAACTATGTTTTGAACTTTTCATAGGGAAGTAATTATGGGGTCTGTAAGATTATATGGAAAGGTCCAAAGCTACAGTTTGAGTCCTCAGAAAGAATAAGTTTTAATCTATGCTAATGATGTACTCATTATAATGACAGGTAAGCACCCTTTTCCCGACCCCTATCCAAAATTAACAACCAGTGCTAGTAAGAAGCTCTGGGTTAACTAAATAAAATGTCACTTTGATTGGCAGATGCTGGTGGTTTATGTGTTGACTTGCATTGTCTTCAGCAGCCCACTGGTCAGCAGGAACAAAGGAGCTATTTTCAGATATTTTAGCTCTGTTTGAGTTGTGCTGTTTGCCGAAAGAAGCAGTGGTCTTTGGAGGCTGACTTCATCCTAGATGTAACGTGTAGAGACACTGTCGACACCTCCCTCTGATAAAGGCAGGTACCAGGAAGCTTCCAATGACAACATTACAAGCCTCTTGGGAAAATCAAGACGTAAATATGACTTTCAATTTCCAAAAACCCTGATGAGCTAAAGCAAAGCTTTTCTAAGACTCTAAAAGAAATGATTGATAACCGAGGCCAAAAGCAATGCTTCTCCTAACAGGCAGGCGTTATGCAGGGGAATTAATAGGTTTTATATACAATGGGGGTTTGATGTACACATAGATGTTATCAAATTCTTATTTAAATAGCATTAAAGACTTTCATTATAAAACATAAGTATTTAAAATTCTATGCAAATTAATAATCCGTAAGTTTGTTAAAAATGCACTAATGAATAGTAAGATTTAGACAACTATCATATATAAGTAGAAATACATTTTTTCTTCCCTAAATATCGCTGTTATTCATCAGTGTTTGACATTGTTTTAGACTTATTGCTAGGGTGTTAGCTAATTTCAGCCTGTCTCATTTTTTTCCTAACAATAAACTTCTGAGTTGTGCCTATGCTAAGGATTTCAAGAGCTGAATTTTTGTATGAAAACTAAATTAGTGCAGAGACATTTGAATGGGAGATAATGCTTTGGTCTTGACAAGAAAATGTGAATTAATCTCACTTAGAGAAACTTGAAAAGTTCTTACCATATTTTGTTTCCTAATTTGAAAATGATTCTCAGAGGAGAGTAAGGGATTTATCAGTAATATTAGGAAAGAATGATGAGTTATGCTAAAACCATAGTAAGTATTATAGAAAGAATTCAAGATCTGCAGGCTAGTACGTGGAGGCCATTTACAGTGCCTAGTATACAGTAGGTGCTTACTAATCCATTTTCAATTAGCAAGGTTGGGCTGAGTTTAGTTCCTTAATGAATACAACTGACTCTATTGCACCTCTATTATTTAATAGAGGTATTCCTCATTTGCTTCTTGGTGTTTTGAAGGTTTGGGAAGTATCAGTGGAGAGCTGGGTGTTTCACCAGCTTCCCAGGCATCACCCAGCTCTCTCCAGGCACTTCAAGGTACTAGGAGTTGTTTACATAGTTCTTGTGAACACGCTCAGGAATATGTCATAGCTGTGCTCAGATGCTTTCTCCTTCCCAACCAGCTTTAATTATGTAACTGGTGCTATGAGCAAACCCAGCCGTGTTTTCCCTCCCATTGCTGCACAACCTGATTCTTTGGCATGGATCCCTAAATGTCTTTTCATCCATACGTGGGTTGTTACACTGATGACCCCCAATTTGCTCACACCTCTTTATGTTTGTGCCTTGAGTAGTTCCCACAGCATTGCCACTGAGCTTGGCCATGTGACTTTTTGGCCAATGAGATAACAGAAAACATGACAGTTCCCAATTTAGAATCTGTCTTTGGACTCAGGTTCCTAGTACATGTCTTTCTGATGTTGGAGGTAGGGTCTGGGGGGCCGGACAGTTGGCCTCAACCCACCCAGTCCTCTTACCAGGTACTCGACTCTGCCACAGGAAAGAATTCACGGGCAGAGACACAATAGACAGTGAGAATAAGTTTAAATATAACAGACAAGAAATGCAAGTTCCACAGAGAGAGTGCAGCATAGCTCCAGAGATTGAGCAGGGCCCACACCAAGTTTAACACAGAAGTAAGTACAGATGTCAAGTCTAACACAAAAGCAAGAAAAACATACTTAAAGTTCAGTACCAAGTGCAGGCTGGCTCAAGAGAATGGGCAGCTGCTTGATGAAAGTAAGTTTGATACAAATTAAAGTACGCACATCTCAGCCAGCAAAGTGCAGGTTTCCTCCAGGAAAGCGAGCAACAACCCTGCCTTCACCTGGGATTTGGCTTTTATAGTTTCTCTACCTAATGAATATTCAAGTAAGAGGGTGGATCCCAGTTATGTAACATTTAGTCTTGCACATGCTCAGTTGGTCTCTTCCTGGAGCATGTTCATTGGTCAGACCCTGTCCTATGCACCAGGCATATTCAAGAATGTTCTGTGCTCTCTATTGAGCATGCCCAGCTACTGGATTTGCATAAACCAGCCCCTGTGGTCTCATTTTCCCCATGTTGGTGCTGAAAATAGGTCTAACTGGCAACAGTAACTTTCCCTCAGGAGAGAGCCAAAAGGAGGGGCCTGAAACCTTGGAGAATGGCTTGTTACCCAACGGTATGTCCTGTAACCTGAGCCCAGGGAAACTGAGTACCTCCTATGGCATCTTGAGTCACCCACATCTGGCCAGCTGCTTTTGTTGAAGCTCTCACCTGTTCTCACCTTGAGGAACTGTTTGGACTCTTGTGTCCCAGCTTCATCCAGTCTGTCCCATCCCTTGGCTGTCCTAGCCCTGGTTCTGACACCAGACAACCGTGGGAGCCTTTGTCAGATGCTGCAGATGGTTCCTATTAGCAAATCCCCTGCCATGTGCCATAGGGGGTGCCTCTGGGAAGGAATCCAGGGGCCAGTTGGAGAGAAAGAGCTTGAGGGACAGAGATGCCTCCATGGAAGGCTGAGTCAATGCTGTGTCTGTGATGAGCAGTTTAAGGGAGCAAGAAAAGAAACAGGAGGGGGAAAAACCAAAACCAAAACAAACCTCCTTTCTCTGGCTAGTCAGAGGTAGATCAACTATGACACACGTTTTAGGAGAAAGTGAGAAAGGACAGCACATTGCTGAATAAGGCCCAGATATCGATGGGCTTGCAGATGCAGAGAGGGCATCTGAGGTGAGGCATAATTGGCACTGGGGACCGACTTTGCCATCCAGAACCACCAAACATCATGCCATCTTGCACAGTTAAGCAGTGTAAATTGGGTCAAACCCTCAAAAAGGCGGAAATTTTGTGACACAGGATGAGGGAGTTTTCCCAGTGTCAAACATCAACTTCTGAGTTAATGCTGCTGAATGTTAATTAAGCATATTAATATAATCCAACTGTAAGAGAATCTGTATAGCTTTTTAGACATGCTTCAGAAGGGCTGAGAGAGGGGAAGATGCCAATTCAAAATATTCTCATGAATGTAATTATCTGTAGAAATCCGGGCAAGATGTACCACTACAGTGTCTTATAAGCAACTTTTTTTTTTTTTTTTAATCTGCACTCATTGCACTTTAAAATATTTAGCTTCACTCCACATTCTGAGCTACTTGGAGACAAATACTGGTCAACTTTATAGAGGTGACCGGTTTGAATTTGACCGACTTTGCCATTTAATAGTATGTGGCACTGAAGAAGATACTCCAGCATTTGAGCCTTGGCTTTCTCAAAAGAGAAAAAAAAAAAGTGGAGCAAAACTATCCCATAAATGATTCTGAGGACTGAAGTACACTTAAAAAAAAAAAGAAGTAAGTAGAGTGCTCGGTACAGTAGGAGATATTGCCCAAAACTTCACTGTTACTTTTATTATCCTGGGCATTTTAAAGCAGTTGGTCATTTACCTATAATTTTCAGGAGAAGACAGTAAAAAGGAAAGCAGAATTCTGATCTGCCCTCCAACCACAAATCGCTCCCCCCTCTGGATGTCTGTCTGTACGACTGCCATATGGTTTAATCCTTTCTTGCTTCTCCTGAGTACAAGAGCTGAGAAGATCAATCACATTCGCCCATGATGGAGCTGAGTGGAGGCAGCTTGGAGATGAATGGCTGAAGAACATAAAGAATAATGACATTAACATATACATGTATAAGGAACACTTTAAAATGCTTTCAGAAGAAAGGAGCGGGAGAAGAAAAATCAAATCCTCCTGCTGAAAATTGTAAAACATGCTGACTCTTTAGTAGCAGAAGAATCGTACCCCAGGCTGATGCTATTCATAATGAATTACATGGTGGTGATTTATTCATACCAAGGTTTTAAAAAATTTGCCAGATTGATGAAAAATGCATAGGTATGCACTTTAGTCTGACGCTAGACTTAAGATGGGGAAAAAGAGCCAATTTGGAAAGGGTGGGAGATGGAGGAACCAACAGGAAGCTTATGAGGTAGTAAAGTAAGGAAGGAGAAATGTTTTACAGTAAGAACCACACCAATAACACAAGCAACGTTTTTATTTGAATTTCCCTAATCTATTCTTAGGAGCGTGATGAGCTTAAGGTTTTAAGATAGATCTAAGGACACACTTAGGGCAGACACAAAGATGAACTGGAACACAGCCTTTGGATTCAGGCTAACCAGATTCAAATCCCAGTTCTGTCAGCATCCAGTGTAGTAATTTTGGGAAGTTATTTACTTTCTTTGACCTGAATTTCCTTGTCTCTGCACTATTGGCCCTAATGATATTCATAAAACTGAATGAAAATTGAATCAGAACAGTTAAAACAGGCCTGAGCTAGAAACTTAAATATCAGAAGTAAAATCCAAATAGGGTTCTTTAGGAACCTAAGTATCCATAAAGAAATCCAAAGCCAAAATCAGCCAGGGGTTGACCAGGGAGGCAGACACAGAAACCACAGAAGATGTGGGAGATGACTTGCGGTTAAACAGGACTTAGATTCTACAGCACAGCTATCTCTTATTCTCTTTTTCTCAGAGAGAGCTGTGTGTTTGTATGTATGTATATTTGTACATAGTGCAAAATTAAGACATGCAATTACCCAACACTTTAATCAGTACAAAACAGTGAATATAAAACTCCTTTTGACCTTCTCTTACCCCAACCCATGCTTCCCACCCAAGTTAAACACTGTTGGCAATTGCTTATGTACTTGTAAATCCATGTTCAACAATATACAGTGTAGATGTAGGTGAGATGTAGATACAGATGTATGTGTAGATATAGGTGTAGGTACAGGTGCGTGTGTAGATATAGGTGAGTGATAGATGGAGATGTTGATTTAGATTGAATTGTACATGTACATGTAGATGTGTATGCAGGTGAGATGTAGCTATAGGTGTAGATATACATGTAGCTGTAGGTTTAGGTCTAGCTGTAGGAGTAGATATAGACTTAGCTGTAAGTTTAAGTGCAGGTGTAGATATTTTACCACCACTAACCTCTTTCTCTAAGCAGTTTGCAGTAAACTATACTTACTTTTTGATAGCTTTCCCTCTCCCCTTTTATCTTGGAGATTGTTTCACTGTGCTCCAAAGAGATGGATTTTATATTTTCTACACACACACAGGTCTCCATTGTATAAATGAACTATAATTAATTTTTCCAATCCCCTATTGAAGGGCTTTTCAGTTATGTCTAGTTTTTGTTCTTACAAACAAGATCAGTGATTATCATTATATTATTTTTTTTGTACTTGCATTTTTGGAATATGTGTCTGTCAACAAATATGATGAAATGAAATTGTTGGGTCAAATGGTGCAAGCATTTAAAACTTTTACAGATGGTGCCAAAATATAGTGCCCCAAATCCCAGGTGGATGACTGAATTAGTCTGAAAAGCACGGCACTCCAAGCTGGCACCTGACAACAGTCATCACAAATAAACCTAGACTGCATTTTATATATCAAGCTGTATTTGTCTATTTCTCCAATGAGTTAATGCTTAGTTACCTGGGAGACATCTGACCACAAGCACCATTGAGCTATATATTACTTTCCTCATTTTAGAAGAAAAGGAACTACTCCATTATTCTTAGTCCTTCAATATATTAGCTCCGTCTACATCACATTCTAGAGATTTATAATTGAAATATAACATTAGTTTAATCTCAGATGCAATTCTTTCTGAAAAATGCAAATATTAAATAATGAAAGTGGTAATTATATGTGGCAAACTTTGACGGAAATAACCACCTAGGTAAATATACATTTTTCACTAGTTCTTAAAATGTGTCCCTGAGACCCGGATTGAATACTGGTCTTATACAAAATGAAATGCTTCTTTCTAAATACTCTTTTGGACCTAAATTCCTTTCAGTGTTGGAATATAGCTTGTGGATTTTAGGTCAAATTAAATATAAAATAAAGTGACAGAAGAGTCTTCAGGGAATGATCTGGCGTGTTTCCTTTGATCAGAGGAAGCAAGTGGAGCCAGGGAGTTCACGTGGCTTGTTTGAACTCACACTGTGCAACCTCGAGTTACCTTGGCTGAATGCCTGCTTATACAGTGTGAAGTCTGTATGTGTTTTTAAATTTATGACTCACTTTGAGACATTGTTATTCACTTTCAAAAGGCTGAGGGAGATTAAGAATCCACAAGACAGTGGTTCTCAAAGAGTGTTCCCACAACTAGCTGCATCAGCATCACCTTGGGACTGGCTAGAAATGTGAATTTCCAGTCTCTTCCCCAGACAATGAATCAGAAATTCTGGGGATGAGCCCTGCAATCAGTGGTTTAAGCAGCCCTCCAGGTACTTCACATCATGGCAAAGCTTGACAACCGCTGTTCCAAAGCTCCCACCGAAAGACTGGGGCAGAGGTCCGCCTCTGGTCTCCAGCCCCAGTGCTTCTCAAATAAAGCCGTTGGAGACTCAGGACAGTCTCAGGTGGGTCTTTTAGCTTAGGCAGTAGTTTCTGCCTTGCCTTCATTCACATCTTGCGATGACGTGGTTCTTCATCTGGGGAACCATTCTCATATTTCCTCTTTTCCATTCTCCAAATGTGAGATCAAGCACGAGAAGAAATAGCTACAAAAATATGCCCATATTGCAAGTGTATATAGTGATTATATTTTTACCCAATCAGAAGTATCTACCAAAAATAAATAAATAAATAAATAAATGATAGATAGATAGATAGATAGATAGATAGATAGTTAGATAGATAGTTAGATAAAACCGAGAAGTATACTATTCCCTACACGCTTTTTAACAGGAAGTTTGGAGTTAGCCAAAAGTTGAATATGACTCCCTAGCAACAGTGACAACTTTCTGGCTATATTTACAAATTGCCTGTGACACAAATGTTCCCAGACACTGTTTGTTAATGTTCTAAAACATGAATTTAAACAAGGTGTTTGGACATAGATTAGAACTGGTTTATCCACAAAGGTAAATGCCACAAAAACAAATGACATCAGGGCATTTATTCAATTCACATCGACATACCAGGTAAAAGAGGACTGTAAAATGGAGACAGCTTCTGACTCAGGCAGGAATTCCTTTTATACTTCCTGCCATATCAGTTTGGATGTGGAAAAAAGTGGATAGAATCATGCACAGCTGTTCATGCCAACCGTTGCATATGCTACTCAATGGCTTCCTTCAGTGGATAAAATGTGAGTTCCTGGTATGGCATAGAAGGCTCTCTAGACTCTCAGCGGTGCTTCTCTCTCTGGCCTAAAGCACCTCTGAATCCACCTTTCTGAGTTGGTTGCCGGTTACTGGGAGGGACATACTCTCATTCTGTTTCCTTTGGATTTTCCTTCCTGTTTTAACCATAGAGAGGACTGTGACCTACCCTGTGTGCCTGAGATCAATTATCTGACTGCTTTTTTCAGTCCCCAATAGACCAGGTTTAGGCAAGCCTAATCACCCCATCAGCAGTCTAGTATGGCACCCCACTCTAAATTGTTCTCTTACCCATTTTACGTTTGGCAAAGAGACATGTCCTAATATTGAATCCTCAGACCTTCCAGAAAACATGCCACATATCTAGACCCCCAAACTTGTTTATCAAAGATACAAGTAGGTTCTTTAGTATGGAATATAGAGAATATAATCAGAGTCAGAATTGAGTATGCCTGGGGTCCTAAGCAAGGAGCTGAGGGTTGCAGCCCCCTCCACCTGGAAATAGGCAAGAGAGAATGACCAGGGTCCTAGGCAAGGGGCCATGGGCCATGACCCCCTCTGCCCAGAAGAAGGCAAGAAAGCACACACAGAAACCTAGGCAAGGAGCAGAGGGATGCAGCCTCCTCTGCCTGGAAGCAGGCAAGATAGCACATTCAGGGTCTTAGGCAAGGAGCTGAGGGCACTCCCTCTGCCCAAAAGCAGGCAAGAGAGAACACCAAAAACACCACTTCCACATGGGTGGCCTACCACAGACACCACCACAGTCATGGCTGCCAAAAAAAACAGATTGATGCTACAGCAGCAGCCACAACCACTGTGCAGGTGGCCTACTGGACACTTGACTGCACTGACACAAGGACAGTTACCAGGAGAGACCAGAAAAAGAAGAGGACATCTCTGTCCTCAAAGCCCACTCCAGGGTAATGGAAGCAACTGCTCTACCAGATGACCAGACATCAATGTAGATATACTAGAAGTATGAAAACACAAGAAAATATGACACCACTAAAAGAATACAGTAATTTGAAAATATCAGACCCTTTAGAGCAGGAAGCCCTTAAAATGACGGAGAAGGAATTTTGAGCAGCAATCTTAAGGAAACTCACTGAGATATGAGAAGACTCAATTAGACAACATAATGAAATGAGAAAAAAAAATCAAGATATGAAGGAGGAAATTAACAAAGAGATTCATTCCTTAAAAAAGAATATAGTAGAACTCATGGAACTGAAGGATTCACTCAACAAAATGAAAAACACAACCAATAAGTTAAGCAGCAGGATAGAACAATTATATGGAAAAAATTCTGATCTTGTATGATAGTCTTTTAGAAATAACCCAGATATACAAAAAAAAAAAAAAAAAAGAAAAGAAAAGAAAAGGAAAAAAGAATTTTAAAAAATGAAGAAAATCTAAGAGAGCTAGTGGATAACCTTAGGTACACAAACATTTGAATCATGGGAGTTCTAGAAGGAGAAGAGAAAGTAAAAGGCATGGAAAACCTATTCAACAAAGTAATAATGGAAAACTTCCCAGGTATAGGAAGAGACACAGACCTTCAGATCTGGGAGGATCAAAGATCCCTAAACTGATTCAACCCCAAAAGATCCTCTATAAGACATAGTAGAGTCAAACTGGCAAAGCTCAAAGACAAAGAGAGAACCTTAAAAGAAGCAAGAAAAAAGCACCAAGTCACCTATAAAGGAGCCCTTATCAGACTAACAGTGGACTTCTCAACAGAAACTCTACAGGCCAGAAGAAAATGGGATGATATATTCAAAATACTAAAAGAAAATTACTGCCAGCCAAGAATACTATACACAGCAAGGCTGTCTTCAGAAACGAGAGAAAGGGCCGAGCCCGTGGCGCACTCGGGAGAGTGCTGCACTGGGAGCACAGCGACGCTCCCGCTGCAGGTTCGGATCCTATATAGGAATGGCCGGTGCACTCACTGGCTGAGTGCCGGTCACGAAAAAGACACACACACACACACACACACACACACACACAAAAAGAAACGAGAGAAAAATAGTGTATTTTCCAGACAAACAAAAACTGCAGGAATTCACCACCATGTGACCAGCCCTACAAGAAATCCTCAAGGAAGTGCTACATCTGGAATTTGAAAAACAGTAATTACTACCACACATACAGAAGAACGAACAAAACCCATTGGTAGAACAAAAATGCAAACAGCAAAGGAAAGAAACTAAATCTTACCACCACAAAAATCCATAGTGACAATGTAACAATATTCCTACTTTATTTCTCATTTTAGTAATTTTGGTCTTCCCTCTTTTTTCTTTGGTCAGTCTAGATAAAGGTTTGCAAATTTTGTTGATCTTTATAAAGAATCAACTTTTGGTTTTGTTGATTTTTTTCTATTGTTTTAAAATTTTGTATTTCATATATTTCTGTTGTGATCTTTATTATTTCCTACTTATATTTACTTTTGGTTTAGTTTGCTCTACTATTTCTATTTTCTTAGGGTAGAAGTTTACATTACCAACTTGAGATTTTTCTTATTTTTAGTATAGGTGTTTACAGGTATAAATTTTCCTGTAAGCAATCCATGAGCCTTGCATCCTATCAATTTTGATATCTTGTGCTTTGATCTTTATCTCAAATATTCTCTAATTTCTCTGTGACTTTTTTTTTACCCATTGTTCGTTTAGGAGGGTGTTCTTTATTTTCCATACCTTTGTGAGTTTTCTAAATTTCCTTCTGTTATTGTAGTCAGAGAACATATTTTTTGTGATCTTAGACTTAAAAAAAAAAAAAAGGAAAAATTTCAACAAAATGAAAGAAAAAAGAGGTCATGGAAAGATTTCCACTCACTTTCAAATGCATTTTTCCATGAACTTTTTGAAGTGACCTTGTGTTTATATTCTGTTCTATTGATTTTTTAACGTAATTTATCTTTCTAAACTTAGATATTTAATTTCTATTAAGTGGACTTGTTGATATGCTTAGAAATTAATTTGCCTTTGAAAAGTTTATTCATCTTCCTCTGTTGAAATTAATTTGATATTTGCATACTTTTGGAAGACTTTTAGAGAGCTATTTCAAGTAACTGTAGAGATTATAAAATGAAATATGTAAATTTTAATGTTTTACATCTCCAGTTTCTGTGAAAAATTGAAGCCCTACTTTCTACAGAGAATTTTGTTATTCCTCTGTTATTCAGTTTTTGTATTTGTTATTTGAGCAAATAAATGTGCATATCCTTAAAAAATAAAAAAGAATCAGACTTAAGACTTTATTAGTATTCTCAACCTAATCTGTCCAATTGCTGTGTTGCTGAGGGCCCCGGCCACATCATCAAGAGAATGGGAAGTGGTGCCAAAAATTTGTTCAATCAAATAAGCTCATTTTTTTCTATTTTTTCTCACTTTCTGACCCAACCCATTTAGAAGCCCCTTACAGAGCAAAATTAGAAGATATAATTCCTGTGAGCACATTAGCAGTTTGTTTGGTTGGCTTGTTAGCTGAGGTTTTTCATGGATGAGTGGAGAACTCTAAGAGAGGCCACAGACCAGCAAAGAATTGCTCTTGGGATGGTCTGGAAGGTAATTCATAAAAGAGACTTGGGATAAGATGGGACTAGGGAAACGTTTCATTTGCATTCAATTCAAATAAATTCAGCAAAGAAGTATTGAGTTTTACAATTTTAAAATAAAGGGTTGATAAGCACATGCCCACATATACCCACACACACTCTACACAA
Source organism: Cynocephalus volans (assembly GCF_027409185.1). NCBI lineage: Eukaryota > Metazoa > Chordata > Mammalia > Dermoptera > Cynocephalidae > Cynocephalus > Cynocephalus volans. The sequence continues at coordinate 88,883,045 of NC_084474.1, forward strand.
ATATGTACCCATCACACCTAACTGCACACACTTCCAATGCAGAGCACACAGGGTTTGCATAAACTGTATAACAAATAAACCACCAATATATTTCCCATTATGGGCAACTTCTATGTGCCCCTGAGCCCAAAGGACACATCCCCACCACACATGAGTGGTTTCTATTCACATATGTACACTCAGAATTACAAATGTGCTTTACACACATGTATCACACTAGCATATCTCCTTGTACTATAAACAGAACTTTCCCACATTGCTCACATATACACAAAGGCACTGTTCATATATGAAAACACATAAACATTTACACACTGCGAACAGATGGGCCCTCAAAGATACATCACAATCACTTATCTCACATATATTTTTATTCCACCCCCAAATACTCCATGTCCCACACAGCTAGCCCCCTCCTTCATATGCCATACAAGTTACATACAGTATGTGCCTCAAGTCCCATTCCTTAGTCCTAATACATGTGCACAAGCACACACATTTACAGTCATAAACACACACATACAACACACCCACACGCACACTTGTTTACCCACACTAACGCAACTGGCAGGTTAACTACATCCAAAAGAAGCCCTTTGACACCATAGCAAGCAAGGCAGACAGACCTTTGAAAGGGATAGTTTTAAACAGCCACCTGCTTGGCACCAGGTGTACAAAACATCCATACATGTCTGATGGACGCTTCTTTCCTGCAGAAGGCTCTCTGCTGGTAGAACCTCTAAAAACACAGAGAGAACAATAGTCATCTTCGTTGGCATCATAATCATCACTGCCCCTTCATTGTGTGTTATAATTCACCGAACATGTCAAATGGACTATTACATTCAATTCCTGTAACATGTATCCAGGGTGGGACATTGAGGATCTGAGAAAGGATGGGACTTTTGTTGTGTGACACAGTCAGGAGGGGCTAGAGTAAGGGACAGAAATGGCACTCTGCCTCCTAGTCGCACTAGACCAGTGACTCTCAGCTAGGGAGGGGAGGTGATTTGGCAGTGTCTGGAGAGAATTTCTGATTGTCACTACTTGCGATGGGTGGTTGCTACTGGCATTTATTGTGTAGAGACCAGAGATACTTTTAAACATCCAGCAATGCACAGAACAGTTCCCACTACAAAGAGTCACCCGGCCCCAATTGTCAATAGTGCTGACATTGAGCAACCCTGAGCTTGACTCTTGTGGCTTCTTGACAGTGGTGTGTGGAGCTGGATGGTGGCAGCTGCCTGTCTGGGCACAGGCAGAACTTTCAGATTAAGAGCAGGAAGGGAGCCAACCTGCTCTTCCCAGTGGGCCATATGCCCTGGCTGAATTTAAAGGGCAGGAATAAAATAGACACACAAATGGCTTCTCCCTGCCGACATTATTTCTACACATGCCATCCAGAAGCCATCCCTCTGAGAAATGGGAATTTTATTAAAACAGAAGGACTGAACATGAGCTATTGCTGAGCTAATGAACGACAGCCCTTATTCTTAAAGTTACATGCCTTCCCTTCAATAGCAATTAAAAGAGAAACCAGAAATAGAAAATACCAGTTTTTCGTCGCATGGTATAAATCAGCTAGACAGGCCCTCATGGAGCTGAAATACATCTATCAGTGTCTCCCATTAAATCAATTAGCAAGCAGAGGCCCGCAACGTTCCTGGCAGCCTTCTCGAACAAAAGAGCCTGCCGTCCTTGAGTCTGAACCCGCCCCTTGTCCTTGTTTCTTTGGGCACAGAAACTGCTGGGAGTTAGGGGAAATGAATCTTTTACAGGAGAAAAAAACAGAAGCCAGCTGTCTTTGATTCATTAGAAAGTCTCTGTGAATGGTAAATTGTTTTTAGGCCCATATTTGAATGCATGTCCCCTCTATGGTCTGCCATAAAGATGGTGGGATTCCATCTTGCCAGAAATCAAGGAGCTTGTGTGTTTATTTCCTGGCACATTCTTTCTTCCAGGCCTCCTGACGACTGAGGTGTGGTTTAGTAATAGGCCTTAACATCCACATAGCAGTTTACTGTTTACAAAACCGTTCACGCTGATTCTCACAGTAATACAATAAAGTAGGTGGCGTAGACGTGATTACTTCTATTTTGTAAATGACGAAATGAACTGAGGCTGTGCTTGTCCTCAACCCTCAAAGTATCAGTCGAGAAATTTAAAGTGCAATTAAGTTAGGCGTTTGGAAGAGAACAGTTAATTTCTTACATTCATGGCACTGAATCAGAGGTTCTCAATGTTACTTGTATGCTGGAAATAGTGAGGAGCTTTACAAAAGGCTGATGCCTGGGTCCTACCCCCAGAGATTCTGATAAAACTGATGAGATTATAGCCTGAGTATCAGGGTTATAGGTTCCTCTCTAAGTCATGCTAGTGTTCAGCCAAGTTTGGGAATCACCACACTAGATGTTTAGTACATTGCAGGCTGCAAACTGGTATCCTGGGATTCCAGGAATCATTACCATACACTGGTCAAGACTTGAACCCAAAGATGTCTGGCATCAAAACTCATATTCTTGCCAATATTCTGCCCAAGAATAATCTCTTGCATCTGTTGGGCACCCTGCGATTTGCACAGGATGTTCATAGCCAACTTCCCTTTTGATTTTCATGGGCACTGTGAAACAAGTAGGGTGAGCTTGTTGGTATGTTACAGAGAAGGAAGTTTCAGTATTTTTAATTTTTAGAAACAGGTACTGGCTTTAAATCGCATTCTTTCTATTTATTGTTCATGAACTCCAAATCCCAGGCTTTTGACTACACAATGCTCTGAGGTCTGGCCATGAGTGAATTAAAATCACAGTCTAATTCCCACAGCTTCTGGCAGATGTGGGGGTATGGCAGATGTCTATTTTCTTTGTTGTCCAGGGCATGTGGCTGGCGATAATCAGGTTAGGCAAAGAGGGAGTGATGAGAGTCCAATATTTCTACCCTGTTTCTCTGGCCACAGCGCTATCCTAAGGAGACCTAATATTGATATTGATTGAATTTCAGAAGGCAGGGGCTGAGGGCACAAGCCTGTGGTCAACCAAAGTGATTAGCTTCTAAAGGGAGTACAATAAGTATGACAGAAAAGCAGGAAAGCTGTTTCTGCAATTTACAATAAGAATGTAATTGAGACGGGTAGAACTTGAGTGATCAGACTGTCTTCAAGGTCAGAACTTCTTGGCTTTCCAGATTCAGAGGAGGCCACGTGGGCTGGAAATAACATCATGGGGAGATCATGCGGTACTGTGGACTAACGGGTTTTACTAATTGCTTGTCTTTTTGCTTCTCTATTTTCCTTCTTAGAAATTCTGTGTGTTCTTATTTGAGGTTACAGGGAGCATGGGGACTTGGGCACGTAATCATTGAATCGTCCTGAAATCTTTCCCAAAGTGGTCATTGTAGCAGCCCAGAATCTTTTGAAAATTCTGTGTGAGGAGAGTTTATACAATATGAGTCTTGTATTCCCACGGAGACGTCTCAGCACATTTTTCCAACCTTCCTTGAAGCTAATACATAGATGTGTGAGCTTGGTTCTTCCAATCAAATATACCCAACTGCCACACAGAGGCAGGCATCACCAGGAATCCATGTTGCAGGGAGGGTAGAAGCGAGGGGTCCAGATTTCAGAAACAACTTTGCGAAGTCCCTTGGGTCCCGAATTAGTGCAAACTGAAGCGCTGTCACAGGGGATGCCATAGGGTATCCACTAGAGCACTCCTGCAGTGCTTGTAGCACTGGACATTGCTGTTAACCTCTCAGTGTGACTTGGTAATTCTCTCAGAGATACTCTCATCTCTTTTCATGTTTTTGCTAATTTATACCTGTGCTTGCCTAAGCTATAGGAGTTTCTGTTGTTTGCCCCTAAAGAACTCTGAGTGAAAGAGAAACTGATAGCAGAAGTGGTTCTGGCATCAGAGCCTCAAAGTGGCAGTTTGAAACTAGTTGTCTTGTTCCAGTTTATACAGGGAAGTAGGGTTTTAGCTGTGGGTTTGTCATACATAGCCCTTATTGTATTAAGAAACTTTCCTTATACACCTAATTTGCTGAGAGTTTTTATCATGAAAAGATTTTGAATTTTATCAAATGCTTTTTCTGAATCTACTAAGATGACCGTGTTTTTTTATCCTTCATTATGTTGATATGATGTATCATGTTTATTGATTTGCATATGTTGAACCATCCTTGCATCCCTGGGATAAGTCCCACTTCATCATCCTGTATAATCTTTTCAATGTGTTCTTAGATTAGGTTTGCTAGTATTTTATTGAGGGTTTTGCATCTATGTTTATCAGGGATATTGTACTGTAATGTTCTTTATGTGTGTGTGTCCTTGCCTGGTTTGGGCTTCAAGGTAATGCCAGCCCCATAGTATGAATTTGGAAGAATTTCACTTACTTCAATTTTCTGAAGTAGTTTAAGAAGTATTGGTATTAGTTCTTTAAATGCTTGGTAGAATTCAGCAGTAAAAGCATCTGGTTTTGGGCTTTTCCTTGTTGGGAAAATTTTTATTACTGATTCAATTGTGTTACTTGTTATTGGTCTATTCAGGCTTTCTGTTTCTTCTTGGTTAGCCTTGGTGGGTCATCTGTATCCAGGAATTTTTCCATTTTATCCAGATTTTCAAATTTATTGGTGATAGTTGTTCACAATAGTACCTAATGATCCTTGGTATTTGGGTGTTATCAGCTGTAATGTCTCCTTTTGCATTTCTAATTTTCTTTCCTTTTATTTTTTTCTTTGTTAGTCTACCTAACGGTTTGTCAATTTTGTTTCTCTTTTCAAAAAAACAAGTTTTTATTTGATAGGTTTCTTGTATTATATTTTTAATCCCAATTTAATTTTTTTATTCCTTGATTTTTATTGTTTTGTTGCTTCTACTTATTTTAGGGTGGTTTTCTTCTTACTTTTCTAGATACTTGAGATGTATTGTTCAGTTGTTAATTCAAATTTTTTTTTTAATGGTGGCATTTATTGCTATCAACTTTCCTCTTAGTACTGCCTTGACTTTATCCCGCAGGTTTTGGTATGTTGTGTTTCTATCTTCATTTGTTTCAAGAAATGTTTTGATATCCTTATTAATCTCTTCCTTGACCCACTGGTCATTCAGAAGCATGTTGTTTAATTTCCATATATTCGTGTAGTTTCAAGAATTCTTATTATTGATTTCTAGTTTTATTCCATTACAGTCAGAAAAATTATTTGATATGATTTTGATGTTTTTTGATCTTATTGTTTTGTGGCTTAACATATAGTCAGTCCTGGAGAACTGCAAGTGGTTTTTCTGGGAAATCCAACAAGTTCAGGGTGAAAGATTACAATCTCTGAAGTTGTGGTTCCCAGTAAAATCACATTGTCCTGCAGTGAGGCTCAGTCAACAAGCCCTGATCCTGTTCGGTGTTTCTAATCATCCTTTTACAGTTCTATTCTTAAATATTAACAGACAAACATGGTTTGTCAGACAGGAAAATCAATGCCAAAATCCAACACATTTCAAAATAACTAAGAGACAAAAAAGACAATCCCGTGGGAAAAAAAATAAAAAAAGAATTAATACCTATCATTAATATTGTCATAATATGGAAGAAGATGTTACAACCTAATTAATAAAATTCAGATATCTATAACAAAGGGACTCTGAGAATAATAAAAACAAGCTCTTAGAAATTAAAAATATGGCAATAGTAATAAAAATCCCAGCATAATTCTTAGAAAATAAACTTTAGGATATTTCCCAGAAGGTAAAAGGAAAAAAGAATAGAAGGAATAAATGAGAAGAAAGATAATAGAACAAATAGATAAGATAGAAAGATGGAAAAATGGCTGAGGCGGTAAAAAATCAAAATAGTAGGAGTTTCAAAAAGAAGTAGAGAGAAAAGAAATTAAAATAAATTAAAAACTAAGTAATTCAAATAAAGTTTTCATAATTAAATGATACATGTTTTAATTATGAGGGACACACACAGTCTCCAGCAAAATGGATAAAAGCAGAAATTTCAAAGAACATTAGGATTCAGTTTTATATCACTAGAGATAAAACATCTGAATTTTCCAAAGAGAATAAAAACCAGTCACATTCAATGTATTACAAACAAAAAAGACTTCACAAACAACAATTTAAGATTGAAGAGAACATAGGCTTCAAAATTTAGAAAGTAAATTATTTACAATTTTAAATCTAGACTTCTGTACCCAGCCAAACGGTCAAACAAATGTAAATGCAGAATAAACATTTTCAGACATGCAGATTCAAAACAAAATAAAACAAAGCACCAAAATAAACCAAGAAATAAACAGAAAAATCCCACAAAAGCCTTCTAATCTTTTCTCTAAAGGTTTTGCCTGTGCTGCCACAATAAAGAAGTGTAAATCTACCTGAGACACAATTAAAAAAAAAAAAAAAAAAGAGACATGATGTAGGACAAAGGCAGGAGACAACCTCAGGTTGATGGTAAAGGGAGATTCTGAAAAGAGAGCCATGTATTGAAGAAGTTATGTCAGCCTGGACTGAAGATAGTCAGAAAAATCCTTACTCAGAAATTCTTTATGAAGTCAAATTGATATAATTTATGATGCAACTGTAGAACTTTTGAAAAGAAGTTAGGACAATTAGTTAAGAGTTTAGGGTTGAGTTTCAAAAAGAACATAGAAAATTAATAAAATAATGGACAAATGGAAATATTAACTTCAAATAAAACAGCAAAAAAAGTCCTGCAGGAAAGAAAACATAATCCTAATTTCTATGTGGGTCAGTGGTAAATAATATTTGCATATCATAACAATATGAAGGTTTAATATTGATTGAATGTCTATATTGATGCAACTGTTTTAGTGGGGTAGGGAGTGGGAGGGATGAACATTTGTGATTGTGTTAAAGAGGAAAGAAATTAAAACTCTCATCTTCAATAGTGAAACATAAATTGATTCCTAAAACCAAGGAACCAAATTGTTGCAATAGAAGCTTATTATGTAGAAATATGGAAGCAAATTCCCAAAAGAAGCAGTTAGAAAGGTGTAAGTAATTGTCTTTGAGAGGGGGAGAAATGGGTGCATTGGATATTCCATTTTTCCTCTTTATAATTTTCTGAGGAATAAAGTTGGAGGCAGAAAGAACAATCAGAAAGCATTTGCAGTGGTTTAAGAGAGATGATGGAAACTTAAACAAGTATAGACAGCAAAGTGATGGAGAGGAAGAGATTGACTGGAAGACCATCTAGATGGGAGACTCTGATTATCAATAACCAAGGGACAAGAATAAACAAGAATTATCACCAAGTGTCTAACAGGAGAGACCAACTGTTGCTACTGCTGGAGGTGAAGATCTGGACAGACCGAAGGAAACAGTGGCCAAATGATGTATTAAATTTTGGTCTTATGTGATGTTTCTGGAATGAAGAATTGGATTTCCAGTGCAGGACACAGTGCAGGACAAAGTTGCACTCTCTTTATCCTGCAGCACTGATCAAGGAAGCACAGAAGTGGCATGGCAACAGCAGTGTGAAGTCTTAAGTGAACAGAATGTGGAGCAAAAGCCCTTGCAACCAGAGTTGGATATGTTGTAAACGATGTTTTAAACCTTGGTTGTGTCACATCGCAGAGATTGTGGAGCTGTTATCTCAGCCAAATTGCTTCACAGGGGGAGAATGAAATACAGGTACTTCTCTCCAGACTCCTAGGATCAGCGGTTCTATGATCTAGCCCAAGTATTTTAATTTCTCTGTGACTCAGCTATTTTGCCAGAAAAATGGATGTACAGCTTAATGCATTACTTTGTTCTGAGGTCAGTTACTACATGTAAAGCATTTAGAACAGTGCCTGGAGCATAGTTAATGTTTACTCTCATTACTATTATTATTGTTGTTATTACTATTGATATTACGGTATTTGAACAAATACAAGTCTATGTAACAGCGGAGAAAGGTGGAAACCATGCAATGTGGAGGGGAGACCACTGAGATTCTAGGTAGGTAAACTGACTTCAGCCCCACTCCATCACTGGCTTTTTGAGGAATGAAATTCTAGGATAGGCAAGAAGCTTAACCTCTTGCTCCACCTGAAAGTGAAGAATTTTGACTGACCATCTTTGCAAGGTCATGACTGAATTCTTCCCTCTGGCCAGCATGGGATGACATGAGAGGTGCTAGGTGAGAGGTACAGATAGAGAGTACACGTCACCACGTCTCCATTCTAGGCTGGGGTGGTGGGGAGGGAGACAGACCACATTTGGAGATGGAGTTTGACACAGGTGCCCCATCAGTGTTTGGGGATGAAAGAGTAAAGGCTCTATGTTCATGCCACGATGTCACTTGTGTGATGCTATGAACAGCTTTGGTTCTAGCTACTTTCTCACCAAGCTATTTTCAGTAACAGACAAAGGTCAGAGCATAAAGACGGCGAAAAGTGACAGAGGAATTTATGACTTCTTAAGACTTGAGTATCAGTGCTTCATTTTTTTTTTCTTTTATTAAAAGAAAAGGAGTAAGGCTAATAATATTTTACATCGGAGGTTCCTTATACGATCTGGGGGCCTTTCCAGGCCATAATGAATAATTGTGAGCAACAGCGGAAGCAATTATGGCTTTTGCCTTGCCGGATGCACTCAAGCAGTGATTGACTGCAGTAAGCCTGGCTCAGAAGTCTGCTTCTCTTCGTCTTCTACGCACAATAAAAGGTGCCATGAACAGTTCCTAGTCACTCTTCCTCTTGCCAAGTTCTATGTCAGAGCATCATCTATTCTTCATTCATACCTGGAACTTGTCCTAAAAAGATTAAAGTTGGCCATCCACAACAAAAACAATTCTAAAAATAATATCCCAAATTGCTCCAACACCATGAAAATTCAATAATTCTCTATGTTGAATACTTCCTTTGTACGAGGCTCTATTCTCAATGCATTACACTAGCGTACTTCAAAAAGTTCATGAAAAGATTTGGATTATCTTTCAATTCCACTTTTCCACAAACTTTTTGAAGTACCCTTGTATACATCTTCCAATTTATTTATCAGAACTTCCATAGGACAAAAATATCATCAACCATGTTTCAAGTATAAAGAAACTGGGGCCCAAAGAGACATGTGAACTGACTGAGACTTGACCCTGAGTCTGCTAACCACTCTTAACCTCTACACTGGCTCATGTGCTATGAATATGTGCTAGACTTTGGGCAAGTTACATAATGATTTTATGTCTCAGTTTCTTTGTCTTTCAGTAGCCACTTTGAAACATATAGTGAGGATTAAATAAGTTTTAATAAAATATAAGATACTTGACATATATAAATACCCAATAAATGTCGGCTATTATCTCTTTCTGTCTCTAATTACTTGTTTCTTCTTTCTTCTTTTCATCAGGATATATGCAGCCCTTGATCTATTGCAGGCACTCATGGGTACATGACAGAGTCCCCACTCTGCAAAGGCACCCTTTTTCCAGCTTTTGCGTTAGGACAGAAAAAATCCGTGTTAGCCAGAGATTTGAGCAATTCAACTTATTCTTCTGCTTGAGGTAAAAGAAGAAAAATAGACTGCACTAAGTCTAACATACAGAACTAGATTTTAAAAATATAACAGAATATCATTACATTTGTCCAATCAGCCCCATTACGAAACAGGGAACAGAATCAGGGGATCTCCTGTCTATATTTTCTGCAAGCAAATCTGTTGCATATCTTGGGTAACTTCAGCAGGAGAATTAACTTCCAATTTGTTGGCACATTACTAAGGAGAAAAAGTAGAGAAAAACGAGACATCACAATTAAATTAGCTCCTGATACTGATATTCTAACCTTAATATCAAGCACTCAGTGTCCACACACCCACAGAGTCAAGAGTTAATCAAATTCCCAATAATAAACTATGTTTCTTCTGGTAGAACTGATTTCTCATTAGCAAATGAAACTGGCTGGGAGAAATACCCATGTCCTAAATACACTTATGCAAATAGACATATACCAGCTGTCACGCTCTGCTGGCTTTAGGGAAATGCTCCCTTTTGGAGAGCCTGTTCTCCTCAAAATGGAGGCCTTAGGCCTACAGAATGATGACTTGGTCTCTGCACTCAAGGTCTTCACAGTCCAGTCCAGGAGGAGACATATGAGAAGTTCCATCACTGAGCGAGCATGCTGCAATGGAATGGTATGGAAGCCGTAACCAGATGTCAGAGGGCTAAGGACATTTGCATGCTTCAGGCATGCAGGGAGTCTTCTTAGTGAAGAGAATGATGCTGGAAAGAAGAGAAGAGACCAGCTCAGGCAGGAAGAAGTGTCAGCTTAGCTCGCTTTCTTAAGAACTAAGAGGGGGAACTCAAAGGGTTTCTGCTTGATATGACAAGTCTCCTGGGCTCTCTCTCCCATCCCCCACTTCCTCCCAACAGCAAAGAAGGAGACACTACTCTTCGCGTTGCTCAGGGAAATCTGGATAACTAAAGAATTTCCTATCTCAAATAAAAACTTCTATTTGCCTTTCTCTGGTTTAATTTTCTAGCTTCCCTGGAACCTGCTCTTTCATTCTGCAGCGTTGATGTCTCCTCACACCTGAGCTTCCAGAGTGGGGCCATCCTAGACCTGCATATTTATGTATCAGGAGGCTTTTCCTCCCAATATGCATGGCTCAAGTGGATATCTCCCTCCCTCCTTTGAGAATTAAATGCATTAATCATGATTCTTGATGGCTGAGGTTTGAAGTTTGAAGCTCTTGGGATTCACTACCACTCATGTAAATACTATATATTTCCTCCCAAAATTCTGCCTTGTGAACTTCTAGGTCATCTAGACTCCAAGCATGTTTCTTCAAGTAAGACTTTCTGCTTTCTAGGTTGACTTAGGTTTAGTCTTCTTTCACAGACCTGCCTTCTCTGTGTGCCCCAGATTGGTTGTCATTCCTTTTCTATCGCAAATCAGGTTATTGGTGCATTTGGGAGACAATAGAACTCAACTTCTTCTGAGTCTAGACAATGAGAAGACTTAACATTAGTCTGTTTTCATCTCTTTCTCTGAGTTCCAGATTCTTGACCTTTCAAGGTCAAATCCATTTCGACTTTTGGATGTATGAGATAATCATTAACGAGCAAAAGGATTGGCCACATACATGGACTGATTACATAAAAAGGCTTTAATAATGTTACTAACTTACACCAGAAAATGTGAAGATTGCCCTTCGGGTCCTATACCTCATCCAGTAGTTTGTATCCCAATTCATCAGTCAACCTATTTAGGTTAAAATCCCCTCTACTTAGACCCTCACCCCAATTCCACCCCATTAGGTTTAGATGTTCTCAGCTTGGTCACTGGGAGTAGGACCACAGACAATGTATTATATTCAGTAATATGCGAGGTCATCAACCACCTATTGACACGCTCATTTTAGGACTAAGAAATTTGTGCTTTCTGAGCCTCTCTGGAATTCAAGTTAGTCATATTTTGTGACTCCATATTTATGTAAATTTGTAGTCCAAAGCAGTCTACAGTTTGCTTTTGTAAAGAATAACAGTCAGGGTCATGTACTGTCTCTACATTCTTTGGAGGCTTCCATGTGGTGCTGCAAAACACATGTAGCATTTGAGGATGGACAGACTGGATTGAAATTCTGGCATTTGATTTTTGTTGTGATTCTGTTGCTTCCTGGAATGTGAATCAGTTGTTTGTGAGAAGTCTCAGTTTCTCCATATAAAATCAGAATAATAATTCATACTGAGATGATTGTTGTGAGGATTGAAGAAAAATATATTAAATGTGTGAAAAGAGAAATCTCAAAATATACAAGAGTTTATTCAAAGGAGACACTTTAAATTAGATGGGAAAATATAAATTATTAGTAAATTGTATTAGGACAATTGGTTAACCATCTAGAATTACAAAATGATACATGTAAGTTATACTATAGACTGAGATAAAGTTAAGAGGGGCCAAAGATTTAAATATAAAAATAACAAAACCCTGGATATATTAGAAGAAAAATTTTTATTCATTCAACAAATATTTATTGGATGCCTGTCATACGTCAGGTACTTCTAAGTGCTGGGGGTATAGTACTGATTAAAAGAAACAAAAATCCTCACTCCTTTTAGTTCTACAGAGTAGAAGACAGAAAATGAACAATAAATACATAAAATAAATTAATAAATAAAAATGCAAATAAATAAAATAAATTTATTTATTTTATTTGCTATGGAAGAAAATAAAGCAGAGCAAGGCAATAGGGACTACTGAGGGGGGCTGCTCACACTTTTAAGTAGGATTGTTACAGAAGTCTTTGAGGAGAAGGTGATATTTGGGTCAACACCTGAAAGAGGTGTGGAATTGAGCCACACGCTCCAGGCAGAGGAAAGCACAATGCAGAAGTCTGAAGGTGGGAGACGTGCTTTATAATCTCAGAGCATGAAAGAACTTGCTATGATTTGAAGTCCAGAAAAAAATGTCATTTATAAAAAAATCAAATTATTTGCACTGTTAAAAAAAATACAAATTAGAAATTAGGAGGGAAAACCTTCAATTCCTTTTTTAGAGTAAGGGAAAGAATTCTTAATGCACAAAGGATCTGAATAAAGATTAGCTATTATATTATCGTAGACCTAAAAGGTAATTAATGTACTCTTTGGTTAAAAAGAAGGAAAAATAAGGAAAAATAAAAAGGTTTTGTGGGGAAACAGACCTTTTCACATTTTGCTTACAGAAATGTAGAACCCCATATAAAGGGCAATATCTATCAAAATCATAAATTCATTTGATTTTTGATCCAGGAATTCTACTTCTGAGGATTTGCCCTAGAGTGTTAATTGCTCATTTGTAAAATGATTCATGTACATGATTATTCACTACAGCATTTGGAAAACCACCTAAATATCCATTAATAGGGCACTAGTTAAATTAATTATAGTACTTTCATGTGATCAAATTCTAAGTTGCTATAAAAGAGAATGAGATAAATCTCCATGCAGCAATATTTCTAAAATTTAGTAAGTTTATAAAAGCAAGTTGTGTACCACAATATCTTTTATATTAAAGTAAAAAAAAATGAGAAAATAAACTTGCCCTTGCTTAATTACACATAGAGAAACTGAAAAGATAGGTAAAAAATTATATTAATAGGGGTTACTTATTCAGAGAGGAAGAGCAGGGATAGGAGAAAGACTTCTCACTGTACTACTTTTGATAATCTTTGATTTTGAACCACGTCCATAGATTACTTATTCAAAATTAATTAAACTATAGATTAAGTTTAAAATTCAATTTATATCTGCTTTTATAATTATTAATATTGAAATTGATATTAATATTAGATATCTTGAGTCCTAGTCAGACTCTGATGTTTGGACTCTGGCAACTTCTCCTAATTATTCTAAACTTTCCTAATTCATAAAATGTTAATTTTTATTTTTACTTATTTTCCCTTCTTTTTAACCAAAGAGTGCATTAATTACCTTTTAGGTCTACGATAATATAATAGCTAATCTTTATTGAGATCCTTTGTGCGTTGAGAACTCTTTCCCTTACTCTAATAGTAAGGTGAAGTATTTCTTTTTTCCATTTCAGAGATGAGACGCTTACTATGTAGAAAGCTTAAGTAACTTGATCATAGTCCCAAGTCCAAAGGCTGTCAGGACTAGGACATGGACCTGCGTCCTCCATGATTCCAGAGCTTCTAGTGTTACCACTACCTGAGGGATTCTTCCTGTCCTGAAAGTGCCTGATCAAGGATAAGAGGCCAGCGCTGAGTGGAAGATAAAGCCCATGGTCCCAGGATTCATTCCTGCCTTAGTCCCTTTCAAATCAGAAGATTGAAAACCAGCTACAGTCAGGATCAGGCCTGTTAGGTCTCTGTACCATGTTATGGCCATGCCGATTTACTGATCTTTTCATCCAGGGCAGTAGGACCCATGCTTACCAATAAACAGTGCATGAATTTAGTTTTTCTCTTTTGAGTCAAAAAGGCCCTGGTGCCATATTCCTTGGGTCTGAAGATCATCCCATATTGGTCCAATGTTTGCCATGTCTTTTTAGACATTCTTTGAGTCTTGTTTATGGGGCTATAATGGATTAGCTAGAACCCTGACCCTGAAGACCTACTGAAATAGAGCTCCTGACACCCTCATAACATACACTCTCTGCTTCTGTAGAATTGCTCGCTTAACCTAAGTAACTCCATTTTGTCCCTGTCTGACCTGCAGACTACCCTCCCCTTCTGCCTGAGAAACTGTTGACCTTCTCATAGAAACAAAAAACAATTGCACAGAAACAGGAGCCGTACACAGTGAATTATTACATGGGAACAGGAACCACGCACAATGAAAACTTGCATGCTTGACTGCTCGAATGGCTCATTCTTGGCCTCTGTGACCTAGCCCCCTAGCTTGCTTTGTGCACCTGGACAAACCCGTGTGCCAACGGGATGTGGTTTTTGTCTTTAAAAACCCTACAAGACCAAAGCCGAGGGCCGCTCTTCCTTGGTGGCACCTTGGGAGATGGTCGCTGGCCAGCTGGAGTGAATAAACTGCCTTTTTCTGCGCAAGTGGCGTGTAAGTGCTTTTCTTGTGGGAGGGTGCCTCACAACACTACATCCAAGACAGTGTCTTCAAGGTAGGGATGGACTAGACAAGCATTATCTCTGCAGAGATGGTTGAAATACAATGGATGGATGTGAAACACAGTTAAGGGAAAATGAGGTCAGAGGTAGAAAATTAGTTCTATGGGCTGGGTTTAGAGAAGCACACAAATCATGGTGGAGGATGAAAGCCAGAGGTCACAGGGTCGGAAAATCAGTAAAGACCAGGAATAAGGGAGCCAGATCAGACTACTTTTCCTTTCATGTTGATCACATGTCATATACGGAGCTTGCTGGTCCTAGGGTAAAGATTTAGGATACTAGACTACTTCCAAATGTATCTCTCTCCTGGACTTGTCCATTTCTGACTCACTCCCATATAGTGTAACACTCAGTTACCTTCATGTCTTGCAACTAAGCCCACACAGGTGATTAGAAGAGACGAAGGGAAAATCCAAAAGGGTGGGGGCAGGTTTAGCCCTCAGGGTCAAATCAGTTCAAAAGAACCAACATTGCACACAGTATAGTCTCCCACTGAATATCAAGCTCCCTGTTCCTTTGCCAGCATTGTAAATCAAGGTCCACAACACAATGAACTGTAAAGCTGTTATATACCAAGGCCAATTTCCAGACCTGAAAGAGCAGCACGGTCAGTAAGAGCAGAACTTGGTGGAAGGTTTATGATGTGACTAAACACAATGACTCGTGCATAGATATGAGGCAGTTGGATGACAAATTCAGCATTACAGCAGAGGCTGCATGGTGAAGAACTGATCCGGAATTGAGCTGAGCAATTCCTTCCTTCTCAGTATTCCTATTCAAGTTGGTGTCTCTACTAACTATCCAGTCATCCCTCCAGGTAGCTGGGACTCTGTCTTGCTACGACATGGGCTACTGTGAGGCTAAGGCTGATGTCGCGAATCCTACTCACAGCATCAATTGTCTAGCTCTTCGACTTTGCCAGTTGTGGTGCTCGGCTAGGGAACCACACTAGTTGTCATGGCTCTTTTACCTGCCAGTAATCCTGCACCGACTGGGCCGATGGTTGAGCTAGGGCTGGGTCTGGAGCTCCCAGACCCCTCAAGCCATTCACAGACTGGGTCACAAACCCTTCACACACTAGGCTGGGTCACCAGACCTCTCCATGCCAGGCTGGGTCACCAGACCCCTTCACCCAGGTCTATGAGCTAGGCAACTGGCCACATGGTCCTTGGAAACTGCAGGTATGGAAAAACATGGCCACGCAGGGCAGGTGCCCGAGGCAGTAAAAACCAGCCAAAGTGGCACCACCTTGCAGGTGCATGTACTCCACCCAGACACACAATATTTTGCTGAACTGCCCCTGTTCGGCCCTGAGGCGAGGGGAGCCTGACCAAATTGTTCCATTTTCCCAACAGACTCCTTCTTAGTTTCCAGTTTCTCCTTCATGTTGCACATCCAATATCTCACCACACTCACCTGGCTTGACCTCACAAGCACTCTTTACATGCAACACCTTTTCCATCCTTATCCTCTTCCCCATGGTTCAGGTTCTTACAATAACCGCCAGGGCAATTGTGATGGTCTCCAGATGGGTCTCCCTATGTCCGGTGTCCTCTGTCCTAACTTCTTGCTCATTGATGTTAGAGGAGTCTGGCTAAGATGTAAATTCAGGCTCTGGTTAAAAGCTTTCAGAGGCTTTCAATGCCTTAAAATATTGTTTTTCAGTGTTTCTTAACCTGTACTTCTTGCGAATCTTTCTCATACACATAAAGATCTTGAAAAATGCATGTCACATGGTAAATACACAATAAATGTTAGTTATCATCATCATCATCATCATCTTATGAATTTCCTCACTAGTCAAGAAGATTTTGTGAGCTTTACTTTCTATAAAATTTGTTTTATGAAAACAATAGATATGCTGAATATGCTTTTAAAAATTATATTCTATTTCCCCATTCCAGATTCTACCTGTATTATCCTGTCACTACCTACCCCTCAGCCTTACTCCTCATGGAGAATCATGTGCCCATAATATAAATTATAAGGACATATGGCCCTCCGTGATTCTGTCCCATGTACCTCTCCAGCTTTTCCTCTGGGTACTTTCTCTTCTATATGGTGCAGAAACACAAAACTTATATCAGTCCCTGAAAATACAGTGCTAATTTTTGGCCTCCTTGCTTTGCCCCTAATTGCTCGTTATGCATTAAGACCCACTTCAGGTGTTTGTTTATTCATTCATTCATTCATTCATTCATTCTGCATGGAAACCTTCCCTGAGGAAGATCTTCAAGGATATACTGTGCGTGCCTCTGCAGTTTTCCCATGAAGCCCTCTGGTGATCTTTAGCATTGTCCTGATCTTATTGTAACTACTAGTCTTTGTTCCTCAGTCCCTAACTAACTCCAAACCCTTCGAGAATCAGGGCCTTGTGATGACTCTTAATGTGTCATGGTGCCCAGCTCAGCGATTGGTGCATAGTCCACTCTCCGTATGTATTTGCTGAATGGATGGCCAGAGACCCTGGAGGGATACCCAGGGAGCAAAGTCTTCCCAAAGGTTCATTGAATGAGAAGGGGTAGGTGTAGGGAATTGAAATGTATAGAGCTCCCAGTGTGCCCCAGACAGTGATCCTCCCCACGTTGTCTCCCTGGATCCCACACCAGATGTATGGGCTAATCTTTCTCATCCCCAGTGCTCAGTCAAGGAATCAAGGATTCAGTGGAGGTACTTTTCTTAGATTACATAGCTAGGAAATGGCTGAGCAGGGACTCAAGCCGAATTTATCTGACCCCTTTGTTGTAGCAAACCTGCTTTGCTCCTATAACTCAGAAACATTGCTTTTTTTCCTTTTCCTTCCATCTTCTGGCCTCCTGTCCTTTACTATGCCAGTTGCTCCTGACACTTTTAGGTAGCAAAAATATAATTCACATATTTTTCAGACATCAGGCAACTGGAGTTCCGGATCCCAGGAAATCTGGACAGTGGCTCAGTCCCGGTACGTCAAACTACCATCCACACTAAGGATTTTTCTCATGGCTGGTATGACTCAGTAGATACACATGTGAAGGATAAAGTGACAGAGATAGATATAAATATTTGAGTGGGCCAGAGTCTGAGAGAAATTTGGTAAGAAAAATTCTCATACTTTGGTTATGTGTCTGGATAAGACCTATGTTTTAAGTGGCTCTCAATTCAGAAACAGACAAAACATTCCTAGAGCTTAAATGATGCCTTAATCATGCTGGGTGATTTAAACGTACTTAGAAGTGACAACACATGTGTGTTCGGCTATTGCCGAAAGGAAAATATGTTCATCAAAATGGCTTTCGAACTGCTCTGTTCTGTGTAAGCACAGTCTGCAGGTGCTTGTCAGTGTTGATGCTGACTGGTGTGGAAAACGTTTCTGAAAAGGGCCACTAGGAAAAGTCTTTGCTTGGCTTTCATCTGAAGCTCTGGAATAATTTTCTGGTGGTGAATGGAGGCCCTTATGTGTTGTGATCCTTTGGGGGGTGGAGGCTTTTTAATCTCAGCCTCCAGTATGCTTTGAAAGCCAAGAATTAATTTCCCAATTGCTACAGGGTTGTTTTAGGATTCTTTTTTTCCATTTAATTTTATTTTAAAGCTGGGGCACTGCAAGCCTCTGTAAACAAAGTAATCGATCAATGGCTATCAGCAATTCTTGTGAGAGGGCAGAATAATTTGATGGATTCTGGACAATTGAAAAAAATAAAGCAAGCAGGTTGAATTAATTAATGGACATTATTATCAGAGGAAAAGGAGGTTCCCTCTGGTGCTGTTAAAGGAGTATACACATTTTTACTCTCAGTCTAGTAAGTCTCTCACAGTCCATGTGGAGGTGATAATGTGTAAAAGTTTTTCATTTACAGCCTCCAGTCCCTCTTTGAATCTTCTTGCATTTGTAATTAGTCTCTTCCTCTGGATTGCAGGTGGTAGAGATTTAAAATGGATCCTTGTTTATTCTTAATTTTCGTTGAGCACCTGAGTACTAGTGCAAGAAGATGCTCCTGCCTTCTCGTACCCTGACTCTCTTCCTGGAGAACCAAAGATTCTGGATCCCAGACGGGAAAAATGATTTACTCAAGGTGACAGCTACTTATGGTGAAAGCCAAGTCAAAGTTCAAGTTTGCTGTCTTCAAGCCCCATGCTCTTTCCCCTCCATCACATTTTTGTATCCAGGTTTTATTTAGGTAACTGTAACGTGAGCTCCATTATGTTTGTGGCCTCTCAACTGTTCCTTCTATGTCCTCCCCTCTCTTTTCTCTGGTCCCCCTTTCATATGGTCCTCTGTTTAAATTCCCCCAAACACAATTTTTGTCCTGAACAGAACTAGAGTGTTCTGAACTAGAATTCAAAATTCTTTGATATTTATCCATTAATGACTATTTAAAATATTCTCTATACCCTGACATTTAAATATTATCTTTATCTTTGCTTGGGGTAGACCAATCTCCTACTTCTCATTATACATTCTCCACACTCCACCCAAAACTTCTTGCTTCTTTGCAGATGTGTAAATTGGCTCATGCTCTTCCCTTATTCGTTAATACCCTCTACCCATATAATTTATTAAAATTCTGTCTGGTTCTCAAGAAGCATGTTAGATAACAATTTCTTTGTAAAGCTGTGACTGTTCTTCACATCTCTAGCCCTTTTGTGCACAACCTTCCATGCTTGCTCTATTTCTGGAATGACCTTGGAATCCACATATTGAAGGTCATAGAATCGCAAGATGGGAAGAACCTGGGTCCCTGAATCACCACTCAAATGAGAGTTGCTCTTACCCAGAAAAATCATTTTGGACTTTGTGAGTAAGAAATAGAACTCTACTTTGATAGCCATAGAATTTTAGGGTTTATCTTAGCTCATATAAAAAAAATAATAAACAATAGAAAAATGTAAGAGGAGTTAAATAAGAACTAAACTTCAGAAGGTAGGGTGGAGAATTATGTGACCAAAAGCTATGTTGTTTGCTCAGGAACTATGATCAATTCTCTGTATTTAGAGCAGGGGTTTGCAGACTGGAGCACAAGCTCCACGTTTGGCTTACCATCTCTTTTTTAAATAAAGTGTTATTGGAACACAGCCACAGTCATTTGTTTGTATATCATCTGTAGCTGTTTTTATAATACAATAACAGAGGCAAGGAGTTGTGACAGAAACTACATGGTCTATGACACTGAAACTCTTTACTATCCAGCCCTGTATGGAAAAGGTCTTCTAACCCCTGCTCTAGAGGGTTGTGCCTTTGCAGACAAAGAAACAAGAAAGGAGGCAGGAAATAGGACTTGTGATACCACTAAGGAGTTTGGACTTTACCTTTCTGTACTTTACCCACCCCACCCAACAAATAAGAATAGTAACAGTACCTATCTCGTGGGGTCTTCACAGAACGGCATGAGTGACTGCATTGAAGGTGGTTAGAATAGTGCCTGGTGTGTCATGGGCACTCGTGAAATGTTAGCTATTAATATTACCTTGAAGCAAAAGAGAAAAAAATCAAATAATTTATAGCATATGTGTTCCAAGTCATGTATTCATTTTAAGTTGATTACTTTGTCTGCAACCTACGTGGGGGTTTTATAGGTGGGGGTAGGAATATGGGTGGAAGGACAGGCTGGGTATAGAGCCTTTCAATATTTTCTTTCTTTCCCAAGTAGATTCTTTTTTTCTCTTTTTTGACAGTTTCTTTGTTGAAACGTAAATGATTCTATATATTTGTGGGGTACAGAATTGAATATTAATACATGTGTACAGTATGTGGTGATCAAATCAGGATAATTAGCATACTCATGTTTACAAAATGTAATCAGTCTTTGTGACCCTTAACTAATTTCTTGCTCAACCCCCTCCACCTCCTCATTTCCCACCCCTGAAAACCACAGTTCTGTTCTCTTTTTTCTTTTATGAAAGTTCAATATATTTTTGTGATTCATTCATTTTTTCTTTCTCTCTCTCTCTTTCTTTTCTTCTTTCTTTCTTTCATTCTTTCTTCTTTTCCATTCCCTTCCTATCCCTTCCCATCCCTTCCCTTCCCTACCCTTCCCTTCCCTCCCCTCCCCTGCCCTTCCCTTCCCTTTATTTTAGCCCCCACTGCCTTGTCCCCAATACAATAATTAGAATCGTAATTTTGAAATATACTTTAGATCATATCATCTGTTTTCTCAAAGCACTACATGCTCCCTAGCTTACTAAGAATAAAAGGTGCCCAGTAAATATTTTTAAATTAATGAATGATAGCCACTATTACAACTCTAGTAGTAATTCCCATAATAAAGAAAACAATAGCTACTATTGTAACTATAGAACTACTTCCTGTAAGTCTTAGAGGGGATAGCAGCAAAGACGATGGGAAACACAACAGAATCAGCTTAGGACCGACATGTACGTGTTACAGTACAAGCCCATTTGGCTGCAGGCATGTGGCCCATGTGAGCCATGCAGGTGTCATAACACTGCACAGAGTATGGGGAGGGAGAGGTGGCAGTGGGAGCTCAGGTGTGAAAGGCCTTGGATGCCATTGAGCAGTCTGGATTTTATTTTATAACCAAATGCAGAATATCACCAATGTCTAGTCCATGATGATGGAGGATAAGAGGCAGATCATCTCACCATGCAAAGGCTACTAATGGTATCAACAAAATGGGGACCCAATAATTGTTGGTTAAATGTATGGACGGATGGATGAATGAATGAATGAATGGAATAGGTTATCTGATTATGTGAGAGAAGGGGCACTGGAATTTATTTACCATCTATAAAGTTTCAGCCACCTTTCTAGCTGTTTCATATCATGAAATATTTATCAGATCTTAGTGTTCATAATTTTTATAGACAGGAAAATTGGAAACAAGGGATTCAAAGTAGGACAGTTTTGTTAAAGTGCATGGGTTTTGGAATCAGTCTGTGTGCTAATTCCAGTTCTGGATCGTCCTCTGTAAAGTGATAATACCAATACTCCTGCTAATGGGTTGCTATAAGGATTAAATAAACTAAAATAAAATGATTTCTATAGTGTTAATCACAGAGTGAATCACAATTATTGTTGTTGTTTTCCAGGTTCACCCAGCTAGTCTGGTAAAATTGGGCTTTGAATGCTGGTTTGTCTTTTTTCAAATCCTGCATTGGACTCTGTGATGCTTAATTTCATGTGTCAACTTGGAGGGTGTTTTTGGGTGAGATTAACATTTAAACTGGTAAACTCTGAGTAATGCAGATTACCCTCCTTAATGTGGGTGGGCCTCATCTAATCAGCTGAAGGCCTGAACTGAACGAAAATGAGGCCTCCTAAGCAAGAGGAAATTCTCCAGCAGGCTGTCTTCAGACTCACCCACACCACCTGTTCTCCTGAATCTGCAGCTTGTGAAATCTGCACAGTAGATTTTGGACTTTCCAACTTCCGTAAACCTGTGAGTCAGTGCTTTATAATAACTATCATAAGTATATATATAAATATATATATAATATATGTCATGTATATTTAGTTTTGTTTCTCTGGAGAGCCCTGACTAATACAGGCTCTTTCTCCAACCTCCACATATCTGGGCCCCCAGTGCCTTCAAAACCTGTCCTGAAGCAATCCTCTAGTCCTCTTCCCCACTGCTCACACAGGAAGACCTAGAGTATCCAGCACCTCCTTGACCACACATGAGTTTTTGGACATTCCCTCCCATCTGCCTCTTTCATTTTGTAACACTCAAACTCAGCTTCTTTCATCCTCTCTCAAAGTCATGTGAAGTGGTCTCTATGCCTCTCACCTCCTGGTTCCCCCTTGGCACATACACTTTTTTACTTCTGTTTAAAAACTCATTCTAGTATGTCCATCTCCTATACATTTCTGTGTCTTTTCAGCACTGTAGACACCTTGGGGTCAGAGTCTTTGTTTTATTCATTTTTCTTTTCGCAAGTTCCATTTAGCATTGTGCCAGGTACATATTGGGTGCTTAATGTTAATAAATGCTCATTTTATCAATGACTTAGCAAAGGCTGGAACTTCAACATCTTCACTGACCCGGACATAAACATGCCCAGTGACTAGTCGCCACTTCTGTAGAGTGTCTTAACAGGCTTCTGTCTTGCTCAACCTGTTTGCACAGACATCGTGAACAGCAAGTTGTACCTCTGCACCCTGAAACCTGCTTCTCCTCTAATCTCCCTCACCTGACCCATCCAATTGCTCAGGCAAAATCATTTTGTAGTTACCTTTACCCCTTTATTTCTCTCACAAGCCATCTTCAGTCTGGTCACAAATTTTCTGACTCTGCACGTAGTCGTTTCAAATGTGAGTACATCTTACCACCATTTCTATGACCACCCTAGTCCAGGCACCTCATCTCAGGCTCAGATTGTTGTTCAGCACAGTGGCCTCTGACCTGCCCTCTGCATGTTGATTCTCTTCTCTGTGCACCAGCCAGCTGATTATTTCAGATGTAAACCTGATCAAGCCTGTTCCCTCAACTCTGGCTTTAAGCGGAAGTTCTTTCCATGCTATGGGACCTGCCCTCTGCCCTCTCCAGGGTCACCTTGTTGCTCTTGCCTATTCTCCCGCAACCATACTCCAGCTAAAGACCCCCAGGAGGTTCTCACCTCGGGGGCTTCACTAGTTCTTTGTCAACCCTATATGCCTGTCCCAGAATTTCCTGTAGTGGTTTTGATGTCACTGAGTTTAAACTTAAATACCTCTTCTGCAGAGAACTTTCCTGGCTTCCTTCTATCTCAGGAAGCACCCACTGCCCATCACTTGCTACCACTGAACCCTTTTTATTTTATGACTGGCTTTAAGTATTGTCTGAAATGGTGTTACTTATTTGTTTCTTGTGTTTTCTCTCTCATCCCCAGCCCCCAGAACCTCTGGAGTCAAAGCTCCTTGAGAGCAGAGACTTTCTTTTATAAATCTCTGTTTAATCAGTGCCTAGAACAAAACCAGGCACATAGTAGGTGCACAATGAGTATTTGATGAATGAATGAATTGAGAGAACAAACAATATTTATTAGGTTTGGATGCTTTGGTTTGAGTGGCTATTTTTTTCCTCTTTAAATGTATTCAACATATTCTTGGCAAGAGAACACAGGAGAGTGAACATAAGTCAGATGATATATGGGAAAATGAGAAAATACAATGGAAAAACTGCTGAGCTACTGACTAGCAAATCTTAAGGGGGAACTTTCTTATTTTCAATATCTTTATTTCCCAGAGCAGAAATAGAATATCCTGGTTTGGAAGGAAAATCCCAGTGGAACTTGCAAAACATGAAAGAGAATCACTTTCCCTTTCTGGGTTCTGTTTTGCTTTGCATTGTTTCATTGTATAAAAAGAGATTCTGTGCATCTTTATTAGATCAATGTTTGCAATAATATTACCCTCAGGGCAAGGGGGAGAGATTGGAAGCATTAGAAAAGCATATTGGGCAAGAAAAAGCTACCAGTTTTTTGACCTACTCTGTGTTCAGTGTTTCAAAGTAATTATAATAGCTGAAATGAATCGAGGAATTTCTCATTGTCCTGTGTTACACACGTTCTCTGATTTGGTCCTGTTTAATCTTGATGGCATCTGGATATGTTAGTACCATTGTCACCATTTGTAGATAAGGAAACTGAGACTCAGAAATATTTAACTTTCCAAATCACATGATTGCAATGTACTCCCACTGTGAGTGCCCCTACTGAGGCTTCCCTTCCTCCCTGGGCTACTATAGCAGCTTCTTCAGCTGATCTCCTTGTCCTCAGACTACCTTTCTTCCAACCCTTTCTCAAGACTGTGGACAGTCAGCATGCCACTTGGTGATCAGGTGCATCCACTGGTTCCCTCTGACCAGCCAGCCTCAGGACATGTGTTGCTATTGGCATACAAGGCCTTTCAGAACCTCCACAGTGCAGCAGAGAGAGAGAGAGAGCTTGAACCTTCCAGTTAGAGTAGGAAGTTCATAGTCATCTTTGAGAAGCTTGAGGACAGGTCTTGGGCCTTGGTCATATTTCTAATGCTTAACATGGTGCCAGGAACAAAGAACATAGTCTTTTATTGTTAGTTTTCCCATTAAAGCCATATTTTACTTTACCTCCTAAAAATTCTTTTGTTTCTCTTGTGCATTTACTTGTGAGGCAAGCAGTGGCCATTGGGAATAACCTGGTAACGATGCTCATCATGGCTAGAAAGAGTAGGGCCTCTCTACAAAGCATTTTACAGGCCATGGTGAATAGTCTGCATGTTCTTGAGTCAGACTCCATGAGTTCAATTTCCAGCTCTTTTACATAGCACCTCTGTGGCCTTGAGGGTATGTTACTGAATTCTCTCAGTTTCTTCATCTGTAAAATGGGAATAAATAACCGTACTCACCTCATAAGATTTCTGTGGTGATTCAGTGAGTTAATGGATAGAAACACTTACAATAGTGCCTAGAATACAATAGACACTTAATAAATGTCGGCTAAAATTACTACAGTTCTTACAAAAAACATTGTGAAAAATTCACTATGCACATTCTTACTTTATAGAGGTTAATATTGAGACTTGGGAGGTTAAATGACTTGTCCAAGGTCTCACGCTAAGAATTAGAAGTCCTTGGGTTGGCACTTCTAAGTCCATGGTTACCAACTGGGAGCAGATTTGTCTCCAAGGGGATATTTGGCAATGCCTGGGGACATTTATGATTGTCACAGCGGGGAGGCCATGCTACTGACATCTAATATGTAGAGGTCCAGGATGTTGGTAAACATTCTACACTGCACGAAATAATCCCCAGAACAAAGGATTATCCTGCCCAAATGTCATAAGTGCCAAGACTGAGAAAACATGCTTTAAGCAATGATCGCTTAGATGGATTAACCACTAAACTATAATCTCAATATAAGACATCACAGAGAAGACATCCACAGGTAATCCTTCAAACCCTGATATCCAAAGGACCTGGCAACAGCAGCTGACTGGAGTCTGGTGTCATGAGCAAAGGTGATCCAACCAGCTAGTCTTTCTCAGTAATAATGAAACTCTCAGTAACAGTGCCATTATATGGGGAGAACAAATCTATTTGGATTACAACTCCAAGATTATCCTTTACAGCATTTCTCACAGCTATAATTCATTCATTCAGGAGATTATTGTTTTTTTATTTGCTGTCTTCCCCTCTACACGGTAAATGCTATGATGAGAAGGGCCAGTTGGGCTTGTCCACTGCTTATCTTTAGCACCTGGCAAGGTCTCTAGACAATGGTAAGTCTAAAATAAAT
Source organism: Cynocephalus volans (assembly GCF_027409185.1). Classification (NCBI taxonomy): domain Eukaryota; kingdom Metazoa; phylum Chordata; class Mammalia; order Dermoptera; family Cynocephalidae; genus Cynocephalus; species Cynocephalus volans. Next base: position 88,908,801 of record NC_084474.1, read on the forward strand.
CTGTGCCAAAGATATGCTTGTATGAATGAACAAATAAATAAAAGATACAGGTCAGCACTTGGAAATATAAAAGCAAGATCCAGAGCCCAAAAGAGGAGTTGGTAATATTTAAGTTGCCGTAGGTAATATTGAATGTTTAAGAGCCCAAAATTTGAAATCCAGTGTTCATTCATTCACCCCTTTGTTGACCAGGTAGATATTAAGAGCCCACGGTATGCTAGGCTTGGTGAGACTGGAGGTATGCGGTCTAGACTATAGGAATGGGACTGGCTTTGAGTCCTGGATTTACCACTTCCTAGCTCTTTGAAATTATCTAACCACTGTGTGCCTCGATTTTTTTTTTAAATGAGTAAACAGCATTTCCAATGGGATTGCTAAGAAGATTAAATGAGATTATTATAGGGTTCAGTGTAGCATCTGGACATAGAAGATATTCAGCAAATGGGTAACCATATGTGGTGGCTTTAAAACATGTCCACTTTTCATCTATGTTCTCTCCCTTTGCACCAGGGACTTCCTTGACTAATAGAACGTGTCAGAAGTGACGCTGTGTGGCTTCCAAGGCCAGGTTTGGAAAGGCCCTGTGTTTCCTGCAGGTTTCTCTGAGGACACTCAATCTGTAAGCCACCCTGAGACCACCATGTAAAGAGAAGGGAGAGAGAGGGAGACAGAGAGAGACAGAGAGAGCCCTGAGGAGCCCCAGGTGTTCCAGTCTAGGTGTGTGAATGAAGATATCTGAGAACCTACAGACCACTTGGTTGCAACCTTATGCTTTACCCCATGTGAGAAGAAAACCTTCTGTCTGAGCCCAGTAAATTATAGATTCATAAACAAAATAAGTGACTGCTATTGTGTCAAGCCACTGTCTCATGGGGATTTGATTTTTTTTTTCTGTCAGCAAAAGATGAAAAAAAAAACACCATTCTTTCTGGACCCCGGCCAGATCTGATGTTAAGAGGTACTCCAGTGTCAGGGATGTCTGGGAACAGAAAAGAAAGGCAGAGGCCAATATGTGTGCAGGGAAAATATGGTGGGATTAACCTGAAGACTGTTGTCTGGTGGCACAAGACCTGCTGGGCACTGTGCTTTGAGCAGCAAAAGCAACCAAACACATTTGCTGATTTGGAGATGTCAAATAGGGAAGAATATGGGGACGGGGGGGGAGTTACAAAGGTATTCCAAAAAGTTCATGGAAAAATAGAATTAAAAGATAATACGGGGCCGAGCCCATGGCACACTCGGGAGAGTGCGGCGCTGGGAGTGCAGCGACGCTCCTGCCGCGGGTTCGGATCCTATATAGGAATGACTGGTGCACTCACTGGCTGAGTGCTGGTCACGAAAAAGACAAAAAAAAAAAAAAAAAAAAAAAAAAAAAAGATAATACAAATCTTTCCATGAACTTTTGACCTACCTACCCTCTTGTGGTGGAAGGTGAGTCTAGAATGCTAAATTGAAGTCAGATTTTTCAAACATTAATGTCACATTCTGAAGAGTGTTCAAGAATGGACTCTATGTCCAGCTTGGTGGCAATAAAATAAAAACTTAAAAAGATTCAAGACACTGTGAACAATAACTTCAGTACTTAATCTTAAAAGATCCAGAGTCAAAACAAGTTATAAGGGAGAAAATATGACATGATCTATGTCCAAGAAAGGAAATCAGATGCCAGTCAAATAACATGTGCTTGCTGTTGATTTTTCTTACTTATGCCAGGAGTAGAATACAATCAGAACCCTACTCTCTTGCTTCACTTTTTCTTTCAATAAAAACTTATAAAAGGCAATAAAATAACCTTTAAGACATCCACTTCTTGTTAATGGTAGAAGCAGCTATTTTAACCAATACTCAAAGATTAGTTTCATAAGAATAAGGAACCTATTTCTCATTTCTTCTGTTATAAAAGAGAACAAGAAAGGAAACAATGTCAAGGGATAAAGCCAAAGAAAAAATTCCCTAAGGTCACGATCTTCTCTACAGCAACCAAGCATTTGCTAGCATATTGGGTATCAGGGGAGACCACAGATGTGCACATCAGAAAAGCAGTCTTTCCCCCCAGCATTTGACATTTGGCTCCACCTTCTGACCTTTGGATAATGTTACTGTGTGATCTGATGCCATCTACTACTGACTGTTTATTTTTACGTGTTTCTTGCAGGAGAAAAGATGCCATTCCTTGTTTAGACTGTCTTTTCCCGCTTGACAAGGAAGCGGTTGCCTCCAGATGACCACAGCTGGTCAAGGCACTATGAGAGCAGAACAAGAGGTGTTTGTGCAGAACAGCAGATACTCAGCTTCTCCAGTGACTTGCATTATTGATGGCAGATATGGTATATGGCCGGAGAGGCCTCATGCTGTTATGGCTGTTGGCTAGACAAGCTGGGAGAATGTTCCCAGAGCCAGGTACCCACCTATTGGAGTCAGAGGGGGTGCCACTACCTTGCTGAAAAATCTTCAGAGCTTAGAGGGAAAGGCTCTGTCTCTGGGAATCCCTTGGAGACATGTGCTGTTGCGGTGGCCACTGCTGGGTCTCCAAGGAGCCTTGAGCTCTACATGTGTCTGCCCATTCATTGATTCATTAAATCCTGGGGCAGGGAGGACAGACAAGAGCTCCAATCTTAACCATCACTCATGGGTTGTGTCACTTGATGGAGGTTTTTGGACCTCTTTGAAAAACACAAGAAGTGACCCAGGAGTTGTTGAGTCACTATTACATGTTGGGAGGAGAGCACATGTGATACTTCTCTTTCCTGTTTGATTTCTAAACCAGTTGAGGAATGAGAAAAAGAAATCTAGATGGGGATGAGACTGCCAGAATATCCCCTTGTCCACTCAAGGTGGAGGGAGGCTGGAGGACGCAGCTTATGGAGTCAGGCTTCTAACCCAGATCCATTCTGGTCACTGGGCTCCTGGACTGGGTGGCCTTCCCATGGCTGAGAGTAACTGAGGCCTCCACTTATCTGTTGGCAGCCAGCTGCCAGGAAGAACAGGGGAGAAAAACGCATGGGGCTGACCACCTCTGAGTTTCTCCTTGTGCTCGTGCCAGTGATGTGTCTCTAAACTTACCCCCAAGAGCAATGAGTGAGACACAGGAAAGAGAAACCAGTGGTGTGACGTGAGCTGATCTGCCTCCACCCGGAGGGAAGCGTTGGTGTGGGGAAGAGGCAATTCCTCTTGCCCACCAACACTGGGCACTGTAAGAGCCATTTCGTATCTGCTATCTCATAGGGCTGTCGAGGGGACTAAACACAGTAATATCCAGATGTAAAAGAACTTTGCAAACTAGAAAATAGTTGACAACCATTAGACAGTACTAAGTCTTTATTGTCTAGAAGGCCCTGTGCACCAGGCCTGTGAGAGTAAATAACAACAAAAAAACCTGAATCTAAAGAAATTTATCATCTTGTGTCTTCACTAGGAAGGTGGTTATTCAAGTCAAATTTCAAAGGGTTAGTCAGATGTTACTTCTAATACTTATAAGCTGTGTGACTTTGGGCAAATTGCTTAACCTATCTGTGTCTCTGAAAATAATAGATTCTTAGAAGTGTTGTAAGAATTAATAAGTTAATACATAAGTTTAAAACTATGCCTGATATAGTAAGTACACAATAAAAGTTGGTGATGATTATTATTAATAATAGAGTAACAGAGCCAGGGCAGTAAATAAATGTTAATAAGTTTACTGTACTTTGTTGCTTAAAATGCTTTAAATAATTCTTGTTGCTATTAGAATAAATCCACAATAGAGTTCTTGCATGACTTAGCACCTGACTGCCTCTTTGTCCTCAGCTCAGAGTCCTGTCCTTGCTTGGTATACTCCAGACATGTGGCTGTCATGTGTGTTCCTCAGTTAAGCCAAACCTGCTTCCATCCCAGGGACATGCTTGATGCTCCTCTCTAGAAGGCTGTTTCTCTGACTTCTCTCATTCTTGGCTCTTTCTTATCCTTTGGATGGCTGTTCTAAGGCCATGTCCTTGGAGTGGCCTTCAAAGAAAGCCACTGCTCATCAGATACCCTCTCTGATAACCTGTCATCTTTTCTTCAGAGAATATCACAATCTGATTTTGTTCCCCAGTGTATTGTTTGTCTACCTCACTAGAATGTAAACATCAACAGGGCAAAGATTAAGTCTGTTTTATTCACTTCTCTACCCTCAGTATTCCCCGTAGGTCCTGGCCATAGTAAGTTTTCAGTAAACTCATATAGATTAAATGAATGAAAAGAACCCTGTCTTTGGATTTAGGCGACCTGGATTGGAGCCCAAATCCTGCCATCTGCAGCTGTTGGAACAGGACAAGTTGTTCAATCCATATTGCCAAAGGTTAAAGCAACCTGAGTGTCCATCAACAGATAAATGGACATTGAAAATGTGGCATATCCATGCAGTGGAATATTATTCAGCCTTAAAAAGTAAGGAAATTCTGACACATGCTAATCCATAGATGAACCACAAGGGCAATATGCTAAGTGAAATAAGTCAATAAGAAAAGGACAGACACTGTATGATTCCAATTAAATGAGGTACCTAGAGTAGTCAGGTTCATAGAAACTAAGTTGAATGGTGGCTGCCAGGGTCAGGGAGGAGGTGGGAGATGGGGAATTGTTGTTTAATGCATACAGTTTCCATTTTGCAAGATGAAAAAGTTCTGGAGATTGCTTGCACAGCCTTGGGAATATACTTAACACTACTGCACTGTACACTTAGAAGTGATTAAGGTAGTAAATTTTATGTTATGTGGTTTTTGCCACAACTAAAAAAAATTAAAAATAGGTGAAAATCATTCTATCCCATCAAAAATAGAACTGGGCTGATCAAAAGTCTCCTGGGGGCTTTTGAGTCTAGACAGGTAAACATGTAAACTATCAAGGTAGGGAATGACTGAGTGTGGGATTTGACATCAGAAGAACTAGACATTGACAGCTGGGCTACTAAAGCCATTATTAAAACTATATGGTATGAACTTGCAATTAAATGCATTATACTGAAAGCAAATATGATAAAAAATAAAGGACTTTGATGCTTTTAACACCTCTCTCTCTGTCTCTCTCTCTCTCTCTCTCCCTGTATAAATAGACACAAAGCAAATTTGGTTTAGCTTATTAAACATTTCAGAAGCTCTTCACAAAGGAAACTAGAGAGGTCATTTGGCCTAGTTCCTTCTCTGCAAAAAGAACCATGATGCATGTTGTTTTAAAAAAAAAGTTTCAGAGAAAAGAGCCCAACACCTGTTCCTATGAGTTGTCACATCCTCTAGTTTAATAGCTGTTCTTTCTTCTCCCGCATATTTACATATTGGAGGGTTTTTGTTGTTGTTGTGGTTGTTTTTTTAATAACATTTATCGTGCAACAGTGGTAAATCTGTAGTCTTGTCCATGCTTTGTATCCTGCTATCTTAAATCCAGATGTCACCTCATTTGTTTGTAGCAGGGACTGTTGCCGCCCTGCTCCTGTCCCTTCTTCACTCATCTTTTCCTTGCGCCAGGCCTTTCTTCTACAAATACATAGGACTCTTTGTCTGAGGCCTTTGCTGGCCAGAGCGTGATTCACCCAGAAGCAGAGCAGGGACAGGCCAGAATGCTGGGGAGCAACTCCTCTGAGAACAGCCCTCAACTGACAATGGACAGGAGTGGTGGAAGTGTGCCCTGACTTCCTCGGCTGCAGGTGGCATAACTCAACTCAGCAGAGGGTTCTGTGCCGTCTTCCAAGGTCCTCAATGGCATGATTCCCACCTGCCTGCAGGAGTGATCACTCATCCATGTGTTATGAGTTGTCTTCGTTCCCTCCTCTCCTTAATTCCCCATTCATTTACGGAGCTTTATGGGAACTCCTCCCACAGAAATGAAATGCAGTCAAATCCGTGACTGGGGTGTGCTTCTGGGACCACCCAGCTGCAGATATCTGTCTCAGTCAAAGCCCTTCTGGCCTTGCATTACTTCCGGAAGATTGCCTTTCCATGGCCCGTACAGTCGGGGCTGAGATTGGTGAATGTGGATGGCTTGGTTCGTACTCACCCTCTCTGAGAGCATCAAGTCTGTATGAATACCTGCCTGACCACCACATCAAAGGGTTCTGAGACCAATGCCTATGTCATCTTGACTTCTGCATGATTTCTCCTGCTCTTTTACCATATCTGATTTTTTTTTTGTTTTTACACCTTGGGAGGTTATACAGATAATTGAGACATGAATTAAGAAAACCTGATTTCTCACCGGAAGAAGAGAAAAGAATGATTTTCATGAGTGTTCATATCTTAAACCAGGTACAGTGCTCAGTGGTTTAGACTTAGCTATTGTATGTAATCTTCACTTTCTGGAAAATATTGTTGCCCTATTTTGTAAATGAATAAACGCAGAGTAGATGCATCAGTTAGTGCCTCAATGTATTCAACTGTAAAATGGAAATGGTATTACCTACTTCACTACCTAGTTGTGAGAATTACAAGAGATAACACAGGGAAGGTGCTTAGAAGAATTCCCAGAATTTAGCATGCCATCTCAACCATTGACTTTTGCATTACTATCACTGAGCTGATAATTGTTAAGGACAGGAATCCATTCTGGGCTGCCCAGGATCCATGCATGCTCTTATTATTACCTTGAGGTACTCCAAAAGAGTCACCTTTTGGGAGACAATAATACTGTCTAATGAAAATCAAGCTAGGTGTCACCAAGTTTTGCAATAATGAGAATATCATTGTAGAATTGTATGTTCTGAATGTTCCCTCTTTGTAAAGCATAGCAACATCTATATATTACATGATGTATAGAGAGTGTGTGTGTGCGTCTGAGTATATACACACATACAATAAACAAACATTTACATTGTGGCAACTCGATACATTTATTTTTTGTCATTTTTTATATTTCAGAATCTTTTGAGAATGAACAGTTATTTTTATAATAGTGTAACTGTTAAGAGTACTCACAACACTGTATTAAAGGCAAAATAAAATATTCTTTGGCTTCCATATTTGAGACACACTGGCATTGAGACTCTCTCCTTAAGTCCATCTGCAAATAGATACTATATAAGGAAATTTCAAGTCACCATGGGGTTTCACATTTTTATTAACACCAAGAAACATGCATTCTAAAAGAAGTTATTTCCCATAACTATAAATATAAATGGAACATGTTGATACTTACTATGATCTTGAGGTCTCCAATGAATAATGCATTTGAGTTCTATGACATTTCTAGATTTCATCAAATACTGGCCTCAGGCCATAAGGTATTTTCCACCTTGATCAGGGTTGGTCTAGGGCTGGGAGCAGATGTGACCATGCATATCAGGTTCAACCCCATGTTCATGCCTTACACAGGTCTACCTAGCAATAAGCGTAGGCCTGGGTGTGTGGGGGGTTCACCTGTACTTCCATCTATTCCATAGAGTTGACTGGCAGTGAACAAGATGGCAGATCTGAGACATAAGGAAAAATGGCAAACCAAGAAAATGTTGCATTAAAATGACAGTAAAATACCATTTATACCAGTATTAGCAAAAACAATGTTTAAATACTCATTGTTGGCAAAAATAGGGGGAAACTAGAGTTTTCTTCTCTGCTATTGGAAGAATAAAATGGTTTAAATAGTAAAGACAAGTATTATCATTATTTTGTAACATTGAAGAAATGAATAATACAGCCATGTGTCACTTAACAATGGAGATACATTCTGAGAAATGTTGTTAAGCAATTTTGTCATTGTGTGAACATTATACAGTGTACTTACACAAATCCAGATAGTGTAGCCACCTAGGCTACATGGTTTGGACATTATAGTTTTATGGAACCACCACCATATATGCAGTCGGTCATTGACTGAAATGTTGTTATGTGGTATATGACTGTACTTCAAGACACACACACACACACACACACACACACACACACACACACACACACACACACACTTGTACCAACTGATATGTGCAAGAGTGTTCATTCTTCATGTCCTCAATTCTATTCCTTACCCAAATTCGACTGCATGGTTTGTCATTATAATTATTCCTTTCCAGACACCTTCAGCTCCCTAGACCTGGTGCTGGACACTTGTTTCGTAAATACAGTTTTATTGGAATACAGAGCCATGCCCCTTTGTTTACACATTTTCTATGGCTGTTTTCCTGCTACAATGGCAGAATTCAGTAGTCACAACAGAGACTATCTGGCTCATAAAGCCTAAAATATTTAGTATGTCACCCTTTACAGAAGATGTTTGCTGACTTCTGACACCATCTCCTCCTTTTTCAAAAACAAAAACAACAAAAATGAAAACAAGACAAGCCTGGATAAATCCAATCCTCTGCCTCCTCTTCACCTATATTATGCAGCCAAATATGTCTGAAGAAGCACACAAAATCACATTGTCTTGTCTTCTTTTACACTCAAGCACTAATCCCAACTGGGATCTTGGTCTCAATCAGTGATGCTACAGCATTCTCCTAAGTAATTTTTTCTCCCCCATTCTCCTAGATGAATATTTTACCTTCTCTTTACTCCTCAAAAGCCTGATAATACCTCCTCTCTGATCCTCGTTCTTAGTCATCGACCTTATTTTCTATTTCTATAAATGAGTAGAAGTAAACAGAAAAGAATATGCAGATTCCCATCAGTACATATGCTTATATGCTCTGTCTTCATAATATGTGTATCAGTTAGCTCACACTGTATAAAAAACTACTGAAAAACTTAAAACAATAGTCATTTACTATTTCACACAAGCCTATAGGTCAACAAAATGGTTTTGATTATTAGGACCTTGCTTGGCTTATCTCATGTGCATTCCTTCATGGGTTTGTGGTTAGCTGGTGGCCAGCATTGGTGGCTTTGGCATGACTAACTCAGCTCTCCACATCTCTCATATCATTTAGCAGGAAGGTCTGGGCATGTGGATAGCATGGTGACAAGAAAGCAGAAACACACCAACGAGTTTTCAATCTCCTGTTTACTTCAATTTGCTGCTACTCTGTTAGCCAAAATGGTTTCACGTCAAGCCCAAAGACAGTGTCAGCAAGAACATAGAGAGGTATGAAAAAAATCAAACCCACTAATACATCAATATATTTCTATATTTACATAATTGGATTGTTTCTCACTACCCTGGTCTAAGCTACTATTGCCTTGTCTCTGAATTTGATTCTCACAATACTTCCCAACCAGAATTCATGACTCATCCCTAGTTCTTTTAATGTTTATACTCAACATAGCAGGCAGAGTGATTCCATTAAATAGTAATTCATGACATGCCACTCTTTTGACCACATCTTTCCAAAGACTTCCCAGCCCAATTACAGTTAAAGCAAAGATCCTTATTTTGGTTAACAAGGTCCTACATTTCTGACCTAATCTCGTACAATGCTCCTTCACTCACCCTGACCCAGATGCGGCAGCCTACCTACCAGTCCTTGAACGTTCTAAAACCCTACTTACTTAAGGCCTTTATATTCTGTTTGGAACATATTTTTCTCCAGAGAGCACCAGGTTAAGGTTCTACTCAAAGATCACCTTATCAATGAAGAGTTCCCTGACTATACTATATAAAATAACTATATCTCCTACCCCAATTATCCGTCTTCTTTGTTTGACTCATTTTTCTTTATATCAAACAACCTGCATATTCACATTTATTTTGTTTGCTTCTTTACTTTAGAATGTAAGTTTCAAGGACACCATTCCATGTGTTTATTGGTGTTTCTTAATTGCCTAAAATAGTGCTTGGCACAGAATTGGACCTTAAAAAAATATTTGTAGAATAAGTGAATGGAAAAATGAATGGAAAAAAAAAAACCCAAAACCGAAAGAAAATTGAGAACAAGACAATGTACACTAATTGTAAAACAAATTAATTAATTGTTGATTGCTTTTACATTGGAATATTAGGCAGCAGTGAACCGGAATAAATCACTACTACATAAATCAACATAGATGAGTCTCATTACATGTTGTGAACAAAAAAGTAAATTGTAAAAGAACTATGGAAACGACCCGCACAAAAAAATCAGATTAGATTAACCAAGGTCAGGAACCACAGGTGAGTATGTTATTTCTTGGAGTGTATCCAGACTCAGATTTATCCTTCTCGACTGCATCCTGGAGGCCAGACAACAAATTCTCCATAACTGTGTTGCAATGTCAGAGGCGGAGTGCTGGGAAAAAGAAAACGATGGACTCAGCAGGGTCTGGTACCTCAGCATCACCGACTGTCGTAAGAGCCAGTTGTAAAGTTGTCCTTCAAAGTAAAAGTAACACATTTTCTTGGTATTTTTTTCTTTTGGAACTGCATAAAGTCAACAAAGAAGATCTGTAGAGGAGCAATAGGTAAAAATCTAAAGCCAGGACATAATTCCTTAACTCTATCAAGCAGAGTTAGGAAGGCAATGTCTGTGTTCCTCTGAGTCATTTACTAGAAAAATGAATAACATATCTAACTACCTATTTAAAAACCACTTTGACAATGATCTACAGCATGACCAAGACAAAGTAAATAGGGCAATATGTCCCCAGACAGTATCCACAGAACATGGACTTTTGGGTCAGAAAGACCTAAGTTAAAATTCTAATTACAATTTATAAGCTGTATGTCCTTAGACAAGTTGTTTAATTTTTCTGAGCCTCGATTTTCAGGTTTTTTTTTTCCTGTAAAAAATGGAGGTTTTAATAAGTATATTAAAGATTTTTGCAATGATCAATGGAAAAAACAAATTTAAAAGTACCTAATATATAGGCCTTGCATTAAGAGTTGAATATATGCATGAATGATTCCATGAATAAGTAAATGAAGGAAAGAATGAGTAAACTCTACAGTGGGGTAGGGCAACATGTGGGCAATTAACTATAAGTCCCAGTTTAAATTCTATAAAGCTGCCAGGATTGTTCTCCTGGAGAAGAGTGCAGATTGCTGTGTTAGAGAAATGGTGAAGGCATCATGGGTGACTTTGGGACTTGGAATATGGTGAGACTTTTCTGTTATGGAGAATAGGGAAAGCCTTTTATATTGGGGGTGAAGAGAGCGGTGGTGGCATAGAAAGCAAAGTCTGGGGTTGTTATCCACATGGTGATAACTAATAATTGAACTCAAGCATTTATACTGATGAAAACTCCATGAATATCCACACAATGTCATCAATGTAGGAATACAGTTTCACAATCATGTCAAGAAGATTTGGGGCCTGATGTGCTTTAGAATTCTTTTTTTCTTTTCCTTTTTTTCTCTCTCCTTTTTTTTTTTTTTTAAATTTTAGAAAGGCAGTGTTCCTCAGTGGATCAGGGACAACAAATACTTAAATATTTCTGCAGAAAACCATGGAAACTTTTACAATAATGGGATAAATAAAGGCTATAAAGAGCTTCATGAGAATTCAGGCAATGCTTTGCTATAAAATGCTTACAAAAATTTTCAGCTTTCAAAGAGTTTTTTGTTTCAAAAGTGCAGATAAAAGACAGTCTGTATAGGTCTCGAGAAAGAGGCTTGACCACATGAAAACACATTTGGCCATATCTGAGATCAACATTTTACAAAACCACTTAGGGCAAGAGGTCCAACAGAAGAAACGATAGGCCTGCATCTCACTAATGGCACAATAGATTTGTTTCTCCTGCTTTAAATAAGCCACAAGAATTAGGAGACCCTCTGGAGAAATCTGAACTGTCACATACTAATTAACAGAAATAGCAATCCTCACAAGGATGGATTATGTCTGAAAAATCATCTCTGACAGAGCACATCTAAGCATCATAGGGAAGCGATGACAAATAAGTGTTTTCTGTCTCTAATGGCTTGAATTGCAAGATATTTCAAAAACAAGATCAACAGAATGCCAATTTGTCTGACAAGAGAGAGAGAGAATGTGAGGCATGTTTTTTTGACTTTTTTTTCCCTTGAGATATCAAAGATTTAACTTAGATCTGCAGATCCTTGGCTTGCTTTGCTCATGCTGTGCTTAGAGTGCTTTAGAAAACATTTTAGCTAACCCTCACCCTTCTTACAGGTAGAAAACATCTACCTGCTAACCCTCACCCTTCTTACAGGTAGAAAACATCTACCTGCTAACCCTCACCCTTCTTACAGATCTGACTTTAAATGTCATTTTCTTGGAAGACTTTCCTGACTACATAAACTAAATTCATCCCCCTGGTACACACTGGTGTACTGTAATTCCAGAAGCAAGGCTTAATGTGCTGGGCTGTAATGTGGTTGACATAATGTGAGCAGAAAGCACCATCCCATTATACGCATTTTAAGAAGATCTCTTAGTTTCTATTAGATGATCTTCATAGAGGAATTGGCAAGCAGGGTCCTGACAGTCCCTCATGCTAAAAATGTGCATATCAAGACAATGGACTGATGTCCAAAAAAAAAGACCCTCCCCCCAAAAAAAAGATTAAAATTAAGACAGTAAGTACTTACTGCAGACAACCAAAGGTTGCATGTGGTGAGAGCCCTTCGGTCAGTTTGTTTTAATAACCTGATCTCACCAGTCCAATTATTCAAACACATTCTCATCTTTCCCTTCTGGGAAAGAAAACTGAGGTAGACTTGGTTTTAGGGCCTTATGATAAGAGATTGTGTTGAGAACTCTGCACAGAGTGGCAAAAAGCAGAGGACTCAGAAGTCATTTCCAAGCCATGGTCCTCGCAGAAGGAAAGAGTGGAGTGAAGTGAATTAAAAAAAATCCAAAGTACAGTGATGAACTCACGTCCTGGAAACCAGCCGATACTCATGAGCTAAGAAAATTTGGAATAAAATGAGAGGAGGAGTACTGTCTTGTGGAAAGCACTGCCTTTAGAGTCAAACAGGCCTGGATTTGAAACCCACTCCTCCACTGCAGTGGATTGAATGGCTCCCCAAAGTCAAGGAAGCTTAATCCGCACTGTAACTGTCGAAGTTGCAAAATGCTATTACGGCAATTGAAAGGTGGGGCCGTGAAGAGGTGGTTAGATTCTGAGGACCATGCCTTAATGAATGAACTCATAACGGTGGGCATGGGTGTGGCTCTGAGGGCTTTAACAGGAGAGTATGTGAGAGTCTCTCTCTCTCTCTGCTCTGCCTTTCTCACTCTATGAGACCTTGTGTCACCAAAGCCACCACCAAAGAAGGTGCTCCATAACTGTTCCCTGGACTTTGAACTTCCCACCCTCTGAAACTTTAAGCAAAATTTTTGTTTTCTTACAAATTACCCAGTTCCAGGTATTTCGGTATAAGCAAAAAAAAAAAAAAAAAAAAAAAAAAAAAAAGGTCTAATACAACCACATATTAGCTGTCTGATTTTGGACAAGTCATTTAAACTTTCTAAGGTCTGAGCCAGTATTTCATGATCTGAAAAAGAAAGGAAGAAAGGAAGTGGTGTCAATGTGCACTCATTCTGAAGATTAAGTAAGAAAGTAGCAGAGCATCTGTCACAGGGTATGTGTTTGATGAAGACAGCTAGTTTTATAGGGTGGTGGTGTTAACCATGATAATAAAGATTTGCGGTGATGATTAGAAGTAGTAGTAATAATCAGATGAAGTTCAGACCCAAAAGCCTCTGGGATTTGGAATGACCACAGCTTAGTTGTCTGGCAATCGTCTGGTGCATGAAGGTCTAATGCTAGTGTGATGGTGAACACACATCGACGTGGGAACATAAATGTTGACAGAAAAAAAATTAGAAGAAATACTCACATAATTGTAACCAAACGAAACTTTCCTCTCTAGTCTGTGCCATAAATTCTTCCATGAGCTTAGGACACAGTGGTGGATTAGACAGACCAAATTCTTCCCCAGTGGAATTTATTTTCTAGGGAGTGAAAAAATGATAAAACAGGGACAAATGAATACAGGAGATATCTTCAGGTACTAATAAAATCTCTTCAAATTATACCAGGAATTTTATAGAGACAGCAACGACTTTTGTTCTGTGGGAAGGGGAAGTTCAGTGTTGCTTTACCCAGAGTTGTCAGAAAAGTTCTCTCTGAGAAGCAGATTTTTGAATTGAAACTGAAATGATTAAAAAAGGAGAATCTAGTTTATGTAGGACTGTGTACATCATGGTGAGGATTTTCAATTCTTTTAAAAATCTAAGTAAAATGGAAAATGATTAGATGGTTTTAAGCAGGAGGTAACATAATCTGATTATGCCTTAGGGAGATTACTCTGGCTGCTTAGTATAGGACATTAAGCTGTTGGGTTGGAGGGGGTAGGGGGTACAAGGAGGTTGGCATGAGGGAAGACAGAAATAGCAGCTAAGGAGGCTGTTACAGAGATCCAGAAAAGAGAAGACAGTGGCTTATACCAGGTTCCTGGTCATGGAGAAATGGGATATGCTAGAATTTTGGAGATATACTGACACTACTTGTTAAGGGAATGCCTGGGAGCCCAAATGTGACAAACCAGGTATGTGCAGCCTCCCTACTTTGAAAAAAAATCCAAAATCAGATGTCAACTATGCAAATGTAATCTACAGCCATTTAGGGAATTTTATTGTCAGAATACATTTGGAAATCCATAACTGAACTTCACATCCCTTTCATAACCTTTCCCCTGCCTACCTCTCCACATACTCTGCATAGTCTGCCACGCATGAGTATATCTGCATTTGCACTAGTCTCTTTGGTGCCTAAAGCTGTTGCTTATGCTGGTATTTCTGCTCAGAGTGCTCTAGAAAACATTTCAGGATCCTTACCCTGCTAACCCCCACACTTCCTCCAGATCTAACTCGAAATGTCATTTCCTCCAACAACTCTCCTGACTACAAAACCTAAGTTCATCCCCCTAATAGACAGTGGTGTAGCACCCTTAACTTCTTGCTAGTAATAACATGACAAATAGGTAACATTTCCTAAGGGCTTACTGTGCCACTCTTAGGCAGTTTACATGAGTTATCTAACAATCCTCACAGCAGCACTGTAAATTATAAATTTAGGTAGTTGCATTATCTCCATCTCACATACCAGATTTCTGAGGCTCAGAGTGTTTGGGGAAGACGGCTCATCAGTGGGAGGCTGGTGTTTGAGTAAGGTGGACTGACTCTAAAACGTTAACTCTGAACTACTCAACTCTCTGATGCCCTAGCCTGTGACCATTGTATTGTTGGCAATCATTTGTTCATGTCTGTTTTTGCTTAGGCTTACCAATTCATTAGGCTCAGAAGTATGTCTTGTTTTGAAGTATTATGCATCCTGGTAACTAAGGGTCTAGCACAGAGCCTGAAGCAGGGTGATCACTTGACAGATATTTGTTAATTGATTATTTATCGTTTCAAACCAGTGCTGTGTGGGAATCAAGAAGAACTCTCCTGGGCATTCAGGGGCTGTTTCTGTAACACTGAATCTGGCTCCTTTTGCTTACAGAGGTTTTGGCTCATAGAACACCTGCAGGTCAGAGGAGGGCCACACCCGCAGGTGGTGCCCCACTAGGCCCATTTATTGAGCTCCAGGTGGGATGCTTTTGCTGAGTTGCATACTTATGGGGGTCCGAGACAACAGTTCTGTGAACCCGCCTCTGCACTAGTTAAGGAGCTACTGTTGGGAACTTGGGGCTGTGCATAGCTGGCAGGGAGAGAGAGCTGGCGACCCGGTGGGGCATGCAGTGTTCACAGGAAACGCTCAGCCATTCTCACGCATTCTCACCAGTCAGGACATATTGATCTGGAAACCCTCCTCATGTGTGAGGTGTGCATTCCTGAGCTGTGCATGAAGCTCCTGATGCTCCCAATATCTCAAAGCAATGACAGTCCTGCAGAAGCCCTTTCTTTGGTGGCAGACAAATTGGAAATTGATCTGGACTTCACATTGGAGGAGAGACTAGGACTCCGACTCAACCACTTAAATAGTTCTATGCGTATGGGTTTGGACAATACTCTTAAACTCACTGAAGCTCAGACTCCTCACCTGCATGCAGAGATGATGTCATTTAGAGTCTGAGCATTAAAATAGATGGTGCATAATGTATCAGCAGTTGCATTCGTAAAAGAAACTCTTCACCTATGCTCAGCACTCTTAGGCTTATAGAGCTAAATCACATCCATGTGTTCATTTGTCTTTAATGTGGCAATGGACATCTTAATTTTAGAATTTAAGCAATCATTTATAAAACACTTATTTTGACCTATTGCTTTAATAAAAATATGATAGGCTATGGTGTAGTGATAATGACAACAGCAAGAAAAAGACATGAAATCTCATGTTTTTTCATGTGTTAAGTGGCTTAACAAAACAAAGTTGAATTTTGTTTCCATCACAGCTCTCTTCAGGTGGGGTGTAGTGAAGGAGAGACCCAGACCACTTCTCTCACTTGTGCAACCCAACCACCTCAGGATTCTTCATTTCCAATCCCACGAATAGGAGAGAGTGGAAAAGGCTAACTTGCTCTTAACTGCTTCTTATCAGAAGTGGCACATGACTCTGTCTTATGCTCCACTAGGAGGATAGAGTCACATGACATCACCTGGTTTTTTGGGGACTGGGAAATGAGGAGGAGCACATGAGTATTTGTGACCGTCAACAGCCTCTGCTATCTCTATTCTATGCCAGGGGCTAAGAATACAGAATTTAGTAATCAAATAATGTGTTTTTTAATATAAAATTTTAACATTGTTTTATCTCAATTTTATGAAATTGGAATGTGTTTTATAATCAATGCTTATATTTTATACAGTAGGGTTTTTCAAATAAAAAAAGTTGTTATCTAAGTGATGATGACACACCAGTGACATATTAAAAGCAAGGAATTTCTCCTGCAGGAAGCTCATGTTCTGGTGGCAGGAACAGTAATAGAGGAAGCTATTTGTGGTAGAGTTGCACAGATTTTACAATAGAGGAAAGCAAGGTCGGTGCAAAGATACAGCTGATCCAGTGTGGGAAAGGTCAGAGGGGGCTTTGTGGAGGAGGTGGTATCTAAGACTTAAAGGATAAATAGGATTTATCTATGAAAAAGGAGGCAGCATTTATAAACATGGAGGCAAGAGAGAGCATGTCTCATTTAGAGAAATGCAAACGATTTGGATGGCTAGAGAACAGACTTAGAAGTGAGGAGAGTTGAGGGGGGAAGGGGAGAGAGGGAGAGAGAGAGGGAGAGAGAGAGAGAAAGAGAGAGATCAGAATCATACTGGTTCTGGATTCAAAACGAAGTAATGAAGGATCTTGTAAGTCTGGCTTCTCATCATAAATATTATCTCATTAAATGGTTTCAAGATATGGTCTAAGAGATGGGAAGTGCTTTCAGAAGGTCAGAGAGAACGTGACACACCTGGTCTTGTTATAGGAGAGATATGTTGTTCCCACCCAGGAATTAAATCCAGGACTCGTGTGATCTGAATTCCCTCCATCCTGGGATGTGGGTAGGAGTGGGCAAGGGCAGGCTGAGGGTGTGTTTGGTGGGGAGGGGTGATGGCAGAGACTAAAGGAGAAGAGTGTTTCCTTTATCATAAGTCATCTCGCAAGAGCCAGAAATTCAAACGATGCAGCATTTGGAGAAGCTGGGCTTCCGGATCAGAGCCCATTCTCTGTCAGGGAGATTAGTAGACAGTTGCAAAGAATGAGCACCTGCGTCTTGATTAACAGTGAAGTGCATGACAATGACCTTGCATCTTATGGCTTCTACTGAAGGATAAGAATCAGCCCCACTGAGGGGAGAGAGCCCACCCTTGTCTCTCTCTTGGACAGTGACCTTGTTCTCCCACCCCCTTCCCACTGCGCCCTCTTGAGCTGCCTTCATCAAACCCTCCCTCCACTACCTTGCTTTTTCTGAAAACTCTATGAAGCATCAGGAATCATCTCAAGAGAGGGATGCGCTAACACGCAGGTTAGAGTGACCAGGGCTAGCGGTGCGGGGTGAATGGAGCCTTGCCGGTTCATGCACCTGCCACACGCTTATACACACGTACATGTGCTCCTTCCAGTGTGAGCCACTCTGGGACGCCAGACCCAACGCAGCCATCCCACATCCCTCCAACATCTCCCACGTGTGTTCAGATGACACTGTCCATGCCTGTGTGTGTGGGTGGTCAAACCTCCAATGCTGAAGGAAGGGCTGTAACACTGGAAGTTTGTTCTCTGTGGAGTCCCTGCAGGGACATCCTTTCCCAACACACTAACTAAGCATATGCTTGGTAAACCTGCAAGCAGGGACTCAAAAAAAAAGTGAGAAAGGTCTAACTTCAATACAGTTGTATAGAACTGTCCATTTCAGAAAAAAAAAAAATCTAGAAAGACATTTTAAAGCTACCTTATGTGTAAGCTTTCTATTTTATGGGTTAGTATTGTATTTATTTTTAATTATATTGAATTATATGGGGTATTGTTATAAGGTAGCCTTTTCAGGTCCAGGTCCTCTAAGCACACTAAGCCTGCCCTGGTCCATCCATTGTCATAAACTCACAACTATCCTAGTGTCTGCTGGACTCTTGTCTCACCCCCATTCCAATCTACTGTCCACACCAACACCAACGTTGCTTGCCTACAGCACATGCCTGGTGCTGCTACTCTTCTCCATAAAACTCAACAGCTCAAAGCTAGTGCTCAGGCTCTTTAACCTGACACACAGGACCACCTGTGTGCATTTCACCTTCCTTTGCGCTCCCCTCTCATGCACCTGCACCTGCACCATTCACAGTGACTGTCTCTCTGTCCTCCATCTCTCTCGGTCTCCCTAGTGAGAGCTGAAACCTATCTTTTCTGAGTTTTCACATATCGTGCAGGAAACCTCTGTTATTCAACTTACACTGTATAATAATTTGTTTTGATGTACCTGTCTTTCCCCATAGACTGTCAGGAGCTCTAGGCAAGAGTATATGTTCTCTTTATCTTTATGTTCCAGAACTTGGCAGGGTGCACGAAATAGAGTTAACATTCACTAAATAAAAACAAGTAAAAAGCATGAAAACAAAAGAGGAAGGGAGAGAGGGAAGAAATACAACATCATGGCCCAGCAATGGTTACAAAAACCACTTCATTGTCATCCCTTCTTCCATTAGGAATCCAAGAGACTATGTTTTGGCCAAAGGACCCTGAAAGAAAATGTTCAACACACTAGGACATATGAATTTCTGCCTGCCACTGACACAAGTGCCTCTGACCCTGGGGTGGGATTCCATTCTGTCAGCAAACAGAAACGAGACAGAATGCAAAAACAGAAGTGCAGTTAATGAAGCGTGTGGCGGCCGGGCCAGGCTTGCACAGCGTCTGTGCGATGACAACCCTTCTGTCTAGGCCACAGGCCGAGTCCCAGCCTGAGGGGAGGGGCATAGCCGAGGCTCTGGGAGGGTCTCTGAGTGCTCATATCAAAAGCCAGTGTTGTCAGCTATGTCGTCTCCTGGTGCAGACCCCAGAGTGAGCAGCTGACCCTCCTCAGCTAAGGAAAATGCAGTGTGTCCTACAGGCCTGACTCCCACAGAGCCTTAAAGATCCCCCCTCCCTCCCCCAAGAACTGATGCTAGCTTTTTGTTTTTAACATGGCCCAGGATATGTAAACACAGGACAACAGAACTTACATAATTGCAAATTCCAGTTGGCTTGAATGAATTAAACTTTTAGCTAAAAACCATGGAATTAAGAGGGCCACTTAGACCCTGGTTCTGCTGCTTTTAAACTCTGTGATCTTGGGAAATGGCCTTCAGCTCTCTGAGCCCCTGAAAATAACAATTTTAAAAATATTCTATATTTTACCTGGCTCAAAAGACTGTGGTGAAGACAGAAGTTAAGGGATTTGGGATTGTTTAGTGAAAGGTAGAGGACTATTTAAAATGAAGCTGTTATTACTAGGCCTCTGATTACTTATTTACTTTGCATATTTATATTCAAACTTTAAACTCATCAATTCTGATTTCTCCTGAGCATTCTAATGGGTGGAGGGAGCGGGGCTGGGGGCCCACTCCGCTCCAGGAACTTTCTTCATAATGCCATTTATTGACCACCAGCTCTGGGCTGGCCTGATGCTCTTAGGTGCGTGTTATTGTAGATGAACGCAAGAAAACACTGCAGAGCAAGTTTTTGTTGTTGCTGTTGTTTCATTTAAGAGATAAAACCAAGATTGAGAAACATAAATTAACTTTTCCAAGGTGACACAGATGTAGAATGCAAGGTTGGAAATTAAACTCAAACTCTCTGTCTCTAGAGCATTTGTTATTTCCAAAGACCATGCAGAGATTCTTTCTATTACTGTCTGCATCTCCCACATAAAGGGCTTTGTCTAAAATGATGGAGGTCCTCAGAAAGTGTTTGAAAATCTTATGGAATTGACCCTCACCTGGAAAATTTTGCCATTGGTCTGCAGAGGAACAAAAAGGTTTTGCAGTGGTAACAGATTATTTCATGGAAAAGTTTTACAAGGCTAGGTAGGAGTCGAAGGTTTTACTTTTTCTATCTCTGCCTGCATCGTCCTCTCCTTGCTAGACCCTCTCCTCATCTGTTCATAAGTCACACATCATTAATCACTGTCAGTGCACCTTTCTGCTCTGAGAATGGGACCTTTAGAACCAGAGAAATGTACTGGTCAGGTGGAACTTGTTAGCCTCCTCCAAGGTCTGTCGTGAGCATCTTGTATGTAAAGCACTTGGACAAATTCCGGGTGCTTTGTAAACACTCAACAAATAGAAGGCCACAGGAGCTACTGACCGCTTGCTCTCTCTAGGGTTGCCTTCCACATAGTAATGACATCACGATACAGAGCAAACGTTATGGACCCACAGAAAGATTCCTTTGGATTTACTAAGACCAAATTCACTGGGGAGGGTGCTGAAGTACTGGGGAGGGTGATGAGGTACTGGGGAGGGTGATGAGGTACTGGGGAGGGTGATGAGGTACTGGGGAGGGTGATGAGGTACTATGGGGTGGGCACTAACTGCTAGGCAGGACCCTGAAGTACCAGGGAGGTGCTGAATTACTGGAAAAGGTGTCAAGGTACTAGGGATGCTGAAGTACTGGGGGATGTGTTGAAGTCCTGGAGCGGATGCTGCTGTACATTGGGAAGGACACTAACGTAACAGGGGACACTTCCTCCTTCTCTTCATTTCCTTTCTCCTCAGTCCGCATGAGACTAGCAGTGTCCAGCTCACTGAGCTGAGTTACCATTGGTTACCTTGAAAAATAAGGCCAAGTCTACCATTTAGGTCTCCCTCCCATTTGCCTTGTGGCTCGATGGGAAAGAGGATGCGCTCTGTCACCTGCTGTGTGAGTCCACACAGGGCAGGACTAGAGAGCTGCCTCCAACCTGCTCCTCCTGCTGTCGCCCCAGCACTCCATCACCCTCCCCAGTTACTCCATCACCCTCCCCAGCGCTCCATCACCCTCCCCAGCGCTCCATCGCCCTCACCGGAACTCCATCGCCCTCGCCGGAACTCCATCGCCCTCCCCAGTTACTCCATCGCCCTCCCCAGTTACTCCATCACCCTCCCTGGCACTCCATCACCCTCCCCAGTTACTCCATCACCCTCCCCAGTTACTCCATCACCCTCCCTGGCACTCCATCACCCTCCCTGGCACTCCATCACCCTCCCCAGGCACTCCATCACCCTCCCCAGTTACTCCATCACCCTCCCCGGCACTCCATCACCCCCCCCCCCGCAGCACACCATCGCCCTCCCCAGTTACTCCATCACCCTCCCCGGAACTCCATCGCCCTCCCCGGAACTCCATCGCCCTCCCCGGAACTCCATCGCCCTCCCCAGTTACTCCATCGCCCTCCCCGGAACTCCATCGCCCTCCCCGGAACTCCATCGCCCTCCCCAGTTACTCCATCGCCCTCCCCGGAACTCCATCGCCCTCCCCAGTTACTCCATCGCCCTCCCCGGAACTCCATCGCCCTCCCCAGTTACTCCATCGCCCTCCCCGGAACTCCATCGCCCTCCCCAGTTACTCCATCGCCCTCCCTGGAACTCCATCGCCCTCCCCAGTTACTCCATCGTCCTCCCCAGTTACTCCGTCGCCCTCCCCAGTTACTCCAGCGCCCTCCCCGGCACTCCATCACCCTCCCCAGTTACTCCATCACCCTCCCTGGCACTCCATCACCCTCCCCAGTTACTCCATCACCCTCCCTGGCACTCCATCACCCTCCCCAGTTACTCCATCACCCTCCCCAGTTACTCCATCACCCTCCCTGGCACTCCATCACCCTCCCCAGTTACTCCATCACCCCCCCCGCAGCACTCCATCGCCCTCCCCAGCGCTCCATCACCCTCCCCAGTTACTCCATCACCCTCCCTGGCACTCCATCACCCTCCCCAGTTACTCCATCACCCCCCCCGCAGCACTCCATCGCCCTCCCCAGCGCTCCATCACCCTCCCCAGCACTCCATCGCCCTCCCCAGCACTTCAGCATCCTTCCTAGTACTTTACATCCTTCCTAGTACTTTGCATCCTTTCCAGTATTTCCGCATCTTTCCCTAGGACTTCTGAGAAAATGTTGCAGTCAGGGAAGATCCCTTTTTTATTGGCCAGGGGAGGAATGTGAGGAGGGAAAGAAAAAGAGTTCCCTTTAGAACAAAGAAAGTTTGAATTTTGAAACAGAAATACCAAATGAAAAATACCAGATGCACAGCAGATGTCCAATAAATTGTAGCCATTATCATCTTTTTCAATCTTACATCCCAGTGATTTATGTCTCTTATCTTCCCTGCTTGACTTTAAGTGCCTGACAACAGGATGCATAGGATTTATTGTTTCATTGTCTATAGGGCTTAGCTCATGGACGGAGGCAAGTAAATATTTGTTCAGCATGAGATGTGTGTGTGCATGTGTGGGTGATGCAAGTATCTCTCTGTGTATATAATCATAAGAAACCAATCACTGGTTTGTTACTCATCACTAAATATGAACTAATATTTTTGGACAGAGCCTTTACATACTGGGCACTGATGCAGGCACGAACCAATTCAGAATGATGAGCTTAGAAGCTAAATTTGAAATGACCAGAAATTCTGAGCTCTAAGATTTATTTGCCACCAAAAGTTTTTCCCAGATTCAGGTAAGATATACTAAGAAACTCGGTGTTAAATGTTATGTGAAGAGATTCCATATGTCTGTAGCTAGAAAATCTCTGAAAAGGCATTATCACCTCTATCATATAGATATGAAAACTGAGGTTTACAGAGGTGCAATAATTTGTACAAGGTCATGCACCTAGTACTGAGCTGAGCTGAGCTGGTGGATCCAGGCACATGTGTTTTCTGAGAAAGATGAAGAGTCTGACAACTGTAAGGAATTATCTTATCCATCATTTTTTTAATCAGAAAAGAAGTGGATACTCAAATATAATATATTAAATAATTATTTTATATGAAAAGTAGAGTTTCTTACTTTTCCTGAAATAATATTTATAGCTATAGGACTGCTTCACTGGTTAATGTTATGAATTTGGGTGAGTATGAAAACATTCATATAATCATAGTGAATGAAATAAAAGAGGATATGGATGTAGGTCCAGAAAGCTTTTGGTAACGTTGACCTAAAAAAGGAACTGAAGCCAAATATATAAAGTAGAGATTATTCAGGAATAAAACCTTGCAATGGTAATATGCACACCACAGTAAACCACGTGTGCATTCAGAGAAGTAAAGGAAGACACAGTTTTAAAGGAAAAGGGATGGAGGATTACATAATTGTTCAGGATAATTATCCTTGGCTGTAAGAATGCATAACGAGCGTGACACCAGTCCGAGTTTGGACAGACAGTTGCTGGGCAGATGTTCTCGCAGAAGTATGTTTTGGGTAAGATTGCCACGACCTTTGTGTAAGGTTGTGATTTTGCAGAGTCCTTTGTGATAATATTTGTTATCCGGTATTTGTGCATGAGAATCCTCCCTTCATGGCCTTCCATGGCTCTATTTGTCAAGGTTTTTTTTTTTTTTTTTTTTTTTCTTTTTAATAAGCAACTCCATTGTGATTCTAACAGCAGGTCCTGTTAACACAGTTGCTTTGTGCTCTGGATTCTATCACACATGTGTTTTCTCTTCCAGTGTGGGAGACCATCTTTGTGAATCAGTTCCTGATTCAGTTTCTCTTCTCCACACTCTGTCACATTTTGTACCTTCATGATAACTGCTCCTCTCATGCTGACTTGCTGTATTCAAGCAAGATAGGAAGCTTTCTAGACACAGTTTCCTTAGGGGATAGAAATGTAATAACCATGAGCTGGGGGCAAAATATGTAGCCAAGATGAAATGCCAGATTGTGGAAATCAGATGTAAGTGATCCTCCGGGGCTGTGTGCTGAGAACCCAGGATACAGGCTTCGGTGCTAGGCAGAGCCAGGCATAACCTCTACCTCACTCTGCTTAGGTGACCTGGGGAATTTGCTGAAGCACCTGTTTCCTCATCTGCATAATGGGTATAATCATATCTAGTGAGTAAAGTGTTTGTTTTAATAACACGAGATTCTTATAAAACTATCTAGCTCAGAGTTTTGCTCAAAGTAGGTACTACAAAAATTACAAAGATTCCTCACTGTTCTGTCTCCTCCTGCTCCCATTTTTGGGAATACAAAATGTCAGTAGTTGAAGGGGTTTCCTAAATGGGAAACTTTAAAGAAGGAGGTTGGAATAGGTAGGGGATATTTAAGATTAAATGATAAGAAATTGGGTGTTTTGAGCACCTGGACAACCTATAAACACCAGCAGTTTATTCATGGCCACTCGTAATTTATTTCAGAAGCAATTAAATATATTTTGAACATTGTCCTTTTCTGCTTAGCTTACTATGCAGGGAAGCACAATGTCTGCCTTTCTGAATTCTAATAACTAGTCTCACTGTCCCAGACCTAGTAAGTATTTAGTTGTATGATCCATTCAGCTCCTGTCTCTACAACTGTGAAAGGTGGAGTGAGCGGAGGGCACTTGCTTGATCAATCAACAGCAATGGGTGTATCCTGGTAACTGAGATGAAACCCCGGAGCACAGGGAGGTGAAAAGGTGCTGTAGTTCAGTTTTTTATCCGTGAAGAACAGATGCTGAGCCAGCTCAGAGAAACAGCAGATGTGATTCCAGCCCCTGATAATACGTGAAGAGATGGCCCTATCAGCACAGGGTGGCCATTTTGCAGACAGAAAACTAGAGAAAATCAAGTTGGATAGAGAGTATGTCTCTCTCTCTCTCTTTTTTTAAAAAAAAAACTCTATTGAGGTATACTTGATAGATATACAAAGAACTGCACATACTTAATGTGCACAATTTGGTGAGTTTGCCTATGCACAAACTCTTATGATACCATCACCACAATCGAGGTAATAGACATATTTGACACATCCCCAAATTTTGTGACCTTTTGTTATGTTTTTGTTCTTGTTTTTATTTTTATGGTGAGAACATTTAACATGAGATCTACCCTCTTAAATTTTGAAGTGCATGATAACATATTGTTAACTGTAGGCACTATGTTATGTAGGAGATTTTTAGAACTTATTCATATAGCATAATTGTAACTTTATATCCATAGGACAACAACTCTCCTTTTACCCCGGGCCGCAGCCCCTGGCAACCACTCCTGTATTCTCTGCTTTTATGTGTTTGACTGTTATGGATACCTTGTATAAGTGAAATCCTGTGGTATTTGTCCTTCTGTGAGTAGCTTTATTTCACTTAGCACATGTCCTCTGGGTTCATCCATGTTGTTGCAAATGGTAGGATTTCCATCCTTTTTATGGTTATTTTATACACACACACACACACACACACACACACACACACACGCGTGCGTGCGCACACTCACACATTTTCTTTATTCATTCATCTGTCAATGGATCCTTGGGTTGTTTCTATATCGTGGCTATTATGAATAATACAGCAATAAATATGGGAGTACAAATATCTCTTTGAGATCCTGATTTTAATTTTTATGGAGATACAATCCAAAAGTGGGATTGCTGGGTTACATAGTGTTCTATTTTTAATTTTTGAGGAAATCTTCATACTGTTTTCTGCAGCTCCTGCACCACTTTAAACTTGCACCAATAGTGTATAAGAGCTCCAACCTCACAGCATTCTCACCACCACTTTTTGGGGAGAAGGCTATTAGGCATCCTAACAAGTATGAGGTGATATCTAATTGTGGTTTGGGTTTGCATTTCCTTAATAATTAATAATGTTGAACATCTTTTGAAATACATATATGATTTGCAAATATTGTTTCCCATTCCCTAGGCTGCCTTTTTATTCTGTTGGTTGTTTCCTTTGCTATGAAAAAGGTTTTTATGCAATCCCACTTCTCTATTACTGTTTTTGTTGCTTGTGATTTTTGTGTCATATTTAATAAATCATTTTCAAGACCAATGTCAAGAAACTTTTCCCCTATTCTTCTTCTAGGAGTTGTACAGTTTCAAGTCTTATGTTTGAGTCATTAATCCATCTTATGTTGACTTTTTTGTATGGTGAAAGGTAGAGATCAAATTTCTTCTTGCTGCATGTGAATATTCTGTTTTTCCAACACCATTTGTTGAACAAACTACTCTTTCCTCATTGTGTATTCTTGGCACCCTTGTCAAAAATCAGTTGTCTCTATAGGGGTGGGTTTATTTATTCTGCTCCATTTGCCTATATGTCTGTCTTTATGACAGTATCATACTATTTTAATTACTGTAAATTTGTAATCTATTCTGAAATCAGGATGTATGGTACCTTTCATTTTGGTTTTCTTTCTCAAGATTTCTTTGGCTATTCTAGATTTTTTGTGGTTCCATGTGTATTTTAGAATTGTTTTTACTATTTCTGTAAGACATGCCACTTAGATTTTAATGGGGTTAGTATTTAATCTCTGGATAACTTTGGGTAGTATGAACATTTTAACATATTGAGTTGTCCAACACATGAACACAGGAATTTTTTCCATTTATTTGTGTCTTTTTTCTTTTATCAATATCTGGTAGATTTCAGGGTACAAATATTTCACCTCTTTGGTTAAGTTCATTCCTAAGTATTTATTTTTTGATGCTATTGGAAATGAGATTGTTTTCTTAATTTTTGTGGGGTGGTTTGTTGTTAGTGTATAGAAATGCAGTGAATTTTTGTATGTTAATTTTGTATCCTGTAATTTCACTGAATTTATTTATTTATTCTAATAGCTTTTTGGTGGAGCTTTTAGAGTTTTCTCTGTATAAGATAATGCCATCTACAAATTGGGACAGCTTAAATTCTTCCTTTCCAATTTGGATTTCTTTTATTTCTTTTTACTTGCCTAATTCTTCTGGCTAGGACTTACGTCATTATGTTGAATACATGTGGTGAGAATGGGCATCCTTGACTTGTTCCCGAACTTAGAGGAATTTTTTTTTTTTCACCATTGAGTAGGGTGTTAGTTGTGTGCTTGCCATATATGGCCCTAGTTATGTTGAAGGACATTTTTTATATTCCTAGTTTGTTGAGCATTTTATTATAAAAGGTGTTGAATTTTCTCAAATGCCTTTTGTACATGTATTGAGATAACCATGTAGTTTTTATCCTTTATTCTGTTAATTTGGTGTATCACAGGTATTGATCTGCATATGTTGAACCATCCTTGCATCTCAGGAATGAATCCAACGCGATCATGGTGTATGATCATTTTAATAGACTGTTGAATTCAGTTTGCTAGTATTTTGCTGAGAATTTTTACATCTATGTAAAATTTTACATCTATGTGTTGCAATTAACAAAAACAAAACCACAACATACCTAAAATTATGGGATGCAGCAAAAGAAATGCTAAGAGGGAAATTTACAACAATAAACACCTATGTTATAAAGACGAAACATCTTAAATAAAGAAGTTAACTTTAAATCTCAAGAATTAAAAAAAGGACAAAATAAGCCCAAAGTTAGTAGAAGAAAAGAAACACTAAAGATAAGAGCAGAAATAAAATAGAGACTAGAAACACAATAGAAAAATCACTGAAACCAACAATTTTTTTTTGAAAAGATAAATAAAATTGACAAACCTTTAGTTAGAAAAAGAAAAAAAATGGAGCATGTCTCGGAGGAAGCTGCAATTCTAGGAGGATAAAAGGAGACAAAGGATGCTGGAAACTGCTCTTTATTCCCTTAAGTGATCACCATGGATTTTAAAGTGTTTGTCATTTGTCCTCCCTCAGACTTCTCCCCCTAAATAAAAGGACTATTTCTGTTTTTCAAAGATGTTAAGGACTATTAAATTAACATTAGACAGGGATGTTCCTCTCCTTCTGAGAGAGAAACCCCTCAGCCATGAGGAAATCTTTCCTTCTCACAGCATATTTCTTGCTCTTATAAATAAATATTTAGTATGATGTACTCTACCCTCATGGTAACCTTTGGATGTGACAGGTTATACAAATGTATATATGTACATATCTTGTTTATATGCATATGCATACATATGTATTTAGGTATGTATATATGTACATATACATATATATATATACACACAGGTACATGTACATATATACAGCTGTACCTCGGTAGATGTGGGGAATTGGTTCTGAGATCCCCTGCAAATACCAAAATCCATGATAATCAAGTTTCGAAGTTGGCCTTGCAGAACCATGGATACAAAATGTTGGTCCTCCATATCTGGGTTCCCTGTTCTGCAAATACTGTCAGTTCTGATTGGCTGAATCTGCAGATGCAGAACTCGTGAATACTAAGGGCTGACTGCATTTATTGGAAAAAATCTGGCAGACATGTAGGAGACAGTTGCAGCCACCGCAGCTGCTTCTGTCCCCACAAGGTAACTCTGCTGCCACCAAGGATGCTGCAGACACAAGGGAGACATCTGCAGCCACTGGGGTTGTTACCACCACCACAAGTTAATTCTGCTGCTGCCAAGGACACCACCAAAGACACTGCAGACTTGAGGAAGGCAGTTTCAGCCACCAGTGCTCCTTTCCCCAGCATGAGCCTCACTGCCACCAAGGACAATGCCAAGGACACTGCCGATACAAGAGAGGCAGTTGCAGATGCTTACACCCCTGCCACTGCCATGAGGTAACCCTGCTGTCGCCAAGGACACTGCAGAAGAGAGGGAGGCAGTTTTAGCCACCAGCAAAATTACTGTCCCACAAGGTAACCCTGTTGCTGCTGTGGACACCACAGATGTAAAGTAGTCAGTGGCAGCTGCTGGCATCCCTGACACAACCATGAGGTAGCCCCGCAGCCACTGGGGACACTGCAGATGTGAGGGAGGCAGTTGCAGCTTCCAGCCCTGCTGCCACCCCCACAAAGTGCCACTGCAGATGCGGGGCTACCTCATGGTGGTGTGGCAGTTGCCACTGCCTCTCTCACATCTGTGGTGTCTGTAGTGATGCTAGAAATATGAAAGAAAAAAAAAAAGAAAATATGAGTCCACCAAAAGAATACAATAACTCTCAAGTACCAGACCTCATAGACCAGGAAACCCTTGAAATGATTGAAAAGTAATTCTAAGTAAAAATCTTAAAGGAACTCAATAAGATACAAGAAGATACAGGTAGATGACACAATGAACTGAGAAAAACTATATTGGATATGAAGGAGGAAATTTACAAAGAGATTCATACTTTCAATGTAGCAGAATTTATGGAATCGAATGAGTCATTCAATGAAATAAAATACACAACTGAGAGATTAGGCAGCAGGCTAGAGTAAGCAGTCAAAAGAATTTCTGATCTTGAAGACAGTTTCTTCAAAAAAATTCAGGCAGACAGAGGCAAAAAAAAAAAAGAAAAAGAAAAAGAAAAAAGAATTTTTAAAAATGAAGAAAATCTAAGAGAGATAGCAGACAACCTTAAGGACACAATCATCTAAATTACGGGTATTCCTGAACACAGGAGAAAGGAAAAGTCATTGACAATATATTAAATGAAATATACCAGAAAACTTCCCATATGTAGGGAGAGACATAGACCCGTCCCTTTTGTAATATACCAAAATCAACTCAAAATGGATTAAAGACTTAAATATAAGACCTGAAAGTATAAAACTCCTAAAATAAAACATAAGGGAAACACTTCAGGAAGAAACACTAGGCAGAGACTTTATGAATATGACCTCTTAAGCACAGGGAACAGAAGGAAAAATAAACAAATGGGATTATATTAAACTAAAAAGCTTCTGCACAGCAAAATAAATAATTAACAGAGCAAAAAGACAACCTACAGTGTTGGAGAAAATATTTGTAAACCATGCATCTGACAAAAGATGAATTTCTAGAATATAGAAGGAAGTCAAATGACTTAATAGTTAAAAAACAACCTAATTATAATTGGACAGAGGAGCTGAATAAGCATTTCTCAAAGGAAGATATACAAATGGTCAACAGACACATAAAAAACTGCTCAACGTCACTCAGCATCAGGGAAATGCAAATCAAAACCACACTGAGATATCATCTTACCCCAGTTAGACTGGCAATAAAAAAGATATAGAATAACACATACCGGTAAACATGTATAGAAAGGGTAATCTTCCTACACTGTTGGCGAGACTGTAAATTAGTGTAGCCATTATGGAAAACAGTAGGGGGGTTCTTCAAACAACTGCAAATAGAACTGCCACATGATCCAGCAATTCCTCTGCTGGGTATGTACCCAAAGGAATGGAAATCACTGTGCCGAAGTCATACCTGTACCGACATGTTTATCACAGCTCCACTTACAATAGCCAAGAGTTGAAACCAACCTGAATGTCCATCGTTGCATGACTGGATAAGAAAAAGGTGTTATATATACACAATGGAATAATACTCTGCCTTAAAAAAGAATGAAATGCTGCCATTTGCACCAACATGGATGAACTTAGAGAAAATCATTTAAGTGAAAGAAGCATTTAAGTGAAAAAATCATTTAAAAGTTGTGTCACTTAAATGATTTTCTCTAAGTTCTTCCATGTTGATGCAAGTGGCACATTTCATTCTTTTTTAAGAAAGAGAAATACCACATGTCCTTACTCATAAGTGGGAGCTAAAAAATAAACTACAAAAAAAAAAGAGAGAGAGATACAATAATCACAACAATGCATTGCATTGAACTTTCAAAAGGAGAGAACAGAACCTAGGTTATCAGAGACGGCAAAGGGGAGGTGGGGGAGGATAAAGGAGGAATTGGTAAAGGGCCATAAAAAACAATTACATTGTATAATGTCAAATATAATAATTATCCTGATTTGATCATCACATATTGTGCACAGGTAATGCTATTCAATTATGAACAACACAGAAATGCACAATCAACTATATTACAATTTTAAAAAAGGAAAAATATGTGTATAAGTGGACCCATGCAATTCAAACTCCTGTTATTCAAGGGTCGACTGTATTTATAAATGTGTAAACATATACATAAGTGTGTGTGTATAAAATATGTGCACACATATCTGTGTGTTTTGATTTCTATACTCACACATACCAATATAGAATTGATATTATATTATTTTGACAAGTAAGGGCATTCAAAATAAAACAAAACTAACAAAACTAACTAAAACAACTGTTGTCTAATATCACTGTTATTTAATAAATACAAAGGTTATTTTTAATCACAAAAGAGAAACGTATGCTTTCAAAATAAAACCAACAAGCTAACAAACTTGTCCATAGATTTCTGAGATGTTCCATACCATCTTTATGTTGCCCATTAGTGTGTAGTCTGGTGAAAATGTCACCACACCCTGGCCATGTTCAGGAAACCTCAGCTCTGTGAGAGGAAACCTGAGAAGTACCCACTTCCCCAAGTGCCATTGTAGGACACAAGAATCATTTTCCCCACTCAGTGGACATTCTTTGAGTACACGGACTGTGAGCTCCTATCTCTGTGTTCTTCACAATGTGTAACATGGAATTTAGAACGTAGTGATATTTCATTAGCATGTGAGTGAATGAATGAGCAAAACAGGTATAGCTAAAAACCACAAGTGAAGCTAGTTTTACTTGGTTAAGCTTGTAATAATTTATCCATATTTGATTTATGATTTTCTTGTCAAATCTGATCAAGTTTTATTTTAATTAACCTTTTTAGTTTCATTATTAACAAACTTCATTTAAGGTTTAAGAAAATTTCATAAACTTAATCATCTTAGTAAACTTTATTAGTGTCTGCCAATCAATGTTTTAATGCTCGTATTTCTGGCTTTTCTACTATATGATATTGCAGTCAACAGCAATACTTAGTCCATAGGAATTAGTTTCTTATGAAAACATCTGTGAAAAAGGATAAAGGTTGATCAAAATAAACATAAACTTAAGAATTTTTATTGAGGCTTAAATGAAATGTGAACTTGTTAATATCTTTTTCCTCTGGTTTATAGGTGCTCAGATTTTGAGTTTAGTAGATATATTTTGGTTAAATTGATTTAGTCAAAATTTTAGGCAGCTTTTGTTGGAGAAGAGGTAGTGTAACTTCACTTGGGATTTATTCTTCAGAATATGAGAGCTTTTTGGCTGATGGTTGACATTTGCCAGCATTAATGCTTCAGCAGAGCTGAGTAAAAGAGATGGCCTAATTCTGAAGCCTTTGGAAAAGTTCTTTTGGAACAAGGCACCTGTCTCAGAAGTAAGGGATGGTGAATGGATGAGCAGATATTGGTTTTCTGTCTCCCTCCTGCTCTCCCTTTAAAAGAATGTAAGAAAAATAGACAGACAGATATAAAGACACAAAGAGCAAGAACGATCGAAACAAGTTAGTGACTTAAACTGCCATGTTCGCTAGTAAAGTCCCTGTGAGCTCGTGTGTGTGGAACTGAGTGATGAGGGAATCCCGACTAACCATGGGGTTAGAGCACTTCTATTGGTATCTAAGAGGATAAGAGGATATTTCAAAATGTTTATGAAAAAGATTGAATTAAATGATTATTCAATTCTTTCTATGAACTTTTTGTACTACTCTCAGATTTCTAAGGAAAAGTTATATGATAGAAATCTGTAAAAGGTTAATACAAGCATATAAATTTGATACCATTTTTTTTCTCTGAATATAAAAAAATAATGTTTTGTTCATCAGAATCCCCAGAGCTTAGCCCTGTGCTTCTTAAATAGGTTTCTTCTGTGCAAATGGAGGAAATCTCCTTCCAAGGAGCTGGCACCAGTGTATCATGCCCTGGAATGGGATGGAGAAAGGTACAGCTGTTTTCTTTGGTAGAAGGAGAGTAGCATAATCACAGACACAATGCAAAATTAAGACCAAGGAAAGAATTCAAGGCAAGGCAAAGGAAGAATGCAAAGCCTTGGGTTCCTGGGAGGTGGAGCAGTGTTTGTGGAAGGTAGGAAACGGGAAACAAGGACAGACCTAAGGGAGCTCTCTCTCTGTCTCTCTCTCTCTCTCGCTTGCTTTCCTGCTTTCTTTCCTGGGTTTGGGAGCTACTTAGTCTTATATAAAAGCCAATTACTAGGCATGGTCATCATCTGCTGTAACATGACCTTACTAAATATTTACTGAATTCGTTTGAACCTCAAGAGTCAGGGAGGAAAATAATAGCTCAATTTGTAAGCTACACATATCACACTCACAGCACCTGAGTTCAAGAGTTATTTTTCCTATTTAATGGATATAGAGGATGAGATTGAAATCATCTTGCTCAAAGTCCCACAGTGAGCCGGTCTCTTACCAGTGATCAGAACTCAACTTCATTCTGATTCCACACCCTCTGCATGCTTTCTTGTGCCATGCTGCCTTCATAGGTTAGGAAGGCAGGGGACGTGGCTCAGGGACTACACACAGTGAATGGGAAACATCAGGGAAGGGGAACAGGGAAAGGTCAAGATTACAGTTCAGGAAATTGTGTGTGTGTGTTGGGGGCAGGACATGGGGGTTAACAGAGTTTTCCATTTCAGTTTCTGGGGAATGGTAAAGTGTGTATATGTTCGCCAATTCTGTGATTGGAATACAGAAGGGAAGAAGGAAAATAGTCTCAGTGTCTGGAAAAGGGAATCTATTCTCCTGGGACTGAACTTAAGTTAACAATGCTCAAGGTAAGCAGCAGGGCTCTGGGAGTCTACCCCATGGTTACAGGTGGTAGAGCCAAAAGTGAGAATCTGGGATTTGGAGTCAGGCAGACTTGAACTCTAGTCTTGGCTGTGCTGCTTATTTCTTAAAGACTGGACACATTTAAACACCCCATGAGCCTTGGTTGCAAAATAAATGAAATGGGAATAATTTCTTCCTGGAAGAGTTACTGCGACAATTCAATTACATAATATGTGTCAGTGGGCCTTGTGCAATGCCTGGTGTGTTGTAAGCTCTGAATGTATTAATTTCCCCACTCTTTTTAATAAATCAACATGACTCCAACTTCAGTGCATTTCGCACTAGGCTCTTGTACCATTCACAGTACATTTTGCTGTCCTCATACACTGGATATTTGACTGACAGGATAATAACAGCAGAGATCACCTAGACAGATCTTGACAAAGTTGGAAAGAGAGCAAAGTTTGATTTTGATGTAGCAGAATGCCTTTCATGAATTATTTTTTCTTTCAAAGCCACCCCTTCTAACCAACTTATTAACAAAACCATTAAGGAATTTATTTCTGTCAGTCTCTGTCTAAACTTAGACCTAATCAAAACCATCAGAAAGAAAAGATTTACTCTTAGTTCTGCATACCTTAATTTTTGTTGTTAGTTTAAACAACTATTGTTCCTGGCATTATCATCTTCTTTATCCTTATTTATCTCTGTGGGGAAAAAAAAGGCTCTGTCTGCTGTTGAACATTTAAAAATTTCACCCAATTAATTAGGAAAAACTTGTGGGAGATGGGTGGATAGTCATGACCTGCAGGGGGTGCTCCCATGGCAACACAAAATGCTAACCCCACTCTGTGCAAATGGAGTTCCTTTCTGCACTGCTCTCTGTACCATTCTTGGCATGAGGCTGAGAAATCCCTAGGCTGAGAACTGAGTGCAGTAATGATAATGCTTCAGATATTTCACTTCAATGAAAAAACCACATTCTCTATTTCAAATGAGGACAATAACACCTTCCATACTTTCACAAATTGATATAGAATAACGCATGTAATAGTACTTAGCATGACTGGATACATGGTAGTACCTAAAAAGAATGGGCCCTTTTTGATAGTAATGTTATTCTTCCCTCTGACCCACTTGCAGTTCTTGGGCATCTGATTAACAGTGGTCTCCTTGTGCACTTGTTGGGGGATGATTAGAGGTTAGGTATCATTCTACATCTAGTCAATCTTTTCATTACTTTATTAACTAGCTGTTTGACTTTGGATTAGGAGCCTCAATAATACTGACTTGATACTGGGTACAATGGAAATCCTTCATGGGATCTTATCAATTATGTGGAGGGTTCAAAATAACTTATTTGTAAGAGCATATTGAATATAAATATTATTTTTTTTAAAGCAAATGAATAAAGTAAGTCTTCACAAAATCTTCCTGGGAGATAAGTATAAAATACAGAGGGCTAAAGCACTGTCGAGGGTGTAGGTTATAAAAGTTTGAAATAATGGTATAGGCAATAATCATTAAAAATACTGCATTTGATAATCTTGACAATCCACGATAGCTTTCATTCATTCATTCACTCCTTAAAAATAATTATTGAGCTTACATTATGTTCCAGTTGCTGTATACCAACACTTTATGATTCCATATCAAATTCATTAGTTCAATTTAAACCTTATTTTCTCCCTCTTGTCATTCCTGGGTTCATTTGGACAAGTTATTATATCTTCTGTGCAGAGATGACTAGTTCTTGGAAAGACAGAGGGCTCCAGGGTGGCTCTGAAGCTGATCGCAATGCACTGGATGGCTGGGTGATTGATGTGTTGGATAAATAGAATGTTGGAAACACAATATGAGAACAGGAAGATCCAAATGTCAAAAAAAAAATGCTCTGAAAATAACCATTTAAATGTATGCAAATTGCTAAATTAATTGACCTCATTTGTGCTTGCAGATATCCTTTGCCATTCCCTTTGTGAATTGGTTATTTTTCATTATGTTCCAAAACAATATTCCAAGGCTAATTAAACCCTTTGAAACTATAGATTAATATTCAATTCATATGTAAACACATTTATAAACATTAATCAAATTCAAATTACTCATTTTATAAATACTGTTTTATTCATTTTCAGCTAATAGATGTGTTCTTTGCATTTATTCAGTGTTGGTCTTGAGGAGTTTACATTTGGGGAGATGATAGTTATTTAAATGGCAACCTAGTGTTTACTTTCAAGTGGATGAGGACTTTGCCTTGTTCCCAACTGTTTGTTTCCATGAAGATTTAGCACAGTCTTCATTTGAAGTGTTGGTGGGGCATATAAAATATGACTGACTATCAGTGAACTATTTCATTCCAGAGCACCTGCATTTAAAGAGATGTCAAAGGGATGACTTGCTGCCTGTTCAGGCTAGTCTCATGACAGAGCAGAATCTTAGTGGAGTCAACACAATCTCAGATGTATCCTCAGCTTGGCAAATCTGTTTATTCATTAATTAAATGAACAATTGATGTGTTTATTCATTGTTTATCTATCAACCCATCCATTCATTCAAACATTAATTCACTCAATAAGCATCTGACTATCCTTTTGCATCAAAATTTGAAAAATGATTAATCCACTGCAAATTCCTGGGCCCTGTCACAGATCCATTGAATCTGATATATCTACATTTTTAATAAACTCCCAGAGCAATTATTATGTGCATGAAAATTTAATAACTTCTGACTCCTATAAATATATATTATTCACATGCTTTTTCCAGGCATTGAAATAGGTATTAGGGAACTGAGGGTACAATTGTGAATGAGGAATACTTGTCTTACTTAAGACATAGTACTTACAATTAAATACAATGAGTAACATGATGGTGGACATATAACATGTTATCGGACTATACAACCTGAGATTCTAAGGTAGAATAAAGGCCTCCCCGTAAGAATGTCATGTTTCAGCAGGGCCTGAAGATTTAATGAGACTTAGCCACTTGAAAAAGAATTACCCAGGTTACATGGCTCTATTCTGGTATGTTGGGGTTGTATGAGTAATGTGAATCAAAAATAATGTAGACTTGGATGTTTATAACCTAATATGGGAGACTGATAAAATTAGAATTAATTCTATTATAGGTATAGGTGCTAAATTATGATTAATTGAGCATGTTATAGGGTCAGAGTTTGATGTTAAATCACCACTGTGTGACCTTAGAAAAGTAATTTAATGTCTTTGTACCTTAGTTTTCTTATATTAAATGAAGGTACAATATTATTCTCTCATAGGAATGCTCTGAGTGAGTGATACCATCATTTGAAACAAATACCAAGCTGGTGGACTTGGGGAAAGCTTCTCAGATTGGAGGGTGGTGAAGAAAATATGATACTGCCTACTTCCTAGGAAGCCTACTGAAAATGTCCACAGCTAAAGCTTTCGGAATCTTGATCACCTCTCACTGTTTTCTCCTGAGAAACAGAACCATTAGCAGATTACATATATGTATTATAAGGAATTAGCTCATGAGATTATGGAATCTAAGTACCATGATCTGCCAACTGCAACCTGGAGAGCCAGAAAGCCAGCAGTGTAGTTCAGTCTGAATCTGAAGGCCTGAGAAGCAGGAGAGCCAATGATATAAATCTTAGTCTGAGTGCAGGAGAAGATGACATGAGATGTCCCAGCTCCATCAGTGAGTCAGGAAAAAGGGGACAGATTTCTCTCTCCTCTGCTTTTTGCTCTACTTGGGCCCTCAAGAGATTGGATAGTACCCATCTAAATTGGGGAGAGCCATCTGTTTTACTGAGTCCACCAATACAAATACTAATCTCATCTGGGAATACTCTCACAGACACACCCAGGATTAATATTTAATCTGGGCACCTCCTAGCCCACATAAGTTGACACATAAAATCAAATATCACACTCAGCCAACACATGCCAGTGGGGGCCTGTGCCTATAGGAGATGGTGTCCTGGAAGCTATGGGGAGTGTCTACAAAGGGCCTTGGCAGTCACCTGGAAAATGGTGGGTGCCATGTGCTCACCGAGGTCCTTGCCTGAAAGTATACGTGAAACATCTTTGGGAGAACTCCAGCAATGGGGAGAGGTGAGAAACCTCGAAGCAAGGTCAGAACCAAAATAATTCTATTAAGTGATCATTATTGTGGATTCTGACTTTACTACCAGTCTGGTGTGGTCTTGTGATACAGGGAATGGTTCTTTCTACCATAACCATATCAGGTAGGATGGGAGTGTTAGCAGTGCTTTATAATTTAAATGATGTTATCGATGAATTTGTGTGCCTTCTCACTAAGATTTGTGAGAACATCAAAGAATCAATGCAATTTATCACTGAACACAGAGAGTTTTAAATGTATACTTCATCATGATTCTATTCCAAAATGACTTTAAAAGATTAAATAAAATGTCTTCAGGAATGTTCCTGAAAGTTATAGATTATTTCTTATATGGTGTTTTGTTTTGTAAGTCATTGCAACTTTCACTCCTCCCCTCTGCCTGGTGTGTTGGGGTGGGGATGGGAACTGCGAATCAAAAATGATGTAGACTTGGAAGTTTATAACCTAATATGGAAGACTGATAAAATGAGAAATAATTCTATTCTAGGTATAAGCGGTAAATTATGATTAATTGAGCATGTTCTAGGAAAGTCATTTAATCTCTTTGTACCTTAACATCACTCAGCATCAGGGAAGTGCAAATCAAAACCACATTGAGATATCATCTCTCCCCAGTTACACTGGCTATTACCAACAAGACAGAGAATAACAAATGCTGACGAGGACGTAGGGAAAGGGGATCCTTCCTACACTGTTGTAAAGGGATTGTAAAGGGGTGCAGCCACTATGGAAAGCAGTGTAGAGGTTCCTCAAACAGCTACAGTTTCCCTGATTCTTAGTGATGCTGAGCATTTTTTTTATGTGTCTGTTGGCCATTTGTGTATCTTCCTTTGAAAAATGCCTTTTCAGCTCCTTCGCCCATTTTTTAAATGGGGTTATCTGTATATTTTCTAAGTTGAGTTCCTTGTATATTCTGAATATTAATCCCTTGCTGGATGCATAGCTTGCAAATATTTTCTCCCATTCTGTAGGTTTTCTTTTCACTCTGTTAACTGTTTCTTTTGCTGTGCAAAAGCTTTTTAGTTAAATATAAACCTATTTGTTTATTTCTTCTTTTGTTCCCTGTGCCT
Organism: Cynocephalus volans; assembly: GCF_027409185.1. Taxonomy (NCBI): domain Eukaryota; kingdom Metazoa; phylum Chordata; class Mammalia; order Dermoptera; family Cynocephalidae; genus Cynocephalus; species Cynocephalus volans. The sequence continues at coordinate 88,947,850 of NC_084474.1, forward strand.
GTGGGGTCTTATTCATAAAGTCTTTACTCATTCCTACTTCCTGAAGTCTTTCCCTTATGTTTTCTTTCAGGGGTTTTATAATTTCAGGTCTTATATTTAAGTAAGTCTTTAATCCATTTTGAGTTGATTTTGGTATATGGAGAGAGGTACAGGTCTAGTTTCATACTTTTACATATGGATATCCAGTTTTCCCAGCACCATTTATAAAAGAGGCAGTCTTTTCCCCAATGAATGTTCTTGTTGCCTTTGTCAGAGATCAGTTGGCTGTAAGCATGTGGGTTGATTTCTGGGTTCTCTATTCTGTTCCACTGATCCATGTGTCTGTTTTTATGCCAGTACCATGCTGTTTTGGTTACTATAGCTTTGTAGTATAATTTGAAGTCAGGTAACGTTGTCCCTCCAGGTTTATATTTTTTGCTCAGGATTGCTTTGGCTCTTCATTGTATTTTGTTGTTGCATATGAATGTTAGGATGTTTTTTTCTATTTCTGTTAAGAATGTCATTGGTATTTTGATGGGGATTGTGTTTAACTCGTAGATCACTTTGGATGGTACAGATGTTTTCACAGTTTATTCTTCTAATCTAAGAGCATGGAATGTCTTTCCATCTTTTTGTGTCCTCTTTAATTTCTTTCAACAGTGATTTATAGTTCTTGATGTATAGAACTTTCACCTCCTTTGTTAAATTTATTCCTAGGTATTTTATTTTTTTGGTGATTGTTGTAAATGGGCTTACTTTCTTGATTTCTTTTTCTGCTAGCTCATTGTTAGAGTATTAAAATGCTACTTATTTTCATGTGTTGACTTTGTATTCTGCAACTTTACTGAAATTGTTTATCTGCTCTGAGTTTTTTTTTTTTTTTTCTTTTTTATTTTTTTTCTGTAGAGTTTTTAAGTTTTTCTATGTATAGGATCATGTCATCTAAAAACAGGGACCATTTGACTTCTTTTTCAATCTAGATGCCCTTTATTTCTTTCTCTTGCCTGATTACTACAGCTAGTACTTCTAACACTTTGTTAAATAGAAATGGTGAGAGTGAGGATACCTTTTCTTATTCTTGTTCTCTAGGAAAACGACTTCAGCTTTTTCCCGTTCAGGATAATATTGGTTATGGGGTTGTTGTAATGCTTTATTGTGTTGAGATACTTTCCTTCTATACCTAATTTTCTGAAAGTCTTTATCATGAAAGGATGTTGAATTTTGTCAAATGCTTTTACTGCATCTATTGAGATAATCATATATTTTTGTCCTTGACTTTGTTGATGTGGTCTATCACATTTATTTACTTGTGTATGTTGAATCATCTTTGCATCCCTGGAATGAATCCCACTTGATTGTGGTGTATAATTTTTTTGATGCTTTGTTGTATTTTATTTGCTAATATTTTGTTGAGGAATTTTGCATCTATGTTCATCAGAGATTGGCCTGCAGTTTAAAACTCTCAATTTAGATTCATGCATATTTGGTATTGTTATGTTGCCTTGGTGTTCTATGGAGTTGTGTCTCCCTAAATTTATATTCTCATTCATATTCAAAGGGGTATAAGTCCTAACTCCCAATATCTCAGAATGTGATCTTATTTGAAAGTAGGATTGTTGGAAGTTTATCTAGTTAAAATGAGGTTACTTTCTACTAGAATAGAATTCTGATTCAATTTAATTGCTGTTCTTATAAAAAGGGAAAATTGAACACAGAAATGCATATAGGTGGAACACTATATGATGATGAAGGCAGAGTTTGGGGTGATGTTTCAATAAACCAAAGAATGCCAAAAATTGCAAGCGAAGCTCTAGAAGTTAGGCAGAAGGCAAGGAACAGATTCTCTCACATAGCCCTGAAAAGGAACCAACCCTGCTGACAACTTGATTTTGAACTTCTAGCCTGTGAGAGAGTAAGTTACTGTTGTTTAAGCCACTCAGTGTATGGTAATTTGTTATGGCACCCTCGTAAGTAACACACTTGGAGAATTGACTATTTTATAATTAATAATACCTTTCCTGATCCATGATAAGTTTCCTTGTACTTAAGTTTACTTTATCTGTTATTAATATAACCACTCCAGTTTGTTTTTTTCAAAATTAGCATTTGCATGTTATAACTTTTTCCATGCTTTTACTTGTAACTTATCTGTATTCTTATATTAATGTGGGCATTTTTTAAATAGAATATAGTTGGATCTTTTTTCTCCCTAAATTAACTTGGTAATATCTATTAATTGGTATTTTGACTACTTACATTTAAAGCAATTATTAATATGGCTGGATTTAAGTATGTCATTTAATTTTTTGTTTTCTATTTGTCCCCTTAGGTTTTTGCTTTTCTATTCTTCCTTTACTTCTTTCTTTTAGATTAGTTGAAAATGTCATAGCATTTAATTTTAATATATGTATTGGCTATGCGGCAATGCCCCCAACTCCTTTTTAAAAAAATGGTTGTTTTAGGGATCACAACACTTGTACCTATTTTTCACAGTCTCTTTAGAATTAATCCAAATAAAATTGGCATTTTTATCCTTTACACTTTAGAATATATTTTAATATGTACTACATCTACATACATTAAAAGGAGACTAAAATTGACTGAGGATTCACTCCATTCGAGAGGCAACCTGTTAACCAGGCTTGATCAGTTGCTACTATGGTTCTTGTGCCAGCCTCTGGAGTTGCCTTTGTCCTGCCCATTGCCAAGCCACTATCATTAGCATTTCCAAGGATTACTCCATTACCAAGGCTTATCTATCAAGTGGCAACATTGTCATAAGGAAAATCACATGTGTTGTTAGAGAAGTCATGAGCAACTAAAGTTTAGAGGTTAAAATAGGGCCCCCAAAACCCATTCCCTTGTGAGACTGGCCTAGAAGGAGTTTATCAGGGATACAGGACATCAACCAGTCTGGCTGGTGCTTACATCAAAGCTTTATTCTCAGTATGGTAATGCAGTGTAAGCCATGGGTGTGGGAAGGAACATCTATGCATATACCGGTGACTTGAGCTGAATAGATGGGGAAACAAGAGTTCCATGGGTATGCAGGTATCAAGGGGCTCAACTTTTGTTCTTGGGAGACAATTTTTACAGGGGATCAGTTTAGGGGACTCTTGACTGCCTGCCATGTCCACAAATTCCTAGCCCAGGTCTTCTTGGGAATCACTTGATCATAAGTTATGCTTTGTGTGCCGTGATTCTTGCCTGGGCCACCTCTGAGTAGACCATGAATCTGAATGCACATATGAGTTTCACGTAATAGGGGACCAGCACCCCATGTAGTGACCTCCTGTGAAAACTCTGTTTAGCAGAGATGCTCCACACTGCATGTTTGAGGCCGAATCAGGCCTTATCTTGGGAAGATCTGAATGTGAGATTCCAAAGAGTTGGCAGAAAGAACAGGAGCAATAGCAAATTATGGAAACTGGATGCATACCCCAGACTCAGAACTCAGGCAGTCATTTTTTTAAATCCTGACTCCTAGCAAGACAATCATGGGTAAGTTGCTTAATATCTCTGAACACCTGTGTTTTGTTATTTGTAAAACTTAGATGATGATAATAATATCTAATATAGAGTTGTTGTGAGGCTTAAATGAAGATACATTTACTTTATGTTACCAGAATGCTTTGCAAGTGGCTAGCTCCTATTAAATCTTTTTCGTGATCACCATACTGTGAGTTCCTCAAGGGCAGAGATTAAGTTCTTTTCATCTTTGTACATCTGTAACAGTGCTAGACAGCATAAGAAAAGCTCAATGCTTTTTGTATTAGTGATAACATATATTAAATATTACAACAACTTATATTACAAGGGCACAATGAGTGCTGGTGCTGATGTGCATAAAACAGGCATGGTCTTCAGATCTTCAGAATGATTACTTTTATTTATCCTATGCTACTCCCTCAACCCCACCTGAATCTTTTCTTTATAAATGTTAGTTTTTCCCTTTAAATTTCTACAATTTTCTTCTTCTATATATATTGCAAGATTCACTAAAGTAGGTTTGCTTTTGTGTTCTTATTCTCTTTTAAATGGTTAAATGATTATCTATTTTGAGTACTGATTTACAGCTGTTTCCATAGATACCCGATTATAATAAGCTAATTAGCCGAGCATGTTTTCTAAAGTCCTTTGAATGACATTTCTGTAATAATAAACACCCAGCTTTTATTCAATTAGTACATTTTTCTTATTTTTCTTTGGAAACATTCATGAATGCTACATGATGTCTTGCTTCAATAGATAAAATGTAATAGGACTCAGGTAATCTTTTTGGTCCCTATGCGGAGGCTGTTTCTGCTCATTGCTCCACCTGGAAGTCATCTTTCTCCATTTAATGAGCTCCCAGAGTAGAAGGCTCAACAACAATGCACACTTGAAAACCACTTTTTAGTTTAAAAAAGTGCTTTTGCATATGCTAATTCACTAAAACTTTACAAAGAGGCCAGGGATATCAGTCTAACCATTGTCCTCATTTTACAGACAGGGGCATTGAAGTTCCTCCAGTGCAGAAACAGGGTGCATTACCTTGAAAACCTTGGTGCCTGGTGCATTGTGGGTTCTCAACAAATACTGCTCTGAACTGAGTAACTCACGCAAGGTTATGCAGGTGAAGAGTTTTGTAAATGGCAGAGATGGTTTATAAACTTTCTCTCTTCATTCTGATCCCTCATGTGTTTGTTATTATTTAATCTCTCTTCATTGTATTGAATTCAGAGCAGTGACCACTCTCTACGCTACAATATCATGATTTGCACACATGTTGTATATAAGTTATAAGAGTCAAATTGGGGCCTTTTCTAGTCCATTCATTCAAAGTGCATTTATTGACCATCTAGTGTCTGAAAGGTATTGTAGATACAAAAATGGATAAACACAATCGTTGTCCTCAAGGAATCAATTCACCCTTGTGTCCTCAAAAATACTCTGTGCAGTATTTCTTAATGGTGGAGCCTCAGTAACTGTTTCTTGAAATAAAACCATTTGCAAAATGTGTCTCCTAAAGCAGCATTAAGTAAAAATTCTCCATGTCCTGCTTTTCATCAAATATATTCTGATTAGGATTAACAACCTTGCTTCTCCTTTTTGATGAGGTTTCCTTCACTTCCTCCATTTTAATTGTGAAAACCTCTTCTATTTTTTCAAACACTTATCACACTTGTTTTAAGGATAAATTCTCAGAATTAAGCTGAATGTTTACATGAGAAGAACTATTGTCAAGAGCTCTCCTCATCACACATTCTCAGGTTTAATTCTCACATCATGAGGAAGACCCTAAGATGATATCTGTTTACAGGAGAGGAAACCAAGGATAAGACAAGATAAATTGCCTGGTTATGTTCACACAGAGATTGGCAGGGCCAGAGGGTGAACTTCTCTTTTGCTGACTCCAAAGCCTACGCTCTTAAATCTCAGCACATGATGTACCAGAGCTCTGTGCTTCATGTCTCCTGTTCTGATAAAACCATTTCTTACTGTCTGGAAGATGTGAGCAAAATACCTAAGGAAATATCCTTACATGAGGCAAGGGATTTTTTTCTCTAGAAAACACCTTGAATTGGGGAAATATTAAAGGCACATTGTTTCACATCTCTTTTTTTTTCCACCAAAATTTCAGTCGCCTGTAATAGAAAGAGATGCCTTCATGAGGAACTGGATAACATGCCCAAGAGATAAAGGTGTCAAGGTCTAATGATGCCCTATTTAATAAGCAGTACTTTCAGAGGTCAGAGAAGCAAGCATGGGGTAAACCGAGATTGAATTAGAGACCACAGGTGCCAAATCTTCATTCTTATGAAGTTCCTAAACCAAGGCATTTTCCCTCAGTTGGCAACTGGTATTTTTTTTTTTCTTTTGCAAACATTTGTACCCAGATTCTAGCCACTTTTTGATGTATGAAAAAATGAAAAACTGATAAAAAGGAAGAACAGGTGTCCTCTTTTCTGGAAGGCTGTCTGATCCCTCCTGTCCATTTGGGCTGAGTAGAGAGCATCTCCTCTGAGCTTTTTCAATTTCTCGAACCTCTCTCTCTCTCTGTGCAATTACAACCTTGCATTATCATTAGGTGTTTGCAATTCTGTCTCCCTCCCCCACCTCCACTGTATTGTGAGCACTTAGTATTAGTGTTTGTTCAATTTACAAGTCTGGTGTGTAACATTACAATCACTGCCAAGTAAATGTTTGTTGAGTGAGTAGATGCTCTCATCTACTCCTGGAAGAGACAGAGAAATGATGAATAACACACTTCAGTATGATAAGTGTCAAAATGGTACAGAATACTAATGCAAGAAAAAAAAAAGGAAGCATAATGAGTACTCAACTGCAAAGAATAAGTTAGAGACAATTATTTTAAAACTTTGGGAGTTTTCCTCCATATAGGTACATATGAGGTCTCATATGAAGACCTCTCTCCCTGACCACAGGCAGAAAACACAGAGTTTCACAAAGAAAAGTGATCAGCTGGTTTTAAAATTCTGTTATGGCTTAATTAATTATAGTGGAGCTGACGGCACTGGTGGCTGAGCCTGAAGCCTATCTGCCGAGCCCGAACAACAGAGGCAAGTCACCATGTTTTTCTACTGGTTCTGAGTAGTTGTCTGAAAATCCCGGGTTCCTTCGTCCAGGGTCCTGACCACCTGTGATCTGACACCCTCCAGATGGTGGCAGTAAATTGGGCAAGTCTGGATGCAAATGCTCAGGGCTCAACAAACATTTCCTTGATCGGTGGGACTCCACCTGCAGCAGAGAGGGACGGCTGCACAGAAGAGGGGACGCTGAGGGACGAGGGCCTCAAAAGGTGAGGAGACACTTCACTCTTTGTCTTTTCCAAGAGGGACCCACAGTCAAACAAAATGGACCTACGGATTTGTCCCTAGGGATAGTGAATATAGCACACGTTTAATGGAAGTAGTCTATGTCTCATCTCACAGCCTGGGAGGAAAAAAAGTCTTCACAAAAGAGAAGATGGCTGTAATAGCCCCTCATATTAACCACGACAACCACAGGTTCCACTTGAGTATCTGGCATCTGTTGTGAAAACACGAGGGCCACAGGAGATTAAAAGCCACCATAGTTGTTAGACCCATAACACCCTGTTTAGCTGGCAGCATTGGATATGGACCCTCCTCCTCCTCTTCTTGCTTATTTTTTCAGGGAAGAGATGCTAACAGAACTCTGACTAGCTGCCTGCATGAGTAATAATAGTTATTAATGTCATTAATATTTATAAGCATATTTAATTATTATTCTTTTTATTATTAACAGAGGCGATATTGACCATACATTAAAGTTTTGGGTCCTGGACTCGCACATACCTTTGTTCAAATGTTGTTTCAGTCTTTACTAGTTAGCAAATCCTTTAGTCTTTGGTTTTCTCATTTCAAGATTAAGGATATTATCTTAATAATAGTACCTACTCCTAAATGATTATGAGAAGTATTTAGACAATGGATGTAAAACACTTAGCATAGTACCCATACTTTATGTTAGAAATCTTTGTTAATGTTAATAATAATAGAAGTAGCAATAGCTAAAATTTTGTTTGTACTACAATATGTACCAAAGTAGCTAAAATATATCTGCCAGGAGGCAGACATATTTCTAATAATTACACAGCTGCAGCATAAACATTTTTTATATCATTTTATGAATGGGAAAATTGAGATTTAAGGGACTGAGTAGTATGGATAAATAGAGTTGGAAGCAATATGTCGCTCCCAGCTAAAAGACACTTGGCTGCACCATTAACACCTGCCAGGACAGAATCCATCAGCTGCCCCAGCTCCACTCCCTTCTGTGATGCCCCATGTGTGGTATGCATGGTAATCTTCCCCGCTCCTTTCATCCCCCCATCCCATTCCACAAAACACCCAAAATTAGTCCACCTCCAGCATTATTAAGAAATCTCAGTGGTAGGATCCTGTAATGTATTTGTCCCCAGAACCAGGCTCTCTCTTCCTGCCCAGACATCAGAGAACCCTCTTGTTGGTGGGTCCCCTTTCCAGGGACTCCACTTACTTGGCTTATGCCTGGGTGAGTAATACATTTCTAAAGTACTTGTGCTCACTTGTGTGGAGTGTTTTGAAATCTGATACCTTTAAAGGGAGGGCTGAGTCTTACTATAACAGGTAACTTGCCAAAAACAACCACCCTGCCACATGTGCTAGATATGGCACCAACTCCAATGCTCTGCTCTCAGACCCCTGAGTCATGCTACACATTTCCCTACTAAAACAGTGATCCTCTCACTTAGAATAGTGCAAATAAAGCTGGATGGGCTGCATGAGGGGGTGCCTGAGACATCCATGCCAGTTCTGTAGCTCCATTTGGCTGCTGCCTGGGCCTCTGAGGAACCCTGGAGACCCATGACTCTGAGAAAGCACAGTTTGGAAATCATCACCCTGGCACCTTCATTTTTCTCTGATGTGTTTGGCTGTGTGGATTTGACTAGAAAAGCATCTCACTGGTCAAAATCCAAGACTTACTGAGTTTGGTTGTGCATAGTCTGGTCCTTTCCAATTAACCACTCCTTTTCTGATAATTTCATTGTTTAGTAGAATGCATGTGAAAAATATGAAATAGCACAAAGAAGCCACATGTAAAACAACCTAATATACATATACCAAAAATAGGCCAAAACAGAGAAAAAACACCATGCACTGAAGCATTCCTTAGAAATCAGACTTTTCAAATGCAACATCATCATGTAGTTCTCCTTGTTGAGGTATTATTCATTGATGGAACCATTGCATTCATGAATGGAGGGTTAGAGAAGCAAGTGGCATACTGGAAAGTTCTCTGGCTTTGGAACGGGTCACCATCTTGAATCTTTGCTCTGCCAACTAAGTAGCTGTGTGATGTGGGCAAGATTGCGTGTGTTGTTTTACATATCTAAGCCTCAGTTTTCTCATCTGCAAATTGACTGCAATCTAATATGTAGTGTCTAATACTCATACATCCATTTGACATCCTTCCTTTGGCAATGCTGACAACACCCCTCTATCTCCATTTGGTCCTGATAGGGCTTTCAGTCATGGCACTGTTTTCCTTCACCCTTCAGCACAATTATCTACACCACTACAGGGTGGGCATTTGACTTCATCACCTTGTTCATGAGAAAGTGTTAAGGGAAAGTCACCTGCTCCAAGCAGGGACAATGAGTGTCCTCCCTGGCCTTGGTCTATGGACACTGGAAAAAAGGAATTTCTTTAACTTTGGATGATGAGTCACAAAGACCTTGGGACTCTGGGGACAATGTTTGCTGTCCTGGAAAGAGCTTGCCTAATGACAAAGGCAAAGCAGGAGGATGTGGAGCAGGGATACTGAAAGGAATAGCAAAAGCTGAAGCTAAATCAAGACCTTATTGAGCTGCTGAATGCAGACATGCCTGGTTCTGGTCTCAACTCAGACTTCGCAGTAGGGGAACCGAAAATGTCTCTTTCATGAGTTGGAGTTTGGGTTCTGTTGTTTGCAGTGGCTGGAGTCCTAATAAAAATATCTAGCATTCAGGGTTGTTCTACAGATTAGAGGTATAAGAAGCCCAAGCACATCATAATCATTAAAAAAATGGCAGGTCCTTTTACTGTTTCTTGTTTATTTATTTTTATTGAAACATAACTGATTATACATATTTGTGAGGCTGACTATCAATACTTGTGTACTATATGTAATGATCAAATCAGGACATTTAGCATATTCATTATTACAAAACGTATTGTTTCTTTAGATGAATGAAGAGGAAAGCTAGCTTGACCAGTTTGACTTAAACTAACCTTGACCTTTTTTTCTACTGTACTATATGTTAACATTATTAATCCTCAAGGTCCAGTGAAATGGGCATATGTTAGCCGATTATTCACATACTGGGATTATCTTTTAATTTTCACATCTAAATACATTTAATGAAACATAAATATTGTGATATTCAAATTTTTATTCACCTGTCATTATACTAGTAAAAATAACTTTCCTTTCATGGAAGCAGGAAGGTTATAAAATTAATACTAGCTCTAATAATACTCCTGTTTGTAATACTTTTTAAACTTTTTAGTGAGAAAAGGAAAGAAATGATCTATATTAAGTGAATATTATGTCTCAGGAAATTTACTAAGTATTAATAAGTTTTTATCTCATTTGGATCTCACTCCAAATATCTAAAGTAGGGCTTTGCACGCTTATCACACAGGTGAGGAAACTGAGGCTGAAAGATTTTAAGTACCTTATCTGAGTTAATGGAAATAGAGATGGAATTGATATTTAAACCTAATTATGTCTGCTTTCAAAACTCGTGTTTTCTCTAATGTGCCGAACTATTCCTCCAAAGAATAAAAAGAGAAGTATCTTCGGGAAATTAAGAAGCAATGTTCTTCCAGAACAGAATTTTGGAAACAAAATCCAGCTTCTTCCAAGACAAATTTGCTGTGAGATCCTTGCGTTTCCCTGAGCTTCTCCCCCCTCGGGGTGTCTGCACCAGTCGCTTCCTCTGGTCAAATGCTTCCCTGCAGTCCTTCTCAGGCAGCAGGGCTGACTCCTGCTTACATTTCAATCTCGGTTCAAATGTTGCCTGCTCAGAAAAACCTTCCCCAATCATGCTCTCAACCGCCCCCATCTCTTTATCCTATTTTATTTTTTTCATAGATCTTATCAATAAATATTTACCTTGTTTATATCTATCTCTCCTCTACTAAAATATTACTTCCATGACAAAAGAAAACCTGTCTTTCTTTTCTCCACTGTGACTCTCCAATTCCTTAAACAGTATCTGTTACGTAGTATGAACACAATAAACATGTTGCTTGCTGAATAAATCATGTTCAATGAGCCATATTGCACCTCAGGATTCAATGAGACAAAATTCAATCTAGACATAATTATTCCACTCTTCTAGTGCCTCCTCCACTGGGTACAGATGCACGTCGTGTGCAGTTTTCTCCCCTTGCCCCGCCAGGAACGTGAACGTGGCCAGTGTAGTGGTGGATTGCAGGGTATGCCAGGGGCAGTTGAGCAGATGGGGTCCTGAAATCTTCCCTCTGAACTATGTGGCCTCAAAGAGAATTGGTCACATTGCAGACTTCAGAGAGAACATGGCAAACACAAGGCTGTTTACACATTAAAACTGTGTCAAGATATGGTTAGAGGCACTCAATCAAGACTCACAGGCTGGTTGGTGGGCTGGGACCAGGCACACCAGAACCCGGGGTGCTGGCTAGGCTGGGCATCTCACCCAAGGCAGTTCACAGCAGGTTAGCAGGGATGGGTTGTCCCACCCAGGGTCCCTGAGGAGAGGTGGAGTCTGAAGGCAGAGAAGCAACCACCAGGTTGGAGAGGGCAGGATGAGATAAGCAATATGAGACAGAGCCTAGAATTAAGAAGCTGCTGGCATTCCCAGATCTATGGGTGAGCAGGTTGTGAACAGGTGCAGAGCATTCTGGGTGATAGGCTATGTCCTGTTTGGTCACTATGCAGAACCAGGCCGGTGCAAGGCAGAAATCGAAGGGCAGGGACAAGCGGGTCTTGACATTCACATACAACATGCTCTGTTATGGACCGGAAGGAGCGCTGGGCTGAGAATCAGTGCACTTGGGTTCTGTACATGGTGCAAACAAACCCCTCCACTGCCTCGATGCCTTCCTCTCTCTCAACACCCTCCACCTGAAATTATAGTTATCAAGGTCAACTTCTTAAAAATTCCTTTATTTTTTTCCTTGAATCTCCACTTTCCCTGCCATGGCCAGTCCTGCTTTTCTGGGTTGTGTTAAAAGTCTGCTAATTTTCTTGCCTTCAGTTACAGCCTAATCCAGCAAACTTTTGTAATTTGCAGAGTTATATATATATATATATATATATATATATATATATATATATATATATTTTTTTTTTTTTTTTTTAAATAGACTTTATACTCCGTGCCCCAGTATAAATGCCTTCAATGGCTTACCGCCACCCACAGGATAAAAACTAAATCTCTCTTTTTGTCATAAATGGTCCTCTCTGATCTGGTGACTACCTTCTGGGTTGGGCTCCTCCCAGGTGTGCTATGCCCCCTTCTCCACTGCCATAATACAATGTTTGCAGTTCTGTGAACATCGTCTCTATATCTTTTGTGATTTTTCATGTGCTGTTTCTTCTGTGGGATATTCACTTTTTTCCTTGTCTACCTGGTGAATTTCTGGCACTTGTTGACTTCAGCCCAGTTATCACTTCCTGTCTGGCATCTTGTTTGAAGAGCTCCCCTCATCCGCTCTGGGGTAGGGGTCCCTGCTTGGTTTTCTCAGAGCCCTCAGTGCATATTTTTATCATAGCCCTTATCACTGTCTTCTTTAAATGCTCTTTTCCATGTCTGTAGACCCTACAAGCCTATAATCGATAGCTGGCAAGTGGCGGGGGCTCAGTGATTGTGGTTGACTACGTGAGTGCTTATTCTAATTGAGAGATCTTGAAGGCGGGGGCAGGGCAGATAAGGTAGTTATGGCAAGACCTGACTAGGAAGCTTCTCAATTTTAAAGTTCTCTGTTGGAACTCAAGTGGCTACCATGGAGAGAGGCCACTTTGAACATAGGACAGCAGGCAGAATTTTAGGGGAAGTCCATTTTCACCTGGAGTAACAGCTTGGCACAAAACATAAGACTACTGTTTGTTAGCTTGTTTTTTTCCCGTGACCCATATTAATATCTATTTGCAGGCTTAAAAAAAAGTAATAAGAGGGGCCATGACTAAAAAGAAAAAGAAAAACTAGTCTCCAGCCAGCTTTGCTCTCCCTGTCTTTGTGACCTTGGCCAAATTGCATCATCTCCTTTTTACATTAAAAGGAGCAGATTAATCCCTGTCCTGTGTTCTTTCATGGCATTTTTGAAGATTAAATGCAATAATGGTTGGAAAGTGCTTGGAGAACTGTAAATTGATGTACAAATGGAAGGGATTATGGGATTAGTTTCAATCCAGTAAAGATTTCTCTTTTGCAGAACAACCCTCTGAACATCAGCTGCAGACATGCATGTACAACACACACCCCAGACGTGTGCCTAAGTATTCTTTCCTTTCTCTCTCAGTTTTTTTCCAACTTCCACCTACCCTGCCCTTCCTCAACACATCAAGATCATTATCCAATATGACTAGAGAAACTGCATTATGTTGAAAGCTTCTCATGCCTGAGGACTATGTGCATTATGAAATATGTGTGTGTTTGTGAGTATGTGTATTTTCATTTGTTGTTCAACTTGTTTAATGGAGGAAAATACCCCAAAACAAAAATTCCAAGAGAAACAAGATGTGTTACTATTTCATTCTTCTTTGTTGAGATTGTTTGTAAACAGAAGGCTGATAACAAAATATTATTCTTATCCTAAGCTAATTTGTCATATTCCTCATCTGTTTTCAAGGGATAATCATTATCCGATTCTTCTTAAAATTTTATTTTAAGAATTTCCCCCTGAGCAACTTGCCAACTATCCCTCATGAGAGAGAATTGTTATTCTGACCCATCCATTTTACAATTATAAAATGTGAGATGACTTTCCGCTGATTGTTTGACTTCATAGCAGCCACATCAACTGGTCCAATACTGATCACTATTAGAAAACGAGAGACTTGGCTGAAGAAGATCAATCTCATGCAGTGCCCAGATGTGTTTGCAGACACTCAGATAACTCTTAAAATAGCATCTCCATTGTAAGTGTCCATTTGCATGTCCATCTCCCTTCCTACAAGTCAATTTCTGATGCAGGGACTGTGTCCTCCATCTCTATATCCCAACGCTTAGCTCCCGCCTACCATATAAACACTCTTATTTATTGAATGACTGAAAAAATATATGTACCCGTATATGTCCATGCATATATTTTGTCCCTGTTCTCACGTTTTGGTGCATGTTTTCCACATTACACATGAAGAATGTTCTTCTTTGTAATAAATACTACGATCAGTATCTTTATAAACACGTACTGAATGTACAGTTTAGAGATTATCCCTATTTACTCACATAGATATTTTTGAATTTTTGTAGCAAATATGCATTAGCTGCAACAACAACAAAGAAAAACAGGAAGAATGCAATTTCTTTCTCATGTTTTCAATTTAACTCCCACGGAGTAGACATGGGTTGATTGAAAAGCAGAACCAAAGGAAGAACTTATTTTTTGATTCTGTATGACTTTATATTCTATCTGCTACAGTTGGGCTGGGCAGAATGGAAAGGCTGGAGGTGGAAGATGAGGTGGGAGGGGAAAGAATATTTGAAGGCAGCAGATAGGAAATCAACAAAATGAAAAGGTGCATTAGTTATGGGGTGAGCATTCAAGACAGTAGTCAGCCAGGAAAATGATTTTTTTTCCTTGAAAGCCTGGGGAAGGAAATTAAACTCCTCCCATAACAGCTGCATAGCATTTCATAGAGGTCATTGCAATGCTTCTGCATTCAAGATGAGCCACACGTTGAATTCCTGTCATTTTCATGGATTTATAAAAAGCTATTAGTGACAAAAATGATCAAAGATCTAGGTAGACTATTTCTAAATTCTGGGTGGTTAAGGCACAATACCTCTGTACGAAGTTTGAGAAAATTCGTCATCAAGAGCTGGCATTTTATTTAATGTTAGGACCAACTGATGTGCAAAATAAATACATGTAAATTGGTGTTGGAATTACACAGATTCTGCCTCCTTCACTCTAAGGGCACAGCCAGCGTCACAGTGAGGAGAAATTGATAGTGAGAAACACTTTTAAGTTGTTCTTACATATTATTTCTAAACAACAAAGATTTGACCAAAATTTATTAAAGCCTATACAGCTAAGAACTTATTACATAAAAATTTGTGTGTGTATGTGGATAATATTTATATTCAGTATATGCCTAAGTGGTATGTGGAAGTTTCTTAATAAATATTTGTTGAATATATCAATAAATCACAAGTTTGCTGATATTTTATTAAGTAGAATAAGTTTATCCTACAGATGGGGTTTAGTTTTTATTTTTAACTCTTCTTACCCTTTAAAATTTTCAAATAAAAATCACCTGAATAGAAGTGAACCAGTGCTGCTGGTCTTTATAATGCTGTTTCTCAGATTATAGAGAAGAGTTGAAAAAGCAGTTCTGCTTGGTGTGCTGTAGGCTATTCCAGAATGAGCACAGGAACAATTTCTGAATTTGATTCAGAAGATTTAGACCCTAAATTTCTCCCCCTCACCGATTATGGGATGCTAGTCAAGTCCCAAGATTTCTTTATCCTTTATTGTCATATCTGTGTAATGAGTAAAATTATGCCCTTACACAGGGGCTATAAGGATTTAATTGAGAAATATTTTTGAAAGTTTTGACAAAGTTTATTAATTTAAAGCTTCCTATAAATCTCTAACACCAAAAATGTCATATTTACTGGTAAGTACTTTACATGCATTATTATGTTATCCTTATGGATATTCAGAGTGACAAGCATTCTTTTTCCTATGGGAAAAATAATACGTACAGGAGAGGAAGCTAAAGATTAAAAAGATTAAGTAATCATCCAACACTATATGGCCAATAATGGACTGATTTAGGGTTTGCACTAATGTCTTTGGGGACCACAGGACATTTAGCATTGCTATGGTCTGAATGATTGTGTCCCCTCCAAATTCATGTGTTGAATTCCTCGGAGATGGTTAGGTGATGAGGGTGAAGCCCTTCTGATGGGATTAGTGCCATTATAAAAGGGGACCCAGAGAGACTCCTAGCCATTTCCATCACATGAGAACACAGTGACAAGGTATCTTTCATGAACCAGGAAGTGGGTCCTCGCCAGACACAGAATCTGCCAGCACCTTGATCCTGGACTTCACAGCACCCAGAACTGTGAGAAATAAACTTCTGTTGTTCACGTGCCACCCAGTCTAACTTTGTTACAGCAGCCCGAAGAGACTAAGACAAGCACTTTGTCATAAAGTTTGTCCATGATTTCCACTTTCTCCATCTTCCTAGGTGGTAAACCTAATCATATCATCTCCAGAGATTCTTCCTAAACAGCAAATACCTGCTGTCTCGATTTCAGGTGACCAAGCTGAGAGTTGGACAGCTTTGAAGGAAGCATGTTTTCTCACAATTCTGTATGGCCTCACTGGAGGAGGCTTGGCCTATGGGGAGACTGGCTGTGTTCCTTGAAGCTCCCAAAGTATCTTCTGCTTTTGGTAATTTCATGATCAGGAATACTGATAAAACTCATCATTTTTGTGTTCTGTGTCAGAGAAACAAATAGAAACATGAATTGAAACACAAACATGAAAAAGTCACAGGGTATGCAGTTTTTAAAAATTCCTGACAGCTATTTCATGATAATGTGCAAACTTCTGTTCTGCACTTGCTCATAGTTAATCTGCTTAATACATCAACAATCCCAGTCAAGTCTTATATTAGAAATGTATTGTCCTTCTATCATAACTTGGTGGTTGGCATAGGCAATTAGGCATGATCATAATTTATTGCAAGTATAAATTAGAAGTAGAATTACATGAGTCTTGTTTTTTCCATGCTGAGCAGTTGCTTCTATACCCAGTAATTAAGGTGGGGAAATGGGCCACTAGAGGTTGTTTTTAGAAAGGCCTCATCTGCTGTGGCCCATCTTACCTGGGGCTAGATTGTCTCTTGGGGCTGACAAAGGCAGAATCGAGAATAGCAGGTGATATTGAAATTTATAAATCACAAATGTTCTGAGTAAGGTTAACAAACAGATACAATGAGTATACTTTGTTTTTAAAGTATCATCCCTAAATTTTTAACAATTTCCTACCCCTTGGATTATGGTAAAGCTTTTAGTGGATATGAGTGTTCTCAAGGTATATCCTGGGAATGCTGTATGCCACAGAGAGGGGAAGGACAATTAAAATAAACATCAAAATCAGAGAAATGTATTATGGCATTTAGTTTTTAGAGTTTAGGAAAGTGCAGCTGCAAATATATCGTAGAATATTTAATTAGTCATGAAATGTACAAACTATATTATGAAATAAAAATATTACAAAACAATATTCAATCATGTATAAATTATATAAATTACATTTGAAAAAATAAATACGTGTGTGCGTGTGTGTGTATGGCAAAAGAGCAGATATTTAGTTAAATACCAGAACACTGTCAATGCCTATGTCTGAGCTGCATTTGCCACAGATGGGCAGTAAGTCCGTATTTCAAAAGTATTAAGACGGCACATCTCTGTCTACCGTAGTCCACCTCTTGTCTGCTTAGATGTAATTCTCCATATGTATTTGGGGACCATGCCATCTAACCCTACAGAGTCCACAGTTGCAGGGATGGGAAGCACAAATTTCTGCTGTGGGTCTCTGTGAGTGACTGCCCCTCTGCCCCTAAACTACCAGAGCATATATTCTTCCTACTGGGAACACAGTGCCATACAGATTTTTGATTCAAACCATAGACTCGGTCCTGGAGGATGGCACCCAATGCTTCCAAAGTATGGTCTCTGAACCTCTATTTTCCATCTAGCCTCAGGGGCTAAATGGAAATTTAGTGTTAAATGTGAGATGTGAAGGGGCCTCCACACCTACATCCATTTTATCTTTAAGAGTGGCTCTCTTTGACCTTCCCACTCTCTGGAATGCAATATTGTTTTTGTGTAATTACCTTTGGAGTCATCTATTTTGACTATTCCATCCTTGTCTTGGACCTTTCCATTCTCTACCCTCCCACCTACCTTCTCCAAGGAATAATAATAGAGATTCCTTGCATGCAGCCGAGAGGCCCTCTGGCTTTAACACTTGGCTTTCCATTGTGTGCAACTTGCACTAAGCTCCTCATTATCTTTTTGTAATGTATCAGTGGTGCTTAGCAATACTGTCTGATACCATTATCCTTAATGCTACTATTTTCTTTATCTTCTTTAAATGCTTGATTATCTGCACCTTCTAATGAATTTCCTTTTACCAGTATGCCCCACTAATTCACTATGAGTGAGTAGTTTAATGATTGGACAACCACTTTGGGCCACGGGCTTTCTGTGCTTCACCTGTCACTGGCACGGGCTTCTCGTTCACATCTGGATGGTGCATGATCCAGCTCAAAAATTTCTGCTTTCTTGGTCTACTCTCAGTATTAACTGTTGATGATTCCTAAAGGAGATAAAGTTTGGGGTGCAAGATGTTAATTAAAGTTCAAGCCCTGTGATGAGAAAAGGGAGGAAGCAGCATTAGGCATTGGTAGAAATCAAACTGCAGTGCAGGGCTGACAAGTCTTTGGCCAACCCATCTGGAATCTCCAGAGCAAGAATCATCCATCAGCATGTGCCCTGGGGAGCCCTTCCTCCACACCCCTTTACCATCCTCTCCTTCCTGTTTTTTCTCAATTCTTTACCAGTTGTGTGTTTTCCTCCTCTGTAGCCTGTTCTAAGTCTCTTCTGCTGCCATTTAGGGCTGTCTTTGACTCCCACTTTCCTTTTCCTGGCACTTTCCTGGCCACTAAATCCAGCTCAGCTGTTGTCCTGATCCATGTTTCTATCTTCTTCGTCTGGCCCCCTCTCTCTGATCCTCAGGCAAGTAGCTTG
The DNA here is from genome assembly GCF_027409185.1 of Cynocephalus volans. Taxonomy (NCBI): domain Eukaryota; kingdom Metazoa; phylum Chordata; class Mammalia; order Dermoptera; family Cynocephalidae; genus Cynocephalus; species Cynocephalus volans. The sequence goes on from NC_084474.1 coordinate 88,966,355, forward strand.
AGTTGCTTCGGTATGATTCCATGAGTCATCAAGTGTAAATTCAAAAGTCTGGGGATGGCCCTAGCTTCTTATTTTGAGGACATTAGATTTGAGTCTCACTGGGGAGTCCTGACACTACTCTTCTACTTCTTAATGACTCTCGTTTTCCATCCACCTGCTGGTGCAGTATCTCTGGAGCTGTCTGGAGTCGGGCTAAGTTCTCCCTTTTCTTAATACTTCCACCAAGCAGAGTAGTCCTCTTTAGACGGGCCCTTACATCAGCATAATCAGAAATACATACAGTGCCAAATCTCCTTCACAAACTGCTCGTATGTGTCTTTTAAGGCAATTGTGACAATGAATTTTAGAAGTTTGCCAACAACACCACTGTTGTCCCTGAAGGAAATATATAAATAAGAGCCTGAGAGAGATCTGGTTCCAAATTAGGCTTAGAAGGAAGATGAATTGTATTCAAGTACAGGTTTTGACATTACATAGCTTGGTGACCTTGGACTAGTAGTTTTACTTCTGAGTGTCAGTTTTTTATTTGCAAATGAGAAATGAGATAATTATGTGTAAGTCATCTGAAGGAAACCCTTTTGTAAGTTCTAAAACACTGTTCAATTATTACCTGCTATTAATGTCCCACAATTTGCTATCCTCTGAAGAAGAGAGAACTTATAGCGAGAAAATTTCTGCCTTTGAGACACGATACCGCACAGTGTGTAGGGAAATAATATTATCTGACCTGGTTATTTAACCTCCCTATGCCTCAGCCTCCTCATCTCTAAAATGAGGATAATAATAACAACTTCATAATTTGTTATAATAATTAAATACATATATGTAATACGTATCTTTATGGGGTGGGGCTTAGCATAATGTCTGGTGCTTGGTAAGAACTATGTACTTATTGGACATGATTATGGTTACTTTGAGCCAGGTATTATGCTAGATATTTACAAATTTTTTTTTATTCTAAAAATTTCAAGTATGTAGAAATGGATAGAGTAAATACAACATCCAGATGTATAACCATTACTACATTTAACAAAATGTTAGCATTGAGTTTTAAATATTACATATATGCATATATTTTAAAGAAATAAAATGTTAACAATAGATCTAAAGATCTAAAATACATCCCATTTTTCTTCTGCCCTCTTCATAGTAATTTTTGTTCTCCAGGTTTTGCATAGCATTCACATTAAGTCTTTTCTACTTTCAATCGCAAGTGTTAATAAGATGTCATATTGCTTTTCATACATTAAACATTTACATAAATGGTATACTGTAATCATATATGTGTGTGTGTGTGTGTGTGTGTGTGTGTGTGTGTGTGTCTATATATGGCGTGTCTTCAAAAAGTTCATGGAAAGATTAATGTTATCTTGTAGCTATATTTTCCCCTGAACTTTTTGATGTACCATCATATGTAATATTACAACAATTTTGGAGGAATGTCAGAACTTATTCATGTGCTGCCTTTTTGACTGCTATTTAGTATATCAGCTTTCTAGCAGTTACAGTCTTTTATACATGTCTTCTTGTATAAAAAGGTATTTTTGGGTATATAGAATACTTAAATTTTTTTCCTGTATCTATATCTATGTTCATATTCATCTACACATGATGTAAGTGTATGTATGAGTTCAATACCAGGTCAGGATCTATCATATTACAGACCACCAATTGTTCCTGAATGATTTTTATGTTATCTTTGTTTTGTAACATATCAAATATATATAAGATGCACAGCAAATTTTTGTCTGGGTTTTTACTATGTTTTTGAAATGTATTTTTCTATTCCTACTCCAATCTCATACTGTTTTTTAAAACAGTTTATTGTGATATAATTCACATATACAATTTGTCCATTTAAAGTATATAATCCAGTTTTTTTAGTTGTTCACAGAGTTGTGCAACCATCACCACAATCAATTTTATAGCATTTTCATCACCCAAAAAAGAACTCCACAGCCATCAGTAGTCATTCTCCATTTCTCTCCTGTCACCTCATCTATTCTCTCCCCTTCCCCCTCCCTAAACAATCACTTATGTACTTTCTGTGCCTATTCTGGATATTTAAAAAATCATTGCTCCTATGTAACTGTGATTACATATGCTTTGACCAACATCTCCTCATCTCCCCAACCCACTCCAGCGTCTGGTAACCACCACCCTACTCTCTACTTCTATGATATAACATTTTTAGATTTCACATATGAATCAGATCATGCAGTATTTATCTTTCTGAGCCTTGCTGATTTTACTTAACATGTTTTATTTCTATATCTTTATAATGTTGTTATGGCTATTCTTGGATTTTTATCTTCCTACAGAAATTTAAGTATCAGCTTGTTTTGCTATGTAAAAAACAACATTGATTTTGATTAAAGACTAATTTGTGGTAGTTTCAACACCTTTACAATATTGAACGTTCTTTTTCAGAGTGTGAAGTATGTTTTCTGATTTAGATTGTTTTGTTTGACTAGTCTATTCACAATGATGATTTATTTTAATTGTTGCTTATGTATAGAAACGTTATTGACATATATTTTGAATCTATCTCTAGCAACCTGATTCTTTTAACTGTAGATTATCATTTTTCTATATATCTTCATGTTGTTTGTCAATTTATTCAGGCCTTATCCTATTTCTTATTTTTTTGGTCTTACTGTGCTTATGAGAATCTCCAGTACCCTGGTTCTTGTAACTCAGGAAGTTGACTAGATCCTGACTTTAGAGAAAAACTTTTAACATCCTTAATAGGACATTATTAGTGTAATTAAGTAATTTCTTTATTTCAATCTTTATTTGATTCCAATTTATAAATTTAAGGATGCACATTTTCACTTTCAAAGTAGTGTTTATATATTCATTCAATTCAGAACATTGTGAACTTTCTATTGTGACAGCTTTTTGTTTTTTGTCTTTTTCGTGACTGGCGCTCAGCCAGTGGAGTGCACAGGCTCTGCCCTGTGACAGCTTTTTCAACCCATAACTTAAGAGTTTTTTTTTTTTTTTTTTTTTTTGAGATTTCTAAATGCTGGGCTTTCTTTTACATTTGTCTCCAATACTGTTGTTTTATGGTAAAGATCAAGTTTTTATGATATTGATTTTTATTTATATTGGTTGAGGCTTGCTTTATGGATTATCATGTGATCAATTTTTGTACATATTCCTTATTAGCTCAAAAAGAATGTGCATACTTTACTTGTTCAGTGCAGGATTTAGTAAATATCTATCAGATTAATCTTGTTACTTATGTTCTTATCTTGTAGACCAGGGTTTGCCAAGCTATCAGCCACTGGGCAAATCCAGTCTATGGCTTGGGCTTGTTCTGTGTGCCTGTGAGTTAAAAATAGTCATTACATCTTTAAGGGGTTTATGTATATAATATTTATATACATATATAACAGAGAAAGAGAGAATATAACAGAGACTAGATGTGACCTGCAAATCCTAAGAATATTTGCCATCTGGCCTTTTACAGAAAATGTTGGCCAAACTCTGTTCTATAGTCTTAGTTTATTTTTTCTGCTTGATTTATAATTTTTTTACAAAGATGTATTAAAATCTCTCATTGGGTATTCTTTAATCAACTGCCTCCCATTTTTGTTTTTAGTTTTAGAAGATATGTTTTTAAGTACACATAGATCCGGGATTATAATCTCTTTCGGGTGAATTATTCATTTTATCATTTATAAAGGTCACCTTTATCCATATTAATGCTTTCTGCATTCATTTAATTAGTATCTGTCTTGCCTATATTAAAAGAAAGCTGGTATCCAAATACTGATATCAGAGTAAATACTCTCAAGAGGAATATTTTTATTGTCGGTTTTTTTTTTTTTTTTTGTGACCGGCGCTCAGCCAGGGAGTGCACCGGTCATCCTTATATAGGATCCGAACCCGCGGCGGCGGGAGCGTTGCCGCGCTGCTAGCGCAGCACGCTACCGAGTGCGCCACGGGCTCAGCCCTTTATTGTCGGTTTTGATGGAAGAAACTTGGAGTCTTGGAAATGTGGCTTCAGAAAAATTTTGGCTTTCCTTCTCTTGGATGTCCTAGGGGTGTGGCAGGTCTGAGAGAAGTTAATTTGTTAATATATTGGTTTAGAGGTTACTAAGCAATTCTGATAGAGTTATTTGAATCCTATACCAGCACTCCATGCAGGTTTGGGTGTTTAACAATTTCTCATGAGTGACCTTCTTTTTCCTGCTACCCAGAGATCTGGACTGAGACAAATTTTATTCCCCTGTTCCTTGGCTGGTGAACACTGTGGCTCTGTTCCCACCTCTGCCTTGGCATTCATTTTCTTAGGCTTTAGTTTTATGGAAGAAACTCATTTAAAAATCTACAGACACTCTGGCCAAATAGCAAGTCTTCCGTCCTTCCATGAGGTTAGCATCCTGTGTCCAGCCCCTAGGACTTCCATCTTGTGTTTATCTCTCAGCCCAACACCTCAAAATCAGCCTGTAGAACAAGTTTCTGGGAACTGGGTATTCTTTTTTTTACATTTTTTTGATTCTGTGCCGTTTTATACATTTAACTTTCTAAGAGAATTTATTTTGTCCATTATTTCTAAGTAAGATGCAAGAGAAACATCTATGTTATACTGTTAACGCACTCTGCCATATGTCAAAATTTAAATCCAGCTGTCTCATTCCAGCAACCCTAGATACCATTATATTTTTATCCACACATTTAATAATGGGACACTTGGACTCAGTCAAATTAAAACTTGTCCATGATCACATGGCTATAACAACAAAGTCAAAAACTATTGTTCTTTCTACTTTACTATTTTGTTACTCTGACATATGCAAGAAAATAAATTGTATTATAAGGATTAGTGAATGCACATAATAGATAGGTAAGATTTTATTCACCAGACTTCTCTAGGTTGCACATGGAAGAAATTGCTCAAACTGTTTTAAGAGGAATGCAATGACTTTGTATCTGAAAAATCCATTATGGCAAGGCTTTATCTCTTCATCCCTCAGCCCTGATTTTCTCTGCATTGGCTTTGTTCTCGGGCAAGCTGGCTTGATGAACTAGAAAGTTGACCATGGCATGATCTCATTCTACATCCTACAGCTGAATAACATTAAAGGAAAGATATATTGGAAAGATATGTCTTTCTCAATGTTTCCAGCAAAGTCCAAAGGACACCGCTCATAGCACTGACTTTACTCATGGGCTTGTTACTGAATCATACCAAAGGACTATGCTCCTTACCCAGACCTGAGTCCTGAAACCAGACAGTATCAGGAGTGGCCAGAGCGTGTTGCTCAGGTTCAGGCCCATTTGAGGTCAGGTGGTAAAAATTCTGCACATAGATCATAAAACCTGCCAGGCTGAGGCTTGCTCTGAGTCTGCTGTTCTCCTAGAAATCTGACAGTGCTGCTTTCCTGAGTGGAAGCCCTCTTCACTACAGACTTGATATCACCCAGGATTACCGCACCCCTTTAGACACAGTTCTAAATGCAGTGGTGTCGAAAGTGCTTTTAAAATGATTTGTTTCTCCTCTCATATTCAGTCTCCATGAGAGCATAAACTATGCTTATTTCATCCATCATTTTATAATCAGTGCCTAGAAAATTTCTGGTACATTATGTATAGTTAATAGATGTATTTGTTAAAGTAAACACTAGCTACTATAACAGATGGAACATAGAATCTCATTGTCCTAAAGAGCAGAAATTTATCTCTTACATACATTTTGATTGGTGATGGTGGTGATGGTAGCTTGTTCCATACATTTATTCAGAGACCCAGACCAGAGGAGGATCTATCATCTTAAAAGTCTGGTTTTCAAGATTGTGCTGGTTGTTAACATACAGCTCGCAGGAAAATGCCTGAACTGAGGATCCTCTGGGAGGATGCTGAGTGGGGTCAAGCGAGGAAGTGATATAAATTTCTCCTACTATTGTCCAGACCTCAATTATATTTTCTTCTCTACAGGCAGCAGGGACTGAGAGTTGTAGTTCTTGGCTTAGCAGCTATGTCCCAGTGACACCTCTATACCATTGAAAGGAAACACAGATCTTTGGTGAACAGCTGCTGGTCTTTGTCATACTAAGATTTGTTGAATGAATGTATAATCTCAGCACACTTTGTTTCAAGGAATATTGGTATAGTGGATTGAATTATTTACCCCCAAAACTCAATGAAACTTGAATTGTATCCCCCAAGTTTTATGTATTAGAAACTTAGCCCCCACTGTGACTGTTAAGAGGGTGGGAAATCCTATTATGGTAATTGTAAGGTGGAGTCTTGAAGAGGTGATTGGATTATAGGACTGTGCAGTAATGAATGGCTTAAAAATGGTGGTCAGGGGTGTGGTTCTGAGGGCTTTAAAAGAAGAGGAGGGTCTGCTGTCTCTCTCTCTACTCTCTCTGCTTCCACCATCGTGCAATGTGAGACCTCTGGGTCACTGTCACCAGCACCAGATGGACTTTGGACTTCACAGCCTCAGAAACTGTAAGCAATAAATGTCATTTTTCTTTATAAATCACCCAGTTCCGTGTATTTTGTTATAAGCAACACAAAATAGTCTAATACAGAAAATTGGTACCAGAGGAGTGGGGTGTTGCTTATAACAAATACTTGAAAATATGGAAACGACGTTGGAACTGGGTGTTGAGGAGAGCCTGGAGGAATTTGGAGGAACAGGCTAGAAAAAGCCTAGCTGCTGGTGGGAGTTTAGAAGACAAGAAAATGAGGGAAAGTTTGGAATGTTTTAGAGATTGTTTAAATGGTGGTGACCAGAGTTCTTATGGATATATGGACTGTAAAGACCATTCTAAGGAGGTCTCGGATAGAAATAAGAAGGAGTTTTTCAGAAACTGGGGCAAAGATTATCCTTGTTATGAACAGGCAAAGAACTTGGCTGCATTGTGTCCATGCCCTTGGACTTTTTGGAAGTTGGAACTTAAGAGTTGTGAACCAGAGTATTTGGGTGAAGAAATTTCTAAGCAGCAAAACATTCAGGAAGCTGCATGGCTACTTATAACAGCCTATACTGAGTTATGGCAGCAAAGGCATGACATAAAGCCAGAATTTAAAAGTGAAGCAGAGTGTAAAGATTTAGAATATTTGCAGCCTGGCCATGTGGTAAAAAAGCAGAGAGCATGCTATGGTGTGACCCAGTGATTATTAGTTAAGAAGATTAGTACAAAGGAAAGGGATTATCAGGAGAAGGAGAAAAAGGCCCTGAAGGCATTGCAGAAGCCACTGGGACCAACTCTTCCATTTCAGGCCCAAAGGCCTAGGGAGACAAAATGGTCTTGGAGAACAGGCCTGAGGCACCCTCCATGGGCTCACTGCCCAGTACCACCTCAGGAACCTGCTTCCAGCACCGGCATCCCAGCTGCTTTGGCTGCTCCAGCTATGGCTAAATTGGCTCCAGGTGTGGCTGGACATGCAGCTTTGGAATATACAAGCCAGAAGTCTTGGCAGCATCCACATGGTGTTAGGTCTGCGGGCTTGCAGAATGCCAGAGCTGTGGAGGCTTGGGAGCCTCGACCCAGATTTCAGAAAATGTATGGAAAAGTCTGGGGGCCCGGGAAGGGATCTGTTACAGGGGCAGAGTCACTGCAGACAACCTTTGGTAGAGCAAAGCCGAGTGGAAAAATGGGGTCAGAGTTGCAGCAGAGAAACCCCATCAGCGTCATGTCTAGTGGAGCCGTGAGAGCAGGACTGCCATGGACACCCCAGACCTGTGGAGCTACCAGTGTGCAACGCCAGCCTGCGAGAGCTAAAGCATCACCTGAGACCAGGAAAGCCATAGGAGTGGAACTGCCAGAGGACTTGGGGGCACAACCCCCACACCAGCATACAGAGGACATTGAACATGGAGTCAAGTTACATGATTCACCAGCTGTGAGATTTGATGCCTGCCCTGCTGGGTTTCGAACTTGTTTGGGACCTGTTACCCCATTTATTTGGCCTATTTCACCCTTTTGGAATGGGAATATGTACCCTGTGTTTGTCCCACCATTGTATCTTGGAAGTAGCTAATTTGTATTGATTTCACAGATGGGACTTTGAACTTTGGACTTTTGAGTTGAGACAATTTAAGACTTTGGGAATGAAATGTATGTATTTTCAAGTGAAAAGGACATGAGTTTTGGGGAGCCTGGGGTAGAATGTAGTGGATTGAATTATGTCCCCCCAAAACTCAATGAAACTTGAATTGTGTCCCCCAAGTTTTATGTATTAGAAACTTGGCCCCCACTGTGACTGTTAAGAGGGTGGCAAATCCTGTTATGGTAATTGAAAGGTGGAGCCTTGAAGAGGTGAGTGGATTATAAGATCATGCAGTAGTAAATGGATTAATAATGGTGATCAGGGTGGTTCTGAGGGCTTTAAAAGAAGAGGAGAGTCTGTCTCTCTGCTCTCTCTGCTTCCTCCATCTTGCAATGTGAGACCCCTGGGTCACTGTCACCACCACCAGATGGACTTTGGACTTCCCATCCTTAGAAACTGTAAGCAATAAATGTCATTTTTCTTTATAAATCACCCAGTTCTGTGTATTTCGTTATCAGCAACACAAAACAGACTAATATAATTGGAGTATGAAAATCTCTGGAACAAATTCTATCTCTTATTTTTACTTTTTGTTTCCTTTTCTTTTTCTTTTGTTCTTATTCTTATAAGGAAACATCAGATGATATTCTTTTGTGAAAACTAGAACTCCCGTTAAATGTCAGAAAGAACAGGGCATTGTCAGGGTCCCTCAGAAGAATACGAAGACTGTCTTAGGGTGGCTAGAGTAGCCAATAACTTTCTGGAATAACTTGAGGGTGCTGGTAATGGTTTTGTGGACTAGATACATGTTTTTTTCTATTTATTGTTGATAAAACCTTCTACCTTTTGGAAGATTTCTGAAGAAAAGGAAACAGAAGAGAAAGAAATTGAAATAATTTTTGTTGAGCTCCTGCTATGTGTCTACCCTGTAGTAGTTGCATTACATAGGTTATCTCATTCAATTGCCTTAGTTACCCCATGGAGATATATTAGTACACATTGATTTATTATAAAATAAAACATAATAAGAACTGTAACAATATTAAGAATTAACATTTGAAGTGTTCTTACCACGTACCAGTGTTTCGCATAAATGTTCTCCTTTAAAATTCTTCATAGCCCCGTGAATCTGGAACCTCTAAGAAGTTAAGAGGCATGTTCAAGATCACTCATGTGCTAGGAAGTAGAGAACAAGCAACAACCCAGACACGTCTTTCGGCTAGTTAAAAACCAGGCTCGGGATTTAGCCAAATTCCTGCCCTTTCCAACTAGGCTGGCATCTTTGTTCTTCGATAGTCACTATTGTTACTTGCAGGCCCCCAAGTGGAGGAAAACCAAAGGTCACATGGCACTTGAATGCCATTAACTGCAACAGGGAGGAAGAAACAGCAGGAGAGGGCAAGAACAAGGTGGGGCAGTGCGCTGGCAGGAAGACCCCGAGAGCCGAGAGCCGAGGGGGAGGAACAGGCTGTCAACTGTGAGATGCCGGGACAAAGAACTTTTACTCTGGGTGCATTGTGCAATGTGGTGCACGAGCCATTGGGTGTCATATGTCTTTGTTTGACTGTAATTGTACAGCACCTGTTAGAACTTGGTGCCCTGATTCCAGGGTGATAAATACATGCAGATAGTTCACTGGGTTGGTAGCTTCTGTGTATTGAAAGGAAAAAAAACACACATTCCCTTAGGCAAGGCAGCACATTTCACTCTCTACTTAAGGTTCAAGGTCATGTGTATTGTATGTGTATATATATACGTGTGTACATATGTATACTCATGTGTAGGCATATACATATGTGTGTATGTGTATAAAATCTTGGATTCCTTTCAGATCTACTCAGCAGAAAAAAATGCTTTCTTAGCATTAGTAGTAATATTTTTTCTGAGGATTGAGAAGTTTGGGCAGCCACTCTGATTTCCAGCCCAATTTTAGTTTTCCAATTGCTGTATCCTTTTTGACCTAAAAGAGAAAAATATCAAGTGATAGCTTTTTCAGTCCTTGAGGGAGAAAGCAGAAACTTTATTTTCCTCCAGGTTTTTTATTCTGGTAGTATTGCCCTTGTGAGAATTAACACATGTAGTCCTTTTCTGAGGCCAAACTCAACTAGCCACGTAGAAAATAAAATTTTGTTAACTGCTCACTATGTGCCAAACACTAGCCCTTTTACCTTCATTTTCTTTTCTTTTTTTTATTGAAACGTAATTGATTATACAGATTTGTGGGGTACAGAGTTGAATATCAATCCCTGTATACAATATTTGATGATCAAACCAGGATAATTAATATATTCATCATTACAAAATGTGATCATTCTTTGTGACCCTAAACCAATTCCTTGCTAACCCCTTTTCCCCTCCCTCTTTCTACCTCTGGTGGCCTCAGTTCTCTCCTTTTGAAAGTTCAACATATTATTATAATTGTTGTATCTTTTCTTTTTTTCTTCCTTTCTTCCTTCTTTCCTTTCTTTTTTTGTTTGTTTATTTTTTAACTCCCCCTCGTAAGCAAGGACATATGGTATTTCTCTTTCTGTGCCTGGCTTATTTCACTTAACATATTTTTTCCAAGCTCATGCATATTGCTGCGAATGGCAGAATTTCACTCTTTTTTATGGCTGAGCAGTATTCCATTGTGTATAATTCATATACCACATTTTCCTTATCCAGTGGTCTGTCAATGGACATTTAGTTTGGTTATTATAAATAGATCTGCAATAAACATGGGAGTGCAGGTATCCCCTTTAAATGATGATTTCCATTCCTTTGGGTATATACTCAGTAGTGGCATTGCTGGATCATATGGCAGTTCTATCTGTAGTTGTTTGAAAAACCTCCATACTGTTTTCCATAATGGCTCTCCAGTTACAGTCCCATCAACAGTGTAAGAGTGTTCCCCTTTCTCTACATCCTCACCAGCATTTGTTATTCTCTATCTTTTTCATAATGTCCAGTCTAACTGGGGTGAAACGATATTCTCAGTGTGGTTTTGATTTGCATTTCCCTGATGGTGAGTGATGCTGAGCATTTTTCATGTACCTATTGGCCATTTGTAAGGTCTTCCTTTGAGAAATGCCTATTCAGTTCATTTGACCATTTTTAAATAGGATTATTTGGTTTTCTTACTGTTGAGTTTTTGTATATTGTGGATATTAATCACTTGTTGGATTTATAGATTGCAAATATTTTCTCCCATTCTGTAGGTTGTCTTTTCAGTCCGTTGATTGTTTCCTTTGCTGTGCAGAAGGTGTTTAGTTTGATATAATTCCATTTGTTTATGTTTTATTTGTTGCCTGTGCTTTTGGGGTCATATTCATAGAGTCTTTGCCCAGTCCTACTTTCTGAAGTGTTTCCCCTGTTTTATTTTAGTAGTTTCATAGTTTCAGTCTTATATGTAAGTCTTTAATCCATTTTGAGTTGATTTGGGTATACTGCAAGAGGTATGGGTCTAGTTTCATTCTTGTACATATGAATGTCCAGTTTTCCCAGCACCATTTATTAAAGAGGCAGTCTTTCCCCAATGCATTTTCTTGATGCCTTTGTCAAAGATCAGCTGGCTGTTAAGTATGTAGAATGATTTCTTTTTCTCTATTCTGTTCCATTGGTCTGTGTGTCTGCTTTTATGCCAATACCATATTGTTTGGGTTACTTTGTAGTATAATTTGAAGTCAGGTAATGGAATATCTCTGGCTTTATTTATTTATTTTTTTGTTCAGGATTGCTTTGGCTATTTAGAGACTTTTGTTGTTCATATGAATGTTAGGATTGCTTATTCTGTTTCTGTGAAGAATGTCATTGTACCTCCATTTTATTAATGGATCTCACCAATGACTTTGAGGGTGTGATAGTGTAGAACTAGGGCTGGTTCTGAAGCTCACAGACCCCTCAAGCCTGCTGTCCAGACTGGGTCACAAACCCTTCACACACAGGTCTACGAGCTCGGTAACTGGAAAAAAAGGTCCTTGGAGCATTGGTTGAAGAAAGAATAGTCTTTATTCAGCACACACACATCTAAGAGCTAGGCAGTCCAAAGAGAAACTCAGAAACTCAACTGTTACTGGCAAAGTCCAAAGAAAAACTAAGCAGCTGTCAGCATAGTAAGCATGCTCTATTTTTAGATGCAAGCTCTTTGCTGGCCAGCTCTGCTTTACAAACTCAAGAATACACAATAGCAACAAAACTAAAAAGATACATTGGCATACATGCACACTAACTCCACCCCCACATGACTTGTTTACAAAGAATGTGCTGCACCACGCACAACCAGAGCTGAGGCAAGGGGGCCTGACTAAATTATTCTCTTTTTCCCACAGATAGAATCCTCCCCATTAATATATTGGGGAATGAGGCTCAGAGTGCTTAAGTAACATGTTTTACATCACACTATCAGTATATGATGAAGCTGGGGTTGAACCTTGGCTCTCACTGTCCCAAAGGCTATGCATTTTCATTGAAGTATGGATTTCAAACTTTGGTATACTTCAGGATCATCCATGCTGCTCTTTGGAAATAATGATCTTTGAGCCCAGCCCTAGCCCTGGTGAACCTTAATCTCTTCATATGGCACTATGTTTCTTTTAGAAATAACAAACAAGCAAAACAAATATTGGCCATTAACAACTCCATCACTTTGTATATTTTGCTTTCCCTTGGAATGTTGTTTAACCTTACAGGGTAACTGATTCATATAAAAAGATCCATCTGATCACTGTCTGTCTTCCTGGATTAGAAGTAATCTCTTTACTAGCTTTACTTTTATACTCTGGGTGTTAGTAGTCATGTGCTACTCCTTCAGGAGTGCGTGATTGTGCATTTCCACAGTGCAGGGGCTGTTTCCAACTCATCCTGGTGTATTCACAATCCCTTATTAGGTGAGTTACACCTACTTCCTTTCAACAAAATTTGGGGGCAGGTAATAAAAAATTATGCAGTGGTATAAATTATAGTAATCACTTTCATCTCTGAATTTTCCAGAGTTTAACAAAGTGGTACCCACTGTAGGCACGCAATAATTGTTTTTGTTAAATTACATAAACAGAGTAATGGTCAAGATGGTTTCCATTCTGGGAATCCCCATGGTCCTCCCTTCTTTCCTTTGCCTGATTCCCCCATCCCCTTTAACTGATCCCAGCATGCTCTTGCCAGTGACCTTTAGATGTGCATAAAATTCTCTGTTTCTTGTACTCTGGGGCAGGTAATTAAACTAGCTTCTTAACTTCAGGCTTTATTTGATCTGTTAACATGACTTTGTGTGCTTTAATTGGTTTTGTCTTTGCAAATGCAGCCTCTGTTAATTCTTTGATCTTGCATATCCCAATTTTAGTCTCAGGCACCATCTTCCTCCCACCACCCAACTTCTCCACCACTCCAGGTTCTAGCCCATCCAAGAAAGTAGAACAAACTACACAGTATGGATTTTATAGTGGTACTTCTTGTTAATTTGCTCTCTGTCTTCTCAATCCAATTCTGAGTGGTTGAAACTATTCGACTGTGAATGTTTTGAATTAACTTACTCAATTATGAAGAATCCCTTAAACTTTCCCTTTAAATCTAATTCAGCCTTCTCTTTCCAGACTGATTCAATTAAGATTCATTTTAACTGAAGAACCCTGTCTTCATAATTGTTCTTTTTAAGTCCTTTAAAAGACATGTATGAAATTCCCAAGTGCTGTCTGGCTTCTAGTTTTACCTCCAATTCCCTACCTAATGAAGCTGAAAAGAGTAGGTGATTATATCGTTCTTTTATTTTTATTGGACAGGCCCATGAGAATTGGTCCAATTCTGCTGAAGTATTACTAATTTGAAATTTTCACAAGGATTTAGAACACATTCTATGTATGTGTAGATGGTGGGAGAGTTATTTCCAACCCATTTCTATTTTTTAAAAAAATTATTGAATGCCTGTTATGGGCTGGGCACGCTTCGACATGCTCGTATTTCAGTGATGAAAAGTCAGTTATGTTCTTTGCTTCTGGTCCTCACTTATAGTCCAGTGAGAAAGACACAGTGGGAAAGGCAGTGACAAATGGTGTGACAAGGGCCATTGCAGAGGTATGCTCAGAAATCCACGTTGGCAAAGACCTGGGACACTTCCTTCTGCTGAGGAAGGTGTGTCATGAGATTGCCTAGAGGAGGCGACACTTTAGCTCTGTCCAAAGGGAGAATATGAATATAAAATACCCATTAACGTTAGTTGGGAACCACTCAGCTGCTAGGTAGAGATACCGAAAAGAACAAGTTTAAGCATAAACATGAATTTATTGTTTGCTAGAACTGGAAAGTCCAAGGGACTGTGCTGTATGAGGTACAGGGTTCAGACCATGTCTTTAATTCTTTCACACTCACACATCTTTTTCACTTTCTCGAGGCTTTCTTCGAGCTTTTTTCCTGTTCAGGCAAATGACAGACCCTTAGGAGCTCCAGGCTTGCATGGTCCTTGTGCAAGTGATTACTCTGCCAGGATCCATGTCCATTACTCTGCCAGGATCCAACTCTGAAAAAGGACTTAATTGGCCCTGGTTGAGTCACTTGCCTATTTGCTCACTCATTTATTCACTGTCTCCTGCAGTTATTGTTCTAAGCACTGTTCCGAAACTAATCTCTGGACTCTGGAATTTGTGCACCAGACTCGTCCGAATCACCTCACTCCCATGAAGTGGAGGAAACAAGCTGTATAATTAGCATGCCCACTGTGTTAAAGAGGGGGTTTTCTTAAAAATTTCCGTGTGTTTTTGTACAAATTAAAAACTATATGTGCAACACCATTTAAAGATAAGGAGGATTCATCTCATATGAAAATAAGGAGGATTCAGGCTTAAGGTTGGCATGATGCACTAGGGCAATGGTTCTCGAACTTTGTGCACACAAATCTGGGGATCTTGATTTAATGTACATTCTGGGGTGGAACCTGAGACTCTGCATTCCTAAGTTCCCTGGTGATGCTGAAGCAGCTGTTCCATGGACCACACTTTGAGTAGGAAGGCATTAGTGAGACCACAAGTCCTAATACAACTGAAGATTAGGGTGTAAGGGTGCATAAACGAGGTGGGAACAATAAAGAATATTGCATGGTAAAGAATAGGGGCTGAGCCTGAGCCCCAGCTTGGCTTTGCAATCTCTGGGCTCACTCACATTTTTTCTTTCACTCTTGGCTTGTTTGACAGCAAAGTGAATGGTTATGTTAAGGAGGTACCACCAGCAAAGATCATAGTTGGGGAAGAGCACAGCTTTGGGACCCTGTTATACTTATTCTAACAAGCTGGCTGTACCTCTGACACATTACTTATGCATCTCTAGTCCCCTGTTTCATTATTCCTCATTTGCGCACTAGATCCGCTATTTACAAACTTGGTACCCTAGGAGGCTGTCCTTTGTGGATTGCATCACCTGGTTTCCTCTTCTCATTTCCAGTTGCCAGTGGCAGGTGCTGGAGGAAGTTTGGAGTAAGGAGGAGAGAAAGGCCACGGTATTTATTCTTACTACCCTGTCCCTACTAGGCCAGAGTTTGGATGACATCTGTATGCTTCTATCTAAAGCTCCAGCTCCCATCTGGAAATAATTCCCCTGTAGCTCCCATCAGGTTCTGGAACATTGCTCTCTCTGCCTGCCCATTAGGTCTAGCGGTGGCAATGGAGTCTTGCTGTGGACAGTCCCTTGGTCATCGCCATTTCATGATGGTTCTCTTAACCCTGCTGGCATGTGCCATCTGTCTCTGTTGGAACCCTGGCTGATACATCTCTCATTCCTCATTTGTAAAATGAGCTAATAATGCCTATGCTGCCTGATTCTTGTGAGAATTACATAAAATAGTTTACTGAGTGTGCCTTCTTGAATGCCTGGGCATGGTGGACTGCCTGCAGTTGAACCCTAGAAATCCTCATTGTTTCTCCCTGTCCACATGTTCTTTCTTCTAGAGCATCATCTACCTCCTGGCACATGCTGTTGGGAGCCCTTAGGCTGTGAGTCTGACCCCCAGACCACAGCTGGTTGGGCCAGAAATGACTCAACAGTCCAAACTGTTGTCAGATCAGACTCTGACTGCAGAAAATCGAGTTGGGACTCACAGTCCTGTTGGATTTTGTTGTGTCCTTTATCTGTGGGGCCATCTAAAGCCAGGGATGTGTGTGGGTGCCATGTTTGGGTTGTGTGCTTGTCTTCAGAGCAGATGAGGAAATTGAGAAGGAGAGATGAAAAAATGAGGAGAGGGGAAGGGAGAGGAGAGAAAGAGAGAGAGATGCCTTGATGTTTGATTGATTTTTCATCCCTATTTCGAATACTTCATGAGTCCCAGCTTTTCTTATAACACATGAGACATCCCCAGTGACTTCCAGTCTTGGTGGGTTATTGTCTATAAAGAGAAGTTGGTGATGTGGTCATTGTTCCCTGAGCCATGTAGTGAAGGAGTAGATGTCTCCACAAAATCTTTGTTCAGTTGGAAAGGAAGGAGAGGACAGGGACAGAAGGTAGGCAGCTGGTTGGTTTTGTAAAAGCCAAAACCAATGTCAGAGTGACACAAACACTTAATTCAGTATAACCCGATACCACAGAAGGGAGCCCTTAAGAGACAGTAATTCCCCTAGAAACTGTAGTTGGGGGTTTTCACTGGGCCGGGATCAGAATGAAAAGGTCCTGGGGGAGCAAGTTCACTGGCTCAGAGGGCAGGGTGGTCATGCAGCTTGTTATTTTTAAACAGTCCTGTGATTTTTGTGTTGTCAGCCTCAGTTCAGGGTGATTGACAGAATCTATTTGTAATCATTGACTCCTCCCAGCTGGTAGCAGCTATATGCTTTACACAATTCCCAAATCTGCCTTTCAGCACAAGAATTCAGCACAGAGCTCATGAGTGTAGAGAAGAGCTGCTCATCCAGCCTGCAGTGTCTACCGCCCTTCAACTTTAGTGTTCTGATCACATATCTCGAGCCCCCATCCAGAGTGTTGACCAAAGTCCCTCACCCTCCAACATTCCTGAGGACTCTGGATGGGAAGAGGGCTCGCATCCTGCCTTCAGCTTGTTTTCTAAAGATTTTTGATTTTCTCAGTGTTTCCATCACCGTGTTTTTTATCTGGCCTTCAAAATTGCTGTCCTTTCTCTGCCTTGCTTTTTTTCCCCAAAGGAAGAATAGTCACATGACTTAGACTTCCTTAAATGACTAACATGAGTCCATTGTGTACAGCAAACTTTCACTGAGCAGCGGTGATCACAGAGGATGTTTATGGCTCAGGGTCCAGCATACATGAGCCATGACCCAGATGTCCCGGAAGTGGCCGTTCGCCAGCTGCCTTTCTCCACGTGACCTGACTGGTCATCCTGCTACAGGTCCAGCACTCCTTCCTGAGTCCTTACCCCTCTTCTCCAACTGCTCTAGGGATTTTCAAAATCTTCTCTCAGGAGAGACACCCTATCAATTTGTTACACAGAAAAACCTATCTCCTAATTTCTACCTCACATCAGTTCTGGCTCTAACTTTGTATTTCTAAAGAAATCCATTTGTGAGTTTTCCTAAACAAAAGAACAATTGTCTTCCTAAGATAATTCTTCTATCCTCCTAAAGCAAAGTGTTCATGCTACATCCAGCTTTAAAAGCCTGACAATTACAGACATTCATGAAGGCTCAATACATCCTACTTCTTGGTTCATATAGTACAAGTGGGTTTCAGTCGTTTCCTTTCTAGTTTTAGTTTCTCATGAATTGATGAATATGAAAGTAACTGTGCTGCAAAAACACCCAGCAACCATGTTCCTTTCACCAATAAAATGAAAGAGTTTGTCAATCAAGCAAGTATCTTATGTCCCTGACTCTGCCCTGGTATTGATGACAGAGGTAAGGTCTGGGGAGGCCTGATAGTTGGCCTCAACCCACTCCATCCTCAGGTTCTTGACGCTGCTGCAGGAAAAATTTCAAGAGCAGAGTCGCAGTAGAAAGTGAGAACATATTTAATATAACAAATAAGAGGTAGAGATTTCACATAGAGGGTACAGCCTAACTCCGGAGACTGAGCAGGGCCCACACCACGTTTAATACAAATGAAGGAAATACACACTTAAAATTCAGTGCAGAGTACAGGCTTGCTCAAGAGAGTGAGCAGCTGCTTGCTGAAAGTAAGTTTGATATAAAAGCAAGCATATACACCTCGGCCAGTGAAGTGCTGGTTGGTCCCAGGAAAGTGAACAACAATCACACCTCCTGCAGGGGTTCAGCTTTTATAGTTTTGCTATCTAATACATATTTATGATATCTAATGAATATTCGACTAAAGGGGTGGCTCCTTGTTATGTAACTTAGTCTTGCACGTGCTCAGTTCATCTCTTTTCAGAGCATGCTCATTGGTCAAATGCTATCATATGCACTGAACTTATTCAAAAATATTCTTTGCTCCTCAGCACCTCTAGTGGAAGGTCATTTGAAGGAGTTTGGATGTGTTGTCCCCTCCAAAACTCATGTGGAAATTTGATCCCCAATGTGGCAGTTTTGGAAACTGATTGAGTCATGGGGGCAGATCCCTCATGAATGGGTTAGTGCTCTCCCTAGGTGGGGGAGTAATGAGTGAGTTCTCACTCTATTAGTTCCCATGAGAGCTGGTTGTTTAAAAGACCCTGGCACCTCCCCTCTCTCTCTCTTGCTTTCTCTTGCCATGTGATCTGTTTGTACCCACTGGCTGCTGCCACTTTCCATCATGAGTAGAAGCAGCCTGAGGCCTGTGCCAGATGCAGCTGTCCCAGAATGGTAAGCCAAATAAATCTCTGTTCTTTATAAATTACCCAGTCTCAGGTATTTCAGTTATGGCAACACAAATGGACTAAAACATCATTCAGGGGATAAAGTCAACTTTACTGAGCATGCTTTGCTACCAGGGTTATATAACCCTTCTCTACTGAGCATGCCCAGCCACTGGATTTGCAAAAACCAGCCACTTGTAGTCTGAATTTCTCCAAGTTCGTGCTGAAAATAGGTCTAAAAAGCAACAGTAACTTTCCTCTAGGAGAGGGCCTAGAGTAGGGGTCTGAGACCTTGGAGAGTGGCTTGAAACCCACAGGTATGTCCTAAAATCGGAACCCAGGGAAATTGAGCACCTCCTACCTTAGTATCACCCATGTTTTAAGGGCATGTGGTTTCTTCTAAAAGAAGGAGGAAATGCTCTAGCATTCCTGGGCTTAGTTCACTGGCCTGCTTGTTCATTTTGTTTTGTTTTCTTTACAGGCTCTAATCTCTTCCAGGTTTTTACATCAGGATATATTCATGTCATTATCTTCATCCAGTGCCAAACTGATAAACTAGACAAAATCAGGGAAGCAATGTATCAACAACTTTAGCCATGATGTCCTAGAGAGCTAGGGAGTAAGTCAATAAGTGAACTGATGGCTTCTATCTGTTATTCCAGGTGTTTCCCTCAGCACATGGGTCATTCTCTGCCTCCTCTTTCCTCTGTTGTTTCCTCCTTAGGATTAGACCCCTGCCTCAGTTTCCCTCAAGTTCCTCACTATGACAGGGCTTTCTCCCTAAATGATAGAATGAAGCTCTGATGTCATGCTTAACACTTTCCAAATTCCACTATCCCAATTCCACCCATCTTTATGCTGGCCCCATTGCAACATACAACATGTCAAAGACCACATGAACAGGAGTATGTTCTTCTCTTCTTATTTACTCTCTTAGTTTGGAAAAGTCAGCTCTGACCTATTCCTTATGCTAATTCCAACTCTCCCCCTCCCACTTTTATCATTATTATTATTTTTAATTTTTTGTATTTTTTACCTCTCAATACACTTCAGTTTGGATCATACATACTGCTAGATTTTCTAGCTACAGCCTTGACTATTTTTCCACCCTGATTTTGGTTCTTCATTTGTTGGTGCTTTCTGGACCTGTTTTGGAGTTTGATTATTCCCAAGTATCCACTTGCCTTAGTGTTATCCTCCTTCTGATATGCTTTTTCTAATCATAGGTCAGAATTGGACATTTGCTTCCTGAACCATCAAGATGTACTGAATCCAATAGAGGACTTCGCCTCAAATGGAGAAATGACCAGGATGGCATGTCAGCTTTCTTTATATCTGACTTCAGGTATTACCTGTCACCTGGCCTTCTGTCACTGCCATTCTGGGTCTTCCACAGAGTATATTTCCTGGCATTAGTCTCTGCTGGAATCAGGCCATCCACTGAATTTTATGCTAAGTCACACTTGTGGTCGTGGTTATAGTTATTGTGGATTATGGTACTAGTGGCAACTTAAATATCTCTGTCTTTTTCCTTCTGAGTTTATGGCAGGATCACACTCTCTTCTCCTTTTGAAGTTGAGCACGTGACTTATTTTATCCAACAAAATGAAGCAAAAGTGATAATTGTTACTTCATGGAGGAATCTTTATTTGCATCATGATCATTCTTCTACTGTGGTGATAATGTAAGCCCACATGGGGTAGGGCTCTGTTGGCCTGGATGACTGATTGATTACTGTTTGGGTTGTATAGTGTAAGAGAGAAATAAACTTAAAAAAAAAATTAAGCATTGAAATATGGAATTGCTTGTTGCTGCAACATATCCTTGCCTATCCTGACTAATATGGTGACCTTAAACGGATCACACCCTGTCTCTGGGCTGCAATTTATTCATCTATAAAAGGATATAGTTGGACTAAATTATCACTTATGTTTGTTTAGTTTATTTTAATCTCTCTGATATTCAAATCTCTCTGATATATCTAATCTCTCTGATATATGCCATATCTTGTCTGACAGCATCCAGGCAGGAATGGTGATTCCATTATTTGTTCCCCTTGGAATCTTTCCACAAAGCCCAGGAAGGATTAAGATATGTGTCTAGATAATGCCCAACAGCAATAGAATGAGACAGCTGGCTAAATAATTGTAAACTATAATCAGGGTGTGTACTCCAGATGCTCACATAGTATTGTCAAATGTCCGAATAAATGCTCATCACAATATGGAAGCTGAGGTTTTACTTTCTCTTAACCCAGTTTTTACTGGCTGTCAAACTTATTTATGGAGTGCTCATAATGCAAGTGCCACAGTGTTTTATTAGGGACAAGTGAACATTGTGGGAAGTGTGTGTGAAACCAAGCATGCAGGAGAGACAAATAATAGACCAATGAAATATCAGAGTCACAGGAGCAATTTTTCAAGTGGAAGCACCTTATTATTACAATCTGTTTTTTAACTGTATTGATAAACATGGTTGAATATGTTTTCCTTGCACTTAATATCATCTCTCTCTTTTTTTTTTTTTTTTTGACTGAAGAAGAGTAACATGGAGAAAATCTGTTTGCAAACTTCCCTGATTTGATTATTTTCCTGCAGATTCCACACAGAAATTCCGGGCTCAGGGTGACTGAGTTGGAATATTGATTTTGTCATTGTTAGTACTGTGACTTAAACTTTCTAAGTCTTAATTTCTTTAATTGTAAAATGAAGATAATGTTAATTGTATTTCAAAATGGTTTATGGATAAAATTAGAGTATGCATGGATAGTAACTAATAGAGCCTTGATCCCTCAATTAGAAATAGCCATTTCTATTGTCAATAGTATTGTCATCATCATTGTCATCATCATCACCATTATCACCGATGGCATCTTTGTCCCTATAGAAAAGGTGTATGTATTTGCCTCTGATGACTTAACTGAGCACTGGTAACACATCTTAGCATATCAGATTCTACTGACATCAAACAGCCACAAGGTAAGATTAACTGCCCTGAATGCCATATTCTGTCATTTCCAGCGTGCCTTCACCCACAGATGTCGCAAGGGCTTTCTCACAAGACCCAGCTTAGTAAGTTAATCAACCTTCGGGAGGTATTAGAGGACAGAATGGATGTACATTTCAAAGGAGCTTTATCCCTAAATCGTTTCAAATCGCATGTCTGAACAATTTTCTTCTCTACCACAGTTAACTTGTTGGTCAAAATTTATTGAACACTTTTTACTTACTCTCGTTTTGGAATAATCCTTGCTAGCTCTCATCAATTTAACAAACACGTCCCTCTCTTTCTAAGGTTGTCTGTCATTGAAAGGGAAGGGACTGCATTTCTCTAGAGTTGTAAAGATTGAAGAGCTTAAATGGTGGTTCTTCCCAGAATTTGAAGTCTCATCCTTTGAAGTAAGAATTAGGAAGCATAAATGCTTATCATGAATAAATTTTAACTGGCTTCAAAATGATTTAACAATAATAATAGTTAATAACTATTGATCACTTACTATGTGCTAAGTACTACTAAGTGTTTTACACAGACTAAATCATGATTCTGCATAAAATAAATCATAACAGCCCCGTGAGTTATATTCTAGTGTCATCTGCTTTTTGAAACTGTAGAACATGCTCAGAGGTTTAAGCAACATTCCCAATGTCCTTCATCTGGTAAGTGGAATTGAGATTAAATCCAGATTGGTTGACTCTATGGCTTTTACTTTAATCCCTGTGTACCCTGCTCTTCCAAATGTAAGAGATGTCTACTGATGGAAGCAGAGGAAACAGCCAAATTCAAATCCACGTGGCTGAGCTGCAGCATCAAAATTGAACTTTAACTTAATGATACATATTATTATATTTTAATTTTTTTTATCTTAAGAAATGAATTTAAAAAAAAACTGAAGAATTGGTACGTCTCTAAACTTTTGAGTCCAAAGAGACTCTTTGGGCTTTTTGGAGGAAGCGTAACGTTTATAGATAATTCATTAGCTGTCAGTTCTCCCTTGGATGCTTATTTTCAAGTATGTTTCAGACTCTACAATATAAATTGCACAAAGGCAGGGATATTTGTCTGTTTCGTTTGCTGATACATCCCCATGCATAAAATAGTGCTTTGTATGTAGTAGGTGCCCCCAAATATTTGTGGACTTAATGAATGCATTATCTCTAGTTCTTGGGTACATATTTTCCTGTTTGTAGCCTCTGCTAACCATCCCTCCTGGTGATTGCTGTCCTCTTGTGGTTTATAAGTTTTGACTGTAAGCTTATCTTCAGTGGGTGGTAGGTCTGTAGGAGAACTATCTGGCTTTCTACTTCTGTAACATCTGTTTAGGCAGATCTACATTTATTTCTGCTTTGGAGGGTTAGGCAAGTATGAATTTCATTGATCCTGGAGCCATTTTAAAATATTAATTTATTGTCTTAAAGTTTCTTTCCTATGTAGCAGAATGAACTGATATCCTGGATTTCAGTCATACCAGACATGACTGTCAGCTTTCTTGGTACTTGCTTGAGCCAGTGGATAGAGTTTTTGTTCTCCATTTCACATAAAGACTGGACATTCATGCTTTTGGTCTTTAGCAGATAGCTTTGGTGTGCACAGAAACCATGGCCTGTACTCCTTGACCTTTCCCCAATATTAAAGATCCATCCCTCAGGCATGAATTTTATATTTGGTCCTGATCCCCCCACAAGTTCTTTAGTTTTGTCCATGTGTGGAAAAATAATAAACTTTGGTTAGGTTTTATCCAGCTTTTGTTTTGGCTCAGAGAGAGAGAATGGTTTGTTTTGGCTCAGAGAGAAAGAATTCCCATGTCAGTTCAGTCTATTATGTTGAATAAAAATCCGAAGCAGCGCTATGCATAATAAAAGTCTCGTTGGAGAAAACAATATTAAAATTGTCAATCTGCTTAGTTGCCACCTCAGCTCAACTCTGACCTCAGGGTGGCTGGGGCTCTGCTATGCTCCTGGAGCCCAGCACTGTCCTAAACGTATCATAAGTCACAGGAAACATTCGCAATGTGGTGAACAAGCAGGCATCCATTCATTTTCATTCACATCTCACTGATTTGTTGACCCCTGTTCTCTGCCTCTATGGTGGCTCTCGTAACCCACCACCACTTCCCAAACTCCCAACAAATGCAGGAATGTGTTCCAAGGCCTTGTGTATTTCCAGTCAACTTTTTAAAGTTTCCCCAAACTAATTTTCAAAATGCCATCTACTGTACACACATTTTTTTGTTGTTGTTTTTGCTATTTGGTGGCTAAGCCTACAGGTAGTGTTAGATCAGATCCTCCCCAATAAAAGGAACAGAGGGGTGCAAAGCCTGGGAACCAGATCAGGCCAATTACACTATGAGCAGTGCAGAATCTGGCAATGCAAAAACATGGTTCCTTCCTTTCTCATCTCTGGCCAAAGGTAGTGAGAACCACTTAGGTGTGACTGGAGAAGGCCCTAGCTGGAAATAAAGAAGGATTGCCTTTATATGTGGATTGAAAAGAAAAAAATTGATGGTGTTTTTATCCTCCCTGCCTGCCCTGCTTTTGCTGGGGAAACCTTATTAGGTTGTTACAGTCTCAGCAGATAAATCTGAAGATTCATTTTTATTTATATATGTTTGCTCGGCATTTCCTGTGATAGACTTTGGTTGTAAAAAGAGTTATAAATGCCGTGTCTGCAAGCTGTTTTTACTGCACTGTATCTGTGTTATTTCAGAAGGGCCCACTGAGACCTGATTCCAAAAGGTCTTCTTGTTGGATAGAGGTCTGCTCCTTGTTAGCTGCAGCCGAGAGAATTCTTGACTGACATTCTGGAGCTGTTCCAATTACCCAGAGTGGTCAGAAAAAGCAACACGCTGTGGAAATAGCTCTGCTCATACACTTCTACATGCTTGGTCTATGGAGTTCTTCAGTCATTCATTTATTTCATCTGAGTATAAATGTGAATCTAAGTCTAAATAAATTATCTACTTACCTATTATCTGTCTCTCTAGCTATCTGTCTCCCTTATTATGTTATAATACTGTTATAGGCAGGTAGGATATAATATAGAACAAAAGCAAAACAAAGCAAAAAACAGGAGAGTTCTGCCCTCTTGGAGCTTAAGTTATTGTGGGAGTTGGGGAAAGAAGTAGTAAATTATTATAAACTATTTAATCAATTGACCAATAAATAATATAATTTTAAAAGATGATTGTAATAAAAAAAAGTAAAACAGAGCAGTGGCTTGACGAGTGATGATGGCCAGGGGAGGTGCAGGGAGGCAGGAGACTGTTTAGATATGATAACCAGGGCAGGTTTCTCTGAGGACATGCAATTTCCCTGGAAAGCTGTGAACTAAGAGAGCAAGCCATGCAAAAAAATTGTTACAAGCAGAAGGAAGAACAAGCAGGAAGCTCTGGGGTGGGAACATGCTTGATATCTTTTAATCAAAACAAGGTGGGCAATGTGGCTGAGTGCAGGGACTCGGGGGCAGGGTAGTGGGAGGAGAGCAGGGAGAGGCAGACGCGGACAAAGTTGGGGAAAATGATGGAAGACCTTGTAACACGTTTTATGGATTTTGAGTTTTATTCTGATGGTAAGTATTTTGGGCAGGAAAATGACCTGAGCAGATTTATAATTTTAGAGAACTCTGGAATTTGTCTTTTGAAGGTAAAGTGACAGCAAGGGATCAGTTCAGAGACTACGATGTTGATGCAGGAGAGAGATGATGGCAGCTTGGGCCACAGTAGCAGCAATGGGAGTGGTGAGTAGTTTTTTTTTGTGTTTGTTTTTGTTTTTTAAGGATGTTTCAAAGGCATAAGTGGAGAAGCCTTGTTGGTAGATGGCATACGGAGTGTAAATAAGTAGAAAAACTGAGGATAATTGTTAGGGTTTTTTTTTTTTTTTTTTTTTTTGCTTTGAATGCCTGGGTGAAAGGTCAACATATGTAGAGATGAGAATACTGGAGAGCAGTAAATTAGAGAGAAAAGTTGACCATCGGCTTTGTATATGTGGGATTTAAAGATGCACAATTCAATAAGTTCCTCTAGGGAGTAAATGTCAAGGGAAGAAGAGGTCCGATGACGACCTCTGGAGGTCTCCAACATGTAGAGGTCAGGAGGGGGAGAAAGATCCAGAAAAGGAGACTGAGAAAGAGTGGCCAGTGGGATGACCAGACAACCAGAGAGTTTGCTGTCCTGGAAATCAAGTGCTGAAAGTGTTTTAAGGAACAGAGTGACCAGCTGTGTTAAAATTTGCTAGAGGGTCAAGTAAAGGAACAGTGAAACTCAGTTGTTACCTCCGGCAACGTGGAAGTCATCTGACAGAGTTTAGATGTGTTGTCCCCCCAAAACTCATGTGGAAATCTGATCCCTCGTGTGACAGAGTTGGAAGTTGTTTGAGTCATGGGGGTGAATCGCTCATGAATGGATTAATGCTCTCCCTGGGGGAGGGGGGATTAATGAGTGAGTTCTCGCTTGATTAGTTCCCACGAGACCTGATTATTTATAGGACCCTGCACCTCCATCCCATCTCTCTCTCTTGCTTCCTCTCGCCATATGATCTGCTTTTACCCACCGGCTGTCTGCCACTTTCCTCCATGAGTAGAAGCAGCCTGAGGCCCCTGCCCGATGCAGCTGTCCCAGAATTGTAAGCCTCGGTCACCTCCTCCTCCCACCTCCTCCTCCTAAAATTAAGCTTAAATTCCCAGCCTAAAATCATAAGGCAAGAAATTGGTAGAACAAGGTACAAAGTCAGATCTATTCTATTCTATTTTATTTCCACTACAATATCCCACGAAACCTAAATTTTAGATTATAGAAATATGTTTACATGAACAGAGACCATGGATGATATTCTTTCCATACATCACATCACATTTCATTCATTCTCATATTTATTCTCATATGTCATTCACCCCAGAGGCTTAGTGACCATATATGGATTGATGGACCTGACATGATAAGGCAGGACAGGGTGAACACTTTTGGATTTTTTCTTTATTATTAATATTATTGTTTTACATTCTAGGATGTTGTTGCAAAGCAGTCGGGAGGGAGGGGGAGAGGGGAAAGGGGAAGGAAATGGGATGGAAGGAGGAGCAAGGGGGAGGGGCAGGGTCGAGGAGAGTGGCACCTCCCACATTCCCACAGGGGAGACCAGGGGACTTCCAATGGTGGCTTGGTCATTGCTGGGCTGGGTGCAGGTGTCAGAGGGGTGTGGCTGAAGCCCTTGCCTCCCACCTCCCCATCTCGGGAACCCGGGGCCCTTCTTGCTGCAGCTTGGTGGTCATTGCTGGGCTGGCTGTGGGTATGGGGGAGGCATGGTTGAGGCCTTCATCCCCCCACTGCCCTGGCTCAGAAGAACCTGGGGCACTTCCTGTGGTGGCTCAGTGGTCATCACTGGACTGGTTGCTCATGTTGGGGGTGTGTGACCAAGGCCCTTGGCCCCCACCACCCCAGCTTGGGAGAGCCTGGGGTGCTTCCTGCAGTGGCTCAGTGGTTATCACTGGGCTGGCTGTGGGTATGGGGGGGGGTGGCCAAGGCCCTCGGCCCTCACCCTCAGGACTGGTTGTGGGTGTTGGGGGTCATGGCTGAGGCCACCGGCCCTCCCCCCTTTCTGGTTTGGTAGCCCAGGGACTTCTGGTCCTTCTAGGTGTTATAGGTCTTCTTTGGTGAAATGAGACCTTTACTAGTTAATATCAAACTTTGTCTCTGGTTGTAGGTACTTTGTTTTTTCTTTCAGTTCTGTGTCAGATTATTTGCTGTTCCCACCACTCAAACTCTGTGCTGGAACTAATTTGCTGTCCCTTACTTCTAAAATTGGGGAACTTCCTGTGAGGACCAGTACTTGAGCTGTATGGTTGAGCTAAATTGCTGCTTTGCTGCTGATTCCCTAGGGAAGGCTCTCTGTGCAGCTTAGGTTTTAATGGTTAACTTTACAGGTACTTCTGGTTCTAGTGAAATCTGGTGCACCTGGGTTGTGTAGAAACACTGGTCTGGGCCTGAGTCTTTTCATCAAACTGCACCCCATGCAATTCTATATTCCTGACCAGGTCTCCTCTGAGTGGTTCTAGGCTGATTGAGGGGCAGATCAGCTGTCCTTACTGTGTCCCAGTTTTCTCTTAGTAGGCTTGTCCCCCCACCACCCATGCTGCAAACACTTCCCATGGGATGGACCCTGCTCCAGTCCCTTGCAATGACTCACCGACTTCTGAGTGGCTCCTTTTTTTCAGTTGTTATGACTCCTTGGTCTTAAGGGGGTCCACAGGAACCCTATTAGCGGTATTGCTGGCCTGGGGGCCACCCAGGCCCTCTTCTCCCCTGCTACATCCAAGCAACTTCATCTGAAAGGCACAGCTGCAGCTTTTTCCAGCTCCTGCTCTGTGCACTCAGCAGCTCCAGCCTAGAAATGGCAAGGATTCAAAATGGTTGGAGGGGTTTTTTATTTCTCTCATTATGGCTTCTCCCACCTTCATGCACTCTGTAGGTCTCTCCTCCTCTTCCCCTGAGCTCTGGCAGTCCCAGCTTGGCTGTTGTTGCTTATTTACAGTTGTAAATTAGTTGATTTGTGGGAAAGAGTGATGCTGGGGACTGTCTATTCCACCATTTTGATTGGAAATTACTTTTGGATTTTTAAATTCCTTTAAGAATCGTGTTAGTTTCTTCTCCTTTCTTCCATCTTTCTTTCTCTCTCTCTCTTTCCCTTCCCCTCTCTCCTCCCCTCTTTCTCTAACATGAACAAATATTGGAGCAATTTGTCTGAAAAACCTCTTCTACTTTATCTTTCACTTTGTATCTCAGGAATGAAGCCCTCAGAGTTAGCAGTCAGAAGTTGACCCTTTTGGGAGCTGTGGCTCCCCAAGTACTGTGCACATTGGCAAGCTATACCTTAATGGAACCTCACAGCACACCGTGCCAACAGCTCATGGATCAAGTACTCCCTAAACAGTAGTATTCCCTGACATGATGGAGCATTATAGTTTCATTACAGTCTTTTGAGTCAATGATGTGGGAAGAATGGGCTATCATTTTTAGCCCCTTGGGAAAAGAGCAATTTTTCTTCCTCAATGGCACCACCTGCCTTTTTATCCATGCCCACCATTTTAGATTTTCTCCCTCAGGTTCTAGTGCCTGTATTGTACTATAACAACCAAGAAGCCAATTTTTAAGAAATTATTGATGAATGATATTACCATTACCTTAGCATTTTACAGTTAATTGTGGTATGAGAAAAGAGAACTAATTTGAAATATCAGAATAGCTTGCAATCAGATAAGAGTCTAGTCATGGCATTTATTTGTGATTTTAGAAGAATGACTATTTAATACTGATTGATTGACAAATACAGACAGATATGCACAAAACACTGTATGTGCACAAACACAAACATACATACACATACAATATATATTATACTCATAATATATATTATGAGTACATATGCACACAAAATAAATATAAATATAAATGTATTATAAATACATACATATACTATATATTATGTGTCTGTGTAAATATATACAGATCATATATGTTGTGTATATATATATTGTGTACTTACATGTACATATTTGTGTATATATATGTGTATATGTAATCTATATCCTCAAAACCTTGGCAGCATGATGCTTGTCTACTAGCAGGAATGCATTCATTCAGTCTAATGCTTCTTTATCTGAAAGTGTTAATCGTATTACTGCTCCTACTCCACAGTGTCAGTGTGAGACCTAACAAGGTTAGCAGTGTGAGAGTACTATATAAATCCAAAGAAGTGCATGTGTAAATAGTTGGTTTATTTACTGAAAATATAGCGACAGTAGAAATTTCTTCAACAAACATTTCTGGTAATCTATAATCTGCCTGTAAATATGCAGGAAACCACATGCTCAAGGTTCTCAAAGTCTAAGAGAAAAGCATAAGACTTCTTCCACTGGGCATAGAATAAAAGTTGTTTAATCTCCAAAGTGAGAGTAAAATTAGCTAAAAGACTTAGAGATTCTGATGACAGAGACTTTTACTTGTCATAAAGAGGATATGTGGTAGTTTCGGGAAGCCTTTGAAGCACAGCTGGGTTCATACATGTATTTTATCAGATAAATATTTCTTTGAGTTCTCCTTTTTAAGAGTGAAAATAGCAGCTATGCACAATTGTGGAGTGTTTTAAAGTTAATCTAGTATGTTCACATAATTAGCTCATTTGATGCTCATGATAAACCCTGAAATTTTGTTGGCTTACTTTTCACAGATGAGGAAGCAATCTCAGAATAGAAAGGAGCCAGTGTGCTTGAATTAATAGTGAAGCTGAAACTGGGTCTGGAGGCCTGTGCTGTGCTGGACACTGACCTGTTGGCAGTACAGACCCTGAGAAAGCCAGAGGGTTCAGGGAAGCTGGGTGGCTCTTTACCAAACGTGATAGAATTATTTCAGTATCTCAGCAAATGGCATAACCATACCAGAGAGATCAGACTTGACTTTGTTTCTTCCTAGGTCAACTTTAAAAATACAAATCTCAAGAACTCTGCTCTGAAGGTTTTGATGAAATAGATCTTGAATAAAGCCAGGAAATACATATGTTTCTGTGTTAATTTTAGTAGATTCCTGAGATCAAGCAAGGTTTGAAAACAGTGGCATTGTGTTGAGTGTGGGCTCTGATATTAAATCCCAGTTATGTTACCTGAGGAAAATTGCTTAATGTTTTTCGTTCTCATTTTATTTATTTGTGAATTTGAAATAAAGTGAATAGCTCATAGGGCCATTCAAAAGATCAAGGTTAACCAATCTTTGTAAAATGCTAAGCATAGTCACTACTGGATCCTTGTGAGCAGCCAATAAATGTTGGCCATAAAAATATAATGTCTGCTGCATAAGTGGCTGTCTTCTAATGCAGCTTTATCTACATTTATGAAATGTCTTAGAAGCTAAATTTCTCCTGTGAAGATGACTTGCTGTTCTTTAATTATTGGGACATATTATTTGAATTGCTTACTGATGAATTTAGAGCAGTAGTGGTTGGAGACTATGAAGAGAAAGTTTACAGCTGCCACCCCAGCCTCAGAAAAAGTACACATGCACCAGCAAATAAAACCCTTTGTACAACTTTGGGAGGTTCACGAGTTCCTGAGTCCTTGACTTATTAGATCTGAAAGATAAAGCCAATTAATCTCCCACATAATTTTAAAGATGAGAAATTTGAAGGTTAAAACTATTGGGTTGGTAACACAAAGGTCAAGGGTACAGAACCCCATACTGGCCAGCCACCAAAACAATAACAACAACAAAAAAACTAGTGGGAGATACATTATGTTGGGTCTGTGGTCAGCAGATAGAGGCTCCTCAAAGATGCCCATGTCCTAATTCTTGGAACCTGTGCATATATTACCTCACATTGCACATGCAGTTGAGTTAAGGACCTTGAGAAAGGAGATTATTTTGGGGTATGTATTTCCAAGACTACAGTAGTCCACATCCTGTGATGTTTGAGTCTATTCTTCATTTAATCATACATGAAGTGTCACCACAATCATTTAGGAGCCACTCCTCTGGGGCTCAAGGGACCCCTCTGTCAGAGGAGAAACTTAGAAGAGGTGATCTAATGAGATGAAATACAACCACAACACTCCATTCAGTCTTGGGCTTCAATAGATGTTTATTATCATTCTCCTCTCAGCTACACCTTTGCTGGCCTCGATGACATATCTAGTAGCATGATCCAGACCCTCACCACTGAGAAGTCTAAGCCCCTGGTCACCAGGTCCTTTGTAAACTGGGGCTTCTATGCCTGTCTATTTATAGTCACAATTGATCAAGGGATTACAAAGAAGCACCTAAGTGGATCTCCTGGGTTCTACACATATTCTTCCTCACCGTGCCTTGTGTAACAGCAGCCCTACCTCCACCTGTTGACCAGAGTCAATTAGTGCTGCCCAGATGGTGACTCCATTTCTTGCCTGCACATCCTTGGACAAGGAGTCGAGTGACCAGGTGACAGCCATAGCTTTCAATTCAGTGTGGCTCATGTCATGACCCTGATGAAGGTTTGTACTCTGATATACAGGACTTCTAACTCAACACCCTAGAATTGCAGGGAGAAGAAACACAAATTTTCCCAGTGGTCATTGGGGTCGTGGTAAGTGAGGCCACATCTGTTTTCATCACTTGGTTCCTGAGCCTATGTATCTTTTCTGTTGAAAACACCACCGTACACAGGTCTCTGATGCATCCTGGAAGATGGCATCATATCCTTACAGAGTATTTCCTCTAAGCTGATGCTTTAAACTGTGTCTTCACCAAGCTGTTCTAAAGATTTTCAGGACAGCAGCTCTGGCAACATAGTATGTCGTATCAGGCTGGATCCCTTGATCATCAGCTCATTCTCATACTTTGCTGAAATGTGGGTCCCCTTCTCTGACTTTATGAGAGATTCCTTGCTGGTGATTGAACACTCAATAAGGCCTTGAATATTGGTACCTACTGAGGCTCTAAGGGCAAGAAAGACAAATTCATATACAGGATACATGATCATTCCTTTGAAAATGAACCACTGCCCTTCCAGGATGGCTCAATAGAGTGAACTTGACATCAAGGGATTGCTTAGTCTTTTTGAGTAATGGTGCCATATTGGGAACTCAGCCTTGGTCTCTGTTGCTGATGGGTTGGACATTTGATAGTGGGACTAGCTAGATCAGACTTGGGAAGAAAATCCATGCTATTGGGTCAATACATGGCTTCCATTTTTGCCAGTGTAGATATTTAATTAATGTGCCCTTCATACCACCACTGACATGGCTACTGACAGAAGCTGGCTATTGGCAACTGGCCAAGTTACTTTGTCTACTCACTACTTTTTCTATGGTGGATGCTCTCTGATGGGCATTAACGTGTGATATAAAGATTTGCATACTTCATGCCCACTCCCATATATCCATCATATACCTTTACCCATAACTCCTTATCCCCAATCTTGTAATTGTTTCCATCCAAGCTCTCGACTAGTTGTCCAGGTCATTTGCTCAAAGTGGATGACATGGTGCAGTGCTTAAGTCCCTACACTTGGGAATACTTTTCATTATCACTGTTTTACAAGACCACCTCTGAGTGAGGCTGTAATGCATCTAGCTGTCCTTTTTGACTTACAGCCACATACTGAGTTATACATCTATTCACCAGGTTCAAGTATTTTTCTTGCTTCATTCACAGGTCACTTAGGCATATTCTGATTTCTGTTTTTTTTTTTTTATTGGCCCAATAGGTTTTTATCATTTTTATTAATGCTTTCAAATAACCAATTTATGACTGTTGACTTTTTCTGGTTTTATCTGATTTTCTGTTTTATTAATTTTCACTCATTTTTACTAATTTCTTTGCTATATTTTGTGTTTAATTTGCTTTTTTGTGTGTATATTTTTAAAGTTTAATCTTAGATCTTTACCTCTACATTTTTATTCTTTTCTAAAGTAGGTATTGAAAGCTATAAACACCCTTTCTAAATACTAATTTAGCAAAATTTTATAAGGTGTGATGTTAATATTTTTTATCTAATTGTTCTATCAATTATTAAAAGAGAAGTGTTGAAATATCTGTCTTTGATTGTAGATTTGTCTATATGTCTCTAGTTTTGTAAATTTTTACTTTATTAAACTTTTTGAAACTCTATTAGTAGTTTAATACACATTATGATGATTATACTTTCTTGATGAATGTAATCTTTAGTCATTGTTAAACACATCCATTTAGTAATACTCTTTTGGTGAATATTAGTATAGCCATACCATCTTTTCTATTATTAATGTTTTTATAATATATCTCTTTCATCTTTTTATCAACCTGTCTGTCTTTATATTTAACAATTTTCTTATTAACAACCTGTAACCAGGTCTTGCTTTGTATCCAACTTACATCTGCCTTTTGATTGGACTGTTTTAGTCTCTTTGTTTTTTAATATAAATATTGACATATTTGGGCTTAACTCTATCATAATTGCATTTTTTCCAATATATCCCATTATCATTTTGCTCCTCTGCTTCTCTATTCCTTTCCTGTGTTTTTGAATTGTTAATATTTCATTTTTCTTCGTTGACTTGTTAGTTATACCTCTTATATTTCTTTTTTAAAAAATTTTTATTGAATCAAAATTGATTATACATATTTTGGGGATTCAACATTGAGATACGTTGATCAAATCGATATCACTAGCATATATATTGTTACAAATCATAATTATTCTTTATGCCCCTTGTCCAATCTCATCCCATCCTCCTCCCCCTCCTGCCTCCCCCGTCTAATTGACCTAGATTTCTTCTCTCCTTGTGAAAGAATAATGGTCACTCTTTTGATTTGTTGCCTAGATGATCTGTCCAATGCTGAGAGATGAGATCAGGTCCACCAATATTATCATAGAGCAAATGTTTCTTGTGTCACTCTGAAATGAGCTTTGTGGAGAGAGACGGCCTCTTTTTTCTTTATCTCTGCTGGTGACTCTCCTATGTCAGTGCACTCCAGTGGTTGGCAGACCATCTGCATGGTGGTTGTGGAGTCTAGCCATTTTCACAAGAGCCATGGTTATTGTGGTAGCTGTGGTGGACCACTCACATGGGGGTGATGTTTTTGGCATGCTCCTTGGTGCTGGAGGTGTGCCTGGTTGTGGGGGTTCTGGTCCCCAATCCATGCCTCGGGTCCCCAGGTGGACTCTGAGGCACTGGCACAGTATGTCTGGTTGTGGGAGGGGGGGTCTGGTCCTTGGCTCCAGCCTCGAGTCCCCGCATGGGCCCCAAGGCACTGGTGCAGTGTGCCTGGTTGAGGGGAGGGGTTCCAGTTCCTGGCTCCATGCCTTGAGTCCCCAGGTGGGCCCCCCCTCTTATGTTTCTTAATAGTCATTCTACATATTACAATATGCATGTTTAACTTGTTACAGTTTTTCCTCAAATAAAATAAAATTGTACTACCTCATGAAAAATGCAAGATTCCTATAATACTCTACTTCTACCTCACCTTTCCCACCCAGAGTCAGAACGAGGTAAGACAAGTGAGGGATATAGGACACATGTGACCTGGAGGTGAAAGCTGTCTTAAATTGTGTGTACAGGCACCTCCTCACCCTAATCTCATCCCTCTTCCTGCCATGTGTGCCCTTGTTGTCAAATGTTTTATTTGTACATATGCTCTGGGCTTACAATACCTTGTGTTTATGCTAGCTTGAAACAGTCAGTCTTCAATGGAACTTTATGAATATGTGTGTGTGTGTGTGTGTGTGTGTGTGTATGTATATATATATATAATAAAAAGGTATATCAACCCTTTTGATGCTTTTTATTCCTTTCTGCTGATCTGACTTTCACATGGCATCATTTTCCTTCATACCAAATAATTTCCTTTTAACATTCTTGTGTTTTAGTTCAACTGTAAACAAATTTTCTCACTGTTTATTTGACTGAAAATGTCTTCATTTTGCATTTCATTGTAAGAAATACTTTTGGTCTATAAATAATTCTAGATTGATTAAATTATTATTTTTTCCTTTCAGCACTTTAAAAATGTTGCAGTTTGCCTGTAATATATGTATGTGTGATTCCCCTTGCATGTGATTTGCTGATTTTCTTGATTCTGTGATTTGATGTCTTTCAAAAATTTTGGAAAATTATTGGAAACTCCCTGACTCTTTCTCTTTTCTACCTCTGGTACCCCAATTGCATATGGTGTATCATTAAGATTTTTCCAAAAATTTCGGATGTTGGAACCTGTTTTTACTCCATCTCTCCTTTCTTTTTGTACTTTAGATTGGGTAATGTCTATTGATCTGTCTTCAGATTCAGAGAACCTCTCCTCTGTTGTGTCCAGAATGCTTTGAAGTCCAAGAAATAGCATTGTATTTTTCATTTGTAGCAGTTCTTTTGATTTTTTTATTAGTTTAATATTTCTGCTGAAGTTCCCCATCGGCTCACACACCAACTTTTCCCACTAGATTTTTAAATATATTTTTTATACTTAAAGTCACATTATGGTAATTCTAACCTCAGAGCCAACCTCAGGTCTGCTTCTACTGACTAATTTCTCTCTTGACCATGAGTCACAGTTTCTCACCCTTTTCACATGTTCCTAATTTTTAATCATGTGGCAGACCTTCTGTGCAAGGTTCAGGAGAGAGTGAGGTACATTATATTTACTCCCAGAAAACAGCATGCCCCTGCTTCCACCAGATCACTGCTACGTTGGTTTGAGTTAGACTACTCCGTAGTTGAACTTAGTCTGGGTACTGTGTGGCGAATGAATTAAGGATTGTAGGGTTGCAGAGGTGGCAGCAGGCAGGCTGTGTGGAAGACTGTTTTCTCCAGAAGAAAAAGGATGGTGGCTGAAACTGGTGTGTTAGCAGTAGGAGGAAAGTTGCCAAATTTGTGATGAATTTTACAGTTGGGCAAGGGTGAGACAGAAATAAGAGGACACTATGAATGAAAGCTGCCATACCCTGGGGTAGAACGTATGTACAATGTGAGAAGCATGGAAAAATGCAGGAAGGATAACAACAGGGTTTACAGGTTGTCTCTGACTCTTCAGGGCAGGTCATATGGCAAACACAACACTCATGTCTCCTACAGGCCCGAACAAAAGAGCTGGCACCTAGTAGGTGCACAGTAAATGCCTGCTGAATAGCACAAGTTCAGCCTGATTTGAAATGTCTTGCAAAGTCCACCCTAAAATTCCCTAAGCTTTCTTTGACTGGTCGTGTGTACCAGTAGACTGTTTAAACAAAAGATGTAAAATTATTTCAGAGACAGCAGAGAAAACAGAGCTACTGATTTTAACGTCCTGTCAAAAAAGCTGCCTCCCAATGAAAATCTACGGCTTGCTTTACTGAATTCCATGAGGAGAAAAGTCATGCTGACCTTGATGTATCCTCACCTGTGGTTCTGAGACATCTAAATATTTCAGACCCCTAGTGCACATCATAATCCTGCCCAGTAAGTAGCAAATAGTTCTCAGTATTTTCTTTGCTCAAACTGCATTATACGTTTCTGGACATACAGATCATAACTCTGCAATGACTTGTTACCTATGCGTGACAGGCAGGGAGATTAGCACAGAAAGGAATTGACAGAAATTCTTGCAAAAAGACATGGCCATTCTTAGCAAGACGGAGAGTACTGGGCTGTGATTTCCAGTGTCCAGAGATGAGAGAGGCAGGTGGAAACTAGGTTGGGTGCACAGGGTCTGGGATTGTGGAGCTACTTAAGTTAAGCCCTCAGCTTTCCTCTAACTACTAGCTCCTTGGACTGGCTCTCTGTAAATTTCTCAGACCACAGGATTTTCTCTCCTTTTCTTTGTTTCCAGGTATCAACAAATTACCTAAGAAGGGGAGGTTACTAGGTTCGGGGCACAACTCCTTTAAGACCAACAAAGAAACTGCTGTCTCTCTCTCAAAACCAGCATCTAAAGGTTGTCCCTGAGAAACATCATTATTTGGGGTCTCTAGTTTCTTACTTCCTCCACCTCCACACCACCTTCAGGGGGGTTGCTTCTGGACCAAGGATGGTCATTCAGTATGATCATTCATACAGTTGAAGCAACACTGAAACATTTATTTTTTAAATTTTAAAAAAATGGGGGGCAGCGGGCAGGTACAGGGATCGACCCAGGACATTGGTGTGATCAGCCCCCCGGCAGAAACAGTTAAATGAGAGTTTACTAAAGGCCCGGTGTTAACCAAAAAATGAACACAGAAAGGCACAACTCAACAATCTGATTTTGAAGATATGGCTTGTTTTCTAGGGCTTATAAGACTTAAGACTTTTCTAGCCACTCACAGACTCCCTCTCATGTAGTAAGTGTTATCTTAACACCATCTCCTCACAGTCTAGGTACCAGAAGTCCTCACAGGCTAGACCTAAAAGAGGGAGCCACAGACCCACAAACAGAAGTAGGATCTTTCTCTGCCATCTGCTAAAGGATCTCTTTCTGAGACGAGGCTTCTTTCCTATAATTCTGACCACACACACTGTCCACAAAAATTAGGGTCTATCAACATAAGTATACCAGAAACACACAGTATAAATCCCAAATTTATCCTAGAGATACCGCTGATGCTGTTAGGATGGGGATTGGTAAATGCACATGTTCATGCAACTGTAACACAAGCGATTGCCAGAAACAAAACGGTTGGTAGTAGACCCTAAAGCTAGGAGCCTAGATTACCAAACCCAAGACATGGAGACATGACTCAAAGTCTAGCTAGGTCTGTTCTAGAGAATCAGATTCCTGCTTTTTCTGTTTCTGTTTTTGTTATTATTTTTTTTTAATCCTAGCCACAGACTATTCTGCTTGACTGGCTGGATTTATATTGGTACAGCAAGACGTGTTTCTAGTACACCCCCTCCCACCCACCTTGGCTACTGAAAAAACATCAAAGGCTATGTGATTGTCCAGCACAGCTTTTGGTTGTCAAGCCTCTGGGGCAGTTGTTGTGTACTGTATGACTTTTGTTAGGGTCAGAGATGAGTTTTGAATCTCTTTTTTTCTAATAGTATTATTCCTACAATGAGAACTAGAGCTCAGGCTCAGTCCTCTTTCTTGGGTCATGATGTGGCTACTAGCAAGATGGTTAAATCATCTATATCAACATGAGTGATCTTATCCAAGAATCTATTCAGGCATTCCTGGAAATTCCAGTCAGTGCTCTCATAAACATTTTCCCTTTCAAAATACACTCCTATCATTTAGTGCAAGCTGCTGGACTGGTTTATCTTTTCAAAACTAGAAGACACAAGTTGTTACATCACCAAAAACCTTCTGCCACCTGTTTGCAGAAACAAGAAAGCTAGAAACAATGTATTTCATTTTTAAAGAAAGAAAAGAGAACATGCTTTTTGAACACCTACTCTGTGCTGCCCACTGAGTAGGATACCTTGCACTCATCTATTTTAATTATCTGAACAACTTTATGAGGTTCAAATGCTCAGTTTGCAGAGAAAAGTAGGTAAAGAATTCTCTGTGTTTGTTCAGTAAACTATGCTTCCTTTATTGGGAAGCAGCACTTATTATAAAATACCCTTTGAGAAGCCAACCTTCCCTATGACCATGAGATTCTTATGGAGCTAATCACACCCTTTATTTCCAGGGGTGGGTGTATGCCCAAAACCTGGCCAATCACAGAGGCTGGTTTGACGTGGCACGTGGGACTCAAATTGGTCCAATCAGAGTGAGTCCTAGAAATGTCTTCGGAGTAAGTAAGAGAGAGAGAGGATGTTTGTTTTCTTTGTGATAATGTACATATGGATATACCAGAGGCCATCATCTGAGAAGTTCTTGGGGAATTAAACAAATAAAATGAAGAAAAACAAAACAATGATGGAGAAAGTGTGAAACCAAGTCCTGGGAACATGTATGAATGTGAATCCAGCTGTGCTTGAAGCCAGTTTTCACTTAACTTCTCCGTATGTGACCCAGCAAAACATTTTTGTTTTCACCTTAGTGATTTGGTTTGTGGTTTTTTTATGAGCAGGTGGGGTGGAGGAGGCTCATGAAGGTGACATTTCCTGGCTAAGATCAAAGTAAGTGTGAGGACAGTCAGGGTTTGACTGAGTCGGTTTGGCTGAAGGTCCATGCTGTGCCCATTCCAGGCCACACAGCAGGGAAGAGGAAACTCAGAGCTCTGAAAACTCGCGGGAGGAGGGAGCTTCAGGAAGGAGACACGAAGGACTGAGAATGCTTTGATAAGTGATGCTGGTAGAATGTCCTTTGGCATTTTTCACTGTGCTGTCCTATCCTTGATAATCACAACTAAGCTTGTCTTTCTGTGGCAAGGACACCATTCTAAGGACAAATACATTGATTATCAACAGCATTAGAGGCAAGCTGCATTACTCATGGTTTTTGTAACAACTGGATTTTGAGATGGTCAAACTTATTCAAAAGCAATTTATTTTAACTTTTGAATCGTCCCAAAGTGGACAGGCAACAGCTTCCATCACAGATTCACTAGCTCCCCAATAATTGTGTCTAATTTTACTTTATATACCCAATATTTAGCATAGTGCCCAACATCCAGAGTATTCTCAGTAAGTGTTTATTAAATAGTCAAATGGATTAAATAATTCTACCAGGGGCATACCCTCCAAACACCTGATTCTTTCT
Organism: Cynocephalus volans; assembly: GCF_027409185.1. Taxonomy (NCBI): domain Eukaryota; kingdom Metazoa; phylum Chordata; class Mammalia; order Dermoptera; family Cynocephalidae; genus Cynocephalus; species Cynocephalus volans. The sequence goes on from NC_084474.1 coordinate 89,006,167, forward strand.
CATCTGCTTGCTATCAGTTTCCCCAGAGTTCAGACAGTGCTGACTTCTCTCACTGATAATGGTCCCCTTCTTCCTTCCACCATAGATCATAGGACACCTGTCTTCTAGGAAAGGAAAGTCCAGTTTCCTAACAGCCCGGGTTTCTAATACACTCACAAGAGCAGGCGTAGTTTGCTCCCCTTACGTCTGTGGATAACAATGTGCTCTCCCTTCATAATGTAAACAGGACAGCAGACTTAAAATATAAATAATGACCTGAAGGCAAGGTAATGTGAAATCATTTCATAGCCGATGGACCATTATTCCTCACTATCATCAATGCATCTAAAACAGGCTCTCCTATCACCTTGTTCAACCGCCATCATAAAATTAATTACCTCTGGATAGACCCCATTTAATTGCTCATAAAATTGATCTTACTTTTCAGATTTTATGGCAACTAGTATGTCATCGACAAAAGTGCCTGGAATAAATGGGATGCTTATTTTCTACTTGAAATAAAATAAAATAAACCTACGATGGATGTAGGAGCCTCTGGCACTTTGCCTCTTGTAATGCACACGTGCAGGCAGCTACTTAGCACACCTAAAGATCTTTCCTGGGGGGCCTTTTCATTTTCAAAAAATAATAGAAAAGATATTTTGATTCAATTAGAAGATTAAATGCATTTCATTCAAACAAGTGCAAGGACTAATGCTATTGTTCATGCATTTTTTCATTCCTTTACTTAGTCTAGAGGCAGTTTGGTTATGGAAAATACGTGTGATTTAGAATTAGGAAAACCTGAATTTTAATCTTGTTTCTTCTCTGTAATAATCACTTACCCCAGGACAATTACCTTCTCTGAGCTACAGGTATATCTTTAGTAAATTAATTATAATTATATTTATTTCATAGGCTGTTGTTAGGATTAGATGAGATGATGAATACAAAACACCTAATGAAAGTCTTGGTTTTAAGAAGACATTTAATCAGTGTTAGATGCCATGATATTACTACTGCTGCTATTAATAAACCCACCAGGAAATGAGCATGCATCAAAGTGAGACGGCATGATGGAAAGACGCTGGATTGTGGTAGATCAGTGTTTGGATTCCAAGTATGATTTGCAATCTATATATCCTTAGGTGAGTTACTTAATCTCACTCATCCTCCACAAGTCTCAGATATAAATGGGAATTTTAACACTTAACTTACAGGATCAGATGAGAGCTAGACAGAGGGGCAGGATTCTAACCTGAGGGGGGAAAAAATCGTTGAGGTCTGCAGCTGAACGGAGCTCAGGATCAGGTGATTCTACTCCACTGGCAGGAGTGGCCCAGAAGGCTGGCCTGGCTAAGAATCCAATCTGAGGTTGGTGTGTCCACGGTACACCTTTCTATCTTTTCCTATAAAGGCTTATGCCTCACTATTTAGCTCCTTAAACTACAAGTTTCAGTTGAAGAAGATTCTGTTCCTTTTAGTACCAAAATTTGACCCATGTGTTTCCATCTGTTTGGAACACTTACATCCTGCTTCCACTTTAACATCCTTTCACTTAGACCTTCCTATTTACCCTGACAGTCTAGAGGATATGCCATTTCCTCCTCCGAATCTTTTCCTAGCCCTCAAGTCTAGGTGAGATACCTTTCTTTACCAGCATGCGGTTCCCCTTCCATAATGCTTACCACACTGCCTTACGAGAGCCTGGTTGTCCAGCTATCACGTATAAACATAAACTACGTCAACTTACGTGTTTGTCTTATTCGTCTCTATGTTCAGGGCAGGCTCTCAGGAAAGAGATTTGTTGAATTATTAGAAGAAATATATACCAGGATGAGAAGCTCATAATCTGACAAATCCTTGAAGGGTTGCCTAAGTTTAGAGCTCAGAGCAAGCCCCAGACTAGATCACCTAAAGGTCTAGAGAGTCAAGCAGTCAGAAGTAGATCAGGAAAAAGCGATGGAACTGGCCTAGAGGAAAGACATAAAGAGGATTTGGACATCTGCTACTTTTATTACAAAGTCTCCTTTTAGCTGTGTTGTAAGGGCAGATGTGCTGGTCTTAGAGGTCTTACATGAAGGGGCTTAAACAAGGGGCTGGGAAAGAAAAAAGACAAGCAGGTCCCTACTGGCATCATCTATGAGTTTCTACAGGAGGTACATGACACAGTATATTTGATCAAGGGCATTAATTATAGAGAAAGATGCTTTTGGCACTAGACAAGCCAAGTTAACTATAATACTACCAGACTTCTCAGGATCTTTATAAAGTTAATATCAATTTCTAAGCTCCCATCATTTACCAAACACCATGGCCATATAAATCCTTATAAATCCTCTTTTTTTTAATGGATAATTTCAATGAAGCCCATGAGGCATTGGTTTAGAAAATACAGCTCTATAGTATTCTTAGTGGTTTGTATTATTTTTATGACTGCTACCATTTTATGTATTTATTTATAACTTGCCTTGTTTTAGGAAAGATTTAAAGCGATTAGTACATGAATGATCATTATAATTTAGCTGTGCTTTGGGCTTTTTACACTAAATGTTTTGTTTGACCTGGAATTAAAATCTTCTTTCATAAATTCTCTTGAAAGTATCAGAAGTTATTACTACTTCCTAGAAAAAAAGGGGTTTCAGAGGTATTAGCAAGCTGGCTCAGGAAGGTGGGAAGGTGAATTAGTGTTTCCAGAATCCTGCCTGGGAGTTTTTGACCTCGAATGCAAGGTTGCCCCTAGAGCCTTGTAGGACAGGGCCAGGGAGGAGACTGGCATGTAGGAACCCAGAAGAGAGGAGAGTTTGAATCATAGTTCTACCAGGTACAGTTGCCTGACCTTGAAAAAACTTTCTTAATTTTCTGAGGTCTCAATTTTATTGTATGCAAAGCTTAAAATAATATTATCTACATCAAAGGCTGTTGAGAAGATTCAATGAAGTAATGATGATGGACTCTCCAGCATGTGGGAGAAGCTCAGTTAATACTGGGCACAGTGGCGATACTGCCATTGCACAGATTCTCATCTGTGGGCTTTCCCTAGAGCCAAGTTTTGCGGCTCCTTTCTATTTTGGTCAAGCTCTTACTCTTCCCTGAATACTCTCTTTCTCCATTTACTCGGATGACATTTCCTGCCATTTCTGGGAGGTCTCCCTGAAGACCGGAGGAAAAGTTAAGAGTTTTGTCTGTACCTGGTCTCCTAAGGTACTACCCTCTCTTCTTCAGCTAAGACCTGCCAGATCTGGTGGGGGAGATAGAACGAAGTTGCCCCACAGGAGACCTTGTGCAACGTGCTGGTGGATGAAGGATGGTACTTAGTGTCTGATTGCTGGTGTGAGTTTTCCGCACAGAAAGAAGAGGTAAAAAAAAAAAAACCCTACAATATTCCTCCTACGTGCTGCACACACCCACCTGTTCTCAACAAGCAGATCCAGGAAGCTCAGAAGCTGCTAGGTTGCACTGTGTATTTAAACAGTCCAGCAATGGCCCAAATCAGTAAAGTACGCATTTCATTTATTTAATTGACTGTCACTCCTCACCCTCTTTTTTTTTGGCAGCAGGTTATTTTTGTATGTTATTTCATATTCACAAAATGGTGCTCAGTTTTTAAATGATGATACTTTGATTCAGTAATTTCCCTTTCAGAATATGTTCTATGAAAATAATTTAAAACGCAAGTAAATATTCATCCCAGTAGTATTTATACTAATGAAAAACTGGAAACATCTACCATATACAATAAAGATGAAAGTTTTAAATTTTTTGGTTCTTTTATGTGATGCAATCTTATTCAGGCTAAAGGGGACATTTTTAGTAACAACTTATTTTATAATGTTAATTGAAAAAGATCATGACACAAAAACTTTTTAAAGAGGAAGTTCGTACTTGTATAATAAACTGAAAATTGAAAAGTTCTGAAGGGTAACGCAACACAATGTTAAGTCAGTCACTATTTTGTTGAGTCAATCATGATTGATTTTTAAAAATATACTTTTGATACTTTCTCCATCTTCCTGAGAAGAATGCACACACATATTCCTTTTAGAAACACAACACATATAGACAATCTTTTAAATAAGAGTACAACATATCAAAATTTCTGGCTGCAAGGATTTGATAATGGGTGCAGAGAATGAATAACTCGAAGCTCTGAGAGAGGTGGTAACAGGTCCATTAGATGCTTGTTCATTCATCCACATTAAGTTTTGAAGGAATGAAACAAAGTGATAAAACTGAGAAGAGCCAGGACATGGTTCTGGGGACAAACAGGGCTTCCTGAGTCTGAGGAGCTGATCCTGACTGCGTCGCTAAAACAACTGGAGGAGCGGACATAACTTGGACTTTGGCTCTGGGTAAGGCTGACAGCCAAAACCTGCTCCTCAACCTCCTGTGTGCATAGCCTTGGGAATGTAACTGAACATATTTGGTTCTCAGTCTTTGTATTTGTCAAATGGCAATAGCATAATATTCAGCACATCATTCTGAGGGTGGAGATGATCTGTAATTACAATGCGGTTATTATTGTCATAGCCAATATTTTACTGAATGCTTTCTGTAATCTAGGCACTGTGTTTATTTAATCTTTACAACTGCAGATTAGGTAGAATAGCTATGATTTTTATTTCTGTTCTGCAGATGAGAAGATGGATGTTTCATCAGTTTCTCCCTTTGTTTTTGCTTCAGCCCATAGAAAGGGAGCCACTGCACCTTCCCCTCCCTTGTATTCATCCCCTTGGGCAGGATTGTGGCTCCTGTGGTTGGTGATATTGGGGGGCGGAGGCGTGGGCTGTGCATAACGGCAGCTCCATCTGCTCCCTACTCCTCCTTTCATGGGAGACACTCACGGGACTAATCGGCAGTTTTCCTCTGTTCCTGGGGAGAGAGAGGTTTTGGAAGAACCATTTTGACCTTGCATCTGTGGCACATACTTCAACTGCCATGTGCTCTATTTTCATTTCCTCCTTGATCTTATACCTAGATCTGTTCAAAACAAGGATAGAAATAATGCACACCACCACGCCCTAAGAAATACCTACCAAAGGCCTACTGTTAATGATTGACAGACGCAGCATCCTTGAAGGCTGTGATTGGCTGGTTGTGGTTACTCAGCAACTGTTAATTCTGGGGGACACTCAATAGTGTGTATGTTGGGTCAGATAGGCTTCCATGCCCAAATGGGGAGAGTACTCATATTAAATCAGTTTGCTACTGTCACTTGTATTTAGAGTGAGCTGGTTCTTCTTACTTCAGCTGATGCTGTGTGTACCCTTGGTGAAGATGTTTTGTTGCTTTAGGGGTGTGGAGTGTGAAGAAGCTGTCCCACTTTTTCAACATTGTTTTCAGCTGCAAACCACACCTTTTATCCAAGCCACTATTGCTCCCAGAGTGCTGGCTCTGAATGAGGTTCAGATATATGTCTCTATGAAGATCCTAAACCCTGTTGACTTTCCACCCCAGAGAGACACATCCATACAGTTGAAGGCAGCTCTTATTATTTTAACCTCAAACTACCAACAATCTTCTGGCATCCCTCCCAAGAGTATAGAATTATCCTGTAGCCATGACAGGGTGGGTTACCTGTGCGTTTATCAGGATGTCCTATATCCACTGCCCAATTTGCCTTTCCTTCAGCTACTCAAAGATGATTTATTTCTCAGACAACAACATAATTTTCTGACACATCTACTAGGGCAGAAAAATTAAACACACACACATACATGTCCTCTAAAATACATATAAAATAATACTTTATGTTTTTTTACAAGCTATGTTGCTTGCCCAATATTTGAGTAAAACTATGGACCAAGGAAAGTATGACTTTGTAAGTCCCCTATACTCTGTAGAGTCTTTTGCATTAATCCCATTGCAGAAACAGGGATCCACCTGCTAAGTGTTAAGAAGAGGAAATTAAATGTGGTATTAGCAAAGCACGTGGCTTAAAGTGAGTGCTAAAGAAATGGCAAAATGTTACAAAAATGAAACAGCATAGGATATGATTTTCCTTCACATCTGGGATTAGGCAGATATTGAAACTTTATTTGCTGATGGTCAAGAGAAAGGAAGAGGGGAACTTCTACTGTGGAGCCTACTATGTGTGACCCAACATGCTTAGTGTTTTCCTCATATCACCAGAAAGTTGAACTTGTAGGATTTGCAGAGTCTAGTAAAAACTGCTTTTTTTTTTTTTTTTTTTTTGCTTCTCACCATTCCTTTTTAAGCCTATTTAGTGCTGACAATCTTTCCTCTACCTCTGGGTGAAAACACAGTTTCCTTGACTTCTTAGTTACACTTAAAAGATGCTGAGTTGCAAACACAGTCTAAAGTTAGCAAATGAATATGTCCAGTCCCCATGAATTATAACTTGGAAAGCTGAAAGCTTATTAGTGCTTACTCATATCCAGCTCTTTCCTTCCTGGACACACAGGAAGCTAACATTTCTCAGCTTCCATTGTAATTAGGTTTGCTGCAAACTTGTTGAATTCTGGCTATTGGGATATGGGAAAAAGTGAAACAGGGTGAAGCAGAAGTAAAAGAGTCCGGCCCACCTTCTGTTGCCAACATATACACGTACCACTGTCACAATATAGGTGCATTATATGAGCAGAAATAAAGCTGGCATTGCTTTTGAACTATTCATTTAAAGTGAGAGAGGGTGGTATAATCCTAGTACTCTTTTTTCTACCTGGCATTTCTCTCTACAAAGTCATAAAATAATTTTCTGATCCTACCAAGCAAAGGAGAGAGTGTAAAGGTAAGGCAAACAAGAAATTTCTTATCTGGTGTTGTCTGAAGATTCTTATTTGGCAGATAAGTACAACTTGCCCTTCTGTGGGTGCTTTGATGAGTTCCTTAGAAACTTGCTTGCTGAGACTCTGTCCTGCACCTCCCATGACATAGCCTACTTTGGTTGTCTCCTCTCAAATCACTCCTGGGCTTCTGCCCTGGCAGAAAAAGTCATAGCCCATGACTGCTGGGTTTAATCACCCTGGAATGCTGTCCTTTGGGGCAGGACTTCTTTAAAAATGATCCCAGCTTCCCATCCTACCTCATGTGGTCCCGAAGCCACATGCATGTTTGATGGATTCTCAGAGGAGGGCAGTTGCTTCCCAGACAAGGCTCTTCATCCTGCAGCTTAAGGTCATTATAACATCTTCAGGATAAAGGAAATGTGGTACATTTACACAAAGAAATGCTACTAAGACATAAAAAAGAATGAAATTCTTCCATTTGCAGCTCCATGAATGAACTTGGAAAAAATTATGTTAAGTGAAATAAGCAAAGCACAGAGATAGAAATACCACATGTCCTCACTTATAAGTAGAAGCTGAGAGAGAGAGAGAGAGAGAGAGAGAGAGAGAGAGAGAGAAAGAGAGAAAGAAAGGAAAAGAAAGAAAGAAAGAAAGAAAGAAAGAAAGAAAGAAAGAAAGAAAGAAAGAAAGAAAGAAAGAATAATCACAATAATACGAACTTTTGGGAGGGAACAGAACTATGGTTACTAGAAGTGAGATGGGGGATGGGGAGGGGAGTTAGTGAGAAATTGGTTAATGAACACAAAGAATGAATCCGTTTTATAATAATGAATGTACTAATTATCCTGATTTGAACATCACATATTGTACACAAGTATTGATATTCATCTCTGTACCCCACAAATATGTATAATCAATTATGCTTCCATAAAGAAAATAAAAACAACAACAAAAAAGGCATTCTCAGGCAGGGGCCAGCACCCATCCCTGCGTCCCTGCCTCAGTCGCAGGGACACATGCCAGACCTAACTGTGCTGTTAAAGCTTTCTTATGAGGCTCCCACCCCTCCACACTTGCATCAGCCCCAAAGTCCTTCTCAAAAGCCCCGTCACAGAATGCTCCAGCATCACTACTCGGCCACCCTTTTTTGTCCTCATTTTGTGATAGCCGCATCACCAGTTATTTTTCCATGATGTTCTGTCTCCAATTCACTGTAGAACATAGCATCTGTTGAATTCATGCCCTGTGAAGCATGAAGAGTACCATTCTACCATCCCGTTACACATACATTGCCTCATTTAAATGCCACACGTGCCCCGTGAGTTATATTAACTCTGACTTCACAGAGGAGAAACCTAAATTTCAAGGAGGTTAACAGGGCCACATAAGCCAGAACATATGAAAAAAAGGATTCTGTCTGTTTGTCATTTCTGCATCACTAAATATACAACAGTGCCTGGCACATTGGATATGATTGAGGTTTTTTTCCTGTATCAATAAACGATATCAAGGATTTACAGATCAATTGCTATTTACTCATTACCACTGTTTCTCAGTCTTGGCATTGTTGATATTTGGGACCAGTTAATTCTTTGTTGTGGGGGCCTGTCTTACACGTTGTAGGACGACTAGCAGCATCCCTGGCCTCCCGCTAGTGGTGACAACCAAAAATGTCTCCAGTCATTGTCAAGTGTCATCTGGGGGACAAAATTGCCTAGGTTGAGAATCACTGCTCGACACTGGTGTTTTCCCATGTGTGTCCTGCAGACCATAAGTAGTAGGTGAGTGGTTTAAGGTGATTGATGAGGGGACGGTGGAAGACAGTCCTTAGAGGTCTGGGTTACTATCTACAATCGACCCTCTGTATCAGCAGGTTCTACATCCAGACATTTAACCAACCATGGATCGAAAATATTTCAGAAAAAATAATAAAAAATAACAGTATAACAATAAAAAATAATAAAATTAATAACAATACAGTATAATAACTATTTAAATAGTGTTGACATTGTATTAGATACTATAAGTGATCTAGAAGTGATTTAAAGTACATGGGAAGATGTGCATAGTTTATATGCAAATACTATTATGCTATTTTATGAAGGGACTGGAACAGCCATGGTTTTTGGTATCCACAGGGTCCTAGAACCACTCTCCTGCAGATACCAAGGGATGACTGTAAATGAAAAAGACGACTGCAAATGAAAATATAGTGTTTCAGCTCATTTAATACATAGGATTTTAGGAAATTGATTCTCAGGGCAACTAGAGTCAGGAAAAGATAATTTTTAGATTCATTTTGCTCCATGAAGGTGGACCTGATCCTCAGAATTTCAGCTTAAACCAAGATGTACTATATTTCTTTTTACTTTAATTTCTACTTATGAAGTTATATGTTTTTAATTTGTGGCCAGTAAGCTTCCTCTTTCTGGCAGAGAATGTCACTTGATCACCAAACCCTCCCTTTCCACCCCTCCTCTCCTTCTTGGACTTAACTACATTTCTCGGATTCCTTGCATTTAGGCATATACCTGGGACTACTTGTAGTAAATGGCATTGTTTAAAAATGCAATGTGCACTACTTCAAAGCCTAACACATTGGGACTTCCTACTCACGATTCTTCATTCTCTTTTACTCACAGATTGGCTGATATGGGGATAAACACCAGGGACATTTTGGAAAATGTACATGGAAGACCACCAAGACACAAACTGGAAGAAATGGGTCTTGAACCAATGCTGGAAAGAAGGTTGCACAAGACAGTTTCCTGGAGAATATCCATCTTTGAATGTCTCACAAAAAGAAATAAACTTTTACCCCATTGAGCCTCTGGGATTTGGCAATTTGTCTCTTACAGCAGCTAGTGTTACCAGAATTAACACAAGCTTCACATGGACTTGAATAAGGAAAAATGTGAGCAGACATACAGAAAAAATATTTAGTTAATTATATCTCAGGTGATCCATAGATATGGTAAAACTCTCCAAGGCAATACACAATGATGGATCGTTAGACTCAATAAAGACAAGGATGTGAAGAAGAGCGTGATAAATGCCTGGAATTCTTTTCTTTTGAACCTTTCCTGATCTCAGAAAAGAAGGGAAAATGTAATTGAAACTCTTTGACAAGACCCAGTGATATGCTCACGTGATATGCTCTGCTTTGAAGAGAACCAGGAAGAGTTAACACTTTTTGCAGAAAGGCTGAGTCTTTATGAGTCTTTGTCAATCCAAGGCTTCTTCAATCTTATTTCCTACTGTTGGGGTCCTGGAAGTGGTCATTTTGTCAACATTTCAATGTCCATAATTTCTGAACTGTCACTTGTCTCTTTCTTTTTTCACTTACAAACTATCCACAAGTTCATCACTTTCTTTTAATACTTTCCTAAAGCCAGCTAATAGAAACCAGCACACACTCTCACTCTGACTACTCGTAGACACTTTTTCCAGTGCTACATACTTAATTAGCACATGTTCTGCCCCAAGTTAAAGCAAGCAACATTTTTAATTGAAATTTTTATTAAGACAATTACGAATTCACACACAGTTGCAATAAATAGTGCACAGATATCTCTTATACACTTTTCCCAGTTTTCCCTCCTGGCAAAATTTTGCAAAACTATATTAAATATCACAACCAAGTCATTGACATTGTTGCTATCCACTGGCCTTAATTTAGATTTCCACAGTTTTACTTTACACATGTGTGTACATCAAGTTCTATACAATTTTATAATTCTTGCAGGTTCATGTATCCACCACTACAGTCAAGACATTGAACAGTTCCAACACCCCAACCCTTATGGTAGGTGGTCTTTTACAACCATTCCCGTTTCCTTACTTCTCCCACCCAGCTCTGTCACTAACTCCAAACCACTAATCTGTGCTCCATTTCTAAAAGTTTGTCATTCCAAAATGCTATATAAATGGAATAATACAGAATGTAACCTTTTGGAATTGACTCTTTTCACACAGTGTAATTTCCTGGAGATTCATCTAAGTGTTTGTTTATCCCCTTTTATTGACATGTAGTATTTGCATGTTCTGTATGTACCACAGATTGTTGACTATTCACTCTTCGAAGGACATCCAGGCTGATTCTAGTTTTTGGCTATTTCAAATAAGGTTACTATGAATATTCACGCATAGGTTTTGTATGAACATTAGTTTTTATTCTTCTGGGATAAATACTCAAGTATGCAATTGCCTGGTTGTAGAGTAATTTTATGTTTGGTTTTACAAGAAACTGGTGAACTGTTTTGGAGTCAGTGTATCATTTTACATTCCTAACAGCAACATATGAGTGATTCACTTTCTTGTGTAGTCACCATCATTTTGTTTTCACTTTTTAAAAATTAATTTCACCCCTTCTGATAGGTATATAGTGATACTTCATTCTTGTTTTAATTTGCATTTCTCTGATGACTAATGGCTAATAATGTTGAACAGTTTTTATGTGCTTTTTGTTATATGTATATCCTCTTCAGTGAAATATCTCTACGTGATTTTGCTTTTTGTTTTAGCTGTTCTGTTTAGAGAGTCCTTTACATATCCCATATACTAGTCCTTTGTCAGGTTTGAAGTTTACAACACTTTCTCTCAGTCTGTAGATGTCTTTTCTTCCTTTTCATATGGGTTGTCAAAGAACAAACAACTTCTTTTTAATTTTGGTGGGGTCCAATTTACTAATTTTTCCTGTTTGGATTACGCTGTTGGTGTCTAATCTAAGAACTCTTAGGCTATTCCTATATCCTAAGGATTTCCTACTTTTTTTTTTTTTCCTAAAAGCGTTATAGTTTTGTGTTTTATATTTAAGTCTGTAATTAATTTTGAGTTAATTTTTGTGTAAGGTTTAGGTGAAGGTATATTTTTGTTTGTTTTGGTTTTTGGCCTGTGGATGCCTAAACGTTACAGTGTCATGTGCTTGAAAGGCCACCTTTCCTACCTGAGATTGCGTTTTTGCCCTTGTCAACCTCAGTTGAACACATTTGTGTGGATCTGTTTCTAGGATTGTTATCTTACTCTATTGATCTATGTGTCTATCCATTTAGTAACACCACATCATCTTAATTACAGTAATTAATTAATTACTGTAGCTATATAGTAAGTCATTTCCACTAATATTATTGGATTCATCCAGTGAGATATTTTCTGTTACTGTATTTTTCAGTTTTTTAATTTCCTTTTGGCTCTTTTTATATAACTTCTATTCCTTTGCTGAGATTTTTTTTCATTTGTTTTAAGAAAATTTATAATTTAATATAATTACATTTTGAAGCATTTTTTAAACAATTACTTCTTCAAAATCCTTCTTATGTAATCCCAATATCTGGTTCATACTGGTATGGCATCAGGTCATTGTCTTTTCTTGTTCAAGTTCTAATTTCCTTGGGTTTTGGTATTACAAGTGATTTTCAGTTGTATCCTGGACATTTTGTTTGTTATGTTAGAATACTTTTGCTCGTATTTGAATCTTTTATTTTAGTAAGAAGTCACTTAGTTTAGGTTTGGAATGCAGGCTACAGTCTAATTTGTGGGGTGTGGTTCCAACAGCAGTTTAATTTGCAGCATCTTTGTGGTGTTATTTTCATATGCTTGATGAGGTACTGCTGGGGTCTCACTAGTGCTGGATAGTGCTCCTAAGGGTGTGAAATGTTTCCCCAAGTCTAGATCCCGGGTGTCTTTATTGGTGAGGGGTATAGTGGGATCCACTTAAGACTATACTTTCAGGGATCATTTCTATAGTTCGCTAGTGGGATCCACTTACTGGAGTCTCTGGGTCTTCTGGTGTGTCTGGATGGGGAAGGAGGGTCTTGCGCCTGTGGGGACAAAGAGGCTTCCTGAACCTGGCCATTTGCTTTCCTAGGTCACTCCTGCCTTTGTGCCTGACTCCCTGAGAATCTTTCAGTGGAAAAGGCATTGTGAGGCCCAGTGCAGAGGGAGAGCTCTTTGCCTAGCCTCATTATTTTGGGGGCTATCAGTAAATCCCTCTTGCCAGTGGTGCTGGGATAACCCGATGTTGTCGGAGAGGCTCCCGTGGGATCCAGGAGCAGAATTAGCCTACTGGGCTGTCTTCTATGGCCGAGTCATGGACTGGTAGACTCTAGTTCTGGGTGCCATTCCTCTGCTGGGTGACAGGATACGAGATGCCCTGCTGCTGTGCTGTCCTCCAGTCCTGAAATCCCAAACCAGCTCACTTTCTTCTTACACCTCTCAGGTTCCTTGTTTGGTTGTCTCTTCTGCCAGTTCCAGGGTTCACAGTGGTGCTGACTGGAGAGGAACAAGGAAAAACTATGCCATCTGTATCGGTCTGTTTCTGTTGCTTATAACAAAATACCTGGAACTAGGTGATTTGTAAGACAACTAAATTGACTGCCTTACAGTTTCTGAGGCTGGGAAGTCCAAAGTCCAGGGAACACAGCTGTGAGGATCTTGCTGGTGGCAACTGTGGTGCAGGGTGTCGCATGTGAAAGGGCGGAGCAGAGAGAGAGAGACAGACTGTCCTCTCTCTTCTTTTAATGCCCTCAGAACCACACCCCTGACCACCATTTTTAATCCATTCACTAGGCATGGTCCTACAATCTAATCATCTCTTCAAGGATCCGCCTTTCAATTACCATAATAAGATTTCCCACCCTCTTAACAGTCACAGTGGGGGCTAAGTTTCTAATACATAAAACTTGGGGGACACAATTCAAGCTTCAAGGAGTTTGGGGGGCACATTCAATTCACTACACCATCTTACTCAGGCCAGAATCCCAAGCAACATTTTTATCAAGTGTTTTGCCATGATATGTGTGTGCCCTGTCCTTCTATCTTCTGATATATGTTCATGCATCATAATAAGTCATCTATCTGAAGTACTTTTCTCTGCCTCAAATAGCATTTGTCCTTTTCTGAAGACACGCGTATTGCTCTCTATGGCCTATTGATGTAAACACATCATCCCCCACCTAACAAATAAGACGTTCCATAGTCAGGCCATCCTCTCCCTATTTTATTATTAATTCCTCCCACACATGCACCTTATGGATGTTCCTGCCTTTATTCAAATTGCACCTTCTACCTGGAATGCCCTTTCCCCTCTGCTTCCTTAGACATGCTTATGGGATTTCACCAACTGTTTTCAATGATTGGGAAAGTCAGGGTCAACTTATAAAAGAATGTGAATGCCAAGTTAAGATTTTTGGACTTTAGCCTGTAGGTAAAAGCAATTCCCTTGCTGGCCTCAATCTTCTGAGAACCCTTATTAGTGGTTACTGAGGTTGCACTCCTCTGGGTTACTTGATTTGTAAAGAGGGAAGCATGCCTCTCTGCTTTGTTTTGGAAGTCAGTTGACATTCGGTTATTAGACTAATCTAAACTGTGTTTTCCAACAAATGTCTCAAGGGAAGGTTTCCAATTCACTTTGGCTACTTAAAAGAAGTTGTCAGAGTAAATTAAGGTCTCTGTTCTTGTTCAGGCAGTGGATGTCTCCAGAATAATACCTGTTGGCCTTTCTCAATAAGCAGAATACCCTTGTTTACAATCTGATTGGGCCACAAGAAAGTGGCTCTTTAGTAGAGAAATAATCCACCCCAAAATATAACTGCCATGGATTTATGTGCCTATTACGTTTAAGAAACTAGATGCTAGAAAGTGTATGAAAATGTACAATACAGCTTCTGTGTTCAGCAAGTACAACATGCTTATTCACTCGTGCATTCACTTTTCAATTACCTTTTCATTCATTGACTCAATATTTACTCATTGCCACTTATATGCCAGTTGTTTTGTTAAATTCTGGTGTTATAATGAACAAGGCTTGACATCCCTTGGGAAGCTCATCACCAAATCAGAAGACAGGTTCTTAAATAGAGTCTTATAAAAGCATGTGTTCAGTGGTGTATTGCCACAGTCACCATAGCCATGTAGAACCCTATAAAAATGTAGAGAGGAGATTCTAATCAAAATGCAGAAGAGTGGAGCATCATGGAAAGGTCCTAGAGGCAGTTTTAAAGGATGAGTAGAAACTAAGGCAGAGGGAGTAGAGCACAGTCGAGCATCCTCTCTCAGGTGGAGAGGAGAGGGCACAGGCTGGAAGGAGAGAGGGAGCAGTCAGTGAGAGATGGCCTTGGACAGGTAGGCCAGGAACAGTTATTAGCAAGCCTCAGTGGCTATGATTTGCATCATATTTTGCTGTTCACAACTTGCTTTGATTATCACACAAAGATCCTTGATAATTGATTTAACTCATGAGGCTCAATATACAAAAGTAATACAAGAATCTATGAAATTAAGTGCCTACCTGTATTAATCCCTTTTCTGTCACTTAATACCTGAAACTGAGCAATTTGTAAGAAAACAAAATTTATTTCTTACAGTTTTGGAGGTTGAGAAATCCAAGGTCCAGGGGATGTATCTGGCAAGAGCCTTTTTCTTGACAGTCACTCTGTACAGAGTCCCGTGGCAACGCAGGATGTCACAGACTGAGAAAGGCATTAGCAAGAGAGTGAATGTGCTCTCCCTACAGAGCCATCAGAACCACCCCCTGATAATCCACGGAACCATTAACCCATCACTCCGGGAATGGATTAGTCCATTCATGGGGGCACAGTCCTCATGACCAAATCACCTCTTAAAGGCCCCAACTTTCAAATACCATAGCAGGATTTCCCACCCTCTGAACACTGTTACAATATCAAGTTTCCAACACATGAACTTTTGGCGGACATTCAACCCATTGCACTACCTGACTGCCTTTTTCCTTCCCTGTCTTTTCTTTCCTTCTTTCATTGGCTTATTTGTTTGTTTTTCTCTTCCTTCCTTCTCCCTTCCCTCTCTTTCTTCCTTCATTCGACAAATATTTATTGAATACCTACAAAGTACCATGAACAATATTAGGCAACGGGGGACAAACCTGAACAAGAGCAACCATAAAAGTCCCTAACATCTGCTATTATAAATTTAGAAAAAAAAATATGTGTATTAACAGGCAAATATTTAAATATTTAAAATCATGTGAGTCAAAAAACATGTTAGAAAGAAAAAATTAGAGACTGAACTGGTGGATGTAATAATGAGCTTTATAATATCTAGATAAAAAAATGTTCCAATAAAGTGACGTTTTAATTGGGGTTCAAAGGCAGGAGAGCCTCCCACCCTGCCCCTACCCAAGACATAGTTTCAGAGGAAATTGCAAAGTTCAAAGTACTGGAGTGTAGAGTAAGAAGATCAGGAAACAGGCTGGTGCAGACAGGGCATAGTGAGAGAGAAGAAATGTGGTGAGAATGGCAATACACAGGGGCTGGGTCCTGTAGGGTTCTACGGACCTGAGTCAGGGATTTGCATTCTATTTTAATTTTAATGGGAAGACATGGCTAGTTTTAGCTGTGGACCAACATTGCCTGATTTGTATTTTTAAAAGCACACTCTGAGTGCTATGTGGAAAATAGAATGTAGCAGACACTGACATTAAAGGTCTGGGACCTGTTGCAGCAATCCTGGTGAGGGGTGACAGTGGTCACACTATTAACTCCTAGGTTTCTGGATGTATGACTGGATGAGGAAAATGCAGTATATATACACAATGAAATACTACTTAGACATAAAAAAGAATAAAATTCTGCCATTCACAGCAACATGCATGAGCTTGGAGATAATTATATTAAGTGAAATAAGCCAGTCATAGAAAGAGAAATACTGCATGTCCACATTTATAACTGGGAGCTAACAGAGAGAGAGAGAGAGAGAGAGAGAGAGAGAGAGAGAGAAAAGAAAAAAGAAAAAAGAAAGAAAGAAAAAAAGAAAGAAAAAGAAAGAAAGAACAATCACAGTAATATGTCGAACTTTCAGAAGGAGAGAACAGAACTTGGTAACTAGAGGTGGGAAAGGGGGAGGTGGAGGGAAGTTGGCAAGAAACTGGTTAAGGCTCACAAAGAATGATCACGTTTTGCAATGATGAATATGCTAATAATCCTGATTTGAACATCATATATTGTACACAAATATTGATAGTCAACTCTCTACCCCACAAATATGTACAATCCATTATGTTTCAATAAATTTTTTTTTTTTTTTTTCCCAATAAAAATTTTTTTAATTAAAAAAAAAACCTGGATCGTGCTATTTTCTGAAATGGGGAAGACAGTGGAGTACGGCTCTTTCTCCCCCTACCCACCCAGAGGCTTACAAATGTAAGTACTTATTTCACGCTCACATTGCACACTGCAGCTGTGGGCTCTGTGAGGCTCTGGTTGAGTTTGGGTCTGATTATTCAAGTCTGCAGGCTAAAGGAGCAACTCCCCAATCAGAAACATAAAGTTTTACCAGATTCCTTTGCAGCTAGGGCAGCTAGACATATTACCTGCCTCTTTCAGTGGGATGAGCTCATTGAAGACTTCAGTTCAGACATAGCATCCTAGAGAGGGGTAGATGTACAAAATCCATTTCCTCAAGACAGACATCTGATGTTCAGCAATGTCAGTAAGGGCTGAAGGTCCTCAGTGAGAAGATCCCTTTTATAGTATATTTATTTTCTTTTACTGACATTCCTGGGAAGATCCAGGGATCTGTTTAGGGCATGTTCATGTTATGAATCATTAAAGAAGAAATGCCAAAGGAACAGTAGGTTATATAAGTCAGGGGCTCAGAGATGAGGGTTGGGCTAGATATATCAATTCGGTAGTTAACAGCATAAATAGGCACTGAAATACATGAACGTAGAGGAAGAAGGAAAAGATGGTGAATGTCTAGAAAGAAAGTGATGGTACGAAGACTGACCATCAAGTTGGTAATATTATTGTGCAAAATGTAAACCCACGTCTATTGATGGCACAATCCTGGGTATTGGGTTTTTTGGGGGAATAATATATTATTGAACCCCAAATAAATACTCCAAACTCTCTGGAACTGTCATGAGCCAACAATTCAACTTATCCAAATGTCAACTACAGTGGGGAAAAATATACACATACACACGCATGCACACACACACACACACACACACACATGCACACAGAATACAGACTCACTTATTAAACTGGATTAATAGGTTTCAGGCCAAAGTCCTTGATTAATAACAGCCTCCTATAGATGAGGCTCCAGCAAGTAAGTATTGGCTTAAGTAAATCAATTATTTTGTCAGTATTAGTTAGATAAACAGCCGTTTTGCAGGTAGATGGGTAGTAGGAGAGCAGAAAGGACATTTAAATAAAAGTCGTAGTCTGGAAGAGGTATGAAAGCATGAAGTTGCGATGTTGAGAATGCTCGGTTCTCTTTGAGCCTGAAGTTGCAGAGGGAAACAGCAAAGGCTTTGACTTTGTGTGGGTTTCACAGAGTCACACAGGGAGTAGCAAGTGGGAGATCTGAATTCAGTTCTCTTGGCTCTTAGAACCTGGGCTTTGTTTTCTCATCTGTAAAATTCAGGTTGCTGTGAAGATTAAATAACAAAGTTGCAAAAGGAACTATCTCTTGAAATGAACTGGCTGTGGGGCTTTCAGTAAGTAAGTAGTAGGTTCTCAGGTCTTCACTCTGTAAAGCAGCCCAGAATCACTAGATATGCAGCTCTGTCCGTCTACCTGCTGACACGGCGGGATTGCAATGGTCAGTGAGCCCAGGCTAGTGGGTGAACGTGGATATATTATCCAGCTTCGCTGTCCCTCAGTTTTCTCATTTCAATATGAGGATGATAAGATCTCACAGAGTTGTTGTGAGAATTAAATGCAATTTTCATGTAAAGGGTTTATCACAATGCCTGGCATACAGTAAGCACTGAATAACATTTATGATGATGATGATGATGACAGTGATGATGATGATGATGACGACGACGATGACTGCATCAAAAACAACTTAAAAGGAACCCAATTCCATTTGTTCTTACTGCGCCTTGATTACCAAAATGATAGAGCACTCACTCACATGTGTAACTGCGAAGCATAAACACGGGGGCAGGCTCCAGGCAAAGCAGGTGGCCTCCTGCCATGTGCAAAGTTACTAGTGTGAAAGACAGGGCATTTGCAAACGGTGTCAACACCTGGTGATGAGAGCATCGCTCCACAGCTCTCAGTGCTGCCACCTTGTGGTAGTGTTTATGGGAACAGCCATAAACAGCTGGTTCAACTGGGTGAACCTAGAAATCAGAAGGCATATCCAGATGAAACCTAAAGAGACCCTGTCCACCTCCCCACACTCCTTCAATATAACCGCCAGGGACACCTCACCTGCCTTGCTGCCCTTGTAAGGAAGCCAGTGAGCATCATGCTCGTCCTTACTTGTCCAGGGCTGTGACTGCTGTCCCGACTCAGGCCCTCCTGCCTCTCTTCGGGACAAGTCCTTGCCATGCCTGTACAGTGTCAATCCCACTTCAGCTCCTTCAAAAGCTTCCCATTGCTCAGGAACGATGATGCAATTGGGAATGTCAAAGTAATAAAACTAAAACAGTATGACGACACAGGAGTATTGTTTATGTCCCTGGATTAGTCCATCTCTATAACAGAGTACCTGAAACTGGGTAATGTATAAAAAAATGTATTAGAGTTTCAAAGGCTGAGAAGTGCAAAATCCAGGGATCACACTGATGGGGCTTCTTGTTCCTGGTAGTGACTCTCTGCAGCGAGGCAGGGTGTCACATGGTGAAATGACTGAGCAGGAGAGCTAATCTGCTCACTCATTCTCCTTACAAAGCCATCAGAACCACGCCCATTACACCCATTAAACTATCAACTTATTCCTCCATGAATGGATCAATCCCCTCTCTAGGTCATGGTCCTCCTCGCAATCTAATCACCTTTTAAAGGCCCCACCTTTCAATTAGTATAACAGGATTTCCCACCCTGTTAAGACTGTTACAGTGGGGGGATTGGTACATGAGGCTTTGGGGAATAGAATTCAACCCACAGCAGTCCCCATATGGTCACTTCTTCCGCTACCCACCTCTGCTCATGCTCCAAGTGCATTTACCACCCCAGTCCTCAGTACTGAATCTGTTCTAGCCACACTGGCCTCCTTGCTATTTCCCAATATGCCAAGCACATTCCTGCCTCAGGGTCTTTAGCTTGGTTTTGCCGCCTAAAATCATGGCTTGCTGCCTCACTCTTTTTCATCTTTACTGAATATTATCAGTGATAACTTGTCCGACTTCCCTTTATATAATAGGACCTCCCAGTGGCACACTGTTTTATATCTTCCTTTATAGAACTTAAGACATAAACATATTTATCCATTGCCCTCTTCTACTGGAATGTATATAACCTTGTGTAGGCAGTGACTTTGCCTTTTTTTAATTACTGTATTCTCAGAGCCTGGATCAATATCATAAAATAAGCACTTGATAAACATTTGTAAAAGAAACGGGTGAAATGAATGAGGGACCACTGGAGTAACCTTTCAGTGGATTTCTCTGCCTTTGCAGACTTTTACATCAAGTTACCCCCCATATGCTGTTTTTAAAGCAGATCTTATCAGATCAGACCTCACTTACATTACTTCAATGACTTCCTATTGCCCAGGAATAATGGCAAGATTGGGAAGGTCAAAGGAATAGAATAAAAATCGTGTGATTATGCCATTTTGACCAAGTGACATAGTATTTAAATCTTTCCTTAACCCATCGTATTCCTCTCTGTGAAGTCCTGATTTAAGTATACATGCACGGGAGGGAAAATAAAGCAAATTACCCCTAAGTATTTGCTAAAGCTTTGTCCTAAAACCACACTGAAAAATATTAAATAAGGGCAAATAAATAAGGCTGAAACAAGAAGTCTCCGTTTTACTAAAACTGAACATTTACCAAGACTAACAAAGCCCAACTCAGGCTGTTTCCCTGCATATCACTCCCAACCTCCCAGTCCCAATACCCAACCTGTTGTGTTTGATCTTCTAAGAATGACGTGAGGATGATATGAGTTCATGGTGTCCAGCAGGTGCTCACCAGTGTCAGAGAAAAAGGAACTAGAACCATAAAATGGTGATTAGTGTAGAAAACCGCTCCTGGATCTGACCTGTCCCCAGCTCCAGCTAATATAGACAACTTGGGATTCTCCAAGTTTGTCACACCACTGTGGTTTAGACTACTAAGTCCCTTAAACACTTCACCCTTGGTAAAGGTGGCCTTGCAAAAAGGCCCTCAAAAAAAAATAAATAAATAAAAAACAAAAAGGCCCTCAATCTTGGACCTTGTCTGATTCAAGAAGGCTGGAGTTCAGTGTGGGGGTATGTAGTAAGAATAAGAACTCTCTAGATGCCACCGTTTCTTTGACTTTTTTTTTTTTTCATGTTTACCCATTGGGCTTATGAGTAGGGTTCCTTGTTTATTGGCTGGGGTAGGCTCTTGACCTTGCAGTAGGAGATCTCAAGGACATTAAGACAGTCCACTCACTACCTCTGGCAGGCTTCTCCAAACTTCAGAAGAATTGTGCATCCTCCTGTGCCCACTGAGATGGATAATTCAAACTTTCATGACCTTAATAATGTCTTTTAGATAATAAGGCAGAAAAATACTTTAATTCAGATGACCCCAAGAAAACACTCTCCCCCAAATTTGCCACTCATCCATTGATCAGCTTGGATTATTCAGACTAAGTCAGCCCACAATGGTTATACCACCTGTATTAGTTTTCTAGGGCTGCCAGAACAAACACCACAGTCTGGTGGCTTAAACAACAGAAATTTTTCCCACAGTTCTGGAGGCTAGAAGTACGAGATCAAGCTGTCAGTAGGGTTGATTTCTTCTGAAGCCTCTCTCCTTGGTTTACAGATGACTTTTTTATTCCAGTGTCTTTCATTACATGGTCTTTTCCCTATGCATATCTGTGTCCTAATCTTCTCTTCTTCTAAGGACACCAGTCATATTGGATTAGGGCCCACTCAATGACTTCACTTAGCCTTAATTACCTCTTTAAAGACCCTATCTCCAAATATAGTTACATTCTGAAGCACTGGTGGTTAGGGCTTCAACATATAATTTGGGGAGGGGACACAATTTAGCCCATAGCACCAAGGAATTTCATGGTTCAGAATTGCAATGCAAATAAGGATTATCAGCAGCATGCATGCTTAAAATATGAACATATAAAATGCTATATCCTCACAGTAATATCAAACTCTCAAAACAGAAAGCCACCATCCCTTTCAGAGAAATTAAACTCTCAAAAAAATCTCTTGCCCTTTATATCTTCTGTGCTTCAGGCGATGGGTTGTTACCCAGGTAACCTCATGGAGTCTGGGCTCCACTTTCAGCACCCAAAGGCAGGACCATATTTACACAAATGACGGACCCTCTGATGCGCCTTCTCCATTAGCCCAGCCTGGTTTTCCAACCTCAAGCTTTTCTGACTCTTCAGAGTCGCTCAAGGTGGCAAATGAGTCCCTTTATTATCTGTTCATCCTAGTTCTCCCACTTTTTCTCTTGCCATTCCTCATTGCTTCCTATTTTCAGGACCTCATTTCTTCTCACCCAGATCTTTACAGAAATCTGCAGACCTGTCTGCAGTCACTCAATCCATTTTTTCCTATGCGGCCAGAACAGCATTTCAAAAAATATAAATAGCATGTCTCTGCTTTAAAGATGTTCCGTGATTCTGCTTTACTTTCAGAATAAAGGCCAAACATCTCGGTATAGGATGACAGACTCTTAACTCCTTAAGGCCTACATCTGCAGCCACATCGCCCAACAAACAATTTCCTCAAAACATGTGTTCCAGCAATTACGAGTTACGTACTTTTTCCCAAATATGCTGTGTTTCTCTCCTCCCACCCTCCACTTTGCTTAATATGACGGGTGTTCAAAAAGTTCATGAAAAGATTTGTATTATCTTTTAATTCAGTTTTTCCACAAACTTTTTGAAGTACCCTCATACACTTTTAATATCCCAGGATATTTCAAAAGCAAATCCTGAAAGCCATGTTAAATTTCTACTTTCTTTCCTTTCCCCCCTCCATGTACAAGAGTTTACAAAGATCTCTAGATTTATTAAAGGGTTATCTTTAGAGTTTTCTTTCCTCCTTGCGTTTTCTGCCCTCTGATTAGTACATGACTTTATTATTTATTTTTCTGAATTATTGAAACAAGAGCAAAATTAAACTCTTTGTTTCCATCATTGGAGTGCAACCAGAAAAAGCACTTTTTATATCTTTTTTGAGCCAGTCTCCATTACCTTTGGTTAGGCACTCACTGCTCCTACACTGGATTCTTGGGTGAAGGTAGGTAGTTTGTGTGCATGTCTGGGCACTTGGAGGCTGGCCTGCCCAAAGCCTCTTTGCATGAGCTTTGAGGAACCACCTGAGAAGGAATTTCTGATGAAGAAAAGGACACGGTGAACCTGATCTGGTCACAGGCCTTAGCCATCATCAGGAGAGCTGATCCTGAGGCCAGGCAGGTGACTGTTCTTAAACAGATGACACCCTTACCTCCTCTGCCCTACATCTCTCACCTCACCCACATACACAATCTGCATCCGTGCTGGTCACCCGGCATCTCTCTGTTCCCCAGTGTTAAGTCGTGCTGCTCTATCACCAGTGTTGTGTGCAAGATACGCCCTCTGCATGTCCCTTCCCGTCCAGTTTTCAAACCCACTTTTGCCATGAGCCTTCACCCGTTCACTATGTAAGATTTTTTTTTTTTTCCATTTTCTGGGGCAGGATTGATGAAGGGTCAGGGAAAAAGGAAGGAACATGCACTAATTTCGTATTATATATCAGATTCACTATCTATATTAGTATATTCAATTATCAAAAAGCATATCAGGCACTGTTATTATTTTCCCAATTTTAAAGATGATCAAGCTGAGACTGAGATGTTATGCTGTTAATCTAGTTGCTACAGCCAGCAGGTGGAAGATCAGGAACAGAATCCAGATCTTTCCAAGACTAAAGCTGATGCTTTCTTTGTATCTTATAAGCAGCCACAGGCTGGGTGTGCCGTTCTCTGGGTTCTTAGAAAGCAGTGCGGTGGACACTCACGGCAGCTAACTCAGCATCTATTCCACACCTTGCTGCTTCTTTCTTAACAGAGCTCTGCTTTCGTTCCACCTCCATCGCTTTTAATGGATCCTGGCTCCAAGCTTTGCTTCAGAGTTTGGGATCTGATTGATCTAAACCAATCAGTGCATGGTATTCCCCTGTGACTGTTAGGATTTAGGGGAATTACTTAATGAGCCTGAGAGGACTGAAGGATAGTCCATCAGGCCATGCCTGAGCGAGAGGTTTATGTGCTGTAGTCCTGAATAGGAACAAAGAAGAATGCAAGTCATGTTACCTCTGGTAGCCCTCTTCTGACTGCAGAGGATGCCAGACTCAGACTCAGGAAGAAGCTGGAGCTTAGGATAGGATGTGGGGGTGAGGAGGAAGAGAGAAAATAAATTTCCTTATTGTTCACACGCACTTGAGTTTGTCCAAGATTTCCAACATTTGCCTCTGAAAACATTATGACTGATACGGGTCATCACAGGTCTTACTTGTCCCTTTTTGCCTCTCTGCTCACAGTCACCAGCTCTATGACAGAGAAGTAGGCGCTTCTCCTAACCACAGAGCCCACCATGTTACCTGGTTCCCTCCCACCCACCGTCAGGTCTTTTCTTAAATACCACTTCCTCAGGGAGAAATATCCTGACACTCGGACTGGATGAGGGCCCCTGATTATGCATTCTTCTCACACTCTGCACTTTTTCTTCTTGGTATTTATCACACTCTTGACTGACTGCGTAATTGCTGACTGTGTGGGTCATTCACTAGATTATGTGTTTCCTCAGGGTGGGGCAATCTTGGCTAAGACCTATCCTGTTTCTATAGCACCAAGCTTAGTTCTGGGCACACGGAATGTTTGCACAATGAGTGATGAATGCATAAATAAATGAAAAGCCAGCCTTTAATATATGTGTGCTGAATTGGAATTGAAATTCAACATATCCATATGTGATGTGGACTCAGGAGTGACATTGCCAATTAACATATACCAAGCACCCTGGATTCTCCTATGAACCAGATATATTGGTTTGACTCTCATGTCTTTGAAGGGGGTGGCTGGAGTTCATTTGAAATTCTGTATTTGCCAATTCCACTTTATTTCTTCAGCCTGGATCTCAGAGGCAAGCAGCGTGCCTTTCATTTATCCAACTTGTCCAGAGCCTGTTCAATAGAATCAGCACCTCCCAGCATGTTCCACACTTGTTGCTTGTCAGAGCTTCTTACAGTGAAGAAATGTTTAAGTAAGTGGTGCAGTGTACTTGGCAACACATAGACCGAGAGGTTCAGGACTTTAATTATGTTCTTCCTTTAAAAAAAATAAAAGTCTCTACCTGGTCCAGCCAAAATGGCCTTTCTGCTTCATCTACACATGATGAGGAGGAGTGAGATTGGCCCTCAACAGAAGCCTCCCTGTGTGTGTCCCTCGTTCCTCCCCTAACCTTCCACTTCTCACCACAGTGTGTGAAGATATACTTTTATTTGTCTGTCTTCCCCAAATTTATCATGGCCCACTCAAAGATGAAACCTTGACTTATTCACCTGGGTTCCCAGTACCCCAGAGAGGACCTACAATTGAACTCAGGTCCATATAACAATATTTCCTGAAAATTTCTTATATACCAGGTACTGTGATAGGCGCAACAGAAACACAGCCGCAACATGTACCCTGTAGCAGCGGTGGGCAAGGAGACTTCATGAAGGAAATGAAGCCCGAGGAATGAGTGAGAGTTAAATGCGAGATAATTTAGAGTGATCGATAAGTATTTGTGGCATGAGTCATCAAATTAATTGAATAGATGAAGAACAGAAGACTGATGAATATTAAATTATCTTGAACCAAAACAAGCCACCTCTTAAGTCTGAGCACATGTTGTATTTTGAAAGAACAACAGTCTGACATCTGAAAGAGAAATGAAAGATAATTTAAAATTTACTAGTTTTCTTTATATGATGAAAATAATGAGGTTTGGCATAATTCTAAAGCATAGTCTCTCCATCATGTCAAAATTTATGTGCAACATATTTATTCCTCCCCCGCTCAATCTTCCTATATCCAACCCCACAAAGTTTGCCCCGTCTTTCCTCCATCATCCCCAAACTCTCCTTGGACTCTGTTTTTCTGTGGCTCTCATGTGTACTCTCCCTTTTTCCCATATATTCTGAATTAATTTGGTCTTTCCAGGAGTGACTTGATGACCCTTCTTTTAAATAAACTTAACTTTGTCTATTCATTTCTGAAATCACGAATTTTTATTTTGCTATTTCTCTGATAGTATAATAAAGGACCTAGACATCTAATAAGCAAACACAGAAATTCTTTAGAAAGTTGGAAAAGAGCAAAAGGCTTGGTTGCTTTTTGTTTCAGTCATGCCAGAGAGAAAACTAGGCTTGGAGTCTGAAATTTTATTTCTCTTAACTCAGTTGTTACTTGCTGTGTCATTTTGGACCAGCTTATTTTTTCATTTCTTTTAGATCCCATTTTTCTCATCTAAAAAATGGGACAGTGGGAGGTGGGGTTGATAGTAGCCCACATTATGTCAAAGTCCTTTTCTAACTTTTCTTTCTTGCAAGGAAGGTAAGTGAGGTGTCTGTATTGGTCCATTACTGTTGCTGATGACAAAACACCTGGATCTGAGTGATTTGTAAGAAAACTCAATTTATTGCTTACAGTTGCTGAGGCTGGGAAGTCCAAAGTCCAGGGAAGACATCTGGTGAAGGCCTTCCTTGGTGGTGGCTTCAGCGACACAGCATATCACATCGTGGGACGGTGGAAGCAGAGAGAGAGACTCACCTCCTCATGCACTCTCTTTTTAAAGCCACCAGAACCACTCCCATTATTCCAAGAATGGATCAATCCGTTCATGAGGGCAGCCCTCACAATCCAATCACCCCTGCAAGTCTCCACCTTCCAGCTACCACAGTAGGATTTCTTACCCTCTTAATATTGTCCCAGTGAGGACCAAGCCTCCAACACATTCAACTTTTTGGGATCAAAATTCAATCTGTAATAGTATCCTAGGGATTTATTTTTTGTCTTCTGTAATGTCACTTTTCACAACCAGAAGTCAGGAAAAGGCACTCTGCTCAGAAGGAAATTCATTATAAAGAGTTCCAAAATAAAGCTAGAATTTACAGTTTCAGAGGGGAGCTTTCGTAGTGTCTGGCTTGACCCTAATTTGAAAGGAAGTTATTGGATAAATAGTACTCATGTTATTCAAGCAAAGGGGTGTCTCCAGGACTCCCAGCTCATGTGCTCAGGAATGGTGATAATTACAGGGCTGTGCTTTCCTGGGGACTGGAAATGAAGCATCAGTAATGAGAGGGGAAGGACATCGCAGTGCACTTTCCAGTCTTCGGAAAATGCAGCTAAAGAGAACGGAGGCATTTGAGTGAGCATTTCCTCTGGAGTCACACAGGCATGGTTTGATTTTCATACGAGCTGGTTACGAGCCATATATCCTCAGGCAAGTTACTAAACTTCTCTGAGGTTGAATGTTCTCTTGTGTAAAGTAAGAGCTGTGCTGCTTGCCTTGTAGTGTCCTTATAAGGATATAACAAGGTAACTTGGGTAAACATTACAGGACAATACCTGGCTTATAAGCAGATACTTAACAAATATTTAATAGAACAACAGAAGGCTGAAATAAAGTATTTTAGTCTTAGTTTCATATGGGTCCCAATACAATAAAGGCTACCTACCAAGAGGAGGAGGAAGAAAGCACCTGGCTGTATCTACAGAAGGTGACAGAAACCAGTTTTGTACTCTTGCCTCCAGTACAGAGTTCATTCACTCTTTTCTCTACAGAGCTGGAGAGTAAGTAGTAGTGTAGGCTTTGTGGACCATATGACCTCTGTTGCACCTGCCCAGCTCTGCTGTTGTAGAGCAGAAGTAGCCACAGACAATAGGTAAATGACTAACATGGCTGTGTTACAATAAAACTTAATTTATAAAAACAAGTAGTGGGCAGTATTTGGCTAGAAGACCATGCATGGTTTGCTGACCTCTGCTCTACACTATGAGATATGTTGGGGCAGCTGAATAAACATTTTAGAGATTAGAAAAGGATTTTTGGATAAAGCGGCTCATTTACGGTGAGCCCCTTTTTACCCCATCCCACCCTCCCCACAACCAAGCACAGGGCAATGAGGTGAAGAGCATCCCCCCTTAACCTTAGGGTAGAGAGGGGATTTGAAGAGACCACTCAGAGAAGGGCCTCTGTGAACTTGTGTCTGACACACACCTGAGACATTTAAATGGCAAGAGACGCACTGGCTCTCAGCTCTATGGGAGGAGACAGTGGCTGAATTGGGACTGAAATGAACTCTCAGCATTTCTAAAGTCATAGAATGTATTGTGGTCTCCTGTAGACCAGTGTGGTCTTCACATAAGAGACCTGTTTTAGATCTTGCTTGAGAAG
Organism: Cynocephalus volans; assembly: GCF_027409185.1. Lineage (NCBI taxonomy): Eukaryota > Metazoa > Chordata > Mammalia > Dermoptera > Cynocephalidae > Cynocephalus > Cynocephalus volans. The sequence goes on from NC_084474.1 coordinate 89,034,257, forward strand.
GATGAGTGGACTTTTTAGAAAAGAATCAGAGGCATACCAAAAAAGAGAAGGTTAAAAGAGGAGCCCTCCATAATCAGCAGAGACAGAGAAACATTGTCTCACATTGAGAGAACTGCTTAGGGGCATGGACTAGCCCCTCACCACACAGTACATTTTCATGCCCTGAACACATGTATCTAGATATATACACTACACCATGTTAGCATCTTAGCACTGTAGCATCCCATTATCTTAGAATCACAGCAACCCTGTTTCTTGGAACAGAGCTTGTTAGAAACGTAACTCAAGACAGCTTAGAATTTAAGATCAAAACCCCCTATAGATGCTTAGAAAAGTAGTCTTAAATTTAAGGAACCTTAGAGTAATAAATAGAATCTTAGCAATATAGGATTGTAGCTTCTTAGAACCATATCACTTAAAACCTTTTAGATCTTATAATCTTAGGATCATAGAATTGATAAAGGTCAGAATCCTAGGATATTAGAAAGCTGGAATAACAGAATTTTTCAGTTGTGCAATTGAATCTTGCTGGGATCTTCAGTATTATCTATTTCCACTTCTATACCATGTAAAGATCCTTTTATGAGAGTATTTCTCAACAGCAGTACTAATGACATTTTGGACTAGATAATTCTTTATTGGGGGAGGGGGTAGAAGGAGGCACTGTCTTGTGTACTGTGGGAGTTTATCATAATTCTTGACCTCTGCCTTGTAGTTTCCAATAGCACCCCTTGTTCTTATCACTATAAATTGCCTCCAGCCACTGACAAATGTTCCAACCACTGCTTTATTACATCCCTGTTGTGTGGCCATCGCTGAGGGAGAAAATTATCTTCTGAGAATTTTCTCAGCATTTAAAATTGAATGTGTACTCTGTTCTAGGTCTGATCTCATTTGAACTTTCTAGTTATCTTTCCATTTTACAAGAGAGAAGGTGGAGTTTTAGAGAAGTTGAGTTCCTGGATCAGGTTACACAGTTGATAAGAGGTTGGGGGAGGATTTGAAGTTAAACATCTTGACTATCCTGTCTCTCTAAAAGCTGAAGCTGCCCGCCTTTGAAGCTGCCCTGCCTTGAGTGTCCCGCAGCTTTAACTGTTAGAAAGCACTTCTCTTGTTGAGCCAGACACTATTTCTTCTTCTAGTCTTATTCATAATATAATTATAATATGGTTATCAGTTCTCCACTAAAAGGCTATATATTTAAGAAGTTAGTCTCTGGTATCAGACCCTCTTGAGTCCAGACCAAGATCCACACATATGGTCAATGTGACCTTAAACAAGTCCTTCACTTTTTATTTTTTTGCCTTAGTTTCTTCAACTGGTATTTGGATTATTTACTGTTGTGTACAAACTCTTCCAAAACTTAATGTTTTAAATCAATATCTACTTTAATGTATCTCACAACTTTGTAAGTCAGGAATTTGGGAAGGGCTTAGATGAGTCATTCTTTTCTACACTGTGTTGACCAAAGTCACTTGACAATATTTATTTAATTGGCAGGTGGGCTGGTCTGAAGGATCCAGGAGGGGTTTGCTTACATGTCTAGCACCTTGGTAAGAATGAATGGAGGCTGGGTTCATATGAAATGTTGACTAGAGGGAAGGCATGACCTCTTTATCACGATGGTCTCAGAATAGAAGAAATTCCTCCATGGCAATTCCAGGCTACAAGAGTGAGATTTCCATCAATCAGCGTAGATGCTGTATGGCCTATTATGACCAAGATTCTGAAGTCACTGAGCACTGTTTTTGTTGTTCTTTATTGGCTAACCCAGTCATAGCCCACCTAGACTTAAGGGAAAAGAATAGAGACCCCACTTTACCATTGGAGGAGCACCTCATAATTTACAGTCATGTTTTATAACTACTGTGTCTGTAAAATGTGACAATAATAATTCTTACCTCATCAAGCTTTTGTGTCTTAAAAAAAAGCTACACTTGTAAAACGCTTAAATGCTTACAACACAACTTAGCATATAATGACTGATCTAAAATGTGAGCTGTTTTTATTTACATGTGGACTCTAACACACAGAAATTTCTCTGTGTTTGCAAAATCACAGAAACCTCCCCTTCCCAAAGCAGTGTAAACATTGAGGGTTGGGTGGAAGCCAGAGTGTTTGAGAACATTCAGTTAATTTAGACACAGCTCCCGCGAGAGGGGCTGTAAAAGCCAAAAAAAAAAAAAAAAAAAAAAAAAATCCATGTTAGAAGGTGGAAGAGCTGCTTCTGTAAGAGATTGAGGCAGAAGGGCTGCCCTGGATTTATTCATGTCCGTATTGGAAGTGACGGCACATGTGTGCTCCCCTTATGTAGCTAGTGCGCTGGGCACACACACCAAATACACTTAGGAGGGGAAATAATAAATCATTAGCAACTGTGAGTTTCTCCTTGCATGGAACTGTGAGGCGGGAGAGTCCCCCAAGCAATTCAAACTCAATTACTCTGCTCACAGGGTGTTTGAAATGGAGACAAATGAAGAAGGCGATCGCAGAGGCAGGCGGCATTCATCAGCGTAGCCGGGTGCATTTTGTCCTGGGCCACTGGTTCGATTGTGTAAAATGAAAACAGGAATAGAAATAGTAAAATTAACCCCTCACATTTGTAGAGCACATCAGAGTTAGCAAAGTCATTGGCTGTCTGTCATTGCCTTGAGTTGTCCTGTAAACCCGAATGATTGACTACACTTTACCCAATGAGGTGACTGAAGTTTATAGGTGCATCGATGGCCTTCCCAGTGCTACAGACTGTCAGTTGTCAGACCTAGATCCCAGTCCTTGGAGTCCTTGCCTAGGCTGACTCCTGTGTAGGCTTATCTCAGTGCTCCAGTCTGGGTAAGGACACATTTACAGAGTGGGCAAGGTGTTTATTCTGCCGTAGACTCTGCCTTGTCCTCCACTATGTGCCCTCTATTCTGCCAGGTCTTTTGATGTCTGGGTCTGGATAGAGGATATTCCCTGACTCTTCAGTGGCCTGTGGGCTTCTGAAGCTTCTGACTCATGGTATTAGTCTGCTAGAGCTGCTATAGCAAGCACTACAGACTAGGTGGCTTCAACAACAGAATTTTACTTTCTCATAATTCTGGAGAATGAAAGCTCAAGATCATGGTGTCAGCAGGATTGGATTCTTCTGAGGCCTCTCTTTTTGGCTTGCAGATGGCCACTGCATCTCAGTGTCTCCACATGGTCTTCTCTCTGTGTATGTCTGGCATATCTGTGTCCTAATTTTCTCTTTGTAAGACACCAGTCATATTGGATTAGGGCCCACTCTGTTTTGTTTTATTTTCCTTCTGTTAATTGAGCAAGCAGCCTGAGATAGAAGTCTTCCTGACCTGGTCAGGCACAGGTTCTTCTCTATGCTTTGAGAGAAAAAAGTGAAAAGAACACTGTTGGTTGGCTTTGATTCACTCAGTGTCTTTGAGTGTGTGCGTATGTGTGTGTCTCTTTCTTTAGGCAACAATATAATAATGCAATAATTTACCTAAGAGAATAAACAAGATAGAGCCAATACTCTTTCTGAAAAACAAAATGGCAAAACTGATTTGGGGATTTGGGGTTATTAGGAGGTACATTTTATTTTGTATGTAATATAATAAAATGTGGACTTGCTTTTTATAACACATTTCCCTACATCTATAAAATTGCTAAAATGTCAGGCCCTCTTTTTTATTTTTCCTGTCCTGGTAATTTAAAATAATGCTGATTTCTAAGGGTTGACTTGTAGGGGTGAAACACTTATGAGTGTTGGATCTGTTGCTTACTATATGAATATGTTCAACCTCTTAGATTACATAGTGGAGCTAGATACTCTAATTCCTTCCGAGAGAAGATAATTTTTTTTAAAAAACCAGCTTGTGTTTTGACTCTTGAATAATGGGATTGGTCAGAGCAAGTGCTGGGCTTTTCCAGTGACCTGCTGTGCCCTGTGCGTGGTTAATCTGTGGTCAGTATCACATGAAGACAGCCTAGTGTAGCCAAAAGGAGATGTAGTTGGGAGTCAGAGTTACTGCTATGACTTGCTGGCTATTTGATTTGGGATAGGTTACAGCCCCTTTGGGTCAAGCTTTCTTATCCTTAAAGCTCAAATGATAATATGTAGGTTTAAATATTTTTGTGGACTTTAAGTAAATTGTGATAATCAGCAGTGCCAATTGGGTACGTGGGAGATGCTCGGCAAAACGTTTTCTTCCTCTGCTGGCTTCTTTATTTTTTGTCTGCCTGTGTCAAATGGAATCATAGAAACATTAACCCCTGTGGGACTATGGTCATGATCATATCCAAAGATTTAACAAGTGGATAAATGTTGACATAAAGAGCACACAACTTTCTTTGCTTAACTTTCCAAAGGATAAAAGAGTAATGTCAAAATTTTACTAAAACAAACAAAAGTATACAATTAAGTATGTTGCTGTGTAGCATGTCATGATGCCAACACAATACAAACATCAATATTTTAAAAACAAGTTATAAAACAAAAAATCAATCACTGCCATGACCAAGAAATCTATGGCCTCTTATCATTGTCACCAGGCTTTGTCTAAATTATAGCAACTACTTCCTGTTATGCTCAGTATTTCAATGCACCAACACCATGAGATTCCTCTGTTTGTGCCACAAACGTGAATGGCTTGTGACAGTGGTAAAAACAGATTGAAAACAGCATTATTTGTAAAGTTTTGATTCTCTGAATATTAACTCACATTTGATTGCGGTTGATTCTTGCAGTAAACTTGTCAAAGGGCATTGATTGCTAAACCCATGTTATAAATAAGGAAACTGAGCCTTAGGGACTTTAGATAATTTGTCTAAGGCAAGGGGCGTCAATGATATCAGCACAGGCATTTGTCTTCCAACCTAGCCCGGGGCTTATGTTTGAAACAGCATATATAGATATATTTTTTCAAGTCAGTTATTCTGGGTCAGTATTTTTTTTTTTTTACTCATAGTATATATTAAACAGAGTGATGACATATAACATTGCCTTAATAAATAAACATATAGGTAAAACAGAATAGGGATGTGGAGAGGTAAACCTGAGATTCAAGTTCAAGTGGTAGTTATTAATGATCCCTTTGTACTAGCCATTCTTTGGGAACTTCTCTTGAATTATCTGATTGAATCCTCTCAGCACACTCATTTCCAGTCAAGGAAAGCAAATTTTAGAGATAAGAAATGATGTCATTGAAGTTACACATTCAGCAGGTGTGGGAGCCAGGATTTAAATGCAGATTTCCTTGATACAAACCCTGTGCTATTTATATTGTTCTTAATGTATGGTTAATAAATAAAAAAGACATTTAATCAGGCCTATAGAAATTAGGAAAAAGTTTATTTCAGAATTTTCTAAGTACAGGGCATCAAATGTCCAAGAAGCAGAATTATTTTGCTCTTGATCATATTTAAGTGCTTATAATCACACAACTGATTAAAATCAAGTGGTATTTTAAGGGCAAGCAGCCAGAAACTGATTCTTCATGTGAAGAGAGACTAAAGATCCGGGTTGGCAGTTTTCAAGGTCAGTTTAAAAGTAAGACATAGAGGTAAATGAAGGAGCTTTATGTATCTCCTTGTTGGCACTAACAAGAACATGGCAGTCCTGATCACCACGTGGCCACTTGTCAACCCAAGTGATGAGCAGAAGCTAATCCAGTAATGTTTTAGGAGAAAACATATCCTGAGAAAGAACAAAGTGATGGGAATGTGTTTTTGAAGTGTGAGTCAGTGCTTGAAGAGCTGGTATGAGATGCCCAGTGCATGGAATAAGTCCATAATACTGGGAATTCACTGAATGCTGGTGAATTGAATGGAATGGAAATTTCCCTGTATTGCTTCATTGTGTACATTATTCCGATAATCCTAGAACTATATAAACTATATTTTTTACATTTTGGACCTTTTTAGACATCACTCAGAGAGGTTTCCTGGAAGATGTGTTACAAGGATCAGGAGTTTTGGATTCCTGTCATTGTTCTACATGACCTGCATGACACTGGATAAAGCATCTAACCAGTCCAAGCCCACCTGCTTTTATGTCCTCAGACTTAAATTTATTTTCAAACAGAGATCATAGCAATCACCACTTTATTTTACAAATGGTTATGTGAAGCCCACAGAGCTTGTCCAGTGTCAGGTCTTTAAACCACTCTGCTTCAGAGTGATGTGATAATGTAATTTAAAAATAACAACACAAGTGAATAATATTATTAGTTATATAACCTTGAGCAATTTACTTAACTTTTTTGGCCTCGGTATTTTCATCTGTGTAGTGGAGGATATTGATATAGTGTCAATCACAGAGGTTTGTTGTAAGGATGAAATAAAATAACTCTAAAGTACTTAGCATAGTGCCTGGCATGCGAGAACATCAAACTCTCTCTGTCTCTCCCTCTTTTTCTAATGTATCAATTAAAAATATTTTGTGATTGTCTACTCTGTGCTAGGCCTCAATCTAGGTGAGGGATACACAGTTGTGAACAACACAGATAAGCTCCTGTTCTCATAAATAATGCATGTAGTAAGGAAAAAAATAGAAACACAAATTATTTAAAAATTGTCATTGTGATAATTGTTAGGAGAGAAAATAACAGGGAAACATAATATAAATTGGGAGAAGCATAGGGTCAAAAAAAGCCTCTTGAGGAAACGTCATCTTTAGCAAAAACCTAAAGAAAATCTAAATCTAGAAAATGCCGTAAGAAACCTAAATGTCAAAAGAAACCTAAGGGGAGGTAGAGAGTGGGAGATGAGCCTTCTAAGTGGAAGAAAAAGTATGTGCTAAAATACGAAAAAGAAAAAAAAAGCATTGCAAGCATGAAAATCTAAAAGACAGATGGACACAAATCCCTCTGTAATGGTCCCTATACATGTGTCCCCTGGCTCATCTCACATGGTGTCCCCACGAATTCTTCACACTAGGCAACAGAAAACTATGGTGGTTTCTCTGTCTTTGTAAATGCTGTCCTTGCCTGGAGCATCTTTTCTCTCTTCTTCAGCCATCTCATTCCTTTCAAACTCACCTGAAACTTCTCTTCTGGAAATCTCTCCTCAATGCCTCCAACTGGAAGATGCACCTCCTCTGATCACCCACCTCACCCTATACTTTGCAGTGTCATAGAACATAGCAGGATTTATCATGATGGTTTGTCTGTACACTCCCTCCCTCCATGTACTGTGAGCTTCTTAAAAGTAGTGTTTATATTGCAGTCACCATAGGACTTCCACAAAGGTATTTGCACAGCACATGCAGAATAATGCATAGGCACTATCTTATGTATAAGATTATTATACTTATAAAAATTGTTCAGAATTAGTAATAGTAACCAAAGGACTATAAGAAGGCCTCCAAAAATATCCTCTTTACAATGATTTCTCTTTTGGCAGAGGTGGTCAAAGCACCACTAACGATTCCTGCTCTGCTTTCATAGCATAAGAGTTCTTGCTGGAAGCAGATGCCCAGCCAGGACATGCAATACTCTGTCCCACTTTATATCTAGGTGGGGTCAGATGAGCGAGTTCTGGCAACAGAAGGTGGGAAGAAGCTCTATGAGCCACTTCCAGGCTAAACCACTTTCTGTAGCATTCTTCACACACTCTCCCCTCTGCCTGTCAGATTTCCAGAGTACCCTTGGAAGCCAAGCAGTAAATAAAAATGGAAGCACTTCTGGTTCCCTGAATGACTGAGCTGTAAGAAATTCCTCCATCCAACAGTCCAACAGCTGAACATTATTTGAGTAAGAAATAAATGTGTACCCATGTCAAATCAGTGCAAATTTGAGGTCTTTCTGTTTTGGTGGTAAGGGTTACCCTAACTAATACAACTTGTACCAAGTGCTTCCAATGGTCCAGTCCCTGTGTTAATGTCAAGGACACTCATGTGAAACACAGTCTCTAACCTTTGGGAAAATGGATATATAACTGACCACCCTGTAAAGTGGAGCTGAGCACCATGAATGATCTCTAAATATGTCTTTAGGAGCTCAGAATGTGGGGCTGTCATTTCCTGCATTTTGTAAGTGATTAACTTGTTTGTTTTCATTGTAAGCGTGCTTCTCTAGATGTTACCTAAATGGGGCCAGAACATAACAATAACTGCGATCTACAATCTGGTGTATCATCTGCATCTTTTGAGAGGAGACTTAATTTTTTTAAAGAGAATATTTTCTGGACCTATTTTGCATAATTACAATTCCCTAAGTATGAGTTGGAACCAATATGTTTATAGACATTATCCCAGTAATGTGGATGATTAGTTAAGTTTAAAAACTATTTATTCAGGTGGCCTTCCTTTAAAATTTTCTACCGAATATGCAATCCCAAGCAGCTATCTCTCAGCTTCCTCTGTCTCCCAGCTGCTGAGGAGCCCACCTCCTTTTCACTTTCAGGGCATAACTTTGCCTTTTACTTTGCTGAGAAAATTGGATCCATTCAAAAATTCCATCTTTTCTCTACTAAAGCTATAGCTTGTGACTCTATATTCTGCTTTCCCCTTTGTTACAAAGATGGACCGTCCTTATATTGTCTACTTTTCCCATTTAGATACTGTTTATATGATTGTCCCTTCTCCCAAAACAATTAATTCATTTTTATTTGTGGATCAATTATTCTTGCATAAAAAACACGGCAATATCTTCTGTCTTTTAAAAATTTAAGAAACAAATACTGCTAAACCTTCTACTCATTTTAAGCATCTTATTGTAGTGAAATTACTAAAATGTTTTAAAAGTTTGATTATTCTATACCTAATGTCCTTTTCTTATCTCTTCCCAATCAGGTTCTTATATTCGAATTTCTTTGATTCTGCTTTTGGCATGATCTCCAAAGACTTCCCTCCTACTGGTTCTCTGGTTCTCAATCCTTTGGTTATCAGATATCTCCACAGTATCTGACATCATAGATCTTCCTTTTATTTAAAATATTTTTTCTGCCTAACTTACAGAACGTCACTCTTTCTGGATTCTTTTTTCCATTTCACTGTTCAGTGCTGCTCATTTCTCTTGTCTCTTCTCTCATTATGTGATTCTAAACATCACACGACAGCTGCAAGTGGTGACGTAACCATTCTCTGTGTCCTATATTAGGCCCGCAATCTCATGCGTTCTTCTTAACTCTTGAATGGCCTTATCTGTCAGACAGACATTCACATTCTTTGTTACAGGTCTAGAAGGGTGGAAATTGTTGGGTGATGGGCTAAGGTAGGAGGTTAGGGAGAAGATAACAGTTCCTCCTCAAACATTTGCAAACTGGCTCCCTCAAACAGGTATTCTAAAGTTCTTATTTTCACTGCTTTTCTTTATAAAAGGAAACACTATAGCTAAGCTTTCAGTGATTTGGCATGTGCGATCAGTCCACTCCTCTGTTTTCCAAATGTCTATTTTTATATATTATTTTAAGTAAGAATGGTGGAAGCTCCTTGTGGGAATGGGAAGAAAGTGGCAGAATACTCATTTTCACAATTGGGATTCAGACATAGTGTGATCTATCTGGCAGACTTGGAGAGGAAGGGAAACCTGAGAAGAAATGTAGTTTAAGGAACACTGATGTGTTCAGATTTCCCATTGACAGTAGAAATTTGGAGGGGAAAGCTTGTTTCAGGAGCAGGGTGATGTTGATACTGGATTCTTTTATAAGCTAGACATAAAAAGAGCTGATCATTCCTGAGGATAAATAAGAGGAATATGCAAATGAAAGTAATTCACTCATTTACTCATTCAACAAATGTATACAAGAACGTGGTACCCAAGGTGCTACTCTGGCACTTGAAATATGTCAAGGAATAATACAAAATTCTTGCTCTTATGTGGTTTGCGTTACTAGATGGTGAGAAATGGTGTAGAAAAAATTTAAAAATCAAACAACATAAGGGGAGTGGAGGCATGTTGCAATTTTCAAAAGGGTAGTACAGACAGACCTTATTAGATTGTAATCTTTGAGATACTACCTCATCCCTCAGGGCTATGGAATACTAGGAGATATTTTCGCCACAATCACACACTTCTTCATATGGGTAATAAGAGACAAATATCTTTCTACAGTCTTTCATGAAAAGACGGTCAATTAAAGATGTAAACCTAGATTTAGTGAAATCTTGGGGGGCAAATGAACTTGGTGTTGTACCAGTTGAAAAGAATTTGGTTCATATAATTTTGTCCTCTCTCCCTTGAAGTGTTCTGTTTATTTATTGTGACACCTGAGGAGTGACACATCATGGTTTAAATTATCATCTGGGAGGTAAAGGAAGGTTTTAGTTTGATAACGGTAGCAGGATAGATAAGATTCCAGCTTTGAGTTCTGCATATTCATCCCTGGCTTATAAGATAATTCACTCAGCAAAAAAACTGGGGTAGTATCAGCAACTCCACACTTGGCAGGTCCTCCTCCGAAGATGACAGCAATACCAATGCTATTGGAAATCGATAGGAATGGGGCGTATATCCTTTCGGTTGTCTAGAGAATATAAAGAAAGAGAAAACATAGATTCATGAGAATTTCATGAGATGCACCAAAATACTGTCAGAATTCTGGTGTTTGACTATGAATAGTGTGAATATGATCTGACTAAAATTATGTTTAACTGAAATATAACTTAACTTGTTCTTGGGGTCTAGTGGGACTTAGTGACACCTCATTTACAGATACATAAATATACACACAAACCTGGAAGTTGCATGCTTCTTCAAGCTGTGAGTTTAAAATGCCTGCAAATAATTTTTTGTGATGTATTTATTATTTAACAAACATATACTGAGGAACTTCTATATGCCATTTATTAAGCAAGTTGAGGTTTAATAAACATTTATCCTTTTTGTTATTCCAGTACCCAATATTCTTCTAATATCACCCAATTTTGCTTTGAAAAATGACATTTTTTTTTCACTGTGTGTAGTCTTGGTGGGTGAAAATGCCTACCTTCTGCTGCCAAAGTCTCTGGGACCTGACCCGCTTCTCCTCACACTGGGTAGAGCCAGGGTTGTGCTGTAACAATGACCCAGTGTCATCTAAAATGTTTTTCTCCCCAGAGCGTTAGAAACTCAAGCCACTGGTGGAAAGACACGAAACACAATGTAGTAAATGCAAGTGTAGACAATTCTTGTTTCACAACCAACTCTGTGTATCCCAATACCCCGCCCTCTACATGACTTTGTTCCTCGACCTTCCCAACAACTTGGGGAGATATTGACATCATACCCATAAGGGGCTTAAAGCCTTCTGTCTTGTCTAATTATTATTCATAATGCCATATTACATTCTCAAAATACTTATTTAGCAATCATTTAAGGACCTGATTAGTGTCAAATGATGTTTCAGGCCCTAGAAGACATATTAAACTGCTTGTGGCATCACTCCCATTTTCAGGAAGCTTCCCAGGTAAGGCTAGAGATTGTACATTTGCAAAAACAACAATCATAACAGTCACATGGTGAAAAGGAGATATTCAGGAACAGGAGAGAGTACTATGGAAAACCACAGATGTAAATAAAATGTGCAGGTATGAGGAACAGGGAAAATTTTTTTGCAGGATTTTGAGATACTTTTGAAATGCCTTGTTCCCATGACAATGGGAGAGGGGAAGTAAGCAACAAGCAAAAACAGGCCACATCTATTCACATTCACATGCAACCCATCACTGCAACACAAGCATTGTACTTTGAGCACACTGGCTTTTTTCCAACCGAGCCTTGAGAATATCTTTCCTATAACTTTAATTAGATCATAATAAACATATATATATATATAATTTCTGCTATCCTTTATTTTGAAACCGAGAGCAGTACTATGAATATAAAGCCGAGAGTACCACAAATGGTAATTTTTTCCGGTGGCATAGATTCAGGCAGCCCAAATAAGTAGTTAGTTAAAACAATCAAGCAAAATAAAGAGAAGCTCTGACTCTGTCTATAGAGGGGGATTTTTTATACAGGGATGACAGAGCACCAAATTTAAGCACATGGAAGGGCCCTGGGAATGGACATTTATTGGAAGGATGTTATAGAAAATGTTGTTTTCTTTTGAGAAGCTACAGATGGACCTACACTTGCAAGATATATATCACCTTTTTTGTTTTTTTTCTGTTTTTGGAGAAAACAAAAGCAATTAATATTCTGTGACTGTGGGCTGTTTTTCCTATTTAAGTTACATTAAGATATGGGTGTCATCACCAAGAAGATAATACACTTTGCAATAAGCGAAGATAACAGGGAAAGTCTGCAACATGCTTACGGAAACTCTCTCTATGCCAAAAATTAGATTTGCTTGTGTCAATTAGAGAATATAGAGAAATCTACCTTTTAATGTTCAAATAAGACCAAAAAATTATGCATAGAGGTTTTTGTGCCACATTATTTCTGCTCCATATGGGGAAATAAAGAGATCAGAACATTTTCCCTTTTGGAAGCAGTTGCATATTTAAGCCCTCAAATTTTGGTTGAGAGTTATAGGCAAACTCTTCAATATTCACCCATTTATAAAAGTAGATTAAGCCAGGCCAGGCACAGGATTCTACTCATGTTTGAAATAATTTATTTTTTGCCAGAGTGATAAAACGAATGCAGGAGATAGGTGAGTATTGCTTAAAAGAACTATGCATAGAGGAACAGTAAAAACCTTTCGACTGTTGCCTATACTTTAGTATCCCATGAGTCACTTATAATCGCATTTAAAATAATACAAAATGAGGCCTTATACCGAAAAGGGAGTCATATCTACTTTTGCAAAGGTTCTGTAGTTAATAACTCTTGTGTTAAGAAGATTGGACAGGATTCTGTAAAATTGCATGGATTCTTCTGCAATGTCCAGAGCAGTTGTTTGTCTTTAGTAAAGTTTCTCAGGTAAGTTAAGAGTGACTACAGAGGGTGTGAACAGCACATCACCTGCTCGTAAAAGTCAATATCCAACGGGTCCTTTCAAGAAGTAAGTCATTCATGAATACAATCTAATGCAGAGTGCTCCTGAGGTCTTCTCTTCTGTGTAGGACCTCAGTCCATTTTGTTTAAAGACCTAACCAATGAGACGTTTTCCTGTGACAATCCAAGATCTCTCCTTTGTTTTCTTCCTGGATGAAATAAAGGGACTGCCAGTTTGGGTCCTGAATATTTGAAGAGTTGTTGGCAGCTCCTGAGTCAGAGTGTCCCCATAGTAATGATTCTTGAGGGTGAGCAGTAGGCCCTTTCACTTCCCCCTTATGGTCAGTCCTCCCATTGAATTGGGAGCATTTGGGAAGTTCCCTGATGTCCTACTCCCTCTGAGGTCCTTGTCCAATCAGACATGGCCTCATTTTCTAGACATCAGGATGAAAAATGGTAATTGGTAATTGTTCTGTTATTGAAATGAAGGTTACTTTAAATATTTATGATAATCATTTGTAGTAAATATGGTAAATATCTCTCCAGCCATGGACTATAGACCATAATGTACATTTTTGTGATGGAAAAGGAGGCTAGCCTTCCAGAGAGAGAAAAATCAAGGAGAAATCATAATAATTTACACCTCTTCAGGGATTATAGTTTACAGTGTGATTTTACATATATTTTTTGATCTTTTTCACCAGTACCGAGTAAGGCAATCCTTGTTTACTGTCTAAAATTCATAGCTACACCTCAGAGAGGTCAACACATTTCTGTGAGGTCACACAGTCAATTGGCAGTGAAACTAGAACAGCAAAGACATCTCCTGGTTTCAAACCCTGTCACTCTCCACTATCACCCAACAACAGAGAAACAAGTAGACGCTGTTTGGTTGTTACTATTTTGTTTTTACTATTATGGAGAAAGAGAAGTTAGACCCTTTCTAATTAAATTACTATCACTTAGAAACAATTCATATACTGGTTAAGTTCCTCAGTTTTGACGTCAGAATTATTGGATTAGAATTTAAAATTCTATTGTCACTTATCTGTGGAAACCTAGGCAATTAAAAAAAATACAAAGACTCATTTGCCTAAGTTATAAAATGAGGATAGCCATGATACCTACCTCATAGGATCATTGTGCATTAAATGAAAATTTCTAAAAAATACAGACAAGGCACACAAATGTCTCCAGTAAAAATGTGGCAGTGGCAATGGTGGTGACGTTGACATTGGTGACGGTGGTGGTGACGGTGATGGTGTTTTTGGTGGTGATGGTGGTGGACATAGCAGTAACAGCAGAAGACATGGCATTTTGAAGGTGTAAAAACTGATATGTTGAGAGAAGACATGCTTAACATCACATCATTATAAGGTTAGCAAGACTCTCATTGTGCCTCCTAATGTAAATTTTCCTGCTCTGGGAACCAGGATCTATAATCACATAGATCCTAAAATCATGAAGCCAGGAAAAACAAACTTTCCAGTTCTCATTGGGCCATTCCCTTTGTGATGAGCTTTGTTTTGTGTTCTCCACATTAGAGAACAGAGGTAACTTGAGGGGTTTGCACTTGGTCTTTCCTACTGCAGCAGCTCTTGGTTAAGTAGCCAATATGAAGGGTTTGACAACTATTATGTGCATCCATGCTGATCGTATTTTTGAGAACCAGGGAAATTACTACTGGACAAATGTGTGGTCCTATAGTCAAATCGCTGTGGTAAATATTTATTGTTCACCAAATAGTCTAGCTCTGTCTCTGTGATACCCCTTCATGGGGGGTGGTTTTCCTTCCACATCTAATTGGAGTTATGATGGCAACAGGCTGTACATTGGTTATGAAATGTGAGCAGAAGCGATGTGTGTCCCCATCTCTGTCTTCCCTGTGCCACAAGAGCAGCTCTGTTTCATTTTTCTTTTCTTTTTTTCTTTTTATTGGTAAGGGGATCTCAACCCTCGGCACGGGGTTGTCTGCACCACGCTCAGCCAGTGAGTGCACCGGCCATCCCTATATAGGATCCGAACCCAGGGCCTCGGCACCACCAGCACCCCATTCTTCCGAGTAAGCCACGGGGCCGGCCCTAAGAGCAGCTGTATTTCAAACACAGTCTTCCTCATCATCTCCATTGTATTTTGAAGACTGTGTAAAGCAGAGTAGCATGACTGAGAAATAAAGCTTGTTTATTTTGTAGTTATTGCTACAGTATGATCCAGCCTGACAGATCCATCTCATTGGTAGTTAACAAGTTACTTAGGATACAGACTATGTTTTAATTATTTTTAAATCCATATTGCCTATGACAGTCCCTAGAGTATAGTAGGTACTTAATAAAAATATTGTTACATGACAAGTGGAAGCAATATATTTATTTATAAATATTACCTTAGTTTACAAACTTACAGATATGTCTGCATTTTGAAAAATTACTAAGCTTTATCTACTAATCTTTTACAAATATTGGTAAATAACATAAGAATTTATACATAGCAGACATTTAATTCATGCTTATTGGTGTTCTAGATCCAGTCATTTCTTAACCTCTCTACATCCCACGGCATCTATTAATATATCTCAAAAGACTTTGGATTCCTCAAGGACCAGAATCTTGTTATTTTCATATTATTTTCCCCAGAATGTAGAACATTCCTGTCACCTTTGTGACAAATATACATTCTGCTATTTAACATACATCATATTAAATGATTGACAAAATGAATGATTAGAAAGAAATATGTTTTTAAGGGGCATATTTTAGGCTGACAGTCATGAAGTTATTCAGAGAAAGAGATGCATTTCTCTCTTACATAACATCCATTTATTCTCTTTAACCAAAAACTCACCAGTGAACATATATTGACCTTATGAAGTGAGTTGTATTTATGATAATGAGGGCTGATTGTCCATGTTTGTTTGATTCGATGATGTTGTGGTGGTTGTTGTGTGTCTATACTCGTGTTTCTTTATACTTAATTAATAAGCACTCCCCACAATGGGGAATTGCAATTGGTGTAATTTTGATGATAAATCTCTTCTAAATTTAATTATATCAAACCCAAGTTGAGAGTGAATTTACTCACATTTATAAAACTTGTGGGGTCCATATGGGTGAACAGATTGCTTTATTCACAGGTTGTCCCATGTGGGGATTATAGCCAGAGATAAATATCCTTACCTCTCTGTCCTTGATGTCAGCAAGAATCAGCTTGCAGCAGTCAATGCTTGTGGCAATTTGGAGCTAACCATATGAACATCAATTACTAAGATGTACCTGGGCCTGGACAATTGGAATTGCCTCTAATCTGTTCTCTTGCCTGCTCCCTCCCTAATCTAATTTGTTCTTGGTTGTACTTCCAGGTTCACCTTCCCAAATCACCATTTTTATCAGGTTATTTCCAGCCTTCAATGGGTTCACTTTGTCTACAGAATAAAACCCAAGCAACTTGGACTGATATTCCAGGATTTCTGCCAGTCGCACTTCCACTACCCTTCCAGGCTCAACCCTCACCTCTTCTCTGCACAGATTCCATGTTGCAGCTGGGCTGGGTCATTCAACATTCCCTCTGCCCCTTATACTTTCTGGCCTCCTTTTTTCTACTCAAGTCATTATCTTTGTCTAGAAAACACTTTCCATGCTTTTCCCATTCATTTAGTGGATACATATTTATTGAGTATTGGGCTATGGGTCAGGCCTTGTCCTATCCACGGTGATGCAGTAATTAAAACAGCCTAGGGGTCATTTATTTTGAGGTGGGGTGGCTGGGTTAGAAGGTCTGCATATGCATTGCTGTTTTGATAGATATTCCTCAAATGTTTTCCTCTCAGTGCCACCACCTAATAATCCTATCAGCGTGTAGGAGTGTACTCATTTCATCACATCCTTTTTAATCGATCTTTAATTTTTGCTAATTCAATGGATGAAAAAAGAAATTCATTTAATTTACACTTCCCTAAATGATAATAAGGCTAACCATCTTTTTCTGTGTTGTGTTCTGTTTTTCTTTGTCTTGACGATTCACATCAATTGCCTGTTTTTCAACTGGGTTTTGACATTTATTTGTAAGAGACAAAATATATTTTGGATGTTAATGCCTTGTCTGTTTCAAGTACTGAAGATACTCTTTCTCCAGTATGTCCTTGTCTTTTGACTATTTTAGACAGATTCTAAAATGAATTTCTCTTGCACAACTACATATTGTAAGATTATGCAAAATGAGCATTGAATGACACAAACTATCTGAATAAATCACAATTCAGTGAAATGAAAACAAACAGAAACCCAACACAAAACAACCTAGGTACCTGTTCTCTTGAAGCTTATAAAATGAATTATATTTCTAAAAAATCACTTTAAATATTCTCCTCAGAATATTTCCTCTAGTTTTTCCAACTGAAAGAATTCTTCTTTCTTCCCAAAAACTTTTAGGACTTTCTATATCTCCCAGTTGTGTCTGTCTGATCTCCACACTTTAACCAGTGAACTCTTGCAAAGGAGAACCATAAACACACCTATATATTTCCACAGTCAATCCTGGTTCCTGGAACATGGAACATCTCAAAAAACATTTTTGTTATTATTTTGAAAAGGATTGACAAAATGAATCAATACTAGATAACATATTTTGAGTGTTTACTAATGGGCCAAGAATCCTACAATGTATTTCAAATATGTAATCTCTCACCTCCAAGCCTGACATGGTACATGTTTTTTTCAACTTTCTTAATGAAAAGGTGTTAATGAAAAACTAAGGTGGCATAAAATTTATTGAAAACAAACAAACAAACAAAAAAACCCTGGGCATTTCCTTACCAAATAGTGCTCAATTCCTCTCTTTAACTGTAGAGCTAACCTGTGACCAGATACTGATCTTGTAGAGTTGATTGGGTTCTTGATAGTGTTTTTGATTCTAGTTTCATTGATTTAGGGGATTATGTAAAGTCATTCAGACTAATTCCTCTTTGAGAATTTTGGCTGCAAAGTTATCGTGGCCAAAGGGGGATTAAAATTGAGGTCTATTTTACCCCAGAGCTCACACATTTTCCCAGGACCACTCTACTCAATAAACGAAATAATGGAAAGGCGCTCGTGGTAGCGAACACCCTGCCCATGTCCCCTAAGGAAACGCCTCTAAACTCTGAAGGCTCCTTTACTCCATACACCTATGGAAATTCTATCTGGCCATGACAGCAATGATAGCAACATGTGTTAGAGAGTTAATGCCCTCAGGATCTGTTATCAATCACTACCAGGAAAGGAGTTGATATATAAGCACCCCAGTGTCTTCCTGCCTCTGTTGGGATAATGCTGAAGTATGCTTTACATTATATCCCAATTTTTTTTAGTGGAATGAGAGTCCAGTTTCCCATAGGTACAGCTTACTTGACAATGCATCCTGTGTTGACTTGTTTCTCTTTCCTATGTCATTTTTTGATTCCCCACCAGTGTTTCCTGGAATCAACCTTTCCCACACTGCAATCCTCCCACCCAGCAAATATATTTGACTTGCATGCAAAATTTTGTCTCTGGATTTGATTCTGGGACATCCCAGAACACAGTCCTGACTTTTAATTGTCAGTAGTTGTCTAGTCACCCCACCTTCCCTCTTTACTGCCAGCACCACCCCCTAGACTTTGCTCATTTTATGAACCAAAGATCTGGCATCTGTAAGCTTGGTACTGCTTGGCTCTAGCTTTTGGCTCTCAGTCAGTGTGTGCTTATGTAAGATGATCCTTTTCCATTCATGGCTATGATTCTGGGAATGTTTGTTTCCCTCCTCTCAGGGTCAATCGTGCCAGGTTAGCATAGGGGAACTCAAAGGAATCTGGTGATGCAGCTTCCCTGGCTGCCTTTCTCAGGTGTGGCCAGCCTCACCTCTGCCTGGGACAATGATTTCTTCTTCCCAGTTCTGATCTCTCTCTCTCTTTATTTTATTTAAAATATTTTAACATTTACTTGTACATATTTGTGGGGTGCAATGTGTTGTTTCAATACATGCATTTACTGCACAATGATTCACTTATGGTAGATAGCATAGTTTTGCACCCATTAGTCCACCACTTTTCCTCCTTCCCCCTCCACCTGCTTCCATTATTCTCTTGGTCTGAGTACCACTTTTTTTTTTTAAGATTCCATGTATGAGTGATATCATGCAGTTGTTGTCTTTCTGTGTCTGCCTGACTTAATTTAGCATGACATGGTTTCCACTTCTGTCCATGTTGCTGCGAATGATAGGATATCATTTCTTTTTACAGCGGAATAGTATTCTATTATGTATATATACCACAGTTTTTTAACTGTTCATCTATTGATGGACATTTCGATTGTTTCTATCTCTTGACTATTGTGAGTAGTGCTGTGATGAACATGTGAGTACAGGTGTCTTTTTGATATACTGATTTCATTTCCTTTGGGTACATACCCAGCAGTGAGATAGCTGGGCCATAGTGTAGATCTATTTTTAGTTCTTGAGGAACTTCCATACTGTTTTCCACAGTGGCTGTACCAACTTACAATCCCACTAACAATGAAGGAGGCTTCCTTTTTCTCCACATCCTTGCTAGCATTTGTTATTTTTTGTCTTTTTTATAATAGCCATTCTAAATAGAGCAAGATGATATCTCATCATGGTTTTAATTTGCATTTCCCTGATTGTTGTTGACCAGTACCCAAGGGGAGATGGTGGGGAATTAAGAGACACGCTTATGGGATCAGGAGTGCTACACAGGCTGATGACCTGTGAAGCATCCTAGTTCATTTTAGGTTGCTTTTTATAAGCCAGTGAAAATAACAAATTATACAGATTAAATCAATTATGTCTTGTATGAAGCTATTTATAGAAGATCTTCAGCTGCCATGGCTCTTGGAGATTCATGGCTAACTACTTATCAACAAAATAAGAGCATAAGTTCCTCATTTACAGAGCAAAAGCATAAGTTCCTTATTTACAAAGCTCTGAGGGTCCTGGGTTCAATCCAAGGTCAGACCTCAAAGGGAGGGAGAAGGGGAAAGAGGGCAAAATGGGAAGCCTGCCCTGCTGGCCCATTCCCTAGAATAGCAAGGACTTTGTCAGCTTGCCATTCAGTACCTCATACCTGATGATTAGTGATTTTGAGTATTTTTTTTAAGTGCCTGTTTGCCTTTTGTAAGTTTTCTTTTGAGAATGTTTTTTCTGGTCCTTTGCCCATTTTTGAATTGTGTTATTTCTTTTTTTTTGCTGTTGAATCATTTAAGTTCCTTATATATTCTAGATATTAGCCTCTTGTCTAATGTGTGTCTGGAAAACACTTTTTCCCATTCTGTAGGTTTTTGCTTCACTTTGCCAACAGGATCCCTTGCTGTGAGGACTATTTGCAGGCCTGTTAACATGACTTATTGATAGGGAACCTGTCCTTCCTAGGCTGTTGCTGGGGAATTTGAGCCTACTTCTGGCTCTCCAAGTATCACTTTAGTCTTAAAGATTAAAGATTGCAGACTTACAGATTTTGTGAGAAGATTAAAAAAAATCATGTCCAAACCTAACTACAGACTGGAATTCAAGGATATTTTCTCTGGCTAGAAGAATTTGCTATGGCTCTTGACTTGGTGGCTTGGTCTGTGCTACTTATAAGTAAGAATCATTTTTTTTTTTCTGTCCACTTTATTTCTGCTGATCTCTTACCTGCTTGGGGTCATGTGCCTAATTCCTAATTCCAAATTCCTAACCCAAATTAGCTTGCTCTGAAAGGCAGTATGAAAAAATGGTAAAGACACGAGTCAGACTTGAACTTAAATCCTATCAATTGTAGGATTTGTAGTCAGACTTCAACTTAAATCCTATCAATTCCCCTTACCAGATATTTAACCTTGAGCAAGTAAGTTTAGATGTTCCGATCTCCAATTGCTTCATATAAAAATGGCGGTAGCACCAAAGATCCCAAAATGCATTGTAAGGATAAGGAATATATTTTGCATGTTTTTGTTAATACCTGTTGAATATTCAATAATTGAGAGCCATAGCTTAGTCATATGTCTAATGTCTTTGACATATCAGTCTTGACTTTTGCTTTATTTTTAGGCATTCCTAATAACTTATAGAGAATTCAATCTCTCCTTGAAAATAAGGAGAGCTTACAATTTAGATCAATACTCATGGAAGACATAAGACCCTAGTTTAGAGCAGCCTTGAGATGATTTCAGAGGTCAGAAACATCATTGTATTCACCTCTGACACAGCTGAACAGTGAGTAATGACTGCCTTAGGGTGTCTTGCTGGGAGGCCATGATAAAAATTATGATGTTGTCAACGGCAGTGATTTGGGTTACATCTCTACTTCGGTCATTGTTTATTGTGTCAACCTTGTAGGATCTTCAGATCCACTCAGTCTGCAGCATCCATCATCTGATATCATCTGACATCATACGAGCTATGAAAGGGTGTGATAGAGTACCTTCACCCTGTCCCTGGAGACTCGTCCCTACTCTTTTTTCTCAGAAAACAAGTTGGACTTTGTACCATGTCACTGGATACTTAATTGTTAATTATAAGGTTTTCTAAAAAATTAAAATCCTGCTTGTGAGATATATGAACAATGGATTTGGAACAAATTGCCTTGCTTTGAATATCTTTTCTGCCTCTCTCTAGCTGTATTATTACCTTGGCAAAGACACTTGCCTCTCTTAGTTTGTTTCCTCAGCAATGTATTTGCTTTGCACGCAGTATGGCGTTGCTATGAGTGATAAATGGGCATTCATGATGAAAGTGCTTTGTGAAGGATAGTCATAATAAGAGAGAGAATGCAAAGAGAAGGTAGAAAAAAATAATGAGAATGATAAATAGAATTGGTATATTTCAGGTCCCTCCCTTTTCAATGGTCTCTAAGACCAAACTCCCATCAAAAAGGTAGGTGGTTTATTTAATATTTAGATTTAGTTTGCACTAATTCCAAATTTATTAATTAGCATGTCTATCTCAACTGAGATTGAATTTATGGAAAGAAGCACAGGTGCAGGACTTTTTTTTTTTTAAATTCCTTTTGTCCTGTAGATTCATTATTTGCTTCTAACTGAAAATAAGTTTCCCTTACAGATTTTCTGAAAGAAAAGTAAAGAAAAACACTCTAGGAACCAATTGATGGATGGTTCCGCTTGGAATTAGTAACACTCTCCTAAGCAGACAATGATGGATACGGTTAAATGGATAGAAGCTCTCATTGTTGTCATCAGTGCCTCTTCATAATGAGATTGCAAAAAATAGTGATTTAGCTAAAATGCGTAGGAGTAATGTCAGAATCCCTGGGATTTAGGAACAAGACCCTAAGGTCAGTATAAGCTTGATTTTGAGCCAGCCTCTATCAGTAATGTAAAATTATGTCTAAGCACCTAAAGAAAAGCCCCTTAAAGAGTGAAAGGGGCAAGGTTTGGGATTAATAGGTTAGTGTACCTTGAAGAGTATTTCTTGAAATACTGTCTTGGAAGTATCTGTATTGATTGCCCAAGCAAAATATTAAAAGTAGAGATAATAAGACCTAATGACTGAATACTGGGGGTGAGGCTTTGGGATACTGAGGCAGGGAAGACTAGGGGCATGCCCAAGGGAGGCTGCTCATAAATATTCAGACTGGATGTGCCAGGGGCCTGTGCACTAGGAGCAACAGGAGGGGCAGAGGAAGGACATTACAGGCTTCACACTGGATAGAGAAAAACAAGGTTGGGGACTGCGTGAGTTTCTTTCTTGCGGAGAATCCAGCATACTTCTTTGGCACATACCTTTGTTTGGTAATAAAGCCCAATTATGTTTCATTTCTCTGTCCCTCTCTTCCTTTCCTTTTGCTGGTTCCGTCAAAGGCTTTTCTTTTCACAGATAAACCAAGAACCTGGATCTGCTGCCTGGTAACAATATGAATGTTTCCAATGTTCCCCAGGTGTTTAGAATGTCTCTGTTCTTGAGATCATGTTTTGAAGAATGCTATTTTGGAAGTATTGTTTCTAATAAGCGCAGTCAGTACAATAAGATTTTTTCAAATGTGCAAAAAACTTGAGATATAAACTTACCTGAATGTAAGATATGACACCTACTTCTATGTGAATTTTTTGGTTTAAACCCCTTTTTCTTGGCTTCGGGGGGGGGGGGGGTTCCTTTACACCCAAACACCCCAGCTGTAACGTCTTATTTAAGCAGTTACTCGGTAGCTGTTCTCACTTCATAGTTACACTGGTTCATTGTTAAAGTTAGAATTTTCAACCTGGAAGGGAGCAGAGAAATACCTTGAAAGCCCCCCATGCTATAGGTGAGAAAGCACTCATGGGATTTCAGATTGTAAGACAGTGATGGAGATGGGCACGGACACATGTCTCTGGGCCCCAGGATGCGTTTCTTCCTCTTTCTCCCTGTGGCTTCTCTGGGGTCTACACTGCTCTCCATTACCTTTATTCACCACTGCTGTCATGCCAGCCGGGCCTTCCCCAGCCCATCCACAGCTCCGCTGCCCCAGCTGCCAGCTTCTAAGCCAGCACAACCTCAGCAGCACCCAGGCAGAGTTCACTTTAGACTGCAAATGTCTTTCAAATCTCTGGCAGTTTTCTGATGCCCGAGGGTGTATGCTTAAGTGAACACCAGGAAGCTTCTCCCTCTGGTGACAAACTATCTCTGTCTGTTTGGGCTGCTATGACAAAATGTCATACGCTAGGTGGCTAATAAACAGGAGGAATTTGTTTCTCACAATTCTGGAGGCTGGAAGTCCAAGATCAAGGTTCTGGAAGATTCCATGTCTGGTAAGGGGCTGCTTTCTGGTTGACAGAGGGAGCCTTCTCCCTGTGTCCTCATGTGGCGGGAGGGCCAATGGGTCTCCCTTGGGGCTCTTTTACAAGGGCACCAATATCCTTCATGAGGACTCTGCTTTCATGATCTACTCACCTTCCAAAGACCCCCACCACCTCCAAATACTATCACTTTGGAGGTTGAGATTTCAACATACGAATTTTGGAGGAATATAAACATTGAGTCGATTGCACAAACTCCCCTCTTGTCTACTTCAGGGCCTTTGAACAAGCTTCCTCCAACCTCCGCTTTGTGCTTTCTTTATCTGACTTGCTGTTTTTCGTAATTTAGGTCTCAGCCTCAATGACATTTCCTTATGGAGTCAGGCCCCCAGGGTTGTAGAACTGTGTACTTTCCTCTCTCATCTACAGTGACTTCATGAATGGCCATGTGGTAATGTCTTAACACTTCGCCCAGAGAATTCTGAGCGTGTAGCTCTGTGACAACAGCATCCCTCATCTACTGTGGCATTTACTCACTCACAGGAGCTACAGAGAGGCTGTCTGGGGACACGCACCTGCAGTGGATACACTTTGCCTGGTTCCTACCGCCTGAACTCTGATGGAAGTTATGAGATAGCAAAAAACTCAGAGCATATTATCTAAAATTTATTGAGAACCTAATAATTACATTTTCAGCTGGTTCCTCTTGTGCAGCCACGCAGTCATCACACATTGTACTCAACCGTGAGCTTCACTTGTTGGTAACTGAAATCTGCTCACATTTATATTATCCAAATGGTCCTACATAAATTTTATTTTCCTTCCTTCCTTCCTTCCTTCCTTCCTTCCTTCCTTCCTTCCTTCCTTCCTTCCTCCTTTCTTTGTAAAGATAAACATTTATACACTCTGAGTTGGAGGTACAAAAAAATAATTAAAGAATCGTTTCATTTATTTTCAATTATTAATCCTAATATATTCTCAAGGCCCTCTTTCAACTAACTGCAGACTATAGGTAATTCAGTCTTTTCTGATTTAAAATCATCTCTTTTAGGTACATTTGGTTTCTTTGTGGGAAATTTCCAGACATTTAAAAGCATAGCCTCCCAGTTAGGGTAGTCTCTCCTATCTCCAGGGTCTCTCCTGCTCAGCTGGGGGGACACTGCAGATCTTCAGGGCTGGGGGTTGGCTGCTGGTGCACGTGCTGATCATTGGACCTCAGTATCCTCATGGCTGGTCAGGCCTGGTCCCTCACTTTATTTCAGCATCTGCTACTGAAGTTGGTTATCCTCACATAACCTCCAGGCTCAAGACTCCATCTCTGCAACCTCACCCTGTAACTTTAGGCCACTTTGTGACCCATGGATTATATCAACAATTTTGTATTCCATCACTTGAGCATGCTAGATCACCATTGATCTCATAGATGCCAAACTCAGACTATTGGGAAACTGAGGTCCATATACCAAATCAAGGTCCATATGCCAAAATAAATTCCACAACTATTCAAATCTTCAGCCCAAGAAGTAGCCTGTTGCTCTTGAACCATTAGGAATATAGATGATCTGCAAAGAGTGTCCCATTTTCCTATGGTTTATTCTGCAAAGCAGAATAAGCCTATTTGCACTGAGATCCACAAGAAATTTTCTGTCTGATTCTAAAATTTTAACCCTGGAGGAAAGAGCCAAAAAACTCCTATCTAATTGCCTCTTAACCCTTTTCATTCCTTTCCTCTCTTGGTCCTGTGTCATTTTCCTCTTCCTGTACCAACTCTTTTCCGTCTGTCAGTGACTCTCCTTATGTCATATCTTTCTTCTTGCATATTCTATGGACTTTTTGTGCATACAGATTTCTTCTAATCTTTCCTGAGACATGAAACATCATGGTATATTTTAAGGGAAGAAGACAGGGTAACAAAAGCAGCAACAAACAAACAGACAAAAACATTGAAAAAGCAAGAGACAAAACTGCATCAGGACAGCTTTCAAAGTAATCATCTTCATTATTTAAACTGGCTCTAATCCAGAAATGATTTTGTCCCCCTTGGGGCATTTGGCAATGTCTGGAAACATTTTTAGTTATCGCTAGCGTGGAGATGGCTGCTGACATTTAGGGCACCAAGGCCAGGGATGCTGCTAAAGCACTCGAAAGCATTTGTGAGACATTAAAGTAATGAGTTATTATCATTACACAGAGGAAACAAAGGCTTAGGAGTTAAAAAATGTAGGTAAGTCCACACAAGTTAAAAGATTGGCTTTTTTTTTTTAATAACTCAGACTCACGTTGTCTGAGTCCATCCAGATGCCAATATTTCACCAACCTGCTTTTTCATGCAGGCACATACACACACATACATAACACACATGCAAATGAAGATACACATGTTTAGAGGTGGTTTTATGTAGTGATATGTACACCCTGCTGGGAGTCCAGTAGTCTGAATTTTAATAACAGCATCTTCAAATACCATCTACCTGGAGTAGGCAAGTTATGTAATCTCTCTAGAGAATACTATATTTAGTATGAAATGTGGTTAATATTACCTGCCTCAAAAAGCAACAGAGGATTAAATAAGATATTCCCTGAAAAGCAGTTATCAGAATGCTTAGCATATAGTTGCAATAAAAAATGCTTGTTTTTATTTCCATAACACATGTTAAACTAGCCATATTTGAAACTATGCCAAAGTACAATGTTTAACCAACAGCAATTTGGTTTTGAATTATCAGGCCTGAAATATCAGTGTGATAAAGGACTTGAATAGACATGACTCGAAAGAAGATGGACAAATGACCAATAAACTCGTGAAAAGATTCTCAGCATCACTAACCATGATGGACGTGCAAATCGAAGCTACAGTGAGATACCACCTCACACCCATTCGGATGGCTGCTATTAAGAAAAACGAGTGTTGGTGAGGATGTGCAGAAATTGGAAGCCTTGTGCACAGTTGGTGGGAATGTAAAATCATAGAGCCGCTGTGGGACACAGTATGGTGGCTCCTCAAAAGTTCAAAATAGAATTTCTGGATAAATAGTCAAAAGAATTGAAAGCAGAGTCTCAAAGAGGTATTCGTACAGCTGTGTTCATAGCAGCGTTATTCACAATAGCTAAAACATGTCCATTGATGAATAAATGGGTAAGAAAATGTGTTACATCTATACAATGAAATTTTATATTCAGCCTTAAAAAAGAAGGAAATTCTGCATTACTCTACAACATAAATAAAACTTGAGGACATTATGCTAAGTGGAATAAGCCAGTCACAGAAAGACAAATACTGTATGATTTCTCTTATACGAGATACTCAGAGTATTCATAGCTATATAAAGTAGAGTAGTGGTTGCCAGGGGCTAGAGGAAGATGGAATGAAGGATTGGTGTTTAATGGGTATGGAAGTTTTACAAGATGCAGAGTTATGGAGATGGACTGTGGTAATGGCTGTACATTACAAATATATTTAATGCCACTGAACTATACACTTAAAAATGGTTAAGATGGTAAATGTGTATTTTACCATAATAAAATATATCAAGACGGTAAACAACATTTTTGAAAAAAAATAAAGTTTCTACTTTTTTCCTAGCTAGTGAACATTTGAATCTCTTCGAATTAATTAAACCAAGATATTTCTAAATCTCTATTATTGACCTCTGGAGATAACAACCACCCAACCAAGCAGATACAAATAAGAAATATTCATAAACTTACAAACTCTCAGGCAGGGTCCATATTATCATTTTATTCTATAATCTATTGAATCAAAGGGAATCCTGTTGGATTTTAGAGAATGTCATACTTTACTAAATTCTCAGGTTATCCTATGAAGAGTTGGTCTGTACTTTGCTCTAAGTCCCACGGACTTAGAAGGGTGTATAAGGAAAGGGTTAAGAGTGTGGGTTAATGGGGGTGAGCACAGGGGCAGTGGAAATCATGGGATGCTTCCTGGAGGAAGTGGTCTGTGAGCATTTATAAGCATCTATGTCTTTACCTTCAGTACAAAATAAACCTAAAAGACCGAATACTTAAAAAAGGAAAAAGAAAAAGAAATGTTGGTTAAGAGTAATGAGTGCAAGTTCTACCTCTGTTGACTATTAGCAGTGTCACTCTGAACAAGCCAATTACCTTTTCTTAGCTTGGTTTTATCATTTGTAAAATTGGGGTGATAGTGTAGTTACCCCATAGTTTCTTGTGAAGATTAAGTGAGTGATCCTATATTAAGTGTTCACAACAGTATTACCACCTGGTAAATTCTAAGTAAATATGGCTGCTATTAATATTATTATTGCTGTTACTATTTCTTTAAAGATGACCAGTAAGGGGATCTTAACCCTTGACTTGGTGTTGTCAGCACCACGCTCTCCCAAGTGAGCCATGCGCTGGCCCCCTAATATGGCTATTATTAAAACAAGACTGGAGGTGAGGAGAGAGGCTTAAAAGATTCCATGAAGGATGTTGTAAGCTTGATGTCCTTCTGTCTCAAATTCACTGCTCATTTATTGTTATTATACATTTAAACCTAAACAATCAGAGTTCCTAACACATAAGCAATTAAAATAAGCTGTTCTGGTTTGAGTGAAAGCATGTCAAATGTAAATTTAGTAATGACAGGAAGAAATAATAGCTGAAAGCCTGGTGTTACTATGTAAAGATAAAGGCAAAATAACTTAGGATCAGTTAACGACAGGATATATAATTCTGAAGTCTATCCTGAGAGCAAATTATAGCAGCATGCAGTGACTGATGTGTGCGTGATTGTATGTCATTATCAAGTGTTACACAGTGCTCAGGAATTTATGTTTAAGAAAAAGACAGAAGGTGTATGACGTTCATAATGACAGCCACCAAACTACTAGAAGTGTTTAAAATGTCACTTAATGGGTTATAGACTAGTTTCTTTTCTTTTTTTTTTAAAGAATATAGTTTATTCTCAATTAACACCAAATATAAGATACTTTTTAAAAGATACTTGATGTGATCAAAATGAAAGTCCTAGCTCCTTCCTGCCAGCAGCAAATCCTTTGGGAACATGATTTCAGTTTCTTCTCATCACTGCAGCTGCATCACAAGGCATGCAGAGTGCCCCCCGCTGCCACAGGCTTGGTGACTGGGAGAACGAGTTTGGATGTGAACCCAGGCCTATGAGGTGCTAACGCCATTGCTTTGTAAAACTTCACTAACTTATGTTTAATTTTAAAAACTGTTTGACTTTCTAAAATTATAAGGGTGTGTGTGTGTATAAAAAATGTATATATATACACACACATATATATACTTATGTATATAATATATATATAAATATATATGTAACAGAATATATATATAAAACAGAACATGTATATAATATTATATATAAAACAGAATATTATATATGTAATATTATATGTGTATATATATACAAAATATTATATATGTATATATAAACAGAATATTATATATGTATATATATACAAACAGAATTTTATATATATGTAATATTATATATATATATATAATAAAACAGAATGTTATTAGGCCTTAAAAGAGTAGGATATCCTGCCTATTGCAACAACATGGATGAACCAGGAGGACATTACGCTGACATAAGCTAGTTTCAGGAGGGCAAATACTGCATGATTCCACTTATATGAGGAATCCAATATAGTCAAAGTCAGAATCAGAGTAGAATGGAGGTTGCCAGGAGTTAAGGGGATGAAAGTGGCTAGGTAGCTCCTAATTAGTGTTCATAAAGTCTCAATAATGCAAGACACAAGACATCTGCTGTGCAACATTGTACTTGTAGTGAACAATAATGCACTGAATACAAAAATTTTTTGAGAAGTAGACCTTATGTTAAGTATGCTTACCGAAATAAAATAAAATTAAACCAAAAAAAAAAAAAAAGATACTGGAAATATAAACGAAAGTATTTAATGCTGAAGTTCAAGTTCGAGAACTGCTCATATTGGAAGAGTGAGAAGCTTGTTTTCTTTTTCTTTTTTTTACATTAAAAAATTACTTATTTTTAAATAGGAGGCTTATTTCACTTATGATACTTTCTTACGTGGAGAGACCATCATTAGCATAATGGTTCTGTCTACTCTCAGTTAACTCATTGACTCCTTCCTGGGTAAAATAATGAGGGAATAGAGCCAATGACTTGATTAATAATTTTGGGATAAAGGAACAGGACATGTATGGCTTTGTCTTTTCTATTACCCTTCTGTGTGAGCTTGTCTATTCACAGAAATTACATGCTCTCAATTTGTTTCAGCCATATTGTAAACTTAGTGGTCAAGATTCCAAATATACTGAGAAAGTATCATCCTCTTAATCTTTTATATTAACTTAAATTGGTTCAGAAATTAGGCTGGGAAGGGATATCTTTTATTAGCCTTTGCAAGCTCTGATATCTGGTGCAATGTGTGAGTAACATTGAGAAAGAGTCAAGGGGTAGAAGTTCGGTAAATAACATAACACTCCGAGATACAGAATTCTGACATAGTCAAGTCAAATAGTTCAATATTTGTTCTGTACGAGGTGCCAGCCATATGGGATTCTGACCTGAAGGGTAACTGTAGCTTATGGAAGATTTTTCTACCCAAAACGTGAAGATAAAATAGGATAATCCCACATACTAAGCAAAATAAAGTGTTTGAATAGTGAAGAAAAGATCAACTAGAATAAGTTATCTAGAGGATTATGGAGGTTGAAGATTTCCAAATATATTTAGTAAAACAGAATTTATTGACACCCTTGACAAGAATATGTTTAGTATATTCGTAGAAGGAAAATGGTGTGGGATTAAGAGAGCATACAAAGTGAGAAAGATGAGAGAAAATTTTTCCTTCTTTACTTTTCTTTTGGTGGCCGGCCAGTCTGGGGATCTGAACGCTTGACGTTGATGTTATCAACACCATGCTCTAACCAACTGAGGCTAACTGGCCAGCCTGAGAAATTTTTCTTTGGAGAGAAAGAAATATGACGTTAGAGTGTGGTGATATAGCCTCAATATGTTTTCACTTTTTAGATGGGACTTATTATAGCATATCTGCATGATGCGGGAAATAATTGAGTGAATAAAAAAATAATAAACAAGGGGAGAGGAAAACAGAAGAAATTAATTAAAAGCAATGTATAATGTTCATGAATGAGAGGTCTAAATACATTAAATATAACAATTATGCCCTAATTTGCTTATACAATCAATGCAATTCCAAAATAAAAACCCAGCAGCATATTTGATGGTATTTGCAATGATGTCCTTAAAATATATATGTAAAAGAAAAATGCAGAAATATTAGTTTATTTTCCTATTACACAAGAAGACTTCCACATTTATAGCATTTTTGACTCTGAAAATTGACAAAGATTGGCAAATCAAAGAGAGTTCAGCAGTTTTGTTGACATATACAGACATAATATGTGACAGAATGACACTTTATAGACCTGTGGGGCAACCTTGGACCTCAATAATATTGGGTCATTTGATTATTCATTTGAAAAATACATCTATCTTTACCTCCCACCATGTCCAATTTTAGATTCCAAATACAACTCAAATGTTTCAAAATGTTTTTTAAAAAACATTAAAAGTAAAAGAAGAGATAAAAAAAAGAGAGAGTCTTTGGTAGGGAAGTGTTCCTAAAAAGAAAAAAAAAAAATCATCCAAGAAAGAAACTAAGATTTAAAATTCAATGTATATCTTCTGCATGTTTGAGTTGTTGCCTATTTGAAAAGTAAGTTTATGCCCCACCTAAAATATGTTCCATATTGCCAGTGCATTTCAACTGGTGTATCAGTGGTAAAATATTGAACTTACTGCTAAGCGTAATCTTTTAAATATACATTAACCTCTTTCATCAAGATTGCATGGTTGTATATATTCTGCAGAAAATGAGCAAGACCTGAAGGATCAAGGAGAGTTACTTTAATAAAATGATTTTGATGTATATTTCAAGCAATGAATTCAACTAGATGTGCATTGAAGCACCTCCTGTAACAGAACAAAACTAGAAAGGATAAAAAAAATTACAGATCATGGGTGAATTATCAATAATATAAATAAAATAATCAGAATTTAAAAAGAAAGATAATGTATATGGAGGCAATGTTTGTCTCAAGGGCACATGTAAATAATTTGGGGCTAAAACCTTGGGTTTATTAGACCATGCCAATGCAGGGGTCAAGGGACAAATCAGATGCCCAAACAATGGCAGTAGATAATTTTGTATATCCCTTCAAGAAATTTAAATCCCCAATTTTAATAGTATCTGTGGATGAGACTTTCCTTTGTAGAAACTGACTCTGTGGAGAGTAGGAATAATAATTTCTTTAGAATTTATAGTCACAATTCCATGCAAACCTACACTCATGCATTCATGTTGAGATCAGAATTTATACTACATGTGTGGTCAAAAAAAAAAAAAAAAAAAACAAATCCCACAACAAAAATTTACTAGTATTTGTTCTAGAGTATAGTGTACCCACATACTTTTGAAAGCAAATTCAAATAATCTATTTTAAATATAATTTAAGCATGAGAATTAAAAATAAAATAGACTCAAGAGATAAAGTCTCAAGGACTGTGAGTTCATAACCATATGAAGTGATAAGGCATATGAACATGAGTTACCAGAAACTGCAATTGCAGGATCAGACACACAAACACTGAATTTTGGAATTATTAGACACAAAATATAAATATGTATGTTTAACATGATTAAAGGATAAAAGAGAATATTAAAACATTGAAAGTCTCAAAATAAATAAGATAATAAGAATTAATGAGGAAGGCAAGATCCTAAAATCCAAACAACTTAAACAAAACTTTTATAAATGAATATATGTGTATGTATATATGCATATACATATATCATTTTGATAAATTATAAATTTATTAAAGAACAAATTCAAAAAGAGACTTTAGTGAAATGGACTTTAGATTAGACAAAATTATAAACATTATATCATAAGACAGGAACAGAAAGAAAAATACCACATATCTTCACTAAGTGGGAGCTAAAAAAATAAACAGTTAAATAAAAAAAAAGGAAAGAAAGGAAGATATAACAATCACAATATCATGTTTGTATTAGTCCATTTTTGTTTCTTATAATAAGATATCTGAGGCTGGGTGATTTATAAAGAAAAACAACATTTATTGCTTACACTTTCTGAGGCTGGGAAGTCCAAACTCCATGTGGTGGTGGCAATAGTGAACCAGGGTCACATATTGCAAGATGGTGGATGCAGAGAGAGCAAGAGATAGATAGATAGAGAGAGAGAGAGAGAGAGAGAGAGAGAGAGGAGGTGCCAGGGTCCTATAAACAATCAGCTCTCATGGGAACTAATAGAGCGAGAACTCACTCACTACTCTCCCCTCCCCCAGAGAGAACATTAATCCATTCATGAAGGATCCACCCCCATGACTCAAACAGCTTCCAACACTGTCACCTTGGACATCAGATTTCCACATGAGTTTTCAGGGGACAACACATCCAAACTCCGTCAACGTTGAACTTTCTAAAGGAGGGAACAGAACTGAGGTTACAAGAGGTAGGAAAGAAGAGAGGGGAGGGGGTAAAGGAGGAATTGGTAACGGGCCACAAAAACCAATCGCATTGTGTAATGTTGAATATACTAATTATCCTGATTCAAGCATCACATATTGCACACAGATATTGATATTCAACTCTTTACCCCACAGATATGTACAATCAACTATGTTTCAATAAACAAAAACAACAACAACAACAACAACAAAACACTATATCACAGAAAAACAGCAGAAGGATATGTGAAATGTTTATAGCTTAGAAAGGGAAACCACAACATACAACTAATCAGCATTTCAGAAAGGAAAAAATAGAAAGAAAGTGAGAGGTAAAATCTTTGGAAAGCCAAGGAACTGACATTTATTCAGAATTCATGAGAGATGCTCACTTTTAGATTCAGCAAGGCCAGTAAATCCCAAGCAGAATAAAACAAAGGGACCTACCTGTATTAGTCACAATCAGTTAGAACCCTTAACTAGTAGATAACACCAAGTGAAGGTAAGGGGCTGTCTTAGAGCTTTGGAAACATGAATTAAACTCAGGCCAGCATCTTATATTATTTCATTGTTAACCAGAAAGAACTTTCCAAGAGCATTAAGAGACAACAACTTCAAATCATCTAGTATAGATATGTTCAAAGAACATAAAGGAAACTATATTTAAACAACTAAAAGTGGTATAATGACAATATTTCATAAAAGAGATAATATCAGTTAAGGGACAGAAATGAATAAAAGAAAAAAATGGAAATTTTGGACTTGAAAAGTTTAATAGCCAAAATTAAAAATTTACAAGAGAAATTTGACAGTAGATTAATCCCAGCAGAAGAAAGAACAAGTTAATTTGATGATAGATTAAGTAGATTGTGCAATCTGAAGAACAGGATAAAAACAATTACAAGAGACTCAGAGAAATGTGGGACACTGTTGATTTGCCTATCACAGATTTGTCACTCCTCTTCCCCTGGGTGATGGAGCTGCAAAGGATTACTCAAAGCCCATCTCTTCTGAGCAGTGAGAAGCCCCAAAGGGATTAATCTCCTGGAACCCTCAAGAGAGAGGCATTCCTTCCATTCGGGAAATTAACCATGAATTGGGGTTCTCTTCCTGCATTTATTATCCAGACCAGGAAATTACAGGAAGAGAACATAGGTGGGGTTTTTTCTAAGTATAGTTTAACAAGTTTAACAATAGAAGCTGGTAACATTCAGTAAGACAAGCAATGTGACATTCCATAATGCAATTTGCAAGAAGTTAAGTTGATCCACCAACAAAAGCTAGATTTTAGCAAACATTTTCTCTCCTTACAGCAATTTCCCAGTATCTTTACATATCAATCAGTAACCTGTCTGTCCTTTTAGCCAGCAACCTTGCTGTGCTACAATTCTTTATCTTACAACACAGACTAGCCTGTAGAACAATTTCCTGTCTTTTGCAGGGTTAACATTTTATATGTACTTTTAAGAATTTAGGCTAAATCTGAAACTGCAAGGCTTTGGAAAACCAGGCCCTATGAAATACAATTGCTTTACGCATACTCCACGGGACAGTATTAAGCACACCAACATATATGTAATAGGAGTACTAGAAGAAAAGAGAGAATAAAAAATCAGACAAAAGTATTCAAGTACATAAGACTAATAACTTCCAAATTTTTTATGAAATATTAATCTACATGTTCAAGAAGTACAACAAACATAAAACATTTCAATTTACAATTGCATCAAAAAATACTAAAATACTTTGGAATAAATTTAACAAACAAGTGCAAATTATGTACACTAAAAATAAAAGATATTGTTGCAAAAATTAAGGAAAATCTAAATAAATAGAACAACATTCCATGTTCATGAATTGGAAGACTTAATATTGTTGATGGCCGTATTCCCCAAATTGTCCTACTGATTCAACACAATCCTTATCAAAATCCAAGCTGGAGTTTGGGGAGAAATTACAAATTGATTCTAAAATTAAAATATAAATGCAGGGTATCCAGTATACTAAACAGTTATTGAAAAAAAGATGAAAGAAGTTGATATATTCACATTTTCTGATTTCAAATCTTACTACAAAGCTCTAGTAATAAAAGCATTATATTACTGATATAAGATTAGACACAGGGATCAATAAAATAGAACTGAGAGTCCAGAACTAAACTCTCACACCTATGGTTAAATGGTTTTCAACAAGAGTACCAAGAATATTGAATGTGGAAATAGTAGGCTTTTTAACAAGTAGTTCTAAGACAAC
Source organism: Cynocephalus volans (assembly GCF_027409185.1). NCBI lineage: Eukaryota > Metazoa > Chordata > Mammalia > Dermoptera > Cynocephalidae > Cynocephalus > Cynocephalus volans. The sequence goes on from NC_084474.1 coordinate 89,069,611, forward strand.
TGGACATCTACAAGGAAAAAAAAAGTTGGACCTACTCCTTCTCACCATACCAAGTAATTAACTCAAAATGGATTATGGACCTAAATGTAAGAGATAAAACTATAAAATTGTCAAGAAAACATCAGAGAAAATATTTATCACATTGAGTTATTTAACGTTTTTATAAACAACAAAAAAGCAGAAGCAATGAAAGAAAAAATAGATACATTTTATTTTATCTAAATTAAAAACTTTTGAATTGCAAATGATTCTATCGAGAAAGTGTACATAATGAGAGAAAATAGTTTCAAATCATACATCTGATAAAACATTAGTTTTAAAAATGTATTCGAAAAACATGAAACTCAATAATAAAAATATGAAGGATCCAATTAAAAAATGGCAAATAATCTGAAAGACCATATATCCAAAGAAAATATGCAATGGATAACAAACACATGAAAATATGCTCAACATCATTAGTCATTTGAAAAATGTAAAACAAATGAACAAATGAAAATGGATTAGTTTATACTCACTAGGAGGATTATAATACAGAGACACAATAAAAATATTGGTGAGGATATGGAGAAATTGTATCCCTTATATATTCCTAATGGGAATTTAAAATAGTTATGGCTACTTTGAAAAATATTTTGTAGCTGATTTTGATGGATAATTTTATGTGTCAACATGACTGGGTTAAAGGATGCCCAGATAGCTGGTAAAAATTATTTCTGGGTGTGTCTGTGAAGGTGTTTTAAAAAAAATAAACAGTATCTGACTCAGTAGACTGAATGAAGTAGATCTTTCCTCAGCAATGTAGGTGGGCACCATCCAATCTGCTGAGGGCCTAGATAAAACAAAAAGGTGGAGGAAGGGCACATTCTCTCTCTCTCTCTTTCTCTCTCTTTCTGTCTTTGAACTGGCACATCTATCTTCTCCTGCCCTTGGACATTGAAGCTCCTGGTTCCCTGGACTTTGGACCTGTACTAAATTACACCACTGATTTTTCTTGTTCTCCAGCTAGTAAATGGCATATCCTGTGACTTCTTGACTTCCACTATCATGTGAGCCACTTCTCATGATATATATCCTTCCATCTATATCTCTATGTCCTGTTCTCTGGAGAATCCTAATTGATATACTCCTCAAAACTTTAAAATTTGAGTTACAACAGGATCCAGTAATTTCCTAGATATCCATGCCTAAGTATATACCCAATAGAAATAAAACATATGAAATTCACAAAATAAAAATTTACATGGATTTTTGTAGCAACATTATTTGTAATAGCCAAAAAGTGAAAAACAACTAAAGGTCTATGAACTTATGAATGAATAAATCATCAATGGTATATCCATATAATAAAATATTATTTATCAATAAAAAGGAATGAAGTTCCGATACATGCCACAATATGGGTGAACTTCAAACACATTATGTTTAATGAAAGAAGCTAGTCACAAAAGACAACATATTGTGTGATTCCATTTATGCATAATGTCAAGCACTGACAAATTTATAGAGACATAAAGTAGACTCGTTGTTGGCAAGGTTTGAGATGGGGGTGAAAAAAAATGTGGATTGACTTCTAATGAGTACATGTTTTTTCTGTTTGAGGTTATAATACTTCCTAAAATATAATTTTAGTCATAGTTACACAGCTGTATGGCATATAGGAAAAAACATTGAGCTGTACACGGCAAATGGGTGAAGTGTATGGTATGTAAATTATATATAAACAATGCTATTATAAAAAATGAATGATGAACAAAATGTCAAACATATGGATAAAACTACTCATGCATTGACAGAACAAAATAATGACAATAATGCTTAATATATAGTGTAGAAATCATGAATAATTTGATCTGTGATAAAATTAACATTTACTTTTTAAGGAGGTTAATTTAGTTGAGTCTTTTCAAATACATATATTTGGTAGTAGAATAGTAAAGGTATTGATTAAATTTTAAAGTTATAAGGGCCGGCCTGTGGCTCACTTGGGAGAGCGTGGTGCTGACAACACCAAGTCAAGGGTTGAGATCCCCTTACCAGTCATCTTTTAGAAAAAAAAATAAAGTTAAATATACAGGTTAAATTTTTTAGACTAATCTAGCTAATAATATAAATATTAAACATAAAAGAGTGCTAGATACATTTAAAATCTAATTAAAGAAAAAGTATAAATACAAAAGAATGCAAGAAGAAATTTAAGAGGTAATATCATGATAACAATCATATAGATAGAAAATAATAAATAAAATATGGAAAATAAATTCACCTATATCAGTAAGTACAATCAATATGAATGGTTGTACTTCTTTGGTTAAGAGGTTGGAAAGAGCTAAAAGAATAATGGATTGAATGAAAATAAATTTCAGCTACGTACTGCTATTACAGATATACCTAAAACAAAAGTAAAGAAACAGATCAAAGGTAAATTGATTAAAGTGGATACACCAGGTTAGAATTTTGTTCGTATCATCTAACAGAAACCTCATGACAGTAGCCTATAGAAAGTAAAACTTTATTTCAATCTTACATAAATTAATGCATTATTGGATGGTTGGAGCTTTCATCACAGCCTAAACTTCCTCTGACAACAAGCATGACTCAGTCATTCCCTTTTGCAGTTCACAGGTGAGAGTCCTCACTGCCCTGGTATGAGGTGGAATCACAGACATCACATTCACAAATGAAGCAAAGTAATGGAAGAAGGTAGAAAAGAGCCAATGACACAGTAGCTTTGTTGAATTATCATTGCTCACAAGCTGCCATATCACATTTCTGCTTAAGTCTGCTATGTTCCCTTATTTCTCCTTGACAATACAGTCTTTACTGAGGAAAGGATAATGAGAGACAATTATCTGTCTTTGCCAACCATCCCCCTTCCCAAAAAAAGCCACCATAAAAATCATCCTGCTAATTCAGATTACTATTGTCCAAAGTTGACTTTAAGTAATAAAGCATTGATATAAGTTGAGAGAGTAACGTTTAAATATTAACATACTAGGCATTAAATCATTACACAGCAGAGTACAATTAACCCAGCTTTATTTGTCAGAATTTGTCATCTTAACTTTCTCAATAATGAATTAAAATGATGACATTTATACTTTGTGTGGTCTCTCTCTCTCTCTCTCTCTCTCTATCTCTCTGTCACTCTCTCTCTCAAAACTTTCAGAGATAGAATAAACATCAATCCTTGCAATGCTGGCAGAAGAATATTAACATCTTTGGAAATAAATAGATCTTCTTTCTTCTCTAGTCATTCAGAAATTTATTTGAATTCTTAAATTGGTATTTATTTTCTGTATTTATCTCCTTTGCTTCATACATACTGTTCTCTCTGCTTGGAGCACTGCTCTCTTATTTTGTACTTGGGTAATATCTAACTACTCCTCAAAAATTAGATTAAATAACACTGTGAGAAATATTCCTTACATGTTTTGTATGGCTTATTCCTAAACTTGCTCAAAGCACATTGTTCTTTCATTCTTATAGTAATTTTGACATAAAATGGTGGCTTGTCTGTATTACTCCCTAAGTTCGAATACCTCATGTCGACTTTATTTATCATTAAATCTTAAGCACCAGACCAAAGTGTTTGTAACTCAATTAGTGCCTCCTAATGTTTGTTGAAGAAAGAACTTAATTAATTACATTTTTACCTTAAAATTTTTTTTCTCTATGCAAATCAGAAAGATTATACACAATAGTCATCAATGCTAGTTAATATTATATTTCTATAATCCAAAGAAGTGATAATGCTTTCTTGAGATGTCTGGTATGATATTGTATGTAGTGTCAGGCCAGCACTTTTGGCATAAAAACTGGAAATTAATATAATATATGAAAGCAAAGAGAACCAAATAAATGAAAATTTCAGAGAGAAAAGAGTTCTATTCAGAAAAACTGAGTTTATTGGCCATTTTCTTGACTGGCAATATTTGGAAAGCCTGAAAATTTCCTAAATATTTCAGCTGTCCACAAGGACCCCACCCTGCTGGCCAACCATGTGGCCTCTGACACTCAGTGACCACTGAAATCCCAGCTTCTACAGCCACCATGTGGCATCAGCAAAATTATGGGGCTATCCAGCTACACCAGCCACCCACACAATTTCCACCTGCCTATGTAGGCCCACCCACAGATGTAGCTTCCAATTCCCCATAAAACTACTGAGGCTACCCAGAACTGAGTTTACTTGGAACCAAAACTAAAACACCCCACCCAATGGGCAATATATAGCAAATCTACAGAAGGAAGTCTCCCTCTTCAAAAGCCACCCCAGGGCATTAGAAGAAGCAGCTGCTCCCCAAGATGACTAGATATCAACATAGGAACACTAGAAATATGAAAAAACAAGAAAATATGACACCACCAAAGAATATTATAATTATAAAATACCAACCCTAAATAACAGGAAACACTTGAAATGTCTGCAAAGGAATTTCTAGTAACAATCTTAAAGAAATTCAGTGAGATACAAGAAGATACTCAGTTAGACAACACAACAAATTGAGAAAAATAATCCAGGACATGAGGAAGGAAGCTTGCAAAGAGATAAATACCATTAAAAAATGTAGAAGAACTCCTAGAACTGAAAGACTCATTCAACAAAATAAAAACACAATTGAGAGGGAAAGCAGCAGGCTAGAGCAAGCAGAAGAAAGAATTTCTAATTTCAAACACAGTCTTCTCAAAGTAACCCAAGTGAACAAAAAGAAAAAATAATTTTAAAAAATGAAGAAAATCAAAGAGAGTTAGCAGACAACTTTAAGCACATCGCCGTCCAAATCATGGGTGTTCCAGAAGGGAAGAGAAAGGAAAAGTCATTAAAAATATATTTAATGAAGTAATAGCAGAAAACTTCCCATGTATTGGTAATGATACAGACTTCAAGATCCAGGAAGCTCAAAGATCCCCAAAGATATTTAATCCAAAAAGCTGCTGTCTGAGACATATGGTAATCAAACTGTCAAAAGTCAAAGGAAAACAGAGAATCTTAAAAACAGCTAGAGGAAGTGTCAAGTCACCTATAAGAGAGTCCCCATTGGACTAACAACAGACTTCTCAACAGAAATGGTACAGGCCAGAAAAGAATGGAATAATATATTCAAAGTACTAAAAGAAAAATAATTGCTAATCAAGAATACTATACCCAGCAAGACTATTCTTCATACATGAAAGGGAAATAATGTATTTCCCAGACAAATGAAAACTATGGGAGTTCATCAATACATGACCAACTCTAAAAGAAATTCTTAAGGAAGTCCTGCTCATGGAACCCAAAAAACAATAATAACCACAATGAATACACAAAAAAGAACAAACACCACTGGTAGAGAAAATATGCAAATGAGAAAGCAAAAGAAACTCTACCATATCACCTCAAAAAAAAAAAAAAAACAACAAACAATGGAGACAAACATAAAAGGGAAAGGAAGTAAAAAAGATATTTAAATCAACTGTACAAAAAGCAATTAAATGTCAGGAGTAAGTCAATACCTTTCAATAACAACACTAAATGTAAATGAATTAAATTCCCCACTCACGAGACACAGACTGACTGATTGGATTAAAAAGCTAGACCCTACTGTATGTTGTCTTCAACACTATTAGACCTAAAGAAAGAGATAGACCCCAGTACAATTGGTTGATTTTAAGATCAGGCTGGATTTAGAAAATGTAACTAGTAACCTACTGGACAGACTAATAGAAACTAATAGTACAAAAGAATTGAAAGAACAGTATAGAGTGTAAAACACATGCATGACAAAATCAAATAGCCTACCACACAAGTAATTGGAGTCCTAAGAGGAAATAATAGAGGTAATGTGCTTATAAGAAATATTTGAAGAGTTAATGGCCATATATCCTTCCAAACTGATGAAAGACATGAAGTAACAGATTTAATATTATCAAATAACCACAAGTAGATGACAATTAGGTATATCATAATCACATTGTTGAAAAGCAAAGACAAAGAGAAAAACTTTAAAAACACTAATTGAAAAAAAACAGACAATACCTTTAATGTGGAAGAAAAATGAGAATGAGAGCTGATTTATGAGTATAAACTCTGAATATCAGAAGAAAACCAAATATTGTTTTTAAAGTGTTAGCAAAATATGTACATTTAAAAATCTGTAAAATGAAATTCTACAGAGATAGACAGCAATACAATAGAACAGTGTACTTTAATATTTAAATTTCAACAATGAATAGATTATTCAGACAGAAACTCAGTAAGGGAATATTGAACTTAAACTAGATTTCAAACAAAATGGGCCTAATGGACATATACAGACCATTTTATCCAGAAGCTAAAGAATGCACATTCTTTTTAAGTACACACAGAACATTCTCCAGGATAGATAATACCTTAGGCCACAAAACAAGCCTTAACAAATTAAAAAATATTGGAATCATATCAGTTATCTTTTCTGACCTAATGTTACAAAACTAGAAATCAATACAAAGAAGAAAACTGCAAAATGTACAAATACATGAAAATTAAACAACATGCTCCTGAACAACCAAGGATCAAAGAAAAAATTTAAAAAGGAAATAAAAAATATCTTCAGACAAATGAAAATGAAAATACAATATACCAAAACTTACAGGATCCAGGAAAATCAGTTCTAAGAGGAAATTTTATAGCAATAAATACCTACAATAAAAAAAAGATCTCAAATAAATAACCTAACATTATACCTCAAGGAACTAGAAAAAAGAGCAAACTAAGACCAAAGTCAGTAGAAGGAAGAAAATAACAAACATCAGAGCAGAAATAAATGAAAGAGACACTAGAAAAACAATAGAAATGATCAACAAAACTGAGTTGTTTTTTGAAAAGATATACAAATTTGACAAATCTTTAGTTAGGCTAAGAAAAAATGAGAGAAGACCCAAATAAATAAAATTTAAAAATTGAAAGAAGACATTACAATTTACATGACAGCAATACTAATGATCATAAGAGATTGCTATACACAATTATGTGTCAATAAATTGGATAACCCCCAAAAATGGATAAATTCCTATAAAAATACAACCTACCAAGACTGAATTATGAACAGATAGAAAATCTGAACAGACCAATAATGAGTAATGAGATTTAATGAGTAATCAAAAACCTCCCAACAAGAAATGCTCGGGACTTGATGGCTTCATGGCTAAATTCTATCAAACATTCAAAAAAGAACTAATACCAATCCTTCTCTAACTCTTCCAAAAAAATTAAAGAGAAGGAAATACTTCCAAACTAATTTTATGAAGCCACCATTACCCTAGTACCAAAGCCAGACAAGGGCAATAAAAGAAAACTACAGACCAACACCCCTGATGAGCATAGATACAAAAATCCTCAACAAAATACTTGCAAACTGAATTTAACAGCACGTTAAAAGAATCATTTACCATGATCAAGTGGGATTTATCCCTGGTATGCAGGGATAGTTCAAAATATGCAAATCAATATATGTGACACAGCATATTAACAGAATGAAGGTGAAATCACATGATCATTTCAATAGATAAAGGAAAAGCATTTGAAAAATTAAACATCCTTCTGTAATAAAAATTCTCAATGAATTAGGTATACAAGGAATGCAATTCAATATGATAAAGGCCATATATGAGTGTATGTAAAAAAGGTCGTGGAAAAATAGAATTATATATCTTGATTATGGTGTACTGCCTGCAATTGTGAAAACTCATTAAAACGTACTCATTGAATAAATGAATTTAATTGTATTTAAATCATACTTCCAAAAAGTTTCTTAAAAGAAAATAAAGTTTAAAAAATTGGACATGTAGTAATAAAAGGTGAAAGAATTCATTAACTCAGGAAATGCTAAAAGAAGTTCTGGCTGAGAAAATATAATTACAGAATAAAGCATGGGACTGCAAGAAGAAATGAAGAGTACTGAAAGGGTAATTATAGAGATAAATATAAATTAATATTGATGCTTATGAGTCCCAAGACATAGAATCCTACTGCTGAATGAAGGTAGGACGCACAGAGAAAGACTCCTCCTGAAGGTCAAGTTTGTAGGACTTATTGAAGTTTAAGTGTAAGCAGGAAAACAGAGAACATCATTCCAGAACCTGAGGTGTTACATTAAATAGCTAGCAGTGTTTGTCTACCATTGGAGTAATTTATGATTGTGCTGTCCTAAATGTAACTAAAGCATCAGTAATATATCCAGCTCATAAATACACGAGATTTATCCAGACCTCCCTCACTAATCATCTGATGTAAGAAGAGAATTTTTCTTTTATGGGAGAAAATATTATTTCTCTCAGTCATACTATTCTTTACACACAATGTTTGACATTCAAATGAAAAAATATATGAGACAAAAAAAGACAAGAAAACAACATCATCAAAAGGTAAAATAATCACTAGAAACAGACCCAGAGATGGTATAAAGAATTGAGTTACTTGTGAAGTAATTTAAAATAACTATGATAAAAATGATAAAAAGTGGAAGACATATTTAAACAGGTGGATTATGTCAGCAGAAAGACAGAGATAAAAAAGCAAAAGCCGAATAAAATTTCTGGATATAAAGTACATGATATCTGAAATGAAGCATTATTTTGATGGGCTTCTCAGCATACTGAAAAAAGCAATACAAATAATCTGTGAACCTTAAGATAGAAATTATCTAAACAGAAACAGAAAGGAGGCAAAAAGCAAAAAGATTTGAGGTCATTGAGGAAATATTAAATATATATATATAAAATATTCACCAAGTTAGACCAAATGTAGACAATTTAATAAATCTCAATAATTTAAAATAATTGAAATAATCTAGAGTAAATTCTCTAAAGACAATATAATTAAACTCAGAACAATGGAGAAAGATACCTGGGAAATCTCTGTACATTTGTACATTTGGAATTTAAATAAATATATTTATAATTAAATCAGAGAAGAAACGTATGGTTTTGAGTTCTTAGAAAAGAAGTATTTAAAATCAATTATCTAAACTTCTACCACAAAAATCTAGAAAAGGAAGAATAAATTAAACCAAAACAGATATAAAATTATGTAGCAAAGTACCTTTCATTATCAAAAAGAAAAAAAAATAGAAAACAATATACCAAATTTGCAAGGGCTAGTGAATCTGAAGATATGATTAATTCAAATGAAATAAACAAACATAAATGAATGAATGAATGCATGAATGCACAGAATAGTATTACCTGAGGACCTGTAATGGTTCAACAAGGATTAACTTTGCCAGATTCCAAGTTTGTACCTGAAACTTTTATATGGTGCTTTACACAGATCATGGCATGTTATAACAACAATTTTTTCAACTCCCAGATATAGAAACTGGTATTTAGAGGATTAAGTCTTTTTTTCTTTTTTCTTCTGTGACCAGTAAGGGGATTGCAACCCTTGGCTTGGTGTCGTCCGCACCGCACTTAGCCAGTGAGCACACTGGCCATCCCTATACAGGATCCGAACCTGCCGCAGGAGCGCTGCTGTGCTCCCAATGCCTCACTCTTTCGAGTGAGCCACAGGGTCGGCCCAGGATTAAGTCTTTTTTAAGTTTACCTTCCTGTTAGCATTTGGAACAGGGTAAGACCCAAATTTATCTGGTCCGGAGTCAATTCTCTTTTCTAAATATCACTGTGATTCTAAGTAGCTTTTTGCTTTAAGCAAGAATGTACACATGTCAGCATTCTTTTTTTTTAAAAAGTATAAATATATAGATATGTATTATTTATTTATTTTTAAATCAATCTTTTTGCACATAGACAAGTGACATAGCAAAATGAGTGGCATGAGTTTTGAAATCAGAGAACATCTTTCTGAATCCACACACACACACACACACACACACACACACACACACACAAATAAAACATTTGGAATAGAATAACACATAGAACTTTGACTTCATATCTGAATTTCTTTTCAAATTATATCTCTATAAAATGGTTTATATCTCTTATAAATGGTTTAAAATGAGTAAAAATGAATAATTTTATAGCTCTTCACCCAAGGATGTTCATTATAATTGTATTTAAAATATGAAAAAAAAAGATAAAAATGGGAATCAAGGAATAAAATTGTAATGCCCAACAATAAAGTAATGATTGAACTAATTACTGTACTTACATGAGATAACAATTAAGACACTAAGGTAATTTTTTGAGATACTTTTTAATAACATTGATTAGGATTAGAATTTAATATATAGAAACAAAGTAAGACTTCTCAGTATGATTAAATTTTATAAAATATTTGTATCTACCTAATAATCTATATCCATATCACATACCCATGTTCATCTCAGACATGCCTATCTGAAATCTCTGGTTTCCCTGATTGGGAACTGCCCGCATGATTATCAACTAGCCCTTTCTTTTATCCAACTATGATTGTTCATTCTAACACTGTCTCTATTTTTGCAATTCAAGACCTGCGTTGGGTCTCCTGGATCCATTCCCCTCCACTGCTCTGACCTGCATCCATCCATACTCCGGCCATCATGGTGGCAACTGTTGAGCACACACACACAGGTTTACAAAGTATAAACACTGAGCAGTGAGATATCCTTCCTCTTTCATCACTATTCCTGTGATATTGGAATAATTGAACAGAATAAAGACCTTAGAAAGCCTCTTACAGAGAAAAAAAATTTCTAGTATGAGATGAGAGTAGATAATTTAATGGGTCTTTTTCATTTTTTACTGCACATCTCTGTGATAGAAGCAAATGTAATTTTTATGTAGATATAAGAAGGAAAATTGAAGCAGGGATCATTCTGTAGCATTATATCCCTGTGCACTTGTTCCAACTTACTTCTGCAATTGCTGTTCACCACTCTGGTGTAATTGCATAGGTCATTTGTTGAAAAGCATAATTACACCCTCAGGTAATGTTCCCCTATGCATTATTAAGTCATGAATTTTTCTAAAGTAGATGGAGGGACCTGGGAGACTGGAAGATGAGCCACAGAATCGTTGAATCAGAAGGGGCTTAGACAGCAGTCTGATGTCCTGTTGGATGCTACACTCCTGCTTGGGACATCTTCACTAAACAAAGTGACCACATTGTATCAAAATTTCTTTTTGTGTAATGGTCTCTTTTATTTGGTTTAGGACATCTTGAAGGTGATAACGGGTTCTAATTTATCTGTATTTCCCTAATATCCAGCACATTGCCTGACACCGAGTACGAACTCAGTGTTTTCTGCTGAGTGAATGTTAAGGAGCTTGTCAAGAAAAAAATGCAAGATGGGCTTTCTTTGGCAGATTATGGTCTATTCAGAAATATATAGACCAGTTAAGGAGGTGGCTTTAGAGTCTGCTTGAACCTGAGTTTTCTCGAGGGAGAAACAAATGCAGAGTAAAAAATAGTTAGACGTGGAGGCAGAGCTAGTTTGTATAACTCTGCTGCCCTCCAGCTTTTCACTTAACCCCTATGAACATCAGAGTTCTCATAAATAAAAAGGTGGACCGATCCTCATATCTATTGTTACAGCTAGTGCCAGGTTCAGATGAAATCATGCGTGCGAAAGTCGAGAATGCACAGAGGGGCTTAATCATTATACAAATGATTATATTTAGCTGCTATATGCTAAGCGTGGTACAGGTTTATTTACAGTAAATGCACCTTTTTTTTTTCTAATTTAATGACCACGTATTAATCAGTTAGGACATGCCAAACAGTGCACTGATTTCTGGGGTGCAACAGCAAGATGGACATAGTCAGGTGGAGAAGTCAGACAAGTAAACAGACTTATCTCATTACCACCCACCATACTCCGCCACAGCCAAATTTGTAAAACGGATGAAGTTTGACTTTGATTCACTTCCCACTTTAATAGTTTGATCCCATAAAGAAGAAAATACCATTGTAAGTTAACCAGACTTGGGTTAATGAGTTAAGATATTCGAAGTCCCTGTATTAGAGCATGGCACATAGTAAGTACTCAGAAAATGTTGGCTATGTTATTATACAGGGAAATACCTACACACTTCAGTTTTCTTACTTGCAAAATATAATTATAAACATGACACAAAATGAAGCAGAAAAATGGGAGAGAGACTATTACAGGCTCTAATTATGTATATGACTGATGGGAAAGACTCTCTGAGGAGGTGACTTGAGCAAATAACTGAATGGATAAGAGAAGGAAGCAAGTAATATTTCAGTGGGAAGACTACTTCAGGCAGAGAGAACATTGTGTGAGAAGACACTGAGTATAGGAATAGATGGTGTGCTCAGGGGACATCACATAAGGAGTGGCATATCGTCTGATGCACAGTAGGTATTCAAAATGTTTTCTATATTTTGACTGTTAAAATTTGCAAAATTATTTTTCCTTTTATAAATTACTTTCATTCATATTAGTCTATTAATCTTGACAATTGTTCTAGGATGTTGGTGCATGAAAGACACTGAAGAAGGATTTGTTTCAGGTCACACAGTGATGGAGAAAGAACTTGAACCCATTAATCGCTAATGCACCTTGTAGTTCTTTCTGTAGTAAACAAACTCACCCTCTTTCCTCTTCTGTTCACATTTTTCAGTCAAAATCTACTGCTTCCTCCCTCTCCTGTGTTTAAATACTAAAAAATATCAGCAGAAACTAACTTATAAGCTAGACCTTTACTTAAATCTCATATAGTTGCAAGCCCTCTCTTCCACCCATACAATATATTTCCATTTGAAGAGACGTGCTCTGGGAAAGGTAGATCAAAAAAGTGATTTGATTATAGGGTGTTTTAGTTTTTTAATGGGGCAAGGATTTCTTTCCCGTTCCTCAGATCATATCCTACTTTGGCTGACTTCTCCTTCTACAAACTGTCGAAGCCCTCCATGGAACAATAGTTTCTGCAAGTTTATGGCATCATCACAAATCATAGAGGTGGCTGTTGGAGTCACATTAACAATCCACGGGCGTTCACACTGGTTCATTTTTGGCAAGATGTGGCTGCCACACGGCTCATAAACAGGCTTCTGAAACAGCTCTGACAGAGATAAATGCTCATGATGTTTTGGTCCAGATGCTCTCAGGGATCAAAGACTCCCTGGCTATGAGCAGTCCCCTTGGACGCTGTGCAGTTGGCTTTTCTGGACTTGATGCTTCCCTGAATGTCAGGGATAATATTATCTGAGCATCCTTCTGGGCAGAGAGGAGAGAGCTGTCTTTGCATTCTATATCCTCCCTGGTCAGAGAGAGTGAAAAATAGACAGAAATATCTGGGTTTAAATGTAAACAGAGTTATCTCCTAACTGTGATTTTGAGCAAGTTATTTAGCTATGCTGAGATTCCATTTCTGCAATCGTGAACACAAAATGAATACTTTTTTCTTTCTTCCTTTCTTTTTGGTTTATTTTTGAAAAAATTCAACCTGTTTTAATTTGAAAACAATTCTTTTGTCTTGTCTTTAGTGCATGTCCTCAGGAAAAATGAGACTATCTCCTCTTCCCTTGAGAAGTAGACAACAGGCCCAAGTGTTTTTTGAAGTCCAAGCCCTCTTTGCCCTGGAAAAAGCCAATGTTTTTGATACCCTCATGGCTGAAAATTTTTACAAGCTTTTAAAATTATTTCTTATTTTAAATTAATTATAGACTCTAAAGAAATTGCAAACATGGTACAGAGAGGTGTTGTTTACCTTCCACTCCATGTCCCTCAATGGTGGCATTTTTATTCATTAACAGTATCACAAACAGGAAAATGATATTGGCACAAAGCAATAAAATACCTACTTTTAGGGTTTATGAGTGACATTTTGGAGCCCACAGTCTACCATTTAATTTTCCTTACTGTAGAATCGCCCTCTGAGGGAACTATGCATATAGAGAAAGGACCTCTCCATTAATGTCTGGACAAATTCCTAATACTACAGATGAGAAACCCTTGGGGAAAAAAGTTGGATTATAGAACATTGTTGAGGCTTGAGGCCTAAGTGAAAATGTCTTTTCCCTTTCTTCTCTTTCATTTATCCATGTGGTTTCACTTCCAAGAAGGACAAAAGACCCACAGAAGGGTTAGACACATTGCTGGGCCTGTCCTAAAAAAGTAGGTACTGTCTCATTGCACTGGCAACTTGCATGTCCAGAGAATGCATACAGAAGCACCCTTCAGGTTGGAATTTATTCTCAAAGCAGGACATGTAAGACAGGGAGTGATGCTGACATTTAAAACCCAATGACCCTGCTCCCTGGAAAAATATGCAGCCTAATAAGTATTCTGAGGTGTGAAAATCAACTTCTCTTGCTTTACGACAGTCTCAGACTAGGAAAGATGTGTGGAGAGAAAGGCAGAGGATAAGTTAAGAAAAAGAGAGCATCTTCTTCATTCCTTACCTCATGGAGTTTCTGAGAGAATTTTATGAATCAGTACAGGCAAGACATTAAGCACAGTGTCAGGAAACATAGTAGGCATTCAACAACAACAAAAAATTCCATTCTCTTAACTCATATTCTCTTCAAGAAGCTGGCTCCCAAAGAGTCAAAGAATCCCAGTGTCAGAATGTGCCTTAGAAAGTAGCTAGTTCCACCTTCCACACAGTGCAGAAACCCCTTCTCTTGAATCCTCCCCATGTTGCCTAACATTCTCTTCCAGACCAACTTGTGTTCCTTAAGTGCAAGTCTGGGTGGAAGGTAAAGTGGGCTGGTTCATTTATCACCCATTCTAGGTTTCCTTACACATCTTTGTCTTCTGGAGGGGTTGCAAAGCTAACAACTGTGTTGCCTAGACACCCTTGCAGCTAAAGTTTCATGTAGGTCTGGGATTCTGCACAGCAAGAGGCACTTTTGTGAGACCTGGAGGCTGAAGTGAGCACCCTGGTCACCTACTCTGAGACAGCTGTGGTGACATTTCTGGCACCCAGGTGTGCAGTCAGTGGCCTAGGATGGCAGTGGTGGCAGTCCTCTATCTACTAGACAAGTCCTGTGATGTGGGAGGGGGGCTGTGTCCTCGCTGCTTTATTTGTGGCCGTGTGGCACCAATCCCAGGATATCTGATCCTCTCAGAGGTTCTGTGAGTGCTGTAATATAATAAATATTTATTTTTCTGCTTAGATACTTAGATTAATTTTAGTTTTAAGACAAGGACCCTGATTAATATACCCTTCAAAGGCTGTATAATATCTAAACAATAAGATGCGATGTATTAATGTGACAGCCAGGCAGCTACACGAACTACCCCTGGGGACATCTCCTGCCTCGCCTCTCACCCCTGCCCACACCACGCTGTTACGTCTTGCACACTGCCTCAGAACTCCATGAAAACCCTCCTTCCATTTTGAAGAAGGTTAGGTTCAGATAAGTTTCTCTTCTGCTGTTGAGCTGACTCTATTTCCTCAAATTTTATGACAATTAGTTCTTTGTTTGTACGTGTGTATTTAAGAAATCATTTTTGAACACTTCCTATTTCCCAGTCATTTTTCTGGGCTTTAGGTTTACAAAACCTCATTCCTATAATTAGATTAAGTGTGAATAAGGAAGAGATAATGAAGGTGTACATTTGAAATATATAATTTTTTATGTTTTCTTTAAAACACAACATTACATGTGGGTCCTCAAGAGAAAAACATCTCTGAGGAGGAGATGTTGGAGTTAGAATCTGAGTTTTGATCAGGAGTTGGGCACAAACAAGCAGACAAACAAAACTCTAGAGAGAGATTTCTAAGCAGAGAGAACAGCAAAGGCAGAGACCCTGAACAGAACAAAGCTTGGTGTCTGTGACGAATCTAAGGAAGGTCCACGGATCTGCGACACAGTGAATGACAGCAAGGGTGGTAGGAGGCGTGCTCAGATAGGGAGGGAAGGATTGGGGTATCATAGCATGGGAGACCAGGGAGGGCTTAAATTCTGATCTCCTGAAAGTCCCACTCACTTCACAGTGCTCCAAAATTTTGAAGATGCCAGTGAAAGTGGACCTGGGGCCACCCTCACCAAGAAGCATGGTGGCGGGTGATTAAGGAGCTAACTGGGTGGGCATGAGGCAGCTCCCAGTGCCGTGGGAGACTAGGGATGTTTGTTCCTGCAGGAGTCACACTGCTAGAAATGAAGCTTGCCTACTGTTCATCCCTGCTAAGAGAAATCTGTTTTTTGTGGCCAGAGCCATTTCAAAGGGTCTGCGATAGATTTGCCTTTTTCCTTTGAGACAGACTGGAAAAAAATCCCCTGTATTATTTTTCTCCTCTTTCTCTCCACTCCCCTTCTTTTCCCTTTTACTCTGTTACTTCTGTCCTCTTCATCACAAGCTACCTCTCTTCACTCGTTGTTTAACTTGTATTATATCTGCTACGGTTTAAGTGTGCCTCCAGAAGTTCATGTGTTGGAAACTTAATCCCCAGTGCAACAGTGTTGAGAGTTGGGACTTTTGAGAGGTGATTAGGTCATGAGGGCTCATGAATGGGTTGAGGCTGTTATTGTGGGAGTGGGTTAGTTACTTTGGGAGTGAGTTCCTGACAAAAGGGTGTGTTTAGCCCCCTTCCCTTCTTTTTCTCACTCTCTGCCATGGGATGACACAGCAAGAAGACCCTCACAAGATGCTGGCACCTCAATATTGTACTTCCCAGCTTCCAGAACTGTGGAAATAAATTTATTTTCTTTATAAATTACTCAAGTCTGTGGTATTCTCTTATAGCAACATAAAACAAACACAGTGTCTAAAATGCACAACCACTTTGTAAGGAATGTATATTTATTCCCATTTTACAGCTAAGAAAATTGAGTATGAGAGAAGATAAGTACCATGCAAATTAATATTAATAGTTAATATTAATATTATTAATTAGCAATATTAATATTAATAGTAAGTTGCAGAGTCAAGATGTGAGCCTACTGTCCTTCTGGCCTCAAAGTCTTAGATTTTTTCTCTATTTCATTATGCCCTGCTCTCTTTTACCCCAAAGACTGCTTTATCATTTTTCATCTCTCTGTACCTTCCTATTTCTTACTGATCCGTCAAAACTCAGCTTAGAGTCATCACCTCTTTAAAACCTTTCCTGAAGTCCAAGTAAGCCTTAGATTTGACCAGTTGCCCTTTTATGTGTGGCATCAGTCTGTCAAAGCACATACCACATCTTACTGTATTTATCAGTTTATTTTTCTGCCTCTCCTGCTAGACTGTGCATTTCTTCAAGGCATTTTTGTACCCACAGACCAAAACTTTTTGTGCTTTCTCAATTAATTCTTCTTCAATGACTATATTCTCTAGAAATTGGAGAGGTAAGGAAGGGAGGAGCTGCAGGGTGTATGATGAAATGACTTATTTGTGGGTTTCTAAGTGCATCAGTCACCTCCTGTTATCAGAGTGCTGTGTAACAAATTGTTTCAAAACACAATGGACTAAAACAGTAATTATTTGCTCTTCCTGAATCTGAGAGTTGGCTAAATATTTTCTGATTTTGGCTAGGCTTGGCTTCAAACTGTAGATTTATTACAAATCTGACTCATCTGTCTCTCATTTTGGGGGGGGAACAGTGACCACCAGACCGTGTTCTTTCAATAGTAATTGCAGAAGCTCAAGAAAGAAATCATATATCAAGTTTTTGATCATATTATGTTTGGTAACATTCCGTTGGTCAAAGAAAGGTACATAGGCCAAAACCTACGTCCATGGGAGAATTTCCTAACTGCAATGGAAAATGGAAGTGGGGGTAGATATTTACTTTATAATATTGCAAATTAACAAAAGGAAAAAAAAAGAATGAATTGATTTATGATTACTTGAAAGTAAGATAAAATGTAAAACACATTGTGATCTTCTTCTCTGGTGAGAATTGCTCACTGTCTGGTATGTTGGGAACAAACTTATACCCAGAATACAGTAACAAGTAGTGGAGAATAACTTTACTGTACTTTTATTGGGCATCTACCAGGTTGGAGAACCTGCATAGGAATTGCAAATAAAGAGGACTCAGGAGACAGACTGTCCTCGAGGACTCTTAGTCTGGAAGGGAAGATAGACACATAAATTAACCGTTTCTGTGCTATGTAATGACTTTCCCTCATGAAATTCTCAGAATCCCAAGAAAAAGAGAGAGTAAAACAAATTCTAAGTATGCATCAGGAGAGATTTTCTGAATGAGGCAGATTGAAAAGAGAATAAATCTAACCTTTCGTTCCCCATTAATTTTTTAAATAACTTTCCATATTATTTATTTTTCTCTGCATCCTCAGTTCTCATCTGACTGCCTGGCAAAGAATATGCACTCAGTACATTGCTGTTATAAGACTGATGGTTGACGACTTACTTTCAGACTTGCTATGAACTGCCAGCATAACTCTCATTCTTTCTTCTCCTTTTACAGATGAAGAAATTAAAACCCAGATGGCTGATGTAACTTTGTAAAGACTACACAAATATTTAATGATGAAGCTATAAGCAGAACCTAGGGCTTGTGGCTCCCAGTTCAGTGATCCTGTGCTAAAAATTGCATGAAAATTACCTGACTCTAGTTTTCAGTGGAATAAGAAATAAATTATACAGCTGGGAACTGTGTAGTACAGTGACTGCAATGTAGTATAAACTCTGTAAATGTTTGTTGAATTGAATTGAATTAGAAATTGGAGAGATTCATAAAGATTCTCTGCTCTAGTAACGTCCTTTGTTTTGCTTTGATAGGGAAAGTCAATGCAGGAGCTGGGAAATGACTGTGCCAAGGTCAAATGGCTCATTGGCCACAGCTCAATGCAAGAACACTGAGCCTTTTGCCCCTCTGTTCAACACTCATTTCTTTATGTTGCTAGCATATGTGAATAAGCTCTATAAGCTGTGTCTTTGGGTAAACAGGCGTGACATTGTTTAGAGCCATTTCATTGTAAGCTCAGTCGCAAGCAGCTGAGTAGGGAAAGACAGTAATTCAAGTTGTCAGGCACTTAGAAACCTGCTCTAGGGTGTTGTATTCATAATGGAAATAATGGTAATGCTTGAATGTGGTTATTCTCTGGTCCATTCTGAAACCAAGAGTGTATATCCTCAGCAGGCTTAATTCAGATGATTGTGGTTAAACCCAATCCTCCAGATAAACTAAATTTCTAGAACCCGGTAAATAACTCCATGTTCACAGTCTCCTTGTGCTGGGTGCTGTTGGCATAGGCAAGACACAGGCTCTGCAACTGCAGACTCTAATTCCTTTACCATTATCTCCAGGAAGTCCCTATCTTCCCATCTCAATTGTAACTTCAGGGGGTGCATAAAACACTTCCCAATTTCTCTAACAGTGCGGAGCCAGCCTGAGTCACTCACTCTAGGTTTTCATGCTCTGCAACTTATTGTAGTCACAAATGACCTTCCAAGGGCAAGGACACTTTAATCAATAGAAGGTTTAATGGGCCTCATCTGCCACTGATGCTATGTGAGAGGGAAAAAAGTGAATCACACATAGGAAGAAGGTTTATTTTGCCTCCCTTTTCACATCCTCGTGTGCCCTTTTCTGCATATTTGAATCCTTCCTTGACCCATACAGTTGCTCTTCTTTTCTACAGAGAGGACAGAAGGAGAAAACAGACCACACCAGCATTGAATTCATCCCTTCTTTTTAGCAGATATAAACCTAAAGCTTTCCAAATTAGTATGTATGCACTGTACATCCAGTCTGATCTTTTCACTTTATTATTATTTGTTTTAAATTGACACATACAAAAAATTGTACATATTTATGAGATACAGAGTGATAATTCGATACGTTTATGCAATGTGTGATGTTCAAATCAGGGTAATTAGCATGTCTATCACCACAAACATCTATCATTTCTTTGTGTTGAGAACATTTGAATTCCTCTCTTCTAGCCATTTGAAAATATGCAATAAATTATTGCTAATTATAGACACATAGCACTATTACAGAACACTAGAACTTACCTTTCTATCTAGCTGTAAGTTTGTAATTAATCCATTAATCAACCTCTCTCTTCCCCTGCCCCACACCCTTCCCAGACTCCAGTAACCACTATTCTACTCTCTACT
This sequence comes from Cynocephalus volans, assembly GCF_027409185.1. Classification (NCBI taxonomy): domain Eukaryota; kingdom Metazoa; phylum Chordata; class Mammalia; order Dermoptera; family Cynocephalidae; genus Cynocephalus; species Cynocephalus volans. The sequence continues at coordinate 89,089,560 of NC_084474.1, forward strand.
TCTATGAGCTCAACTATTCTAGTTCCCACATATGGGTGAGAAAATGTGGTATATATTTTTATGTGCCTGACTTATTTCACTTAACATAGTGTCTTGACAAATTACCTAAATAACATTTCTCAAAAGAAGACACACACATGGCCAATAGATATGGGAAAAAATGCTCAACATCACTAATCATCAGGGAAATGCAAATCAAAACCACAATGAGATATCATCGCACCCAGTTAGAATGGCTATTAACAAGAGGTCAAAAAATAACAAATGCTGGCAAAGATGCAGAGAAAAAGGAACTCTATTACACTCTTGATGGAAATGTAAATTAGAGCAGCAATTATGGAAAACAGTATGGAGGTCCTTCAAAAAATTATATATTGCACTACCATATGATCCAGCAATCCCACTACTGGGTTTTACCAAAAGGAAAAGAAATCAATATGTCAAAGAGATGTCTGCACTCCCATGTTTATTGCAGCATATTAACAATAGCCAAGGTGTGGAATCAACCTAAGTGTCCATCGACAGATGAATGGATAGAGAAAATGTGGTATATATACACAATGGAATACTACATTGACATAAAAAAAATGCAATCCTGTCATTCATAGGATCTTTTCATTTTCTGATGAGAAAATTGAGTTCTAGAAAGAATGTATGGCTTGCTATAGACATCCTATAAACTTAGTTTGAAGCAATATTAGGTTTCAGGATTTCTGTATCTATATAGCTATTTGCCGCACACCTAGTTAAAGTCTGATTTCTCTAGAGTATCCCATTGACGTTAATAAACTTGTGGATTTATATAAATTGGACTTCTCTTATAGCTATGCTTTCAGAGCGATTTCATGAGACACACATGAAACCTTTCCCATTTTATCCATAGTGCTTATTTTACCGCAAAAGGCACTTGTTCACCCAATTTACTCGTAAATCATGACTCTGAGAAACCTGTCTTTTTGCTCCCCCACTATCAAGTACATCTTCAAGATAAAGAGATTTGAATCTGTTGAAGAATGTTCGAACCCATTGTTCAAAGACTCTGGAGAAAAGCTCCCCAGCCGTGCTGAGCAAGCTGCTTGCTTAGAATCGTCTCCTAGTTCTGCTGAAATCCAGCTTGTGCTTCAGAATTGGCAGGTCCTGGACTGAAGCTCAGCTCTCTAAGTTTCCTGTGGACACTGGGCGAGGTACTGAACTACTCTGCTTCCCAATTCCCTCATCTGGAACCCGATAGCCCTTAGGTGGGTCGACATGGTGACTATTAACTTTCTGCCTATACTCCCAAATTGTTCATTGTTATAGGCAGTGGGTTTGCCAATTCATGGTGATCACCCTACCAACTGGCCTTACAAAATGTAGGCAATTATATATTTGTTTCCAATTTGGGGTTATAAGTAGTAGAAACTGCTTTCTGTTATCTTAAGCAAATTAAGGCATTTATTATAAATTTTATGGCTCTTTTATGCAACCTGGGTGCAGAAATGTGACTGGGCTTCAGGATCCAAGGAATGTCAGGCTGCCCAGGAGGGCAAAGACTGTGAAAAGAACTCTTTCTAGCCATCCCCTACTCATTCTTGGGCCTCAGCATTACTCTACTTCTTGTGACTTTCTCTTCTGCTATGGCAGGGGCACTTGAGTTTTCCTTGTCCTTACTGTTCTTGATTGCTCTTGATTTTTGTATGTGTTCCTGTGGCTTCTCCTTCCCACCTGCAGGGGGAATGAGTCACAAACCAAGCTGGTCAGATTCTATGACATTGACCAGACTTTGTTTTCTAGAGACAGATGTTTCAAGGACGTTAAAAGGTTAGCACATGTTAATGCGTTCTAGAGCAGACTGGGCTATTTCTCTTGCTATCTTCTTTTTTAGAGTTGTTTTTGTACTTGAAAGAGAACACTGAAGGCTGCTCAACCACCTTTGGCTTGCTGATTTGTGTGTGTTCTCTGCCATTGCCTCCCTCTCTCCTTCAGAGCATACTGCTGGGTCCAGGTCTGCTGCCTCACCCAGACAATGTCTGGATCAGACAGCTCCAGCCATCTTCATTTGATGGGACAGGATAGATTCTCTGGTTATCTCTGACCTAAACTTCTGTAAAGAAGTCAGAAGCTGGCAGATGTTCTCTGATTTTTTTCTTTCTTTGCTTCATAGTAATGAGATCTGAATGTCTGGCTTGACCACGATGGAGAAATACCCTACAAGCCTTATGAAAAACTTTTGTTCAGCAAAATTTAGGTCTTCCTGGTGTAGATGAAGTAAACTTACCTGAATTATTTGGTATTGTAGCTCGCCAAATGGTTCAGGTAAGGATATTGAGCTCTACAGTAGAGCTTGATACCCAAGCCCTTGCATAATAAGTCAGGGTTAATTTATCATAATTCACATATATTTCCTTTCTGGAAAGAAAAGTTGTAGAGCAAGAAAAAACAAATTATTTCTTGGCTCCTAGCCAAAATACTAGTAAAGTACTATTTTACACCCCAATTTAATTATACCCCAACTCATTATTCACATCATCTTTCATCAGAGAAAATATTGCAATAAAATTTTACGTCTCCACATTGAACTGTGAACTTTCTATTGCCTAGCACACTTTTTGGAAAGATATATATTCATGAAGCTTTGTGATAAATTAATAAGTGAATGAATAAATAAAATTACCAAATTACCAGGAATTTTTTTTCTACAACATGTTAATGTGACTTACTGGAACTTTTGTAAACTCTGCCATCTAACTGTTGAGGAATGTGCAATCATTTTTTATTTGACATTTGTTGTAAATATCATATTCACATAAGAGGAATAAAGAATAGGAAAATTCATGGCAATGAAGAGAAACGAAGGAACATTTAAATTCATCAAAAGATTGTTATAAATTTTTTTTATTAAAAAAATTATAGTCAATCAATCAGTCAATTGATTGATCCGTTTATCAATTTATTCATTCATCCTGCTAGCTAGCCAATTGGAGAAACTTGTTTAAATGTAAATATTCAGAAGCTGTTTAAAAGCATGGGCACGATGATCTAGTATCTCACCTGAGACTCAATGGGTACAAAACTCAGAGCCCAAGGATGTAGTCTTAACGTCCCTCAAGTGACTGTTCTCCATGTATTTCCAAGATCCCAGCATTGACAGTATCACCTAAACCAGTAATAAACATATTTTGAACCCATTCTTCAGAGTCCAAGGGAATTCAATGTTCTCCTTTAAGTTCTTGTAGACTTCCAAGAGGATCCTTCCTAATCGTCTCTGTCCTCGTATCTGGGGCCTGCTGAACTCCTGGTTTTGTGTCTTCTACAACTTCTTCAGTTGTTAACCTCAGGGAGGAAGATGGTCTTTGTCCTCGGTTTTCTCCATGACACTGAAACACATAGCAGACCTTTACTGAAGGCTTGAGTTATTAGAGGGTGTTTATGTCTTAGCACAGAAAAGGGGATGATTTAAAGTTGAATATTAGATAAGTATATTCTAAAAAACTCACTATCACTCCTGAGAATAGAGAATTTCATAAACTGACTCTTCTGTCCATGTGCTAACCTCCAGTCATGGTACTCTCTCTCTGTATATATACTTCTTCCTCTGATCTGTTTCAGTGCTCCTTCATTTTTTTTTTTTTTTTAATCAGAATCCCTCCACTTCTCTTCCCAGCCATTTTTTGGTCAAGGGATCTTTACATATTTCTTGCTGTGGGCAGTGTGGAAGATGGTGACGTATCTGGAACCAGAATACTTGGGTTTGAATCCCTGCCCTGTCATGACTCTGGTGACCTTGGGAAAGCTACTCATCAGTTTATAGCTTCATCTTTTACATCTATAAAATGGGAATACTAAAAATACCTACCACATAGGATTGTGAAGATTAAAGAAATTATTGCATACATGCATATAAAGTGTCTACAAACATGTGCTTCATAGTAAGATGGCGCAGTCCATGCCATGGTGGAATCCTGAAAGGAATAGCTTGGGCTGCCCTCTCTGAGTTGACAAGGCCGCTGGAGGGAGAGCTGCTGGCAGGACCACGGCTACGAGCACTTGCTTTCGCTGTAAGGATCTCTGCCTCGGCATAGTGGTACTGCTTTTACTCTCTCTTTTGATGTTTTGGTCAGCGTGGCAGTTTCTTGAGTTTCCAAAAGATGCAGAAAATGACACACAAACAGTTGTTGTCATAAAATTAGATAGTCTCACCAAAGATCCAGGAAGAATGAACAATTCCAAATTGTCCCTTTTGAGTCAATTAATTATGCCAACGGATGTTTCAAAAACATTGGTCACAATTAGTCATGAGCAATTGCCTTTCCCAGAGAAATTAATAAATAAAAGAAGTCCCCATCCTCTTCCCACCATCTGGGTAAGTGGTTACATAGGATATAAAATGAGAAAGGGAAAAATTTGGTACCCTCCCAGGGGACGTCCAAAATATGATGTAAGTTGGCAAACATCATTTATTGGAGATTATATTAATGGCAAGAGAATGGTTGGTATTAATGGGAAATTATATGATTGGGATAAATTAAGTATATGGGAACAAAACTGTAGAACCCCCTTTACTTGGTGGTGTCCAGTTTTAATAAATCATTAAAAATCAGGTATTGGGATAAAAATATATTCTGTAAAATTATTAAACCTGCAAAATTAGATCTTAGAAGAATAAGAGAGTACACCTAGTTTTGTGAGGGATGGTGCTGTGCACAATGACACTTTGACATTTAGATCAAGATTACAGGGCCACAGCCAATGCATAACCTTAAAATGTGCATGATAATGCTGTTCAAATATCCACTGTTCTTTTTCCATATGAACAGTAGGTTCATTCCATTGGAACATAAAATCATTAGACCCCCATTAGAATTTAAATGTTAACATTTTTCTTTTAGCAAAGTTGTATTTAACCAAAATAGCTGCCATCCTGTTAATAGGGTGGATATTAACCACAGCTTGCTAACAGAAAAAGGTCACAAGATAACTTTAAGACAATGAAGGGATGGTTTCAATCTGATAACCTGATTCCAGGAAAAAGAAGCACAAGTTGATCACCTGAGACATTCTGACCAAAGGAAAGGACTGGCTGACCTCTAAAAAAGTTTCCTCCCTGCTTTTTGGACTATTGATTTGAGCTGGCTGATACAATAAAAATAGTACCCAGAACCCCCCTGCAGAGAAAAATCTAAATAAAAGGCATTGTCTCATGCTCTCCTGGGCTCCAGCTGCAACACACTGACAGCCCACAGAGAGAAAATGTGCATATTGATGCAATGAGGCCTCCGTCTGTGTTTGTTATTTTCGCTGACCCTTTCCATCCCTTTTCGGGTACCCACCCCTCGCTGAAGCTGGACTTTGGCAGTAAGAGTTCACTAAATGCTAGTTATCTTTGCTAATTTTTTTTAGCATTTTATGTACTTATTTATTTATTTTAGCTTGCTTTCCTTTCTACCAGGAAACAATCTGAACCCTAATTTTCAAAGTTAAAAAAGGTCTGCTGGAGTGTCTTACCAAGCAAAAGATAGTGCCTTCCATAGAAGAAATTCTGATATTAGGTGTACTTAGTACCACCACCATCTGTCCTCTGGTCTTATATTATTTTTTCTTATCAGGTTAACCCCTGTGAAAAAGTTCTGTCTTTCTTTTCAGGCTTATGTACTCTCTACACCTCTTTAGTTCTCTCTCACATCAAAATCCATCTCTGACTGTTCCAGCCTGTTTTATTTTTTGTTTTCTAACTCCTTTGAAATGCTGGCATTAGAGAATCTGTGCATAAAATGATAAATAATATAAGGGATTTTATATCAAGGGTCCACCAGGGGGTAACAATAGACAGAACGGGAGTAAGTCTCAGATTCTCTGTTTCCATCTTGAACTTCAAAACCCCTTGGCATTACAGAGGCATGAAAAATTCTAAATTGAGGATTAACTGAGAATAATAGTTATGTAAAGATGTGGAATTTCTTGGACAGGAGAAATAGATAAGAGGTTAATTAGGCCTGGAGATAATGTTTAATCTCAAAGAAAGCAGCAGAGAAAAGAAGTGCTGGAAAGGAAGAAGACAGAATAAAGATAATACCATTATAGGTGCTAGATGAAAAACAAAAGGAGCAAAGAAAGTATGTGCCTGGGTTTGGAGAGAAGAAGCATGCATATGACGATGGGGTAGTTAAGAGCAGGCATCAGGAAACAGAGATTTGGAGTAGGCAGTATGTGAGTCTGTGGGATAAATCGTAAGGTCTTCTCGTTTGTAGGTTCATCTTAGAAACCTCGAACATGGATTTTCTACCATATATCAGTAAACCAATGGAAAGCGGTCCCAATAAAATGAAAATCCATTGATTATTGTGTATTTGATACTCCTTTTACTTTGGAATGGTTCCATTTTACTGGAGTAAGTGGGAGATGTAGGGCAGAGGGATCATGGCTTGACAAAGGAAAAGAGTGTAGACTGGAGATAAACTTCCGAAATGGTAACATGAGAAGTACAGTGGATGCTCTTGCCAATGAGACACACATGAACACGTGCACACACACACATATGCAAAGTTTCTGGAAATGGTCCTAAAGGCTTACAGTAAATAAAGAAACGCTTACTCAGCAAAATCTACTAAATCTTGTAAGAAGAGTGAGTTTATGGCATTTGAGCCATGACCCACTCACACTCTTTCCCCTCCTTCCCAACTGAGTGTGGGAAGCTCTACTCCCGGCTTGCACAGCAAGAAGATGGGGTTCCCTCTTCTCCTAACTCCCAGTCTAGGACTACAGATTCACCAGGGAGGGCAAGCCGCTGGCATATTTCATCTGCTCAGCTCCGCATTGCAGATGCTCTGTTCCAGGGATCTTCCCTGATACAGCCCCCACTTGTAAGGTGAAGGCTCTGCTCTAGGCAAAACAGGCTGAGAATACTGGGCCCTGAATGCACCTACCTGCCCGGCTTGCTAGTAGGGCTGAGGTTCTACACCAGAAAGAGGAAGCAGAGAAGACCAGGATCTGACATCCCCTCTTAGAATAAGTTTGCTACTCTGGGAGACATGTGCCACAGTCTGATACAGTGGAGAGAAGCATGCCCTTGCATCAAAAAGCCTTACAGGTAAGGCTGAATAATATCTCTGCAGATATGGCCATCCCCTAATACCTAGAACCTTACATGACAAAAAAAACTTTGCAGATTTGATGAAGGTAAGCATCTTAAGATGAAAATATTACCCAGACCCAGATTAGCTAAGTGGGCCCATTGTAATCAAAAGGTTCCTTATAAGAGGAAGGCAGGAGGGTCAGAGGGAGAGACAGAAGTAGAAGTGAGGATGGAAGCAAGAGTTGGAGTGATTTGAAAAAGGGCCCCCAAGCCAGGGAATGCTGGCAGCCTCTAGAAGCTGGAAAGCAAGAAAAGAGATTCAACCAGGAAACCTCCAGAAGAAATGCAGCTTTGCCAACAACTTGACTTTAGACTTCTCACCTAAAGACTATAATAGAAATAAATTGGTGTTGTTTAAGTCACTAAGTTTGCAATGATTTGTTACAGTGGCAATAGGAAACTTCTACAACAATTCTTCCTGACAGTACTTACTTTATTTGAAAGAGAGGAGCAGCCAAGGGCATTACCAAAAACAACAGAATATCTTGGTGGTGAGCATCTAAAAGGAGGCTGGTGGCTACAAGATCTCATCGTAACAGGAGAAGTGGTACAGCAGTTGAAGATAAATGGAGAGAAACGGAGAGAGACAGCCAAAAAGAGCCTTCCTGAGGTCTGAGCGACCTCAAAGACTCAGCTTGTGCTCCTGTAAAAGAGGCCCTACTTAGCTGGATTGGAGAGTGGAGCGATTTACTCCTCAGGGCACTGTTGAAAAATATAGAACAATCAGCCTGATGATAAGGCTACCTATGAAAAAACTCACATCGAACATCATACCCAAAGATGAAAAATTTGATGATTCTTCCTGAAAGTTAAGAACAAGAGAAGGATGACTACTCTTGCCACTATTATTCAACATTGCACTCAAGGTTTCAGACAGATGAATTAGGGAAGAATAATAAATCGGACATCCATATTTGAAATGAAAGAATAAAAATGCATATGTTTTTATATGCCACAATATTGTTATATAGATAATCCTATTGAACTCACTAAAACACTACCAGAAATAATAAACAGGTTCAGCAATGGCAGAATACAAAATCAGTATACATAAGGTCAATTGTATTTATAGAGATATAAATAAGCAAGTCAAAACAAATTAAGAAGAAAATTATATTTATGATATCGTCAAAGGGAATAAAATACTTAGTAATAAATTTAACAAAAGGGGTGCAAGACAAGTACATTAAAATTACTATAGCAGGCAGAATAATCCCCCCCGAAGACAACCCCTAATCCCTGGAAAGTGTGAATATGTCATGTTACATGGAAAAGGGTAATTAAGGTTGCAGATAGGATTAAGGTTGCTAATTAGCTGATAGACATGATAGAGAGGTTATTTTATATTATCTGGATGGGCTCAATGCAATCACAGAGATTCCGACAAGTGGAAGTGAGAGGAGGAAAAAAACTCAAGGTGAGAGTGATTTAATGTGAGAAGGACTCAAACCATCATCGCTGGCTTTCGAGATGGAAAGGGACTATAAGCTAAGGGTGGTTGGCAGCTTCTGGAAGCTGGAAAATGCAAGAAAGCAGCTTCTCTTCTAGAGCTTCCAGAAAGAAAGACAGCCCTGCTAACCCCTTCATTTTAGCCATGGGAGACCTGATTCAGACTTCTGATTTGAAAAAATGAATACAAAACTGTGAGATAACTGTAAGAAAAAAAAAAAAAGTGTTGTTTTAAGCTATTGGGTTCACTAAGGGTGTGGTAAAATGTTACAGCAGTAATAGAAAACTAATACAACTATAAATCAATTTTGAAAGAAATTAATCATAAGACAATATTGTTAAGATGCCAGTACTCCCCAAATTGATCTACAGATGCAGCACAATTTCTATATAAATCTCAACTAGTTTAAAAACAATTTTTTTAGAATTGACAAGCCAATTCTAAAATTCATATTTAATGCGAAGGACCCAGAACAGAAGACCAAAGTCAAAGGGCTCATACTCCCCAGTTTTAAAACTTACCAAGCTATAGTAATCCAGAAGGGTGGTGCTCATTCAGGATAAACTTACATGTATCAATGGAATAGAATTGAGAGTTCAGAAATACACCATTACATTCACGGTCAATTGATTCTGATAAGGGTGACAATACAATCAAATGGGGAAAGAACAGTCTTTCCAACAAATTACAGTGGGACAATTGGCTATCCATGTGCAAAAGTATGAAGTTGGACCCCTTCCTCCCACCATAGGCAAATATTACTCAAAAGGGATTATATAACTACATGTGAGAGATAAAATACAAATCTCTTCAGAGAACACACGGGAGTAAATCTTCATGAGCTTGTGGTAAGCAATGGTTTCTTAGATATAACACTAAAAGCATAAGTGAAAAAAAAAAGAGTACATAAAAATAAAAATTTGAAACTTTTTTGCTGCAAATGATACCATCAAGAAAGCATAGATACAACCGACAGAGTGGGTAAATATATTTGCAATTACATATGATAATGGACTTATATCCAGAATGATTAAAGAACTCTTGCAACTCAATAATTAAGGAAAATAAATAACACAATTTAAAGAAATGGAAATATTTCTGAGAAAAGATTTCTCTAAAGAAGGTATAGAAATGGCCAGAAAAACATGAAAATATGCTCAGCATCATTAATCAATAGGGAAATGCAAATCAAAACCACACTAAGATATCACTTCAAACCCACTAAGAGGGCTGTAATCCAAAAAGACGGACAATAACAAGTATTAGGGAGAATGAACAAAATTTGGAACTCTTGGATGCTACTGATGGGAATGTATAATGCAGCAGCTGCTTTGAAAACAGGTGTGCAGTACCTTAAAATATTAAACATAATGTTACATATGATGCAGCAATTCTACTTGTAGGTATATACCCAAGTGAAATGAATACATGTAGTCACACTGTAACTGGTACACAAGTGTTCACAGCAGAACTATCCACAACAGTGGATACAATACAAATGCCCATCAACTGATAAATGGGTAAATAAATGGGACATATTCATACAATGAAATATTATTCAGTAATGAAAAAGAATGAATTTATGATACATACTACAACATGGATGATCTTTAAAACATGTTGCTGTATCAAAGAAGTCAGTCATAAATGACCACATGTTGTATGATTCCATTTATAGGAAATGCCCAGAATAGGAAAATCAATAGAAACAGAAAGCAGATGAAAGTTTTCCTGGGGTGTGAGAAGTGGGGCAGTGGTGGGGGTCTGAAGAGTGGAGATTGACTGCTGATGCACAGAGTTGCTTATTTTGGGTTGATGAAAAAGTTCTAATATTATACCATGATGATGATTGCACAACTCTGAATATACTAAAAACACTTTAGATGGGGGATCGGATTATGGTGTATGGATTATATCTTCTAATGATGATGTTTAGGGGGGGAAAAGGTAGAGAAAGGAGAGACTGAGACATAGAAGGTGTTCAAAGGATCTGAGAAGATTTTCAATCGTTCCAAGGATATGGTAGCTACTTCGACTATTTATGAGTATCTGTCTTCTTCCAGAGACACAGGAAAACCACATTTCCCTGCTATTTGATCGTGAGCAGGGCGAAGTGACTAGTTCTGGACAATTAATCGTGGGCAGAAAGATTGTGTATTACTTCCAGGTCAAGCATTAAATTTCAGTGTGAGTTCCTTCAGCACTGTCTTCCCCTCTGCACCAACTGGGGACGCTGTGTGTTCCACATGGTGCATCCACTATTTGAAGAAGTTTTTTAGAGCCTGGTTCACTAGATACAAAGAGTAACTCAGACCCACAGAAAAATCAGCATGAACAAGAAATCCACTTTTGTGTGTGTGTGTGTTGCACACTGAAATTCCATGGCTGTTTTCTATTGCAGTATAACTTGTTGTATCTAATACAACAAAATGATGGGGTGGGAAATTTATAGAGAAATATAATTACTGACTTGCATGTTGGAAAGCCAGTACTCTAGCATGGGAGCAGGTACAACCCTTGCCTAATTTTTTTGGTTAGTGGTAAAATGGCGATGGATATCTCTTCTTCCTGGAATCTGTTGGGTCTTGTGAGGAACAGTGAAGCCTGCTATGAGTTGGCTGGGGATTCATTTGAAACAATCTGATTGGCACTAAGAAGAGAAATAGTTTAATATGTATTTCTTGATTTCATAGAACTGAAATTTAATCTCTCAAACATCTAATAATTTTCCATTTTCTATTTTCACATTTTCTTATTTTTCCTTTAGTCAACAGGCAATGGATTTGTAATAGATGGAAATCAATTTATATAAAGAATCTACTGTTTGCTAAATGTGGGTCTGAAACAAGACACTGAGTGTTTCTAAGATTCATTCCACTGTTCTGTATAGTGAAGATAGTCACAGTCACCTCAAAGTGTGTTTGCGGGAAACTCCAATAAGGTTCATGGGTGGCACCTCAATAAAAACTCTCTGGTGAAAATAATGGTGATGATGAAGAGGAGGAGGATAATTTTAGTATGGAAGAAATAGGGTTAAAAAAAAAAACATTGGTAATGGAATGAGCATAGACTTTGGAACCACACAGAACTAGGCTAAAATCTTAATACCTCAATTTACTAGCTGGGTAACTTTGGGCAGATTGTTTCAATTTTCTAAGCATCAGTATTTCACCTCTGAAATGGTGAATGGCTATAACACACACCTCATGCTTTTTTCTTTTTTTTTTTTTTTTTTTGAGAATTAGGAAAACTTGTAGTATATAAATGCCACTTCTCTCCTCTCTCATACACACTCACACACACATACAGGTGTGTGTGTATATATCAGTATGTTTATTCAGATCAGCTACATGTAATGTATGTACACATAATTTATATATATACAAATATACATGTAAAATTTTATATACAGGTACAATCTGTTCCAGTGCTTTTACTTATCAGTGTGCTGGTCGGGTTTTATTTTTTTTTAGAGAGAAATGGTTATTTCTCTCTAAATGGTTATTAGAAGATAAATTCTTTTTTGTAAGGCATGCATGAACTTGGGGTTTGCTTTCTCCTTCATTTTTCTCATCCCATGCACCTGAGATAACTGGTGAGCTAGGAGAGCATGCCTTACTGTGGGTCAGATGCTTCACTGAAATGTCACGGTCACTACACCAGGTTCCATTTAACAAATTACCACGGAGGTACACTAAATGGTATAACAGTAGCTTCAAATCCATTAAGAGACCATTTTCTAACTGTACAGCGGGGTGGATCAGGGAAAGCATTGGCATTACTTGCGTATCTGGAACTCAGACTCCCCCTCACATCCATTTCATCCAATTAATCTAGAAGTCTATTATCCCCATTATACCAATGGATAAACTGGCCTACAAGATCAGTGAGAATGTGTCAGGTCACAATAAGAAAGGATGTCACCGCCTGATATAGGATCCGGTGGCCTTAACTTTATCTCTGTTCTTACTCTCAGACATCATAGTCTGTCCTGCCATGCTTTTTCCACAAGTCTGAGACAAATTTGAACCGACACAAAGCGAAGCGATGCTTGGGATTACACTGTTAGTCAGTCACCTTAAACACTTTTGTCCTTAAAGTAGGGAACCAGGATGAAGAGGAAACAGAAAACCATATAACATCTAATATGAAAAAGAGTATCACTTCAGTATCTAAAACAGTCCCTGGTACATAGAGATGACAAATAAACATTTACTAAGTGAATGATAGAGTATGTTGGCCTTGGGGGACAGAAAGGCAAGATAGCTGTCTCCATTCAGCACAGGAGAACTAATGAGCTTATGTTTAAGTTTGGGGTCAGAAGTTTGGACTCAACGAATGAGGTTCTAAAGAGATCAGAGAATTTTAATGCTCCCAAATAAATAATTTTATAAATATCACATCTCTGCTTCCAGGAAATAGGCTGTCCCACACAGTGGTTAGCTCACCACTGATGAAATGTTCAAGGAAAGGGTGGTGTGTATCCTGAAGGTGCAGGGATGCCTGTATCAGGCATGCGGCAGTACAAGGTGTCCTCTGCCTATCACTTCTGGAACCTCTGATTCTAAAGGGGTGTTGGTATATAGGATTTTTTTTTATTGAAAAAGATAAGGAAGTGGGCGTAACTGCTAATTATACTTTAATATTTTCCATAAAATTCATACAAATCATAAGACGATTCTAGTAATTGCATACAATCTTGTTTTCAAAAGTCCTGTATTAAAAAAGAAAGTTTTAACAGCATATTAGATTTAATTTTTTATTAAATATGCAGTTACCACCAATTAATCAGTGAGGGGTAATTTAAGCTGCAACTACCAAAAAATAAACTGAAACATGCATGACTTACACAAACAGGGGCTTATAATTTCCTTATAAACAGAAGTGTGGGGATAGGTAGTTGCCCACATGATTTAGCAATGGTGTCACTGAACTTCTAAACTTATATTTCTGTCCATTCCTCTATTTCATAAATTACCAATTTATGAAATAAATTGGTCTACATCTCAAATAGTTTCACAAAGAGTAAGTTGCTAACTCTTTCTGAGTGCCAGAGTCTTACACGTAAAATATGAAAAGTAAAGATACCTCTTTTGTTGCACTATTATCGGAGATAAAGAAATAACGTATGACAAATGCTTGGCCATTGTCATTGCCTTTGAGATCTCTACCACCTTGCCCCTTTTTATTATTATTTAACTTTTCTTACACTTAACTTCTCTGACAGCACACACATTTTTAAAAAATTTACACTCATCTCTTTGCTTTATTTTTTAAGTCAAGCCATGTGCTTATAGAAGTTGCTTTATTTTTTAAGTCAAGCCATCTACTTATAGAAGTTGTCTCTGACAAACCACAGTACCCATCCCTCCACAATCTTTCCATCCCCAACATGCCCAAACTTTACTTATAGTTCTAAATATTCTCAGTCTTGGGGAAATCACTGCTTATTGAAAACATCCAGGTTCAGTGTCATTTCAGATCAAGTCAGCAAGTGTTTATGGAGTAACCACTGCATGCCAGGCACAGAAGTACTTCTGAAGAACCTTCTTCCAATTCCTGGGAGTAATGTTAGTCTCTGACATTTCTAAGAGCATGCAACAGGTTGGTGTGTCTAGAAGCAGAGGCTAAAATGTAAGTTGAGTTGAGAAGATATTAATTAAGGCTTTAGTCAGAATCATCCCATGTTGAGCCCCAATGGGGTGTTCATATGCCCCCCTCACCCAGTCACTGATGTGGGCTGCCCAGAGACAATAACCTCAGGCATGGCAGCTTTGAGAGTTCACCGCTGGAGTCTGTCCACTGACCACACTCCCTAGAGCTGGGAAAAAAAAACCCTTTCTTGAAGGAAGATCTGAGTAGCACATCTCTGTGTCTTCCATAGTCTATGCTTGGGGATGCTGAAATCCACTTTTCTAGATATATTCAGGACATGACTCTTCCAGGATCCTAGTGTACTTGTCTTCCTAAGAGGAAACTTAGGAGGGAGCAAGTGTAATGAACTATAACCCCTGTCACTACAACGGGTTTTGCTTTCATGATGGTTATTATCATGTTTCTTTGCCCACTATCCAGTATGAATTCTCCTCCACCTCTGCCATCATCAAGGGCTTACCTGTTGGTATGACCTAGACCTCATCACCAAGAAGTCTCAGGCCCTGGTTGCAATGCCCTTCTCAGGCCATGGTTGCTAAATTTTCCCATTTAAAATTGTAATTAGCAATGGAGAGGCACCAAGAGGCACTCAAGTGGATCACATGGGCTCCACAAGTATTCCTTTTTGCCTACATTATGTAAGAGGAAGGGAACCTCCACCTGGCTCATCAGGGTCAATTACTTCTGCAAAGATGAATACTCTACTTGCCTGATAGACTCAACACAAGGAACCCAGACTGCTCAGGTAGCAGCTGTAGGTTATAATTCAACAAAACTCTTGCAGTGTCTCCTGGCAAAACTGCATCTCTTTTGAGGATCAATATTTCTAATTCTACATATCCTAGGTTGTGAAGATGGAAGTAAAATCTTCAGATAAGTCATTTGGGGTGATGGCAGTTGGGGTCTGTCCTGATTCCATTCTCTGGTTCACAAACGCATGTATTCTTCCTGTTGGGAAACACACCGTATAAAATCTGTGTTTCAATGCATGTAATGAGTCCTGATGATATTCCTTATGATATTCCCCCACACTGGCACTTCAACTTTGCCTTGAGCAGGACATTTTAATGCTCAATCTGGCTGGCATCCTTTGGGTGGAATAATATGTGGGGTATTCCATTTTCATGGTGCCACTTTCATGCCTCCTTTGCTATAATGTGAGTCCCCTAGCAATGTTCTGTGGGATTCCATGCAAGTGGGCCATGAGGTCTCAGAGAGTGGGCACTGAATGAGGTACAGTAGGAAGGAAAGGCAAAATCCTGAAAGTACTCAAAATACATGTATATCCCAGTATGGACAAACTATTGATCTTTCCAGGAGTGAAAGGTTTTGATGTAGAAAACTTTCCACCGTGAGTCTGGGTCTCCTAAAGGAATTGTGACATATTAGGGCTGAGACTTTCCTTCTCTCTTGGCATCTTGGGCAATCAATTGTACTATACTAGAAACTATATCAGCTTTGGTAAGTGGAAGTCCATTCTGTTGAGCCCATGGGTAGCTTTCATCTTTTCAATTATGGTCACTTCATTAATGAACCCAAACTTCTCAACGTGCCAACACTGCAGTAACTGATGTCATAGGTTAGATAACATCAACTAGTGGGGCTATTCTACCCACTTGCCTATTTAGTTTCTTTTTGGTGGTCAGTGTTCTCTGGTGGGTGTTACAGTGATAAAAACATATCTTCAGGCTTCATGTTCACTGCATGTACAGGTACTGCTATAGACCTCCTTGCCCCTGATCTTCACATCTTTTTCTGAGCACATTTACCACTGCTCATGAGTGTGTGTGTTAGTTGTATATATGTACTACCGTGGTAAATCTGCTCTTCTACTACAATGGAAGTCCACTGGCTTTCACTGGAGCCATTGCATGAAGCTACAGTTTTCATTCACTGTAGCTTAAACTTACCCCATTCTTCACCAACAAATCCATAAACTATCCTTGGGATTTCTCCTTCCTTCATCTGGTTGAACAGGACCCTCCTAGGCCACACCATAATGTGAACTCATGGAACTGCACTGTTTTCAGGTGAGGTGGATATCATGGGTATCTGGGCTAACTTCTCATGTAGTTTGCCTGTGTCCTGCGTCCCACTCAGGCTCAATCCTGGATGTAACACTTTCATCCTATAATAGTTGTTGGGCTTGCCTGTATTTACTTCCTAGTGTATCTGAAAGAACCCGGTTTATGATGGGCAGTTTGGGCCACATTGTCATTTAATGTCCTAGGGTTAGATATTTTGTGTCCACGTGGAGTTCTTTCTGAAAAGCTTATAATTATTTGCTGCAGGAGGTCTGGATTTGTTCCTGAACTTCAATAGCTTGTGTTGTACTGTTGTTTTGTTTTGTTTTTTTCTTTTGGATTTTGCCAAAAACTCCCCATGACATTTTTCCCACTATTGATATCTCCATCATCATAGGGTATGCTAGGTCATAGCATATGGCCCAAACAACAGGGATGCTTACGTAGCAGCCTGGGCCTCATGCAGAACCTTCCAGGCCCCACTTAAACTTGGCAGCTTCTGTGTTACCCAGAAGCAGGACCAAAGCAGCATCCCTAGATATGGACTATGTTACTTCCAGAACCCAAAGAGGCCCACCACACATGGAGATTTCTTCTTCAAGGTGGAAGGTGTGAGACACAATAACTTATCTTTCATTTTGGAGGTCATGTTTCCAAAACATGGTCTCATGATCTCCTGACTATTTGGCCCCTATAAATTGCACATTTGAGTGTAGCCTCCAAATCTTTTTTGGGTTTATTTCCCACCATTTGGAGCATATGTTTCCTACCCAGGCTTCCAGCTTGTTAACCATTATTTGCTTTTTTAACTCAATCAATGTAGCATCATCAATTCAATTGGTTAATGGGATGTTTGACAGGATATCCACAAAGTCTAGGTCACATCAGACTTTATTACGACAGTGGAAGAGTTATACTTAGAGCAAAACTAAGTAATATATACTTAGGACAAAACTCTGTGTGTATGTGTGTTCATTTTGTCTCATGCAAATGCAAACTGTCTTGATCATCTTTTCTGATAAGGATAGAAAAGAACACAATATCAAAGTCCATATACCATGTACTTGAGGATGTGCTAATATGTGCTATCAAAGCTGGGGCAAATACTTGGTTGAACTTGAAGGAGTCTGCAGTAATCCTCCAGGATTTTTTCAGTGTCTGTGTTGTTCATGGTGGTTAATTAAAGGACCTAACATAGTGATTACTGCCCTGCATCTTCGAGTCTTTAGGAATGGCATGAATCTTGACTTTCCTTGGGATACAGTGTTGTTTTTAATTTACTATCATGAATGTGAGCAAAATAGCATTGGCAATTTTGGAAATATCTGCTTGGCCTTCCCCACTATAATAGCTTTTACTCCACCAACCAAGGTCTCAAAATGCAGATTGTATCAGCTGCCAAAAATATCTATCTCAGTTTCAAGGACCAGAAAAATAACCATGAGATGGTCTGTTGATGCCACAGATTGCTGTAAGCTGGGTGCTGGCCAGGAGTCCAGGACATCACCTGACACCCATATGACCCTACTCTAACAAAGGAACTATTGTGATGGTTAGCTTTTTGTGTCAACTTGGCTAGGCCATAGGTCCCAGTTATTTACTCACACACTAATCTAGGTGTTGCTGCACAGGTATTTTGTAGATGTGGTTAACATCTATAATTAGGTTTTTTTTCTTTTAACATGTAGTTGTACATATTCGTGGGATACAGTGTATTGTTTCAATACATGCATACACTGTACAATGATTCTATTGGGATAGACAGCATAGTTTTATACCTGTTGGTCCACCACTTGTCCTATCCCACACTTCTTCCCTCCCAGCCTCTCGTAAACATTATTCTACTCTCTACTTCTATGAGAACCATTTTTTTAAAGAGAAATGGGAACTATTTTCTCTCAGAGAACTAAAAATAGACCTACTTTACAACCCAGCTATCCTACTACTGTGTATATACCCAAAGGAAATGAAAACAGTATGTCAAAAATGTATAGAGCTGCACTCCCATGTTCATCACAACGCCATTCACAATAGCCAAGAGATAGAATCAGCCTAATTGTCTATCAGTAGATGAGTGGGTTTTAAAAACTGTGGTATTGAGATAGGAGGTGCTCAGTTTCCCTGGGCTTGTGTTACTGGACTCACCTCTGGGTTTCCAGCCACTCCCTGAGGTTTCAGGCCTCTCCTCTAGGCTCTCCCCTAGAGGAAAGTTACTGTTGCCAGTTAGACCTATTTTCAGCACCAACATGGGGAAAATGAGACCACACAGGCTGGCTTATGCAAATCCAGTGGCTGGGCATGCTCCATAGAGAGCACAGAATATTCTTGATTGTGCCTTGTGCATGCGAAAGGGTCTGACCAATGAACATGCTCCAGGAAGAGACTGACCGATCATGTGCAAGACTAAATGCTACATGACTGACAGCCACCCACTTAATTGAATATTCATTAGAGAAACTATAAAAGCCAAATCCCAGCTGATGGCAGGGTTGTTGCTCACTTTCCTGGAGGCAATGGTGCACTTCCCTGGCCGAGGTGTGTATATTTAACTTTGTATCGAACTTAGTTTCAGCAAGCTCACTTTCTTGAGCCAGCCTGCATTCTGTACTGAACTTTAAGTATGCATTTCTTGCTTTTGTGTTAAACTTGGTGTGGGCCCTGCTCAATCTCTGGAGCTATGCTGCACTCTTTCTGTGAAACCTGTATTTCTTATCAGTTATATTAAACTTGTTCTCACTGTCTACTGTAACTGTGCCCTTGAATTTTTTCCTGTGGCAGAATCAAGAACTTGGTAAGAGGACTGGGTGGATTGAAGCCAGGGTCCCCTGGACCCTACTTCTGACATCAGTATTCATACACAACAGAATACTATGCAGCTATAAAAAATGACATCCTATATTTGCAGCAACATGGATGGAACTGGAAATCGTCATTTTAAGTGAAGTCAGGCACAGAAAGACAAATACGCACGATACCACTCACGTGTGGAATATAATCACCTGATTTTAAGTAAAGGAAATGGGCACTGTTTCCTCCATATGCTTGTCTCCAGCGCCTAGCAGGTTATCCCCACTAGCTGATTCCCTTCCTCTATACATCCTCCTAATCCATCAGTAAAATTTTTGGCAATTAAACCACAACCTTATGTCAGGGACTGTCCATAGTTTACCTTGTACTCCTGTGGAGCCCTTGTTGCCAGCCAGACAGTGATTTTTTTTTGAAAGCCCTGCCTTTCCACCTGCTTTCTTGGATCACTTGCAATACCAATGCTTGAGGTTGGAAGGTGTTGGCTTTCCAAGGATTCTAGCTCGAAGTGGACTCAGATGTGCTGAGGGGCGTGCAGTGAGGCACCAGGGCTGTCCGCTACACTGGCCAGTAAAGGGGAGCAGCTCTTGTTACTGTAGTAGCTGCTGCTGCTTTTGTTGTTGTTATTATTACTACTATTACTGGCGCAACTATTTTTGTTATTTTAGTTTTTTAAAAAGTTGTGACTAAAGAAAATGAACAGCACCCGCAGAATAACAACAACAACAAAAATGTGTCATTTCTCCAGCTTTAAGGCAATGCCAGCAATGGAGGTTCCTTTCAAATGAAAATGGATAATTTCCACTTCCATTTTTGAAAGGTAACTAAAAGGTGAGTCCCAGAACAGACACACTGATCCTAGGGTTAATTACGGTGCTTTCCCTATTATTCCACCATTTTTTTTGCAATTCAGTGTCTTTTCTTTTTTTCCTCCATGTGTCTGTTTGCCGGAAGCCTGTGGTCTGGGCATTGTGCCCAGTTTGATTTAATTTTGGTTTCCTACTTAGGCAGCATCCTAGCTGTGGTTTGAGATGACATTTTACAAATTGTGTTCAGGTATTTTTGTTTATTTATGGTGGACCAAGTATGGAAAGCTTGTGCCCAGCCTGTTTGGATAATAACATTTAAAACAGGAGAAATAAAACTAATAGCAAATGATAATGCATACAAATGTGTGATTATACAGGACACTAGTGCATGTTTACATCCCTTCAAATGGAGCTGTGGATGTAACAGGACGATGCTGTCATATTTCTCTTCTTTTTCAATCTCTTCTTGTAATTACCTGAAAAACAAGAGGACAGAATAGAGGCGTGTGGCCGTGGTGTGAATTCTGGAAAGACTGGGTAAGTGCCTAGTGAGGCTGGCACTTAGCTGGGAATTCATAGAGAGTATTCAAAACCCCAGAGCCAGGAACTGAGCTGTGTTCCATCCAAACTCTCAAGTCGCCGAAGGGTGCGCTTGACTTGCAAGGAGGTGATCAGGCCAACTGTATTTCTCCTCTAGGCTGCTTGCTCAGAGTTCTGCTGAAGCTTTCTTACTTTGTGGGTGGAAACTGGGCTGGATTCCTAGGCATTTCTGTCAATTGCAGGTATTAAAAAGTCCAGCTCCACCAATGGAATCTCTTGTACAGTGTTGAGGAAAAGGCTCTCTTCATCCCTTCCTATTCTGCCTCTCACTAGGAAACCTGCAGAAGGAAAGAGGCCAGGATGGGCTTTTCCATCCATTTGTTACACTTTATCTCTTCTTCATTCTTCCACTGTGTGGTTTCTGATCCTTCAGGGATAGGACAGGAACAGAGGAAAGGTAAGGGGTAGAGACATGGAAATACTGTTTCATGCAGAAGGTTTGTGTTTGGCACATGTTCATATGCTGAATCACTCTTCAGAGTGCCTTTGAGGGCTCCTTAGAACCTCCCCAGGTGATAATCTCCCCAGATGGGCACCTCCCCAGTTGGGCACCTCCCCAAGTAGAAACCTCTGGTTCATGCCCCGGTGTGTGCAGAGGCTCCCATGGCTGGACCTATCTTAGTTCTTCTTTTCAAGTTGCTCTATTCACACCAACAGCCATCTTTTGCCTTTAGACACTTTCAGGCTTGAATCAGGTAGAAATTCTTTAGTCCCCTAAATTTCAAGGAACACACAGCCCGTTTGCTAATTAGTTCCCATGAAGCTCCATGCTTGATTTAAGGTCAAAGGACAGAAAGTTTTTCTATCCCTACGGTGATGAAGAATTTATTGCCTACCTACAACCTTCACTAAGCAGCCCTTCCAGATGCCAGCCTCTGACTTCCTCTACTTATATGATAGGCTAATTCTGATATAAACATCACCTGTGGGGCATTCCACTTCTAAGACAAGCACTACAGTGGTGTTCTTAGAATCACTTATTCTGTTCTTAGAATTTGTGACTTCTGCAGAATCTCCAAGACCACAGAAAGGGTCAAATTTAATATCATATTATAAACAAATCCCCAATAGGAGTCAGGGGAGTGTATATATGGGAATCCATATTCTCGTATATGTTGGCTTCATTCCTAGTATTCCGTCCATGAAGATTTTATCTCCACCAGTAAGCTTACCATGAAATGTTGACGGATATTGCCTAGAATTCTGTCCTAGTGCAAGTTTATGATATTACTTGCCTGGGAAACAAGAAAACAGCAGTTCACTAACTGAGAGACAGTGTGTTACGCAGAGATTAAAAGCACAAGATTGCTTAGCTCTACCTTTGTTGAATCTTGTCTCTGCATACCTGAAAAATATATTTAATCTTTCTGTCTCACTTATTCTCAATAAAATGGAAATAATAATAATAGTACTGTCTCACTTATCCTCAATAAAATGGAAATAATAATAATAGTACTCACCTTATAGGTGGTTATAAAGATTAACTGAAATAATATATATGAGATACTTACAACAGTGTAAATAATAAATGCTCAATAAATGTTAGCTATTACTGGCTTAGGGTTTGGGTAAACAAGCACGCACACACAATGGAAGTGAAACCATTTCTGGATAGTTGGTGATTCATTTCAGTCAATAACTTCAGCAACTGTTTCCAAGCTTTTCTGTACTAAACCACTGAAGAGAAGCTCTGAAATACTGGGGAGCAGGGATGTGGGTGGGGAGGATAAATGAGGCAAGACTCATGATGTAGTAGGGGAAACAAACACATTAACAACTATCACGACAGTCTCTTCATATATTTAAGGTTCAAGGCAACTCACACTTAAGTAATAAAAATCCAAACTAAAATGAGCTGGCAGTATCTACTGCTCAGGTTGGCAAAAATGTTCAAGTTTGAGGTTATCCATTGCTGGGGATGGTGTGGGGAAAACAGGCATTCTGGATACATTATTAACGGAAGTTCAAGTTGGTCAAATTTGTAAAAGGCATTTGGAAAATATCCACAAAAAGTAGCATGTGTGCGTCTTTTTATCATGGCATTCTGCCATAGGTGTACAGATATCATGTACACAAATCCTGGAAAAAGTTAACTGAGACACACAAGGATGTTTATTTCAGCATTGTTTTTAACAGAGGAGCAAAAGAACACCCTGGAAACAAGGAGTCTGTAAAGAGGGAGACAGCTACATAAATCATGGTATATTCAAATAATGAAATACAATGTGACATTTAAAAGGATTAAAATAAGTATGTATGTGCTGATATGGAAAGATAACAACAGTATATTATTAAATTAAAAAAAATCAAGGCCCATAGAATTATGCATTAATTGTTGGAATCTGTAAATATACAAAATATATACACATGTACATATAAATATGGATAGCATATGTACTGAAATATTTCTAGAAGCCATTACAAGAAGTTGTTAACAGTGATTATTTTGAGGAAGTGCCTGAAGAGGTGGATTTTTTTCTTTATTTTGCATAATTCAACGCAGTTTTAATTTTCCCACTGTGCACATGCATTATTTTTATTTTGTAGCTATCTTGAGATCTTCTTTGGGTGGTGAGATTATAGACCTTTAAAAAAATTTTTTTTCATTCTGCATGGCATTTTAAAATGCTTTCTTCATTCTATATGACACACACATGCATGTACAATAATGATTATTTTTAAGCCTAGAAGCGTCCACACCAAAAGGATCGACTGATCCCGTGGACTTTCTCTAGCCTCGGGTCCATGAACTCTCTCACTGCTCTTGCTTATTCAACCAGGGGACCTAGAAATGTCAGGGTCTCACTGCTGATCCCTACGCAGAATTCCTGGGAGTGGGGAGCAGACAACTTTCTTTTGCAAAGCTCCGCTGGGGATGGTGACGTACTTTCAAGCTTTAGAAGCACTGAGGTGCTCATGTTGGCTTCATGACTCCTGCTTTCCACAAAACGACCACCACTTGGAGGCCTTGTTCTCCATGCTGTAAGTGCAATAGGGATGAGGGTGCCCTAACATTTCCTTCACCTGTGCCTAGCACTCCTTCCCCAGGGCTCACTCCATCTCTTCCTCTTCTCACCTCTCAGATCTTGCCCCAATACATTCCAAATCAGAAATTTTGGTTTAGGGGCCTACCCCGTGGCTTACTCGGGAGAGTGCGGCACTGGGAGTGCCGAGGCCACGGGTTCGGATCCTATGTAGGAATGGCCGGTGCGGTGCGGGCGACACCAAGCCAAG
Organism: Cynocephalus volans; assembly: GCF_027409185.1. NCBI lineage: Eukaryota > Metazoa > Chordata > Mammalia > Dermoptera > Cynocephalidae > Cynocephalus > Cynocephalus volans. The sequence goes on from NC_084474.1 coordinate 89,113,248, forward strand.
GGTTACGATCCCCTTACCGGTCACAAAAAAAAAAAAAAAGAAAAAAAAGAAAAAGAAACAAAAGAAATTTTGGTTTAGGTTCTCGTTTTTCCTCTGATGCATGAAGTCAGCTACTTGGGTCTTTACTCAGTATTTTGACCTCTCTGGTTAGGATTACAGACCCTTTTAAGGGAAATGACCCTAAAGAACAGTCCTAGATAGCAAAACCCTCTCTTCCAGAATTTCATTTACTGGCTCTGTCCCTGTAAAATTACCTGTCAGTTACCTGTCAATGGGTTTATTCTGTAACTGTCTTTATCCGCTCTTGGGAAATTCTATTTTTGTTTTGTCATTTTTGCACTGAGTTACACTGTTGTTCCAGCATCTGCCTTACCTGGATCTAACCCATTAAAGCAGTATTTCTCAAAATTTAATGTATTATAAATCACCTAGGGATCTTGTTAAAATGCAGATTTGGATTCAATAAGTCGGGTGGGGCTCAACATTCTTGCTTTTTAACAGGTTCCCAGGTGATGCTGATGTCCATGGGCCACGCTTCAAGAAGCACAATATTAAAGCTCCTGCTCTTAGCCTCTCGTTTCCACTCTGTCTCCTTTAGGCTCATGTTTGGTTCATATCCCTCTTTGACCAGAGCTGGCAAGTGGACCATGACATTTAGTAAATGGCACAGTCAAAATGTAGCCCTGGGTGACCTAGACTTTAGAATCTACAAGAAGTAGAAACATGTTGTGATTTCAGGCTTTGAATGATAATCATAGATTATACTTACCAAGCACTTACATGCCAAGCACCGAACAAAGTGCTTTCCATTTATAATTTGTTAGAAGTTAAATCTTACAACAATACTATGAAGTAAGCACTACTATTAGTCCAATTTTGTAGTTGAGGACCTTGAGGTTAACTAACTAGCATGAGGTTTCACAGTAAGTGATGAGATTGAAATTTAAACCCAGATAAGGTCATTTCTTCAAATAAGTGCTGTTAATCATTAGTTTTGTTTTTCATAATATTGTGCCAGATGAGTAGACATGGCCAGGATATAAACCAGTTATATGACTTCTGATATTTGTTACCTTTGCTGTATTCCAACTCTGCAATGACATACCAACACAGATTTTAAAAGTAGTTTTTTAAGAAAAAATACAGAACAATAGCCTCGGCTTTTATCTTGCAATTTTTTAAAATTTACTTTTCAAAAGGTCTGAGTTCTAGTCTCAAATGAACCCTTTACTAGGGTGGATATCAGCTTCCTTATTTGTTACAGAGGGGGGGATTCTGCTGAAGAGTTGTTTTTAACCACATTGAAGTAAACTAAGAATTGTTATAAGTTTATGTATTGTCCATCTCTATGAGAGTCTGATTCTGGTTGGGGTCCAGGAATCTGTAATTCAAAAAACCCCACAAGTAATTCAAATATATACTTTGGTTGAGAACGCCTTAACTAAATAGTCCCTAAGCTATTTATTTTCACACTCAAAACTAGCTATGATGCTAATCCCCAGTAAATTTTGTTCTTGCTTTCAGTATGAAGCTGATTGTTTTCTCTGGAGGAGCAGGAAGTGCTGGAAGAAACTTGTTTTGTGTGTGAAATCTTCCCCACTCAAGGTGAATGATTAGTGCGACTGTGGCTTCCCCTAGAGCAATCCTAACGTGGAATGCACTGTTGGTCAGGTGATAGGTGGCTTAATTAGCAGGAGTCAGTGCACAGCTGCTAGCAGTCTGGGGCTCGGCAAGGCTGTCGAGCATCTGTTATGACTTTACTAAAGCTCGAGGGCAGGAAACCATGGGGAGTAGTCTATTTCTGTGGTGTGTATATCCGTTGATGAAATTGTCTGCATGCAGAATGAGCCCATTGATCTTTATTTGGAAAGTCTTGAGAATATTCCTTGCTTGAAAGCATGTGGCAGGGTTTCCTGTTTATCAGCAAGCAGAGACTGCACTGGGAGCGCTGAGTGGCACATGGTACACTTATCTTGGGTCTGCCATGAAAGTGCGTCGGTTCTTATTCCACATCCAAAGATTTATTCTCTTGTCTCTCTATTTCTCTCTCTGTCACTTATAATCATCAAATATTAAAATAAGAAAAGATCAAGGAAGTCACTTAGTGTAGTTAGTGGTCCCTGAATGCTGGCCAAGAATTATTTTTTAATCATTTTTATCACTAAATATATAGAGTTTTCTCATGTCAGGAAATTCTGGGAACATATAATGAGTTTTCCTTTTTTTTTTCTTTTTCGTGACCAGGAAGGGGATTGCCACCCTTGGCCTGATGCCGTCCGCACCGCGCTCAGCCAGTGAGCACACTGGCCATCCCTATATAGGATCCGAACCCACAGCGGGAGCACTGCTGCACTCCCAGAGCCACACTCTCACAAGTGAGCCACGGGGTCGGCCCGGAACATATAATGAGTTTAAAAATCCCCAAAGTAATTCTGTACACAGCCAGTTTGGGGATTCCTCATATTGTTGATGGTTAAGTTGATGTCCAGAGAGGTGAAAAATCATTGTTCACATACAGAAAATAAAAGAATAGACAGTCCAGATGACCCGTGTAGGGAAAATATAGGAAAATGTTCAGGGTCCCTTGGGGTTCGGAGTCTTGCCAAGCATTTGATGTAAATATGCACGTGCAGCTAGGTGTTCCTTGGTTATTGCCTAATGTAATTGCGCATGTACACCCAGGTGTCCTGGGTTTTCAGACTTAAGTATAAAGGACAAGTGGCTCTGATCCATGGGGTCCCCGCACCCTCGGGATGCCCTGGGGGCACCACAGGGAGGCTACTACTGCTGCTAAAGGCTGTTGCTGCAAGCTGTTGCTGCCAGGGCCCCCAGGACCCTCTGGGAGGTCACTGCCACTGCTGCTGGAGGCTGCTGTAAGCTGCTGCTGCTGCTGCTGCTGCTGAGGAAGCTGAGGACTGAGCTTGTGTCGTCTGCCAATGGCTCCTGGGATCTTTCCCAATTACCTAGCTCGTCGACCTGCATGTGAGGGGTCTCGTGACCCAGCCAGGCATATGAAGGGTCCGGTGACCCCGCCTGGCATGTGAGGGGTCTGGTGAGCAAGCCAGGCATATGAGGGGTCTGTGACCCAGTCTGTACAATGGGTTTGAAGGGTCTGTGGGCCCTTGCCCTGGCAATACAATTGGTTGCATCGGCAGGATTCTGACAATTGCCTTAGTTATCCAACCTGATTCCCAGTCCACTCTACTTTTCCATTTCTCATCACCCATCTGTTAGTACGTTAGGGCATTTCTGTAGTGCACATTATTTTTTTTGTTCATCTAGTGCCCCATTTTCTTGAGCAACTGTATGCAATAATGTGATTGTCAAATGGCAGAAAATTATAGGATCTCACCCTCTGGCCCCCTGGTGTGTGTGACCCAGGTCTGACTGATCACTCATTCCTCTGTCTTGACACATAGGCCAGGGCTATGTCTGTAATCAGGCTGGGACAACAGAGCTCTTCTTGTGGATTCTTCAGTTTGCAGGTGGAAAAGTCCTCGTGTTTAGGTTACAAAGCTGAATGGGAGCAAGTTAGAGGATGCCGCAGTGCATCTTCTTTGGAATAAAGTGAAAACCCAGTTGCAGTTCGGGAAAACGAGGCCACAGATAATACACACAGCCAAGATATGCTGATTAGGATGGAGTAGAAAGAGAGTGTTTACTCCTTAGACTTTTAATGCTGGGATTCAGTACTTTCTGAAGCAAGATCTCCCTGATTACATAACATGTCTCCACTGTCTGTCTCATTTCTCACTATGTTTTATCTCATTTCCTTTGCTAGGGACTGAGAGTGTCCCCTCAAAATTCATGTGTTGAAGCTCTAGCCTCCAATGTGATGATGTTTGGAGGTGGGGTCCTCATCATGGGATCGATAAGGCCCCTCATCCCTTTTCGGAAGAAGAAGGGAGATCTCTCTCTCTGAGCTTGCACAAAGAAGAGGCCATGTGAGCACACAGCGAGAAGGTGGCCATCAGCAATCCAAGGAGATGGCCCTCCCAGGAGCTCGATGCTGCTGATTCCCTGAGCTCAGACTCCCATCTCCCAGAACTGAGAGTAATAAACGTCTGTCAAGTCCCCATCTGTGGTATTTTGTTATAGCAGCCCGAGCTGACTAAGACATCATCTATCTACCTATTTCCATCCTGTTGAGCACGGTGCTCCAATTTAAAATGATTGGCTAATTGCTAACACTAAGATGATTGGCTAATTGCTAACACTCCGCTTAATCTTCTTTGTGTATTCTATTTCTCTAGTTTGAGTTTTAACTCTGGGATTTTTACCAACTAAAACAACACCTACAAAACCTTTGTTAACTCCTGGGTCCTCTAGGTTCTGGGATCATCGATTTTTACTTACTACTTTACTCTCACTGAACTTGGTCATTAGCTCTCAGACAATAAATCAGGAGTGATAGAGCGAAAGGGTGCAGGCTTTGAATTTGGTCACAGCTAAATTAATCTAAGCGCAATTGCAAAAAACACAATGAGACCTTGGACAAATTCCTCATTTGTGCCTCTTTCTCTTTCTTTGTAAACCTGCTTCCTTGTAGTATACGAACATTAGAAATAACATAGAGGGTTATATCAGGCTGACTAAAATATCCATCACATAATGTCACATAATTTTCCCTTTTGTAGTGAGAACATTTAAAACCTATTCTTTTAGCAATTTTGAAATATACATTATTATTAATTATGTATATGTTAACTACTTTGTTATTATCATTCCACATTGTATACATGCATGACTACCTGAAAAAGTTCATGAAAGATTAGTATTACCTTTCAATTATGTTTTTCCATGAACTTTTTGTAGTACCCTCATATATTCAAACATCACATTGTACCCCATAAATATATACAATTATTATTTGTGAATTAAAAATATAAACTTAAATTATAAAAATAAATTACTCTAAAAATGAAATAACATTGGATATTATGTATATGGTAACTGGTACTAATTGTTTAGTGGCTTATCTATATTATTATTTTTAGTATAATTGTTTTATTCTTATTGGCATAATTTTTTTGTTGGTTTTTTGAAAAAGAACTGGCAGGAGTCAGGACTTGGTTCTAATAAAAGCAAGATACACAACTTTCCATATTCTCTTTGACCAAGTCATTTCAACCTCCCAACACCAGATCTTCATTTGTAAAACCGTGTAATAAAACATGATCTACCGATCTCACAGGGTTTTTGAGAGAAACAAAATAGATCTTACCTGAGGTCATTTTACAAAGTTACGTTCTGCCTTTTTTTTTTTTTTTTTTTTTCCTGGCCAGGTGTCTGACCAAGTGTCATATCTTTTCCTGCCATGGAGATTCTCCCACCTAAACACGGTAGTGCTCTCTATAAAAGTCCTTGACCAAAATCAGGAAATAGATCTAAAGATACAGAAATCAAAATCTATTAATAAGCAATGGAACCAAGAGAAGGGAAACAAAATATACATCCTCTGGCATATTGTGATATAAAAGAAAAAGCAATTACCAGAAATGAATGTGTGTTCAGGATGACTTCTTTCATTCAAAAAGAAAATGGTCCATAGGCAGGCCACAGACACACATCAATTTTCTGAATGGCAATATGATTTTGCCCCTTACGCTTTACAGCTATGATTGATGAGTGACATTAGAATGAAAAAAAAAAGTGGCTGAAGGTGCACAGCAAACGTTGAATGAGCCAGGTGGCTTGCATTTGTGTCTGATTGCATGCACTTACTTGGCATGCAGAGGGGAGGAGGTGAGTGATGGTGCCGGAAGGTGCAGACCCAGGGATGAGATGGCACTGATGTTGCTAGAGAAGGAGAAAATGCAAAATGGATGCTGTTGGGCTGTACCACTCCACCTTTTCACAAGCCTAAGGTCCAGCTGTTCTGTTTTCTCTCACTTCACTGCAGCATTTTGGTAAGCAACCTGTTATCTTCTTTTGTGGCTGCCAATACCTACTATCTTCTTTGAAAGTTGGTTTATTAGAAAATGGCAGGCACCAAAGTCATTTTCACAAGAGCTTTGAGTTCTAAGAGTACCCAAGGGACAGCATCATGAATTTAATCCACTCTTCTCCAAGACCACTGGAAATCCATTTGTTTTTAGATGACTGGAGGCTTGCTTACTGGCAAAATTACAAAGATACAGAAGTTTTTCATAGGAGTATAGGAAGAATCAACATGCTTGGCTTAACAAAAAGAAAGAAAATACTTGGCTAAGATCTGAGAGTTGTGCTCAAGTGTACAAGATACTTTGCTAGATATTTTAAGTATGTATAATTTAATTCTATATCTTAAAGTTCTATCAAGATTTGCTGTGTACATTGTTGTAAGTTCTGGGAATACAGAGCTGAACAAAGCAGGCCAGGTCTTTGCCCCCAAGGAGCTCATGTTTCAGCAAGGGGACAAATATAAACACATAAAAACAAAAACATCTAATAAGAACATTTTCACATGGAGATTCTAGAGAAAGGGTGTCAGAAAAAGATTTCTGAAAGAGCAGACTTCTGACCTGCATTTTCAGAGGAACACTTTGCCAACACAACAGAGAGAGAAATATACTTTCAGACACATTTCACCTATTGAATCTTGAGTTCCAAAAATTTAGGGGCTATCTGAGGTCATCTTCGTAAACCTAGGATCTAGTATATGTATTGCAGGCATATAATCAATTCTTCTGAATTGTTCCTGGAATTTTGCTTTGTACCCCAGTTCTGATAACTGAATACACACACACACACACACACACACACACACACACACACACGCGCGCGCGCATATCATGGATTGATCTATCTGAAAGAGAAGAGTCTGCAACATTTATCCATTAATACCAGGGACATACACTCCCCCACTTTTCTTTATTTTCAGGCTTATTTCTTGAGAGGAGCTTCTGGTGCATAGAAGACTTCAGGGCATGATATGGGGAGACAGGCAGATTCTTGTTAAGATGGGATCCGTCAGGTGCTGTTGGACCTGAATTGTCCAGAACAATCACGACTGAAACCAAAGGGAGCCCAAGGGGATGTGTGCACCAGAGGCACCTGCTACTAATATTCGATAGCTTATGCTCAGAAGAAGCAGGTTTTATTGGGATCCGTTTAGGCTTAGATACAAATACTCAATTGATCCAAATATTTGTTTAGTAGAATTTTACCTGTGTCTTCCTTCTATAAAGCCAGAAGTTTGGCATAACGTGCTTCCTCTGGCAAGGATACAGAAAAGTTGATTCCTATTAACCAATTAATTTCCTTTCTTCTCTGTACACAGCTCACTTCAAATAAATCACTGACCTTTCTGTGATAAATGTAATTCACTCTGAAACCCAAGGGTCACATGAAAACAAGGAAAATCTGACATTTGGAATCACCATCCATTAGGCTCAATAAGGCCAGAGATCACCTAAAAGGCAACATATGTCACCCCAAATTGATAGTATTTTGATTCATGAGGTGTGTTTGGACAATTTTTTAAAAGTTATTTTTTTTTCCAACTACACTGCAGCTGGTATTTTTGAGACTATTCTTTCTTTAATGTCCAAATCAGACAGAACTTGAAACTCAGGAAGCTGAAATTTTGTTGCATGTTGACAGGATGATGCTTAGCAGCTAATTTTCCTCTTTATTAGTTCTATCTGGACATGGGGAGAAGACTTTGATTCTAGACAATCTTTGTCATTTATTCTCTATTTGACTTTGATCAAGTTCCTTAAATGCTTTGTTTTCCTTTAAAGGAAAATTTTTCCCCTTAAGATAAAAATCATTTCAACAATTAAGTTCTGATTATATACTATATCTAAGGCACTGAGCCAGGGACTCAGATGAGCAATAGACAAGAGCTTGCAATCTAGCTGGGGAGATAAACAATAATGATTTTGTATGGGATGGTTCTGAGAATACTAACTGTGAACATATACAGGAAGAGTGCCGGGTACATACATTGAAAGTCGTGTTAAAGCAGTGATTATTCTGCTTACAAGCTTTCTGATCTAAGAAAGATATTTCATCTTGTCTAGAAAAGGGAAAATAAGACATTAATTCAACAAACATTTACTGAGGGTAAACACTGTCATTTGGAACTCTTCTAGGTGGTGAGGATATATTATTAAATAAAAGAGACATGGCTGCTCCTTCTCTGGGTTTACATGGTTGTTTATCTCAGTGTTTATTTGAGGAATGCATAGCAAAATATATGTGAAAGTGTATTTAAAATTATAAATAAATGTAATTAAGCGACTGTTCAAGATATTGGACAATGTTCCCTGGAGTTTTATGACCTCTGTTCCATTATATTACGCTTTATATTCTTATTAAATTCTGTCCTTTGCCTCCATGTGTAATAACAACGTGTTTATTTGTCATGAACTAGAAATTAATATTAACCTATCCTTCCACACAACCACACAGCAGCCCGACAGTGATGTGTTCCGAACGTATCAGTGACCTGAGCACTCTGGATTTAGATGGGACTTCTGAACCTCCAGGGGAGTGGAATACACTACAAGTACAGTTTCAGTGAATGCTGAGTGCATTCTTACTTGACATTTGAGAGTTATAGGAAATCTCAATCTATGATTAAGTTAATTATTACAGAACAAAGCTAGGGTAGGAAGGGCAGAAAGAAGTTCACAGTGACTGTATCAATCATCCAGGACTAGGATGGTATAAATGTGGCCCTTCACAGTTGCCTGTCAGCATCAGCAGGCAGTGACGGGGCTACGGTCCTGAGCACAAGGTCAGAATTCCCAGCAGGGAGCTCCAGGCAGACACCTTCCACTCAGAGGAGGTGGCACATGCCTTGAAATGTATTTATTGCCCCTGTCCTGGCTCCAGACTCTAATTTTGCAACTAAGGAGTAGAGAATTGTCCATGATCACATATCAGTTGATGACATGGAAAGCACTTGAACCCAAATCTAGTGCCCTGTTTTACATTATTTTTGTTCATCTTACCAAAACACTCTGATTTTATCAGTTACACTCAAACCAGATCGCAGCTTTTATCATGTATCAAAATTACACACACACACACACAATTATCAGTGGTCCAATATCATGGCAATCTATACATTGTCCCTTCAGCTAATTCTCTCTCCTATATCCTACCTTAATAATATTAGTAACACCAAATCATAGATCATACTTAGCATCACTGAATAGCAGAAAACTCAGTCTGAGCCACAGAAATTAAGATGATTTACACAAGCTTCCTGATACACAATTGAAACAGATGTCGTCAGTGCTCTGCCCATAACCTTTTAGTATTTTTGTGGTGCTGGCCTGACTTCCACCTGCCAGCACCCACAATTCTTCACCTCTGGTCATTCCCTGGCTGCAAAACCTCCCTCTGTCCATGTGAGGGGTAGGAAGGAACTCTCCGGGAAATCATGCCACCTTGGAGAAACCTTCACCCAAATGACTGATAGGAGTGGGTAGCTTAGTACCCAAGCAGCTCCTCTGTGCTTTGTGTGGAACAACTCTGTGGTATGTGTCCTGTGCTAGCCCCATAGCTCCCCAGCAGGACTAGTTCCCAACAGTGGTCATTGCTTCCTCATTAATGCATGTTTCAGTGGTTTCTTCTGTCCCTGACTCACTTCCTCATTCCCTTACTTGTGTTTCCTGAGATCACTTCTCAAGTGAAGTATTTACACTCAAGTCCTTGTATCGGAGTCTGCCCCTACAGAAACCAAACCAAGACAAAAATGTAACCATACAGCAAATTTACTGAATGTATATGCAAGTTAACTCTTGTTCTGAGGCTGGGATATGGCAGTGAACTAAAGAGAATAAAATGCTTGCCTTCAATATGCTAAATAAATGTTAATGCTCTTCACTGCTAGCAGTTCCCTCAACTAAAGAAAGGAAGAAAGAGTAGTGATTTTAGCTTTAGATTCCTGCCAAAAATTAAACAGGTATCAAAGCATGATGAGGCCTTACATTTCGTATAGCAATGTAAAATGTACAAAAGCTTTCATCCATAATATCTTACAAACTAATAATCAGAAAACCTCTTCAGATGCAGTAGGAAAGTATCACTCTTACCATTTCCAAGATTAGGAAATGGAAACTTAGAGCCTTGACTGAGCAGGTTAATTCTGCAGCAAGCATCAGGGTCAGGGCTCTTAAGTCCACCACGATTTCTCCTCCACGGACTCCAAAGTCCGTGTCGTTATAGGTTCTAGGATGAGAACATGAAGACAGTGCTGCATATAAAATGATTGCTTCCTGTAATCCTGGCTTACTACTGAATTACAGTTTCCTCACCTTTTGAAACAGGCAGATTAGGTCACTGCTGGGAAGAGCTGCTTCCATGGCTCATTGATTTGCTTTCACTGGGCATTTCTTTTCCTGGCAAAATAGCTTGTCAATGATATTAGGTAGATGCAACTTATGATGCATTACAGAGGTTTATAACTCTGGGGAGGTGAATAAAAATGGAGAAAATAGCTATTGCTTAAAATAAGAATCTCAGATGTTGGTGTGCTTATGTGGGTGGGTGGGTGGGGGATGTTACCACGGATATCAAGGCCTTGCAAAACATTTTGCATGGTGCAGTGGCACACGCCCTAGGCAGGAACAGGACCTGACACATCTCTTTGACTATCATACTGCTCACATCCTGACAGCAGTGTCTACTGAAGGACCAACGCATGCACCTCATTCCTCCTAGGTTCATTCCAGTTCATGGGTAAAGTTTAATCTGGATGAGAAATTACCAGCAAGTCAACTCCACCACCATCTGGTACCAAATACATAGATGTCATTAACAATATTCTATAAATGTGTTATTCTAAGAATGATGAACATAACAACAATAACAAAAGCCATTCATTGATCACATAATCTATGCAAGACATTGGGCTGGGCAACATGCATCAATTATACGCAATTTTCAATGCTACATGCTGAGGTGTGTGTGTCTATCCCTGTTCTACAGACAAGAAAATGGAGAGACATGAAGCAATGTGCTCACTATCACCCAGCACTTAAGGGGAAGAGCTTGGATTCAGACCACGGCCCATGCTTTCTCCAGGAATGCTTTATGTTTTTGCTTTCTCTGCCCACCTCCTTGTTGACCCAGTCTGTGGAGGTGGGTTTCTTCTTCCATGAATGATTCTTCATTGCCTTAATGTTTTTATCCTCTAAGCATCTCACTTTCATATTAGCACTGAAATGCTACCCCAAGGCTGATCCACTTGACTGAGGCATTGATACACCCAACTGGACTAGTTTCACAAATATTTATTTTCTTTTAGTCTAGTTCTGCACATTCTTCTCTGTTTATTTACTAGGTACGTCTCCTTTCTGATATGACATACTAAAAGTAGGAGACACAGGTTGTAGGCTTTGTTCTCTCACTAGTAAATTTGAATCATTAAGCACTTTAGGTCTCCATCTCTTGAGACAGAGAGATATCTAGGTTGATTTACTCTCGTACATAAAGGTAGCATAACCATATATTGAGCACTGCAGGAACTGTGCTCAAGAGAGGTAAAGTTTACAAGTTAAGGAGAATTCAGAAAAGGAGTAAACTGTTGTGAGTAAAAAATCTAGGAGGCATTTGACTTAGATTTACAGGATTGGGATTTTAATAGGTGAAGAAGATGGTCATGCTGTCTAGCTGGAGAAAACATAGTGAACAAAGAGAGAACACAAAATGAATAAGCTCAGATGGCAGAAGGTTGTGGAAGTGTGGTAGAAGGTGATTGTTGCTCGAGAATGGCTGAAAACAAAGATTCTCCTCCAAACTTCTTTTATAGATGCGAAAACCCAAGGGTCACTGGAATTTAGCAACTTATCCAAGAAATTTATAACTGGCTAGTTTTAGGGACATAAATATAAACAGTCCAACAATTGATTTTGCTGAATTGACTAGTTCACCGTTATAAGGTAATTAATCTAATAAGCTTTTGGAATAACAGTTAAGATTACAAATAATCCAAGAAAACGAGGCTGCCAATGAACGTAAGTATAGACATACACCAGTGAGAGAAAGGGGGGCTTTGGGTGTTTCCGTGACTGCCTTCGTTAGCAGCATGACCCATAGAATCTATTGGGTTGTCAAAATTAGATCCCACTTATCTAAATAACCTCTCTCTCTCATGCAATTTGCTCTTTACAACTTCTGACTGAGCACAAAACAAAATGAGAAAATTGAGCAATAATCCAAGGAATTCTAAAGACTAGCTTACATAATTTGGCTTTTTCTTTTTTAATAACCAAATTAAATGACACTGCTATAGCTGCTCTAACCCCTCTATATTATATACTATTTTGTAGCAAGTAGCTTAGTTTTCTTTGGGTTAAGAATGCTTTGGGAATCTGACAAAGGCTTTAGTGTCTGCATAGAGACCAAACCCAGAAAAAAAAAATGCACTTAAGTATGTACACATGTATTGTTTGATTTCAGATACCCTCAAAGCATATACAACCATAAATATGCTTGGGATTTTTAAACTCTGGTGAAGAACTCCTGTTTTATATTTCACAAGATGAGTTCACAAATATTCATATAAAATTTCCATCTTAGTTGTGGAGACAAAGAAACTGAGACACAGAAAAGTGAGATGGACCCCCCCCCCCCACACACACAGCTGATACCTGGAGGAGCCAGACATGGTTCCTGAACTGTTGGTCACATTACAAACATCACACTATGTTTTTATTTCAGTCATCAATGCCATTCCTTTGATAGATTACAGCTGGTAGGAATTAGTAAGATATTGTTCAGACCACGTTTTATATCTAATTATAAATGAAGCTTGGGTCAGAGAGATGAAAGGACATGTCTTTAAGCTGCCTTTTCCAAAAATGGCAGGACGAGCTTTCAAGAGTGTAAATTGGGCACATGCAGGGAGCCAACAAGAGCCCTGCATCATGTGGAATCTCACATCCTGGTATTCTTCAGATATCCATTTGCCTCCCTGTGTGGAACCATCAATTAACCATAAGTCAGTTTCACAATCCCATTATACATTTATTCCTGTGACTACAGCTTGGTTTCTATCATTCAGGAGACAATCAATGAAAGAGAGATTTGCTAGGCTTAATTGAATCTCTCATATTCAAGACTGCCTTCTCTGTTTGATAAGAAAAGAGATGTTTAAACAGGGCTCATCTTCTGGCTGTCAAAATCTCTTAGCTAGGCTTGCAAAATGTTCAGACTATTAGTTCCTCTCCTATACAATATCCCAACCTCTAATTCATTTCAGCCTGTGAGATCCATAATGGCCCAGAAGATAGCCTAGAAGTCTTTGTACCCATAATTTCTAGCATTCTAGTTATTTATTTAACTAAGTTTTTATTGGGTTTGGACTCTGTGCAAAGCTGTGTTTATGTGGTAGGAAGATAGTGGGAAGCAAAAAAGTAAAAGCTTCTGCCTCCATGGCGCTTACATTCTAGGGAGAGAGAAACAACACACAAAGAAATGCATGGATAATGTAATACCAGGTAATAAGTGCTACGAAGTCAGGGGATGGAGAGAGATGGGGAGTGGCTTTTATTTTTGATGGGTCTCATGGGACTTTCTCTGCAATTGTCTATTGGAGCAAAGATCTAGTGAAGGGAAGGAGGTAGCATTTCAATATCAGCAGAGAGAATATTCCAAACAGAGCAGCAAGTACAATTGCTAAAGTCAGGGATGTGCCTGGCATGCTTGACAGAAGGTGAAGAGGCATGTGTGGCAAGGCCTTTTATGGTGTCTGGCACATGGTGGGCACTGGACAGACATCAGAAGACCTGGCACCTAAAACAATAATCGCCCCATAGTGAACTGCTATGACTATGTGTTGTACGGATACATGTGTACTCTTCCCCAGTCTGAATACACACTAAATATCCATAAATGTTAGCTGTCTCCCTACACCAGTGATCTTGTTAAATGCACTCTGTAACAGGAAGGAAGCTAAAATTGGCCAAGTGCTCTGTGCCGAGGTTTGACTTTATGTATCGTATGTTCATTTTCTTAAATCCCCACGCTAAGCATGTTGCGTGGCTGAGATTATTCCCACTTTATAGACAAAGAACCTATAGTGATGGAATAATTTTTCCATGTCCAGTCAGTCATTGAGCCACAAAAACCGGGAGATCAGATTTCGTTCAAAAACCTGTGCCTTATTGCTCATGACACTGTCTATTCAGGAGTCAGATGGAGGATCTGCTCTCCTCCTGATATTAGAGATGAAGAAAGGAGGTGAAATCAGTGAAGCATGAGAAGGATTATGGGAAATGCTATTTGCTTTGTGAGTATGTCAGTCAAAGTCTTACAGGAAACAGACATCACACTCAAAGGAGTGTTTAAGATGAGTGAAGTGGAGAGATTGTTTCCTGCAGTGTGGGCTCGGTGGTTGGAATCAGTGAGGGCTGGTGAAACTCTCAGACACCAGCAACTGAAAAGTTTGCTTTTCACCTCCCACAAGCCTGAAAAGAGGCAAGGGAGAATTAACAGAATCCAGTAAGTCTCTTTAAGATGTAGTAATAACTACAGCCGTGGGAGAGAGGCCACCAAACAGGAGTTTGCTAGGGAGGTTCCTCTTTTGCCCAAAGCCTCCTCAGTTTTATTACTGAAAGTCCTGTGTTCTGAAAAACCTCCCAGGACCAAGCAAACTGGGAGGCTCAGTGAACTGAGCTGTTCGGTCTTATGTAGAAGATCTCAGTGAGTGCCAAAGCCAGCCCAGCGGGAATGGAAAGGGGGAAGGGAGGTGAGGGGACAAAGCCCTTGGTCTTCAGTCAGTGCCTCACGCTGGTCAAACCCAACGGGATGCTTGAATGCAAGGGAGTCTGTCTGCTCTTGTCTGTAAAGGTCAGCCTGTGGGCACTCAGCGGAAGGGTAGAGAAAGACAGAGAAAAGACGAGAGAAGTCAAATTGGAAATACACATGGGAGTGAAGGAGACAGGCCATTTGCTGGGCGTGATGAGCCATGGGTGCAGTAGTTGACTGTGGAAGATCACGAGCTCTTGATAGAGCAGTCTCACTCCTCAGCAGGGCATTCCTGGTTCTCTAATAACTCCAGCTTGACTTTCTAATCTTATCACCCAGTATGCTGCCTGTGCATGTTTATGCTACAATCACAAGGCACAACAACGTCCTTCATCATCCCTGTGTTATTGACTCTGTGGCCTTGCTAATTCTGCTCTGCACTTATAAAGTCTTCCTCATCTGTCTGCAAGCAGTTTGCTCATTTTAAAGACTGTGACCTAAGTTTGCTGCCTTCAATCTACAAAGCAATTATTTTCTACTGTTCTCCCACCGCAGTTTACACCATGAGAACTCTTCTCCATTACCTGCCTTGCCATGTGGCTCTAAGTATCTCCCTGAGTCTTCCTTGCTTCTACCAAGATGGTGAGACCCTTGTCAACAGTGAGCATGTCTTATTTGTTTTTCTGTCCCAACGTGAACCTAGCATAATATATTACACAGTGTGTGCATTCGATCAACTTTTGTTCTGTCTAGAACTGAATTGAAAAACAAAATGTAACAGAAAATGTCCTGCAGCCTGAAACCTCCACAAGTATCTCAAATAGCCTGAGAAATTTAATGAGAAGAATAATATAGGTTTCTCCCAAGAACTCCTTATAAGTCTATTCTTGAGGAACAAAATGCTCACTTATCTATCTACTTTTATAGGAAATGGATTTTGCTGAAAAATGATAATTCTATAGCCTATCTTCTTCAAATTAAAACCCAGTGTGGGCATCAAGGACAAACATTGGATCTTGCCAACAATGATACATTTGTGGAAGGGCTGTACAGCTTTTCCAGAAAGAGAAGAGATTTACAGAATGTTCAGTCAAAAGGGTACAATGCTAGACTGCGGAGGGGAAAACTTATATTTCCATGATTTTTAATAAGTAAGTATATGTTTTAGATACATTAAGTCAAACCAAATGTCTTAGTTCTTTTCTAAATGCTATAAGAAAACATAGGCTATTCATTGATGCATTCATTTCACATTTATTTACTGAATGTCTAGTATGCTCCATGTCACTTGCTAAGATAAGAGAAAGAATAAAGAATTTGGAGTCAGGTATCCCTTCAACATGCTGACTTCCATTCCTCTGGGTATATACCCAGAAGTGGGATTGCTGGATCATATGGAAGACCTACCTGTAACTGTTTGAAAAACCTCCATATTGTTTTCCATAGTGGTTGTACTAATTTACAGTCCCACCAACAGTGTAAGAGTGTTCCCTTTTCTCCACACCCCCGCCAGCATTTGTTATTCACTGTCTTTTTGATTATAGCCAGTCTAACTGGGCTGAGGTGGTATCTCAATGTAGTTTTAATTTGCATTTCCCTGATGACTAGTGATGTTGAGCATTTTTCCATGTACTTATTGAACACCTACACCCATGTTCATCACAGTTCTGTTTACAATAGCCAAGACATGGAACCAACCTAAATGTCTGTTGATGGGTTATTGGTTAAGGAAACTGTGGTATATATACTCCATGGAATACTACTCTGCCATAAAAAAGAATTAGATTCTCCCATTTGCAACAACATGGATGAGCTTGGAAAACTAATGTTGAGTGAAATAAGCAAAGCACAGAGGGATAAATACCACATGTACTCACTCATATGTGGGAGCTAAGAGAGAAAGAAGAGAGGAAAGAAAGACCACAGTAGTTCATTGGACTTGCAGAGGGAGAGAACAGACCTTGGGATACAAAGTGGAGTGGGGGTGAAAGGAGGTGAGGGAAGGAGGTTGGGAATAACTGGGTGGGGGACACAGGGTACAAATGCAATTTGTGGTAATGGGTATGCTGCTAGTATAGGTCTGGCCTTCACATCTTGGGCACGAGGGACGACAATCAGCTTTGTATTTCATGAATATTCATAACTAATAAATAAATAAATAAATAAATTATTTTTTTAAAAAGAACTTGGATTTAGGAGACAAGAATTCAAGTCCTGGCCTTACCATTTCCAGGTGTGTGAGCCTCAGCATTCTAATTCACCTCTAAGCTTGTTTCCACATCTGTAAACTTGGGGTAATAATGAGTCTCCTGCTTCTCAGGGCTGTTTTGAGAATTAAGTATTGTAGACTCTAAGGTTACAAAAACATGATTCCTTTTATTAGCAACTTAATGATTCTTTCTACATCTCAAGTCCTTTTAGTAAAATAAAGATAGTAGTGTCACCTCTGACCACATTGTAATATGGACCGTTGTATTAAATGAAGTGTTGCATGTGATGGAGATGTGAGGATACTCACTTAACCCAGTCAAGGTAAAGACCAAATAAAATGATGTATATAAACCAAAGACTTGGAACATAGTTGGCATTCAATAAAGTAGTTATTTTTCTTCATTTCTAGTGTTTTTATTTCATTCAAAAGAGATATTGAACATTCGGTATGGACAGAACACAGAAATTGTCTAGGGGCTGTCACTTCTGCTAAAGCAATACAAGTACATCAGAAGCAAAGGCGAGGAGATGGTCATTCAAGAAACTTAAGCTCCATTTAGACGTGGGATTCCTTACAGGCATTTCCTCACATTGTGCCAGAATCCTTACACCACTGCATTTTACAATCAGGAAAACTTTCACAAATATTATTTTTATGGCATAGGGGAAAAATTGGCAGACTTATTATGCCCATAGTAAATATTTTCAGCTTTCCAGGCCTTGTGGTCTCTGTCACAACTAACTAGTCGACTTTGTCATTATAGTGCAAATAGATAATATGTAAATGAGTGAGCATGACTGTGTTCCAACAAGACTTTATGCACAAAAGAAGGTGGTGGCTGTCGACAAAATAAAATTTAAAAAAAAAAAAAAAAAAAAAAGAAGGTGGTGGCTGGCGTTGACCCATGGGATACAGTTTGTCAATCCGTGGCAAAAATGACATGTGACTTCCCACAAGCCAGATAAGGGGGTAGCATCACCGTGTGCCAAGCCAGCAAATACTACAAGGAACACAGAACACAGCTGTAAAGGACTAGATGCTTGCTTATGTTGAGGCAAGGGTTTCCTGTCAGTAATTAGGCCAGTCCAGCATTATCTCCACAGAGGGATTTTCCCTGGTATCTCCAACTGTTTAAGTATTGCTTGGATTTTTCCAGCTGGAAATAAATAATGATGTAATAAAGATGAAATGCTGAAAGTTTATAATGCATTTTCTGAACTCTTTTTTCTTTTTTTCTTTTGGTGAAGCCTCAGAATTTTAAGGACTGAACTCTGAGCAAAGCATGACAGAATGGAGAACCCTGTAGAAGAGCTGGCTCAGGCTTCGGGTAACAGAGGCTGGGATGAAGAATGAGATGATGGAAGGGAGGGAGAAAGAGCATAAAAAATGAACTAGACCAGGGCAAGGAGAGACACTATTTTGGCCACTTCTGTCCAATGGCTGATCCACACCTATCAACAAGCACAGGCCCTCACCCAGAGAAGGTGCCCAGTGAAGGTCTGTGTTAAAGTCACATCTCTGTTGCTGAATAGCCATGGCATTATACACAAGCTTTTCAAATCCTCTGTATCTTAATGTTGTCATCTATAAAACAGGGATAAAATAGCATCTACCTCTTAAGTTTGGAGTGGGAATTAAATTAGCAAAGCATAAGTAAAGTATTTAATATAATGCCTGACATATAAGTTCTTACATGTTTATTATTATTATTAATTGCATTAATGAGCAAGTGACTTATTGAATGGTTAAGTAACATATTGAATGATTTCATATTTCAGAGAGGAGGGAATGTGCCCACCCCAGAAAACACAGAGCTTGAGGTCATGTACCAAGCCCCAGACCCTAGGCTAGGCAGTGCTCTGTGCACAATTCCCACTGGCTCTTTGTAATTTTGGTTCTGTTTTGCAAGCTGACAATTCTGTCTCTACTTGTACAGTGAAGAATTTAATTTATTAGATTTATGTTCACTTATTTACCATCATATTTATCTCTGCCTCCCTGAAACTATGTTCAGGTCACCTTGATTAGAATTTGGGGTATTCCCAAATCTCTGTCACATATTACAGACAACCGCTGCTTTCATTTCTCCTGATAATTAATCTCCTCCATTAAGAAGATTCTACTCTCCTAGATCTCAGAGAACAGCACTATTTTCTGAGTTTATTTTTTTTGTAGCTCCCAACTCACCCATCATGAACCTGTTCTATACTGGGCTTCACACAGTGCAGCCACCCGTAGAGGAGAGAATAGACAACAGTATGCCTACACAGCCATAGTGATCCCAAAGACTCGGACTCGGAGAGTTCATCTGGAAACGTTTTTGGTATAACAAGGAAAGGTTTCAAGACCAGGTGCATAGATGAAATGATATGTCAGCAAAGTTAAAAAATATGAGCATGATGAAGAAGGGATAAAGGCAGAGAAAACAGCAGGTGTGAAGGAATGGCTATTCAGGAACTGTAGGTTAACAAATACATCGAGAATATAGATTATTTGTATGAGGGGCAGTGGGCAGTCAGCCTTCATCGATGATAGCTTCCAAATAAGTGTGGATACAGTTGGCTCTTTATTTGCCAGGGCTGCTACCTCTGAGGTAGGAAAGAAATTTTTAGATTGGAAAAAATTATTGACCTAGTTTTCTCCTTTAAATCCCCCTTGTCCAAGTTACTTAAAACCACTTCCTAAAGAATGGATCTCAGGGTGTTTGAGTGACTGCACCCTGGTTTCATCAAAACAGTCCTCTTCCAGCTTTCCTCTGTTTCCCTTATGATAATTATAGTCTCTAGGTCAGTAGATGTGTGAAGAGCCTTGCAATGGTGCGTCAAGCCGGCTCCACTTGTCTCTTGTCTCTGTATAGACAAATGAACTGGTTGGGCAGCCTGATTTCTGCAGAGTTGCACATGATTTTGCAAACTGTGGGGCCTTGCCCTTGTTTATAAGCTAAGTATTTCTGAATCCTACCACTTGTATATATAACAAAATCCATCCCTTAGTATATGCTTATGGAACATAGTTCTTAGTTAGATACCATGTCACAGCATTTTGGAGTTGGGATGGGTAGCTTTTAGGGGATCAGAAATATACATGTATATTACAAAAACCACAAACATAGCTTTGAGACATAATTGAACGGTATAAGAGAAGCTACTTTCTCACCCCACTTATTTGCAAAGGCTGAACTTTGCACTTACGTTTTGGATATTTTTGATGTTGTAATAACTGGCTTCTCTTACACTGTATTTTAGTTTTAAATGATCTATCATTGCCTCCAAAGATACACACACACACACACACACACATACACACACACACACACACACACACATATGTTTGGGGTTGGATTATAAAAATTATCCATATTAAGAACAATAGAAAAAAAAAGTGGTGCTAGGCAGGCAAGCCAAGACTATGTTCATAAAATCAAAACATAGATATTTGTATAGATATAACCCTTTTTGCGGGGAATATATTTATGAAAAATGCCATCCTATCTGAACGATATTGTTGGATCATTTTGTGCCTCAGTAAAATGCATATATTAATATGTGATGGTTAATTTTTTGTGTATACTTGATGGGTCTAACAGATGCCCAAGTAGCTGGTAAAATATTATTTCTGGGTGTATCTGTGAGGGTTTTTCTGGGACGGATCAGTTTTTGCATTGGCAGACTAAGTAAAGAAGATCACTATTACCAGTGCTGGCAGACATCATCCAATCTGCTGAGGGCCTGAATAGAACAAAAAGGTGGAGGAAGGGCAATTTCTCTCTTTCTGCCTGAGCAGGGATATCCATTTTCTCCTGCCTTTGGATATGTGTGCTCCAGGTTCTTGGGCCTTCAGACTCAGACTGGGACTCACAGCATTGGCTACACTGGTTATCAGGCCTTCAGGTTTAGACTGCAACTACACCACCTGCTTTCCTGGGTATTTGGCTTGCAGATAGCAGATCACGGGACTTCTTTACTTGCATAATCATGTGAGTGAATTCTTTATAATATCTATCTATCTATCTATCTATCTATCTATCTATCTATCTATCTATCTGTCTGTCTGTCTGTCTGTCTGTCTGTCTGTCTGTCTGTCTGTCTGTCTGTCTGTCTCAGAATGGTTCTATTTCTGTGGAGGCCACGCCATGACTGATACAGCTTTTGGTATCGAGTGGTTCTAAAGAAACATTATTTTAAGGATAAGTTTTCTGAATTGGTCCTGGGGTTTCTGGAATTGGCTCCATACTTTTCCTTTAAATTCTCTTGTCCAAGTTACTTAAAACCACTTCCTAAAGAATGGATCTCAGGGTGTTTGAGTGACAGCACCCTGGTTTCTTCAAAGCGGTCCTCTTCCTGCTTTTCTGATTAGGTTTAAAGATGCTAATGACTCTATTTTCAGTAGTAAAGAGAGCACTAACAGTCCATGGTATGAGCTGTTTAAAGGAATTTTCAGAATATGTGCATTGGATCCTCCTAATCCACCACTTATAAGAAGCAAGGAAGTAGATGACTTTGTACATAATATTTCCAAACCTTTTTGGAAAATTAACAAATACAGTGATGTTTGTTGATTGCTCCTAATGTTGGTGAACAAAGCGGTAAAGGAAAAGAATGAGTTTAAATTCCTAGCTCAAGATTTCCAGACATGAGGGACCTGTTATTGGAAACTAGAGGAGAGGCGATCTTTGTCATCAAGTGGCAGGGAAGGCTGGCTGGTTAATTCCCTCGCTAGAGCACGGTGCTGGTAACGTGGCAAAGAACTTGGCTGAACTGTATTCCTGTTCTAGTGTTTTGTGGAAGGTAGAACTTGCAAGAGATGAAATTCAATATTTAACTGAAGTTGTTTCTAAGCAAATTGTCAAACGTGCAGTTTGGGTTTTCCTCATGGCTTATACTAAAGTGTAGAGCATGAAGAAATGACTCAAAATTGTTAAGCAAAGAGGAAGCAGAACTTAAAGATTAGGAAAATTCTCAACCTATGAATAATGGAAAAAAAAAAAAAAACGAGACTACCAAGGCCAAGCAACCATGTGATAGAGAGGTTAGTGTGGGAATGTGGGTGTGAACCATGGACTTAATTAGCCACTCCGGGAGGAATACTGCCAGTTTGAACTAAAGGAGAAGACGTGGAAAAATGAAAAACAGGCTGTCAGACTTCTTGTATTTTACAGGACAGGACCATAGAACAATTTAGCTGAGAACATGAGCTATTCTTTAAGACCAGGGGAGAATGACCTTGAAGGTGATTCAGAGATCATTAGGGTTGTCTCCTTTATTTCCAAAGGGTAAGCTATTACCTTGTTATCAACATGCCAAATGACCACTGCCCAGAGCCATGAAGATGGGGCCTCCCAGAGCCATGGGGATGTGACTCCTGATGAGAATAGCTATGGTGGCAGGACATTCACCCCAGTAGGTCTAGAAGGCTGAATCTCTGTCTGAGTGGATCTGGAAGAAAGGACCTTCATCCCTGTAGGCCTGAGGCAAAGCATGGAGCCAAAGAAAATTACTCTTGAGCCTTAAAATCTCATGGAGTTTGCCTTGTAGTTTGTACTTACTTGGGACCTGATACCACTTTCCTCTTTTCTATTTCCCCCTTTTGAAATGGATTGTTTACCCTATACCTCTCCCATCAATGTATTTTGAAAGTACAGTCATTCCCTGCCTCTCCCATCAATGTATTTTGAAAGTACAGTCATTCCCTGCATAACAACATTTAAATCAATAATGGACCGCATATATGATGTTGGTCCCATAAGATTTTAATGGAGCTGAAAAATTCTTATTGCCTAGTGGCATTGTAGTTGTTGTAATGTCATAACACAACATGTTACTCATGTAGGATCAACAGGCTAAATCATATATCCTTGGTGTACAGTAGGCTATACCATCTAGGTCTGTGTTAGTACACTTGATGATGTTTTCACAATGACAACATGGCCTAACAATGCATTTCTCAGAACATATCCTTGTCATTGCATGATGTATGACCATACATACTTTGTTTGGTTTTATAGGTTCACAGTTGGAAAGCAATTTGCTTCAGGAGGTTTTGGAATTCAAGTCTTACCCATATCTGATTTAGGTATTTTTATTCATTCATTCATTCATTCATTCATTTATGGCAGCTGTCCTGTATGAGGATCCAAGTGATTTAGGTGATATTTAGATGAGAATTTGGACTTCAGACTTTTGAGATGATGCTGGACAGGTCAAGACTTTTAGGGTCTTTTGGGATAAAGAAGACCCATGTGAGAAGGCCATAAATGGAGGGGGTGGGGGGGGACTAGGAGCAAAATCCTATAGACTAAATGTTTCTGTCCCCACCAAATTCATATGTTAAAATCCTAACTCCTAATGTTATTGTATTAAGAGGTGGGGTTGTTGGTAGTTGATTAGGAAGGACATAAGGCAGAACCTTCATAAATGGAAATAGTGTTTTTATAAGAGATTCTGGAGAGCTTCCCCGTCCCTTCAGCTGTGTGAGGACACAATGTGAACAAGACTGAGTGAACTAGGAAGTGGGCCCTCACCAGACACTGAATTCACAGGAACATTGATTTTAGACTTGCCAGCCCACAGAACTGTGAGAAATAGATTTCTGTTGTTTATAAACTACCTAGTCTATTGTAATTTGTTATAGCAGCCAAAACAGATTGACATGATACTTCATGGATTGTTATAATAATTAATTGTATATTTATTGATAACATTTATTTATTTGCACACTTAGATAGTTGAAGCAAAAGAGAGATACTTATTATCACTGAACAAAGTGTTACATTAATGCAACCAAAATGCCACTAGAAGCAGGTTTTTTTCCCTTTTTCCTCTCTAATCACAGACTCTATTATAACTGATTCTGCATGATTTTTCCAGCCTTAGATAGTTGGGACTACAGGTCATGTACAACACAGTCCACAAGCCTCTGGCTAGAAGGCTTAATGGGCCTTTGTAGGTCCCAATTTCTTGTTCAGTTCCATGAGATCATGTTACTTTTCTCTCAGTTTCAACCTGAAGAAGCATCAGTTTCATTTAGTTCAACGTAATGTTTGTTTAACTGAAACCCTGGTATCATATTTGATATCATGCTTTTCTTCATACCCAATATCCAATCTAACAGAAAATCTTGTAGACTCTATCTTCAAATTATATCCTAAATCAATGTTCTCTTACCAGTCTCTCTTACAACCCATCTCTCACCTGTAATACTGATTTCCCTTCTACTCATACCAATCTCCAGTCCACTCTTCACAGAGTATCCATTAAATCATATCTTTCCAATGGCTTACCCATTACAATAAGACTAAAATACAAACTGCCCATCATGGTCTGTAGACACTACCTGATCTGGCCCCCCCTAGTTTCTAATCTCATTTCCTTCTACTCTCCATCTTGTCAGCTATGCTGTGAACACACTGGTCTTCCCAATTACACCAAACTCAATTCCCATGTCAGGGACTCTGGACTTCGTCATCCCTCGTACCTGGATAGTCTTTCCTTTTATTGTCACATGGCTCTTTTTCTCAGAAAGTCTTTTTTGACCACCCTAATGCTTTCTCCCCACTTTCAGTCATTCTTTACAATACCAATAATGCATTTCTTTGTTGCATCTGTTAGGACCCACGATAATGTATGTTAAGTATCTTTCTTTCTCCATTAAAATGGAATTTTCATGTGGATCAGGACCCTTTCTGTTTTGTTTAATGCCATATTTCCAGTACTTAAAAAGATTATAATACTTGGCAGACAGTTAAAATGTACACAAGAAATATTTGTTAAATACCTGAAGACAGCATCAATATAAACTTGGCAGCAGTAGTTGCATGTATATATAGGTGTTTGTGTGTGTGTATAGTCAATCAGTCAGTGCAATTGCCAGCTCTTTTTCTGACTTCCTATTAGGCTGGGTGTCAGTTATGCTGTTGATGTAAAAGGGAGAACTGGTTTTCTTCAGGTACTCCCAAAAGTCTTGACACAGGGCTCATTACTTTGCATTTGCTAGAAAAAAGAAATATAGTTGTACCAAACATAATAATTACTCTGCATTTCATTGATATTTTCATGGGGACCATTGGAGTAGATCATCATTGCGCAGGACACAACAAGCAAACTCACAAATTCCCATTAGACGTTTATGTTCTTCCTAAAATCTCTCTTGAAGGTGCCAACAGAGTGGCCGCTTCTCTTTTTACCCATTCCTGGCTAGCGCCTATCCACTGAGATCCAGAAATTTCCACTGGAGCCTTTAAATTGCCAAAGGTTTTGTTATGCCAATGAGTTTAACAGCATTAGAGCCCCCTCAAACTTGCATATCAGCTTTGAACAAACTAAAAACCTTCAGGTTACTGAGATTCACACATTAAATAATTTCATATCTCTAATTTTAGCTAATTGTATATTAAACAGAATTGTCTTTTTAATGTAGATTTATTTCCAGTTCAACTTGCTGAGTCCTCACTTGGAGCAAGAAGACCTTTATTCAAAGCCAAGTTCTTCTGTAAACTAGCAATTCAGCCTGGAATTTGAGAGGGGGGTGCCCAGAGTTAGAATGCCTGTGCTGCACCCCTGAATCACTTTCCAAGTGTGTAGCTTTGGATAACTTACTTAGTCCCTCTGAGTTTCTGATTCCTCATCTGTGGAAAAAAATGAAAATGGTAATAATTCCCACTTTAAAAGGTAGTTGGCGGTTTTTAGCGGCATAGTCTCTGTAGAATGTTTATTCCCAGGCCTGGTGCTTACTATGTCTTAATAAATGCAGACTGTAGGGCCGACCCCGTGGCTCACTCGGGAGAGTGGGGCGCTGGGAGCGGGTTCGGATCCTATGTAGGGATGTCTGGTGCACTCACTGGCTGAGTGCGGTGTGGACGACACCAAGCCAAGGGTTGCGATCCCCTTACCGGGTTGCGATCCCCTTACCGGTCACAAAAAAGGACAAAAAAAAAAAAAAAAATGCAGACTTTCATTACAAACTGTGTACATTTTGGTGAATTCCCTAACCTCTGTGCCTCAGTATTCTCTGGTAAACTGGTATAATAATACCTCATGTATATAATACATTATGATTTGCTATAGTCACCGTGATGTACAGTAGATCTCAAGAACTTATTCCTCCTGTCTACCCGAAACTTTGTACCCTTTAACCAACATCTCCTCATTCCGTGCCTACCCCCGTACCACCAGCCCCCTTGGTAAACACCATTGTACTCTATACTTGAAAACTGCTGAGAGTTGATTTTAAATGTTCTCAGCACAAAAAATAAGTGAGGTAATAGACATGATAATTAGATTGATTTCATCATTCCACAATTTATACATATATCAAAACATCATGTTGTACATTGTAAATATACACAATTTTTCTTTGTCAACTATAATAATAATAACAGAGACAGACAGTTTTCATTGAAATAGTACTTCAAAACCTTATTATAGTGATCAATTGACTAGATCAGCCATTGGAAGATGTTCACTATCTCAGAGAGGAAGATTTTCAAATTCGGGAAGGATGATTTGGGGGGATGTTAGAACAGAGGAGAATCAGGCTTACCCAGCCAAGGCAGTTGCAGGGCACTCTTTACAAAGTGTAAAATAACTATAATATTTTACTTTTACCACCAAGATCTAATCACTCTGACAATGGGGGAAAAAACCCAACCAACACACACACACACACACACACACACACACACACACACACACACACACACACACACACACACGAAGATACTTTTCATGAGGTGGCGTCTGTTCAGATCTCCCCAGTCCCTAGGTTATTTGAGCTGTGCTGTCATCAGGAGCCCCTTGCTGCAGAGCAGGTCGCTCTCCTGTGAGTCACTTAGGCTTGTCCTAGGCCCCGTTCTCATTACATCATTTTCTCCTCCAGCACTTCTCTCCATAGGCTGCTGCGCAGGAAATAGACTCTAGGTAATTGGTCACATTAAAACAGAACATCCAGATGCCCACTGAAAAGGAGATTTTAAAATTAGATTCTGCTTCAATTAGGAGGCTGTTTTCTCTTTCTCTTCCTTGGGCTTTACTCCCCTTCAAAGCGCAGTTTGGGTTCTAGAAGCAAAGGAGCAAGACTCTTATCCTGAAACCCACTCGTGACAGTAGTGGGAGGTAACTCCAGGCTAGGTTAGGATGCCCTGGTCCTCTGAGCCAAGCCTACCTATTTAAGTCATGGAAGGAGGAGGTTTTCTCTTCTTTGCCTCTGTCTTTGCTCACACAGCTCTATTAAGAGCTCTTGGATTGCTTCAGCTGCTGTGGTATCAGGGGTTAGGAAGAGGCTGGGGAAGGGAGGGGTGGCAGGGACAGTGTGTCTCAGCTCACCCACACCCCTAGCTGAAATTATCCTGTTCCCTGGTGCACAGGTACTGATTTCCCTCCCTGATTTAGTCACTAAATTCTTCTAGCTGTTTCAGTACGTTTTCTCCAAGGCCCCTGTCAGGGCTGCTGCTTCTCCTGTGGTTAGAACACAGCCAATGGACCCTCTGAACCTATTACTGCTCTTGTCCTAATGATCTCACAGTGGCCGCTGGGCTTATCCAAGCTCCCTGATGGATAACAGTGTCAATTATGCAAACCCTAAATAATGCTTTCTCACTTGGAACCATTTCTCATTTAGTTTTGTTTTGTAAAAAAAAAAAAAGAAAAAAAAAAAGATCTATCCAATAGCAAGATAAATGCTGATCTCATATATATTTCCTAAATTTTTCACACTGGTTTGGGTTCAAGCTCCAATACAGTGAGGAATTGCAGTGGGGGTAATAATACTAGTTTCTTCATAGATTGTGTGCTGACAAAATTAAATAAAGCAAATTAATACATACACAGTTTTGAGGAGATTATCCTAGGACAATGGATTTTAATTTTGTTAGCTATTGCCATTCTTATTCATAACAAACAGAGCTTTCTTTACCTTGTGTGCAAGGAAGTGAGTTTGACTGAGTAGGGGCGTGGTAACTAACTGAGGGGGAGAACAGGGAGGTGCTGAGAGACAAGTTGCTCTTGCTTTGATTTGGTTTATTATTTCCAAGACTAGAGGAGTTTAACAAGGGCAGAGGCAGATGGCTTAGTATTTTAGGTCGTACATCTTGAGGGCTGATAAAGGGACTTCCACATAAGCCCCAGGAAGGTGCAGCCCAGAGCACCTGCGTAGTGGTGAGTTTGTAAAGGTGCAGGACACTACCTGAGGTGTAAGCAGAGGCTGGGTTCCCTCATGGCTCCGCTTCTTGTGTTCAGTCCCACACTCACTTTAACCCCTTCTGCTGCAGGCCCCTCAGCCTAAGGAGTGCTTCAGTAGCAGGCTCACATTCCTGAGGAGTCAGAACAGCCATCAGCTTCATCATCTGGGTTTTGTCACTGCCTCAGGTGGCTCTTCAGCTTCCACCACCCAACTGCCCTTGGCAGCATTTGTGGGTAAATGGTGAAGAAATAAATAAAGATAGGCTATTCTATACAATGTCTTTGGAGGGATGAATTTCTCATTGTCATTAATTGCAAATTGCCTGGGTAAAGAGCATGGGTCCACACCCTCCATGCCTCTCAATTTCCTAATAATTTGGGTGGAATTTGCTTTTCTGGATTCTAATCTAATTGTGACTATTTCACATTGAACCCCCTTTAGATATATTTTCAGTTTGTTGTTCTGGGCAGGAATTTCTCTGTTATAGAAGTTTGAGCAGGTCTCTTGGTGGTTTCTTTAAGACTATCATCCTTGGCGATTAGTTAATATCTTTCTGTGCTGTTCCATAAGTTTTCACACATATAGCATTGTAAGTGTAGTATTAGGAGTGGTAACCTGAAGGTTTTCTTTCTCACTGCAGCCTTCAACCTTCCTGCACATTAAGTGCTCTTTACCAGATTCTTGCACTTCTGCCTGGAGTCAAAGTCCTCCAAATATAGTTGATATTAAGTTTTCAATGTTTTCTACTAGTTTGATCAGAAACTTTCTTATATTTCAAGTGACAGACACCCAACTGAAACTGAGTAAAAAATAAAGAAGAAAAGAAGGATGGAAGGCTGGAAGGAAGGGGAGTTACTGTTCACATTGGCTTGGAAACTACAGGAATTACTCTGGCTTCAATTAGGGCTGGAATCAGGGAATCAGAGGTTAGCCGATGCCATACATCAGCTGTGTCTCCTTCTTGGACCTACCCTCCTCTGTGAAATGGTTTATTTTTCCCAGGGTTACCTCCAGGTGACCAGGAAAGGTGGTCTCTCATAGACACATGGGGCTTTTGCAGATTGATATTCTAGAAAAATAGAAACCTCCTCGCTTTCTCTCACAGAACATTTCAGGTAAGTTTTTGATTAGCTTGTTGATTTCATAACCATCTTAAATCAATCACCATGTTGGAGTAACTGGAGTACTCTGATTGTCCAGTGTGTAACAAGTGGGGGTGGATAGAGGATCCTTGGTGTGACAGCTTCATTAAACAACATTTCAGAGAAAGAAGGTTTCCTGAAGGAAAAGGAAAGGTTTATACAGAAGATGATGAGGGGATTTAAAGGCATTTAAAAAAGAAAAAAAAAAAGATATCCACGGCAATGACTCAATGACTCAGCTGTCACCAGCACAAGGCATGAGTACAGCCCTGAGCTCTTGCACACAGAGAAATAGTACATCTAACTGTGCCCTTCGTGGCGTTAAGAGTTCATTAAGACTTGAACGATGCCCTCAAGTCAGTGGCTGAGTGTAATCACCTGTCTTCCAAGCACATATCCCTGTGTGACTCTGTGCTTTTAAATAAAGCCAGCTCATCCATTCAGCGATGGCCAACAACCAGGAAAAAGCAGGTCTCCACGGCCTTGGGTGTAACGTCTTAGTAAATACCTTGAAAACTCTTGCTTTACTCTTTCTTCCTTTGCTGCATCTTCTTGATTCCCATTGGTTTGGTTCTGTCTCATATTTTTTCTTACCCTAGGACTTAAAATTCCTTTTTGGACTTGAATTTGCTTTTGTTGACTCGTAATCACATGCTGGTTTATCTCCTGCTTCTGATTTCCCCAACTCGACTCCTCCCTCAGTGCCTGGGAGGCAGAATGATGAGGCAGAATGAACCGGGGTTTTGGAGGCAAGTAGGTCAGAGTGTAAACTCTGTGTTCACCTAGCAAGAATAGTGACAGTTGGCCAGTGTCAATCATGCACCTATGTTGGGGCTTACTATGTAGCAGGCACCACACGAAACACTTTAAAAACATATTTTCATTTTAAACATCCTCTCCATTTCTTCATCCTCTGCCTCCTCCTCCCATCCACTTTCCACTCACTTGCTGCCATGCTTACCACAAAGCCCTGCAGAGGGGGAGTCCAGCACTGCAGAGAACTCAGGTCCCTCAAGTAACCTCTGTCCACACAGAGTGCTGACATGGGCCAATATCTCAGCTATATGACTAGACTCACCTCTCCTGTGCTTCTTAGCCATTGGTTGCTACTCTGCCCATTCAAAGAGAACTCTGGGAGGATCCCAATAGCTGTGGTGCTTTTATCTTGTCCATGCACTGATTTCACTGTGCTGTGCCCTAAACCCATTGACATATCTGCCCTTATGACCTTTACCCTCAAAACCTGAGTTAGCCCGGTCTGATTTGTCTCATCTCCATCACTGAGGAGGACCTTATCTGCTGTATTAGTCTGTTTTGTGTTGCTGTCACAGAAATACCTGAGAATGGGTAATTTATAAAGAACAGAAGTTTATTTGGCTTACGATTCTGGGACAGCTGCATCTGGCACAGACCTCAGGCTGCTTCTACTCATGGTGGCAACTGGCAGGCGGCCACGGGTACAAGCAGATCACATGGTGAGAGGAAGCAAGAGAGAGAGAGGTGATGTCAGGGTCTTTTAAACAACCAGCTCTCATGAGAGTTAATAGAGCAAGAAATCCCTCATTACCCCCCACTTAGGGAGAGTGTTAATCCATTCATGAGGGATCTGCTCCCATGACTCAAACAGCTTCCAACACTGTCACACTGGGGGTCAGATTTCCTCATGAGTTTTGGAGGGGACAACACATCCAAACTTCATCCATCATATGCCAAACATTTATTGGGTCCTGGATATAACTTATTTCATTTACACTTCACAGCAACCCTCTGAATGAGTTATCATTTTCATCTTGTAAAGGAGGAAATGAAGACTCAAGGAAGTAAGTGACTTGCCAAAGGCCACACAACTGGAACAGCTGCCTGGGATTTCTGCTGTGGCCTGTTTGACTCAAAAGCCCACACTCAATGCATTCTCCCAAACCCTATCACTAACATGGGAATCAGACTTCATGTAGATTCACTAGCCACACCGTAGTGCCCACACTAGCACCCTGCACCCTATATTCCAGCAACTGACTGCTTTGTGAGCCCCTTTAGTTTCTGTATTCACCCACCTTCAGTCTGAGAATTTAGAGAGACCATTGCGGGGCATGATATATCCCAACCCCTGCAGGAAACAAGGGAGCAGAAGTCAGCAGGGGCACTGAAATGTCACTGCAGTTTGTGGAGGCTGCTGGCTTTGAAGCACTGGTCTACACTTCCCTTCCCTGGCAGCTCCACCCTGGTTCTTAAAGAGGTCCAGGTCCAGCTAGGCAGAGAATTGGTGCAGCTTCTCTATGTTGCCTGCTGTGAAGAAAAGACTTGTCATCTCATGCTCTCCACTAAAGCCTTGCCTTTGTTTCATTCTGACATTCTGTATGAAATCTGGGGCCCATCTGAAGGACAGAGAGGAACCATGAATAGAAATCAGAGGCGAGAGTCAGAGAGAGATCAAGAGATACGGTGCTGCTGGCTTTCAGACTGAGGAAAGGGGCCATGAGCCAGGAAATGCGGGCAGCCTCCTGAAGCTGGAAAATGCAAGGAAATGATTCTCCCTAGAGCCTCCAAAAGGAATGCGGCCCTGCTTACACCTTGATTTTAGTGCGGAAAAAAAAGTTTGGATTTCTGAACTCTAGAACCAATGGTAATAAATTTGTGGTGTTTTGATAGTTTGCTTATGATAAATTTTTACAGAAGAGAAAACTAATGCACTTTTTCCCTTCTGCAAAGATTTCCATTATGTGCCACCTCGATGCTTCCCACCAGCATGCAAAGAAGACAAAGCACACAGCAGCACTGACCCCACCGCCACACCATCAAGGCGAGAGATCCCTACAGTATAGGAGTACAAAAGTGTTACATCCTTTTTCTACTTTTTCTCTTGCACAATACAGTGTTTCAAGGCTGAACTATTCACCTGCCCATGCTTGATCTTCTCTACAAGGAAAATTTATTCTGCATTAGCTGAGACAAACTCCACATCTAAACCCCAGGATAAATGGTATCATCTCAGGAAATGCTAATATTATTCCATCTTCCCTCTTAAGACATGAACTATCATTCATTTTCTTGTTCTCTGTAGAAATATACTTCATTATTTGGTTTTTATTTCTTCTCAGACTTTTTCCTTTCAGTGCCTTTCTTGAAAGTCCCAGCTCTTCACACAAGCCTGCTCCTTACAAAATGAAAGACAAGAAAGACCACTCAATTCTTTTAGCAGTTGGGGTCAGAGACCTCTGAGACATCGACTATTTTTTTTCTATAATCCACAACTAATCCACCCAAAAATCCTGTTGTTTTGGTTCTGCCTTCATATTTACCCAAATCTGACGTGCACTCACGCCTCCTTGGCTACTGCTGTGGTCCATGCTGGCATCTGTCTCTTACCTGAATTATTGCCAATACTCCCCAGCTGCTCTCCTTGCATCCACACTTGCCCACAGTGCTATCAGGAACCCAGCAGGCAAAGTAATCCTTTCAAGATGCAAGTCCTGTGACAGCACGCTCCCCCACCTGACTCAGAGCAGAGAATGTCCTCAGAGTCACTTACACGGCCTGACACAGGCCGGGCCTCTGACACCTACCTGACTCCATCTTCTGCCGGTTTCCCTCTCACTCACTCTGCTGTGGCCACACAGCCTTCTCGTCCGCCCTAGAAGACAAGCATCTACTGCGGGGTGCCCACACCTGCTATCTTTTTATCTTCTTGGATTGGCTCACTTCCTCCAAGTCTTGTTCAAATGTCCTCAGTTAGGCCTATGCTGATTGCCATATTTAAAATACCCACCTCTGTCATAGCACTTCCCTTATCTAAATAGCCTATGTAACTTATTGTTTTATCGTGTTTAATGTCAGAATGATCTGTCCCCCAACACACCCGTGGTTGTAAGCTCTATGAGAACCAGCGATTTTGTCCATTTCTATGTCCTAGCTGTGTCTCCAATATCTAGACCAATGCCTGACATAGAGTAAATGCTAAAAAGAAAAAAAAATCATTTTTCCTATTCCATACGTTTTCTGTGGGCAACACCATCGAATTTCCGAAGCTCATGTGCCGAGGTCTCCCAGACCTCTCTTAGTGTGGCTCTATATAAAGGAATGGCACCTCCATCCACCCAGTTGCCCAAGTCAGAAATTAGGAGTTGCCACGTATTTCATTCAGCCATTAAATGGTCAGTGCATTTCTCTCATATGCCAGTTATAGTGCTGTATGCTGGGGAAATCTTTGTAATAAAACAGAAACGATTCTTGCCCTCAGACGCTAATAGTCAAGTTGGGGACAGTTAGTCCAAAAGAGATGAATGCTCAGTGGAGAGAGACAATATTTGCTTTATAGCCCTCCAGTTTCACATGGTGAGAAGGGGGCTTCTATTTCCAAAATATTAAAAGATAAAAGTAATAATAGTAATAATCATATTACTGACAAAATTAGCAAATGCCCGTATTACACTTACTATGTGTCAGGCCTTACACATATTATACCTAGAACACACAGTGGCTCACCGAAGGCAGAGGACAGCCCCATGAGATGGGAGGTGCTTTCACCACATGTTTCCCACCGTGGGGGCTGAAGGGTGGGGAATGTCCATGCTTGATCAAAGACTCGGGAGAAGGAAGCATCCGAGTTGGACTTGAACCCAGACAGTCTGGTCCCAGCGTCTTAACCACTACGATGACATTTTCATCTTCTCCCTCCAATCAGTGAGGTGAATATGAAATCAAGCTTTTGAAGCTGAGAACATTCTGGGTTTGCTTTTTTTCTTAACAGCCCCAGTAATAGCTCCCAAATGTCCCCCCCCCCCCATCTTGGTCTTTGTTTCTGGTAACACTCACCTTCCCTTTTTTTCTCTCAGCTCTATGAAGTCTCTCCTTTCTGCAGTTATTAATTTTCATTTTTGCTCTATTGGTTTTCCAACATTTGTGTAACCAATTCTGTGTACTCAATCCCCTCTATTTGAAATACTTAGTGTGGTTTTAATTTTTCTGACTGGACTTTGATCCAGTTCTATACGTGGCTCTGATCCTCACAGTAACTCTATCTACCATACATAATTACCCCATTTTAGACATTAAAAAACAAAGTTTCAGATCATTTAAACCACTTATCTTTTAAGATCAGGGATAGGCTTCATTCCCAGGACTGACTAATTTCAAAATCTGTGTTCACTTCACGGGAACGTTGCTTGGCAATTTCAAATTAAGCATTCAAGGACTTATTCCTTTAAAGCTGGATGAGTGGCTTAAATTGTCTCCTTCAGAGCTCTATTCTTATCCTCAAAATGTTTCAACAGTCCACATAATTTTCTTTTAATTTCATCAGTGGTAACTCTTCTGTCTTTCAATCTTTTTTTTTGTCTTTTCCGTGACCGGTACTCAGCCAGTGAGCACACCGGCCATCCCTATATAGGATCCGAACCTGCGTCGGGAGCACTGCTGCACTCCCAGCGCCACACTCTCCCGAGTGAGCCACGGGGTCGGCCCTGTCTTTTAATCTTTAAAGGAAGATGTGTGTTTAAGAAAAAGCTGATAGGCCTAGATCTTCAGAATAAAATGATCTTATTATGCGTGAAACATCATTGGAATTAAACTATGGTATAACTACAAAATGACAAAACTATGTCCCTTGTGAGATGCATGAGTTGGCTCTGAGTTAATTTACTAAACTCCAGTTAAACAGCAAAATCTGGGGTTAGAAACACTGGATAGTGAAGATGGTTTCTAAAGAGAGAGTAGTACATGTGACTTGAGTGGACAACTTCCATCAGAGAGTAATTTGAAGGAGACAAAGTTAATGTGTGTTTGTTAAATACTTCTGTCGCTCTGTATATGTAACAGACACATGTCCCTCTGGTGGTAATTGATTATGGAAAGGTGAATGAACCTGTTTTGAGTTCCAGACATAACTTCGTAGGATGTCACTGACAGAAAATGATGGGAAACAAGGCTGCATACAATTAAGTTGTATGGCAGAGAATTGTTTTCTTACAATTCTGCCTGTCAGTCCTTGCAGCTGTGATTCACTCCCACAATCTTACTTTATTAAAACTTTACTCTTCACCCACTTTTCAGTAATTATGAACCACAATTCATCTTTCTTTAAGGGATGCAAATTAACAGGCAAACAGAAAGGATGCTTTCGAGGTCACAATGTCCCAGGAATGTTTGGGTGCCAACCCACCTTTTTTCAAAACCTTCAGGAATACGGTGTCTATGTCTCTGATGCTGAGAATCTTAGTGTTTTGATTCAACACTACAAGGACACAGCTTGGAGAGGGAAGAGCAGCAAATCAGCAGATAAATAAGGACATGAAGAGACAGACTTGGGAAGTATCTTATTACAGCAAAGTGGAAGGACATGATGACAGAAAAAAGACAGTAGAGAAAAGTAAGAAAAGAAACAAAGAGAATTTGTCAATGTCTTGGAGATGTTTCTCAAACATGAGGAATAGATCAAAAAAATTTCCCGATATCCAAAATGATAGGGGCTGGGAAAAGTAGATGTTGAGTGGGAAAAGGCAAGTGCCAGGTGGGAATGATTCAGTTTCCGATCTTAGAGGGAGGCAGTCAGGGTGTCTCATGGGAAGATACTAGTGGAAGCTGAGAGCATTGAAAGTCTATGCCAGAGATGTACTAGGGAAACAGGGTAGAGTCTCACACCTAAAAAAGACAATATGAACACAAGTTCAAAAAATAGGGAACAGATTGAACTAATTGTCACATTATTTTTCTTAGCACTGACCATTTTGCACCAGGACAGGCTGACAGTTACTTATGTTGTCTCTCCAGGGCTTCTCCCCTGTCCTCACTGCAGGGGCAACTGCACCAGTGATTCATGCACCATATCCTTTGTGATTGGCCAGTGCCCAAGCCACACTGATTTTTATTATTATATCTCTCCTATTTTGTACATTTTCTGGGACAGTATAAAGAATGTCAAAAGAGTGTTACATTAAATTATTCCTATTACATGCCCCTAGCCCAGGTAAAGCCCCTTCCCCGAGAGGTCAGAGTGAACAGAGTACACACCACCTACCTTTATCCATCCCAAAGGCATAGCCAGGCTCAGCTGAAGATCATGCAGGCATGGCCGGGCACCCAGTGATTTTGACAGCTCTGGCAGCTCCACTGTGCTAATGGGCTTCTGTTGATGCTGAGAGAGCTGCTTTGCAATTTGCTCAACATCCCTGGGCCAGCATTGCAGAGGTCTTATTGCTCCCACTGAGGCCGTGCTGACTGCAAGCTGGAACAGGGGTGTGTAGTGAGTACTTCTGTGTGAATAGCCCTGCTAGGGCTCCCTGAACTCCAATTATTGGCTGAAGCGGGTCTCTGAGCCTGGGTAATTGCCTATAGAAAGCATCAGTGCTGATAATCAGAACTGGCCAAGAGGCAAATGTGGCCTCTGAGAGTGACCATGTTGGCTTTGGTACCTATTTAAGGAAAATTTAACAATATCTTCATTTGTGCTGCACAATTTTCCTGTCTGAGTGTATGGAACTACTTTCATGGCTGCTGTTTTCTCATTTTCTTGTCTATGACCCCATCATTAGGCATCTTTTCCAGATGTATTCCCTGAAGAAGTTTCTTTATGCTTATCTCCAAGTTTTCCAGAAGAGTTGGAAGAATATGTCAGTAGGAAGGAGTGAGCGTGGGCTTTGGCGTCAGACAGAAATCAGTTTGGAGCCCAGCTCTTCCCCTTACAAGCTATGCTATGTAGGGAGAGTAACTGAATCTCACTGTGCCTCAATTTTCCCATTTGTAAAACGGGGTAAAAACAATCCACCTAAATGATAGGGTGTTGAGAGGATTAACTGAGTTAGTGCAGGTCAGGTGCTTGCAATGCCTGCTCATAGCAAGCTCTCTGTAAATGTTGGACATAATCTCCCTCCAAGTTGTGCTTTACTTTCAGGCTCAGGGTCACCTAAAGTCTTGTTTGAAATGTAGGTTTTATTATTTTTAGGCATGGTGAGGCCAACAGATCGGGAGATGACTTCCATAGAAAAGACAGTTTTTTATACTCGCAGTTCCCAAGAGGAGGGTGCACACCCCTCCACACAGGGCCATGCAGGGAAGTCCCAGCACTGGTCAGGAGGAGAGCAAATGAGGGGAAGACATGGGGAAGAGCCTTTACTGTGGTGTCTGCAGGAAGGAACAGGCGAGGCATGACACGTAGGCTCAGGATTGGCTAGTTCAAATAATTTCAGCAGGTGTAGAGTCTGTCTCCAGTTTTCTGGTACCTGGTCCTGGGGTGATCACAGCAAGTGAATGTGGTCCTGAGTACAACAGCCTGATGAAGGAGATGGTTGAGGTTTGGGCTCTGGATTGGCTCGTTGTCATATGAAAGAAGTGCTCTCAGCTGAGTTTCGTACTGTCTCTAAGAACTGAGTAGCCCTGGGAGGGGCAGTCTCTCTAGGGTCAGCAAGGCCCCAAATGTCAAAGCATAAGAAATACAGAAAACATAACACCATGATTAGTACAGGTTTTTCCTCAGATGTATCCAGAAATAAAAGGGAAAATCAAGAAAACCAGCCATCATTGTGTATCTGCACTACAGTACCTTAGGACATTTGCTTCATCTCTGAGTCTCAAGTTGTGTAGCCCTCAGGCTAGAATAACCTCGATCTCCATGCTTTTTACTTCTCATATCAGTGACACCTTAACTACCCCAAGTCCTTGCTTTACTTTTGATGATAATGATAATACAGCTCGTATTTCACAATTAAGCATTGAGTAGACTGCTAGTTTTAATTATGTTTTCTTCATGGTAAGGGACTGTTATGTTTCTGGTCTCCTACTTGTCTTCTTGATTTTATTTTTGCCCCTCTCCTATTGTTTCTGCACTACGGCAAGAATGAACTCTTAAAAATGCAAACTTAATCATGTTATCCCCCTGCTCAAAATGATCTCCCATTGCTGTAAGGAAAAGGCCAGCGTCCTCGGTCAGGTCTACAAAGCAGCCTGGACCTGTGTCCTGTCTTCTTCACCAGCATGAACTGACATCAGTCTTATCATTCCCTGCCCTGCAGCCACATTGGGTTCCTTTTTGTTTTTTTTTGGTGCATCGTGTTCCTCTCCACCTAAAAAAGTGTTCTGTATATTTTCATCACTTGAAGATATATTCTCACTACCCTACCCTGAACATTCAACTGGAAATTTTCCAGGTATCTTTCAAAACTCAGTAATTTTCTTAAAGGAAACCTTTGTTGATCACTCAGACCAAGCCGAGATCCTTAAACTTCACTGTCGTGACACCCCCATACTTCTATTTTATTGTAGTTGAAATTAAATAGTTAAATTTAGAAACTTTTAACTTAGGATTTTTAAAATATCTGTTTGTTGACTTGTAAATTATATGAAGTTAGAGTCTATGTCTGTCTTGTTTAATTCGCAATCCCCTATACACAATGCCCTACACATATTCAGAAAATATATTAGATATTTATCCCAAATCCTATTTTAAAATTTTATAGGGATTATTATTAAAATTAATTCCTTCTTCTCTTGTGACTCCATAACAATTTTCTTGAATATGTCCTAGGGATCTGAAGGTGTTTTCACTTCTAAAGTGGTGTATTAAAAATTTGTACTTCATAGGATTATTGTAAGAATCTAATAAAACTATGAATGTAAAAACATTGTGTAAATGATAATACAATGTAACATTCTATAAATGTAACATTGTATCAATGTAATACAATATAATATCATATAAATGATAATACATTGTGTAAATGATATACAAATGTAACAGGTATTACTACAAAGAGTTAGTCAACAATATATTTTTTTAAAATTTGATCTTAGTACAGGTCTTCAACTCTATGATTTCCATAAATTGTTCATTTCAATGTGATTTAATTCGGGATAATTGGGAGCTAGTATAAAGGTACTGTGCACCATGCACAAATCCCACACATTGGGGTGGCTTACCTCACAAAGACCACAAGTTAGAGGCCGTTGCAATAAACATGAGGTTTTATTATTCCAGCATGCTGGGGTCACTTCATCTCCAGGACAAAAGCGGCCCCCAGTTTACAATACAAGCACCTCTTATACAGTTTTTCCTGAACAGATCTTTATGACAGGATGAGTTGTTGGTTATCTGTGGTGCCCTTGGATTTATGGGCAGACTTTAGCAGGCTGGCACCCCGATACATCTAGATCTGTGGTGCCTTTAGATTTACAGGTGGGCTTTAGCAGGCTGGTACCCCCGATAAGGAATGGCGCTTCTCTCAATCGTATATCTTCCCTGGGGCCTGGCCAAGAGGCAATTAGATAAGGTACTAGGCAGTTCCTGGAACCGGGTGGGGGCCGTTCCCCTCTTGGAATGTTTAGTATACTTGGGCCCACCTGCCTTTTGCATTGCCTCTTTAGAAGCTGCTTAATGGCCCCTTAGAAGCTGCTTTACATCTCAATAGCCCCTTAGAAGCTGCTTAATAGCCCCTTAGAAGCTGCTTTACTTAGAATGTCATTAGCAAGCATTTGTCACAAAACTGTGTATACTGAAGTTCATATTTTTCTACAATCCCTACAATTTCTACAATCCCTACAATTCCTACAACTGAACTATGATCTTTAGGCTTGATATGAAAAAAAAAAATCTGTTTATTGAAAAAAGGATATGATATACAAGTTCCTCTATCCTCTTCTAAGTGAAATGAGCTGACTAGAAGAATGTCTGATCAATTGATCAATAATAGTCATCAGAGGTAGGGTTCTTCAGGTAGAGATCTGTGATACTAGGTACTTGCATAAGGTAGCACAAAACACCAAAACCCAGAGAAATAACCTGAATAAAAATATTTATAAGAAGGCCTTGGTCTAACTATTCGGAAGACCACATGCCTTGCTGTGTCCATAGTAGCAAGAAAAGAAGACTGTATCTGTCATCCTAGGCTAAGTTATCCTGCAGTAACAATGAATTTATAATCTTTATAGCATTCAATGACAAAGTTTTGTCATTTATGTTCATGCCCGTTGTGAATTATCCGTGACTCCGCTCAATGCCCTCTTCATTCTGGAACAGATGGCAGGTGGGAAAAGAGATGTGATGGAACCACATGATGACCATGTGTTTTGTTTTGGCCAGTGATACATGAATAGAAGTGACATGTGCCCCTTCTAGACAGAGATTTTAAGAGCCATCTTTTGAGATGGATACATCCCCTCCTCAGAAGCCACAAATAGATTGAATGTAATCAACTACAAATAACCAAAAAGAAAGTAGATTTAAGTTAACACATAATTGGATTTGGACTACGTAGAAAATAGGTGTAATATACAAAAATTTGCTTGGACATTTTGAGAAGTTTTGTTTTTTCAGTTTTATTTTGTTTTGTTTTTCCTAACCAAGGATAAAGCTAAGTAGTACATATGAGAGCTTTAAGCCTTAAAAGCCATGGACTTGATGAAAGCCTCTTAGGGAACACACTCACAATCAAGACGTTCATCTTCAAGGGCACGACTCAACTTCCACTGGCATAGCTCATTGCTTTGCCTCTTCTCAGTCATCTCCCAGACTCGTTTTAAGACTTCTTCCCCAGACTCCTCTAGAATCCTTTCCTGATGTTCCCAGTCTTGTATACGCACCCTGATTCATTGCATAAACACGGTGGGGTAATTAGGAAAAATATATAAAATAAGGCCTCTTAGGGGTGCGACACCAAAAAACAAAACATAAAAAGAGGTTGAGAGATACTGCACTATACTCAATTGTTTTAAAAATATGTCAGCACGGTCTCATAAGCTTTTTTTTTCACCGTGCCCATCATATGCTAGGGACATCATAAGTTTGAATAAGTGTACAAACGAATGAAGCCCACTTTGGATATCTTTGGATACAGCAAGACAGACTGAACAAGATGTAAAGTGAGCTTGGTCCTGGAAATGCCCAAAAGATCACATCTAATTCAGACTAGAGTTGCTCTATGGAGCACAAGAGACCAATCCAAAAGCCAGCATGGCTGTCAATTCTGGTGTGGGAAGTTAGAGACAGCAGAGACAGAGCAAGGTGGGGGCTCATACAGTTTGGGGTGCTTTTTTCTTGTTTTAATTACTTGAGAACAAAAAGCACAGCAGAATTGTCATTAGTTTCTATAATCCCTTTTCTTCTTGACCTTTCTACACCAATGGCTGCCCTGCCAAACCCCTTAGAAGCGATGACAGAAGATGCAGAACTTTAGAAGTTGTAATAAACTTTGATACATGCAAAATCAATTTTTGTTGGCATAATTTGAAAGGACAATACATCCTTTTGTAATTAAAAACCATCATGAGGTTTGAAGCGCTGAGTGTTCTCACCTGGGAGAGGGTTTTAAACTTTAATGAAGGTTTTTTTCCTAAACGGTTGAAAGATTTCCTGATTATAATGCCACTACAGGAGAAAATTCCTTTGTAGAAGGTGACAGTTCAGTGCAATGAAAATATTGCTGGGGAATAATGTGGGTAATTCAGATTTCCTTCCAGTGTGCCCCACTCTGGTTTGGGGCATGTCACTTCACATCTGTGATTCAAGTCTCACACGGCAAGGGGTTTAATAGCAGAGGTCAATAACATTAATTTTGAAAATATTGAGCCCTATCTCTCAGCTGTGCATAGTTCTGAAAGGTGGACGTGAAAGCTTCTTGTGAAGCTACACCGACAATAGAGGTCCCAGCCAGACAGAACAGACTTTATACACTTTTCCTGCATCACACGTTATCTTCTCTCAAACAGTTCCCATATTTTGCAGTTTTTTACTAACCAAAATATGTTTATAAATAAATATTGTTCACATGTTTACTCAAGTATTTTACTTGCAAAATGAGTATAAGGGGTATTATAAGCATTTGGAAATTTAAGATAAATCCACTAATAAATAAAAACACTAATAAAAATTACAATAGTCACACTAATTAAAGAAAATAATACCATTACTAACACTATACTAATAAAAAAACTAGTTTCGGATTGGGATTTTCCTTGTAGCTCATTCTATATGTTTATGCATACTCTATACACATATTTTAATATCTATACTAATTACATAAATGTTATTTTATGTTTTGGTTTCCCTTCCAATCCATTCTATGCGCATATTTTCAATAGTTATAAGCATAATGCACATGCAATTTTATCATTCAAATTTTAAACATTATAACATCATTATTTTCTATATTTCTATGTGCTGTTCCTAATTAGCATTTGAAATTTCTGCTCAGCATTGAAGGGTACGCTTATGGCAGAATTTATTTCACTGGTTCCTTTTTGGTCATTTAAGTTGCTCTTGATTTTTGATAACATGCTTGGCACTGTTGAAAGTGGACAACTTCATGTACATGGCCTTCCCTTTTATATTATTTTCTTTACCTAGATCCCAGAAATAAGATTATTGGAACAAATGTTGATATAACTTTTAAGGTGTAAAATATATTTTTTAAAATGTACAGTGACAGGAGCAGGCACTTCATATTTATTAGAACTGAATTCTATATTTATTTAAAACAAATACAGAATAGAAATACTTAATAGAAAAACTAAACCCTTTTTGATAAATAGTTAATAATGTTTTCATTCATATTTTTATCAGACACGTTTGCTATTTACTAAATATGTGGGTCAGCAGGAGAGAACTGAGGTTACAACACCAAGTTTTGATAATTATTGCCAAGATGAAATAACTTGGCATTTCATTGAGGGATTTTCTCCAATATTAAATATGTGATTCCATTAGCATTTTAAATCATATTGAAAATTATTGAAAATAATTGAGTGTTCCTCTTAACAATTTCATGGCCACCCTATGTGGCCTTGCTTGGGAACCACTGAAATACATCTTCACACATGTGCAAAATCCTACCCTCATGATATGTTTGAGCTGGAACATCACATACTAATGTGTGTCATGATATAAATTTTTAAGATTAAGCAAGTGCAGCTTAGAATGATTAAATTCTTGCCCAGAAATGTCCACATTGGTCAAGAACAGTCACTCAGCTTCCAGACTTATTTTAAATATGTGTAGATATTTTACTTAGAGTTGAGCCAAATGATAAAGAATACACGCATGTCCATTCTCTGTATAAATTCACAAGCTTGCTGTTGTTGCCGTCTCCTGCCACCTGTCTACTCATACTGAGGTGGAGAGAGAGCCGTCTTACCAAATGGCACGTACCAAACATAGCCCAGCGGTTGTCAGCACGAACTAGCCAAACATCACAGATATAAGATGCTGAGCTATCTTTTGTTTTGTTTTGTTTTTCTCTCTCTTCCCTCCTGAAGACAGCTCTTCTGATAGCTATTCCACCAGTTTTACCAGCAAAAGCTCGCCTGTGGATAGTTTCTAATGCCTTGGGTGTCCCACCCAGAAGGCAGACGCAGCACTCTCTCTCATGAATCCAGCTGGGTGACTGTCAGCCACCCACGGATGTGTCCAGCTGGTCTATCCTCCATTTAGTTCTGACCAAGTAGTCACTCAAATGTTTAAACCAACTATTTTATCATCATATATAAATTTTATTTTATAATCTTAGTTCTAGAGATTCTTCAAATTTGGTATATAGTGTGATAACCCTAAATGTGTCTCATATGAAATTTTGATTCCAGGATCAGGGGGAGTTTTCCTTAGCACACCAATGTCCCACAAATCCATACCTTCTGTTCACTTGTCCCAGCTCTTTCCTTGCAGCATGCACCTTAAATATTGATAAGACAATGGCTTTTAGAGTAAGGAAGCAAGAACAGTTTCTCCAAAACCTATGTATGTGTCTTCTAAATGGAAATGTATTTGCTCAGTATAATCTTACACTATTCATTAAAATAGATAATTTCTCTTTTCTCATGTTTCTGAGGTTCAGCAGAAAAAAATTCAGAGAATTACTGCTGGTTAATGTTGTGTCCATTAGCAAGCAGCTACTGATGAAGAAGACATGCTTTGGAAGGCAATACTTGAGTTTAAACCTAAACTGTCTCACTGTATAAATTTGTGGAAGTTACTAAGCATCTCTATCCTCTCCTTCACATCTTTAAATTGGGGTGGTTTATTAGTCACTGACTGTGAGAATTAAATGAGTTATTGCAGGTAAAGTGCTTAACATGGGGCCTGCCCTAAAGTATACTAAATGCTCATGAAATAGCAGCTAATAGCAATAGTTGTTTTTAGGAGCTTTTTATTAAACACATATACAGACACACATACACACACCCCTCCATCCCAACCCAGTCTTTTCTCCTTCCCTAATCAGATGCCTCTTTCCTTTCATTGAACTCCAACCTGCATTACAGTAAATAAGTAGATTCAGAAACAAGTAATATTGTACCCTATAATGTTCAGGTGACATTGTCTGAAGTATATGACAAAATAATTATGTTTAAAATCTTCAAAGAAATAAAGAAGATCATTGAGTCTACCGAATAAGTACAGGAAATT
Organism: Cynocephalus volans; assembly: GCF_027409185.1. Taxonomy (NCBI): domain Eukaryota; kingdom Metazoa; phylum Chordata; class Mammalia; order Dermoptera; family Cynocephalidae; genus Cynocephalus; species Cynocephalus volans. Next base: position 89,157,847 of record NC_084474.1, read on the forward strand.
ATAGAAAAGAACAAAAATACTTGAAAAATGAACAGGTAAACAAGCTACAATTGGAAAAGTATTTACATCAGAAGGTAGATGTGAGGAAATCCGACAGAACTAGTTGTGACAACAAGGTGGGACGTTTAGAAACGTTGAGATGTTGGCCATGGAAAGAAAGATAAAAAATGCTCCTAAGGTCTGATTTCTTTTCTTCTCTCCCTTCTTTTATCCCCTTTTCTGCTAATCCTTCTTCTGCCATGATCTACTTCTCCATTAACTACTTTTGGTTGACTTTATAGCTTGTGAAACACTTTTAAATGCATTATCTTACTCGATCTTTGCAGCAAATCTTTGAGGTAATTGAATTTAGAATTTTTATCTTCATTTGACAGATGGATTGACTGAGATTCTCTGAGAAGATAACAACATAAAATACTAGGGCCAAAACTAACTTTTATGTATTCAAAACCTAATCGTGTGCAAGACTTTGGCTAGTCACCTGTACTGTGGGCCAATATGCTCATCTGTAGGGGAAGAAAATGTTCATATCTCTCAGGCTGCTTTGAAGATTTAATGTGATGAACATAAAACTACAGAGAACTGTGCAAATATTCTGATTATTCTGGCACTAACGAGATCTACTAGAAGTGATTGGTGTACTAAGAGTATTTTGATGATGGTAATGATGAGCCATGTTGGGTATAGTCTTTGATTCATAATTCCAGGTCCCTAAGCCACTGCCCTCTGGTGAGCAAACTACAGATATGTGATCTCTCAGAGCCTTGTAGCTGTCTAGTCTATCCCCAAACAAAAATAATAACACAACACAAAAATGGAGCTTTTAATATCATCACATTATCTACTTTCTCTGTTCTGAACTTCTCTCTTTCATCTTTAAGAACTTTCTGGAACTTTCTCCTTTCTGGTTTTGTGACTCATTTTTCTGATCATCACCTGACCTCACGTCTCAGACTCCCAGCACAACTTTTCTGGATTTACCTGTTGCTTCTCATCAATCGTGATTGCAGTTCATTATTTGGCTTTGGTACTATAAACGTTTTGGAGTAAATTACAGGCCAATCCACCCTCATCTAAAATCTCAGGATTTAAGATTATTATGGAAGCGTATATTACACTCCCCTGTCCTTTTCAGCATGATTTTTAGATTGACAGACAGACATTGTCTAAACATCTGTCCAGGCTGGCCGGTTAGCTCAGTTGGTTAAAGCATGGTGTTATAACACCAGGGTCAAGGGTTCAGATCCCCAGACCAGCCAGCCACCAAACAAAACAAAACAACAACAACAAAAAAACACAAAAATCTGTAAACACAGAGAGCTCACTATTGCAGGTGATGGCCTTTTATACTGCTGCACAGACCTAACTAATACAGATTAGAAATATCTTTTCTCACTCACAATATCAAGTTAATGTGAAGGATATTGTGAAGATATCAACCATTTGGAGTCAATTACAGGCCAATTCACCTTCACCTAAAATCTCAGGATTTTAGATTATTATGGAAGCTTATATATTCCAATCCCCTATCCTTGTCAGCATGCTTGTTAGACTGACAGACACACTTTGTTTAAACATCTGTACATGGTGTTGCCTTCCACATGGAATGATCTTTCTTGCTTCTCTGCCTTCCCCAAACTCTTCAGTTTTCACATCTCAGATCCTGATGACTTCAAGTAGACTTAGGAATTCCCCCTTCTGTGATCTTCCCACGCTTATGAAAGAAAGCCTTAATTATAGTTCAGATTATATTGTGTTTCATTGTGAAATCATTTATAGAAAAAGCCAGGTTGTTTCATTTTGTTTGTCTAAATAACACTTAATAATAGTGCTACACTCATAGTCCAAATATCTTTGTTGAATCAACAAGGAATAAATGAATGACTAAATTGAATGCATAAATGAAAGAAAATGCCTCTGTCTGTGACTTTGTATGAAAATTAGCGTATGTATTTGGAAAATATGATGTTACCTCCAGAGTAAATTAGACAAACAAAAAAATGCCAATGTACCATACTGAGTGTATCTTTTATCAATTAGACTGTAATGAGTAAGGTGACCTCTAATTTAAAATGATACTTGAAAAAGTTCAAAATGGTGTACTTAAGGTTCACGACATAAAATTACCACCCCGATCACGTCTGCACTATGAAACTACTGAGCTAGATTACATTAACCAGAACTCTAACAAGTTGATACCTAGTGGAATCACGGATAAGATGCAGGAACTTCAGCTCCTAAAACGCCAACAGGATAACACACATCCTAAGAAGATACGAGAAAGCCAGAAATATCTTTTTGATTTTGTCCAGCCAAATTGTTTTAAGAAAAATTTAAAGCATGAAGAAAAAATGAAGGTAAGGGGAAAGTTTTGTTCTTTTGAGAGATGATGGACAAGGGGGTCTAGTGCAGTTCATTGTAAAGATAGGGTCCTTGTCATAAAGGTTGTGATGTGATTATTGGTATTATTACGTAAACTAACATTTACACAGAATCGACCTAATGCTTATACTTGTGTGCTTGGTATTGTGTCTAATCTTCACGGTGCACTGTACTGTTTGTTATGCTTGCTTCGTGGATGAGGAATGAGAGATTCAGAAGGTTAAGTTACATGCTTAGGATCTCATAGCTACTGAAAAGAATCAGAGCCAGCTGGAGAATGTGTTGTTTTTCCAAGTCACGATGCCTGCTTATGTGTATTACTGCAGGAAGAACTGTATTGTTTTTCTCTGTCCGTGACTGGGTAATACAATTCAGGATGCACTTGGCCATAATTATCTGGTTTCCTGGATGGAAGAGAATCACAGGATGTGTGCTGTGGGTTCGGCTATCCCCACCAGTCATGTGCAAGACGTGGTCTTCTACGCTCTTACATTCTCATGTGGTACAGTGTAGATGTGGATGGATCACATATGCATCAATCAAGCAATTCATACATTCACTAAGAATTATAAAGTGTTTTAGCCCTAATAAAGCAATAAAGCTAAGTTATCTCCTATTTTTTCATACAAGGTATCTGTGAAATAGCTTTTTTTCATTTCCACGAGTCAAGAATATGAGTATAATGGAGTTGAAGTGATTTGTCTGAAACAAATCTATTAAGTGGTGGACCTTGACCAAGTCCTCCCTTTGTAAATTCACTAACAATCTCCTCTCTCTTTCTTTAAGGGCTTATGAAGTGTAAAACAATGCCAGGAATATTGGAAAAAACAGAAAATAATTCAGAGTGTCTGCCCTCAAGGAAGATCATACTGTTTACTAGTAGCATTTTAACTGAGCATTTAAGTAGGCTTGAATTTTATCAGTCCAAGTGTGTGGAGAGTGTGTAAGAAGCAAACACCTAGTGTCAGCTCTCTGCACCTGCTGCACACGCAGTTCATTTTGAGAGCCACCAGCTAAATCCAGTTCCAGTTCCAGAGCAGCTGGCAACCCTGCCCTATCAGGAAATGAAGGGGAACTGGATGTGGGTGTATACAGTGTGCCTCTCACTGGACACTTCTTTTACCTGGTTGACTGCCTAATGCCTCATTGTCTGACCACATAATCAGGGGGTTCCTCAAATGGCAAACTTGTTTATACTGGCAGAAGCTTTGTGGCTCTTGTCTGTCCCATGTCCAGTTTAGGCCTGCCTGACCATCACTCTGGCTCTGGGAGCCCAACCTTGTAAATCCGTGTATAACTTCTGACTCCTCCCAAACTCAACAGGGGTGCCAAGTCCGTACTTAAATAGTAGTTAAGTACTCAACTACTTAACACTACTCAACTCCTTAACTACTTACCTACTGTTAGGTAGGCTATTTAACTGTTTGGTTAAATCAAACAGTTATGCACTTATGTTTGGTTAAACCAAACAGTTATGCACTTACGACACACCTAACCAAAATTTTTTCAATATATTTATTGAAAAAAATCTACATATAAATGGACCCGTGTAGTTCAAACCTGTGTTATTCAAAAGTTTGCCGTATACAGAAGGAAACAGGGTGTGGGTCACTTAAAATGTGCTAGCAAATGTCTGAATGGTCTGTTTTAAGGAAGCAGCGGGAAAGCAGGGAGCTCAGTCTGCTAAGTAGGAGGGATACCTCTAAGTTCATAACTCTGGCCACTGGCTTGAGCCACCTGGGCAGGTGTAGGATTATAAAGTGTGACTGAGCCCTGCTTCTGTTGTGAGAAAGTTAGACCTATATTTGAAGTGGATGCCAGCACAACATAGAATTGCAAGAAATCACTACACAGTCCCACGGGGCCCTGTGCTTGGAGGAGACCCTCACTTGGTTTAATGCTCTACTCTTGTTGTCTCAAAATTTGTAATAATTTTTGAACAAGGGACTCTGCATTTTAACTTAGCACTGGTTTATGCAAATTATGTAGCTGTTCCTGGATAGCCCTTAATCTGAGCCTTGAATCCATAGAGAGGAAGAAGCCCGCAGTACAGGCAGTCTGACATCATAATGCGTTAGGTGGCTGATGAGAGAGATTTTGCTCCCTTTCCTTGGAGAGAGATGATCAGTTCTGCAGACACTAAAGTTAGTTTACATAACTTGTATGTTATACATTTAAGTGTTTCAAGATAATTTTGCTTGATTATACAAAATTAATTTTTTATGATTTTTGAAAACTATTGCAAAAATTCTCAAACATACAAAAAGTAAAAGAATGATACAATCCATGGTAACTGAATTAAATTGTTATTCCTATGGAAATAGACATACACACACACTCACACACCTTTCATTGAAACTTTTGAAAATAAGTTTCAAACATCATGAAACTTTAGCCCTAAGTATTTAATCACATATCTTCTAGAAATAAGAGCAATTTTAGGTTACTTCATTATTTTTGTAAACCCTGAGAAAAGTAACAATATTCAATAATATTTAATATCTAATCCATATTTAAATCTCCCAGTTGCCCCCAAATCTTTTATTTTCAAGTCAGGAATCACACGGTATTAACACACTGCATTTAGTCTTAAAATTTCTTTATCATTTTTTAAATTTATTGGAGATTGTAATGTTCTGATGACATTTAAAAAAATTAATCTACATCTGTAATGAAAAAGAAGAATACAAATTAGCTCTCATAGAGGTGACAAATACACCCCTCCTCAATCTGAAAATGTTAATTAAAGGGAAAAAAGCAATATGAACTCTGTCTTTTTAAGGAAAAACTGTATGTAGTTCACACCCAGTTGATGAAGGAAAGGTTTTCTTTATAGAAGAATGCCAGTCAATAAATATAGAAAGATACTGCCTTTGGGTTGTAAGATTAAGGATAATTTTTATACTTCTCTCTGTATTTTCCAAATTTTTTACCATAAACATACTTGTATGTATGTACATGTATGTATGTATATATAAATGGACTGGATATTTAAAATCATTGGACATTTCTAAAGAATATATCAAAAGAATGATATAATTGCAAAATGACAATGTTAAAACTTACAGTGAAATAATTCAGGTAAGTATCATCAATAGATACTTAAAATCATTAGCTTCAAAGCAGTTTAGGAACAGAATATTCACCCAGTGAAAGACTGCCCTGCGGATTGCTTATTAATTGCAAAAGAAAACATATCTTTACAAGGAATTTACCTGGTTATCATTACCTAACAAAGTCATCAAACATGGACACTGTTATTGGGACTACCCGAAACTATGTTTCTCTTGGGTGATGCACAGTAATACGAAATAAATAATATCACCTGGAAAGATATTTCCCCCCCAAAGTTTATACTAAATCTAATGAGACAGTTCTAACTTCTAACTTATGGGAAATGCACAGGATAGAGGACCAAGTCAAATGACATTATGAGTAAATAATCAGATTAATCCAGATGTTAGGAGAGTTCAAGAAGCAACTTACCTGGTTACTTAAAAAATATCAAAGTCTTAAAAAAAAAAAGATAAGATATTTTATTGTTTAAGTGTAAATTGCATTATACGTATTTTTCATCATTTGTCATTAGAAAAAAATACATTTATATAAATATTTAAATATGTTAATATATATGAATGTGATGATTAATGTACCTTAATGATCAAATGAACAAATAATTAAGGTTTAGTTTTTGGTAGACTTGGTTACTGAAAAGGGTTTCATTTGGGATCCCAGCTAGGATGTCCTCCACTACTGGACATGATGGAAATTTGTATTTCAAAATTTGCTCATTCTTTCTGTATTTACTAAGGCCGTATAATAATAACTAGCATCATTTTTAGTTTATCATAGCTTACCTTCACCTTTCCCTTGTTTAAATGTAGGGTATGTCTAATTTACATGTTTTGTTTAATGTATTAAGGCTGAGATTCTGAAAGAACCCAAATGTTCGTGGTGTGTATCTCAGTCCATGTTTATGTTGCTATTGCAGCATACTTGAAACTGGGTAATTTATAAAGAAAAAAGTTTTATTTGGCTCATGATTCTGGGACAGCTGTATGTGCTGTGGGCCTCAGGCTGCTTCTACACATGGCAGAAAACAGCAAGGCAGCCGGCAGGTGCAAGAAGATCACATAGAGAAAAAACAAGAGAAAGAGCCTCTCCTGTGCTCTCCTTTTGAAACCATCAGAACCACACCCATGGCCACCATTAAACCATCAATGGAATAATCCATTCACTAGAGCATGTCCTCGCAATCTAATCACCTCTTCAAGGCCCCACCTTTCAATTGCCATAATAGGATTTCCCACCCTCAACAGTTACAGTGGAGATTAAGCTTCAATGAGGTTGGGGGGGCATTCAATTAACAGTAGTGTGAAAATGTAATAGTAAGATTTATCTGGAAAATATTCATGTTTAATAACGAGTCTTATATGCTGTATGCTGGAAATACTAAGAAGATGGAAGGGGCGGAGGGGTATGGTCTCTGAGACTGAATTGGGCATGAGGGTTGATTTAGTGATGCTTATTTATTTAAATTTGCCCCTGCCTCTCATCTTTCCATCATTTTTATGATGTTTAGGGAGTAGGACTTGAGAGAAAAACATGCATTGAATTGTGAAATACTCTGAGGTTGAAGTTCTTGCCTTTTCAAGTCTTGGTGAAATTTAAATCTTGGAACTAGGCTTAAGATGTCCATTATTTGCTCAAGAAATACATATGAATCATGATAGTCACTTAATTCTCTAAGATTCTACAAACTAGACCTGACAAGGTTTTGCTACATTATTTTTGGTGCTGGCAGAAAATGGTAAATAAATAAAGTTGCTACGCCCTACATTTAATAGTAAATTCAATGAAAATTAATCATAACTCTGCTAGACCTCATGACCCGAGAATTGTGGAAAGTAAGTTTTAGTTCACTTATTTCTGTTTCTAAAAGACATGAACTCATCCACATTACCTTAATTAAAGGTGGAAATGGTGAAATGAGATCTTAATGTGTTAAGTTATCAATATTTATCTTAAAAAGCAAAAATACAGTGGTGGCTAGATTTATTTGAGCACTCTGATTAAATTAGTCCAGAGATAAGTATTGCCCATTTCTGTGATATAGACATGACAACACGTTGAGGCTCTTGATTGCTGTGTTCTCTGTTATAACAAACGGTTACTATTATTTTCAGCCTCCATCTCACCATGCTTATACAACCACTATTTAAAGAAAAATAAGGTGCAAGTAAAATGAGCATGAATTTTCTAATCTTTTTGCCTGTTTTAATGGTACTCAGAGCTGATTATGATTACTACAAACCATGAGACTGAGAACTTGTTGAAACTTGCTCACTTTTAATGAGATTTTTTTGGGTAACTAGGTATATATTTTTTAAATTGAGAAACTCAATTTAAAAATGAAATGACAGCAGATTACTTGGAATTAGGTCACCAAATTGACTCAGGTGGAAAGGCCCCTGCCTCCTTAGGTTCTGCAGCAGCTTTTTCTTCCAGAGGAGTAAGAATCCTCTGCTGTTTTATGCGACTGCTGGTGGAAGAGATGCAAGTCCAGTCCAGGGCAAAGAACACAGATGAAAGAATCAGGTGACTGAGCAGATGTCTCACTTCAGTCCAGTGGATTCTGACTCAAATACTCAGTTTCATTTTTGTTATCAGTATCATTATTATTTGTAATATCTATGTTTGTTTTTTAACAGCTTTATTGAGGTATAATTGATATGCAAAGAATTGCACATAGTTGATGTCTATAGTTTGGTGACTTTGAACAAATGTAACCAATCTTATCACCATCACCACAATCAGGGTAGTAGATATGTCAAACACCTCCCAAAGTTTCCTTGTGTCCCTTTGATTTTGTTTTTGGGTTTTCATTTGTGTGTGTGGTACGAACATGTAAAATTTGATATACCCTCTTGACAAACTTTGAAGGGCACAGCACTGTAAATTTCTCTAGAACTTATTCATCTAGCATAACTGAAACTTTATATGCATTGAACAACTCTCCGTCTCCCCCACCTCCCAGCTCCCAGCAGCCACTATTATATGCTGTTTCTATGAGTCTGACTATTTTAGCTACCTCATAGAAGTGGAATCATGCAGTATTTGTCCTTCTGTGACTGGCTTATTTCACTTAGCATAATGTCTCTCAGGTTGTTACAAGTGGCAGGGTTTTCTTTTTTAAGGCTGACTAATATTCCATTGTATGAAAATATGACATTTTCTTTGTCCATTCATCTCTTGATGTATATTTAGGTTGCTTCCATGTTTTTGCAACTGTGAATAATGCTGTAGTGAACATGGGAGTGCAGATATCTCTTCAACATACTGATTTAAATCCTTTTAGGTGTATACCCAGAAGTGGGATTTCTGGATCACAGGGTAGTTCTATTTTTAATTATTTTAGGAACTTTTGTATATTTTTCCATAGCTGCTACACCATTTTGCATTCCTACCAACAGTGCACAGGGGTGCCACTTTCCTTACATCCTCACCAACACTTACTATCTTTTGTTTTCTTTGATAATGGCCACTCTAACAGGTGTGAGGTAATATCTCATTATAGTTTTGATTTAAATTTCCATGATGATTAATGATATTGAACATCTTTTCATATACCTGTTGGCCATTTGCATGTCTCTTTTGGAGAAAAGTTTCTGTTCAAGTCCTATTTGCCATTTTTTAGTCAGATTACTTTTTAAAATTAATTAATTAAATTGCTGTTGAGATGTTGGAGTTCCTTAAGTATTTTTGAAATTAACCAATTATCACATATATGATTTGCAAATATTTTCTCTCATTTCTTAGGTTGCCTTCTCATTCTGCTGCTTTCTTTGCTATACAGAAGCTTTTTAGTTTGATGTATTTCCACTTGTCTATTGTTGCTTTTGTTGCCTGTGCTTTTGGTGTCAGATCCAAGAAATTACAGCTTTCCTCACACCATTCATGGAAGAGATTAACTATCCTTTGCCCATTGTGTATTTTTGGCACCCTTGTGAAAGATCAGTTGACTGTATATGTGTGGGTTTATTTCTGGGCTCTATTCTGTTTCGTTGGTCTATATGTCTGTCTTTATGCCAGTACCATACTATTTTAATTAATGTTGTTTTGTAATATATTTTGAAGTCAGAAAGTGTGATGCCTCCAGCTGTATTCTTTTTTCTCTAGATTGCTTTGGCTATTTGGGATCTTTTGTGGTTTTATGTGAATTTTAGGGTTGTTTTTCTATTTCTGTAAAAAATGTCAATAGGACTTTGACAGGAAGAGTATTGAATCTGTAGATCACATTTGGTAGTATGGACTTTTTATCCATATTAAGCCTTCCAATTCATGAACACAGGAATTCTTTTTATTTATTTGTGTCTCTCTTAATTTCTTTCATCAATGTTTCATAGTTTTTAGTGTACAAGTATTTCACCTTCTTAATTTATTTCTAAGTGTTCTACTTATTTTTTGATGCTATTGGAAATGGGGTTGTTTTCTTAATTTCCTCTCCTGGATGCTTTGTTAATAATGTATAGAAATGAAATTGATTTTTTTATGTTGATTTTGCATCCCACAACTTTACTGAATTCATTTCTCAGTTCTAACAGGAATATTTTAGGAAGTCTTTAGAGTCTTCTATATATAAGATCATATCATCTGTAAATAGAGACAATTTTACTTCTTTATTTATGATTTGAATGCCTTACAATAACAAAGTAACATTAGCATTAATATAAAGTATCTTAATTTGTCCTTTTACTTTTAAGCTATGTCTTAATATTTAAAGCACATTTCTTTCAGATAGCAAATAGTTTGCTTTTGCTTTTTTATCTCGCCTGACATACTCTTCTTTCATTGGTTTATTTAAGCCATATACATTTTATGTAATTATAGACAAATTTAGTTAAAATCTCTCAGATTACTTTCCCCCACCTATTTGGGCCATCTTGCTTTGATTCTCCTTTTAGTCATTTTTATAATTCTTTTGGATTTTTTAAAATTATGTTAGTGTTTCTCTTTGCTAATAGCTCTGCATCTTTAAAAAAATATTTTAACTGTTCTCTCAAGTTGATTGTATGCATCTTCAACTTTTCAAAGACTACCTTCAAATAATAAAATTATATCTTAACACATATGCTAAAATTTTACAAAATTATAATTCTATTTTTTTATCTTCTCCAATATTATTGTATTCATTTCTACATATGTGATAACCTGCCAAATGCATCATTACTTTTGCTTTAGTCAATTACAAAATTATAAAGGAGTAAAACATATTTCATATTGACTTGCATACTTGCTATTTTTTTGTAATTTTTCATTTGTATAGATCCGAGTTTCATTTGGTGTCATTTTTCTTCTGCTTTAAAATTTAAAACTCTCTTTTGGAAAGAAAGGAAGAAACAACAGCCACAATAATTCATTGAACTTTCAAAAGGAGAGAACAGAACTGAGTCCACCAGATGTGGGGAAGGGGCTAGGGGGAGGAGGAGTTAGCGAGAAATTGGTAAAAGGCCACAAACGGTGATTACATTGTATAATGTTGAATGTACTAATTATACTTATTTGAGCATCACCTATTGCACACAGGTATTGATATTCAACTCTGTACCCCACAGATATCTACAATCAGTTATGTTTCAATAATAATAAAAAAGGCAGATATTTTAAATAAAATTGTGACATATATAAAAGAGAAAAAAATCTGTTAATTTTTTTGTAGTGCAAGTCAGCTGACAATAAATTCTTTAAGCTCAAGGTCAGTGAAGCTCCATTTTTTTTCCATTCTTTTTTTTCCTCTTTATTCTTTAGTTTGGATAATTTCTATTCCTGTGTCATCAGGCTTCCTGGTCTTCTGCTATTATGTAGTCTATTACTATCATCTGTAGAAGTTTTCATTTCTGATATTGTGTTTTTCAACTTTGAAGTTAAGTTTTATTCTTTTTTATATCTTTCATTCCTCTTCTCATTGTGTTAAATTTTTTCTTGAAATCCCCTCAAAAATAGTTTTATAGCCCATTGTAGGTAGCTCTTGTCTGCTAATTTCGTCATCTTGTCATTTCTGAATCTGTACAAGTTTTGAAAAAGTTTTGTCTTTATATGGGTTACATTTCACTGATGCTTTTATATCTAACTATTTTACATTGTGAATATTTGAGTTTGAATGTTATTGTTTTGTTGTCTTCCTACAAAGAGTATTAAGTCCAGTTTTGGAACGCAGTTGTTACAGAATTTCTTAATTTTTTAGGTTCCTTTTTAAGCTTTTTGACCCCAGAGCAACGTTACTCTGGGTTTACTTCATTCTTTCTTAAGGTGTGCCTCTCTGTAGTTTTGCTTACAGATCTGTGATATTTGCCTTTTACTCAAGTTTGAGGAAGTCTCACTTTACAGATGGACAGCTTAGTATTCAGACAAAGACTCAAGGGAAATTCATGTGTATTTCTGGAGCTCTTTTTCTGCATAGCTTCTTCTAAAATGCTGTTCTGTGCCACAAACACCAACATCCTTGCCCTCTGTGAAATTTGATTTATGACTCATTTCAGTGAGACCACTGTGCCCTGGTTGCTCTGCATTCCAGAAATTTCCACCTGGAAGGAAGAGAATGCCATCACAGGATTTATATTGCTTATTTTCTCAATGGACTGTGGTCCTGCACTGTTTTTTAATCTTCAAAAACTTTGTTTTCCTGTATCTGACAACGTATTTTCCCCACACATATAGGGTCCAGTATTTTAGTCACTTATGGCAAGAGGGAAATTTTTCTTTTACTCTGACATGCCTAGATGTGCAAGTCCTTGGGGTTTAACTTTAACCATGAAATTGATCACAGCATGTTAAAACTGAATTTTTTTTTACATTTTTTGAGCTCTAGACTTTTAATCAATGAAATGTGTTTGATAAAATGCACCTGGTAAGCTTGTTGTAAGGAATATTGGACAATAGAACTATTGATTCTTTACTGTTATATTCTAGCCTTCATCTAAATTCTTAACTTGTGTTTAATGCTCTAAAATACCCACCAAAGTGTATGTTATTATTATTTTTTTTCCATTTTACAAGTTAGTCACATAGCCTCAGTGAAGTTAAATAAATTTTCAAAGGTCCACACCTGGCTAGAAGCACAATTGAATTTCAAAGCTAAATCATTTAGACACTAAGATATGGTTATTTCAAACATGTCACACTCCTTCTAATCTATGCAAAATATTCTTGCCTGTAGCCTGGCAAGTACTTTGAACTCAATAAACATAATTTTCTTAGTTTCTCTTTCTAATATTATAAGGAAGACTAAAAGTGTGCTTTTTGTTCTAGTTCATGAAAAAAAAATAAAAACAGCATTACAATGGCCCCGTGGAAAGGTAAAAGGCAAAGAAATTATATTCCTAAGTTTTTAAAAAAGAATTATTTAACAAGGGGTAGCCATTCTGAGAGCTGAAAAAAATACAAAATCATAAGATTCTGAGAAAAAGACATCAAAACAAATTGTCTTCCTCACTCTCCTTTAAAGTAGAACAGATCTGAGAATAGAGCAAACCCATTTGTCACAGTGAAACTTGGAAGTCAAGTAGTATTTAAGAATGTACACCCTATAAAAAATTTAGATCATTAAGTTCAATCCTTAACCTCCTTTTTACCTTCAGAGAAAAGAAGTTTCAAAAGGGCAAAATGATGTGTACGTGGTCAAACAGATTACTTGTGGTCACAGGAAAAAGAATATACCAGTATACCTACACATACACAAATCATAGAACAAATTTTATTCTTACATATATTCTTTCTACCTTGGCTTCTAAAAGGAAGATTGCCATTTCCATATCCAATAAGTCAGATGTTAGATGACTTTCTTTTTTAATATGTGTTTCTTATAATGTATTTTTGTCACTAGCTATCATCCTTGTTTTTTAGTAAACATCATAAACAAGCTATGAATGAGTCAACTATGGCAATAATTAATTCATTATTACAATGACGCTGTGCACTAAGCCAGTCCAAAGCTCAGTGGCTTCAAACAGCTGTGTGTTATCATGCATGCACCTGCAGGTTGCTGGGTTCCACGTGGCTGGGCTGTGTGGCTCTGCTTCTCACCCCAGGTCTGCAGGTTGGCTGGGGCAGCTCTGATCCATGTCACTCATCTTTATCTGTGACAAGTGGGCTATTTCAGGAATGCTCTTATCATGGGAACTGCTGATGGCAAGGGGGAAAGCAAAAGCATTTAAGATTTATTAAGGCCCATACTCAGACCTGGTGCCGTTATCTTCACCTCTTTATATTAGCCAAAGCAAGCATGGCTAACATCAGAGTCAAATAGCAGGAAAATATACTCTACCTATTAGTGAAAGCGGATGAAAAGTCTCCTGGCCTAAGGCATGGATATAGGGAAGGGGGAAAATTGGGAGAAATAGATCAATCTATCACAAATTAAAATCCCTTCAAAGACTTCCTTCCTGTTATGGGTTTAGTGTATAACCTTCTAGACCTTTAACTACATACATTTTGTAAAGAAGTATAAACTATTTATTGTATGAATGTGTGTGTTTGTATACATATTTCACACTGTACATATTGTTCTGTTTGTATTTATTACTCAATAATGTATCTTGGATGACTTTCTGTATCAGTACGTATAGCTATAAGAAATCATTATTTTTAACTGTTGTGTGACATCACAAAGGATAAATACATAGGTTTACTTATCCATTCTTCAATTGTTAAACTTTTGCATGAGTTTGTAATGCTCAATATTATAAACAGTGCTTTAATGAGCATTCTTGTACATGTCTCCTTGTTTTCCTATAGGGTAACCCACAGAAATGAATATTTTAGGGTATGTGGTATGTGAATTTCTTATTGTAGTATGTTTTGCAAAACTATTTCCCATGTAGCTGTATAAGTCTACATCTTCTCTAGCAGTGAATGAATACCTATTTGCCTACTGCTGTCATATCCAGAATAGTTGAGGCAATTGTTTTGATTCTCCAGTTCTCATTGCCTCAAGTGAGTACTTCTCCGCCAAATACCAAATGCCTCGCCGTGCCCTGCTCCCAAAGTCAAAGCATGGTCATCTCAATGGTCTCCTTCTTCCATGACAAGTAGGTAAATGTAGGCTCTAAAAAATGAGCTGATTTCTTATCTTTAATATCATGGGTACCAAAACTAAAGACATCCTAGGTTCCAGGAACTATGACAGATTATGTGAGGATAAGAGACACAAATGTGATGGAAGAGTCTGGTCTGGTACAAAGAACACTCGATTAGTTTCTAGAAAAAATTTAACCCACCCTCCACACATACTCAGTCACTAATTAGCTCAGTAACATTGGGATACAGGTCTAAACTTTCTTATCTTGTTTCTTTATAAAAAATGCTGGGAAAAAGGTTGTGGAAAACTTGTGAGCAGGTAAGAAATACGTGCAAGTGAATGGCTTCTAGAAGGTACCAGCTAATTACACATATGCAAACATAGTGTGAAAACCGTCAAATTTAATTTTTTTCATGATATGAGAAAATTTTTTCATTAGTAATTTCCAAAGAAGTACACTTAGTGCTGATTTAATATCTACAGACCATCATTTTTACTAATTTTGGAATCATTCCAGCAAATTAAAGTTAAAGGTTGACTTGGGTCTAGGAAAAGCTTAAGACAGTCCTGAGGGAATGAGAAATTGTATCACATTCATCATCACATCACCTAGCAGAGTCTGAGAGCAATGTGGGCCCATCGATCACCTAGAAGAGTCTTCTAGTCAGTCTTTTACATGCCATCTCAGGTGCTGAGGACAATAATGATTACCTTAACATGTATATAAGTTTTGGACCTAAAACTCATAAAGATGATTGTGAGGAGGATGAGACCTTTGTGATACCTCCTCATCCATCACTTACCCTGAGCTCTGCCAGCACACGACCTTTCGTCTCAACTGGCGTCAGACCAAAAAGATAAAGGAACATGGAGAAAGGTGTGGGATCTCAGCTCTTCCCCCAGTGGGGATGGGTTGGAGTGGGGTGTGACTCTTCCTTGGAGGAACTAGGACGGTGGGTTGCACTGGTCTGGCCACTGCTGTGGTTAAAGCTCTTCCTTGACACACAGAATTGCAGTCACAAAGCATCCAATCCTCCTGAGTAGAAACATGCAGCGAAGGAAGTGGGAGAGGTCAAACTTCAGGAGTGGAGGGGAATGGAGAGAAGTGGTTCTGAAAGTCAAGGAAGAGAACATGTGTTTGCCACCTGGGAAAGATAGGAAAAAAGGAAAATCAATGCAGCAGAGGGTGAGGGGGCTGTGTTGACCAAGCGCTGAGTATAATAGTAGCAGCTGCTTTTATGAGTCAGGGGTGTAGGGATTTTTAAGTGAACTAGTGTATGCTATGGGTTGAATGTGTCCTCAAAATTTCATGTACTGGAAACTTGATCTCCATTGTAACAGTGCTAAGAAAGTGGGAAATCTGATTATGGTATTTAAAAGGTGGGAGGTCCTTTAGGAGGTGACTGGACTGTGAGGGCCATGCCCTTGTAAATGGATGAACCCACTAATGGGTTAATGGTTTAATGGGTCACCAGGGAGTGGTTCTGATGGCTTTATAAGTGGGGTAAGTGAGCAGGTTAGCTCTCGTGGTCATGCCACTCTCTCCATATGATACCCTGGTTGCCATGGGATTCACCAAGAAAAAGGCCCCCACTACATGTACCCCCTGGACTATGGACTTCCCGACCTCCAAAACTGTAAGAAATAAATTTCATTTTCTTATAAATTACCCAGCTTCAGGTATTCTGTTATAAGCAACAGAAAGTGTGCTAATATAGCCTATTTGGGAAAAAAAATCAACAAAATATAGAAGCCAAATTAGCATCTTTATAATCTGGCCCTAATCTTACTTACTCATTTTTATCTTTTTTGCTTTCTGTGTTTATTCTTCCCCAACCCCTCCACATATCCCCCTAAGTCCTGTGCACTCCAACCTCACTAAAATAGTTGCACCTTCTCCTAATAAGGCATATACTTTTGTTCCTTTGTATTTATTCTCTTTTCGCTCTTTGTGCAATACCTCATCCTCTTTTTCTTGCTTGTAAAACTCCAAGCTTTGGCTAAATATAACCTCCACTATGAAGCTGTTCATGCTTTTTTGAAGTACAACTGGTTTCCATTTGCTTCTGTGTTCCTGCTACAAGTCAGGTAGCCTGATGTAGTAGTGTCAGAAATCCAAACTTTCTTTACAGAGTCTCACCTAGAAAACTCAAACAGACTCTTAAACTTGCCTACAATTTCTCTTAGTCACCAGCCTCTGCCCCTGCCCACAGACAGACTACTGCTAGAATGGTGTTTCTAAAATACATCTTTGATCATGCTGCATTTCCATATGCACGATCTCAACATTTTTTTTGTGAAAATAGCACCCACAGAATTTTATGGCACATCCAAAGATTTTTATAAAGATAAACCTCAGAGAAGTTAAGTGATTTGACCAAGGCCAGAGAGCTAATAAACTGCAGAGAGAAGCTTTGAACTCAGATTTGTCTGATTCAGTGGGTCCTGACTCTCCCTGCCCCTTCCTACCACATTGCAAGAAGCAAGACCTGTTATCTTTGCAGCTTCCCCCTAAAGTGGCAGTGCATGGGATAATTTTGGAAAGAAATGTTATGTAAGCAACATAACATATTTCAGACGCACAATATGTCTTTGCAGCCTGAGCTTATTTTAAATTAGCCATGGGAATATGTATTGGTGAGCACATACAAGTATTTGAGCTGACAGATGAGCGTGGGCACCTTTGTCACTCATAAATAGAGCATTTTGACCAATTGTGGAGGAAACTGAAGTGCGGAAAAGTACAACTCATATTTCTTTCTCATCGTCCCTCTGTCCCTCTATCTACAACCTTTCCTGTGCCCCTAACACTCAGTCTCCCCCCACCCCATCTATGTGTAGCTCTCTCTCTCTCTCTCTCACACACACACACACACACACACACACACACACACACACACACAGGCACACACACGCACACACACACACAGGGGCACACACACACACACACACACACACACACACACACACCAACTTTGTCTGTGTGTTTGTCCATGAGAGAAAGATAAACATAAATGCATGTTTGTAATTCAGGCACAAAGGTACTTCCTGGAGCTAACGTGGTGCTAATTCAGTTCTTGATTCCATTCTTTTCACTTAACCTGAAGCTGAAAGTTTGCATTTTCAAGGTGGGCCTTTTTCAGGCCATTTCTCTGTGGTCGTTTAATACAGAATTCAGTACCTGGGAATGAGATTCTTACTTCTGTCAGCTCCTGTGGAACTCTGTGTTTACCTCTTTGGTAGTGCAAACTATAATATTGAGGCAGGAAGCTAGAGAGAGATAAGAGTGGGAGAAGGAAAAACTGGTTATTTGCAAATGGGACAAACTGGTTTCCTTAGCAGGCATGCACATACGTAGAAGTGGAGACAAAGAGAATTCCAGACAGGGAGCTCCCCCACCTTGGGTGCCATTCAGTTAGACCAATGAATTCTCAGCAGCTAGGGTGCCAATCTCTTTAACCAATATGACAGAGATTACATTCAGGGCTCAACTAATGACCAAATGGCAAGAATCCAGCTAAGAGGACTTAAAATCCCAGGAATGTAACCTTCAGGGCTCTTGAACACTCTTTCTCTTGCTCAAGCCCACTCCATTTTCTCCTGAGTGTACTTTTCATTTGCTAAATAAAACTGCTTTTACTTTTTTTTTCTGGCATGTCTCATCCAATTCTTTGTTCGAGACACCAAGAACCCGGATCTAGCCAGCAGGACCTGGAATTTTCCTGTAACAATATAACATAATTTACCTGTTTATCTGTCTCTCCCCGCAACTAAGTGTAAACTTCTCGAGGTAAAATATCCCCCAATCTAGAATGTAGACTTATCCAGGTGAGACATTGTTTCAGTTGTCACCAGTGTCCCTATTTTACATTACAGTGTCTGGTGCTTAAAGCACACTCAAAACACGCTTGAAAAAAGGAAATTCCTGGGGTGGAGTGGCTGTTGGATTTCTGTGCCTGAGGATAATTGAGAAAGCTCCCTCCTAAGGCCTGAGTAAGATGACTTAGACCTCCTGGGTAGAGGAACAGCTGAGATCAAAGGCGAGGTTTTACAGGCAACCTAAATCCATTATAATGCAAGGAAGAACTTTTTAGTGGCAAATACTTCAAAAGGAAGCAAAATGTTGTCCAAGGATATGTCTATGATTTCAAGCAGGAAGAGAAGGAAGTGATATTGTTGGGGTACTTCAAGTAGAATCAAGCATCAGAAGCAGTTAGTTCAGATTATCTTAAACATTTTAGTTATCTTTGTGCATTTAAAATTATATACATAATTAATATATTTTGTACTTACTACTTTGTAGGTTATAATCTCTACTTCTCCATGTGCTCCATCTTATCATGTCTTAGGTCCTGCATCCAGTCTTCACAGACTATCTAACCTTTGTTTCGTAATTACAAATCATAAACTTCAGAACTCAAATGATACGTTATTTATTTTAGATTAAAGCCCTGCTGCTTTATAAAATCACAACATCCTGGTGTTATTATTTTTTAATTTTATAGTTCTAAGCATAAATTTACTTAAGCAAGAATACTTTTTAAAATATTAGCATTTAACATACGTGCTGTGAGTGTCAAGACTAGTGTGTCCCCCAACCCCAGTACAGTGCCTTGCATAGAATAAGCATCCAGTAAGTATTTATTGAATGAATGGGTAAATAAATTGTTGTTCAAAGACATTTCTCTTTCCATAACTAGATGTTATTTTCATTTGGATGTTTTTCTGTTTGTCTTCAAAGGAATTGCAAATGCTTTATAGCAAACACTATCCCAGAAGCTTCTTGAAATTGTCACAAAACGAGTGTTCTTTGATAGCATCCAGGGAGCTTGCCAGCATCTTTGGGTAGACAAGGTCTTTGGGACACAATGCTTTCCTGTGGCTTACTCTCTAGGAAAAGGAATATGGGGTTTGGGAAAAGCATAACATTAACAAAGGAACAGAACCAGAGGCCAGCATAAGTAAATACCTCCCACGGAGGGGCAGAGGCTCTTTCCCTGTTTTGGGGTTTGTCCTATTAAAGATTTAGTGGATCCAGATTTGGCTTCCAGCCAGCGGAAGCCCTGTGGGGTCTGGAGGTAAGAAAAAAATACCCTTCTGTTAAGTTTCCCTTTGTGTTTTCTCTTCCTTTTGTTTCCTCTTTCGTGCATATATCAGTTTTCATTTTTGGCATGAGAGAAAAACAACTTTCTCATTGTTCCCTCCTTCCCAAATCGTGATTTTACTGGAATCAGAAAAAATAAGCTGGCTCAAAGATTACACAGCAGAGCCAACTGGTCTCCTGGGTTCCAGGACATTGCAACTGGAAACACTGGGCTTTCCCTGAGGCCCAGCTGAGGACAGGACTTAAGAAAGTCAAAGAAAATCAAATCGTGTTTAGTTGCCTTTCACTGTCACAGAATCTAATGGTGTGAACTAGGGTGCTGTGAACTTTATTTTGAAGGGCCAGATAGTTAATAGTTTAGGCTTTGTGGGGAATGTGGTCTCTGTGTCACCACTGCTCAGTTCTACAACTTCAGGGCAAATAATCATACAGACTTTACATCAACACATGAGAGTGGCTGTGTTCCCATAGAAAATTAGGTACAAAGGTAGGATTTGGCCCATGAGCAAAGTTTGCTGACCTCTGCTTTGAAGAAAAGAATGCTAATGCATAGCATGACCTTGTAGAACCCTAACCTTTTAACACTTATTTATAAAATGGGAATAATTATTGGTTATGTAAAAAAAAAAATGTACAAAATATACACCTAGGCTATTTTATATTTAAATGATTTAATCTTCAGTATAGCCTTGAAAGATATTATTCCTGGATATGATTCCTGTATGGATGTGGAAACTTATAGAAGATAAAAGACTTACTGCCTAGTCATGTAGCAGGTGAGTAGCACAGCTGCAATACAAATTAAATTTCTAAACTAATGTAATGCCAAAATATATGAGTCCTTCTGTTGTAATGATCAAATGAGAAACCTTATTTCCAACATGTCTTGGAAATTTCTTTGGAATTTTGATGTCTTCTTTTACTTACACTTTCCACATGTTTTCTTTTCTTTTTGAGAGGTGGCATGTAGATAGATAGATAGATACACATATGCACTCTGTGTAGTGTGAAGCACTGTACATGCATGTGTGTACATGTACACTCACTTTATCGGTGGGGAGTGGACTCACAGAAATTGGATCAGCACTGGCCTAGCCTAGGAGACAAGAGACACGACATGGGATGCTTGTGGAACTCCGAGAGCTAACTCATTCCTTCGGGAGATGCAGGGACAGTGGGGTTAGAAAACCAAAACATGCGAAGTCAACTTTGGGATCTGCTGGGAACGAGGGACAGGACTTTGTGAATCTGGGTGGTGTGTTTGTGAGAATGCTAAGTCAACCAGGCTCACACAATTGAGGCTGGCTGTGGTGGCATGTAGAGTGGTGATGGGATGAGACCTGAAGGAAGGAAGGAGACCCCAGGGAAGAGAAGAAAATCAGAGCCAAGAAAGAGGAAAAGACTCAAGCTCTGGTGACATCTAGGGCTCTCTTTAAGGATTAAAGTGGGAAAAAGTCACCTTTGGGGGTGAATGGGAAAGTGTTTAGATTTAGAATAAGATACTGTGGAAGTTTTCACATATATATGAAATGTGTATGTATATACGTACATCATACACATGCACATATATACATATATACATATACATATGAGGGTACTTCAAAAAGTTCATGGTAAAATAGAATTAAAGATAATACTTATCTTTCCATGAACTTTTGAAGTATCGTTGTGTATGTGTGTGTGTATATATATATAATGTACATATATTTAATTCTAAAACACATAGCATGGATGGAAAACTCTAGCAAAGTATGAGGTAGTGTGAGCTAGGTAATGTAGTATAATCATCTTTAATGTAATAAGTAATGTAGTATAATTCACTATCTATGTGACTTAAGCTCTTTAAGCTTCAGATTTCTCTTTTATTGCAAAGGAATAATAGTTTTATAATAATGCCTCATTTATAGTTCAATAAATATTGATTGTTATCAATTACTATTATCCAAGCAAGTCCATCAGAGTATTTGGGAGTGTTTGCTGGTAAGGTGAGCAGAGATCTGAGAACAGAGGAGATCGCCCATCTCCTAAAGCAGGATGGAGGCACAGAAGTTCTATTCAAGTCTTTGCTTATTCATGGGACAGGAGCATCTTTAAACTTAAAATTGCCCTTTTTTGATCCAGAGAAAGGGTGAATGGGATTGGGAATGGGGTTAGACCTGACTCAGATCCTCAGGGTACTTGAATGGCTACTGGAAGTGTAAGGCTGTTCTTCTGTGGGCAAAAGTCCTGAGGAAAGGAATCTGCATTTACAATATCTGCTAAAAGTCTGGCACTGTTCTCCCTGTTTGCACCAATAACTTCTTATTTAACCTGGAAGACATCCAGAGGGAGAGAAGCAAATTGACCAGAGTCCCCAAAAGTCAGAGTGAAGAGTTGAATGTATACCTGACTCTAAATCAGGCTTTTCTCCAAACCATCTTATCTACTATATTTTATATTTCTATGATTATATATGTATATATACATAGTTAAAAAAATATTTATAGACTTATACACATGTATTATACATAGGAGGGTACCTCAAAAAGTTCTTGGAAAAATAGAATTAAGAGATAATATGAATCTTTCTATAAGCTTTTTAAAATACCATTGTAAAATGCATATGTACATGTGTGTATACATGTACATATAAATATGTACTTAGTTACCTTATTGCTGCCTTCCCTTCTAGTGTATAAGTTGCACAGAAACAGTGATTTCTTCACATCTAAATCCCCAGCATTGAGGAGACAGCCTGACTTATGTTGCATCCCCTACAAACATTTGCTGGGCGTGTAAATAGACCTGTGATCACTGCATCAGAACTTTTTTGAAGGGGACAGGAACTACTGCCCACTTTATCTTATTTAGTTTCACAAATCCCTGTATTTTGTATGACGCTGCAATATAAAGATGAAGCAACTGAGACTGCAAGAAGCTTAGGAACTTACGTAATTGTATGTTGAAATAAGTAAAATTGCTGGATTCAAGCCGCCTTTATATTTCATTGCCTCTGCCATGTGGGGACTCAGCAGCTATAGCCTTCTTGTTTCTGCACCCTGGAAGGGCATCCAGCACCTCAATACCCACTTCTTGAGCAGGTAAATTTGAGGGGAAGAAAACCAATGTGCATTTTCCAGTGTCTTTAACAGCACTTTATGTACTTAGATTTTATCTGCTGCTGGATTTGTGGTTCATTTCCTCTTGGATGCATTTCTTTTAAGTAAGAACATGGATTGCCGGAGATGTTTCTATTGATGGAAAGATTCTGGCACAAGCATTGAGTGCTAATGGCTTCAGGTCTTCTGAGCCCTGAGGGCAGTGTCTATTGACATCCTTGAGGGAATAGCTCATTTACACAACAGACTGGGAAGGTCTTCTCAATAAGACCACAGTAGTCTCAGATACTGGCCCCAGGGAACAGATATCCATAAAGCTATTCACTCATTCAAAAGACATTTGGAAGCAGTATTCTATCTTGTATGTGTCAGGAATAATAATAAGGTATATGGCTACTGGGATCTCAGCAATAAGAACCAGGTGAGGAGCTGAGGTTTATCTGAAGAATTCTGAGAACTATCAGTACAGACTCTGCAGGAGAAGCTTCCATGTTCATCAGAGCACACTGGACTCTGGGTTTTTTTTTTTTATCCATCCATTCAATATTGTTTAAGCACCTGAGGTACCAAAAGACAGGAGGATGCAGTGGTTACAAATGCAGTCTCTGGAGCACACCACCTAGAATCTTGTTCCTCTCTGCCACTTCTTAGCAATATCACCTTGATATATTCCTCCTCTGTAAAATAAGGGTTAAAAATGAATATTTGTAAGTACTCAATGAATCAATGTATACTGTTTATAAGTGTTCAATAAAGATTAGCTAGTCACTGAGGGAGAGGTGAAAAAGGAATTCAAATGTCTGGAGATTGACAGTAAAATTTAAGGCAGCAGAAAGCAACAGCCTCATTCACCTAAAATCCATTTCATTTATCACAGGATCCCAATGTCTGTGGGCACATGAAGAAATGATCCAGGGCCTCATGTTTTCTCTCCCCCGTCCACCATAGTTTACCCTTACATGACCTTAGAGTCCTATTGAATACATAATCTGATGTATTTTTTTCCCACTTAAAATTAGGAGAGTATATGGTTTCAAGTGATTATTTTTTCGTGTGTGTAGATTCAAGGTCAACAGATGCACTAAAATGAATTAGTTGTAATCCTTCGTATATAATACTGTCTTCATTGGTCCATTCAAGGCAGTTTTTCCTCCATTCTCTGTTAGTAAACACTATTAAACTTAATAACCCTACATAAAAATGTTAATCCCTCCACGAGGTCCTCCTTTATTCTCTTTGCTTCCTTCCCCAATCCACAGTAGCTGCTATTCTCAATTTTGTGTTCATCATGCCCTTGCATTGCATTTTAAATAATTTTGTCATGTTTGTATGAATTCAAAATAGGTATGTTCAGGTATCTGTTTTTCAAACATTATTTAAAAAGATCTCATGCTGTATTCAATCTTTTAGGTCCTACATTTTTATTAAAAATTATGTGGGTAAGTTTCATCCCCACTATTAAATGTAGCTGCAGTTCATTGAATAGTTATAACACCGTATTCAATGTGCATTACAATAAATCATTAACCTATTCTTATGTTACTGGAATTTGAGTCACTTCCAAGTTTTTTGTTTTGTTTTATTTTTAAAGCACTCTATTGATGCACACCTCTCTAACTACTAGAATTTCTACTTTCCTGTATTTACTGCATGAATGACTGAGAAATGGTGTCTCATGATCTTTATTTGTCTTTCCCTGAATACTATTCAGAGAAAAACATTCTCATATGCTTATATGTGGCCAGTAATCACAAATTGAGTAATTTCCTCAGGATCACAGAGACATGGCGCTGATATTGAAACACAAATAAGTCAGATTTTAAACTGTGCCTTTTGCTGCAGCATGCTGCAATGATAGCAATGTTTGAAGAAAATGCCATTAGTATTGATGTAGTTGTAGTCTCTGAGAGTTCTTAGAACTTCTTGTAAATTTTTAAATGTCAGCATTTGGAGCACATTTCGTTGACAGGAGATCTGTACCATCATTATGAGATATTTCTAAACTAGATTTTTTGGAAAGGGAAAAGTGATTCTTGGATAACTGTAGAGAGCACTAACATTAATAAAGCAAATGCATTTCACAGGGCCTAGCTTCCAAAGCCCTGTAGTCTCAGTTATAAACTAACTTTTAAAAATTACAGATAGAAATGTTAAGCTTGCAAAAGACAGGAAACTTTCCCCAGGCTAACATCTCTGTTGTAGATAAAGAAATGTAACACAGCAAAATTGCTGGATCCAGGACAGACATCCTCGGAGCAGGTTAACCTACTGATTGATATGTTAAGGAAGTTGCTTTATTGTTATGTAATCATACTAAGGAAATTGCTGTAGGGAAAGAAAATGTTTGCTAAGAACAAGCTTTTGTTGGTGGATCAACTTAAGCTTTTTCAAATTGCCTTATGGAATGTCACTTCTTATTTCACTGATGTTATCAGCCTCTATTGTTAAACTATACTTAGCCATAACTCCATCAATGTTCCTTTTCTGTAACTTACCTGCTTGGAAAATAAATACTGAGAAAGAACCCTAGTCCAGGGTTAATTTCCTGAGGAGGAATGCCTCTCTCTCTTGAGGGTTCCAGGAAGTTAACCTCTTTGGGGTTTCTCACTGCTCAGAAGAAATGGGCTCTGAGTAATCCTTTGCATCTCCCTCACTCTGGGGGAGAGGTGACAAATAACTTTACAGAAAAAAAATGAGGAAAAAAATCAAACTTTCTTCTGCATAATTATAGAATATGAAAGTAGAAAGCAAACTAGAAATGAGTGCAGACTCTCCTATGTCTCTGTTCTGCTATTTTATTTTGCAGTAAATAAAAAAGAAAAGAAAAAAAAGAAACAGATGACAACAACAACAACAATAACAACAAACAAAATAAAACAAAAACCTGGGAACTATAGCATGAAGTCACCTTCAGAAGGTCAATTTGCTGGTGGAAGAGCTATGACCAAAACTCCTCTGCAGTTGTTTCAGTTATCTATGGCTATGTGATAAACCACACACAATATTAGTGGCTTTTGTCCACATTAATTTTATGTACTTATAACTGTGTATGTTAGCAGTTTAGGCTGAGTTCAGCAGGGTGGTTTCCCTGCTGGATTCCTTTGGAGTAACTTTTGTCATCTCGATCAGCAGGTGGGTAGGTTGGCCTAAGGGTCCTAAGCTGGGATGGCTTATCTCTGTTCTATGGGGTCGCATCCTTCATTAGACTAGCTTGGGCTACTTCTCTTGGAGACAAAGAGTTTCCTGTGGTAGAGAAGATAATCCCTAGTCCACAAGCACATTTCAAACCTTTATTTATTTATTTTATTTTTACATTTGTTAATACAGTTGGTCAAATCACATCACACGATTAAGTCCAGACTTAATAGAGAAAGACTTTAACACTTGATGAAATAGCAAAGTCATATATATGTATACTTTTTTTGTTTTGTTTTGCACAATGCAAACTTATTTTTTAAATTAGCTTTATTTTTTAGAGCAGTTTAGATTTACAAAAAACTTAAAGTACAGAGTTCTTATATATGCACTCTCCCCCACCGTGGGCTCTGCCCAAATTCCTCTATATTAACATATTGCATTAGTGTGGTTCATTTGTTACAACTGATGAACCAATAATGATACATCATTATCCAATAGAATCTGTTGTTTACATTACAGTTCATTCTTTGTGTTGTGTAATTCTTTGGGTTTTGTCAAATGCATAATGTCATATACTCACGATTACAGTGATATACAGAATAGTTTTCCTGCCCTAAAAATCTGTGCTCTGCCTGTTCATTCCTCCCTTCCCACTAACCCCTTGTAACAACTGATCTTTTTATTGTCTCCATAGTTTTGCAGATCTTTTCTTTTCCAGATGTCACATAGTTGGAATCATATAGTATGCAATCTTTTTAGTCTGGCTGGTTTCATTTAGCAATAAGCTTTTAAGCTTTTAATCTTCCCCCATGTCTTTTTATGGGTAGAGAGGTCGTTTCTTCTATTGCTGAAAAATATCCTGTTGAATAGATGTACCACAGCTTGTTTATCCATTCAACTTTTTAAGAGCATCTTGGTTGTTTCCAATTTTTGACAAATATGAATGAAGCTGCTATGAACATTCATATGAAGGTTTTTGTATGAGTATATGTTTTCGACTCATTTGAGTGAATACCTAGGAGCATGACTGCAGAATTTCATGATAGTGCTCTGTTTACTTTGTAAGAAACTGCCAAAATGTATTCCAAAGTGGCTCTTGCATTTGAACTCCCACCAGTAATAAATGAGAGTCCCCGTTGCTCACATCCTCATGAACACTTGGTGTTGCCAGTATTTAAGATTTTAAAAATTCCAGCAGGTATGTAATAGTATCTCATTGTTTTAATTTGCAGTTCCCTAATGACATATGATGGTGAGCATCTTTTTATATGTTTATTCGTTATCTGTAAACCTCAGCTTATTAATTGTAGTTATTTTAAATTCCCATTCTAATAATTCCAAAGTCTCTGCCGTATCTGTCTGATTCTAACACTTACTTTTTCACTTCAAACTGTTGTTGCTTTTAGCATGCCTTGTAATTTTTGGTTGAAAGTCAGACCTGATGCATTGGGTAAAATGAACTGGGGTAGTCAGGCTTTTAGTGTGAGGAGTTAGACTGTGCTTAATGTTTACTTCGGCTATGGTGTCCAACGCTAGAATTTCCCCTACACCCTTGTGTTTGTCTCCCCTGTTGCTTTGGGGTTTTTCTAGGTATTCCTTGGCAACTTGCAGTTTTGTTACCTAGAATCTCCTGTTATTACACAGGAGCCAGATTGATACAGTGGTAAGGTGGGTGGGGGGCGGGGGTGTAAAGGGAAGCCTTCTATAGTCACGATGAGGCCTCAGTCTTTTAGTAAGTCTGAGTTGGGTTTTTCCCTACCCCCATGTCAAAGGCTAAAAGGGGCTGGAGTTGGATGTTTGTGTTCCCCAAGCTGGGTATTTCCTTTCCTCCTGGGTTGGTAAGACTTTGGTAAATGCCAGTTAGTTAGTCAGTTTCTAATAAAATAGTTTCCCTTGAGGGAAAGCCTTGTAAAGGAGAATAGCAAGTTCTGGCCATATTTCAGAATGGTTAATTTTCCTGTCCCACTGATGGGAGCATGAAGGGATTTTTCTCTGATCTTCATAATGAGTACCTGGCAGGGCTCCTGGAGGTGAATCTCATGAAAGTGTGGGGGACATACTAAGTCTGAGACCCTTTAGAGTTTTATGCCTCAAGCAAGCTTCAGTGAGCCTCCTCCAGTATTTGTCAATTACAGTTTAAATTGTTTCTAATAATGCTGTATTGTCCCCAGTGGGCTTCTTATCCTGGTAAGCTGTGATGCTCTGTATCCACCTCTGTCTCCAGTTTTGGGGGCAGCAGTTTGCTCTTTGCGCTCAATCTCTGATGGATACAAGTTGTTGATTGTCAGTTTGTTCAGCTTTTATCTAGTTGGAAAAAGGAGTGACAGCTTCCAAACTCTACATGTCAGATCAGAAACCGAAATTCTGCAAACTCACATTTCAAAAGCACAGGCATAAAGGAATGAGAGGAATTTGTAGCCTTTTTTTTTTTTTTTTGCAGTCTACCACACAGATACATGGTATAGTACTTTCAGTAACATTAATATATCTCTTCTTACAGTAAAAACAGCTAAATGAAGTTCATATAAAGAACAATTACTTAACATTTATTATATCTTAGTTATAAGTCATATTTCATTTAGTCTTCCCTCAAACACCTAATGTTAAGACTTGAGATCCTCATTACAATGCTAAATAAATTAAGGTTTAAGCAGATGTGCCATTTCTAGTGCCCTCTGTTCTCATGTCTACTCCTGGTCCTTTCCCTGTTCTGATCACTAGCATCAGGCCACATTTCCCAAGCAACTGTGTCAGTGATTTCCCAGGAGGTTTGGCCAGTGAAGGAACTAGAAATATGTTAAAGGCAGAAGAAAAGAAAAGCAAGGATGCTCTTCACTCTTTCTTTTTGCCCCGGGTTGTGTGCCAGCAGCTGCTGTGTCTGTTGTGACACAGACACCCTGTCCATGATGAGGCTGCATCTCTCAGCAGACATGCCCACCCTGCTTTCTCCTTTGAGGTTATTGAGTGGACTCTGATAACAATATCTCCTTCATCTGTCCCACAAGGAGACAATAGAAGCTAATACCTTAGCTGCCTCGTTCTCATTGCTTGACTTCTCAGCCTATTTCATCACCTGTGAATCTAATTCTCTGAATAAACTCATTTATATTATTTATGACTAATATTTTATTTTCTTTGGTTGCACTCTGACTCATACAGCCACTTTCCCAAATTTCCATAGCTTTTTAGAGCTAAAGATAAAATATAAGCCTAGATTGAATTCCCAAGCCTCCCATTCCATGTTGTCCCTCATGTGAAATATTTGTGTGTGATACAGCACATAAAATTTCTAAAAAGTAATTGATGTTCCCAGAAAGATTACAGCAGATAATGCCTCTAAAAAATGAAAATAATATCATCTGAAATAGGAATAGATATCAATTCAATACAACAGTTTAAAGAGAAATTCAAAGAAAGTCCCTTAGGAAGTAAAACAAAACAACAAAGGGATGAATACTTGGAGAGAAAACCTTTACTTGGAGAGAAAACATTTACCTATTAGCTGGAAAGAACATTTAGAAAGTAATGAAATAGACTTACATCTTCTAGTAATGGTGGAGTAGTTTGGTCAAACTACCTTGCCCTCAAGTAACACTTATAAAATATGGACAATATATTAACAACAGCACATTTTTTGAAAGTGACAAGAAGTGGGAAGAAACTGAAGAAAGGTAACATCTGTACCAGGAGATTTTTGACATTCTGTCGCTTATTTATTTATCTTTTTCTTTTTGCATAAGGTTATTCTTCTATCTACATATGCTGTGCGGGTGGTAGAAAGTCACAGTCTTACTGGTTTGAGGTGTCAAAGAAAAGAATTAACAGCTGGAAGAATAGATGAAAATTTAGATGGGAAAACTCTGGAAAGGAAGGAGTTACAGAAGGAATTAGCACTAATAACCCACATGAAAACTCTGGCCTCTAAGTTATGCATTAGAGTTCTTAGGAGGTACCGAAAATCCCCAGTGAAGAAACAGAATCTGGAAAACGAAAGAATTAAACAGATTTCAGCTAATACTTATCTAAGAGAGAGAAAGAATACATTTGCAGTTAGACTTCAGACAAGTTAACTGCCTGCTTTATGGGAGTAGGGAGACTTCAGGGAAACCTAACAGAATTCAGGAGATCAACAACGTATTATTCATAATGTCTAAAAAATTATTAAAAGTCACTGAATATGCAAGGATAATATGAAATATGACTAATATCCAAGGAAAAAATATTTAAAAAAAAATAGACAGAAACAGAGGTGACCCAGATAATGCACTAACTTTAAGGCAGCTACTATGAATATTTTTATGTATTAAAGAAAAATATACTTAAAACTAATGCATAGATGGGGAAATAAAATATCTCATAAAATATAAGCACTATAAATTAAAACCAAATAGAAACTCTAGATCTCTCATATATTAACTAAAATTAAAAATCCACTGAATAGACCCATTGATTGGGTGCAAAAGTGTCAGTGACTTGAAAATAATCAATAGAAATTATACAATCAGATGAACAAAGAAAAAAAAGCATGTGGAAAAATAAGCAAAGCCTCAGAGACTTATGTCACAATATCTGTAAGTCTAACAAAATAGTAATTTGACTATTAAATGTAGGGGGAAGGGAAAAAAGAAGTAGGAAAAAGAAAAAACAAAAAGAATGACTAAAAACTTTCCAAACTTAGAGAAAAACAGTAACTTGCAGATCCAAGAAACACAGCAAATGTTACAAATGATTACACAAGGAGAAACATACTTAGCTACATCATAGTCAAACTGCTGTAATCCAATGTTAAATAGAAAATTTTGAAAGATCACATTACAAAAATGAGAACAGCTATACATGAGAAATAAGGGAGGACAGAAGAAATGAATGACATCTGTAAAGTGCTAAAAAAGATTGTTTAGACCAAACACTATATCCAGCAAAACTATCCTGTAAAAATAAAGGTAAAATAAAAACATTTTCATATTAACAATAAACTTCACCATGGTAAATGCTTAAAGGAAGTTCCACAGGCTGAAGGAAATGATACAGATGCTAACTCAGATTTTCAGGAATTAATGACAAGAGATAGACATGGTAAATGTGGAAAAATATAAAAGATTATATCTATGTGTTATTTATTGCATTCTTTTACTTTTCTGAGCTGGATGCTCTGAAACTGTACTGCAAAAAATATATGTGATAACAATAACATAAGTGGCACATATGGGGTGAGGTGCATTTACACTGTTGCGAGTTCCACAATTTTGCATGGCATAGTACCATATTGACATTATGTAGATTCTAATTAAATTTTGAAGAAAAATTTCTAAAATTAATGCAAGGTATTATAGCTTAAAAGCCAATAGAGGGTTTAAAATGGCATACTAGAACATGTTTCATTAATGCAACAGACGACATATAAAAAGAATTAGAGAAACACAAAACAGGTGAGAAAAATATAAAATAAATAGAAAAATAGTAGACATAATATATGCAGAATGTATATGAGCACTTCAAATGCAAATAAGATAGTCAGACTGAATGAAACAAAACAATCCAACTAGATTATATCTACTGATATGCACTTTAAAAGAAAAGTAGATTGAAAGTAAAAGGATGAAAATATTTCAAATGTAAACAGTGAGCAAGAATAATATGAAATGGCAGTATTAATACCAGAAAATGTAGATTCCAAGAAAAGATGTAATACTGTATATAGTGAAGGACTGTTTGTAACGATAAAAGGTGCAATACATGAGGAAAATATAAAAATTATAAATGTATACATTTCTAAAATCAAATTCATCACAATAGATGCAGCAAAAGCATTTGACAAATTCAGCATTCATTCAAGATAAAAACTATCAGTAAACTAGAAATAGAAGAAAACTTCCTAACCTAATAAAGGTCATCTAGAAAGATCTATAGCTGGCATACTATTTAATGGTGAAAGAGTAAATTATTTCCGCTAAGACTGGGAAAAATGCAAGAGTACTCATTTTCACCACTTTGATTCATCTTTGCACTAGAAGTTTTACACAATACAATAAAGTGAGAAAAATAAGTAAAAGACATATAGAATGTAAAGAAAAATATAAAACTGTTTATTCATAGATGACATGCTTGGGTATGTAGAAAATACTAAGGAATATGTCTTGGAGTCAATAAGTAAGATTAGCATGGTTGCAA
This sequence comes from Cynocephalus volans, assembly GCF_027409185.1. NCBI lineage: Eukaryota > Metazoa > Chordata > Mammalia > Dermoptera > Cynocephalidae > Cynocephalus > Cynocephalus volans. The sequence goes on from NC_084474.1 coordinate 89,189,816, forward strand.
AGTATATGGTTAATATCCAGAAATCAATAATATATTTATGGGGCCGGCCCTGTGGGTCACTTGGGAGAGTGTGGCGCTTGTAGCGCTGAGGCCGCAGGTTTGGACCCTGTATAGGAATGGCTGGTGAGCTCACTGGCTGAGCGTGGTGCAGACAACACTGTGCCCAGGGTTGTGATTCCCTTACCGCTCAAAAAAAAAAAGACAAAACAAAAACAAAAACAACAACAACAATAATAATAATAATAATATATTTATGTACTATCAATAAAAATTTGGAAATAAAATTGTATAAATTTCATTTTTATAGCATAAGAAAATATAAAATAGTTGGAAATAAATTTTAGAAATGTGGTGCAACACAGCTACACAAAAATTGCATAATATTTCTGAGATACAAAATACCTAAATAAATGAATTCATGGATTGAATAACTTGATATTGTTGAGATACTAAATCTCCTCAAATTTATTTACAGATTCAATGCAAACTCTGCCATAATTCCAGCAGGAATTTTTGTAAAAATCGACAAGCTGATTCTAAAATGTATATGGAAATGCAAAAACCCTTGAATAGCCAAAATAATCATGATAAAGACCCAAAATGGAGGATTATCTAGTGTCATAAAGTGTGATATTATTACAGTTATAAGCACATAGAGAACAGAATAAAGATTCCAGAAATAGATTCACACTTACGTGGTCATTTACTTTCTGATGAAATTGCCAATATGATTTAATTCAGGAAAGAAAAGTCCTTTCAACTAATGGTACTGGAGCAAATGCATATTCTTAAGGAAAAATAAGTGAATTTTGGCCCTACCTCACAGGATAAACAAAGTTTAATTTGAGATGGAACTTAAACCTGAAAAAATATGTGTGTGTGTGTGTATATGTATATATATATATATATATAAATAATATAAACTTTAAAAAGCTGAACTATACAATTTCTAGAAGAAAACATAGGAGAATGACTTGGCAACTGAGGAGTAGGTAAAGCTTTCTCAAACAAGTCACAGAAAGCAATAACCATAAAAAATGAGGTTTCAAATTAATTAAAATTTTTTCCTCAAAAAATATGAATGGAGAAGCTACAGATTGGAAAAAAAAGTTTTTTTGAATAATACATCTGACAAAGGACTTGCGTCTAGAGTATGTAATGAACTCTTACAAAGGAATAGGAGGAAGAAAAGGAAACCAGTCCAGAAATGGTCAAAAAACTTGAACAGATTCTTCACAAAGGGATAGGCAGCCAATGAACACATGAAAAGATTCTCAATATCACTAGCTGTTAGGAAAATGCAAATTCAAACTACAAGTTACCAATATAATCCCCACTCAAATGGCTAAAATTAAAAACAAAACAAAACAAAACGATAGCACCAAATATTGGAAAGGATGTGTAGGAATCACACATCTGTTATATTTTTGGTGGAGATGTAAATGGTCTAATTCCTTTGGGGAAAGTTGGAACAGTTTCCTATATTACATATTTACATAGCAATTTCACTCCTATTTACCTAAGAGACCTTTAAAACTATGTGCACAAAATTACTTGAAAAAAATATTCACACCAGCTTTATTTGCAGTAGCCCAAACCAAGAAATAACCCTAGTACCCACTAACAAAGGAATGGATATACAGTTTTTATTATTTTTACGTGAAGGAATAACATCTAGTAATAAAAAGGAACAAACTAGTGAGCTAGCAACAATATGGATGAAATTTTGAGTCATTACAATTAGTGAAATAAGCCACACACAAAAGAGTGTATTCTGTATGGTTAATTTTACCTGTTCTGGAACTTCACATTAACACAATCAATTGGTGAAAAAATGAGAAAAGTAGTTGCCCTTCTGGGGGAGGAAGGATTGACTGGGAAGAGACATCACGAAAAATGTGTATATCATAGACAGGGATGCATTATTTGAGGGACACATTTGTTAAGATTAAATACTTTCATGAATTTCAATGTATGAAAAGTTTACTTCAAAAACATTACAAAGTGATAATATGCACAATAATATAACATTCCCTTTTAATACTCAACCAGCATAAAGAATGTGCTAAGAAAATATTATCAAAATTGCCCACTTCGAATTAGAACACTTAAATATGAGAAGAACAAATACTTTTAAAAATTAGTCAATTATTAACCCCCAAAAGGTGTCAAGACCAAACAGATTTATAAGCAATTACTATCCATCATTAAAAATATTTTGTATCCCCATTACACAACCTTTTCCAGAACAAAAAAGATGACAAGTTTCAGTGCATATTTTACAAGGCTTTTAAAACTTTAATGCCCAAAGTGGAATAAAATAGAAAGTGAATGCAAGCAAATCTAACTTATAAATTCAATTTCATAAATTCCAATTAGAAATCAGAAGCTTTCATGATTTTAGTCTAAATGGTATAAATAAATGCTATTAATTTGTAATACATTTAAAACAAAATGACCAACATTTTAGATAAACTCATGAGTTTTTTTTAAATTTAAGTATTACTTCAACAAAATGCAATTACATTTATAAGCACAGTTTAATGTCATCATATTTAATGAGATTTGTGTTGCAATTGCTATGATAGAATTGTTAGAAATATTAAATATTAGAATTCAGAAGGTATTCACTATTGGTGTTATTATTGTCATTTTTCTAAACTCGTGACATATCAGAATTCCATTGCTTTTTGTTTATTTAATATTTGCAGCTGAAAATTACCATCACGGCAGGGCATTTTTTGCTAAACACTATTGAAGGTTTCAATATTTTCCCCAAGAACTTTGTAATCTTTCTATATTTAAATATATATTTTATATTTATTATTTGTCTTTGATGTTTTATCTGCTTGGAATATAAAAATGTTTTTCTTTAATTTTTTTATGTGATATCCCTGAACATCCTGCCTAAATTAGCCCCTCTCTATATCTTTATACTCTGTCCCCTTATTTTGCTTTTTATTTGCTCTTGTGGTTGTTTATTATATTCACCATTAACTGGGACTTTTTTATTTTACAATTTGTTTATCTGTGTCTCCCAATAGAATATAATCTGTATAACATGTCGAGATTTTACTCGTTTGACTTCACTGTTATATCCCTGATAGATAAAATCGTTGCTGACACATAGTAGTTGATTAATGAATATTCACTGAAAGAACTAATGATTTGAACATTCTACCAGTAACTTTAGTTACTCTTAAATTTCTGCATCTTCTGTGATATCTACAATTATTTTTTTGCAGTTGTTTACATTATACTTTTTTTATGGTTTGCAGAGATTTATTACAATTGAAAGATATCTAATTTTCTATTCCACGAGCTTCCATTCAGCTGCCTGTCAAGGGGTAAGTTGCATGCTTGCTGTAATCATAAAAACCCTGATGCTTTCAGGATAACAAGATCTATCTGCACCTCTCCAAACATAAATTCTCACTCCTTTTGCCTTAAACTTGTTGCTGCAGGTATTGCAGGCAAGCAGACTCTTCATACCTTTATTTAAAAGGTTGCCAAAATCTGCACCCAAGTCTTCCACAGATAAAATGTATAACAAGTAGTAAAAAAATAAAGCTGACAAACAACTCAGACTCTACACCTAAGGAATTAGAGTGGTTTTACAATAGCCAAAGATGAATTTTCTCACCCCAAAGCTAACAAATGCCTGGAATCATATATCGTATTTGTCAAATGACTAAAATATAAAAGTTCATAGAAAAAGTCTTATTATCTTTGAATTCTATTTTTCCATGAACTTTTTGAAGTACCCTTGTATGGCAATAGTTAAAGGTAGACTAAGGTTTAGTATCTGGACAACGATGGCCCCCAATGTTAAACAGAAAGGAGTGTTTGGGTGGGGATTAGTATTATTTATCAGATCACTACAATATATATATATATATATATTTATTTATTTATTTATTTATATTTGGTCCTTTCTAGGAAAGTTCAAACACTAACTCACAATATGAATACTTAGATAATGATTATCTCTGCATTAATAATACAATCTAGAAATGTGTTAAAAAAGCATAAAAGATCAAACACAAACAAAAAGATTTTAATTGCAAAAATTTAGTGATGACTCAATATTAGAAAATATATCAATGCATTTCATCTCCTTAAAATGTTATAGGAGAAAAGCAAAATATGCTTATCTAACAACACTCAGAAAAACACACCTGAGTAAATGAAGAAATCTACTTAGTCCAAGTATGACAAGATTTAATATTATAATGACCTTCTTCCTCCTTAAATTGATCTATGCATCCAAACTAATTTATTCAGATCCCAACAGGACTTTCCATAGAGTGTCAAAGTGTTTCTAAAATTTGTAAGGGAGAGAAAATGTATAAGAATATAACAGGCTAACTAACATTAAAAAAAAGAAATGATATTGATATGAATTACATATAAACAGATCATTAGAACAGAAAAGAGAGTTTGTAAATAAATTAATGCTCATTTGAAAATTCAGCTAATGAAATAAAGTTGACATTTCAGAGGGAGACAACTGTTATACAACCCTAAGGCCTGAAGTCCACACTGAGGTTCCTGTGAATGGTGCCCCTAGCAAGGAGGGCATGCATTACCTGCAAGGTCATACAGGGAAGCTCTGTCTTCCAGCTCCTTAGAAGTGAAGATGAATCAATGGATAGTGTGGGAACATTTAGCCGTACATTTGGGGAACAAATGAAATTGATCACAACTTCATACATTTACAGAAATAAATAACAGATGGATCAAAGAACTCAGTCTTAAAAAAGAACTTCAAATTGTTAAAAATTATATGAGAATATGGTTATAATGTTAGTGTACGAAAAGTGTCTTCAAAAAGTCACAAAAAGCAAAACCAATAAAGAAAAAGATTTTAAAAATTCACTGAATCAATATTAACTTCATTTGGAAAAAAAAAATCTCATAGACACATACTAAAGGACAAATAAAATAATGAGGAAAATACATACTGGAATATATGAAATTGTCTAAAATATATACAGAATGTCTTCAGATAAATTTGAAAAACATATATCTTTAAAAAGTTCCACTATTTAAACATGCTTTCAATTGAGAGCAAATAAAAATTTCAAATAAAAATAAAAGATACTTAATCTAAATACTAATTAGAAAAATTAAAATTATCAAGTAGCTTTTTTAAAAAAAAGGTTTGGCTTTTTAAAAATTAAATTATGTCAGTTCTTGATAAGTTGATTTTATGTATACATACTCACACACATACATGAATATGTGCATATATATACATATATATGTAGTCTCATTAAATGGTAGTGGGATTATAACTTGATAAAGCATCACCTTATATTTTCATTAAAAGTAGAAGGTTTAAATTAACTACCATTAATTTATATATCAAAAAAACCTCTAGAATGTGAATTATAGCTCTATGTACTAACCAGAAATATTTCAAAACTTAATGTCCTTGATAGAAAATTGCAAACAAAAATTATATTATATTATGCAATTAAATGAAGTACATTGATTCAAGAAACACACATGTAGTATATTTATATGTATTATACAAATGTAATATTTATTACATATATTTTATATATATGCTCATACAGTCATGTGTCACTTAACGACAGGGGTACGTTCTTGAGAAATGCTATGATAGGGTATTTCATCATTGTGTCAACATCACAGAATGCACTTACACGGACATAGATGGTGTAGCCGGCTACATACCTGTGTTCATGGTATAGCCCCCATCGTATGTGCAGTTCATTGTTGACCAAAATGTTGTTATGCAGTGCACGACTGTACGTACATACTCATTTTTGTTTTGAAAGGTGAATGTGTGCAAGGGGAACATTCACTATATCCACACCATTTAAAGTGCTTTATGTGCAATATTATTCTGAAGGAATTTATATAATTTTAAATATATAATATAAAATTAAATTATGTGATTACTATGTGAAATACCTTTAATTTTTCTGTAACTTCAGAATTTGATTTTTTTTTTTGCTTTATTACTAAATTACATTTTAAATCAATCTAATTCTTCATTAATATTTTTTTTCTGCCTTTCAATAGGCAGGGTCTGCCAGAATGCAGACAGGCCACCAGTGCTGCCTCTGGGTTGGTATTTCTATTAAGTCAGGAATGGAAAGGCTGAAGCTGGTCTCCCCTTCCTGCCAGTGTCCTAATAATGCTTCCTCTACCTGCATGTTTTTGCACAGGGCATTGTCCCTTCCAGTGCCAAGAAAAAGGCTTATGAATTAAGTGTCTATTAAGTGAACTTCACTCTGAATTACTTTGAAAAATTGCTTTTATAAATTTGATTCAAGCTCTTCTGGGTTGTGCATATTTTGTGCTTAGAGGAAATTATACATTTACCATTTTGCACTTCCTCACACACCATCTTCATGTACCTGTGAAACTCATTTTAGCCTCTGCCGTTCACATGCCATGTGGTTCCTGACATGAAATAAAGTAGTAATGCTTTATATTTTATACTGTAAATAATTGATGATGTTATCCTATGCACTCTAAGTGATATAAGCCTTAAACTTTTGGCTGTTCTTCAGAACAAGCCATGTCTCTCTCTCCCTTATATTTGCAAAGATTCCAAGGGACAGGAAAACAAAAGAGCAAGTGTGATAAAAGTTATGTGTTTTTACTTGACAATTAATTATTAATGTTCTGTTGCAGATGTGTGTGAACCTGGCTCCTGAGTTGCTCAAAACTTTGCCATGGTTCGTGAGCCCCACAATTTAATATTAGATTTTCCTTCTGGAGCCTTTTGTTCTCAGTTACAAAACTCCAAACAGTATGCACATATTTTCCAGAATGAGGACCCTGCCTCACCCACTTTTTTCTCTCTGATCAAATATACGGCCTGTCAACGGTACCTTATTTTGCTTAGTTTCATGCATTTAATGTTTGGCTCGTAGCATGGGGAATAGAAGAAGAAAGAGGCTAAGGCCACTAGGACCAGACAGGAGAGAGAACATGGATTACATTTTTGCAACAAAATTTTGATTAAACTTCAGTTGCCAAGGAAAATCATTTGTGAAGTTTGTAGCTAATTTTTCAATAATTTAAAAAGATCAAAGGTAAATATAACACTATTACATTGCTAGCTACCCCACCATCTACTCCATCCCACATGCCCCATGTCTCTACCTAACACTGCACACTCACACATGCATAAGTACACCAACTCCCACTGACACATCTATACACACTTAAATACCACAAACGCTCCCACCCTCAGACACACACGCATTCCTCCTCACCCACCATTGACACATTTGCATATATTTGCAAACCCACCAATGCACATCTCACATCCCCACAAACTTAAGCACACATAAATGCCACCCAGTGTTTTGAACCAATTGTGACCACAGTGATCCCACAGAAGTTACTCTTGTCAGGCACAGGCCAAAGGAAAGAGAGTAGTGGTATCTTGGCAAAGGATGACAGAATGAAGAGAAAAAGGAAAAAAGAAGTTTTTCTTTCAGCCTTTCCCAGATCCCAATCATTTCCCAATGCACATTGTCTGGATTTAATTGCAGTGCAGAGATGTCCCCATCAGGGGAGTAATTGTGGTGCCATGTAGGTTTTCTCAGCCCTTGCAAGAAAAGGAGGTGTCCTCAGCCCTGAGCTGTTGCTGTTCAGCTTCTCAAGTCTGTAACATCAGAGGTCAGAGTCTGCACTCCTAACCACAGCACTGCACAGCCTCCCAAGCAAAACTGCTTCTACGACAGCCTTCTTCAAACTTTACCTGGACACAAAACTTCATTCTCTGGACTCAGTAACCTTCACTATTTTCATGGCAGTTCTAATATTTACCACTGTTTTTCCTTTTGCAGTGGAGTCTTCAGTTCTGTATAGGGTTGCCAGATAAAATACGACACATCTAAATTTGCATTTTAGATAGAGAATTAATATTTATTTAGTATAAGCATGACCCCAAAAATAAATGGGACAAACACATTTTATTTTAAAAAGTTATTTATTTGAAATTTAAATGAACTGGGAGGATTAAATTTTTATTTGCTAAATCTCACCACCGTAACACTACATGAGAAACAGGATAAAGGAGAAAATAGCAAAAATATAGTTAAAATTAACATGAAGTACAAAATGCAAAAAAAAGCCGAAAGAAAAAAAAGTAATTAAAACAAGATATGAATTAAACTGGGAAGCACATCTAGCACCTAGGTCACAGTATCTAATAACCTTCTCCAATCCAAATAACCAGTACTCCTTGGAGAAATGGCTGACTTATGACTGGGCGTAAAATAAACAAGATGAGCCTGGAGCATCTTGTAGTACCAGAAAGTAAAAGGCGCTAAAACAAAAACAAACAGATAAAAAAAACTCACAATGAGGAGGTATGTCAAAGAGATATAGAAACCATCTAAAGAGTTCCAGTGGTCAAACTTGGGACAATTTGTCAACAAAATAAAGAAGTTTAAATTATAATACAAAATAAATATCTGAGTCTATACTGATATAAAAGTATGAATGAATGAATATGTAACAAGAGACATCTTCCATGCAGAATTCCAAATAATTTATGTAGACCCTCAAGAAGGTGGAGTATAACCCAGACCATGCCTTAAGTGTGGGATGCACATAATGACTTCCTTTCAAAGAGTATGGTATAGAATGGGGGACAATAAAGGGTACCTTTGTAGTTAGAAGCACCCTTAGCCAGATGCTCAAGGTCAACAACAGTGATAAGCCATGCTAATAGTATGCACCACTGACATAATCTGATGAGAGTGGTACTATCTTCACAGAGAGTTATTCTACAAAATATTGACCAGTCCTCCTCAAAACTGTCAAGGTCATCTAAAGCAAGGAAAATCTCAGAACTGTCATAATAGCCCAGAGTAGCCTAAGAAGACATGACACAATGACTGAATGTAATGTGGCATCTTGGTTGGAATCCCAAAACAGGAAAAAGACATTAGGAAAAAAAAAAAAAAAAAAACCAAACAAACAAGGAATTCGGAATAAAGTACCGACTTTATATAATAATCATGTACCAATATTGGTGATTGTAACAATACTATTAATTGTAACAAAGGTATCAAATATAACAACCATGACAGAAATAGAGGAAACTGAGTGTGGTGTATATGGGTATTCTGTATAATCTTCATAATTTTTCTGTAAACTACTCTAAAAAATAAAGTTCAATAAAAAATTAAACTGCAAGTAGGCAGTCAAGGAAGATCTAATTACAAAAACTCTTCCTCTCCAAAAGGGCTTTTTAGAATAACAAAAAGCCAACCTAAGAACACTCAACCTGTTTGGGAGAGCTTTGCATGAGATTTTGCTAATGACAAGGGAAGAAAGAAATCTCTGATCTGTTCTTGCTAACACCAGGGCTCTGACCTGCTCAAATGGTAAAACCAAGTATTGGTGTTCTCCCATGCTCTGCCTTCAACCCTCCATCTTGGATAAATACAATGTAGATAGGGCATGGGTGGTTTTAGGACTTGTGATATAATTATGGCCAAGGAACATGGAATGCCCAAATAGCCTCCTCTCTATGAGGTTCCAATAGAGGTTAAACATACAAATACTTACAAGGAAGAATCAAAATGCTTCTTTACTGAAAGATGCACCAAAACTTAAATTATGATTTAGACCTCTTATAAAGTATGGTATGTGTGATATGGTGTAAGCTTCTGATATGTCTGTCTATTTCTCCTATCAGTCTGAGACTTGTGAATTGTCATCATCTTGGTTATAAAATGAAGGAAGGAAGTAGAGGGGGAATTAAAGCAAAATGATTATGCTTCAGGGAGACAAAGTCTTAGCTCAACTATCTACCTGGCTGCCTAGAACAAGAGAGGTGCTGAGAAATGGTGGAGGTAGAGGCAGAGCTAAACTGTCTTTTCTTGTTCTTTAAGACCAGGTAATTCTGCCATCTACTGGACACCATCCAGTGAGGGTTTCAGACTTTCACCAAGCCAAATAGAAATTTCTACCCTGGGGGTTACCTACGAGGATGGGAGCAGAGGCATTTTTCTATTTTTCCAATAAATTGGGAGAAAAACAGGCTGTACTCACAAAGAGTTACACATTCCTTTGAGTTTAGATTCTTTATTTTTAGTTGAAAGAAGTCTGTGCTCCTCTCTTGGTTAACTCTGGGATTATAGACACAGAAAGGATTCTGAGAATCTCTTCTGTGTGAGGGAATAACTAATATTTGGGCCATAACTATTTGAAATGGGAAGAGTCACAAGATGGAAAAAGGCAATAGGTGGAACCAGATTCAATCAAAATAGACACTTTGGCAATGAATTGACCTGAAAGGAGGCACAGAACAAATACGAATTAATGCCTTGTTCGGATAAGTCTTATCAAGTATGTTGTTCCCATACTTTGGGCATAAAATCAATTGTTTTACTCTTTTGGCCCTTATCTATATAATGAGCAGATTATATTAGTTGATACCTTTCAGCCCTGAATAAAGTATTCCATGGGACACTTGTACAACTGTACGGATCAAAGTGTCAAAGGCTTTTAGTGTAAGTACTGGATCCAATTTAGAAAGGGACAGTTAGGATTGCTGGATCCATTTAATGTAACTCCAGTCTAGAGCAGAGTATATTGCAGCGTGGAAGACCATCTAGTACATGAGGGATGGAGATTAGTGCACCAGCTCACCAGGGAACCATAAAAACATAACCAGGCTGCCTCTGGGACTGTGGTACTCAGAATGCTTCTGGCTGAAAGTAAGAAAATAACTGAATAAATGGGACTTAAAACAGCACAGTTTGTTATTATTTTTTAATCAGATAACTAGAAGCCCAGAGATTTGGTTCACAGCTCAAAGGTACCATAAAATTCCCAGTCTTTTCTCATTTTTCTTCTTTTTTTAATCTGCCTCCTTAGTCTCACAGCAATGTCTCACCACATGATTGTAAAATAGTTGTGGCAGCCCCAGGAATTAGGTCTTCATGTGATAATGTTTATATTAGGAAGATAGGGGCATGCTCTCCCCTGGCACCTGTCTCTTTTAATGAGGAAGGCAAGTATTGTCTGGAAGCCCATAACCAGCTCCAGGAGACTTCTCTGGTGTCTCATTCACCAATAGGGAGTACCCAATAAATGAAGAAGAAATAACAAAATTAGAATATGACTACTTTGTAATTCCTAAGGAATGAATAAATTTTGCTAATAAACATCAGTGTCTGTGAACATCACTGTAAGAGAAGCAATCAGATATTGTATGCCTCCTGCTAGATGGAGTCTTGCTAAAGAGATCAAAATTGATCAAGCTTTTAGATCCAATTATCTATTTGCAGAGAATACAGAAAACAGTGGAGCATTATAAACTATACAACAGGGATACAATCAGTAAAATCCACACTCTGGAAAAGTCTACCAGGAAAATAACCAAATTTCTTTAACAAATAAATTAGAGAAATTAAAATTAAACAGATGGCCATAGGTCTATTTTAATCTATGGATTATTTTAATTCATAGATTAACAAATATTAACAATGTATGAACCGTATTTGAATTTGGGATTAAAACAACAAATCCTGAAGATAAAAAAAAATAAAAATAAAAAGAGGTTATTGTCAATTTCAGACTATTTTAGGGATCATTTCTGCCAGCAAGGAAAACGGGTGAACATCAGTGTTTGCCCGGTGTCTAATGATCCATCTCACTGAAATGGGAAGTTTCTACATATGTTGTCATACAATCAAAAAGTTATTTCCAAACAGACACATTTTAAGGTTACTTGATATTTTCACAGACACTGTTTATTTGCTTCCTACCTTCCATTTCCCACTGGGATTAGTTTCAGAAGAGCCAACTGTTATAGAAGTATTTTTGGTCCAGAGCTATTCAAGGAAGTGTTCAGAATCACTTGAGAGAGTTTGTTCTCACGAGGCAGACTGCACAAATCTTACGGGTCCCACAGACACCGAAGGCAGCAATCCACCCTCATTTATGGAATTCACTTACACTCCTTCATCTTGACTAAGCTGAGCTCTTTCACTAATGATCCAGATAGCATTTGACATGCTATAGCCCTTTATAAACATTTTTTTTCTCATGTAAGTTCCCCAAACTATGTAAAGGAAGTGACTGAGGAGACTAGAACATTACATGTTATTGAGCATTTTCTCGGTGATTTGTTGATATTTATTTCCTTAATTTGTAACAGCCCTGGCTAGTAGGTCTCTCCTCTTCATTTTACAGATTGGGCAAGTCGAAACTAACAGATGAGGATAAACCAGGGCCTCATGATAATGAAGTGCTCGACCTCAAAGAGTAAGTATCATGTGATATAAGGATGCGGGTTAGGTGCTTTGTAGGTATTATTTGAATATGAATCAAGTGGTATTAGCTACAGATTGTTGAAAGAAAAAGATAAAATCGAAAAAGATAAAATCAAAAAACTTTAAAAAAAGTCCATGCCAGCCTTATGGAAATATCACATGTCAACCCAACTCTTCATTTGTTTGCTACGAGGATCTTCCCATCACAATGCAGCTTCCTCCAGGAACCCGCTCCTTACCAGCCATGCACCCAGAACTATGGTGGGCACCACGGGGGAAGCAGAAGTGGCATGAAGCATAGTTTGTAACATCAAAACACACATGAAACAAAGATGCTGAACCCCAAGAGGAGTGCAATCTAATTGCCAAAAGAAAGATGCAGATGGGGGCTCACTACCCTGTTAAGATAGCGATAACTAGAATTTTACAAAAAGTGGACTTAGTTTACAGTAAAATGAAGGAATAGAATGAAGTGCATGATCATCTCAGAAGTAAATTCCATTTCACCTTCCACCACAAGCTAGCTGTGCACCATGAGCAAGTCGTCTACCCTCCTTAAGCCTCTATTTCTTCATAATAAATTGTGCATAATTATATCTACCAAGTATGGCTATATATGTGCTCTGTCCTTTTGTTTTGCTCTGTGTGCTCCCTAACATCCAAATTTCAAGCTTATTTCTCTTAGTGGACTGGGAGCTACCTGGGAGCAAGTGCTGTGTCAGAACAATTCTCTTTTATTCCTATTATCAACTCACACACATACATAGTAAGTGCTTAAAAGTATTTATGCAGTGTAGGACAGAATTACAATCTATTTTTGTACAAGTTACTAAAACTCTTTAATCTTTGTTTTTTTTTCTGTAAAAAATAAAGTAATAATTCAATGGATATGAAAATAACTACAAATGGCATCAATATTAGGCGATAATAATTACTAAACTATTTTTGTGTATAAAACTACTTTCTTAATTGGTAAAGGGACACAAAAATCAACTACATTGTATGTGATAATTTAAAATTTTAAAAAACAACTACTTTCTTGAAAGTGCAACATGGAAACTACAACAATAGAATGTCTCTTCTAAAATGTTCCTTTCATACACTGACTGCAGTCACTAGACTCTACTCAATTCAGTCTTGACCTGCATCTTTCGTCTTTCAACATTATGTATATTAGCTGTAGACACTTCCAAATTGAGGAACTTCTCTTCTATGTCTACTTTGCTGAGAGTTTTTAATCAGGAAACTATATTGGATTGTATCCAATGCTTTTTCTGTTTTCCCTGAGATGATCACGTTAATTTTTTTAGTTTGCTAAGTTCAATATGGCCCATTACAATAACTGGATTTGAAATGGTAAAGCCACCTACCATGCATGCTCAGGATAAAATGGAGTAGATTGTGAGACATTTATATATATCTGTATCTATAATCTATATCTATATCATCTATATATAAATGGATTGTATTTGCTGATTTGAAAAAAAAATGCATCTATATTCATGAAAGATATTTGTGTATTTTTTTTGCTTGCAGTATCTTTGTCTGATTTTGTTTTAGGATAGTCCTGGTCTCATAGAGTGAGTTTGAAAATATTCCCTTCACTTCAGTTTTTGGGAAGAATTTATGTAGAATTAGTATTAACTCTTTATTAAATGTTTAGTAGATTATATCAGTGAAACCAGGTGGGCCAGGAGTTTTCTCTCTGGGAAAGATTGTGACTAGAGGGATAGTCATACTATCTTTTTGTTCTTGAATGAGCTCTTATAGTTTGTGTTTCTCCAGGGAATTTGCCAATATTCTCTAAGTGCTTATTGGCACAATGTTTGTAGCATTACCATATCATTTTTACAATATTTGTAGAATATGTAGTTATGTTACCTTTCTAGTCTTTAATACTGGTGATTTATGTCTTTTATTTTTTCCTTATCATTCTGGTTAAGCGTTTATCATTTTGATTGTTTTTGTTTTTGTTTTTTTAAAGAAAGAACCAGCTTTTTGGCTTGCTTTGCTTTACTCATTTTTTATTTTCTATTTCATTTCTATTTTGATCACTGACGCAATATCTAGTATTCCTTTTCTTCTGTTTACTTTTGATTCTATTTGCTCTCATTCTGTTAGTTTCTTTAGGAGGAAGTTGAGAGCATTGATTAAGAGCTTTCTTTCTTTGTTACAAAAGTGTATCTTACTTTGTAACATAGTTTTCAATCTCTCTCTAAATACTGCTTTAGCAGCATCTCACAGATTTTAATGTTTTTTCCTTTTCTTTCTAAAATTTTTATTCAGTTTAAAACATTTTCTTATTTATCTTTTGATTTTTTCTTTGATCTATGAATTATTTAAAATTTTGTTATTTAAATTCCAAATATTTGGAATATTCAGGAATATTTTCCTCTTTTTTTTTTTTTTTTTTTGGAGATGACTGGTAAGGGGATCTTAACCCTTGACTTGCTGTTGTCAGCACCACACTCCCAAGTGAGCTAACCGGCCATCCCTATATGGAATCCGAACCCGTAGCCTTAGTGTTATCAGCACCACACTCTCCTGAGTGAGCCACGGGCCGGCCCCTTCCTCTTGATTTTTAATTTAATTCTATTGTGGTCAGAAAACAGACTTCATTTAATTTGAATTATTTTAAATTTATTAAGACATTTTATGACTGAGAATATGTAATTGCTTGGTAAACATTTTGTATACACTTGAAAAACATCTTTATCCTGCTATTCTTGTGTGGGGTATCTTATAAATATCAATTAAGTCAAATTGATTAATAGCATTGTGCAAGTCTTCTATATCACCAGTGAGTTTCTACTACTTAGTGTACTAGTTATGGAGAAAGATGTATTGAAATCTCTGATTACAATTATTGATTGGTCTAAAACTAGACCATCTCCTTGTAGTTCTGAAATATTTTGCTTTGTGTGTTTTGTTTTGAGGAATATAAGCGTTTAAGATTGTTATGTTCACTGGACACATTGACTTCTTTAACATTATAATCGGATTATCTTTATTGCTCTGCAATCTAGTTTCTTTGCTATTAACATCACCTTGCCAATTTTCTTTTGATCCGTATTATCTTCTTTTATCTAATTTGTGCCTTTATATTTAAAATGTGTTTCTTGAGGGCAGCATATAGTTTGGTCTCTTTAAAATTTAACCTGATAATCTCTGCCTTTTCATTAGGTGTTTGGACTGTTTATTTTCTGTGACTATTGGTAGAGTTAATTTTAAGTTATTCTTCTTACTACAGGTTGAGTATTCCTAATCCGAAAATCTAAAATTTGAAATGTTACAAAATCTGTCACATTTTGAGCACCAACATGATACGCAAAAAATGTGCTCATTGGAACATTTTGGATTTCAGAATTTCAGATTAGAGATGCTCAATCGGTAGGTATTCTACAATAATTCCAGAATCCAAAAATTCTGAATTTTGAAACACCTCTGGTTCCAAGCTTTTCATATAAGAGATTCTCAACCTGCATTTATTTTCAATTTTGTGTTCTTTGATAATCAAATGAAAAATTTTGGTCCTTATTTCTTCAAATGTTTTCTCCTCCTCCTTTTCTTCAGTGACTCCAATTCCATGTATGTTAATGTTCCTTCAAGTTTTCCCACAGCTCACTGCTGTTATTATCATTTTTTTAAATTCTTTTTTTCTGTGCTTTATTTTAGATAGTTTCTGTTTCTATGCCTTCAAGTTCACCAATATTTCCTTCTGCAGTGCCTGTTCTGCCAATAATCTTGTCCAGTGTATACTTCATCTCAGAAATTTCAATCACCTTCTCTAGATGTTCCATTTGCAACTACTATATACATTTCTTAGCTCTATTTAACTTTCTGAACTTATAAAATAGAGATATAATAAGTATTTTAATGTCATCTGATAATTCTAATACCTGTGTCATGTTTAATTATGTTTTAATTGACAGTTTTATCTTACTATTATGAGTTGAATTTGCCAGCTTTTTTTTTTTTTCTTTCTCTTTTTTTGGCCTGGTAATATTTCCTTAGATGCCAGATAGTGTGGGCCTTACGTTGTTAAGTGGTGCATATTTTTGTATTTCATCAAATATTCTTGATCTTTGTTCTTAGAGAATAGACAGTTATCAGGAAGTGATTTGATCCTGTTTGGTCTTGGTTTTAATATTTCTTAGACAATATTAGAGCTGGGTTTAGTCTACAGTTAATATTCCCCACTCCTTTGGTAAGACTCTCTGAATATTCTACCCAGTATCCATCAGCTATGCGATTTTCTTCTCTAGCTTAGGGAAACAGGGACTGTTTCCACCCTGGGTGAGCCCTAGGTCACCACTCCCATGAATTCCTTCTGAGGTGTTTCCCACAGCCTTAGGTAGTTTCCTCACACCAATGCTCCCATCAACATTTAGCTGGACAAATCGAGAATGTTCTGCATATTTCTTAACTGTTCTTCCCTCCAGTGCACTACCCTGTAAACTCCGTTCACCTTGATCCTTTGCAGCTGTCATTATTCTTTCATGTTCCTGCTTGTTTGGAAGCAGTGAGAGACAGAGGTTCTGGCAAGTTCCAGTTTGTCTTTAAATTTTCTTGCCCTAAGTCAAGCTCTCCTTTTTAAATGCCAGGCCTGCTGACTGAGAAGAAACCACCAGATAAGTCTTTCTAAACTCAGAGAAGCAGCAGCAATATAGGTTTCTATCTTAACCCATTCGTAGTTTCACTACAGAAAATGGACATGTGTGGCTTCCTGCAGTCTTTAATTTCATCACCCATTCCTGGATCGTTTAGTACTACTTTAAAATTACTTTCTGGCCTTTACTTCCCCAGCTCTTTCTACAATTGTATAATGTTTAATTTCTATATTAAATTATTTATAACATAATAACTATTCTGCTTCTCTGAATAGACCCTTGCCGATTCAGTTATTAGTAAGAAATGTTTCCAGGGCAACATAATTTAAAGGTGAGAATTTGGAACCGGTTTTCTGACTTTAGTATATTTAAAGGCTCTGCTGTCCATGTTACCAGTGACAAAAGGACACCGAAAGTCTGTGACAGCATACTGTGACAGAGTGGTTATATCAATTATTTCCTCTGAAATTACAAAGTGTTCATAGGAGGCAAATGTCTGGTTGACCAAGGATTTGCTACCATAAAACATTTTAGGCAGAATAAGTAGTAATAACGGAGTTATTGGTTGCTTCTCGGTGAAGAACTTGGGGTAAGAACATGTTTAACTCAGATTTTTAAATCCTAAAATCAACCTTTGGTTAAGGGACCAAAAAGTTTTTTGGGCTGTCCTTCCTTAAGTTAATTCTGTATCTTCTATTCATAGGACTGAGATTTTCTGAAAACAAAACCCAAAGTCTCATCCTTTGGGTGGGTGGCAGCTGAATTACTACACAGGTAACACAGATTACATTATAATTATAAAACAGATTAAATTCATCCCTTCTCAGGATTTCTTATATTAAAGTTAGGGCATTGTTTGAAAAAAAAAAAAAAAACTCTGAAGATCAGTGTAGCAATGTATGGACAGATCCTGATAACCTAAAGACATTTTAACCTTAAGTTTTAGCAAGCCTCTTTGCTTGTAGAAATAAACACTTTTCCATCTTTTAGGCCAATCTTTTCTTGCTTAAAAAACCTGTCATGGCATCTTCTGAGAGAGTAGTCTGGCAGGGAATTGTTAATCCTCCTCAGCCACCTTCTTCTATCACCTCTCGTTACTTCTACATCTATAAGACTCAATTCTGGATGTACCCCAGAGGGTGAGGTACAAAGTATGAGAAACAAACACAGCAAAAGAATTACACAATCTTGTCAATTTATATGAAAAGACAAGAGGGATTGTGTGAGAATGGATTCTAAATCTGTTGGATCAGGGAGAAGGAATAAAATATTTATCAGGCTAATTTAATGATACAGGTGCACTGAGCATAAATCTGGAAACGATGTGTTCATTTCAGTGACTGGCAATGGCTCTTAGACTTTGCTTTCTTACTTTGTTGATTGCAATCTGAACCCAAAGTTGGTTCTCACAAAATGAATTTCAAATGCCAGAACTTTCTTGATCACTGTATAGGAAGGTATGCAAAGATTTAGAGAGGCCAACTGTAGGGCCATGGAGGACACAGCCAGCCTACTTCACCAATTGATCTCTCAAAGCCCTTCACTGAGGCTTCGAGAGACACATTATAAGTTATTTTTTTAATATCTATATTTATTTATTTTATCTTGGCAGTAAACTGGGAGCTTCTGGATCATTACACCATTATTTAATCATATAATATTTATCCTGTGTTGGTTATCCATGCCCATGTTTTTCCTGAGATGGGGTGACGAGGGCAGATATTGCTCTGCATGTACAGGTTGGACCCATAGGAGAGAAACGTTGAAATTATGAAACTTGGAGCTTACATAAGAGCTGCGACACATCTACCCTTCCTCCCCTCCAGAGAAAGGGAGACAGACCTTGCTGTTAGATGTAAATAAGTCCTCTCTGCAGAGAGTAGAGAAACTTCCCTATTTAAGAATGTGTTTAGTGATGGGGTTTATGAGAAATGTTTTCTTACCTTTGGAATGACGGCACATGGCTATATCGAAAAGGGAACAAGTGCTTTCAGATCTGTCACCCCTACAATGAGAACATCAAATGGCTCTGGGGAAATAAGAAGGGATTCCCCTGCTTCCCAGCATGTCCATTTTTATTGTTCAGAAAGATATGACCATGTGAGAACATAAAAACAGTGGCATTGTTTTTTGACACATTTTATGAAGAGCTCTGTAGTTGTTACTCTCACCAGGCTAGTTATAACAGTAGGAAACGCTGCCTTCAACCTGGGCAGTCTGCATTCAGCAGGGATGGTGAAATTCTACAGAGGCCAAATGGTGTCCTTAACAGCCAGAGTAGGGTGGGCATGGTTACCATAATAGGCAGAAGAGACTATATGACATGGTAATTAAAATGGTTTGACCATAGAGGTCTCTGGTATTGACTAGTTGATCTTAATGTCTCTGGATAAAAATTAGTGGGCAGCTTACTAATGTTTTGCTTAATTTGGATGAGTGGAACATCTCAAGGTGCAATAAGCAGGTTGCTCATTTTGCCTCAGGACAGATGACCAGAGGTATGGATTGACACTAATTCCTAGTCAGTGGCTAATGGTTTGACTGAATGCCATAGACTAGAAACATGCAATTGGAAAATTGATATGAAGAAGCGAGGAAGAAATTTTTACATAAGCTTTTCTAAATATAGACAAAATGTAAAGATATTTATGTCTGCCAATGATCTCGGAAGAAGTTTAATCATCATTGGACATGTTGACCCATCCTGCCAGTCAATCTCTTTTCGCAGCCACACCTATCCTTACACAATGCGCTTATGGACAAAATGGAAATGGCAACAAAAAAGGAGGTTGTACATGTGCTCAGCAACACAGTCTCCACTTTTCAAAGATGATCTGGCTCCATCCACTGCTGAGTGGCCAGCCTGCTAACATCATAGACCAACCCATTCTCCAGAGGAATCCTGAGGGCAGGATGATTATATTCGCCCATGTCCATCATGAGTGAGGCAGGAGTTTATTTCCACTAGAATGGGCACTTACTCTGCACAAAATGCTCTGCCCAAACTGCCATCTTTGGATTCACACAATGCCCTATTTATTATCATGGTATTCCACATAAAATTCCTCATGATCAAGGAAACCATTTTACAGAACATGGAGTGCAAAATGATGAAATTTTGCTCATGGAATTCACTAGTTTTTGATGTCACCCATCACATAAAAACAGAGGGCCTGAGAGAAAAATTGAATGCCTTTCTGGAGGTTCAGTTACAGCACCAGCTGAATACAGTGACTTATGGAGTGGTGCGATATTCTTTAGATGCACATATGCTCTACATCAACCAGAAATATATAGTGCTATATCTCCTCTAGACAGGATCTATGGCTCTAAAATCAAGGAGAGGCATGGGAATGGGCCTTTCACTATTAACTCTAATGGTCCTCTAGAGAATTTTTTGCTTCTGATCCCCACAACTTTGGGTTCTGCATGTTTGAAGATCTTTGATCCTATAAAAGGAATGTTCTCAGCAGAGGGCAAGCAATAGTCTAAAACTGGAAGGCGAGGGTGTCATTTGACTACTTTGTGTTCCCCAGGTTAGTGAACCAAACAGGCAAAAAAATGGCCTTATTGCTCTGGCTGGGGCGATTTATCTTGAATTGGGTTTCTACACACAATGAGGATGAGGAAGAATTTGTCTGGAATGCAGGAAATCTCCCTGGATACCTGTCAATATTTCCATGTCCTGTGATAAAAGTTAATGGAACTCATTTGAAGTTGATACGACAAGCAAACAGAAAGGACATTGTTGGGGGGGAGGGGGGGAGGGAGAAGGGAGGGAGGTTTTGGTGATGGGGAGCAATAATCAGCCACAATGTATATCGACAAAATAAAATTAAAAAAAAAAAAAAAGTTAATGGAACTCTATACAGTCCAATGCACATAGGATTGCTAACAGCCTATACTCTTCAGGAACAAAGCTGTGAATAACTCCAATAGTTAAGAAAACCATGAACAACTAAGGTGTTTGCTGAGAGCAAAGTAGAGGTAGAAGGTAGAAAGAAGTCATAGCTACAAGCTACAAATGTGTGACAAGTTTCAGATACAAGCCTGTAATAGTTATTTATTTTTTAATTTTTGAGTATTTATTTTTAATTTTGATATGGATATATATGTGAATATTTTAACCAGTTTCCCCTTTTCCCATATGCAAATTATAGAAATTTTAACAGCGGTTAATATTATACCTCATTATTTATGTTATAGAAAAGCTAACGAAGTGTGACTCAGTTTGAAAAGGAATAAATATCACCAAAAGATGGATAAAATGACATACGAGACTTGACATCGTCTTTTGGGGAAAGGGTTAGCATGTTTTTGTTTATATGAGGGATATTTGCATCCTGTTGGGTAGAAGCACAATTTTACTAGTATCTTTATTTGGAAGTTAAATAGGTTAACGAAGGTGTATATGGATGTCAATTTGACAAGAGTGTATTGTGGTGGTTTTGTTAAGTTGGCTAAGCTGTAATCAGCTTTCCCAGATTCCCTTTCCCATATTGATCAACATTAGTATTAGCCAGGATTTGGGTAGCAGACGTGGGAAACACCAGCCTTTAAAATATGGAGTTTGTATTCATAATTACCAAAACTTAGAAGCAACCAAGATGCCCTTCCATAGCTGAATGGATGAACAAACCGTAGCACATCCATTTAATGGACTATTATCCAGCAATAGAAAGAAATGGCTTATCAATCCATGAAAAGACATGGACAAAACTTAGATTCATATGGTTACATGAAAGAAGCCAGTTTGAAAGCCTTTCTGACCAAGTGTTTGACATTCTAGAAAAGGCAAAACTATAGAGAGTAAAATAATCTGTGGTTGCCAAGAGGTTATAGGAGGAAGGTATGACTGGGAAGAGCACAGAAGACTTTTAGGGCGTTGAAGCTATTCTGTACGATACTATAATAGTTGGCACACTACATTTCACACTTGTCAAAATCCACAGAGCAGTACAGCACAGGGATTATCCCTGTTGTAAAATATAATAAAATGATCAATTCTGGTTTGTCAGTTGCAGCAAATATGCCACACTGCACAAAATGTTAATAATAGGAGAAACTGGGGGCAGGGGCGGGGTGCCGGAAGAAGGAGTGAATTAAAACTTCTGTACTCTACGCTCAATTTTTTTTTCTTTTTGAAAATATTCTGAAAAATAATCTATTAATTAAAAACAAATCCGAAAGTTGTGGTTGTATAGAAAAGGTGAGTGTCAGGTGTCTTTGATTGGTCCTGCTCCACATCCAGCTTTCTGTTCTGACTTCAGCCCTGCTGGTCAATGGCAACCCCAGGCCCACCACCAGATACTTAGCTGTGAATTCATAGAGTTAGAAATCATGAAGACCGATGCCCACCCCTCAACTTCTATACCTGCCCTTCCTGGTTGCACAGTAGCTACATTGTAGAAAGTGTGACTCACTCACTCATGCCAGGGCTGGGTGGGACTCTTCTGATTTTTTTCATAACCTCACTTCCCCAACTTCTTCCACAATTGTGTACGATCTGATTCCTGAAATTAAGTGCTATTCCTTAATACTTACATAGTGCCTCAGCTTCCCTTGTTGAACCTTAACTGAATCACAGGCTTAAAAATATTCTTGAAATTCTATTCTAAAGACTATTCTGAAAGCAGGATCATCATGTTTATGATCATAAAGTGAAATTAAAAGACCATTACAAAAAAAGGGAAGACATTCCTATCACTTTATTCCCCTGTCATAGACCTTTATTATTTGTTTCTCATTTGTGGGCCAACAAATAAAGACTTTATCTGAAATTGCGGCATATATTTAAAGTGACTTGCTATTAAACTTCTTGCAAAATTGGTAACACACTCTTCTACAAGCCATTTAATTTGTATATCTTATCTGGGCACACGTTTTGCATGATAAATAAACAATAACTCACTCTTCTGCTTGATAAGTGACTAGGCATTGTATATTTTAAGCAAGTAGACTACATCAAATTCAAGCTGCTTTTAATAGCTTATATTTTTCTCCCCACAGCTGCTCCATGCAGTAGAGATAACTCTGAACTAGACCACAAGTGTTTATGTAAAAACTCCAGCATAGGGTATGTTATCTGACTTAATTACACCTGTGAAAGATGCAAATGTGCAACCTGAAACCCTGAACGTCCTCTGAAATGTATTCTAATTAACTAATTCCCTGTGTTTCTTGACCAATTGTTAGGGATACTGTTTTTTGGTTAATGAGCATGGGGTGTGTGTGTGTGTGTGTGTGTGTGTGTGTGTGTGTTCACATTGTGAGGTTTCAGCTATGGCACAATTTCTGTTAGCTTCCCCTATGGATATCTCTTAGAAGACAGGCAAAAATACAATCCTGTGGCTTCAACTCTTTCTGTCCACTTGAATGAGGAGCTTGTCATCACTTTGAGAGAAGAATGAGATAGTAGAATTCTCAACGGGGTGTTTTTGTAGCGTTTGACCTAACAGGATCCTTAGCACAACGTACAAGAATCCTCATCATGTAACCCCGGTATGCCTCTGTAGTCTCATCTCAGTTTATTCTCTTTCCTGGAACTACATCCTCAAGGCCTCCCACATTTTTGGTTCTCTGAATCTACCATGTTTTGCTCACCTTCTGGGCATTGGTTTGTGCTGTTATCTAGCTCTGAAATGATTTCTCCAACCCCTTTTTAATTCTTTTTCTAGCTAATTTCTATTGTCTAAGATCTGCACCCAACTTCCTTTGGGACTTTTTACATTTATGGGTTACCCAGCAAATGGCTGTTGTTGACCTACATCTTGGAGATCCCTTTAGAGCTGTTTCAATTTTTAATTTTTGTTTTGACAGTACCTGTCCAATTTCCATGTGGCTCCATATCTTGACTGGTGATTCTCCCCTAATGTGTATGCAACTTTGGAAACCCATTGAGGACAGATGGTCCTGGCTCCATCTACACTATTCCCTGGAACAATTCGGCTGTCATTCATCTTGAAGCACTCTGATTCTCTCCACCATGGGTACACTCTGGTTCAGTGAAAATGCCTGACCAAGTCCTCTCTTCACCCTTTTCCTGACTCTTGTTTTTGACTCTTAGAATGGGCTAGAGAAATCAGATAACCCCATCGGAAGAGAAATGGTCCAATTGAACATTAGCAAGCCTAAGTGGATTTACCGACTGTTTCCCACTCATCTGAGAAAGGTATGTCCTCATTCTCAGTGGAAATTTGATCAACGTTTGAAAGAAATATGATAGAGATTTATATTCATGAATAAAATAACAATAGCAACAACTTCTAGAATTTATTGAACATTTAAAATAATCTTCATACAGTTCTAAGAACTTGATGTGTATTAATTCATAATCCTCATTAAAATTACAAGAATTAGTTACTATGATTACTCCCATTTGAAAGAATAAGAAAATTAAGGCACAGAATCAGAGTGTGAAAAAAAAAAAGTGAAATCAAGGATGTATTTAAGGTAACAGAGTGGTAAAACTGAACTCATGCTTTTTATGAGCCCCAAGATAAGACCTTTCTCGGACCGACCTGATAATACAGTTTAGTAAATAACTAGCTAATTCTCACCAATCTTTCATGTCTTAGATTAAATAAGACTTCCTCAGCGAGATCCTTCCCTAGTCCTTCACCTTTGTCATATATGCCTGTTATTTTTCTTTGCAGCACTTTCAAAATCAGTGTTAAGATACTTACTACTGTGATTCATTTCAAACTTTCTGTCTCTATCTCCGGGCTAGAAGGTTTTTAATAACAGAGACAATGCTCAGCACTGGACTGGACTCTAAGGCCTGGTTCAACATTTTTTTTACATAGATGTTATTATTAAATATTTGTTGAAAAAAAATATATATATACTTACAACAACTGTATGTATATGTCACTCACTGTCTATATCTATGTTAGTAAAGAGGGGAAATCTATTGCCTTGTAGTCCCACAACCGAAAAGATCACCACAAATCAGAGTAAAAAATCAATTGCTTTGCTGAGAAGGGGATTCAGAAATCATAACAGATACATATCCCTACATATCTCCACACATACATTTCAACTCTACTAGAAACATTTTTGCAGTGTTTTAAAAGTTAACTTTTGTAAAACTTTGAGGACTTGTTGCTACTAGATATTGATGGTTGTATCAAGTACGAGTTTTCAATTGGAAGGCTCTTCAATATGGGCATTGACCTACAATTTCTCTATCAAGCTAATGGTATAGTTTTAGAGTACTATTTAAATTGTAATCAATGTATGTTTATTGATGATGGACTTGTGACAGGCTCTGTTCTAAATCCCAGGATGCAAAAAAGAATAATGTGTGCCCCTTTCCTCCAGTGAGTTCCTAGTGGAATAAGGGAAAAGCACAAACTTTGAAAGAGTATCCAGATCACTTTCTGTCTCTGTCCATATGAGCAAAGAGGGGAAATTGAATGGCATCATATCTATTGCCTTACAGTTCCCACAACCCAAAAGCTCGCCATGAGTCAGAGTGAAGAAATCAGTTGGTTTGCTGAGAAGGGAATGCAGAAACAATAACAGAGATTGGGGTCTTGTCGACATCAAGTCCTGAGACTATCATCAATTCCATGAGATTTCCATACTTTCATCAGGAACTCCTCAGAGAGGCAATAGTTGCAGACACCTGTAACTCAACAATAGGATGCATCAAATGGCATGTTCTACATATGAAGAGACACAGATTCCTTAGAGAATATTATCCCCTTACAAAATCTCAAAAGCTGATCTTCTTCTTGAGCACAAAAGAAATCTCATAGACAAGATATATGCAGGCCTTCTCATTTGTTAAAGCCTTCACAAGTCTAAACATTTTCTTCCTTTAGACTCAAACTCAATAGTTAAGACATTTTCTGTCTAGGTCCCCACTGACTCTATTTATTTGTTCTTTGTCCATTCATTCATTTATTCTTTTGTTCATTCAAGAATATTTATTAAGTGCTTTCTATGTCAGACATTGGTTCACACACTGAGAATCTAGAAATGAACAAAACAGACAACAAACAAAGCAAAGAAAAATACTGTGCCTTATGGAACTTGCATTCCAGTAGAAATACATGAGTCCCAGAGTAATAGTGAAAGAGTTACCTGTAATATAGAAAGGCTGAAACAAGGATATGCAAATAAAAATCCTTATATAAAAGAATATTTTCTATGCAACTCAGCAATTAGCAGTAGTTTTCTATCCTTTAATATTTATATAAAATTAATTCACTTCCTCTAGCATTTCATGAGAATCTTCATTACCTTGAGATAACTCATTTTTGGTTTGGTGAAGAACAGGGGAAACTTTATTCTTGGATTTATCGGGCACTGATTTTCAGCTTCTATTCAATTCTTGCATAAAGCTCACATCAGGTGGCCGCTCCTATTTCAGACAGCTGTATGTTGATCTAAATGTGGAATGTAGACTCTTTACCTTTAGTGCTACATAACAGTACTTGTAACAGCCCACTATGTATTGGAGACTTCTACAAAAATTCAGGGTAATGGCAGTAGGTTACAGTACAGCAAAGTACAAGAAAGTACAGGAATGAAGAAAATTTACATTCCAGCTAGCCCTATTCTTAAACCCTTTAGTAATCTCAATCCACTACCAGCCATCCCATCCTGCACTCCCACTGAAAATGAGTACAGCTACATGGTCATGTACAAATACACTCCCAGATGTATATGCATGCTCACCATTCTCGGCTTGAGTTCTAACATCTTCCTATTTTGCTGAGCATTCTTTTTTATATTTGGCCTACATCTTCCCTACCTCGCTTATCCCCAGTAGAATGTGAGCTCTGAAAGATCAGGGTGTATTTGGCCTGATTTATCCTACATTAAAGCTATACAGCTTAGATCAGGGGCTAGTGAAGTGCAGCCTGTGAGCCAAATCTGGGTTGTCACTCGTTTTTGTATGACCTGTGAGCTAAGAATAGTTTTCAATTATAAACAGTTAAAAATAATTCAAAAGAATAATGTTTCATGGCACATGAATATTACATAAAGTGAAACATTTCAGTGTCCATGAATAAAGCTTATTGGTTTGTTTTACGTAGTTATACTCATTTGTTTATGGATTGTCTATGGCTGCTTTGTACCACATGGCTGAGTAATTGTGACAGAGGCCATGTATTTACTATCTACCCCTTTACAGAAAATATTTGCCAACCCCTGGATTAGAGGATCTCTGTTGGATATAGGCATTTAAATAATATTTTCTGAAAATTACATCTGAAAAGGACTTATCACTGATAAATTAAATATCTCACCCTATTTCCATGAATAATTACTTAATACTCACCGAGTCTCAATGTCTTCAACTGAAACCTAGAGGAAGAGTTTTATCTATCCTGTCAAAGCTGAGAAGCTGTGAGACTCGAACGAAACGTAAATAGAATACTTTGAAATATGGCAAACTTCTGAATTTACATGTTAAGTGGAGGTGGAGGGAAAGGAGATCCACAGATATTAGAGAACATCTGAAATATCACATATTTTCAAATATCTTTATGACTTACTGAAAATGGCCAAGGAGTAAATCTCCACAACTCAACTCCTCTCTGGCCTCTTACTTTGCAGTTGTTATATAATTGTTTTAATATAATAGTGTGTTTAATAGTTATTATACAATCATTAAAGAAACAAAAACAGGGAAATGCCCAAGTTTTCATGGAACAATGAGCTCTGGTCATTCAATGGTCTGCCTAAGAGTCAGGAGAAAGAAGGAGAAAAAAAGAAGAAATGTGTCTGATGCACTTGAACTCACCGGCCAGTCAACCTTCCTGAATCTTTGTCTTCTCATCTTTTAAAATGATCAATTACATTTTTCCTGTCCCTCACCAAATTGTTTTGATGCTTACGGGAGAGACTGAAAACAATCTAGCTCTCTATATTTCTCCCATTATCAAGCACATAGTAGGTGCATGGTGATTAAATATAGTTTCATGCTTCTGAAAGGAGTTTTGAAATTCAGGCTCTGATCTGCCAAGGAACGTATACTGAAGATATGAGTCACTTGGATTCAGCCCCAGATGTCCCAGACTCTTTTCTAGAAAGTAAAATTCAAAGAGTATATGATTAAATTCTATAAAAACAACTCACCCCCCCCAAACAGATGAAAAATGTCATTGTGATTAACCAACAGAGCACATTTTAATGCTTTTATAATAAACCGGGTGAGTACACCACATTCCCATCAGCAGAGTTAGCAGTCGAGATATTACACATTAATGTGAGTTACAGTGTCTGAGAGCTGTTATTTCCAAAGGTATATTAATAATCCTCACTCTTTCTGCAGCGAGATTGCCATGGAACTCCTCCAAGGTGCTCATTTCAGAAGTCTGAAGTCTAGATCAGGTCTACATGAACAAAATAAAGTGGACAAGAAAGGTAAGATTTCAGATAATAAAGCCCGCCACCTCCTAAACCCTTGCAAAGCAGATCGAAGTTAGTCAGGGCCTCTCATGCTTTGACTTGCATCGGAATTATTTGGGAGAACTTAGTAACAAAAGAGATGAATACAGATCGTTGAAAAAGAGGCTATTTGGTGCTACCTTCTTGAGAATGTTCCTACCTCTCTGATTGCTCCTTCTCTCTCTCACTACTTTTCCTTTTGCCTCATTTGTTAACTAACTCATTTCCTCATTCATTTATTGATTTAGAAGCATAATTTTCCATAACCGATACTAGATTTGAAGTATTTATTTGTGAACAAAATAAACATGGCCATTGTCTTTGCACTGTGCACAGTGCATGGGGCCTACCTCTTCACTTTTGAGTTCCTCCGATGGCTAGTCTTTATTTTGATGTCCACTCAGCTTTCTGAGGCCTGTGTCCACATGGGGACAGATGAATTCAAACAGGGGTAAATGGTCTCCTTGGGATGCTTTCATTTGTTTTGCTATGAATTATTTATACATTTATCAATTTAAATTGCTTTAATTCACAACTATGCATTACATTCTCTTCTGTGTACTTGCACTACTCTAGGTACTAAAGATAATATATGCTCAAGGAGTTGCAATTCTCATGAGAAAGACTAAAAGTAAGTAATACTGATATATATATAATACAGAGTGAAATAATCTCTGTGAAAGACAGCACATAGTTAAATGTTTATTTGCATGAGAGAGGGACTCACTAACTGTCATGTACTGGAGACGAATGCTTAGAATACTTCTTTAGAAAAGAGAGATGTTAGAAATACTATACTTTCTCCCACATAGAAAGGGAGTATTACGTGCTGAAATTTGTCCCCCCAAAATTCATCTATTGAAGTCTTAACCTCCAGTACCAGTCTTTTTTTTTTTTTTTTTTTTTTTTGTCTTTTTTTTGTGACCGGCCACACCGCGCTCAGCCAGTGAGCGCACTGGCCATCCCTATGTAGGATCCGAACCCGCGGCGGAAGCGCTGCTGTGCTCCCAGCGCCGCACCCTCCCGAGTGCGCCACGGGGTTGGCCCTCCAGTACCAGTCTTAACTTCAGAGTGTGACAGTACTGGAGATAGGGTTTTTTTTTTTTTAAATTTTATTTTTTTTAACTTCTCAATATGCATTGTAGTTGATTTTTATGACCCTTTACCCATTCCTCTTTCCCCCTCCCTTTCTCCCTTCTTGTCCCCCCCATCATATCTGTTCATTTGTCTTAACAAGTTCAAGGAATGGTTGTGATTGTTGTGTCTTCTTCCCCCTCCCCCCTTTATTTGTTTGTTTGTTTATTTATTTATTTATAGCTCCCACAAATAAGTTAGAACATATGGTATTTCTCTTTCTTGTTTCACTTAATATAATTTTCTCTATGTCCATCAATGTTGTTGGAGATTGTTAAGTTAAAATGAGGTCATCAGCGTAGGCCCTAATTCTGCATGACCAGAGTCCTTATCAGGAAAGATTAGGACACAGACTGGTACATAGGAAGGACCATGCGAGGACACCGGGAAAAGACTGCTCTCTACAAGCCAAAGAGAGAAGCCTCAGAGAAAACTAACCCTGCTGACACCTTGATCTTGGACTTCTGAACTCCAGAATTATAGGAAAATAAATTTCTGTTAAAGGCACCCAATTTGTTATGGCAACTCTAGCAAACTGATACAGGGTGGGACTGAACAGGGTCTCATCTCTGAACAGGGTCTCATCTCTTCTATGGTGCCTTCTCTGGTCAGTCCCATCCTCACTGCTTTTGCTAAAAAAGCTCCTGAACTTCCTTTATTTTATTTTTTCTTTATTTTTACTTTGTTAGGGCTTATACTCTTCTTTTATTTTGTTGCCATATAAGCCTCACATTTACCGTGTTGTCACTTAACTCTTTTATGGGACTATTAATTATGGAATTATTAATTATTAATTTTATTATGGAATTCTTTGTGGCACAGGGGAAAGAAGTAGTGTCTCAGGACCTCGAATGGATTCTGATTTTGCCACCTGCTCAGAGACCTTAAATGAATTCCCTGTCTGTACTGGTGTATGAAGATGGTGCCTAAGTTACTAGGTGGTTGTCAGGAATAAACATGACACTACAGGACCAAATGTTCAATGGGGTTAGTACTTAAGATATTTATGTTCTAGTAATTATATTCTTGTTGAATCTGAATATCTTGAGGAAGTTTTATTTCAGTTTAATGAAACCTATTTGTGGAAGAAAATGTTCATGTTGAATTCAAACCTTGCACAGGTACCCTTTACTCTTTCATGTAAGTTCTGCTCTAAGAACCAGGGCACAGTATCTCTCTGTAGAGTCAGAAAGTAAATTCAATAACTGTTTTCTCCCTGGTGCTCGGTTTCTATATTTCCTTCTGGTTGTATACTTTCATGATCCACCAGAGAGACCAAGTCAATTTATGGGATCAACGTTGAGAAATATGAGCACGGGAGAGCAGGAGTGACCAGAATTTGTCATGGGGTTGATGGTGAGACTATGCTTTTGAAAATCCAGAAGCATCTGAGGAGAAAATCAAAAGCCTTGCGTAGGGCCAGATGGAAAATGGGCAGTCAAGGAAGAGAAACCTGAGAGATATCAGGTGAAACCATGATGGGAAGGTGGATGAAATTCCACTGATGTTTGTCAACATTGCTATTAGCTTCCCCCCCCAAAAATCCTCTGATAAAAATAAAAACTTTTCTTATTCCAAAAGTAATAATTGCCCATTTTAAATATTGTATCAAATTGAGGTAAACATTCAAATTATGAAATACCGATAATCCCATCTTCAGAAAGAAACACTATGAGCTTTTTGCAATCCTATTAGCCTATATATCTAAATTTTTGGTTTAATTCACAAATGCTATAATGTAGTGTGGAGTCACTGATAACCTATTATTTTGTACTTCAACATTCACAAAAAGAAAAAATTTCAACATATACACACTTACTTAACTTTGTGTGGGAAATAGAAATTTGTGTATATTATTGATGCCTCTGCAAATTGGTAGAATCTTTCTAGAAGATAATTTGTTAATCCAGCAAAAGCTCACAGCGACTTAGCCCTTTAACACAGTATGTTCTTACTGATGCTTTAATTTGCATTTCTTTGATGAAGATTTCAAAGTTATAATTTTATATATTTCATTGGCTATTTCCTTTATTATTGATCAAATGGAATATTCGTATCTTCTACTCATTTTTATCTATAATGTATTTACAATTTCTCATTGATTGGTAATAGGGTTTTTACATATTAAAAATATTAATTAATTAAATGTCATGTATTTGGTCAATTTGTAATTTACCTTTTCAGTGTATAATATTGGATGATTATAGATTCCAATCTCTTTTTACATTAATGGGTTAATCTGCACTCTTCCTACTACCAAAAAATCTGGGCTTGCAAGATTTTGAAAATTAAACAAGAAGAAAAAATGGAAGCGAAGAAGGAAGGAAGGAAAAAAATCTATTAAGGAATAAATTTCAATGTAGATCGAGACCAGTCCTATGTTGTTATCAGTTTTTAAAGCTTGCACCTAGGATTTTGGAATTAGACAGTGTTTGTCAAAAGTCAAGGAAAAGATAAATTTTAGTTCAATTTCTTCCTGAAACTCAATATACGTTTGAATGGTTTGACTAACCCTTGAATATGCTAAATGGATTAATTGAATTATGCGGTTTCAACCTGAGTTTCTATTTATTTGTCTCCAGCGAAGTTTGAATGCATCCACCAGAGGTCAAATGGTGATAACCCCTGGGATCAATTACCGAGCAAGCTAATTAGATTTGATTAATCAGCTCTGAACCATGACTCATTCTTGTGTAAGTGATGTCTCTTTAGCATGTGAACTTTGCTGGCTCACTTGGCCACTTCTGATGGGCTGTCCACAGTGAAAGCCTTTCTCCATAAGTAGAGATTATGATCCAGGCAGGAGATGAAAGAAAACAGCATGCCTGGAAGCGGCATGTAAAATCTGTAATTTTCACTTTTCTGTAAAATGCCTAAAACTCCTAGAAATGCATTTGGGCACCCTTGTGTTGAGCATGATAATATTAGTACTAAAAACAGGAACTTAGTCTGTGAATCTGTTTTTACTTAAGAGAGAGTATAGGTGAAAGATTATGAGAGTATAGGTGAAAGATATCTGGTCCAACTCCTGACTTTGCTGTTTACTCCCCCTACTCTTATCTGATTATTTCTCCCTACTTTTCTGAGGCTTATTACCTCTACACAGCTCTGGATATTCCACTAAGCCTTCTCCTATTCCATTTTTTTGAGTGTACCTAATGCCCAGGTAGTTAAGAATAACCAGCTAAAAATAAATAAATAATTATCATTGTTCAGGGGAAGCTTTGTTTTCCTGAGGATTTACTCTATTACTGCTGTCCTCAGTGACCTGACGATAATGTTGAGGACACACCACTCAGCTTCAGAAAAACCAGTTCAGAATCACTGACACTTGGTCTCTGGGGCTCCAGCTGAAAGTTACTTCCAACACAGGACCTTCTCTGATGATCTCCATTACCTTACATCTTCCCAGCAGTAAATTCAGAGACCTGATGCTGGCTGGTTAGCTCAGTTGGTTAGAGGATGGTGCTGATAACAACGAGGTCCAGGGTTTGATCCCTGTACCTGCCGGCCAAAAACAAAAAAAATTCAGAGAACTGTCTTTATCTAATATTCGTCCTTGACTCTGCCTTTCCTTTTTCACCCCCTAATATGTACAGTCAGCTGCAAAGTTTTATTGATTCAATCTTCTATAATCTTTGTGTACTGCTTGTCTCTCTCAAGTTTCTCAGGATCCCCTTAGTTGTAGGCACCATTATACTCACTGATATCACTGCAACAGTCTGTTTTCTCTGCTCCAAGTTTTGTCCCCTTATATCTACTTTTATTGATCTTCCAGTTAGTGACATTTCTTCTAAAATAAATACCTGATGATATCACATTAGCTAAAATCTTTGGTGAGATACCCATCACATAGAGAATAGAATCCCAACTGTCTAGCATAGCTGCAGGGCTATATTGTGGTTCAGTGAACTTGATTTTCTTAAATATCCACGTTCATATCTCACCATATGTGAACCTGAGTACCTTGCAGTACTCCTCTGGTCCACCAGTTCTATGCCCTTACACAGAATGCCTTCTCATTGTCCTGGTCTTACAGGACTGTGCTCCAGGAAGCTTTTATCAGATTTCACTGGCTACATTAGTGCCATTCCCCCAGCTCCAGTAATATTCAATGCATTCCTCTATTTTAAGTCTTATTCTGAAATATAGTTGTCAAATGATGTGAGAAACTTCAGAAGTGAGACCACATTTTTATTCCTATGTTTCCAGCTGAGCACAGTGTCTGCTTACATTAAGTGATCAAAACAGGTCTATTGAATATATGAATCAATTAATCAATAAATTTTTTTCTCCTTTGCTTCTCAATTGCCTTTAACTTACTCTTGTCTTATGATGTGATCATGCTTACAATGCTGATGTATGTACATGGCTTATCTTTCCAGTGGATGGTGAGAACCCAAGGAAAAAACTCACATTGAAATTATTTTTGTAATTTTATAATACTTGTCACAATATATGAAACACAATAGGAACTCTATAGACAATTATTGAGTGATTCATAGAGTCATCAATTTATTTATTTACTTGTTTACTAATAAAGTATTTTTGAGTACCTATTGCCCATTGTACTAACCCAGATGCTACAGTTTGAATATCCCCTACAAAACATGTTGATATTCATTTGCCATTATGACAACATTAAAAGGTGGAGGGACTAAGATGTGATTGGGCCACAAGGGATCTGCCCTCATAAATGGAATGAGTTGTTATAAAAGTGAGTATAGCCTCTCTTGCTCTGGGTCTCTCAAGTGCTTTAATCCTTGCTTGCTCTTCCTGACCCTCTTGCCTTCTGCCGTGGGATGACTCAGCAAGAAGGTACTTGCCAGATGCTGGCCCCTTGACATTGTATTTCCCAGCTTCTAGAACTATAAGAAATAAATTTATTTTCTTTATAAGTTACTCAGTCTGTGGCATTTTGTTACAGTGACACAAAATGGACTAAGATACCAGGTTTCCTAGAAACAGAGCCCATGGCAAATCTTGCATGCTCAACCTTTATTTGGAAATACAATCCCAGGAAAGTGAGAACAAAGAATGAGTCAGGGAAAGAGGGAAAGTAAATAAAAATATGTGCATTTCTGAGCTGTTCAAATATTCCTTAAAAACACAGTGGATTGCCAAGGCTTAATGAACATCTTTAGAGATGTTATACATGTACATAATATCACATGTGTGCATTATATGATATCACTTATGTATATGTGATATATACATGAGTATATATAATATAATATATAAAATATATAATGTATAGCATATATGTGAGTATATATAACATATACACATATATGTATATATAATATATGTGATATAATATATAATATATGTTAGTTTACATATATTTTTTATGTATATATAATATATAGGTTACTGTATATATATATTCCCCCCCCAGAAATGTATAAAATATGTGTGAGTCTGGACTATAAGGGTGTTAAACCAAAGAGAATGAGACGTATTATTAGTTGAGGCCAAATTCATTGACATGAAAGTATTTAGTAGAGATATTTTATTTAATATGTTAAACTCATGTAGTAGCAAGTAGCTTCAAAAGCTTACTTGTTTGGTGACTATGGACTATGTTCAGTGAGATGGAAAAGCAAAAGCTTCCTTGGCATGATGTAGGAGAAAGAATCCCACACCTTAGGGAGATAAAAATGTTGTAGCTGGTTTACCATGTGCAGTCTGAACCCTCCCCTCTCAATTACATTACTTGAGACAATCCAGAAGACATTGCTTTTACTAAGATGTAGGAAAGCATATTAGTGTGGAGAACGCCTTCATTTTTGAATGTTTCTATGTTTTGAATGTTTTTGTCCCTGCAAAACTCATGTCGAAACTTAATCCCCAAGGCAACTGTATTGGGAGGTGTGGCCTTTGGGAGGTGATTGATTCATGAGAGCTCCACCCTCATAAATGGCATTAGATGCCCTTATAATGGACATTGACAGAGGGAGTTCACACCTTGTCACCCCTTCTGTCCCTTCCGCCATGTAAAGACACAGTGTTTTTCCCCTCTGGATGATATAGCAATAAGGCAACATGTTGGAAGTGGAGACCAGGCTCTCACCAGACACAAAACCTGCCAGTGACTTGATCTTGGCCTCCCAGCCTCCAGAAATGTGAGAAGTAAAATCTTTATAAAATACCCAGACTCAGGTATTTTATAGCACCGTGAATAGACTAAGACACGTTCCTTTACAGTTTACATTGACCAGGGGAAATGGTTCCGCTGAGATGGATTAGCTAATTGCAATGGGGTTCATGTGATCCCAGCTTAGAAAAGACTTGGTGACAGCACCTAACTCTTAAAAACAAGGCAGGCACAGTTAGTGTAAAATGAGCAGGAACACACTGGCAATCAGAATCAGCCACCTTTTGCAGTGCTTAATTGATCACTATTTCTTTAGAAATAAAATAGGTAGCCTACAAGAAGATCACTGGATCCCTATGACACAAAACATTCTAAGTCTGGCAGCCAAAAACCTGACAAGTTGCAACAGTATAGCATCATGGCCCTACAAAAGTTCCTGATCTAAGCTAGAGCAGAAGCCTGAACTTCTTAAGGAAGTACCCACTAGCACTTCCAGCGTGTGATATAAAATCTTCTTCCAAGTCTGCCCTGTAAGGACCTGAAGCCATTTCCTAGAGTAACTACATTGGGTAGAAGAATGTACTAAGCAGTGGTTGTGAATTTACCCTATTTCCTGGGAACCCAAAAATGCTATTCTGGCTAACTAAAGTGGAAGCTTATTGCAGTCTAATAGTAGATGAAATCTCAGCCCAAGTTAAAATTATAGAGGTCTCAGTTATTTTGTGAAATCAATCTATGCTTATTTTTTTAATTCCTAAATTAATAGTTGGAATATACATCTTTGGCAACCTGTAGAATCCCCATTTCGTCCTTCTCACCCATGGATAAAGACCATTATGGTATGAAGAAGTAAGAAGATTCTGTAACTTCCCCTTTCTACCAGCATGCTCATCCAGGAGCTATATTTTATCCTTAGGAGAATTGCAGAGATTAGTCCCACCATCAAATATTTGAAAGATGCAAGGTTGGAAAAATATATGACATTCTCTTTTAATTTGCCTTTTTGGTCTGTGCAGAAATCAAATATGTTTTGAAAGAAACTATAAATCAGCCTAAGCATATACTAGTGATCAATCCAATTGAAGCTGATATTCCATATATAGTATCATTCCTGGGCAAATCAGCACAGTTTCTTGTACCTAATATGTAGCTGTTGGCCTGTCTAATGGTTCTTCTCCCTTGGTAATTTGCAAGGACCATCAGAAATAGTTTGATATTACCTGCCAGGTCTGACAGTATGCCATCAGAGTTTTGCTACAGAACTGGATCAACTTTCCTTTTCTCTGCCTAATACAGTCTGCAGAGTTGTTGATTATTCTGACATTTCAAACATCATCACACAGATCCTCTACATCCAGCAAGGGGCTTATGTGCATGGAATTAAGTGGTCTTACTGTACATCTCATCATCCAGAAATGCTGGTGTAACAGGGAAATGAACTGGCTTACTGAAGACTCAGTCATGGTACCAGTTTGGAGATAACATTCTGAAAGAATCAATTTCTATTTCAGGGTGAAGTATACACTTTAAAACAAATTCACCCAGCATTATATGATGCTTTCTTTCTCATAACTAAAATCAATGGGACTAGACAAAAGGAGGTATTTGCAGTGGCTCCTATCATTATTATACCAATAACCCATTCACAGAATTTTTGATTCCCATCCTAGAAACATCGAGATCGCCGGGTTTGGAGGCCTTAGCTCCCAAGAGAAAAATGCTGTCATCAGGAAACATAACGATTCCAATGAATTAAATGCTAGACTGACCTCTGACATTTGGGGATCATTATGCTACTGAACTAGCAGGCAAAAGAAAAAAAAGTAGGGGTGTTATGACACAGACTGAAGTAATTCATCCCAATCATCAAGAGAAAACTGAGTAGCTGCTGCCCAATGGAGACAAGGAGGCTATGTATGGAATCTAGGAAATATTCTAGGGATATTCTTAATATTTCATTGCAAATAGATGTTAATGGAAAACTGCAATGACCCAAATAAGACAAAACCATAAGATATTAAGATACCTCAAAAATGAAGCTTTGGGTTATTCTACCAGTGAAGAGCTTTGGTCAGCTGAAATCCTGACTAAGGGTAGTGGAAATATGGAATGGGTAGTAGAAAGAAGGAACTATTGACTGTGATCTCAGAAGCACTTGCAGAAACAAGAACTGTAGGCAGTTTGCCTATTTTCTCCTTGCTTGTTTTTAGAATGTATTTAGATCTACATTTAACAATTTTATTTCTCTCTTTCCCTTTATGATTGTATACTTTTGCCATAGGTTAAATATTAATTCTTATTTAGGACAAGAATATTTATTAGGACTGTGACTAATTTTGAGCAGTAAATAATATAGCCAGCAATTAATACAACGACTGTTGGGTCTGCATTTCTCCTCATTTGGGGCAGAAGGTGTGAGCTTGGACACTTTTATAGAGGTTTGCCACTTCTTATAAGGTAAAAACATCACTGTTTGTTTTTGTATAGAAAATATATTTACCATACTGGGCAGCTGTCAAAATAAATAAGTAAATAAATAATAAATATAAAAGAAAAAAAAGAAAATATGTGTAGAAGGATACTCCTGAATGCTGAGTAGCCCAAAGGGTGAACTGTGCAGGTTATTAATTTATTGTTTCTTAGCTCCAAACTCACTCTGCTTTGCCTCAGTGGTGACTGATCTAGTCCCTGAAGAGTTGGTCACCAAGAAGTGGTGGGGCTTAATGAGTCTAAAGGAGACCCTGGACAGGAGAAGCCAAAGAGATGGACTCTGATTTTGATGAAGGGCATGCATTTATGCCATATAGTGCATCTGAAACTTCCAGGAAAAAGTGAAAATATTAATAGTTCTTTTCTCCCTGTGGTCCACTCTCTCATAACATGTGACCTGCTGTCTCATCTGTTTGCTTTCTTTATTCCTTCCATTGTGGATAGTACCGTAATATCTGTTATGAGGTTTTTCTCCTAACCAAGTGATCTCAACCCCTGTGTGAACGACTGCCCTAAATTAGGATTGGAAACCAATGTATACATAGGTGGAATTAGGATGTGCAGACCAGATTTGTTCTAGGCTTTAACATCACTGTCTTCTTTTATTTGCTGCCATCCAGAGAAGTTAGAATTCTGCACTTGTCTGTTCAATATTTAGGTGTAGATCTAGTGGAATAATTCCAGGGATCAGGCAACTTGACTCTAATCTGGACAAAAGGAGAACTTCTGTTTCACCCAACTGACTAGGGAAGCTGGCCTAATAGAAATACAAGGGTGGATCCAAAGATAATAAAAATGGGGGTGGGGGGGAGGAATCATGCATATGGCACCTTCTGAACTGAACAATTTGAAAAGGAATCAGAGATTGAAACTCCTAAGAAAATCTCTTTAAAAAATAGATATACCGAAGACCTACTTATGTGTCATGCATAGCACTAGAGACAGACATAACAGGATATAGTTAACTTCCCTTGTGCTCAAGAAAATGATAGAACAATATATAAGTCAGAATAAAATACATGATTATAACAGCATGAGAAGGGATATAATAGCATGTTATGGAAATGCAGATGTAGAATATATCATCTGTTGTAGACATCTGTTGTTTATTGCCTGCCTGGTCTCTGTTTTCTCTTTTTCAGATAATAGCACTCTGATTTCCTTCTGCGAATTCACCCTCCTCCGCTTTCAGTCCTCATGTGTTGAATGCACGTACCCAAGCTCTTGGAGGTCTTGTGGTCTGAGCTGGGCCAATGGGAGTCTACAATAAGATTTGTCTGAGCTTCAGAATACATGAGCACTCTCTCTCTCTCTCTTTCTACCTTTCCCTCTCTTGTTGTCTGTTTTTGTTATTGTTGTTGTTGAAGTGAACAAAGGTCTAAGGTCAATGAAAGCTGCTGACAGCCAGTTTTCTCACCAGATAGAAGGAACCTACCTACACAACGTGGCTTCAACAGAGGAAAGCCAAGGAAACAGTTGGAAAAAGAGAGACAGAGATCCCACCTTTGCAACCTTTGGATCCAGCCATAATTGAAGGTACATCAAGCCCTGAATGTTTCAGTTGTGTGAGCTGATATAGACACTTTTTTACTTAGTCCACTTTGTGTTTGGTTTATTTATGACTTTAATTTTTAAAAAATTGTGATCAATATATGATTCAAACAGTAAAACCATTGTCTTCAATCCTACCTGCGTATTAGAGAATAAAATAATAATTAAAAAATAGTAAAATACATATGTCTGGGTCTTGCATACTGACTCAGTAGTTTTAATGTGGAACCCCACTGTCTCTCAGTTCCAAGCTTAGCTTCAATATGCTTCGTGCACCTCTTTTCTCTATGTTGTTCTGCTGCCTTCATTATAAGAACATGCTCAAGTTAGCCTTCAAGAGCAATGAGACACCTGGAACAGAGCTGAGCCAGTCTGTTTATCCTAGGTGAGACTACAGACATTTCTGAAAGCCTAACAAAGAATAGAAAAGCTGCCTGGTTTTCCTGCAGCTGACTAAAGATGGATGAATGAGCTTCACCAAGCTCAACTTAGGTCTATAGAAACACAATGCTAACCCACACATTTTGGAGAAATAATAAATAGATATTATTTTAAGCCATTGAGTTCTGGAGCATTTTGTAATAGAGCAATAGCTAACTGATGCACTCACATATAGTTTCACAATTTCTACAAGTGATAAATCTAGGACTCATATTCTGGTCCCAGAATACGACCAGAGATCAAGATCTTTTCCTACTCACCACTGCCTTGCTTCATCTCTGCTGAGCCTTTCATGCATAGATTTAAAAACAAAACAAAATAAAAAAAAACAATCTTTCTGTAGAATATAGGATCTTGAAGTTTATTCTCCTTTTCAGTGGATATTATCTAATTTCCTTTTAAATCATTTTCTTAACCTCATCGGCACTTGTCATCTCTGCTTAGCATATCAAGTGCTTTTGAGTTACTTGTGCATTTTGAGTTTCTGTGTAGACTAGCAAAAAGCTTCTCTGAAATAAATATGCTGCCCAAAAGTTTATCTGTCAGGAGAGGTTTACTACATGTCTCTGAAATACAAGAAGATATCCCTATTTACAAACAACAGATCTGTTGTGCATGTATGCTCAAGAAACCCTTGGTTGACTAGGAGAGCTGTTTAGACAATATACTATTTTTTTGTACCTATTTGTGATTCAGAAGGAAAAACAAGAGGAAGGGAAGGGAATTAAAATTTTGGAGCTTTTCTATTATGCCACAATATTTTATAATAATTTATATTGTGCCATAATATTATATATGTAATCTATTTTATCCTCACAAAAACCTTAGGAGGTTTTTCATATTTCCTAAAGATAAACAAATTAACATTTAATTGAATAGTCAGGATTCTCCAGAGAAACAGAATCAACTGGAGAGATAGGTAGGAAAATGAGAGATAGTAGATGGATATATTATGAGGATTTATTGATTTAGGATTTATATTGATGAGGATTTATTATGGAAATTGATTCACATAATTATGGAGGCTGAGAAGTCCACAATATGACTTCTGTAAGTTGCAGACCCAGGGAGGCCAGTAGCTTGTCTCATTCCAAGTCTGAAGACCTGAGAAGCAGGGGAGCTGATGGTATAACTCTCAGTCTGAGGTCGGAGGCCTGAGAACCTGGGGCACAATTGGTGCAAGTCCTGGAGTCTAAAGGCTTGGGAACCCAGAGTTCTGATGTCCAAGGGCAGAAGATGGACATCCCAGCTCCAGAAGAATAAGTAAAATTCTTCTATTGGACCCTCAATAGATTGGATGGGGCCTGCCCACATTAGGTGAGGGCAGATCTTCCTTACTCAGTCGACTGATTCAAATGACGGTATCTTCTGGAAACACCGTCACAGACATATCCAGAAATAATATGTTGCCAGCTCTCTTTGGTATCCTTTAATCCAGTTAAGTTGAGACTTAAACTATAACACATATCATATGAAATACTCCACTTGTAAATAAATGAAGCTGGAAACTGAACACAATTCTTTACATTCCATGACAGTATAAAATCCAAATTCTGTACTATTAAAACTCACAGAACAAGCACCTCACACTTAGAAGAGGTGTGTATTTTTTGCTCAGCCCAACCTTTAATTAGTTTTGTGACCTTGAAACAATCTGATGTAACTATTTTTCTCATTTATTAAGTGAAAAAGGAACTGGCCCAAATTCTTTAAGGCTCACTCGAAACTGAATTATCCAATAATCTCAACAATAACTTCAACAGAGACACTTTTACAACCCCCAGGGATTCAAATCCAATCTTGATGTAATTTATTTTTATTAAAAATATGTAAAATCAGTCATGTTTACTTTTTCCCAATGATAGTTCACCACCATTGCTTCAAACAAAATAGAATGTTTGTTCTGTTTTTGCCAAAGAGATGTGACTGTAAGGAAAAGGCCAGCATTGAGATGAGACATCTCTCTTCAGATGCACTTATTATCTGGAATGTGATCTGTGTCCCTGAGGGCTGGGGAGTACCTCATATCCTCTAAGAGTCAAGTAGCTGATCTTAAGGGGGGATTTTCACAAACTTTTGTTCTGGTATAACGAGAAATTTTCCCAAGATTTCTTATTACTTAACACTGCAAAATGTCACAATGTGTGAGAAGAAATTGCAAAACACGTTCTATTAATGCTTAGGTAGATGCTCGTAGATTGCTTTTCATTGCGTTATCAGCAGTTTTCTGTCTTCACTTTGTGTACACTCTGCATTGTGCTGAGAGCGTGGGCTCAGGACTCCAACCCTTAGGTTTAGAGCCAAGTCTCCCACTTATCTAGGCCTGTAACCTTGAGCAAATTCTTACCTATCCAGCGAAATAGGGCTAATCATAAGACCCAATGAAAGGTGTTGCAGCTAATGAGGTGAATACATATGAAAGACTCAGCATAAAATGTACAGTACATTGCAGTTAAGTCTGCTTGATTTTTTGG
The DNA here is from genome assembly GCF_027409185.1 of Cynocephalus volans. Classification (NCBI taxonomy): domain Eukaryota; kingdom Metazoa; phylum Chordata; class Mammalia; order Dermoptera; family Cynocephalidae; genus Cynocephalus; species Cynocephalus volans. Next base: position 89,232,303 of record NC_084474.1, read on the forward strand.
GGGGGGGGTAGGAGAAGAATCAAGTGGAAGTGAGTTTGGATATAAATTGTACTTTCACTTCCAATGGCACACTCAGCAACTCATTTCTCTGCTTTGATACAGCACCTTCATTGCCAAGATGGGGTGTCAAATTCTCCTCTACATTTATTCTGAAGACTAGAAAAATTACATACATATACATACTGAGTTTCACTACTTGGCTGACCCAAAGTATGTGCTAAAAAAAAAAAAAAAAGTGTAGCTTCTATAATTAGATTTCCTAGTGTAACGATACCTTCATTTCTGACTCTTGAGGCTACAAACCTAGAAGGTTTTTTTTTTTTTTTTTTTTTTTTTTTTCTGTAAAGGAACTTTACAAGGCAAATCAGTGCAGCATTTGCTTTTTTAAGTATGACAACAAAGCAACATGCAGGGCTGACTGCATTGCATTATTCTTCAAAACAATTAAGCATAATGCTAAATCAGGGTAAACTACATTTCTGAATTTATCTACAGTGTAATGAATAACACCTGCATCTGCAGGGGAACAATTTATACTCTTCTCTAAAGTACAACATGCTAGTGATTGGGTTCTCTCCCTCTTGTTATGTAATATTTCTTTATTATTGGGTAAATCTTTCTTTTTTTTTTTTTTTTCTTTTTTCGTGACCGGCACTCAGCCAGTGAGTGCACCGGCCATTCCTATATAGGATCCGAACCCGCGGCCGCTGGGAGTGTTGCCGCGCTCCCAGCGCAGCACCCTCCCAAGTGCGCCACAGGCTCGGCTAAATCTTTCTTTTTTTAGAGTCATGCCAGCACTGGTAGGACTCTTTGCCATCCTACTGTCTAAGTGCTGTATTTCTTAAAGGAAAACTCTGACGAGTAGGGAGACCAAGTTATCGCCCAACAGTTTCCCAGGTGGAATGAAGCAGAATTGGGCTTAGGAGGCAGGAGTGTGATGTCCCTTCCATAATGTCATAGACTTCACTGAAAACTGCTATCTCAGGTTTGGAGGGGATCCAAGAAAGTACTGGTGCTTTTTTTCTATTCAGTTGATGAATCTCCCCTGAATTACCAACCAAAGTGGCCATTAAGCCTTTTCTTAACTATCTTCAGTGAGCAGAAATGACCTACCTGCAAGAGCTAGACTTCTAATATTAAGAGAAATAAGTGTGTGTTGGGAACATAATATTACCAGGGACAGGAGTAAATAAATGTGGGTTTCTCAGAATACACTTGTAGGGAAAGTGAAGGAAAATGGTCAGGGCCCCTCAGATGTTCAGAATCTTGTCAAGCATTTGATGTAAATAGGCACGTGTGCCTGTTTGGTTATTGTCTAATGTAATTGTGCATGTGCACCAGGTGTCCTGGGTTATGACTTAAGTATAAAAAATGTGTGGCTCTGATCCATGGTGCCCCCTGCTCTGGGGTTGTCCCGGGGGGTGGGGGAGGGGCACAGGGAGGCCAATACTGCTGCTGGAGGCTGTTGCTACCAGGGCCCCAGGACACTCCAGGAGGCCACCACCACTGCTGGGGTGGCTGCTGCTGCTGCTGCTGAGGACTGTTCTTGTGTCATCTGCCAACGGCTCCCAGGATCTTTCCCAATTGCCTAGTGTTGACCTGCATGTGAGGGGTCTGGCGACCCAGTCTGTACAAAGGGTTTGAGGGTCTGAGCTCTAGCCCTGACGATACAAATAGAAACTTAGTATAACTAAAATAATGCAAAGTTTTCACTTTAGTTACAAACGGCCCTAACCCGACAACTGGCATAATCTCTTGCTTTACAACACTTCAGATGCCCAGGTTCCTACCTGTTATTACACACAGATTTGATAAGGAATCCTAAAGACAAATAGTTTTAGTAATGCAACATTTTAAAATTACTTGAAGCCATAAAAATTTTTTTAAAAGAATTGAGACTCAAAACACAAATTCATTATTAAGTCTAACTAAAATTTGTTCGTTTTTCAGTTTCAGAATATTAAAGTGTCTTTGGCAGAGTTTGGTTTTCTATTTGAATTATTAGGCTCATCATATTTCAATTAGAGACAATGAGAATCTAATATATGCCTGGCACTCTGCTATGGGTTTTATAAACAATATCTCATTTAAATTATTTATCTAATTCAAAAATGGAAGAAAAGCATTTTCTAATTGTCCTATCTGGGAAGACATAGTAAACCAGTGGTCTCAAATGTGAGCTTGCATCAGAATCACCAGGAGGGTTGTGAAGAAAGATTGCTGGGTGCCACTTCCAGAGTTTCTGTGCGATGTGGGTGGGGTCAGAGAATTCGCATTTCTAATAAGTTCCCAGGTGATGCTGATGATGTTAGTCCTGGGCCCATAGTTTAGAACTGCTGCTACAAACCATAAGCTCTTAACACATAAAAAAGAGTAAGAACAGTTCATCTAATTCAGTTTACCAGCTAGGTAACATAGAGCAAATTAATCTCTCAGAGCCTCACTTTCATCATCTGCAAAATACAAATACTTCACTTTGAATTTGTTCTATATGGTTACCGTAAAGAATTGTCACTTCCAAGACAATTGTCAAATATTTTTATCTTCCCTCTTCTCTGAAATTAAAAAAAAGTACATATTTATGCCACTGAACACTGATGATAAAAAGTCTCTTTTTTTAATATCCTAGAAGTATGAAGTACTGGAAAAAGCAAATGCTTGGAATCATGTGGAGGACACCAACATTAATAAAGCAAATGTATTTCATAGGGCCTAACGTTTTAGAATTGCACATAGAAATGTTAAGCTTGGGAAAGACAGAAAACTTTCCTCGGGCTAAAGTCTCTGTTGGAGATAAAAAATTGTAACACAGCAAAAATGCTGGCTCTAAGGGCGGATGTCCTTGGTGCAGCTAACCCTAATGATTGTTGCCATGACAATTATCTTACTGTTCTTTTTGTAACCACCTATGTTCCTTTTCTGTAACTGTCTTGCCTGGATAATAAATACTGAGAGAAAATCTGATTTGGGATTATTTCCAAGGAATGCTTCTCTCTTGAAGGTTCTGCAATTAACACTTCAGGCCTCTCATTGCTCAAGAGAAATGGGCTTTCAGTAATCCTTTGTGTCTCTGTCACCCTGGGAGAGGTGACAGAATCAAATTTAGGTTCAAGTACTGTTTTCACCTTTATTACTTTGTCCACATTAAGCACTGCCTTTAAGCTGCAGTTTCCCTACCCATGAACTGGGGATAATGTAACACTTCTGCTAGCTTCAGCCAAATGGGCCTCTTCACCCAAATGCCTCAGAGGCACCTCAGACTCAGTGGAAACTAACATCTTTACCTTTCTCTTAAAGTCTTGATTTAGTAGGTTGCAACAAAATCTATCCAGCTACCTAATCTAGAGATGTTGGGTTGATAATTGTTTCTTCTCCCTTGTCTATATCTGTCCAATTGGTCCCTTCCAATTTTTTTTAAAGTATTTCTCAAACAAGTCACATCCTTTCCAAGCCTTAGTTCAGCTTTTCACCATCTCTAACTGAGACCATTGCAAAAGTCACTGGAGTGGAGACTTGTCACTGTTTTGGGGCAACCTAAAATTTGAATCTCCCTTAAAGAATCCTCCTACTATTAAACTGAAAGCTTCAGGTAAGGCCTTCCCAATCTTCCCTTATGGATGTGCCCAAGGATCTACTAATTACATGCACCCACTTGATTAGGAGCTAGGAAGGCCAGGAAGCAGGATCTCTGCCAGACTGATTCTGGTGGTAGTAGCAACAGTCTCAACCGTTTCCTAGGAGAATGGTTATCTGTGGTTCTAGTGCCAGATTCTATGCCTAGTATCACAGGTGGTGCAAACTGAAATTTCTGTGCCCTCTCACCCAGGCAGTGGTGTCTTCACAAGCCTAATTCTGCCATGGGAGTTGGGTGACCAACTCTTTGTGTTTTCCCAGGACTGAGGGGGTCTCCAGGTATGGGGCTCTCAGTTTTAAAATGGGGAACAGTTGTGTAGATGAGTGTCTGGTGATATAGGGGTAAACTTTGTTCCTGACTGCAGAGACTCAAGCCTAAGTCTCCAAACCTTCTAGAAACATTCTAGATACTTTAGGATCTTTTAATAAGTACATTTCCTACTAGATAGTTTCCCTTGTTTGCAACTAAGAACATGGAGAAGTTTCACTTCCTACTTGATCTCATGGCCTTCAGTTACACTCAGCTGAAGTCCTTCCTGCATGCGGTAGTCAGAATAGTCTCTACAGCAGAAATGATTGTCCAGGTCGACCCTGAGCCTAAATCCATTATGGGACCTACCTTTACTTACTGACTCGCATCCAATTCTCACAATATTGCCCGGGAGGAGATGTACAGACACAGCTTGACTTTCTAGCCTGATTTCTGAGCATGGAATGTCCCTCCTTTGTGTGAGTCTTAAATCTTGTTGATTGAGGCTTGGTAAAATTTTGTACTAAAAAGTGGAAGCTATTGCAACCAGATGTTTTTTGCTTGAGTTGATTCATGGATTTTTTTTCTTTTTCTCTGAATTTTACTAATTATGCTTGCACTCCTATTAAACAGTGAAAAATTTTGATTACAGCAATTGAAGAAGTTGACTTTCTTATTTTTATACCTGGACTCCCATTCCTTGCAATACAGCAAACATTTGCAATATTTTAGCAATGTAGAGAGAGAGAGAGAGAGAATAATGCCCATCTGGACTTTGTATTCCTAACAGCAGGATCATTTAGGAGCTTATTCCTTGTGGGGTGCATTCCTCTGCTATAGACACACATGAAGGAAAAAGAAAAGAGAGATTAGAGCATGTTTGAAACCAGGAGAGGAAAAGACTCTTAAATAAGTGAAAATAATAGAAAGAATGAGCCCTGGGAGCCAAGTGATTCTTCAGTTACAAAATACACTGCCAGCTTTCAGAGCTGCAGCAGCTGAGGGTCACACCTGGGGTGTCACAATCACACTCCAGGGTTCTGAGTGGCTTGATAGCATTTTCATTTGAGACATGGGGACTCCATATGCAAACACACAGTTCATACAATTCTAAGTCCAGGCTGACAATAAATTAATTAATAGCAACATTGCTGGAAACACTAGGACTTCCTTTGTGATTTGATCTCCAAATTAGTGGGTTTGCTACATGGTTTCTTGGTTATCAATTGGTTAATCAATACAATTACTTACTAAAGTAGATTGTCATGTTTTATCTCTGTTGGGCATACTAAGAGTATTTGTAACAGATTTTTAGTCATAAATATCACCTCTCTTTAGAGGAGCCTTATGGTTCTTCTTATGTAAAGTGCAATGTTATGGAAATAAATCATACTCTGGGGTAAAATAGACCCGATTCAATTGTAGATGAGGACCTACAGAGTATATGTCCTCAGAGAATTTCCTTAGTTTTCATGAGCTTCATTTTCCCATCAATAAATTATTGATTATAGAGAAGATTCAATAAAACTATATAATTTAAATAAGTTTTGTGCAGTGGTACAGAATCTAGCATTTGCATAGTAATTATCTTTCCAGCATCCCTGAGAGGTAAGAAAAAAAGGTCAACGATTAAAAGACATTTTATTGAGCAGCTCCTATTCAATTTAACTCCTTTGTTCATCCCTTTCTTCAGCCATCCGCTGTGGACAAATGATTGGAGGGTACAGAGATCAGTAAATCTCAATGGGGAAAAATATTCCAGTGGAAGAATCAAACAATTTCAATGCCTTGGGATAAGGCATGTTATGTGCTAGAAGAACGTGCTTGGAGCTTGCTTAGTGTATCCAGGAAAACTTAATGGTGAAGGGCTAGTTAAATATGTTTTTTAAAGAAGAGAAAAAGGATCTTAAAGGCATAAAGGTGGAAGAATGGCATTCTGGGAAAGAGGAGGACATCGTGCACGGCCAGGACCAGTGGCTTCAATGTGTACGAAGGCCACAACAAAGGGTTCCTGAGGGAGAGGTGGGTAGAAATGAGATGGAAGAGACTGTGAGGGTCTTATAGTATTTAATATGAGGAACTTATGGATGCTTTCTGATTTGGGCTCTGGAAACTTCTTTTCTCCCAGGAATAATTTCCTCTTTCTTTAGGAAATGTTTCCCTGCAAGTGGTCTATATGGGAACTGGCATCATCTTAATAATATCACAGTCCCTGTACCTGTGATTGGTTTAGGTTGTAGGATTGCATAGGAACAAGTAATGGTGGCTCGAATATAAGAGCCTGGCTGTTAGCAATTTGACCAAGTCATTTAACGTCTATATACCTCAGCTTCCTTATCAGTAAAATGGGGAAAATAGTACCTATCTTCTAAAATTGTGGTAAACATTAAATGAGTGTACACAGGTTAAAAAACAAACACAAAAATATAAAACCATCAAGAACTTATATAGTACTATACAAGTTTGATATTATTTCCTGGGATGTTTGCAATTGCAATTAAGGAGAGAAGATAAAAGGACCCTCTTCTCTGGTTCTGGAGCTGTTTTCCAAGTGCTGCTGGGGATCTGGTCTGCTTGTCCTGGGGAAGAAACCAGTCTTCAGGAAAAATGACTGAAGGATGATCAGAGAAAGCATTAGAACCAGTCTATAGACAGAAGTAGACTGTCCAAAGGACAGCTAGCCTTCATTTCTACACCCTGAAATCTCTGTGCTACACTATTTTCCATCTTTTTAAGCTATAATTATTCAGCAACTATTTTTGTTTCATGAACTACTCAATAATCCTTACAACAAACACCTCCTGTCCTTTTTTGGACTAAGAGAGATTGGCTTAAACTAATATCACATGCCACCCAAAGTCTTGCTTAATACTCATACAGACACTGTTACATAGATAATGAGAAGATATAGAGGTAGCTCTATATCTAAAGCATCTAAAATCAATAATGAAGTTAACCAAAAATCAGTGTGCTTTTTATCATCATCATGTGTCAGCACTTCTAAATGACCTCAGTAATAAAATACTACTCCTTCCTGGGGCAGACTATCTCTACAGACTTCCCTCCTCCATGTTATATCAGTATCCCTTAATGAATCCCTGCAACAAAAAATTGCTAGAGTGGATTTTGTTATCTGCAACTAAGAGCCTTGACCAATAGGAAGGGGTGCTAAAAAGTCCTAATTTTCAAGTAATAGTATCAGGGATAATGATTACATTAACTAGTTGGGAGAAGCTGGTTTGGAGAAATGATGATGAATATAGTTCTAGACAAGTTAAGTTTGAGATAATTATGACCTACGCAGAGAAATATGTGCATGGAGATTAGGAGAAACATCAGTGCTATGCAATTGCTATGGAATTCAGTAGCAGATATTTTTGTAATTGAAACATAATTGATTGTATACATTGTACATATCTGTGGGGTAGAACATTGAATATTAATACCTGCATGCAATACATGATGCTGAAATAAGGATAATTGGTATATTCATTACACAATGTAATCATTTTTTGTGGCCCTTCACCAATTTCTTGTAACCTTCCTCCTCTTCCCCCTTTCCCAACTCTAATACCCTCAGTCTGTTATCTCTTCTCAAAAGTTCAACAATTATTTAGGATTGTTGTATCTTTCTTTCTTTCTATTATTTGCTTATTTTTTAAGTTCCCAGTTATACATGAGGACAAGCAGTATTTCTCTGTCAGTGTTGGGCTTATTTCACTTGACATAGTTTTCTCTAGCTTCATCCAGGTTGCTGCAAATGGCAGAATTTCATTCATTTTTATGTCACAGTAGTATTTCATTATGTATGTATACCATATTTTCCTTATCCAGTCATCCCATGATGGACATTTAGTTTGGTTCCAACTCTTGGCTATTGTAAACAGAGCTGCAATAAAGATGGGACTGCAGGTTTACCTTCAAAATGATGATTTTCATTCCTTTGCATATATACCCAGCAGTGGGATTGCTGGATCCTATGGCAATTCTACCTGTAGTTGTTTGAGAAACATTTATACTATTTTCAATAAAGGCTGCACTAATTTATAGTCCCACCAACAGTGTAGGAGTGTTCCCCTTTCTCTGAATCCTTGCCTGCATTTGTTAGTCTCTGTGTTTTTGACAAATAGCCAATCTAACTGTGATGAGATATCTCAATGTGGTTTTGATTTGCATTTTCCTGATGCTTAGTTATGTGGAGCATTTTTTCATGTGTCTGTTAGCTATTTTTACATCTTCCTTTAAGGTATACCTATTTAGCCTCTTTGCTCATTTTTTAATCAGGTGATTTGTTTTTTCACTGTTAAGTTGTTTGAGTTCCTTGTGTATTTTGGATATTAATCCCTTGTCAGATGCATAGTTTGCAAATATTTTCTCCCATTCCATAGGTTGCCTTTTTGTTTTTTGTTGTTTCTTTTGCCATGCAGAAGATTTTCAGTTTGATGTAATCTTATTTGTTTATTTTTTGCTGCTGCTTGTGCTTTTGATGCCTTATTCATAAAGTCTTGTCTGTCCTACTTCTTGAAGTGTTTATGTTTTCTTTTAGGAGTTTTATAGTTTCAGGTCTTATATTTAAGACTTTAATCCATTTTGAGTTGCTTTTGGTATATGACAAGAGGTATGGCTCTAGTTTCATTGTTCTCCATATGGATATCTAATTTTCCTAGCATCATTTATTGAAAAGGCAATCTTTTCCCCAGTATATGTTCTTCATGCCTTTGTCAAAATCAGTTGGCTGTAGGTGTGTAGGTTTTGTATACTGTAACATTGGTCCAAGTGTCTGTTTTCATGACAGTACCATGCTGTATTGGTTACTACAGCTTTGTAGTATAATTTGAAATCAGGTAGCATAGTGCCTCTGGCTTTATTTTTTTGCTCAGGGTTGCTTTGGCTATTTGGGGTCTTCTGTTGTTCCTATGAATGTTAGGATTGTTTTATCTATTTCTGTGAAGAATGTCATTGGTATTTTGATGGAGATTGAATTGAATCTGTAGATCACTTTGGGTCATATAGACATTTTCTCAATGTTAATTCTTCCAATTCAAGAACATGGAATGTTTTTCCATTGCTTTGTGTCCTCTTTAATTTTCTTCAGCAGTGATTTGCAATTCTCCTTGTAGCAATCTTTCACCTCCTTGGTTAAACTTTTTCCTATGTATTTTATATTTTTTGGTAAAATATTGTAAATAGGCTAGCTTTATTGATTTCTTTTTCTGCTAGTTCGTTGTTGGAGTATAAAAACGGTACTTATTTTTGCCTGTTGATTTTGTATTCTGCAACTTTAGTGAATTCGTTTATCAGCTCTAAGAGTTTTCTGGTAGTCTTTAGGTTTTTCTAAAGATTGATCATCTGAAAGGTTGGATCATCTGTCATCTGAAAATGACGGTTTGACTTTGTCTTCCAATCTGGATACCCTTTATTTCTTTCTCTTGCCTGATTGTTCTGACTAGTACTTCCAATACTACATTAAATAGAGAAGTTGAGTGTGGACACCCTTGTCTTGTTCCTGTTTTTTTTAAGGGAAAAGCTTTCAGTTTCCATTATAATTATAACGTCTCATTTTTCATTTTTGTTATTTGTTATTTGGGTCTTCTGTCTTTTTTTTTTTTTTTTAGGTATCCTAGAAAATGTTTTGTCTATTTTGTTTACCCTCTTAAAAAATCAACTTTTTGATTCATTCATCTTTGGTGTCATTTTTTGGGTCTCTATTTCATGTAGTTCTGCTATGATCTTAATTATTTCTTTCCATCTGCTAATCTGGGATTGGATTGTTTTTATTTTTTTAGTTATTACAGGTGTAGCATTAGGCGGTTTATTTGAATTCTTTCTATTCTTTTGATTTAAGTATTTATTGTAATAAACTTCCTTCTTAGCACTGCTTTTGCTGTATCCCACAGCTTTTGGTACAATGTGTCTTTATTCTCAGTAGTATCTAGAATTTTTTTTTATTTCTTTTTTAATTTCTTCTTGAACCCACAGATTGTTCAGGAGCATGATGTTTAATTTCCATGTGTTTATACAGTATTCAGAGTTTTGGTTGTTATTGATTTCTGGTTTTAATTCTCTGTTGTCTGAGAAGATACTTGAAATGATTTCAATATTTTGAAATGTGTTGAGACTTGATTTGTAACCTAATATGTTGTCTATCCTGGAGAATGTTCCATCTGCTGATAAGAAGAATGTACATTCTTTAGTTGTTAGATAAAGTGATCTGTAGATATTTGCCAGGTATAATTGACCTAAAGCATAGTTTAAATCCTGTGTTTGTGTTGATTTGTTTCCTAGATGATTTGTTTTCTAGAGGATTTGTCCAATGGTGATAGAGAAGTGTTCAGGTCCTCAACTATTATCATATTTGGTTCTGTCTCTTTCTTTATGTCTAATAGTGTTTGCTTTATATGTCTGGATGCTCCAGTGTGGGTGCATATATTTTTATTATTGTTATATCTTCTTGCTGGGTAGATCTTTTTATCATTATATAATGGCTTTCTTTGTCTCTTTAAATGATTTTTGATTTAGAGTCTATTTGATCCAATACGTAAATAGTTACTACTATTCATTTTTGGTTTCCATTTGTGTGGCATATTTGTTTTCCATCCATTCACTATTAGTCTGCATGTGTCTTTGCAGGTGAGTTGGGTCTCTTGCAGAAAGCACATAGCTTGGTCTAGCGTTTTAATCCAATCAGTCAGTCTCTGTCTTTAAAGTAGAGAATTTAATCCATTTACATTTAGGATTGGTATTGTCTTATTCGTGGAGTATTATTGATTTTCAATTGGATGTTTTAAATATCTTTTTGGGAAGTCTGCTGTTAGTCTGATGGGGACTCCCTTATAGGTGACTTGAAGGTTTTCTCTTGCTGTTTTTAAGATTCTCTCTTTGTCTTTGAGTTTTGCAAGTTTGACAATAATGTGTCTCAGAGAGGACCTTTTGAATTGAATCTGTTTGGAGATCTTGGTATCTCCCGGATCTGACGGTCCTTGTCTCACCCTATATGGGAAGTTTTCTGCTATTATTTCATTGAATAATTTTCCAGTGCCTTTTCCTTTTTCCTCCGCTTCTAGAACACCCATGATTCAGATGTTTGTGTACTTTGGGTTGGTAGCTAACTCTTAGATTTTCTTCAGTTTTTAAAATTCTTTTCATTTATTCTTTTTGTGTGCCTGGGTTATTTCAAAAAGTCTGTTTTCAAGATCAGAAATTCTTTCTTCTGCTTGCTCTAGCCTGCTGCTTAAGCTCTCAGCTGTGTTTTTTATTTGGTTGAATGGATTCTTCAGTTTCAGGAGTTCTGGTACATTCTCTTTTAATGTTTGATTTCTTTGCAAATTTTCTCCTTCATATCCTGTATAATTTTTCTCATTTTGTTGTATCATCATCTAACTGAGTCGTCTTGTATCTCATTGAGTTTCCTAAAGATTGTTGCTCAGATTTCCTTTTCAGTTTCTGAAGGGTTTCCAACTCTGTGGGGTCTGGTACTCAAGAATTATTGTTTTCTGTTGTTGGTGTCATATTTTCTTATTTTTTCATATTTCTAGTATCTCTATGTTGATGTCTGGTCATCTGGTAGAACAGTTGCTGCTTCTATTACTCTTGAGTAGGCTCTGAGGAGACTTCTTCCTGTTGATATGTTTTATATTGACCATTGGCTAAGGTGCTTTAATATTGGTTCCAGATAGATGCAGTTGTGTAGTCTCCATGTGGGAACTTCAGTCATATTCAATGTTGGAGTTGTGCCTCCATGGTCTAAGCCATGGGCCCTTTAGTGATTCCTTGCTGAGGTTAGTGACACTGTTTTGGGTCATTGAGTACATGGGCAAGTTCTTGAGTTCTTGGGAGAAGTGCCTTGGTGCCCTATCACTCTTTGGCTGGAGTAGGTGACCACAGGTGAGCTTTTTGGCACCCTTGCTGGTATCCTGTGATCCTGATGCATGCTCTGAAGTGATCTGTAGGTTTTCATCTTAAATGGATAACCCTTCCCTTGGTCAGAAACTCCTCCCGAGTGTCTACCACTCCAGAGTGGGTGATGGGGCAGTGTTGGCTGAGGAGAATGTTTCTGTTCTCTTTGTGAATGTCCTATGTCTCTGCACTCACCAAAGTCTCTGCCATTACTTTGATTTATTCCTTCTCCCTTCTTTCCTTTATCTAGTCCAACTGTAGCTGTGCACTCGATGTGTTCTCCATCCACGTGGGAGAGATGAATATTGTCTCCTTGTGGTCAGCTATCTTGCCTTCTCCTCTCCCCTACTGTAGAGTAATCATTTTAGCACTGTTGCAATTGTTTTGCAAATACTCACTCTGTTTTAGACATTTTACCATTGACATCTTTACACTTTTACATTTAGATATTAATATATATATTAAAACTTAAATATTTATGTGTCTTACATGATATAAGTGAACCTTTTCCTTTTTTTTCCCCCCATCATTTAGGAAAACTGAAATAAGAGAGAGTTGTTGAGAATTTTTCTTAAAAGCTACTTTGTAAGAAAAGGTTCATGCCAGCTTTTAAGCAAGTTTGGTTGGCTCCAAGGCCTATCTTTATAGGGAGACAGACTGTGCACTGAATTTCTAAGGAAAGCTTGGGTTTAGAAATGAATAGGGAACATGAAAAAGAGGATAGAAATATAGGCTGAAAATTTTGGCTTGGGAAAAAGATATAGGTGAAGGGGATAAACCTGGAAGAGTGAGGGTCAATTTTCTTTGAAGAAAGATTCATGCATCTATTCAACATTTATTAAGAAACTAATGTATGCCAGTCCAGTGTCAGTCCCTGGGGCTGTGAAGGTGACAGAACTACACAGTTCTGCTCTTGGAGAGATTATTGTTTATGGGTAGACACAGACGTTCAGAGACAATTTATTACGATACTGCAGTGAGTGTTAAGAAAGTAAAAGTTCCTAAGTGCTATGAGAACCTCAAACGGGGCTATCTTAAGGCTTGCTGGAGGATGCCCAGTCTGAGTCATGATGGCCAGAAGGAGGTATTCCCAACAAGGGAGCCTGAGAAGCATCCAGTCTCAATGATCATGAGCAAAGCCATGAAAAGAGGAAGCAGCATAGGATGTATGGCAGGAACAAAAAGCCTGTGTCCCTGAACCATTAAATGCAAAGCATAAATACTCAGGAAAATTAATGCCTAAATCCAAGGAAGGGAAACTAGCATTTCTGAAGCACCTATTATGTACCTGTCAGAGACAACTTTCCCACTCTGATTTAAGAAATGATAGTTAACACTTCCTGAGCACTTAATATTTGCAAATTAGTGTTGGGAATTTTTCTATGCTTCCTTTGGCAGTCCTTCAATGTAGTCCCTTCACCTGGAATATTCCTGAGGTATAATCTGCAGTGGCTGAATTATATTCCATTGACTCAATGGATGTTTGTTAGTGTAACAACTATTTATCCAGTGCTTACCACTTGCCAGGTACCATTCTAAGTGATTTTATAAATTTTTTCTTTTAATATTAATAAAAAGACCCATGAGATAGGCTTGCTATTATTCCCACTTTACAGATGAGGAAGCTATGACCTAGATGTCAAATAACTTTCCCATGTCACTTGGCTACAAGTGAGCCATCTTTTGAGACCAAGAGTCTGGCTTAGAGTCTATTCTCTTAACCTCTACTGTCAGCAATGCCTTAAATCTGCTTTTAGCTGCATAGACTTAATGAAACTTGTTTCTTGAGTGATCCTCGACCTTTGACAGAAAAATAAATCAACTCAGCTTTCTTTTATTACTCAGCAAGAGAAAATGTAAAAGTGAATGTTTTATCATTTAATCCTTACCACACCATTTAGGACTATTTTTACACTTTAGAATATTGTAGCACAAAAAAATTATAATTAATATTTCCAAAGCCTCCCAGCTGTTGGTATGTGGCAAGGCAAAGTACAGAATTCCAGTTATATGATCAGGATTTGTCAAGGGAAAACCATATTAATTACTTCAAAATTACCTGGGCATTTGTTGAAATGCAGAGTGCTGGGTTTACTCCAGATGTGCTAACTCAGTATCTTTGGGTTAGAGGTCTAGGGATTATTATTTTAGCTAGATCCTCCCCTGAGTCTCCTGTAGTCTAAAATTGGTATGCAGTTCTTTAATCTAGTCTCTATCTGAAATGACTTCTAGGAACTCTTACTTTTTCTGATGAACCATAGAACTTAATCTGTCTCCTTTTATTTCTTGGATCAAATTCCATGCTTCCTAAACCCTGCAGAGCAAAGCAATCCTGAATATCTTGCTAAATTAGATATCCTGATGCAGAAGGTCTCCGAGGGCACAAGATTCTGCATTTCTGTTAAGCTCCCAGGTGATGTTAAGGCTGCTGGTGCATTGTGGCAGATGCAGAGCTGTGCTGCTCACTCTCCTTCAAGAAAGAACTTAGTGCCCAGCTTCGAGGAATTCAGTTAACTGATAGCCTCCAGCATTAGCTTCTCCACAGTCCACCTCAACTGTCAAAATGAAGTCATGGCACCCCCGATCAATGACCGAGCATGGTGTTGGTCCAAGAGTCTGCCCATTTCTACCTACAACAAGACTCAAATTACAGTGTTTGCCCTGGACTCCCACTGGGTTGACAGAGACTTTGCCATGCTTGCATCACATTCTGAAGGCTCCCTCAACCTCCCTAGCCCTTCCATTTTTCCATCATAGTTGTTACTCTTTTGCACTCTACACATCATGTCAGCAGTTGCCTTCTGGATAACCCAGAGGCACACCTACAGCCCACACTTTGAGTAGCAAGGAGTCCGCATCTTGGTTTCCCAACTCTGAAGCAGCAAAAGGCAGTTGTTCTACCCCTAGTGGATGCTACTTTGACCATTTTCCTGAACTCAGAGTACTAACCAAGAGGAGCTTGAAACAGAAACAAGGAGCAGCCCTCATCCATCACTCCTGTCACCTCTTTGGGTCCATTTGAGCCCTGCTGTGACTTAGGTCTGTTCCCTGATTCCTGGAACCCAACCTCCTTTCTTGTGCCTTTTGCAGGGGATGCATATTGACAATGAAAGACTTTTACATACAAAATCTCATGATGAAGTACAATAAACACAATGCATTCATGAAGTAGCTTGGGCTAAAGCAGGAAGGCCACAGAGCCCAGCCTACTTTCTATCCCCAATCACGTAGTTTGTCCTCAGGGCCTCAGGCTCAGTGGGGCACTATTTGAAAAACAATTCTTTTCCCCTGCTGGCTTTCAGCATAACAGGCTGGAATAATTTTTCACAGCCTCCTAATAGATACCTTGCTTGAAACTGCTGTTTAAGTCAAAACCACCAGTTTCCTCTCAATGAATTGGAAGGTAATGCAGTTTTAATTTTAAGTCCAATTATATCTTGAGAGATAAATGGTACAGGGCAAACCCTTGCTTGGGGCCAAAAGAGAGTGATAAATCATTCACTTATATGATCAGATTACTTTCAAGCTTCTCTTGGCCTCTCAGAAAACAGAAAAGAATAGCTAAAACCTGCCTCTTCAAAAATAAAATGGAAGGAAAAGTCAGGGTAGATGTTGCCTGTTTCAGTAAGAGTATTTAAGTTGTGCTGTGGTTAAATAAAATTTCAGTGGCTTATCACAACTAAAGCTTTGATCTTATTTATACCTTATGTCAACCCAGCTTGCCCAGGGATCCTGACCCCTGCAGTTATACAAGCACCCACTGTTAAAGAACCCCAATTTGATACACACTTTGAAGTCACCAAAGTGAGGGAAGGAGGTGTGGTAAAGATGGCACGGGGCTTCCATTTATAATTTATGGGCCCATAGTCATGTGGCTAAGGCCGATATTCAAGAGCAATCTTATACCAAGTGCCCAGAAAGGAGAACTTGAAATAATAGAGCAAATAAAGGTTACCAATGGCTCCAGTGGCTAATGCATTGCCTTTTTGCCTCTGCCCATGATATTCAAGTAAGCATGAGGCTGAGAGCAGAAGTAATACGCATTAACTGCCTACAATGTACCATGTTTTGAGAGGCACTTTGGGATTTAAAATTCTCAACAATGTTGTTGGATAGGTTTAATTTCCTACCTTACATATGTGATGGCCCAGAGAAGTCCAAGGCTTTTCCTAAGACTGGACAGCTGGTGAATGGAACCAGGATACTCACTGTTCAGTGCTGCATACTAAACATTGGAGATGTCCACAGTACATTAAATGAACCACAGTTTTTAAGGTTGGAAGTGCCATGAGGTTGGGCCAAGAGAGAGAGAAAACAAGGAAATAACCAGGAAGAATGAAAAACAAACAAAACCCCCCCAAAAACAACATTTCAGAAGAATGGATTAATCTTAAGCAGCTCAAGTGGGTGTATCTGCAATAATAATTGTAGATGATGACTGAGTTTTTACTGTGTGCCTAAGCGCTTATAACAAAATGTGTTTTGCATGTACTACCTCGGTTAATTCTCTATAATCCCATGAAATAAATTCAAATTTTAGTTCTGCCATCAACTAGTGCCATAACCTGTACACATTTGTTAAACTCTTTGAAGTTTTTTTCCCCTACATATACAATGGGGAATATTCATAATTTCTACATGTTTTATTTTGAGAATGAAATTAAAATTAAGATGTACACAGGGTATTATATCTAAACTACTTTTAATATAACTGGTACTAAATAAAGATAGGCAGAAATTATGTGAGCAAGTAAACAGCACAGGCTTTAGGGTAAGATACACTTAAATCCAAATTCCAGCCTTTTCACTTGGCTGCTTGGGTGAATGACAACTCCTTTTGCTCTCTTGGGTTAGTGAGTCTATCATAAATGAGGACAGTAATTCTAGTGCGAAAGAATATTGTGAGTAATGCAGTTGGTACCACAGTGTGGAATTTTCTAGAGAATGATGGTACTTAACAAATGCTACTGCCCTTGAATTCCCTTGCTGATTATAGAAGCATAATGTGAACGTGTTCCCTGAAATTCATGTGTTGAAACAGTTTTAGGAGGTGGGGCCCCTAATGGGAGGTGTTTAGGTCATGAGGGCTCCACTCTCATCAATGGAGTAATGCTGCTATAAAAAGGACTTGTGGGTGTGTGTTTTTTCTCTGCTGTTCTTCTGCCATGTGGAGACACAATAAGAACAGTTTGCCCCTTTCTTGCCCTTCCACCTTTTGCCATGTGAGGACACAGTAAGAAATCCCTCATCAAATGCTAGCACCATGATATTGGACTTCTCAGCCTCCAGAACTGTTAAGGATATACATTTCTATTTGTTTATATATCACCCAGTCTGTGATATTCTGCTATAGCTGCACAAAATAGACTAAGACAAAACGATTTAGAGGGAATATTCTCCCGAATCTTCTGCAAGGCTTTAAGAGTGTTCCTGCCTTACAATAGAAACTCCCTACGTGTAGATCAAAGAGTTCATGGCCTCCGTACTCAACTTCTTGCTTGCCTGGACAGAGCCTGATCCTACTTGGCAAAGTGTATTTCTCTAAACCTTGTTTTCTAAGCTCAGCAACCACTTTTTGGAGACAGTCCCATTTCTGAGGTGCTTCAGTGTTGTGGCTCAACTCATTTCCATGATGAGAATCTTCCACTAAATTTCTTCTGGTGTTAGGGGTGCCCCTCCTAAGTGTAGGCAGCCACCTGGTCGTCTTTGTGGGGAGGACCATGACAGTCACAGTGCACCTCTGCTTCAGGGCCTTTTGCAACTTTAGCTTTCTGAAAAAGGATTCCCAGATGGGTAGAAAGACAGAAAAGAGCAGGAAAGGCCACGGTCCAGGACAGTGGGGGAGGAAGAAAGTGGTAGGCAAGGTCTCTGTCAATACCATAGCTCAGGATGAAGGTGACTGCTTCAGAAGAGACAGCGCATGTGGAAGTGGCAGGGAGGACCATAGTGATGAGGGAAACTGGAATGGAAACATGCAGGAAGCAGAAGCAGGGTTGTGATGACCAGAGGAGAGACTCATTCCCACAGAAAAGGACTTCTTGAAGTGGTCATGGGGTGAATGACTATTGTCTTGAAGGGTTTCACCACAGATAAATGTGTTCCCACTACCTGGAACCAGTAACTACAAAAGGATAGAATATTCAGAAAAGGAGAGAGAATAGAACTTCCAAGGACCTTCCCAGTGAGGGAGGACAATGGGTACTTGATTTCTATTATAAATCACCCAATTTCACTCATAGGACCGGCGCTTCTCTCTGGTGGCTTGACATGTGGTATCAGTAATTTGTGCTGGTTCATTATTCGGACACTGATATACATTTGCACCAACACATTAAGGTCCTTGTTTTGATGGATGCATTTGGTGGAAATAACAAATCCGTATGCTAATATATGGCTTCAACTCATGTAGGACTTCTATAACACTCCAAAAAGGGAAATGAATTATTTTGGTTTTGAACTTAAACGCTTTGAAAGTTTTTTTCATATTTGCCTTACCCGTGACTTTCTGTATAACATGCACATGCTAAATTTGTGTATTTTATGTCAAGTCTCTTTCCTAGATGCATTCTTCACTGGGATATGAGTACACAAGGGCAAAGACTGTCCCTGCTGTGTTCACCATTTCATCCCAGCACTGACATTAAATTGGTACATTGTTGATACTTACCTGCTTTTTGTTGTTGTTGGCTAACTAATTAAATTAGCTGCTGACTACATGAATGAAAGACTAATGAATGAATGAACAAAGGAGCAGAGGAAGATGGTAGGTTTGGGAGAGGAACACCATAGCAGTTTTTAATTTGTAAAACGATGAAAACTAGCAGCCCATTGTCTATCATCAAAGACCTTTAAGACAAAATCTGATTTAGTCCTAGGAAATGGGATCCAGGGCTGTCTTCAACCCTTGGCTCTTGGAATCCACAGAGGTGTCTCCTTTAGTCTCTACATTTAACTCTCTTACTCACTATGACAGTGATCTATCGCCCCATCACTCCCACTGATATCACCTGGCTCCCCTTCCCTGAGGGTATAGACAGACCAACAACACCGAGGCCCAGTGCAGGCTCTCGGGACTGACAGCAGCAGGATCAAGATGGTGTTTAAGTCACTGGGTGGGTCATAGTCACCTGAATAATTGAGGGATTTTAGTAATAATATTCCAGTGGCCTTTTTATCTCTTCATTTGGATCCTGGTTCATTTTCTCCCTCCAAGAAACGAAACAAGGCAATTGTCAGGCATTCCTAGGTGATTTGGAAGCCCAGGATGTAGGTGCCTTTTCAGCATGATACACAGTTCTACATCAAACTACCAGCAGCTGGAGAGAATTGCATCTAAGCTATAGTCTGATGGACACGAGGTATGATTTATGTAGAGAAAGAGTAACAGGCAGGGATTTTAAAATTTGATAGAGAGCTGAAGAAATTCAATAAAAAGTGGTTCTATAGAGGCAAGTTTTACAGAATGAATGTTTACATAAACACCTCTGAAGAGATAATACTATACAGGTGAGCTTAATAAAAAAGGATTTTTCTTTTCATTCCTACCAATCTGGCCTTTTCACAAACTCTCCGATGAGAGAGAAATATAGGCTTATTGGAACTGTTCTTCCTTAGTTATCTAGCTTTTTTTTTTTTTTTTTTGCCCAACCTTTCTAATCTTGCTCCCCTGCTGTTCAGCTTTTATTGAATTTTTTCAAGAGGAAAGAATTTTGCTAGAAAGGAGTTTACTAGAAAGAGTAAGTTAACCTGAATTGCTGACAAATGCAGGACACTCAAATGCCTAACGAGTCACCTGCAGCTAAAGGTGCTGCATCCTAATGAACCTAGGTGTCGCTAGGGAAGGAAGGCAAAGAGGTAGAGAAAACAAAACTGCATATGTTAGAAAACGCAGTTACCCTGGAAAAAGTCTTGTGGTACTTGATTCTTGGAAAATGTACTGGCTTTGGAACCTGGAGTGCCTAATTTTAAATCCTGACTCAGCTTTTACAATCTCTGTGACCCCTAACAGGTTATTTAATATCTATGAGTCTGAATTTCTTCCTTTTGGAACATGAGATAATTTTAAAAATTTTTCCCGGGATGACTGGAGGAATAAATATGAAGTATGCAAACTGCTCTACTCACAGCATTGGTGCCATAGTCCTCTATAAACTCAAATTCCTTCTCTGCTTTCCAGACCAGAAAGGATGCAAGAAGGAAGTGAGAGGGGAATCTCCTGCTCTAGCCTTGCTTTTGGACAAGAAGGGAACTGTTAACATGTAAGTGAGCTGAGCGACTGCTGAAATTATGAGTTCAAACTAATTCCTTTTCATCCATGTGCCAAAGAAGCACAATTCAAGGAGCTGTCTGATTACCCACCCTTGGCCTCACCCTGAGGCTGTACTTGGGAATGCGAGGGAGCCCTGAGGTGGAAGAGGAGGAAAAGGAAAAGCACAGGATGCCTGAGGTTCTATTTGGGAAGTTGGGCAGACGGTGATACCCTTAGATGACTGGGGACCCAGGCAATGGAAAAGAGTTTGCTGGAAAGATGACTTTCCATTGAGTCAGGCTGAGCATCTACACTCCTTATTTCACTTTCATTGGTGTGTCAACTTCATCTGGTACATTTTCTTCACTGTCAATGCCGACATTTCTCCAGTATGATAGCAGATGTACCATGTTTATAAGAGCAGTTTCTCAGCTGGCATGTGGTGGGCCCAGGCCTCTGTATCAGTCTATGTGTCCCTCTATCACATCCCTTATTTTTTCAGAAGATCATCTCCTTGTCCTCCATCTTAGTAATAACTGAATGCTCATTTGTCTCATCTCTGAGTTTACATCCTTTACTTCACTCCAGTTATTCCATTGCCTTTTGGTGTGAGCTAGTGTAAAATTGCTGGAGGAAATGTGGGGGGCAGGTTGGTCTGTGTGATTAGGTCTTGTGTGTTTGCTGATTGGCACCCATCAAAGGTAGACACCTACCCTCTCATGGATTCCTTGTGAGATAGAGTTGCTATCTCCTTCTAAGATTACATTTCAAAGGGATGGCTCCTGGGTCCTAGAGAAAGACATTACTGGGTAATAAAACCCGCAATAGGCTGGGAGAAGATTTACCTCTCAAAAAAGGCAACAAACAAATTCACAATTGAAAGTTTTCTAAAGTAAATGCTCTAAGAAAGCGAGGTCAGGAGTCTAGAGTAGGCAAGAAGCTTGTCTAAAGTGTAGTCCAGCTGAGGTGAACTTTAAGGCCATCTTAACCACCCCTCACCAACCAGGGACTACCCACACCAGTGGCCCGCAGGGTACATGTGGAGTTCTGCATCTTCCCAGCTCTCCAACTCAGCCCAGGGGTCTAGACTACTACTGAATAGAGCTGAAAATTCAAATATACATGCTAAAACAAATGGCTATAGTAACTCTACTTTTCCCTTAGTGGACTATCACCACTCCTCATGTCATACTTGTATTGGCCGTTTCTTTCCAATCAGGTATCTCCTGATTCCTAACCCAGCACGACTCCTGCTTCACTCAACAGAGGCTCCTGATTCCCACCTACACAATGGCTTCCCCTGGCTCCTCTCCTCAGTTGCAACTACTAAGAATGAAACAAAGATAATATATGCACAAAAAATATTTAGTGGTATTTCATGGGGCTTCTTGGTTATGAGGTGTAGGGGAGAGGAAATGCCCTGTAGAATGCCCAGGTTTCTATTTGGGAGAGAAGAAGGTAGCATCCTACCATGAGTCAAAGACACAGGAAGGAAAGCAAGTTTTAGGTGGAAAGCTTAGAGGTTTAATTTCCAACAAAATAGATTTTAACTTCATATAGTAAATTTTTACTTCACCTTTCTGCTCAGATAAAAACTTTATTGTTATACCCAACTTCGTCATCTAACAACTGGTAAAGTATAGGTAAGATCCTGTTCCTTCTACTGTGTTATGAACATCGTATCTCCCCCATTGCTGTTCTTAATGAAGAGATAGGCCACTTTCTATTCTCTAATTGTTTCTCTTTGGTACAACCTATGTACCCAACAAGTCAATTTTTAACAAAGGGTATACATTTTCCATGGAAGTTCAGTGATCATTAAAGAAAAATGCACTATGAATGAGGTAGACACCTAGATTTCTGAAGACAAATGCTATTCCCTTTAATAGTTTCCAGGTCCCTTGTCAACAAATCTGAATAGGTTAAATTTTCCTTTATGAAGTTTTCATTTGCTATTGTACAATCTACTTCTGATGTTTGTGATTACTCAGCTGTTGTATTATTCAGGTCCTTTCTTATACTAGTCAAAGCCACCTGCGGTTTTTCTTTATTTTATTAACCAATTAGCACCTGTATCTGCTGCAAAAAATTATATTGTTTCATTTTATCCAATAATGTTGCTCGTTAGCCACTTTAAAAGAAAAGCTGCTCAGAAAAAAGACTGAAACTCTTTGGCAATTTAGTTTTTGGTTCCTTTTCTCAACAAATATATATTTAAAACACTGGGGCTTTAATAGTGAGGAAAGCCCAGTTTCTCAATGAAATTCTACTTCGGAGGTAGTGAAGGTTTTACTGTAGTTTATTAATCCACCCACTTTTCTATCAGGTTAAGATTGACAGGGATTTACATTTAAATGGTGTCTCACCTTGGGAATCGGGTAAGGTTTGGGTGCTATTTAATGGTCTGTTGACAGCTGGTAATGCCTGAGTGCCATCTATTGTGGACTGCCTTATTGTCCCGTTTCTTCACCCCTCCGAGTGTTCTGGGCTTTTGCTGTGTGACTCTGCCATTTCTTTCACACCTCATTGATGCTGGCCTTGTGTGGGATTTTGGTCAAAAGTTCCAAGACTAGGCCTAAAGAAGGGTCTAGTGTTCCACTCATCCCTCCTGCACTTCTGCCATCATGAGAACATGGAGAACAAAGGACATCATCATGATGTCCAGAGAACATCCAGAACGTCCAGAACAAAGGACACGTGGAGTAATCGGGGCCCAAACTGACACTGTGCAGTGAGCTGACTGGCAAATGCATGAGCGAGAATAAGTGATTTTTGTTTTATGCCACTGAATTTGTCATGTTGTGTTATAGAACATTGTTATGGCAACAACTTACTGAGGAGTTTACCTTCTCTCACGGTTTATGAGAGAATTATGATAGCAGGATGGAAACCAAACTATGGCTACAACATAGAAGAGATAACCCAGTACCTGCATGCAGAGTTCTGGACAGCCTGAGTCGGTGCCTGCGAAACAGTCTTAAGTCCAGAGAGTTCCTGCTTCCCTTGAATCTTGTGACTCACCAGTTCATCTCAGTCTGGACTGAATAAGCAACCAAAGGGGCAGTAACAGAGGCAGCTCTGGAGATGAATGTGGCCTGCACCTGTGAAACTGCGTGGAGACACGAGCACCTTCCTTCCTCCCTTCCCTCCCTTCCCTCTTCCCTCTCTTCCTCTTTCACATTTTTTTCTACCTGCTTCTTCCTTCTCTTTCTTTTATTCTCTCCTTATTTCTCTTTCATTCTCTCCTTATTTCTCTTTCCTTCTCTCACTTTTTCCTCCCCTTCTGTCCTTCTCTCTCTCTCTCTCTCTCTCTCTCCTTCTCTCTCTCTCTCTTTCATTGGCAGCTGCCATGGTAGAATTAAAAGAAAAACATTCAGTTTCTAGATGTGTCCACATCTTAGATAGTAGTTTAGGAGTCTGGTGACACAAGAAGCTACCCTGGAGTTCTGGTCTCACTAGCAAATGATAATAACAACCCAGATTTAATCCTCAGAGCATTAGAGGAGTGACCCATCCCTCTGGTTGGAGTAGGAACGGTCAGTATCCACAATCACCAGTGGAAAGTGATGTACCCAACAGAACAGCCAACCCAGGAGGTCCCTCAACAGAAGCAGCAACAGCAGGACAGCAAGGCATGCACCTGTGGGACTTAGTGTTTTTCTCACAGAAGACATGAGAAATTCTCAGGACAGGTGAGGAAACAGTCCAGTGCACGAATGGCAGTTAATACTGATCAAGAGTCCTAAAGACAGTGTGTACTCTGATAATATGAGAATAATAAGAAAACATCATTTATTGTGTAAACATAAAATGGCAACGTTTCTGTTTTAGTCTGTGCTGCTATAACAAAATATCCCAGATTGAGTAATCTGTAAAGAACAGAAATTTATTTCTTACAGTTTTGGAAGCTGGGAAGTCCAAGATCAAGGCACTGGCAGGTTTGGTGTCTGGTGAGGGGCCCCGTCTCTCCTTCCAAGGTATCACCTTGTTGCTGTATCCTCACATGGTGGTAGACAGAAAGGAAAGCAGCCGAACACTGAGCAAAGCCTTCTTTATAAAGACCTGGATCCCATTCATGATGCAAGGACCCTCATTGCTAAATCACCTCTTAAATGCCCCACCCCTTAATACCATCTCATTGGAAACACCTGAATTTTGGAGGGGACACATTCGAGCTGTAGCGCATAGGATGGTAAAATGACACAGTCGTGAAATCTGCATCCCTTATAACCTTTAAGGTACTGTCAAAAATCTGTCAGGACTGTTCAGATGGCAAAACTATTCTTTCATCTACAAGGAGTCCTTCAAATACATAAGGAAATCTTGCCTATAACCCTTTATTTTTCTCGGCTCCAAATAAAAATTTCATTTTCTTAAAAATAGTCACCTTATTAAGTGTTCTATGAATGCCGGTGCTCCCACCTCTTTAAAGATGATCATTCTCACTATGGGAGAATGCTGCCCGTGCTTCTTTCTGCGTTACTGGAAATGACGGAGTGAAGGGGGCTTTGATAGTGCAGAGCTGTCTCTTCAGAGCCTGCTTTCTTCTAACCTTTTGAATGTATTTATTCATCCATAGAGTAATCATCTATTCTACTTATAAAGCTGCGGATCTTGGGTTGCAAGGTTTTCTGCCTGCAGTAAGATGCACACTGTCCTCATAAGGCTGAACAGCTCTGCTCTTTCATCAAATGGAGCTAAAGGCAAACAACAAGCCAAGATCACGAAAAAGCCTGTCACTCGTGACTTGCTGAGTTCTCAGATGCAGACGCAATGTCCTTCACCTCTGATTGCAGGCTACAAGCTTTTAGAATATGATTTACTAAGGAAAAAATAGTCTAATACGATTTATCTAAGGAAAATCGTCTAATTTGGGTGCAGGCTCTAGTTTAAGTCTTAGAGTCATAGTACTGGTATTCACTTACCCAGCAGGAATCCAAGCCATCTGTACATCCCGCTCATTAGGCCTTGTTCCCGTTCCTGCAAATCTACCCCTTGTGTGTTTTGGTTATCCATACAGTGGACATTCAATTAATACGTGCAAAATGTGATATGGAAGGATATCCCCATTTTAACCATCATTGAAAGGGCCAAATCCTGGGCCAGAAATGAAGGCTTCAGAAAAAGCACCTTGAGAATTAAGATGGGATTTTACTCTCAGGGCTCTGTTCAGGTGGAATTCTGGTGTCAGCAGGAAGGATGTTCAAGGGAAGACCACGGAGAGAAAAAGAAGTGAACCTCAGGCAATAATTAGGTAGAAAAGTGTGTCCTTGGCTATTGCCTGAGCTTGGTCCTCTGTCTGCACCTTTGTGCTCTGAGTGAGGCCCGTCCAGCCATGACTGTAAGGTGATGTGCTAGAGGTCACAGCATAGAGTCTAGAGCCACAAGGCCTGAGTTCACATCCTCCTACATGGTCTGCCACTGGTTGGCTTGTCAATTTGTCTAATCCTGGAGTTCAGCATAAGGAAGTCCACTTTCCTGCAGAAATAAGCACATTTTTCAATGTCATATGTATAAGCAATGAAGGTGTATTTTGGTCTCTACAGTCTTATTTCTTTTTTCGATATACCTCAGTTAGCCAGAGTTTTAGCAAAAATAGAAGAGTGCTGGTTACTAATCTACTCAAGCCTCCCAAGAATGCATACCTTCCTCGTAATGTTATTATAAATATTAAATGTATATCTTTTGAATGTATCCTGATACATGGAAGTAATAAATAAATGTGAACTGCTCTCTTGAGGTTTTGTTACCATTTTTTCTATTTTATCAAGTTCTTCTTGCTCTCATCATCTCTGTGGATAAACAGGGAACAGAAGCTTGAAACATTCACCTAAACCTTAACTCCAGAGAGACGAAAAGGACTCATTCAGAAAAGTGTTCTTTCAGATGTAAGATTTGTTAATTCTCATCGTACCATAATGAAAAGAGACCAGCCTTTGGAGTTAGAAAGATTTATATTTGACCTCAGTTCTGACATTTATCAGCTCTGAGAACTTTGCCAAATTATCCAGTAGCATTGGTAATTGACACTAAGGAGTTATTATTGCCAGATACTAACCTAAGCGGTTTATATGTATAAACAATTTTCACAAAGTCTATTTCAGATAAATGCTATTTTTATTTCACTTTTTAGGTAATGAAAACAAAACCAGAAAATGTCAACTCATTGCACTCCATCCAAGGTGGCTAGGCTCCAGAGACTGTGATGTGAACTTCTAGGAGACACAATCTCTCCACTTCGATGTTCTTCCTGTGCAATGATAGTAAGGCCCACTGTCCAGGGTTTGCTGGTGAGGATTAACTGCAAAGGCCCTAGCTCACAGGTTGCCGTATTCTGTCTATATTTAACTAAGCTTGTACCTTTAGGTTTCATGGTTGCAAGCAACAGAAAGCAACTCTGGCTGACTAAAGTAGTAAAAGAATTTGGTAGAAGAATTTCTCGTAGCTGACAGAATTACAGGAAGGCTGAAAGCCAGGCTACTTAAGCCAGCAGGACCCAGAGGAGGTTGGTTATCATGAAAGACAGCCAATGAAGACATACCCCAGAAGCTGTTCATTTGGAAGCTGCTGATGAAGACACCATCATCCCTGTTTCTCCAACATACAGCCACTCTTAGACAGTGTTTCTCCAAAATACCTCCACTGCTACTCATTGCTGTGTGAAATTCTAACTAGCCCCTGTGTCATCGTGCCAATTGATCAATAACTAGTCTTGAGCCTAAAGCATCTGATTGCCAAGCCTAGATCCAGTGCCCACATACTCACTTTAAGGAGGAGAAAGGAGTATTTTCTCCTATTTGTCTTCCATAGTGGGGAGTCATGTTTATCTCCCACTAAGACTTAAATGCTGAGGGATTCCACAAAAATAAATACATACATAAATTTGCTGATACACCAAAACAAACAAACAAACAAACAAAAAACCCAGCATGATACATCCACTACACAATGGAGATGATATTTATGATCATAATGATTATCTGCAGTAGTGACCCCTCAAGGAAACCTTTCCCGATGCTGTTCTGGATAAACTGCCCCAACTGAGCACTTTGCTGTCTCCCTGCACTTACCTGAAGACACTTAAGTCCTGAGATATCACAGTGCCTAGAAATCAAATCATTTGTTTAACTCTGTTTCTTCTATTGAACTTAAATTCTTTGTAAATAGGAATCATACTTAAATTTTTGTGTTTGCAGTAAAAACCCAGTGCCTAGCTCATAACTGGCACTAAATCTTTATCAAAATAAAGTGAATGTAAGGGCTGAGAAAGGGCAGTTTGAGGTTTTCTTTTTTAGGGGGGGTTTCTGACAATAGTGTCAGATTCCACTTCAAAGATGGTATTAGGTTAAGCCAGATGATATTGCCAATTTTTGACTATTTAGACCTACACAAATGGCAATATTATATCATTAAACTATACATTTAATATTTAGAGCATAGGTCATCCTGAAAAGCTGACGCTGATGCTTTGTTCCAATTGCAAGAAAGTCTAAAATAGATATCTGCTTAGTTTGCTTCCCTGGGCTTAAGCAATGGGGTTCAGGTTAAGTCCATTGCTAGGTTTGCAGAAATGGGCACATTTTCATTTAATTAAGATGGAGACTTATAATCTTAGAGACTCTCTAACAATTTTCTCCTCTAGATGCAGTATGTGCAACTCTCTGATATTTCTTTTCTCTAATCACATAGGGTGAGATTATTGATATAACATCAGTAAAATTTAAAGAGGGGAGTGCAAATGAAACATGGTGTGGGAATCGCACTCAGTGTGTTGGATATTGTGATAACATGACAAATATCAATCCGTTTAATCTTCATTGCACTGTGTAGGGCATTCCATAGGAGGAAAAATGGGGTCACAGGAGTGAGAAAACTCACCCAAGATCACAAAGCTTATAAGTGGCAGAGCCAGAATTGGGACTCCAGAGCCCAATGCTGAAACAGTAGTTTCCAGGTAGAGAAGTCATGGTAGAAGCCGCCAACATCCTGCCTTTCCAAGCATCTGGCATCTCCTGGTAGGCATGGTTCTGGTGTTCCATAGTAGAAGGATGCTTCTGAGACAGTTCCAGGTGCCAAGAAACTTTGGAAATTGTGCTGTGCCACCATCTGCACAGGTAGAAAGTCTGTTCCCATATCTGTTGAAGCTGTGGCAAAGTTTGCAAAACACAGTCAAAAACCAGCCATAGTATGCTTCCTTGTTACACTCTTGACCACTAGGCCTTAGCCTTGCCCTTGGTTGTACTCCTATTTTGCCTAGCTCACCTTAATAGCCTGATAAATACCCTTTAGCCCCCCATGTGCACTTGCAGCCAGTATGATCTTACAGAATGCAAAACCAGTCTAACCTATAACCTATACATACATCCCCCCCCCCTCCCGCCCCAACACACTCAAAATTAAGAACTCTAATCTGGGATGCAAAGATCATCATGGTCTGGCCTCTTCTCCCCTCGGGATCCCCCATCCCCATGATCTCCTTCTGCTTGTGAATCAGTGTGTTTTCAACCCTCTGATATCAGTGCCCCCCTTGCTGGGATAGTGCTGCGCCACAAGTGAGGACCCAGTGAACAAATAGGATGGCTTATGTTTATCTTTTTAATTTAAAATTAAGAAAAATAATAATAATTCTACAGAAGTAGGCAATAGGCAGTAAGTCTTCCTGAAAGAAAGATGGAAAATCCAGAAGGCTGGTTGGCTGCGGGAGGCCTCTCATGCCCCCATTTTTGGGGTATTTTGATGTACAGCCATTTAGGTGTCACAGTATGTCATTGATGTGACATTAATAAAAACAAAGCCAATACATAATAGAATCTTCACAGTACCTTTAACAAGATGGTAAGTAATGATGCAAAACTTTTAAACTGTGTGACCTTTTGTTATTTATTTCATGGCAAACTACTTGGAAGTCTTTGGAGTTTCAGTGACTGCAAAGTTCAGTCACTGGCTCAGAAGTAGCAGCCGTGCAAATTGTGGTGTCTAATGACTGCAAAAGGTAGCAGTGGGGCCATCGTCAGGTGAACTCTGGGTTTGCTGAACGTTGTTTACAGAAGCCAAGGCTCCAGCCCTGCTCACCAACCCTTCTTAAAACCCTGCAAGCTACTCAAGGTCATGTTAGTAAATTCTCTGTTTAACCTGCCAGAGCGGCTTTGACTGGCAACTAGGAACCCTGATTCTATACACATGTACCACGTTGGCTGGCTTTTCTTGGGGGGACAAATAGTGATTAGAAGCATGCTACTTAAAGATGATCTGTCTATCTACCTATCTATCTATCTATATGTGTGTGCAGAATGACATGGATAGATAGGTAGATAGATATTAATATGGATATCTTGATAGATAAAGATAGCTATCTACATATCTATATATTTTATCTATCTAGATCTAAATATAGACAGATCTACAGATCTATTTCTAGATAGAAAGATACAGATAAATATAAACATGAATATAAATATGAGGGTACTGCAAAAAGCGTGTGGAAAAATAGAATTAAAAGACAATATGAATCTTTCTGTGAACTTTTTGAAGTACCCTTGTAGATATTTACATAAACAGATAGATGGGTAAACATATATCTCTATCTATTGATCTACCTATAACTAATTCTATATCTACATATTTCTCTATATCTA
The DNA here is from genome assembly GCF_027409185.1 of Cynocephalus volans. Lineage (NCBI taxonomy): Eukaryota > Metazoa > Chordata > Mammalia > Dermoptera > Cynocephalidae > Cynocephalus > Cynocephalus volans. The sequence goes on from NC_084474.1 coordinate 89,261,965, forward strand.
ATTCTATATTTATAAACATTTTTCTGTCTGCATCTCTGTATCTCAGTTTCCATATCCATATCGGCATCTCTATCCCTTTAAGGAAAAGAAGGCATTTTAGTGATGAATATATCTCTTTTTCAGAGCAATTCATTCAATAAAATGCATATTGCATATGATCCTTTGAAATATTTTCATCATGGTGTGGTTTTGTTGTCAAAAACAATAACAATTTTGTCATATATAGAAAGTCTCATATCTTCACACTTTAACCCATTTAAAATATACAGTCTGTAGAATGAAATTTCACTTATTAGAAGTTTTCCGTGTCCTCAACTTCCCCTTTGGAACCAGCCTGGTCTCTCCAGCCCCTTCCTGGCCTCATAGTCTCTCCTGAGCAGGTCGGGTTCCCCTACTGGCCACATAAGGTTTCCACATGTAGTACCTTCTAGGATTTCTCTTGCTTAATTACCAACCACACCCCTCAAATTTATGCACCTGTGTCATGTAAGTGTTTGTGACCTCCCACCTCTACCAGCTGTGTTGTTTCATGCACAAAATGATCCCTTTTTATCTGACTTACACTTAGATTCATCTTAGAGTAAAGTGGTATCTTCTCTCCACTGTTTTTTTTTTTTTTTTGCTTCTTTCAGGCAGAGTGAAGGGCTCCTTCTCAGAGCCCACAGAGCACTATCTTTGTATTGCAAAGACTATATTATATTGATAATGTTTATGTTACTCCCTAACCATCCTATATAACAATATCCTTAAGGGTGGGGCTTTATTTATTTTTATATTGTGATTTGTTTTCTACAAATGAGCTTAATAGAAAGTTGATGTAAGCCTCTGCTATTAAAAATGATTGGGAAATTTATTTCTCCTCTCAAGCTATAGTGTCTTCACATTTTGTTTCTGAGCAACCTTATTCTTAGCATGCCCTTTCGTCTTTCATTATGGAACATACACAAGACCACATATTTTTCACTGTGTCTACTTAGACTCATTTTTTCCTAAAGGCATGGTCTCCCTGCCTAGGCCCCCACTGAGGCTCTGACATATATCTGTTACAATATAGCAAGTGTCCCCTGGAGTAGCCAAGAGCTGTGGACAAGAGGAGCATGTTAAATATTCTTAACAATGATGGTTGATATTCTCATTTAAGATTTCTCATACTAGGAGTGGTAGGGGGGCATTCCAGACCTGCTGCTTCCTCAAACTGCTCAGTCCCTTTAAGGCCTAACATTGACCTTAATGTGCTATTTGATTTTCCACATGTGCGGTAATTCCTTCGCTGGACCTGCATAATTGTGCATATGTGTGTCGTACGTGCTGTTTGCATTAAGCAGGTCAGCAGTGTCAAAAAATTGTTCTACATTATTCAATTTTTATCGAATAGCCAGCATCAGTTCTGTGTCAAGGATTATTATGACTGTCAGCATTACCATAATAATCAAATAAGAGAACTGAGGTCTCCGTTTCAACTGAGCCACTTGACATTTTACACGTCTGTCTCTTTAACGTCACTTTAGAGAGGATGATTCAACTTGTCCTAGCACCAAGGTAATGGTTTCCAATCTACCTGGATTCTTCAGGGTGTGGTAGAAGTTGGGGACTAACATCGGAAGAACTGGCTTCCTGGTGCTGGCAGGGGAAAGTTCATTCTTTGTGACATGTGATGAGTGTCTGGCTTTCTCTGGGCATACATGTCCTCATTTTTAAGAACATGATCTCTTTTAGGTTAGCAAGTCTCATTTCTATTGGGAGCTCCTAGGGGTCAAGGTTCATTGACTTTTTGCTCTTACACAGACTTGCATGGAGCTCATTGTATTTGCTTCTCCTAGAGTTGTTGGTAAAATTTTAGTGTCAGGAATTCTAGAACCCACAGTTCTCAGAGACACTCAATAACAAAGTTAACCTTGGTCAAGGAAGTCTTTGATAGAAATAGCGTGAGCGTTGGTACCATGTCTGTTATTTCTGACAAATTCCACATCTGAAAAACAAGGACAACAGTGTCTTCTACTATGTATAACGAGCAGGCGGCTGTTCCACTGTGTTTAACTGCACAGGCCCTGAGGACAGACAGCTTCGGTTCAAATCCCCTACCCACTACTTACTAGCTTGGTCTTCTTAGGCAAGTGGCTTTGCCTCCTGGACGTCAGCGTCATCATTTCTAAAACAAGATAACATCCTGCCTCCTGCAGAGGACTTGGGTGAATCAATGGTGGATGCAGTAAAAATTAATGGCACTGAGGAAAGTCCTGAGTTCACCAAAGAATAATATGAATAGCGAACATGAACATAGTTTTTATAATTTTAAACATTTTTATTTAGTATTCCTTATATGTAAATATATGTGTGTATATATGTGTGTGTGTAGTGTACGTGTATATGTGTGTATTGAGTACTTTTTAATGTTCATTGAGTTAGTAAAATTTGAGGTTATGAACTAAACCACAGATTCTACACCTGGGAAACTTAATTTTACTGAGAGAAATACTGTATCAGAAATGATATGCTTTTGTGGGCAGTTGAAGATAAATAATGGTCCAGACATACTGGAGATCACTTCCAGTGGGGAGGACGTGAATTTTGTTATGGACAAACCTATAAGGCAAACTGTGGCCAAACTGCTAAGGATCCTATGTACGTGGAAGGCTTGAGCTTTGGGTTTCTCTAGGCAGCAAGGAACCATTTTTGTTTTATTCATAAAAGTGACAAAAATAATTTTTTTGTTTATTTTCATGATATTCTTTTAAGCATTCATTATTTTCTCTTTTCATAAATATTTATTTATCACCTATAAAAAAACAGGCATTGTGCTAAGTCTGTAGTATTCACAAATTACTAAGAGTAATTTAGCTTTTTTTTGGTGTAGCAGATAGAAAGATGCATGAGCAAATAAATAAATGGATGCAGATTCTGATAAGAAGTATGAAAAAAATCAAAAGGGGCTATGACATACCTAATGTGGGGGAAAATTGTACTAACAAGGGTGTTCAGAATTGGACTTACTGGGAAGATCAGTTTAAACTCAGCTCTAAAAGGTAAGAAGACTGCAGAAGCTGGAACGTGGAGAAGGCTGGGGACATACATGGAAGAGTTACACAAGTAAGTATCAGTGTGGTGTGGTGTACTTATAATGGGTTTCTGCTATAGTTTGAATTTTACTTCTATCTCTTTTTAAACATCACTTCTTCGGTGATTCATCTCTTAGAGCTTTTGTATGCTTATCTGCAAATGGAGCTGGTGCTTCTACATCACAAGATAGTTGAGAATTTAATATAATTGACTTAGTTTAAGGCATGTGTCTTAGTTAGTTCAGGCTGCTCTAACAAAAATACCATGGGCTGGGTGGTTTAAACAACAGAAATATATTTCTCATAGTTCTGGAGGCTGGGAAGTCCAAGATAAAAGTGCCAACCAATCCAGTTCCTGGTGAGGGCCCTCTCCCTGGCTTGCAGGTAGCTTCCTTCTTGCTGTGTCCTCACTTGATGGGTAGAGTGTGAACCACTGTCTCTTCATCTTCTCATAAGGACACTAATCCTGTTATGAGGGCCCCACCCTTGTGAGTTCATCTAAACCTAATTACCTCCCAAAGGCCCCACCTCTAAATACCATCACATTGGTGGTTCAACATATGAATGTGTGGGGGTACAACCATTCAGCCCATGGCAGCCAGGCACCAATGAGTTCTCATTATAAAGTATTGTAAAGTATTATAAAGTATTAGTCAGCTTACATCAGCCCTCTACTCAAAAATCTTTAATAGTTCCCCATTCCACTCAGAGTAAATGCCATAGTCCTCAATTCCTCCTTCAGGACATGGCCACAGTGGCCTCTGACAAATGGTTTTGTGCTTCTCTCTGGTAGAAGTTCTCTTCCCCAGCTTTCTTCTGGCTAAAACTCCTCTCTGTCTTCTTCAAGTCTTTGCTCGAGACCCACCTTCCAATTAAACAAGTATAACCCCTCTAGTTACTACTACAAGCTGTTCCACAACCTGACCTTAATGCCTCTTACCCTATCCACATAGTTATCTTGGCACTTACACATTATTCATTCTAACATGGTGTATAATCTATACATTTAACGTGCTTACTGGTAATTATTTGTTCACCTCCCCTCCTAGGGTATGAGTTGAAAGGGAAGGATCTGTGTCTCTTTGCCTCACTGATATTTTCTGAGCACTTAGAATAGTGCCTGGCACAACAGGTTTTCAGGATTTATTTACTGACTAGATGAACACCTGAATGAATGAATGTCAAGTTGTTGTTAAAGCTGTTGTTATTGGAAGATGATTATATTGGACTCTAAATTTGGCAATATTTGATGGAGACTGGCAAGGGTGTAGATATCATCTAGAGGCCTGGACTACATATTCCAAAGAATCAATTTAATATTATTTTGGAAAGTAAGGATTTTTCTCCCTGTTCCTCTGTCTTGAGCCCCTTCACCCACAGCAACTATTGCAATTCCAAATATAAACTATATATTAAAAATAATCAATTCAATTTAACATATTGAACTGGGCTTAAAGGAAGATGAAGTGTAGTTGTCTAATTAGAGAATTAATGTAGGAGGTAAATATTGCAGGAAAGACTCCCATTAGATTGTGACTGCCTGTGGTATTTCATTGTGCTTTAATTACCCTGAGTGATTTGTGGTTGGAGACAGAACCCATGCATCATGGGAGATTTAACTACTGTGATTTTCTATTATGCTGGAGCTTTTGTACAGGAGGGAGATGAGAGTTGAGCCAGGAAGATGTTTTCTTCAACTGAAATGGGCATGGAGACCCCACTCCAGGGCAAGGGTGTTCACCTTGTGGGGAAAATTTATTTTCCATTAGGTGGCTACATTGCCATGCAAATATATATCAAAGGAAATGGTCTGACTTAGATTTGGAAGGGAACCAAATGCAGAAGATTGTGCCTTTGGGGAAAAGAAAGGTAATAGTGAAGCATCGGGGAAGACCGTGAGTTTTCTATAGAGAGGGACTCGCTTTGAACAGTGACTTGGTTACCTGTATGAACAAGGGCATGTTATTTCATCTCTTTGAGCCTCAATTTTCCAACCCATATAAGGATATATTTCAGATAATGTCATGAGGCTTAAATGACACAGCATGTGCAGTGCACATTTGTTAGAACAAATGTTAGACTTTATTCTCCTTTATCAGCAGAATGTGAGAATAAGGTAATCTTTTTGACAAGTATTTATCATGCCACTATGCTTTATAAAACATCCTCATTTCCATTATCTCATAATATCCTCATATTTCTTTTTTTTTTTTAATTTTATTTTGTCGATATACATTGTGGCTGATTATTGCTCCCCATCACCAAAACCTCCCTCCCTTCTCCCTCCCCCCCCTCCCCCCCAACAATGTCCTTTCTGTTTGCTTGTCGTATCAACTTCAAGTAATTGTGGTTGTTATATCTTCTTCCCCCTCTCCCCCGGTTTTGTGTGTGTGTGTGTGTGTGTGTGTGTGTGTGTGAATTTATATAGTAATTTTTAGCTCCCACCAATAAGTGAGAACATGTGGTATTTCTCTTTCTGTGCCTGACTTGTTTCACTTAATGTAATTCTCTCGAGGTCCATCCATGTTGTTGCAAATGGCAGTATTTCATTCGTTTTTATAGCTGAGTAGTATTCCATTGTGTAGATGTACCACATTTTCCGTATCCACTCATCTGATGATGGACATTTGGGCTGGTTCCAACTCTTGGCTATTGTAAAGAGTGCTGCGATGAACATTGGGGAACAGGTATACCTTCGAGTTGATGATTTCCATTCCTCTGGGTATATTCCCAACAGTGGGATAGCTGGGTAATATCCTCATATTTCATGAGAAATCTAGTATTGGCTCCATTTTCCAGAGTAGAAAGTTGAGGTACAGAGAAGTATAGGGATGTATCCAAGATTATTGCACACCAGCTGGGTTGCTAGTAGAAAGTGTTTTACCACGTACATATAGTAAACACTCAATGAAACTGAGCTATTATTTGCATTAATATTAGCAATCAAAATAATATCTATCAGTGGAAATGTCTATTTCATGAATCAGCAGTCACCATTTGTCCAACAGTAAACACAAAACCAACACATTTAACACACACATGTTCACACATGTGGAAAAAATAAAAAGCCATCCAAAGTGAAAAGACTGGCCATGCATACTTAGATAATTGAAGATAGGACCCAGAACTGTTGCCATTTCTCCCATAGTTGATATGAGAACGCTTTTAAAGGAAAAAAAAAATGGAATTTAAAGATTGATACGATTAAAATAGAAAACGTGAAATTGACTGAATTGAAAGAGATGTTTTTTCAAAACTTATTAAGTTTTAGCCTTTGCTAATTAGTAATTTACCTTTGGGGTGAGTTTATCCAGGATTTGGGTTGAAGAAACATCTTTTGATTTTGTAAAGTTCAAATTTTGAGCTCATAGGACTTCTGATATGAAATTGATTCTTATTCATTGGGGTACGGCGAAGGCACAGAACATGTACAGAGGTTCTGAAAAGCAATTTGGCAAAACTGATGTTATCCAATAAAATTAATTTCTCACACTCTTTATAACAGTAAAGAAATGAAAGTATTCACAGCAATCTTAGGAAGTATATTTGGCTAGGATACTTTTTCTTTTATTTAATTTAAAAACAGAGTTACAAAATTCAAATATCACAATAGGGTATTCTAGAGACAGTAAGAATAAATATATAAAGTATTTCTATTTGCATTACAAAATGTATTTTAATACCACGCGGGAATGAAATCAGGTCATTACATGGGTTATATAAATCTCAACTACTTGAAACCACTCATGGGGGGACAAACTTTGGCAGAAGCTCACCATGACAGTTAAAAGATTTTATTATTTTATTTTAAACTCCCATATGGAGCATGAATGCTGTTTACAGCCATAAAATAAAATACTATTTTAAAATAAATCATCACTGGAGGATGGAAAATAAGAAGACACACATTTTCTCCTCCTGAATTTGAAGACCATCTCAGTTTCATGGATTTAGTGCTTTGTAATCTCACATTACCAACCCCAAGCCATGTCACTGAAGTTCTAACACTCAGTTTGACCATGGCAGTAAAGCCTTCCCCATCCCTCTGACTCCTACACGAAAAAAGAAACGAGTTGTTCACATCTGTCTTATCTTTTAATAATTGTATTTTAAATTACAGTTATTTGTCAAAAACTCTTAAACTTATAGCTGTGGATCTATAAGTTCCATGACCTATCTCCTCTGGAAAGGGCTGATGTAATTAGAGAGGTTCTATTATCAATCATTCAACTAATGGTCTCTCTCCCTCTCTTCTCTCTTTCTGTCATCAATTATTCTGAATATTTTAGACAGAAGATCAGATCGGACCAACTCCATGTCTTCTTGGCTACAGTGCTGTCATTGCTATTAATGGGATTTTAAATCTTCCCTTAGAAGAAAGTTTCCTGGGCAGACTTCTTCACAACTGCCAATTAAGGGTAGGCTAATTCTTGCACTCTCCATGGAATTAGTAATAGATTGTAACAAATGTGCTTAAAGGCAGCCCATTTTTGAACAAAGCAATTTCTCTGACATTTGATAGGGTTTGGAGTTGGTTTTTATTTCTCAGAATCAGAAAGAAAAGTAAGTTCAGAAGTGTCACATGTTAAAATGGTCTGTAAGGGAGGTAGTGGATAACTTCCACAGAAAATGGAGAGATTAGCAAGAGTTCAATATTTATTCTATTTATTTCTGTTTACTTTCTTACATATAAAAATGACATTTTGAACGTGTTCTTCATCGCCCATCTAGCCTCCTCGAATGAACTCAGAGTTCCCTCTCCAAGATATTACCATGGGGAGAGAATTTCAGGGCTGCTCTGCCCATGTTCTTATGTGGAAAGTCAACCAGATAGTTCCTCTCTTAACTCTCACTGTCCCTTCTACTCTTTGACAAACTTATTTCACTTTTTTAGATAGTAACTGGTTGTATATGTGTTTTTCTCCTATGCTGTTCTCTAAGAATATATGTGGTCAAGAAAAAATATTAGTTTTATCTGAAGAGATGATAAAACTTGTCTTGTAATATTTAGATCCATGGAGCAGATAACAGGTTGAATGGAGTATTAGACCAGAGTCCATGTTGTGCCTCAGTCTACCACTCCTCCCATGGACATGCCTGACCACACCCGAGGTTTAGCTACAGCAGGAGTAGGAAGTGAACCTTAGACTCTGCAAACAAAATGAACCATGATCCCCAACCCAGTTAATACTAGTGCCTTTGTGCTAAGATTTATTTGTCTAAGATATTTAAAAAAGTATTACTTTGATTCCTATTCTGCTATTTTTCATGTATATTTGGTACCTTCAGAAACTTTCAGAAATATTTAGTAGCTTCAGAACAAGCAAGTCATGGAAAAGATACTCAGTTTCTTCCCATGGGCCATGCATGTGTCTTCAAACTCAACTCATCCGTCTGCCCCTCACTCCAGGACTGTGGTCAGCTTGCTTGGCTGAGTTACATTGACCTTCTGTTGTGTAAGTTTTCTCTCTGCTCATGGTTTTTAAAGTTATTATTCCCTCCTCCTAGAATTCTCTTTTCCTACTTCCCATGACTAGCTGCTTCTTGTCTTTCACTCTTAGACTGAATATCATGAGCTAAAAGAAGACTTCTCAGACTGTCACAGAAATCTTGTGGTTTTTCTACCCCTCATTTCCTACATCACACCAATGACATTATGGAATTCATTACTTTTAATGAATTACTTCTAAGTTCCCTTTAGAAATTTATAAAGGCAAAGCTTCTATCTACTTCCTTATTTTTTTCCCCATGCACCTAGCTTTGTTCCTGGCATAGTAGGTGCTCAATAAACATGTATATATTTTTATTTTATGTATTTAATAACGAGTATATAGTGCTTGATTTGTGTCAGGTAACAATATTATTTTAAAGATATTTACTCATTTAATTATAATTTTAGAAAAACTATGAGATAGATAAAATTATTTCTTTGTAAAGGAAACTGAAGAGGGTGATATTTTATAACTTTCTCTTGGTTACTCAGCTAATAAACAGCAGATGCAAAATTTAAACCTAGACAGACTGACTCAAGAATCAGTGCTCTGAACCATCAAGTGATGCTGCACATCTGAAATATTTTCAAATAAATGAATGAATAAATAAATGAATGACCAGGGTATGATTCTAGTGCATAACATAAAGTATGATAACAAATCTCACCTCCTTTAACTTAGTTATCACCTATTGAATACCTATTACCTGCCAGGCACTGCTCGGTACTGTGAAAGATAATTTGCACAAACAATCATAATCATAATTATTCCTCTTTTATATCCAAGTCACTTTCCAACATTCATGATAAAAGCTGTCATCAAATTAGGTGTAGAAAGAAAGTACCTCAACCCAATAAAAACCATGTACAACAAACCCACTGCTATATCATCCTGAATGGTATGATTAAGGGCAGGAACAAGACAAGGATGCCCAATCTCGCCACTTCTATTTAACACAGTATTGGAAGAATTAGTCAGAGCAATCAGGCAAGAGAAAGAAATAAAGGGCATCTAGATTGGAAAAGACAAAGTCAAACCGTTCTTGTTTGCAGACGACATGATACTATATATAGAAATACCTAGACTCTACCAAAAACTCTTAGGGTTGATTAACAATTTCAGTAACGTTGCAGGATGCAAAATCAACATCCCCAAATCAGTAGCATTTTTATTCTCCAATAACATCCTAGCAGAAAAAGAAATCAAGAAAGTAAGCCCATTCACAATAGTCAACTAAAAATAAAATACCTAAGAATCAATTTAACTAAGGAGTTGAAAGATCTCTACAAAGAGAAGTGAAAATAACTACTGAAAGAAATTAAAGAAGACACAAAAAGGTGGAAAGACATTCCATGCTTTTGGATTGGAGGAATCGACATAGTGAAAATGCCCATACTACCCAAGAGACCTACAGATTCAATGCAATCCCCATCAAAATACCAACGCCATTCTTTACAGAAACAGGAAAAAACCAAACAAACAAAGAACAATTGTAGCATTCATAAAGAACAAAAGACCCCAAATAGTCAAAGGAATCCTGAGTAATAAATAAATAAATTAATAAAGCCAGAGGCATAACACTAACTGACTTTAAATTATGCTACAAGGCTATACTAACCAAAGCAGCATAGTACTGGTGAAAAAATAGACACTCGGAACAATGGGACAGAAAAGAGAACCACAAAATCAACCCACATACTTACAGTCAATTTATCTTTGAGAAAGGCAACAATAACATACATTGGGGAAAAGACTGCCTCTTCAATAAATGCTGCTGAGAAAATTGGACATCTATATGCAGAAGAATGAAATTAGACCTGCACCTCTCAGCATATACTAAAATCAACTCCAAATGGATTAAAGACTTAAATATAGGACCTGAATTTACAAAACTACTAAAGGAAAACATAGGGGAAACATTTCAAGAAGTAGGATTGGGCAGGAGCTTTATGACTAAGACCTCAAAAGCACAAGGAACAAAAGAAAAAAATAAATGAATGAGATTATATCAAACTAAAAAGCTTCTGCACAGCAAGGGAAACAATCAACAGATTGAAAAGTCAACATACAGAATGGGAGAAAATATTTGTAAACTATACATCTGATAAGGGAATAATATCCAGAATATACAAGGAACTCAAACAACTGCACAGTAAAAAAAAAAAAAAAAAAAAAAATCCCATCAAAAAATGGGCAGCAGAGCTGAATAGACAGTTTTTGAAGGAAGACATACAAATGGTCAACAGGTACTTGAAAAAATGCTTCACATCACTAATCATCAAGGAACTGCAAATCCAAACCACATTGAGATCTGATCCCATCCCCGTTATACTGGCTATAATCAAAAAGTCTGAGAATAACAAATGCTGGTGAGGATGCAGAGAAATGGGAACTCTTCTCCACTGTTGGTGCTGTAGATTAGTACAGATGCTACAGAAAACAACAGAGTTTTCTCAAACAACTACAGACAGATATACTATACGATCCAGCAATCCCATTTCTTGGTATATAACCAAAGGAATGGAATTCATCATGTTGAAGGGATGACTGCACTCCCATGTTCATCACAGCTCTATTTATAATAGCCAAGATATGGAACCAACCAAGATGTCCATCGATGGATGACCAGATAATGAAAATGTGGTGTATATACACAAAGGAATACAACTCAACCATAAAAAACAAATGAAATCCTGCCATTCACAGCAACATGGATGAGCTCAGAGAAAATTATGTTCAATTAAATAAACCAGAGCCAGAGGGAAAAATACTGCATGTCCTTACCCATAGGTGGGAGCTAACTGAGAAAAAATGAAAGACCACAGTGATGCATTGGACTTACAGAGGCATGGAACAGACCTAGGGTTGGTCTGCATTGGGAGGGAGAGAGAGGGAAGTTGGGGAGAGGTTCACTGGGGGACACAGGGAATAATAGCAATTTGTGGTTTGGGGTAAGTTCATAGTATTGACCTGATCATCGCATCTTGGGCACATTTGCTGACCATCAGCTCTGTGCTCCATGAATATGTATAATCAATAAAAATAAACTTAAAAAATAAACAATACACATATATATGGGTTGGAAAAGAAGAAATAAAGCTGTTTCTCTTCATCACTATAAAGTATTTTCTGAAAAAAAAAAGATTGTAGAACTCAAAAACATTATAAACCAAGATCTACGTGACATTTATTGAAACTTCACACAACAGCAGAAATCATATTCTTTTCAAGTGCACATGAGGCGTATATCTGGATATCCTGGGACATACTAACCTTGACCAATCTAAAATAATTGAAATCATACAGAATGCATTTTCTAGTAATACTGAAATCAAACTAAAAATCAATCACAGAAAGGTAGAGGGAATACTCTGAGCAGTTGAGACTGAATGACACACTTCTAAATATTTAATGGGCTAAAGAAGAAGTCTTGAGGGAATTTTTAAAAAATGACCTAAATTAAAATGAAAATGCAAAAATTTGACAACTTAGATAAAATGGACTAATTTATTGAAAAAGAGAAACTGCCATAATTCACCCAATATGAACTAGATAATGTGAAGGGACTTATGAAATGTCTTAGTCTCTTCCTATGGCTGTAACAAAATACCTGAGACCAGGTATTTCATTAAGAATGTAAGTTTATTCCTCATAGTTCTGGAGGTTGGGAAGTCTAAGATCAAGGCACTGGCAAGTTTGTTGTCTGGTGAGGTCCCCGTCTCTACTAATATAGCACCTTGTTGCTCCATACTCATGAGGGGATGAATGCCGTGTACTCACCCAGCAGAAGGTGAAAAGAGAAAAAGGCCTGACTAGTTTTCTATAGCCCTTCTACAAGGCACTAGTCCCATCTGTGAGGGCAGAACCTCATGGTCCACTCACCTCCTAAAAGCTCCACGTCTTAATACTGTTTAGTTGGGGATTAAGTTTCAACATGGATTTTGAAGAGAACACAAATATTCAAACCATAGCATGAAGAATATCAAATTTGTAATCACAAAATTCCCTAAAAAGAAATCTTCAGACCTACATGGTTTCATTGGAAAACGCTAAGAAGCATTTATAAAAAATTAACACTAACTTTACACAATCTCTGCCAGAAATGTAAGGGGATACGATACTTCCATTCATTTTATGAAGATAATATTACCCTATACCAAACTTATACAAATATAATTCAAAAATATAGGCCAATATCTCTCGTTAATATAGCCAGAAAAGTCCTTAACAAAATACTAGAAAGTGTACTTTGCAAAAATCTGTAACAATATATTAGAAAATATTACAATCAGCAATATATAAAAAATAATTTTAAACTATAATCAACAGGGGTTTATTTCAGGGATGCAAAGCTCTTTCATATTTGGAAATCAATCATTGTAATCCACGTTGTTAACAGGTTAAAGAAGAAAAATCACACAGTCATATCAGTTGATGCAGAGAAAGCATATAACAAAATTCAAAACACATTAATTAAACCATTAGAAAAATAGAAATAGAGGGCGGGGCTTCCTCAACTTGATAAAGAATACCTATGAAAAGTCTATTGGTAACATCATAGATAATGATAATAAAATTGATGCTTTTTAAAATATCAGAACAAGATAATGATGTCTTCTCTCAATGCTTTTATTCAACATAGTGCTTGAAATGTGTCAGTGCAATAAAGCAAGAAATAGAAAGAAAATCTGTATAGATTAGAAGGAAGAAATAAAGCTGTGCATATTTGTAGATGTCATGATTATCTACATAGGAAATCCCAAAGAAAGTACAATAAAACATCTACAACTAATAAGTGAGTTCAGTAAGCTCAGAAAATACAAGATAAACATTCAAAAAATCCATTGTATTGTTATATATTAGCAATGAATACATGAATACCAAAATTAAAAATAGAGTACCATTTGTAATCACCTAAGAATGAAATACTTAGATATAAATCTATGAAAACATGTACAAGGTGGAAGTGCTGAAAACGATTAAATGCTTATGAAATAAATAAAAGAAGATCTAAATAAATGGAGAGACATACAGTATTCATAGACTGAAACACTCAACATAATAAAGATGCCAATTTTCACAAAATTGATATACAAGTTTGACATAAATTTTATCAAAATATCAGCTGATGTGTTTTACAAATATAGATAGTATTCTAAAATTCATATAGAAGGGCAAAGTAACTGGAACAGCTAAAACACTTTTTCAAAACAGGTAAAGTGGGAGAAACAGTCTACATTACTTCAAGACTTATTGTATAGCTATAGTAATTAAAACTGTGTGGAATTAGTGAAATGTAATATAGGAGAAAGATAAAGACCCACACAAATATATTTAACTTATTTTTGATAAAGATGGAAAATCAATTCAATGAAGGAAAGGCAGACTTTTCAAAAAATAGTGCTCAATAGGAGGACACCATAGGCAAAGTAATGAATCTTGACATGTCTCGTATCTTCTACAAAAATCAACTCAAAATGGATCATGGACTTAAATTTAAGATATAAAACCATAAAACTTTTAGAAAAAAATAGAAAACCTGCAGAATCTAGAGCTAAAGTTCTTAGACTCAACTACAAAACACAATTTATAAAAGGAAAAAAATGATAAATTGGACTTCATCAAAATTAAATATGTCCATTCAGGGAAAGACCTTGTAAAGAGCAGAAGGAGATGAGCTACAGCATAGATGAAAATTTTGCAAATCACATCTCTGACCATGACTAGTATCTAAAGAACTTTCAAATCTCAGCAGTTAAAAAAATTTTAAAAATGAAAAAATTCAATAATCTGAACAGACAATGGTGCAAAACATTTCACCAAAGACAATATACAGAGGGTACACAGGTGAAAAGATGTTCAATACCATCAGCCACTGGGGAAAAACAAATTAAAACCACAGTGAGGTGTCATTAAACACGTATCAGAAAGGCAGCAATAAAATTGAGTAACAGAAGCAAATACTGGGAAGGAGGTAAAAAAAACTGGATAACTCATACATTGCTTATGCAAATACAACTGAGTACAGCCACTCTGAAAAACATTTTGGCAATTTCTTTTCTTTTTTTTTTTTTCTCTTCTGGCAGCTGAACAGCATGCAGATCTGGACCCTTGACCTCGGTGTTCATTTTGGTGGTTTCTTAAAAATCTAAGCATATGAATAGCATATGACCTAGCAATTGCATTCACGGGCACTTATCCCAGAGAAATAAAAATGTATTCTTGTTAAAAACTGTGCAAATATGCTTTTAGCAGCTCTATTTGTATTAGCCCCAAATTGAGAACAATGGAAATGTCCTTATATGGAACAATGGTTGAATATATTGTGGTGCTTTCATACCATGAAATAATACTTATCAATAAAAATGAAATATGGAAAAAAAAGTCAAACTTTTTCTATTTGCAGATGACATGATACTATATGTAGAATAACCTAAAGACTCAACCAAAAAACTCCTAGAGCTGGTTAATAACTTCAGTAACATTGCAGGATACAAAATAAATGCCCCCAAATCAGTTGCATTTATATACTCAAATAATGAACAGAAAAAGAAATAAAGTAAGCCCATTTACAATTGTCACACTAAACAATAAAATACCTAGGGATCAATTTAACCAAGGAGGTGAAAGACCTCTACAATAAGAACTAGAAACCACTTCTGAAAGAAATTAGACACAAAAAGATAGAATGATATTCAATGCTCTTGGATTGGAAGAATTAACATTGTGAAAATGTCTATACTACCCAAAGTGATCTACAGATTCAATGCAATCCCCATCAAAATACTAATTACATTCTTAACAGGAATGGAAAAAATAACCTTACCTTTCTTATGGAAAAATAAAAGACCCCTAATAGCCAATGCAATCCTGAGCAAAAATAAATAAATAAATAAAGCCGGAGGCATAACACTACCTGACTTAAAATTATACTACAAAGCTACTGGAACCAAAACAGCACAGTACTGTAATAAAAATAAGACATTCAGACCAGTGGAGTAGAATCGAGAACCCAGAAACCACCCCTCAGGCTTACAGCCATCTGATATTGGACAAAGGCAACAAAAATCTACATTGGGGGAAAAGGCTGCTTCTTCAGCAAGTGGTGTTGAGAAAGTTGGATATCCCTATGCAGAAGAATAAAATTAGATAGGCATCTCTCACCATACAGTAAAATAAACTTGAAATGGATTAAAGACTTACGTATAAAACCCGAAACTGTAAAATTACTAAAGGAAAATATAGGTGAAACACTTCAGCAACTAGGTCTGGGCACAGGCTTTATGAACATAAGCCTGAAAGCACAAGCAGCCAAAGAAAAAATAAAATAAAAAAGGAACTATATCAAACTAAAAGCTTCTCCACAGCAAAGGAAACAATCAACAGAGTGAAATGACAACCTACAGATTGGGAGAAAATTTTTGTTAACTATGCATCTGACAAGGGATTAATATCCAGAATATACATAGAACTCAAGCAACTGTATGGTAAAAAAAAACCCAAATAACCCAATTAAAAAATGGGCAAAGGTTCTGCATAGACATTTTTCAAAGGAAGACATACAAATGGCCAACAGGTACATGAAAAAATGCTCAGCATCACTAGTCATCAGGGCAATGCAAATTAAAATTACATTGAGATACCACCTCACCCCAGTTAGACTGGCTTTGATCAAAAAGACAGTGAATAACAAATGCTGGCGAGGGTGTGGAAAGAAGGGAACACTCCTACACTGTTGGTGGGACTGTAAATTAGTACAGCCACTATGGAAATCAGTATGGAGGTTTCTCAAACAACCACAGATAGATCTTCCATATGATCCAACAATCCCGCTTCTGGGCATATACCCAGAGGAATGGAAATCATCATGTTGAAAGGATACCTGCACTCTCATGTTCATTGCAGCTCTGCTTACAATAGCCAAGACATGGAACCAACCTAAATGTCTGTCAATGGATGATTGGATAAGGAAACTGTGGTATATATACACCATGGAATACTAGTCTGCCATAAAAAAGAATGAAATTCTACTATTTGCAACAACATGAATGAACCTGGAGAAACTTCGGTTGAGTGAAATAAGCATAGCACAGAGGGATAAATACAGCATGTGCTCACTCATATGTGGGAGCTAAGAGAGAAAGAAGGAAGGAAAGAAAGTCCACTGGTGCCTTGGTCTTACAGAGGGAGAGAACATTCCTTGGGCTATAAAGTGGAGTGGGGGGATGGGGGAAGGGGAGAGGCATTGGGGATAATTGGGTGGGGGACATGGGTTACAAATGTAATTTGTGTTAATGGGTATGCTGTCAGTATGAATCTGGCCCTCACATCATGGGAACGAGGGGTGACAATCAGCTTTGTATATCATGAATATTCATAATAAATAAATAAATAATAAAACAAAGATGAGAGTAAAAAAATATGCTCATAATATATTAAAAAAAGATAAAAGTGCTTTTGTGAAAATCAATGTAAAAGAATAAAAATAAATAAATAAATAAATAAGAAGAAATAAATTAATAAACACAACAACCTGTATGTATCTTCAGATAATTATGATCAGTGAAAAAAGTCAGTATCAAAATTTACATACTATTATATAATTTCACTTAGATAACATTCTTCAGTTGATAGAATTATAGAAATGAAAAACAGATTCATGGTTTCCAGGGATAAATGAGAGAGTGGGAACGGGAGGAACTAGGTGTGGCTATAACAGGGCAACAAGAGAGATCTTCTGATGATGGAAATATTATGTACTTTGAGTGTATCAGTGTCAATAACCTAGTTGTGATATTGTGCCATAGTTTTGCAAAGCATTATTAGAGGAAACTGGGTAAAGGTACATGGGATCTTTCTGCATTATTTCTTGCAACTAAACACGAATTGAAAATTACCTAAAAATGAAAAGTTTCATTTACAAAATGAACAATCAGAAGTTTATGATTGAGGTGACCCCATGGGAAAAAAGTACACTGTGTTAAAAACACAGTTATATCAATAGCTTAAACAGAAGATGTGTTTGAGGTTGAAGTACAGTGAAGGATCATGGCAAAGGTGTCTTCAAGTATAGATCTTCTATATTAGGAAGACATGGAACACACAAAATCACAGAGGTTATTTCTGTATTTCAAACAGGGTTCTAATATAGTGGTAGGGATTGTTAATGAGAATACTAAATTTTATTTTATTTTATTTATTTATTTATTTATTTATTTTTTCCATGACCGGTGCTCAGCCAGGGAGTGCACCGCTCATCCTTATATAGGATCTGAACCCGCGGCGGCGGGAGCGTCGCCGCGCTGCTAGCGCAGCACGCTACCGAGTGCGCCACAGGCTCAGCCCGAGAATACTAAATTTTATATTGCATTTTGTTCTTACAATGTATTTTCACAAATTTATTACTCAGATCACACACTCATTTATTCATTCATTTATTCAATGCAGATTTATTACTTATTTACTATATGAGTGATTGTGTTGATTGGCTAAGGGAGGAAACAAAATGATACAGTTTCAATAGTTTGCATCTGTAGACTCAGATTTGTCCCACCACATAAACAAAGGGTTGGGTTGTCATTCAGAACTAAGAAGTGAATAAAAGCCTTTTTGAGGCTTGGGAAACTAATAGTGGAGATAATTGAATTCCCTTTTGTCCTGGTAGATAAGTGACTTTTGAAATACGTTATCATTAGTGAGTATAAGTTTGGTTACCTATTTATGTGCAAAACTTATTAGTATAAAGCTAGAATTTAATATGGGAAGACTTAAAATCTGAGGGATTGAATTACCTAAAGATATTCTCACTCACATCAATTCTAGTGGTTCATGCTGGCTGTCTGCTTAGCTGTCAGCTGGGGCTGCGGGCTGGAACCCCTAGTTATGGCCTCTCCATGTGGTCTCCCTTTGCAGGCTAATTTGAGCTTCCTCAGAACATGGAGGCTGAATTCTTAGCTTGAGCATTCCTAGACATCTGACCCTGAAAGGTGGAACAATATCACTTCTACTATAGTCCATTGATAAATCAATCACAGAGCTCAGATTCAAACAGAGGAAAACCATACCCCTTCTGTTTAGCAGGGATTGTCAAAGAATTTTGAGGCCACATTTTTAAATGGCCACCATCACCCCTCTGGACAGATTATATTCATTCCTCCCAAATGTGAAATAAACCCCTTCCCTACCAAGAACCTCAAACGTTCCTTCTCACTATAGCATCAGGCTTAGGCTAAAGGTAAGATCTCATCCTATAAATCAAGTCCAAGGACAGATGAGGCCCCTCAGACATTGAGTGTCAAAGGATTTTGGAATCATATTTAAAACCACTACAGTGCGCATATCAGGATGGAAAACTCCCTGTTTCAAAATGAGAAACTTTATGTAGAACTGAAATAACTTGGACCCTGTGTGGGCCATTATCTCTTGGGATACTCTCCGTTCCTCCTGTTGGTACACCATGTCTGTTGTGAGCAGTTATGCTTTGATGTGTCAAAAGACAGTGACAACCATGATTGGTCTTGGGCCTACAAAGATGACCTAGTCATGATCTTTGACTGAAGTATTTCACAATAGAGTGGGAAAGGCAAAAAAACCCATACATTCATAGAGTGATAATCACTAAAATAGCTCTTTGCTATGGGAATGATGTATTGAAACCAGAATTTGCAGGCTGTGTGAAACCACATAGGTCTTTTCAGCTGAAGCATTTGCAGTTTTGAAATAAGTTGTACAGAGAGAAGTCATTTAAGTTTTAAAGGAGCTGTTAAATATTTATTCATATATAAGGAAAGTGATTTTTTTAACCTCCAAGATAAGAATAAGTTTTATGAATGACACAGAACTGTAATTTTTGGTTGAACTAGTAGCCTATGAAGCACGGCATGTCTCTGAGTAGCCCTCTTAAAAATGTCCTTGTCACCAGAGGTTTTCATGGGATTACCCAACATAAGGCTACACACCAAGGTCAACTAGACTTCAGAGAATCAGAATCACATTTGATTTTAGGCTGTGAACCAGGGGTTTTTATAGATCTTGCTTTTTACATAGTTAACACCTCCTTTAAATTTGGGCTCAAGATCCTCATACTCAGATTTCTCTGATGGCTTTAACAGAAAAGGAAACCCGTAATTTCCTCATATGATTATGACATTGATAACAGAAATGACACAATAACCGCAATATATAAGTACACTTTTATTATTAATAATAGACTAGGCATAATTTAGAAGGAGGCTACAAACATGAAATCCAGATTAAATATTAAATATCTTGATGGGTTA
The DNA here is from genome assembly GCF_027409185.1 of Cynocephalus volans. Taxonomy (NCBI): domain Eukaryota; kingdom Metazoa; phylum Chordata; class Mammalia; order Dermoptera; family Cynocephalidae; genus Cynocephalus; species Cynocephalus volans. Next base: position 89,281,792 of record NC_084474.1, read on the forward strand.
TGGCATGAAACAAATACAATGAATTCACTAGAACATCTGTGGTCCAGCTTCTGAAACTTGCTGGGAATCTTTTAGAATGAGAGTCCAAAATCTTCTTGAAAAGGCCAGTGACTAAGTGAGGGCTAAATCTGGATCAAAGCTTTGATGCAAACAGCCCTCAGAGTTTTGTTTTTTTAAAAAAATATCTTATCACAGTTAGTAGTGGATAGACAAGAATCTTACACTGAGAGGAAAGTACTAAAACTTCATCCAAGCATAACAGCAAAAAGAGAGAAAAAGGAAAAGATAATTGCAGTTAGATATGTGGCACTTGTATCGTCTATCTGTCAAATCCAAAGAAACCTATCCCAGGTGTTTAGAGAATGACGGTCTCTCCTATTAAGTCCAATGACTCACAGGCTATTATGCATATGTATTTATTCCATACAGTACCAGTTTGTCTGTTGTCCTAATGTGATCATTAGTAATATCCCTTGTCTTTCTTAACAGTGCAGTTGGGATGATAATGCCATAGTCATCCCATTGAGTAGGATCCCTTAAAGCATATTCTGAAATATTGTCAGAGTTGTTACTTCCTACTCTTCTCAGCAGGAAGGCAAGGGCCTTAAGAACAGCGGCCATACCTGATCCTTGCAAATATCCTCACTCTTTTGATATTAAATATTGTATTATTTACTAAGTTTCAGAAAGACGTTCATAGTCCATAAGCATCTTGGGGCCAGGGATTGTGTCTTAGACACTTCTGTACGCACAGAACTTGTTACTGTGCTCATATGAGTCAACAACCACTAAATGGTTGCTCGGTGTATGGCTTTTTCCCTTCACTCTTTTTGAGAGTGCAGTTATGTCTCAGGAAATAAATGGCTATGCAATGTGGAGCTATTTGATCAGGTACTAAATGTGCCTCTTTGGACCAGAAGATTCACCGCCAGTAGTAACAAGTTCTCTTTAAGGAAGGGACATAATCTCCCTGAGAAATTTGAATCCAGCTTTTTATCATTTCACAGTAGAGGAAGCCCTTGCCTGAGATTTTCCTTTTAATGGTTTATTAATGCAGTCATCATCTGACAGTTTGAATATTTTAATTTTGCTTGATCTCAATGCTACTTTTGACACTGTTGATTACAACATCTTCCTGGATCACTTTGAGTATTATGTCAGCTTAGCTGAATCAACTCTGAGTGGGTTTCACTCATGTTTGCTCAACACCAATCACCTTACTGATGAGAGGCCTCATTCCTTCCTCTACACTGACCAAATCTGTGGGCCCCCATTTGAGAGGTCAGGAATCATGCATCTTTCCATGCAGTCTCCCCAGACAAGGCTGTGGTCCCCTAAAGTAGAAATGGAAAGAAAGCAATCTTTTATGTCAGGCTTGAGACATTTAAATTCTGTCTCCAGGTGACAAGCTTATCTCTCAGCTTTTTAGGTTCCTCCTCTCTAAGAGGAGATAATTAAACCTATCTCACACTTTTTTGTGAAAAATCTGAGTGCCTAGTACATAATGCTAGAACATACTTGAGGCCATCCTCCTAGAATGACACGTGATAAGAAGCCCCTGTAAAAAGTGTCACCTGCTAGCTCAACTTCAAGGTAGCAGTGTCCAGGTCGCCAGGATAGAGAAATTAAAAGTAACTCCTGACTTTGGAAACTTGACATATTTTTCTTCCTGTTTTTTTTTTTTCCTCCTCATTCTGATTACAATTTTTTTAAATAGTCATGTTTTATTCAAACATGTCTACCTCCTACACTAGATTATAAATTTCTATTGTGGCAGAAAGTTCTCAATTCTTTAGCTTTGTATATTCTTATAACTTGAGTAACTGTATAATCTGTAACCTAAATCATGATACTCTTGTGAGGAAAAGGGGGTGATAGTAAGAATTATTCCAGGATGGTAAATCAAAAACCAGGATTGTCTTAACCAAATTGATATGCTCACCCTACGTATAAACCCTTGCACAAACATATTTACATAGAAATAGTTGTACATTACTAATAAATTAAAAGTTTCCATATTAATTCATTACAAATCAAAAGTAACATTTTAAAATTCAAACTGTTATGCTACTGAACTATTTCTGATCTTGTATTTCTTATATTACATGACTGGCATAAAAATTAAATCTTCCAAATTAGACACATCAGTATGTCTTTGGATTTTCCTTCTCTCAATATTCAAATCCCCAGGGCTGCCAAATTTGTTTGACCCTCTGTCCTGAATCCCTTAGAATCTGCTTCCTTCTTGTCTTCCTCACACATGCAGACTTAGCCCAGTTCTAACTATGAACATTGTAAAAACTGTCAAAGTGATATTCTTATCTCTCTTCCCACTTGTCCAAAACAAATGCACTAATCTGGTTTAAGTTAATCACAACAACTAATTAATTAAAAGTATCAATTTAAGGTAATTAAATTAATTCAGGTATGATTTTTTTGAATTCTATATTTAAACAACTTTTGATATTGCCCCACTGCCTTCATTATAAAACTCAATCCCAAAAGGACTACAGTTGCTATTCTGATCTCAATATAGAATTGGATCCCCAGCCTGTTTTCTACTCCTTGGGCACTGTTGCCAATTCTACTAACATCTCTTGTTTCTCTGAATATTTTAAGCCATTACAATCTTTTCTATCTTTCTAAAATCACCTTCCTGTCTTCTTTACTTGAAGAATTTCTAATTTTTATTTCAACTGCAATTCATTTGATGCCTACTCTGTGAAAACATTCTGCCCCCCTTAGGAAGAAATGGAAATCACTTTCTTTAGGATTCCAAAGCACTTTACCTATATCTGTATAAAAACAGGACGATTGTTGGAAATGTCTGTATCTGCACTGGAGTACAATCTTTGTGAAAAATAGTCTATTTTATTAACCTCTGTTTTTTCAGCATCTTGTAGTCATGGAATATCTGTGTATGGAGAAAAAGAAAAAGAAAGTAAGAAAAGTAAAACAGGACATAGTACAGCTTTGTTTCTGTGCATCTTTTCAACATCTTGATGATCAGCACAGTTAATGTTGCTGCTGCTCATGCTGATGAATAAAGGTATTTTCATCATCATCATTATTATTATTATTGCTATTATCGACAGCAACATGAGCAAATTCCATTTGTTGAACAATGATTGTGGTCCAAGCACTATGCTGGTATGTATTTGTCGAATACCTTCTGTGTGCCTGTCACCCTTCTAGGTGAGGGGATGATAATAACAATTATAATGTAATACCATTTCTGGAGAATTTACTGTGTGCTAGTAAAGTGTTCCAAATTGATCACTTTATAGTTTTTGTGGGTTTTTTTGAGAAAGGAAATAGGTTAAAGAAATTAGCCACAGCCATGCATCTATTAAGAGATGAAATCAGGAATCAATCCTAAGAAGATTGACTCTAGTGTCTACATTTTTAAAAACTCCGTTATCCTAGAACAGGCCTGACAAAGCCCCTTTTTACATGCAGCTAACATATACATAAAGGAAAAAGAGATAATGAACAAATAAGTAAGCAAATAAAGCACACTTTCTAGAAAACTTACTCATTTAGAAAATGAAGTTATTTGCAGAGAATCACACAAGAAAGTAGAACAAAGGTGAAAGGCAGTGAGAGCCAGGCATGTGAGCAATGGAGGAGGTGAGACCTACAGGACAGTATAAACCAGTCGCCCCAAAATGTGGGCTGCCTCCCTGCTGGGGGAGACAGCAAGCACCAGTGTGTCTGGGGCTCTCATGAGTGTGATAGGTTTGAGGACCAGGAGGGAAATCCGTGTGTCTCAAACAGTGACCAAGGTGGGGAATTGTAGATGCAAGGCTGGAGTTGAGGCATCAGGATGGAGCCTTGGCCTGGGGAGTGCTTGTTTTTTATTCCAAGTGCAATGAAAAGACAATGGAGGTTAAAAAGAGGGGAGGAGGTAACCTAATTCACATTTTTAAAGCACTCTGGCTGTTGTGTGGAGAATGGATTTCAGGGTGAATACTTGAACCAGTGAGACCAGCTAGGACTCCCTTGAGGAGGCACTACAGCGATGGCAGTGCGAACTAGGATTGCAGCGATATGAATGGAGATAGACATACAGACTATGCTTAGAGCTGCACATCTTGTACTTATCATGACTGTGAGGTGACATGATTTTGACCAGTTTAAACATAAATGAATTGGGGCTCAGAGTAATTTAATATTTTAATGAAGGTAAATTTCCAGTCAATGTCCAGCTCAGATGACCCTAAGGCTGCTGCTATTTCTTTTTTATTTTTTTGTCTTTTTCGTGACCGGTACTCAGCCAGTGAGTGCACCGGCCATTCCTATATAGGATCCGAACCCGCGGTGGGAGCATTGCTGCGCTCCCAGCACCGCACTCTCCTGAGTGCGCCACCAGCTCGGCCCAGGCTGCTGCTATTTCTAATGATAACACAGTCAATAGAACCAGAGGTACAAAGTGTTAGCCAAAGAATGTATTAAAAAATGTACACAGCTCAAGAAATCTGATGAAGGAAGCACAGTTCATACATGTGGTGATGGTAGGTGGGTTTTGTTTGCAATGATGAGGATGTACCCAGGCCTGGTGCAGTGCTTTCCTGTGCTTGAACTCACTGGGAGCCGGAATGACCTCAACAATGGCAGAAACAGGTGGTGCTTCATGTCCTGGACAAAATTCAGACATCAGAAGTGGAGTAGACTAGAAAGTGGGACATTAAAGGAGAAGACAATTTCATAGAGTATAACCAAGGCAAAAACGGGACTTTAGGATCATTTTTGAAACACGGGATCATAGGTCCACTGGGTCATTAGGAGCTCAGTGTTGAAGTTCAGCTACTAGACTCCCGGTCAGAAACCACTACCAAATACTACCTGCATTAATTATGTCTTACAGGTACCATGGTAAGGATATGCGGAGGGTAACAAGAGGGCACACAGAAGGAGAAATTAACTCAAACTTGGGGTTCAACAACTACAAAATATATTACTTAAAGTTATTAAATAATTGGCAAATGTTAAGATGAGAGAGTGAAGGAGTTTCCTTGTTCCAAAGCTCATGCCACTTCACATCTGTTGTCTCAATCACACTTCCTAAGAAGTGGGTACCTTGATTATGCTTGATCTATCGTGAAGGAGGCTGAGGCTTAGAGAAGTTACATATTTCACCCAGTCACCCCTGGGGAGTTGGACTCTTACCTCTCAAACCTTGCAGCCTTTATCTTTAACACTCTGCAAGCAACTCCCTGTGGATGAAATCCAGAGAAGCAAGGATTATGCTTAAAGAGGCAACACTGTAGATCACAGTAACCCCTCTGCCCCCAAATCCATTTAGACACACTTAGAAAAGTTGCTTTCTGTTCAATGACAGATTTTGAGCTGGTATGTCCCATAATCATATGTTTTGTTTTGTTTTCTCAGATTTCTTCAAGAATGGCTCAGGGACTGAACTGACACCTAGATAAGACTACTTTGGATTCAGAGTGCTGGGGAAGAGTTGAAGAATCAGGTACAGACTCTAAGCTTCCCTGGTCTCTAATTGACACTGGATTAGTAGATAACTTGGTTAGTATTCAGGCTGGTGGTAGCTTGATTCTTACTCTTAGGAGTTATGGAAATTGGGTATAATTTTCTTTCTGATACTTTATTTGATTATCTGTAAAATAAGGCTGAAGAAATACATGACGGCTGATTTCCCTTTAAATCATTAATTATTTTGCATAACAGAAGCAAAACACGAGTAATTTAGAACCCAATGATTTCAGGAGCAGATAAAGTATAATATGATTTACTTTTTAAAGATCATTTGTGACTATAATTATTAGCATAAAACATGTCTTTATGCAGTGTTTAATTTCCTCATCTCAGTGATCCAAGCCTAATCCTCTTACTATATTTCACAACTAGGACACCATCCATGTAGCAATCCAGTACCGAGTCTTGCCAAATACCACCACATCTGACTAATGTTCAGACCATGGAGAATCTATCGCCTTAATGTATTGATCCATCTATTAAGAGACTTATCATTTCTTCCTTGAGTAACTGTGACATCATCTCCATCGGACCTCTGCCTTACAGCTCCATCTCCCAAATTCTCCCTCCACATATTTGTCAAACTAATAATTTAAAACAAATATTCAATACCATTTTAACTCTGTTGACAGTTATTCCATGACTCCCCATAGCTTTCTCAGGAAAAAGTTCCAACTCGCTATCTTCATATGGAAAGCCCTTTATAGTTTTTATGATTTAGTTTATATCACATCAAGTAACACCTTCTGCCATTCTCTACTTCATACATATCATTCCAGTCAGAAGAAGTGACTTAAAATTCCCTGAAGATGCATATTAATACAACTATGCCTTCCAAATGATTCTTCCTCTTGCTTAAAATATGCTTTCTTCACTCGCCCACCTTCACATGCCAATCCTGATATTTCTACGTATTTATTGAGATTCAGACCAAATATGATTTTCTCTCTAAAACCTCCCCTTCCTCAATCTCTTATTCTCAGATCTCTGTGCCCTTTTTGCCTTTTGATGACATTTCAGTGTTTTTACATCTTACATCTTACCTCTACCACATCATGTTCTTACACCTTACCTCTAATACAGAAATTACTACATATTATTATTATTAATTTACTAGTTATGTAGAGTAAACTTTATAATTGTTATTTTTTAAAAAAGTATTCATCTCTGTATCCTCAGCCACTAGAACTGTGTTTTGGCACAAAGTAGGTACGTATAAAAGTTTTGAATAAATGGGTTACTGAATTCATGCTCTTTTATCAGTAATGAAGATTCATAAAATATATTAAAGAAGTAATAGTTCAAGTTGCAATGTGCAAATGAAGATTGTTGTGACACATAATGCATCACCAATTGTTCCATTCAAAATCTCTATGATTTGGACAGATTTTTACTTCAGATATATGTTAATGGGTGAGATAACACTGTGCTGTATCTAGTTGCCTGATGGAAAGGCATTGTACTGATGAAGTCAGTGATGTCATAGTGAATAAAGTAGAGCAACATTATTGCTTGCAAAAACAAAGAATTTAGGTTTGGGTTAGCTGTGAAATAAAAACAAACAAACAAAACAAAGCCATAATATTCATAATAGCCAACTACTTTAACAAACATAATGCAAGTTCTCCAACTATAATTATCACTATCTTCCCTACTTTGTCATGTACTAAAATGCTCATCTTAAGTGTGAAAATAACTGCCTATAAAAACCACCACCTAGAATTTATTTCAGTTCTTTCATATTTCCATTTTATCCTTTAAATTCTTTTAAGTCATCAAGCCAATCAATGTCAACAGATTGAAAGGGATGCGCTTCAATTTCATAAGCAATTACAATATTTTCATCTATGCAAAGTCAGATAATAAGGATAATTAGGTCTTGTGCTTGAAGGTTCAAAGCAGTTCTCCATGAGTTGCAGGAAGGGCGTTCTCCCGTCCTTCATGTCCACCAGGAGATGCAATGCGAACGGTTTGCAACATTTCAAAGAAGGGAATTCCAACCTCACTCTGTTATAAAATGGGAATGTAGATATCAATGGGTCAACTTAAAATGTTTTTTGTTATATTGTGTAACTTTTTGTAATATATTTTCTGCATATTCTAATAAGCAAAGAGGGAAGAAAAACAAAATGTACACTTCTCCATTAAGTATTCTATAAATGCCTTTATCTGCATAACAACTTTATATGGTTGTGCTATTATCTTTGTCACTCAGATGATGAAATGATACTCTTAAAAGGTATCTAAGTAGCCTTCCCCCTCTTTCTTTACGAACTGCAAAAAAAGAGTATATACTAACTTTCCAATGCATAAGTGTTTTCTTAGTGTTCAAATATATCTTCTAACAAGTGCAATGAGGACTGGCTCAAAGGACTGAAACATCCCACGCAGGTATTTTGGGACATAATGTTGGGATATATCAAACTTGTGGCTTTATTCTTTTAACACATATTTACTTAGGAACCATGCAGCAGGTGCTTTGCAAGGCAGATGAGTTCTTTATGCTCAAAAGGAAAATGGCACAGTGAGAAATCCACGTGTGGTGTGACACCTGTGGGGACAGAGGGAAGATAGAGCTACTGGGGAACTACATACAGGATGTGTAATACAGACTGGGAAGTACAGGCTGCTTCAATGAAGGCAGAAGACACAGTTTAAAGGGAAATCTTAGAGGAAAGGCAAAACTGAGATGACACATCCTGTAGGACACAGACTAAAGGGCTTGATGCAGACGGGAGGTCAAGGTATAAAAACTGTGTGGCGGGACAAAGGCAAGTGGTGGATGAGGAGGGGAGTAGGGAGAAATGGAAAATTAGTGGGGATTGTGTGGAGTAATAAAAGGAACATTACTTGGACAAATGTAAATGTGGGTTCCTGAGGATGTGTTCTGTACTGCACTAGTGCAGGTTTTTACATGTAGGCTTGTACATTTAACAGACTGAGAGTGAAGAATACCACGAAGGGTATTTTATGGTAAAATCAGTAATAGTACAATAATGATTGTACCATTTATTGAGCACTTGCTATGTATTAATCTCTCTTCTCTACCAATAATTTTCTCATTTAATGTCCATAAGGAAATCTCTTCAGAAGACTTTATTATTGCATTTCCAAGCCAGAAAGCTTGAAAAGTTTAGGGAATTTGCCCAAAGTTGTGAAGGTTGTAGGTGAAAGATCCAGCATTAAAATATTTGTCTAATATTAATTTACCCAGTATTTTTTTTTCATGGAACCAACTGAGCTATACAAGTGTATTCTCCTTTTTTTACTCCGATCAGAATTTTGAGAAGTAATTGTCTTATAGATAAGAAAACTGAGGCTAAGAATTGTCAGATTATTTGTCTAAAATTATAAACATAGTAAGTGATAGAACCAACATTCAATCTGAATTATTTCAGAGGGTATTTGTTGAGTGTCTTCTATATGCCAGGCACTGTGCTGTGGTTTGAATGTTTCCCATGCTCATGTGGGACCTTCATTCTCAATGTGGTAGAGTTGAAAGGTGGGGCCTTTAAGAGGCGATTGGATCATGAGGACTATACTCTCATGAGTGGATTAATCCATTTGTGGAGTAAGGAGCTAATGGTTTAATGGGTTAGCATGGGTGTGGCTGGTGGCTTCATAATGAGAGCAGGTGAGCACATTTTAAGCCCTCTTCCCCTTTGCCATGTGATTGCCCATGTTGCCATGGGACTCTCTGTAGACAGTTCCCAGAACAGAAGAAGGATCTCACCAGATGTGTCCCCAGGACCCTGGACTTCCCAGCCTCCAAAACTGTAAGAAAGACATTTTATTTTCCTATAAATTACCCAGTTTTCAGATATTATGCTATGAGCAACAGAAAACGAACTACTATGCAGTTAGGTGCTGAGTCAAGAATGATAAATTAAGCAGACATGTCCTTTGCTCTTTTGGATGTGACAGATTCTGAAAATTTTACTCCCAATACTTATGTAATTCCTTTCTGTCTTCTCAACTTTCCAGGTCCAACCTATTGATATTCTTTGCCTAGTTTCGATTCAAAATCTTCTATGTGGTCCTTTATAGCCCATTCTCCCTCCACAGCCAGTGTGGTCTTTTTAAAATATAAGTTATATCATGTTACTACTCTGCTTAAAACAAGGCAATGTTTTTCCATTGCACTCAAGGTTAAAATCCAAAATCTTTAAAAATGGTGTCAAGGCTATGAACCGATCTTGACTCTCTTAGATCATTTTGATCTTTCTTTCGTAAGTTTTACTCTTGCAGATAAAGGGGTGTGAGATCTCTATGATGACTCTGAATCTTCCATTGCTGTAATTTAAATAAGCAAAGCAACTAGTACCCAAGTCACATAGGCCAAGTGAATACTTCCTGATGAGACTGACTGTAAGTGATAATAATATCTATTGAATTCAGTAACCTTAGTTCAACAGGAAAGGGCTGCTGTTCCTTGCTGGCCATGGCCAAAAAGTTATTGTGATCCTAGTAAAATGAACAGATTAAAACTCCACTCACTTGCCATCTCTACAGCTCCATCAGAAGAGTGCTGATCTGATTTTCTGAGCTATCAATATGTTTCATTAACTGTGAAACAGTTGAGCTTTTAAGACATCTTCATTAAAATGAGTCAAGGTGCTAATATACCAAAACGCAGATTGCAAGGATTTCTTGCAAGTCCCTAGGAGATAAGACAGTATTTGCATGGGGCTGTAATTTGGCAGGATGCCACGCCATACTACAGCAAAGGCTCTGCTAGCATTTCTTCTTGAAACCATATTTTCTGAGTTGACTATCTGGCAGTTTTGGATTGCCTCAGGCTGATAATTGGCAACTGAGCTGTTAGACCAGATGGCATTTATTTATTTATTTTATAAAGGAAAGGGAGGAAAAAAGCATGATGCAAATTGGAAAGTCCATTTTTAGTTATAGAACAGAAAAATAAAGGAGAAAAGAGATTGATTTTAAGCAGTTCCAGATGTTACGTGCTTTTTTACTTGCAAAGCCACATCTAAAAGGAAAAGTGCCATTAAAGGCAGAAAAAAAAAAAAAGAGAGAGAAGAAGATAAGAAAGGATTCACAAAATAATATTCAGTTGGTTTTCCTTGTCAGAGTTTGTATTTACAGTGAATATGGCCATTTTTTTAAGGGATACAGAAAAAGATCACACAATTTACATATGAATTATTACTTCCATGCTGTGTGTATATGAGGCAAACAGAACAGCTTCAGCTGCTAAAAGTTCCTTAATGCTGTATCTTAATCAACAAGCCCTCTCCTGCCCACCTTGCTTATTCCAGGAGCCATGTGAGGTTCTATTGTGTTATGTGTTCTTCAGCTATTTACTTTTGCCCGAAGCAGGACTTTAATTAGCATCCATTACTGGAGGGCCAAGAGCATCTTCTGTCAACCTTTTATCTCAGTTTAGATGGAGAATCATGATTCCTGTAATAAATGGTGTCTTGTCCTGAAAATGTATGCCAAGACTCTCCAAAACTTAAATTGTAATATGTTGAGTCTCTTAATTTGTATTCCTGAAGTTTAGATTCGTAATGTTCCTAAGGAATTAGCACAACTTGTTGTAGTGAATGGGTTCGAGGCAGGTGTATTCTGTTGGTATTCTTGTTGTATATGATCCCAGCTGCCTGTCATCTTCCACTGTGTCCCCACCATCCAGATGCCTCATTTGGTTCTTGAGAAACAAATTACTAGGAAGATACCCAGTCTTCATAGATTGGTGACATGCTATTTCCAGTAAGCTACCAGATGATGCTTATCGGGCTAGGGCTCACAGACCCTTCAAACCTGTTGTGCAGAGTGGTTCACAGACCCTTCACATGCCAGGCTGGATCACCAGACCCCTCACATGCAGGATGGGTCACCAGACCCCTCATGTGCCAGGCTGGGTCACAGACTCCTAATGTGCCAGGCTGGGTCACAGAACCCTCATATGCCTGCTGGGTCACAGTTCACTCACATGCAGGTTACAGGCTAGGTAATTGGGAAAGAACCTGGAAACTATTGGTGAGTTGACCTGTTCATTTCAAAGTGAGCTCAGTCCTCAGCAGCAGCTTGTAGAACAGCCTCCAGCAGCAATAGCAGCCTCCCCATGGCCCCCCTGGGTGTGTTTCTGAGGGCAGGAGGCTCTGTGGATCAAAGCCGTTTGTCCTCTATACTTAAGTCTGATAACCCAGGAACACCTGGATGTGAGTCAGACAACCCAGGAACACCTGGGCACACATGTGCAATTATATCAGACAATAGTCAAGGAACACCTAGGCACTCATGCATATTTACATCAAATGCTTGGCAAGATTCTGAACATCTAAGGACCCTGACAATTTAATTTCACTTTCCCTACAATGCTAATCCTGGTATTTACCACACTTTGAGGAACAAGATTCTAGAACAAGACAGTAGCTTAACATTAAAGGTCTTCATGAGAAGTCAGTGTTCAAGTGCTTACTAGCTATGTGATACTGAAGAGATTATTTCTCCTGTCCTGGTCTCAGCTTTTTAGTCAGAAAACCAATATATGCTGTTGTAGGGTTGTTATGTTGATCAAATTAGGAAAAAAAGTGTAAACCACCTTTTCAAATCAGAAAAAATGATTCAGTGTTCTGACTCTGTTCTGCTATTTACAATCTATAAGAATTTGGAAGACTTATCTAACATGTCTAAATTAATGTTTTCTTATTTCTAAAAGGTATTACTCTATCAAATAGTTATGAAAATTAAGTTATAATTATAATGTACCTCACACAGTTCCTGAAATTTAAGGAACACAAAATAAAAATAGGATATTCTGTCATCTTATTTTTTTTCCTCTGGGCAAATCAATTTTCACCATGACTGTGTGTAGGAAACAACATACATGTTATTGCTTTATATAAATATAGTTGGAAAATGTACTTATTCATTATTAAATGCTTTCTATGTTCTGGGGACATTTTTAGGCACAGGGGATAGAACAATGAACAAAGCAGAAGCTCTCTATACATATAAAAAAGAAATACAAAACACATAAATGTGCAAATAATAATCTCATTATAGCTAGACATCTAGTCTTGCCCTTGTTTGCTCTAAATCAAATTATTTATCACAAAAAGCCTAGAAATTAGTATAGCATAGATAAGAATTATGAAAAAAAAAATGGAGGGGAAAGAAAAAGCTAACGACACAGTTCTCTTCGCAAAATTGGAAAATGGTGGTGTCCATAAATGCTATCAAGTGAATGATTTTTACTTCATTACTGATTTAGGACTTGACCTGTGTTTTAAATGATAAACAAGCATAGACTACCTGGAGATAATAGGAAAAAAAATCAGAAACTATGAAAATCACAAAATGAAATATATTGTTTAAAGACAGTAGAATCTGTGTACATTTAGTACAAAGCTAACTCTTCCCTTCGTTTGGTAAGGACGTCACAATTGAAATTGTGAAACATGGAGGCTGTATTAGTCAGTTTGTGTTGCTATAACAGAAATACCTGTGACTGGGTAATTTATGAACAGAGGTTTATTTGGCTTATGATTCTGGGAGAGCTACATTTGGCACGGGCCTCAGGCTGCTTCTACTCATGGTGGAAGTGGCAGGCAGCTGGCAGAGACAAGCAGATCACATGGTGAGAGGAAGCAAGAGAGAGAGAGGAGGTGCCAGGGTCCTATAAACAACCAGCTCTCGCAGGAACTAATCCAGTGAGAACGCACTCATTACTCCGTCCTCCCCCAGGGAGAGCATTAATCCATTCATGAGGGATCCGCCCTCATGACTCAATCAGTTTCCAACACTGCCACATTGGGGATCAAATTTCCACATGAGTTCTGAGAAAACAAAACATCCAAACTCCATCATTCCACCCCTGGCCTCCTGAAGGAAAAAAAAAATACAAACACACACACACACACACACACACACAGTAATATAGTAGTATAGTAACTGTATAGAAGAAATATATATATTTAGTGAGCATAATTTATGCATTATACATACATAATATAAAATAGACATATATAATGTGTATATATATAATTAACATACACATACATTCAAAGCAGAACAAACTGAATAAAGCCACTGTGTGTGCGTGTGTGGGGGTGCCCATGCACATGAGGAGGAATCAAGACTGAACCATGACCAAACTGTCTGAGTTGATGCCAACACAGGCACAAATTGACAAAAGGGCAAAAAAATTGGAAAAATTGATAAGTGCAGTGATAACGGTAGGCAGAATTCTGAGATCTAATTGCCTGAGTTTAGATCCTAGATCTCTAAATTTGTGACTGTGTGGCCTTAATGCATTTGGGCTTCAGTTTCTTATCTAGAAAATGGGGGAAACAGCATCTACTTTATAGTATTGTTGCCATGATAATGTGAGCCATTACCAGCAATGTTGTTGAGACAGTGCCTGGAGCTCTCAATAAATCTTAGCTATTGACTACTCATTCATTCCTCATTCATTAGTTCCTTTTATGTATAAGACAGTTCTAATATCAAGTGCTGTCCAAAATGTTGCCTCCACCTTCTTGGGGCTTATATCTCTAGGAGGAAGGATAGAAAATAAATTTTCCTCTGCTCTAGCAGGTGGTAGAAATGACTGAGATACCTTTATCCCTCTTCTACTCATAAGCAAATGCAGAAGCACTTCTTTAACTTTATTATGCTGCGAACTTAGCTCTCTTCAGCTCCAGCACTCAAACTCAACTCAGACTCCTTTGTTATTTTATTTTATTTCCAATGCCTGGTAAGAAAAATGAAGAGGGGTACAAAAGGAGAGGACAATCACATGGAATGACAACCCAGCAGAAGGAGGAAACTGAAGCTCTGAATCTGCATAAATTTTGGTGAGGACATTATTATAGACTGAATGTTTATGTCCCCCCACTCCCTGCCAATTCATGTGTTGAAATCCTAATCCACAATGTGATGATATTAGGAGGGGGCCTTTTGGTAAGTGACTAGGTCATGAGGGCAAAACCCTCATGAATGAGATAAGAAACCTTGAAGCACTCTCTCATACCTTCTACCATATAAGGACAGAGAAAAAAGGTGCTATCTATGAATGAGTAAGTGGACCCTCACATGGTACCAAATCTGCTGCACCTTGATCTTGGAATCCCCAGCCTCCAGGACTGTAAGAAATAAATGCTTATTGTTTAAGCCATCCAACTATGGTATTTTTGTTACAGAAACCACGACTACGACAAACGTCACACAAGGTATAGAGTAAGGGTTCAGGCTGATCTCATCTTGAGCTTAAATAACAGAAAATCACAGATGATACATGGGTTAGATCGAATAATTTGATAATTACCATGAACGATTGTGATCTTGAGGCATTATGTAAAGGTTACAAGAAGTGCTGTTTACTTATTTAAGAATACCCAGAGCTGATTGATGTATTTCTGGAATACCTACATTACAAATGCTTAAAATGAAAAAAACAAAATAAAACAAAATAGTCTTATCAAGCAATAGACTTTTAGTAATTAGACAAAAAGAATGCTGTCTCTTTTGGTTCTTGATTTTATTTATTTTTTTTGTTAGTTTAATAACAGTCTTCTGAAAAGACATGAGACAGGTTTGACCACCAATCCACATACAGAACCATGGAACCCTGGAATATTTGAGGGGGAAGAGGAAATGAAAAATGCCGGAGACCAGCTCCACAGGATTCGTTGGACCTGAATAGGTGGTGTGGATTCAGTGAAAAGGAAGAGATGGACCACAGATGTCTAGTGCAAGTGTGGACAACGACCACATGAATCTTGCTTTACTTACATGTTTTTACTTAATCTTTTACACATTGATTTATCGTTTAATCAAACCATTTCTTATTTTGTTTCTATTGAAAAAGAAAGGTCAAAACGTTCCAAGGCACTCATGCTGTGACAAAAACATCTACTCATGCATCAACAGTTCTCCTCAAAGCCTGTGGCTTGTGGCCAGGAAACCATACAATAGCAGCATGCTTGGCTTAAAGACGTCACACTTTTGGTTTGAATCATAAACCCTAACCTTCTTAGCTTACAATTTAACCCCTTTTTAATCTTACTTATACTTATGACTCTTAATTTTAATATCATTGATTAGTTATGGTTAACAATTTAATGTTGCTTATACTCTATATTGATCATTTTAATTTATAATCAAAATTACAATGTTTATATCTTTTATTTCCCTGCCAATAGACTCCGGGAACAGCACAGGGGACAAAGTGAAAAGTCAAATGATCTTACTCAAACTAACAAAAACACACTATATCATTCTTATTATTACTAAGGAAAGAACATGTTCTTGATAAATCAAGTGAAACTGTGGGAGTCGGGAGAAACAAAGAAATCTGTAACTGGTTGTGATCAATTAGTTTTAAGCACCACTGCACTCAGACCCACCACCTTCCTGGGGGATGTAGATAGAAACTCAACATAATAACTTAATTCCACACGTACAAGAGCATGACCACAGCCACAATGGGTCCATACACACATCACTAACAAGAAAGATTAATGACGAAATTAAATCGAGCCAACCCATACCAGGAACATGTATCAAAAACACCTTTAGTACTAACAATGCCCTTTAAATAAACCAATAAATTTTGATGTATTTTAACATGCAGGATGGCTCACAGCAGAGAAATGTGTCTAGGTCCTCAGTACTCCCATTTAGTATGTGGTGCTTGAACTTTCTGTTTATACTAATGATGTCTATTTCTGGTTGTTGTATGATTGAACATGAAAATGTTCTAGAAAGATGCCTCCTAAAATAAAATGAAACAATATGTTTGAAAGAATGTTAGATTTATAAATATTAAATATTCCACTGGCTAATATGATATCTATATTAAAAAAAATCCTAATGCAAAGATTAGACTACAAAACCCCCGTATACTGTTAAATTCTTTGATTTTTCTTATTTTTTGAATACCTAAATCTATCTGTAAATTAGAAAAGTTTATATTAAGAATAAAAGAATGGGAATGTACATGAAACAAAACATATACCCATAAATTAGACATATAATACATCGCTGAAAGAAGTAAAGTTTCTGTTCACTTGAGAGAAGAGAAATTGGACCATACTTAGTAGAGCAAGCCAGTAAGAAGGTAGATTAACTTAACGGGGAAAGGCGTCAAGCTGCACATAGAAAGCTTTTTAAAATGAGGACTTAAGAAAAATGAAAAGAAAGTAATCTGATTAATTAGAGAACACTAAAGATGTGGCAAAAATAACCAAGTCCAAAGCTGGCTCAAGGGCGTATGGTCCTTGAAAGGTAAAACATCCAGATAATCGTGAGCAAATGAAAATAAAGCATCTATGGAATAATTGTGGGGAATGGTAAATGCCATTTTAAGTTACCTTTAAAGAATCACAGTACAATCAGGGTGTAGTAAAAAAAACAAACAAACAAACAAAAAAAACATAATCATTCTTTGTGGCTATTAACCAATTTTTTCCTAACTTCTCTCCCCCTCTGACTTTTCTGCCTCTAGTAACCACAGTCTCTTCACTCCTTCTGAAAGTTCAGCATATTATTATGATTGTTTGTTTCTTTATTTCTTATTTGTTTATCTATCTATCTATCTATCTATCTATCTATCTATCTATCTATCTATCTATCTATCTATCTATCTATTTATTTATTTATAGTTCCCATTTATGAAGGACACATGGTATTTCTTTTTCTGTGCCTGGTTTATTTCACTTAACATAATATTCTCCAAGCTCATGCATGTTGCTGCAAATGGCAGAATTTCATTCTTATTTGTGGCTGAGTATTATTCCATTGTGTATAAATACCACATTTTCCTTGTCCAATTGTCCATCAATGGACCTTTAGGTTAGTTATATATCTAGGATATTGTAAGTAGACCTATAGTAAACATGGGAGTGCAGGTATCCCATTAACGAGATGATTTCCATTACTTTGGGTATATACTCAGTAGCGCGATTGCTACATCATATAGTAGTTCTATTTGTATCTGTTGAGAAACTTTCATACTGGTTTTCATAATGGCTGTATTAATTTACAGTTCCACCAGCAGCATATAAGCGTTCCCCTTTCTCTGCATCCTTGTCAGCATTTGTTATTCTCTGTCTTTCTGATAATAGCCAGTCTAATGGATTGAGATGATATCTCAATGTGGTTTTGATTTGCTTTTCCCTGATGATTCATGATGTTGAGCATTTTTTCATGTACCTGTTGGACATTTGTATGTATTTTTCTGAGAAATATCTGTCAGCTCCTTTACCCATTCTTAAATCATATTATTATTATTATTATTTATACTGTTAGGTTGTTTGAGTTTCTTGTATATTCTGGATATTAATCCCTTGTCAGATGTATGGTTTGCAAATATTTTCTCCCATTCTGTAGGTTGTCTTTTCACTCTGTTGAGTGTTTTCTTTGATGTCAGTAGATTTTTAGTTTGATATAACCCTAACTTTTTTTCTTTTGTTGCCTGTGCTTTTGGGTCTTATTCATAAAGACTTTGGCCAGTCCTATATACTGAAGTGTTTCCTCTATCTTTTCTTCTAGGAGTTTATATTTTCAGATCTTTTTAAGACTTTAATCCATTCGAGTTGATTTTGGTATATGATGAAATGTACAGGGCTAGTTTCTAACTTCTATATGTGGAAATTCGGTTTTCCCAGCACAATTTATTGAAGAGGCTTCCTTTCCCCAATATATATTCTTGGAGTCTTTGCTGAAGATCAGTTGGCTGGAAGTGCATGTGATGATTTCTGGGTTCTCTATTCTATTCCATTGGTCATTGTGTCTGTTTTTATATAGTACCATACTGTTTTGATTACTGTAACTTTGTAGTACAATTTGAAGTAAGGTAGTGTGATGCTTCTGGCTTTATCATCTATCTATCTATCTATCTATCTATCTATCTATCTATCTATCTATCTATCTATCTATCTATCTATCTATCTATCTATCTATCTATTTGCTCAAGATTTCTTTGGCTATTCAAGGTCTTTTGTTGTTCCATATGAATATTAGGATTGCTTTTTCTATTTCTGTGTAGAATATCATTAGTATTTTGATAGGGATTGCAGTGAATCTGTAGATCACTTCGGGTAGTGCAGACATTTTCACAATGCTGTTTTTCAATCCATGAACATGGAATGTCTTTCCATCTTTATTTGTCCTCTTTAATTCCTTTCAGCTGTGTTTTGTAGTTCTCATCTCCTTTGTTAACTTTATTCCTAGGTATTTTATTTATTTATTTTTGTTAGGTATTGTAAATGGGCTTGCTTTCTTGATTTTTTTTCCTCTAGTTTGTTGTAGGTGTACAAAAACCTTACTGATTTTCGTGTATTGAGTTTGTATCCTGAAGTTTTACTGAATAAATTTAACAGCTGTAAGAGTTTTTTTGGTGTGGTTTTTAGGTTTTCCTGTATATATGATCATGTCATCTGAAAACAGGGACAATTTGGCTTTATCTTTTACAATTTGGATAATCTTCATTTCTTTCTCTTGCCTGATTACATTGGCTAATACTTCCAATACTATGTTAAATAGGTGTGGTGACAGTGGGTATCCTTGTCTTGTTCCTGTTCTTCAAAGAAAAACTTTCATCTTTTTCCCATTCAGGATGTTGTTGATGGTGGGTTTGCCATTCATGGCTTTTATTGTGTTGAGATATTTTTGCTTTATATCTAATATGTTGAGAGTTTATCATAAAGAGATGTTGCATTTTGTCAAATCCTTTTTCTGCAGGTATTGGGATAATCATATGGTTTTTGTCTTTGATTTTGTTGATGTGGTGTATCACATTTATTGATTTGTGTATGTTGAACCATCTTTGCATCTCTGGAATGAGTCCCACTTGATCACGGTATATAATCTTTTCAATCTGTTGTTGTATTCTGTTTGCTAATATTTTGTTGAGGATTTTTGTGTGTATGTTCATCAAGAATATTGGCCTATAGTTTTCTTTTTTGTTGTATCTTTACCTGACTTTGGTATCAGGGTAAACTAGCCTTATAGAATGGTTTTGAGAGAACGGCCTTTGTTTCAATTTTTTAGAATAGTTTGAGAATGATTGGTATTAACTCTTCTTTAAAGATTTGGTAAAATTCAGCAATGAAGCCATCTAGACCTGGACTTTTCTTTGTTGGTAGACTACTGATTACTGCTTCAATATTGTTGCTCATTATTGGCCTGTTCTGTTGCTCTGTTTCTTCTTGGTTCAGTCTTCATAGTTCGTATATGTCCAGAAATTAACTCATTTTCTCTAGGTTTTCAAATTTGTTGGCATATAGTTGTTTGTAATAGTCTCTAATGATTCTTTGTATTTGTGTGGTATTGATTGTAATGTCTCCTTTTCATTTCTGATTTTTGATATATGGATCTTCTCTTCTTTTTTTCAGTTAATATAGCTAATGGCTTGTCTTTTTATCTTCTCAAAAAACAACTTTTTGTTTCATTGACCTTTTGTATCATTTTTGTGGTCTCTATTTCATTTAGTTCTGCTCTGTTCTTAATTATTTATTTCTATCTAAATTTGTGATTGCATTGTTCTTATTGTTCTAGTTTGTTGAGGTGTACCAATATGTTGTTTGTTTAAAGTATTTCTATTCCTTTGATGTAAGTGTTTATTGCAATAAACTTCCCTCTTAGTAGTGGTTTTGCACTATCCCATTGGTTTTGTTATAATGTGCCTTTATTTTAATCAGTTTCAAGAAATGTTTTGATTTCCTGTTTAACTTCTTCTTTGACTTATATGTTGTTCAGGAGCATCTTGTTAAATTTCCATGTGTTTGTATAGTTTCTAAAATTTCACTTGTTGATTTCTAGTTTTAATTTGTTGTGGTGTTAAAAGATACTTGAAATAATTTCATTAAAAAAAAAAAAATTGGTAAGACTTGATTTGTGACCTAACATGAGTTCTATCCTGGAAAATGTTCCTCATGATGATGAGAAGAATGTGTATTCTGTAGTTGTTGGACGAGATGTTCTGTAGATGTCTGCTAAGTCCAATTGGTCTAAAGTGTAGTTTAAATCCTGTGTTTCTCTGTTGATTTGTTACCTAGATAATGTGGCCAATGTTAAGAGACGGTTGTTGAGGTCCCAACTATTGCTATATTTGGGTCTATCTCTTTAGGTCTAATAGTGTTTGCTTTATATATCTTGTTGCTCTGATATTTGGTGTGTATATATTTACAATTGTTATATCCTTATGCTGTATAGATCCCTTTATAGCTATATAACAACCTTTCAGATTTCATTCAATCAATGTTGACCATCTCACAAAGGCAATAGGAAAATAATAACCAATGGCTAACATTAATGTTCTTGGTTCTCTTCTAAAAGTTTTGTGTCAATTATCTCATTTTAGAATTTAAGGCAGAGATTTGGTTAAACCTGAGAAAGTGCACAACCTTTGCAATATGTTTCTGAGACTCTAAGTGGTGGTAGTGGAAGAGTAGCTGGTGAGTTATGTTATTGGGAAAAAAGGAAACCGATACAAGAAACATGTCCAGCTGACTTCTTATTTTTTGAATGATTTCTTACAATTTCAGGACACATTGAGCTTTCACATATGGTATTTCATGTGACCCTGACAAAACCCTCCCCACCAATTACGACATGCAAGATTAAGCAGAAATGTGTTTAAGAAGTGTAATAACATGCCGAAGACCAGTGAAGTTGAAATAGATTGCCATCAAGTTCTTACTTTCTAGCACAATCTCTCTCAGTCATTCTACTCCAGCCACAGTACGTTCTTACTGTTCTTCATAAACATCCCATTCTTCTCTGTCAGGGCTCTTGCACTGGTTGTTTTCTTTGCTTAACATGCTTTTACCTCAGATCTGCCCTGGTTCTGTCTCATACATCATTTGTGCTATTTTCATCAATGGCTTAGTTGGCTTATTTTAATCCCTGCTATATATTACACCTGAATACATAGAATATTGGAAGTATTTCTTTGACTTGTTCCCATCTCCCCATGAGGCTTTTTTCTATTTTGTTTGCTATACCCCCAGACATAAAATAATTCATAATATGAAAAGAAGCCATTGCATGATGCACTGATAAAGAGCAAAACCTTGCCTGTTGTGTGGATCTACTAACATCGGTTCTAGAGTTCTTGCCAGTGGCTAGGCTACTGCTTACTTCTTCCCTTCCTCCCAAAACAACATTGTTCCTGGGCCTCACCCCTCACCATAAAACAAATGAATTGTTTCAACTTTGGAAGATCTTTTTTTTCCTCTCACAACAGTCTTGTAAGATAAGATCTCCTAATAATACAGTTTAACAGCTTTTACCACCCAAGTTCAGAGAGGCTAAGTGATTTGGCCAAGGTCACACAGGGTTATCAGTGCAGGGTTGCTTCAGATCCAGATCTGCTGACAGTCTCTACTGATGGATGGCCTGTGTGGAATCTCTGCTGTGTTTCTACTGCCCAGGGGATGCTAATTCAGTTTTGAAAACAAAGCTTGGCAAGAATGCTTTCCACCAGTGTCACTGCAGCTCTTTAATCTATGACATAATCACTGATTATGTTACTTTAATGTCACCAGCACTCCTTAATAAGCATTGAACAAGGACTGAACAGATGGCCAAGACTGGGAAGATGGAAGTTCCACAGAGGGAAAACAAGGGACTCTGAAACACTATCGACAAGGCAGGCTCTTTACTCACATGCTTCTGTATAAGTCAGAAAGCAATTTTTAGGACACAATCTCTTCTGTTTTTCAGTTCCTCTATAAAATCCTATGAGGAAGATGAGGTGGAGAGGATGATGTCCATCTTGCAGATGGTGAAACTGAGACTCAGGGCAGAGATATATATTGGGTGTATTAGTCAGCTCAGGCTGCCATAACACAATGCCATAAGCTGGGTGGCTTAAACAACAAGGATTCTTTTTTCACAGGTTTCGAAGGTGGGAAATCTAAGATCAAGGTGCCCACAGATTCATTTTCCTGGTGAGGGTTTTCTTCCTTGCTTGCAGACAGCTGCCCTCTCTTACAGGCCTCACATGTTGGAGCAAGAGCTCTGGTGTCTCTTCTTATAAGAGCACTACTCCAATCATAAGGATCCCAGCATCATAACCTCATTTAAACCTAATTATCTTGCAGTGGTCCCATCTCCAAATACCATCACAGTTATAACTTCAATTATGAATACTGGGGGAACACAATTTAGTCTGCAGCATAAGGCATCACCACCAGTAAGCAGAAAACAAAAATAGGTAGGTAAACTTTCTCCTGAGTCTAAGCTCTATGTTTCTTTCATTAGCCATCACCTTGACATGAGCTTGGGAAACCATCAGTTAAATAACTTGCTACACGGTAAGTTCTGACAGTAAGGGGACCTGGTGTGGACCTAACTACTCTTTTTACTCTGTTGCCTTATACCGTCTCCCTTTTTATTAAGCTGAGGGGTGACAGGTACTATAACATGCTCCCCCCTTGCCATTTGTGCTAGTCACTAATTCTGTGCACCAACATGTCCAGCTTTCTGCTCCTTCTGGGCACATGAGATAAAAGACTTCTAATCCCTTTGATATTGGGTATGGCCAGGTGACTTGCTTAGGTACATGAGACATGAGCAGAAGTGGAGCTTCTCACTTTCAAACATGTCTTAAGAGCTAGTGTGTGATTGTCAGAGTTATTTTCTCTGATGCAGCGATGGTAAAAGCACTTAAGCCCAGCCTATCCCACCGCTCACCCTCACCAACTCATTCCAAACATGGAGCGTGATGAGAATTACAGACGAGTCATATTAACCTTCAGAGATGGGGGCTGATGTGAAACCACTGAGAGAACCACTGAGAGAGATGAATCAGGAAGAGGATGATGCTCTGGACAGAGAGAATAGTTTGAGCATAGTGCGAGGGAAGGTGTTGGGGTGATGAGAAGCTGTCTAAAATTGTTAGAACGCCAAGTGGGAGGTGAAGGATTCAGGGAATTATTGCCATTGCAAGAATTTATACTGTTCTGCTCACATTTCCATAAAGAGCAATAAAATTCTACTTTTTGAGAGGAAAAGCAGGATTCACCTGCCAGGTGAGACTGAGACAAAGAATTAGGCAGCTCAGTCCCTTCTGGGTTCTCTCTCATTTTCTTCTGCATAGGACTCAGGGCAGTCTGCCCCCAACTGGCTGACAGGAGCATCAGTTCCTCTGAGACTGGGTACAGGGAGTTGGGGAATTTGGTCACATAGCTAAGAAAAAGCTGATGTTAGATTATAATAAAGCTGATACTAAATTTCCACTTACCTAATTGGATCTTTAGTTGGTTTCAAATTTAGAAGGGAAAGAAAGATATTACAGTATATGTCTGTTTGCCCAAATCTCATCAGTTAACAAGAGGGCATTCTATGTAGGCGTGGAAGTAAAGATTCCAGACTGTATTTGGAAAATCAGCAAGAGAGAAGGAAAATTGTTACTACAAGCAGAGTACAGTTTGTACAAAGAACATTTCTCCCAAACTATGTCATTACGTTACTATAACTACTACTACTACTAGTAAAAATGATAATAGTAGCAATGAAAATAATAATACCATTATTTTATTCATAATGAAATACTAATATATAAGATCTAGTCAAAGAGGCACAGTTGATAAGTGGTGTTGGGAGGGTGACCAGAATATTGCTAGATATTGTTCTTTACAGTCTTAGAGGAGACTGTACTGGATTTGAAGTGTTGGGGATACAGGAGTAAATCTCAGCACTGGAACCTGGATACACCAAAGGGAGCAGAAAGGAAGGAGAGGGTGATAATTATGCATGACCTTCATTTTTTAAAAAATTTGTTCTATCAGCTGGTCATCAGTTTCCTTTATCACTGTGTCTGTAGGAATAGGATTCAAAGACAATCATGTGAGATATATCGGTGACTTCTAAACCCAGGCATTCATTCACATTTAATCAGATTGTAGTCTTTCACTGTTCATCCGTGAGTTTGAAACACATTTCCAATAATGCTCACCCGATTCTTATTAAAGTGGAAAAAATTAATCCTTACCATAAGAAAAAAAGTGGGGAAGTGCCATAATTTTCTTTATTGCTTAGGAAAAATAATTTTTAATTAAGTCTTTACATTAGAACAGTTCTATCACTCTATGGTGAATGTAATTTCAAAATTCTAGAGCTGTGTTGTTCAAATTGGTAGACACATTGAATTTTGAGTATTTGAAATGTGGCTAGGCCAAATGGAGATGTATTAAGTGTAAAATATGCACTGGATTTCGAACACTATGGGAAAAATGTAATACATTAATAATTTTTCATTGATTACATATGTAAGTAATAATGTTTGAATATATTGAATTTATTGAAATATATTAGTAAAATTTTACATTTTTTTATAGTTTAAAAATATAACTGTTAGAAAATTTAAAATTATTTGTGTGGCTATAGAGGAGAAATGTAGTATCTTTTCCTCACCCGTTGCAAGGTTCATGGCTAACACCCCTATAACAAAAGATGAATTAACAAGAGAAAAGCAAAACAAATTTATTTAACCAAAGTTTTAGGTGACACTGGAGTCTTCAGAAATGAAGATCCTATGGCCCAGGAAAAACTGTGCATTTTTATGTTTTTAGGCTTTGTAAAGAATGAGCAGCTGTGTAGAAGTATGACTGGACAAAAAAGATGTGATCGAATGATAGTAAACTGGGGGGATCTTATCAAGGCCTACATGTTCAGATTCTTCTTTTCCTGTCCTCTCTGTGTCATTCCTTTTTCTAGGTACAGGACAGATACCTGCTACATGAGGACAGGATACATGTTACATTTGTGACCTACCTTCAGGGTAGGTCAGAGAATATTTTATGGCCAGTTGGCACAAAGAAAGGAAGGAGAAGGTCAGAGAATGACCTCCATGGTGCCATATTTTGGAGATCATATAAATATTTTCATATTTTTATTGAATAGCACTTTACTATAGGAGAAAGTTTTTATTCTAAGAATGTTTTAATTATATATTTCTACTTAGATTTTTTTCAGTTTGTCAGAATGCTAAAGCACAGTTTTTCAGTAATACGCGAATAGAATGTGCTTATGGTAACTATATTCTTCCTCTGATGTCTAGGACTGAAAAGAAGACTCAGTCCACTGCTCATTAATAACCAGGTCCCTACCTGTCCTTCTCTAGGAGCACTGACACCACACAGCAATCGACCTTGCCGGTCATCAGGACCCAAGCCTTTACAATCTTTACTGCTGTTTATGTCCAAATCTACAAGAAGCCAAAGTCTTCTAGGTCATATCTTACCCCCTAGATACCTATCTCCCTACTGCTCTGAATATCCCTTAACCTGACACCACCTCCTTTCTCCATTTTCCCAAACCTTGACCCTTTGCTACATGGAAGTCAAGATCCATCCTTAGCAAGGCCCCCTGCTCTAAGGAGCCTGGTTCTCCCTCGAGGACACTGTACTTTAATTTTTGGTGAATTCAGTATCCACATGGATAGTGTATTGTTGCCTTCTCATAATCTTCATCTTCTTGCTTCCAACAAGGCAATGTCATGGTCACATCCAAGCTGTATCATTATTTAATTTGACTATTTCCATAATTTTTGGTGAATTCAATATCCACATGGATAGTGTATTGTTGCCTTCTCATAATCTTCATCTTCTTGCTTCCAACAAGGCAATGTCATGGTCACATCCAAGCCGTATCATTATTTAATTTGACTATTTCCATAATTTTTGGTGAATTCAATATCCACATGGATAGTGTATTGTTGCCTTCTCATAATCTTCATCTTCTTGCTTCCAACAAGACAATGTCATGGTCACATCCAAGCCCTATCATTATTTAATTTTACTATTTCCATAATCTTAATATCAAGCATCCCACTCTCTGACCACAGCTCCCTATCTTTCCAACTCCCTCCCTCCAATAACCCAGCTCCCAAAGTGCGTGATCTTAACAGGGCTTAAAATGACCAACCCACCACCATCACCCTATTCTTGACTCCCCTTAGGTCCTCACTTCCTTCTCACCCAACATAAAATAAATGGCACATCTTGTGAGTTCTCCATTCCTGCACTTCTCATTCTATTCATTGTACTTATTTGAATACCCAACTGCTTTCATGCCTTAACAACCACATTTTGAGAACCTAATGACATAATATCATGGGCCATGGTTCTTCTGATGTCATGGTGCTATTTAATTTTTATGGCAGACCTAAGTTAGTTGGGGGTAGGTGTTGAGGCTGTTTCTCTTTGCTCCCATGGCAACCTGAAAAGGCTTTTGCTTATTTACTGGCTCTTTTCTTTTCCTTTTCCCACGACAGACTTGACCAACCTAGATGTATTAACTCATGAAAGGTTAGGACAATGCCTTTTCTTTTCTTTTTTTTTTTTTTTTAATCACAGCAATTAGCAGATAGTCTGGAACATATTTAGTGCTTAATAAAGTTTTCTTGATTCTATCCTGGGGGACAAAACAGGAGTGATTCTTACAGATCTATTAAGTACATAAAATAATCTCCAATTTTTTCTTACAAAATTTCCAGAATCATATATCACCAAATTCTAGTATTTAAAGAGACTTTAAAATTATCTAACACAACCATTTCACTTTACAAATCAGGACATGAGATACTGTAGAAGAAGCAGAAGAAAGTGAAACTTTACAGATAATGTATTTTGTTATTCTGATTACATGCTCTTCCTGTTGGAAAAATAATGCTCATAATAAAACAAGGGCTTATAATTTTCTTAAAAGCATGCTGATAGGGTGGATTCAAAGTGGCATATGTGATTTCAACTTTTGACTATCACTAATTCTGTATGTGATGATGGATTTACAGCTCTGAAATCATTTTACTCATCTGCAAAATAGGAATGATGATATCTGTGTCCTTATTGAGTGATGCTACACATAAAACAGTGTAGATAATTGAGAACACCTGTCTTGAATCCTGTGCTCAATGTATAACGAATCCTGTCCTCACTTCCACTCTCTTGCCCTCGATCACTCCCTCCTGTCCCTCATCCCCTCCCTTTATCAGACGTGCCAGCCTTCCTCGTGCTAACAAGAAGTCATCATATATGATGTATTGAGGTTATAAAAGGAAAACAAAACCTCTAATAATCAAGTCACATTCTAGCAAGTGACTTATTAAACAGATGCTAAGATTCAAGCTTGTATAAAAATATATTCAACTTTAGAAATGCAAAGAAAGAAAATTCAATATTAAGGTCAATAAATTCTGCTTTAATAATGAAGAGATGATGTAAAAAATTCATTTACTATTAGCAAAGTTTGTTTTGAAAGGACTCATTCTTCCATGCAATAATTGAGGATACATTGATTTCCAATTCTGATAAAACAGCAAAAAATAAGATGTGTATAATAATAAGAAATGGCTGTTGCTGTTTCTATCTTAATCATCAAGGGACACCAGCAACCCAGAGACTGTATGAAGTATAATATGAATTGATGGCACCCACTCTCTTGTAGAGAACAAAGAAGTGTGTCTGTGCGTGTTTGATTTCATACACACACACAAGTGTTTAGTTTACTTATTCTCATTCATTTTTTATTTTTTTTTTTGCATTCTCTAGCTATATTCTCTAGCTATACTATGTATCTTTCAAGTAACTTTAAGTGACTCTGTAATTTCATTACCTCGTTTTCTTAATTACTTTACTAAGTGCTTATCATCTGGCCATCCCCATCTGAATATGCTCTCATTTCTCAAGGACACTTCACTTAATCCATTTTTGATACAGCTCTTTTTGCAAGATTGTCATCACTCCCTAATTACCATATACTTTTTTCTCTTTGCTTTCTCTCTCCACATCTCCTACTCTTAAAGATCCCCCTAAGTGAGAGAAAGGAAGCTTTGTATTTGCTGGCAGATATTGATTTTGCAAACAGTATAAGTTTTCTGTTGCTTATAACAGAATACCTGAAACTGGGTAATTTATAGAGAAATGAAATTTATTTCTTACAATTTTGGAGGCTGGGAAGTCCATAGTCGAGGGGGTGCATCTGGTGAGAGCCTTCTTCTGGGTGGGATCTCTCTACAGTGTCCATGCCAATGAGGGGTATCACATGGGAGAAATGGGATGAGCAAGAGCTCTATCATGTGCTCCCTAAAAAGTCACCAGTCCACACCCATGATAACTCATTACTCCAAGAATGGATTAATCCATTCCTGAGGGCACAGGCCCCATGTTCCAATCACCCCTCAAAGGCCCTATCTTTCAAATATCATAATTTCATTTCCCACTCTCTTAACACTGTTGCAGTGAGGATCAAATTTCTAACACATGAACTTGCAGGGGCACATTTAACCCATAGCAGAAACCAAAGTCTTCCTACAGAGTCCTCTTTTTTCTCTGCTTTTCTCCTCGTCTGCATCCTTTAAGGCCACCTTTTGAGTTTCTCCTTCATGAAGCCTGTTTCACTTATCTCCCAACTGCTGTGGCCCTCATTAGATCTAGTCAGATGGTTATTTCCTTAAATGTATCTTGATTTTGGTTACAGAACTTAAGTTACTGTGTAAATTGTCCTTGAACCATTAAGCTTCAGCTGCATGAATGGCATGCTAATCTATCCTTAAAGTCTTCCCCTCATATTCAACTTGACTTTATCTTCCTCTACTTTGTGAGCCTTAACATCTCAATTATGCATAACTTAGAGTGCTTTCCTTATTCTATCTTATAGTAAATGTTGTTTGTGTATTGTGCATTTCCCACTAAACTTCAAGTCCTTTGAGAGGTGAGCCAAGTCTTATATTGAGTGGAAATAGCAGCAAAACTAAAATCAGCAGACACAATTTTGAGTTCTGATTCAGCCGCATGACAAAACTGTGGACACTCTCAAATCCTGTTAGGCTCATTTCCTTTTTTTAGAAAATGAAAATATTTCTTTTATTATTTCTCTTATACCTTGTCTCTTCTCATCTCCTGCCATACTGTAGAATAGTAAAACCCTTACACTGGGCACAATTCCTCCTGACCCAGGGATCTGTACTTAATGAGTCCTTATTTCTGGAACATTCTTCCTTTTCCTCTCTGCTTAGTTAGCAGTCTTACTTACCATTAAAATATCAGTTTATGAAAGACTTTCCTGACCTTCACTGGGTTAATTCATCCCATCATATAGGCCCTTTTAAAAGGTATAGTTCTCTTCACAGCATTTTTAGAGTTCCAATAATACCTGTTTCTATACTTGATTCATGTTTTTGCCATGAAAAGTACTACATGTTCATTCAACATCATATACTCAGAACTTAGCCCTGTTCCAAGCACATAGTACTCACTCAATAAATATTTAAATGATTAGTTAAATAGAACAGTTCCTACAGCAGCATATCATAAACCGGAGCTTTCCCTTAAGATGTGAAGTTTGTGATTATTCATCTTTCATTCCTTTGCATTAAGCAGAACTATATTTAAAAGGGAAACCACATATTTTATATTCCTAATTTTTCTAATTTAAAAGTTCTTTGATTGCTTCAACTTGGTATTTTAGTTCATTCGACTAACATACTGAACATAGCCTATATGTTAGAAATAATAGTAGGTCCTAGAGTCACACGGATGCTTTAAATAAAGTCTTACCCTTCAAGGTTCTCACAGACTAGCAAGGGCAGCAAATACATAAAAAGTTGTTTTTTGTTGTAACAGATTAGGTGAAGTTAAGAGGGGTCTATAAACAAATCTGGATTTGAAGAAACAAGAGTCTGTCTAATCCATCTGTATTAATCAGATATGACTTCTGAGAAAAGATGAGAGCTAGTATACTAGAATATATTCTAATATATACTATACTATAATATATATAATATACTAGTATATTAGAATAACAATTAGTTTGGATGGGGTAGTATAGGAGAGGCTGAACATACAGTCATGGAGGTGAGCAGGGTTGATGTCATCAAAGACATATAGCATGTTGAGTGCCATGAAGAGTTACTGGAGGAGACTGTATATCAGTAGGATGCTTTTGGCTGAAAGTAACTAAAATTTTGACTTTAAATGGGTTTAATAAAAGAGAGATACACCTTGTTTATTGTAATAGGCAGTCCAAAGTTATTAAAGACTCAGTAAATTATGTAATAAGTTTGTTGTCTCTGTTTCTCTGTGGTTATCTCAGGCCTTTCCTCCTTAGTATTCTTAATTTCTGAGGATAGTTTCTGTTATGATTCCAGTATGGCTGTAAGCCACAATTAGAGCAAAGTTCTTCCTGCTTATACCGAAAAATAGGCAAAACTATCTGGTTGTCTGGTTGATACACCTTCACTTTTATTACCTGTTCTGGATCATATGTCCAGCCCTGAGTCTGTACTCAGGACTAGAAGACCTGAATAGATATATAGAGATAGGATTTATCTTCACAATGGGCAAATGTGATGCCATCCTTCTGGACACTGTTGACTAAATTAATATTCCATCCCTGATTCCATTATTGGCCATGACAATGGATTTGCCCTGCTTAGATTGATCTGAAGTGTGGGGGAGGTCTGCTTCCCCAGAGTCATGTGGAACAGAGGGTAAGGATAGATACTTTAAAAATCACGATACTCTCAGGAAGATGGAGCGAGGTGGAGATGGTTGTGGACAGATAGCTTACTCAGCAAATTGGTGGCTAAGTTATGATTACCATTCACAGCTTCTGATGTAGTAGTGCTTATTGCTTAGTGGAAAGAGAACAAGAGTCTGGTCACTCTAATGACTCAGTTAAACAGAAAATAAATATGTCCTGTTTAAACTTAACAGACACAATTTCTTTCCCCCTAGAAGAATTCTGGGTGCCTCTGACCCATCTTTGTAACAAAGATTGAAAGAAAGAAGCTGTTGTTGGGACTTAAATAATGAATTCTACTTTCCACGTGGTGAGGGTGAAATCTATAAGCAGCGGGATAGGTAGGACAGGAGGACCTGAGTATGTATACACACGCAGGCCTCAGCTCCACAACGTAGAAGATTTCATCTTGCGTGCTATCCTGAAGACGTTCTTGAGTGCAGGAAAAATATTCTACGTATATTTAGAAGATAAAATTAGCAGAATTCAGAGAACAATTAGATGATAGAATTTAGAGAGTCACATAACCTAGTAGGGATAGAAGTGTAATAAGATATACATATAATGAAAACAGAAAGAAGGGGAGGAACAAAATACATTTGGCACATATAAGAGATCTACGTATAAACAATATTGCAAAAAAATAAAACTAAACCAAACAGAATTTGAAGAAACCAAACATGAGGATGAAGAAGGTTTTGAAAAAGAAGAACGTCAAGGCAAAGAAAAAGGAAGAGGAGGAGAGGAATCATCACAGGGTAAAATACAAGCTTCTCTTAGAATAGAGAAACTCGAAATAGGACAAGTACTATGTTGTCCCAAAATAAAACCAGGAGACTGAGACATCTGTAGCACTTTTGGCGGTATGAAGCCAGTTTGAGTGATTTTTCTCAAGCTTGCTAAAATATTTGCATTGTTCACCAACTTCTTTTTTAATTGCTAATGTTAATTTGTCCATTAGCAGCTGTTTTCTCTTTTCGGGACATGCAGCAAAAAGGAACAAAGAAAGCAAGTTAAAATAATCTTTTTGACACTGTAATTGGATTGCCTGAAGTTCTAAGGAGTAAGGAATTGTGAAGGATCCTTAGCACAGTTCTGTACAAGTTATTCAATAACACTGAGGAGTGGAATCACAGGAGTATATGCTCAGTGCACGCTTAATTTTTAGTAAAGTTCCAAATAGTTTTTCAGAGTGGCTGTATCATTTTACCTAACAAAAAGCAATGTGTGAAAGCTGCAATTGTTCTACATCTTCACCAGCACTGGTATTGTCAGTCTTAAAATTTACCCATTACGGTAGATGTATAGCTATTTTTCATTCTGGTTTCCTGAGACCAATAATGCTGAATATTTTCTTCACATGATTATTGCCCATTAGTATATGTTCTGGTGAAGTGTATGTTTTTGCCCACTTTTTAATTGGATTATTTGTCTTCTAGTTAAATTGAATGAATTCTTTATTTTTGGATACAAATCCTTTGTTGGCTATATAAATAGAATAGATTTTCTTGCATTCTGTAGGCTGTCTTTCATCCCATAATCATGACTTTAGAAGGACTGAAGTTTTAAATTTTGATAATATCCAATTCACTTATTTTTAAATGGTTTGTGCTTTCAGTGTTTTACCTAAGAAATTGGTGCTCACTACAAAGTTGCAAAGATTTTCTCCTGTTTGCATCTGGTAGTTTTATAATTGTATCTTTTATCTTTAGGTCTATGATCCATTTCAAGATTTTTTTTTTTCTGTATGTTGTGAGTTGAATTGAAAATTTTTTTTTCTCCATATGGATATCCAGTTGCTAAAAAACCATTTATTTATTGATATCCAATTGAACATATATGTGCTATACTATTTCTGGAATTTTTACTCCATTCCCTTGGTCTGGATGCCTATCTTAACACCAGTGCTTGTTGTAATTTAGCTGTATAGTAAGTCTTGAAACCAAATAGAGTGCTTTAACTTTGTTCTTTTTCCATGTTGTTTTATTATTTTATGTCCT
Organism: Cynocephalus volans; assembly: GCF_027409185.1. Lineage (NCBI taxonomy): Eukaryota > Metazoa > Chordata > Mammalia > Dermoptera > Cynocephalidae > Cynocephalus > Cynocephalus volans. The sequence continues at coordinate 89,314,797 of NC_084474.1, forward strand.
TTGTATTTCTACATAAAATTCAAAATCAGCCTGCCAAATTTTACAAAACACCTTGATAAACTTAATTGATATTACATTTAATCTATATACAAAGGTGAGGAAAACTGACATTTTAACAACCTCGAGTCTTCTAGTTTAAAATGTTTTTTCCATGTGCTTGGGTCTTACTTTCAGCAATGTTTTGTGGTTTTAGGTTTCATGTCTTATACATAATTTGTTAAATTTATCTCAAGTTTTCAAGAATAAAAATTCTATTGTAAAGTTTTTTTTCCTTTTTAATTCAGTTTTGCATTTTTAATTTCTATTATATAGGAATGCAATATTTTGTGTACATTTTTATACTGCAGCATTGCTAAATTTACTTATTAATTCTCACAGCACTTTGTGTATATTATGTAAGGTTTACTATGTATGCAACAATTTTTACTAAGAAGAAAAACTGTTTTACTATTTATTTGATTTTATTGTGATTAGAACTCTTAACATAAGATCTAGTGTCTTAAAATTTTAAGTGTGTAATACAATATTGTTAACTATATGCACAATTTTATACAGCAGATCTCTAGTACCAAATCATCTTGCATAACTGAAATTTTATACCCATTGAATAGGAACTCCTCTGACTTTGCATTTTGCATTTTTTTCTTACTTCATTGTATTTGCTAGGACCTCCCATGCAATGTTAAGTAAGAATAGTGAAAGCTGATGTCTTTATCTAGTATCTTTGTCTAGTATCATCTTAAGGGGAAGAAGTCTAGTCTTTCATCATAAATCATGTTAGCTGTAAGTTTTAATAAATATCCCTTATTTTCGGGTTTAGAAAGGTCTTTTTTCTTTCTTTCTTTTTTTTTTTACTTCTAGTTCATGGAGAGTTTTTATAATGGACAGGTATTAAATGCTGTCAATTTTTCTTCTGCATCTTTTGAGATAATCACCTGTTTTGCTCTTTTGTGTTAAAAGAGTAAATCACTTTGATTCATTTTTCAGAAGTTAAGCTAACATTGATCATTCATAATAGATTAACTTTGTTATACATCAGTAGATTCAATATGATAATATATTGGCACAAATTTTTGTGACTGTGTTCATGACAAATATTTGTTGACTTTTTCTTGTATTTTTTAAAAAATTTTTTGCTATAAACATAACAATGGGCTTATTAGATGATTTGGGACATGTCTCTCCCCAGCTGCTCCTTTTCTATTTTCTGAAAAACGTGTGTAAAGATGTATTATATCCTCTTTAAGTGTTTTATAGAATGGATTTGCCAATGAAGCATTGTACATCTGAAAATTGACATTTAAAACTTATTTTATAGTTTCAAATTAATTTTATTAGTTATATGACTGTTCAAACTTTCTATTTCTTCTTGTGTCTGTTTGGTAATTTATGTGTTATCCCACACTGCTGGTGGGACTGTAAGTTAGCACAGCAATTACGGAAGATAGTATGGCGCTCTCTCAAACAACTACAAATGGAACTACCACATGATCCAGCAATCCCACTTCTGGGTATATACTCAAAGGAATGGAAATCATTATGTCAAAGGGATACATACACTCTCATGTTTATTGCAGCTCTATTTACAATAGCCATGATATTCAGTTAACTTAAATGTCCTTTGGCAGGTGATTGGATAAAGAAAACGTGGAATATATGCACAATGGAATACTACTCAACCATAAAAATAGAATGAAATTCTGCCATTTGCAGCAGCATGGATGAGTTTGGAGAAAATTATAAAAAAGCCAGGCACAGAAAGAGAAATACCTCATGTCCTCACTCATATAAGTGGGAGCTAAGAAGGAAAGAAAGAAAAAGAGGGAGGTAGGGAGGAAGGGATGGGGGAGAGAGAGAGAGAGAGAGAAAGAGGAAGGAAGGAAGGGAGAGGAAGAAAGAAGGAATGGAGAGGAAAAATAATAATAATAATAATAGTAATAATAATAATAATAATAATAATAATAATAATAAAGAAGAAGTTGAGCTTTCAGAGGGAGAGAACAGAACTGTGATTACTTGAGGTGGAAAGGAGGAGACAGAGGGGGGATAGTGAGAAATTGGTTAATGGTCACAAAACAACTAGTTAGGAAAAATATGTTCTATTGGTGTATAGTTGAGCTAGGCATCTATAATTAACATTAATTTACTGCATGTTATCAAATGGCTAGAAGACAGGAAATCTAACGTCCTCATTACAAAGCAATAATTAAGTATTGTATATGATGAATATGCTAATTATCCTGATTTGATCATCACACATTGTATGCAGGTATTAATATTCAACTCTCCCCACAAATATATATAATTAATTATCTTTCAATAAAAACATAAAATGGTATAATAAAAAAAAGCGTTTTGTAAGTAATAAAAAACACATTTGTTTTCTGAGCCAGCAGCTGGAAAATAGCACTGCAAGATTAATCTCGGGGGGTTGGACTGATGAGAGGAAATATTGGCCAAAATGACTAAATAATTCTGTGATTAATTAAAACAAATATTTACAATCATGTGATAGACCCATGTATTCAAATCTCTTTTTCTCTATATCGTAAAATGTAGACCCAAGAAATGGCAGAATACGTGGCTCAGTAGTGGAACCTGAAAGCACAGGCTAGAACCCTGTCTACAATGATGCTACGGATTGAAAAATTTCTTAGCTGGTGCCTAAATCTAGTTGAAAGGATAATCATTTTGCCACAAAGGCTGAGCCACTAGTTTAGAGTCCCTGGAAAGAGGGAATATTTTTCATAGAAAGTTTCACTGATACAGAAGAGGTTGAAGCATCACTATCATAGGCCCTTGAGTTTATACAAAAACAAGGGATTTAGAAATAGGGAAAGCAGGTGGTGAGACACATAAGTCTAAGTGAGCTCCAAGGAGCTCCAGCTTCATATACAGAAAGTAAGGAAGGAGATCTATTCTGAGACTGGTTCACAACATTCCTAGGCAGCTGCATCATAAGAAAACTCACAACAGAGTGTCTTGGTTCTTTATTTCCATAATAATGTTAGCTAACAAGCACCCACAGAATCTCAGAAGTTCATACAAATATTTCTTGTGGATCTGATCATTGGCTGAGTTCCACTGATCCAGGCTGTGCTCAGCTGAGTTCGCCTAGGAAGACTTGGCCTGCTCTGTGTATCTCATCAGCTTCCTGGTACAGTACCAGGCAGCACAGATGCACAGAAATATTGTGCTCATATCTTCGGTAGAAATACCAGTGAAGTCATGCAAGTACATGTCTACTAACGTACCATGGGTAGAAGGAAGTCGTATGCTCAAAACCATCATTATAGATAGGGAAATGAACCATGCTCCATTTAGGGGAGAAAATGAAAGGTGAAATATCAAGGGCTACATGAAGTGAGGGGTTAAGAATTGGGAACAATCATGCCATGCATCACATGGTGTGAAATGTCATGGGGGGAAAGAACCAGAACTTAGCTCTCCCAAGCTCTTTGCTTCCAGTATTGCATGAACGGGTCTCAAAATACCATTATATTTTCAAAGGAAATGAGAAAGATACTTTATCTGTAGAGTAAATTTGCTAAGAGAATGGGAAGATGGGTTGCTGTGAAGAGGTAGCTTGCAGAAGTGAATTGAACCCAGGACAAAGGATGGAAGCAATTCTAGATGAACAGAGTGCTGGAGGGCAGTGACTCACCTCACAGCATCTGCAGTACCAAAAAGAGCTGAGGTGGCCTGTGAAGAGCATCCTAAAGAGTTATACAGTACTGAAACCCTGTTGGATGCTATTTAATCAGTCCCTGGAAACATGATATCTACTGTATTGTGGGAGGGAAATCATCTTACTAATAACATAACATAATTTGAGAGGTCTGAAACCAGTAAATGTCTGAGTTGTGATTTAAACTGAGGTCCCCTGACACCATTGGTATTTTCATGTATTTACATCACAATATTTGTGGTTTTCATCTGTAAAATAGCATATTATTCTACACATTCTATCTTCTATGACTATATTATGCTTTTAATCTAACAACAAGCCTGGCATAACTTTGTGAAGTCTTACTTAAATCATCCAAGTACTATAGATAAGAAGTCCCTTTTTTGTGGTACAAAAGGGGGTATACTCCTCTTTTTACATAAAAGTCATGGGCAAGTGATCATTTACATGTCTAGTAATTATACTAGAGTTGGATGTCTTCGCAAGCAATGATGGTGGCATATTCATTTTTATATATGAAGACATAGAACAGTGACTGGCACATGTTAGAAAATAATAGGTAGATAGTTGGATAGATACAGTAATTACATGACTCAATGTTTATTCTGATAGAGTAATTAAACGACTCAAAACATTTGTTCTATTCAAAATGTTTGTTTGTGACTCTTCCTTGGGATTGAACTAGAATTGTTTCAGATAGACAAGCTGTCCTCAGAAGTCTTTCATATCTGAACTGAAATTAAAAAAAAAATACCAAAAATTCTGAGATGGCAGTTCTCACAAGACTGAAGTGCAATTTCAAAGTCTTAAGAGGCTAAAATAAGCTCTATATGAAATTCTAGAATCTTACTGGAAGAAACCTAGTTTCAGAGTGAGGCTCAACCAATATAGGATCTGAAAAAAAGGAAAAAAAAAATAGGTGTATATATAAAAATACCTGTAGAATGTATTTTAACCAGGCAATTTTTGAAATACTTGACAGAATAAAACTGTGAGGCAGGCATCATTCAGAGAAATGGCATATAGTTAAAAATACACAGATTTTTTTTCTGGCAGAAATGTGGTGATCCCAGAGGCTGCCCTTATGGCTGCAGTGAAGTGGAGATGAGCTATTTCCCTGCAGTCCAGTGGAACAACCAGGAGCTAGTGTTCTGGGAGATGGTGGCTGCAGAAATGCAATTCGGGAAACCAGGCAGCAGGTGATGGTAATCTCTCTCAAGAGAATGGAAGAAATTACCTTGCTCTCTTTGTGAGTGGCACTGCATTTGGTTAGTGATAAGGAGGAGAGCTGGTTGAGTGACAGAGTACTGAGCAAAGGAAAGGAATCTAAAAACTGCTTTTCTATATGACTCAGAATATGTTTATTTCGTATAACGCCTCAATGTATGCTCATGAGTATTTTTGTTTATTGATGTGTTTATTAACTGTAAGCCCCACAAGGGCAGTAACCATGCTTTTTGTCTATAATAGGTATTGCTTGTAGATGGCCCCATGTTTAAAATCATGGAAACAGACTTCAAGAAGAACAAAGCTTACTCCACTCTTAGGGACATGTGGTGCCAGTCTCATGAACTCACACTATTTCATTTTATAGATAAGGAAAATAAATAGTCTAAGGTTGCACAGCTAGTGAGTAAAAACAAAGGATATGAACCCATTTTACTGACCTTTATATATCTCTGTTATTACTCCCCGTGGTCATACCTTACACCACCTCATATCTCACCTACTGATGCCATTGTAGCAGGAAGCAGTACTGTTACTAATGTGATAGTGCACACAGAGTGAAGTGATTGACACATAACTAGCCCACCCCACTCCAAAATGTGAAATATTGGTTTTAAAGCTATACAGGTTATTTTTTAATATCAGCATCATTTTAATACCTTTTGAAGGGTTTTTATCAGTGATGTGCTGATAAATCTTTAACAACTTGTTTTCTATATTATTTTGCTATGGCTGTCTTAACAAATTGGCACAGACTGGGTGGGTTAAACAGAAGAAATGTATTTTCTCACAATTCTGAAGGCTCGAAGTTCAAGATCAAGGTGTCAGCATGGTTGTTTTTTTTTTCTGAGTCCCTTTTCCTTGCCTTGTAAAAGGCTGTCTTCTCACTGTGTCTTCACATGGTCTTTCCTCTGAATATGTCTGTGTCCTAATTTTCTCTTCTTATAAAAACACCAATTGTATTGGATTAGGGCTCACCCTAGTGACTTCATTGAACTTCATTACCTCTTTAAAGAGTCTGTCTCCAAATGCAGTCATATTCCAAAGTACTGGAGGCTAAGACTTTAACATATGAATTTTAGGGGAACACAATTCAGCTCATATTACTCTGAAAGAAAGGAAAGAAGGAAGGAAGGAAAAAAGAAACAAAGAAAATAAAAATAAATCTAAATCTGTCACATTTGCTGATTTCTAGGGGGTAAATACTACCTCAAGACCAATTTCAAGCCACCAACGTGACATGACTAAACACAGCATCAGAGAGAAATGTGCAGATTTGGCTCTCCTGGGCCAGTCTGAGCTGGCTGCAGCATGTCACTGCTATTCAATCATTTTGCCCTCAAACTAAACCCCATTCTCTGACAGATATCCCATTGTTATAAAAGCCTCTTTTCTAACTGAATCCTATTTCCATGTCCTGCATGAGCTTAGAAAGTTGACTCTCAAGGGGTCCCTATTAAAGTTAGGGGCCCTGGAAACTGGCCTGGATCAAAAGGTGATGCTAATTCAGGGGGTCTGGGAGATAGGTCTATAAGCATAATGCAAATTGTAATTATATTGGGGAATTTAGGTTGAGCCAGGAAGACAGAGTAGGTGGGAGGAGGGTATCCAGTCTGAAGGGCCAGATTGCATGGCAAATGTGAATCCCTCCCTCATTTTTGGAACAATCTCTTTTCTTTGCTTCCATAGCACCATTCTCCGCTTTTTTTTTTTTTTTCTCCTAAAACTATGATTGCAACTTGTGGGAACTTTAAATATTACAGTTTAAGTACCTAATGCTTAGACAGGTCCATGGTTCTTCTCACTATACTCCATGTTCTCTCTTTAGAATTTCATCTGTATCCTGACTCAGGATGTCATCTGTGCACCAGCAGTTATATCTCAGGTCCTAAGCTCTCTTCCATATTTAAGACATCTAAGTTTAGATGTCTCATTGTTATTTCCAACTACATATATCTAAAACTATGCACATATTTTTTTCTAATTTCTTCACCAGTAAACTTTGTCTTACAAAATGGTTTCATAATATTGTAAATAACCCATTGAAGATAGAACAATTCAAACTGTGTGACTGGAGAGAGAGAGAGAGAGAGAGAGAGAGAGAGAGAGAGAGAGAGAGAGAGAGAGAGAGAGAGAGAGAGAATTTAAGAAAAAATAAAAAACACAGCCCCAGAATCCTGTCAGACAATATCAAGAGTTTAAACTGTGTGTCCATAAAGAGAAAAGATAATGCTATTTTCTGATGGGGTTTTTAATTGATGTAGATGAAACACATGTGACAACCACTGACAGCCATAACATAAGAAGAGAGGATAAAGGAATTTATATTATAAATGTATTTTTCTTCACTCGAATGAAATTAAATTAAAAATCAATAACAGAGAGCTGACTATAAAAATCTCTAAAACTTGGAAATTAAATAATGCACTTAAAATAATTCACAATAAATGAAATAAAATATTAATAAATAAGACTTCATCAAAATAAAAAAATCTTTGCATTGTAAAAGACACTATTAACAGAATAAAATCTCAAATCACTTACTGAGAGAATATTTGAAAATCACACATCCAACAAAGGATTTATATCCAGAATTTGTAAAGCATCCTCAAAACTCAACAATAATAATTATAATAAACCATTCAATTAAAATAAAACCAGCAAAATATTTGAACATATTATCCAGAAAATATAGAAATGGCAAATAAGTGCAGGAAATTATGCTCACCTTTATTAGCCATTACGGAAACACGATTTAAAGACAAAGGAGATATCACTGCATGCCTATGAGAATGACAAGCAAAATTAAAATAAAATCATCATACCAAGTGTTGACAAGGATGTGAAGCAACTGGAACTCACACATCACTGGTGGGAGTGGAGAATGATACAGTAACATCAGAAAACTAAGAGTTTCTTGTAAACGTCAGCATATACTTTCTGTAGGACCAGAAATTCCACTTGTTGGTATTTACCCAAGATAAACAAAAACTTATGTTCACACAGCATCTTCTACGAATTTTAATAGCAGCTCTATTAGTAACTGCCCAAACTGCAAACAACCCAAATGTCTTTTAATGGGGGAATGGATGAATAAATTGTGGTACGTCTATGTAATTGAATGGTAAACAACGGTGAATAGGAACAAGCTACGGGTACATAGATGAATCTCAAAGATGTATTGCTGAGGTAAAGAAACCCGTCTCAGGGGTTACATACTGTATGTTACACACTGTCTTTATATTTAAATGACTTTGTGGTAAAGGCAAACTATAGCGATGGCAAACATCAATTTTTTCCAGGGTTTTGGGGCAGGGTATGTGATGTGGGAGAATTTGCAGTAAGTGATGCAGCATGAGGTAATCCATTGGGGTGACCGGATTGTTCTATATTCTCATTGTGGTTGTAGTTATATAAACTTATCAATATTTTAAAATTCATACAACTGTACACCAAAAATGTCTGTTTTATAATATGAAAACCTGGTAATAATAAATCTAATTAAAAGGAGGGTAAAATAAAGCATAAAGGGGAGGGTTGGGAAGCTGAGTTGCACACGTGAAGGAGAGAGAGTAGATTTGTAAACTTACTTAGGTTATATGCAAGAAATTCCCAGAAAGATTTATAGCAACATATTAGATAAAATATTCAATGATCTGTGGCCTTTAGAATGATTCTCAGCTATCAATAAAGATTTTGTGAGTAATGGAATAAAAATGGTCAGAGTGTGAACAGTGTCTCCCTGTGAGAGTGTGTAGAGAGTGAGAAGGGAAGAGAAATTCAAGAAGAAATACAAACATTTAAGAATTGAGAAGGGGTATGCGTATCAGAAACATAGCAAGATAATCAGGGCAGAACACTGTAAGAAACCCAATAGAATGCCCCAAGATGATGAATCTGGCCAACTGCATCAAATGCAACATGTTGAGAAATGATTTGGCCACTGATATTTGTGCCTGGAATTCCAATATCATGGTAACTCACAAAATTTCTATCTAGAGATCGAATCTGATCATTCTAAAAAGTCTTGTCTGTCTCAAATCTAGCCAGAGGTGCTACAGCAGCATATTGGAATACTAGGGGTAATGGAAGAGCACAAAGCACGCGTAGATATTTTTACATACTTTCTGTTACACTTTATTTTTTTCATTTTTTTCTGTTATACTTTGTTTTTTAGATGATAAATATATAATTTTGCAGTTCCATAGTAATGGATTTCAATTAGTTTCCCCAAAAGGTTTTATTTTTAAGCCAAGATGGAGAAATTTCATGAATTTATAAGTGGCACACAGATCTCTACTTAGTGAAGATTTCTCTGTTCACAAAATGTTCTTCCAGCAGGGTGGAGTTGACATTTCTGAGCTTTTACTATGTGACTGTTCCTTGTGTATAGACATTATTCATTTGATCATCCAGTTATTCATTCAATAGTCTTTCAGTGATCATGCACTGAGCTCCTGTGGCAATGAGGCAATGAGGCAGTGAGGAATGAGAACAAAATAAATTTTAAATTATAGATGTTTTTTAAAATTTTGTTTTGCAGCCAAAATAGACTATTTTTTTCCCATTAGAGTAGTCACTAACTATTCTAGTCACATTGGGCTCCTCAGGAAACTGATGTTGAGATCCTCATGCATAAGATGTAAGGAGAATGGTTCTAGGAAAATACAGTTTAGCAGAGCAAGAGGTTGATGGCCTAGGCTGTTTCCAAGAGAGCTTTTGAGCTAGAATGTCCCTTCAGAACTGCACTGCCTTGAGACAAAGAAACCAGGTGTTTGCATCCCTGCATCACCAGTCATTGGACGGGGCAGCCTCTTAGCCCCTTGAAGTGTCTGTGGCTCGGGCAAATCAGCTCCCTTTGGCTTAAGGCAATTTTTCAGGAGCGGTTTAGCTGAGATCCAGTGTCTTCCAATGCTCTGAGTGGGTAGGGATATAATTGTTTCAATTCTGAATTAGATTATACAGTGTTACAATATTCATTATATGCACTCGTATTATATCTCCAATATTTCTCAGGGTGCCTAGCACACATAGGTACTTACTAAATACTAGTGAGTAAAAATCTAGTCTCTGCAAGGAAATCTCACTGCTGAGAGAGAGAGAGAGAGAGAGAGAGAGAGAAGAAAATAATAGAAAATTATGTCAGAATGCTGTAGTAAATGTATGAGAGGAACACTACCTCATGTTATTCTCACAGATCCCTAGGAGAGAGGGTTGCTAGATTAATCAAAGTAAAATGTAGGACATCCAGTTAAAAATTGAATTTCAGGTAAACAATAAATAATTCTCAGTATAAGTATCTTGCATAATATTTGGACTGTATATGTATGCATTCACATAGATATATATTATACATACAATACATGCAGACATATGGCATACTCACATTTCATGGGAAGTACCAATACTAAAATATTATTTACTGTTTATCGGAAATTGAAATTTAATGTAGGATCCTTTATTTTGTCCGGCTAGCATGAGAGGCTCAGTATTTTTTTTTTAATAGCAATAATAATTAAAAAGCCACACCCAAGTATATGCTGCCTTCAAGAGATCCATCTCACATATATAGACACACACAGACTAAAAGTGAAGGTATGGAAAAAGATATACCGTGCAAATGGAAACCAAAAATGAGCACTAGTAGCTGTTCTTATATTGGATAAAATAGACTTTAAACCAAAAAACATAAAAAGAGACAAAGAAGGCCACTATATAATGATAAAAGGATCAACTCAGCTGCAAGACATAATAATCATAAACATATATGCACCCAATACTGGAGAACCCAGATATATAAAGCAAACACTCTTAGACCTAAAGAAAGAAATAGGCCCTCATACATTAATAGTGGATGACCTGAATACCACTCTCTCAGTATCGGACAGGTCTTCCAGGCAACAAATCAACAAAAAGACACAGGATTTAAACTATACATTAGAACAACTGGACCGGGCAGATATATACAGAATATTTCACCCAACATATAAGGACTATACTTTCTTCTAATCAGCTCATGGAACATTCTCCAGGTAGACCACATATTAGGTCACAAATCAAACCTCATTTTTAAAAACTGAAATCATTCCAAGTAACTTTTCAGAACACAATGGACTAAAATTGGAAATTAGTAATAAGCAAAACTCTGGAAACTATGCAAATACATGAAAACTAAGTAATAGGCTCCTGAATGACCTATGGGCCAAAGAAGAAATTAAACAGGAAATCAAAAAATTTCTAGAAACTAATGAAAATAAAAATACATTATGCCAAACCTGTGGGATACTGCAAAAGCAGTGCTAAGAAGCAAATTTATTGCAATAAATGCTTACATCAAAAGAATTGAAAGACTTCAAATAAATGACCTAAAACTATGCCTCAAAAACTTGAATAAAACAACAATCCAAACCTAAATGTAGTAGACGGAAAGAAATCATTAAGATCAGAGTAGAACTAAATGAAATAGAGACCCCCAAAACAATCAGAAAACAAAAGAAAAGATCAACAAAACAAAAAGTTGTTTTTTTGAGAAGGTAAATAAAATAGAGAAAACATTAGCTACATTAACCAAAATAGAAGAGAGAAGACCCAAGTAACAAAAATCAGAAATGAAAAGGGAGACATTACAACCAATACCACAGAAAGAATCATTAGAGACTATTATAAACAACTGTATGACAACAAATATGAAAATCTGGAAGATATGGATAAGTTTCTAGACACAAACAAACTACCAAGACTGAACCAAGAAGAGATAGAAAACCCGAACTGAACAATAACAAGCAAGGAGATTGAAGCGGTAATTACCAATCTTCCAACCAAGAAAAGTCCAGTTCCGGATGGCTTTACAGCTGAATTCTATCAAACTTTTAAAGAGGAGTTAATACCAATTCTCAGACTATTCCAAACAATTGAAACAGATGCTACTCTCCCAAACTCATTCTATGAGTCCAACATAACTCTGATTCCAGAACCAGAAAAAGACACAGCAAAAAAAAGAAAATAACAGGCCAATATCCTTGATGAACCTAGATGCAAAAATCCTCAGCAAAATATTAGCAATCAGAATATAGCAACATATTTAAAAAAATATACACTATGATCAACTGGGATTCATCCCAGGGATGCAAAGATGGCTCAACATACCCAATTAAAAAATGGGCAAAGGACCTGCATAGACATTTTTCAAAGGAAGACATACAAATGGCCAATGGGTACATGAAGAAATGCTCAACATTGCTAGTCATCAGGGAAATGCAAATTAAAACTACCTTGAGATACCACCTCACCCCAGTTAGACTGGTTATAGTCAAAAAGACTGTGAATGACAAATGCTGGCGAGGGTGTGGAGAGAAGGGAACACTCCTACACTGTTGGTGGGACTGTAAATTAGTACAATCACTATGGAAAACAGTATGGAGGTTTCTCAAACAACTACAAATAGATCTTCCATATGATCCAGCAATCCCACTTCTGGGTATATACCCAGAGGAATGGAAATCATCAATTTGAAGAGATACCTGTACTCCTATGTTCATCACAGCTCTGTTTACAAAAGTCAAGACATGGAACCAACCTAAACGTCCATCGATGGATGATTGAATAAGGAAATCATGGTATGTACACACCATGGAATACCACTCAGCCATAAAAATGACTGAAAAACTTCTATTCACAACAACATAGATGAGCCTGGAGAAACTTATGTTGAATGAAATAAGCGAAGCACAGAGGGATAAATACTGCATGTGCTCACTCATGTGTGGGAGCTAAGAGAGAGAGAAGGAAGGAAAGAAAGACCACCGTAGTGCGTTGGGCTAGCAGAGGGAGAGAACATTGCTTGGGCTACAAGGTGGAGTTGGGGGTAAGGTGGAGAGGGGGGAGGTTGGGGATAATCGTGTGGGGGACATGGGGTACAAATGCAATTTCTGGAAATGGGTATGCTGCCAGTATGAATCTGGCCCTCACATTATGGGCACAAGGGGTGACAATCAGCTGTGTATCTCATGAATACTCATAACAAATAAAAAATATATAAATTTTAAAAAAAATTGCAATAATACCTAAAGTTAGCATTGGTGCTAGGAATTCAACTAGCTCTGTTTAACAATTGTGATTGGTATAAATCTGTGGTATTTAGCTCTATTTACGTATTTTTGTGATTTTTGAATTTTAGGGAGCTAGAAGCCTTTAAAGGTATCCCCCAGGTTCAGCCAATGGGATGAATTGGCAGGAAGATAAAAGGTAGAGAGAGTGGCCTTTCCTCCCAGCATCTGGTTGTGCCTTTGGTATCAGTAGCAACAACAGCCTGAAGCATCTCTGGACTCGTGGAGCAACTTCAGCATCAGCCTCAGCATCGTGGTAGTGGTTTCAGCAGCACCAGGATCTCTGTGCATTCCTGGGATTTTGCTCAACAGGAGTGTCTTGGTACCACCAGCAGCAACAATAGCATCAATACCACTGGCGGATTGGCCTTAAGTGTGGGTTCATAGGCTGCAGCAATGAATACTCCAGTACAGAGTTCTGGATTGGTTATTTAACCAGATTGGGGAGGTTGGAGTTACTTTGAAAGGGCAGAAGCCGAAGAAATTGAGGGGAAAGATTATGACTGTTTTAGAATAAGAAGACAGTGTGTCACAACAAAAGTTCCATGATAGCCCCTGGCAAAGAAGATGTTCATGCAAGACACTCCATCACCGATGCTTCACTGGAAGGCTTCAGGGCTCAGCAAGCAGCAAACAATACCATCAGCAATTACCTGGGTGTTTTCCAGGATCTAGTGCAGGTCAGTTTTTACAAGTTTGGGTTTGTGTTCTAGACTGGTATCATCTCTCATACTTTGTGAACTGTATTTACTCTGATCTCAATCACTACCAGGACTCTACCCTCTCTCTGTGGCTCTAAAAGCAATCAGTCTATAAGCCCATCCATGGACTCGCTGCTTGTACATGCCTGTTCAGTCATGTGAGGGCCAATCCTACTCTTCACATATTGGCATCTTTTAAATTTTCTGCAATCCCTTTGGGGTCCTTCTGAAGTGCTGGAGTTGAGAATTCTCAGATGAGAAATGAGAGCCTCACACAATCTCAAGCTAAGACCTCTGAGTCTGCAAATCTTGGTTATTCCATCAACTGTGTGATTCTTGAGTAAAGCATGAGAACCTTGATGTTTTCACTTACAAAAGAAAATGAAAACTTAATTCAACTTGATTAGTTTTTCATCAGTATTGAGTTAAAACAGGTAAACATTGTGTAGCTTAACTCTTTCAACACAATGTGTGTGTGTGTGTATATATATATATACATATATCCGTGTCAATAAATATTGAGTTATTTTTAAGGAAAAATTAGTCCTATCTTTGATAATCTGACTTATTATTTCTAAAAGATAATATTAACAACCTCACCAGTTTATAAGAATTTAATGAGATAATAAATATAAAAATATTCTGGGAATTATTAAATAGTAATGAATATATTGGGTCTTATTATTGATTTAATACACGTCTTATTTTTAGATGACTACTGACTTTGCCACTTTTTATTAAAGTGGCATTGAAACCTTCACTTAATTGTATTATCATATGATTTTTCCAGTTTCATTTCTCAATTAAGAAAGAGGAAGAGAGAACCAGAGGGATGGAAAAAATACTAAAGACATTTGAGTATATTAGTCTTTTATTAATTGAGCATCTACTACATGCCAGGCAATCCACTAGATTCTAGATAAAAATCTGTAACATCATGTAAATGTCATACTCTCCAACAACAATAGCAAGAAGCTCAGCTAACGTTTAAGGAGCACTTACTGTATACCAACCCTGACTCTAAACCTTTCACACAAATTATATTATTTCTTCCTCAAATAACCACTCTGTAATATAGATACTATTATCACTTTTCTGTACATAAAGGAACTAAAGCTTTTTGCATTTAAGTGAACTGTCTAAGGTTACATGGTATGGTGGAGTAGAGTCCAACAGAATGAGGAGAGGAGTAAAAATGACCAAAATATAAAAGGTAACGTGCTATATGAAGGTCATACTGATGTCTCTATCTATCTTCCATTCTAAACGCTCTTCCTGACCAATCAGCAGCATATGGTAGTACTGATCCCTCTCTCATTCTTGATAAACTCTCCTCTGTAGGTTTCCAAAATAAAGCACTGCTCTGTTTATCTCCCACCCCACTAGCTGCTCCTTCCTATTCCCGTCTGCTGCTCGGACCTCATCTCCCTGATGTGTTAATGTTGCGGGATACCAACATTCTGATCTTGGTCTTTTTCTCTCTTCAGACTCCTTCCTTCAATTATGTAATGTATATTCATAATCGTAAATTCCATTAATGGTGACTCTCAAATTCTTAACCCAGATCAGATTCTTTTTCCAAATCCAGGCACATATATCCTACTAAATATCTTCACTTGTAGGCTAATTTGTTCACACTTAATATGTCCAAAAACAAACTCAAATGACTTAATGGTAAAAAAAAAAAATAATCCAATCAAAAAATGGACAAAGAAGGTGAATATACATTTCTCAGAGGAAGACAAACAAATGGCCAACAGGTATATGAAAAAAAAATGCTCGATATCACTTATCATCAGGGAAATGCAAATCAAAACCATGTTGAGATATCATCCCACCCCAGTTAGACTGGCTATTATAATAATAAAAACAAATAAATAAAATTAAAAAACCCATAAAATAATAAATTCTGGCAAGGATGAGGAGAAAGGGCAACCTTCTACACTGTTGGTGGAAATGTGAATTAGTACAGCCTTTATGAGAAAGAGTGAGATTACTCAAAGAACTACAGACAGAACTACCATATAATCCAACAATCTCACTGCTGGGTATATACCCAAAGAATTAGAAATCATCATGTTGGAGGGATACCAGCACTCCCATGTTCATCGAAGTTCTATTTCTAAGAGCCAGTATATGGAACCAACCTAAATTTCCATCAATGGATGACTGGATAAGGAAAATGTGGTATATATACACAATGGAATATTACTCTATGATAAAAAGAATAAAATTCTGCCATTTGTAGGAACATGGGTGACCTTGGAGAAAATTATGTTAAGTGAAATAAGCAAGGCAGAGAAAGAGAAATACTGCATGTCCTCACTTGTAAGTGGGAGCCAAGAAGGAAGGAAGGAAAGAAAGAAAGAAACAAACAAACAGATGAAGAAACAACAACCACTATAATACGTTGAACTTTCAGAAGGAGAGAACAGAAATATGGTCACCAGGAGTGGGAAATGGGAAGGAGAAGGGGGATTAGGAAAAATTGGGTAATTACACAAAGAATAATTACATTTTGTAATGATGAACATGCTAATCCTGATTTGTTCATCACATGTTGTACACACACACACACACACACACACACACACACACACACACACACACACACACACACACTCAAAAAAGATATTCCAAAAAAACCCAAACAAAACCAACTGGTACTAAGAAATAAAAAAAACCAACAGTCGCAGTGAAAACAAAACAAAACAAAACAAAAACATAAAAAAGGTTCCGATGTTTTGGTTCAAATGTGCCCTTTCTCAGTCGATAGAAACTGCATCCTTCCAGATGCTCACGACAAATCCTTGAATCTCTCTTGATTCTGCTTTCTCTCACAGCTTTCACCTAACCTGTTAGCAAATTAGATTGGGTATATTAAAAATATATTTAGAATTTGACCAATCTTCAGCATCTCCTATTGCAACCACCCTGATCTAAGTCATCATCCTCTCTCAGATGATCAGACTGGATATCGCCCACATAAGAAATATTACTTTAGCGGTGGTGTGCTTGCTGTCCCTGCTACAGCAACTGCATCAACTCCAGACTACTCAACGTGGCAGCCAGATTGAGTAAAGTAAGCCTGATCCTGTAATCTTCCCCTTCTAAATAAATAAGTAAACAACTTCCCACTTCACTCAGTAAATTTTTTAAAGCCTATTGATAAGGGAGGAGGCTATGCACGTGTGGGGTCAGGGGTATATCAGAAATCTCTGTGCCTTTCCTCTTAATTTTGCTGAAAACCTAAAACTGCAACATCACTCAGCATTCAGGAAATGCAAATCAAAACCACACTGAGATACCATCTCACCCCGGTTCGGATGGCTAAAATCCATAAGACTGTGAATGATAAATGCTGGTGAGGTTGCGGAGAAAAAAGAACTCTCATACGTTGTTGGTGGGACTGCAAAATGGTGCAGCCTCTATGGAAAATGGTATGGAAGTTCCTCAAACAATTGCAGATAGATCTACCATATGACCCAGCTATCCCACTGCTGGGAATATACCCAGAGGAATGGAAATCATCAAGTCAAAGGTATATCTGTTCCCCAATGTTCATCACAGCACTCTTTACAATATCTAAGAGTTGGAACCAGCCCAAATGTCCATCATCAGATGAGTAAATACAGAAAATGTGGTATATCCACACAATGGAATACTGCTCTGCTATAAAAAAGAATGAAATACTGCCATTTGCAACAACATGGATGGACCTAGAGAGAATTATATTAAGCGAAAAGAGTCAGGCACAGGAAGAGAAATATCACATGTTCTCACTTATTTGTGGGAGCTAAAAATAAATAAATAAATACACGAATAAACTGGGGAGGAGGGAAGAAGACAGAACAATTACAATTCCTTGAAGTTGATATGACAAGCGAACGGATATGAGGTTGTTGGGAGGGAGGGGGGAAAGGGAGGAGGGAGGGAGGTTTCGGTAATTGGGCCACAGTAATCAACCACACTGTATACTGACAAAATAAAATTAAATTAAAAAAAGAAAAGAAAAATAGCATATTAAAAGGACTAAATTAAAAAGAAAAAAAACTGCTCTGAAAAAACAAAGTCTTTGCCCCCTGCCTCCCTCAAAAGAGCCGAAATCCTTACAGAAGTCTGCAGTGCCTCTCAGTATCTCATTATGCATCACACTTTGCTTGCTCTAACCCAGCAATGCTGCCTCCTTGCTCTTCCACAAACTTATGTGGTATGATCCCACAACCCACAACTGGGTGTTTGCAATTGTGTTTCCCTCCTGGAAACATCTTTCTTCATATATCCACATGAGTCACTCCATTCTACGTCTTTGTTCAAATTATTTTTTACTGACGTTCTCACTCGCTACCATATATATATATATATATATATATATATATATATATATATATATATATATATATATATATATATATATATATATATTTTAACGACTTAGCATTGTATTGGGGAGTAGTTTAGTGTAGTTCAATTGTGTAGTGGATAGCTGGAAGAAGTATGACTTTTTAGAAAATTGGTTATGAATATTTATGAGATACAAAACTGATTTTCATCCCTCATGCCCAAGATGTGAAGGCCAGATCCATACTGGCAGCCTGCCCATTACCACAAATTGAGATTGTACCTGTGTCCCTCACCAAATTGTCCCCAACCACCCTCCTCTCCTCCTCCTCCTCCCACTCCACTTTGTATCCTAAGGCACGTTCTCTCCCTCTACAAGTCCAATGCACCACTGTAGTCTTTCTTTCCTTCCTTCTCTCTCTCTTAGCTTCCACTTATGAGTGAGCACATGCAGTATTTATCCCTCTGTGCTTTGCTTATTTCACTCAACATAAGTTTCTCCAGGCTCATCCATGTTGTTGTAAATCAGAGAATTTCATTTTTTTTTTTTTATGGCAGACTAGTATTCCATGGTGTGTATATACCACAGTTTACTTATCCAGTCATCTGTCGATGGACATTTATGTTAGTTCCATGTCTTGGCTATTGTGAACAGAGCTGCAATGAACATGGGAATGCAAGTATCCCTTCAACATGATGATTTCCATTGCTCTGGGTGTATACCCAGAAGTGGGATTGCTGGGTTATAAGGGAGATCTCTCTGTATTCGCTACCATATTTTAAACTGCAGCCCAGACTCCAGCACCTCCCATTCTCCTTTCCTGTTGTATTTTTTCTGCAGGCACTTATCACCATGTGATCCATATAGGCTACTTGTTTTTATTTTCTTTCTCCCCACAAAAGGTAATAAGCTCCATGACGGCAGGAATTTTTATATCTTTTTTTTTTTTTCATTATCTTATCCTCAGTGGCTGGAAAAGTTTTAGGCAAATAATAGGTGTCCACTAAACATTTGTTTATCTAGTAATAAACAGATAGCCACTCTATTAATGACAGAAAAAAGGCATGTTCATCTAATTGTTTAGGGTAAGCTGGGTAAAATTTCACAGAAGAAATGTAGATTAGGGAGTAAAAGGGCATTTCTGGCAAAGACTAGAGCAGGTATGAAAGTATGCACTCACACATGGGTTTGTGCATAGATAAAATGTAGTTTTCACCAGGGAATATTAGAAAGAATTGAGATTGGTGAACAACATAAGACTCTTCAAATTTTGGCTGTCAAAACATGTATTTTCTGCAAGTGATTACTATTCATCACCTGTCAGATCTGAACCTAAAAAAAATTTCCAAAAGACTATTTCTCCAAAGTATGTTTTTTCCACCCTTTTTTAAGTTTCAGAAATTGGCTATCAGTCAATAATATTTTATGGAACAAGAGATGGCACAGCACATCCAGGCCCAATATTAAGTGAGAGAAGGCACTTAGACCAGGAGCGTATCAGAGCTGCCCTCTTCACAAGATTTCCACCTGCTCTTGGAGCCCTTTCCTCCTTTGGAGGAGCCTTGATCTGCTCATTAGACATGCAACAAAGAGCTAAACTGTAGACCACACATACACATTTACAACCCAAGTCTGCCAGATAGTTTTACATTTTTCTTTCTGGGTTGTGATGGTAACATGGGCCAAAGGCCCAAGGAGCACAGATGGTAATAATGGGTGGGTCCTTAGTTCCACATTTTCCTGCCCTGTCTTTAAGCTGCTGTCTGTTAGATTTTTTTAGCAAGGAAATAGGACTATGTAACTGCCCTGCCTAAAAGCTTTTTAAAGTCCCTCATCCTCCATAGAGCAAAATATAAATTGTTTTTATCTTATTATGAAAGTATCTGGATTATCTACCTCCTATTTAACTGTCCAGATGTTTTTTCTTTGTATTTCCTTAGGTACATTTTTAACAGATTTATTGTGGTAGAATTTAACAACAAACTGCACCTATATAAAGAATACATTTTAATAAGTTTTGACCTATGTATATATTTTAGAATGCTTCAGTACAATCAAAACAATGAGCCTATTTCTGTCAGTCACCCCCTTCCCACCCTCTTGCAACCACTAACCACTTTACTTCACTGTGGATTAGTTTATATTTTCCAGAATATAAATGTAATCATACAGTGTGTAAGTGGGAAGAGGTGGTCTGGCTTCTTTTACTCAGTATATTTATTTTGAGATTTTGTTGCTTATATTACTAGATCATTTTTTTAAATTGCTGACCATATTCCATTGTAGGATATCCAACGATTTGATTTAATGTCACACATGGTGAATTTTACCTTGTTAGGAGTTGGATGTTTTTGCAGTTTTACAAATGTTTTTGAGCTTGGTTCTGGCATGTAGTTAATTTGCTTATAAACAGTTTGATGCTTTTTGGCCTTGCTTTTAAGATGTGTAAGATGTTAACAGGGGTACGTTTAGTCTAAGGCTAATTATATGTCACTACTGAGGCAAGAACTCTGAGTTTTCTCTCCAATGTCCCATGAATTATGAGGTTTTCCAGTCTGCCTTGTGGAAACAACTATTTCTGACTACATGTGAGTCCCAAGAGTTTACCTTCCAATCCATTCAGATGACACATTCCCCCGAATCATGCAGTTTCCTCAGATCCATGCACTCATCAGTAGTCTGTTGAATACTCAAGGGAGGCCCTCTGCAGGTCTCTGGAAGATTTCTCTGTTTCTGCAGCTCTACTTTCTCTCATGCCTTGTCCTGTGAACTCTGCCTTCATCTTGCAGGAGTTTTCGCTCTGTCTCAGCTCTGGAAGTCTGTTGTGCTCTGTCTGAAATTTCCCCATTCTGTGTTATGGCCTTAGAGCTATCTCAAGGCAGTTAAGTGGGTCAAAATAGAGCTCACCTTGTTCTCAATTTTCATCATCATTGTCCTTGACTGACTGATATCCAGTGTCTTGAAAACTGTTTTTACATATACTTTATCTGATTTTGTTGTTGTTGTTTTAGGTGGGAAGTTTACCTGCTCCCTGTTAGATCATTTTGTCAGGAAGTGAAGTTTCCTATTTTTATTATTAAAAGATATTTTCACTAGGGATAGAACTCAGGCTTGACGGTATGCTATACGTACATGCATACACACACGTTGATTTTTCTCATTTTAAACATGTTATTCCACTTTCTTCTGGCTTGTGTAGAATCTGAAAAGAAGTCTGCTGTAATTTTGTCATTTGTTCTTTTGTATATAATGTGTATGTATAATGTATCCTTTTTCTCTTACTGACTTCAAAAATTTTCTTTTTGCCTTTTCAGCAGTGTGAATGTAATATTCTTAGTGTTATATGGTGTACGTTTTAGTCATTATTTTTTCAAGTATTTCTTCTGCCACATCTCTCTTTTCTCCTTTTGGGATTCCAATTATACCATTAATGGACTGCTTCAAGTTGTCCTGCATCTCTTGGGATTACGTTTGTATGTTTATTTCTTTGGTATCCACCTCCTGCCCCCTTATGCTCTGTGTTTCAGCTGGGAAAAGTTCTTTTTATGCATTTTCAAGTCTGCTGATTTTTTTCTGTTCCTGATTGAATTTAGTATGAGTCCATCAAAGACATTTTTCATCTCAGTTACTATGTTTTATATTCTTAGCCTTTTTACTAGATTCTTCCTTAAAATTTCTATATCTTGGTTGAATTACCAATCTAATATTCAACAGTATCTACCTTTTTCACAATAGCCTTTAAGATATTAATCATAGTTATTTTAAATTCCACATTTGGTAGCAGGGCTTAGGGTTAAAGCTCAGTAAAATCTGGATGGTGAAAAATTCAGGTGGGACCCTCCCAAAGTTATTCATTTAACCCTACCAGCAAAGCCATGATACATCCTTTAAAGAAGGGAATTATATTGAAAGAATCTCATACATTTGTTGCAGGGAGATACTATTTTTAGAAGAAATAAGTCATGAAACCCAGTGAAAAAAATTAAGAAATCATCTAAGATAATACCTCTAGCAATAACTAAGATAACAATGACAAGGAGATAAAAACTAAATACTGTCACATAGTAGGTACATACACATGCATGTTATATGTTTGCATGCATGTACATGTTGACCTGAGAGGCAAAGGCAGCTTTGATTAAATGCCATCCCCTTCTGTTAACTATTTGACCTCAGAAAAAACATCCATCCTTTCTGAGGCTTGAAATACAATAAAAGCCAGTGATGCCTATTTTCTAGGCTGGACTAAAGTTTTAATAACAGCATATATGTGGAAAGAATCATTGTATTTGCTGGCTCTTAGTAGCTACTTCATATATATCCTTTCATTTAATTCAAAATGAAGACAGGTCTAAGATATTTAATTTTAAGTTGAATGAGGTAGTTTAAATATTATGGGCCATGTACATATTCTACCATTGTGCTGGATTGCTAAGAGTTAATAAATTAAAATTTCTCTCTCTACTAACAAGATGTTTTCATATCCCACCATTACATTTCTGCTCCAAACCAGGCAAACTGCCATAGCTGCTGGGTAAAAATAATGAGTCCTGGAAGCAGCCAGAGTAGGGAAAAGATGGGGACATTAGTGAGAACTTGTTATGTTCCAGGAACTTTTCTAATAACTTTATATTAAATCCCCAGAAAGGCCTCATCGGACACAAAACGCCAGTGACTTGCTGAAAGGTTATGAAGCTGGTGAATGGTAGAGCCAGACGCTGATATTTTTTTTTCATTTGTTTTCAGTGGGTTATGCTACATACACATCTGCCATTCACCAACCCTAAAAGCTCTGTGCACCTCCTGCAAACATTCACTAATTCATTTACATATTCTCCAGGTGGGTGCCTAAGTTTGGGAATTCATATACAAATATATGTGACCTCTCTCTCAACTAGGTCACAGTCCATTTCAAACAGAAAGCAATTTCTCCTTATCTGTAAAAATGGGAAAAAAATTACACTGCGAATTGTACAAGGTTGTGTGGGAGCTTAATTTACATATATGAATAACTTTGTGGATTGCAAATTACTCATCTAGCAGGAAGCATTACTGCTGTGGCTAAAATTCTTGGGCCAGACACTGCAATCTATGCATTTGCCATGGGAGAAAACAATGTCTTTGCCAAGCCCAAAGGAGCTTATAGCTTTCAAAACAAGAGGAAGAATAATCTGTCAATTGGCCCTTCTCACTATAGGAAGAAGCCACACAGTATGCCAGCATTACATAGATCTGTCAACATTTCCTGTGTGTTTTTTAATTACTTTACTAATTAGTAGGCTAACCAAAATTAGAGACAGCTTCACTCTTTTCCCCATTTTATGTTTTCCACTTTTCTTTCTTGCATTTTAATTGTACCCTGCTACTGCCGGATACCTTCTATGGGTAACTAAAGACTAAATGGGACCCACTCTCCCTTAGTACCAGTGCAGAGGTTGAAGGCCCTGCAGGCTGGAGTCAAGAGAAGGTATGTCAGAGATGAGGGATAAATCACAAAAGCTGCACGTGTAAAGATACAGGAAAGCAGGGAAAATTCGTATTATTTGAAGGTACATGACTCCTTCATAGATAATATTTATTGAGCAGTTACTACGTAGCACAACACGACAATAATCACTGCTATCTCAGTTAGATCTTACGATATCTCTATAAAGTAGATTTTATTATAATCCCTGGTTTTCTGATGAGATGAGGAAACAAATGAGAGAAGTATTTGCCTAACCTGTCTAATATTTATAATTAGAAAATGATGAAATGAAGAGGGACTCCTAGAGAACTTAGCCCCATGCTCATGCCTTTAATTGTTTAACTCCATCACACGGTTAGTAACCAGGCAAGTTTGCTTTGTACTCTCATTTTAGAGGGGAAAATAAGTCTCAAGGTCAGTCATACATTTCATGGTCATTCTATGTATTTGTCTGCTCAGGTTTCATGACAAAATGCCATGGAGCAGGTGGTTTAAACAACAGAATTTATTTCTCACAGTTAGAAGGCTGCAAGTCCAAGATCCAAGTGCCAGCGGGATGGGTTTCATCCTGGGGTCTCAGCTCTTAGTCTGTAGGGAGTCACCACCTTGCTGTCCTGTGTGCTCACACAGACCTCTTCTTTGTGTATGTGTGAAGAGAGCGAGAACAAGATCACTGATTTCCCTTATAAGGGCAATAATCCCATCATAAGGACTCCACCCTCGTGATTTCATCTAATGTTAATTACTTCCCAAAGGCTCTATCTTCAAATACCATAATATTGGAGGTTAGGGCTTCAACATATGAATGAGGGTCAGGGAGGAAGAAACATTCAGTCCATAATATTTTACCTCTAGTTCCCCCAAATTCTTGCCCTTCTCACATGCAAAATACCTTCGAAATAATGTGAATGAAAAAAACAAACAAACTTTAGACTTTGAGTTAATACTGTAATGAATTAAGGCTTTTGTAGCTGTTGAGATGTAGAGGGATCTTCAAAAAGTTCATGGAAAGATTTTTATTACTTTTCAATTTTATTTATCCATTAATTTTGAAGTACTCTGTGTGTGCGTGTGCGTGCGCGTGCGTGTGCGTGTGTGTGTGTGTGAGTGTGTGTGTGTTGACTCTTGTGATTATGGAGGCTGAGAAATTTAAGAGCTGTAAACAGCAAGTTGGAGATCCAGGAGAACCAATAATAGAGTTCTAGTCCAATTCTGAAGGCCTGAGAACTAGGAGAGCTAATGGTGTAAGTTCTAGTTCAAGTCTGAGTTTGGAAACAGAAGACGACCAATGTCCCAGTTTGAAGACAGTCAGGAAAAAAGAAAGAACTCTTTCTTACTTAAACTTAGATTCTATTTAGATGTCAAATGGATTATATGAGGCTCAACCACTTTAGGGAGGACAATCTGCTTTACTAAGTCGACTGGTTGAAATGTTAATCATATTCAGAAACAACTTAACAGACATACTCAGAAATAATATTTAATCAAATATATAGTAACCCCATGACCCAGTCAAGTTGGCACATAATATTAACTACCACACTCCGTTACTTGCAAAAGCCCAGGTCTGTATAGCCCTAAATGGCTTCCCCCTCCCACACACACTTTTGATAAATCATGGCTAACTCATACCAAAATAATAATAATAGTAATAATAAAATAAAATAAATAAAAAGAAAAGAAAAGAAAATATACATACATACATATATATGTATGTTTCCTAGAAAATCCTACAGTTTGCCCCTCTTTCAGCATTTCCTCCTGCTAATGGGTACTTCATGTTGTTCTGGTCTGGGCTGGGAAGACGGGCCATTTGTGGCTATTCAATACTTCTCTGACAGATGTGAATGGGTATGGTGGTGGGACCTGTCCTGGCCTGTAGACCTAAAGAGGATTACTGCTGTATGTGTAGGCAAAAGATGTCTCTCTCAAATTAACAGAGAGAACCATAAAAACAACAGCAACAACAACAACAACCAAATACCTACCAACTTTTATTCCTGCCTTGGGAATTTTAATGCAATCACAGTTTTAAAAACAAGCTTTATGTGTTAGAGCAGTTTTAGGTTCACAGCAAAACTGAGTGGAAGCTACAGAGAGCTCCTATCCACTTCCTGCTTCTGCACATGTACAACGTCCCCCCCATCAGCATCCCGCAGCTGAGCACTACCTTTGCTACAGTTGATTAGCCTAGATTGACACATCGTTATCAACCGATGTCTATAGATCCATTAGGGTTTATTCGTGGTGTTACACCTTCCATGAGTTTTCAAAAATGTATGAGTGATACGTACCCGGCATTACAGTATCATATATACTAGTTTCATAGTCATAAAAACTCTCTGTGCTCCACCTATTTATACCACTTTCCCTCCTAACACCTGGAAACGGCTGATCTTTTCACTGTTTCTGTAGTTATGCCATTTCAAGAATGCTGTAGAGTTGACATCATATAGTAGGCGGCTTTGCAGATTGGTTTCTTTCACTGAAGAACACACATTTAAATGCCCTCCACATCTTTTCATGGCTTGACAGCTCATTTCTTTTTAGCACTGAACAATATTCATGGTGTGGATGTACCACAGTTTATCTCTTCACCTACTGAAGGACATCTTGGTTGCTTCCAAATTTTGACAATTACGAGTAAAGATACTATAAATATCTACGTGTGGGTCTTTGTGTGGACATAGTTTCAACTCATTTGGGTAAATACCAAGGAGTGTGATTGCTGGATCATATGCTGAGTATATTTAATTTTGTAAAAAAAACCCTCTGCTACCAACTTGTCTTCCAAAGTAGCTGTACCATTTGGCATTGTCACCAGAAACAAATGAGTTCCTGTTGTTCCACATTTTTGCCAGCAATTGCAGTTGTCAGTGTTTTTGTATTTTAGCCATTACAGTAGATGTCTAGTGTCATCCAATTGTTGTTTATTGAAATAAGCAGTCATGGATCAACTGTTTCCAAATTTTCCATTATGTAAATTAAGTTAAAATCCTCATTACTGCAACTTTAACTTCAACTCTAACTCCAAATATGTGTGTGTGTGCATGCATGTGTATAAAATCATGTGTCATGTATGAAGCTAAACACACCCTAGATTCTAAATAACACATGGGTACCATAGCACATTCATGATAATCCATTATGTTTTATAAATTTTCTTGAAATCTATAAGTTTCTCTCAACAATTTCTGACATGAATGTATTAATACTATTATGATTATCACCCACATCATCAGTATTTTACAGATAATTAATCTGAAGATAATGTGGCTTACAGAAAATCATATGATTTTAAATTTTCTAATTGCAGAACAGACCTTGGACCTTTCATGTTTAAATATCTTCCATCTGCATTTGGTATCTTTTTTTCTCTTTAAGATACTAAAATGATACATGATTACACCCAATCCTCTCCTATATCATTATTTTCTCAACTTCACAAGATGATTTCCATTTGCTTAATCCGCCCTCCATATCCATAGGTTCCACATCACTTGATTCCATCAACTGCAAATAAAAATATTCAAAATAAAAATCTGTACTGAACATATACAGAATTTTCTTTTCTTGTCCTGATTCCCTAAACAATACATTATAGCAACTATTTACATAGCATTTGCATTGTATTAGGTGTTATAAGTAATTTAGAGATGATTTAAAGTATGTGGAAGGATGAACATAGGTTATATCCAAATACCATGCCATTTTATATGAGACTTGAGCGTCCCTGGATTTTGGTATCCTCCAGAATCCTGGAACAAATCCTCATAGATTCTGAAGGACAACTATATACTATTCACCTGAGCTCAGGTTGCCTGGAAAATAAAGCCTGAAGTAAAAGCAATGGACTAACCTTTGTGTTTTGATTTACAATTCAATGGAAGAGAGAGGGAGATAAACAAAGGGCAGACAGGCAAAGACGTAGAACATAAAAATATCAGTAAAGATTTCACCAAACTGGCTGCATATTTATGACAAGCTCAGTTGATTGCTTCTCCTCCAGGTTCATTTTTAGAGCAGCAGAACGAAGTATGAAGTGTATCCACAGGGTCAGACTTCCTGTGTAATAGACCTGCACACTGAGGGATGATGTCAAAGCAAGGACTCAGATTCTGTTTGCTCCTGGCAGGTTGGGCATTTGGCAGTGGCATTTAATAGATCAGCACTGGTGAGGGAAGTCACATTGTGAACTCCATATAACCCCCATCCCTGCCGCCACGGCACTCTGTGCGTGGTCCTGTTGAACAAGCATCAGCGTGGTCTAGATGGCTGATGGCTCATGTCCATCCTGCACATCTTACTGTCCAGTGCCTCTGCAGCAGCAGCTGCTCTCAGGTGATTATCACATGTGATTCAAAATATCTGCAGTCTGTGCTACATCCCATTGGTTCATTCAATTCTTCTGTGAATGATCCAGTGTACTGCTCACAATGCTGCAGTTCTGGATTAGCTGTCGTCACCGTTCTTTATGGGGACCATCCCTGACTGGGCCACAATGTGCTCATGTAGAACATATTATACATATTAGTGAGGTACAGTGTGTTGTTTCAATACATGCATATACTGTACATGGATTCACTTAGAATGGATAGCATAGCTTTGTACACATTAATCTACCACTTCCACTCGCCCCCAGACTCTGGTAACCATTATTCTACTTTCTATTTCTGTTAGAACCACTTTTGATTTTTTAAAAAAGATTCTACATATGAGTGAGATTATGTATAATTTGTCTTTTTGGGACCGTCTTACTTCACTTAACATAACGATTGCCACTTCCATCCATGTTGCTGTAAATAACAGGATTTCATTTTTTTAAATATATATTTGAATATTATTCCATTATGTATATATACCACAGTTTTTTTTGTTTGTTTGTTTTTTGTTTTATTTGAATTCACTCATCCATTGACAGGCATTTAGGTTGATTCCTTCTCTTGGCTGTTGTGAACAGTATGGCAAGGATCGTGGGAGTGCAGCTGTCTCTCAATTTGTTGATTTCATTTTCTTCGGATATATACCCAATAGTGGGATTGCTGGATCATAAGGTTGTTTCATTTTGAATTCTCTGAGGAACGTGCATACTATTTTCAATAATGGCTTGTACCGATTTGCATTCCCACCAATAATGTAGGAGAGTTGCCTTTTGTTCACATCCTTGACAGCATTTGTAATTTTGTCTTTTTGATAATAGCCATTTTAATTGAAGTAAGATAATATGTCATTGTGGTTTTAGTTTGCATTTCCCTGATGATTAGTGACATTAAGCATTTTTACATGTGCTTATTGGTCATTTGTTTGTCTGCTTTTGAGAAATGTCTGTTGAGGCCCTTTACACAATTTGTAATTGCTTTTTTTGTGTGTATTTACTTTTTTTTGCTGTTGAGTTGTTTAAGCTCCTTAAATATTCTGGATATTAATCCTTTGTCTGACAGGTAGTTTGCAAACACTTTCTCCCAATCCGTAGGTTGTCTCTACACTTTCTGGATTGTGTCCTTTCCTGTGCAAAAGCTTTTAGTTTGATGTAGTCCTGTTTGTATATTGTTGCATTAGTCACATTGTGCATTAGTATATTGTGCCGTTGTAGTCTTGTTCAAAAAAGTGTTTCCCATTTCCATTTTGTGGTGAATTTCCCCAGTGTTTCTTTCTAGTAGTTTCATTGTTTGGGATTTTAAATTTAGATCTTTGATCCATTTTGACTTGATTTTTGTGTATAGTCAGAGATGGGGATTTAGTTTCAATCTTCTCCATGTGGACATCCAGTTTTCCTAGCACTAGTTATTGAAGAGGCAGTCTTTTTCCCATTGTGTATTGTTGGAACTATTGTCAAAAATCAGTTTGCTACAAATGAATGGGCTTATTTCTGGGCTCTCTATTCTGTTACATTGCTGCATTTTCCTGTTTTTATGTCAGTACCATGTTGTTTTGGTTACTACAGTTTTATAGTATATTTTAAAGTCAGGTAGTGTGATACCTCCAACTTTTTTCTTTTTGTTCAAGATAGTTTTGGCTATCTAGGGTCTTTGGTGGTTTCATACAAACTTTAGGATTGTTTTGTTTTTATTTCTGTGAAAAATGTCATTGGTATTTTGATTAGGGATTCCATCGGATCTGTAGATTGTTTTGGGTAATGTGAACATTTTGTTGTTATAAATTCTTTCAGTCCATGAACAGGGGGTGTCTTTCCATTTATTTGTATCTTCTTCAATTTCTTTCACTAGTGTTTTATAGTTTTTGTTGTAGAGGTCCTTCACCTCCTTGGTTAAATTTACTCCTTGGTATTTCATTTCCTTGGCAGCTATTATGAATGGAATTACTTTCTGGATTTTTGTCTTCAGGTATTTCGATACTGACATATAGGAAGACTACTGATTTTGGTGTGTTGATTTTGTATCATGCAACCTTACTAAATTCATTTATTAGTTCTAGTAATGTTTTTGGTGGAGTCTTTAGGGTTTTCTAGATATACGATCATATCATTGGCAAATAGGAATAGTCTGACTTCCTCCTTTCTATTTAAACACCCTTTATTGCTTTCTCTTGCCTTATTGCACTGCCTAAAACTTCTGGTACTATGTTGAATAAGAGTAAGGAAAATGGGCATCCTTGTCTTGTTCCAGATCTTAGAAGAAAAGCCTTCAATTTTTGCCTGTTCAGTATTATATTAACTGTGGGGTCATCATATATGGCCTTTATTGTGCTGAGATACAGTCTTTGTATATCTAATTTGTTGAGTGTTTTTTATCAAGAAGAGGTGTTGGATTTTATCAGATGCTTTTTTTGCATCTATTAAAATGATTGTATATTTTTCCCTTCCTACCATTGATGTGATGTATTACATTTATTGATTTGCATGTGTTGAACCATCCTTCCATCCATGGGTTGAATCTCACTTAATCATGTTGAATGGTCTTTTAAATGTGTTGTTGGATTCGTTTCACTAGCATTTTATCATTTCACTAGCATTTTCCACATCTATATTCATTATGGATATTGGTCAGTAGTTTTATATTTTTGTTGTGTCTTTATCAAGTTTTGTTTAAGGGTAATACTGGCCTCTTGGAATGAGTTTGGAAGTATTCCCTCCTCTTCAACTTTCTGGAAAAGTTTGAGAAAAATTGGTATTAGTTCGTCTTTAAATATTTGATAGAAATCAGCAGTGAATTCATCTGACCCTGGGATTTTCTTTGTTGGGAGACATTTTGTTACTGTTTTAATCTTAGTCTATATGTGTTTTCTTATTCTTTGTGATTTAACTTTGGTAAGTTGTATGTGTCTAGGAATGTATCCATTTTTTCTAGGTTTTCCAGTGTTTTAGCATATAATTGTTAATAATAGTATCTTATGATCCTTTGTATTTCTGTGTTATCAGTGTAATGTCTCCATTTTTAAATTTCTTATTTTATTTATTTGAGGCATCTTTTTATCATTTTAGTCTATCTTTTTATCATTGTTAGTTATTGATTTTCTTTATTTTTTCAAAAGACTAACTTTGTTTTATTGATCTTTGTAATTTTTTTAAATCTCAAATTCACTTATTTCTGCTTTTATATTTTATTTCTCTTCTTCTACTATTTTGGGGTTTGGTTTGTTCTTGTCTTTCTAGTTCCTTGAGGTATAAAGTTAGGTTTGTTGTTTAAAGTCTTTCTTCTTTTTTTATGTAGGACTTTATTGCTGTAAATTTCCCTTTTAGAGCTGCATTTGCTGTATTCCATAGCTTCTGGTATGTTGTGTATTTATTTTAATTTGACATTAGAAATTTTAATTTTTAAAAAAATTCTTCTTTGACACATTCATTGTTTAGAAGCATGATGTTTAAATTCCTTGTATTTGTACAGTTTGTAATTTCCCTTCTGTTATTGATTTGTAGCTTTATTCCACTGTGGTACAGTAAGATAGTTGGTATGATTTCATTTTTTTAAAATTTATTGAGACTTGTTTTGTGATCTAACGTAGGCTCTATTCCCAGACTGTTCCATTTGCTGCTGAGAAAAAGGTATATTCTGAAGTTATTGGATGAAATGTTCTATAAATATTTGTTATATCTAATTGGTCTAGAGTGAAGATTAACTGTGATGTTTCTTCATTACTTTCTATATGAATGTTTTGTCCTTTTTCTGAAAGAGGGTTATTAAGGTCTCCTACTATTAATGTGTTGGAGTCTGTTTCTCCCATTAGGCCCAGTAGTATTTGCTTTATGTATCTGGGTCCTCCAGAGTTGGAGATGTGTATATGTTTAGAATTGTTTTATCTCTCATTGATTGATCTCTTTTTCATTATAATGGCCTTTCTTCTCCTTTTTTTTTCTTTTTTTTTTTTTGTTTAAAGATGACTGGTAAGGGGATCCTAACCCTTGACTTGGTGGTGTCAGTACCATGCTCTCCCAAGTGAGCCAACCTGCCATCCCTATATAGGAATCTGAACCCATGGCCTTGGTGTTATCAGCACCATACTCTTGCAAGTGAGCCATGGGCCAGCCCTTATAATGGCCTTTCTTATCTTTCTTTTTTATTTTAATTGGCTTGAAGTCTATTTTATCTAATGTAGGCATAGTTACTCCTGCTCTTTTTAAATTTACATTTGCTTGAAATATTTTTTTCTATCTCTTCCCTTTCAGTCAATATGTTTCCTTATAGGTGAAGTGAGTTTCTTATAAAAAGCATATTGTTGGCCCTTGTTTTATAATCCATTCAGCCACTCTGTGTCTTTTAATTGGGGAATTTAATCTATTTAAATTTAGAATTATTATTGATATATAGGGCCATGTTATTGACATTTTGTTACTTTTTTTGGTTGTTTTGTAGATCTTTTTTCCCCTTTTTTATGGTCTTACTATCTTCATTTGTGACCAAGTGGTTTGTTCTAGCAGTATATTTTGATTTCTCAATATTTATTTTTAGTATGTGTATTATAGGTTTTTGTGTTATGGTTACCATAAAGCTTACAAAAAGCATGTTACAACAGATTCTTTCAAACTAATAACAAGTTACCTTTAATTGCATAGAAAAAGAAAAAAAAAAGAAACAAACAAACAAAAACAAAGCTAACTCTATGCTTTGATATTATCCCCCCCCACACACACTTTTGGACATTTTACTGTTTCAGGTTACATCTTTTAATATTGTCTACCTCTTGTAAGTTTGTTGAATTTGTTATTATATTGTTGTATTTGTACTTTGGT
This sequence comes from Cynocephalus volans, assembly GCF_027409185.1. Lineage (NCBI taxonomy): Eukaryota > Metazoa > Chordata > Mammalia > Dermoptera > Cynocephalidae > Cynocephalus > Cynocephalus volans. The sequence goes on from NC_084474.1 coordinate 89,347,514, forward strand.
CTTCATAGTAAGCATATAAGTTGTTTATTCACCACCCTTACATCATTAGAGTGTTCCAAAAATGTGTATTTATTTTACTAGTGAGTTTTGTACCTTCAAATGTTTTATTGTTATACTTCAGTGTTATCTTATTTCAGCTTGAAGAGCTTCCTTTAGCATTTCTTGTAAGGCAGATCTAGTGTTGAATTTCCTTAACTTTTGTTTGGATGGAAAATATTTTATTTTGCCTTTTTATTTAAAGGTTAGTTTTGCTGAATACAAAATTCTTGGTTGTCAGTCTTTTTACTTCAGCACTTTTAATATACATCCCACTCTGTCCTGGCCTGTAGGGTTTCTACAGGGAAATCTGCTGAGAGCCTCATTGAGCCTATATTGAATGTTATGTGCTTCTTTTCTCTTGCTGCTTTCAATATTCTTTCTTTGTCTTTGGTTTCTGATAATTTGATTATGATGTACTTTCAGGTGTTTCTCTTTGAATTGAATTTGATTGGTGGCCTCTGGTCTTCTTATACCTGGATGGTGTCATCTTTCTCCATACTTAGAAAATTTTCCTTAGACATGCTTTCTAGGTCTCTTCCTTTTTTGTGTCCTTTGGGCACCCAATTATGTGGCAGTTATTTCACTTGATAGAGTCCCACAATTGCAGCTATTTTGTTTCATTTTCTCTTATTTTTGTTCTTGTGATTGAATAATTTTGTATGTTCTGTCTTTGAGTTTGGTGATACTTTCCTCTGATCACGTCTACTTTTGGAGTTTTCTATTGAGTTTTTTAGTTCAGATAACATAGTCTTTATTTCTAAAATTTCTATTTTTAAAATTGATTCTATTTCTTTTTAAAGTTTCTTATTCTGCTCCTGGATTGTTTTTAATTTTCTACCTGTATTTTTTTGACTCCCTGTACATCTTTAAGGGGATTATTCTAAATTCTCTGTCAGATATTTCATAAATCTGCTGTTCTTCTGAGTCCACTGCTAGCACCTTGTTGGTTTCCTATGATGGTGTCGTATTTTTCTGTTCCTTCTTGATCTTTGTGTCTTTACATTGATACCTGCACATTTGAGGAGACAACTGCCTCTTCCAGGCTTTATAGGTGCTTTTTGATGATGTTAAATATTTACTGCTAGACACATACAACTTATCAAATTTGAATCATGAAGAATAAGAAAACTCAAACAGACTAATTATGAATAATGGCATTAAAGCAGTAATAAAAAATCTCTCAACAAAGAAAATTCCAGAATCAGGTGGATTCACTGCTGATTTCTACAGTAAAAAAAAATACGAAGAAGTTACATGTACAGTTAAGTGAAAACCAGGAGACTCAAGTCTCAAGATTTGACAAAAGTTATGTTTTTATTGCTTCATTGATAGCATTTTAAAGTAAAGCAAGCCTTTTCCTTTTTTATTCTAGTGTGGAGCAATGAAGAGACAGATGTCTACTAGTATATATGGATTCACTTCCCTGATTTTTACTAAATGATGATGGTTTTAGTTATCATTTCTTTTGTGTCATTAATGCAAGTGTCCACACCTTGAAAGAGGACAAGTAATCTCACAGTATTATTTTGGAAATGGTGTAAATTTTATAAACATCCAGAGGATTCTTGAGGACCCCTTTGTCTACAGGTACACTTTGAAAATTTTTGTCCTAGAATGGAATGATAGTATTGCTTATTATCCCTGTTTTGAAATATGTAAACATTGCACCATCTTTGTTTAAGCCACTATTTATTGGTTACTCAGTCACTAACTGTTATAAAATTTGATATGAGAAATAGAATGTTAACGTTATAAGAACATTAAATGTGTCATTAGCTTAGTGGAAGGGGTTACCAGATGGCAAGAAGGTCTACTCATTGCTTTCTGGAAAGCTTGTGACAAATGATTTTGCCTAACCTAACTATAGTTTGCTTTGTCTCTAGACTCAGACCGTGCAATGACCAAGGCTAGAGTCTTGGCAAAATTATGGAAAATATTTAGAATAGTGATGGTTGCTAGTTCTTTCTTGATACATTCAGCAAAGCCTAACTAATAGAAGGGTAAACATAATTTATCTTCCAAATTCAAACTCTTTCATAGTAAAAGGAAGAGCTCTGGACAAGGAGTGCAAGTCAGGATTACACCAAGCAAAATAGAATATACATTTACCGTATACAGGATGGAAATAAATCCAAATTATACCATGCCACTCTGCAGAACAATATAGGAAGTAATATTACAATCTAAGGGATGTGCTATGTGCTTTTACCCTTGTATTCTAATTTCACCAAGTATTATTATTTGTAGAATTGCACAATTGAAAAATAAACAATTGTTTTTATGAAGAAAATTCAAGCAATCATGAGAAATCACTGTAAAACAAGAACCATAGTTAAAGTTAAGAACGTGTCCCAAAGTCTTTTTCAAAAAACCTAACATTTTTCAAGTTCTCCCTACTAGACTTTGGGAGTAGCTGCACTGAGCAAGTGTGTTTTTCACCTGAGCCTATTTTTTCAAATAGCCTTAAAATCAAGGTAAGAAAGGGAGAAATGGATAAGGCAAAGGGGCTCATGGCTAAAAGGCAAACATTTTCATTTTTAAAATGAGCATTGTGACATCTTCGGCCATAGTTATTTGCATATAAAATTAAACATAATAAACACACTGGCAATCCAATAAGTTTTTGAGGAATCAGTATTTCTAAATAAATGTTGAACTCAGGCTTATCTAGCAGCAGCCTATGCTGAAGTGATCCTTTCCCAGAAAGTAATTAGCTAACGAGGAGCCAGAAGAGATGCAGATTTGCTGGAGAGGCCCACAGGACATCCAGAGACCCTGGAGTTTGTGTTTGATGCAGCAAGTTTGACACGACTCTGGATTGTACTTTGGACTAAGCAGCTGCCATCATCATTGATCCATTGCTCTTTTATGTTTCTGTCACATGTAGCCAAAATCAATCTCTAATGTATATAGATTCCTAGCTAAGTTGGCCCTCCATAAAATTTGGAAACCATAATCCCTACCTACCTATATCCCTTTATACACTATCTGTTATGTCCTGCCTTCCACTGGCTTGTATGCTGAAATATCTGGCCAGGATACCAGTGTTCCCTTAATAAGTAACTAGTTGTTATTTTGTGTTTTTTTTTTTAATCGCCCAACCTGCCCCTCAAAATTACTGTCTCTCTTTTGATTTAAAAATTGTGTAATTTATTAGAGTCCACATGTCAGATTTTATGAAAACTCTGACATAACCTTGGCAGAATCCCTAATTTAACACTATGTGGTTGAATAAATGAATGTTTACATGCTCAATGAACTGACTATATTTAGTTTTTCTTCCTTCAGATCTCAGCCTTTTAGAATCATCTTTCTCCCTCTTTCCCTGTTTCTCCTCTTCTCTTTCCTCTTCTTTCCTTCCCATCTTTCTCCTTTTCCTTTCCACCCCTCCTGCTTTTCCTCCTGTTCCTCCTCTTTCTTCTCACTTTTCCTAAGATCCAGCTATGAGAATCTTAGGAAAAAAGGCAGGAATGAGCTATCATGAGTGTGGTATCCATAATTTAAAAATGTGTCGTGGAATTACTCTTATACATTTCTGAGAAATGTTGTATTCTATCCAACTTAGAGTGAAAAAAATATCTCACAGAAGTTACATAAGTCATCTAACTTATGTGAGTGGTGGTCTTTTAAGATATATAATAGTTATTTAGTGATGCATTTATTCCTTTATGCATTGAACACATATTTTCAGTCAGCTTTGGTATTCCATCTCTGTTCTCAATATTAAAAATACAGTGGTCAATGAGACAAAGTCTTTGTCTCTATCCTAATTAAGCATATATTCATGAGAGAGGAGTGAGAGAAACAAAAAAGAAGTAAACTAATACGACTAATGCACAAATGAGATGATTTGAAATGTGGCAATGGTGTAAAGAAAACTAAGTAGAATAGTTTGGTGGTGTGAAGTAGAGTATGTTGATGGAGTATAATGGGCAGGATATTAGAAAGGACGCACGTGAGAAAGTTCTCTGAAAAAGTGACATTTCAGCTGAGCTCTGAGCAGCAGAAGAAGCCAGCTATGAGAAGATTGGGGAAAAGAGCATTCCAGGCGGAGGGTACAGCAAATGCAAATTCTCCATGTAGTGACCAGAAGAGAGTGGTTGAGTTGATGTCAGAGGGGTAGGCAGGGAGACAGTGACGTGGAGTGAAACAACATTGCTGTCAGGAGTTTAGGTTTCATTTGTTTTTTTTTTTTTTTTGTAACAGGAAATCCCTGGAGAGTTTTTAGAACAGAAGGTGAGAAATATAATGTGGTCATTGTTTAAAGTCATCCCACTTGATATGTGAAGGATGTTGTAGAAAAAAAGATGATTCATAGAAAAATTGAAAAAATAAAATGTCCATTGAAGTGCTCCAGGTGAAAGAAATCAGAAAAATGTAGATTTACAGGATAAACACAGATATACTTAATTTACAACCCAAGACTCCAGGGATAAAAACTTTTTTGAAGGATATACAACAAATCAATAACAGGAGGTTATCTAGGAAGCAAGGAAATGGTCAAGAAGGGAACCACTGAACCGTAAATTCTTATGTTTGGAATTTTGAACCATGCGGATATATTGCTTATGCAAAAAAATTAAATAAAAATATGCATATATGTGTATGTGTTTTGAATAGAAAAGAATGATTAAAATCAACCTCATATATATCAACCTATACGTACTCTTGATTATTCTTACATCTTAGACTCTATTCCATTCTCTTAAGAAATTACTTGTGGAATGTCAAACAAAAATTTCATTTCATTGGAAGAACAGTGAACATAAAGTAAATGTGTTTCTGATTGATAAAATTATGGATTAAAATATTGAGAGATGTTTGAATCTGTATTAATAAATTGATAACTTTCATATTAGTTTCAGTAATAATTCACATTTTCAAGGGCATATTTAATTATGCTTCATGAGACAGCATTTTCAAATAGAGAAATACTTATAATGGATGTTTAAAACTAAAAACCAAAAGGAAAGGTGTGTCATAAAAACAATTCTTTAACGTTTACTTTGTTATCACCTAAGACTAATCCATTTCTATAATTTAATAAATATAGTAACCATTTATCACATTGACATGATTTTAAGAACATATGGAAGTCAATCTTCTTTCCTTCTATTGAGCTAGTGTTGCAGAGGTGTATTGTTACATGGGGAGATAAAGATTAATAATTCATCTACATTTTTTTAAATTAAATATTATATTTTGAGATAATTGTAGATTCACATGGAGTTGTAAGAAATATTATAGCAAGATCCTGTGTGCCTTTTACCCAATTTCTCCCAATAGTAATATCTTGCAAAACTGTAGTACTATATCACAACCAAGATATTGATATTGATGTAGTCAAAATATTTCTAAGAATACAAGGATTGATCTTTTTGTTATAGCCACAACCATGCCCACCACCTCCTTAACCTTAATATGATCTTCATTTCTGTAATTTGCTCACTTCTGGTATATCAATGGAAACATACCGTACATAATCTCTTAGGAATGACTCTTTTCTCAGCATAATTCTATGGAGATTTGTCCTGGTGTTGTATATATAAATAGTCTGTTCCTTTTTATTGCTGAGTAATGGTCCGTGTTAATGATATACCACAGTTTGTCTAATCATTTACTCAATGAAGGACACCTGGTTTGTTTCCAGTTTGGGGCTATTATTAATAAAGCGATTATGAACATTGTCTTCAGATGTTTTGTGTGAACATAAGTTCTCATTTATCTGGAATAATTGCATGAAAGTATGATTCCTGGGTTGTATGGTGGTTACATGTTTAATGTTTAAGAAACTGATAAACTTTTCCAGAGTCGTTGTGCTATTTTACATCCTCACCAGTGATGTGTGAATGATCCAGTTTCTCCACATCTTTACCAGTATTTAGTGTTGTAATTATTTTTTAAATTGTATCCACTCTGATAGAAGTGTAGTGATAAATAAATGTGATTTTAATCTGTACTTGCTTGATGACTAATGGTACTGAACGACATTTTATGTCCTTATTTGCTGTCTCTATATCCTTTTCAGAAAAATGTCTGCTCATGTTTTGTGTCCATTTTTAATTGAATTTTTGTTTTATTTTGCTTCATTTTTACTGTTGAAATTTGGGAGTTCTTTATAGGATGAGATACTACAGATATGTGATCTATAGTTATTTTCTCTCAGTCAGTAGCTTGTATTTTCATCATCCAAACAGAGCGTTTCACAGAACAAACTTTTTTTAATTTTGATGAGGACCTATTTATTAGTTTTTCCTTTCATGGATCATGATTTCGGCAGCAAGTCTACAAACTTCCTGTCTTACTCCACCTCTCGAGGATTTTCTCTTATGTGTTTTCCTAAAAGTTTTAGTTTCATGTTTCAAGTTTTAAATTTAGCTCTGTACTATATTTTTTTGAAACAAAAGATATTTATTTATTGATTTATTCTTTTCACATTCCTAGATTTGATTTATTTAATTTATTTTTTACTGTTAAAAATGTTTTTTTAAAAATATTTATTTATGTTCCAGGATAATTACTATATCCATTTTGAGTTAACTGTTGTGTAGGTTGCAAGGTTAAGGCTGATGCTGAGTTTTGCTTGGTGAGTGTGGAAGCACTCAAGCTTTGCTGGTGGGAGTGGGAGTGGGGCACAGTTTTTCAGTGGTGTTTGGCTGCAGTAGGGAGGTTATTATCTAAATCCTTCTGTCTTGCTACGCTGACCCTTCCTCCCTCCCTTAGCTAGAGAGAGCAGCTTTTCCTCTTTCTTTCTTTGTCTGTGCCATTGGTGTTTCTGGGGTGCTAGCTTGGTTAGCTCCAAGTCCAGGATATGTGGATTAAAAGTGATCCTGGGGAACTCTCTACCATGTTACCCCGAGGATCCCTATATTCCTAGCCAATACACCTTTGCTTCTCTGCCTTTCAGAGTTTCGATGTTTGTTTTATTTGTAATATCCAGATGTACTTAACAAAAGGAATGGAGATGCATCTCCTCTGTCTTCATAGAAGAAGTCTTATCTACATCTTTTTATGATGTATTCTTGAAATACTGTTGAAAATACTCAAGAAACTCAAACTTTATTATATTTAAAGGGCATAAAAATATATGCCATTTAAGATTTTTTTTTTTTTTTTAAGAGCATTATGGCCATGGCTTGCGAGTGCTGGAGAATAAGATAACATTTTCCTAATTTTCAATTACCTGATTCCACATCCTTAGGGCAAGATAGGCAATGACAAGACTTGAAAGAACATTCCCATTAAAGGATACATGGGTTATTTTTTCCTTCCCTAATTAACCTTTTCTCTTCCCTTCCACAGGCTCCCTCTCTACCTCCCCGCAACCCCACCACCTCTGAATAATTTTTCTTTATGTGATTCTCTCAGGTTTCACTCTGTCAACAAATGCAAATAACATTTTTTTTCATGTTAAGAGAATACTTCTAATCTTGTCTTTTGTGTGTACTCTTGTTCTATGTGGTTCAAAAGGAGCTAATTGTGCCTGCCCCACCTGCAGCAACAGGAATGTTCCTAGACAAGCTCAGTCAGTCTGCATTCTGTCTCCCAATAGCGATTGGCTCTAAACAAGCCCTGACCCAATCAGATCACCTCCCAGAGATTTTCTGCTTGAAGGGAGGAGGATTCTGTCTAGGGTTGTTAAACCAGGGAGATGTGAGTCCAGACTTGCTTACGGAGATAATCTGCCCAAAGAACAAATCTAAGCCCAGTTAAGTAGAATTCAGAGAGGTAGAGAGAAACAAAATCCTTGGATGCTGTTTTAGCTACTGTTTTCCCTGCTTAAATAAATTATTACTACATTTAGTGACTACTACAGGACAAGTGATACTAAAACTAAAACTAAGATCTAGAAATCTTAAATATAAAGAGTGAATTTTTCAAAGTAAACACATCTATGTAACCACTCAGCAGTTTTAACAGCTTATTTTTGTTTAGATTTACTGATACTGTTTCATATAAGCATCAGTTCATTTATTTAAATTACTGTTTAATATTCAATTGTATAAAATTTTATTTATCCATATTACTATTGATAGGCATTGTATTATGTCCAATTTTTTTTCTCTTTATCTTTCATGTTTATGTCTAAAATCCATTTAGAATAACTTTTGTTTAAAGTATGAAGGAGGAACCAAGATTTTTTCTTTTTTCTTTTAAATATCAGTGGATACATCATCCTTCATGGAAAGAATGTCTTTTTCCATTTGCATACATTTTACCTTTGTACATTTTAAATGTTACACACGAGTGGGTTTGTTTCTGAGCTCGCATTTCTTTCCCATTAATTTGTGTGTCTATTCTAATGTTAGTATCAAATTGTCTTCGTTACTGTGGCTGATGTTGGGTAGTGTATGCCAAATTACCTTAGTGTTTTTTAAAACTGTCTTTACTTGCTTGAACCCTTGATTTCAGAGCCGACTGTTGGAATGGAATTTCATTGGTTTGATAGGTCTTGTTAGGGAAAACTCATTCTTTAAAATACTGAACTCTCTAATTCATGAATGTAACAGAACCCTCCATTTTTGTGTTTTATTTATTTTAATAATGATAATAGTTTTCTGTAAAGGGGTCTTATTGCTCCTTCTTTGAAAGTAATATGCACTTAAAACAAAACAAATAAGCAGAAAATATTGGCTCTGTTAAAAACATTCTCATTTCCTTTTGCTTTCAGCTGTTTGCTATCATATTTCCTGTTGTAATTTTCTTTTACTTATCTTGCTTAAAGTTTTTAATACTTCTTGTATCTGCATCATGTTATGTTTCATCAGGTTCTGAAAGCTCTCCGACATTATATCTTCATGTATTTCTTCTTATCTCTTTCTTCCCTGATTCAGGAACACAGATTATAGATATGGCAGACCATTTGTTGTGTCTTCTGTGTTTTTTCCCCTCTGCATTATTACCTTTTTGTTTTTCTCACTTTGTCTTAGTCTTGATATACTAACCTATTTTCAGTTCATTGATCCTCTCCATAAACATGTTAATCTTGTAATCATGTATTGGATTTTTAATTTTGATTATTTTATGTCCTAGAATTTCAGTATAACTCTGTTTTTATTGATTTCTTATTTTCTGTTGACATTTTCCATCAAATCATCTATGCTTTTCAACATTAAATCACATTTCTTTTTCTTTTTTGTGTGTGTCTCATAACTTCAATACTTCATTCTACTGAGGGGTTTTTCTAATGTCAAATTTTTGTCTTAATTTTAGTTCATTTTATTTTTCTGTCTGGTATACCTGTTAATTTTTCAATTGTATGCCATGAAATATATTAGAATCTATTTGAGGTTCTGCATGGTGCTATATTCTTGCACTTAGAATTTGTTTTTCCTTCTGTTAAGTAATTATGATAGGAGCAGATCACCTTCATTCGGTCTGAGATTAATCTGACTTGAAGCTGGGATTCAGTCTTTATTAGGGCTTGTTTATTTTCATTTTACCCTTTCCTCCCATGTGCAGCCTTTTGGGAGATTACATATTTATTAAAGTCCCTATTATTGGAGGATCTTATCCTCTAACATGTATCTTTGCAGACCTGTTAGATTACTAAGTAATCTTAGATTTTCTGCCTTTTACCTAATTCTGCTTTACCTTTCAACTTCTCGGCTATTTCAAATTAAGTAGTAAATTCCTTGTGTGGGAAATTGGTCCACATATTCCACCATATTTCTATGTTTCCCTTATTTCTAGGACTTTTCTCCTTCAAGTTCTACAGGCTTGGCTATCTGGGGTGGCTTCAAACTCAAGCTTTTTAGAAATTTCACCCAGTTTGTCAAGTTGTTCTTCTTGTGAAAATTAACCTAATACAATCAAGTTCTCCATAACTGAAAATAGAAGGCTTCACCTCTTTTTTATTTTAACTCTTGTTATTGTACTTGGCCCAGAGTTATCATCTGTCATGGGGGAATTTTCAAACTCAGTAGTTGCCAAGTGAAAATCTCTTTATGTTTGTCATCAATTCTGGTATATAGGTGTTCAGTGATCATAAAGAATGCTATTTTTCAGGTGATGTAAAGAAAGTTCTAATGCATCTTTTCCTCTAGAAATAGTTAAAAAAAGTATCCTTATAGTAATATTTGAAATTGACGTGAGTCATAGCTAAAATGTTTTAGCATTAGAATTCATGTGTTGCGCTCTGGTACTATTTTTCTACCTTCTTGAAGAATTTTGATTGTAAAATAAATTCTTCTTCCCCATGTAATTGACATGGTTTTCCCATTACATTGCAGTTTGTTGTTTACTGGAAGATAATGTCTTAGTAGTAATTATTTTCTACTGAGCAACTATTTCTCTAAATAAAATAGAAATTATGAAATTGCAGCATGTAGTATTTTCCTTTTGAAGGGTCTATACTAGTAGGGTCAAATTAATTTGTTGCCAAACTACAACAAGTTTATAGAAAACTTTGAAAATATTTTGTGGACTAGACATTAGATTGAGCTCTGGTTTTGTTTTTTCTATTATTATTTTTTGTCTTAATTTCTTCAATTATATTTAAGATTTCTGCTGAATAGTACACAGATCATTTTGTATTGTTGTTTGGTTGATTTTTTTTGGGGGGGGATAAGAAACCTTAAACCTTTAAAAATGTTGATAAAATGGTGTAAAAGTGATGAACTAAATGAAAAGGAAATATTTTTATCTCCCAAAACTCAAGTGTACTTGTTCAACCGGTAAGACATTGCTTTATATATTCCAAATATAGCTAAGCAAGAAGAAACAGGGCTTTAAACAAAATATGTGCTAAATAATGGAATTTGCTTACATATGTATATTTTTTCTTTATAGTATTTAACTCTGGGACTTTCACATATTAGGTGTTTGATGAATGTTAAATGAATTAAGCATTATTTATTGAGCAGTAATGCAAAAATTAAGTGAGCTGGAAGTAAAATTAGACACACCAAATTCACTACTACTTTGGGACACGGAGACAAAAACATACTCAATATACAGTAAATTAATATAATTTTTCTCTACTTGGTTTGAATGAATAAGCTTTTCTGTACTGATACTTGTAGAAATCTGAAGAACTAAAAGTATTGCTCTATTCGTAAACAGGTAGATTTTGTCGGAATATTTCCTCTAGGTTGTAAATTTGTGCATGACAGCTATAAAAGCCTCCTTGTTTTCAGGTCAGATGGCAGAGAGCAATAAGCAGACCTGAGTTTTAGTGCTTAAAAGTATCATTCCTCTGATATTGTAACGTTATTTAACTTCTCTAAGCTTCAGTGTTCTTAATGAAAGATTCACGAATAAACTAAACTCAATTGTATTTTGTTAGAAGCTGAATGAATCCATGGGCAACATGAGTTTACAAAACTCAAGGGAAGGGCAGGGAAGAGCAAAGTACCTAGCACTTGATATTCAGTCATGTTCATCTTTCAAGGGTTAGAAAGATAATGCATCCTTTGACCGGCTTCACCAGCCTACAAGGAAAACTTGCAATTGCCACATGCTTCTGTGATGAGGAGAAAAAGCTTTCAGACTGGAGAAAGTCTTTAGGCAGATGCAATCATCAAGTATCTTTTGCACAATATTTGTATTCTCTGCAATTCTAAGCAGAGGGCTGTGCAGTGAAGAGTCTGTTCTCTTACCCAATTCTGAGCAGTGCTTGTGCTTGCCCCATCGCTCTGACCTCCACGATATCTTTCACCTGTTTCCTCTTTTATATTTCTGGTGCAGAGGCCCAATGACCAAAAAAAAAACTTGTTTTTCTCTTTCCCTGTTTAAGAAGGAAACTGGGGCATTCAATTGAACATACAGTGTGGACTGAAACAGAGGAAGAAAGAGATAAATAAAATGTATTTTCTCATTGCTACATTTTTAACACTATACTGAGCACTTTCAGTCCTCTACAGTTTAATCATCATCACATACCCATGAAATTGGTGTCATTATACCTACTTTACAGATAAGAAAATTGTCAAGAACCATGCAGTTAATAATTAGTAGGCCAGGATTTCAACGTTAGTGTAAAGTATTTGCTCTTTGGCCTCCCAATAACAGTTGGGCAGGTGACGATGATTAGGTTTTGGTGATGGTGGAGCTGCAGTGACAATTATTACAGTGGTGGTAAGATGCAGTGAATGAGCAATACCCTGATCATCCAGAGTAGGGTTATAATTTGGACAAAATAGATATCATGCATTTAGTAAATAAATAGTTCCAAGCTCCTATGAACAATGGATATTAAGTTGAACAACTCATTTTATCCTGTCTTCAATTAGTTTACAGTCTGATGGAGAAACAAACTTAAGTAAATAAATACATGTAAAATACATTAGTGTTCATATATATATATATATATATATATATATATTTTTTTTTTTTTTCCCAACAAATATATTTTGTGTAACTTTCATGGGTAGTACCCCATTCTGGATGGTGAGCAGAAGAGAGGTATTCATAGTACAGTAGGAAAGAAGATTAGAAGAAAGAGACAATGTGTGCTGGGAAAGGATCCTAGGAAAACCTCATATGGAGGGCAGCAGAAAAAGAGATTTGTTTGCGAGGTAAAAACCATAACAAAATATGTAAAAGTATCCCAATTTAAATAAATGACAAGTGAAAAGCTAAGAAACATAAAATAGCATTTTATGTTTCATAGACAGCTAAGAACTCAGTGTGCCAGCCCCAGGGGTCATGGAAAAGAATGTTAAGGCTTGAAGCAAGCCAGGGTCCCTGCCTCAAAGAGCTGCTTCTCTGCCATGTTCCTAATGTTCAACTTAATCTTGTGAACAATGAATAGTCACTGCAGGATTTTAAGAACAATATAGACACGGGAAGTTTTGCCATATCACTCTCTAAGAGCAAGTCTAATATTTTGCTTCTCCCACATATTTTGGCATAAGAGAACTCTTGGCTAGGGAGGAGACCCTGTCTATTGGTGCCAGAGTTTAACACGCATGTCTAACAAGCCTGGCAGAAAGTGTGCACAGTCACTCACTAAGTCATTCAACAACTACATTATGTATTTACTATGCAGTGTGCTTAACTTTTTGAGATGCATGCTCCAAGGTAGGGAAACAAATGCAAGCACAAAATATTTCCCTTTTTTAAAAAGTCTGGAAATTGCACCCATGGCCATGCCTTTGTTTTAACTTGTCCCTTCATCTAGAGTTAAATATATATATATAATCCAATGTATGATAACATCTGAGAACATGGAATTTGGTGTGAAATATGCCTCATTCGAATCCTAGGAACAGAGCTGATTTGATTGATGTATGACCGTGAACTGTCACTCAACCTCTCCTATCCTTAGTTTCCTTATTTGCAAAATACAGATTAAAATAAAACATTATTTGTGAGGATGTTAGAAAAAATGCATTGAAAGCACTGAGCACATATTAGACACAGTGCAAATACTCATTTTTAGCCTTTATCCTCATTCTCATAATTGTTGCTAGCTGGACTATTAATACCTCTTCTGACTGTTGTCCTTATCTCCAGTATATTTCCCTATGTTTAATATCTATAGATCACTTAAAATTATCCTTCTGAAACACAGCTGCAGCATTGATTGTTCCTAGTTTCAAAACGTCAGTGGTTGACCTTTACCGATGAATAAACACAGTCACCCATAGCTTTTAAATCAAAACATCAATCTTTTCCATTATTCTACTTTGCACAGTCTGTTTAAAAAAAAAACAAACAAACAAGCAAATTGTTTGTACCCAACAGTTCTATACCATCTTTCCTGAATCCATTGTTTTGTTCAAGCTGATTTTTCTGCTAATAACTTTACTCATGTTCTATAGGATTATTGAAATCCTATTCTACTATTTGATGACCGTGAGGTGATGAGATTTTTAAGTAACCTACTAGATCTCAGTTAGTAGGTGACAAAAGCAGGTTTCAAGCTCATGTCTGACTTTAAAGTTTGTTTCATTGTACCAACTCATTTTAAATTTACTTTCTCCTTTTCCTTCATTATGCTTTTTTAAATCAGGGGAAGTGTCTTATTCAACTCAGCATATCCTTCAAGCCCTAGTCACGACTATATTTTTTAACACAAAGCTGGACACTGATCCGTGCATTTTTACAGGCTATTTAAAATATTGCTGGCAATAACTCTCTGAGGCAGGTGTTATTATTTATTTATTTATTTTGTTATGAATATTCATGAGATACAATGCTGATTGTCACCCCTCGTGGCATGATGTGAGGACCGGATTCATACTTGCCAAATACCCATTTCCAGAAATTGCTTCTGTACCCCGTGTACCCCACTCAATCATCCCCATCTCCCTCTTCCTCTGGCTCCTGCTTCGCCCCCCCTCCCCACACTCCACTTTGTATCCCAAGGAATGTTCTCTCCCTCTGCAAGACCTCTGCACTACTGTGGTCTGTCTTTCCTTCCTTTTTTCTCTTAGCTCCCACATATGAGTGAGTACATGTGGTATTTATCCCTCTATGCTTTCCTTATTTCACTCAACTTTAGTTTCTCCAGGTTCATCCATGTCGTTGAAAATGGGAGTAAGTCGTTCATTTTTTTGGCAGAGTAGTGTTCCATCGTGTATATATACTACAGTTTCCTTATCCAATCATCCATTGATGAACATTTAGGTTGGTTCCATGTCTTGGCTATTGTAAACAGAGCTGTGATGAACAGGAGAGTTCAGGTATCCCTTTGACATGATGATATCCATTCCTCTGGGTATATACCCAGAAGTGGGATTGCTGGATTGTATGGAAAATCCATCTGTAGTTGTTTGAGAAAACTCCATACTATTTTCCATAGTGGTTGTACTAATTCACAGTCCCATCAACAGCACAGGAGTGTTCTGTTCTCTCCACAACCTTGTTAGCATTTGTTATTTACTGTCTTTTTGATGATAGCCAGTCTAACTGGGATGAGGTGGAATCTCAATGCAGTTTTAATTTACATTTCCTTGATGACTAGTGATGTTGAGCATTTTTTCATGTTCCTCTTGGCCACTTGTATGTCTTCCCTTGAAAAATGTCTATTCAGGTCCTTTGCCCATTTTATAATTGGGTTATTTGGGTTTTTTTTACTGTATAATTGCTTGAGTTCTACGTATATTCTGGATATTAATCCATTGTCAGATGAATAGTTACCAAAATTTTCTCCCACTCTGTAGGTTGTGATTTCACTCTGTTAATTGTTTCCTTTGCTGTACAGACGCTTTTTAGTTTGATATAGTCCCATTTGTTTATATTTTCTTTGGCTGCCTGTGCTTTCAGGTTCATTTTCATAAAGACTGTGCCCAGACATAGTTGTTGAATTGTTTAATCTGTATTTTCCCTTGGTAATTTTATAGTTTCAGGTCTTGAACTTAAGTTTTATATCCACTTTGAGTTGATTTTAGTGTGTGGTGAGAGACGCATATCTAGTTTCATTCTTTTTTATATGGATATCCAGTTTTCCCAGCACCACTTGTTGAAGAGGCAGTCTTTTCCCCAATGTACTTTTTCTTGCCTTTGTCCAATATCAGATGGCTGTAAGCCTGAGGGGTGGTTTCTGGATTCTCAATTCTGCTCCACTGGTCTGAATGTCTATTTTTATACCAGTACCATGCTGTTTTAGTTACAATAGCTTTGTAGTATAATTTAAAGTCAGGTAGAGTTATGCCTCTGGCTTTGTTTTTCTGCTCAGGATTGCTTTGGCTATTAAGGCTCTTTTGTTGTTCCATGTGAAGGGTAAGATTTTTTTTTCTATTTCTGTGAAGTATGTCATTGGTATTTTGATGTGGATTGCATTGAAACTATAGATAGCTTTGGGTAGTATAGACATTTTCACAATGTTAATTCTTCTAATCCAACAGCATGGACTATCTTTACATCTTTTCATGTCTTCTTTACTTTCTTTCAGAGGTGGTTTGTAGTTCTCATTGTAGAGATCTTTCACCTCCTCAGTTAAATTGATCCCTAGGTATTTTATTTTTTTCATGACAATGGTAAATGGGCTTATTTTCTTTATTTCTCTTTTTGTTAGTTCATTATTTGAGTATATAAATGCTACTGATTTGGGGGCATTTATTTTGTATCCTGTAATGTTACCAAAGTTATTAACCAGCTCTAGGAGTTTTTTGATAGAATCTTTAGGTTTTTCTATATATAGTATCATGTCATCTGCAGATAAAGTCTTACTTCATCTTTTCCAATCTGGATTTCCTTTATTTCTTTCTCTTGCCTGATTGCTCTGGCTACTACCTCCAGGAATATGTTAAATAGAAACAGTGAGAGTGGGCATCCTTGTCTTGTTCCTGTTCTTAAGGGAAAGGCCCTCAGATTTTCCCCATTCAGAATGCTACTGGTGGTGAGTTTGTCATAAATGGCTTTTATTGTGCTGAGATATTTTCCTTCTGTATCTAATTTCTTGAGAGTCTTTATCTTGAATGAATGCTGAAGTTTGTCAAATGCTTTTTCAATATCTATTGAGGTAATCATATGGTACTTGTCCTTGAGTTTGTTGATGCGATGTATCACATTTATTGACTTTCATATGTTGAACCATCCTTGCACTCCTGTTATGAATCCCACTTGATCATAGTGTATAATTTTTTTAATATGTCGCTCTATTCTGATTGCTAATATTTTGTTGAGGATTTTTGCATCTAGTTTCATCAAGGATGTTGGTCTGTAATTTTCTTTTTTATGTGTGTCTTTATCTGGTTTTGGTATCAGAGTTATGCTGGCCTCATAGAATGAGTTTGGGAGCCTTGGGAAACAGTTATATGGGCCTCTGTTTCAATTGCTTGGAATAGTTTGAAGAGAATTGGTATTAATTCCTCTTTAAAAGTTTGATAGAATTCAGCTGTAAAACCATCCAGAGCCGGACTTTTCTTTGTTGGAGGATTGCTAATTACCACTTCAATCTCCTTGCTTGTTTTTGGTCAGTTCAGGTTTTCTTTCTCTTCTTGGTTCAATCTGGGTAGTTTGCATATGTCTAGAAACTTATCCATATCTTCCAGATTTTCATATTTGTTGTCATGCAGTTGTTCATTATAGTCTCTAATGATTCTTTGCATTTCTGTGGTATCAGTTGTAGTGTCTCCCTTTTCATTTCTGATTTTTGTTATTTAGGTCTTCTCCTTTTTTTGTTAATGTAGCTAATGTTTTGTCTATTTTATTTAACTTCTCAAAAAACAACTTTTTGTTTTGTTGATCTTTTCTATTGTTTTTTGGGTCTCTATTTTACTTAGTTCTACTCTGATCTTAATTGTTTATTTCTGTTTACTACCTTTAGGTTTGGATTGTTGGTTTTTTTCAAGTTCTTTGAGGCATATTGTTAGGTCATTTATTGGAAGTGTTTCCATTCTTTTGATATAAGCATTTATTGCAATAAATTTGCTCCTTAGTACTGCTTTTGCAGTATCCCACATGTTTTCGTATGATTTATTTTTGTTATTTTCATTAGTTTCTAGAAATTTTTTGATTTCCTGTGTAATTTCTTCTTGGACAAATAGGTCTTTCAGGAGCCTATTATTTAACTTCCATGTATTTGTGTAGTTTTCAGAGTTTTGCTTATTATTTATTTCCAACTTTAGTCCATTGTGGTCTAAAAAGATACTTGGAATGATTTCATTTTTTTTTAAATGAAAAGAGACTAGATTTGTGACCTAATATTTGGCCTATCCTGGAGAATGTTCCATGAACTGATGAGAAGAAAGTATATTCTTTAGTTGTTGGTTAAAATGTTCTGTGTATATCTGTAAAGTCCAGTTGGTCTATGACGTAAATTAAATCCTTTTCTCCTTGTTGAATTGTTGCCTGAAAGATCTGTCCCATATGAGATTGTGGTGATTAGATTACCCACTGTTAATGTATTAGGTCTTATTTCTTTCTTTAGCTCTAAGAGTGTTTGCTTTATATATCTGGGTGTTCCAGTATTGGGCACATACATTTTTATGATTGTTATGTCTTCTAGGTGGATAGATCCCTTTATCATTATATAGTGGCCTTCTTTGTCTCTTTTTATGTTTTTTGGTTTAAAGTCTATTTTGTCTGATATAAGAATAGCTACTCCTGCTCATTTTTTGTTTACATTTGCTTAGTATATCTTTCTCCATCCCTTCACTTTTAGTCTATGTGTGTCTCTAAATGTCAGATGGGTCTCTTGAAAACAGCATGTACTTGGGTCTAGTGTTTTAATCCAACCAGTCAGTCTGTGACTTTTGAATGGGGAGTTTAGTCCATTCATATTTAGGGTAGTTATTGACGAGTGTTGTTTAATTCCTGTCATTTAATCACTTCTTGTTTAGATGGTTCAAATATCTTTTGATCATCATTTCCCCTTTTACTTCTTTTTTTCAATGTTAGTTGGAAATATAAGGTGGGATGATTTAGCTTCTTTTTCTTGCTGGCATTTTTGTTTTGATGGTGGGTTTTGCTTTTTCTTGTGTCTTTGTGATAGCGATCATCATTATTCAGATTCCAGATGAATGACTCCTTTGAGAATTTCTTCTCAGGGCTGGTCGTATGGTGGTAAACTCCCACAACTTTTGTTTTTCTGGGAAACAAACAATTTCTCCCTCATTTCTGGAGGAGAACCTTGCTGGGTAAAGAATTCTTGGCTGGCAATTTTTTTCTTTTATTGTTTTGAATATATCATTGCACTTTCTTCTGGCCTGTAGGGTTTCAGTTGAGAAGTCTGCTGTTAATTTGATGGGGGTTCCCCTATAAGTGACCTGATGCTTTTCCTTTGCTTCTTGTAGAATTCTCTCTTTGTCTTTGAGCTTTGAAAATTTAACTATAATGTGTCTTGGGTAGGATCTTTTTGGATTGAATCTGTTTGGGGTCCTTTGCGTTTCCTGGATCTGAAGGTCTGTATCTCGCCCTACACCTGGGAAATTTTCTGTTACTATTTCCTTGAGTAGGTTTTAAATATCTTTTCCTTTCTCCTCCCCTTCAGGAATACCCATGATTCAGATGTTAGAGTGCTTGAGGTTGTCTGCTATCTCTCTTAGATTTTCTTCATTATTTTTAATTCCCCCCCCTTTTTTGGGGGGGTCTGCCTGAGTTATTTCAAAAAGACCATCTTCAAGCTCTTAAATTCTTTCTTCTGCTTGCTCTACCCTGCTGCTCAAGCTCTCAGTTGTGTTTTGTATTTCACTGAGTGAATCTTTCATTTCTAGAAGTTCTGCTACACACTTTTTTAAGGTATCAATCTCTTTGTAGATTTCCTCCTTCATATTCTGTATATTTTTTCTTGTTTCATTATGTTCTCTAATTGAGTCTTCCTTTATTTCTTCAAGTTTTCTTAAGACCATTGCTCAGAATTCTTTTTCAGACATTTCAAGGATTCCCTTTTCCATGGTGTCTGACCTTGGAGCATTACTGTATTCTTTCAGTGGTGTGATTTCTTCTTGTTTATTTGTAGTTCTAGTATTTTTTTGTTGACGTTTGGTCATTTGGTAGAGGATTTGCTTCTTCTGTTACACTGAGGTTGGCTGTGGAGTGCCCCTGGTCACTACTGTGGTGGTGAATTGTCTTTGCTTGAACGTAGGTGTGATGGTAGTTATGTTAAACCACCTTGGGTCCTGTTCCAGAATTTGTGGTTGTAGAATGAGGCCCCACCAGCATGTGGTAATGCTGAGCTCACTTCAGCAGGTCAGACCTCATGGGTTGGCTCTCCCCTCTGTGTCCAAGGAGGGGGGAGTGGTCACTTCTGCTGTGTGGCTCTGCTGGGCCCACCTCAGTGGGCTGGGGCACGTGAGCTGGCACTCCTCTCCATCTCACAGATTTCTCAGTAGAAACCCTTTAAATATGAAGGAGAAACAAATTATTTCCCTGGCAACCAAAGCTAAGGGAATCAATCAACACTAGACCTGCATAACAATAAATGCTTTGAAGCAGGTATTATTATCATTGCTATTTGAACTCAGATATGGAAACTGAGTCAAAGAGAGGTAAAGTAATTAGGTAACTTATTCTAGATTATACTCACATGGTAAGTAAGTGGCAGAGGCCAGATGTGAAGC